>NC_080635.1:72318512-74718512 GCF_027579445.1 Ammospiza nelsoni
TTTTTGATATTATACTGTCTAAAAGCAGTGACACACAAAAGAAATGCTTTTATCATTCTCAGTGCAAGGATGATACTAATTACATCATCTGTCATCATTATACAGCTAAACAAAACTTTTCTTTCATAGGAAACTGCCATTTAGCAAATTAACGGGTAATGACCCATAATATACAGAAGATTGAAATTTGGGAATTACACTCACATTAGTTTGTTTTCTGCTTTCCCCTCAATTTTAGTCCCTGATACATCATGAAAAGGAAGAGAGATGGAGAATTTCTTCAACTATTTAATTTGCCAATAGCCCTGTCGTCCTTTTGGAAACTGATGCAGGATCATCTCTGTCCATATCAGTGAATAGTTTCGTTCTACTTAATGATACAGCCAGTCTGCCAAGCCAGTAAAAGCCAGATGTTGGTACAGTGATGCACAGAAACCTGCTGCTGAGGCCAGATTTTCAAAATCAGACATGAAACGATGAGCCTGTATTTGATGCCAGATAGTGGATGGATGCTTGGAAATCAGGTCCTGGGATGTGAGTTGCCTCCTGAAGCCTGACCAGGTCACGTAAGATGATGGCATGGAGGAGGTATCTGAGGTGTCCCAGCAAGGAGCCCCACAGTAAGGCCAGGTAGGGTGAACATCCCTCCAAGAGCCCTCCTGCTGCCTGGACTCTGCTTCGAGCCTGGTGTAACACTGCAGTGAGCTGTGTCTGGGGAATGTTCAAGTGCCACTACTGAAAGAGAGATCTACAGGGATTACAAGAGGCACAAACCATTGTGGATGAGTCCTTAGTGCAAACTCCCATGCTTCTGGGAAAGAAGAAGAATAAAGAGACTTTATTTTTGATTGTGTCTGATCATGCTATGTTCTTTATATAGAAGCGAATACAGATTTTAGGTGTCAGGTACTTACTACTAAGACAATGTAGCAAATCCATCAAAATCCAGGGAAGTACATTTTAGACAGATCTTTGCTCAACCTGAACTTCTGTGGCCCAGATCAGTTATTTTCTTTCATCATGTACCAGCTACAATGTGGGGAAAATAAAAAGGGAAATTCCACAGTGAATTAAGAATAAAAATAATGGCAAAGACTAGTGAATTTTATATGAACCAGCCATGTCAGTGGAAGATTCAGTCACCAGTAGGTGCTTCAGATACAGTAAGAGCAATTAAGTACTTGGCCTTCCATTCCCATTGTCTGCATCAGGGTGTTTAGGACTTTTCTCTTGCCCATAAAATGATTTCCTGACTTAAGTGAAATTCTGAACTGAATGTATCTGTAAAGTAAGAGGAGTTCTCAGTTCCAATTTATCATTGTTAAAGTGGATTAAAGGATTTTTTATTAGTAACACTTAGAGCTCACTTGTTCATGCACTTGGAGACTTCTACCAGAGGAAACCTTCCCCAGCAGACAGCCAGGCCAAATCAAAAGCTGAAAATGAGCGTGTGATGAGCACATTACACAGGCTGATGAGGACTGTGATGAGCTGGGAATTAGTGAGGAAGCCTTTGAGGAAAGACTGAGCGCTGGTGGAAACCCGAGCATGGCTCTTGTCCTTTTCTGAGTCACTGCTGAACGAAAAGCCTAAGCCCCCTGCGGGACACCGCACTACTGCAACGATGGCTCCTCAGTGAGGTATGTAAGCCTCTCTCTCAGCATTAACCCTCTTAGCAAGCCTCAGTATTTTAAACAGTATAAGACAGCACTGGAAATTGTGTGAGATAACAGTGTAAGTAAAAGTTCAACAAATCCTGAATCAAAACTGTTGACAATATATGCCCAAATTGGCTTTAGTGTTGCTAATGAAATGATGCTTGGTAAATGACTGGATGTATCACATCCACAAGTAGCTCTCCACAGGCAGAAGACGAAAGCCATATTGATCACAAAAAGGGGCTTGATGTGTTTGTTTTCTCAACCCAATAGGCAAATACTGTATTAATTTTAGGTAATTTGAACCAACATTATCAAAATGCTCTCTTAACACACATACAGTAAAATAATTTAATAAAAATTGTACTTTGTTATAATGCCAGCTCCTCTGACAGAGGAGCTATGTTCATGCTGAGCTGTCCATCTGCTGAAACTCTTGACCCTATCCATGAAATTTAAAACAGGATTGATGAATCCAAGTTGTTAAAGTGTATAAGTACCTACATCACATTTATGGAAACCTAGTTAGTGCAGTAAAGAACCAAGAGTGATTCAACAGGGCAACCAGAGGAGCCCAGAGCAGCTGTTCCCACACTGGGCCCTGGTGACCTCCAACATGTTCTGGGATAGCCAAGTGCCCCCAGACAGCCAGAACCTGTGGGAAAGCTCTGTTCTCCCAGTACTCAGCAACCACGTCAGATGTAGTAACACATCTAGGATCTACATGGCCCCAGCTGACTGTCTTTTAATGAATGAGTGACATTTTCACTTTCTCAATTTAAGCAAGGGAAGGAATCTTAACAGACCTGATTGCTGGGTAGGGCTTTTATAACCAAGACTTCAGTTTTGAATAGAAATTATTTATCATTCTCGTTTATTAACCACATAATAACAATCCAAGATGCTATCACTGCCTTTTCTTTATTACAATGTCTTTTTAAACATATTCTGTTTTCCATTTAAGGTTTTAAGTAAATCTCTCATCATCTGGTTTTGGGACATCAATTCAAGATTCAAAGGAAGTTCCTTGAACTCTCCTGGTCCTCAGTTCCTGGCTAACAATTACCAACCCAGCCAAACACTTTCCTCCCTCCAAACTTGAAATAATAATTTCAGTGTCTTTGCAGGCCCAGACTATGCAATTATAAGCTAGATCCAGTCTGGATAATTATAAATTATATCTTTTAAATCACCTATTTCACTTGGAGAAAATATAAATACCCCTTTTTATGGGGTACCTGGGTTGTCCCACTCCAGGGCTGGCTACCTCCTAAGCCAGTGAGAAATTACATTAAACTCCCAACATTCCCAGGGCATTTGAATAGGTAGAAATGAGACAATGTTACCAACCCAACACATGTAAAAGGACTTAGCATTTTTTAAATACGTCCCTTCTCTCATTAAAACATATTTTGATATTTAGAATTTGTCTTCTATATATGTTAAAACATTATTTCTTGATAGTTATATAGATCTTCAGTACATAAACAGCCCTTCTCTACTTTCTTTATAACACAAAAAGAAGGCTCCAGTCTCAGGAAATACCAAAACTTACTGAAATATTGAATTTACCACCTCAACATCCAGAAATTTGGACAAAAATACATGATAAAATAATTTCCTGGTTTTAGTAAAATTCTTGGTTGAGTTCACCCTTAAAGCCAAGAGGTGCTGTCAGCACCACTTTATCTCCCCAGAAATGAGTGAATTAAGGCAGCCCTGACTGATAACATTGAGACTCACTGCACAGGGTTTACCCATATGGCAGTTTTGAGAGAAAGAAAAAATAAAAAAAATAAAGTAATGATGGCTTATCCAAAGACATGAGGGCAGTTCCAGCAAAGGGTTGCTGAATTCATTAAATTTCTCAAGGAAGAAATTCTTATTGGTGTGGGCTTTTCACAGATAGGCTCTTGTTGAAATGTAGTGAATTTCTGCTTGTGAGCAGATTTGTCTGTTCTTGAACAGCTGATCCTTGGACAAGATGTCAAATTTGCTTGTACTGTTCCAGCAAGTAACATACAATGAAGAGTTAGTTTGTTATTCTGGAGCTGAAGGAATATGAGCCAATGTTCTTGATACATTTCTACAAATGAAAGAGAGGCTCATGTATTTCTTTGGAGTGGTTCTTTACATATGGGTGATTAAATATCTGCATCTGTCTAAACCTGAAATCACTTGAGTGATTCCTGTAGGAGGTACCTACTATCCATCTAGAAAAAAGTCTTCTAAAATGCTCCTAAAAAGTGCTTCTCTATTTCGATGTTCAACAGGGGTTCCAAATTAGAGCTCTAACCATCCTACAGAAGAACAAACAAAACCCTCAAAGAAAAGGGTTGTTCTTAAAATGGCACAGTATGCCCATGATAAGAGAATATCTAGAAGAAAAACATCTTAACACAGCAAATTCAGCCATCTAGAGAATCCACATCTGTAACAAAGTTCACATAGCATGCTGGAAAAGGCGAAGAGCAGAATCGTGTATTTCCTAGGTTACAGGCAATGGAAGTCTACTACCACTGCTCCTACTTCTGTTTTCCACAGGATGGTAGTGTTTTGTGCAAAATGATCCTTGGTTTAAAGAAACCACAGCTTGGGGATGCAAGGAATATTTCCCTCTTCCTTCACAAGGAAAAGGTCACACAGACGAGCTGGGTTTTATATTGGATTTGGATACTCTATAAGTCAGTCAGACTGAACAGGAGTGTCAGCCCACATTTGCTATTAAGATTTCTTTTATTTTCTCTGTATTTGTCTTTTTTTGTTCCATCTTCCTCACCCTCACCCAAATATTTCCATGTGCAGGCTGATGAGCAAAGCACATTTTGTCTCCCTTTGAAACCTCAGAGGAATCATCAATAAAAACCATAATGTTCTCTTTAATCCTACATTCTTTTTTATTTATTTTGAGTAATGCCAATGAGCAAAACTGTGCAAAATATAATGCACAAAGTCTTGAGGGAAACCCTCCATTCTGTTCTAAGTATTGCATAGTCATATGGTGCAAACTTGACTAAGCATATTGGCACTTTCTCTAGGCAAATGCTTCTGACTTAAACAGGCCTGGTCAAGTATTTCTCTTGAACTTACAGACTTTTTCTGCAGCCCAGAGATTTTTCCAGTACAGCAGTATGTACATAAAACACTTAATGCTGTAATTTTCTGAATTTAATAGGAAAAAAATTCAGGCTGCTTTTATTTGCACATCTAGATGGTGGAAGTTTTGTCTATGAGTAATCATCTCTGCAAGCTTATCTACCCTCTACCTCCTGATGATTTCATCCCCGATGATATTTTTCAGAAGATTCGAGGTGTTAGGTAATCCTATATTATTATTATTACTGTTGTTATTACTGACCATGACTCAAAGCCCGCCTCACTGTGGGACAGTGGAGCTTATCATTAGCAATCTCAAGGCACAGTAAAGTGAGGAAAGTCACTGTTTGGAAATGTTTGCATTTCACAAATTTGTTCAGATTTTTTTAATTTAACATGGGACAGAATAATTCTCATTCTGAATGCAGTGAGACAGAAATTATTCTTTTTCTTTCAGAATTTAGACACTGCTCCATGGAGGACTGCTGATTTGAAAAAAAGCATTTCCACATTCTTGTAAGGAAACCAAAACTCATTTGCAATTTAATAAATCTGCTTCTCTGGAGATCTCCAGAGGTCACAGAACAGCCCATTTTGGGAACATTGATGTACATACATAAATGCACAGTCTGGTGCTGGATGGACCTAGCTTTTTGAGTTTGGACTGAGTGTGAAGTCCCCATTCTCTGACACTGTAGCAGCTATAACTTGACTGTCCACATTTTAAGTCATGATATCAAAAAAAGTGGAATTATGCTGCTGTGAAGAAGAAGAAATCTTAGTGGGAAATTTTGGGAAAAGCCAAACTCATGGAGCAAACTAAATGCTCAGGAAAGGTATCTTTAAAGCACCTCCAGGCACAGGAGGACAGAGTGAAAGGGAACTGGTATATTTCCTGTTGCACCCAAAGGGATGGATGCAGATAAGGTTGCACCTCAGTATGTGTCAAGAGTTGAATGAGACAGATGACCAAGTGAAGACAAGGTCAAAGAAACCAGATATGAAACATGAGTTCTGAAAGGAGAATGGCAACTCTGCAAGTATTTTGACAATTAACAACTTCTAGAACATCCAAATGCAGTTCCAGCTAACTGCAATGGATTGCTGGACAGTATTTGGAAGGATGGATACATGGATGGATGGATATATGTATGGATAGGCAGCCTGCCTGAAAATTTGGTCTGTATTTATAAAAAGTTGCCACTTATGCATTCTGTGCCAGAAGAGATCCTAGATTTTGGTTATCATCCAGCCCCTGAGAAATTTTGCACCTTGTGAATACAGCGTTGTGTGGACGGGAGAGAAAATAGTAATTCAACAGAACTCTGCCGCCTCTCAGACTTATGTTGAATGCATTTGATGGCCACTGTCATGGACAAAACTATATTTGGTACAAAACCACATTCTAAGCAAACTTAAAACTAGGGAGTGGGAAGGAATTCAAGACAACTTCAAATGTATCACTGTCTAATTAACTAGGTGGATCTGCAAATGATGACATAATATCTGCAACAGTAAAATGAAACTTCTTCAGCTTTGTATTTGTAACACATAAACTACAGTTGCAAATCTGACATTTATTTAAAAAACAGACCTACAAAAAATAGCAGCAGGGACCAGATGACTTTTAAAAGCAGGTTCAGAGAGTTTTGACTCACTTCATCAACGCCCCAATTTTTATTTTTATTTTTATTTTTTATGATAACCCACATAAAACATTGGTGGTGCTGAGTGAGAAGATCCTCCTCCAGTTGAAATGTGGAATCTCAAGACACTGACATACTGAGAGATGTCAATCAAAAGATAATTCAATCACCTTTTTTATGCTGTATGTTTAGCAAGGCAATGTTCTAGGACGATTACAAGTCCTCTTTGACTCTTCAGTGCAGTTAATCTCTGTCTGTCATGACCTACCGACAGTGACATTAAAAGGACAGGAATTATGAAAAAGACCCTGCTTGGACCACAGAAAGGGGAAATGTATTTCATTTTTACTCAAGTGATGGCTTAGATACTCTCATCAACTTCTCAGTCCTGTTAAGGCTATTTTAATCAAAGAAGATGGTAACTAATATTGATAAAAATTTGATTTTAGAGGACCTGTTTGCTTTAAGTTTATTACTGCACATGAACAAGCTAAAACATGAGCCAGCAGCATGCTCTTGCAGCTAAGAAAGCCAGTGGTATTCTGGGCTGGCTGAATTAGTCCAAATATTGCTATGAGATCATAGGAGGTGGCCCTGCTCTTCTACTCAGCACTGGTGAGGCCTCACTTCAAGTCTAGTTCTGGGCTCCTCAATACAAGAGAGATATACTTGGAGAGTCCAGCAAAGGACTATGAAGATGATGAAGGGACTGGAGAACCTCTCCTAGGAGTAGAGGTTGAGACAGCTGGGGCTGCTCAGTCTGGAAAAGAAAAGGGGGCTCAGCAGGATCGCATCAATGTATATAAATTGAAATTACATAATTGTTTATAAATTGCACCTGAAGGGAGGGTGCAAAAAGGCTGGAGCCACGTTTCTTTCATGACCCTCACTTGTCAGAACCAGAGGCACTGGGCACAAACTGAAACACAGAAAGCTCCCTCTGAATATGAGGAAACATGTTTCCTCAGTGGGGGTCACTGACACTTGCTCAGGGGCTTTGTGCAGTCTCCATCCTTGCAGATATTCAGAAGTCATGTGGATGTGGTCCTGGGCAAACAGCTCTAAATGGCTGTGCTTGGCAAGGAGCTGGACCAAACAACCTCCAGAGGCCCCTTCCAACCTCAACCATTCTGTGATTCTGTGAACTCGTATGCATCATTACCAAGCTGAGCTTACAAATGACCACTACTCATCAGTGCCTTGGTACCATTTAGGCCATCCCAGGAAATCACCACTGTCCTAAGGAAAACACAAGAAGAGACATGCACAATGCTAACACTTCCATGCTAACATGGAAGACACAGTAAGAGAAATGCACAATGCTAACCTAACTCTGCTACAAACAATTGGAGAGAATGCAGTAGATTGTAGATTTCCTTCCCTACAACTATGTGGATACATATCCATATATATGTATATACACATACACATGCCCCCCATACAATTTTATATATAATTTTATACCTATAATTTTAATACTCTATCTCTCTACCTTTCTAGACAAAAGGGAGGTTTTCCTAAGGTTACACAGGCCATGTATTCTGGTGCAAGGCAGAGAATGGAAAAGAATCTTTCTTTTAAAGAGTCTTTATCACACAATATCTTTTAAGTACTGTTACTAGAATAACAAATGCTAGGTTACGTGAAGAATTTAAACACTCTCCACCCCACAGCATTCATGTCTGGAAGTAGGTCCACTCACAGAAATGCTGGTCAAGCTGAAATCCCTTTGAAAATTCAGCCTTTTCTGAAGAAAAAGTTGACAGTTATTGACAAAATGTTGTACTCTGCCTTGTTACTATTCATGATTAAGGAAAGTAAATATTGTCTGAGGCCTAATGAGAATTCCAATGCAATAAAGTCAAGTGTGAAAGGTGCAATCAATAAGTGATGATGCAACAGTATTCCTTTGTAGTTTTGTTATTGTTTAGTTCATGCTATTTGCTGATGCTTGAAAATGAAGTGTTAAGAAATTAGTGTTACAAGGATTAACATTCAGATTTTATTTCTGATATTGTTATGTTTCTACAGTCATTACACTCTGAACACTAATTAGCATCTGCTTTCTTTTCCCACTAGTTAAGGACTGCAAACCAAAGAATTATAGAACACAAATACTATGGAAACGAACATCAGTATTTTCCATTAACATCCACAAATTAAACCCCATGATGTCCATGGTTAATTTTACACTGCAGGAGTAAGTAGTGCAATAAAGTCCTGTATTTTCCTCATTTTTTGTGTTAGAAACTATGCTTCAAAGTATATCAAATGTATGAAGGTAGTGTATTTCCAAATGTGTAATAGCTCTCAGAGCCCCAGCTGGAATGTTTATGTTCTACGTGATATCATAGGTATCCACCAAGGGCTCAGCTTTGGATTTACAAGGCATGTCTATCAGGAAGCATGTTGCTCCAGGAGACAGACAAGGACTACATCTCAGTTACTCAGTTTCTGCAAGTGAACCAATCTCTTCCAGTCCTTCATCAGACTGATTAATTCCTCTCTGTTTAGCTCAGCTGGATTGGCAGGCACATTTACATTGGTCTCTGCCACTGTGCTATAGCACAGGACACTGGTACCTTGTGTCAGAAATTGAAGGGATGATTTTCTCTCTTCCCTGCAGGCACATTGTACTAGTGACAATTTGTGCTGGCCACATCACGTAGCCTAAAGATCATGAAAATCTGTTTGAATATTCTTTGCAACTCTGTATTTTCTGAAGAAGCCACGTAAAAATTTGGCAATGAGAACTTCAGTGGATTTTCACCGAATACATTTACAATTAACATCTTTATGTTTTTGAATATTCTGCTGTATCAATTGCTCTCGAACTTTAGCTTATAGAGCAAGATTTAGGACATGGATGGAAAACAAGAGGTGGTTGTGTCCTAAATAGTTGGTTACATACCTGTGTTAAGGTGTCATGGCTTTTGAAGTCAGCTATGAGTATTTGGCATTAATCCTTTCCAAAGGGAAACTACAGGTCAGAGCAGACGCCTCCCAAAACTCCTGTTCGTTGTGCATGGTAAAAGACCCCATGCATTTCACAAGGCAGCTCTACAGTTCTTCATACATTGCTAAAAGCAATAATTCCTTTGAAATTTTATTTCTCTTGCAATGTAACAACTTTATAAATTCACTAAGTAAACAGATCATGTAGTTAACTTTAACTCCTGTTTAAAGAGCATAACCTATTCTGACCAAGACGATTCTCTAATTCATGCACAATTTCTCTTACAAATAGTTTCAATGGAATTAGGTAAAAAATAGTTGTAACACTGGAGAATGACATATCTATTTTATATCATGTTTCTTGTTATCAAAATGCATTTTTTGCAAAGCCATGGAAATGACTCTTTCAGTCACATGAGATCTCTTGACCTATTGCAAATAAGACAGCAGTGCATTTAACTTTTGGCAACTTATTTGTTTATGCGTATTTAGAAACAGCTGAGGAAGAAATCTAGTTCTGCATGAACACAGTATAAAATGGCCCATACACATACACAGCCAAAGGAAAGATAAATATGGGAAATAAAACATGATGTTTCAAATCGGCTCCCTAAGAAAATCTAAAAATATAAGAAACCCTATCATATTAACCAGAAAGAACTGTTCTTTCACTTAAGGGATAGTTGGGCAATTATTCAAACCTGGACAAGACTGGATTGTCAAGTGAAATAATAATTCAGAGTTCCACAGGATAATGAGATAGATCTCAAGGCCATTAGCAGTGGCCCTTATTATAATACTGGCCAAGTTTCCCTAAGAAAGAGAGAGAATATTTAAATGAAACTTGTAGGGAACTAGTTTGAACTTGTATATTTGAACAGCTTAATACTGTCTCCTAGTTTCCATTCATTATTGGAGAGAAAGGTATCTACCATGTAAGACTGTGAAATCAGTCAGTCTTTCGAGACTGAAATCCCTGAGGGCAGAAACTAAAACATAAAATAATTGGATAATCAAGCCACATTGAAACTCCTGGAGCTTATATTAAGAATCTTATTCTAGTGAGATTTTAAGGTCTGGTTCAGCACCCAGTTGTCTCCTCTTTCCTGATTGTTTCTCTCTCATTCAACACAAACAAATCCACCATATATCTTCTCTGACTTCAGGTGTGTCATGAAGAATTACAGCTTTAGATGTAAGGGCTTTCTAGGTTGGAAACAGAGGAAGGGATTACTTTATCTCTATGAAATAGGTTCTGCTTATGAGACATTTGTATATGCATGCTTCAGTCTGTTCTGTTTGTTTGCTTTTAACCACTATGGGAATAACTCAATAGCTGGTGGTCACAGAGAAGCTCTCCAATCCCTGGAAAAAACAGTTGTCTAGCCTGCAGTTTGTGAGGTACAGTATGGTTAATGTGTCAGCAATTACCATGGATCAGAAATACTGCTTGTTTTAGTATTCTCCTTCTGATCCTTCTCCTAAGTACAGGAATTTCCAAATACAGGAGCAGATCTAGGTCTGGCATGCTTGGTATCCTCCAGTGAGGAACTCTGCTCTGCACCTTAATGAACATCTCCTAGGCTGACTGGTCTCTGGGGCACTTGGACTATTAGGCCAGACCGGGGTTTACAGCAGGTTAAGCAAAAAGGCTGACTAAGAATTTGTAAATCAAATATTAAAGACTGATTAAATATTTTACGATCTTTTTACTTAGGCTTTGATTTGAAGTTTACTTCATCTGCTAGCCAGAGATCTGCTGAAGGTTAATTGATGGAGGAAGAGTAAATAACAGCTCATGCTGCTGGCCCTAAGCATGCGAGGCATTTAGGAGTATTCCTAACCTCTAGTGTGCAGTCACTGGCATGCTCATTTGTCTCACTAGGTTAGTGTCACTAGGGCTCAGATATGTGATCAAATTACTGCCCTGAAAGTGGTTTAAGCTTATGTGTTTTCCCTTGTATTGTATATTTGCACATGTCTCCAGTGACACCAAGTAATCCCTTAAATTGCGTTAATTTGATCATGCATCTGAGTACCCAGTGCAGAAAATTGGGATAGGTGGCTATGGAAAGTGGAGATGATGTTTCTTAGAAGACAAATAGTTCCTATGGAGAAGAGAGACATCCAGCAGAACTCAGTCTACCAGGATAGAGTATAAATCTCTCCCCCTTTCTTTCTCCTTCTACAAAATCAATGGTTTGTAACACATAATCATGACTTGACAAATTGCTTTTGTGGACTTTGGGCTTTTTTCTTCTTTTTTAAAGGGAAAGAATTAACAATACCCTTATAATTGTTGGTTAATTTTTGGCTATCCAACTGGACCAGTGTCATTTAAGGCCCATCTAGAGAGCTCGAAGAAAAATTCAGAGGCTCATTATCCAGCAAGAGCCCTCACCATAGAGGTTTAGAGTTGGAAACTTAAAAGCGATCTGAATATCTGGTTTTACAAAAGTACTGCTGAGATTCTATCTGAGCTCCTTTTCAAGGGAACTTTGGTAAGGGTTTACACATACCAAAGTACAATTTATGTAAAGAGCAGGAAGAGTTATTGGACCAATCATTTTTAATAGAGACTCCTTGTCTTTAATTCAGAGCTACACAACAGAACTTAATAGCTTGTGGCAAATAAATAATTTACACATGGATTGTGTCTGAATAGAAATGCATACATAAAATATCACAGACTTAATGAAGGTGCTGTTTTTTTACAAAATCAATTTAATTGATTTTGCTGATAGGTCTGCATTAATATTTTTGGAAGCTCCATTTTGCTTCACCTGTACACATGGCCCAATCGTGATTTGTAAGGGAGGAAGGGAAAACTCTTCAAATGCAATTAGAAACTTGTAACACAGAGAGCATTGGTAGTTTTGAAGTGTCTGGGGTAAGACACTCGGAAATAACACTCCACTGTGACCTGGTAGAGGGGCTCATTTACAAAGTACTCCTCAGAAAAGGTCAGAACGCTCATGACTATTCAGTCATGTGTTTTGTAGCATTTGAGCCCAGTGAAGATGGTAATGAAGAGTTTTCCCCTTAACACTGAACATGTTGGGCTGTTGAGCTGCAGTCAGCTTTGACTTATGTTTGGCCTGAGCTCCTACCAGAGTGGGGAGAAGGCAAGGGCTGGACAAGGAGGTTGTTGTGGCAGATGCACAACTGCAGCCAGGAGAACAGTAGTTGGATGGAAACATTACATGGGGTGTATTTCACAGGGAGAGGCATGGGATGATGGCTGCTTTACCCTTGGGAACACCAGCTTATCTGATGGGCCTGAAAGCTGTTTTTCACTGCTTTTCGCCCACAGCCTGTCGTACCTCCTGCTAACATGTTGCTTTTTGTCGTCAGTAACTCACAGAAGCTCTGCATTTTAGAAAAGCGCGTAGGCAGCCGCCATAGCCGGCGGGCCCACAGAGAGCGGCCGGGACGCTGAGGGTCAGCTGCCGCCCGCCCCCGCTGCGCGCCCCAGGGGGCCGAGCTGGCCCGCCTTACCTTTGGGGTGCCAGGGGTCCGTGAACTCGTACTTCCCCACGCCGATCGTCCGCAGCATCTGCACCCCGTTGGTGTTGTCCGGGCCGCCCGCCGCGGCCGCGCTGGGGGGCAGCGGGGCGGCCGCCTGCCCGTTGGTGGTGGGCGCGTTGCTGGGCAGGGCGGCCGAGGGCAGGGCCGGCGGCGGTGGCGGCAGCATGGGGCAGGCTAGGTGGCCATTGCCCACCGCGCCGGGGCCTGGGTGGGCCACTGGGCCCACGCCGCTCATGGAGGGCATGCTGAGGGGCTGGCTGTTGGTGTACAATGGCTGGCTCTGGAGGTTGACCACCATGTTGCTGAGGGGCTGGGAGGGCTGCGGCTGGAGCTGGTAGTGGCCCGGCATCAGCGGGAGCTGGGGGGTGATGTGCGGTGGGAGGGAGGGTGTGACGCCGATGACGGGGGCCTGGACGTTGGCGGCCGGGCTGAAGGTGGGTGGCTGTGTCATCCCATAGGAGTGCGTGATGAGGGCGGG
This sequence comes from Ammospiza nelsoni, assembly GCF_027579445.1. Lineage (NCBI taxonomy): Eukaryota > Metazoa > Chordata > Aves > Passeriformes > Passerellidae > Ammospiza > Ammospiza nelsoni. The sequence continues at coordinate 72,331,874 of NC_080635.1, forward strand.
CTGGCTGCCCGCTGCCACCGTGGTGACCCAGGGTGCTGCACCTGCGGCACGAAGGAAGGCCGGCAATGGCGGTGGGCTCGGCATGGGGGAGAACAGACATCAACACCCTCATCCTTCCCCTCCCGCACTCGTGGACAGCACTGACACGCCCTGCTGCACTACACCTAATGCAGTTTGGGATCTGGAGCCCTTCCCAAGCAGTAAGTGCGTGAAATTGCTGCAGCGATGTGAGCACAATTGTTAAAATACTCATCAGGTGACATGCGGCATGTTTGCGGTTTTATGTATTTTGCACTTTATGCAGCTTAAGCACACGCTTCCAAGAAAATTAACCTCTTTCCCTGCTGTGCTTTCACGGCTCCCTGACAAACACTCTGTGTGTATAATAATGGTGCTCCAGCCACTACAAAGACATTGTAATTAGGCGTCTGGCATAGTAGCACAATGTATGATATGTGTCTGGAAGCTGGAAATCATTTCAGGTAGTTCTGGACATAAAAGAAGTCTTAAAGTATTACAGAGCGCCTTTCCCTCCAGTGAAGGTAGAAAAGGATAAAAAAAACCCCACTCTAATGAACTTGCAGCATCTTAATACATTTGTATCAGCCCCAGCACAGAAGAAACTTGAGGGGTCTTTACAATGAGGGAAAACCCCTGCTAAAGAATAAAGAAAGGGCTCACAATGAAGTCTAATTTACAGAGGTAAATGGAGATAGTGCATTGAATTTGCTTTGAACGATTTTCCCTGGTAGAATTACAAATAAGATTAGAGACATACCTGGGTTTTCATTCTCCCTCATCTGTTTAGATGGAGGCTCATCAGTGTCCCAGGGCGTGGACTGATTGATGGGTGTCTGTCCCCACCTGACGCTTGTTGCAAGTCCTTGAGGCTGATTTTCAGTCTTGGAAATGCAAGGTGTCTACCAGAGAGAAAGAAAAATACAGAATAAAAATGTTTTGACTATTGGGATTAATTATGGTTCCTCATAACTAGTAGCTTGCTTGTTTGTTATAGTCCAAGAGGATATCCTAAGATCTTTAAATATCATTCATTTGGGGGTTGGACTACATGATCTCCAACAATTCTGTGATTTTGTGATTCTGTGATTGTCCTCCTGGCTTGCATGAGATGTCTGTATGGAAATACAATATATTTGAAAAAAAAATTGCTTCTGGAAATTTAATAGATCTACCTTAAAAAATCCACAACAAACTAGTATTTTCAGAAATAAGTCACTTCATTTGCCATAAAAATAAAAAAAACCCCAACAAACAACAACCCAGATATGGTAATATCTACTCAGTGGCAGCTACATAAAATGGAACAATCTTCTGTTTGCTCAATTTCTTCCAAAAATAGCGAGTTTTGTTTAGCAGGAGGTAGAACAAGAGAGACTTATTTACAACTGTAGGACAAATTACTGTAGAACAGTAAAGAGAAGTCTTTGCATTTACTGTCTGTCAACCCTTGAAATTGAATGCCAATAAAAAAAAGCATAACATCACTGGCTGCTAAAGTGGGTATGTTGGCAGGTCTTCAGAGAGGTTAAAATAACTGTAAAGGAGGGGAAGGATTTGGGCTGAATAATCATCAAAGCAGACATGATCTGAAAGAGATCTCTTGATGAAGAAACTATCACATGGATTTAAATGCTACACCAGACCCCTGCTGCAATTTCAGGGGGCCTTCCCAAACAATCATGCCTTTGCTGAAGAAAAGGCTTCTAGAAAACAAGGGTGCTCCAACAGGTCTCATTTATTTAAGTCTGCTGTGTATTTCATTGCTGGAAGATTAAAAGTTTTTTGTTTTGTTTTGTTTTTACTGGTGTCAGAACCTCTAAATCAAGCAAACGGAACCAGCTGCCTATTGCTGAATGAGTATTGAGGAGTGAAGCCATAAAGAACAGGAGACCAGTCTGAGTGATTGCTTGTTTGCCTCGCATCTGGGAAGTAATTTAGCTCAGAGATGGGGGTACAGCAGCTCCATAAATGCCCTGGGTCACACTGTACCAATGAAATCTCTGTCAACACCAGCAGCCTGTTCACCCATCACCAGTACCTCAATCAACCCAAAGGAAGTTATTAGCAAACCCATTTATGCCCTCTGCAAATACATGCACACCTTCCCCAAGCCAATCTGTCATTCTTCCTCTCTGCAAACCCACCAGAGGCACCTGCTTCCTCCTGCCCGCCCTCCTTCCCCACCAGCACCCCCACAAGCACCTGCCCTGCTCCAGTGTTCCCCCCTTCACCCAAGAGCCTCTGATCTCTCCTGACACCCACTCCCTTTTCTACCTGAGCTTTATCCTCTGCGGGCTCCTGGACTCAGGAGTTGTGTGTGCAAACCTCAATAGACGACCAAGGTTTTGCTGTGCTGCCCTCTTTGCTCCCAGAAGCCACAATGGGAATATTTCCCCCACTAGACATGCTATACTTTGTTAAATGCAGAAGTTCACAGGGAAATGTGATTTTAATATATATTTTCCTGAAATTGTTTTTTTTTTATTTTCAAAACTCATGAATTTATTATTTTCCATCATTTAGGGGTTATGTTTTTTGGTTTTTTAATGTAATTTCTCTGGATTCTTTTTCTATTTTATTTGCACCAAGGACAATGATAATCTGGTTTTAGATTCACATTTACTTCTGTCCCCACCATTCTGACTACCTCTATAACTTTTGCAATTGAAATAAAAATGAGTCAGAAAAGACATAAAGAGAGGACATGCAGACAGTCAAGAGCTTTAAGAGCTCTGGTCTATTCATGGTGAAGAAAGGGCAGGAGGGGAAGAAATAAGTCTCGGTTTTGAAATGCTTTCTATTTATAAATTGTCCTGAGAAAATGATTAATATGAATACCTTTAGCTTTTACATTGTATGAGGTCTTTGACACAAGAGGATATAACACTGCTGGTGGTTTACCAGTTCATTTTAGCAGTATCCCTTTGGGTCTAGCTAAACTGTTTAACAGCAGCCAAAGCACTCTGCAGTAGAAAAATAAATAAATAAATAAATATATACATAAATAAATAAAAAACCCACCACCATTCTCTGCCTATATATCAACTAAAATACGCCCCCCAGAAATACCAATATTTATTCCAAAGCAAAGCTTTAAAAAATGTACATGCACTATAGAGAAACGGGCATTTTTAGAAACCAAAAGGAGGATTCATGACTCAAATCACACCCTGTGTGCTCCACGTGTGGCATCGGTGTGTTGCATTTCTTTGTTGTATCAACTGGGTCTTACTAGTGGGTTTGAAATATACAGCTGTCATTATTGTGAGGCATTGTCAAGACAGGCAGCATCTTGTTTAACTTTGTTACATTCCCAAGCTGCTTTAAAACTGTGTTGATACAAAATAAGAAAAAAAAAATTTCCTCTACCTTAAATAATACAGAATGACACACATGCGACAATTTTAAAAGAACCTGTATGTTTTGTCCAGAATGGGTAAGAAGGAAGTACAGTTCTGCTAAATCCTACAAAAGATCCAGTTGCTTATTTTGGAACTTGTTTTCCAAAAACCCTAGAGCACCACACCAGACAACACATGTGAAAGTGGTAAAGTCTGCAGCCAAAACTAGATCTAAATTCCATACTTTGAGCATTAAAAAAGAGGAAGGAGGTTATCAGGTTTGCCATCAATAAATGCTTCTCCTTCACTTTCACTAAATGACCGATTTTATTTTATTAAACATGCTCACAAATCCTGCTTCTTAGAGGCTCAGTGGATTTAAACATACAAATCCAGTAAGTTGCTTTCAAACTGCACTCCTGAACTTGTGTTTGTTCGATCAGAAAGTGCCAGAGATCAGTTGGTATGAAATCACAACACACATCCATGAAACACAGACAGTAATGGCAGTGGAAAGAGAGGAACAGCTCACTGAACTTCCTTTTAAAATGTATACATACTTCTGGTCTCTGATCTAATTTCTGCTTTATTTTTCTTAATACATGAAGGGTTACATTACAAGTGCTGTATGTCTCTGATCTGATTGCAGCAATTACCCATTTGCGTCTCTGGAAAGTGAAATTATTTCCAGCGTTATCAAACAAAGGAACTTTCTGTCCATTCGCTCAGGCCCACAACAGTGCTCTATTTGATGCTTTTAATGTACAACACAAATGACCAAAAAATGGCCTGTATTATGCTAGTTGTGCAGGGGGAAGAGCTGTGTTCCATTAGTGATCCACAGACTTCACAGAAACTAATTGTACTATGTTACACTTTTATCTTTAGCTTTCATGTCAGATGCTTGTTTGAATTAAACATGGAACACATGAAAAAAGGAAATGCATTACAAAATCTACTGGGTATACATCTCTGCCAAAAGTCTATTTACATGAAAAGACCAAAAGGTTTCTAAAAGGTCTGTTAAAACCTGGCTAGTCAACAGCAGCATTGGCTAGTTAATTGCCTGAAATTCCTGGCAGACTACAAAGACTACTTAAGGAATCATCAGCATCTTTCTAGCACCTGTAAAATGTTCAATTTGTGCTCTTCGTCATGGATAGAGTACCCCAAAATAAAATCTCAGGATTTTTTTCCCTCTTTAGTTGAAGCCACCATTAAGAACCAATAAAAACGTTCAGCTGAAGTCTGCATTTCACCACCTGCCACTTTGAACTCCAGAAGGGAGCAGTCTCCCAGTTTTAAGGAAATTAACTGCAATACAGATGTACAGGCAGAAGAGAGCAAGACAGAACAATTCTGGAATTACTTGAGACTAACACAGACAAGTTGCCAGATTGTCAATTTTTTGCAGCTCAAGCAGTCATAAACCATGGCCCATAGGCAACAGTAATTGTTGTACAGCTGGTCGACTGAACCTTATTATATTAAAACATTAAAACCTTCAGATTCATGAGGCTTTTCAAGATATCTACAAGAAAGTTCATGAGTTCACAGCCATCAGATGATGTTAAAGATTGGGAATTAGTGATTTGGTCTATACAGCATCATGGCTGTATACGGCTACTCTTAGGTGTTGAGGGAGCATAGCTACAACTAAGTCTGACTTTAAGCCCTAAGCTTTACAAATCTGTAATGAAATAAGATCTAAATGTCTAGTAAGACCTTTTTTACATCAGTAGAAACATAAAATCTATTGTACTACTAAGAGCATCAAAGTGTATGCTAGTGGACTTAAAGAACTCAACATAATAAACACAAAAATCCAACAACAAAAATTCCAGTAGAATCTTCCCCAGGTTCAACACCACCAAGCACCTCCTGGAAAGGACTTACAAACACATTTTAGCAAATTCCCCAGAGCTTGTGGAACCACTGACATACATCCTGCTATGGCTCAGTGTGTTAAGTCCTATTCTAACAGTTTCGTGAGCAAAAACAAACTAATCTGGAAAGAGAGATACTATTTGTGATTCCCAGCAATCAAAACTGTTTTAATAAGGCATTCATTTAAAGTGATGGATGAGAAGTAGCGAATCTCTGTTCCAATTTTCCAAAAAAGATTGGGAATGGCAGCTTAATACCAAGGTAACGTATCCAATATGCAACCCAGTCTATTTTTCTTCCCATTGAAAATAAAAAGGTTAAGGAGCATGCATGCACAGAGGCAAACATTCCCTCCCACAGATTCAGGTTTTATGGCCTGTCATGGGTAAAAGCAACTTCAGTTTAATGAGGGAATTCCTTTTAAAGCCATTCTCTATGCCTCTAACTGGTAATGACTGGTGGCCCTGGTTGGGTTTGAAGTCTGAATGTGTCTGATGCACTAAAAAGTTCAGTGGTCTCTGCACCAAAGAGTTTATGGTCTAATTTGTAGTTCGCACTGTTAAATATTGCATGAATCAGGTATTATTTGTAGGTGTGCATGTAAAATCTGACCATACAGGGATAAATCTTTATATGGAGCAAATTCCTACACGGTGCTGGACAGGACCCAAGTATATTTCTGAGTTTAGTCCATGGCCAAAGTAGCTCTTAAGGATGGAAGCAGAGCTTTTAAAGATGCACTGATGACAGCAATATCTCCCTAGCACTGGCTGTGTGGCTGGGCTACAGAAATTAAACTGTTGTTTTAAGAGATGAATGTACTGTAACATATTAAAAACCTAAGAGATATTGACAGGCCAGCATATAAGAGGAACAGAAAGAACAGCCCTGCAGTAAAACCTCATTCAAGGACTTGCTCATGGGTGGAGAAAAGAACTCATCTACCTTACAGTTCCCATCACCAGGCAATTCTGTGATGACACAGCGTTGTTTTTCTCTTCCCAAAACTAATGTGGGAGCCGCAAGAAAGAGAGTAATACAGTTAACTCATAGGAAAAATATTACTACCCTGCATAAAAGACAAAAGAAGTCTAAGTTCCCTCTTGAGCAGACAGAATAATTCAATACTTGGACTCCTTAAACACCATCCAGCGAGGAGCCACCAGTCAGGGCGAGCTCCGGAGCACCATGCACAGACCAGAGACACGCGGCTCAGCAGTGGGGTAAAGTCCTCACTTTGCAGCAGATTTAAAAACACTCCCCACCTCAAGGTTAATGATACAGGCCTGGAGAAACCCATGAGTGCAGCGGGCCCACATCCCTGTGATGCATGCATTCCACCCCTTGACCAAACTGGGATAGTTTGGTAGAGGTTGCAAAGGAAGTAAAGGTCTGATCCGTGTCCAGGCCAAGAACTTCTCTACTGTGAACTTGTTCCCTGAAAAACCATTAAGGAAACAGTGACACAGTGAGCATCAATGCACATGAGCTTGGAACACTGATCGTGCGATTAACACATGAATAGCTGGTGGCTTTTCCAAGACTCATTAATCAAGGAGCAAAGAAATTTGTTGTTACAAGAAGAGACATGCATACTTTTTCCATCACATGCAATTGGACTATAACCCAACCGGCTTAATTCCAGAAATTTGACAGCCTAAGTGAGCCTTCTTGAGCTCTTCTGGCCAGGCAGCCTGGTTGCATGGTGGTGATCCTTCCTTGAGCTGGGACAACTCTTAAGAAGGCTCCTTGAGATAGCGAGACCTTTAACCAATGGCTGATATGTCAGGAACCTAAATTAATACTAATGAAACATTACTAATTCATGTAGCTACTCAATATTAATTATTATCAACTTATTATAGATCATTCCATTAGATGTAATCCGTTGTCCAAGTCTGAAATCTCTATTGGATCTAACTGTACCAAGGCTCTATAATGAGTTTAGAATGCAAGCAGGTCCACTCTGAACTTTGTGACTCAACAGAAGACTCTTCCTTACTCTTTGTATTTCTTTCATTAGATATAGATCTTTGTCTGAGACTCAGACTGGACCTGGCTGCACCTAAGTTCCACCATGTTGTACCTCATGACTCATCAGGAGAGTCTTCCTTACCATTTTCCATCTCCAGTCGCTGTGCAAAACATTCTGCCTTGATTCTAACTCAGTTGCATTTGTGCCCTTCTTCCATGCAGTAATTAATAAGGTGAACCTCACCATCAAACTTACTTAACCTTTGTAAGCCACTGTTAAACTTTGTTAAATTCCACTGAACTTATTGAACTAATGAAACATATTGCTGCTTCTCTCTTGAGTGAGGTGCATTCCACATATTCACAGGAGTTCCAGACGAGCACAGCATCAGCGCCTTTACCCAGCCCTGATCCTGGCTTCACGCACAGCACAGCTTCTCACCACTCAGTTTGGGAGCTGATAAGAAGGCACATATATGAGCATGTCCAGCTTCTTCCCAACACCAAAATCAACCCAAACTTTCTGGGACCGAGCCTTGGCTACTCTGATAAATAAGAAAGCTCAAATTCCCTTGCTTTGACAATGCAATGGAAGATAACTCCATACTGGGAAAGGGTCAGCTGCTTCTGTCTCATCAACTTTTTCTAAGGCTCACATCCACATTACCTGCAGGTTTGTGAAGGAAAGAGAAGGAATGAGATTATGGAAAAGAACAGAGAAAGATGGGATAGAAAAGGGTTGTGAATTGACCACAGGTGGTGTCTACTTCTTTCTCATGGCTGACTGCCCAGTACAACCACCGCTCTCATACCAGTGCTCCAATCATTAGCTAGGAATGAATGCAGGACCATGAAATGACAAGAAGTGCTTCATAAATGCTACTTTGTATTCTGTCTTGGCAAATTGCACCAGCAGAGGCTCAGGTACTCACCCAGCTGCCTTCATTTCTCAGCGAGAACATCAGGGAACGGAGCTGAGGTATCGAACCAAGGTCCCGGCTGCGACACTTGCTGCTCCAGGACACCAGGGACATCAGCGCACGACACTGGGTTCGAGCACAGAAGCCCCACTTTAGCCTGAGCAGAACCTCCTCTACTAACACGGTCTGCATGCAGATCAACCCCAAATCAGAGCAAAGCTACGAATGCAAAATCATCTCACGACGGAGGAGAAAACGCGCGGCACGGGGAACAACGCGACAGCTACAGAGAACATGCACTGCGCAACGCGAGAGGGCTCTCAGAGATCCTGCAGGCATCCCATGGCACGGGCACATAAATCCACTTCATCATAAGTGCTTTTTGTCAGAGGGCTTAAGGAAATAGGGGCAGTAATGGAGTAAGTGCTTGTCAGACCAGAATCCCAAGGGTGCACAAAGGATGTTGCCCTTATGTACTGGCAAAGCTACTGAAGAAGAACCTAAAGGCTGACTTCTTGAAAACTAAACATTTATCTTGAATGCAAATGCTGGCCATTGGTAGGCTCAGAAGTCACTCCATATGGCATTTTCATGCCAAATTTCTCATGGAATTCTTTTAATTATCCAAACAGGACCCCAAATTTCATTCTGGATGAGGGCCTGAAGCATCAGAAAGAAAGAGAGGAATACTTAAGAAGCAAAATGCCCCAATCCCAGCAGTAAGTTACTGCTCTAAAAGTTCCTTTTTCTTGCATTGGATGCCAGCATTCTACATTCAAGCCCTCTGAACTCAGTATTTCAATTGCAGTACACAGTCCGTGGCAGGAAAGTGCATGTTCTCTGCCTACACAGCAGGCACATAAAAAGAAAGGGGAAAAAAAAAGAAAACCAATATAAGCCTGTGAGTGTTGAACAGTGCTGCGTGTTATTAGTGATTTATTAACTTGGCTTGATCAATAAGGCTATCATCAAGGGCATATTTAGTTTGCACATATATTTCACTTTCTAACAAGCACTTTTGTGTGCTCACTTTAGTTTCCATAATCTGATCCAGGTTTCAGGAAGCTTTCTTTAAGGGAGAACAGAGAATTCTTTTTCTAAAAAAAGGATCAAAGTATACTCAGTCAACTCTCAAACAAAAGGACAGACAGTACTGTAGAAACAGCATGCTTACCTTTCACAGCAAAAAGAAAAATAAGCCTATAGGTTGGGGTTTATCACTGCCTTAAGTTCACCAACACCAATTAAGCTATTAAGTTGTGGCTGAATTAGGATCACAGCAATTAAAAATTTCAACTTTCTTCGAGTGTCTTCCATCAGTAACATGCTAATTTAATGCATAATTTAAACTCTGCTGTCCTTTAATTCAGCATTTGTAAATAATTAAAAAAAGAACTAAAAATCCTTTTGCACTTACAAAGCTGACCCCCTCCCCCTTTTGCTACTGCAAAACAAAAAATACTTTTCAATCAAGAATTTATTTAATTTTTTATATGTGAAAGTAAAAGCCATAAAAAAGATGAGAAACTGATTTACAAGATAGAACAATTAGCTCTGGGATATGTACATTAAGACTAATAAATTTCACATCATATTTTAAGAAGTGGAGGAGGAATCCCAGATATATTAGACTTTATTCAAATTCTATTGAAATGTTCAATTAAGAGCATCTTAGAAAGGTAAGTTATGCAGGCACTAAAATTAAGATGTGAAAAACAGCATTAGAGTGCTATTTCTCTCAGACACTATACACTTTAATAATCCATCCCTTTTTCTACATCCAAGGTAACATCGAAAATCTGGGTATTCTTGTAATTGTTCTGGTCTTGTTAAATTTTTATTTTGTGTAGAGGAAACACAAATGTATTTCACAGTGAAAAACACTACAATAATATACTGCATTCCCTTTTAACCCAAAATCACAGATCTTAATGATTCTTATTAAAACTTTTTTTTCCTCTGCTATAAAGACATTTTCCTCTGTGCGGACAGATGAAAATGTCCTTTAAGATTCAAACAAGTTTGTGCAAAACCAGCTCGAACCCATCGATATCCCATTGGTTCCTAAAAGAACCTAAACATTCCCCAAGCTCTTCTGACCAGACATGACTGGCAGATGCTTTTTGGGAATGAGGTCTCAAGACACAACCCTATTTCCATTCAGATTCAGAGCTTTATTAACACAGGAACTTCAGTGCAGGATCAGGCAGTGAGGTAGACATTTAATTTGATTTACAACAGACTGCTAATATATGTTTTTTCTGGAAACACAGTAACTGTTTTGTTCAATTCTTCTGCTCTGTAGGTTTTACATTAAAGCGTTCCTGCTTGTTTTGTTTCTGTATCTCTGTGCTACCAATAGGAAGCTGCCCAGTTCTCCTGTTTTCTTTCAGCAGAACGGGTTCGTGGACTAGCATGACTGCCTCAGGTGCCTCAACCACCATCCTTCTAAAAGATTTATGGCAAACACATTGCATCCCAAGATATAAATCTACCAAATGGCTATTAGACAAACTTTGCTGTCCACAGCCACATGATTTAAAGCAAAACTGATAATGGTATAGCTTGGCCTAGCATTACTGGTACACCTGTCAGAATTGTGCTACATCGCCGCACATTTCTTCCAGATACCTCATTCTCATTTTGGGTGTGAATCGGATGATCCTTTAGTATTACTCTGTTCACAGCAACTTGTGATGCTAAACACTCCTTTGTCATCCAAGGATAAATGGGTACCATCAAGATTAGGCTCTACTTACATCTCCTTCATTGATATACATTCCTTTACCTTTTATTCTTTTAAGATTAAATTATTCTAAGCATCTAGTCCAATTTGAGCCATTGGACTAATTAAGAAGAGGAAATCCAGCAAGGATGCAAGTTTGGCCAAAGACTTTTCTGTTTTTGAAAACCCCCTGTTATGTATCTTTAAAAGAAAATTCATGTTACGAAAAGTATAAAACCTCACACTCTCTTTTCTCCCAGGAAGTTAATGTCAAGGCTTATTGTGAGCACTAAATAACACAGGTTAGTTCTGTAAGCCATGAAGGGAAGGACAGACTAAAATTAAATGACCTTTGGTAGGGATACCTCACCTACAACAGCAAGTCGTTATCTGATCTTCCTAATTCTCCTCCTCCGCTGTCGCAGGTCATGGTCCATCAGAAGCTGCTATTCCTGCTAGGATGGGTGCAGGGCAGACAGTGCCCTTGCATTCCCCCTGGATGGACTGCCAGGGAGGCCAGCCTGGGGTCATTGCAGGTAATACCCCTGAAGAGGCAGCCTGTCCCCTGCTGAACTCGCTGTGGCCTTCAGAAGAGCAAGGGGAGTTCAAGCGGTTCTTGTACAACCTTTGCCTCCAGAATACAAACTGAGCCTTGGTTTGTTGTAATAAAGGTTCAATTAGAACACAAATCTATAAATATCTAACAGTGCAGATCAAAATGGCCAACTTTGGTCACAGCTATTGATCAGAGTGAGAGAAGAAGCAAAATGGGACCACACACCTACTCTGAAAAAAACCCCAATAGGTATGCTTTGCACACAACAGGTGGAAATCAAAGTTATCTTTGTTGAGAATCCAAAATCTCCTTTCTGCCCATACCACAGTTTTTGGAGTGACTGTCAGCTTCAGTCACTGCCTGACTGGCTCTACCAGATTTTCCAGATGTTATTAGAATAAAGCACAGAGCCATATTTTGGTTTTTAGTGATGATTCTGTGCCAAATTCAAACATAGATCACATGCTGAGTTTCTTAAAATCACTGAGTTAACAAGAAAGTTGAGCCATTAAGCAAGATCTTCCACCAAACATGTCTCAGAAAGGGTCACAGAATTTGTGACATTTAGATGCTTTGAGAGGAGATATGAAGTTGGACTGAATGATAACTGTAGGTCCCTTCTGACTTAACTAATTCTTTTCTATTCTATTCTATTCTATTCTATTCTATTCTATTCTATTCACAATTAAATAAGCATATGTACATAGATACATCTGTATGTCTTTCCCTTTCTACTAATGAGCTGTGGATGCTATAAAAAAGTTCATCATCTTTTTCTAAAAGTAGTCCAAGCTTCATATACTGGGGAAGAAAAACTAGAGGTAAAAGCTAACAGACTCACTGAGGGCCCGCTTTTCTAATGCTGCATTTGATTAATTATATGATTTACTTTCAATGACTGCTTCAATCAATCCTGATCAAATTAACAAAGACAATGATCAGAAATACCAGACTAAAACACAATACAAATTATTTGGTTCCAGGGGATCCAATCAAAGGAAACAGGATTAAATTAACCAGTGATCGGATTAAGGAAAAGTTGCTGTATAAAGTCAGAAATGTATTAGTACTTCAGGCCATTTGCTGTGTCTGTAGGTTGCCATTTCCTGCTCTTTACCTGGAGTTCTCAATACACTTTAAACAAAATTGAGTTTTCTAGGTATTACAAAGGTAATGTGGAAGAAATAAAATAAAATAAAATAAAATAAAATAAAATAAAATAAAATAAAATAAAATAAAATAAAATAAAAAATAGTAATAGTTACTATATTACTACTATTTCACAGTAGCATAGTATATGGGGGTCTGCCACAGTAGGCATCCTTTAAAGAAAATATACACCTTCATACACCCTCCTTCCCCAGGAGTCTGTACCTCAAGGAGTTTCTAGTCTATGTGCACTACACAGAGATCAAAACATGACAGAGTATCAGGATACAATCAAAAAGACAGAAAAACCCATTTAATTCTACAACGTTAGTAAAGTACAAAGATGAAAAAGCTACTGTTCAACAAGGAGCATTAATGAAAGTTGCCAGTGATACAGCTGAAAATGTAGTTCTTACCTAAAAATGAAAGTAAATACAAGTATCACAGGAGAAATACTTCTATTTGCTGTGTACTAAGCTGAACCTTGAGCAGCTGACAAGGTCCTACAGCACTGAACAGAGATTTACTTTCAAATGCCTTGGGCTCAGGCTGGTTCAACTGGACCAGTCAGCGCCGAGCTGCAAAGGGACTTTGTGTCCAATGTGAGGCAAAAGAAAGGCTGGGGACATCAGGAGCCAGCTCACTTGGAAGTAATTTAGAAAATATAAATGCTGAGTTACAGACTGAAACCAGACTCAATTCCTGCCCTCTTTTTCTGCTAAAAGATTCACTTAATAGATAAATGAGGGATGTAGAGAGGTAATCCCTAAGGACTGTTAATAAAGCTACTTTAGAATGCTGGCACGCTGTGCTGCTTGTAAATCCTGGCCCCCCATGCTGCACGGGATGAGGAAGGACACTGGACTGGATGTGCTGCTCACATGGCAGCAGTCCTCAGCAGCACAGAGACAGAAGAAACCTACACTGCCACTGATCCCACTGTGCACATTAGGGGCCAAAGCAGAGGGTTCACTCATCTTTCAAAAATGGTAAGAAAAGGAGCTGCTGTAATCTGAACAAAAACAAAAGGCAAAGCAGGTGTAAGCAGGTCAGATTCTAACGAACAAATCCAAGTATTTGTCTCTTATGAAAGTATTCAGGAACTGTACGGGAAGACTCCTTCACTATCACCTGGTACAGTGCCACTTCCATCTCTGAGTATGTTCTGTTGGTAACTGCCAGCAGGCATCACGTCCATCCAGTCACCTGAAAGGACTTTGGCACTTGTGATGGCCCCAGGACTTTCCTTGCATGCAGGGAACAGACCAAGCTGAGTGTTGGGGTAGCTGACCTGAGTGTGAGATGGTCTTTGTCGGAAATGAAACCACAGGAGACATGAGACAACAACTGCTGGTCAGCAAGGCAGATATTCACCCATGGGATCTGGTTTGTACGGCCATGGCCACGTGTCCTTTCCTTGCAGCTCACTATTTACACCAGGTATTTGTGCTGAAGGGCTCTCCTTGCAAGACTGAACATTGGATGAGCTGCTTTACTTCCTGAACTTGAGAAAGTATTTAGGGAAACATCCATCTCTCCTTTCCCACAACTTAAGGGACTTAATATTTTGTCTTTGTTTTCAGCTATGACAGCGAGTAAATTTTAAAGCATCAGCTCTTCTCAGCCAAAAGACATTTGCCACTATGATTAAGAATGTATTATCTTGTCTCTTCTGTCGCCTTAAAGAGTAACTTATTTTTATGTATGGCTTTTTCTCACGCTGTGCATTGCTACACTCTTTTTTCAATCTCATCGCAATTTTTTTCAAGAGTATTCTCAGTTTCATTTTCTTACTTTATTTTCCTCGTGTCTCTGTCTCTCTCTTCACCATTTCTATCATGCTATCTTCTAAGTGAAATCAGAACCCAATTATACTCCTGTTAGAACTGAACTTTCAAATCCATCATGTGCTAGTGGGCTCAAAATTAGGCAAATAAATTCCCTCAACCCTACAAATTAAATTGAATCTTTGCATATGTTCTTTTAAGAGCACAAAGATGTCAAGTATTCACCCAGCTGTCACAAAATATGATAAGCAGGCTCTTTGAATTCATATAGATTTTCTAAATCGTTTGTCAGATTTAACCGAAATGCTAATGGATCCAAAAGTAAATTCTAATCTATCCTAAATATCTGGTTATTATTACTATTACAGTAGGACTTGGAATTATCAGTTGAGGATCAGGGCACAATCTCTATGCATTTCATACACAAAGACAAACATCATCATAAAACTTTCTCAAGTTTTATCTCATTATTTTACAACAGCCTCCTCATAGCTATACTCAATTTCATTTAAGAACAAAAGTACCAGCAGCTTGTAATGTGTTGGCTGTTGAAACCTGGATCTTACATTTGGTAAAGCCAGCAATTGTCTCCCAAATGCAGAGTCTGAATTTAAAAAGCTGTCATGCAGGTCGGGCATTGCTCAGGTTTCATTCTGGTCAAAGCTCATGATGGAAAGGGAGCAGAGCCAGATCAGCCTCAGCAAAAGGATGGGCACCTGCACAGAGCTGCTGATGCCAGGGGGTTGGACATTCCACAGTGCACCTGCACCTGCTCTGTGTGGGGCCAGCACTTCCCAAACGAGCAGGACTTGCTGTCCTGGCACCAAACACCTGTACGGGACTTCTCTAGAGGCCAACCCAACACACTAAGGGAACCTGTGATGGGGTGAATGTATCCTGGGAGTTGTTCTCTCCATATATCCTGGCTGCTTGTCCAAAAACCCATTAGGGCACTGCTTTAAGCGGGAGGGCAGCAGATCCTGGCTGTCAGTGATAATCCACTGCCAAAATCAATATGGTTGGCAAGCTTGCTTCACAGATATTTACGATCAAAGAGCACATTTCCCAGGAATGTGTTGTCAGTCCCACTGTCTTGGCCCAGATTCAACTCCAGTAATTACATTCCAGCCCACCTAATATTCCCCTCTTGCTTTGAGGAGCTCTCTCATCCAGTCCCACACTGTTTCACTGCATCATGGCCACATTCAGCACCAAGTTGGACACATAAAGACAGCTTTCCCTGTTCACATTTTATACAGCAGGTACTGCTTAAAAAAGCTTTGTGATTCCTGAAGAGGTGAGAAGTGTAAGATACTCTTGTTGCTGTTATTTAATTTTTTTTTTTTTTTGCCTCTGGAACTAGAAGTCTAGAGACATATTTTAATTTCCTTCTCTTTCATGAGTAAATTTTTACATTGCAATTATTTACTAAAGGTTGAACTAGGTAGGTCTCAAATTTGCTTTTTTTTTTATTTCACTAATAAAAGTAAAATAGCTATAAAATGTGATTGTCTAAAGCTTTTCAATACCAAGCTTGAGGGAGTTCAAGCCCTTTCAGAACTAGCCAGGAGAGCTAACTCCACTGGCAAACTAAAAACCTGCCTTTCTCAGTGGAATAAAATTCCTGTTTACAGCCGTATAGGGCATAAAATGGGAGGCTTTAAACTTGTGACATTTCCATGTCTGGAAAAGCTGTCACACACCCAGCACAGCATCTTAACTTGCGATGTAGGCCCAGGGACATCAGTAGCATTATCTGAACTGGAAGAGTACCAGAGGGAAAGAACGGTGTATCTAAAAACCTCCCCAAATCTTTTTTATGTTCAGAAAACAGGTGTTTCTCCCTATGGAAAGAGAGCTCTATTTCCAGCTGTATATGCTTCCAATCTTGCTTCTCAAAAACATCTTGGTAGTGCTCAACTGACCAACTCCTTCCCATTAGAATTTTTCTTGAGGAAGATCTCTGAATGCACAAAGTGAGAGAAAGCACTGGGTTTACATGTTTTTTAAAAATATTTTAAAGACTAAACAACTGTTGGAAGCTGCTCTGAGCCAGAAATTGGTCAGATCAATGCTGTAAACACGGTTTTGTGGACAATGGAAGGTGTGCTACATAGAAGTCATCATCAGTCGCCTTTGTCTGCATTCCCTGCACTCCTCTGCCTTCCCAAAGGGACCATTTGGAGTGTTTAAACAACTGCAGTTTTAAATAGACACCCTTAAGCATATTTTGCATTAAAATGTATAAAGAGTGCCAAACAAAACAAGCCCAGCAGAAAATAAAAACCAGAAAAGTATGCATCTGAGAAAGACTAATAAAGTATGAGTGCATGAATGTATTCTGGAACATTTGCATGTGTCAGAGGGAGTGGAAAGGAGGTGAGCATGATGAGAAAACAAGAGATGAAACACAAAGTGACAGGAAAAAAGCACTGGTTTGGGAAAAAAAGAAGCAAGGAGGGAAAAGGTTTTCTTGCAGATAGGCAAAACCTCTGTGTACAACATGGGGGGAATTTTTTAAGACTGAGCTTTCATCCACTAACATCAATAGGGTTATTATAACTAACTTGGCAAGATCTAGGGGCAGCAGCTAAACAGTGTAATACAGGTACCTAATTTTGGTGTCATGTCTACTTTTCTCTGTCGGCTCTGTTAGAAGCTGCAGTCTGGCAGCCCTGGATAACAAGTGGTCTAAATTACTCATCACTCTCCGGATGGTAGGAGCCATTGTAAACTCTCTGACTGTGCCCCTGTGTGCACTGCAGCAGAACCAGAGGGAAAAAGGGAAAAAAATGACAAAGAACATCACCCAGCTATATTACAAGGAGAAGAAAGAAATTCAGGAACTCTATGAAGAGAATGATGACCTAAACCAAAGAAGATGGGATATTGGAAGTTAAATTATCTGTGCAGAGAAGCTGAATGTAAAAAGATTCAAAGGAAAATACAGTCTATGTAGCTGCAGTCTAGTGCATCTACAGGGAAAAAAGCCAACTTTGTCCCCCTGCAAAAAACCCTAGAATAAACTAAAGGGAGTACATAGGAAGGAGGGACATTTTTTTGTTTTGAAGTATCTAGTTCCTAATTTAATCTTAATCCACTCTGACATTTATCCTCATGGATAATTCAGTATACAAATTTAAGGCAGAAAAAGAATCTATAAAAATAATAAAATAAGAGCTGCTTGCAAGGACAGTATCAGCAAAAATTGCCCTTGGGTAAAAATAGTTTCTACTGCTTTGTGTCCCTTTCAGCTTCAGGCAATGCACCAAGATCCCAGGAACTACTTCTTTTCCCCTTGTGCAATCATTTGTGGCTCTCATCCAGTCTCTGATTATGCTAATTGTATTTGATGGAATTTGTATGTACTCTCCTTCGCTCTCGTCTCAGCTGAACATACACAAGATGCATTTTTAATTTTTAACTCTTCAAAAATAAATATATAACACAACTTTCTCCCCAAGGTTGTGTAAAAGTCAACGTTATTACTACTTCTAAACAGCAAATATACAGCCTTTATTACTAGCAAAACAAATAACCCCTTCTATATTAATATGTTGCAACAAAGCTTTTAGTTAGTGTGAGAGGAATGTCATAATGTAAGAGTTTGCATAACACAGTCTGATCATGTCACCTAGACACAATTCCGTTTGCATTAAATTAAATTCACAATCATAAGAAGTGCAACTTTAATATAAAGAAACAGGCAAGTTGGCTAGATCAAGAGCCTACATCATTCTGAGAGACACTCAAAACCAGAGAGACGGTGAGCTGTTGTAAAACCATTCCCAAGGGTTAGCGATAAAGCCCAGGACTTAAATTCCTGAATAAATTACTTCTTTTTTTCCCTTTAAAAAGCATTCTTTACCAAATTGCTAAACATCAAAACCCACAGGATTTTGCTGAGACAAAACCAGATGACCTTAATGGCCTCAATTGTAGTTCCTTGACTGTCTTCAAGACCCCAAAAGCAGCAGTGGCTGGGTTATTTCATACTTCATGGAGCTCCTCTGAACCTCTAAATTATTCTTTCATTTTACAAACTGGAAGCTAAAGAAAAATGTAAATGCAAGAGTAAAGGACTTCCTTCCTCTTCTAAATCAAAACAGGACTGGGTTTCCAGTCTTTATTTAAGTGAATTTTAGTGTAAAATGCCCAGTGGGCTATCCTGTGCACCACAGCTCCACTTTTCCACAGCTAAAGCCTCCCCATACCCGAGTCCCTCCTCAGGGACAGGACACTGACCTCCCAGAGCACCTCAGTGTGGGACCATCCAGGCTGACCACCACAGCTGGCCCTGCCTCCTAGGGCCACACTTCTGGGGTAGGCAGGTGTCTTCAATAACACAGGTAAGCACTGCAGGGATTTCTGTAATTGCCAAGGCAGAGAGGGCTCTTGATTTCTGCCCAAGTCCAGAGAGATGGAGTTAGGGTGGCCAAACCTGAAGCCTGACAACCCATAGGTACCTAAAGGCCCTTCAGACTTAGAGAGTTTGTTACCTCCAAAAATGGGACATGGGGGCATTGAAATATCAGCAGAAATGAGGCAGGAGATGCAAATTGTTCAGGGGGTTTGGGCACATTCCCTTCTGCCTCCCAGCCCCAATATCTGTACACGTCCACAAGATTTGGTTGAAGTCTGAAGGAAGCAGGAGTCAGCCATCACCCTGCTCATACTAGAGCTTTGAGCAAGTGTTTTTGTTATTGTCCAGGCATCTGATGTGCCTGTGCACATTACTGGTGTAAATATGAGTCCTGGAGGCTGGGTCCCCAGCCACTCAGAGTTATGGACCCTCATAGGAGTAGTCAGCCCTCCTGAGATGGGCTCCTTGAGCTGTTTGATAGGAGTGAGAGCTCTCTGCATGTCAGAATCTGCCATGTGAATCTCTCTGTGGTGGAATTGGCTCTTCCTCAGTCTCTGTTTCTTCATTCTCCACCCTTGTACAATGAACTGATTGTCAACCACTTCTCTTGCAAGGGTGGCTGCACTTCACTGGTAAAATGTATATCATTTATTTGGAGTTCAGAATAAAAGTAACTCTATTGAACAAAAAAATAATAAAAAAAAAACAACCCCCAAAAAAACCAAACAGAAAGAGAATCTTCAGAACTCTTGCCATCCCTGACATACTCTTAGAACACAATACCACAGCAGCTAAAACACATAAATCATCCAAAATAACAGAAACACTTCTCTCCACCTCATGTCTGCTGTTACCTAAAGTCTTTGTGATTCTTTAGGCACAGTTGTTATATACATGCAAATTTTAATTAAGGGAAAACTTGGCTGAATACTAGATAAAATTATGTGTTGTATCATATATTTGAAGAGCAATGCATTATTCAAATAGATTATTCAACGGATATTTCCGAACTTCTGTAGAAGTGTTTAGCTAATGCAAAAAAGAAAGATTAATTGAATAATTTATTTGATGGACAACAGCATTATTCATTAAATACATTATTCAACCAGTAGTATTCAAGCAATACTGATTAATTAAAATGAGAGAGACAATTGCTTTTAAGTACAACTCATTCAGATCCCAGTTTTGGCTCCATTAAAAAAAGGGTTTTGCAGAGCACTGTCTCAGTGAGAGTGTAGATGGTGCAGATTTTCTTTGTGCTGAAGGAGCCCATGTCCTGAATCACAGTGTCCTTGACCAAATTTATCTGCATGACTGTGGTAGGATTTGCACCTCTTAATGAATTGCCTGCCTATACTGGGGTTGGATTTGACCATCCTCAGCTGCGGAGGTATTTTAGCACACGGAATAGATTAAATGAGATTATTTAATTTGCAACCTGCAGAGAAGGTCCAGCTTGCTAACTGCTTCTGCTATGCTCTTCTTGGGAGCTTTCAGATATGAGAAAGAAGTAATCTGGCAGCCCCTTTGCTACTTGGTTTCCCAAGTGTTTTGCATACACTCTTCCCTCCCATGACTAAGACCTCCAATTACCTGATAAATGCCCAGCAGTGTCCTTACCCAGCCTGGTGACATGCCATGCCTATGTCCCATGGTGCTGCAGGACTGCAGAGCATTCCAAGCATCACCTTCCCAAGCGGCTGTGTCACCAGCCATGTCCCCAGCACAGCCCATGCTGCTCTGCCCTGCCAATGGGCCCCACTGGGACAAGTCAGTGAAACCACCTGTGCTTCAGACACATCAGCTGCTGCTACATCAGCACAAGCATTTTAGCAAGTTCCATTCAGCAAGGAACAATGAAGAACATCAGGCCTTAAGAGCAAAAGGATGACAACAGACGAGTCCACCAGATCGTGGGAAAAGGCAAACACCGTAACTTTAGTCCCAAATAATTACCTCCTAGAAGCACACAAAATTGGAAAAATTCTCATTCCCCACAGATGAGAATACCACCATCTGAATAAAACCAGCCTCATGATCGTGACAGAAGGCACATTTAACATAGTCTGCACATGACAAGGAATATATATCGTGCTAGGACTTTATAGACATAATAAACCCTTGTTAAGTGCCCACCAAATGCACCGTGGAGAAGGCAGCCATAAAAATTGGCAAATAAAGACCCTCTTAAAGTTTAGCAAGCTTCTAAAAATATTTTACTATTTAACCCAGTATCTCCCCTATTACAAGGGGGTTCTAGGACAATTTTCAGGGAACAAGGCTCAAAACAGTACGAGAAGAGTTAGGATCACACTGACTAAGTATTAACTGAAACAAGTTTGCTAGCCTAATTAACCCTACTATTTTAAGCAGAGTCTCTTTTAATGATTCAAGACACATTTCCACTCTAATCCCCTACTCCCGTTTGGAAGGAAACAGATGAATGCGATGAAATGCAATGAAGATAATAAATTCATGCCACTCGAAAAGTGGCAAATGACATTTACTGGTCTCTCAGTTCCCATTTCATGATTGATATGGAACTATAAACAAGAAAATAAGTACTGTTAAAAATCTTTCTATACAGTGGCAAGTAGGGTTTTAATGGTGGCTTGCCTGTGCTTATTAACCAGCCATGGCAGTTGCTGCACACTGATCAGTAACTGCGTGAGAGCTCAGCCTACTGTGGAAGTCCTGAGTCTATGTACTTTCAATTTTAGAGCATAACCATCATACGCTCCACAAACCAATGAAATTTCTAATAATACAAACCAATGATGTGTTAAATTGAGACACTTCTAGCTTGAATGCCAAAAACTTCACTATGATTTAAAGGATCTGCGCTTACCTTTCTCTATCAATTTACTGTTAATTTGCTACCACTGGAGCAATTTACAAAAAGGGAAAAAAAAGGCAATATTTTATTTAATTTCTAATACCAATCCTGGTCATTTCCAAGATACACTCAAATGCCATTTATTGTACAAAATGCAATATAGTCATTCAAGAGGAATAAGAGATGCAATGAGAAGTGCTGGGGGGGAACAGTCAAAAAGAAATCACTCTGCAAAATATCTGCATTTAGAAATAGGTGGCAATCCTCACTGCTCCCCTTAGAAGAGGCTGAGGCATTAACAGAAGTTTAGGTCATAAATGTTTGGCTGTTTCAATTATACCAGACATTTTATATTTTGTTTATTATTTATTACACACTTTTACTGCTGTGCTGGTTATCATCAAATTGTAGCTTCACAGATAATCTGTATCAAACAATATGTCAATGGCCTATGAAAATGTGGGGTTTCCTAAAGGTGCCTGCCACCTTATTTCACCCCAACTTCTCAAGACAGAACCTAACCATTTATTTATGATTCTGTTTGTACTTAACACCAAAATCAGACATACACCAGGTTTTTCCTCCCCCCAGGATCTTGTTCCCACTTCCTACTCAGATACTAAGATATATTGTAATGACCTTGCATGAATCACATTGACGTCATGCAGGCTAGTCCGTGGAATAATTATGAAAATACTGTTCAATTTCTGTCTCCAGGGGCTCTCTAAAAGTCCCTTAAAATCTTTGCCACATCTTTACGCAGGCAGATAGTGGTAGGACAAGGGGGAATGGCTTCAAAATAAAAGTAGAGAAATTTAGATTAGATGTTAGGAAGAAATTCTTCCCTGTGAGGACAGTAAGACATTGGAGCAGGCTGACCAAAGAAGCTGTGGCTGCCCCATCCCTGGAAATGTTCAAGGCCAGGTTGGATGGGGCTTTAAGCAACCTGATCTAGTAGAAGGTGCCCCTGCCCACAGCTGGGGGCTTGGAACTTGATGTTCTTTAAGGTCTCTTCACTCCAACCCATTCTATGATTCTAAGATCTTTCCCCTCTCCAACTGGCTTCTGGAGTAAGTAAAAGGTCACAGCTTCAAAAAGAATGGAAACTGCTCAGGGTGAATTCGGGCACCTTTAATACAGAACATTTAAAATTGGCTTTGCCATTAAACTACTGTTTGGCCAGGTGAGATGTGGCCTTCAGCAAAGCAGGATACACTGAAACCACTGTAATCCTCTGTGCAGCAATTGCACTGCAGAGCAATTTCAGAAACTCCAAACTTTGCTGCTAGACAACAGCAGAACATAGCCCAAGCCCAAGCCAAACCAATCCCTAGCAGAAACCTGGTGAACGCAGCAGCTCTACCAAGTACAGATCTGACCCTCGGGTACAGGTACAAGGTTAGAAATTGATAAGGTAATTGTCCAACATCAGAGCCTGCTGTAAAAGCAGTTGCAACAATTAAATGTTAACTTTTTATATTGAAGGACAGCAGGAAAAATACCTCACCCATCATCATCTTCTCCTGCCCTCCAGCTGGGTCGGTATCATCACACCCCGACTACCTTGTTATGTGCCAAATTCAGTGCACAGCGGAGAGAAAGGGCAACCAAAGATCTCAGACCTCATTTGTGAGCAGAAGGCTCTAAGCACTCAGGTTGCCTTATGGACATAGTACTTAATAAGCTACCCTGGAATGCTGCTCCATGTGTCCTTGGTTCAACACCCACTCCCTGCACTGCTGGGAAGTCCATTAGAGCAGCACAATTTACTGCAAGAAGGAATCTGCAGGAACTGTGGCCCTGGACACAAAAGAGCAGAAGAGACTTTAAAATACATCCTGCTCTGCTCCAAAGTCAGTGTTAAGCATTTTACATGGCTACTGGAGGTGTTCTTAAATATGATTTTTGTCCTGTGGTTTACAAAATGATAGCACAACTTAAGATGGAAGGGTCAGTTTAAGGCTGTTTGGTCCAACCTCCTGCTTAAAGCAGGGCCAATCTCCAAGACAGATCAGGTTGCTCAGGGCTTTGCCCAGTGGAGTCTGGAATACCTCCAAGGATGGAGATGCTACACCTTCTTTAGCCAGCCTGCTCCAGTATTAGACCACCTAATTTTGTTTTAAGCAACTGATTGAAATTTCCCTTGCTGCAGCTTGTGACTGTTGCCTCTTCTCCTCCTGCTGTGCTCCTCTGAGAAGAGTCTGCCCCTGCCAGACCCCTAGAAAACTCCCACGAGCCAGTCACCAACTTCATGCCATGATCACAACCATTCAAGACTTGTCCTCCAGTTAACTTTTCACCCACCTTACAATATACCACCTACCCAAAATCTAGAAATAACAGCCCCAATTTGCATTCAAGGATATTATGTGAGACCTGTCAAAAGCCTTGCTTAGGTCACAGTGACTGTCTCTGCTCTCTCCTTGTCTGGTCCAGTGTTCTTCTACCATGGACATTAATTTAATTCTCCAAACTCTGGCATTAGGAATGGAGCCAGGAAGACCTGAGAGCAGAGCTTTCTTGGATGTAGTGCCCGATACTCATGCACCGAGAGTATGTCCTTGTGAGAGAGTCTCTTGGGCAAAATATGAGATTAGTCTGGGATTGATGAGCTCCTTGATTTCTAAGAACAGAACACCATCTAAAGAGACAAAACTACTGGTGTTTATATCTAAGGAAAGGCACTATTTATCTGCTGCCTTCTGAACAGAAATAAGCACTAAGGGACACAAACCTTTCAGCAAATCACTTGAGTATGGGGTAATGTGGTGAAAGCCCTGTATCACTTGGTCACATCTATACCATGGGAAACGTGGGCACTAAGGCATAAACATCCTTTATGTCTTTTATCTCCATCATGCCATTTCTTTGGCACTGCTAAGGTGCAACCCCTGTGGGACTCTAGGGGAAAGCAGGGCTAGGACAGAGTTGGAGAAATCAAAACAGGAAAAAAATGCATAACAGGCTCTTTAAAACAAAGTAGTCTATGGCTATGAATGACAGGGATGAGTTTAGGTGACATTACCTGATCTTTCATGAGTTTTGGATGCTCCACAATTTAACTGAAGGCTCCCCTACTCCTTTCAAGAGGAGATACCTTTTGGTTTCCAATGCTGTTTGCCACTTCTGCACACACCTCTGTATTTATGCATGCAAATGTACCCTAATAAGCCACCCTTTTCTACAGCAGATATTCCTTCTTTGTCACTTATAAACTTGCAACTACCTAAGTATTGATTCCTGACCAATTTCTCACTATTATACACAACAGTTGTGCTGCCTGTATTGCTTTTACCAACTGCCAAACTTTTCTCTGGAATAAAAAGGATTTAGAGACACAAATAACAGTCACTGGCTGCAAAGTCTTAACTGTACCTAATATTTTCTTGTCTTTCTTTTTTTTTTGAACACAAACAAATGACTTCTTTCAGGCAGGGAGGTGATGCTGACTGCCTACTGTAAACTTTGATTCAACAAGTTTAACTGCATGCTCTGCCTCCAGCTAAATGGTGAGATTTTTTTCACAAGCTTCAGCATTCCAGATGTCAATGTTTGTGTTTCGACACACATTCTGACAGATGAAAGTTTAGTCACAGAAGAATAAACTTCTTAAATGGCTTTAGTTGTGTCATGAGCCACAAGATTTGCCACTAAAAAAGTTTCTCTTCTATAAAAATAATACCAGTAAAAATGCTGAGAAACAAACTGTTGGTTGCAATACAGTTCAACATCTCTTTCAGGGTTTTTTTTAAACTTAAAAGTGCTTTCCATTTGCAATGAAATTTTCATCCATCATACATCCCCCCGAAGTCATACAATCATTAAGGTTGGAAAAGACCTGCAAGATGGAGTCCAGCCATTAACCCAGCTGTGTTTACCACTAAACCACATCCCCAAGTGCCACATCCAAGCACTTTCTGAACATTCCCAGGGATGGTGATTTCACCACTTCCATGGGCAGCCTACTCCAATCCCTAACCATGCTTTAAGTGAATAATTTTTTTCCTAATACCCAATCTTAACCTTCTCTGGTGCAACCTGAGGCCATTTCCTCTTATCCTGTCACTTACTGTGGAGAAGAGACCAACACACACCTGGCTACGACCTCCTTCTAGGGAGCTGTAGATAAAGTCCCCCTGAGACTCCTTTTCTCCAAAATTTCAAAGTGACTTTGAAATAAGATCAGCCACACATATCACTGGAAAAAAAATCTTAACATTTTTTAAAAGAGGAAAGAAAAGTCCTTATTTTCCAATGTCTTTTTGTGTTAACTTTTTTTGTTACCCCCTCTAAAGAAAGCTATGGAGGAACATGGGTGTCTTGCTCTAGCAGTGATAACTGTGATGCAGAAATAGAAAATATCCAGCACTTCAGCAGAAATACCCTGGGATGTTTCTCTGAATGCCTTTCACACCTGTTTCATCAAATACTTTTCATCCCATTTAAAACAGAAAGCTTCCTTATAGCAGGTCGTGCTCCCTGCAGACAACCAACCAGTGGCTCTGCCCTCCCTCCACTCTTCCACAAAATGACCTGGAGCTAAAAATTCTCTTGTTTTCTCATGGAGGTGAGAAAACTTCAGAACATAACAAGTTCCTAAATACCTTTAAGCTAGCTTTGAAGTAATCAGTCCTTACTAAACCTGTCTGTTCTAAAAGGTAAAAGTGAAAGCTAACACCAGCTCTGCACCTATTGAACTACATAAATTCTTTTAATCTTAATGACTGTAAATACAAACTATACATTCCCATGCCATCCTCTTCTCCATCACCTCTTACACCTCTCTAAATGCTCTTCTTACCTTGATACACATCTCCTGAGCTCCTGTCTCCCTCCCTGTATTTAATAGCAGTGTCCATTGACCACCCATCACGCCAATATATCCATAGAAAATTTCAGAACATTAGACACATTGCTATTGCTTGAACACTTTGCTTGAGTACTTTCTTGCCACTCATCATCTCTTGGGTTTTTTTTGTGCATAAATCACATTTTCAGTTGGATCAAGGCACAACTGTCCCAAGAACTACTGAGACAACTGAGAATTCATGCCACAGACCAGGCTGTGTCTGTTCACTGGCACTGCTTAATGGCAAACATGCCACCTGCTCTCACTAAAGAAATACATTTACAAGTAGTCTCTACCCACAGGTTTTTGCCATGAAACTGGTTTTTTCTACCACAGATACTCAATTGCAGCATCACTGTCATTTTCAAAAATGTAAGCTCTCAAAATGTTATCTGCTGTTAAATTCTAAAAAAGGTCTAAAGTAATAGCTGTGTTTGTAGAAGTTCTTCTTCATTTATGGATTCTGAAAAAGGATGTCTAGACTTCCAGCTGCCTGAAGTGACAAAAACCAAAACCCTGAAACAAACAGATCTGTGAATTCTCATTAGAGCACCAAGAAGTGAAAGGACTGAGGTGTTGGCATATTTGAGGTCAGGGAAGGCACAAAGGAAACACCCCATGAGCACAAGGACTGTTCAGACTCTGCAGAAGAAGCCCAGGGCTGAAGAAGCTGAAAGAGTTTTAATATGAGCAGCTAAAGACTTCCTGCACTGAGCCTGGCTATGTCTTCCTAAGCTGGAAAGGCAGAAGGGCAGGCAGTTTATGCACTGTGCACCCAAAGACTAATTCAATGCCCCACATGCTTCCCCACAGCCATTTCAATGACTCCAAGGGAGCTATTTTGCCAAAAGTGTTATGAGAATATTTTTATTTCAATAAAATGGCTACCTTGTCAGAATTAATTCCAGCAGATGTTTCAGCAATTATAAAATCACTTAACTAATTATCTCAAATACCTTTTTGGCTATCTCTACTATGATAAACACCTCTAACTAAATTATGCTGAATAAACTGCAGTGGGATTGTACAAAACCTTGGCTTTGGGAGAAACAGGATGGAAGTTAGTGCTTGGCACTTAATGTCATCAGCATTATAACAATTCAGCTAAAGTATATATAATTTTGTTGCTGACCTTACATTATTATATAATTAAGGTAATTTAAGTAATTACTTGCTAAAAAGACTAATTTTGTTCATCAACGTAAAGACTCTCAAAGCACAGCAATATGAGGGAATTAGATTCCAATACAGCAATTTGGGAAGAATTAGAACCTCCAGTGAATAAAGTGAAATGGGAGTAAGCAGTAAAAGGGAAGAAAGGACAGTAAAAGTTCAGGAAACTTGGTTACTACTCTGTATTTTGACACAGACATCCCCTGAAACTCCCAAGCACTCTAAACATAGTAAAAATTTTCTTGTCACATATAAAATATCCACCATGAGACTTGAAACTGTAAACTTAAATTTAATAAGGTGCTAAAACTCTCCCAAGCCAGACAAGCAAAAATATTTCCTTAGGGATGTCTATAATCAGGGTGATTCTGTGACTCTACTCAAGACAATTTTGTCTCTCCCCTTTAAAATATGATTATCCTAGAAGATGCCAACAAATTAACTCTTTAATTGAACACACTGAGAATGCAGCAACCTCAGTTATTTCAAGCCATAAGCTCATCCATAAAAATATCCCACCTAATTCCTTCACAACAATGTAATTGTAAACCACAGAGCTTTTCCTCTGAAGAAATGTCCTATTATAAATGATAATATAAATGATACAGTAGTGTCTTTTGCAAACTTAACAAGAATTAAGAGGATGTAAAAAGAATGCTACATTTGAGAAACTTCAAGTGAAGCCTTTTGGATTAATGTCAATTCATTACCTCTTTTAGAGGTGACAACCGCCTTGTTTACCTGTGTTCAGACTCTTTTCAAACTTTTTTCTATCTTTCAACTTTGTATTAAAAAAATCCTGTAACAGAAAATAATATATCCAGCTTTAAACTTTGCTTGTGGTTTAACCTTGATGCTGTTTTGAACTGGATGATGGCAGGTACCTGCTTTTATGACAGGAGGAAGATTCTGTTACAAGTAATCAGTATTTTGTTTGTTTAATAACTAAGGGATTGCTTAAGTATATAACTGAGGAGTTAAATATTTGGCAGGGCTATGAAACATGTTAATTAAAATTTTAAGTTACATGAATCCTACAGAAGGATTTAATAGAAGAAGCTACACTTGAAGAGACTATTTTAGTACTTCAATCAAGCATGCCATGCTAATAATATAAAGTTTCAAAGTACTTTATCTATAAAGCCAGGAGAGTTTGATATACACAATCTATATTTTCTAATGCAAGTGAGAGAACTTTCAAACACTCTTAAGAACGTCAAGCGTAAGAATTTATGGGACTGCAATGATATTGCAAAGGATACAGTTTTTCAAAACAAAATTTCAAAGGCATTACAGAACCTGGTGAATTAGGAATGGCAACTACTGTCCAGTTCAAATACATCACTGCACACAGAGAAACTCACCACTGATCATATTTTTAAGATAGAAGAGGAAAAAGGAGGATCTCAAACAGCCCCCAAAGTATCCAGCTGCATTTTTGAAAACAAGCTGCACCTGGACTTAGACCTGAAGAAATGATAGCACTTGTAGAGTTTTACCTGTAATTGATACTGGTTTTAGTTGAGCATTAAAATGTTGTTGTAACTTGAGTTTTTTTAAAGGCTTCTTGCATTAACCCCCAAACAGCCAGACAACGAGAGCCAACAAGGGTAAGACAGAGTCTATGTGAGATCTAACTTGAATTCAAGATGCTTGATTTTCATTAAACTTTCTGTCTCAAGTAATTACTTAAACAAACTGGAAGTTAAATGATATTGAGGTTTTAAGTGAAAACTTTCAGAGTTGCTTCATCAGGTCACAGAATTAAAGCTTTCCTCTCATTACAAAGCTTCCTGTTTCTCACAAACATTTTCAGTTTTGCTAGGTCAGAAAAAAGACCTTTTTAAATAGACTTGTCATTAGAACTAACTGGGTTATCTATGATAATTATCTGTGCTCCACTTTAGGATTTAATAGCACTTTCCTCCACAATAAACACAGGTATGATTTGCGTGGGTGATGCAGTTCGCATCTTTCTGGGGGAATAACGGAACAAATGACAAGTTTTATTGCTTTTTTTTTGACACCTTTTTATATGAAGAAAGAAAAAAACCCATAGATTTGTGATTAATAGCTTTGTTTGACTACTTCTGTCAGGTTTTCCTCCAGGGCATAATAAGAATCTTTACAGTATGACACTAAAAGGACTGGCATGTCCCCAAAATTGCATTGCATAAACAATCACATGTAATTCAGCTCATGGCTTCCTCAGAGGCTTCCTCAAAGGCTACATTATTTGGTTTCTGACTCTAAAATATCTTCTCTGTCATGTCTTCCAACACTAAAAATGATAAGAGGAGACTTTATCAAAGCTACCTTACAATGGGAAAAGCCTTTTAATTCTTTAACATAGGGGACAATGACTGAAGGGATCCATTTGTTGGGAGCTGCAGAATGGTACATTCAGAGGGGAAATAAGATGAAGATTTTGCAATTAGCTAACCCCTGGAACATACTGTCAAGGGACAAAGAGAACCGTCCATCATGAATTAGACTCAGAATGAAGGATATTTTCAGGCCATGATCTTTGTCCATCATTAAGTATGGGATCTGTTCCAGGACCACTGGATCAAACTATTGCCTTTCAGAAGGCCACAGGCATCACCTGCGGCCCCAAACTCTACAAATATATGGAAGAACTAAATCTCTTATATTTTGGCTGAACTGGTTATGAGGAAACAAAATGTGTCATAGACGGCAGAAACAGTCAATAGTAAAAGGAAAACAGCAGACTACTAACAAACACCATTGCCTGGCATGGAAAAAGATCATCTCTAAGTGCTTTTTATTGGAAAAATGGTGGATAAGTTTGGCTTTGGGCTAATAAAATACAGTGCAAAGTGACAGGTGTGAGGAGTAAAAAGTCTGGAGAGCTTAAAGCAAAGGAATACTGAGGAATTAACTTCTGATGTGGAAATACTACCTTTTCCTTTGACCTCCAAATATCTTTTAGCAATTTTAACATTTATGTGAAACAGAACTTTGGTTATTTGTCTTTATTGTCTTCTTGTGAAGCAGTGTTGCTCAAATATTTCTTTGTGTATCAGTGTCATCACCCAAAGAACATCCAAAGATCCTGTCTGAAAGATTCAGTCCTTTCATGCACAACTGAAGGACTGAAATGGTTTGAGAAGTACAACCAGGTCTTATGGCTCTGAGCTCCATGTCAGCCATCTACAAACATTTGTGTCCCAGTAAATGATAGGCAGCATTAAAGAGAAAACGAGAAAAATTGTGTAAAACTCATGCAGTCCAGGTTTTCAATGTGAGCATTAATGTGCTCATCATTCTTCAGAATTGAGCCACTTCTCAAGGAAGTTCAAAAATAAAATATAGCAAGCAGGATGAAATATTTTCAGTCATGAAATATTTCCACTGCATCTTACAACCAGAGAATCCACTGGTTGAAAAATGTATTTCAAGGAGTAAAATAAAATAATATGACAATGTGAGAAAATGATTGTTGTAAAGTGTTTACTCCCATCCCTGAGCATGCAGGCTCCTGCTGTCCTTGGTGGGGATAAATTTGACAACCACTCTAGCAAGTAACGTGAACAAAAGGTGTAAAGGTGTATCATATCCACCAGTGTGAAAAAACTGTCTTCACGACCCACAGCCACAATGTCTGCTGATGCTGATTTTTTCAGCTAATTCTGTATTCTCCAATTGACACTCAACTTGTTTTTTTCTGGAACTATTAGCATCCTCTCTACAGCTTCAAGGCTATTTCCTGAAACTGTCCTTTTTATAATATTAGTCTAGGAAGACTGGCACGAAATAAAACCCTGACAAGAAATCAAAGAGTAAGTTATTTCTAAAGGAATTTCCCTGGAGAATCAGGTCAAAAGCCTACTTCCAGCCTTGAACACTTGGAAGACATGAAAGCAAGCTTTGTTTTAGAAGCTCAGATGTCTACACACAAAGATGATAATTGTTTTCTCTTTTTTTCTGTTTATTGCTTTTGAAGAAATTCAGTTCGAGACCTGGGATGCATCAAAGGAAAATGTGTATTTGGATGAGCTTTGTTTGATGGCAGGAGCTTTCCTTGTTAAGTCATCAAAACAGCCTGGAGTGAGAAGGTAGCAGAAGCTCTTCTGGAAAAAGAGTACCAAGCATCACTGAGGACAATCACGGGCACAGAAACTCGACTGCTTTTATGTTCTCTCCTTTTATGTGCACACAATTAGGGAGCTGGATGTCACACGTGTGATGAGCCAAGGCATCTGATCCAAAACTCATCAAGTCAATATAAGCAAGCCCTTTGACTTCGGATGATCTTGGGATGAGCCCTCAAGGATTTTACGAGTCAGAGCTTTTCAGACTTCATTTGGATAACCTTCCAGGTGGGGGTGGTAGAGGGTCGTTTCAAAAGCAGACCTGAGCTCTGCGTATTGGTTGTGACTTGATCATTCAGGGATGGCTTTTTTTGCATTCATTATTGCAGTGCAAAGCCCTTTATGGGAATACCAGCATGTACTCACCAAACAAAATTCTTATTGCTACAGTCTAGAACACTGATAATGTGTTTCTGTGTTACAACAGACTCTCATGGCTTTTGTTCCATTACAGCCTATGGATATTGCCTATGGAGTGAACAGGGACATGCTGCCTATGACCTCACTGCCATTATTCAGAAGGATTGGGTTATTTCCCGATCCTCTTTAGTCTTATGTGCCTTGTGCATTAAAACAAACAAAAATCAAACCAACCAAACAAACAACCCCCCCCCCAACTGAATAATCCAAACCACTAACTCACAGTTGCACAGAACATTTCTCTCTGCTGCAATCAAACCTAAGCCAGTTCAGCTTGCACCAGCAGTCCATTTCAGGGACATGTAATGAAAATGCAAAGGTGTCCTTCAGATTGTGCAGACAGAAGGCCCAGGCTGGAGGTGCCTTTCCCATGAAGGCATGGTGTCACCGAGCTCTGTGTTTCATGCAACATTCTTATTTTTATTATTTTGTTTTTGCTTTTGAGAGATAATCTCCATTATCACATCAATTCCTGTTCAACACTTTTTAATGCATGTATTATTTATCTTCAGAAGATCCTTTACGCTCTTGTGTGAATTCCAATTGTTATGGCTGGTTTTAATTTCCTTTAAGGCCCTTGGCCACTTTTTCTGTTGCAGTATGGCTGGTTCCACTTAATAGAAGCTTTGTTATGCAGATACATGAAGCTTCTGTGCCCCACCTTTGAACTTCTGACTAAACTGCACCACTTCATCTGATATATTTTATTCAGTCAAATACAAAGGAGATGACAGAGCCTAAAGCATGGGCAAAGTCATGCTTAACTCTAGCATGTACAAAAAAAAGAATTTAATTTGGGATAGGTGTCAAGCAATTTAATTTTTAATTTATTTTTCCTTTTGTCTGATTCGGATGCGGATCTATATTGGTGGTGATGTATATACATCTATCATGTGGCTGTTCATCTGGCCCAGATAAATCTTGTTATATCCAAAAATCTTCATCAGAGGCACACTGTAAATAACAAAATTCTATAGCAAAGGAAGATGCTTCTCAAACTCAAGTCAGTCTCAGAGGATTTGATCTCAAGACTGCTTCTGACGAATACTGATTTCTGAACATTAGATATTCAAGCAAATGGTACTGTTTGACAATACCAGTAGTAATTTCAAGTGTTTTCTCCTGTGTAATTTTTTTTCACAGTTTATCATATCAAAACAGTTTGAAGAGAGAAAATAGCC
This sequence comes from Ammospiza nelsoni, assembly GCF_027579445.1. Lineage (NCBI taxonomy): Eukaryota > Metazoa > Chordata > Aves > Passeriformes > Passerellidae > Ammospiza > Ammospiza nelsoni. The sequence continues at coordinate 72,365,171 of NC_080635.1, forward strand.
ATGACTTTTCCATTTAACCAAACCCTTGTTTTCTCTCATTTATTTGTTGCCTCTAATCATGACACAATAAAGTCAAGTATTTGGGTAAAGGCCCTTCCTTTCATTGTGTGTAACATCATTAGGGACTGTGTGATTTGGATTTCCATGTCTAAATAGAAATAATTAGAAAATATGATTTACACTTTTTATTTTGTCTGGGAAAGCTATTGGGATAAATTTTCCCTTGCTCTGTGTGTGGTGAGAAAAATTAAATTGGGTAAAGGGCTCAAAAGCAGTTTAGAAAGCTGTATCTAAACTTTCATTTAGCTCCAATCCCTCTGCCATGGGCAGGGACACTTTCCACTAAACCAGGCTGCTCGAAGTTCCATCCAACCTAGCCTCAAATGCTCCCAGGGATGGGGCACCCACAGCCTCTCTGGACACTAAGGACAGGGGTGAACCAGATAAAGAGGGTTATATTTGCTCAGGTTTTAAAAGTTACAGGATTTGAAACACAGAGCTTTTACAGCCACATGCCTGCCTATGCATGAGGAACCAGTCAGAAGGCAGATATAATGCTGTGAAGCATCTACTCCTTATCTAAACATGTGCAAGTTTAGAGCATTAATGTTCTCCAAATTGACATCTAAAATATTTTCATAGGTGCCCCAAACCAGACAACTGAATATACTTTGTTCCCCAGCAGAGGCCAAATTTAATTCAGTGTATTCTTGGTGATCTTTGACCACCACAGTCACCTTGCACCAGAGCAGAACAAGAAAAAAAAATCATGCCTCAAATCCCTGAGATTTCATCAGAAGGAAAAAGATCACAGCACTACTGAGAGCAACTTAAGTGTCGAAGTCAGGTAGAAAAGATCGCTCTTTGGGAGCCTTCAAAGCAACTGTTTCTCCCCAGTGGCTTTATAAGGAATTTATGCACTTGCTTTACAGGGACATCTTCACCAGAACATAAAATTTAGGTGCAAATTAGGCATCTACATTCCTTCATATGATGCGTCGTTACTGGCTTGGCATAGAGATTTGCAAGAGATTGAATAAAAGAGCCTGAAGGATGTACAAAATACATGCATATAAAAATACACAGATAATGAATGTTACAGCTATATGCACTGACTCCTAAGACAAAACTGACTGCAGCAAAAATGCTCACAGCAGCCAGAAATAGGAACACTCAGATTTGGAGTCAGGCTGGACATATCTCTCTGCATGCTGCACATGAGGGTGGGGGGCACCAAACCCCTTCACAATACTGTCTGATATTTGTTCAGTCCAGATAAAAGAAAGGGTTTGAAGCTTGGGATTCTGCCCTTCTCTCTCATGCTCAACCCCAACGCTGCTGATTTTATAAGATATCCAAAGACAGATACCGGAGAATGGAGGGAGGAACTTGCCTCAAGGCTACTGAAATGTTCTTGGTAATAGGTTAAAAATGTGAAACATTTAAAGTGTCTGATGTTCCTTTTGATATTCTCCAGGCAATTTCCTAAATCAGCTTCAAATTTTAGTCATTTTCGGCTTTAGAACAAGCAGCAACACAAATGATTAAAAGAAACAACAACAAAAAATTAACACACACCCAGATGGTAACTATTATCTGAGCCAGAAAATAGAGACAAATACATCCACTTAGGGCAAACTAACATATTGTATTATATCACTATGATGTACTGTAATGGGATATGATTTACATTAAAACTTGTGAATTAGAGATTTAACTTATGGCCTTTCTCCACAAATTACAACAACAAACAAGAGCGGGAAAATCAGCTCTAATAACAGTATGCATCCCATCACAATTTGATGGATTATTTCTAGACCAAAGCCATGGATAAAATATTCAAAAGTGCAATTTTGTAACAGTATTCCAGAAATATGATTTTAGTGAAAATCCTGATTCCCTGCAGTCAGTAAAGGTTTTATGGCAATCTTCCCAAGAATTGGGGTGTTTTACGTGAGAATTTGACAACAAAACACTCCAGAAGAGTTAGGCAGATGGTGTGACCATGGCTTATTATGTTAAATGTAAAGGTCTCAGTTGTGCTCCCTCCATCTGCTTGCTCATCCACCTCTTGTGTGGTATCATAACATCCTAAGATACTGATTTCAGGGACTATCTTCTAGCTCAGTGTGCTGAAACCCCCAGCACAAAAGGAGACAGTGCTTTGGGCTTCTCTTTGTTAATGCAGCTGAGCTAAACAGATAAACAACTTGACAGGGATGAGTTTGCCAGATTTATTCTCTGTAGCAAATTGTAGTTCTAATTGCATAAGGTTCTCTTCCCTGCGTGCTGTCATCTGGTTTGTGATGTGGTGCACCTCTTAAGCACTGCAAAATCCCCCTCTGAGACAGCTGCATTTTGTGATGGATACTACACAAACATACACATAAACACAACACGTTTCAGTTCCCTAATTTATAGAACTGCTTCTTACAAAGAACCTAGGACTGAAAGTTACTCTGAGAGGGAGAATGACATGGTAAGTGGATTCCAATGATTTGAAGTTTTTTTTCTCCCTAAATGACTTGCCAGAGCCAAGCTCATCTGTATGCACCAATATTCTCTAAATAATAAAAAAAGGGGATAATGTTTCCTCTTCTGACGGATGTGCACTCAACTTTATCCACACTGTGCTTTAGCAGCTCTGAGAGAATGTAAAATAGCAATCTAATATCCTGCTTAAATTTGCTAGAAACAGTCACCGAGATCACGGAAGGCAACTTGTCCCTGCTGAATGTGTGCCTGCCTGAAAGCTTGAGACTGGGAGGGGAATAATGAGCATCCACCTCAGTTAAAATGGCTCTTTTCCTTCCTGATCTGTTGCAAAGAGGGGGGAAAAACCAAAGAATTTATTTGGATGGTAACTGGGAAGCAATTACAACTGCAGCACCTCCAGCAGTACTGAACCAATGCTACTCCAGCTCCTTGGGTACCAGGGTGATGCTGGATCCTCAGCCACACAGTGAGCCACAAAGGGCATTTATCCTGCTGCACCTCCCTGTTTTTGTTACAAGCTGCTATGATTAAGGCTTGGATGGTGTCCTGACTTGTACCACAATCACAGCTCTGTTTACAGCATGGACTGACCTTTGCTTACTGACTGTAGAAACATGAATGATGTATCTCTAAATGTTAGGCCTTCAAAATAAGAAAGATAAAAAAGGAAAAAGGAAAAAAGAAAAAAGGATATAGCTGCTTGTGTCTCCTTGGCTTTGGGAGAGATTCTCCCATCAGTTAGTCATTCCTGAAATGATGATGGTAAAGAAAAGACATGTGCAGAGAAGGGTGAACAACATCCCATTTGGGATGGGTGTATCAGATAGCCAGGCTGGTAAGACTGCTCTGCTTGGGAAAACAGCTGAGATAGCTTTCATTTCTTTGAAATTCGTGCTCACTGCCAAAGGAAAATAAGGGCAACAACAATGAAACAGAGATAACAGTATTATAAGAACTATGCCAGCAATGAAATGACAGAGGAAACAGTAACTGGAAGAAGAACATGTCAAGGAGAGGTGGCAGATCATGTCACTGTGGTTTATTCTGTGGCAAAAGAGAGATCAAGTTTTGCAATGCTCAGGGTCAGGCAGTAATGAGGTAAGAAGCAAAGCCACAGAAGTGACTTACAAGCAGGAGGTTACACTCTCCTGTGAAAACTGGAACTTCTCACAAATTTCATAGTGCCAAATCCATTTTTAGCAATTACCCTGCAGACTAATTTCTCCCTCATTTGCAACTGCCTAATGTGCTTTTAGCAACTGCAGCTATGCACAAGTTAAAATAGAGAAGGCAGAGATTGTTCTTGCTAACATTTTTAGAGTTCTGTCCTTTTTGGATGAGATGAATCATAATGTTTACTATGGTCTTTCATTTTAGTCCCCTGTCTTATACTCCAGCTGGAAGTGGGTAGGATAACCAGCACTCTGGCCCAGTTAACTCACAGTTGGTGTTAAGAGAGGCATAGCACCTGAAACAGGATGGAAAACACACGTAGGAAGGCAGAGAGACATGCCATGGGGATTGCTCCTTTGATGTTATGCTCAGAGGGACAAACTCCTGCTCAGCAGGGTGATGGAGACCCACCAGCTCTGCTGCTGTGGCTCCTGCCAACCCCAGTGTGAGTGTGGACCCTGCCAACCTCCCCAGGGCAACAACCTCACCCCTGCTACAAGATACTGAAAGGACAAAACTCATGTAACATTTGGCTCTCACACAGTCTCAATGGCAATCTTGTGCCTTTCCCCCACAAACTGAGCAATATCTGTCAGGAGAGCAAGGAGTAGAGTGTCATGACAAAGCTTTGTCACAGAGCTGAACTGCCAGCTACACGTGTGGAGAAAGCATGAGTGCCAAAGTGTTAAAAAAAAGCAAACAGAAAGCAAAATGATATGAAAAAGAAAGAGTAATGGTAACAAGAGTTAAAAATATCTCATGTAACTGAGAATAGCAAGCAGGATTTAATGCATGCTACCCTTGTTGGTGCTGTATAAATGTCTTGTTCTGTTCCATTCTGGTGCTATTCCAGGGTCAAGTATATTCAGTGTCCTTTATAATCAAGCTGTCAATATACAGTCTTGATGTTATACATTGATTTTGTGCCACAAGAAAGAGGAAGTTATCCCTTTGTGTGCAGCACTGTCACAGTGACTTAATATTTCTTAGCCTACAGTATTCAGTATTACCACCAAGACCAAGGTATCTGCCTGGCCCCACACATTTTGCCGGCAGTTTATACACATGTATGTTCATCACAAACATGTTGACCATGTAATGTAGCAATTTATTTAAAAGCAATGGGAAATCTGTGAGGTTCCAATTTTTACCAATAAACTAGTTATACAAACTTCTGTGAACTATAGGGAAAGGGGAAAGAAAATGCTCCTGTAATCCTCTTAAGGAAGATATAAAAATGTAGCACTTAAATAAAAAACTGTGCACAGAATAAATGAGAATAACAATAATATTTAGCACTTACATGGCTCTGTCTCTCTTCATTACTCCAAAACTTCCCAAGAGAGATCAGACTGAGCCTCAGAGAGGCTACATAAAGTGAAGAGTTGTATGACTTGCCAAACCCAACTTATAACACAGCCAAGAAAATTTGCACTTTCAGTCCCATTTCTTAACATTAAGCAGGTTGTTTTCTTGCCAATTTCCCCATGTCTTTTTAACAATGAGCAGGGATGATGCAAAGGCTCTTCCACCTGAACTCCCAGCTACCTAAACAGAAATTAAAGCTTGTAATGCTTTTTCTATTTAAATGTTAGAAAAAACAGATGTTGCCAAAGCAATTCTAAAAGCACAAAAATTCCATCATAATTGTCAGGCATGTTTCATTACTTTATATCCAGACAGTATTTGTCATGAAATAGGTTACAAGTTAAGGAAGATGAATTCAGCAGGAATGGAGGTGCAGGGCTGAGCTTGCACAGTGCCAACACTCTCCCATTACAGACTGATATTGATATGAGCCCAGCCTGAGAGGTGTTATCAGAAAATGGAACAAGTAGAAAGCCAGAAGGAGCTCAACTGGACACCTCAAAGGTGGTACCCACAAACACAGCGTGACCCTGGTGTACACATCTCATCATCACTGAATCATACAATGGTTTGGGTTGGAAGGAACCCTACAGATCATCTACTCCAACACTCCTGCCATGGGCAGAGACACCTTCCACTAGACCAGGTTGCTCAAAGCCTCATCCATCCTAGCCTTAAAAAACATCTACAGGGAGGGGACATCCACAACCTCCCTGGGAAGCCTGTGCCATTTCCTCACCACCCTTAAAGTGTTTCTTCCTTCATATAATCTAACCCTACCGTCCTACAGTTGAAAGCTGTTTGCCAGTGTCCTGCCTCCGTAAGTTTTTACAAGTCTCCTGAGAAGACAATTCAAGACCTTGCCAAGGAGCCCAATTCAGTTCTTAGCTGTATTTGTCACCACACTTTCCTACCATCTGACCTAAAGCTCCTATTTCAGGTATCACTTCCCAGCCCCCAAATTCCCTTTTTATGTTTGTGCATTTTGTTGGGGTTTTTTTCCCCTCCTACTTCCACATCTGTTTACAAAATTGCCTTGCACTGATAAACCAAACAGTCAACAGAAAGTCACCTCTGTACTCTCCAAGCCTTCCTCTCCTCCCCCGGAGGTGATCATCCACATGTGAATGCCCCTGAGACAAGCAGGGGACAGCCAAGCCTTGGGGCCAGCCCAAGCCTTGGGGTTGTCTTGGGCTGCCCTCTCAGCTTGACCACTCCTCCTTGTTTTACTTGAGAAGATGTTACATGTGTCCATATCACCGACCTTATTGCCTTATTCCCAACAAACCACCTTCACCCTTTCCTTCTCACTTATCAGAGGGTGCCCAACACCCTGCAACATGCAAGCAGAATTAGTTGGTCTTTTACTTTGTCAATAAACCCCAATGAATAATGTTTAAGTTACTCTCAGTGAAAGGCTTCTCACTAAACAACATATTTGCTTCTCTCTCTCTTTTTTTTTTTTTTTTTTTTTTTTTGTGTGTGTGTGTGTGATAACCTGAAAGGTTTTAAGTTCCCAGCCCCAAATCCTTACGGAGCTGGCTGACTCACAGTCTTCTTCCAACAGGATCCTGTAGGTCTCTGGATATTTGTCATAGGTGGTTCCCATTCCCAAAATAGACAGGGAAACCCTTTGAACAAGATCCACAGAAGAGTAAGATCCATCTACCTGAATAAGGTCCAGCTGAACTGTTTCCAGTGATTACAAGATATGTCAGAGACATTTAGTGGCCAGTGTAACTTGGCTTGCAGATAAATTTTGAGGTCTACTTTTCAAACAGGAATAGTTCAGATGATGGATTTTTAGCATTTTCATGAATTATGAGAACTACCATAAAAAAGAAAAGTTGGGAGTACATGTGTATATATTTCATAAAACAGGACCACACACTGGTAGCCTGGGATATGTGACTTCTTCAACTACCAACTATTGACATGAAAGATGAGCTGCTTTTCACTGGGGCTCTTCTATTCAGAGCATGAAGATGTTGGTCCCCAGGTGCCAAGTTCCCCATCCCATCCTCCCTCAGCATATTTCTCCTGCACCTTTTTGACTGAAGATGAAGTTTTCATCACCTTTAGATTAGGCATCATGAATTGCAAGTGATCACCATGCATGCTGAGTGGCACATTAAAACTACTTTTTAATGTCTCACTATTAAACTTGCTTTCAATATCAAACAAAACATTAAAGATCCATTATTTCTCCATACCAGCTAAAGACTTTTTAATGAGATTAATTACAAGAGAAGAGAACGTATTTTTCAGATCAGTTTAATAACACATCTAACGTTTAGTAACTTTAAATATCATCTATTAGATCTGATGTTATTTGAAAAATGCCTGTGAATATTTATAGTATTTCAAAGGTGTGAGACTAAACACACCCTAAACCTGCCCAAAATAAACCTTCTGATTTTTTTTTTATGAGCCTAATAGAGCTGTACAGCCAGGAAATTATTTGATTTTCCAGAAACACATAAATAAAATGTCCACCACGATCTGTACATAAAATCTGAGATAAGGGAGAAGTCATCAGCATTCATCCCTTTTGTTCTGCTCACAGAAAAACACAATTTTAAAATAGCTTTGTAGGATGATGGCTCTACCACAGTGGTGACAGGCTTCCTGCATAAATGACCAAATAGCAGTTAAGGGGCTGTGAAGAAAGAAATGTATGTGAAGAGTGAAATTTAGAAACACTATATGCAGGCAGCAAAGAAAGAGTATTTATGAGTTTATTTCTTAATCTCATTTTAGGCAAGGAGAAAAGAGACCAAAGAGAGGAAATGATGCTTCATTTGCTCACTGGATCTCCTTGAGGATACCACAGACTTGTCTAAAAAAGATAAGCAGAGATCACCTATTTGGATTTCTAACCTCCCCTCATCTTTCTTTCTTGCTAAAGGTCAATGACTGAGTGAAAAGGAAAATTTACATACTTCTATAAAAACCCAAAGTCAAATATAAAGGGCAGTCTCAAGTGAACCACAGGATCACAGAATGGTTTGGCCTGGAAGGAAGAGACCTTCAAGATCATCTTGTTCCAATCTCTCTGCCATAAGCAGGAACACCTTCCACTATCCCAGGCTGCTCAAAGCCACATCTAACCTGGCCTTGGACACTTCCAGGGATGGTGCATCCACAGCTTCTCTGGGCAACCTGTTCAGGTGTCTGATCACCCTCATAGTGAAGAAGGTACTCCAGCCCTTGGACCATCTTTGTGACCTCCTCTGGACTCACCCCAAAATGTTTCACATCCATTCTTCGTTCAGCCTAAATCTGTGCTTAGGACTTCCCTGATGTATGTGAAAGATATTTTTCCAGCCAGAAAAAGCTGCTGCAGAACAAGCAGAAGCACCAAGACTTATTTTTACTGCTATTTTTATTATTAGAACAATCTGTATCTGCATGAAGAGTTCTAACTTTGCCAGAGATGATAAATGAGAGAAAAGGAAATTATTAATGCATAAGGACTAGGATAAATCAAACATCTGAGCACAGGGAACTTTATGCAAAGCAGCAGAGGACTCTGCTACAGTTCCTGGGAAAAAAAGAAAGTAGCCTACTTCCTACCTGCCCAACTAACAGAAAATGTGGCAAATCTGTTCTCATCAAGATTCAGAGCTGCAATGCAAGTTGGAGATGGATGGCAATGGTTAAATGCAGTAAGAACATGGAAAGCCCCAGTTTGGATTCGTCTATACAGTCAACTAGGCACCCATCCTTGAACACAAAAGAACAGCAGAGATCTTTGTGGGAGGCTTGGCTTCAGACCTTGTGACACAGCCAAACGTGATGGGTCCACCAGGCTCCCTGGTACCAAACCTGAGGCATGGATATGTATTTCTCTGCACATGCAACTGCCTTTCCTACTTATTTCAGAAAAAACCCATCATATTCAGGACACTTCTAACAGACCTTTGGTATTAGCCAGCAGGAAAAAAAAAAAAGGCAGCAACCAAACATGTCTCCTCACAGCTTCACAGTTTCACAACTGAGGTTTTCCCCTTTCCAAATCACACAGTACTGCAAAACTTGCAATCAAATCACAAGAACTGGCAAACTTGAAGACATTTACAACATTACAGATTAAACTGTATCTCAGAGACTTGAATATCTGGGAGAGACATGTATTCTACAGCCTAAGGACATGGAGGTGACCTTACTTTAAGAGAAAGGACAATGCCACAGTTGATAGATCCCTAAATTAAAATCTAGTCCAGAAAATATATTTTTCTAATGGCCATCTGATTCTGATAAAATCTATCAGTCTGCCAAAGCAAGGGCTTCAAGATTATTGGATTATTGAAGTGTCAACTACAATTCATGCCCAAGATACTTTGCTGGCCTTCTCTCATGTCACACGCTGCCAAGACTCTATGTCACCCATTCTTTGGGGTCTCCCAGTTTATTCTGATTGAAGTCAGGTCTTCTCACTCAAAGGACTCTGATGGCAGGGCCCCATCCCAGACCATGCTTCCCAGCTTCTTGCTGCTTTCTTCTTCAAAAAATCAGCATAAAATCAAGCCAGGTGGGCTATTCTTGACTATTTTAATTTTCTTTTTTCCTTAATGCCTGACTGCTCTGTTCTGGGGAGTTGCAAGAACATCTGCTACAGGAGCAGACTTGTATTAATTTCTGCTTTCTGCTGTATGATGCCACGTATATGTACAGGATGTTTTATGTGTTTGCTGCACAGCAGAGCTGATGTGAAATGGGAGAGATTAAAGGAAAACAACTTCGATATAGTCCTCTTGAGAGGAAGGAAACAGTGGGAGCCTTGCTGCAGCCCAGCTCTGAGGCAGATGCAAATCAAGACCTCCACTTTCCAGGAAGAAGTCCAAACTCCCCTGTGGCTGCAATTCACTTTGTGGAGTCTGTTGGATGGAAATACCTGCACTATTCATCAGGAGGGAGAATATGAAGGTGTGAGTAATGTCATGGTGGGGATGTCCCCCTTGCTGTCTGAGCACCCAGACCCGTGGCTGGGGCAGGATGAGGTGCAGAGTGGGTGCACAAGGCTGGCTGCTCACAGGGGGATGGACCCAGGCTCTACCAGGCAGGAAAGGGATGGCAACCCTGGTCAGTGCCACCCTGGGTGCAGAACTGAGTTACCAGGTGAAAGGGCAGCCATGCACTTCTCCCTCTTTGTGAAGTCTGCCTTTCTCTCCCCACTTTTCAAGAAAAGGAAGCCTTTTCTTGAGTGCATTGGATTCCTTTGTTTGACAGTAAAACCTCATTCTCCTTGTACTTTCTTTTTCCTCTTTATTTTGCAGCCCTTGTGCTGATCAGAAGAAATAGGCCCAGTGCTGTTTAGTCATCTAGGAGCATTTAACTGGTGTTGGTGATGATATTTTTCAATTTGGCAGTCTACCAGATGGATCAGTTATTTGCCAAGCCCTAATTTTAAAGCCATCCACTGTACAAATTGCAGGTCAGGACAGTAAGGGTTTGTTTTGCAATCAGCTTCTGGGCAAGAGCAGGATTCCTCAATATTACAATACTCTAGTGGCTCTTGAGCAGAGAAGCAGCTGTGATGTGCAGACACACTCATGAGCACAAACAAACCCAAAACTCTCAGGTGGTGCTGTTGGTTGGTCACCTCACAGATTAGTTGCTGTTATAAGTAGGCAATGTCCCTTGGAGACAGCAATTTTTCATGTATTTAAATATCCTGCTTGTTCAAGAACATCAGGGACAACAGGCAGAAAAGCAGGATGGTGAAATAGGCCTGTGGGCACCTCTAGCAACACAGTGCTGCTACTGTAAATTTACAATATCCCTTCTTTCAAGCCCCCTCAGAGCCCTGTTTGCTTCCACACACACCTGCCCTGAAAGTGCCAACAGTGCTGTATCAAAAGCAGCAGACTCACGGACAGAGCAGGGCTGTCTGGTTCCACTGCAGCTCACGCTCTTCTGGTACTGCCTGGATGTCTTCCACAATGCCACTCCCTTAACTGCAACAGCTACCTAAAGTACCCCATTTTGCTTTATTTTACTCCCAGTGGGCAAAACCCCCCAGGATGCTTCATGCAACTCAGTGGAAAAGAAACAGCAGGGATCCAGGTGGGAGGGGAGGAGGAGGCAAACAGCACCTGACCAAAGTTCCACCTCACTGCTCAGTGCCCTGCTACTGCCAGGGGTTTGGGCATGTCAGAGGCGAGCATGGCAAGAAAGCTGGGGGGAAACAGCCACATGGAGCTTACTCAGTTTAGCCCTGCTTGGCCCAGCTGTGTGTCAGAGCACTACAAGTCCTTTCCTTCCTTCTGGGGATAGTGTAAGATCCCCTACACCTATGGTGGATTCAGCTGACATGAAATGCATCAGCCTTCTGCTCCTCACTTCACCCTCCATCTCACCCAGTCTCCAGGCTTAGAAAAAGGAAGTGGTATTGGAGACCACGGTGCCTTCTTCATCAAAAGAAATTCCAGCCTTTCCAGGAAGATTCTCCACAGGGAATCTGTGGTTGATTTTTAGCCTGATTTTGTGCAAGGTGAGCTCTCACACACTGAAGAATGCAATTGCAAAAGCTTAATGGAAGCACAGCAAAAACATAATTTAAAATGCAGAGAAGAAAGCAAGGAGAGACAGTCTTCAACTGTGAAAAGTTTGGAGTTATTTTGAAATTTTACTATAGGATGCAGCAGACAAATTTGGTGCTATTATTTATTGAGAAGTGTCCCATGTGCACAGTAGGGCTTTGCAAACAAATGAGACAGTGTCTGCTCCAAGCCGAGACACAAACAGTTTGACATCTGAATACACCAGAGACAAGCTCTCTGTGAAGTGGTGTGGATATTTTCAGAGATCATTGCTGGAAGTCTTAAGGGAAATGGGGTGTTTGCAGGCAGAAGGCATTTTGTAGAGCAAGGCATTTCTCACTGAATACATAATGCAAAGGAGTTTCAACTGTAAACAGGACACAAAATGGGCAGATAGCAGACATTTGGGGGAAAATGAAACATATTAGCACAAAATTGTTAACGGAGGGAAGTTAGGAAAGAAACTACTTAAAGGACATAAGAACAGAGGGCATAAATGAAAGAGACATTGGACAAGTCAGTGTGACATGACTGAAGTGGTGGCCGACAGTGACCATGGAGCTCAATTCAGGTCTGATGTCGCCCATGAAACAAGTGTCCCATGGGTGACACCACCCCAAGACCCTCATGGAGATAGGCTGGCAAGCTTTTCTATTTGTGAAGCTGTGAGTGCTATGGACAGGAACATGGGGCCTGTCCCATTTAGAAACCATCTGAAGACCAGGATTTCATCAACATCATCTGTATATAGAAAAGGCACATGTGGAGAATCACTTGTGAGCCCCCCATCACCCCTTGGCTCACAGTGGATATGCCCAATCATGAAGCAATTTGATCATTTAGGGGTTAAAAACTCTACAGTGCAACAGTCTCTCTTGAGTCTGAGTTTGGCTTTTTCAAATTCCAACTGAGGAAGGTAAGAGCAAAGGCATCACATGGCAATGCTACAGGGAGATTGAGACACGAGTCCTGATCCATGCAAGGATCTGGTTTTGCCAACTACTTGCAGTGGAAGGAAATGCTATGTGAAGTCAGGCTGTTGCTTAAGGATGCAGAGGCCAGTGGTGTGATGAGCTGACAACTGCCAGAAATTGCTTATCAAATGCTTGGTGCCCAAGTCAGACCACCCATTTTTTTCTGAAAGAAACTATTTGAACAATTATTTCTTTCCAGCAAAGTCCTTGTCAACCTACTGAAAAGACACTCCCAGAGCTAGCTAGATTTTCCAGGCCCTGATGTGTGGGGAAGTGGGGACAGCCCCTGCCATCTACCACCACCTGCAGAGGACCCCCAATTCACAGGATGCACTATCAACAACCCGACTTCTTCAACCCCATAAAAATGAAAACCAAAGAACAGGAAAAGAGCACGGGAAATTTTTCTCTCCACAATGAACTCCCTTGGAGCTGGTCATTTTAGCTTCCATTTCAATTTGTCCAGTGTGTTTATTAGCCATAAAGCACACATATTCCTTTTGCTGGAGAAATGCAGCACAATTGGCTCATCAGGGTTTAGTGGAATGGCTGATGCTATTGAGTTGCCTCAATCTGCTTGCCTGAGAGGTGTGCCCAGGCTCTCCCAGCTTGCCTCATCATCTCCTGGGCTCTGAAGGTTGCAGCCATGGGTATGGAGCCTCAGCTTGAAGAGCTGCCTCTTTGCTATTAAGCAATCCATGAACTAAGGGTGGAAACACACAAAAACACACACCTCCAGCCATCAACCCAGCTCAGTGAGTTGTGTACTATAGGCTTTGCAAAAACCTGTTCTTTAGGATAAAAAAATCCCTTTCAATATTGCAGCAGCAAAGACTGAACATCTCAGAAGGACTTTTTGTTTATTTGGCTTGGCTCCTCCTTTCTTTGGGAGAAAAATCTTTGATTGATACAGGCAATTCTTAAATGCCAATATACAGTTTCAAATGCATGGTCCACTTCCGTGTTACTTCAGGGAACTGACAGGACATCCAGTATTAATGAGTATCGATGTGTGGACATGTGCACACACAAAGAGTGATGGTGCAAACCTGATGGCATGAAGCTTTGAATAAATGTGCCATGAAAAATAATAAATCAATATTTAAGGTGGCAATAAATTATTACATGTCTTCTATCTTGCTACATCTGGAAGACCTAAAAGCCAGCACAAGAGAGACTTTTCTCCTCCACTCCTAAATAAATCTCAGGCGCTAAGCCCCCCAAACGTAGAGTTAGAACACCACTTCAATAAACATAATGAAATGCAAAGCAGAATAGTTATGTACAAAAGTGCTGAAGCTGCCCATAGGAATCATGAACCAAAAGTCATGTGGGTGGTCAGCTCCAACCATCCTGATTGAAGTCAATGCCAAAGCTTCCTCATTTCAGCTGGGCAAATTCTGTCCTTAGTTTTTATTGAAGCAGCAAGATTTCTGTACTTGCTGGGGTCAGAAAGAAATAAAACAGAGAAGAGGAGCTCTCCTGATATCTGCACACCATGCTTGTCCCTCTTTTAATGGCTGCACAACTGCAAGTGGAGAAAGTTCTTCTGAGACCGAGCAGAAGTCTTTCATTCCCTCTCATTTTGGAGCTTTTTTTGGGCTGTGGAAAACATGGCCAGCGATCTTGGCTGAACTAAAACCTTCAAGTATTTTTTGACGCTGCCCTGGCGCTGCCTTTGCAGACTTCAGAATCCCTCTGTGTATCATTTATAAATAACCCTGTCCATTACAAAAGGCAGGCACATCACCCCGGCTGCACTGGGAGCACACTGACCAGTTCCTGGCCTTCCCTGTTGACCTGACAGTTAACTTGGAGCTGCTGCCTGCCTGCAGCATCCCCTCCATGCTCTGTTTCATGCTGAGAGCAGAGGAAACTGAGAGCTTTCAGCTTTCCATTTCAGCATGGGTGGGGAAAAGGATGATTTGGAAAGGCATTCACAAGCCAGGCTGTAAGCAAGGTATTCCCACAACGCTGCAGGAGCATATGCAAGTTAAAAAGAGATGGTGAGGGATGTGACAAGGCATTTTTACCCAGAGCAGCTCCTTCTGAGTGCACAGAAATCATCATATAAAGACATGGTTTCTAAGGCACCTTCAAAATCACCTCATTCCAACTCCCCTGCTGTAGACAGGGACACCTCACACTAGGCCAAGTTGCTCCACGCCCCATCCAACCTGGCCTTGAAAACTTCCAGGGATGAGGCATCCACAACTTCCTCCATGTGCCTGCTGCATGGTTTTGCTTCTGCTTCTTTGAGTGAGCCACCCCACAGCTGTGCTCACTGGCATGCCCCTGTATTTACAGGGCAAACTCAGCAGGGTGTTAAAAGCCAGGGCTGGAATAGACAAAGGAGGAGAGGACATGCTGCCTGCTTCTTAGCCTGCTCTTGGGTAATTTTAGTCCTTGAGCACCTAGGTGTCATGACAACCTCAGACTATGGCCACCACTGTTAGCACAAAGAATTAAGTACATAAACTACATTAGCTATAATAGTGTTATAATGTACGTAACCTCTTACTAGGGAATTGGAAATTTAAGCTGATGTTTTCTTTTGCAGCAGAGGTAGAAAGGCAAGACAGCACAGTTAGGTGGTGAAAGTTAGAAAGGAAAAAGAACAGTTTTTTTCTGACGCTTACTGCAGAGTGCCTACAATATTGTACAATAATAAGCTGAAAATACAGACTTTATTTCCCTTTGGAATTCAAACGCTTGTACATCAACAGGGCATCTCTAATATCTAAGTAATAAGCATAGCTGCTCCGTAAGGACACTATTGAAACCCAAATTCCCTCAATACAATTTCAGATTGAGAGTGTGAGCTCGGGGAAAGAGAACTTTATTACATTTCATAAGGTTCTCTTAAGCATTTTCTGAATTTAAAGCTAAAACCACAACCTCCAGTGGGAGAAAGAACTGCATTCTCCTCAATCTGCATTCCTTTATCTGATATGCTGGACAAAGTAAAAATGCTTTTATTGTATCTGCAGACCTTGAACACTACATTGAACAGTTCTGAGGACAATGACTGAGCAATATATATGTATAAGGCTACTATTAAGATGTTCAGATTTGTTTGCTTTGCTTTGGTACATATAATGCACCAGCAAAGCTGATAAAAATTTGTATATTTTTCCTTTCTTCCTGATTGCTGATTACACCAGGCATGTTTGGGCAGAAAGCATTTGCTACAGTGCTTGAAAAACCTAGGTACAAACAATTTCTGGGCCATTAGGTGATGAGATTTGTTAGTGAGTGGCACCAGTGAAATGGTGAAATGAATGTCCACACAGCAATAACTGAGGAGTTAATGTTTTTCAGTTGTCCCCAGATGAGTGCAGTATTTCTGTATCTTCTCAAAGTTTAAGATTAAACAAGTTAGTCAAAATAAACAAACTGCCTAACCAAATAGCAGATGCCACTTATTCTCTAAATAAATACTATAGCATTTCATACCACTACCTCCAATAGTACTGAAACTCCTTTATTTGTTTATGGTATCCCTGGTTCAAATGGCAGAACCTTCAGATCCCATTTAAAATGCTGAAGAGGTCACTTAGAATTGTTGACTGCACACGGATCAAACCATAAAAGGGACTTTGTAATGAAATAAATATTTACTAATCAGATTATCTACCCAGAGCAACAATCTTTGTTGGTAGGCTGCCATTTATTACGCTTTCAATCAACCCTGTGGCTTCTAATAAGCTGTGTTTTCATGTTTCCCTTAATATAGAACTGCTTGTCATTCAGGGCTGGACAAGGCTCTGTTGTGTTCTGGGAGAGCTGCAGTGCCTGGGGCCAGGCAAAGGCTGACGGAGCCACTCAGCTCCTTCTTCTCCCAGACTCACTCTTCCAGCAGCTCCACAACAAGCTTTGGCAGGACCTCCAGCGTGCCTTGGCAGAGCTCAGGGTTGGTACAAAAACCCATTCCCAAAATAATGTTAGGCCATTTTAGAGATGCAAAGGGGGAAAAAAAAATGGCTGCTGTGGAGAGCATCCTTTCACCTGTGCAAGGATGAACGTGTTATTATCCATGGATGAAAGCGTTATTATCCACACAAGGCAGGGATGGGCTGCTAATTAAGAAAATGAGTTAGAAAAAGGCTTCATGAGGTGCATAGGTAACGATCCAGGTGCTCCTAAGTATAAAATATGCTGAGAAAAATGAGTCCTCACAGAGTTTGAGGAGATGGAGTATCAAAAACACAGTTGCGCTGACAAAACATACACATCTGCCTTGCCAGTACAATCAAGATTTCTGCACTCAAGAAACAGGGAGTGG
The DNA here is from genome assembly GCF_027579445.1 of Ammospiza nelsoni. NCBI lineage: Eukaryota > Metazoa > Chordata > Aves > Passeriformes > Passerellidae > Ammospiza > Ammospiza nelsoni. Next base: position 72,382,012 of record NC_080635.1, read on the forward strand.
GATAAATAATTACACATCCTTATGATTATTGCTGTAAGAAAATACCTAATACTTTGTATTAGTTCCACTTCCACAGTAAATGCATCCATCCATGACATAGCTGCTGGCTGCAGCTGGAGGATGCAAATCAGGCCACCTGAAAATTTCTGAACTCACAGACCTGCTAGAAAATTACTCCCTACCAAAATACAGTGCTCCTTACCCAGAGAACTTAGCAATTTTATACATCCACGATTAGTAGCTTCACAGAAATTTCCTGCATTTCTAAATCCTCAGTCTGTGTATTTGAATCCTGCCTCGTAAGCCAGGCAGAGACAGATCCAGCAAGGCAGGCAGAAGGCTACAGCCATGTCCTTAACTCACCGCCACGTGTGTCAAAAATCCTACAAAGCTCATCACCAGTTAATCCGTCCTATCGAAAGTGCCACGGTACGCTGACAAAATTAGAAATACAAGTTTGTTATTTTAATGAGTCACTGACATCTGCTGCTTATTCTTAGTTTTCAGTTGCACTCCCCTGCTCTGACATCATGGCACATGTGATTTTATTCAGATACTGCTCTCAGACTGGCTCAGTCCTTTGGATTACTTTGACAGCATTTCTCCTCATTCATTATTTAACAATAACTTTTGCTTACCGAGCACATTTCAACACAACTAACTAAACTAATAGCATGTCCTAATCCTTAATGAAGCCCAAATGCTTCTCCTGGGGGCAGGTAAGTATCATCATCATTTTCTGGATGGGAAAGCAGATATTAAGTAATTTGCCAAGGTCATGTGGCCTGTCTGTGCCACAGACTGGGAATTAAGTGCTCTCAGGAGCTCTGACTGTCTGTCCCCAAGTGTAAACAACAACCTTAACCAGCTCAGGCTACTCCAGACCGAGAGCAAGTGCACAAAAGAAGAGGTTCTGCAGTAGGGTCACCTCATCACCAGAAGGCTGTGAGCCTGCACAGTTGGCCAGTGACAACTTTCATTACCAGATCATTCTCAAACAAAGAAGTCTACTTTGCACCCTACTCAGGAGCCCTAAGGTTGAGATATTAACAGTTTTTTGGTTTTGTGTTTTTTTTTTTTTTTTATTCCTTCATTTCTCAGTCTCTTTTCAACCCCATGTTTTTAACAATGATGTTATTTAACACATGCCAGTATGAATAAGTTTATTCTTTATTCTGAGCTGCTCCTATAAAAGGAGCTTGTGTTACGCAGACTGCCTATAATTCATTAAGCCAAATTCCCTTCCATCTGGAGGCTTATACAGTTGTTGAAAAGCTGTCACTATAACCTATTGTCACTGCAACTTTTTATGAACCAACCTACATTTTTATGTCAAAATTTATCTCAACAACTTTGCTGTACTTACTTTCAATTATTTCTATATCATCAGCCTTTAGGTAATGCTGCATTCAAGATGCTGGGATTAACTTCTCTGACTGTGTTCACACTAAAAATAAATATAGTTGTGGATTTCAACAAGAGCTACACAGAAGCAGACAGAGCTTCATGTGAATACATGTGGATGTACAAACCAATAGCACATACTGATTTCACCCAGTCTCAAATGAAACAATCACAAATAAATGCAAGCATCTATGTCAGAAAGTAAGAATTTCTGTAAAAATGGATTTTTTCTAAATGAGAAGAAAATGAAATTAGGATGTCCTCATTTCATTTTACAAGAAAAAAAATCACATGAGCATGAAAATTCCACATGTTGATTTCTTGAAGAGCTGTCTCTGTCTGTTTGTTCTTCAGTACATTTTTAAGATGACTGGTGAAGATACATCCAGACAGATGAGGGGTTACAGTAAATCCTATGTGATGGACAACTCTAGGCTGTGGCTGCCCCATCCCTGGAAGTGTTCATGGCCAGGCTGGATGGGGCTTGGAGCATCCTGGTCCAGTGGAAGCTGTCCCTGCCCATGGCAGGGGAGCCAGAACTGCGGGATCCCTTAATGACCCTTCCAACCCAAACCATTCCATGGTTCTACAGTTATGTGATATTCCAGAGGGCAGATACACAGAACAATGCACAGAGGTAACAAGGCCAAAGACCAACAGCAGTTGCTTCATTTATCTCAAGCTACAGTTTACAGAAAGACCTATTTTCGTCCTGTCATCACACGCTCTGCCAGACCCACCTGAGACTTAAGAGGAGATTAATAATTCAGCATGCAAGGGACCAAAACATCCTCAAGTTCTGGCCAACTTGGGAAAAACTACTGACTGAAATTCCAGCAGCTAGGTCATGGCCCTAATCCTAGAACTCTATAATATAAAGTCCTTCACACCACTTTTTCTGACCTTTCATAATGGCTTTAAAACAGACTATGGCACTGCCTGTAGCAGAGGCTTGTACTGGCATAAGCTGTACTGATATGACCAGGACTAATTCTGCAGCAAAGAGAAAGCCAGAATGTTCACATAAAAATTAGAAACAACACAGAAACAAGAGCTGATGGGTAGCAAAACAGGTTTTGGCACGCCTCTCCATTACTGGATCAGCCAAGGGTGTATCTGTGTTTGTAATATGGCTTCATCCCAATATCACTATGTTTACTAATAAAATAAAAATCACAACCTAAACTGGCATGTAAGTCTTGACTAAACCCTTGAATTAAAATACAGTATCAAAATGGGGTGAAGCATCAGCCTTTTCCAAAAGCTCAGTTTTGTCCAACTGAAATAGTTTAACAGGCAGGACTGGAAAAGGAAGTGTCAGTTTTGGAAACGACAAAGATCAACACGTCTCCAATATGGTATATCTGGCAAACTGCTGTGCAGTAAAATTAAGCATGACACATAACTGCTGAAGCAGTCTCGGGCCAAAACTCACGATTCTTACTCATCTCGCAGTAAAACAAAACTCGGTAATTAAAATGACGGCGAGAAGCTGAGCTGCCTGGGAACAGTAGGGCTTGGCTCATGCAATATATATATATATATATATGTATGTATGTTCTGTTGGTAGCTCAGCTGCAGACCACACAAGTAATTTGAGGTTTTATTTCTTTGGTAGAAGTATGCATGTTTGGGTGGAGAACAGAAGCAGATGGAGCCAACGCGATCTCTGTCAGGTCGTATGTTCCTAAGAGTATCTGTCTGCATATAGACACAGACACCCTCCCCACATACTGCACTTTCTTCTGGTAGCACCTACTACCCTATGAGCTCAGGAGCAAGGCAGTATTACATGAAATCCTGCACCAGCCAACAGCAGCAGGATGGCCTTGTGATCCTGTATCTCTAAGGGAAGAACAGCACAGCACAAATTCTCTTGACCAGCCCTGGAACAGCCTACAAGGAACAAGCAAAAACCCAGTAGCTCAAATCCTGTTCAGCTAGGTTACACTAAAACTGCAGGGATTCATTTTATCAGAAATGGAAACAGAAATTCCTTAAATCTATGGATCAGCGATATCAGCCCCTCATGCTTGCCATGGTATTGGTTATGTGCTCAAAGGCCTTTCACCTTGTGCTGGCTTGGGCTTAATTGCTGTGGTTTTAGATCCACTTTAAATGCTGAACCTACAGTGGTCATTTCAAGGACTGATTGAGCTACAGAATAAACAAATGGGACTGTAATTGTACCCATGGGGGTACCAGGAGTGCGCACACACACTGCCTTGACCTCACAATACTTCCCCCACTTGACAAGCTCCCCTGGCTGTATTCTGGATCTTGGCAGCAGACATACAATGAGTTTGCTTGGTTGCTGCACTGAAAGGAGTATGAATAGGGAAGAGAAAAATACCTCAATGATCTCAAAAGTGCTTCTCTTGTTTCTGTTTTTGGGACAGTGCTGCTCACAGTTGCAGTTCTAAGAGAGTTACACTTCACCTTTTGGCTGTGTAGTAATCTAAAAGAGAGCATGTTCAAAGTGGTACAAGTGGATTTTTCTCCTTCTGTCTTCATCCAGAGAAATCTCTATGCAGGACACCCTGGGCAATTTTCTTACCTTCTTAACATGCTGTAGCTCTCATGCTGTGGGCTCCTTTCAGGTCCATTTTTCATAACTCTGACTAACAACAAAACTGACAGGATGTCAACAGGAGGAAGAGAAACAAACAGATTAGACAATCTATTTAATATCCTCCTGGTGAGCTCACCAGGTCTAAATAGCAGTGTTTTTTAGCAGGCATAACCTCAGTCTAAAAGCTACAAAACTTATTTCCATTGGAAATAAGTTCATGGTCCAGTCTGTCACCATGGAAGTTGGATCTTGCAGGGAGCACATGGCAAGGAAGCTGTCAGAAGAGAGATAACAGTGTGAGGTTGTATAATTGCTCCCTGCTAATAGGGAGGTAAACAAAAAATGAGGTTTTTCTTTATAGGAAAAGGTCATGACATGCCATTGAACACACCAGCAGAGAAGTGGAGCTTTGAAAGGGCTTCCTTAGACAGTGGTGGAGACTGAAACTCCTGGTCACAGTGCTTCCAGTAACATGATTCCATGCAATATCAAGGGCTTAGATTCAAGGAACAAAGATACTTTTCAGGTCATCTTTTGGGGGGGGGGGGGGGGGGAAATGCTGTCTTTCAGAACACTTTAGACCAGTTTCCACATAAATAAATGGAGGTCCATGACCACAGGAGCAACTCCCTTTAGATGGTTTAATACTCTTAAATGCTAGAGGAAACCCAGCTTGGATGTAATGTGGCTGCAGGCTGGCACAATAAGCATATTTAGCTTTTTCCAGCTAGTTCATCTCACCACAGAATTTTTGCATAGTTTAAAATAAAAAGACATTACAAAAATCTTCTTTTAATTAGGGTAACTGATGTTCTGTGACCACAAAACCCACAGGTTTCAAAAGAACATGCAGACCTCTTTGGATGCATAAGGGAAAAAAAATCCAGCATCTGCTCTCCAGGGAAGGTCCTTTCTGGCAATTTAACTTCAAAAAACCAAGATCAAGACCTTAAAGGAGCACAGGGAAGCCATCACCCACAGCCTTCTCAATGGAACAGCCTTATCTACAAAAAGATAAAATTGTTCTGCAATATCTGAAGGGGATATTCAAAGGAAATAGGACAGAAAGATTTTAAAAAATATTTTCTTTTGCTTTAATAATGAAAAGATCTGAAACAATGAGAATCTCTGAGTTGACCCTTGCAGGCCAGGAACTGTAGTGGGAGCTTCTGCTGCTACCACAAGAGAATCCTGCTCATCTGACAGTTCAGACACTCTGCAGGAAATGGAAGGTCCATTATGAAATGAATGTCTGCCTTTGGCACCCTCTGTGTGTTCTCTACAACTGCCAAACAGAGCTGCACTCCTTGCAGGGACACTGGATCTTGGGAGGAGAAACAACTGGTGGAACAAAGAAGATGATTTAAAGTAACACTGGATTTTGTAATATGTGATGGCAACACATCAGCTTCTGGATGCTCTAAAGAAATGACAATCAGAGATTTCTTTATCCCTTGTAGCCTGCCCTCAGTGTCTGCTGAAGAGTGAAGAAACTCAGGGTCCTCTGGGGGTCTCTTAACATCTTTGACCTTTGGTGAGACCAAGGTCTCTTGGAAGGTGCAGTTCAGCCTCTGCCCCAACAACCCAAATCTAATCTTGGCTTTTGGCTAAGACTGTGGGATGAAACTCTTTTGTCTTCACCAGCATCCCCTGTCCTTTGCTGCCCTGAGTTTATACTTCTATTCCTGTGATTAGGCAGCTGCCACCAAACAAAGACATCAAGAGGTACTGACTGTAGAAGAGCCCAGAAGGCAAAACCTTTTGCTTGAAACTCTCTCATGAGACATGACCACACTTCTTTCCCATGCAAGGGAAAATGCTGTGAGACTGAATTAGGAGACAAAATGAAGTGAATTCAGGAGGCTGGCAACAGCCAGCTCTGTGTTCCCACAGCTCAGAGATGGTTCCCTGTGATGTGCCTCCACTGACAACCTGCTGCAGGAAGGCAGAGCACGGGGAACTCGTATTTTCCTGTAAACACCCAAAGAGCCCAGGATGAACGAACTTGAACAATGGAAGAGTATTTCTCCAACTGGTTTCAAGAGGAAAAGCTGCCTAGCAGAAACCTGCCTGAAATGGAAGCCTATCCAGCATTTTCAGAGGACAGTGTTTGATAAATGTTAATGGTTAACATTCATTTTTATTGCTAATGAGGAGTTTATAAAAATAAATGCCTTTCACGTAGCTTAGGAGCTAACCACTCTCCTCCTCAGCCACAACGGAAACAGCTCGGACCTTTCCATCTTCAGGGCAGACCCCAAACCCCATCAATTTGTCAGGTGGTTTCTAGAGGCATCTGAAGCATGGAGAAACTTGGTTAATTATTGTTGCTTAACAGCTCTCCTCCCTTCTCATCTTTGGATAGAATTTGTCTTTATTTTTGCTATATTGTTGTTTTCTTTGCTACAGATTTTGCTTGTGATGCCTGCTGGCATGATTCAAACATTGAAGACATTTTTTAAAACACTGAAAGGAAACTAATAATCATAAATAAGTAATTCTTTAATTTCTCTGAGGAGTTGTCCAGCAAAAGGAGAGAAATTGCTGAAGTAGTTCAAATGTACAAAATAAGACAGGACGAAGAAAAATGCATTGCAGAATATCCCTCCGGGCTTTCTTTCAATGACCCATTGCAATAAAACCAGAGAAAATAAAAGAGGAAAAAATCTGATTTTTCATTTATACTGTGAAGGTGATCTACCCAAGTCCAAATTTAGGCTTGTTGTGTATGATAGAAAGCAAACAGAACCCCAAGATCCCTTTTGGCTTATGCCTTTACAGACTGTGTTTGCAGCCAAGGCACCAAGAGGACAAAGCCACTGTGGATTTGAGGAGAAAATGAAGCAACTCAAATAGAGAGATGCTGCTCTGAAAGCCCTCTGATGTAAAGGTGATAAGGAACATATATTACTTTTACTTCACTCAATATAGTTAGTCAATACATGTTTCTTGTTTCCTACAGTCTGCAACTATCACTTAAAACTTTGCAAAGAAAAAAAAATGAGGCAGAAGTCAGAAGTAAAAATAGTCTTTTCCTAGAAGACTTCTACTATTGCCCATCATTCAGAGGGACATCTGTTTACCTCCCTGCTTCAGGATGAGCAGGGATGGGACGTGGGTTAAGCTGAAAGGACATTAAGGAGTCAGCGACATGAAACGAAAACATACTTGTCTGACAGCTGGAAGCCATAATATATTTTTTTTAAGTTGTGCATTAAGATTTTGGTTATCAAATCTTAAATTCTATGTAGTGTAGATTTTATGGCACTCAACATTCAGTAATAAGGATTTTTTTAGCTATAAAACAATTTGTGTTATCCTTGATTTACTCAAACCAATATGTCTCATTCCAGTTTAATTCCTCCATGTCAATCCCCTGTTTTTTTACCCAACTGACAGCACAAACACGGGAAGTTAAAATGCTAAGGCCTCAGGACTGACACACAATACAAGCAAAACAGCACCATAACAGATGTAAAAAGGCTGAACTAAAATGAGAATTTAATGGAATTCTTTTGAATTACAACAAATTCTTCTACACAGAACTAAGGTTATACACAGATGACCACAAAAAATCAAGTTACTGTAAAAAAACAAGTAACAACCAAGCTGCAGTAACATATCGTTGTTTTCTCTTAGTGTGCCCCTCTGGAGAAGCAAAAGGAGCTTGAGTCACATGTGTACATTTGAAATTTAAGCTAACTTGTTTGCCTTTAGAAGTGAGGCAGGTTAAAAAGTGGCTTTTAATTCCCAAGGGAGCTGAACAAGCCTCAGCAGAAAGCAAGTGAAGCACTGAATTAGGAGGCTGTGCTATTGGCTCATTATTTAAAAAACCCTTTATTTAAAAAGGTTTGCTTATCTGTAGTCTTTATATGTGTGAGCTGTTAGAGAGCTCTTCATTTTTTATTTATACATGTGCCCGTGGCTTCAAAGACTGTGAAGAATTACTGCAGCAACAAAGGATCTTCTTCTCACCTGAAGGGAATGGGCTATTGTCTTTCCCTTTGGAGAACGATGGCTTACAAAAATCAGCCCAAAGTGAACAAAGCAAATAAGCCAAAATAATTAATATGTGCCTTCCCTCATTCAGAAGCTGCTTTCTCGTTTTGTTCAAGTTCTCCCAGCCCCATGTTGTCCTGATGACTTTTTCCATCTACTCAGGGCTCAGACCTCACTACTGAATTTCAAAAAGTATAGCAAAGACACTTTGGAGAGCACAATTAATTCTGCATGTCTCTCACTGAGATGTGTGTTATGGTTTGTGTTGAACAATTTTTCATTCCTTTACTGGACAACGTAGACTAAAGAAATTCCAAACTGGTAAGAAGACCAAGGCCATCTCAAAACAAATTTTATACCCTGCTTAAGAAACCTGAAGTAGTTTCTCAAAAAAATTCATGAAGACACACAATCTCTTGTCCTAAACGTGCACTATTTAAAATACATACAGCACTCTCTCTTCTTACTGGCATGAACAACTTCTATAAAAATGTAAATTAATATTTCAAGCTTCCAGAAGGTTTGTCATAATAAACAATGAAGTTGTTTACTATAAATTTGCAGGAGTTATCTGCAGCTTACATTATGTTCATTCAATGTTTATAAAATCATACTATTTAAAAATTATTGCACTTAATTGCTACATCTTATAACCACTGTAATCAAATTAACTCCAGATTTATTCTTCAAGTGCCACTGAGCTATTTTAAGTATTCTAAGTAGGTGTGATAAAAAACCCCACGTATGAGGACACTGATCAAGCAGTAGGATATTGTGGGTGAGAACAATAACAATCAAGAAAGAAAATAAGACAGGTGAAGCAGACAATAGCAGCCAGCTTATTTTTTGCATTGCGTGAAAAGGGAATCCTCCAAATCTGATAGTATAAAACAAAGAACATTTCTGCCATTGTTGAATTCTGAAGCTTACAGAATTCATGTAAAAGAATTCTTTGTACCCTGAAGTTGGAAGGAAAACGTTCCCATTCACAGAATTAAGTGATTTGCTGAATTACAGTTTTGCCCAGCATAATCTCAGTTTTCATTCACTACAGTGCATGACAGTGTTTCTACTGTGAAAATTATTCTTCGGGAACCCTTCTAAAGATCATGCAAACTTTCCATAAATGCAGGTCTATTAAGGGTATGAACAGGTGTAGTCAAGGTAGAGAGTCATTCTTCCTACCCTGCCACAGCAACTCAGACTTTGAGGGGTCTCTCTGTGCTAGCCCAAACACACGGGATGAAATTCTGACTTCTACCAAGTCACTGATTCCAGCTGGGTTGGGACTGCACTTCCGCAGGTAAGGGCTGGGTTTTGTCTTAGCCTGAACAAACTGCATGAAAACAACAATGTATATATAAATCCTTAAAGAGCCTTCAACCCATCCTAAACCATCCCAAAAGTTCAGCAGTCTTACACACTGCACCTCTCTGCACAGCTCCCAGCAGAGCATTCAGCAGCGCCTCGTATTTGGTACAGGCAGGTGGCACAGCTCAAGTGAAAGATGTGTGTGCACTGGTACATCTTTGTTTACTCTGAGTGTGGGGGCTGGTTTGGGGAGTTTATTTGGTTTGCTACATTTTTTCCCTTGCTCTTGGATTTCTCGCGATTATATTTGTTGCTATGCTTGTTTACACTAGAAAATGCAAGCAGAAGAAACGCACCTTGCACTGCAGGCAGGGTACAAATGACCTGATATGTATTGCTAAGGGGGTATCACCTCCCAGCTCTGCCAGCAAATCCAGCCTTACTGATGAAATAGAAGTAATATCCTTCAGAGCTACCTCCAGCTTTTAACTCTACCCACACAGAGGTCTGAATCCACTCATGATGACCTTTAACTTTTTGGGTAGTGCTGAAGTGAAGGTGTATTATTGCTAAATAAATATGCAAGGCAAAAGTTCTCTGTGCATTTGCAGTAAACATCCTCTGCCCAATGCTGCTCCTGCAAACACAGGATATCTTCTCCATCTCCTTGTTTGCTTTGCATTATACAAACAAGCATATACCCTTCCCAGAGGTTCACTAGATGCTATCTTACCTATGCAAGTGCTTTTGCAAAAAGGACAGGCAAATTCCAGCAGAGCCATGCTTATCAGTGCGAGTCTGGCAAAAACCTAAAGCTTGAGGGGCATTTTTTTTCTAACATTTATGTGTACACTGCATTTTTACAAAAACAAAACATGTTAGCGGCTGTAAGGACAGAAAGGTGTTTGTTTAAGTGCTGCTCCTTCTGCAAGCAAAACCATAAATATTCACAGAAAAAGGAAAACACCTGAAGTGAACTTGTATCAGACTTCTCCATCCTGCAGGAAATGTGCGAGCAAATGTATTTTTAAATACAACTATTCTGAATTATTCTTATGTTCTAGGGAATTAGCCCTGTGTCAGCACCCCGTCCTGCAGTACTGGGGTCACCCACTTTGTGCTTGTGGAGTCATATAAAACCTTTAAGCTTTACGTGGGGATCTCTTGCCACCAACCTAAGACAGATCACAAGTACCAAAGACCACACATTCTCCTTAGACTTAATGCCAGGTTTCTTGCTACAGCATGAGATTACAGAGGACCCCAAATGCAAATTTGGGATGAACAGTTTGTAGTATGTATTTTTTTACACCTGACCTTAAAATACTTGTTTGTCTCTTGGTTACCATGGTGCTTTCTGTAGATTACTTCATATGAGGCATCCTTAATTACAAATCACACTCTGCAGCAGGCAGGGACTCCAGAAATCATGTTGACAATAAGCAAATAAATCAACAAGGGCATCTTATCAGAAAAGAACCACACAGGCCTCATGTATAACACAATGGTTTTGTACAGATTATCATAATAATTTTTTTAAAGATGGGTGTACCTTTGGAAAGTACCCAGTGATGAGAAAGAACTTTAGGATCCTGGTAATACTGAATTATTGAGAAGGGGTGATGCACCAGATAGACTATTAGAATTATAAACTGTCTTTTCTTTCAGCAAGGAAAAATAAGCCTCCAATTTAAACCTCAAAAAACCTAACCCCAAACCCAAGAAAAAAAGACCAAATCTCCCCTTAATTATCCATGTTTAAGCACTTTGTGTTTCTACAACAATTAGAAAAACATTAATAGGTGTAAAATTTTACTTAGGGGGTATCAACCACCAGTGTTTGCAGTGCTAAGGATTATGCAAGTTCTTCCTCAGATGCATATTTGCAAACACTTTTATTTGGATACATACTTTCCATATTATAACTGCTTGATTACATTTACACAAATGCTAAGATGTTTTATGCATGTTTTTATTTGATGCTATAAACAATTTTTAATATGAGGCATCTGAGCATAAAACATTGTGTTAACCGGGAAACTAAAACAAGGGACTAAGAAGAGAAGGAACTGAGACTGCAAGGCGCTGTAAGGAAAAAGGGTATTAAAATACTGAGTAATTAGTTGAGTTGAAATTTGGAGAATTCAGACATCTTACTTTCAGAGATGCATGCTTAACTCTTGGGAACAGGAGTGGAGTTTGATTGAGTTACCCCTGACAGAACCACAAAGATAATTCTGATTAAACAAAAGGTGGAAAGTTTTCCACTGAAGGAACCAAAGCAATCCCAACCCTGCTGATGTCTCACCCTCCCAAACCATATCCAGGAGTGGAAGAAGCTTGCGAACCAAACCTGAGAAGAGGAAGGGCATGGCTAGGTCTGAATTCAAGCAGCACCTTGACAAGTGACTCTGCAGCAGAAGTTCTCCCTGAGCTGGGGCAGGGAACAGCAGCTGCCCCATCAAAACTTCCCTTGCTTGGCTCCTTCCAAGCAAATCTTCTGCAGCAAGAAACTCTCAGAACAGAAGACCCAGTGGAGCTACCAGGAATCTGCAAGTCCAGCACTTCTGCACCTCCTTAGGAACATTTAGGCTTCAGCATCACTGGTGAGAGGCACTTACCAGAGTACTTCTGCTTAGTTTGGGTTTTCTTTGCTTCCCCTTTCCCCCCCACCCCCCTTTTTAACAGCTTTGTAAGCTCCAATAAACCATCTACTTTTAATTTCTTTTTCACTGCTTTTATAATGGCATACTGAAATATCTTTGCAATTTAACAGAGTAGCAGCTTTTGTTATTCTCTGTCAAATCCCAGGTTGCACAGATTATTACTTCTCAGAGAGGGAGGAAGAGCAGGACCTATTGAAAAATAAGATTATTACTATTAGCACATTTACTATCTCAAAGGTTTCTTTTGGTGCTTCCCTTGAAAGAGTTCTTTCAGTCTCTGTAAGTTAGCTTACCTCTACATGTTTATAAACTGATTAAAAAAGAGAAGTTCTGCAATGAAATTTAATCTGGGCTAAACTAAAGTTGATTAAGAAAATATTGACCCAAAGGAAAAAACAAAGTGAAATTCCATTGTCATTCTTAACTAAATTAATAACTGTGAGTTATTCTGAGGTGGCATTAACTACTGATTTTGGAAATAAGATACTTCGATCTAATAAAAGTTAATTTGGATGCTGCTTAAGGAATAATCTCTACTGAAGAATTTTTAATAAAGAGATGTGAAGTGTCTCCAATGAAGAAATGGGAATGCAACAAACTTCTGATCTTCCAACTGAAAATCCTTCTCCTTCCTTTTTTAATAATAAAAAGCCATGTTTCAAGCTGTGATGAATCTACTATGCTTCAGCCAGTGAGTCACCAGAAGGAAAAACAGAAATGTGAGTGATAAATAGTATGAATTGCATATTTTAATTATAACCAGTAGGGACAATTATTGATATTTGGTCAACCACATCTCCTACCTCTGGACCATGAATATCCAGAGCAGTATTCTAAGGGGCTTAAGCATGTGGAGCTCAGCAGCAGAGAAGCTCCTGATGTCTCACACCATCTTCCTTGAAGAGGGGACATTAACTGGAACCTCAGATCAGCAGTGAAAACACAGTTTCCTAGAGAAAATTCAGTTTAGACATTGGCTCTTCCACTCTCACACACGACGAGGACTAACTCCCTCCCTTGAGCACTCCGGATTTTCAGAGTGATAAATTCCACTGACTCAAGATGCAAGGTAGATGTGAGGGCCACCCCTTGGTGCAAGCAGTGGAGTTGATACATCCTGCTAAAATGCATATTTTTAGAGATGTGGGGCCCTGTGTTGTCTCCTGGGGCTGTGGAGACATGGAAGGACTGAATATTAAATCAAAAGGCAGCAATGTTTATATTAAAGGAGGTAGAGTGCTGGCAAGCTGAATTAAAAGAAAAGTGGAGGCTATCAAGATTATTAATATTCAGGCAATGGAAATGTTTTTGTAATCCAACCTCCTGACACACCTGAAAGGCTAGCTTTGATCTGATAGAAGTGAGTGGTTAAAGTGGAGAACAAGCACATGACCTGGAATAAATGTGAAATGGACTCTCCTGGAGTATGACCGAAGCTGTAAATTATTGTTTTCATTTACATGGATGAGCAGCACTAAACCTTCACAAATTTAAAAACAATACTTTATTAACAACATGTACAAAAATGTAAAAGTTCAGTTGCTAGCAGCTATCCAGAATTATATGAGTAGCAGCAAAATAATTAAAACTACTTGTGTTTAAAAAATAATAAATACATGTCATGACCCTAAGCAGCAAAACAACATAAAAATCCATTCAGTATGTAATTTCACTCAAATGATAACAAGTCACATACCCCAAAAAAAGAAAAGGAAAGAAAAAAATAAAAAGAAAGAAGAAATTATTTATTACATAAATTACGAAAAGAAAATCAAAGAATGTAAAAAACTCAGTTGTGTCTCTGCTCATTATTTTGCTTTAATTTCATCTAACTTTCTGAAATGCCCCATGGGCTAGGGACATTAATTTCTTGCTTTTGCTGTTTTACTAATTCCTAATGGAGAATTACAAAAGTATTTCAATCATGGGAAGAATTGGAATCATGGGAGGGAATGGGAGAGAAAATTGAAGGAAACTGCAGGATATCTAGAAAGCTAAAAATAAATTAGTATATTCTAAATGACTTTCAAAAAAAGAGGAAAAATGTCCATGTCACACACACAATCTGAGCTGATTTCAGCACCAGTGAGACAGAAAGAAAATAATCTAGAGGAATTTAAAAGCAACAAATCTCTAGGACCAGATGGAAGTTATCCCTGAGTATTAGAGAAGATCAAGGAAGGAACTTTTGGGCTACTGGCAGACATCATGGAAAGGCTGATAAGTTCCAGATGGAATACAAAAATCAGTAAATATGGCACCAGATTACAAAGTGATATGGAATAACATTTTAGTGTGAAATTAGCAATAAATACGGTTTGTAACACGGCAGCATATCACAATTTTGACATAATTTGACAAGTCGCAATATAAGACACAGTGTCAGAAGCTATCAAAGCAAAACAAAACACATCTCCCAGGTGGTTTGCTGGGAGAAAAGCAGTTATTTCACTCCAAGTTTTCACACAGCACTTCCCAATTTCCTCCTGCCTAGGCTGGCAGTGTATTAAAGTATTACTGCTTTCAACATGACTTGGGGTCCAAATGTGATCCCAGCTGTGCTGGGCACTGGCACAGCACTGCAGGAGGCCACCCAAATCCAGTGACCTTCTGTCCTAAATGGGTGAGATGGACAACTCCCAGGAGGAGGTGGCAGTGCCAGAAGTCCAGCAAATTTTTCAAGGTTACAGAGCTGGAGGAGGAAAAGAACTCTTATTTTCTCAGTCTGGATGACTGTACCAATGCCACTGCCTATGTGAGCATTCAATGACAGCCCTTCACTTCCTCCTTTTGCAGAACTATAATCCTATCTCACTCCTGGCACTCTTTCCAACTTAGCAACTTCTACTTCTGAATCAGAACACTCAGAAGAAAGACGGTATATGGAATAATATTCCCATCTTTATAGTTTTTCCCTTGCAAAATCACTCCCAGAAATCTGCCTTCTTTTTCTCCAGCTGACTTCTCCATCTCTCTCTGCTCATCACCTGCCATGGTCGCTGGTAGCATGACAATATCACTGCTTCCGTTCTTCCTCCCATCAAGGACAAGCTCTCAAACAACACAGAGTGTCCACCAGTCTCAAGGGCACATTTGATTAATTCACTGAAGTCTGTAACAGAATTGATGTGATGTTCAGCTGAGGGACTGTCATGGTTTAGGCCTGGCAAAGCCAGAGTCCCCATGTAAATACACTTTCCTTGGTGTCTGCTGTGAGATGTGACCGGGAATAAGCAAAGCAGGCTCCAGCTTAAACATAAAGAAAAGTTTATTAACTAAACTACACAAACAATTACTAAACTACACACAAAAGAAAAAAGAAAACACAAAGAAAATGAAAACCTCACAAAAACACTCTCCTCCTCCTCCCCCCTAAATTCCCAATACAATACATCCTCCAAAATCACCAGTTCTGGGTCCAGCACCACCCTTTAGATTGCTCAGACTTTCAGTTCCTCAAGAGGAGAGGGAGTCCTTCCATGTGTCGTGGTGGCCTTTTCTGTCCTTGTTCCGGTGCTCTCACCACCGAACAGGGATCAGGGCTGCTTCCAGGGTTGTCTTTTTAAGGATGCTTTGTCCAGTTCCAGAAAAGCACAGTATCTCACCTTTGGGACATCTGTCCCCCCCATATTTTATATACCCCCTGGGGCCGAGGGGTACCCACACTGAATCTTCTTTGGCACTGGGACATTTCTCCCCCTGGACTCAGTCTCTGTATCACACACGGAAATATAGCTCTGTCCATGGCTACACAAAAGAGTCCAGCATAAAATGCCACTCCATCTTCTCCATTCTTCTAACATCTCTCACTCTCTCTTTGGTCCAGACTTCCATCACTCGCTCATTTCCTTCATCCTCCTCCACTCTTATTCCTCGTCTAGGAAGGGTTAATGTTCTGTAAGGTTTTCATTGTCCAAAAAAGGGTTAAAAACTCCTCCGAGCGGCTGGACTCCTGGCTGCACCCCCCCATCTCCTCAGCCGGGCTGCCTGCTGCCAGCACATGTTTACTAAATTTCAAGGTAACGGCCACAAACACAGGCTGCACTCTCTCTCTGTCTGTCTCCAAGGGCGGGGGGAACAGGCTGCACATTGCTTCCCGGCATTTCTTTACTTCTTCCTTCCACCCTTGGGGGGGCCAGGCCTACCTCTCCCGGGCCGGGCTGCATGGCTTTTCCCCTCCCCCCGCCCAGCCAGCAACTGGGCCGGGGGAGAGACCCAACTCCTTCCCGCCGGAAACCCAAAGAGGAACTGCCAGGGGGAGAGCCCTGCTTTTACCCTGTGTTCTCGGAGGTGGATCCAATGCCCAGTGGTTGGGCCAGATGGCAATATTAAAATCTGAGCACTCATTGGCCCCATCCACAGCATCCCAGAAATCCTGTTTCCGGGTCAAATCATGACAGGGACATATATGTAAAAGGACTGCAAAATAAATGACCAAGAAACACAGCAATTGCATCTACTACAGTATTTGAAAGTGGGAAATTTTGACTTGGATTTCATTCCCTAGCATGTGAATGAAGTGTCCCAGGCATGTTGTTCCCAAAGCTCCCTCTCTGGTCAGCGATGAGATGGGTCAGACCTTTGCTGGGCACCCTCCTCTGATTATATGGGGATCATCCCAACTTTGGCACCTTAAGTGTCTAATTAAATAGGATGCACCTGAGTCTCTAAAAGCATACTGTGAAATTCACACTAGAGTATGATATGAATCATAGAGAAAAGTATAAAAAACAGACTTGAAGCAATTATTTACTGCCATGATAACCATGGGGTGTAGGATTTTTGATCCTAACCCTCTACCCTAGGTTGTGATCAATGCCATGTCTATAAAAAAAAAAGTAAAAAATTAAGGACTTCAGTGCTTGGCAGCAGAAAGAGGGACAATGAAGAAGAATCATGAAGTTTTTATGAAACAAAGTTTGACAGAAATATAAAGCAATGTACTGTGGTCTCTGAAGTAGGAAACACATGTCAAAAATAAATGGAATTGAACTTGACCACAAGAAGGACTTTGAAAGCACCCTGGAGTAATAGCAGAATTCACTCTTGCAAACACCCTGGCAGCATTAGAAAGAGTCAAACAGCAGAGCGACCGGGAGGCAGAGGGCTGAGGCACCAATGTCAGACTCAAAATAAAAGCTAAAAAAAGCAGTCATCACAAAAAAGCACACTGAGAATAATATTATGGACAGCATTTAATATGCAAGAAGGAATCCAGAGCCAAGGCTTATAGTCCTGCTCTCAAATCAGCTGGAAGTCACATTTTTCATGTTACTAATTTTGGGACAGAAGAAGGTAAGACATGAACCCTAATGAAGTAACACTGATGGACACCTCAGCAGATTCCCTCTATCTCTTCTAATGGAAGAAGCTGTATCATAAAACTCCACACTATCAAGGCAAGACCTTCTAATCAATCATCATCCTCTCCTAGATCTGCCAAGTCCTAGCCTTATTTTCAGTCTGAAACCTTTCTCTTTCCCCTCCCAAGAATGTTTTAACTGATGTTAAGGTATAAGAGATAACAAAGCTGCTTTCAGGATTAAAGAACAGAATCTATGAAAATCACTCCAAGAAGCTTAATTCATGTAGCTGAGGAAATAAATAGAAGATATAATAAATCTACTTAATTAAAAAAGTCTTAAGACCCAATCCTGAACCATTTGAAGACACTAGAAAACATATAAGGAATATATAGGGATCAATCAACCTGGTAATAAACAGAACTGTGATCTGCATAAAAATGTCTTTTTCAGTAATTACCAAGTAAAGAAATTGTGACTGACTGAAAGAAAAATGCAGGGGTTAGGTTGTACCAAGCCCCTCTTCTCTTTTTCCACAGGAAAGGTAGGGAACTTGCTCTTGCTCTACTGCAACAAGAAATGCTTGATGGAAAGGAAAAAAAACCCCAAGAAACAAAAAACAAACCCTCCACAGTTATCAGAGGGCTCTGAAAAAGTGAAATGTCCATGTGGAAAGAACAGTTACAGCTTCAAGATCTACCACAGCCACTTTCAAGTCTTTTTATCTGCATTGGTAAAAATAAAATCACAAACAGCCATCCCTAAAATGTTTTAAGTTTGTGACTCCATTAGAAACACTGAAGTACTGCATCAGGACTAATGTATTACATACTGGCAAAGTGTTCTGTGTCTCATATGTCAGTGCATCATAAATTTTACTTAGTTACAGGAGTCATTCTGAGCTTGGTTATGCTATGCAATATAAACTTTGCCTTTTCACAATGTGATACTTATTTTCTGGGTATACAGACATTTCTCCATGCATTAGGCTTTAAGATATTCTTCACACTTCTCAATTAATGTATTTTATTAATTGCAGCTTTCTTGGGAGCCTGAAAATCTGGCAGCTGAGCACGCTTATTTATTTTCCTTCGATGACCTCTGTGTAAGATTTGCTTAGTTTTCTCTCTGTCAAGCACCTTGGGATCCATATTTCAAGCTGGATACTTTTTCTTCTTATCTCTAGTTATTATTATTTGTTTGTTTGTATTACAGCAGCCTCTTACAATCCCAGCTGGGGCTAGACACACTAGGAATACATAAGAAAGAGTACCTGCCTCAGGAGAGAGTCTCTATCTCAAAAAAATTACAGAAAAATGAAGAGATGGGGAGAGGATGGCACAAAAGGAGATGCACAGAGGTGCTGTGATGTGCCTCATGTGATACAAACATAAGAGCTGCATGGGCCCCATCCTATCCCATACCCACTGCATGATGAACCTTCAACAACATTAATAAAAGTAATTAATTTTAGACTTTCTGAAGTACATGTGATTGACTGTTCTATAGCAGTGTGTCCGCAAATCAACAGAAGAGGTGCTATTGACCTGCACTCATGCATGAGAGAAATAATCACAGTGTCTTCACTTAACTGGTGATAAAAGTCCTGAATATTACCTATCCCAGTTACTATGGTTTTTGTCTCTAAGAAAAATGTCTCAAACAGGAGCCTTAGCCCACATTTCTCTCAGATCTGAGATGGGGTTTCTGAACTGTCTTCTTCAGCCTCCACAAAACTGTCTCTAGAAAATATGTGTTTAAGGGACCAGAAGAACAACAGGACTGAAGTGAAAACAAAGAATAAAATAAATAGAAAACATAAATAGTGTTTCATTGCCTAATTTTTTAGGTGATTACAGGCACTAAAAGCAATAATTAGAGATGCTAGGGCTGCACCATATATCCTGCTTTGTTCCACGCAGTACATTTCTGGAGGTGCCACAGCTTAGCAATGTAGAGTGACAGTAAAACCACAGGGAATTCTCCTGTTCTCCATCCTCCACTCACCCTCAGGCCACAGAGCAGCAAGGACCAAGGCAGACCACGCACTTTGAGTGGCCTGCAGCCACACAAACTGCTCCCTGCTGGGGAGCAGCTGGCTCGGAGCCCTGGGCACACGGCACAGCAGCGGTGGCTGCAGCTCAGGTGGTTGTGCACCAGCAACACCAACCAAGCATCACAGGCATGGCCCAGCACATCCTCTCTGTGGCTCCTGCTTCTCCTTCCCAGCAAACTGGACTTTTAATATGAGGTCTTGGCCGCTGTCTGAGCTGCTCCGGAGCCTTGTTCCTGAAAACTGGAAAGACTGAGCCAAGTTGTTGAATGAGGATGGCAGTCAACCACTCAGCTCATCAGGTGAAGGCAGTGGCCAGGCAGATGCAAAAGGGAATCCTGCCCCTCTCCAGAGCAGTAAAAACCATCACTACTCACCCCACAGCTCCCGGTGGAGGCTAAATTTCTTTGACTTGTCATCACCAACAGAGATGACAGCAAGGTAAACCAAACAAAGTAACCAAACACCCCACAGCCCTGCAGAGTACATGCTGCCCACCACTAGAGTGTCAGCTGTACAGGAGATAAATGAAAGAGCAATTCACAGGTGAACTAAGTGACATAGGACTTTGGATCTAACTAGTTTAAAACTATGTCCTCAAAGACATCAACAGTGAGATAAATTGCAACCATGTGGGTTATGAATGCATATTTACCCTGCCAGAAACAAATTTTATTTGCTTAACCTTACAAAATACAGTGTGTCTCAGTCCCCAGCACAGCTGCAGTTTCTTAATAGTGTTTTGAACAATCTGTTAGATTCCTTCAAACATGCTTTTTCAATTCATTTAGCACCAGGCAAGAGGAGAATTGTATTTTATATAAACTGTGATTTTTTTAATTTTTTTTTTTTCAGAGAAGGCTAGAAGGGACCTTTTGAAATTACCCAACATGACCTCTTGCATAATAGAAGCCACAGAACTTCCCTGAATTGATTGTTGTTTGATCTATAGTGTATCTTGTAAAGAAGCATCTAATCTTCATATAAAAATCAACACTTATGGAGATTCAGTGCAAAAAACTCTTCATATGTTGACCTCTTGGTCAATTTTCCTCACTGCTGAAAATTGAGACTTGATTTCTGAATTTATCTGCATTTGTCGAGGTTCAGTCTCTCAACACTTTGTTTGGCAGACATATTACTTTTGTTTCACAAGGATAACACATGCATTGTTTATAACAAACAAGGCAGGCAGAAAAATGCATCCAACAGCTATGACTAAATATGAATAAATTCCCAAGAGCTGACTCATTCCCACACTTCAGTCAGGGCTGGTGCTAACAACTGCCTCCCTGGAATTTCATGCCAAATGATCTGCTGTATCAAACTGAAGACGTGGTTCCACTGTGGTTATAGTGCCTTTAAATCTGCTACCCTGGTTCTGGCTGCAGCCTGGCCCTTACACACCGGGCTGGTGGAGGAGGGAGGGAGGGATCTGCAGTCTCAGACCAAATGTGGATGGACTCTGTGCCCGTGTGGTTGCAGAGCACAGCACACAGGAATAACCCAGGATGCTTTCTACAACTCAGCCCAAGGACCCTGGCAGCAGCTACAATTCAGCCATACCCACGGGCAGAGAGGAAACCTCTCTCCCTGCTCTTGGCACCTTCTGACCTCCCAGTCCAGCTGCAGAAGCCCAGGGTCCTTCAGTCATGGGATGCACGCCCTGACTCTCCTGGCCATGGAGATTTCTGTAGGTGTGAATACATCAATACTGAGTGGCACTGGTCTGGCAAAGCTTGTTGGGAACACTTCCATCATTGGAAAAATTCTTAATAGTCACCAAATTGGTACCTAAATAGCCATATCCAGTACAACAATTAACAAGCTACAGTCAAGAACAGGCCTTCGATCTTGGCCAAGTAATACTTTTGTTCACTGCTCTAAAAAGGTTCAAAATTAAGCCTGCCTTTACCCACTGCTTATCTTCAAGTGATAACTGTTCTCCTCTGCTGAGTTCAGAGTAATCTTCCCTCTCCTGCTTTTATGCAATACTTTTCTGCTGTTTTTTTTTTTTTCATTGGAAATCTATTTTATTTTCCAGGATTAAAAAATGAACAGAAGGCTCTTATGCCTGACCTGACCAGAGTTCCAGTTTATTTCCCCAGAACCTTCTGATGAATCACTAACACCTAAAACAAAGCCCGACCTGGATCCTCTGCTCAGCCTTGGGCATCGTGATTCATCAAGCCCTGCACAAGATGCAGCATCACTTTCAAGTCAGGACTTTACAAACGCAGAAAATGCTGTTTAAACAGTTTGCTTTAAAACACACTTGCGAAGTTCAAGGCTACACAAATATGCTGCTAACAATCTGATGCATTAAAGTATTATTTTAAAAAAGAAGTTATTTATTGAAGTGATTTCACTACACTGCTAAGGCACTGGCTGGCTAGTTTCAGCAAGGCTATTTCTCTTAGTGGATGTGCTGGTTTATAAATCACTCACTCATTGTGAATCCTGCTGGATACCAGAGGAATCCTATTTAAGCTTCTGGTAAGCAATTTGCTTGGTTTACTAAATTTTCCAGTCACACGTCTATGCAAAAGCCGCTTTTGCTTCCCACCCGAATCCTCCTCTCTGCCCGCTATTTGTCTTTGCCACATCTGTGTTTGTTGTGTGGCACAGGTGAGGCCATGCCCAGGCAATGCCTGATAACCACCACACATCCTGGCTGCATCTCAAGGCTGACCTGCCAATCAGGCTGCCAAATTTTTTCATTCATTTCAGGCCACGTGAGCCAAAGCCCAGCAGAAAAGCAGGCGGGAGGGAGGCAGTGCCTTGCTGCAGCTTCTGCTCTGCGGGGGTGGCAGCTTCCCCCAGCCATGGCTGCCTGGCCCTGCGTCCCAGAGCATCCCAGGTGAAGCCTTGGAAGTGCACTGCAGCCAAACTTTCAGTTTCCTGCTTTAGTTTTCTCCTCATGCCGTGTGCTTCAGTGTTGACAGTTAACTCGCACCTAAAACAACCCTGTGCAACACAGCTGTCAGCTGGAAATGTATCTGAGCCACACAGACCCTTTAAAATTCTTCCCTGGCTGAAGGGACATCAGTCAGCCAGGAGAGACCCTTACCTCTGGGTTAGGAGTCTGAGGGAGATACACAGCATAACCTTTTTTGTTGGGTTTTTTTTTGAGTGGGTTTTTTATTCCAGTGTGACTATGCAGAAAAGCTTGAAAGCAAACAAAATCAGGCAAATGGAAGGGAGAACATGGACTGTGTTCCTGAGAGAAGGCTCTGCCCTCAGCCCACCACCTTCCCCCAACTGCTGGTGACCAGCTCCAAGCCTTCTGATGGGGTTTGAGGCATCTGGGCCTTCTGCAAGGGTCATTATTTTACTGAATGGGGACATTTTCAACCCTCTTAACATAGTCTATCCCTGCAGTCAGCCTTCAGCCAGGGTTCAACACATAACCCCAAAGTAAGAAACTTGCAAAAGGCATCTCGTTTGAGAAAGCAGCCCAGAAACTGAGAAAAAAAACTGTTCAAGCAAGCTTTTGTCCGTGTACTAGAAGACACATGGACAACAACTACTACAAACCAGACTGGCCATATCAATAATTAAATATAGGTTTTTTTCCCCCTCCAATTTTACCCAGCTGAAAACAGTTTGATAAAGCTCTTTATGAATAATCAACAGCAACAACATTAACCCTGCAAGCTATAAATAAAATAATTGAAATAGAGATTCCTCTGACACACATGCACACAAGCCACTTGGGAATGACAAACTAAGACAAAATCAGAATGTAGGTATTTCTATGTGAGAATATAACTGCATTAAAAAAAAGAAAAAAAAAATAAAAAGAGAGAGAGAGATAATGTAATACAGGGAAACAACAGGAACACCTCCAGCTATCTTTCATGTCAGATCTTGTCTTGTCCAGATACAACAGGTGGCCTCACACTTATCATGGAGCATCCTGTAACCTTCCCTGACGTCCCATCCCAGCCCCGTCAGGCAGCACTGGAACACAAACCAGCACTGACAGACACTGTGGGCATTTGCTGAACGCAACGGGAACCTCTCTGGAGCGTCTCATCTACTTAGATCAGGGCTCTGTGCTCTGATTACCGCTTCTTGTTGCCTCATCCACACTTCCTGAAGATTAAGGAATAGAACCAAACACCCATGAACCCTCAGGAAAACAAACTCTTGTTAAGCTAAAAAAAGAGAAAACTCCCACAGCAAAATGTTGATGGTGCTTTTTGCCCGTTTGCCTTTGAACATTCTTTTCTTCATCAAAACACAGGCTGAGATAATAACTGGGTCTGATTTTTAATATTTCCAACTATTTGGGTTATTTTAGATGTGTATTTGATAGGTCAATGTAGAGTTGACCTATTCCCATATCAAACCCCACTTGATGCCCTATGAATCTGACCTGACAGAAATCAATCCCCCACGGTTTTCCTGTCAACATTATGTTAATTTACCAAGCTTATCTCTAAGAATCACTGAAAATTTCCAAATGTGAAACACTCTTTTATTCCCTGTTCACCAATTATATTCCAGACCACGGCAGCTCCACACAGCATGGACTATGCAGCACAACAGGAGCTCTGCCAGTAAACTAAAATATTCATGAGATGTAGGGTTGTGCAGGACTATTAACATGACTTGCCTCTCATTTAGCACACCACTGGGCTGTACTGATGGCAATGTCACCACTTCCAGATGACTCTTCCAGGAGCCAGAAAACACGGCAAGGAGGGAAGAAATCCTCCATGTGCAAGCACAGGGCTCAGGGAGAAGAGTGAATGGAGACGGGTGTGTGGGAATATTTAATGGATGCTTCCTTCTCTTGGTACTTGCAGACCTGCAGACATGGATCACCTTAAACCCAGAAGAAAAATCAATTCCCTACCTAAAACCCAACAAAGACGATTAGAGGTGCTGAACACACAGCAGTGAGATGGTATCAGCGTTTTGAAGACTGCAGTGGCACAAAGAAACGCATCAGCAGGAAACATTGGGGGAAAAGCAAATGTCTATAAAAGTCACATTCTGCTGCAGATGTAATGGAGGAAAAATAAAACAACTGAACTGCTGGTTTCCCAGTTGGCAGGTATTTTAGAATCTAAATGGCCCTGAAAACTTACTAGAGTATAAAATTGCTGTAATTTAAAAGACTTCTAATTAAAAAGCTATAACATTAACTTTTGGTCCTCTCCCAACCCCCTACTTCTTTTCTTTAAATATTTGCCTCACCAGTACAATAAAAATGAAATAAAAAAATGTATGTAAGGAGCTACATCTGGCTGAAGACTTAGAGCAAAGTAAAACATGCCAGAAAATACACAGAGGTTTACATTTACTCAAGACTGCTAAAATGTACAGCAACCCAAAGCCTTAATTTTCCACGAAATCCACTATGTAATTTCTTCTTCGCTCATTCCAGCTAGAACATCATTAGCTTACCCAGTTCCTACTGACAGTGTAGGGTTGTCTCCTAACATGGGTTCTTCAGCAATAACCCACCCAATTCTGCAGTTGTGAGTAATAGGGCTCCCTCCACATTGCAGTAAAGCTCACTATTAGCAGCTTTCCCCTTGGCTTGGACTGAAGTTGCCCCCTTTCCACCAATTTTTCTGCCAGTCCCCAAAATCCCACCCCTCCCTGGGGGAATCTGCTGCCCCTCGGTGAAGGACAGCAATGGCCACGGCCGATGGCTGGTGCAGGGGACACACAGGTGCCTCAGTGCCCTGTGACTCACTCATCCCCACAACTGCTGACTGGCTGCATTTCTGCTGCCTTTGCAAAAGCCTTCACAATTTAGTACTAAATAAATTACCAGTGGTGGAGGCTCAGCTGCCTATACTTTAGTGTCTAATGCTGATTTAAGTGCCTGAGGTAACTCTCACATCTGCAGCAGCCTGGATGACACAGCACAGGTCCTATAGGAGATCTATACCCTTGTGAAGCTGAAGACCTGGTGGGTTTGCCTGCTGCATCTCTAATATCTATAGAAACTTGTTTTTAAGGAAACTGAGTCTCATCCTTTCTTCTGAGGCAAAAGAAAGGTTTATTTCCAGTGAAAACCTCAACAGATTATCTGTTGAGTACATGCTACACTAACCCAGAGCTCCTCGGAGGTACATGATGATACAGCCCACAACTGAGATCAGCTACATTTACAGGCTGGAGAGTCATCACAGCTGTACACTGCATCCCTTCTGGTGATTCGTGGGGTTATTCCTCTGTTCACACTCATCCAACTTGTGTTGCATTGCCCTTTCTGACCTGTCCAGGCACATTGCCATTTATTAACACAACTGCCTGACAACTCACCTTCTAATGTCGGTCCTGCTGCTTGGGAAAATATGAAACTGGCTGCTGTAAAAACAATGCAGCAAGATGTCAATTTACTGTCTTTACTGCTCTGTCCACCTCAGTCCTGCACCAAACTTCTTACTAGTCCCGTCTTTTCTGTGTGAAAACCCACTGGATTTACCAGTGTTACCAGGATTACGTACAAACTGCTTAATATTTTCATTTAGTGTTGCATTTTGATGGAAGGCTCTGAAGATTACATACTAAAGTCTGGATCCAGAATAACCAAGTGCCATATTTAGGTACCTAAATAAATAGTATTCTCACCATCTCAACCTCATAACATCAAAGACTTCTAGAGTGGGATGCAACAAATAGTGTGCTTCTACAAAGCATAGATTTCTCTGCACCTCAGCAGATGGGCTTTCTCTGAGCTTCCTCCACCCCCTATCTATTACTTCAGCTGTAATAAAACCTTTTAGTGAACCCCAGAGTGTAGGACTTGCTTGAATAATTTTGCATTTAAGAAATATTGACCATGTCCCTCAACCAGTTCAGCTACCATATGTAACCTGGACAGGTACACTGAGATATCTGTATTAAGTGATTGTCCTAAAAGTTTGGATTTTTCCCTATTGCACCAGAATTTTATTACCTGACAGTGTGTGCACATGGACCCTTGCCACCACAGAACGATAGAATAGTTTTGGTTGGAAGGGACCTTAAAGATAATTTAGTTTCAATCCCCTGTAATGGACAGGGACACCTTCCACTAGACAAGGTTGCTCTGCCAGTTGCCTCCATTAATAGAGATGGAATTACTAAGAATTGTAAAGACAGTAAAAAAATCCAACAGTCAGGACTTTTACACTGTTCTTTAAAACACAGATAGAAAGTGAATGAGAAAGTACAGCTCAGGTAATTTCCTACAATCAAAAAGCAGAAAACTGACACTGATTAATCTGCTCACATTGTGGAAGTGGTGACAGCAGCAGGATAGAGGACTAAATAATTCAGCTTAACTTGCAAAGTAACTTTCAAAACACCACATTGTAGAGTTTTTAGTAAGACTCAAAGACTTAGTTCCCATGGCCAGAAATATGGACCAAGAAACAGATCTTCTTAACATCCAATTAAAAATATTCTCAAAAATCCCTCTAAATAAATCCAAGAAAGATCTGAATGGAAACAATGCAAAAAATGAGGCAAAAAGTCAAGCTCACAGATCTTCATCTTCATCCGAAGCAACAGAAATTCAGAAGCAAAAGTATTCTTAACCTTTACCTTCACAGTAGCAGCATTAATCCTTATCCATTCTCCCCTCCTGCATCCAAAGCCCAGTGGCTCATGTCTTGTCCCAGCATCATGTCCTGCATCTGTCAGCAGGGTTGAACTGGGAGCCACACACCACCCTACAAATACTCTGATGCTTGTTTCCAGTCCCTTCTAGGCACTCTTGATACTGCTGCAGATTTTAACCAGAAATGCTCTGAACCAGAGCTTTAGAATTTCACTGCT
Organism: Ammospiza nelsoni; assembly: GCF_027579445.1. NCBI lineage: Eukaryota > Metazoa > Chordata > Aves > Passeriformes > Passerellidae > Ammospiza > Ammospiza nelsoni. Next base: position 72,409,108 of record NC_080635.1, read on the forward strand.
GAAGATGTGCAGGACTGAGAATTGGAGATTATTTCTATGGCTTCATCTTATATGGAAGGACACAGGATTTTTGGACCATGCTTGCTTTATCCATGTTTTCCTTATCCAAGAAGAGCCCAGAACACCGTGTCAGGCATTTGGACTTCATGTACCGTCTGTATGTATATTTATAAGTGCATATAGATGCATGTCTCACAAAACCCAGCAAACTGAGATGAAAATTCCCAAAAGGCAAGAACCTCATTAAGTATCTGGAGCCCAGCAGGAAAGCTGGGGGAAGGAGTGAGTCTCAAATCCTTCTGCACTTCATTTAGGGTTGTGTGGCTCTGCAGCCCTGCTGTGGGATGGGAGCTCAGAGGCCCAGGTTTGTATCCTTGCTCTAGGAATACTGAATGTTGTTCAGAAACACTGCTGTGTTATAAAACAGCCCTGGAGAATTAGAAGTGTAAGTCTGAATCTCCTCAAACTGAGAAGGCAACTGAAGTAGGTCTTCTATTTCATAAGCTAGTGGTCTGATACTGTGGTTATTTTATAAAATTAAAGGATTTTTTTACGTACTGCTTCAGTATTTGTAACAATCTGGGGCTTGACTGGTGCACTGAGAACTTCTCTACCTCTAACAAGAGCAGCCTGGCTGCTATCTACAGGGAAATGCTTCTCTCCAGGGCCCAGCAACTTGTGCTGCCAGCTCTCTTACAAACCCTTGTTATTCAGATCGAGATAAACCCACCTCCCAGGCTGGCAGGTTCCCCGACGCATGCTGCTGTAATTGGATTTTTCACCTCCAAAGGACACATGCATCCTGGATTTGCAAGCTTCAGTCTGACTTTTAATAACTGAGACTGACTCTCACTGACTTGAGAGTGAAAACATCACAAGGATATTCTTGAAAGACCAGAAGTGTTATTCCATTATTTGTGAAGTCAAAACCGTATCTATAAAAAATCAATATAACCCCCTAAAATTAAATGTATAATTAAAGCAAAATCCTTTCTTAATATTATATAACAAAGTTATGTGCCATATCATTTTGACTGACTGAGGAACTTTTACCTTTATTTTACTGCCCATAGGATCTGAACCCCAAAATTGCCCTGCAGGTCCTGAAGCCTTATTCCCAGGTGTTGGGTTTTGGCAGACTACCTTTTTCCTTCTTTTGGTTTAATAAAAGATAATTTGCTGTTGTTTTTGTTGTTGCTTGGTTGTTTGTTTGTTTGTTTTTGTTTTGTTTTGCTTGTAGCTGGGCTTGCCTTCCTTTTGTCAAATGCAGGATATATCCCTTCATTCTTCTTCAGACCTTGGCTTTTTCCTTTCCCTTTTACAAATAAGCAGAGCATCCACTGCTAGGTCTTGAGGGAAAAAGCTTCTCCAGAGAGCACACACCTGACTGCAGAGCAGAGATGATGAACCTGCCATTGGAATCTCTATCCAAAATTCTCCTTCCCCACCATTTTTGACAGTTTTAAGATCTCCTGGAGCTACACTGTTTGCAAAACAAGACAGCTGCTGCTGACCTGAAGTCTTGTACTCAGATTTCCTTAAATCCCTTATTTATTTTTTTTTTTGAAAGGCATACTCTGAGAAATGCCACTTTGTTGATTTTGTTAAAGGACCACTTGGTTCCCACATCCCAGTAAATTTAACTCTAAGGAAGGGACAGGTCCTGCACATACAGATTTCTAGCTGAAGATGTCAGGAGTATTCCAGATTTTCAAAAAGTAAGGCATCTGCAGAGCTTCCAGTTATCCCTTGGGTTAGGCAGCAGGAAGATTTAGGGTTAAAACTTTGGATTTTGTTCTTTGAACTTTACTTCCCCCATCCCCCTGGGTGCACCTTCTTTTATGGCTGAGTAGAAGTGACATGGCTACAAATGATTCCCAAAAGCCACCTCTGTTTTCATTCAGAAAAAGACAAACGTTTTCCAGCCTTGATTGTTACAAGGAATAACATGAAATGCAACCTGACTGTATTCCAAAGTCTCAGAAGCCATAAAGAAAACAAAAGCAACTCTAAATTTATTATGTTGTAAAAAGCTCAAGACTTTGAGGACTTTGTCATAACACTGGAACACCTGGAGCCGGCAACACTAGAAATCACAAATGCTAACAGGATGAAAAATGTTATAAAATAGATAAGCAAGATGTACCTCAACAGGGCAGATGCTTGAGTGTTTTATAACTATGTAAACATTTCACTGTTATGAGACTAAATGAGATTTGTCACGACTCAAAAGTCCATTTTTTTATTGCTGTCACAATACACCTACCTATAAGGCTCTCAGAAGTTTGAATCTGAGAAATGCCAAATACTGAGTAAAAACAAGGCAAAATCCAAAAGCTGAATGAAGCATTGTGAGCCCCAAACTATACTACCTTGTATGGACCTTACACCGTATTCACCATCAGCTCAGCAATGTCACCAAATGCCTTCACTGCCACCTTCAGTGATGTGACAGTGCCTAAGATGTGTCATGCAGTGTGTGTTCACCTCCCTCTCCTTTTGTAGCCAGGTCTTACAGAAATATCTACATGGGTTAACATATTGTCAGACACAAGAAATGGTCTCCCTGGTGCCCCACTGTGGAATGATCCTCAAACACTCAGCACAATCTAAGTAATTGTGCCTTATGTTAACAGTTTACTGAGTATAGTCTTAGTTATGTTACTGCCTGTTAGATAAAATGAGTGCTATGATTAAAAAAAATATTTACAAGCCATGAAGGCAGGGGGAAAAAACCTGGGAAGAAAATAGTATTATAGAAATAAAAATGGTGGAACAAAAGGAAGAAATCAAATGTGGATATTTAGCAACTGAGGACCTTGACATTCGCAGTAGGTCTTGAAAAAAAAATTGTGGTAAAGTGCGAAGTAGGATTAACACAGCAGTAAGATTAACACATCTTTCTCTAAGCATAATTTTAGATCCCAAACAGTGCTTCAGCTACAAGAGTTAAATTTTCAGCCATTTTCCCTGCAAAGACTTTCACCCACTGACGTTGGCTCATCCGGTCAGAGCATGATGCTAAAAATCCCAAGGCCACAGGAGTGATGCCTGTATGGGCCATTCACTTAAGAGCTGGACTTCATGATCCTTGTGCGTTCCTTCCAACTCAGAATATTCTGTGATTCTGTGAGGTCACATCATCCAATAATCTAGCATTACAAGAACATAGCACTCATGCACACACTGAAATATCCAGAAAGAACAACAACAGGTTTAAAATCAAGAGTTTTCATGGCAAAAAGTTTAAAATTTTTAAAAAAGGAGAAATATATATATATATGTGTACCATATATATAACTTGCTTCCCCCTCATTTCTGCAACTGACTGTATTTCAAATGAATCAGTTAAATATTTATTACTGCTGCAAAATACATCTTCCAAGTGAAGACCTACTCAACTGAAAACCTTTCAAGAGGACATCAGAGGACACCACAGTAGCTAGGTGGAAGACTGTGGTCCTTTAGTAATTTAAAAGTGAAGCTTTGATCAAGTGTTCTAGTTCTTCTAGATTCACAACCTAAGGCTGGAAGAAGGGATCATTTGGGACTACTTGATTTCCCAGTATCATCTCACTGCTCCTCATAGTCACTCAGTATTGTTTGCAAGGTTTACGTGTTCTCCACTTCAGCTGTTTTTCCATTTGTCAGCTCCTAAATAATCATCTTCCAACCTCCCTCAAGAAACTGAATAGACTGAAACACATTTTTATGGCTTGCTCTCCAGGCCTGGATAGTTTCTATGGTCCTCCTTGAGAACTGCTTTAGTATTTTTCCATCTCCTTCAGTCATGAATGTCAAAATTGGGCAGAGTATTCAAGCATCAGCCTTACTAATGAAATGGACTTTAATCAAAGAACTTTCACTACTTTTACTTGATATTTCTCCTTTTATGCAACCAAGGTCCTTGCTGGCTCTCGTTAATTATACTGTTACACTGACAGATAATTTGGAGGTGATTATCTAGCAAGTTCTGGTGCCCTTTCCCGAGGGCTTTAAGAACAAAGCCCTGGCGGTTTGAGCCATGAGATCCTAGGCACTGCTGGCTCCAAAGTGCATCCCATGGGTTAGCAAATACAAGGTGCACCCAAGCTTCAACTGCAGCAGCTGAGCAGATTGGCTCTATGTAGAAAGATGGGTTTCTACTCATAAATCAAACCCCAGCATGGGCCACCAAGCTGGACTTACACCTCCTCACCCTGCAGGCCTTGCTCCAAGGGAATCCATGGCAAATGGACAGAGAGCTGACATAGTTCTGTTTAAAAATGGTCCCACTGTGCCTCCCAGAGTTTAGAAACTCATCCCAAAGTCTCCAAAGCCTAGAACCATGTTCTTGCAAACAGAATCATCCTAAAGACATCACAGTGTCTTGGTTTCTTGCTGTCTTATTTTGTGTTCTCCTGGACCATTTGGTATTCCAGATTTCATACCTTTATTTTCCCAACTCCCTTCAGCAAGCTGTAATTTTTTTCTAGCAATGGTGATATATTACCAATCTATAACATCTGGTAGAATTTAAATCAATTTGCCTTCACGCTGCTTAGCACAATTTGGTTTTGCACTGTTCAAAAATTTAAAAACATTGGGGCCCCATGTCCTGTCTGACTGTTCAGAGTACAAGCATGGATGAAGCCTTGGAGTCCCTTGTCACCTCTAATGTGTATATCCCCACAAGCCTTGATATGGCTGCATTCCCCTCTCTCACAGGCACCAAAACAAAACAATGAAGTCCAGCTCCAGAGTTGTCCACACCTATATTTTAGGGAAATCAGGTTTCCACACATTGTGGATGATTTACCCAAGACTGAGACCTCTGTGAAGGACATATTCAAGAGGTAAACACAAACACCTCAGACCTCCTCAGCCATTTGGAGTGGTTCTCTCACCACTCCACGACTGCAGTGGTCACAATCCTTCACTACCAGGTAGCACAGATGGAAAATGTTTACCTGCCTTTATAGTGGTGGAAGTTAGACATTTACAACAAACAACTGCACCTCCTGCATTATTCAGCATGGTGTCCTGTCAGATAACACACACTGGAAAGAAGTACAAGCTGTGATTGCTGCAGCTGAGCTCCCTCCTTAGTATTTCAAAGCGAATCCAATGGTCTGGCTTATTTTTTGTCCCTTCTCAGTTTGAAATCAGTGTCCCATCCCCTCAATAGCCTCAAAACACCATTGTTCTTTTTCATTCATTTTCCAGCTCCCTATGGCATCTACAGATTCTCCTAGTGCTTTAATATATTCCTTTATAGTCTTTCCACAAAACTGAAAATGAGCAATTTGGTCAGAAATGGTGAACTGCTTTATTTGTGTGGTTTTACCTCAAAATCTTGAGGTTGAGTGCTGTATCTGCAGAGAAAATAGTTTTCTAACAACAAACTCCAATGTGATAATGTCAGCAACAACCCAGAATGAAATTTCCTGACACTTTTCTGTTCATAAGAAAGAGCAAATACCTTGTTTATGACCAAGCCATGTGTAATGGGCCAAGTGCTTCCTACTAGCATCACAAATGAGAAAAATTTGCATTAATGAAGAACAGCAAAAGGAAAAGCATAACAAACAGGGGAAATAAATGTATGCAGTGAAACACTAGGCAAAGTTTCTGGCACTCAAATGATTCAGTACAGGCAAGATGTTATTTTCTGTTTCCCTCAGCAGGTGGATAACAATATTAATACTGATATTAATACTTACAGTATCAATAACCATTTACAGAATGTGCATTCATTTCACATTTAGATCTTTAAGATCTAGAGATCTTTAGATCTTTAATAGCTTTTGCTGCCACAGATGGATAAGATGATGAAGAATGTGAAGTTGGGTTTCATTTCAATATCAGATTTCCAAAAGTGATCTACAGGGTCCCTCTGTATCCAATGGGAACAGAAAAGGATACCAAAGTAGACCTCCAAACCACCTACTGCAAGGTGAGAAAAATCATCTTTTGTAGAGTGCTAATCCCCTCTGCTGAATAAAAAGAGGGGCTACAAGCCAACTGCAAACAGATGCCTAACATTTGGATGGATAATGATATATGAAATGAATCAAACTTCAAAGATTCAACAGAAGCTGTCAAGTGAAACAGGATCAGGCTCTGTGTTTTCCTAAACTTGTTCTTATGCCTCATCTGCTTAGCCTGTTCCCAGGAATGCAACAGAGAGCTTGCAGGTACCCCACACTGCTGGAGGTAAAAATAAATGGAAATGGATGGAGAAATAAATGGAAAGGCATGGAAATAGATGAGAAGCAAAAAAAAGTGCATTACATATGACAAATCTGTATAGTAGGCACAAAAAAAAGCCTTCCAAGATCAGGGAAGAAACAACAGATGAGCCAGTTCATTTATGTCTTATCTATTTCATTTTTAGTGCTTAAGTAATAAAACAAAACAAAAAAGATCAATGAAACAATTTGAGATTTTCTGATCTCATACAAGAAATTTCATTAAAAAGAAACAGCTTTTTCCATTATTTTTTTTTTCATTATGAAGAGCGCAAATACAGCTGAAAGACTTGCTGAGTCAGGAGAAAACTCAGCAGAGAGAAGGGAGGTTTGTCAGGACCAGGAGAGAGGACGCCGACGTGCCGAAGGCCCAGTGAGCAGCAGAGGGATTGCTGTCTGCGGGAACGGCGCTTTTCCAGGGAAACACTGCCAATTCCTGCCACGAGACACAGCCCACGAGCTCAGCCCTTCAGCTGACAGACACAGCCTCTTGGCCAGGCCTTCAGGACTTGGTCGTGATGACACTGTCAGCTTCTCAGCTGGCTTCTCAACTTCCCAAGGACTGACAAGCTCGACTTGGGCAGCGGAGCACGGCACGGAGCGCTGCTGCTCTGCTGCTGACCTGACATCGCTGATATTTCCCCATCTGAAGACAAATGGACTTGCTGCAAACTTGTACTTTCGCAGACATTACTCTCAAAGTATCTCTGTTTAGTTTTAGATGAGCCTTTTCCAAAGCAAGGCTGCAAAGTCTATACCAGTACCCAAATGGAGAGAGATCAGCATCCAAAGTTACGTGACCGTGGTCCTGCCCTATGTCAAGGAGAAGTTTGCCTCGTCAAGTCAATTTTTCAAAACACTCATGCTTGGGCCAACTCACTTTTCAGGCTCTTCAAAAGACCTTCCAGGATGGAAACACCCCAAAATGGTCTGAATATCAGCAAGAAATGGCTCTCTCGCTATGCTTGAATTTCAAAGGTGTCCCTATTCAAATAGCTCATAAGAGCTGCTCAAGCAATCCAACAGAGCCAGAATAAGGAAAAGTAAATAATATTAGTCCTGTGTCTGCAGGAGGTGGAAGCTAAAAAATATAATTAGTGGGAGTCCTCAAGGACAGTCACTAGCTACTTTCCCTGAATCCTGCTGCTCCAATATTGTGTTGTGTTGCAAATGTCATTGATTTTCATTTTCTCCGTCTGAAACCCCAAACCTGTAATATTAAATAAGACTGAGGGAATTTCATTTTGTATCCAGAATACACTAAGCAGACAGCAACCCACTACTGTCTGTCCTAGCCCATTAACTTTATTAAAAAATTCAACCGAGCCGATTTCTGAAAAAGCAATTTATCAGTCTGCAGTACAAATACAGTACCAGTTCAAAGTTATTTTATTTGGATTTAGGTGTTCCTTGTCCAGCATGTACCATCAGACTTTTTAAGCTTGTCAAGATTGATAAAAAAACAGGTCACAAGTGTATGATAGGTATAATTGCCTTACTCTTCCTTAAGCCCCCTTTAAACAAAATGCATAGGGTTGTATTGCATTTCTTTACAGAAGAAGATAATTATTGCTGTCACTGTCACATTCACTTCTCAGTCTTGATAACAAATGAATTAAACCTGGCACATGACCAAAGGTCCTTCAGTTACCCTGTCAGTGCTATTTCAGGATACCATACATTTTGCATAGACTGGAGAAAGAAAGGAAGGATGGATCCAGCCATTATAAAGTTCAGAATTTGTTTAACAAGGAAGACTTTGGTCCCCAGTTACACTCTGTGCTCCAACACAGTAGGTGAGTCTCCAGATAGAGGGAAAAAGAATTCAGATGACAAGATCCCCTGGACATTAATGGGTATCCCATTACCAAATCCTGAAACTCAGCTGATGTACACTGCCATAATATTGCTTGACCTTTTTACACCTAAAAGTCCAACAGGTAGGTTTTAGATTCACAAAAGGAGACAGACTGCAAGAGCAGCTTGAACTCATTTATGACTTACTGTGGTTACAACAGCTAAAATAGACTAGAGACAAAAATAATCACAGCTCATGCTTGAGAGTACTCATTAAATTGACAGGGAAATCTCCCTTTACTCAGTTTGCTGCAAATTTATTGAAAACACTGCAAGTTTTTTCCCAAAAACTTGCAGTTTTACATACAAACTACTTAGACGAGATATCACATACAGTCTATCAATATTCTGTCCAATACACAGCAAGTTCTAGTTTTCTGAACACATATTTATCTAAGCTTTTGGCAGTGGCAAACTTTTTAAGCAGCTGCAAGCTTTACTGACAATGTAGAACCAAATAGAGGTTTGCCTAAGAACTCCAATTCATAACTCGATGCCAAATTAACATAAGTGAAATATGAGTATTTAATATAATAAAACATGAGCCGCAAGCACTGAGCCCATCCCAGGAAAAATGTGAAAGCAGAAGGTATTTTAATGAAAATCTGGAAGCAAATATCACAGTCTAATATTTAAAAGTCATAAGAGTTAATTTTAGTTTGAAAGGAAATCATTTTTCAAAGTTCTGTATTCTGTTTAAAAACAGATTGAGCACGTTTATTAAATTAGCAGACCACTGCACTTATGAAATCCATAAGTCAGATCAATGGTGCACAGTCAGCTCTACAAAGTAATTGCTGGCTTCTCTCAAAATGGACAATCCAAAAACTTCCAAGGACTAGTTTTTCCCTTCATTATTTATAACGAGCAAAACATGATGCAATAGATCGTAATTCATAATGCTTTTTTAATGTTTTTATAGCACAACACTTGGACTCATTTCTAATCCTTTTGAATGACAGGTTGTCATTATTGAATTTCCATTAATATGAATTATGAGTACAATACATTTTACCTAATATTTTCTATCCCAGGACTAACGTGGTTCTACAATAAAAAAAATCCCATAGTCAGCAATTTTTTTTTAGAAATAGAAATCACAGCCATCAGAGATTAGTCTTCCTGCATCACCATGTATCTGACCTCAATCTTGCATCCATTTGACTCCACAAACATAATTTACATGCACATTTATGGTCACAGAATCATAGAATACCTGGAGTTGGAAGGGACCCACAAGGATGATCAAGTCCAACTCCTGGTCCTGCACAGGACACCCCAAGAATCACACCATGTGCCTGAGAGCTTTGTGCAAACGCTTCCTGAGCTCTGTCAGGCTGGTGCTGTGACCACTGCCCTGGGGAGCTGCTCCAGTGCCCAGCCACCCTCTGGGCAAAGAAAGCTTTCCTAATATCCAACCTCCTCCTCCCTGACACACCTGGTTGTTAAAATACCAGCACTTAGGGAAGTGTCCAGCTATGGCTCCCAGGCAGCAAGGCAAGGCTTGCTCAGCAGGCTCAGGAAATTACTTGGTAATTTGGCCCAGGGAGTACAAGATGGACAGACACAACCAAGTCCTGTCCCTATGCATGCCTCCAGGCACTGATGTGAGCCTGAGGAACTCCTTCTCCCTTATGGAAGCAGATTGTAAGGATCAGGCAGATTCAAGCACACTTCAGATCTTTTTGTTTTGCTCACAGCAGCTACCTGCCATGGATATATCTCTCCCTAAGAAACAGCAATTCATCTAAATAACGAAACCCATACTAAACAGTAGGGATGAGGACAGCCATCCTGAGCTCAACAGGGCTACTTGCCTGCTTGCAGGCAAGCCAATGCTTCATGTTTTATCACGTGGCAGAAAGACAAAGATACACATGGTAAATGAAATCCCCAGGGTGCAGCTGTGGGCAGTACATTCTGGGGAAGGATGCACCCAGTGTACCTGCAGTATCAATCCTACTGGAGGCAGAGTACTGAGCTGTATGAATGCACAGTCTCACCTACCATGACTGTTCTTACCTTTTATGAACTGATTTAGCACTATCACCATAAAACATGCTTTAACATTATCACAGTACCAGTGAAATATGGCAGCTGCTTTGGACAAAAACTGTTTTTTAATGGTCACCAATGAACTTTGCACAGACTTTGCGGTACCAGGGCAGAAAGGCAACACAGCATTTTTCTTTGATTTTCAAAACACATGTAGCAATAAAAATCTATTAAATGAAACAAAGAACTTCTCAAATGCCAGGAATGGTCTAGTCCATGCCCTGCAGAGCTCACATCCAAAAATCACAAGAGAACGACATGTGATGAAAATAACAGAAGAAACAAGCAAGTAGATGACAGGTAACAATGTCCAGTAGTACCATATGCGTTTCTGCACACACACTCCCAAAAAAGTATTTGGCAAAGTCTGCTCCTAAATACAGATGCATTCAGAAATACTCACAATCCAGCCATAATCAGAGGATTAGTCTTTGCCAGCATCATGGTGGTAAATAGTTCTTTAGGAGAAATCCTCGTACAAAGAGGCCGAGGGGCTTGCAAACAATCTCTGGAAGCACATGCCAGGCATAGAGGATAAACACAGCATTTATCAGAAAAACAAACAAAAAGGTAATCAAAACCAGAGTCCTTGGAAAACAGATGGCAGGACTGAGGACACAAAAAGATACATGGGTGGAAGCTGAATAGGGGGTTGCTTGAATGCTTCTGACATTTCTTTAAATGCCAGCTCATAATTACAACATCTTCACTACCACCTTGGAGGTAATACAGCCCCTCCTAGCAGAGGCCCCACGTTTTGTGGAGAGCTGCACTTCAGTATTTTGAGCTTCCATCGTGTTCTGTCTTTTATTCTGGTGAGAATGAATAACCAAACAGCAAACTCCCACTGAACACCTACTACTTCTGCTTCCATTCCAAGGTTTCCTCGTTGTTCAGTTCAATCTCTGGGTTCATTATACAGATTCAGATGAAGAGTTACACACTGAGAAGCACTGGTAGATAAGTGAGAGAAAGGGCAATATTTAAAGAAGTTTGAAGCACACAGCATACTCTATAAACACTCCACCGGAGAAGGGGAAATGAGTAGGGTGTAATCTTCTGCATAAGTTTACATGTGTAAAACCTATGCTAATAAAAATCAATCCTCATTCACTATTTGAACACAAATCCCATTAATAATTCCATTAAGCTATCACTTCAGCTCATTATTTTACCAGTTTGCAGTTCACTATGTTCACTGACAGGATCTGCTGCTTTCCCTGAGGAAGAGGGGGGACAAGGCCACGCAGTCACATTCCTGTTCAATGCTCTCCCTCTGGCTGGCTAGTGAGAGGCACTCAGAAAAAGGGCATTTCCACTCTGTCCTACCCAGAAACAGGGTACACGGCCTTCCAACACACCCAGAACCCATCCCACCCCTTGCCATCCAACATCCATGTCCGAATTCAGATTGCACAATTATCAAAGCTACTCAGCATGCTTGCTCTACACTTTACTAAGTAGATACCTTAAAAAGCAGGAGGGAGGGAAGGAGGGAGGGAAGAAAATCGGCACTGACATACAGACAGTAATACATAACACAGCCTTGTATTTCACACGTAAAAGCTTAGAGGGTACTGTGGACACAGGACAGATCTAGATAAAAAGAAAAACTTCCCTCAAAACCAAGTCCCACAACACAACACTTAAAACATGCTAAACATTCAGGGAGGCAACAGATAACATAATCACAATGCACAGCAGGGTCCTCAGTGAAAAATGCGTACATGACTCTTGAAAGGTTATTACAGCAAATTTAAGCAAACCAATTGCACAAAGACCAGAGAGCAGCCAAACAGAGGTTTTCAGGTCTTGTGTTCTGATCACCGAAGCTCATTCCACACGGCTCAATTTGATCTAACAATCAAAAAGTCAAATTATATGAAGAAAGATATTTCCTCCAGTAAATTGAAAATGGTGGAGTGGGAGCTTATTTAGATTTGCTTCGTGCAACAGCATTTCTTTCCTTCTGTCTCCCTCCAAGCAGTGCAGCTCTCATAAAAAGATTTCAGCAGTGGAATGCACATTTGCACACTGGGCATCTCTGTACTCTCATTCTGTCCAGGAACACTCACCTCCAAAGGAAAAGCAAACAACCAGGCCACTGAACACAATGAAGCAGAAACACAAAGGGAAAAGAGCTGAGAAAAAGAAGCTCATTTCCAACAGTACTGAACAACTACCCCAGGCTAATATTGTTACATTTGACTGAACCTGACGGGCAAAACGCCCCACTATTAACCCCTAAGCTCTTCATCAAATAGACTCATGAACTGTTCTTCTACAAAGGTATGATAGATTCAGCAGATTTTATGGTTGATTGGATGAAGAAAGTGATTCCCCCAGAGGTCTTCAAAATCTAACACCAAAGGTGAGGTGCTCCAAGCTTTGTTTCTACAAGCTTTGTCTCTCTTCTGAGGGGAACTATCTCAAACATAACATATGGTCATGGATTTCTATCCAGATGTCATCACAAATGGACCAGCAGACATTTCCTATGAGAAATACTTCAGATAAAATATCTGGCACTACAAAGTCTCCAAATTTGTCAGTACTGGTGGAAAATCAAGGCCAAATTCACCCCACAAGAAGACACACTTACTAACAGTGCTGCTCTAATTTTGTTTGCCCACGCTGTGGCTGTGCTAGAAGGAGTGTGTGGTCTGAAAAAGCCACATGTGGGAACACTAATTTTGGTTCATATGATGACTAAAATGCTGAAGCTGAACCAAAACCTCAGGTCTTTCTTGTTGCAGTGCTAGTAAGATGTGCCAGGAAAGTGGTCTGGAGCTCTCTGCTCATGGAATCAGGCAACTTCCATTAATAAAAGGCACTCATAATTAATCTTGAAAAAAATCAAGATGCATACATAACTGTACCTCAGGCAGCTGGAAATGGAAGCATGAGGATGAAAACAGGGCAGGGCAACAGGATACAACCACACTTCTGGAATTTATCCAGTCCTGGCAGCTAGCATAGGTTTATTGGGCTTTCATTGGTAGAAAGCAGTATTATTTTCTATTGATTGCTGTGGTGAGAAAAGAAGAGACAGGCTACTAAACAAAAAAACAACTTTTCAGGTAGTGAGAGGTGTTTCTACTTCAACGTTTAATGGCTGTCATGATCTTTCATACCAGATGTATGTTAACATCTGTCCAATATCTAACACAATCTCTTATTTCCAGATACAACTGAAAATACAAAAATAATTTCCTGGCACAAGGCACATCTACAGAATGTATTCATTTTGATACAGAAACTCAATTTGCCAAATATTGGTAGCCCATGTGCAAAACCTTGACAAAAATTTCTGAAAACCAACTGACAAAACTCCATAGAAGATACATTTCTAGACTCCCTTAGATTATGCATTTCCATTTTTTAATTGAAAAGTGAGTTCACAAACTATTCAAGTAGCTGTGACAATTTTCAGTAGGGTCAGACTATACCATTTTGGTGCACAGGTACACTGCCCTAAAGCAAAGACAAAGTGGAGATGTGCTTGTGCTCCTTATTGTTCAGATACAACTCAGTCAAGTATGAAACTGTGGAGTCAAGTAAAACCAATTACACTTGCCTCAAACACAAAATTGTCCCAATAACTAGAAAACAAAACAGAGCCAGGACCTGTTATATGGCTCTAAGGCCAAATTATATGGCCTGGCCACGTTCACAGGATTATACACTTTTACCCTCCAAAACAAGGTGGCTATATCCAAACTGCCAGTTGGGAATGGCTGCTGGCTCTTGCTAATCCCTAGGTCATGCCTGGGAATTGTTTATGACAGCACTAGCCAGTCCAGGCTGAGCACAAGGCAGAGCCTGTGCTAACAATTTAATGGTATAGATGGTCACATTCCAGCTCTTGGGCTTGTGCCCTGGCACTGCTTGATCTGCACAGGGAGACCTCGCCAAACACAGTTGTACTGTGAGCAGAGCTGGCTGGAAGACAGACAAAAAAAGAGCATCCAACCAAATTTAAATCTTGAAGCATTGTCATGATTCCCTTAGTTATTCTTCGGGTTTTGTTTTGTTTTTGCTTTTTTTCCTTTGTTTTCCAGATAGCCCTATTTCCACTGAGTTGTTCCATTTGCCAAAACAACAGAAGGTCAAAATAGTTGTGTTAAGTGCCCAGCGTGTTTCATTTCTTACCATGATTCAGTGGCAGTAGCCAACAAGTGATGGTGCTTCCAGTACAGTCAGGAATGCTGTGGGAAGTGTCAGAAGAGTTTAAATCAAGTGTCTGATGGAAAACGGGACAGGACGGGAAAGATGTCGAGACTGAAGTAGAAAGGTAAAAAGATAAATGAATTAAATTAATTGGTCCACAAACTTTGCAGCATTGCCTAAGCTTTGCTTTGTGTCCCAGTTCAAAGAGTTGGATGCAAAAAGCGCACTGCTCAACAACTGCTCTGACTGCCTTATCTCTCTCTGGTTTTGAACCACTTTCTTTGATCCATACCAAAAGAATGATACAAAAGGTCTTTGCTGCAGAGCAAATTCACTCCCTTGCCAACAGCTCAGAAGGTGAGGTGAGCAAGACAGCCTTTGCAGACTTATAGCCAAGGTCAAGGTGACTTCCATAACTACCTTTGTGTGGCACGTGCCACCTCTCTCTTCTCTGAAGGAAACTTTTTAGGAGAGTGTAGACTGACTTTCTTCCAAGACTTTTCCACAGCTTTCACCACCAAAAAATAACCAACCTGGTTTCATGGGAAGGGGCTCTGGAAAGTGACCATGTATAATTCCTCTTCAGAGCAGGCAAAGACAACCCTGGATTGCACAGGGCTTTGACAACTTGAATTTTGGGTAGCTTCTCTTCTCAGTGCATTTGCACTGGTACCTGCCTATCCTCAGTGTGAGCTAGCTTGCTTTCTTTCTTTCTTTCTTTCTTTCTTTCTTTCTTTCTTTCTTTCTTTCTTTCTTTCTTTCTTTTCTTTCTTTCTTTTCTTTCTTTCTTTCCTTGCTTCCGCCACTTCCACCACTTCCTTCCAGAAATTCCTTTGCTGACGTTTGTGTGCATTTTTTCTCTTTCCACTTCCACTCCTGAGGAGACTCCACTGCACTATTTTATAGGACAGCCACCTAGCACAACCTGAGGAATAACATAGTCCACAGGGAACTGAAGGGGAACACAAAGTAAAGCTGGGGTCTCTCTGGGTCAATTTAGAGTTGTCATCCTCTACTATTTGACTTCTGGTTATTTTAGAAGGGTCCTCTGTCACCCCACTTGGTGCACTGCATCCAAGAGCACCCCCCAGTCTCTAAAGAGCACTGACACCAGACTTGAACTGCCCTGTCCCTTTGCAAAGTAACCACTGGCAATTTACAGGAAAACTTGGGAATGATCCACTTAACACAGAAATGGAAATGAGCACTAAGAGAATTGGGATTGTTCAGCATGGGTGTTATTTAATTGCAGCATTCTGGTACCTGAAGAGAGCTGACAAGAAAGCTGGAGGGAGACTATTTTACAAGAGCATGGAGTGACAGGACAAGGGGGAATGGCTTCAAACTTAAAGAGAGTAAGTTTTGATTAGGGATTAGGAAGAAATTCTTTACTGCGGGGGTGGTGAGGCACTGGGTGGTGAGTTGTGGCTGCCCCATCCCTGGAAATGTTCAAGATCAGGTTGGACAGAGCTCAGAGCAACCTCCTCTACTGGGAGGTATTCCTACCCATGGCAGGGGGATGGAAATAAAAGTCCGTTCCCACTTAAACCATTCTACGATTCTATGAAATGAATTTATTGTAAAATTTGTAACAGCTGTACAAATCATAGCTGAGATGACAATTTGAAATATCATTATCCTGCAGCGCTCCTGAGCTAAACTTTATTGCACAGCAGTACCATATTTCTAAGCAGACTGAGAAAACAAGGTGAATGGCAGCTTTGTAGGTTGCAAACAATGCATGTGTGATCCATATTTCAAGACCTCTACACATCTGTATCTTAATCAAAGCAGTGCATCTGAGATAATTATTCATATGTATGATGACCCTAAAAGTCATCAATTCTACACATCAGACACTTTGGTCACAGGAAAACTATCAGTAGGATTATTGTGAGCAGTAGAAAAAATGTTTATGAAATGGAGTTTAAAACTTCATAAGCAAGAATGGAATTAATACACTCAAATTTTCCTCTATAATCCAGCTTGAAGAACCTTGCAAAGATAAATGCTAGACCTTTAAAAGCAGGGATGATAAAGATAATTAATGGAAGCTTAGAAAGATAATAATGTCTCAAATCCATGTGGGGTATAACTATTGCTCAGCTTTTGAGGAAAAGGAAGATAAATTATTCAGTCTTACTCCATCCCAGCATGAAGTAAAAATTCTAAAGGAAACAAGCTGTTCAAAAGCAAAACTGTGATGACTATGCCAAGATAGGAGTTAGGCTCAGAAGACCTAAAATAAATCCAAAGTTCTGGAATTTATTTGCCGATGAGGATTCTGGGTATTGTTTTGAAGTAAATCAACAAAACCTCTGCCTTAGGAAATATACTGAAGAGTTGATTCAATTCTAGGATTTTGTCAGGATATTATAGAATGCTTTTGGTTGGAGGGGACCTCTGCAGATCATTTGGCTGTCTCCTGCTCAAAACAAAGCACATTTTGATGTTAGGTCAGAGCATTCCTTGTCACGTGCAGCTGAGTGTGCATAATATGTGCATCTTCCTATGGAGATTATGCAGCTGTATTGGGACTTTCCTCAGTTCTGGACCCTGCACCTACACTAACGTGTAACAAACAGGAGGCGCTTGTAGCAAGGTGGAGATCAGTCTCTTCTCCCAGCTGACAAGCAATAGGACAAGAGGAAAGTTGCACCAGGGGAATTTTAGACTGGATATTGGGTGACATTTCTTCATTGGAAAGATTTATCAAGCATTGAGAACAGGCTGCCCAAGGAAGTGGTTGAGTCATCACCTCCAAAGGTATTAGAAGATGTGCACATGTGGCACCTGGGGACATGGCTGAGTGGTGGCTGGGCAGTGCTGGGCTAATGGTTGGATTCAGTGATCTTAAAGATCTTTCCCAACCTAAATATTCCTGTGATTTTATAAACAGCAAGAAGCACTGTTTTACTGAGAGGATGACACAGCACTGTCGCAGGTGGCTCACAGAGGATTGGGGTCTCCTTCCTTGCAGATACTCAAGGTCCTCTGAACATGGTCAAGGTGAACCTGCTTGAGCAAGAGGGCTGGACCAGACAATCTGCAGAGGCTCCTTCCAACCTCAATGATTGTTGTGTTTCACTTTCCAGCTGACAAATGTTTCACTTGATGTATTACTTCAGTGGTTTTGAAAGCAGGGGCTTTGTATAACCCTTTAGAATTAAAGGATAACATTAATTATATATAATATTATAATGTAAGCAGTATATAATCTTAAACATTCAAATGATACAGCCAAGAAAGCTGCTTCTTCTGGGTGTGTTTGTGCAAAAACTTAGACATAGTAAATATTATTCACATACTTCCCAGTGCTTTGTTTCAGGATTACCACAAAAGACCTGGGATCATAAACAGTAAGAAATAATGCTATGATATGAAGAATTTATTACTAGTTACTATTCATTATTTATACGGTGGGCGCATATCATTTTACACACAAACACCAGTTCACAGACAGCATTTATTTCTCTGCAGAACTTCTACAAGCTCTGCTTTCCAAAGTGAACCAGTCTGGTCATGCTAAATTGTAGTGGGTAACAACCACATATGTTTCATCTTGACAGGAGCAGAGAACAACCAAAACCAGCAGAGGCAGACCAGCCTTCGGGAGAATTTGGAATAGTCAGTTCCTCCAAACCAAAGCAAACGTGCATTTTGTTTCCTGAAAAGTGCCCACTTCATCCAAGAACAGCGTGTTACAGCAGCTAACCATCACTTGAACATTCAGTAATGCCTCAAATTCCAAGAGAAACCCCAACAAAATAACTTGGTTATCCTTTTACACACGCTCCTTTTAAAAGAAATGTGAGATTATAAATCTTCATCAGAGATGCTTCTACAGAGTGAAACCAGAGTCAGGGAAAAGTGTGAGGAATTCCTTCCATGGTCTCCCTTACAGTGCTCTCACAGGCATTGACAACTGTGTAAATCCAGGGCATTGGGAATATTTCTCTGTCTGCTCTGGGGTGCCCTGACCCCCAAGGGAGCACTGACTTTGACCCTCATTCATGAAGAAAGTTTCCTAGACTTCAAGATAGACTAGAATCCACAAAAGTCTGAAATGGATTATAGAGATTAGTGTAGGTCTATCACTTAGTAAGAAATTTAAGTTTTAAGATTTTTAGTATGTTGTAGATAGAAGCAAAAGAGAGAGCACAGAGTGTCATCCCAGGTTTCTTCTTCATGCTTCTTCATGGGTTTGGGTGGCATTTTGTAATTAAGCAGAAAAGTCCGCATTGCGGGCTCTTTGAAATCAGTTATTGAGTTAAAAAAAATCAGTTATTGAGTTAAAAAAATAATAATCTAAGTGTCAATTATCAATGAAATAGTTTAGTCTTAAAAGACCTTGTAACAAAAGATTGTTAACCATTTTGTGCCTTCTAATAAAAAGCTGCCAAACTTGCAGTAATGAAACTGTTTTGCTAATAAAAAATAATAAACACTGAAGTCCAAACACAAATTGCTATCTCAAGTGCCTTCAATCCAAACCTGGAATAACTGACTAATACCCCCAAAGACGATGAACCTGTTTTGTCCACTCCCAAGGAAGTGGGTCCGTGTATTTGCATTTCTGCAGGAGATGTCTGCACCTCGTGGCACCGTGGGGACGAGGGACATCGCAGCTGTAACAGGACTCCTGGCACTGCCGCCCTCCCTCGAGCAGCCCAGCCTGCCCACACCTCACGCCACAGAGTCACAAGATCCCCACGCTCCTCTTCGAGGTCCGGGCATTTTTTCAAGAGGATTTTCAGGATTGTAGACAGGGCAGTGGTGATGTTTTACCGTCAGTCTGGAGTGTCAGCCCTGGCTGATCAGAGCTTCCCGGTATGCCCAGGGCACTCCAGCCCGTGTCCAGGTTTGAAGGTGCAGCACCCCCTGTTCAGAGTGCAGAGTTTAATGTCCTGTTTATCACTCCCAGGGACACATTTATTTTTGTGTCTGTCAGCTTCACAGACAAGTGCTGCATCAAAGAGGAACTCAAGGCCCATGGAAATCATAGAGAGAAGTGAAGCTTTTCTCCCTTCTATTTCTTTCTTTCTTTTTATTCATTTGGTTCATTTGTTTTGCAAGCTGAGGAAATCGATGTCATCAAGAAAATACTACATTTGTCATACATATAATGCATTTTCCTTCTGCTGTGCCTTAAAACTGCGTCTTATAAAAATTACCACTGTTTTCCTGTTGTAATAAAAATTATGGTATCCAGACATCCCACCCAAACAGTTGAACAGCCCTCAAACTGTTTACATCAGGCTCCTTTATACCTCAATCAAGCCATCCATCCCCTCAATGATTTCTCTGACATTACCCTCTTCATGCAACGCCAAAATCAGAAATTACCTTGCTGAGAAAGTATCAGCTTTCTTGAAAATAATTTCCAGGCCCTACCTATTAAGCATTGACAGCCAAATAATAGGAAACCACCAAGTGATTCCCTGCAAAATTCTTTTTGTGGCCGTGTTTGATGCTGACAATAGCATTACATTCCTAAATTACAGCAACCAACCTCAGGATTATATGCACCTATGACTCAGAGAACCTGCCCTCCTTTAGAAGTGCTGCTCCTTGGAAATAAACCCTCTAGTAACCCACATCAAATCACAGGCAAGGCAATTCCCAGGCCTTTTTATCTTGACAGGAGGCTGGGACAAATTTTATAATGAAACACCCATGACTCCTGAATGACAGAAGTATATATTTTGCTTTATTTTGAATGGACAATCTGAAACTAATACATGTGAAAATGATGCAATGCTGAGAAAGAAACAAAAAATAAAAAATAACTCTCAATAATTTCAAAGAAACAGGCACTTAAATCCTGGCCAACACAAATTTTATTTAGGTTTTATGACTGATATTTATTCCTTTTGGAAGTCAAGAGACTTTTTTCTTTAAAGTGCCAAAGCCCAGAAATACTCCTTTTTCTTTATCAAAAGCTGTCATGTTTATGACCTTGTAAGTATTTGGCGATGTCAATTAGTGCTTCAAAAATGCTGCCTTTCATCTTCAAATGGAACTGGGCCTAGAAACTGGCCAGACCTCTTAGCTCTTTCAACAGATGATAAACACGCTGCAAGTAAAAAAATCCCAGCAGCTTTTTATGACTTTACAGATTAATGAGCATGCCAAGGCTTTCCAACCTATTTTGGTCCAATAACATATCTGCTAAAGTTGACAAATAAAACCTGAAGTTTCTATGTTCCAATTTCTACAGTACTAAAAAATATGTACAGATGCATCTGAGAAAAAATCCTGAAATGAGAGGGTAGGAGGAAGTGGCACATCATCAGCACAGTCTAAGCCCTAGGGCCACAGATCATTAGGAACAGCCTTTTAGAGAGGAGACTGGAAAACACCTAAGACATCTCCACTTCCTTCAAAGGGAAGAATCTGTTCCTCTGCTTCAATACCTTCATCATATTAGTTCTGGAACCCATCACCAATCTCCCTTTGCTCTCTTCTGCCCTGGTGGTATGAATACAGCCCAGGAGTTGTAACTTTTCTGTAGTGGCATAATGCGATTACTTCAGCAGAAGTCATTGCTCAAATCAATTCACAGACATTTTTTGTCAATTTGTATTTAGAGGAAAGAAGAATGTGTCCTGAGAGTCAATGACCAAATCTATCTGCTTCCTCCTCTCATTCCTTGTTCATGCTGTTGATTCCTCAAATGCAACTCTGAAAGTAACTCTCTAGTTTGAGGATACAAATACGATACCATAATAGGCTTTTTTTTGGGGCACTCTGCTGGTTTCAGCCTTGCTGGGCTGGTGTGATGCCACATCATGGCCAACGTAATTCACTCTGTCTCTCTCTCCTTGCTTGCAGACTACTCACAAAAGCCTCAGTCTGGCAGCTGCAATCCAGTTAAATTGTGTGTCAGCCCAAAATGTAAATTTTACAAGCTTAGTGAGTTTTCAAGCCTAAAGAACCAGGAGAATGTGATTTGAGTGCCAGAGAAAACCTGTCCTTTTGTTCTGTTACAAACCATCAATGTTATGTACACTGGGCATTGCTCTGATTTCCTAAGCATTCATGTCATAGTCTGCCATAATCAGAGCTTCATGTGCATCAGAAGTCTCTGCTTAGGTGGGAACAGACTTGCATCTCATTTACCAATGAAACATGACTCTATTTTAGAAATGTGTCCAGAGGTAAAAATGTGTTTCTTGAAAACAAAAAAATCATTGCTACAATTTTACATCCAGCAACTGAAGCCTAGTGTACCATCACAGTCATTTGCCAAAAGAATCTGAGGATCTTTAAAACAGCTTTTGCCACTGGACTGTGCTTGGGCTGGTCAGCTATGTCATGTCCACATCAAAGAATTACCAGGCTGTTATCTGAAATGGTGACAAAAATATGCCAGCTCTCAGTACAAACCCTAGGGGAGGGGAAGAACAGCTTTCACAGAGAAGCTGGAAGAGCAAATCCCATCTATTTCATCACTGCATATTTTGACTGTTTTCTAGCAACTGTTCTATTCCAATATTTATAATCTCTCTCTTTATGCAAGCATCTTATGTTTTATAATAAAATGAGTACATAAATTTCAGTTACTGTAGCAAAGCAAATTGTTGTATGTAATTAGTCATGTACAACATAAGGCGTAACTTGAAAAACAATTCGTGTTTATTCTTCCTCTGCTTAATCAATATTTTAAATATTTGTGGAAGCTGTACACCAACTTTGCAAATCACCACCTCCTAAGTGAGAGAAACAGAACAGACAACACAAATCCTGCAAGCTACTGCAAATCATCAGCATCTGACAGGCTGCTGTTCAGGGAGCTACATTTTCTTGGCCCATGAAAGAAAGAAGAATATAACATTTTACTTCTGAGCTGTTTCCCTTTATTCCTTCTTACAGTGCATTCCTCAGCCACACTGACTTGTTTTTCCTTTACCACAAGAATGTTCTTCCCTCTCCACTTGTTTTTAATGCTATTTAGTTAGCACTGATGCACAAAGTCAGTGGTGGCTACTTCTCTGCCTGCAATCCTTTCCTGACTTTCCAGAGAGGTTAACAAATGTTTGATCATCACTGTCTTCCCTCCCACTGCATAACCCGTGGCTAACCACAGTGGGATAAACTCTGGTAGCAAAAACACACAAGTCTTTAATACTAAAGGAGTACTGTGAGAACAGGAGGCCACAATCACACCTCAGTTACACTATTTAAAGACTTAAAACTGCACAGCTATCCCTGAGCTCAGCTAGCGAAAATTTTATCAAAACTGAAGACCAGTGTTTTTGTAAAATTTGTCATAGGTTTAACCTTGAGAATAACAAATCATTAAGTGTTGGGGGACTGAAGAATCAATTTATGTTCCAAGCAAAGGGTTTTTAAAATTAAGGTTGAAAAAAAAATTAGGTATCGCCTGGTGGTGCACAGATTCTGTTGATGTATCAATCTTTTCAGGCATTTAAAAATAATATAGAGATGATAAAAGTAAATGTTCTATAACCAAAAAATCTCTTGGTAATAAAATTTCAAATTACAGCCCATGACAACACTTGTAAATTGAAGCTGTGATACAGGAGCTTTGATGGAGAAAATTGTACAAGTAACTCGCAAAGTAATTCGGAAAAGCAACAAAGAATGAAGGTGCTGCTGAGATGAACAGAAAACATAGCTGGAATGGTGTGCAGCATCCTTAAATGAATTTCAGACTGTTTTGTTGCCAATATCTTAAGCAGTGCTGTAATCTTATAAGGATTTCTTGGATAGTTTCCATCGACCAATAAATAACCTCACTACAGAAAAAAACCCAAACCCCACCAAGTATAGAACCAGCTCTGAACTTAATCATCATACATGGCTGAGCTCAGAGCCTGGAAGATTGATCCAAACACAGAGTTTATTAGCGAGATTTCCCCATTCCTATGGACTACTGGTAGAGGGGTTGAGGAAATATCTCTGACTCATCCCTCCAAACTGTGCTGCCTCTGGTCTGTGGCCCAACCCTTTGGGTACAGAATCAGGGTAGAAAAACCTAATTGAGTAAGAGTTGAAACTTTGCTCATAGTGGCACAGAATGAGCAGAAAACCAAAAACCACTACCTCTGGGTGCCTCACTTTCCCTGTCAATATACTGGCTGTGCAGCATCAAACTATTTCTTAGAGGTTGATGAGGCTTAAATAGTCTTTCTGATATTTTCTGGCAGTCTCCAATGAAATGTGTTATAGCAGTGCAAAGTATCATTTTGTTCAGCAAAAAAGCTTGGGAATAGACAGCTTTTCTGTTTAAATAACTCAGACCAAACATCCATAACCACTTAAAGGTGGCAGATCCACTAAGTGTGATTTGTACCAAAGCATCTGGGTAAGAAGGTTACAGGTATGCTTTGAGAATAAATTTCAAAGGTCTGCAAAGTATAATTAGTTCTAAAGTTCTCCTACACATTAATAATTAGTAATAAAAACCTTCTAAAGTCCTCCACAGAAAGTAAAAAGCTCTTCCAGAAGCATGAGAACATAGACCAAGCCCAACCCCCTCACAGCTAGTCTTACATATCCTAAGCTTCCCCTGATGATGACTTCATTTTTTTCTCTCCTTTCCAATGCTTCTTCTATTCATATCACGTAAGTCTGGCAAAGTCTTTAATCTTACATACATTTACATAATTTTAAAGACCATGGTTCAGCCAGATTAGGTAGACTAGTGGTCCTTAAAACAATTTATCTATAAATTCCCTGAACAATTCCATCATGCAGCAAGTCATACAGTCCAGTTACATGTCAGAGAGAAAGGAAGTTTTTTCCCCCATTTTGAATTTGTCACTTTAGGATTCAGTTAACCTTGAGCTGAAGGATGGTAACATGATCGATATCTGCCAATGCAGGTACCCAGAAGACAGATCCTGTCAAACAGACTTCGCTTCAGTCTTTGACAATACTATGGCTGTTTGATAATTCATAACTGAGGACAATGCCATGTATATGTATTTTTAATAACTACTGATTTAAGCACTTTGGCAAAAAAAGTCTGAAGCAATTATTGGCTATAAAGACATGGAAACAGAGGAAGGGAGCAGTTTTATCCCCATACAAAGGAATGGTGAGTCTGATGCTGAAAGGATGCATATGGTTTGGGTATCTAAGTTTTAGCACCCATATTTTCAAAGGCAAATGAAGAATGGAGGGGATGCAAAAGATACAGAGTTATTTGATATTTGAAGGCTACTGAAACTGGTCAATAGAAGGAAACAAGAGGAATCACAAAAGGACTGAGAACAGACTAGTTGATTTACAAAAAAAAAAAAAAAAAAAAAACAAAGCAAACTTTTAACTGGGAAGATAACAAGCAAGAAGGAACCCAATCTGAAGGGCTATAGATGGTAGCTCTCTGTGGTTCGAGACTGTCAAACCAGCTCTGGAGGATATACTGAAGTCAAAACTGGTACCTGCATGGGAGAAAGAGCCCCTTCTGACCCCAGCCTGGGGCAGCACTGGTGGCTGTACTTATCTCCTTGGACAAAAAGTCAAGGAGAACCAGGCTATCAATCTTCTGGCTTCACGACACCTATCCAGTGTTCACCTCTTGTGTGGGGCACACCCTCGCCACTGAGTTTCATGACCTGCCATAGTGCTGGGGGAGGTCCAGCCTGCAGAAGGGCAGCTCAGCAACCGAATATCTCACTCCCAAAACAGAACTAACAAATCCAGCTGTTAGATGTCACCTATCCCCCATGACCTGGTACCCAATAAAATTACTGACACAAATTGTTGCAAAAGGTAGGCAGGCTGTGATCTCTCCATAGCTCAAGGCAACTAAGCACATGCTTGGTTTATTGTTAAAGTATTGTTGCATTTTTAATTCTTATTTTTTATTTTTAAAAGAAAGCAAGTAACCACATTGTTTTTCTAACTTGTGATCTCTTCAATATATAGATGCAATTTGTTGTGCCTAGGCATTAGCTGGATTCTCCCAGGGAAAAGCCTTGGCTGGTTACACTGCTGACCACAAGTGTAAGTCTGCTGTGTGTGAGGGAGAGACACAGGCAGGCAGGGTGAACAGAAGTGTGCATGTGCACCTGATGTCTTTTGTGACACCATTTCACATTATTAGTAAGAAGCCTGCTAGGCACCATACCCTTACATCTCTGTTTACCCTACCTACCTACCTACCTACCTACCTACCTACCTACCTGCCTACCTCTCTTACTTCTTCACATTTTTTCCCTATTCAATACATGCAAGTTTGAATTTTTAGTTAGAGCTCCTTAGTTGATTGAGAGCAGAAGAAGCTGGGGCAAAAACTCTATGCATTTTTACACACTTATTTTATGGGAGATTACACAGCTGATTAACAGTTCTCAGAATAAAAAGTGTCTCCTGTT
The DNA here is from genome assembly GCF_027579445.1 of Ammospiza nelsoni. NCBI lineage: Eukaryota > Metazoa > Chordata > Aves > Passeriformes > Passerellidae > Ammospiza > Ammospiza nelsoni. The sequence goes on from NC_080635.1 coordinate 72,434,768, forward strand.
ACCTCCATTCTTGTCTATTTATTGCTTTTGATCTATTCATGCCAAAACATTCTTACTAATGAAAGTCATCAGAAAATTGTCTAATAAGGTAATTTAGAAGACAGTTCACATCTAGCATATGATCAAAAGGCACTTAACTTGCTGTTCCTGCCTCCTCTCCCCCAATAAACACATGGTTTACTAGCACTGATAAGCTTCAAAATGGTTTTGAACATCTGGGAAAAGGGCTGATCAGCTCCAGACAATTGTTGGACTCTAAGCAGACCCAGGAACAAAGGTCATAATAAATGAAACCACTGCTTTAGCTCCAAAATTGCTTCAATCATCTCCAGACAAAGCATGATTGAAATGCATCTATCACTGGATAGCATCTGGAGAACACTAAAAATGTTTTGATCAGAATCTGAGTATCCTCTTCCAAATGATAATAATTTTAAGATGCCATGGCAAATTTTTACAACTACACTTTAGGCTAATGTTTCCTTCTGTAGCATTGACCTTGTTTTTCTACAGTGTGAAAAAAATCAATATAATAATGGTACTGCAGCAAAATTTCAGCTTGCTCTTGGCTTACTTTAAATAACTTCATTGTCTCCTTTCCCTCTGTCTACATCTGCTGCATTTGGCACTTTCAGTTATTAAAATGAAACCAAGTTGAAAGAAAATGTTAAATATCATAAAAAGAAACCCAGCAGTGCTTCTGTCTCACTTTGCCAGCACTGTGGTCACCTTTACCATTTGCCAGGTTGTTCTGTTTCCAGCTGTTCTACTTGAATCTGCATGCAAAAAGAAACCCCAGCTTTCTCCAAAAATACCAAATGTACTTTGCAGTTCTACAATGAGTTTGTTGCTTATTTTTTTAAAGGAAAATGCACCCTCTTCCCTCCAATAATATATTGGAACAAAAAAGCCCAATAGTTTACAAGTGACTTCTGTTCTTTGGTGCTTAACATTTTCTCACTCCTTAGTGTGCATTTTTGCACAAATGAGCGAGCCTGGTTAGAGCAGTTCCACAGATTCACTCCAACCTGCATTAAGAACGAGTCTTTGAGAACCTTACAGGAAACTATCAGCTAAAGGGAAAACACCATTCAGCCAAAATTATGACTTTTAGACACTTTCCACTCCCTCTGGATGAGAGCCACATCCAGTTGCTGTCAACCACAGCTCTGCCTTGGTCAACAGACAAGAAGAGCATTCCCAAAATGGGAAAAAGGGAGCATTAAGTTCCAGGGGAAGCCAAAGAAAGCCCAAACGTAGGCAGTGGTGAAACGAAGGAAACATTTCCTCTGCCTGGGCCTCTCAGAAGCATGGAGACAGTCTTGGAGCAAGAAAGACCTACTCTGGTGTATGTACAACATAGAAAAGAATTAAAAGACACAGACTGCCCATATAAATTCATTTTCCTACTACTGGCTATCCCATGAAAGCAAGCCTTACAAAGGGACAGATGACGCTCCATCTCTAACATCCCTTCAAGTTATCAACCCCGTTTAAAAAAAAAAAAAATAAAAAAGGCAAAAAAATAAAAAAATCTGGATTCTTACTTTGGTGCTGGAAGCTGGGGAGGAGTTGGCCACCAGGCTGGTGATGACCTCGCTGTTGCCGGTGGTGCAGGCGGCGGTGGCGGGCGTGGGGAGGCGCGCGGGCACGATGGGCAGCGGCAGCAGGCCGGGCCGGGAGCTGCTGGTGGTGCTGGCGGCGCTGCTGCAGCTGGTGCTGCCCACATGGGTCCCGTTGGAGCTCCAGTCCCGGCGCTCCCAGCCCGCGCGGTAATCTCGCTCGAAGCGGCTGTGGTGCCGGGACATGGCGCTGGAGGGCAGCTGCGGCTCAGGGGGAACTCGAGAGCCTGCCTGGAGGGGTAAGGACACAGAGGAGTTAGGGATGAGGGCCCAGCACAGGGACTGTGCTCTGCAGCCACCAGGCACCACCCTGTCGTGTTCTCTGCCTTAGGAGAGCACTGCTTCTCCTCTTTTCCCAGCAGAACAGCAAGACACTATTCACAGTGCCATAGTGAATATTGATCTAGAACACAAATGAGAATTTAGACAAGTACAAGGACACAGTGGAGAGCTCAGTCCCATAGACCTGAAGAAACACCATCTGCCTCTTCATCAAAATAACAAGCAAAAGCACACAAATTGTGAAAAGCCAAGTTAGAAGAGAGTCATAACTCAATATTCTGACAACAGGAAAACATTCCCAGCAGCTCTATCTTTCCATTTTCTCAGTAGCCTTCACATTTTTTCTGTAGCTTCTTTTCTGTACCTCACACACGACCAAATACAGATGCTAAAGATCAAAGAGAAAAACAAATCTACCTGCTAAATCTACCCATTACTTCTCTATTTTCAAAACCAATACTGCTTCACACAGCCCCTTGTTTGCTAGACTCCTCACTGGAAGCTCCTCCAGGAATATTTCACTCTGTGACACCTCCCTACAGCGAGGATGCCCTACAGGAGGCAGCCCAAGATGTTCTGTCTCCTCCCGTGTTTCTGGCTAGACTTTAAACTCTTAATACACATAGGTGATCTATGACCAAGCTGTTCTATGATCACTCTGTCCTTATCACCCCTCAGTCTTTGTTATCTACAGATGGTATCTGCCAGGTGAGGGATGTCTAAACACAATGTTGTGGGTCAAGACTCCCAACATCTAATCTTACTTCTGATAATTATATGTTACATAGCCTAGAGCAGTTACTGAAGTCTTCCTGGCAAGGTCTCCTAATGTGCAGAATGGTGGCAATAATGCTATTTTCCCAGCAGAGCTTTGAGTAAGTGAAAGTTTACAGCATTTGCAATAGAAGAAATAAATTCTAAATGTATTTATTTCCATAAATAAATAATGAGTATCTAGGTCACTGCAGCACCTGATTTATTTTATTTGCATCACACAATCCACTAAGTTCTTTGTAATAATGATATCAGGTCAGTGGAAGCAATGTTTCACAAATTCTTAGATACAAAAATGGATGGTAAGAATATCTGTTTGTAAGGATTGTGGAGGGAGCCAGAACTAAACTCACCCAGAAACTTTAAGGTAAGAAACTTTTTAAGAGAGATAAAAGACTTAGAAGTGTTATAAAACAGTGTGCCTATCGCCAACATTAGTTATTCACCTGGTAGAAATTAAAAAGGCAAAGAAAACCAATCATTATGCCTAAAGGATGAAAGATTCACCTGGTTCACTAGAGAGGTGAGAGTAGCTGAGAGCTGGTTCACTAGCTGAGACAAAGAATACTCTTCCTCAGTTAAAAATTCAATAATATAAATGTATATTACCTAACCAAATCTCCCAATAAGCTGCATATCTGATGTCCCTCTCCAAGAATGAACACCTCCAGCAAGAACCTACACTGGAGACCACACCATAGTGTAGTTGGTATTGACCAAAAAATTAACATTCCTCTTAACCCAACTATTTTCTTCTCTAATAGAATGTGATGCAATGTTTGCCTTGATGATTTGAGGGCTGATGGTTCTGGTATTTACTTAGATTCCTCTGTCTTTCATTTTTTTGTAGCCATCTGATACTTTCATTCAGAAAGCTAATTCTGTATTTTCCAGAGGACCATGTGAGCTCAGCTGTACAATGACCACAGGAAAACCCAGAGACACCAGTGCTGTGAAAGCTGCTGTAATGCAAAAAGAACCTTTTCTTTTAGTAGAGGTGAAGAAAGCAAACTTTTTCTCCAGTGAATACTGTCTCAGAATAAATTCAGTACCTAAACACAGTGTCTTTAAAGGTTAGAAATTCCACAGGTATATAACCACTCTTTCATTTGTTTTATAACCATTTTGCTAAGTCAGGCAAAAAAGGAGCCTGCAAACTGCAAGCTGCAATTTCAAAATATCCTTTATTATTCCTTGCCTTCAAAAGAGTTTCTTTTTAATCCCAACAGCCTCCACTGCTGTATGAAGCTATCTTTTGTGACTGTTTGGATGGTGGCTGACAACTGAATGCCCTTCTCCGCTCGAGCCCGAGGATCTCCATTAGCTGTATTAGTGTACTCCTTGACAAGGCAACCAGGGAGAACCAAATCACATCTCCCCCACCCACCCACCCACACTCCTGAGCACATCTGACATTTCATTCAGCGGAGAGCAGCGGCACACATGCACACAAGTCAATAGCAAGCAGTTTTTGCCACACGATCCCAGGCACCCTGCCCCCAGCAATTCTTCTATCAGATGAGACTGACAGGCAAGCACGTCAATAACAAGCAGGGAAAAAGCCTGTGACTAAGCCATGCATTAAGAAGTTTACTTAAAACCCAACACCCTCTTCATGAGCAATTCACTTCTCAGTCCAGCTACTGTGCTTCATATTTCCAACGAAAAAATAAAAGCTGGGGCTAAACATCAGAACAGTCTTCTTTTTTTTTTTCTTCTTTTTTTTCTTCTTCTTCCAACCCCCCCCCCCCCCCCCCCCCCAATACATTGCATTAAATATACACCACTTGTCTCAAGATGTCATTTTTGTCTGGGTACAAAGTTACTTGACAGTGACAAGATGTGCAGAAAAACCGGAGGGGATAACTATCTAATAAATGAGTATTCAACTGCTAGTGCTTGCTATTTAAAATTAGAAAGAATAGAAAACATTTTCATAAATAGCTGCTGGGTGAGGTAAGAAATGGGTTGTGAACAGACTAGCTAATTTTTAAGTGTATTTTTAGATCCAGAGTTTATGCTTTGTCTAGACTATTGATGTTGAGGATCACAATCATAATAATAATGCTTTAAACACATTCTGTACTCATAAGAAAAACTTCTCCAGCAGTGTGTCCCAAGTCAAGTGTAATCATCACATTCCTCTGCACAGAACTTGACACAGGGTAGCATAAACCATCGTGAGAAACAGCAGCGACGGAGGCCAGTGGGAACCTCACTCAAACAGCAGGGAGGGCAGCAGCCGCTGCAGTCAGAGATCACAGAATCCTTAAGGTTGAGAAAGATCTCTAAGATCATCAAGTCCAGCCACAACCCTAACCCTGTCACTACCATTTCCACAAGATCTGATTTTAGGCTACAGTTTTCCAGACATGTTCTTTGGCATTTTTTTTCTCTAAAAATAAACAAAACAAAATAAAACAAAAAGAACCCTTTTTGAGGGTTCTTTCTGTTTCTCCTTCTCTCTGTCCCTTTGCAGAGACAGAGAGGAGAAACATCAATGCCTAATACTTACGAACACCAACATCAATAGTTACAATTAATTCATGTATTTTTACCTTTTTAAGGGAAGTTTTCCTCAACATTCATGTGTAGACATTTTCTCTTACCTAGTTTTAGACCCCTCTAAACAGCACAGAGGAACAGAAAGAAGATTTTTTTACCTTGTTTTTGAGACACTGCACCAGCTAAGCCCTGGCTAATTACAGATCTATCAACCTCAGTTGTGGGGTTGATTTTTCAGCTAGCATGATGCTCCACACTGTCACATGCAGGAGCCAGTACTAGAGCAGATAAGCTTTGAGCTATCTCAGATATGTCTACCCTACATCAGAGCCACAAATGCAGGATGTAGACACAGCCAGCAGGAGAGAGAATGTATGATTTGTGCATCTCAGACTCGTAGTCCATGAGGAGGCACACTGCACCCTGTTATTGCTGAAAATCCCTCTGTACACCCAATTCAGCTGACACACTGTCTGGAGAAGGTGGTGAAGTCAGTGAGACAGGCTTTCCCTCACCCTCTACTCAAGATGTAATCACTGGAGTAGCTAAGTGTCTTTAATCTCTACTAGAAAGGAAACGCGTTCCCGTTTGTCACATAGAATCAAAGGATTTTATTGTGCAGCCAAAAGGAACAAAATCTCTCTTAGAGGGAAAAAAGTCCCCCACCCTACTAAAGAGAGAGAAGAAAAGAGAAAGAAGCCCATAGCAGTTACTGGATAAACTGATAAATTCAAAGCAAAAAAAAGAGATCAAATTGGTATGAAGGGAGGGCTGTGGAAAGGGCTATAAGCTGAAGAAGAGAGATCAGGCAATCAGAGGTAAATACAAATCCCATGACAAATATAAAATGAGATTCAGTGATATGGCAAGGCAAGAAGTCCCCCAGACTGCATCACTGTGCATGTGCTGCAAAAAGATTGCCAGACCGGCCCACTTTGTTTCAGACAGGGGTTATGGAGGAGGAGCCAGGCATAAGGATTATACATGCATCTGGGCCCTTCCTCCATCATTTACTTTCAAAGAAAGATGGGTTTGGGAGGGTAGACAAGGAGAGGGTAACAGACTGATGAACCAATACCAAACACCTTCTGAGTGATGGGACAAGGCCAAAACATGCAATGTACAGGTGAGAGAGACCATAAAAAGGAGTTACTTTAAACCTATCCCTCTCAAGGCAAAGTAGAATGTGAATGTACCCCTGCTAGAGAACATAACTTTTTCTACAGCAAGGAAATTTGGACATATCTCATACTAACAGCTTTCTCAAAAACAATATTTAAGAAAGTTTTTTGGAAAAATGAGAGTGTCTTCGGGACTCAAATGTAGAGCACTTACACAGATGACAACATCTTGCCTCCAAATTTACCCTGAACACTTTGGCCATTTGGAAATCCTCCAGCCTTCTTAGCACAAAACCACCCTCCTCCTGGTACTCATTTTTCACCACATCTCTTATGCAAGCTCGTTTGTTCCTCGTTTCCACAGCTTACACACACACACACACACACACACACACACACAGAGGAAAGGAAAAGGCCAGCAGCGTGTGAGATAGCAGCATGCTGTCCTCAGGGCTCTTACCAGGTTCAAACAGATCATTGCTGCAGATTTATTAAACTCAAGTGCTTAACATTTCATTTTATGCTCGATACATCTAAACACAGCCCTTCTTCCCCCAAGCCCAGAACACTCACTGTTCTGCAGAAAAAATGCTTCCTATTCATGTTCCTCTAAATGACAGTCCGGGCTCGAGCCTTGGAGCAGCTCTTTCCCTGCTTTCCACGCTTATCTAGTCAAGGTCTCCTTAAAGTGTCTGTCCCCACAGATATAAATATAAGGAAAAACAGGCTTTCAGCCAGTCTGAAGCTAGAGAATCAGATTTCTTAGACTATTAGTCAACTTCATTAAGTGACTTCAAAAATAAAGGTCAAGCTTTTAATTTAAATTTTTCCTGGGTAAGCATTTGTTTCTAAATTTACCTTTTAAATAATAACATTACAGAAACATGATAGGCGAGAGATGTTGGGAGACAGTGACGGAAGTGGAGACATGGTCATTAGGGAAATGGCAGAAAAGCAGAAAGAAAGAACCTGAAGCTTTAAAATACGCAGCTAAATAATCTTACGTGTTTTCAGACAGGATAAATGGAAGTACAGGTAAAATAGCCCATCAGAGAGCTTTAAAAGCAGTTAAGTGCATGTAATGCCTTTTTTTTTTTTAATGCCACACATTAAAAAAAAAAAAAAAAAAAAAAAAAAGAGGAAGAGAGATTTGCTGGAATCAGATCTAGCATGGAGCACTGTAACTGATAAAAAGGAAGATGTCTAAGTACCTAAGCTTGAACGATTTCACATATATGCTGCAGGGGAAATGTTACGACATGCAGTTTTATCAGAGCCTACCGACACAACAACCTCTCCCCAGGCACAGGTCTGCAGATGTAATTTATGCACATGGCACCAAAATCACATTGAAATATATCAGCCTTTCCATAAATTCTGGATATAACTCAATCGTCAGGTAATATACATACACATCTTCAAGAAAATAAAAATAAAACAAAGTACTAGCAGTCCTGGCAGCTTCAGGAGCAACTCTTCGGCAATGTGCCAAGCAAAAGGTTTTATTCAAGCTCACCATTTTTATAACCTACAAAGACTTTCTTAGACACATATATAGAATCATTGTTAAAAGCCTACATGGATCTGACTAATCGATTTTCACAATTTTTACTGAACTACTTTTTTTTTCTGTTTGGGTGACTTCAATGAAAGAACTCTGTTAGACAAGTGCAGAAAGAATGCAATCAAGAGATTCTGTAAAGCTGAACTACAAGCAGCTGTGTAGAAAGATAAGATCCAGAAATATTTGAGAGGCAAGGAAACAACTTTATTATCTAGCAAGGTCTACTTTTGTAAACCCCTGATTTAGTCTTGTAAACAGTTGTAAAGCTCTTGTAAAATCCAAGACAAGGCAGAGACTTGAGCTGCTTTGCTACAATCATATCTTAAAGAAAAAAAAAAGAAGAAAAAAAAGCCCAAATCCTAACCCTGTAAGTGATAAAGGAGCAGTAGATTAAAGAGATTATATAGGATTTAATTTTCCAAATATATGCTGGAGGTGGTGATGCTTTGGGACATATTACAAAAAAAATCTGAGCATGAACACAATGGTGTCTTCTCAGCAGAAAGCTCACTATGAAAGAAACAAAAATGAGATTTTTGCTTTGCTATATCAAAATATTGTAAGTAAAAAGATAAACTAGACTATCCAAGTAAAAAAGAAAAACCCAATCATGATGCAAGTGAAACCATACCTTGGAGTTTCTTTCCTTCACAGGTGACAGAATATAACCTTCCTAAATCAGGGGTTACTAAAAAACCTCTAAGTGTATGGTTTATTACTAAGCTTCTCGGATATTCATCTTCACTGTGATAATTTCCTATCTATAGTAATTTGCTTTTCAGACACTAATATTTTTACAGTCTGAGCAGATTGTGTAACACATCCTTCAATTCATGGATCCTGAGCACTGGCAGGGTGAGAAAAGCTCCCAAAGCTTCAGGGTGGTCCTGATGCTCACACTGCTGGAATAGAAGGTGAAGACGAGTCCTGTCTTGAATCCTGTTGCTTGTCAAACCTGGACACACACAAACTCATGAAGTTTACACCACGTGCAGGGGTCTCCTTCTGCAGATGCTCCTGACCAAACAAGTTTCTTGGACTATTCTAGAAGGCCTCCATCCTCAGATGTACTTATCATCAATTATAAATTGATAGAAAATATGTCAAAATATACCGGTTTGGGATACATATTTGGGTAAAATTCCTAACTCTAGGAGAAAACAACTAAATCTACTTCTCTCTCTTCAAGCCTCTGTTGGAAAGATCTCATATGGTTCTCCTCCATGGCTTTGTTGCAAACCATCCCCACAACCTTACAAAAAAACTCAGCACAAAATTCAACCCTCACCACCCTCCAGCCCCCAAAATAAATTCTAGATGCCACTTGCTGCAGATTCTTGGTCGTTCCAAGGACCTTCTACAGCAACAAGACGGGAATTTTATGCAGAAGTTTCATAAATTAAAATCCAACAGAACTTTACACAAAAGCAAAATAACTTCCTCAGATGTCTTTGCAGGGTCCAGGGTAGCTGGCAGTGTCTGGAACCCAGCCTTGTTAAAAACGGAGAGAGAGAAAAACGATGTCCCTCTGTAACACTCCTGCTTGCAAAACACTGCCCAAAACATTGTCTTCCCTAATTAAATTATCTCATTAGCATGAAAAGCAAACGAAAGGAAACCAAATGCCAAGAGCTGCCGTGTTAAAGGCCAGTTCGTGCAGGGTTTGTGCAGCAAGACTCGCACGGCAGAGCCGGTGGCCAGCGCCTTGGCACGGGGGCTGGCAGGATGACAGCTGGTGGCCAGGGTCCAGGGGTGCCTGCTGGGGACAGGTGGGGAGGGGAGACAGGGACACGACTGGATTTCTTCTGGGGAAATGGGCCATCTTCTCAAAACGTGTGAAGTGGCTGCCAGGACCTGACATACCTAATCTTGCCCAAGACTTCGTGGTTAATAAAGCAGAAACGTAGAATAAGCTACTGTCAGTGTGGCCAAATGTCACAAAATAAATCTCACAAAATGTAATTAGCAGGATTTTGGCTCTTTTGGGGGTGGTTTCCTAGGTGGGTGAGGGGGGGGTGGGAGGAGAAGGGGACCAGGTCTTCAAATTACATTTTGGACAAGGTAGAAGAAATTTCCTTTTGTTTACTGCTGTTCTATATTTTCCAGACCCTAAAGGAAGACTGATCAATCAGTCAAAACTATTACAGGATAAAGCCCTCTGCCCAGGTAAGGGTTAAATGCAGTGTATTTTACAGCATAAGATATCTGGATCACTTGCAGTGCTGCAAAATGCTGTAATAAAGAAAACGTACTTCAAATTTCCCTCTTAGAGGATATTTTTGGGTCATCCCACCCCATCACTGTTCACATTTAAAAAGCTTCAGCCAGCACCAGGTGAAATAATAAATTTTCTCTTTCAGGACTGATGTTCCTCTGACCACACAGAATCTTCTGACACACATTTTGTTAAAAGGAGACATGTATCACTCCCCCAAATCAAGAGCACACGTACACTTACAGCACAAAACAGTCCCTAACCATCTGGTATATAAAAAGAGGTTATTTCATGAAAATTGCCTCAGGAAAAAAAAATAAAATAAACATTAAATCATAGAATCAAAGTCATTTAGGTTGCAAAAGACCTCTACGATCACCAAGTCCAACCATTAAACAGTGCCAAGTCCACCACTAAACCCCAAGTGCCACATCTACATGTTGCAAATGTAAAATGTTTTTTACATTTACTGAACATTAGACTAGCACAGTCCATAGTGACAGGCATCCAAAGCCCTTCAAGGCTTTAACATGACTTGTGGCATCTGAGGTATGAAGGTGCAGTTATCTCAATCCTCCAGTAAATAAGTGAATTCCCAGAGAAAACACAGCATCTCTGACCCACAGAGAATAACTAATTTTTCCAATTTCTGGTGCCCTAAATGTGTGACTGCCACTAGCCTCCATTCAGAAAGCTTGTTCTTCACTTCAGGAGACACCTGTGTTCTTGCTCTTCTTTCAGAGATAATGGAGAGTCTGGAGAGGAGTTTCTCTGTATATTTCTGTACTTCCATCTTTTTGCTTAATGGCACTGGTACCATTAGTGCCAGTCCATCAGCACCCAGCACCCTTTTATCTGGCTGGAAATACTGGGCAGACACCTGGGGCTTTTGGATCAAAACATTCCCATCACAGTGCATGGCACTGGAGTAGGCCAGAGCCCACGTTATCTGTCCATCTGCAGTCACAGCTCATCACCTCTCGTGGCCTAACCATGTTTCATAAAATGGACCGACTTTATTTTCAGCTGGTTCAATAGAGTAAGTATCACTTACATCCACTTGCTATTTATGTTTTGTTTTGAAAGGCGATGCGTCAAGAGCCAGAGGGACAGTGCCACCATGCTAATGAATTAATACCACAGCAGTATCAAAGTTAGCTGCCTCTCTGCTTGCTCCTCTGCCTGTTATAAGCTATTCCTGTTACCATTTCTTCCACCACCCTTTCTTGCATCTCACTTAAATTTGGCCCAAGTGACTCATGTTTTATCTTTTCAGCTGCTGGATGAAGGCTGTTTGCTGAATGCAGGAAATCAGCAGCCCACCTTTTCTAGGCCAGAGGTCTGCAGCTTTTAATTACCTGCTTTAGAAGTAACAGGATCAAATAATAAACAGATCATGAACCACTCACCATATCCCTCTCAAGATATGTTAGGTGATGTAGAACCTTTCAATCTACAGAGAAATCAAATCATGTCTGCCAAGCACCTACTTAAATACGCATTTAAGAATACCAAGAATCTAGTTAAAAATATAAGTTGAAAACTGCTAAATTTGCAAGCACTCGCCAAAATGTTTTGCATTTTATTCTGAATAGCAATAATTCATTTTCATTCCACCAAAGCTGTCAAAAACTCTATATGCAGTCTTGTACCAAGGCTGTTATATACATGCCAAATGCCTGTATAGCAAACATCTGGACTTGCTTCTGTTCCAGGATTTGCCAAACATAAGTCTATCTATTGTTTTTTCTTGAGACTTTTGTTTTTTTTCTCTCACTGCTGTGCCTCAGGTCGTTTTTCTTAAAATGAAATCATTAAAACAGGCAGAAAGAGTGGAGGAAGGAGGAGTAAGAAGAGCTCTAGCATCTGAGTAATCTTCCAGTGGGACTAATTTTACTAAGTATTTGTGCTACTGCTACCAGTCAATCACTACAAGTATTATTGAGAAGCAAACAAAAATAAAAATTAAACCACATTTAGGAAAGTATATTGGCAGAGAGAAAAGGAAAAACACATATGCTGTTCTATAAACTAGAAGCTCCGTTTACTGAAATGTCCTCAATATCAATATAAAATGTATTAACATAAAAACCCAACTTGCTCTTCCCTGATTTTGCATTCATTTTACATCCGTACTTCTCCGAGGCAACAGATCAGAATGGTGCATTGCCTTCCCCTCAGGCCAAGTGTAATAAACAGGCAGGTGTAATATAAGGCTGCAGTGTCTCAGCTCTCCTCCCCAACAATTGATCTTCCAGCCCAACAGTGTAATTCCATCTTGGTAGCTCCTTTCACATGCCTCACTCCTGATCGGTCAATTATTTCAAATCAAGTAGAATTAAAGTGTTATTTTTGTGAGGGAGGATGATATTCACCAGTGACCAACGTGAAACTAATAAACTAATTTCCCTTTACTGCCTCGGGCAAAACAGAAAAATCCAGGTCTATGGGAGAAAGACAGCAGCTGCTTCATCAGTCTGTTGCCCAAATGTGTTTGCCATTTACTATCTTTAAATTGAATTTTTGCTCACAGGACAATTTTGGGAACAGAAGACAACAAAAAGAAAACAACAAAAAAGGCAGTGGTGAGGATGTATGACTGTTCAAGACAGAGCTGAGAGGAGGAGACAGCACTCTCCTGTTCTCTGAAACAGAGCATATTCCTCCTGTCAGTAGCAAATTTATCCAGTAGATGTCAACACCAGCAAAAAATATGTGTAAAGCCAACCTTAACAGCAACAGTACTCACTTCAATTTACAGTAGCGCATCGGGGGACAGTTTAATATTTGGAAGCACTGCATATTTATTTGCCACCATCCCATCCCATCCCTACATCTTCTTGAACGGATCTGGCCTGGCTCATCTGTCCATAAACATGTGTAGAGCAAAATAATTTGGTTTTTGCTTTTAGAATAATTTTGTCTGGTCTGCTGAAAAATTGCTGATGAGTATGTGATTACTTTCGGATTGGATCGGATGAAATTTTTCTGAGGAGGCACAGGGAGTTGGGGGGGAAAATACTGTGCAGTGCAAAGCACCTACTAGGAGCAAAATCTTCATAGTTACTAAATATAATCTGAAGAGGTCTGTTCCCTTCTGACCTTCCACTTGCGTGGTTAAGCAATGCAATGATTTCATGGATTTTGCTCTTTCCTCAAGAAGCTTCTCAGCCTACAAGAGTGACCTGCGATTGCCAGGCTGACCCCAGGTCAACAGATACTTGTTGTTCCTGTGAGGTTTTTTTGTTTTGCAGTACACCAAGGACAGTCTGTTGTAAGCCTTTTAGTGCTATTATCACTCAAAAGACTGCATTTGCTGACAAGTTTTAACCATGCAAAAACACAAGGCCATTGCTGTTGACACTTTTAAATCTACTATTAAGATCTTACTGTTTGAACAGCTTGTGTGTAGAATCTGAAGTACAGATTTCTGTTTCCTTTTTGTTTATTTTTAGATAAACCTTGTGTTTCTACTCTGCAATGTTTGCATTTGGCTGCTGAGCATGCAGTAACTGCATACGTTATATGCATTGCTTAGAGACACTGCCTCACAGCCCATCAGGTTTTTGGAATAGATGAAAAGAGAAGGGAAATAACAGATCATTTTCCTGATTGATTAATCTTTCTTCACATTGCCATTTCCCCATACACATAAGAAGGATAACCAAAAGTATGTTGTGACATCTAATAGTGAGCTGTTGAAACAAATTATTTTACTACTGCTACAAAAACTTACTATGCCGTTTGTTTTCAGAGATCCAAAACATAACAAGGAAACATAAATGAAAATATTACAGAGACATCACTGTGAGCATTTATTCCTCACATGCAAAACCTTACAGCTTTTACGAGAAGCATCCATCCAATTATGCTGTTGCAGTTTAACTAATCAGTCTAGCTTAAAATTCAGGCTCTCTGTGAAGGCACAAACAGTGGTCAAAGGCTGACACTGAGAATTACCATCATCTAAGCAATTCTTAGGCATCGACAGAAGCAGGCAAGGGAAGATCAGGCACAGGTACTGCACTCCCAGTAAATAATCCCAATAGATGAAGGCACTTGAGAGAACAAAGTCAGAGCTCTGGACACCAGGGGAAAACATCAAATGCCAAATCCAGCCCCATGAGACATGAGGTGCCAGCAGCACACCCCGCTTTGGGAAGCCACGTCCTGCTCCACAGCTCTGGGTGCCAGCATGCACTATCCAAGACAGAGCCATAAATAGTTTGGAGATAAGACGCATATCTTATGAGGCACACCGCAGCTTCACAGCCAGGGATGAGCAATTCTTTTAATTACCGTCAGCATTTTCTCCGAATCCCCGTCTCAAAGAAGAGATGGAAACTTTTGATTTGCTGTGACACCTTGATTGCTGCACGGATGAGTCACCACACCACTCCTGTAAGTCTTATAAATTTATAGATTTTTAGGCCAAAAAGCGCAGGAGGCTGTTACAATTGCTCTGCTCTCCTGGCTCCTCCAGCAGCCTGCCTGCCGGGCACAAACAGGGACCAGCAATGTCGTACATAAAATTGTAACACATGTCTAAGCTTGCCTGCGAGCACCACAACAGTTCCATCTCAAAAAAAAGGGGAAAAAATGTAAAATTATTGATCACTGAATGTACACTCATGTATCCCTTAACAGCTTTCTTCCTTGCAGTTTCTCTGACTGGGAGAAGCTGCAGGGATTCTATAAGGGGGAGGCAGGGGTGGCCCTGTGCTGCCCACAGCCAGCTCCCTGTCCCCACTGCAGGGAACCACAGAGCCCTGCAGCCAAACTGGTGGGGCCTCTGTGAAACATTCCTAAGAAAAGGGCAAGAACGCTGCACAGGCAGTGAGGATTAAGGAAAAAAAGTATAAGAAACAGTCCTGCTGACACCAAGATCAAAGAGGGAGGAAGAGGAGAAGGTGCTCTCAGTACTGGAGCAGGGGTGACCCTGCTGCCCATGGAGATGACCATAATGGAAAGTGACCATATGACCCTCACAGAATGGTTTAGGTTGGAATTGACCTCAAAGACCCTCTATTTCCAACAGCTCTTGCCACCGACAGGGACACCTTCCACTAGACCAGGTTGCTCCATTCCCCATCCAACCTTGAACCCTTGTAGGATGGAGCATCCACAGCTTCTCTGGGCAAACTGTGCCAGTGTCTCTCCATCTTCACAATAAAGAATCTCTTCCTAATATCCAATCTAAACCTCTTTTATTTTCAAGTCATTACTCCCTGTCCTATTACTATGCCCCTGCAAGAAGTCCATCTCCAGCATTGGTTTTTCCCCCCATGTACCCACACTACAGCCCATGGAAGACCTCTCCTTACGGAGAGGTATCCACTCTGAAGCAGGATTCAGGCAGGAGCTGCAGCCTGTGGAGAAGGATCCATCCTGGAAGAGGTTTATCTGGAGGAACTGCAGCCCTGTTGATATTTAAGTTTTTCCCAGAATCTCCCAGGGAAGTTCACGCATTCATCCTCTGTAGAGGTAGAGAGGAGGGACAGAAAGGACTGAGTATTTCTGTATCTGCAATATATTAATGTATTTATGAAAGAAACCATGGAGAAGACCTTCTACATAATTTCAAATGCTGGGGTTTGCTTAATTTCATGCTTTTAAGACATGTGCATTCCCAGTTTCTTTCATTTTTTTCCCCATGCATTCTATTATTATCTTTTTGTCTATCCACTTGTAAAAAATTTCTAAGATTATGAAAGTGAACGAACTGCTTGGAATGATCTTCACAGATGGAGTGCTCTTCCAGTTGCTTTCCTGAATAAAGTACATATCCATACCATTTCCTTGATCTTCTAGGTAAGTAATCACATCCACTGAGGATGGATTAGACGTACACTTCAAAAGGATGCCTGTCTATAACTAGATGTCTTATTTCCCAGCATTCCCATAACGGCCCCATTGCATGCTTGATTACTGTGGCCCGGCTAAACAGAGCCATTTGTTGAGAACTTTCCCTTCTTTTCTTCTTTATTAGCAGGAAAGTCCAACTTGCTGAATCCTATGATGTTCTGAAAGTATTTTCAATGTTCTTGAAGACTGCCTCTGCTAATTCTTTAGAGACAGACTCTCCAGTGCATTTTGTAAAAAATTCTTAATACTCAATTTTGTAAGATGTCCCTTCTTCTCCTGCTCTGGTCCTCATTTGTAAAGTTACAGTATCTAGCAAATTTTTCCCACACAAGGTTACCCAGTTCATTGTATTTTAAGACAATGATAAGCATTTTTGTGGCACTCTTTGTCTTCAAAGCACTTTACAAACATTAAATATTTAATGCTTATGGTATCCTTCTTACTCTCAACCCCATTTTACAGGTAGGGAAAGAGACTCACAGGTTAAGTGATTTTGTTTCAAGTCACATCACAAGTTACTGACAGATGTGAGACCAGAATATATGAGCTCAGATTTCCAGTTCCGTACTCAATACTAGACCAGCCTTGTTCTTTCACTTAAAATAATATAAATAATAATGAGAATCCTTGCTCTTGTTCAGAGAGAACTTAGCTCTTTGGAGGTTCTAAATACAACAACAACAACACGGGCAAAGCACCCCAAAATTACCCAGGAGGGCAGCTACCAGGTTCATAACCCTACCCAGAAGCTTTGTCTTCCTTTTCCAGTGTTTTAGAGGGAAACCCACAATTGAACATTATTAGGAAAGGGGTCAGCATGTTTCAAGCATTTATATATAGCCAAATGCACACACACACACACTCTCAACCACTGCCTAAACCAAGAACAGAGACCTTCCAGCCAGAGAAGAATCTGCAATTTAAAAACTGAAGTACATTTCAAAATGGCATCACTAAAGAGCTTCAGTATTTGATAAGAAGATTACAGTACATGCAATTGCATACAGCAAAAGCCTTTTAAAATAAAGTACAGGAACAGTGAAGCCAGGCATTTGCAACTAGATAACACGGAGCTAATCGGGCAGTGCGAAAGGTGTGCCCTGCTGCAGGGAGCATGCAGGAGCCAGGCAGCTTTTGGAACTCAAATAATGAGGGGGTTTTTTTAGCTTTAACATTTTTCATAATCTAAGCAGGAGGTCTAAACACAGGCTGTATGCAACACTAACTGTATTTCCCTTTAACAGGCTCCTATGGGAACAAATGTTCAGTGTCAGGCTGGTACTATACGTCCATTTAATTGAGCTGAGAGAACTCTACTGCCCTTGAAGAAAGCTCATCTCTTCTCTCCGTGGATGTGACTACAGAGCTAGCAGATAATATCTCACTCATTATTTATACAACCACGTAATTATCTCCCAGAGACTCCCCATTTTGTAGAAGTTTCTTTTTTGGAAACATCATCTGTTGGCTGAATGGAAAGCCAAATCCAGCCTCAGATACTGTGACATTGAGTGCCAGAGCATCCTCTGCTAACACACGTGGGAAACAGCACAGGGAGTCTGCAGTACCACTCACATGGGGGATGTGCTCCTGGCATTACACTGGATCTCTTTAATTCCTCTGCAAAATGCAGGCACATGTGCAAGACCAACAGTACACAAAACACACTCAGAATTTTAGAGAAACATGGTAATGGTAGGAGCCAAACATAAACAAAAAATAAATCTGCATATTACACAATTGCCTCCTCTGTGTCACTGGATTCTGTCTCACTGTTTACACTGCTCCGGTGCCACCATAACCAAATACCCTTGATACTTGTTTAAAACTGACAAAATCTTCTGAGGTCAAGAAAGTTATTATCCCTCCTCTTCAGCTGATGAGATAAGGATGGAAAAAATATGGACCAAAACTAGAAGATGCCCTCAGGTAGAGAGAGCAGAGGTCAGACATTATATCCAATTCAAACGTGCAAAACCCCTCTAGGCTTATGTACCTGAGAATCTGCAGGAAGCCACATTATTGCTAACAAAGCTATTTAGGTGCCCAATGTCCTGCTGTTGCATAAACCAAAGGGAACATCATTTGCCCATTTATCACTGCAGGATTGCTGGAAATTCCCAAATGAGGTACCACTGCCCAAATCCTCTGGTGTCATGTCACTCCAAAACACAGGGATGCTTTGAGTTGAGCACCAAGGGGAGGTAATGCATTGTGACTCATCCTGCTGAGGGGTCTGGCTTCCAGCTTTGGCTCCCTATATAACTGAAGCACAAGGCATTACAGAAATCTGCTGGGCTCAGAGTTTCCATGCCAGAAACCGGATGACGATGAGCCCAGCATGGCCATGCTCAGCACTGGGGCTGAGCAGTCTTTAAGGTGATGCTGCTGGCTTTTAACTCCAGCTTTAGACCCAAGACAAGGAGTGGGTATAATCCTCTGCTCTTTCAGATGTCCAATGTCACTCTGGGTTCAGCTCAACAGAGCACCGGAGTTCGCTGGAGAGACATGAGAAAAACAACCAAGGACATGGAAAATGAACACCACGTCCCCATCATGTTCTAACAGAGCTTTTGGGCAGGCTTAGCCAACACCCTCATCTCAGCCAAAGCTCATGAGAGAGGGCACTGGTGTTTTTGCAGTTCAGCAAGCCTGCCACTACCTTCCTCAGGCAAACCCATGCTCAGCTACTACATGAGGTACAGGTTTCTGCCTTCCTGCTTCGATGGAGGCTGGTTTGTTTTTTTCTTTTTTCCCCATTTAATTTTGAAGATTATAGGATTTGCACTTATTCTAGTAAAATATTTTGCAGCACTGCCATGAAAGAGCAGAGTGGAGGCAACACACACATATTATGAAAGCTCTGGCATTATAAATGTAGCTTTTCTCTTATAAATTACATTGACCGGCTAAAGTACAGGTTACAGTAAAGTCTGCACAAAGTCATATGGTGGCAGTAATGCACATATGGAAGAAAAAAGAATCAACAATTTTCTTGTGCATTTTAAAACACCTAGAAAAATGGCCAAGATTGAATTCCTCGTGGAGGGAAAGCCAAACCTTACTCATGATGTCACTGTGGTTTTGGTTTTTTCTAATGAGAAAAACAACCACGCAGTTGTCACAACTAGGGAAATACCACACACCACTGGATTAAAGTCCTTTTCAGGAATGTACAAAACACAGTTTGCTGTTACTGCCTTTTTTTAATCTTGAACCACTTGTCTTTCTGAAGCAGCCAAGGAAACATCAATCATACTCACTGGCCCTACAAGCTCTCTAAAAGGTACTGTGCCCATCCTTTCACCCCTCCAATGCCATGACTTGGGGCGAGCTCAGGGCTCTCTACCCTGGCAGCACTGGCTCCCCAGAGTAAAAGGAAAGGCTTGAAGAAAGCTCAGAAAAGGACTCCCCAAGTTAGATTGGAGGAAGGCTGGGAGGGTGAAGGAGCAACAACAACCCACCTTCAGATGCAGCTTAAACCCAGGACTCTGCAGCCCCCGATGCCTTTCCCACTTTTCTCCCCCAGTGTTAATTAAGCTTTCAATCAAATTTTCCCCTTTATTCTCACCACATCTCCTATTTCTACTCACCACCTTCTACCACATCCAGATTCCCTTTCTCTCTTTGCTTCATGTCCAAGGGAGAGTTCCTCCAAGACCTTCCCCAGTCCTCAAACAAGACTGACTCAAATAGGTGATTTGCAAAACTTCCTTTACTTATGTAACTAGACCTTTTTCACCTTGTTTTATCCAACTTAAAATCCCTAAGTGAAGTCATTAGGTAAGCAAGAGTGACCTGATGTACCAAGAATTTGGCAAGCTCACAACATTAAAAAGAAACAAAGGACTCGTATCCTATTCTCAGATGTAGAGAGGAGGAAACTGAGGTGAAGAAGCAGGTGTGAATGTAGCAGTGATGAAATGGAAGTGACAAGCTTATAATTTATTAAGTTTTTAAGCATAGTTTCATCCAAAAACCAGGGGCAAAAGAAGTTCCTTCCTAAATTAGGTATTGAGCAGAAACCTTTAAGAGAACCAGCAACCCCATTCTGTTCCAATTCAGCCGTCTACAGCTAACCCCTCATAGGGGACTTTAGTATTGGACAATTAATTTTATTAGCTTAGAAGGGAAAATGTAAGCAACCAGCAGGAAAACCTGCTGGCCAATCGACCAACCACTTCTATTTGTGATGGAATTCATGGAGTTAATCCCACAGTGCAGCTTGTTCCAGGAGCATCCCTGCCACATCTCAGTGCTTGGGTGCAAAAGAAGGGCCAAAACAGGGGATTATGAATTTGTAAGTAAAAACAAAGCACTGGCTCTCAATAGAACCGTTTTAAGGATGGCATACATTAATTTATTCTCTTCTGCACTGCCTCTGCATACCCGCTGCTGGCAATGTGACAGCATATAAGCACTGAATGTTGTGCTTAGTAGCTTAAGAGCTCCAAGACAGATTGTCATTTTGCTCATTCTTCCTGGGCCAAAATGTGTTTTCCCAGAAAAAAATAAATAAATCCCCTCTTCCCAAAACAAATACACCCCCCTTCCTCCCCCGCAGTCATCTTCAAATTTCGAGAAGAATTGGAGTGGCACCGCCCTTGGAGGAGGCAAAGTAGGGAACGCATCCTCAGGAGGTTTTTATTCTAGACAGAGAGCCTCTCCCCAAGACAGCGTTTTGCCAACACATGGAGAGTTTTGAAAATGAAGGCAAAAGCCTTCCATTTGAGTGAATTCAATGGGAAGGCAGCACGGTGCACAGAGCACCGGGGCAATTTGCTCTTGGCAGCCTCTCTCGCTAAGTAGGTGGGCTGCGCTCAGCGCCAATTAGGGCTGACGCTTTTCCTCAGGTACAATGCGCTGCCACACGGCTCGGACTGTTCCTCCCTCCCTGCATCTGTGTTTACTGTGGCTGCTCATTTTCCCCCTTGGCAAGGGGGATGTTTAATAAAGCAGGCCATTCCCCAGCTACAAAGGCGCTATATCATCCTTGGGTGTATGTACACATATGGCATGAAACTGAATGCAGCTAAAAGTCAAAGCAACTCCTGCCAGAAATTTCTGATGGCAGCGCTGTAAAAGCGGCGTTGGGCAACGATGCAGTTCTCTGTTTTCTGATACTGGGTGAAAAGAGGAGAGACAGAACAGTGGGTTTAGCTCCAAAGTTAAAAGGGAATCATATGAGTGAAGAAAAAGAAGCAATATTCAGATTTCTAAATCCCCTGTTCCCAGTTCAAGGTCTAAGTTTTCTTTTGGCTTGTGCTGCTCTGCAAATGGAGCCAAAGAGGTTCTCGATCCAGCTTTTGATTTGCTGCTGTGCTAAGCTACAGGAATGTTCACATCTAGGCTCTGCTTTGGTCCTGTCTCTAATTAAGGCAGCTTATTTTTTCAAACATGCTACCTGAGACCTCCTGATGTTGCTCCAGGTCATGCAGCCATGCTTCAAACTGCTTTCTAATATACCTAATAGTGCCACAGTGATATGTTCAGCTTATTACTGTTACAGAAGCAGTTGGGTCATGGTATTCTCTGCAAAATACTTCTGTAATGGAGTGGATTAATTTAATGAATGCCATTTACTGCAGCAGAAGTGACAATGATTTGATGTTTTGTTACAATTAAGACTCATTAGCCAGTGACTTTTTTCTTAGTTGTCTGACAACCATATTAGATGTAGCACATCTCGGATACAAAAGTTCTGAACTTCCTTCTAGTCATTTTTAATAAATATGAAGGAAGTGAGAATGAAAGGCTTGGCACTGGGCAGATTGAAGTGACCTGTTTGAGCAATGCCACGTACACCTCCCTGCCCAGACTACCGAGAGGAAACTGCACCAGCTTCCAAGAAATCACTGGATCATACCTGGAACTGAAACTTTCAACCAAACAGCTCAAAACATCTCACCACCTGGCTAAGACACAAAAAGGCTTTGGAGAAAGCAGAGCCAGGTCCTGATGCTTTTAACAAGATCCCAGAGCTCTGCCAAGACAGGAATCCCTGCACTGGAGAACCTGCTTGTGGAGAGCCCTGTGTGCTCTGCCACGGGACTGATGGTAAACTCAAAATCAATTTTAGTAACAATCTCTCCTTTCTCAATCAGCATCTGAATGCTGAGGAATGATCCCCATGCTCTTCCACCAATGCAAAATCTTTTGTTCCTTGGGAGCACAACTCCTTTTCTTTTGCAAATCCTAAACAGCAGTATGCAGAACATGAAGAAACAGAAACAAAATCCCCTGAAAAAGAAAAAAATGCATTGCCAAGCAAAACCAATATTGGTCAAACCAATGCCACTAGACTCCAGGTTAAGTTTTCAGGCTACAAGAAGCCAAAAGCAAAAATAATATTTTTGCAAATGCAGCATTCCCTAGCATTGTTGGGGACAGAAGATCATGCTCAGCTGTACAACCTGCAAATATATCTTACTCAGCACAGAAAGGAAGGAAACTACAAAACTAATTTAATTAGTTGTCTAAGTCAACAGCATTTCAAATCTGGATAGCACAAATAGTATACATATTATTTTTAAACCCTCAGCACTTTATAAATATCCCCCAAACCCTCAGAAAGGCCCAAAATGCAAAAGGTTTAATTAAAAAAATAAATTAGGTAATATTTGAAGAAAAAAAAAATCCTAAAATGACAAATTATATATTATTCCTTTAATATTCAGCAACAATATTTTCTGAATGTTTTCTGAGTCACTCACACTGATACTTTTACTTTAATAAAAAAAAAAGAAACCTAAAAATTTTAACTTTTAGTTAAATCAAAGTAATAATTTGGTTTCCCTAGATGCTGTACAGGAGATCACTTCAGAATACAAAGCTGTGAGTGAGTAATCCAGCAACAGCAAAATGCACACACCCCAAAAACCAGTGCAAAAATGAAAAGTGGCTTATTTGCCTTTGAAACCTAGAATAAGAAGCATGAAAAAAATATAAAAGCTGGGAAGTCAAGGAAAGAATCAATAGCATGTCTTATTGTTCTTGTGCAAATTCAGTATCATTCCCTCCCACTGTACCTGGGATGGACACCTACAGAGACATGAAAACACGCAGTGTGGCCAAAATCCCCAGCTGATGCTGCTGACGACTCCTCAGGAGTGACAGGTCGAGCCCTGGCAGTGTTTAGATGTAAGAGGATAGCAACAAGTAGGAGAGAGGGATGAGGTGACTCAGCAGGCAGGACTGGAAGCCTGAAACCCAGATGTTTGACAGCAAGAAGCATCATGTGGGGTGTGTTTTAAAGCTTCTCCCACCCATGGCCTCTCCAGCTCTTCTGAGCACGACTTTGGCAGGAAAGATTCTCCCTAAAACTACTCGCAGAACCTGACATTTAGACACTGCTGACTGCAGCCTGAAAACGAGCCATTCATGCAAATCCCCAACTCGTTCCCACCTACCTGCAATCTCTGTTAACTCTCCCTTGCAGAAGCAAACCTGAGCAGTAATGAGCAGTAATGTGCTAATGAAAGGAATACAAAATCTGGTTTTCCCTTCTATTGTAGAGTGAGGATAAAAATCACACTCCTGCTCCTTCATCCCATGCCAGAAGAGTTATAACCCCATGAAAATCACTTGAGTTAAAGATAAGCTGGGAGCTTCAACTTTATATTCATTTTTATCAAATCCTTGAAACTGCTTCATGGGGTTTATTTTAATAGGTATTTCTACTAACAATAATAACCCCCCTTATCTGTACTAAGGAAGAGAAAAAAGCAGATTGCATCATAAATCTTAGTCATGCCAGCTAATAATCTTCAAAATCATCCTTTTAACACGGATGGCACCTATTAAGTCAAAGTACTTTTATCCTGCCGGTTTAGGAATAGAGTCTCATCCCAGCTCCTGTTATGAAAATGAAAGATTTTCAACAAACTGCACTGGCAGCTGCAGAATCATAAAATCCTTCAAGGGCCTGTGAAGCTGAGCTGTAAGCATGGCACCCCTTATCTGTAATTAGGGAAAGGAGAATAAAATCTCTAGAATGCTCTGTATAACCCCGCAGCCCCTCACTGCAGGACTTTGTACCTGGGTTTTTCTAATAAAAGAGTTTTAAGTATCAGCTGCAATGTAATCTTGTTTATTAAAAGCAAAAGACTTATGGCAATGACTGTGTCAAACCTGAACTACAAAAAGGAACATGTATTTGCAGTCTTTTTACATAAGGTGCACTGATAAACATCATTTACTTCACAACTGCCTATGATATGCCATACAATGTACATTTATATATGTTTAAAGCAATTTTATTCCAAGAGATGTATATCTGATTTCAGTGGAGGGTATGTTTTCCAAGATGCATTAAGGTCCAACTAAATTTATTTTTTAAAAGAAGAAGTGGAACTTATTACAACAGTGCAAACTATTATTGTCATAACAATGTAAAGTACCCATAGATTTAATACTACAAGGCTCTATTCATCACAATCTCATTTGGCAATACTGTCATTTCACAGTATTTTATTATCCATACATTTCTCCAAGAGTGATGCCATCTCATAGCAGAGGTGCAAAAATCAGGGCACGTTCACTCCAAAGTATCTGAATTGTAGTTCTTTATCAAATTCTTTGAAAATAAATGCAATCACTACTCTAGCATTTCCATTCTTCTTCCAAATATAGCAAGGATGCAAAGTTTTCAGCTCTAGAGTATGGAATATTTCATAAAAGCATGGTAGATTATGATCTTGGCAAGATGGAGAAATTGAGGCAGGGAGTAAGTGACCTACTCAAGTCCCAAACTATGTCATGAACGGATTGCCATAAGAGGTTTGAGATCCAAGTCCAGCCACTGGGCCATGCTGCTTCTTCAGCTCTCAGATGCTATCAGCTGTATTTCCATTAACTATTTCTAATTAATGCATTGGCACAAAGGACTAACATCAAAATCTTTGCTGTAACAGGGTGATTTGTTAGGCCATAATACCATGTAATAGGGTGATTTATGAAGGTTAACAGGTGGTATGTGACACTACTACCAAAACTTTCATTCTTTCCCGGGCTCTCTGTGAACTGACTTTCTCCCATGCCACAGCATGAGATACTCAGTATCCCTATGAGGATCACAGGGTAGGGACTGCATTCACAGCCAGGCATAACCTTGGGAATTACCACTAATGCTCAATGCCTGCTACACCCCAAACTACAAGTCCCCCCAGCCAATAAAGGAACCTGAAAACAAGGCAGCAGTCTGGGAGCCACTCTCCAGAGTAATCAGGTGAGCAGTATCTTTCAATCACTCATGTAACTGCCCAAGGCAACCCAGATAGCCAGGTCCAAACAGGATCTTATGTCAAAAGACTTGGATAATTCAAAAGAAATTTCCACCATGAGAGAGAAAAATTGCATCAACACATACTAATAGAAATGTGAATGCCAATATCTGAGTGTGAAAGGATAAACTCCGAGATATCATTTAAATGTTCCTTTTTTAAAATCCTGGGGGTGTTCATAGTTCAGGCACTGAAATAGTTAATTTATAGCGCTTAAATTATTAAACTGTATGTTCTCACCACCTTTCTTCCAGCCTTAAGCCCCCCTGACATATATGCCAGGCATCTCAGAGCTCAGACCATGCCACCCTCTCCTGCAAAACCCTCCACGAGGGTGCAGCTCCCCAGCCTCACCTTTGGGGACCGGCACTCTTCACCCCCACCCAAGTCTCCCCCTCTTTCCCTGCTCCCTGGCTGCTGCAAGATTTGCAGCTCTCCTGCAGCGCCCTTCCCACGTCTCCCTCTCTCAGATCTCACTGCGATCATGGAGCCTAGCAACGTTAATCTGCCACTCATTTATCATATTTCAAGCTCAGATATACAAATCCGCTTTCCTTTGTCCGTTCGGATCATTGTGATTCCGCTTTATGGTCTCGATTCCTCTTTTCTAGTCCTTTGCTTATGGGCTGTTGTTTATTATTATTTTCCTATCTGGAAGTTAATCTCTCTGAAGCCAGAGTCCTTGCCGCTGCCTTGCTCCGTTCAGCATGAAGCGGGTGCTCTGTCAGGGCTTGATAAACCATTTGTCATTCAGGCGGCGGATAATGCGGCTGCACACATGCCCATTTTAAGCAGCATATACTAAAAGCACTGAGAATAAAAGTGTTAAAATACCACTGAAAGATTTATAAATATATTTGGATTTTTTTTTTTCTCCAAGAGAAAGACTGAAGGCAGGAGATGCTTTGCTGCGCCAGGCTTGAAGAGGTACTTAAAACTTGCAGCTCCTTGTTCCAACAAGGGCTTCAGTGACCCTGGACTTCTGTAGAAATCTCCCTTTTGACTCCTTCAGCTGGACAACAATAATTAGAAAGATAAAATGAAAGCCAGGAACTTCAATTCTTTCTCAGCTTCCTTCTCCATACTGTAGAGTTAATACTTCTCTTTGTTGTCCACCCATGACTGGAGGTCGAGTTAGTGAATGGTTGGGAGGAGACAAGCATTAAGGACCAACCTTAACTACAACCATTTCTCCCTCTACGTCCTGGCAGCAGCAAGGGTGGCACTGGCAGCTCCCTGCAGTTTAAATAGAAACCTCCCTTTTACACAAATAATTTGGTGTTCTCTGTATTTTTTGGACATCACACTGTGTGTCATATCACTGTCTGAGGAATTAATTTTACTTACACACCATCATATTTGCTATCTGATGTGGTCAGTGTTTACATGTTAAATATCTCACAACCCAAGGGATATTTAAAAGACAGGAAGAGCTAATTGCTGTAACTCCTGCTGGGCAGGAGAATTACAGTTCCATTCTGAGATTTCTGAGGTGCCAAAAGAGGGAACTTTCTAAAACATTTATTGAATACTTTCCTAGCAGCTTGGCCCAGGAGGAGCTGGAGAGAAACCATCCTCCCTTTCCACCTCGGTTGTCTGCAGCCGAGTGGGGAAGCTAATGGGCTTTTAAGATCATTTTAAGAAAATACAAACCAAACAAAACCACCTAACCCAAAGCAGAAGCAGTGTTTTAAACCAGAGTTTTGATGTGTTTTAAACCAGAGTTTTAACTTGAGTTCCCTCATCACTTTTTCACAGTCATGTTGGGATGGCTATGGGCAAACACAGCAAGAAACCAGGATACAGAAATACAAAACTTCATTTTCAGAGATTTCAGGAGATTTGTGGTAAGCAGAGGCTGCTCAAGACCCTCAGGGAGGAAAAAAAAATTAAAAAATCAAAACAACTGTGTTCAGGTGTTATGAAGTTCTCCTTGATATTATCACCAACAGGCAGAAAGAAACCTTCCAAAATCAGAGGCTGTGAGGAAAGTGCCTGTGGGGTCTGGAAAACACAGAGAGACCAGGGCAAGCGCAGAGTTAGCAGGCATTTTATAACATCCACTTTAATTTCAACAGAAAAGAGTCTGGGACTTCATCAAAGCAAGATATACAATATATTTGAGTCTTTTTTGTTTCTTTTTTTTTTTTTTTGAATTTTTAATAAAGCCTAGCCTTTGCTTTTCCCTTTTATACTTGTGACAATCTGAGAAAAAATTGACAAGCAGGTCCAAGAGTTTTTCTCTGTGTTTCTAACATTTTACCTGAGGGAGTAAAACTGCAAATGCCTGAAATGGGTTTTTCAGTTAATATATTAGAACCAGTATTAAAAAAAAAAATTTGAAAATAAACAACCTCCCACCTGTATTACTGCCATGTAAATGTATGTGAACATTCAGATTCCAAAACCGAATTTGCCACAATTTTTTTTCTTTAGAAAGTGGACTTTTACTATCTCAATACAGGCTATATTTATTCTGAAATTAGGGCCATCCATACCGAAACTTGCACAACTATAATTAAACTAATTTTTTTGAAGTCCAGTTTAATTACTTTGGTGACAATACCAGCATATCAGCTTTTAGTTTTATAACTAATTAAAAATGAAAAATTTACCTTTTAAAAAGGTCTTTCCTTGAAGTAATTTCCATTTACAGCAGACATCCATTTAGAGTTTCTAGTATGGGTTAGCTATCTGCTTCTGGCATGGAGAAAGACTAAAAATATCTGCTTTAAATGAAAACTAAACCATCCCTCAAACTATTCTTACATGCCTTTTCATAGGCATTTTACTTTGTATCTGGAATATTCCCATATATTACAACATACATCAGGGGCACCCAGATGTTTGGATGGCCACTCTGGTTGACATTTATATGAGACTGAAAGCTGAACCATAAAGCAAATGAAGAAGTAAATATACCCCACTTTACCCTCCTTGCAGGTTTTACCAGACAACTGGACTATAAAACTCAATCTGTTTAATTTTCTTTGAAATCTCAAGACAAATTCTAGTAATTTTTAGGAGTGTTTACTTTTTTTTTTCCTAGTAAAAGCTGTGTGACATTGTGGAAGAATAGGGTCAGATTTGGTTTGTGAAATCTGGATGCAGCTTTGGCTTTAACAAGTCTACTCTCTCTGTATCACACCAGTGTATCTCAAGGTTCCCTCCCCAAGTGCATTAAAAATGAGGCTCATGCTACCACTATGCTGTGTCAATTATGTGTATTTTGTCCAAATGCTGTGAAAGTGATACTGCTACTTCTGATCTGCTGAAGTGGTTTTTAGTTCCTACTCTTCAATGTAATCCTATGCTGATTTCTCAGTACTTGTGAAACCCAAGGTAGGGGAGAAAGGCTGGGGAACAGGTCTAATGTATGCACATCAATTTTTAAATAGTTTTTTTTTATGTTCTCTGGGATGAAAGCGCATGCGGCTTGGCTCATTTACGAAAGTCACAACATCCCCCAAAGCCTCCTTCCCCCAGCTGTGTCACTGGGGCCGTCTCACTGGAAATCTCAAACCTTATCAAGGTCAAGGGCTGCAAGGCAGCAGCCTGGTGATCTCTTCAAACGGCTGCCACAGGGATTATTTTCCAGACTGCTTGCCCTCCCCATTCCCCACTGTATCTGTGTATGCATCTCGGTCTTCATGCCCTTTGGGTTGTTATCCCCTCTGCGCCCCTGGTGCGCTCACTCCCACCTTTGGTCAGCCATGCCAGCCCTCATCACCTCACCACAGCGCTCCAATGTCACTCATCTGTCCCACACTCCTGCAACATTCACAGAACAGCTTGTGCCAGGGCACAACCAACCAAAACCTCCCCCTCCTTTCACAATGCTTGGTGCCATGCTCAGAAGATGTGCCCATCTGACACAGGGTGTGCTCCAGCTCCTGCTTATCCCTCGGAATAACTGCTTTGCTGTGCTCTAGCTCACTGCCACCCTTTGCCATGCCCAGCCCATCTTTCCAGCATTACACTTTGCACACGGGACACTTGGAGGGAGATTGAATGCTGGTTTTACTCCACATGCACACACCTTCTAATATAAAAAACCCATGGCCTGGCTTGGGGCACTTTCTGCGGGATTAAGTAAAGAAAATATATAATCAACTACATTTACTACTAATAAAAACAATGTTGAACAAGAGCAGCTGACACTTTCCTCTGACCTTTTTGCACCATGTTGTAACCTTCTTCTCTGGACACAGCATCCAACTTGGCAGTTGGGAACTTTGGCTGCTCCAATTCCATCAGCATCTGACTGACTGCAGTGATCTCTGCTGCTCAGCTAAATGTTACTTGGTGCTGCTCCCCAGCACTAAACACCTTTTTTCATAGAATCATAGAATATGCTGAGTTGGAAGGGACCCACAAGGACCACAGAGCTCAACTCCTGGCCCTGCACAGGACACCCCGAGTCACACCATGTGCCTGAGAGCACTGTCCAAATGCTTCTGGAGCTCTCTCAGGCTTGGTGCTGTGAGCACTGCCCTGGGGAGCTGTTCCAGAGCCCAGCCACCCTCTGGGTGAAAGGCTTTTTCCTCATATCCAACCTAAACCTCCCCTGACTCTGTGTCATGGCTTTCCTAGAGTCCTGTCTTATCCTACCTCAGGAGTCACTCACTGTCTATTGTGAGATGCATCTACAAAGTTTCCAGACTATGCTGGGATCTCCTGCCAAAGAAAGGAAACCAAGAGGAGCTGGAGAGCTTGGGGACCACAGTGGCACCCCAGTGCCCTAACTGCTGCATGCCACTCATCTAAGTAGACTGTCCCTATCTTCAAAATAAAGTCAAAAATGAAAAAAAAAGTGGAGCAGAAATTCATGAGTGAATGGAAGCTTGTCTGTCTCACTACACTGTGGCAATCAAAACAAATTCAGATTTACTAAATAAATATAATATTGAGTTCTTATCTTTAAAATACTCTGGGGTGTGTACACACATTAAAAGTAAGTATGATTCTAGGGTAAGTACTGATTAGATGTTTCATTTCTGCATTTCATTCTGCTTGGAAAGTACACTGCTCTGCTCCAATTCTATTCATAAGTGGTTTCAGTTTCTGTCTTTCATCCAATGGCACAGCTCTACAGTCATTATTTTTTTAAATATTTAATGTAGCTGAAGTGCTATAATATGGAAGAGGTTTCCAAGCTGAAACAACAATTGTAAATATTTTCCTAAAGGAAACTGGAGAAGAGCTTTCACTTGATCAGAGAAGGCATTTCTTTAGTATGTGGAAAAACTGCTAAGTCCAAACAAAATATCTTCCATTGGTTCAAATTTTCCATTTTGCTAAAAAATTTGTTTTTAAACGGTGAGTTGGAAAAGGGACTTTCAGTGATTAAAACCAAACTTGCAGGCCAAAATACTGAACACGGCTGTTTCAATACTCCAGCATAGACATCTATTTGTCTGCCTCCCCTGCTAAAGGAAGGAAGGCTCTGCTGGATTACCACAAAAGCATTGCTATGGAGTGAGAAAGGGGAAGTTTCTCCATTCACAGCTTAAAACTATTTGTGAAAAAGAGGTGGATCACTGCAATTCCTGATGCATTCAGCAGATGCTGTGAGAGAATTATACCAAAGATCACAGCATCTTTTGCAGGAACTGAACTCCCTAAGTCTGGACACAGAAAAGCTTGAAATGCTGCCACATCGCTGGAACGACCTTTGACACATGGCAATAGCAGTTAAATTCCAAATTCTTTATTTGACTAAGCCTTAAGGGTCACAGAGTCACATAGAACACAGAACTGCAGAGGCTGGGAAGCACCTCTGGAGAGAGTTCAGCCCTGCTGTGCCACAGAAGCCAGGTTATGTACAGCAGGTGTCCAAGGGCTATGTCCAGTCAGGCTCTGACCATCTCCAAGGACAGAGACTCAAGAATCACTCTGGATAACCTGTTCCAGCATTTGACTCTCCTCATAGTAAAAGGCTTCTTCTAGGTTCAAATGGAATGTCTCAGATTTGTCAGTAATCTGGATCTGAAATTCAAATTCAAAGATGTCCTTTATGTTGAGAATATAAAAACAGCTCAGATTGGCTGCACAGCTCTCCAACAGGAAGGGCTGATTCCATTGCCTAAACACAGGCATTTAGCACCACTTGTGACCCTCCAGGGTATATGAGACATCTTCACAGAGCCAGCTAGGCAAACATGACAACAGACCTACAGGAAACCCATACCCATATGGCATGGCAAGCTGGAGGCACCACAGGAGACCCTGAGGCATCTTAAATGGCACTGGATGCCTGTGTTGGGCCAACTGAATTGGGACACAAGCATTCCAATTCAGAAACTACTCATTTATTTATTTCAAATGCTCTTATGCTTATACTATTTAGAGGGTGACATTTTCAAGTTCCACTCCATGTCCACATGGCTACGAACCAAAATTCCCAGCTTTTACCAATGCATTTTTAGCACGAAGTCACAGGAATCCAGAAGAGTGAACAACAGCAACAAATACACAAAATATTGAGACTCAGTTTAGGCATCCTGAGCTGGGTCCTGCAACACATTCTGCCTGAACACGGTTATCACTACTATATTTGGCTTTAATCAGCTTTCTGCAGACTGCCTTTTGAGCAAGCACCATGGGCTACCAGCAGGCCCTGCAGCCCACACGGCCAGAATCTGTGCCTTGTGACTTTTTCATTCATTCCCTTCAGGACCAAACATCATGGAAACCTGTAATACGATTAGAGAGCTACACGCTGGGAAGTACTAGTTATAATACTCACAACCTTGCCTTCAAGTTCGTACATATCTCCACATTTAGATACCATAGGTCTACATTTCTTTTTTTTCCCCCTCCATTCTAAGTCAATTGAATCTCTGTGATGGAGTGGATAATAAGGCTGTGTAAAAAAGCAGAAGTTGTACAGGAGGGGTGAGAGGGTAAAAGAGGAAGGTGGACAGGCTGCAAACTGCAACACAGGAGCTGCAGGAACCTCTGAACCTTCCCTTGAGGAAATGCAATGCAGAATTACATGTTAAATAACACTGCAGAGCTTTGAGACATTTGAGTTTGATTCACGATGCTGGCTTCTTATGGAAGGGCTATGCCTTCCTCTGTAAAACACACACTCAATGTACTGCTTCCAAATTATAATATTTACTTCTCAGTTGGATGAAGAAGCTTTTTTTTACTGTGCTCCTGCCTGGAGATATTTTTCCCTACTCCACCCTGTGCGTTCTTTTTAATGTAAATATTACTTGAAATTATTGCAGTACAGATGAACAACCATTAATTAAAAGTGAGGAAGATTTATTGCATTAGGCAGTGCTGCTGCAACAGATCAAACAGCAGAAGGATATGAGGCACAATGTGCTGCAGTTGAAAGCTTAATGCCTTTTAGATCACAGCCCCACAGTGTTTAATGGGTGTCAGGGTGGGCTTGCACCCCACCATGTCTGGGTTCCTTGCCTGCTTGCAGATAAACCTATAACATAAGACCACAGCTTGTGAAGAAGGGTCAGATAAAAACACAGTCTTACAAGACAGCTGCAAGAAAAAAATATCCAAGCTGATCCTGGAGCAATTTCCTGGCCTTGTGCTCACTCTTACACTCGGCCTTAGGAGGCTTTAGCAGACGATGGTTTCATTACCAGGGGTTTCTCAGCACTGTGATCCACCCTGTGCTGTGGAGAGCTAAGGAAGATTTGCTCTGAGCTCAGATGACAGATGCTCCAAGACCAAAAGCACAAGGCTTCAGAGCTGTAGCCCTTGTGCTGCTGCTGTGCATTTGCAAATAGCTCTGGGCGCATGTAATGAGAACCTGGTTGGCACTCCTTTGTGAGGCTTTTTACTGTGCTGTTGCTGCAAAACTGCTGCAAGACCTACCAAGAGGTTTTAAGCAGCCCTGATGCCTGCAAACATAGAGAGTGCTGGCACTTAAGACCAGTCATCTCTTTGCAAAATGCAGAGGGTACCTCACTGTGAGGAGTCCTGTATCACCCCAGTGAGATCCGGGCATGACACCTCAGGAACAATCATCAACCTCCACCTACAGCTGCATCACAGAGGAGAAAACAAAAATCCCCAGATTAAGCATTTATTAATCAAACAGGAATTCAGATGATACAAGATTCCTGATTACATATCATGTACAGAAGCAGTAAGCCACATGGAAAAATCAATTTCTGAGATTAATAAAATGATCAATCCTGGTCATTAGCAGCTGTTAGGTCTCTAAGCCAGATACTGAACTGAGACCAAACATATTACACAAATGTTACCTATCAACCATAAAATAGGAACAACCTGTTGTTGATTCAGCTCAGATCTGGGGTAATGATTTGGGGGTTAAAGATCCATCAGTCTCACAATGAGTTCATTGAGCCAGCCTCTGAAAGTTGTGTGTGTGGGGGGAAAAAAACACTAGAAAAAGAAGTGGAAGATCTTTTCTACAGCTGATTAGTTATCTGCCCTTTTTTGCCTGACTAACACCAAGTGCTGAGAAGCCGAGACCTGTTCCCAACTTGTGTGCTCACATACTTACTGCGGTGACAACTCTGAGCGTCCTCTTCTGAGTATAAGAAAATGTCTGCACATATGTGAGGCAAAGAGTTATTAATTCTTCACAGCTTCAGCTTCGCTATTTTAAAGCTCACACCAGCTTCAAGCTTGGGCATGCTGATGGGAAATGAGAGTTACATTTCTAATTATCTGCTTCCTCACCAAAATAAATAAAATTTACAGATTCAGGGCTATGTATGCACAAAAAAGATACTGCTATTAGAGACAGGAAGGCTGTGCTAGAACACCCCTAGGCAATCAAAACAATTCCTTTCTCAACCCTCTCTCCTCCTTCCAAAGACCTTCCCATTTATAGCCTGTCACTTACAGACACACTTCCAGCATTTAAAAATACTCCCGGTGTTTGTGGAGCCATTTTCCAGAACAAAACGTTATCATTCATCAGGAGCAGAGCTGTTTGCAGTGTGAACAATTCGCTTTCGTTAAGTACCATATGGCTGCCCGTAGGAAAATGCCAACATGTTTCAACTCTACAGCTGGGCCACGCTTCCTTTATTCATCGTGCAGATGGTTGTAATTGACACCACTACTAAAACAGGTCTCGAGCACTTCTGTAGGATCATTAGAGTAATTAGTTATTAAATACAGTTACCATTTTTAGAAGGAAGGTTTTAAGACTTGGCATGTAAAATGCAATATTTTGTTATAATGAAAGAGACAGGCTAAATGTTACAGGGAGGGGTAAAGCTTATGTGATCCTTTTTAGTATTTTATCCGAGAGGCTGTGGAAATTACTGGAGCAAAGTGAAGCACACAAAATTATTTGCTAAGGAAATCAGCTGAAACCAGGAGTATTCTTAAATAACCTCCTTGCACCACTGCATACTAAACTTCTGCAGAAAACAAACCCAAAATTTCAGGGGGGTGAAGTGAAACACAAAATTTCACCACTGAACCCAACCTTTAATGACGCATGTAAAGCACAGAAAAGATGACTACTGATTCTGTACTCTTGATATTCTGATGCATATATTTTCAGGATTAAAATGCATTTTTTAATGGAGTTGCAGGGTCAAATGAATACATATTATTATATAATAGGTCTGCAGAGTAGCAAGACAAGATTGGCTAAAGCTCCTTTCACTTGTAGACCAGCAAAAATTCCTTGTAACAGGAAACTAGGTTTGTTTTTGAATAAGATGTTTGGGTAAAGCCTCACAATAAATCTCAGTGGGAAATGCTATCGTTGGAGTCACAAAGTCACATCTCAGAACTCAAAACTTCAGCAGGAAACATGCAGCCCTAAAGAATAGAATTATACATGGCTTTTGAGTGCTGCTGGTCTTCAGAGACAAGGAGTCAGAACAAGCAGGCTAGGATAGCAAAACTGTTACTGGTAATTGCAGTAGCTTCTACTCCAACAAAAACTCAAGTTTTTCATTACAAACTGAGTACTGGGTGTTCCACACTCTATTTTAAACATTCATTGGAAGCATAAATCTGGTAAGGGCTTTCAGACATAACCCAGTATTTTCTTTCATGGCTGATGAAAATAATCTAGAATTGAGGGCCCCGACTGTACACTACAAAAGATACTGAAAAAATAACATTGAGAGATCATGTTATAAACCTCCTCTAAATAGAATTAGGTTAGAAACCAGAAAACTTCTAACCACAAGACAGGAGAAGAAGGAAATAGCTTCCAAAAGCAGTTTTAAGCTGAAGAGTTTCACAAGGGAGCACAGTAAGTTCACGACATGGATCTTTCTCTTAGCCAGGACTTGGAGGCTCAGGAGCTCTTTTGAGCTGCCTGTTTCCATGCATTGCACTTTTCAAATCAGATTGAATTAAAGCACATTACATACAAACTTCACAATGAGTATCAGAAAACCTTTATATAGCACAGCAGAAAGTAAAGCCATTTGCTAAGGAAAAATAAATGCTGTTTAAAAGTGAGGTTAGTTATCCGAGGTGGCTTCTCTTGAGTGCTGGCTACTGGATGGGGTTTTGCAGCTCTTCTTCAGACGAGCTGTTCAGCAGAGATTGTGAGCCCCACAGTGAGACTGATGGTAATTATCCTGGGAGCAGCAGCACTCACCCCAGCTATCCTGGTCAAATTTGGATCATAACCTTCTGCCCACCTGCATTCCTCACAGAGGTTCAACTAAAGGTGGGGTTCCTGCAGGGCCCACCCTGCACAGTCCCACAGGGTGGCTGGGTGCTGCTGCAGGGAATGTTGTGCTGCTCCTCTGTGGGAGCTCAGTGTCTGCCAAGCTCAGTGTCTGCCACCAATACAATTCATACTGTTGGTGCACATTCTTCTTTAAGTTATACATTTGCTTATTAAAAATTGCTAATTTTTTTGTGTCTTTGCATAAAAAGGACTTTAAAATGTAGATTTTCAGCTTTGCATATTAAACTTTTTTAGCAAGTCTCAATTCCCCAAGCAGAAAATTATGGCAGGATTTTTAGCATAAACACATATTTCTCTCACACAGGAGCTGAATTGCCTGATGTCAGAAATATCAGTTCTGGGTATTCTACTATTTACTTGGAAGCTATTATGTGTTTTTCAAAGTTTCTAGCAACTTTCTATCAACTAGATCTCAAGAGTTTATATGGTTATGATAATCAATATTAAACAGAGCTATCATGGTAGGAGAATTCTAATATTCAAGCCACCCCTTCTTCCTTTAGAAGAGGCTGGGGAAATCAATACTCCATTGCTAAGAAGGGGTTATCATAAATTACCAACTGAGCATTAGATTTCTATGCAATGTCGCAGTTATGCATTTGAATAAATCCTTCAGTATATAGGAAAAATATAAAGGATAAGTAAAGTCTGTACTGCTATCTCTACTATAAAGTACAGGAATTAAATCAAAAAGTACTCAGTAAGTAACATCTGAAAATGCACAGAAAACTTGGCTTACAAAGAACAGGCTCAAGAAACACGATGTTATCAAGAAGGAGGTTAACAAGGTTTTTGATCAACATCTCTAAACACAGGTCTTTAAGCCATTGGAAGATTCAGTGGGAAGACAAAATCAAAATTAAAAGTAAGACAGAAATAGTTAATACATATTAAATACCAGTTGGTTTCATGTAGTAATTAATCACTGGGAAAAAAACATAAGGATGGTGTGGACTTTTAATCGCTCAGAATTTGTAAACCAGACAAGTTAATGTCCTAAAAGATCTGCTATAGCTCAGACAGAAATTAAGGGTTTGAGGCAGAGATTACCAGGAAAGTACATTAGACTTTCTAATCATTAGGATGTTGATTAGGTTTGTGCTTTGGGATTTGGATCAGGCCCTCAAAAATAGATTGAGAGGCATTTTGTTGTTATTGGGGTTTTGGGGTTGTTTTTTCCTTTTAGTCTTTATTATTCCTATTGGGAAGTTAATGTAGAAACTTAGTAAAATGTTGCTTTCAATCTGATTTCCCATTTCCAGTTTGAATTTTATTCAGGATACATTTATATACATTTGTGCGCTGATACCATGGAGATCCACCAGCAGTGACTGGACATAGTGAGTGAGAGCCCTTCCAAGCCTGGCACTCCCAAGCCTTACAGCCTGAAAACTTCATGGAGAACTTCCAACATCTCTCTGCTTCCTTAAAATTATGTTTAATCTGAGACACAAAGCAGTGAAGCATATTCACCTCTGCATATTCAGGGTGCTGAGGCATAACTGACAATTTGACTACCTGCAAAATGTTTCTTAGGCCATGGACAGGAAATTAGAAGGGGAAGGAAAAAGATAATGTCTCATCTGAGCAAATTAGTACAGGAAATAACAGGGAAAGGGCCCAGATTTAGACCCTTGTTACCTGAACATTCAAGGCCTTACTATTCTGACATTAATTCCAAATTTGAGGTCTAAATGACCCCAAAACAATGTAACTTTTTAACTGATTATAGTGTGAACACAGCTTGAAATCAGCATGGAACTTGAAGTGTTAACACAAAAGAAAGCCAACTTAAAAAAAATAAATAGTACCATTATGGCCCCTTTATAATGTCAGAAGGAAGTTGTTAAGCTGTCATTCCACAGATGTTCATTCACACATATACAAGAACACAAACAATTCTCATGGGATCTCTAACTTCATGTGTGGCATACATAAACGTTAAAACTCTTCTATCATCACACATTTCCCCTTCCTCCTGCTGCGATAACAACATGGGGAATAAAAGCACACCACTTCCAAAAAAAGGATTAATCGAGCTCAGAATACATGGACCAGCCCAAGAAGGAGCTAATGAAAAAGCACAGCCAACATGGAAATTCACAAGATAAACTACACTGAAATTACAGAGGGAAAAAAAATACTGGCTTATATGGGTACAGCAATTATTCTAAACTACTACAGGTCTGCATATTCACATCTGTTCTGATGGATGTTTCTTTGTCTTTAAAAAAGAGAATAGCAAGAATTTTACTATATAATTATCTTTTTTCCCTTCAATAAAAGTTGGGGTTTTTTTCTTAATTGCAGGTAAAATGACAAAACTCTGCCATTTAGGCAAAACAGCTTAGAATTAATTTCCTGGTTTAAAACACTAGCAAACAGTAATAGGCTTCTCTACAAAACCTTCTGAACATCAACATCTTTTTGTCCTTGTTGGTGATACCACAAAGATCATGAAAGAAACAGAATGCTTCTCATTTTAGTCAGGACACAAGTAGTAAAATTTGGGAGAATTTCTCATCAGGAGAGTTTGGAAGCAGTTTGGGGGTTTTTTTTGTTTGTTTTTTTTTTTACTTTTTAATGTAGGAAATTAATGAGGAAAGTTGGAAATTGTGTCTTCAAATTCGACTATTTCATCAAGTTGTGGCTGCTCAATGAGAGCAGACTGCAAGGCTAAGTCCTCAAATGACTTCAGCTACCCTGTCATAAAAATTATTATTTCTAGATAACAAAAGATGCTCTCATCAGTGAAAGAGAAAAGCTGTAGCTGAAAAAATATCCCCTTAGGAAGATTCAGTTGACCAGAAAACAAGACATGTATTTTGCTGAAGAAAAATCCCCATTGCCTA
This sequence comes from Ammospiza nelsoni, assembly GCF_027579445.1. Classification (NCBI taxonomy): domain Eukaryota; kingdom Metazoa; phylum Chordata; class Aves; order Passeriformes; family Passerellidae; genus Ammospiza; species Ammospiza nelsoni. The sequence goes on from NC_080635.1 coordinate 72,473,530, forward strand.
TGATCAAAAAGCAGCTGAACCCCAAACCCGATGGCTTCTTTCGTTTACATCTTCCCAGTATTCTGCTGCCTGTCATTTTGAGCCAGTACAAATTTTGCCTCTCCTTAGGTGTTTATTAACTTCATATCCTGTAGCAGTTGGGACTGTATGAATAACAGGGTTTGGACACAAAATTGGTGGCTAAGCAAAGTAAAACATAAAGCACAAAGCAAAAGAATGCTTTGTTTATTAATAAGAAAATGTTTGGTTTGGCTCAGTTTTAGTAAAAATGGAGATGCTCCTGTAAAACTCCCCCCTTTCTTGGGTGGGTCCTTCCCGTATTTCTGCTTTGGAAGCATCTCTGCTGTGTGCAAAGGTGGGGGGGCAGCCAGCAGCAACACCAGTGGCCCTAATCCTGAGGCTGAGAAGTCTCTCATTCGCTCCAACTCCATAAATGCAGAAACACGGCATGGAAACCAGAACAGCTTTACTGGCAGAGACTGACAGAGGCTGTCTGGAGCTCTGTGAGAGGTGTGAGATCTCCCTTCACATCCCATCACGGACCCACAGAGATCTACCACCACCGTCTGGCTCTTCGGGGTTTTTTATGAATGGCACTAAACTGTCCTTTTATCAGAGATTTTAGTCAGCCCAGCGCTGTCAGCAGTATCAACCCTGCCTGACAGAGGTGTGAGGGCAGCAGCCTGGTTAACCCCAGCAGGCAACTCAGCCCTGCACAGCCACTGCCCCCCGTGGGGTAGGGGAGAGGTCAGAAGGGTGAAAGTGAGAAAACTCGGGGGTTAAGATAAAGACAGGAAAAGCAAAACCCATGCACACAAGCAAAGCAAAACAGGGAATTAATTCACCCCTTCCCATGGCAGGCAGGTGTTCAGCCATCATCCCCAGGAGATCAGGGCCCTTTCACGTGTAACAGTGACCTGGCAAGACAAATCCCATCACTCAGAACATCCCCTCTTCCTCCTTCTCCCCCTCGGAATGCTGAGCACGACACTCCATGGTCTGGGATACCCCTGGGGTCAGCTGGGGTCAGCTGTCCCAGCTGTGTCCTGTCCCAGCTCCTTGTCCACCCCCAGCCTCCTCGCTGTGGGGTGAGGCACAGGAATGGCTCTGGCTCTGTGGAAACCCTGCCCAGCAATAATGGAAACATCCCTGTGTTATCAGCACTGTTTTCAGCACAAACATAACACAGCCCCATACCAGCTATTCTGAAGAATATTAACTCTATCCCAGCCCAAACCAGCACAGCCAGCTAAGGAGTGTTGCCCTGCTCTGCAGCATCAAAGTCAAATTCATAGCCTCCCTCCTCTCAGCCAGAGCATAGAGCTGTGAGCTCAGCATACCCTCACAGCAGGTGGGAAAGCTGAACATCCAACCAGCCCAAAATCTCTAACAACAGCTAATAAGGCCTTGAGAAACTCTGATGTGAGGATGGTGATGTTGTCCAAGCTTTTATCAAAAGGCAAGTAATAGTCTTGTTGACTGAGATGCTCACGACACAGAGGGAGCAGGTGAATTTTACTTGGTGAGACTACAGAGGAGAAAAATCTTTCCTAGTGGCTCATAAGGCTGAACAAGGCTTCAGCAAAAACAATGGGTTTTTTAATGTCTCATGATAAAATAAAAAATCTGTTGTTCCATGTCAAACTTGCAAAAGTAGGGGAAAAATGCTGGAAAAGGAGATTAGAAACTGCAGTCCTGATGTAATATTGCCTAAAGCTATTTGAAGTTACAATTGTAACTAATCAATGAATGCAAACAACTTTCTCCTTAATAAGAATTACAAGCTCAGGAGAGCCAAAAATAATGTTCAGATATTTTATATCTGAGTTTTCACTTTAAAATGCCATTACCAAAAGTCAGCACCATACAGACCAGAGAAAAATCTTCACACAGTCTAACAACTTGATGAGCCTTTTAACAAATGACCAAGTCTACTGTTCACTAGAAATTAAATCTTCCTTTTAATGTTTGCCTTTTCTTGAAGTGGTAGAGATGAGACTGAAAAGAACAACTGGGGGGGAGGGGAAAGCAAAGCATCATAGTTTCTGGGAAAGATGAGGAAGAGAAAACTACTGGACAGTCCCCTACTTTTAATTCACATTAAAGTATTTATAGACAGCAAGGATCACTGGTAGTCTCACTAGTAAACAACAGCAGGTGGTTGAAACTGTACATCTACAATTTCATTCATTTTATTGACAATGAATAAATTCAGTGAATCAATGCCAATGTAATACAGTGTCTGTACAGAAATATGAAAAAAAGAGTTTACGAAAAACAACTCTCAGGAATTACAACAGGAAAATGCCATTATGACCATATCTGAGTCCATCTATACCACCTGGATTTAACTCCCTCTATATTTAAAGCCTTTCTGGTGGAGTTTTCTGCCTTGCAGCTGGTTTAGTTTTTTGGGTTCTGTTGTTTTGGTTTGGTTGTTTTTAAGCAATCACAACAATATATGTATTTCTGCCTGTATTTTTTTGGTACAAGGATTAAACCCCCAGTGTTGCTGACTGTTCCCTCGCTGCTTACTCAGTGGTATGTCCTCATGACCTCCCTGTCTCCCTCACACCCGAATTAGCAGCACCACGTTATCTGATAGGGAATCTCATGTTTCACTATTTAATAGGTTTGTGCTCATTATCCACTACAGCCACTTGCAGCCGCAGTGCAAGTCCCTTCTGGAAGCACTCAGCCTCTCAACAGTGAATAAAAACCCTGCACATCTGAAGCACCAATATGTGAGTAAGCAAGTAGTGCAAGTGGTGGCTGCCATCACAGCCATCATAGCTAAAGCATGTGAAGATGGTGGTTCAACAAATATAGGATGCCTTACTCTGCAAATATAGGATGATGATGCTCTGGAGGTTTCTGAAAATGATCTGAAGCTTAAAGCACTTGTTCTGAGCTGCAGGAGGAAAAAAACCACTGAAGAGCCCCACTCCAGTGTAATTTTCTTGGTAGAGTTGGGGTTTTTTAATATGTATGTCTATGTGTATGACACAAGTAAAACTAGAAGTAAATAAAAGTAGCTATTTACAGAGCCTAAAGTGGCGATTAAAAAGCAAGGCTCCTTTGTGTGGCTGTATCACTTTATCTGTGAGAAGGAGACTCTGGAGTGGGTCTGACCACCAGTCAGATCCCTCCTCAGCTCAGGAAAATCTGATTCAGAAGCTCAGGCAAGATTATGGATCTCGTCTGTCCTTAACAGAAGATTTTGCTCTGGAAGCAGCAAAATCCTTCATGGCAGGACACCATCTACCTGGAAGATGTTGAGCAAATGGATACTTCTCTTCCACATGAAAGAAAAAGGTGCTTCAGTGTTATGTGAATAAACAGTATGAAAGTAAAGGTCAGGTTTGGAATTTTAAGCTGTGAAGTCTTCCAGAGCACTGAAAAGGTTTCCTGGGACATCCAGAACAAACCAGCTCATGCCCATCCCATCCCACTGGCTGCCAGCTGAGGTTAACCACGTGTGGTCTGGCAGAAGGCAGAGCACAAACAGAAAGCCTGGCACCAGGAGAATCTCACAAGGAACTGGCACAGCAGCACAGAGCTGCATATCCCCAGAGCTCTCACCTCTCTGCACTGCTGCCCACCAGGGAGAGGAGCAACCATGCCCTATCTTACTTCTGTACACACCAGCTTCTAGAAGAGTCTGGCATCATCCTCTCATGAAAGTCACCACTGGAATGTGGCTCTTTTTTGTCTGTTTGTTTTTATCCTGCCCTTCCCAGAGCTAATACTTAAGAGACAGGAAAGCAAGGTTTGCCTGCTCACAAACCCGACACTGCTCTACCCAGCAAGTGGGCACAGATATACTGGCTTTACACAGCTGGGGCAGAGCAGGGGCTACGTCTGTTGGCTCTGCACAGTTCAAGCCATGCCTTTAACTTCTCTCTTGTGTAAATCTGGCAGTGAGAGCAGGTAAGGAAAAGCAGCAGCTCTGCTGAGCTCCCTGTGGCTGTGGCCCAGCAATCCTGCCTTGCACCACAAGGCACAGTGACAGTGGGAACACTTCCACAAGGATAGAAACTAGTCTGGCTTGCACCAAGCAAACACCGGGCTTTCCCCTCACTCCTGTGCAGCAAGAGCCCTGTAAAGGCAGGCTCTGGGCACAGGCAAGCAGCAGGGAGCTTCAGGGCTGCACAGCTGTGCTCAGCCATATGGTCATGGGTCCCCAGCGCAGAGCAGGCCGCAGGACCTGGGGGCACAGGGAGAATCAGTGTGTCACTGCCATTAGTCCCCAGCTCCCAGGATTTCAGGCCACTGGAACTCTCTGTGTCTGGTATTTCTGAGCTGCTCCTGAGCAGGTTCAAGGTCAGAAATCACACGAGCTTCTTGGCTTGCAGCAACCAGCACAGACCAAGCACCAGCTCTGCACCACACCCATAGCAGTGACCTCCCAAAACATCACTCAAATTGAGAGACTGGGGGGGGGGGGGGGGGGGAACGACCAACAAAACAAAAAACCCACTCTTGGGTAGCCAGATATGAGTAGTGAAATACAGCCAGTACTCAGAAATCATTACATGGCCCAAATATTGTAGCAGCTACTTTTTGAAAGCATAAATTAAAGAAATGAATAGGATTCTCAGTCCTTTCTTCCTCCCTTTTCCCTGTTCAAAAAGAAGCCCTGGGTCAGTGACCAGCACTGGCCACACAGAAACTCTAAATGCAGGGCATCAGGCTGCTTACAGAAAATGTACAGACATATTTTTAAGAGAACAGTACCATTTTTTTCATCAAACAGACCTGCTGAAGACCCAGATTTGCTGCACATTTTCCACTAGATCAGGATGCTCAAAGCTCCATCCAGCCTGTCCATGCACATTTTCATTATAGCAATGGCACTGTCCTGGATCTGACACAGCCTCACGGGTCAGACATGCACAATGATGGGAGACTGCAAATATGATCAACACAATCTGTGATATGGGGTAATCAATGTAAAAAGGTGTCAATTGCAAGACTTTTTCTATCTTTTACTCAAATAAGCAAAATTCCAATGCAAATACCCATTTTTGTGCTTTTCACATACATCACTGGTTGCACCCATGAGCTACAGTTTCTTCTGGACTGTGGGAAAATAGCTGGTGTCACCATGTGTCCCCAGTGGACACCCACTATCAGGCTCCTTGTTCTTGTGCATGGAAAACATGGCACATGATGGTGAACCCAGTGTCAAGCCACCTCCACAGCAGGCACTGTACGCAAGAGCTAGGAAATGCTACTAAATCCAACAAAATAGTGCCCAGGACAGCTCACTGTCATGTCATTTCAGTCATGTGTCTGTTGGCAGCAGACTGGGGACTGTCAGTCAGACCAACCCTGACAGTGGAACTGTTTGCCTAGTATCCACAGCTTCTGGTGAAAAGCTATGTCCTGTAACTTCAACAACAACCCTTCCACTTGGAAAAAAAATTCAGGCATTTTCTATTTTATTCAAAATTCTGCCATATGCACATTACTTATTTATTGGTTTATTTATTTAGAAGGTATAGTATGAAGCTGGAAACTCTGTGACCTGTGTTCCCCTGCTAGAGAAACACCTATCACAGTCTCCCTTGTGCTGTTCCTGGCTAAGCTGAAAGGCTGTAATTCACCCCCACTTTTGTTGACCTTTCTGCCACTTTCCTGGCTCTGATATTTTCCTCTCCCTTGTCTCGCTTCCCTTTCCAGGGCTGTCTTTTCAGCATCTTCTCAAAGAGAGAAGATAAACAGGGGAGGCCCTTCAGAGCCAGAATCCAGGGTGACTGGAGGGGACCAAGAGCAAATCACAGGCAGCCAGCACAGCTCATGCACAGGCTCACAGGCTCAGTGCTTCCAAATGATTAGAGAGGGATGTCTGTAGCCACAGCAATGGGGTATGGGATGGCTCATGCATATGCAGCTCCCAGTCTGTGTGCACAGGAGCCAGGTGTGTGCTTCAAACCACACTAAGAAGGACTTCATCTCAAGGACTCTTATTTTTTATTTCCCACTGTGCCTAACCCCAGCAGGGTGAGTGCTGACTTCTCATGTTTATAAGGAAAAAGAGACAACAGAAATACAAATGGCCACTTGTGGGATGCTTCAAAGCTACCAGAATCTGCTTTTATATGGAAAACACAAAAAAAGGATGACAGGTTGTAAGAGGACAGTAAGTGGAAGGTAGCAAAATCAGGAACATGGAAAGAAAAGGTAAAAAACCAAAGTCAGGAAAATGTGCTAGAGAGCAAAACATGAACTGCAGCTGGGTAGAATACTCCATGAATCTGTCAGAGCAAGAATCTGAGAGAAGTTACTGGAAATCACTGAAAGTGCAGGGCTGCATGTGATGAAAAAGTAAAACTGTTGTTAAAAATAGCTACTAAAAACACGAAAAGCAGGAAATCAGTGGGAGATCTGTGGTTTGTGCCTCATGGCTTCACAGCAACAGGGTAGCAGGGGAGGAAAAACAGGAAAATCCCACTTAGGAATGACTGTGAAGGGAAGTTATAATAAGCAAAAAGGAGAAAAAGAGCCTTGGATGGTTAAAGTCACAGAATATGCAGGAAGGAAACCTACATCATGGATCAGAGAAGGAGATCAGAAAAGAAAGTGTGCAAAAGCACCGAGGTGCAAGAAGATGCCGCTTTCAAAGAAGAGAAAATTCATTACCGTTTGAAGGTCAGGTCAAGGTCAAAGCAAAAAACCAGGAAAGAAATGGCATACAAAAATCAGCAGAAGCCATGAGGCTAAGTGCTCCCAATGGACAAAGAAAATAAGAAGGAAGAGGAACCAAGCATAGTGCTGAGGTGAAGGAGAAATGGGATGCTGAAGCAAGCAGCAGTAGGAGCTGCTGAACAGAGCAAGAGCAGAGAGACAGATTCTCACCAGCATCTGCAGGCAGCACAAACCTCAGCTTCTTATGCTGGAGAAACATTTCACTGTTCCAGAAGAGAGAATTTCTTCTGGTACTTGATATCATTTCTTCTCTTTCTGAATACAGAATAGATGCACTTTTAAATAGGATTTAAACCTGGCAGCAGCAAGTGTTAATATTTATATAACTAAGTGGCCTTAAGACAATGGAAAAACTATACACCGAAAAATGTGTGATTATCTGATATTTGATAAAGGTATTAGAGGCTACCAAGTTTTTAAAATGACTTTATGTCATTAAGTAATGATTCTTTCAAAAGCAATGAGGAGCAGGCACTAGCTGAGGGCAGTAATTAGAAAGGCCCTCCTTAAAGGTGTGAAAAAAATCCCAAGGTCCACCTTGCAGGACTGGCTGTGATACTCACAGACCAAGCAGCTCCAGGGGCAGCTGGCAAGTGCCCAGCAAAACCCAGCCAGGCTCCCTGGAAGCTGGACAAGCAGCAAGCCTGCTGTTAGTCCTCCTACAACACTGCATTGCCCCAAATGCCTGCTGTACTGTCCAACCTTGGGGATCTGGATCTAGAGCAAATTGCTACTGCAGCAATATGAGCTTGCACGTCTGTGGGAACTAGGAAAAAATCAGTCTTCCTTAGCTTCTAGGAAAACAAAAAAGCTAAATCCAGCAAAGGAAAAGGAAGAATGAGGATGTAGATAGAACAATGAGAAAAATCTTGCCATAAAAGCTTTTCTGTTTCACTTTAAGATTATTTTTTAAAAATTTCTTAATAATAGATACAATTTAGATGAAAAAGCTCTCAACTTGCCTTTGGATATCCCTCTTCATCTTCTGCATAAACTCAAGCCCATCCATGCATACGCTCACCAAGATGTTTTGCAGGAGGAGATGTGTGAAGAGCTTTGCCTGGAGGGACCAGGTCTTCAGCTCCAAGCCAGATCCCCTGGCTCTGGCGTTGTGTTTCCCTGTCACAGCGCTCTGCTCTGCTAGCAGCTGAGTATAATGCACTAAAATCCTAATCTCTAAAGCACTGTGTGCCAGGGCTTCAGAGATCAGCATTTCAGTCAGTTTTACTTTGCTGCTGCCATTGCACACCGGAGAGTGACACAGCGGGGGAAAAGCAGCACAATGTGCAGTGATGGAGAGGCATGCTCGGCTGGGAGGGGCGGGGGCAAGAGCACGGTAATGCAATACAAAGGCACAGGGAAAATAAAAGAAAGAAATGGGGGGAAATAGGACTATTGTGCATGAACAGGAACCTTAGGCCCTCTTTTTCCCAGCAGCCCTAACAGCAGGATGTCTCCAGCCTCAATAAATCCAGCGTTTTCTGAGCAAAGCCTTGAATGACCTGAAGGGTTTTTTCCTATCTCATTCCTTGAAAATGGAAAGATTAGGAAATCTCTGCTACAACCCGTCTGTGCATGTGAGTATCTGTGAATATTTTAAGATTACTCCCTCCTGCCTCTACCATGTGCTTTAAAATGAAAAACAAAATGATACTGCAGAAGCTGGAAGAGCTGAAATCTGACCCAGGTACTATCAGGGTGCAGGCTATTCTGTCACCTAGTCTGGCACAGTTCACACGGGGACACAAATACTCGACTGACCAAGCAAAACACTTTCAACTTCAAGGCACAATGGCCACACCTAAGGGAAAAAATCAAGACCTCAAACACTAAAATAGTCAGGAGAATCAAAAGTAACTGGGCAATAATTTTAATATCACAGAGTTCATGGCATGTTAACTATTGAAACCTGCTTGGGGCAAAGCCTCATTTCCATCAATCAGAAGAGCAGTGTAATTTAAGAAAGTCTTTCATGCTATCAACTTTGACAGCATCTTAATGTCTTTGCTAAACCAGCATGGCCAATCCATGCCACCAAAATCTACTTCACGGTACCTATGTCAGGCTGGAGTACCGTTACATGGGATTAGTGCAACACACTGATAATGCTCTTTGGAATAAAAGCTGATTGAACTTTGTCCCTTAAGAGTGTTTAGACAGTCTAGTGGTCTGCTAACCCACATGGGCTTGTCCATGGTTCCTCCACTACAAACAGGCAGAGAGCATCTCTGAGCCTCTTCTGCAAACCCCTCCTCATCCTTACTTATCTGTCACGCATGTAAGAAAATGCTCATCATCCTCACTCCAGAAGCTGTTTTAGTCACTGATTTGGAAGTTGCTGTGTAAATTCTGTATCAGTTGATGTCCCTTTTGTAATCCTGCAGAAGGATATTACCTTTTATATTAGAGTGTTCTGACAGATATGCTCTTGCAGATTTAGTGTCTGTGGTTTAAAACATTATTGCTCTGGCCTTCTGCAAAGGTTACTGTTCTCAGATCAACAGTAGCCACACGGGATGTGTGTCTCTCCTCCAGCACTCACAGCAACTGCTGGTAAAGGTGGGTTTGAAAAAACCTATCAAGTACAGAACAACAGCACAGAGATACCAGAAAGCAGCTGCTGCAAGTGTGGGAATTGTCATAGAGAGGCATGGTGAGAACATCTGAAAACTTCTACAGCAAGGTGCATCAAAAAACAGCTGCCAAGTCTGAAGTCAAAACTCCTAGGGGAAAGACATTTTATGGAGTTCCTGCATCTCCCCAACTCTCTACTGTCTTGTTCCTATCCTTGTATACCATTGTGTCATCCCTTGGTTTGAGCTGCAGCAACCACCTGTGGGTCATCCTGCAAAGTGATGAACTAAAGCAAGTAGGAAAAAAACCCCAGCACCCCTCCCATCCTCCCTATGCTGAAGGATTATTTTTAGCCCAGACCAGTTCATAATCTGTTTCATGGCATGTCTCAAACTCCAGCATCAGCACCACTGAACAGGCAGCCTGAAAAGGCTGCAGGGAAGAAAATACACAGAAAAAGGGTGAAGTCTTTAAACCACTGCTGCTCCTGGGGCTTTCAGACTGCAAAGTCAGGGTACTTCACTGGTACCTCTAAACTGCCAAATAATCCATAATCCAATAATAATCTAAGCAATCCAATCCAGAACTCCCAAATTTCCTCAGCCCCTGGTGCTTTTCATTCCATGTAAATGTTTTTGAGATCAAGACTACAACCAGTGGTGGAGACAGAAAGCCCAGACTGGGATGACTTTATAGGGAAAGAATTAGCCAGCAGTCTAACACTGCTGGAGATGGATTTACATCTGAAAGCGTCTCACGCGTGGTATAAATGTCACTCCTTCCTTGCTGCCCCCATTCCTCCCAAAGTCACTGGAAAACAAAAAACCCACAAAAAAATTTGGAGAGAGGAAGCTAAAAGTGGAATCAAACCAAACCAAAAGTAAATAAAAATGTTTTACCTGGCTCCCCTGGGCACGCAACAGCAGGCCTGGCAATAATGAGAGTGAGGAATGAAATTTTAAAATGAATGCAAGAGGGAGAAACTGCAGAGAAAATTGAGACAGAGTTTCAGTGTTATTTATCCCAGACAAAGCATACATGCTCAGCTCTGAGCAATCCATGGCACAGGAACAGCTCCAGGATGGAACTCCAACACAACTAATCTTCCTTTTCTATTCCCTTCTGTGCTTTTGAGAAGGAAAGAGGAGAGAAAGCAATTTAGTGTAGTGATGCAACTTGTTTACTTCTCTGTACCTGCTCAGCTGTGTTGCCTGAAATATACTCTGGGAGGTGCAAAGGGAAGAAAAGAGAAAGGGAAGGAAGGAGAGAGGGAATTACAGGAGTAGAAAGAAGAGCAAACTGTAGGACAGGCCTCCAATTCTGCCACTGCCCAGCAGTCCATGCAAGCAGCATCCATATGGCCACCAGCATGCCAGCAGAATTACATGGGTTAGTTATCCAAGCCTTGCTGTGCTTGAACCGTTTAAGCTCTGGCTCATTTGGACGTGATGGAAATGCCCAGGCGAGCTCAGAGGGCAGCTCCGATGGGACTGGCCTGATCTGCCACCCCTGCACCCTGGGCTCCTCCTGCTGGGACACGCCTTGGGAATTCAGCTCAGGGAGCACAGGGGCATCCTCAGCCTTTGCCATGGGGAACACAGAGGGGGCTGGAGGTCACTTCTGCTCCCTGTTCGGGTCCCAGTGACTGCAGAGGCAAGAAGGATATGCAGAATATGGATACAGGGGATGTTTATTAGCAGACGCTCTGTCATTTCTCCCATCGTTCTCTAAGGCTTTTGGCTTCTCCCTAATAAAAACTAAATGTTATTAGAAAGGCAGAGGTGGTCTCGTAGGTGAAGAAAACAATAAAACCTACCAAATCACCAACTTCTGATCGCTTTGGAAGACCCTCAGTAGACCTGATACACCAACATTTACATGACAGAACCCTTTTTATTAGAGGCAAACCATTCTAAAAATGTATTAACAACCTACATACCCAATGGGTCTTTGTAGTTTGCCTAACACTTCAGAATGTGTTAAAATCACGTATAAAAGTTAAAGTAGCCTAACATTCAGGAAATAAGAATCCTTTAAAGGTTTAATTCAACCACTAATGGATTTTTTCCCAAGTTAGAAAACATTTATATATTGCTGATTTACTGCAGGTGTGGTAACTGAATTTGGCTTTACATACACCAGCTGCAAGCAAATCAAGGAAAAGGCTTCATAAATCAGTTTAAGGCACTGTAGGCTTCATGGTGCTTGGACTGGGACAGAATTTCCCCACACAAGCACACAAAACAAATGGGAGTTTATAATTTTCTTTGTCATAGCTCATAACTTCTAAAGGTTAGAAATCAAAGCACCACACAGAGTAATTTTATACAACTGAATGGGATGGACCTAAGGCATCCCAGAAGATGATTAATATCATCCCCTCTTCACACAACAAAAGAATGAAAAATGCAATGGTGACAAAGGTATTGCCTAATCACGTTACTTGGTAAATACCTTCTCTTGAAATTTCTCTGGACACATCAAGATTTTTAACTTTCTCTTTGCTTTATAGACTATTGTCCAGCAACTACTCCACCTTTTTAATTGCATCTTCCGACGCACACTATATTTTGCAGGGTTTTTTTTTCAACAAGTTACACTGGCTCAGAGTCAGATATTGTAAGACAAAAAGCCACAGTGACTTTATCCAAGAAATATGAGGTGGCAGAGATCCAGTACGCCCAGCACTCAAGGTGAAAGAACAGCATGGAAAAAGATTCACAAATTAATTGTCAATTACGGAAGACTGCCGGAGTGAACACTAGATACATGCATGGGATAATTTAGTCAGGCACCTGCACAACTGAGCTGTGGATAGTGCTGAAGCAATTACTCAATTTTTTAAAAGAATGAGATATCATCATCAGAAAATGACATAAAGGAAAAGGAGCAAGTTTAATTTTTTTCCAAACACATAAAATCAGTGCAGTTAAGCATCAAGGACCCAAGTGGATGATGGTCCTCTGGAAGAAGGGGAGGTCAGAGTACCTGACTGAAGGAAGCTGCCTGTAAGAAGTGAAATTAATTGCTTATAGTTTTTCCACAGCATGCAGGCAAGCCAGAAGATGCTGTTGTACCCACAGCTCCAATATGGGCATCCTGTGGCAGCAGGTGGAAAGCACTAAAGTCTCATTTCCCATACTGCGTCACAGGGAAGTCACCAGGTGGTGAGGGCTTCCACCTCCTCTGCCGCAGGTGTGGCTCTGACAACGAGCCTGGGTGCGCTCCACAGCCGTGTCACTGCTGGACATGCTGCACAAACTTCAGATCCTTCACGAACAAACGTAAGTGAACCATTTCTTGGCCTCAGGGATGACACAGATTCAGATTCACTTCTGGATCTGTGTTCTTCACACGGCTCCTTGGTCCTAGCTCCCACTGGCATGGCACAGGAGTGGAGGAAGAACTAGAGAGATTAGAGGCAGGAGAGCAGCTGCTCCCCCGGCTCTCTGAATACAGGGAAAATAGCTTTTGCCCAATGCATGGGGAGTGGTATCAAGTTAGCAAGCCAAGAACAGAAGGACTACATCAAAAAGGAAACAGGAACAAGAACTTCCTCTTTCAAAGTAAAACAGTCTTGCTTTTTTAGAGCAAAATCTTTGCCTAAAAAGCTCTCACATACACCTCATGGGAGGTTTAGACCATTTTCAAGGGCTGAAAGAAAAACAGTCCTGGAGTTAGAGTGGTAACCTGGATCTGAGGAGACCCACTTCAGTTCTTTGCTCTGCCAAGCGTTCTTGCATGACCTTAGGCGAAAACACTGAAGCTGTAGTTAGCGGATACCTTGGCTTCAAAGGCAAAGTCAGCCTAAGAAGTTCTTGCCTGCCCCCGCCTGTCATTTGCTGCCTCCACACTCGTGCTGCCCCAAGAGCCCACAGGCACTATCCTGTAAACCAAATTACTGAACGGGATGATGTTAAAAGCAAGTTTTAGTTGTCATTTACAGGCAGAAGGGTAATTTTGCATTGGACTGATGAAAGGATCCACAATCAATAAGCTGGAGCAGCTGAAGAGGTGAAGCTGGGGAAGCCCATCCATGGCGGCACAAGGGCTGGAATAAGCAGGAGGAAGGCTGCAAAGACAAGGTGCTGTCCAAGACTGGTGAAAGAACCTCCTCAGCACTGCCAGATGCGTTTGGACAGCGTCAGCCACTGGTGCTTGTGATGAATGTGGCTCCCTCTCTCCAGCTGCCTCTCCAGCCGTCTTGGCAGGGATGGCTACCCTCCTAGCAAGGGCAGCAGAAGGAATGATACGTCAACATTTCACCTGCTGCTGTCTGGAGGAAGAAACAGCCAGGAATTTGCTGAAACCAGCACCAGCACTGGATGCAATGCACTGTTTAACCTCCTCCCTAAGCCCTGGATTCCCAGGCATCACCTAGCTGGGGATGGAAACACCCTTCATGTGCCCAGGCTGTTAGAGGGGATAAATAAAGTCAAGGTGCTGAGACACCCCAGGTAAATGAGGGTCATGGGGATATCAACAACAGAAAGCAGCAGCCGGGCTCATTTTGATAAGCTCCCATTTTAAAAGCTGACATGCAAATCTCTACTTACCCTACATAATATGAACATTCTTTTACAAACCCAGCTCCTGATTAACTCAGTACATCACTTGCCAGCGCTATCTGAATGAGCCTGTGAGCCCAATTAGCAGCAGATGCAGCACTAACACTCCTCACCTGCTGTGCTTACCAGTCTTCAGATCAGGAAGGGAAGGGAATATATCAAAGACTTGCGAAGGGAAGGAAGCTTGGAAAAGGCTCAGAAAGGATGAGGGAAATAGATGTCTGCAACAGTTCCTCAGGCAAGGAACCAGAGCCCTATACAAAAGGGAAAACATATGGGCCAAGGGAAAATACTGCTGCAGATCATGAAAAATATCCAAAGGGCTGCTGGAGCATCCCAGGGGCGTGGTGCAGAGTGTAGCCAGGAGTGCTGCTGGGGCTCGGGGGACCTTTGCCTTGCCTGAACCCCGGGGAGCTCTGCCACATGCAGAGCTTCTCTCCACAGGCTCTGGTACATCAGCACAAGAACCTAAGTCATCCTACATTTTCCATGAGTTTTCCTTCACCTGTCAGTTTTTTCAGTGCCCCAAAGAATAAGGAAGGAGCCTCTCATGCCTACAGCTGCAATATTATTACAACCCAGACAGGAGCCACCTAACTGAAGTTATGTGAACTCCCAAACTTCACAGCTGCATCTGAGTTTCGTTTCTGAGCATCTCTACCAGTGAACTGACTGCTCTTACCCACCAAAGCACCTGTCAGCTTTTGTACCTCAACTGCTGGCACTGGTTTTGTAACAACAGGAAAAAAGAACATCACATGCCAGTTTGGATTTTTGGTCAGAGGAGTAGAGAGGCTGCCTTTGGGAAAGGTCCAAAAAATAAGATTCGAGTAGATGGATGTGAATGCCTGAAGCTTCGACATGTTGGGGGAAATGGATTTAGTGCTATATTTAATGCTATGGTTTTCTGGCAACCAGCAGAAGGCAGCCCCATACTCAAGGCAAGAAGCCTAAATCTCTCTGTTGGGTAAGGAGAGCCCAGGCATGACACGTAAACCACCTGCCCCAATTTATCAGCAACTTCTACATGTCCATCTTTTCTAAACTTCAGCTGTTCCACCAGTAAAAGGAAAATGGATTTTTTTTTTTTTTTTGTTTAAATAGTAAACATTTCTTTTAAATATATAGCCCATATTTGGTGAACCTTTCTTGTTGTTATCCTCAAGACAGTTGTGGCTGTAGGATATAGATATAACAGAAACACTTTGAAAGAACAGTCCTATTCAGTTTTAGTCAAACAGCCTATCTAAGGATCCTACACTTTTACAATTTGACTGCTCTCTAGATATTAAACTAGTGGCCTCCAGTGACTGCTGACCAGCTCCCAAGTGCTGCCCACATGTCACCCACTGGTTTGACAGCAGTCTCAGGGGAGAGGCATCACCTAGAGCAAACTGGACTGTGCAACACAGAAAAACTTCCTGCAGTTACTGACAGCAATTTCCACAGAAAGTTTTCTGGTTTCCAAAATATACCACCAACGGGCAATGTTTCCAAGGAATGCTCCCAACAGAAACACAGTGAACGAGATGGTTTAGTTTTCTATGGATGCATTCTATTATCTTTGAAATGGGAATGATGGTGCATTTTCAGAGAGAGAAATTAATGTCTCTGTCACTGGGCTTTACAACTGTATTTGCTTTTCAGACATTTATTACCCATCTTCAGCATGTGAAACTACTGCCACGGGTTGGCAAAGAAAGCTGTCAGAGATGACCATGCCACCAGGGTGAGACACTCTAAACCACATCTGATTTTCACCCTGGCAGGTCTGGTACACAGATAAGAGGTAGGGACACAGGTGTAAAAGAGCACAAGCAAACAAACAGTGAAAGAGATTTTTTTGGCCAATACAAAGACATTTTAAAATTACTTTTTTAATCTAGCCTTTCAAAGCAGAAAGAAGAATGTAATTCTAATTTAAATTGAAAGGTGAAAAGAAAAACCTGTCCTTAATACTGAAAATAAAGGAGAAGAGTTGATGCAGCACCCTGAAGTAACAATGTACATCAGGTCCAGCTCAAGGTCTACCATGGATCTCCCAGCTGTTCCAGGAGCCTCAAGACTTGGCATGCCCATGAGGGCTCCTCCTCTTGGCAGAGGGCAATGGTGTACTTTGGTTTCAAGTCTTTATGTTCTTCTAAATTATTGGGATAAATTTAGCAGCTAGTAGCATGGAAGAAGGGACAGAGAGTGGACACCTGCAGGCCTGTCTGGACTGCATGTGTAAGACAGCTGGTGCCTGTTCTTGTACAGTACTCACATGATCTTACATTTCTTGGCATACCTGTCATGACCTGAAGAGTCTGACATTTTTAAAATCCTCTTGACCAACTACCATTTCATTTTTATAGCACCAGAACATGCACAAGCATCTGTGAAATGAATTCCACCCAGCTGAGCAGATAATATCATTGTTCCATGTCTCCAACCTAGACCATTAGCTTTCGCTGCAATTTTGAAAGACTTAAGTAGACTAGTCAAGCTTGGTGAGAGTCCAAACCAGCCTGCTCCTCTTGCTCTTGGACATGCTGATACATTTTTCTTGACCCAGCATCACGATCACATGATTCAATATAATTTGTGTTACTACCAGGCATGTGTAAGTCTAAGGGACAAATACAGGAAGAAAGGATTTCAAAGATCTGACATTCAGATTGTGCCATTCCTACAGGCACATTCTGCAAGACAGTGAGCATTTATAGTAAGGTCCAGACTTAAGACAAAGTATTCTGAGTTCAATGGAATTTGGGTCATGAAATTCTGAGCAATATTTTCTTTCACAGGGCCTACTCTCCATTGCTTTTGATTTAAAAGCAGAAAAATGCTTTCAGTGTGTTCCTAAAATGGTTCTTTCAGACGTGATCCTCCCCTTCCCTCCCCTGCTTTTGGGGAGGTTAAAGGTGTAGCCCTTGTGACTGTCCAGCACTCACCACCACCAAGGTGAGCTCCTACCTAGTCAAATGCCTGTATCCTGACCTTCCCAGTACAGATGGAGCCTTAACAGACAAAACCCACAGAACAACTCTCTCTTTTGGTGAGTAACCTCATTCCTCATCTTGCAGGGATTGCAACATGCAGTTTTGCCCCTAACTAAAACCATCTCTGCTGGACAACAGTGGGCAGCTGTCACTGAGCCAACATCTCAAATTCTTAAGGATTCACTTCATTGTGTCTGGATGGTATGAACATGGATGGCTTCCAGTGGAACACGTCCCTGGCATGGCATGGCGGGGCTGGAACTAGAGGATCTTTAAGGCTCCTTTCAATCCAAACCATTCCATGACTTTATGACTGAGGCAGCTGGCAGAAATGTCACAACCACGAGCCTTGGCCAGCATCACCAGTACAAAAAACAGGGCAGCAGTAAGGCTCATCTAATATCAAATTAAACCCTGGTCATGGTGGATCACACTTCTCTGTTCTTGACTGTTGTGACTGCCAGGAGGACTGGGTTGTTGACTGCTCTGTTAGCATGAAATGTGACACTACTGGAGAAAATCAAAATATGAAAATATTATATTCATATTTTTCTATCCCCACAAAAAAGTTAATATATTATAAACGGTAAATAAAAAATAAAGACACAAAGCCAAGCACACCCAAAAATATACAGCTGAATATATCTGAGCTGAGACTTCATAGCTGCAACTTGGGATTTTATACATAATTTGGGCTTTTCTGTTCTTTATTCCTCATGTGGGAAATAAAAAAAAAAAAAAAAAAAAAAAAAAGAGCTCTAAAATGGACTGCTAGAACATGGAAAAAAAATGAAAAAAATGAACTATATGATCCATTTGCACTTGGCTTGTTGATTGTTGTTTTTTTAATCACAGAGGGAAAAAGACCCAATTACTGTTCTGAAATGAAAGATTCACTTTGGAGAGTCAATGACACTTGTCAGACTGCACTTTATAGCTTTTCTTCACGACCACCAGCACAATAAGCACCCACTGTTTGACTTTCAGTGAAAACATTTTGAAACGTTAAGTACATGGAAACATTCTACACAGAATATGTTCCTTATAGTTCCTAAATGTCCTCCAATGTTATTCAAAGCAAAATATTTGTTCCAAGATATGTAAAAAAGGGGAAAATTTGATGTGATGATGCTACTTCAGATTAAAACCAAGCAATTTCATTTTATGTTTTATATGCTCTCCAGTCCCACTAAGTATAATTATAGACTTCTGTCTACTTACAAATCTCTCTGTACAATGGAAAAAGCAGTAAACACAGGTTCTGCCAGCAATCAGATAACACTTATCGTAAACAATAGCTTTTACGATCTGTTTGAAATGGGTTCAGCTGCTACAACTTAAGATTTGGTTATTTTTGTTTTCTTGTTGGATTTGCAGCAGGTGGTAAGGACATGATAGAAGTGTTTAGTCACAAGAGATTTCAAAAAGGGAATAGCATTGCATTGCATATGAAATATGACAGAGATTTATTTTACAAAATCAGTTTTTCCTCTCCCAGGGGTCTCTAACTAGTTTGTAGAGGCTACTTCTGAAACTTAGTTTTTCTTCGCTCTCAGCTCTACCAGCACCTCATCCAGCCTGATGCCACACAGAGGGTGACCCACATTCAGAAGTGATTCCTTATCAGTTCTGTGTGCCAGTTTCCCATGCAAGTGGGAAATTGTACAATGCCCTGTGGTAAACACTTGCTGATAGAGGCCCAGCAAAGATGGATCAAATTTCCTGTAAATTGGAGAAGTGTGATTTATTGTAGCTCTGGAAAGCTGGGAAAGAGCCCTCAGAAGTCTGTATGTCCTGCTCTGAGTGGATACTGCCCCATGAAAATGCTACACATCACAACTGTGTGAGTGTAATATCACAACCGTGATCCCAGCAGGAGATCAAGTCAGCAAGACAGGGACAGATCTGCAAAGAGCACACAGAACCTCAAAGGCTGGGGGGCACAGGGTAGTCCCCTACATGGACCTTACCTCTTCAGAGATGCAATGGTTCCAGCTTGCACCCCACAGATGTGTTCTCCTACTCATCTCCCCATTTCCAGCAGCCCCAAAAGTGTCCTACATGGGACACAAAAATGCTTTACACACTCTCCAAATGAAAAACTGCTTTCTATCCCATTTTCTCAGTCTCAGGGAGAGCAGATCCAATAGGTCCATTCACAACTTCCATGAAGACAAGGGATGTTAGCACCAAAATTAGTGGTCTAGGATTCAACACTGAAGGAGCCACAAAAAATTATTGCAATCTCTCTCTCCCTCCAAATACTTTGAGTTGCAAGATACTTACAGTTTGTACTTTGTTTATTTTGCTAAAGCAGATTAGCAAGAAAATGGAAGGCTAACAGAACATTAAGGTCAAGAATTTAAATGAAGTAGTTAGGAAAAACAAGGCTGTAATTCTCCTAACCACTCTACGTCAACCGTCTTGCACATATTCAGAAATTAGTGTTGTTGTAGAGGCTGGGGAATTTATGCTGCAGTATACTTGTAACAGGAGAGTCACATTTATTGCAGGAACTTTTAATTTCCTAACTTGCACATTAAATTCCCAATAAAGCTTCATACTAACTGTCTTGTGGTTGTGGTGTTTAGGTTTGTTTTTTTTTTATTTTAAAAAAACTGTTATTTCCCATGCTTTTAAAATAAATGAATGAAACAGTATTTGAATACTGAAATAAATGCAGATAACTTTTGCCAATTTTTATATACAAATTACAGACTAAATGTATCAATCCACCTCACATCTATACCTTTCAAATCAATTACTGAAACAACCACAGTTAGTGTGCAGAATCCAACAGCACATGTAATTGGAGCCTTGCATATTAACACTTAGAGAAGCCTTATGGATGTGTGACTAGAACCTCAACAACCTCCAGAATTACTTCACACAGCTCAAAAGACACAACACAGTTAAGGTTCAGGGTGGAAGAAGGGGACTTGGAAATCCAAAAAGCCCCACCCATAGAGAACTGGTTCATGTTGTGTTAGCCTTCCTCCCCACCCTTCCCAAAACCCCTCCTCAGAATCATGACTAACACAGTTTCATTTGACAATTTTTTCTGTAACTGAGTTAATAAAATCTGTGGGCCAAGAACACAGCAGCAGCTGCCCCAGCCAAGATGCCACCGACGCCTGCTTCTTTGACTTGAGTTTTTCCCACCCAATTTGAACATTTATGCTTTTTCATTATATACTTAGCAAGGCATTTCTACCCTGATTAGAAGTTTTTGAGCCTCCTACAAAGGGCCAGCAAAATTTAGTTAAAAATGCTCTTTTTCTAACAAGTCAGTGAGCAGGCTTTCTTCAGTAAGACATCAAATGCAAATATCTAGCACAAACTGTTTCACCCTAATTCATATGGGTAAAGGGAGAGAAAGCCCTACAGTTCCCCCCATCCACGTCTGCCTTCAGGTCAGCATCTCTGCCAGTACAGAATCCTCACTCCCACACACTCCTTTCTTAAGTTCACATTTGCTTCAGGGAGGAAAAGATGCATTAAAAGAGGGATCCAGGACAAACAAAAGACCTCAGAGCTGACATAACCCAGCAAATATCTTCAAAGCGTTGTCCTTCCAAAACTAGGACTAAGGTACAAAACTATTTAAAAGCTCTTCTTCTTCAGCCCAAATTTGCAAGCTAGTATAAACAGCAAGAGAACAATAACACTCTCACTTCAAGAACTTATTTCAGAAATGGAGGTTAGCAAGTGACAAACATTTCTATTTTGCAGCCTCGAGGTGCAGAGCAGATCCCAAATACCATTTAACATTGTTCATAGTTCAGCCCAGTTTCAAGAGAGGCTCTATCTTTGAAATGACTGCTACAACTCATCCTACTTTCCCAGACCAAGGTTTAAAAATCCCAAAATAGCTGTAGCGAATGTGCTTGGTACAGACGTGGGGAAGGGCAATCTGGGTCGTCTTCTCCTCCCAGAACAATGCTGAAGTCTGAAGTCTGGCCAGACTCCAGGAACGCACATTTTCCTACAGATGGCTACAGCAACATTTAACAGTAGGAACCATAAAAGACTTCCACTTCTAATTATGTATATTATGATTTTATTTTTTTAAGAGGGTGGGCTTCTCCCCTCTACCCTTTTTTTTTTAAATCCTATTTAATGGTAGTCACCACATGCTCAGATTTCCCCTTTTTTATTTAGCTTTAAGATACCTCAGGCCAAACAAACTTTATCTGTTCACTATATTAAAGTCCGGTACACTTCAGGGCAGACAGAACACTGTCACAGTACTATGTAAATCAAACCCTCATGCTAAGGAAAACAGCAATGCATGCAATGAGTGCCAGTCCACAGCCATTCAGCTTTAAGTGTCACTCCCACGTTTATCATATGAATAGATGGAAGATTCCCTCAAAGCAACAGAATCTTAATTCTCTCCCCAGATTCAAATGTATGCATTCAGGAAACACTTCAAACACCAATATGTTTTCCTCCTAAGGCACACTTCTTGTCTGTAATTAGTTTCCATTGGTCAGGTGGGTTTGCCTCTATATACTGGGCTATAGAAATGTTTTAAGTGATGCTTTATGATTCATTCTATACTAATATGATTTTTTTTTCCCCTGCTAACCCAGAGTAGGAAGAAATGGAGAGAAAAAGGAGAGAAGTGAAAAAAAAGATCACCTGCAGTCATATTGTTACACTGTGCACAGTTTATGGCTGGCTCACATCCAGTTTGTGGTTGTGATAAGAAATGTGTAATCCTATTATACGGAGAGGAGTCAGAATGTACAAATAGGTCCTGGAAATAGGAACTTCTCCTGTAAGATTATTCTTCTCCATAACAGTTCTGCAAGTAGGTCTAGACGGGAGCTCCTCGCTCTTCTCCCCACTGCTTAATGGAAAGCCAACTGTCAAAACAATTCTCAGCACAGGAACTTAGATTTTTGCAGAAGACAAAAAGAAGTGGTTCTGTGCATTGGTGTCCAACATCAGCATTAATTAGAGCAAGGGCTCCGAGCCCTCACAGGCTGGCACGTCAGGAGTGGATCCCATCACATCAAGGGAGCCCAGCTTGCTCCAAAGCTGCCACATTCTCTGAAGTTGCCAAATCCTGCACATTCTGCAGTTTTAAAGAAACATTAACTGCTTATCAGTGACAAAATCTGGTTCTCATGGCATTTTGCGTTGCAGCTCCCTTAACCGTTCCCCAGGCACAGGGCAATTGGGCTGCTAGAAATATGCTCTTGCACTGGAAGGAGGAAACCAAGTGCCACCTGTGCAAGTCAGGATCCCCTGGAGTTAAATTCCTGAATAACTCCAGCCCGATTATCTATTTTTCTAATTTCCTTTGTATGACAAGATTGCATTACTGTGGTTATGATTCAAAAAGAGGGTTATGCATTCCCATGGTGCCCTACAGGCATAAGTGCTTTTGACGTAGGTCAGATAAATTAAAATACAGGACAATGCTCTCCTCAAAGACTCTCTTCACAAGGACCCTTGCAGCAGGGAGGTGATGCTATCCATGCCACAAACAGCTGTGACCCCTAGGGAAACAGGCCAGTGATTAACCTTACTCTTGTCTGACCAAAAAACACATTCACAGAAATAAGGGCTTTTGAAATGCAAAATGTTAAGAAAGAAGGGCTTTTCCTAGGAAAAGGAATAAATAAAACAACCCACCTCCAAGTATGTCATGCAGGAGTAAAGGACAAGTGATAGAACAAGAGGTCTCAAGTTGCACTAGGAGAGGTTTAGATTGGATATTAAGAGAAAACTCTTCACTGAAAGGGTGGTCAAGCATTGGAACAGGCTGTCCAGGGAAGTGATAGAATCACAATCCCTGGAAGCATTCAATAAACATCCAGATGTGGCACAGAGGGACACAGGTCAGTGATGAACATGGCTGTGCAGGATTATTGGTTGGACTCAGTGATCTCAGAGGTCTTGTCCAACCTCAGCAATTTTATGACATGGTCATAGGGTTGCAAGCAAAATACAAGCACCATAAATCAGCTGAAGCAGCAGCAGGGTACACCAGCTTATTATGAACCCCATCAGACTGTGGGTAGAGTAGTACAAGCTTCTGAACGAGCTGGTTTGATGTATTTGAAGATACCAAGCTAGACCGGGTGTATTTGCATGACACTGCAATTCCCTCTGTGACTGCAACATCAACCTACTCAGCAAGTACCAACAAAATGCCTTTAGCATCCTGTTTTCCAACTTGCTGCAGCAGCAGTGCTCACAGGTAGAAAATATAATTCTCTTCTGGGTAAAAAAGGGAATCTGAGATGAGAAAGAAAATACATAGTAGTATGAAAATCAAGATACTCTACAGTTACAGGCATAAAGGACAGTACCTAAATGGTGTCCTAGGTCAGGGGACCACACATTCATTTCCCTGAAGGATGCAGAAGGATATATGTGTAAACCAGAATTTAGGCATTTTAAATAAGCATGGTTTATTTTTTAACCTTAAATAGTACTCTCCCAATAAGATCACTAAATTCTGGATTTTCTCAGCCACTCCATGAACAAAGCATTAGGCCATACAGACACAGGGCAGCCTCAGGTTGGACTGGATATCAGGGGCCTGCCAACCTCAGTGGTTCTGTCAATCTCTGATAACTAAATAATATTTATTCCTTGGAAAATAAAGGTTGAATGTCACAAATTCTAAGTGTAAAATAACAGTAAAGGAATCAGATTTAAATTGTTCTGTTGAGTTAAAGGGAGCAATAATGCTATGTTGAAACCCAATTAGCAAAGAAGCTCATCCAGATGTCATTAAAGTGCCTTTTGCACCAAACTACCTTCACCTGATCTGACAAATGGCAAATTACCTGATGTAGCTGGACTCTGTTGCACATTAATTAGAAGAAAACAGCAGAAGAAAGAGATGGAAGGGAACTGCACAAAAGCTGCATAATTTTCCTATTAATATAAAGCTAGTGTATTAATATGAACCTAGCAGTCTGCAAAATCTTTCAGTAAAAGGAAAGTGATGAGTAGTTCAAAGTAGTGAAAGACAACACAAAAAATTAGAAATCATCCTCTTAAAAAAATCATGAGATTATTAAAAGTGAAATATGGATTCTTTATTTCTTCTGTGATTTTTAGGGTGTTGTTTCATTTTTTCCTAGCTTTTCCTCACCACACTTAGAGCTGGTACTGCAGAAAGCAGCAGCAGACACTGATGCATGCTCACAAAGACACAAATCCTCAGCCATTATTCAGCAAACAAAAGCAATGTCTTAGCTGCCCTGTGTGGTAGGGCAGGGCACTTAATCAAAACAGCCTTTAAGAAAAAAAGAGCAAATCATAATCATCTCCTGGGGGTCAGTCAGGGTTTCCCGAAGGCACCCATGGCTATTTGTTAATCCATGTGCACTGTGGGGCCAGCTCAGGAAGCCCAGGAGGGTGACTGCAGCTCTGGAGGGAGGGACCAGCTGACTCAAGCGGTCAAGGGTGGCCGTGCCCTCCCTGACACTCAGCACTGGGCACCTGCTGTGGGAGTCACACACAGCCCACAGCCTGGGGGAAAGCAATGGCACTGCAGCTCCCAAAGTCCTGACCGCCACCCCCAAAGGCTTCAGACTCAAGCTGTCCTCTCCCCATCCATGCAACACCATCTCCAGTGCACATCCCTGGTACTGCCATGCATGTGGCATTAAATAAAGGTGTGCAGCTAAGGCAGGTCCCCTATCTCCCTTGTACATTCTCCTTGCAATAATGACCTCCTGGAGACCATCCTGTAGCACCAAGAGGCACTGTCATGATGACAGAGAACAAGCTGTCACCTGGGAGGTAAATACAGTTGTATTTTTGGGTGGAAACCACTGTACTTTGCAGATGTGCTTTCTTTGAAACACTTCTATCCTTGCTTTGGATGGGTAAGGATGATTAAGAGTCATCCTCAGACTTCTGTTTTCTGTGCTGAAATTACATTGCTGGTTTTTGATATCTGGCTGAAGTGTAATTGTCGTCGTTATCAAAACAGAGCTATAGAGAAAATGGAATCCACCCTTTTGCAAAATCCTTCAGTGAGGATAAATCACATTGCCTCCATGTTTTTTACACATCAAAATGTACACAGGCAGAAATAAACCAGCAGCTGTGGCTCCAGCATAATGCACTCACAAAGAAAGATCCTTCCACATCTTCTCCACCATTTCCTGACAAACAGGCAGGCAGGTAACTGGGGAAATTTTCTCTGAAAATTTCTTGATGATTTGGAAAGTGTTCTGACACCTTAAATGCTGCTTAGGCTGTGGAAGAACAAACACTCTCCTTGTACAAGCATACATCACCACAATACCCCTTTTCCATGTATGTTGGAATGGAAAAGACCATTAACTTAATTCTTAGTCCATATAGAACACTAGAAAAAATAAAGATGTTTGCATAATTACAGGTCATTCAACAAGCCATGTTACATCAGGAATGCCTAAGAAAAGGCAAAAAGGAATTGCAAGCTTTAAGGATAATGTACATGATTTTTCCCTCTTCTTCCATTTGGTCCCTATTTCATTGTATATTATACAAGCATGTATTTTGATATCTGTTTCAACTGCACAGAAAGGAAAAACGAAGGGAGGACAAAAATATAGGAAATAAGTAAAGGCTGCCACAAGAAGTGTGAGGTTAGAAGTTGATAGTGGAGTGAAAAGGAAAAGATTGTACACTGATCTACCAAAAAAAAGCAAAACATACATGAGCTAGGAAAAATTAGAGATTAATAAGAATTAGTCAGTAATTGACAGCAGGTTTCCCACTGACCAGTTATGATCTGGACAATTATGGTAGAAACAAACTTAATTTCTTCATTTATTCATTTAACAACTCGAAATACAGGAAAAATCTTCAGATGGAAGCAGTTTTTTACAAGATCTCTTTCCTCTGAGAAACAGTAAAAGCCGAGGTTGCCTATTAAAAAGCCTACTCCTGTTCAAATTGCCAACTTGAAGACTTCAGCCCAAGAAAATTCAAGTATGAAGAAATGCCTCCCCACCTCTGCAAGCCCAGCCAAGTCCCCTCATCAGTCTCCAAACCAAACAATGCCGTGCGAGTCTACCCAGAAGAACGCAGCTGAAGTCCCAGCGCAGTTTTCATACGGCTCATTGTTTGAGCTAATTTAATTAAAATAGGGTCCAGATGATGATTATCCTGGCAAAAGGAAACTGCACAGACAATAAAATGGCAGACTGCCATGATCACTGTATCTTAGCTCTGAACAGAAAACAGAACTAAAGGAAGAGGATAAAACAAGCGCACCTTGCTAACCTTTAAAGCTGACATATTCCTACCAACACCACAGGCTAGAACAAGACTCAGCTGTTGCCCAGTGTGCTAATTTTTGGCACCCCATTAAGTGCTGTGAACATGACCATGATTAGTTTAAGCAGGAAGATCTACCATCACAGTGTGCTGCAATGACAGCTTAGTCACACACACCGTCCATGCCAGGCACTGAAGGTGGCATTATTTATGGTCCAAGCCCTGGTGGGAAGTTCAGGTGGTTTGGGCTCCACTCCCAACACCATGGTGCAATTTCCCAGGGAAATGCAGTGCTTGCCTCCACCTACAAGAGCAAGGTCGTGTCAAGCTTATATGGTCTATATAAATATTTAAATATAATAAAATTATAAAATTTTAAGAATATATAAAAAGCTCAGGGACTGAACTTCAGCTGTCTACAGAGCTCCACTCAAATCAGAAGCAGTAAGCCTTCTATGGAAACCTTTGCAAAAACCATTCTTGGATTAGGAATATTTCTTAAAACTCTGTAGGGACATAAATCATTGCTGCTGATCTGCACACTCTCATAGTTCAAAGTCTAGTAGTACCAAACTGAATTTCACTGGCTGAGAATAACTATTTCCATGAGCAGACATTTCTAAATTAGGGATGCTGTTAGGTTTTTCATAATGACTGGAAGATATTTTCTGCATGCAATTTCAATTCTCATCTACACACTCCAAACCAAAATTTTTTCCTGTTAATGTTGTACAAGTATATAAAAAGGATTAAACAAACAAATTCAGCCTCTGCCCAGCAGATGCATGTTTTTTTAATAGAAAAGCAAAAACGTAAGGAAAAAAAAGGTCAAATTATTTGATCAATGCCAAAAAGCAAGCTAGTGGGGAACTGGGAGTGGAGGTGAGCACATGATTTCAGCTATAGATTTCAGAGTTTGAGGCCAGCAGTTTACCTGATAGACCTCCTCTTGGCTCTTGGGTGTCTAAATGCATAGTCCACCTTTATAAATAAATAAACATACCTAAACCAGAATGAAGACACTTTGGTTTAATGCCTGAGAGGAAACTAGTTGCTTCATTGAGAAGAGGTTCAAACCTATTTCTCTCCAACAGCCTTTGGGATACCACACAAACGATGAGAAAGCCAGAGATTTCAGTAAAGCAGCAGCTGATCACTCTGTCTCAGGTACATCTCTGAAACAGAGAAAACAGATCACTGCTCCCAGATTAGGCTTTACAGGAGGCACACTGAGCAACTCCAACATGATTGTTTTGGAGGAGAGCTACTCTAACCACTGACAGAGCCTAAAAGACACTGCATGATGAGGCAGAGGGAGTGTTCCATAAAGCTCTAACAGAAATACAGTCCTTTCAGATTGGTGTAGTCATCCTGTCTGTTTATCTCAGCTTAGAGGAACACAACATGTGGAAGAGAGACCATAAGGCAACAGGAGCAGCCATCAGTCATCTTCACCTCCCGCCATTAGTTTCAAGTGCTTTCTGCACTAACACACCATGGGCAGCTGCTGAAGCTGCTACATCATCAAGTGATTGTGAGTGCTGGGAAGAGAGCCTTCTGCAGATACATCCTTTCCCAAACACACCTTTCTAACAGCAAGAAGTTTGAGACTTTTCTAGCTCAGACAATTCTTTGACACGGAGTGATAAAACCCATCCACACAGCCAAGGATCTGCCCTCAGCCAGCAGTAATTAAAATTAATCATTCACAATTATTTTCATGGGTATGTTCAGAAAGAGACACCACACCGCCAGCTCGCTGACTCCTCAAAGCTGACAGACCTTG
The DNA here is from genome assembly GCF_027579445.1 of Ammospiza nelsoni. Lineage (NCBI taxonomy): Eukaryota > Metazoa > Chordata > Aves > Passeriformes > Passerellidae > Ammospiza > Ammospiza nelsoni. The sequence goes on from NC_080635.1 coordinate 72,501,393, forward strand.
AAATAGGCTGTGGTCAGGTACAGCGTGTCCCTGGGTTTCAAGCAGTTAAAAACATGCTTTGCATATTGATTCACCCCTCCACCCTTAGTGCTGACAGCCAGAGCCACCCCTGTCCTCCAGCCCAACACCTGAGCTGGCATTAGGGAGAGGAATTGGTAAGAAAAGTGATTTTTTAAGTGATTTTTAAGTAAGTACTGCTATGCCTATGATTATTGCTGCCCTGCTGGAACTCAGGGCCCTGTGAGTGCTAAAAAATTTCTTATTCTTGAATCGCAGTATCTTCTGAACTCAAGATTCTTCCCATTTTCCACACCTCTGTATTATGTTTTTAATCACTATCTTCTTTCCTTTCAGCTTCACTGGTCACTGCCTATGCTATTCTAAGGTAGAGAGGTTTTGAAGGAACAGAGTAGCCTGAAGGTTATCAGTTTCCATGCCTCAAAAGCCACTGAAGAAATTAAAGAGGTAAAAGAATTAATGAAATTCAACATAAGGCATTAGGACTGTCACTTTCTGGAACACTGTTTACTTATACAAGCAATTTTTATGGGACTGAACATTTACTATTCATGATAGCAGCCTTGATCAATTCTGCTTCTTTGAAACTTACTGCAGAAACATAAAAGCATCTGTCTTACGTATATAAACCCAAAACGTGTAAGCAGCAAGACCAGGATTGTAACCAGTGCAAGGAGGAAGCAATCTCACACCTAACAGACCGCAGATCCCTCAGCATCAACCTGCATAGTGCTCCTTCCTTCCCAGCAACTGGAATATTGATTTTTACAATATCTACCAGAAAAAAAAGGTTTTCGGCAGATATAGAGAAGGAGGAGCAGGGTAATGGGATTGTCTGCTTCCCACACCACATGTGTTCTGTAGTTGGAGCTCAAAGCTGAATTAAAAAAAGAGATGGTGGAAGATCCAACTTCTTACATAAATCAGCTTGGCATGGCTTTCAGTCAGAAGACTTGAAAGAAACAGATATTCTGCCTTTGCTAAAATGGAAAATTGTCAGATAAATATGTTTGCCTTTTTAACTAGAGTGGTCTTTGTAAGTAGGTATACTGTTGTGCAGGAAACAGGAGCACTGACTGGAGAGTGGAGAGTTATGCAGGCAGGGCTCAGGAAATGTCTCTCTTTGGGAAATTATAAAACTATGTGAACAGTAGAACAACAGCAGCACTCAAGCTCAAGAGTCTCTCTGGCCATCAGCAACACTACAGCAAGTCTGCAAACATCACCCCGACTTCTTTATGTTTTATGCAGGGTACCCACCAACCTCATTTTTCCTGTATTGTTTATTTACCCCATGCTTCTCTTGTATTGTTCATCCCAATCTTTAATCATCACAGTTTCCTAATTCAATCCTTAAGCCACTTTCTCACTGAAGATGGTATTCAAGGTGTAAGGACACTAAAATTTGGGGCTACCCCTACAACCTCTCCTTTCTGCACCAAAAGCCCTGCACACTTGCACTTGTAACTTAAGACACAATATTGTGCCAACTCACAGATTGGCTCTCACTTCATCCCCTCCTTCCACAGCCATGAGTATTCTCAGCTCACAAGAGCAGTAGGGATCAGTGTCTCCTGCCAGGCTGCCAGGGAAAGTCCCACCAGCATCCCAGCTTCTCCCCTGTCAGGGCATTTGACTAAAAAGCCTAATTTTGACTTGTGCAGAGTTTATATATGTTTATATATTTTTGCCCCACCTCACAAAATTTTGAAATTATCTGGGAGAAGGAACTCAAAGGTGTGAATCAGAAAAATAATTTAAAAGGGCGGGAGCCTGATTTCCTAATATATTACAAGCACTTATCCCTTTGGAAAGTCAAGACTAAATTAATCACAGTTAAAATATTTTACAAGCTTGTACAAACTCAACAGGGACCTTGACTGAACTCTAGAATATGGGGAAAAAGAAAAACAGAGAAAGTGGAGAGGGAACTGATAGAAGCAGCATGAAGAGCTCCAAAACAACCTTGGGAAACCAGAAAGGGCACCACAGAATGGTTTGGATTGGAAGGGACCTTAAAAGACCACCTAGCTCCAGCCCCTCTCCCTTGGGGGACACCTTGCACTAGACCAGGTTGCTCAGGGCCCCATCCAGCCTACCCTTGAACACTTCCAGGGAAAGGGGCAGCCAGAACCTCTCCTCAGGAGACAGCCACAGCAGGGAGAGCAGTTGGGCAGGCACACATGCACATGGGAAAGACACAGCTCATTGAAATTTCCTGGCTGCTCAAAGGAAAAAGAAGAGATCCCAGATGAGCAGGCATGGACTCACTCTCCCCTCCAGAGATGTGGAGCAGCTCTGTCTGAGCAGAGATGAAAGCCCTGTATCCTCTTCCAGCAGCCAGACAATCCTGCTAGTAATGGATTAAAGTGATTTAAGTAACTATACATTTAATAAGGTGAAAAGGGCAACGACACAATTACATTTTGATTGTTTTAAACTACATATTGCTTTGCAATTCTGCTCCTGTTTTAAATAAAAAAGGTAACACTTTTTGCCAGAGCTGACATGGTATGTGTATATAAGCAAGGCAAAGAACACAAAAGAGAAGTACCATCTTCTATTAGTCAATTGACAGAGAATACAGATGAGCTTTCAGACACCAGGACCAGCAGACAGGAGATCTTCACAGAGCAAGGACCACTGCTCTCTAAATACATAAACACAAATGGACATGTTTGTATATACACATATATAAAAACTTCCTACCTTGCTTTAAAATCCAAAATGCTTTCTCAGTGCTGCCAATAACAAATAAAGCTCAAATTTCCTTTGGTTGGAGAAAGAAAATCACAACTAAGAAAAACAGACGACGGAAGACCCCAGCAGCAGCAGAAGATGCCATTAGCTATTACCTACTGTGATTATGGAAAAATGCTATTTTTTATTCTGCAGCCTCTCTTTGCCATTCTTTTCATCCACCTTGAAAATGATTCCAGGATTTATGTAAATAAAGGGTCATCTGGGGGTTGCATGCTCCTGGCTAAACCTCCCTGGCCCCTCCCATGGGAAAAAAAATAAAAAATTCAAGCAGCAACACAGAAAAGTTTTCAATGTTCTGACAATTTCTTCCCCATTTCCTAATGTAAAGTCTGAGCAGTTTCTGTAAAAAACTTCACACCAGTAAATCTACATCAGCAATTTCTTTACCCTTTCTTTGAGAAGTCGCTGCATATAAGATGTATTGCTGCCTCATGGACAAACACACACAGAGCCTTTGGCACCAGGGAGAGATGTTTCAGGGCAGTGTGAGGATTTGATGGCTGTCTTAGCTTTCCTTGCACCCTGAGCAGCCTGCATAGCCTAACAGCATTAGCTTACTAACAGATATATTAATAGGTGTGGGGGGAGGGAAAGGAAGAGGGAAAAAAAGCCACTAAAACACATTCCACCTACACATCTCACTACTAATCATAAAGTCAGGTAGAAAGCAAATTGCTTCTCCAGGACCAGGAGAAGAAGAAAAGAACAATAAGACAAAAGAGGGGAAAAGCAACTATTTTCATCTTTTTCTGAAAATATACTAGTTGCTGTATTTATCAATTCATGATAAGGAATGAGAAAGTAAAAAGAAGAAAAAAACACAACCAGCACACCAAAAAACAAACAAACAAAAAAACAAAAACAAAAAAACCCACAAAAAACAAAACCCAAAAAACAATGGAAGAACTGCCACAACATCTTGCTGTTAGTAATTTCAGAGTGATAAATATAATGTTGGCCTCAGACTGCTAGAAGGATTAGATTTAGCTGTAAAACAAGTAGTGCAGTTAACAGTTGCTGTTGGGTCTGGTGTTAGGATTAGAAAGCACTGCTAATCACAAGAAATGTAAAAAGATTAAGAGGTGATGGTTGCCAGTAAGGTTTTAAAAGCATGTAAGTGCTGGAATTCATTTTGGGATTAAAATTCCTCAAGTGAAAAAAAAAGTAAAGGATAGATCATAAATGGCAGCCAGTTCCACCTGCACTGCCCAAAACCATTTCCCAAGCATTAAGAGAATTAATTGTGGAAAAGTGAAATGCATGCCATGGCTTATACTGAATGATCCTAGGGCAGCTTTAGAGAGGAGAAGCAAGTATTTCTATTCGGGTATCTATGAATAGACTATGGCAATCTAAAACCTGTTTGAGTTCAGAGATTTTGCTTACCAAAATCTTGCCTGGACACTGGAGTTGCAATTTTTAAAGGCATGGTAAAAGGAATGATGATGGCATTTTGTATCTGCATCCTTTCAGCAGGCAGGATAAGACAACATGTTGATCTCCTAGTTTGCTTCCAGCTTGTGTAGATCCACCTCTAAGATCAGTTTATGTTCTTAGTTACCAAGGATAAACAAAGCTCCTCATGTAAAATAATCTGGAGTGTGCGAAAGAGAACTCCCAGAAAAAACAAACAAACAAACAAAAAACAGAAAGGAGAAAAAAATTATCTTGCGAAGACCTCTAAGTAAACACAAACTTTTAATAAACAAATTTGAATTCTGGATTAAAAGTTTTACTAAAAAAGCCTTTTAAACAGTGCAGACCACAGCATCTTGGTCAGATTCCCTTATGACAGAGTGGTCTCCATCAGCATCAAGTGCAAAGTTCATTGCTGGCACCCTCAGCCACCACCACCCCAAACTGCACAGCTGGAGTACAACACCTTGAGGAGAACACAGACCTCTGCCAAGCCCACCAGGTTCCCAACAGGCCTGATGGACAGCCAAAAGCTTCCTGATGGTGAGGCCACCTAAAACTTGCCTCTCTCCCAGAGTGTCCCACATTTATCCAATGATTCAGAGTAAATTTCAAGTTTAACCAGGACATTCTGTGAGCACTGCCTCTGCACAGCCCTCCAAGGGGCTCAGATGCTGATTCAGACCAGCCTCTCTCCAGTCATTACTTAACCCTCTGTAAATCTCAGCCTTGCTATTCCAGGGGTTGGGGAGCAATAAGTTAAGATCACTTCATCATTTTCTACACACCTTTCAGTTAAGTGTTCCTGGTGCATCTTCCTGGATGATTTTCAGACTCCCTAAGTCTGTTTTCCCTTCTGTTGCCCGAAAATGAACATTTTTTCCAGATGCCCGTAGCAGCAGCAGAAATAACCATCTTCCAAGAGTTATAAAACAGTTGTATTTAATAATAGAGGTGAAAGCATTGTGCATGATTTCTGCAGAAGTCTCTTCAGTAGAACAGATGAATTTATTCACTGCATTATGGAACAGTTTGAGAAAACAAGATCATACAATGTACACTGCCTCTATTTAAATGGTTTCATTTCTATTCATGAGTGCTCTGATTAGATACACTGAAAATATCATCAGTAAGAAATAAATAATTCTGCCAAATTAATAGTTGTTGATTTCTTTTACCTGAAAATGTAAGTAGCATCTCATTCACACTAGACAAAGCTACTATAATTTGGATATATCGATCTTGTTGGTTCAAGTCCACACAGCACATAGAGGCAGGTGTGCATCTACATTTTCTTAGCATCAAGCAACTTTATAAAATTGTGAGTTCTTTCATGAGTGGAGAAAGGCTAAGATGCACTTTGCATGGAGAGGCTTTGTAGACAACTAGGGTGTTTTTTTTCCTCTAGCTGTTTTCCCCAAATAGAGGGTTGAGAGAAATAAATTGCTTTAAATGCAGAAAATTGTTTAGAAATGGTATTTCAGGGAATACAGGTGAATTTTCTGTATCACACAAAATTAATCCAAGCTCAGCAAATGCTCTTTAATTAGAAACACCTTTAGAAAGGAAGCAGCCAAAAGTAACCCTCACAAACATCTTTATATTAAGGGAGCTACTAACCAACCCCAAAACAGCTTCTCCAGGACCTCCCTCCCCATGAAGTATTTTCCTGGAGAAGCACAGAAAGGGGTGGATTTGTGCAAATGGAGCAGAATGTATTATTTAGCAGAAAGATCTGACTAGTATTTTCTTTAGGAAAAAACAGACTAAAAACATAGAGTTAATATTTTGTTTTAGACATCGCAGAATGATGGAATGCCAAATGACCACTCAGCTTATGAACATCTGAGAAAAAACCCTCCACAATCTGAAAAATTTTTCCAGTTTGAGTCAACAATGAATTCATCTAAGAATCAAATATAATTGCTGTAACATTTCAAAAAAAATTTAAATGCACAGCTCAGTACCTTAAGAACAGCCTGTTTGCACAGCAGCCAAGTGATACACCTCAGAGAGCTACTGTTAGCTACTGCAGGGAAGATAAATCAAGAAAATGCTGAGTTGAGGTGCAATTTGACAGTTATTAGCAGAACAGGAGTAATTTGATGAAGGAAAAAAATCTGACAAAATCTCAGTTCACAGCAAAAGATTTTGGAAGCCTATTTGCACATAAATTGGAAAAAATAATTCTTGCATTATAAACTGATGAAGATGAAACAATATACCCTAAATCCTAACATATTTGAAATTATTTTCTTTGATTCAAAGCCGATAATCCTGTAACAGGCAGTAACTAAACAGGAGCTTTAACAGACTTGCTCTGCATGTTGAAGAGACTGCACAGCCTGATCTTGATCTGGGGCCATTCAACTATCAGAATAACTGGATTTACTGCCATTCGCACCTTTGTTTTTGCCATTTGAAAGCATCTCCAGCACACAAAACACTGGGCTGTGTTTTAAGCATTAGCAGCATAAATATCCCCTGGTGTACCGTATGCTTCACCACTGCTGCCTTCCTGTAAATCAAGCACACAGCCAATCATCTTTTTTATGTTGGACTCTAATGGCAACTTTATTATTCAAAGTCAGGCTGTACAGAGCCACGTCTCATGGGGACACGAAGCAGCTCAGGAGCAGGTTTATGACTGAGCAAAGGAAGATTCAAATCTGGCCATGATCTTCCCACTACAACCCCACCACCTCTTCCAATTTATCTGCATCTTTCCATTTATCTCTTCTGTGTAAAAGACTTTTTAAAAAAACCAAAACTCCCGTAAGTAAGAAAAACAAATTAGAAAGCCTTTTCTGCTCTTCAGGAACCACCTCTTTGTGTCCCCATAAATGCTCAGCGTAAATGTTTTTGCTCACATACTTGTAAGCAGATAAGTTGTTCTTTACTGCATTCCAATTAGATACATAAAGAGATACCTTTCGTGTCATTATATCAAACTCTTCTACAAACATACAAAGGCATTTTATAGACTGTTGTCTTTTCTGCTTACTACTGAATTCTCACACTCAGCACAAGACGCAGTAAAAGTGAACGATACCCTTCCTGTGTTTACTGTGCCCACCAAGAACCATTAAAAAAACCAAATAAAACAACTTAACTATGATTTCAACAGCACAAACTGTTCTCCCATGCAGTTCTTTTTCCTCTCTCCCCCCACTCGTCTTTCAGTTCATGAAGATAGGGAACATGAAAACTAAATGGATTTATGTGTAAATAATTCATCTTTTCAGGCACATCAAACTAATACCTGAGTTCATCCAAGGGGTTCGCCAGATGTAGCTGATTCTAGTGGTATTTTTAAACAGCATTCTGGAGAGCTGGTCACAAAAGGCTGCAAGGAAATGCTGAACAGCTGTGTTGATAGAGTTGTTTTTAAACAACACGTGTTGAAATTCTACCTATCCTTACTGAACACAGCTGACAGGGACACATTCCCAGCCGTCCTGAACTGCCACTGCCTTTTGGAGACTCGTGCCTGCACAAGACAGGCTTTGTGAGTGGGGTGAGCTCTGGCACATCTTGGGAAGACGAAGAGAATTACAAAGGCAGAGCATCGTTTTCCTGCCAAGTAGCAGGAAAACATGTGGCAATATAAAGCATCTTTAGGAGCACGAGTCCCACAGGGCAGGCATCCACACAAGCTGAGCTGATCCTGTGAGCCAAGTTGCCTTAAACCAAGGTCCCATAGGGACTGGGAAGTGAAGTGATGGTAGTAACTCTGCTTCTCTTTAAGCCATGAAGGAAAGTAGAAAGTATTTTGCGCATTTTTAAACATCCTAAGTACAAACAATGGATTAATTCTTCAGGAAGTCCAACAATTAACCTTTACTATACTTGCATGTCAAGTCATATTTCTTGTGCTAAATAAACCATAGCGAACTCCTGCAGCTAAAAAGGGCAAAAAGAAAATCTAGGGACTTGTGTTTTTTTTTACTCTTTTAAAAGCCAAAATCTAAACCGTTCCATTCTGCTCGCTTTAATAACACCAGTGATCTCTCTCCTGCACATGTTAGAAGAGGAGTCTGCAAAAGAGGAGCACGGAAATAGGTCTTGCACACAACAAAGGTCTGTTCCTCTGATTTACAACAACTTCTCATTGTACAAACTGAATTAGAAAAACCTGCAAAGAAATACAATTAAATTTCAGAATATAACAACCATTTTAGTAACAGAGCTTTGTCTGTGCAGGAAATGGTTCCTTAAAGTGAAGAAATCATTTTGCCATTTGGAAACCTTGAGCAGGTTAGCAACCCACTACTGTACCTGAGATTAATTTCTGCAGACAGCTTTGTATCTTCAAATTCACTGAAGTGGAGATTTATTGTAACAAAACCAGAGAAAACCACTGGAGGGATATGTTGCAAGTGGAGCAGGGCAAAAGGAAAACTAACACAGAAAAGACAATATTCTTGGATTTGCAGTACAACCATCCCTGATTTATTCCAAGAGAGTTTGTGTTTCCAGTCTAAATCAACATGGCTACTACTATAACTTATAACACACAGAGATAAGATTTGGTGAAGAGCAAAGTTTTGCAGAATGTTCTTTAGATAAGTTTCCTTAGAAATAGCTCAAAATAACTTTAAGAATTATCATCTTAATGACATGCTTACCCTTGAGGGGAAATTTTGAGCCCTTCAGCAGAAAGCAACCTCACTGCAAGAAGGATTTTAATGGCTATGAGTTACTGTTTATGCAGTGGAAGCCCTCTTTAAATCAAGCATGTTTAAAAGTGTCTTTGTTCTGAAGCTGCCTGTATTGGGCACCCTATCACAAATTTATGCCCTCATGCTTGGCAGGGCAATTATGTCCATGGACCCACATAAAATGTCTGTGAGCAACATGGACTCTTCCACCCAGCTAATCTTCCCACATCACATAGAAAAATTAAGTGTTTCATAGTCCTTGTGTATGGAAGCCACTCTAAACCCAAATGTGCAACATTTTCTGTCTGCAAGGTACGCATAAAATACATGTATGATGAGGACACATACATTAATTGATTATGACAAAGAACCACCACAAAGCAGTCCATCATCATAATGAAATGCTTACAGTAATCCCTATGGAATTATAGTCCTGATCTTTGGTGATGTGGAAAACAGTATTTATTCCCTACTTCAAAAACTAAGAACACTTGCAGCAATCTCTTGCTTGGAAGTTCAAAACTGAAATTCTTCTTACTCTAGCACAGCTGACAGCATTAGCTGCGGAGAAGCTTGCTTCCAGTAGAAGTGGAATGTAAAAACAAAGTTGCTGTGACCTTAACAATAATCCTGTTTGCATATTACAATACATTTTCCTACTATAACAAGGCAAAGTCCCTGGTGTTCCGGTCAGAAAAAGTCATCTTCCAGTAAAAGCATACTGTGATCAATAACATTTTCTTAATATATTATATTATCTCCCACTGAAACACTTTTTCACTTGGCATTTCAGGCTGCCGAGTAGGGGAAATTCATGACAAAACTAAGATAGTAAATGAGATACTGCAAATTAATTCCATCCAAGAACAATCTTTTCGTTCGTGAGCAATTTGACAAGCCAGTGTTGTCTGACTTCAGCAGAAGCTTTCTCAGCTTTCAAATACACAGGAAACAGAAGAATCTGCTGCACTACCATACCCAACTTCACTTCAGCCTGCATAATTTTGTGTTAAAATACATTAGACTTTCAACAGACAACTCTGAGAACAGAATTAGTGGGGCATACTTTAAATATTAGTTTAGAAAATACACTGAGAAGTCTGCCACATCAATCCTGTGAATTTCTGTTTTCAAGTTACAGCCCAAAGCATGGCAGGGCACAGGAATTCTGCACTTCCTTAGAGGATTTGCCACAAACTCTCCTGCAACCCAGGCCCAAGTGATCACAATGCCAGGTGAAGGATCTCAATACAGCAAAGTTCAAAGACAGCTTTGTCACATGGGCATTACAGCAAAGTACTTCTCCATCTGCACATCTGAAGTCTCTTTTGCTGTGATGAGTAGCAGCTTTATTGCCCCGTTAGAGTTACTGTCCTCCCACAGGCTGAAAGGATGACCTGGTGGCACATAGCCAGGAGCAGAGCCCGTCAGGATTTTAACAACAGCAGTTGTGCATTTACTGAGAGCAGCTGGTGTTCAGTGTGGCCCAGGAAGGTGTGATCCCTCAAGAAGGCTGGGCTGTGTGCAGGATACTGGGATATTGTCAGTAGGATTACTGACAGGCACCTGATCTTGGCATGATTAGGGGAAGAATCACTGCTCTATTAATATTTCAGCATAAGGAATAAGGGGCAGGCAGCTGTTGAATATTCATGCTGTAGCAATGCTCTCTGTATGAATTCTCTAGCAGGCACATGTAAAGGCTGCACCATTACCCCAAAGAGTTTACCATCCAAAACTCCAATTAAAGAGATACTTTAGCATGTACCCTGCTTTAAGCTCACAGGGCAGGCTCACTGATTAATTGTATTCTTACAGTGAAGGATGTGCTCCATTTTTTTATTAACTCAAGACTCATGTTGAAAACAACATAAAAGGGAGTGGGAGAAAACAGATGAAAATTTAATTTACATCTGCAAATCCCAACACATCATGAGATCAGAAACATGTAAAGGGCCAAACAACTCATCTACCCAAGAAGTCATTCATAAAAGATAAACATCCTTTTTAAAAGTGGAGGAAACTCATGCAGAGAAGATGCACAGTACTCAACTACAAAATAATTCCAAGAAGCTTCATGTATACTTCTGAGGAAGAGGAGGCAAAGTTAAGATTGGTGCCACTGATAAGAAGGAGCACAGGTGACATTTTAAGCAAACTAGATAGGAAGGACAAAATAATCAGGGCTTTGAAGGACAGGACTACGTTTATGCAGGTTCCTGGTTGTGGAGTTTTGTGGGGTTTTTAAATTTTTTTTTAAAAACAAAATAAATTAGGCAGAAAAATCTTCATATAAATGAGTACTTATAAAAGAGCCTTTCTAGGTGAATCATTTCTTTTACGATTAATAAAATCTGCAATCAGAGCAACAACATTCTGATGACTTTTTGCCATTTGCAATTATCGCTCATCCCAGCACCAAAAAGCTCATTATTATTAAAGCTGACAGAAAGAATACTTAACTGCTTTTATAAAAGAACTTACTTTTTTAAAAAAGAATCAAGTTTCTAAGCTTTCTTTCTACTTCCAAATCTTCTGTGTGAAAAAAGGCTATCCTAACAACCCCTGTGTGTGTCACCTTTGATTTCCAACACATAATTTGGATAAAAGCATCCAATTTGTACAGTAACACAATGCATTGCAGAATAACACTTCTAAGGTTTAAAAGCAGCCTACAAAGAGTATAGAGTTAACATAAATCTGTAAAAGTACAAACATATAGTTTATACCATAAAAATATATATTTTAACCTTTTTTACAGCAGTTTTCTCCTAAGTAACTAAAACCATTAAAGATACTGTAGGACTTGTAGCATTCCTACAATTCCTGTGAATAAGAGTGCATAATCTCTATTTTAAAGGCATGGAAGTTGAGGCACAGCTATTACTAAGACAGCTGTGGAAGAGACAGGAATGGGAACCATATCCAACCCCAAGCTTTTGTGACTAAATCCATGTCTATTTGACATGTATTATCTATAGGCAGAAATGAACACAGGTATTTTTGGCACCTAAAGAAATGTTAAGAGTGAGTCTTGTCTGTGCCTCACTCCATCCTTGCTCCCCGACATAACAGCACAGTAAAATCAGAGTTCTCTTAAAAAAAAAAAGCAAAAAAACCCAAACAGACAAAAAACACAAAAAAAAAAACCTCCAAAAAAACCCCAACAAAAAAATCCACCAAACCCCCCCCCCCAAAAAACCCACAGGCCAACCCCCTCTAAAAAACAACCAACCAAAACCAACAACAACACAACAACCAAACAACAACTCAAAAAAAACCCCCAAAAAAACCCCAAGAAATGGATGCAAAGTCAGAAAATACTGCCTGATTCATAGGTGCTTGGGAAGCACTGATTTGAGCTTTTTATTACCATGTATCCCCAGTTTGTCATGATTTAGTGGATGGTTAAAGGTGGGGAGCATGTGGCGAGCCAGAACCTCCCTGGGGTGTGCAGTAAGAGAGGTAACAGGTGCAAGCTGCATCAAGGGAAAGTCTGGGAAGGGAAAAGGAAGAAGGACTGAGAGCAGATGCTCAAGCAGCAGAATGGCTGTGGGGAGGCTGCAGAGGCCCCACCCTCAGGGGTATTAAAGGACTTGCTTGGACACGGACACAGCCCTGAACAACCTGCCCTGCCTCTGCAGTTTGCCTGATTTGAGCAGGAGCTTGGGCAAGATAATCCCTCCAAGGTCATTCCCAAACTGAACTGTTCTTTGAACACCATCCCAAAGACAAGTGAGGTTGCCGTTTGGTTTCTCTGCTGCATCCCAAAGCTTATCACAAATTCACCCAAGAAGTGTGACCCTGGATTTCTGTGATTAACTGTTTTTTGCTTTATTTGGCTTGCTCCTTCTTCTGAAAGGGATAAAATGGAACAAATCCAAATCTTTTCTTTCACCCACTTGAAAACTGTGAAAAATGAAAAGCAAAACACAATCACTCTGCTCAAGCTCCTAAACACACGTGGTCATTTGAGGTCTCGCTTAGAGTTTACACACCTTCCTGACTTCTCCTCCTAAGAAATACTCCAAAAACAATCAGTCTGCTGCGTAGGGAGACCCACAGTTATTAAAATAACTTCATCACCAAAACAGCTCTCAACATCATTTCAAATTCCTCCCCACCACCCGTACTATTGTAAGAGATGCTGCATATGGTGAAAATTAATTCAGTTTGAACCAGAAAACACTGGGGTTAAGTACTTCTTCAACTGGAATACAAAAACTGCAACCACACGTGACTGTCAGGATATACAGGGCTACAGTCAACATGCAGAAATACTATTTATATCCTTCAGAAAAATTGAGTTAAAAGGCTTTTTAAGGGGAACAGCTGAGCTAGGAATATCCAAAAATGGGTGAGACAGACAAGTGTGCAACTCCTACATGCAACTCACTACCAGAAGGAGACAGTGGGAGTCCATCCTGAAACTCACAGCCTTTTCTAACAATTTCTCTCCTGCAACAGAAGCCTCGAAGAGGAAGCCTGGACACAGCTGGCTTCTCATTTCCAAATTACTAGTTTTTAATTCTTTTGTTACACATACGTTATATAACCAGATCACAGCCACCGTGGCAGAAACGCCCATGGGCATCCTACAGCTCAACAAAATCACTTTGCAGTAACTGGATATTCAGCCTAAGATTATCCCAGACACTTCATACTGATGTGACTAGGCAATGTGGCAACTTATCACAAGCCAGATTTACTAGACATTCCCCACCACAGAAAGTGAATTAAACTGTCACTCATCACCGTATGAGCTGCACTAGTGTAACAACTACTTCATGAGTTGAACAACACTCCTCTGAATTAAAACCAACACACTTTCTTGCAAATCTTTATCCTCCTTTCTGCACATTTTTTTTTCCTTTCCACTTCTCTTATTTTTTGCTCAATTTTTTCCTCCCCTGACTTAGTATTTTTAACCCCCTTTGCTCCACTTGCACTCCAGTGCATTCTTTTGTTATCCTTGGCAGATACAAACAGAGGGATTTGCACAGGAGCTCCAGCCACCCTGGCCAAACTAGTAATGATGAACTCAGCACTGGACTACTACTGTCCTCTTGGTGCTTCCCCTAGGGAATCAGACAGCAAAGCTTCCAGGAAGACAGGACTACATCTCCTTTCCCCAAGAACCATCTGATCATCATGTCAAGCTAAGGCCGAGACTGTATTCCTGGGTGTTTCTTCTCTGGTATATCTCCCAACATACATGCTCTACTAAAATACAGAAAAAGCAGATGCATTACTCATCGTGAGGGCCACCAAAAAAAGAAAAAGAGCAGAACGTTTGATTTAACCACTACTACAATTACAGTTGTTGGCATCTGCAATTTGTAGCATCACACACACACACATGCAGGGACAAACATAAAGAAGGAATATAAAGTAAGTCTTGTTCATAACTCAGACTTGATTTCCAGCAAGTTTCATATACATATTATTATTATATACACTATTTATGGTTGTGTACTGGCAGTACAGAAAAAAGGATTAAATACACTCTCTCATGCACACTTGTACACACCCAAGCATACACACAATTTCCTGATCTATTGTGAATATATTAATGAGAGGAATTGAAAAAGAATTTTAAATTATTAAAGTTACATGGAAAGCTTTAAGCTAGCTAGCTTTCTTTAAACTAGCTAAGCTTAAAGAAATAAACTAATTTCCAAGAGAGTTTCACTATTTCCAAAGTGTAGCTCATGCACATTTATGGGAAGAGGTTGCCAGAAACATTGTGATGAAGGTGCACTGGGGATACTGAGGTGTTCAATAAGGAATCTTGTGAAGAAAGAGCAAATGCTGGAAGTAAGGAATGCATGACAGTGTATAAGAAAGATCAAACAAACTGAAAATATGAAAAATAATATGGGACTTAGTAGTCTTGACAGACAGTGGGTACAATCTGAGCCAGCAACATGCCCTTGGCACAAACCCAAGTGTGTCCATTCTGAGCTGCGCTGGTGAGAGCACAGCCAGCAGGCCCAGGGAAGCAATCTTCCCCATTCCTGAAGGATTTGTGAGCCCTCCAGAACACAAAGGCTTTGATATACTGGAGAAAGTCCAGTGGAGGATAGTGGTGTCTGGAACAGAGGTCTCCCCCAGATCTTACTGCATTTTCTAATTCCCCAAAAGGAAGGTACAAAGAGAACAGAGTGAGCCTATTCTTGAAAGGGCAGTGATATAACAAGTACAAAGAAGCTACAACGAAAGTTCAGGTTATAAATGAAGAAAATATCCTTCATGAGGTGGTGAAATATGGTAACAGGGGTCTAACAAGGTTTTGGAGTCTGCATTCTTGGAGATATTCAAAACCCAACTGTATTTGGTCCCCAGCAACCTGCTTTAAAAGTGACGTTGCTCTGAACAGGAGGCTGAACTAGACTGGTGTTTTCCAGCCTGAATTATCCCCAAAAAATTACGTATCTGGATGGAAGAAGC
Source organism: Ammospiza nelsoni (assembly GCF_027579445.1). Taxonomy (NCBI): domain Eukaryota; kingdom Metazoa; phylum Chordata; class Aves; order Passeriformes; family Passerellidae; genus Ammospiza; species Ammospiza nelsoni. Next base: position 72,516,701 of record NC_080635.1, read on the forward strand.
AAGAAAGCTGGTTGAAGGAGGCCAAGAGGACAAGAAACAGCATAAAGGCACAGGATTAGCTCCATAATGAAAAAACAGAGAAGTGCAAAAAGAAGCTAGAAAAGGGAATAAGCAAGAAAATAGCAGGCAGGATCAAGACTGAGGAAGAAGCAAAAAAAAAAAAAAAAAAAAAAATCAAATCTCTGTTCACAAAATTGAACTTTCCTCCCATAGGCAGGAGGTGAAAAATTCCACAAGAGTCATTCAACAATGAAGTCAAGTATTTAAGTTTCTACTGTAATGTGCATAGTAGATTTGGATAAGAGAGGGAATCAGTTCTTTCTCTTCCCTTCCCATGCCCCTAAGAAACCAACTAACCTTTAATCTCCCTTTTCCAAATATTTGAACTCAATCTTGCAAACTTCACAGATATTTTAACTATGTACATTATGAAGAATGTTTCATTTGTAATATAAAAATACATGCACTTTTATCAGCTTAAAACTTAAAGTTCACTACACCCGAATAAGCCTCTTACAGCTTTTACAGTTTTATAAGATATGGCCCTGTGAGTCTAGGCCTATACACACAGAAAACTTTGCTCTCTCTTGGAGCTACACCACCAAATTAAAACACTCCTGATCAGGTTTACAGCATTAACATTTATCATATTACAGTATTTTTCTATTATAACACAGATGCTCAGTTGCATGTGCTGCAATAGAGACTTGCTGCAGCCACCGAAATGGAGAGCAATGCCCAAATTGTGTTTCTGTAAGCAAGGAAGAGACCATGAAAAAAAAAGCCACAAGAAAAAGAGACATCTGCGCACTTACCCTGCGATATCCACAATCTGTATCAAAATCAGCCTCAGGTGTAACAGTCAGTAAACAGGACAGCAAACCCTTGCATTGAGCAGAAGACTTCTGGGAAGCCAGATTATCTAGAAAGAGGTGAAAAGAGTTACTTTAACACACAAAGATGAAATCACCGATGTGTAATGAGAATAGGCTTCAAATGAATCACAGCACCAGAATAAAAAACAGAAAAAAGCTGCTCAATGGGAGACCACCATGATCAGAATAGAGAACTCAAACCCCAGAAGGTGACAGAGATTTGTTCCAAAGCACAGACAGTTAGATGCTGGTAGGCACTCAGGGTTTAGCAAAGAACACCTAATACCCAAGATAACATGGTGTTAACCCTCTAATCAAGGATGTGGAGGAGACCAGAAAGAGCACGATATTTTGCTTAATTAGTTGCTATCAAAGAGAGGATGAGTTCAAGCACTTGCAAAAACAAGGCAACCTAAGACTATTTAAAAGTTTAATAGTGTTCTAGAGTCTTTGGTAACACAGAGTTTGCCCATGAAATCAAAATAATCCCTGGAGATAAATTTAAAGGAATATATCTCATTTTAATGCACAGAGTAAAATGACTATTCATTAAAGCAAAGCAGTTTTATCCCTACAGTCTCCATCTCAGATGCAATATATATTGAAGTAATCTTTATGACAGGAAGTGGCATGTAATCCTGCAAGAATGAACTGCTGTTGTTATCTGCAAATCAATACAAATTTTTTTTAAGTGGATATAACTGTGCCTATTGATTTCATGTTTTTAGGCCTAGAGTTTCAGTTTCTACCAAGAAGATTCTTACAATGACAAGATTGCTGCATACATGTAATTGAGTTGATACAATCTGAGTGCGAAGTTTACAGTGCACTTCCCTCTGCAATGCAATTGGGGCTTCCATCCCATTGCCTCAGCTTAAGCCTTTTTTCCTTTATATAAACTTTATGTATTTATAATAATTTTGAAGTGGTAGAGTAACACTTCACTAATCCAACCTGCCAGCTCTGGAAACTTTAGCACACTAAACATACCCTTGGAAGTTATCTCCCTACACTGCTAGGATATTATTTCAGAATATATGCATGACTTTTGCTATGTTTAAATAGCCTGACCAAATAATTTCCCTTGTGAAAGCCTAAAATTGGTTCAGTGCTGAATATTTACAGCCCAAAGAGGTGGGGTGAAGGTGAGGATGGTAAGGGTACAAGCACATAAAAAAACTGAATGACTTCAAGGTCACTTTGTAGATCAGTCAGGCAATGAGCTCCATTAAGAGTTTAATAAAACTGCTAAAATCCTACTATATTTCTGCAAATGAAGCATGTAGCAACTTTGGCTTGACTAGCTGACCAAATGGCTCATGCTGCAATGAATGATCTGTAATGAGAGCTGGCTGAGAGGCACAATGCACCATCAGCCTGAGAAATGGGGGAAAAAGACGGAACCACTAAAAAAAAGTTTAAAAGCATGGGCCAGATGAATGACATCCCAAATCAGGTTAGGAAAGCTGAAGTGCTGATAGAACTAAATCTGGCCAAGGACATCAAGGGCAACACCAAAGGCCTCTATAGGTACTTTTGTAACAACAGAGAAGACTTGTGAAAATGCTGGCCCTCTCCAGAAGGAAATGGGAAACATCAGATACTCAATGACTTTTTTGCCCCAGTCTTCAGTCGCAGGTGCTCCACCAACACTACCCGAGGTGCAGGCAGGGACTGGGGAAACAAAGAACCACCCACTATGAGAGAAGATCAGAGCAAAGACCATCTCTGGACCTGAAGGTGTTCAAGGCCACCTTTGGGTTGGAAAGCTCCAAGTAGAAAAAACTCTGTGCTGTCTAAGCACTAGCCAGCTGCAAATTAGTTTCTTGAAAACATAAGATGATGGAAGAGGAAACACATGAAAGGCTGGGGAAAATGTGGAAATGTAAGCAACATTATCCCTCATCATTACCATTGAGTCCATCAAACAGAGCTCCATGCTCTTCCTGAGCCTGTCTTCTTTACAGGTCTAGACTCATTTTGGAGCTAAGGATTTTCTAATAGCTGGTCTACTTATTTATTTATTTAACACTACTTGAATAAATTGCTTTGACTTTTTAATTTAGTATTTCTGACTTTCACAAGATAATGAAGGAATATACCATGGACTACCTAAAAATACTGAAACAAAAAGGGAATATTATCTTTATTTAGCTTTTAGTTTGCTGAAAAACAGCACTGTTTTCATGAGGCACTTTATGGAAAGAAGAAAAGGGAAATTACTCACGGGAGTAATTTCTGTTTTGCATAGTGACTCATCATATCATAGTTACCCCATCATCTCCAAGGGCAACACTAGGCCAGAGCAACTCTGAAAGATCTCCTTAGGGAACCACACGCTTCTCAAAGCCATCTCAGGACTCTTGTTCCAGAACTTCACAGAATGGCAAAAAACATTTGAGACTAATAAAACTAAAATGGGTTTCAGATAGGGAAGAAGCCTGGGTAGCCAATGACAGTTTTACATGAAGGAAAGCTTTTTCTCTCTCACCTCAGTAATGAAAGACATGAAGAATACTGACAAAGCACATGGCAGGCTCTAGACAGCAGTGTGATATAGAAAGGCAAAACAACTCACAGCTGGATATGGGACACCTGAAGAAAGAAGAATCAGAAGGAAATGAAGGAACAAGAAAAGCAATTACTTGTCACTGTGAAAACGGTACACAAAGATGGGCCAAAGTTCAAAATCTGTTCACTTACTCTTGGACATACAATTCCAGAGAAGTGTAAAAAACCACTTGGGAAAATACAAAGGCATACTTAATGGTCTTTAACATACTGCAACTTACATGATTTACTAGCATTTGGGTAAGTTTTCTTTCCCCTGCTTTAGAAAATCTTGGCTCCTTATAGGAAAGGCTTTTAAGCTTACCAGAACTTTACTGCAGTTACCATTGTGGGGGAGCAACACCTGCCAGGCAGTTCTGAAGCACTAAAATAAAATATTGAAACTGGAAAAGGCAGAAGCACAGCAAGGAGCTTTAACAGCAAACCCAGGCTGTCTCTCATCATAGTGCACTACCCTGCACAGAGGTAAAACCTGCATTCCCTGTATTAATTCTCATGAAGCTGAAGGTGCCTTACAGGCAGCCTTATCTCTCCTTTGGGAGCCTAACTACTGCAAAATAGACAGGTTAAGGATTCTGTCCTGTGCCTACGCTTCTAAATTAAGTGACTTGAAGCAACTGGATCTAAAGCTATCTACTTTAGATACTGCATCTCCTCTTTTCTGAAGGAGAGAGCTCTTTCTTCAGGTTAAGTCAGCTGCAGGCCATGGTATGAAAAGTTGGAGTCAGCTCACCTCTCATCAACACAAGTATCTTCACAAAGAGATGGAATAATCAGAAGTGCCTTTGGCATGAAAGACCTGGTCAGTGAGAAGCAGGTCTGGATCTTTTAAAGGGAGGAGCTGCATCAGTTGGACTCCCCTCTACAGTTGTGGGTTGGCCAAAGAAGAGTTCAGCTGCACCAGCAAACAATGAGATATGGGAACAGCACAAGGAGCAAGCAGAAAGCTCAGCTTTAAATAGTAAATTACAAAAGAAGCGTCCAAAAGGCAAGAGAGGATGAGGGAGACAATGATTTCATACAATGTCAAGCCAAAACCACAATTTTCTTACGCAGCAATACAGTCCTTCAGAGCTTCTCTGTCACAGACAAAATATCCAAAAGCCATACAGCAGATCTGAAGAAAGGCAAGGAGCAGGCAGCAACATTTTGCAACTCAGTACTGCAGGGAGGGACTCTTTGTTCCAGAGCCTCCCTGAATAAGAGATCACTTTCCCTGAATAAGAGATCACTTAGCAGCAGAGCTGCACAACATCAACCCCAGTGAGGATGCAATGCTCCATGCAGTGCCCTCCCATGTCTCACCTGTGGTTGAAAAACGTATTTGGACAAGAAGGATGAAGCCAAGGATGTGGACACAGTTATTGTAGGTTAATTACCCAGAAAAAGTTTAAGACAAAAATATTCTATGAAAGCCTGCCTGTGCAGACAAGCTATAAATCAACTCTGAAGCATAAAGTGCTTTTAAAATGCCCTTTACAAGATGCTCTGCCCTGCAAACAACCTCTCCTAAGTCAGGTACCACAGCCTGGGGCAGGGGCTGAAGAACAGGAATGAAATACCAGACACAGAACACCCTCTCTGCAAATAAACAAGGCCAAGGAAAGCAAATCAAAGGGAGGGGGAAAAGCCAACTCCAACATAAAGTATGAGCACTTGCTAGGCAGGCTAAGTGGAAGCTTTACAGGCAGCAGAAGGGTGCTATAGGCTTTGTATCTGCCAAATCACATCAGTCAAAGAGCTGAGCTCAGCATGGCTGGGAAGTTGTATGGACACGGGAGGTAAGGACAGACCAACACACCCAAAGGTGTCAGTGCTGCCAGGCTGGGGACAACTGTGTGCTGCTGTCTTTATCTGTTATCTTGAGCATGTTTACCATGAAAAGCTCTATAATGCCTGGTAACCTGTTGTCCTACTGCTGCCAGAAGCCAAGCAAGTGGTTTGAGAAGGGAGTAATTACAGATCCCATAAGAGCTACACAGGCTCTGAAGTTCAGCAGAGCTGCAGTCAAGAGTTGCAGGCTGGGATAAAAAAATAAAACACAGGGCTGGAAATGAAGGATGCATCCATTTTCACAGTCCCATCTGACTTTATGGAAAGGAGTGACTGCTCTGCACCACGATGTCTGCAGAATACTATTGTTCTGTTTACCCTAATATATTATTTATTACAGAATTTACAGCTCTCTCTTTTCCCCAACTGACAACAAGCCAACTACTAATTTGCAAGCTAAAATGCTGCGAGGTCTGCAGATCCCAGGGCATTTGGAAGCCATAAGGATTCTGAAATGCTTGGGAAAAGCCTGGCAATGCTGCCAGTCCTCACGGAGGTCCAAAGAATTTAAGCCATATCCACCTAAACTAAGGAACTACATGAGAAAAAACTACTAGAGAAGGATGTCTACACACGCATAATGTTCAAATATTTATAGAAAACTTTTTAGCAGCAACAAATGAGAGCATCACTGTACCATCAGCTCTGGGTTTGAAATGATAATTGCTAGACACCTAAGGCTACCTGCTATGTTTTACTGAGTTTCTCGCAATCGCGCTGATCTCTCTGAAAACAGGCTGGGAACTATGAACATCTCTTTATCAAAGATTTAGACACCCAATAACCCCTAAGGTCACTCTGTGCAATAGTTGAGGTCCCCAGACTCAACTGCTGGCCTGTGTTTTGAAGGGTTAACAAGTGGAAAGGGAAGAGGAGAATAATATTCACTCAGTATTCCCCCTGTTCCATAACATCGACAAATTAACTCCTCCTGTGACATCACATAAATTTTGAGAAAACATTTGTGGTTTAGAACTGGCTGTTGAGTTTGTATTCCTGCCTGGATAATCACTTCTTTAAAAGGAAGTATACATCAATAATATTCATGGGGAGCTTCATAAGAGCTTGGCAAACAGTTCTGACAAAACAAAAACCTCAAACATAAGGATTACTCATAAAATGCTATATCAACAACTCTTTTGACAGACATCTGGATTATGCTCCTTTTTAAAGGGGAAAAACAAAGATGTCACTTCGAAGTTTAAATGGAAACAGTGAAATATGCCATTAAAAATACCACATCATAAACAAAGCTATTTTTGCAAACTCAAACGCAATGAGCAATTATGACAAAGTTTGCCAAGATGATTTACAGACACATTTTCATTTAAAAAAAATGCTTTCAAAACACTAAAAGATGTACAGATATTACAGGTTAGTAGTGAGTTTAGAGACCTAGAAGATCAGCTAGTCAGCATTAATAGTCTGTCCAGTCCCATCCTTTTTTTTAAATGGCCTTTAGTTGATGCTGCAAATGAAGTTAAAGCATACACACCAAACCAACTAAACAAAATTCCAGAAAGAAATGCAGACAGACACTTTAGGAGCCCATCCTTAGAGGATGTAATTCACTATTCCTCCCCCAAACCATGTTAAACATAGAATTGCTTTATCCAGATGACATTAAGTTCTGTGGTATGCTGTAGTTAAGACTCCAAATGAGATCACTCTTAGGATGCAAGTAAAAACTTCTAACTCATTCCCAGTTTATTTACTTTTTAACTCCCATTAAAAGCTCAAAAAGAGCTGCTGATATGTCCAGGCTTCAAAAAGAGATATGTAAAATATTCCCATGTAAAAATAAAGTACTAAAAAGATTGTTTATTCAAAAATTATGGAGTTTTAATGGATTATAAATGTTCAGTTAAAAATTCCTAACCCTAATAGTGACAGTTCTTGAACAACAAATACATACACTCTAGCGAAAAAGTAGATTGCCCTGAAGTAGAGTCAACTTCACAATTCATTGAAGTCCACTGGATTTGCTGGACATGGGAAGAAGGTCACAGAACCACAGAATTGTCTGGGTGGAAGGAACCCGAGAAATCACCTTGCCACACCCCCTGTCATGGGCAGGGACAGCTTCCAGTAGACCAGATTGCTCAGAGCACCATCCAACCTGGCCCTGAACACTCCCCAGGGATCCAGGGGCAGCCACAGCTTCTCTGGGCAGCCTCTGCCAGTGTCTCACCATCCTCACAGTAAAAAATTTCTAACACTTAATCCAAATCTGCTCTTGCATTTTAAAGCCTTTCCCCCATGTCCTATCACTGCATGTCCTTGTAGGAAGTCTCTCTCCAGCTTTTTTACTGCTGCCTTCCAGTACCTAAAGGTACAACCCCAATTCTTAGTCTTTCTTCACAGGAGAGATGTTCTAGCCCTCTGATCATCATCATGGCCCTAAGAAGATCCTTGGTGACTTTGCAAGTGCACATTGTTGGGTCCTGTCCAGCCTCTCATCCACAAGCACTCCCAACTCCTTCTCCACAAGGCTGCTTTCAATCCATTCACTGCCCAGACTGTTTTTGAGCTTGGGGTGACCCTGATGCAGATGCAGGACCTTGCACTTGGCCTTGTTGAACTCCATGAGGTTCCCACAGTCCCACCTCTCAAGCCAGTCCAGGCCCCTCAGGATGGCATCCCTTCCCTCCAGTGTGTCACCTGCACCACACAGCTCAGTGTCACCAGCAAACCTGCTGAGGGTGCCTCAGTCCCACTGTCCATGTTGCCAACAAAGATGGCAAACAGAGCCAGTCCCAAAACTGACCCCTGAGGAATGCAGCTCATCATCGCTCTCCATTTGGACACTGACACACTGACCCCAACTCTGAGTGCAACCAACCAGCCAACTTATTATCCATCAGCCATCAAATTCATGTCTCCACAGTTTGGAGGCAAAAATTTCACATGGAACCGCATCAAATGCTTTGCACAAGTTCAGTAGGTTACATCAGTTGTGCTTCCCTTATCCACCAATGCCCTTAACCCCATCACAGAAGGTCACCAGATTTGTCAGGCATGACTTGCCCTCAGTGAAGTCATGCCAGCTGTCACCAGTCATCTCGTGATTTTCCACGTGCCTTAGCATAGTTTCCAGGAAAATCTGCTCCATGAACTTGCCAGGCACTGAGGTAAGACTGACTGGTTTTACAGTTCCCCATGTCCTCCTTTTTCAATGGGAGGTATTTTTCCTCTTTTCCAATCAGTGGGAGCTTCGTGACACTGACACAACTTACCAAACATGACGGATAATGGTTTAGTGATGTCATCCACCAGTTCCCTAAGAACCCACAGACACATTTCATCAGGTCCTATGGACTTGTGCCCCTGCAGCTTCCTTAGATGTTCTCAAAGTCATAATCTCCTACAGCAGGTGGTTCTTCATTTTCCCAATCACTGCCTTTTCCTTCTGCAACTCAGGCAGTGGGGTTGGAACACCTGTCAGTGAAGACCAAGGCAGAAAAATTACCTGTCCCTGTCCTCCCTTTAATCTTGCCCCATAAACTCTCAGTCAGCTTCTCATCAATCCCCACCCAGGCAGATCTCCATGCACTCCCCCTGGCCACTAACACTTCCTCATTTCCACCTCCTGCACTTTGTGAAGAGCCTACATCCTTCCATTCCAACATTTCAGTCACAGGAACCATCCTGGCATGTCTCCACCAGGCCAGTAAGACCACAGCCCTGCAGGCACACATGTCTCTATCTCTTGTTTATTCCCCACTTCTGCACAGTAGCATTAAGCTGGGCCCCAGAGGAAGCTGGCTTGGATTCAGGCACTCTCCTGCAGACCTGCAATTCCCTCTCCTGGCTCTGGGCATCTCCTGCTGGCATTGCCATCACACTGATAGGAGTGGGGTGGATTGAGATTCCTCTCCACTGACAACTTTAGTTTAAAACCCTCTAAACTTTTTGTTTAAAGATAGCAGGCAAGGAAGTACATTTGTTGAAGTATCTTTTATTTCTTTGTTGAAGCAAAGACCAGCAAAGATATCTTCTTCTGAAATACCTTGAAGGCATTGAGATTAAAAGACTGAAAGTTTTAGGACAGCTTGACTAACATATTTTCTCAATGTCAATGCTTCACTGAAGCAGCTGGAGAGACTCACATTAAAAGCACTGAAACATTTGAGACTGAGAAGACCTCAACTTATTTGACACCATGAACTGACTTTCTGCAGTTCAATGTCTTTTCCAGATATTTGTCAAAAGCCAACAGAAGCAGAACAAAACCTGTTGGTTTGCTATTTCCTGATGGTTTTTAATACAAAGCCCTACTCTTCTAGTAAGACTCTCAGAGACTGCTGGGGAGTCAGGTAACACAACCAACTGCAGGTGATGTTAAGAGCAGCCAGATCCTGCCTTTTGTAGTGTGGGAGAAATGCTATGAGGCAGCTGCAGAGCAGCAGGATAGGATCAGGCTGCTGCAAAAAAAAATCAGGATGGTGGCAAAGTAAGTACTTGGCTCTTCAGAGTCTTTGTGTCCCTCCGTCTTATCTGAAGCCTTGCACAATGCCAAGAAACCAAGCAGGAACTGCACTTGGTTCATGATGTACCAGAGACATGAGGGATGATGACAGCTCATTCTGTTGGGTCTGATGCTACAAAAAAGGGAAGGGAGAGCACAGTACCATAGCTTGGAAACAACAGCCTGTGCTCAAAAGGGCAAAAGCAACCACTTCTGCTACGATGTGAACTAACACTGCCATATGCCAGGAGAATGCAGCATCCCTATGCAATTAAGGCTCTGAGAAGCTGACCAGAACAGGGAAAACCATATCCTCTTCACAGGGACCAACATACTTTTAACAGACTGCATAATCACAGCAGTCCTTTTTTGACTCCAGTCTGATTCTCTTGCGCATTATAAGGCACATGACTTAATTTGTTGCTTTTTTCAGGAAGAAAAAACCCTCAGACTGGAATAGTTACCAAAGTTCTAGTGAGGCCTTCTGGTGCTGGCAAAAGATTTTAGTGATTAATTATTCTGGCTGTCAAAACCTATTTGGGTTTTTTTTCATAATTTATTTTGAGTTTTCTTGGTTTTCATTTCTAGACAAGGAATCTTGCTATATTTTTTTAAAGAGACTGAAGACTTTTCCTTTCTAGAAAATCTAATAAATTCATTCTTTCTCTTGGATTAGGGTAATGAATGTCTGCAAGAAATCCCAGTGGCTGTAATGTGTGTTTTTCCACCCTTAGCCACCATCATCACTCTTCACTCTACATCTAATCTCCTCACTATCTCAGCCACCTCCTAGAGGTGCAGACAGACCTGAACACAACATTCTGGGAATGTCTGCAGTATGGACAGACCCAGATTTAGCACAGCCTCCCTGAAGTTCTCCTATGGACCTACATAGAGATTGTTGACACAGAAAACAAAATCTTTTTCTACAAGCTCATGTTCCCCTACTGTCAACTCGGGGTGGAGCAATGGCACTCTCTCCTCTTCAGCGACTTCAGAAGGAGACCAGGACAATTGACTTAGGAGAGGATGCAAAACTGAAAAGTGAAGTTGGGCAATCTCAGTTCCCATCCCTCAGACCTGCAAAACCAAATTATACCTATGTTTCTATACTGCTCTTGTTTCTTAATCAAAATGGTTTCACCAAGTCAAGTTTCACCAAGTATTTATGGCTTCACCTTGCAGAAGCCATAAATATCAAACTTGCAATCACATTAAAAACACTTAATAAGTACCAGCTTAGCTTGACAACATCTGTTTTCCAGAAGCTCTTGTTGACCTGGCATTAATTATAATTCTCTTATTCAACCCTTTACAAACTGTCCCATTTATTACATCCTAATTCACTGTTAAAATGACAAGAGTGAAACCCTCACAGCATTAAGGCACAGATCTTAGCCACTCTTCCAAAGGAATGAACCAAACTTCCAAAACTGACTGCCAGCAGCACACCAGAGTAGTGGAGCCCTAAATCCCCTCTCTCCCCCTCCCAATGGCAACACTATAAAAAGACCTGTGGCTTAATTTGTCATCCCCAACGAAACAGCAGAACAAGCAGATCACTTACAAAAGATCCCCTTTAGAGAAAACAAAAGAAAGCAAGCAAAGACAGAAAGGAAGTGTGGGAGGTGCGCAGGTTACAGTCAATCAAACTTTGGATTCCATGAGAATAATTTGAAAAAGAAGCAATTCCTTCACAGTGAGAACTTGTTCTCCAGATGTAAATTGTTGAATTTAGCACATATGACCATCACAGAATTCATTCAATTGTGTGAGGACATCATGCTGTTAAAATTGAGCTGCTAGATTTAATTTAAGAATTAGGTTATATAAAAACATAGGGTTTAGGGTTTTTACATATGGTGCCAAGAAACTTGCAGCAGTGGGTAGCCTGAGCACTAACCTTCCCTAAGGAGAGTCAGCACTGCTCACAGTCATCCAGATGCCTACATACAAGATAAGTGAAGAAAAATAATTTTCCTAGAGGATTTATATTATCCTGGCCATCACATATTTTCAGTTGCACACTAGGTGGGTGACACATCACTGCTACCTCCAGTACCTCCCAACTAGCAAGCTTCCTCAATAAGCCTGGACGACACAAAACTACTTTGAATTGAGGCATTACAACAAGTAATTTTCCATCATTAAATTACTGCCATCTTCCTCATGCTTTGCCATATCTGTGGAGACAAAGTGTAGTGCTTCCCTTGTAAACTCCTGTTTACAGCTCTGACTAAAACACGTGCAAGTTCAGCAGCTGCACAGGGAGCAGAGAGCTTGCCTGTGTCTAACAAACCAGCACTGGCACAGGCAGGAAGGTACTCATTTTTACAAGTCAGATAGCACCCATGGAGAAGAGCACTGTTATTTGTCTTACAGCCTCAGGCAGTGTCCTGCAGCCTGTCATCAAAGGCTTTGAATAAGACTACCACACTCCCATTTATTGACATAGAGAATATGCTGATGACAGAGAGAATGTACAATGATCATGCTCCAGCACCAGGGATGCTGCTGTTTACATCCTCATTTTTTAACTCATGGCCTAACAGCAATGTCAGGATTAGTAAAAAGGCCTTCTTTCCCCAGCTTCAGCTCTCTGGTGATGTACTTTTCAGGTGCAAGCTCTCCATCTCACCTGTTACCTTCATCCAAATGCTCCCCCCTCAGTGTCCTCTCTTACAATCCACATTTGTCATAAGTGTAATTCAGAGACTCTCAAAACACTCCCTGCCTTCACATGACTAATCCAGACAATTCTCTGGTCCAAGACCACTTCCCCAAATGCCATGCTAGAGGTACACACCATTGAGAAGAAAGTCTATCAAAACTGTTTTGCTGAGCTGCAGGGCTTCTGTAATAACTAGGATTCAGAGATGTGCAAAATAATGAATTTCCTAACAGTCCATGGATGTTGTCTGTTCTTCAGAGAACTTCAAATATGCTGGTCTCTCATGACCCATCAAACAGGAAAATCCAGTTACCAGTAAAAGAGAAAATGCTTCTTGTCTCACTTTTAACCAATTCTTCCCTCTTTCACATCAAATCCTACTTTGGGTGTCAATCCATCAGTTACTAACTGCTGAACAACATGACAGCATTTTTTATGAAAACATGGACATGACCTCAAGCCTCATGGAAAGAAGTCAATTTATCTCTGATATCTCAAGCACAGAAGTTACAGTTTGACACCAGACCCTCAACTAAGATGCAGTGTGAGTAAGCACCCATCACCTTCAGAAAAAAACACTATTGTTCCAAATTCTAGAACTGTGACTAAAAAATGGTCATTTTAATCAAAATATCAAGGACAGTGCAGGATCTTAATCTATAGCTCAGTTTACACAGATCTCTGTATGATTCACCCGTTTCTTTGGACGCATTCTCCCAAAGTGCAGTAGACAGGCCCAGAATTAATCTTTGTGATTGCAAGGCTAAGTTCTTACCAGGAGAACAGCGTGGCCATGGGTTATTAATGAGTCCTGATCAAGTACATATTCAGTTCAAATCACTTGCTAAAAAGTTATCCTCCTATAGGCTATATAAATACATAATATATCTACATTAACCTGGGTGACACTAGAGCAGCCTTTCCAGCAATCTGGACTACTTTATCTCCAAAGTAGACTCTTATAGCTCATTTGAGTGAGTGAGCACACATTTTAAATAATGACGAGAGACTCCAATTTTCACATTTTCATGGATGCAGTGTCAAATCTATTTGTAATAGGATCATCTATTATCTGTCAGTACTGAGCAAACCAGGTGAGAAAATAATGGTTAGTACTATATTGTCTGGAATCTTGATGAAAATTAGCAGGAGGTAAGTGAAGTTGTTGAAAAACAAAAGTGTTACTTGTTGATTGCTCAATGCAGCCTGACTTGACTTCAGCTATTTCTAATAGAAGATCGGAAGTCATTGTTGGTTTTTTTGTTCAGCAGAAGTTAATTTTCTCCATCCATTCAATTTTAAACATGGAATATTTCATCCACTGAAGCACTCTTGTTCTTCACACAGCAGATCTGTTTCAAGCAAAATTTAGACCACTGCCAGAGAGGAAGAAATGTTGCTATCAACTCATTAGAGAAGTCATGAAGTTGTGGGTCTCACTCATTTCATCCCCCTTTTGTGGCCTCCACATGGACAAACACACTACTCTTTATCCAGATTCCCCATAGGTTAAGAGAAAGAGCTGGAAAGCTGGAGTATCTATCTCCTTGTTCATTTTCTCATCTCCAGCCTACAAAACTAAGGTGAACACAACCCAGTTAGACTTACTGCCCCGAGGTTTTCCTTCTTGGAGGGAAAAAAAAAAAAAATTAAAATAAAAAAAAAAAATATATAAGCACATATTTGTGTGCATGGGGATTAGCAATATAGCAGATTACAGACCACTGTAATCCCCAATGCAGCATTAACCTCTCTGAAACCAGCAGTAAGAAATACTTGGTGGTAAGGACACCCATAGCTTGCTTGGTCTCTTATCCCTTCTTCATTTCCATAAACTGTGTTCAGGTGTGAGCTTCAAATCAGTTCTGTGGCAAGAGGACCCAACAATAACCTCTGTCACCTCCTACCACAGCTCAAGTCTTCAGTTGCTTTCAGGGCTGCTGCTAAAAGCAGCACTGGAAAAGCTGCTGGGAGCCAACACGGACCGAGGAATTGGGATTTGCTTCCCTCAATCCACTCAAAGCTTGTACTGGCCAATGGGAAGAGGGTGAGGAATCCACACTGAGGCAGAGGACTGGTCTCCTGATGAAGTTACACACTGGAACAGTGGAAACAGGACTTGAATACAGCCACATGGTCTTGTCTTTGGTTTGCTCACAATACAGTCAAGGGTTGGGGGGAAAAAAGAGTAACCAAAAGAAAAACTGTACAGTAAATGGAAACATCCTGCTTTGGAGCTGATATGAAATTTTAATGGATTTTTTTTGGTCAGGGCCATTAAGGCAATCCTCTGAGTTACACAAAAAATACTTTTATTTTTAGTAGCTATAAATTAGACAGCCCACTAAATGGAAATATTGTTACGACACAGTGAAATGATCTTTTATCCCTTAAGAAAGCATAATGAAATTCATACTATGTTGTATTAAAACAAATATTTCTCAGTTACATGAGATTAAAATGCAATAATTTCAGATTTAATTTAAAAAATGAAGTATTAAAACTCTGGTTTAATATAAGGGTTTAAACAGATTAAGGTTTAAAGAAAATTTTATTGGATGTGTTTTATGATCTTTAAAGTCCCTACCAACCCAAACTATTCTGTTATTCTGTATCAGTGAATTCTCTTCAGATTATGACCAAAAAGATCACAACTTGAAATTATACATCTAGTCAACTCAAGCATGTTTGTGTATTAAAAAGTAAAGTAAGTTACTTTCATAACTGCTAATATATTTGTCTTTCTCTTTGGTAATCTTTCTCAGGAAGTCTTGTTTTTTCAGCCTCAGCCATCCAGAAGTACACTTTTATTTTGTTTGTTTCAACACAACCATCTGTTACACAGAAAGTGTTTTCTTTACTGGGACCAATCCACTGAGCATAAGACCGCGGCAAGTTAATTTCTCAGTCACAGGCTGAAAAAGGGAACCAACTGGGAAAGATAACGCAGCCTAATATCAAAGCCTTACAGGCATGAATCCCTATAATAACCTATTTAGGTCCCTAGAACTAAACTACATGAAAGCATTTTTTAAAAATCTGACTACAGCATCTCAGTGCACAGACACCGGAAGTTTACATAAATGTAATTCTCTGAAATAAATCAAACTTAACTCTAAAGCCTAAAAACACACACACTATGGGCTAGGTTTTGACCCACGGAGGACACTGGTATCCTACACACAATTTTGGCATGTTTTACAAGTTTCTATCCATGGTGATTACAGTTCTCATCCCTCTGGAGTATTCCAGAAGCCAGGATGAGATTCTGGCCTGTGGTCTGGTGCCATAACCATCCAGTCCTGTGAGTCATAACCACCAGTTCTACTTTATTCTGCATCTCTCCTATCTCTACTCAAAACAAAGAGTTCCACTGATTGTAGTTGCATAAAAAAAAAAAAACTTGCCACAGATTAATCTGTTAAAAATTTAATAAAGGTACATTGTTTGTTACTTTGAGAATATAAAGCTTTAAAACCTAATAGTGTGCAGAGATAAAAGCATATTACTACAATTAGCAAAGAGTGGTGTAAATTTAAGATATTTAGTTGCAATTCATAACATTTCAATTATTACTAAGTGGAGTATATTATGAAAATAAGTTATATGCAATACAGAACAAAGAGAAATCAATTACTTCTCTGACAATTTCTTTGTTTTAACCCTAAATAATTTAAATCCTAAAGACTGCAGTAATTCTGATTTAGAGCATTTCACCCTGACATACATTTGGCGTAAAAAAGAGATTTGTAGTAAATCATCTCTAAAGTAACTGGGTATATCAGGACAGAGAGAGAGAAAGGAACTATGCTAGAGATCAAAAACACTTCAAGAAACTATCCAGGCAAAGAGGAAAAAGCTGGACAGGATATCAGTGAGAAGCAGCTTCATGCCAAGAAGTACAAGAGCACCTTAATCAGTGAAGCAAGAGCAGGAAGGCAAGATGATTCTGGGTGAACTGCACTGGAGCACATGTGGCCTGTGTCAAATTCCTGGGGTCCATCACCCTCTTAATGACCCACCAGAAGGGAACAAAATGTGCTTTTGCTGAGTGCATACCACAACTGACAGGTGAATGGAGGTCTGCAGCTTTATTCTGAATGTTCACCTGAATGCTTAATGGGTCGGGAAAAAAAGCCATTTGCGGAGTTCTGCATTATTCAGTAATTTCTCTAATTATAAAGTGATTTCAAGTACTGCTATTGTTGCAACCAGTCTTTTCCCATTAGGGCCCATTGTTTAAGAAGCTGTGTGTGAGCACCGAGAACCCCCGCACAGTGGAGTGAGCATCTCCTACATGTCACTTCCACCCAGCCATCACTCCTCCAGCAGGTAACGCACGCATTATCTACGCTGACCTCTGCTTAATTTATAGCACCTCTGTGTCATAAAACAATTATCCGCATTTGACACGAGCAGCACTTGGTAGCTTGAAAAGCAATTAAAATTTAGGAGCTGTCTCTTGCAACAAAAAGGCACTCGGAGAAGCAGCGCTCCGGAGAAGTTGCGGCACGCCAGCCATCAGTCTGATTCTGCCTCTATCAATCACGCGAGGCCTCGCTAAACAGCGAAGCGCCGGCAAGCAAACAGCAAATGTTTACGAGGTGCAGCTGGTGGTACTTACGTTAACAGCAAAAGCAGCATCGGTTAAATTAACATTCTTCATTCTTTCATTGCTCATTATGGTTTGACAGACATACCCGCAGTCCACATAAATGACTTAGAGCAAGAGAGCTGTCGAGCATCCTGCCATGAAACAAGACCACCTAATGGGAGCAGCCACTGTAATTAAAACTCTAAAAACCAAGATTTATACCAGTTTAAGGATGCAGTGGTGGGTATTATGACCTACTTTAAATTTATTAAAGGAATCGTGACAGCCTGAGCCGTTACTCAAGTGAAAAGTTAAGAGCCTACCATTTATGGTATTTGTCCGATAAAAGGGACTCAAGCGGTCTTTTGATCTAGGAATCGTTTCTGTTGTTTCAGGTCTGGAGATGCAGGGGGAGAGGAAAGAAAAATGTATTACTCAAGTATTAACTAATCAGCTTCCCCAGGAGAATGCTCTCTGTAAGTCTTACTCATTCAAGTCCACAAGATTTTCTTTGATGGAGAATTGCAGCAACTGGTTCTGCTTAAAAATTTACAGCCACATTTAATCTCTTGGATCAAGAAAAGTTAATTTCATTAACTTAAGGCTGTATTTCATGGAACTCTTTCAGAAATTAACACCATACTAGAAAAAGGGGGTGAAAACCCACCACTATTTTTACAAGTATCTCCAAAGCACCAGAATGAGATTTGACCGGGTAACAGAATCAGCTCAGAGTACTGTAACTCAAGACCATTAAGGAAGAATTAACATAAACATCAGGTAAAGCACGTTTTTAAAAAATAAAAACCACATTGATCTGTAGTTATATGCCACCTTTAAAACAGTATGAGAATGCAACTTAATACACCTAGCTCTTAAAACAGATCACAAAAGATGATTCAGTGTTTGCAGAAAGCAAGCAGCAGGGAGGCAGGGCTTGCCTTGTGGCAGGGCAGTGCTCCGCTCCCCACCAGGCACCATGTGAGGCACACCAGGGCAGGGCTTGCACATCATGGGATACTGGGTGGCCAGGAGACTAGCATAAGCCCAGGAAAATACTATGGAGAGGAATAAATAATGAAATCTGACCTTTTGCAGGTAGGTAAAACCCTCACTTCTGTTTTTCAGGAGTGATCTCCCTGCTGGAATTTGCTCCATTTCCTCTCCCTTCCCCTCTGCCAAGAGCAATAAAAAGTGGAGATTTTTTGCCTTTTCCCCTTACGCAGTTAGAAAGCATTGTTCCCTTTCCCTTCAATGCCTCAGTGGCTAAAGCATTTGCCTTAAACACAGATCTGTGCTTCAAACCTCTCCACTGCCTGAGACCTGAAATCCCACCTGAAATCAGCCCCAGGAGCCAGCTACAACCACCAGGCTATCAAAGCATGGTATGGGATGTGAGTATGCATGTAAAACTCTTCCCACTTCTCCCAGCAGGGAGGAAAGCAAACCTGCTCCCCACCACAGCTCTCCCACATGGGGCAGAAACAGCTCTGCCTCTCATGTCACACACCTGTTTGTACATACACAGACGTGTGAGCTCCAGGCATCAAAAAAAACCCCTAAACAGAACATCAGAAAGGCTTCTTGACTTTAATAAATGTATGACACCAGTAAGATGCATTTAGCAGGTCAGTGCCAATTCTCTGGTACACTGCAGCTGCCACTCCAGTTGCCTGAACTCTCCCCCAGGATGCATTTCTGTCCAGCCTGTTTCCACAGATGTGGCCACACCTGGGCATGATTTAGGGAAAGCCCTCGCCCAAAACCCAGCTCAAGAGCATGTGGAAATCACCCAAATGCACAAGTACACTTGAGCCTGTGCCTTGGCCCTCTTTAGTCTACTAATATAGAGACAGCTATACAGAATCAAACCAAAATAAAATTACAGCATTTAAAGTACCTTCAGGAATTCAGAGCCTAAAAAAGGACTGTAACAGCAAACATCTGGATGACCTAAGTCACAAGTGAGGCCTTCAGCCCATGCTGCTTTAATTGCAGCTCACAATCACCAAGGCTGGAAAGGACCTCAGATTGTGGAGTCCAACCATTAACCCACCACTGCCAGGACCACCACTAAACCTAAGCACATCTACACTTTTTTTTAAAACACTTCCAGGGATGGTGATTCTACCACTTCCCTGGGCAGCCTGTTCTAATGCCTGCCCACCTTGTCAGTGAAGAATTTTTCCTAGTTTTCAATCTAAACATCCCCTGGCACAGTTTGAGGCCAATTTCTCTTGCCCTACTGCTTGTTAACCAGGAGAAGACAACACCTCACCTGGCTCCAGCCTCCTTTCAGGATCTTGTAGAGAACAATAACATCCCTCCTGAGCCTCCTTTTCTCCAGGCTAGATACCCCCAGCTCCTCCTCAAAACACTTGTGCTCCAATTTAATGAGGTCAGTACTGGGTGAGGAACGAAACCCCTCAAACCCCACATTTGTTGTGATAGCTGCTCTATTTCCTGTGAAACACTCCCAACTTCTTGCAAGACATACTAGGCAGGGAAGGGAGTTAATTACAAAAGGGCATGTCTGTGTTTAAAAGCTCTTCTGCAAGGACCCCACTGCTTTCTCCTCTGGCTCAGCTGCTTCTCACCCAGAAGAAGACTGGTTTACAACAATGCAAGAGGGCTGAGCAAAAGCCCCCTCGGGAACTTGTTAGCACCAATCTTGTTTTCTTCCCTGGTATCTCCAAACTGCTGGGCAAAGGCTCTGGTTGCCCCAAGGGAGAACACACAGCATCTCCCCAGCAGCTAGGGTGACAGTCTCTCATGCCGAGATGGAATTCCCAGCCAACCTTCACATAAAATATTTGCAACTTAATTCACCAAGAAAAGCTTTCTTTTTTTTTTATTTCCCCTGGGAAGTTCAGCAAGTTCCAGGAAGTTTCTTGCAATATTTGCCTGAGGGCTGCAGAGAATGGATCTAGAGTGACTTGCTCCCACTCATTTCACTGAGATCCCTTCATCAGGGACTTTGCTGCATGGGAGTATAGCTTTGCTTTTCCACAACGAAATGACATGAGTATCTGTAGATGAATGCCATTTGGGACAAACACGGGGAGAATGGCTGGAAAATACAGAAGTTTGTGTTAGTTTTGCAATATAGATCATCCATAATTTAATATAGGTAATTCTGTTAGAAGAATGTTGCCTGTCACAGAAAGATATGAAGAAACAGTGTTCTCCATCTGTTTTATTACATTGTTGTGGTTGGCTTTCTTTCCCCAAGAGATGGTAAAGAAGAACTTAACCTGAACAACTGACATAGTACAACTCCTCTTGTATATTCCTCAGCCAGAACAGATATATTCTGCTTCCTAAAAACATGTTTACTCAGTGCTGGAACATGGAAATGCTACTTATTGTCAATCAGAAGACTAAGCACAGACTCAGATATGTAAACTGTGGACACTTATGTTTTCTCCAGATGACACATTCAAATTTCAGGGGTCATATGCTAGAATGCCATTTAATTTTTTTTCTCCCCTCTCCACATCAGTTTGTAATATTAGAGTCTCCCCAAATTCTGCTTTGCTGGCATCTCAGAAGCTCATAGAGATACTACCAAGAATCCTATATAAACTCAATATACTTTTTATCAGTAAAATTAATAACCCAAACTAAGTGGTGGGGAGGGTGGTGGGGAACAAGAAGAACACAGGCCAAGTTTTTAAATCACTTCATTGTTTCTAGCATCATAGGACCAAGTCCAAATTTCCCAAACATAAAACATCCTTCTCACTGATTTTAAGGAATGTTTCATTCAGCTTTATCAGTCCTTTTCTGTCTGCAGAAGAGCTGCTATGAAGGACCTCAGTAACTGCTCCATGGATATTCAAAGTTGATGTAATAACCCAACCTCTAATCAAACAATTAACTCATCACAGCTACAAGGATCCTCCAGCCAGCAAGCTTTACCTTTTACCAAAAATCCTCACACCTACAGTAGCACCTCATCTTCTGCCTACCATTTGTGACAACTGTCCACCACTACTGTTTAACAGACAGAAGATACCTGCATTTTAAACTTCTCCAGATTACTTAATTTGGTAACCAACAAACACAACAATAAATGTTTCAACTTCTTTCAGAAGCAAAGTACTGAGTACCTCAGCACAGAGCAAGAATCAGCTATTCAAACTGAACCTCACAACCCAAGAAACAAAGCAGCACATGCTGGTTTTTTTGTTTTTTAACCAGGTGCAAGCTTGTGGAAATGTGTTAATGTGTTGCTAATAGCAGTCACCAACTGGGATTTCATAAAAGGAGAACTAGGCTTCATCTACCCCAGAAAGGGACTCATGAAAAGGCTGGATAAGGAAAGAAAAAGCACTCAATGTAACAAACAACAAGAGAATTATCCCCTGCAGCAGAATCTCAACCTGTGATTACATGTGTTATCACTAATCTGTAACACTGTCCAACATCCCAAGGAAAGCTGGAGATGCATGCCTGCACATTTTTTCCACTGCAATTCCCTGTCACATAAATGAAAAAGACATTCAAATAATACTCCTGCTACATTCAGGAGACACTCTCTGTTTTTTAAATATATGACATACATATAGCTTTATATGTATTTACAGATTTAAAATGACAGCCAAGAAACCTGCATGTGGTACTGGACTGAAGATCAGCATCCTCTACTACATGACAGCAAGTCAAGTATCACTTTTGACTTCCTTAATAGAGAAACTTCGCAACTGCAACATGAACAGGTACTTTCCTGCCACACACACAAAGCAGGATCTAAAAAAACAAACAAACAACAACAACAAAAAAACCAAACAAACAAAAAAACCCCACAGCAACAACAACACAAGTATAAAAATTATGGAATCATGGCCACTCCTCAAAAGTGCCTACTTTTTGTATGAAAGGACTGAGCACAATCAGGAATAGGAAAGCATCCATCTCTAAGTAGAGAAAGATATAATTTAGAATTTAAAATCACGTGGGCCAGTGGTATCTTCCTGAGGATCTACACGTGGACATGCCAGAAGAGACCACAGAACATCTTGGGAATCTCCCAAGCTACACCAAGAGCTGCAACTTTCTCCAGTAAGCCAAGTCAGGTAGGTCAAGAAGAGCAAAGATCACACAAAAAAGCAAGTCATTTTCTGTGTTTCAGACCCACCAGCTTCCAATCACCCCCAGGAATGAGCTGACCTGATAAGCCAACAGAGGCACCCAAATAGGGCAGGTTAACTCAGTAAGCCAAACAAGGCTGGCTCTGCAAGAAACCATGCTACAGGAATATCTCAAGGATTGAGCCTTTAGAGAAATTATCTGGGTAAGGAGGCTCTGACAAGTCAGTTGTGCCTGTGGACATTCACAAGCAGCTGAAGACAGCTACTGTGCTCTGCCACTCATAATAGTTACCTGTCAAGTAATGTTTTCATCTCTACTGCACTTTGCAAGCCTCTTCTCCTTGCCTGGCTTAGTCAAATGCCTTTCAATGACTTCTCAGGCAAGCCTGGCTGACAAAACTGGATGCTGGAGTGCTCCCATCTCCCCTTTACTTGCAGCAGAGCACCACACAGCTGGGGAAGGCACAGAGGAGAGGCAGTAACATAGTCCAAATGCAACAGCAATTTCCAAAATGAGTGGTTCTCTACCAGCTGCAATTATAGTTCTCTGGGATACTAGAAATCAGCAAGGTCAAAAGCTATACAAGTAACAGAAAACAGAGGAGTGTGTTCTCAAAATCCAAAGCTTATGTTGATGTTGAGGAGTAGGTTAAAAGACATAGCTAAATATAAGAATTCATTATAGACATGATGAAACAAAATGGGAAAATGGTTCTCCCTCACTGCAGAAAGAACATTTAACTAGGACTTCTAATGCTGAAATGCTGCTGGTGGACTGGGAGCCAATTAGCAGCCAACTTCTGCATTTCACATGTTTTCACAGGAAAACAACAATTACAGGATTCCGCACAATGACAAATGACTGCACTGCTGAATCTTACAGCAAACTGTGTCTGGTCCTCAGCCATGACACCTGCTTACACTGGAGAGGCCAGACAACAACCAGCATGGAATTCATAAGCACACTTGGAAATAAATAAGTACATAAATAAATAAAAATAATATTTAAAAGTCATTATGGCAAAAGACTGACAGATTCGCTCTGGGGTTTCTTGTTGGTGGAATATTCATTCCTCTATTAAGATATCTACCCATAGATCAGATTAAAAACCCGTCTACTGGAATGAAAACGTAGCTCAACTTATCCAGGATATTAAAGTGTGTAGTGCAGCTGACATCTGATCTGATTACCTTTCATGCAAAGCAAGAACAAAACCCCAACTTTAAAAAGGCAAAATAAAAAGTACTGAGAGAAATCCACGTTGGGGGACTAAATACGATTACAGCAGCAATTTCAGATCAATATCAATAAAAGATTTTATGGACTGCAAGATGCATATCCAACACAATTCAGAATTGACATGTTTTAGGCTGTACACCAATCACTTCCCACAATGGAAATGAATTTTGGAGACGCAGAAATCAGAGGAAGAGATATCTCTGTAGGAAAGATGATATAACATATTCAAATTCTCATGCTCAAGTTCAGAGAAATCTGCAGCTGACACAAGGAATAAATTGAAATGAAGAAAATACAGCCCGAAAATAAGAATTAACTACACTAAACTAGTAGTTTTTGAAAGAAGCTAAAAGAAAATGCATTCTGAATTCAGGGGCTTGACCCAGACATCTGCTGTCACCTAGAAGGTGAAAGCCTGCATCAAAAGAGTAAAGGGAGGATGTCCACCAACTTCGGAGAGGTGCTAAGCAAGCCAAGTCTATTTAAAAACATCAGCTTTAACAGAGAAATTAAACAGTCGTGGCTAAGCTGCTTAACATTTCGCAACACAGACAATGGCACAAAAGATACAATAACAGCAGCTTAAGGGAAAGCTGCCAGTGGAAACCAACTGGAGAAAATGTTGAAACACTGGGATAAAGAGATGACTGATAAAAAAAAAATCCCCAAATTCTTCCAGATCTGGAAAAGCACACACAGAAAAAAACAGGAAAATTAAATTATACTCAAAATATCAAACCAAGATGACTTAAAGAGATATTAGGCTCCTTCCATCAGTAAACAAGACGTTTCCTCCAGCATCATCTTAACCACTGAAAAAGGAAGCAGAAACCCAGAGTTAACATACAGTCTTCCAGCTCAAAATGTAACAAGTGCATACCAAATGGAAAACTCTTTTCTACAACTAAAGAGACAGGATGACCCCCCCATGATGACCTCATGTTGTAACATGGAACAAAAGTAGAAGATCACAGTCTGCATTTATCCTGTATGGTTAATCCAAAAGAAATGGTGTTAAAACAGTTACTAGTGCCAAATCCCAACATCCAATCAGTTCCAACATGCCATCCTCACATCCTGCTAAAAGGCACTATTACCCCAGACCTCACTCCAAAATGTATGAAAAATTACCCACTACTGCACCTCAATAACATCTTGAGTGAAGCCCTGGCACAGGTTTGCCCCGGCCCAGCAAAGGTGTGGCTGCTCCATCCCTGGAAGTGTTCAAGGCCAGGCTGGATGGAGCTCTGAGCAACCTGGGATAGTGGGAGGTGCTCAAGGCAGAAGGGTTGGACTAGATGATCTTTAAAGGTCCCACCAAACCCAAACCAATCTGTGATTCTAATTAGAAGAATGCAATTTACTTATAAGCATATCTTCTCTGAGTAATGACTCAGCCAGTGCAGAGTAAAGACTGAAGTATGCAGGGAAGGGGAACCCATCCAGAATTAAGTATTAACTGAATTTACTTTTGCATTTGAATTTTTAATATTTTTTAACATTAATTAGCTGCAAAATGCAACGATCAGTCTCAAGTCAAACATTTTGAAAGAAGGAAAAAGAATACAAATGCACAAACAGTTCATCACCAAGAAGAAACAAACCCTTGCAGCACAGACAGGACACATGCTGGCATGATCAGATCACTGGAGGAGGGATAAGGGTGATGACTTTAAAGCTATTTCCAGCTTACTGCCTGGCAATGAAAGGAAAATCTGAAACTACAGCTGGACATTTGAATACCTTCAAAACAAATCCCCTGGAAAGGATCAAGTATTAAAGTAAGTGAAGTCAATGAATAAACAAGAATCACCATAACTGGTACTTCCCAGGCAAAGATCAAAATATTTCAAATCTGTCATATTGATAAGGCCACAACATCTGCCAATATCTAGATGGGTAGCTAAGCCAGTGGGGAAAAATGCAGAAATGGCTGGTAAAAATTCTGTTGTACCTGAAAAGTAATTGTTATTTGGCAAATTGAGACCAGATCACATCAAAGACTGCTGGCCTTGGTGGCATAAGAAAGAAGCAAGCTTAGATAACCCAGAATGCAAGGCAATAAAAAGATTCACATCAGAAATATATATAGGGAGCTGAGCTTTAGGTATGTGGCATTTTTCTGGTTCCCTGCTCCATGCTTTTAATTTGCCCATGTGGGGCAGGATGGCTTTCAGGAACTTGAGCTGGAGATGGAATGGACAGTGGGACTCAGTGCTTGCTGACTGTGGTTCCTCACTGCTTTTCTGATACACACCAAAACTCTTTGAAGAAAAAGCAGTAGCCTCCAGTATCTACAGCTCACATTCACACCAAAAACAAAACTAAGAACACATCTCTTTTAGCATAACTTATTTTTAGCTGTCAACAACAGGGAAGATAAAAAGGGCATTCCTTGGCTTCCAGGAATTTCGGTTTATAATTAGTGAGCAGATACCAGTTCAAATTTAATAACTTTCTCCTAAGATTGATGCAAAATCCTCAGCATTTCCATGGGTTTCCATTCCTATCAGGATATCTTTGTCAAAACATATTTTGTTTTCATGTTAATGTAGGACTGTTTCTTTTGAAAAACATCCTGGGCTGTTTCCTAACTAAATGGAAGACAATGAGGCCAGATATCATCTCTCATCACTGAGCTATACCAAGTAGTAAATGAGAATGGCAGATTATTCAGTGAAATCTGTTGCATCAGAAGAAAGTCAGTTGTGAGGAAGTGTGAGCTCTGCAACCTCTCAGATACAGGGTACACAATTTTTTTAGGATAAGAAACCAACAGAAAAGTACTTTATTTTCTGCTTTAACCCACACCCTTCCCCTTTCTCCCCTCCATTCTTCCTGCACCACAGTTTATAAAGTGGAAGACGGGCTGAGGTGCAGGCAGGTGCATCCTGCACCATGCAGATCCCAGCAGCTCACGCTCCACATTTGCCAATTGTTATTCGGCGGCATCAGTGACAGGACTCCATTTCCAGCCTGTGATTATTTGTTACTGTTGAAAATTATTTTCAAAAAAGGACAGGTAAAGCACAGACCCAAGTGTTGTCTGATAAAATGATTGCTTATAAAAATGGATCAAAAGTTGAAAAAACGTAGTTATCTGTGACAACATAGTGGCCCATTTCTACAATTTATATAAGCCCTTCCAAAGATTTTCCTCTGAGCATCTCATTAAATCTAGGTTCCAAAGCTAGAATTGAGTGCATTTATATATTTCAGCTGTTGAATGCTGTCAGGATTCAAAGATAAACTACTTTTTCCAGACAATTTAGATTTTATAATATTTGTTGTCTTCACCAAAGATGAAAGACAGTTGTTGTTTTAAATCATTGCTTTGTACAATCTGGTTTGCATACATTTAACAGAGAGCCATTTACAGTCCCATCAATGTCTGGAGCATAGCAAGAGAAAGTTAAGCTGCAGCTGGGTACTTTATGACGAAGAGCTTGATTTTCAGATAATCTGGGGTTTTCCTGGCTTTTTTCCCCAATTTGATTATTTGGAAGAAGGGAGGATTTTGCTTTAGAGTTCCTCACACATCTGCTTTACTGAGGGTATGTTTCAACCATTTTTTCAGTGCCATAAACTTTTACTATAGAGCAGTCTTAGCAGGTACCAAAGAACTCCACCATATAAAACCACAACTCTCCATCCTCCTCTACAAAACAGCATTTCAGGCCAAAACTAATCCATCAACATACCACTTACACTCATTTAAATAGCAAGTGACAGGCAAATTTAACTGTTTTTCAAAGGACAAGTAGTTATAGTCTGCTGTATCTACTCCATTCACCCAATCCACTTCCCAGCTGTGGATGTTTTTGAGGCAGCTCTGTGCTGAACCACTCACACCTCAAGTCAGGCAAGATGAAAACAAGCCACAGGCTTGTTTTCCTTCTGCCCTTCCAAAGGAAAAAGCAGTGAGGGCACACTCGATACTGTCTCAACAACCCCTCTTAATGACAACTAATGTGAAATAATGATTATATGAAAACATAGGTGAGGAAAACCCCTCTGCTTTCCACCTCTCACATTACATTTTTCCAAACAGCAACTTCCCAAGCACTCCTCCCTTGCTTGTATCTGTTCCCTACAGCTGCCAGAGACAAACCACAGTGCCCAACTGCGGGACACAGAAAAACTCTTCCCTCTCCGTATGACAGGCCTGAAAGCTGGGCTGGTGGCCAAATTCCTACCAAGTGCCTGCTTTTCCTCAGCAGCACATTCAGGGCAGGGCTGAGGCAGAACTCAAGGAAAGCCTCCTGTGTGCCCATCCTTGCGGGACAGCTGCCCCACACTCCCTGCACAGCCGGTCCAAGGCTGCAGCATTCCACCTGGGCACCTCCACACTGGCGCCCTCAGAGATTTCAGCACTCAAGCAACCCCCTTGTTTGGGAAAGACGAGGAAACACAGCCATGCCAGTGCCTCTTCTGGCCTGACTGAGGATTCCCTGAGCTGACAGAGCCACAAACCCCAGAGAATGTCTCCCCAGGCCCCTGAAAACCAACACCAGCAGCTCCCAGTCACTAACGAGCACTCACCCACGAGCCAAAGTGTAATGTTTGATAGCCTGTGAGAGCAGGGAGATTAACTTCTTCATTTGACCAGCTGCCACTGAGGGACTTTCTGTACTCAGCTGAATGCTTATCTAGGCCAGTTTCTAACATTCTTTTTTGATACTGCACAACTTTGGTATAAACAATTACAAAACCCCAAACTTTTTAATTTTTAACAATTTCTGTTAAGCCATTCCCAGGCTTTAAAAAAAAACCTCTTTTCAGCTACAGGAAAAAAAATTATGTTAATTTTTACATCCATAAGTCTTCAATTTTTATTTATCCTTGCAAATCTGTCAGCATTGTGACATGGGTATGCCTGGATGGCATCTGCAGCTTTTCAGTCCCAAAGATTTGGCTGAAAAGCTACAGGGCCTTTTCTGGTGGACAACAGAACTATCACTTTTCCTTTCTAGTTTATTCTACTTAAATTAAAAAATACTCCAGCCTTAGTCTACCCACTTTTACTTTTGTTGGATGGTTACTTCTCCTCTTTTATAGAAAATCTTATTGGTTCATTCACGGAGTGTAATGTGCCACTACACTGCATTTCATAGTTTTAATTAATAGCTTAACAGAGCTACTTGATTTTTTATACTGTGAGAAGCTACAATTTTCCTTCTTTCATAACTGTTGCTGTGATATTTACAGTACATTTGAAGGCAACTTCCAACAGCATTCTTCCTATGACCTAAATATTATCCTTTCTCTATAAAATTCTAGGAACTGGCTCACTGAAAATAGCTGGAGGAAAGAACAATTTTCACATTTCTAAAAGGAAGAAAAGTCCAGACATTAAATTACAAAGAGCCTGTCTTTGAAAGAATTATGTCAAAATCTCTTAAAAAAAACCCAAAAAACCCACAAACTAAACAAATTAAACACATAATTCTCTTCAGTGCAATGCATTCATTTCAGCTTGCACTTCTGGTGAGAAGTTGCTCTCTCCCCACTACATATATCAATAGAAATATATATTACATTAGCATTATCTGAATCAGAAAGATCAGTAAAAGATTACCACTCTTAAAACAATGCTCATCTAAAACAATGAAGTCAAATACCAGTAGCCCTTAAGAACTCCAGTGATTTTGCTGCAATATCCTTATGCATAAAACCCAATCCTAGAGAAAAGAAACATACCCAGCAACCAGCCAGGCTTACTGTATATTTACTACCTACGTTTCCACTCAGACTTCATGTCAGACAGATGGGGTGTTCACAGACCCAGCAGGATCACTCTCAACAGCCTCAGCAGCAAGAAACCTAAACAACAAGCATCTGGACAAAGTTAAATTATCAAATTAAACACAGGATTTGCAGGACCTCCCCAGTGACCTTGCAGATGAGTAGGAGAAGTTGAATTGAGAAGAGGCAAACATCACCTGAGAGGAACTGCCTCTTGTTCTTTTATGGGTATTTAGATTTTAGTAAGGTTACCACGCTGCACTTACTATTCTCATGGTAAAAATCATTTGGGACAAACCACTGTCATAGCTTTATCTGCAATGCACAACTGGCACTGCCTGCTCTATCAAGCCCATCAAAATAGCAGAGATGGCAGCAGGTGCAGAAAAAGAGGCAGACTCTACAGGAAAAAAAAGGCAACAAGGTTTATGTGAGTGATGTCATTTTTCAAATCCTGTTTAATTTTGTCTTGATGTTTCTAAGGCAAAGAAAAAACAGGAGGAAAAACTGACATAGCAGGGAGGATGAGGGAAGGTCTAAAATCCATGTTAATAAAAGAGCAAGCAAAGGACACTGTGTGGAAAGACTGGAGAAAAGGGCTCCAGAGAAACCCACAGCTTCCCTTTAGCCCCTGCTGGGAAAGGCCACCCCCCCAGGACATTTCTCCATCCACCACCTCCACACTTTTCTGTGGGACAGTGAACATCCTGTAGATCTTGGTCCTTTTCTCTCTTTTCCAAGGACCTTGCTGCAGCATCCTTGGAACGAGTGCTTCCCTTGGGTTGCTCTGCCATGGAGCCCTTCCCAGAGTTTCCTCTGGAAGGGATTATGAACTTACCCATTTCACAGCTTCAAAGGCAGGCAGACAGAAAAGTTAATGAATTATCATAGGCAGTGGTGGATTAAGACTCATGACCTAATGTCTCAGCTCTATGCTCATCCCATTAAAATGCAGAGTCCTGTTTAATATTAGAACCAGCCACATCCAGAGATTTATGGTCACCACCACATCTGGAGGTAGGTTATGGAGGAAGACCATGCACTCACTCCCTTTTAACACCATTATTCCCTCCCACAGGCAGTATGCTTAGGGCTTCCATGTGTTGAAATAACATCACACAGTTGTAGGAAGAGCAGTATATGTTACTTTAATTCTGTAAGAAAGTTCAGTATCACTTATCTCATTACTCTGGCCCCATGTTCCACCACAACTCCCAAAAACAAGGTCTGGTTGCTTATCAAACCACAGCCTAAGGTAGAAATACAAACAGGTGGCACCTGCACAGAGCAAGTCCTGAGGAATCCTGCCTGACCACTCATTTTGGATAGAGGCAGCACTGCCTTCATAAGCTTTACCACACCTCCCATAATGTACTACACAGAATGAAGAAAGGGACCACTTCTCACATTCCTGAAAAATTATTATGAGTCCCCAGATGGTGGAATCATCAATAATTTTTTAAAAAAAAACCTTAAACAGAAGAGGAAGACTGTTAAAAATCCCATGTTCACAAAAACACTGTTCAGACTTATGTATTTGGGTGCTCTTCTGCAACCTGCAGGATAACACTATTGTAGGTTAAAATTAAAAAACAAACCTACTTGTAATTGCTACAATGAATATTGGTAATTTAAGAAAACAATTAAGTGAGATGATGAATTTAGCAGAAGTGTCTTTAAAAAAATACTAGTTATTAAAAAACTCCAATGTTTTCCTTTGTTTTTTAATATAGTTTAGGCATTTATTGTCAAAATACTGCAAACATCTATCAACCATCACAGCTTGAGAACATGCTCTTTTTTCCATTTGAAATGTGGGCTTTCAAAGCCTCTGTTTATGCTTCCATTTTGGCAGGTTCTGCAGGATTATTTTATTTCTCCAGTTACCACAGCAGTAAAATTATTCCAACTTAAGAAAATATTTCCTATGCTTTGGCTGAAGAGAAAGTCTTTCAACCTTCCAGTGACATTTTAAATGAACAACCACAAAATTTCCAAGCAATGACTTTAAAATAGGATGCTACAAACTAAACTTCATGTATCAAGGGGGAGATGGGACACGAAAGGGCATTGGAGACACAGGTAAATGCAACAATAAATACATATTTAAGGCTGTGGTCCCTCTCCGAGCTGTCTGCAGACCCTTAAAATTACAACCTAAGGGCTCAACTTCTTTGTTACCTTGAGAATCTCAGCTTGGCTCGATGACATTCTTTTCTTGTCCTAAAGTTGTGTCCTACTTAAAAACTACTTGGTTTTGCCCCAGAGACATCTGTATTTCAGTTTTCTGGCTAATGACCACAGGGACTAAGTTGTTGTATGACCTCCATTTGTAGCTTGCAAAGTGCTTTGGGCTTGTTTAGAATAGGCAGAAAAAATAAAAGGAGGAAGGGGGGCCTGTGTTTAATTGCTACGTCTAAGTTTTCAAAATTCCAATATTTAATTGGATGGGTAGATTTCTTTTTATTCCTTTTTTTTTTTTTTTTTTTTATTTTGCTTCTTGAGGGAGAAGCCTTTAAGGCACAAAATGGCCTGAATTCACAGAGAACTTGTTCCACAGCCTTATCAGTTGGAGGCAATTTTCACAAAATGGAACATTCCACATAGAAGAAACTAGTTTCAGCTTTATTTCTTGTGCTCTTCCCATACTCCAAGCAACCAGCTCTCTTCCAAGTGGACGGAAAACAGTACTTCATTTGAGTGTACATGGACAAGAAGAGGAGGTAAAAAAAGACTTTAAGAGGCTATGTGATATTCCAGATTGACTGTGCTTCCAGGTTTCTATCTCAAGTCTCAGTTTACAAGCAAAAGATGCTCTCTTAATACCCCCACAGCACGCTCCTGAGTCATGCTGGACTCTTTACTCACTGCCCATCACTCCCAGCAGTGCTGGGAGCACTGGCCAAGCCTGGGGACACTCCTGCACATCCTCTGTCCCCACAGGGTCACGCAGCGGCCGCCAGGCACAGCTTGTGTGTCAGCAATTCCAATTCCTGCACCTGCCATTCCCCCTGGATCAGCGCTCTGCTAGCTCTGTGAAACCAAAGGGAGCACAGCGTGCATCAGGAGGAAGGGGGAGAAGGAAGCAAGAAAAATAAACTCTAAAATACAGATTAGAAATTTAACAGGTCTGCTAAGACCTGCTGGGCAAGACTTCCCCTTTTTTACAGTCCCTTTCCTGACAGCAGCTATGTTAACACTTATTTTCCACTTTCTAGAAACTAAAGTTACTTTTTTTTTTGGTTTTTTGTTTCTGAACAACTTAAGCCTCTGGATTCTAAGTTATCAGCTAAGCAATTTTACCAAGGGCTTTTATTATTTTGCAACTTGAAAATATGCTACATTTTCTGCACATTACTGGGACTTCAGAACATACATATTCACTCTGCTTAGATTTATCAAAGTTGAACAGCATTTCATGTATAGCAAAGCTAACTTTAAGAGTCCTTCATAGGTCAGCAGGTAAAATCCTGCTTTGATGGAAGTAAACAACAGTACACTTAAAGCTATTTCTGCCTTTAAGGCAGTAACTAAATTATGTATCAGGAAAGAAATAGATCAAAATTACAGAACAGGAATATATTTTGGTATCAACCAAATAAATATAATTTGTTTTGCACAACTGCTCAAACTGAAATACCCATGAAGGAATAAAACCCCACAACTACCTCCAGCTTCACAAAACTTACAAAAACATTATTAGCATTGCAGTATAAATGACTTAATTTCTCCAATCACACAGATTCTTGATCAAGTCATTGCAAGTCACTACAGGATAGCAAGACAGGTTCCCAGCTGTACCCTCTTTGCTTGCAGGGAATAAGGTAAGTCTTTAACTGCTGTCTTCTGACTTTAATTCCCTTGACTGTGTGGCAAGTTGTACATGGAACTGTCACAGGCAAGGTGTTACTGCTGCCAGGCCTGGGTAACAGCCAGGATCACCTGAACTGTGTCAGGACCAAAGGACACCCATGGTGTCTCAATGCCATGCTCCTCTACACACTGGAGATGTTGTACATCCCGTTTCCAACCAGCCTGAGAGGAAACAGAACTCGAAGCTCTCACTGCCTCTTTTACCAGGGTCTCTGGGATTTTGGGCCAGGCCACCATCTCCCTCCTGGCCTCAAATTCAACTAGTAATAGAAATACCTCCTTAACATCTCAAAGGATATGCTGATATGCTCGTCCACTTAGCAATGTCAACCTATAAATAAAAACACTCTAAAAGTTCCTATCATCCAAACATCTCATAGTATTTCCTTTCCCATAAATACACATTTTTAAGGCAAATCAGATCAAGTAATTCTCCAGACATTATGTTCTGTGTTGCATTTAAAGAGACATTGCTCTTTAGACTCTGTGGTAAGGACAGGAAATGGAAATAACTAGTGTATCATCTTCTGATACCAAAGGACTAGGAGAGACAGGCCCATATATTGCAGAGATACCAGCCTGCCAAAATACAAATATTTGCAAGTTGCTGTATTTGGGTTCCTTATTAGAGAAATTGATATTATTTCCTGCAATGAGAGGGGAAAGTTGGAAGCAGTGATCCTATTAGGTTGTCATACTGGCACATAACAACATAGTGTGGTAACATTTTTGTGAAGACAAAACACTGATGTTAATTCACACTGCAGACAGAGGCATGAGCCAGAGGAAGTATTTATATACACACTCTCTCATATTGCATTCAAAACAGAAGCTCTGGAAACTGATATTTTTGTTTAAAATCAAGTGTCAAGCTTTTACCCTGCCGAGAGCACCAAGAAGGCTCGCTGGAAGCAAGCGGCACCACAGAGGCAGCCAGAGAAAGTTTCATGCTGAATTTGTACCAAATGCAGCAGCATCCCTACATCCAGTGGAACCACAGACGGACCCAAGAGTGATTTTCTCTAAATCACCATTTTTTCTCCCCTTCTGAATCTTGTTTTTTTTCCTTACATGCAACCTAAATCTGCTGTCCTTCAGTTTGAAGTTGTTACGCCTTGTCCTGGCACTACAGACCTTGGTAAAAAAGCCTCACTCCAGCTTTCTTGTACATCCTTTAAACACTGAAACACCACAACAATATCTCCTCAGACCAACCCCAAGTGTCTCAGCCTGCCCTCACAGGAAAACCCTTCTAGCCCTCTGACTATTTTCATGGCCCTCCTCTGGAGCTACTCCAAGAAGTCCATGTCTGTTTTGTACCCAGGATCCCAGAGCTGGACACGGACCTCCAGAGAGAGCAGAAGGGCAAAATCCCCTCCCTGGACCTGCTGTCCCTGCTGCTTTTGATGCATCCCAGTGGGGTTTCTGGGCTGCAAGCCCATGTTGCTGGGTCACGTCCAGTTTTTCACTGACCAACACCCCCAGGTGGCACCACCCAGTCTGCACCGACACTGGCGACGGCCCTGACCCATGTGGTGGACCTCACAGTTGGCCTGGATGAATTTCATGAGGTGAACAATAGGAAACAGTTACATCAGCACAAACCAGCCACAAGAGAGAGACACTGAGCCTATCTTAAGCTCAGCACCAACAATTTCACAAGAGGCACATGGTCAGGGCAATCTATTTCTTTCTCCTGTCCATGCAGGCACCCTGGGGCAAGGAGCTTAAACTTAGATGTCTGAGGTAAGGGGAGACAAATCCCACCCTCACTGACTCAAATGCAAACAGCTTTTATTTTAAGAAAGGTGATCAGTGCTAGAATGTGCTTGAGTCATTCTCACAATCCAAGGCCACCTCTCAAATTCTCCTCCGGACCTCCAGCATTAAGGCAGACTCCCTCAGCCTGTCTGTGCTTCCTACCACAAGACATTATCACTGTCCTGTGCATCCCTGTGACCACCACCTACTTTACTAGGACAAACCTCCTGCAGCTGGTGCAGAATGCCAGAAAAACTTTTTTTTTAAAAATGTTCTTTTTTTTTTTTTCTGATCTGTCAGCTACAAACCTGTAAGCATCATTTATATGGAGTGTTTACCAGAGGCAGGAGAACAAAGGAGCAAGCCCTCACTGATACACAATTTTGAAGCACATTATTTTGAAGCACATTATTTACTACTAATGATAGCTTTGTTTCTTGCAGAAGTTTAATTTCTTTTCCCATTACAGAGAAATACACACTTTCCCCAGGCATGTCCCTATAATCTGTGCTTGTGGTGCAAACCATGGCCACATGAAAGACCCTGCTCCATAATAACATTAGTGAGATCAGTCAGGATGACTAGG
Source organism: Ammospiza nelsoni (assembly GCF_027579445.1). Classification (NCBI taxonomy): domain Eukaryota; kingdom Metazoa; phylum Chordata; class Aves; order Passeriformes; family Passerellidae; genus Ammospiza; species Ammospiza nelsoni. The sequence goes on from NC_080635.1 coordinate 72,552,011, forward strand.
TGCATCTGCAAGGCTTCATTCATGCAGAAATCATTCACTACTGAGGAATGTACTTCAGGTACCTTCATTTCTCCAGGTATAGTACCAAACTGAATTGCCCTCAAAAGCCAAGTAGGGCATACACAGGTTTGCTGCTACTGCTATGAAGGTTTTGGACCTTAACTGGAAGAGGTGCTGTGTTGCTGTGTAGCAAATGCTCTAAAAAAAAAAAAAAAAAATTCTTATTGAGACTTAGTATAGAACTAGCCTGAAAAATTACTAAAATCAGTCAGAGCAGGTTGGGTAGCCAGTGGTCCACCCTGCCTGGGCAAGGTGAGTGCACCTGCACTCACTGTGCAGCCTCTTGCATCAGCTGTTCCTCCATCAGGAGCAGCACAGCAAGCCCATTTTCATACATTCCACTGACCCTCAACCAAAAGCACCACCACACACGCTCTGCTTTCTGGGCCACTATTTCCCCTCACCAGCAAGCAGTTTCCTGTTGTAATCCTGAATCTTTGCAGGTATTTCTGATCATTTCTTTCAGCTTCACACTCTTCGGGGGGGCCCAGGGGGGAGGAGATGAGAGAATAAATCTGCAACCTAAATTGCGACGGAGTGAAGAGGACACTCCAGTTTGGATTGCTTTTACCACTTAGGAAGCTCCATGGCAGGTGGAGCTGTCATTAATCACACACAATGACAAGCTGCTACTCTCAATCATGCTTTGTGATCAAATTCTGCACTAATCAGGAGCTTCAGAGCAGGCTGGCTGTTCAGCAAGGTTAAAAATTCAGATGATATTTTCCTTAAGATTCCTCTAACATTTAGTAACAGAATCAGAGAGACAAGAAAAAAAAATACCCAAACAATCCCGCACTGGCAAACATCCTACATGTGAAAAGGAGCAGCTACACCACATGCTTTCAGCTGGACTGTTTTCTATCATGCACACAAAGTTCTTAAATGGACCAAAATTTGTCTTGTAGTTTTAAGGGTAACCAACAATCCTCTGTCAAAGCAGTTTTACAGCTGCACTTAAAGAATAAACAGGTTTACTTAAAAATATCTTTGAAAAAATGCCACGTTCTTATAAATAAAAATTACAACCAAAACATTTTTTGTCAAGTCAGTCTAAAGGGACCTTTATCTGTTATTTCAAGGTAATTAGGTATGTCAGGAATCATGTGTAACACAATGCACAAATACACAGTTAGCAAGTTACCTGTCAAAAGGCATTTATTTGTCTCGAGAGGGAGAACATGCTGTTCTCAATGTAGGGCCCCATTTTAGTGGATGAGCTGCCTGCAGGAGCAGCCCTGTTCAGATTTCCCATTACAGGCAGTTTACAAAAACTTAGACTATACAGGTTTTTGAAAGATCAATAGCTAAGTTTCAGAACTAGCTAAAGTAAAAAGAAAAGAAAAAAATATCTAGGTATCTTCACTTGGGGGAAGCATTCTCTGACAAAGCCCCTTCGAAGGCACTGTTTTGTTGGCTGTGCCAACCAAGAGCTCCTATGTGCCAAAAAACCATTGTAAGCTGAGCCTTCAAAGAAAACAAAACTTTACTAAATACACACAAGGAACAAGGGCTCAAAATGGCAACATGGATATGCATGCCATGACACCACTGCTGCCAAAGTCATCTTGCAGGTAGGGATGTCACTTCACTCTTCCTTTTTCAATTCTTCTCTCTGCCACTGAATTTGGGTCCATCAGTGATGTAAAACAGGAAGAGACTAATGTCTTATAAATGCTATTTTCTCTACCCATCCACATAAAAGGCATCCTGCCACTGTTGAGCCTCTTACCCACACAACTCAAACACAAATGACAGAAAATGTGTAGCTTAAAGAATTTTTCTTTTTCTGAGAAAGCACAGCTGAGTCAGAACAAGTTTTAGAACAAACACTACCAAGGTTTCAATTATTTATTATCTCTAATTTATCTGAAAACTCAGAAATTAGGTGACTTACTCTTCATTAACAGCTGAGAAATATAATATAAATTTGGCTACTTACTTCTATATAGGGAACATAGTAACATAATTAAAGAAGATGACTACAGTGATTGCAAAAAGCTGCCTGCCCAGTTGGGGTTTTTACCAAGTCACACTAACGAGTTGTAGGTTAAAACCCTCTGCAAGATCTCGAGTAACCACTCACCAACTCTTCTTACCAAGCAATTAAATTAAAGCTCTCCTCCCACAGAGGGGAGAAAAGCAAAACAAAAACATCACAGACAGTAATGTCATGAGATCATTTACCTCACCAGCCAGTTACTGTCAGCTAAGACAGCATACAGAGGACTAAAGGGGAAATAAAACCCTCCAGCAATGAAACTGCCAGCATTTCAAAATAAAAAATAATAGAGAAAGGACTGTGATTTCATTTAACTCAACACTCAGCCCTTTGGTTTGCAAAGCCATTGCTGGTCACATCCTGCTGGTTTTGCTCTTTATTTCCAGCTACCAAATTGCACTTAGAGAGTTACTTAGCATGCTTTCTGTTTGTGCATCCTCAGGAATTACTGACACATTCAGAGATGGAAGGGGAACAGAACAGGACTTCAAACACAAAGACCTTATACTACAAACATGGAGATTAAAAAAAAAAAAATCACAGAAGCACAGGGTAGGGAGGAAGACACCAAAGACAAGGCCAGGCTGGATGAAGCTCTGATTTTGAAGTGTCTCTCCTAAGCTAAACCATTCTATGACTCTGTGAAAGGAGCAAGCACACAGCAACACAGAGAAATAAGACATAAGTGTGAGGATATAAACACCTTCAGAAATTTGATTCCACTAAAATGAGTTGATTTTATTTAACTATATTCTTTTTGCCCCAGGAACAGTGATGACTGAATTCCTAAGACCCAGACAGCTTTACATTCATGCAGGTCTTACTGCAGTAATGAATAAGCTTGAGTTTTCCAAACTGCAATAGCTTTAAAGTCATGCTGGGGGAGAGAATTCCAGGAAAACAGGGCAGAAAGCAGGAGCCAGGGTGGATGCGTCCTCTTGGAGAAATAAACTGACTAATTTGCACATGCTGCATACACAGCTCTTCCACAAGGGATTTACATCTTATGAGTAGGTACTGCTAACTTGCATTTTCAAAAAACCCTAATTCTACTTCAGACATTCAGGCTTTCCTTCTATTTCAGGGGAGTTTTGCTACAAATTGTTTAAGACATGGAAAAGGGATGAAAAACAAAAAAAAATATATGGTTCTACACACAATAACAATGACATTGCTTAAATGCCCAAGGGAGTTCTAAGCCAATGAGATACCAAGAGATGCCATAAAAGATAGAGGAGTAAAATGTCTTAAAACTCATCTTTGTGACAAAGTTTCCTTAGGCCTCTTGCAAATTGTTCTTGGGATCATCAACAATGCAACACCAATGCAAGGTTCTACTTGAAGTCTCTGAAATACATGCAGGCTCCCTTCTGCTCTGCAGAACTCCAATTAGTGTCTAATCAATAAGTTTATTTGCCAGCCTAAAAGTAAGATCCAACTTCTGGTTTATGCAGGAAGCATTTTTAATGAGGCTGATGCAGGTACTCTTTCTGGAAGGTAAATTGTTCTTGGAAGCTTTCCATTAAGAGACAGCAGAAACTCCACCACTAACTCTTAATTAAGTGCTCTATTGCTTTGGGTTTGTTTTTAATTATTTTTCTTTGTAGATAAGTCATAAATAATTGAGTATCTGCTTGCCTGAGTCATGACACTGAGAATGTAGTAAGAAGAAAACCTGTGGCAGTTGTCCATCCAAGCAGCAGTCAGTAGAGCTTTAAAGTGGTCTAGAAGGCTTCTGCTCCTCCAAACTAACTTTAATCAGTTTTCCCCCACCCTCTAAAAATAAGCAGAATGGAGAGGCTTCTGCTTTGGAAACAAACTCGCCTTGTCAAGCAATGCACACTGCCACAACTGTGTACTTATTTTTGCCTCTATACAACAACAGGCATCCACAAACTGCCAAAATGCTTTGAAGATAGATTTTAAAAAATAAAAATCTCTACTTAGGGCCTAAGCATCTAGGCAACAGAAACATTTCTTCTCTTTAATAACCTACTTCCAGATATTAGTCTATGAAGGATTGTACATCCATGATTTGATCACAAAATTGCTGTGCAGCAGAAATGGTGGAGCTGTCCCTTTGTAAGGGACAAAGTGGATTTTGGGAACCAATGCTTTTGAAAATGAATATTCTCCTACAAGTAAAACAGTCTCAATCTCCAACAGACAGAAAAAAAAAATCTTTTCAGATCTCCTCTTCTGGTCAGCCCTACTAAACTGTTGATGCTAATGATTTTAAATGGCCTCATGGAGACAAACCTGCAGGTTTGGGTAGGGCAGGGGGAAGATGCTGCTTCAGTCACTTCATAGCAGCTGTATCATTTGACACACAGTCAAAATTCTATCTATTCAACACAGTGTGCAGCTAATCTAATCTAAAGCAGCACGCAGGCACTGCTGTGCTATGGAAACATTCAACAATGTAAACATGATTAGCCACATAGGTGGAGCTTTACATGCAATTGTTTTGGGAGAGAGATTTAACACTGCCACAGCGGCAACATGGCCTCCCTCTTCACATCCGTCTTATCAACACTCACTTCAGACTAGACTTTAACCTTGCCAGCTGCAATTTTCCTCCTACTTCCTCATAAGGTGCTCATCTTGCATCAATTATGGCAATTTAATAAAGAGGAAAAAATATTAATAAAAGCATTCCCTGCTTGTTATGTTTTAGGTCAGTCAAGTTGCACTAAAGAGTGCTTAGATTGTATTAGGAAGCTATAAAGTACACATACTAACAAAAATTTTTTTGTCCTGTAACAGCAAACGTGAATCAAAAAAACAAACAGTAACCCACAACTCAAAAACCTCAATCAGACCTGTAAGTTAAACAAGTATATTAAATAAAACAGTCAAAGCTCTGAGTCAGGAATGCCCCAGAGGTATGGGAGAATTGAAAAATTTCCTTCCAAAAAGTTTGACTGTGGTCAAGGATTTCCAAACTCAGAATTTCTAAGAACTAGTATTCCTTTTGCAAGTGTTTACCTGCCACCATTCTGAGATGTGCCCATCTCTGCCAGCTCTCAGGTTTTCTCAAATTACTTTTGTAAATAGCATCCAAAGGGTAGGGTGGCCATAAGCTCAGTCCACTTCAGCCCAGCTAAGGCAATGATGTTAGTCAACCCCAAAGTACCAGCAATAAGCCCTCTGGCACACCCACTGGCTATTTCCAGAAGTATGAGCAGCTTTATGCAAGGTGAATGTGTGTGCATTTACGGGCTGCTCCTAAGGGCCAGCCACCCTCTACGCCAAGGGCTGGCTAACCATGCCACAGTCCAGATCTCAATCATCACAACACAGGTTGTGCTCACCTGCCCAAAATGCAAGTCTCCCTGCAATTGTGAGCAGTCTTGTGCTGCAAACTGCCTTGAAAATATTAAATAAAAAAAGATTAAAAGTTCTCAAAGAGGATTTAAATACAGGCAGCAAGTCAGCACTTCACTTCCTACAATCCCTTCCGAGAGAGATTAGGGCACAAGGCTCAATACCTTGAGAGTAAAAAAACTACAAAGAATGTTGATTTTCTTTCCTAGAACAGTGGCCACAGAAGATAAGAGGCACAAGTACTTATGTTTTAAAACTGAATATGGAAGTATTTAAGAGATACTGCCAGTGAAAGCATTAAAGTGACACCAACTTCATACCTAGATTCTTAAAAAAATATTAAAACATCCAACTAGAATTTGGGCCTTTTAAAATTTATTATTAGTTTTGTGTGCCTTCAGTTTATATATTTACACACCCATAAATATATGTAAGTGTATACATAAGTAAGCAAATATATGCACACACACAAATTGGTATCAATGATATCTCTGGAATGTAAAATAGTGTCTCTGAATTTTCACAGAAACAAATTTCAAAGATATCAGTATCTACTACTTTATGGTTGTTGCTTATTTTTAAAAAAGGGCAGAAATGAAAGGCAGTCTATCATATTACAAATTAAATGGGACATTTGTCTAATATAGGAGACTACTGTAGTCACTGAATGTCCAATGAAAATAATTGAAAATATTTGCAGAGTTCTACCAACACAGCATTAATACTGAAGCACAGCACTCTTTTCTTACTCCCAGTCCTCCCTTGAAATCTCTGCCATTTGGACAGTGCCGTTCACTATTCTTTTATGTCAACAGACCCACACGAAGGCAGCTTTAGAAAAAAGGTGACCTAAAACATCTTTCCCATTTTATCCCTCTGCACTTGAATGACTCCCCAGCAGCAGCTCCACTGGCCCCATCCCTCAAAATGTGTCATCAGAACTCCAACCCCCTTCCTCACTTGTGCCACAAATAAAATAAAGCAGGAATTACACGTTCCCTCTGCCATCAGACTAAGCCTGCGGCAAAGAAGTTCTAAGATACCTTAATCCTTTTGGCTGCCTTCCGTCACGCTGTGCCTCCTCCATGCTCACAGCTCTCCCCTATCACTCTATAATAGTGCCAGCTGGCCTCTCTTAGCCAGCCTTTTTTTTTTTTTTTTAATAAAAAAACCTCACAAATTAAAAAAAAAAAAAAGTGCAGGAAAACAAACCCTTGAATATAGTATTTCATTCATGGGTTGGTTTTTACCAAGTTGTGACTTGTACAATTAATGATAATTCACCGCAGCATAGCATAGGAACAATTATTTAAACATTTAAAAACAAAGTGGGTTGCTGGGTCTTTACAATGCTGACATATTTAACACCTAAAACAAATCCTTTTACTGCTGTCTTTAAAACAAAGGGACACATTTTTCTGCAAAGAAGATCTCATTTTGCAGCACTTTCCACCCTCCTACAGGAAGGCAGCTATTTTCAGTATTTCCCAATTATAAAAGTAGTTTTACTGGGTGAAAAAAAAATATAGTTGCGCACCCAGTTGCTGACAATCCCCGTATGCTTTTGAACAAGAATTTTCAAATAAAGGATGGGGGGGGGAGGACGGGGAGGTATAGAAAATTGATAAATATTTCCCTTTTATGCACCATGCAACATTAGGAAGGGGCATACTTATTTTTAGCTTATTTTCTTCTACTAGCAATTGTTTTTTGAATACATTTCCTAGTGGTTAAACTCCCATTACTCCAGCTTCTATGCTCATACTGGCAACTATTTATTTAGGCATTCTGTCACCATGGGAAGAGAAGATCTCTATTTTTCCTTGCATTACAGAGCCTTCTGGAGCAAGCATGTTTATTTTATATCCCATAGGGCCAATCATGAAGAAATAAAAAGTTGTGGGAGGGGGTAGAGGGTAGGAAGGGAAGAACACATCATGTACTCCTGCTGATAAACTCAAAGCACTCAGCAAGATTTAAATGACTGCGAGAAAGTCTCAACTTGATATTCCTGGAGCAGAAGTTGAAAGCATGATTTTAGAAGACCAGAAGCACTATGCTTAATTCCATAGAGTCTAATAATTTCCTCAGAATGAGTCTGGTCTCAGTTTTGGTTTTAATTTACACAGAATAAAGTCATCTTAAAAAAATCCAGAGACTAGATCAAGACAGGAACTGATGTGCCCCTAGTGTATGGGTTTTAAGAATCCCAACTCCAATGGCTTTTACTAGAATAATCCTGATATAATATTCTTCCAATTATGTCCTTTTTCAGTGTTTAAGTTTTTAATGACAGGTACAAAAATCAAAGCCCAGCTGAGTCCAAGTGGTGCCAACAGGCTGATGCTGCCCTAGTGCACCCCCTGGGAGAGCCTCACTTCCATTTCTTCACTTATCAACTGGACCAAGACAGGCACTTACAGTGTTTTCACAGCACAACAAGAGAACTTATTTAAATGTTCCTACATCCAGTTTATCTCAAGGACATGAGCTCAGGAATTCTTATGCACTGAGAGAGAGGGGAATCTGCCCCTCTACTTCACCTTCTTGAGGCCACATCTGCAATGCTGCATCCAGCTCTGGGGCTCTCAGCACAGAAAGAGCAGGTCCAGAGAAGGCCAAAAAGTGACTGGAGGGATGGAACACCTCTTCTGTAAGGAAAAGCAGAGTTGGGTTGCTCAGCCTGAAGAAGATAAGGTCTTGGGGAGAACTTATCCCGGCCATTCAGTACTTGAAAGGGGCCTATAAGAAAGATGGGTAAAAACTTTATAGCAGGGCCTGTTGCAATAGGACAAGAAGCAATACTTTTTGAAAGAGTTTATTTAGATTCAATACAAAGAAGTTTTTTATAATGAGGGTGGTGAAACACTGGCACATCTTTCTCTGTAGAGAGATGGCAGGTGCCCCATCCTTGGAAATGCTCAATGTCAGACTGCATGGGGCTCCAAGCAATCTAACGTAGTTGTAGACATCCTTGACCATGGCAGGTGGATTGAACTGGACTTTAAAGATCCCTTCCAACCCAAACTGTTCGGTGATTCCTTGAACTGCATTCAGTATGAAGGTATCTAATTTGAATCTTTGTATTTCAACTGTTGGTCATACACAGCTCAGCCTTCAAACATTCAGCTCTGCACAACCAAAGATGTTCTGGTTAATAACCACTGGCCATCAATCACAGCAAAATAAAAATACTCATATGGAAATAATGCAAGAAACCTTCTCTAAGGCAGGAATACTAACCTTAACACAGCTCTTGGCTTTGCTGATAAGCCTTGCTAAATGAACCGTGTTTCCAGCATGCCTGAAAAAATTCTCAGCCAGAGACCAGAAGGTCCAAACAAGTTGCAGCCTGGAGTTGATCCAGATGATTCTCCATGACAACAAAGGGGAAAATCTTTCTCTGCAGACTTCAGTGATCACAGAATGGCTTGGGATATGACATCATTCTGAGTTCAGACACAGACACTCTCTCTTCCAGAGTTATGACATCCCATTGCTCTTCATGCTCTAACTGCCCCAAGTTACTAATCAATCTGCTTTACCACAGGTTCTGAAATTAACTTGCACCTCTTTAAAGCCATTGGAAGTACTTCAGCATTTTAGAGTGAGGTTGTAATACCCTGAAAATAAGGGGTTTAGCATCAAAGATAGCTATTTGTATCTTCCAAACTTGTCAGCAGTATGCAGCTAATGCTGCACTGGAGACCAAGTATAACCAGCTCCTTCAATCTGGTTTTGCTCATCATATTTCTCTAGATAAAGAAACTTCTTCAAAAAACATCACTAAATGTATATGCCAATCATATTGCTAATAGAAGTAAGAGTTTGGTGACAAAACTTAGAATATTAGATGCACACTTCAGGTGAGATTTAATTAAGAGTTATACGAGAAAGCACCAATACTATGCCAAGCTCACCAGGACAATATAAAGGAATACATCCCTGGCCACAGATGGTACACTTATACCAGGCAGGAGACAATGATCAGTAAGTGCTTCAAAGAGAGCAGCAAGCTTCTTTACCTGCTACCTAGGACAAAGAAACAACATTCAGGTATGAGTAAAAATGGCTTCTTCCTTGACATTCTGAATGTTAAAAACATTGAGAAGTTTCTGCTACGTCACCTCATCAGTATCTTTGTCATGGCAGTCTTTGCTAAAAATCTCTGAGGATCTTGGCTCGGGACCACTGTACTGATCTCCTCATTTGAGTCCTGCTTGGTGAAGCAAGAAGAGATGAGAGCGGCTTGATTCGTGTTTTACTTTTTACTGTTACCCAAAAAAACTGCTGAGATACCTAGTAAGACATATGGAACAGCAAAGTGCTAACATCTGATTAAAACATGGTTCATGAATTACGCAGTTTCTTTCCTGTACCTTACTCATAAAAAATCAGACAATCAGGAGAGAAACCTCCTTGATACAGAGGGGGAAGAGCTCCATCCTGCCTAATCATTCTCCAAGAATTAATGCACTTGCCAAAACAGGTCCTCTGCCACCTTCAAACACATGTAGAAGCCTGCTCTGTCGCAGGGATTTGGCTTGTGACTGTGACACAAACCAGTGCCTCGTTCCTCACGTCGGTAGCATGGAAATCCTTCAGACACAGCCATTACCTCTCCCAACAGCAACATGAGAATTTCTTCTACAGTCAGCTTTCACTAATGGTATTCACAGCCTCAGAGTCAGCAAAGGATTTGGCAAGACTCGCCCCAATTTCGCTTTGTACCTTCTGGAAAAGCTGTGCTTAACAGGAGAAGCAGCTGCAGCTCCAAAGGGTGGAACACAAGAGCAGCTGAGCCCCCAGCACGACAGGGAGAGGTGAAGGCCAGACCCTGGCCCAGGCCTGCCAGCACAGGAGGGTCAGCAACACCTCTGACATCTTCCAAAAAATCAAATCTGAATCACAGAGCAGCTGGGCTATGACAGACGATGCAAGTTTGCTGCCATCCTGGCGGGCTGCAGGTAGCTGGTTCTCCCGTTCTGAAGGAAAGTTTAAATAATACCTTTATATTCAGAACAAACCAGAGTACTTAGCAGTTTACTGGGCCTGGTCCCAATAACTTGTTTCCTTTTCTTTCTCTGTTCTCAAACTTGCCAATAAGTATCACAATAGAACCTAATTAACATTCACTAATGAGTGGGACACCAATTACTAATCCTAAAAAATTTGGTTACGTGCAAGTAAGCAAACAAGTTAATGTACCATAAACTTTGTTTTGTTCATTTATTTTGACAAATGTACCTTACTTTTAATTATGACACTTCCCAGCAGACTACGCTGCCTATTTTGCTGAACTCCCATTGCTATTACACTTCTCCTCAGAGCTACCATAAAAAAAAAAAACAGAACAAAAAAACTATCCCAAAACAAACTGATACAGCAAGCATTGGCTGCCCCCTCTCATAAGTAATGAAGTAGCAAAGGACTTCAAGAAAACAAATTGACTGATGCTCCACATTTTGTGTTTCTGAACTTCCACTGTGGGGAAGGAAGCACTACTGATACTTCATTGTGTTGGAGAAGTTTTCATTTCAGGAATCTTTCCAGTGGGATGAACAGCTCCTTGCAGAACAGATTTGGTATCTACCTATGCTGCTGATTTTCTTTTCAGGCTAAAAATGTCCAGCTGGGTTCAAAAGGAAAACCCTTTCTGTGAAAGAACACATTTCAATATTTTCATCTGACTTAAGATTTGACCATTTTAAGTTTTTAAATAGTTTAAGCAAGCTCTCCATCAGTGGGAATTTCCCTACTGCTGCCCTGCTTAGAATATGGCTTAACTACTGACTACAGAAGTGCCCTATGCCAGTAATACACAGCATTTCTGGAAACATTCAGCACTTTCTTTCCTAAGTGTGCAAGAGGCTTTTTTGGACTGCTCAACATGCTCTAAGGGATACTTGCTTAAGAGTGTTAACTAGTGATTTTAGTTTGTTGATTTTTTGGGGATTTTTTTTTACATCAAAAGCAAGGAGTTCAGTCCATAACCACAAGCTTTTATAGGACAGTGTAAACCCTGACCCTTCTCGTGTTGAAAGCACAAATCTTTGCCTCTCAGTTAAGATACAGGTGAAAGCTTTTATAGACAAATACATTAGATGTAGGGTGCACTACTTCAAGATTACCAGCCAAGCAGCTGGTAACTATAGAGGACTAGCCCAACTCCAGGGTTTGGCTTCTATTCTACAAAAAGATTTGGTCTGGACTCTGGAGCTACCAAGTACACACATAGTTTGGCACATACAGCCTTGCTGGTTGGGTGAGGTGTCACTGCCAGATGAAAGAAGCAGGTCACTTCAAGAAATGCTGCCCCATGACAGCCTCTCAGTCTAGTTCTCAAGTGGCAGTCAAACACAAAGAGCCCAAGAGGTAAATGGGACCTCATGACCTCTCCATCCTCAGGTCAGAGCAAGTCCTGCCAGATCACAGCAGCACTGGCTTGGTTACATTGACTAAAAGAACGTGGCCCATGCAGACTTTTAGAAAGAGCATGTTCCCCCAAAAGGGTGAAAGAAATTAAAATGTTTTCTCCCACAACCACCATTCAAAGCTTGAAGACTTGTCCTAACACTCATATAATTATGTTCATGACTGATAGGGAGAAACCTCATCAAGTCAAGAACTAGGAGATAAGGCATTTAAATAAAGTAACCAAAGAAAGGGAGGTAATTGGCAACATATTCTCAAGCTAGAAGCAGGGTCAACTTTATGAAAATACAGCTGGAAGACAGATGGACAGTAATTTCCTTCTCAGATGGTTTTAAAATATGGAAATAAAACAATTCAAGTAACGCAAAGACTTGACAGGTCTCCGCACAAGATTAGTTATGAACAATGTCTTCAGTTGCTACTTCTTCCTTTCTTGAAAGTTCTCAGGATTGCATAAGCAATATTACCACCTGTCTTTAGCTGGAACTCCCAATTCCACGCACAAAGGAAGAATTTTGCTATCTGTAATTGTTCTCCTACTCTCCACAAGCCAAGTTCTTCCTTCTTCCAAAAGGAGTGGTGTTTCCACTTGGGCCATCCATGGCTGCATCCCTCTATCAGCAGCTGGCAACCACAGGAGCTGGGCAAGGACTGGGGCATCACTAAGGCAGCAGTGCAGCAGGTACAGGGCAGCTGCCATAGCAGATTATCCTCTTAATTCTCCTTTAAGTGCAAACAGGAAGAGCTCTATCATCTCCTTCCTGCACAGCCGACTTTGCTTTAGAGGACATTTCCCTTCTGGACAGCGCTTCAGATTTCCAACACACCGTTTGCTCAGATAATTCCCCTTACAGCCCTTGTCTCTGCAGCAGAGTTTCCTGCTGCTGCTCTGAGGGCTGAGCCCCAGCTCAGTGCTCTAAGGATATCCTTGTGCTGAAGCTTCAGTGCTGCCCCACAGCCCCAGCTTTTCTGTGCTACTGAGAAAGAGATGCCTGACAGCTGCTGCTCCTGTCTGGGCATCAGACACCCAGAATGGTGTAAAGGGCTTTTCTTACCTCATGACTCAGTTTTTACAAGCAAAAACCGCACCTCTGGGAAATACAGAATAATCCCCACAGCCATCCAGCAGCTATAGGATGAGGACTACTCATCAAGACAGCTTCTGACAGACCATGGCCCTGCACACAGTTCCAGCAGCTCCATTCAATGCACAGGCTCCTGCACAGCACTGGTGCCAGAGGTGTGACTCTGCACTGTACTGCAGATTAGTCACCCATGTTCTTCCAGGTTACCAGTACATTGCTGACTCCTTGCAAGAGGCACCTCATTTAAGGAACTGAGCAGTCTGGAGGAGCTGCCTCAATTCAGCTACTCACAGTAGCTAAAATTATCTAAGACAGCCAAACCCTTTAGGACCCTATGGCTCTAATCCATGCTAACATCCAAGCCAAAGACCATGAGTTCCCTTTCAGCACGACGACAGTTCCAAGGCAACCTTCATCGCAGCCTCCTTTGCCAAGCTCAGAAAAACTTGCCTCAGTCACAGCTTTGGAATATTTTTTTTGCTTGCTAGGGCTCAATTCTGTAAGTTTTTTGCATGCTGTGTTCAGCAGCTCCCTGGTAAGGTCTCTGGGACTGTCAGCCATCACAGAAGCACACTGGGGCAGACTGAGGGAATTGCTACAGGAGCCTACCACATTCTACAGCCCAGTGTACAACTGAAATAAAAACAAGTATTCCAGAAAATAAAGTGGCAAAATTCAAGTGCTGAAAGCCACAGGCATTATTGTGGCAGTACATGACAACGAAAATTTCTTGATCTTTTTGAGGGGAAGGACCATTTTACTTTTGGAGAATTAAAAAAAATAAAATTAAAAAAGCACTGGCCAAATCTTTGGCAGTGGGGCAGATATGGTTTTATTATCACCACTGCAGCCTGCTCAAATCACAGGCAAAACTTCACCTCCCCACTGCAGCCAAGAGCCACCAACCCAGCCCTGAGGGCAGGTCACCTTCGAGACTGCCCAGGCACAAACAAACAGTGCTGCCCTCCAGGACAACAGATTACTAGAGCCTGGAGAGAAATGTGCAATTTCTGCCACCAGAACTGGGAGTACATTTGATCTGAGCGCCTCGGGCAAATCCCTTCTCTTCTCTGCATCTCAGCTCCCCGGTTCCTGGAGCTTTGCAAAGCCTGACGTGAGACACTGCAGAAATGCAGAAACACAGAAAGTCATGAAGCAGAAATGCAGAAAGTCACAGAGCAGAAACGGCACAACAAAGGCCAAACAGATGCAATCACCTCAGATTGTTTGAAGATGGTTATTTATTCATTCTCACAGTGTTTCAGGAGTGCTGGAAGTCTGATGCTGAGAAGCCTTAACTGTGATAAAGGTCCAATGGTTGCCAACTGAGTATTTGCTTTAATCACATTTGATGTTGTTCTTAAAGCTGCCTGCCAGCTCCTGGAGTCATTTGATTATATACAAGTATTACTTCAAAGCAAACAAGCAATGGATACATTTTTATTTGTCTGTTTCACTGTTTATAAGTGATATTTTCTTAGAATTTGCAGCGTGAAGGAAATGCACAGTACTTAAGTTTGGATCTAATTTTCATGAAAATTGAATAAAAACAGAAAAATACCAGCCACCAAAATCATTTCTACCCCTCAGTAATTAAGTTCCCATGAAGGGAGGGGAAAAAACAGAAAAAGAGAGAAAAAAAACCTTGCTATTCAGCCAACTTTGTTTAAGATATATTTCATAAATCAGCCGTGTTCAGCTTAAATCAGCACAAATGAACAGAGAAGCAGAAGCCTTGAGGCAACTGTTCAGACACCTGAGAAATGACAGCCAGAAGTCAAAGCCAGTGAGGGAAGTTGGGTATCAAGTTTTTTTAAAGAAATTCAACTTGACTCATTATAAAGGCAACAGAGGAAAATAGGTGGGATGGGGATGAGACATACAAGCAGAGACAAGCATTGCTCAGCTGGGGGAATCCATCACACATGGATGCGAAGACCTGGAGGACTCAAACACAAGCCTGGCTGCACTAAAGATACCACTGCTCTGGCCCGAGCTGACAGGAACCTCAGGGACTGCACAGCTTGTCAGACAGAGAGGGCATGCTGCACACTGAGTCATACTGCTCATCCTTCCCCTCCTCTCCACGATCTGCTCCTGAGAGTAAAACCAGACAGAGACAAAACTTAGTGTCGACTCCTGAGCACAGTAAGGGAACAGCCAGACTTCAGCAAATCACCATCTCCTACCGAGGCAAAGCTTGGTAAAGAAAGGAAACCTGTGGAACTACAGGACCCTTGATATGCACACAAAAAATGAGAATTTCTTGATGTTAGCCTAGTTCCAAAGATAGAATAAGATCCAATTCAGATTCCCCAAAATCTGTAAAATCATTCAGAAGAGCCACTGATCTTAGTGAAAGGGAAACCCCTAAAGTTAAAAACATCAATGATAACCTGTACTAAAATAAACAGAGTATATCAACTAATTTCATCTCAAGGAAAGCAATTCAGACTTTCAGTCCTTCAGCTAAATTCCTATGGGCAGCAGTCTGGAGAGGTCACAGAAAACTCTGCAACAACTGCTCAGTGAGGCAGGGAAAACGATACCAAGAAATCTTCAGTGTGTTAGTTTGAGGAATAATGCAGTTTTGAAGTGCCACTATCAAATCATCAGTATTGCTTCCTTACTCTGTGCTAGGCACCCAAATCCATGGGAAATACTGGAGACTCAGAAAATGCTCAGAGGACCATAACAACAGTATTATGGATGTGGAGAAGCTTATTTGAAGGCAGACTGAAGACTGGATAGCAGACTTCAGGGATGAAATAAAAATGTAAAATCATCACTAGCAGAGAGAAATCATAACTTCAGTTTCTCTCTTCTTGGTTACATAATAAAGGGAAATTCAATAAAAGCTACAAGTTACAGAAAAGATAAAAATAAGATCATCTCAAAAATGTCTACTGCAGAGACGACTGCAGAGCTTGAAGCCAGAAGTTGTCATGGCCAAAAAAAGCAAGAATTGCCCCAAAGCAGACACATATGACTAAGAACATCAATAGATTAAAGAGTATAGGATAAAACAAATCTTGGTACAAGGTATTAGACTTCTGGGATAACCCCTGAAAGGTATTGTGAGACAAAGATAATTACAACAGCCCAAATCAAAATATCATTTCCCCTTTTATAAATGGTTCCCCTTGGGAACTTCTGGGAGTAGGTATTTCATTAAATGGACCTAAAGTCTGGCAGCTCCATGGTCAGTCTGTTTTTAAGCTTCATCTGGACACAACACATTAAGACCTTTAAAAGCACTGAGTATTTTTTTCCAAAAAAACACTAAGTTAAATATCTTTTAAAAAGAGGAGTATCACAAACTTAAATTCAGACAAAAAAATACCATATTTCCCATCTTTCTGAGGTCACAACTGGACCAATAAGATCCATGTGATAAACAAGTTCATTCCTAGTGTATATCAATTAACCGCCTTAGCTGCTCAAGAAAATATAAAAACTGTAATATTAAAAATTATGTCCTCAAAACATATCCATTTCTCCAGAAGCAGAACTTACTTGCTGTTTCCTAAAATAACAGTTTATTTTAGCAGTCTAAAACCCTGCCAAATTCCTATAATACTTATAATAACAAACAATACATGCAATCACCACCATATAAAGTTAGTTACTTTCAGTGCAGAAGCTACAAATCAACCCATGTAAAAAATTCTTGGGTTGAGTTCTTTTGGTTGGGTATGTTGTTTTGGTTGGTTGTTTTTTCCTTTTTGTTGATTTATTGGTTCTTACATTGCTTTGAGGGTTTTCTGATTAGCTACACCAAATATCCATCCACACAACTAGTTTTCCATTTGCAAAAGAAGATCAAAAAAAGTTCAGATTAGACACTAGGAAGAGGTTCTTCACTGAGAGGGTGGCTGAGCACTAAAACAGGCTCCCCCAAGGGAAGCTGTCACACCACTGACTGGAGTCCAAGCAGCTCACCTTCTGCACCATCAGCAGGCTCTCCTCCCAAAAGAGAGTGCTGGTCAGACAAAACATTGGAAACAGCTAGTTTGGTAATTAAAAACACATGGATTTTCTCCCGTCCTGTTCAAAGCTGAATGTCCTGAAAGTATTCAAGTTTTATGCCCTCACAATGCTGCCAATTCCTTAGTTTATTTGCTGCCTCAAAGCGCAAGTACAATAACAAAAACAGTGAACTTGGTTTTTTGCTTGCCTTATTTTGGAGTTCACAAAATGCAAAAACGGTCTTTTGCTGCTCAGAAACAGATTTCAAGCAAGGCAGTCACCTGGCTCCAAGGCAAGCATCTCCTCCCCCTCCTCTTCCAGAAGTGCCTTAAATCAGTGTTTGACATCAGACTGAGAAAAGCAGCAAAGTAAGCAAAAGGTGACAAGTCGTTCTTTTTAATATAAAAGGCTTCTGCTGAGGCACATTAAAATACTAATTCAAATGCAGAATAATCAGCATCTTTATAAGATTTCAGTCTGGTATTGGCTAAATCTGTCAAAAAAACACTACTGGCTATGTAGTCCTACGAACAGAACAAATAACTCAAGAACTTTGCCACAGACATACATGCCTCAATGAAAATACGTTGAGGTTACATATGTCTTTGAACATACCTTGGTAGGCAAAGGAATTGTTTCTGATACAATAACAATAGTGCTAACAAGTCAGCACCAAGATACAAACAGCAGTCAGGTCAAATCCTTAAGTCACTCTGTAGGAAACCTAGATATGAGCTTGTTTTGGCTCAGAGTTACACTGAGACCTCACATGGTCCTTCCTAATGAAATGAGAAGAAGCAGTAGCATCTACTCCCAACATAACAGCAGGGAAACCAGATTGCAAGGTTCTTTTGCTAATATGAGTTGCTATCATGTTGTGGGAGCTCTGCACTGTTGCAATAATTACAGATTTAACAGGCTTTTTCATCTTTCCTACCTTCAGATTCTCTCTCCTTCACAACAGCTTAGTGCTGCCATCTACTTTTTTTTTTCATCCAAACAGATTTGGGGTTTTTTATGCTAGCAAAGTTCTTAGCAGAGTAACTCACCCACTACAACAACACTCCCTCACTTAAGTCTTTACAGTTGGGTCCTCACGTTTATATGTGGTCCAGCTCATCACCACAGGCAAAATTAAAACCCAAGGAAACAAAATACAGATTCACATCTAAAGTCCTTTTAACACTAATTTACACTCAAGCCCTCAAATAGTAATAAAACCCCACAACTCTCTCAAGTCTTAACCACAAGATATCTTTTACAATCCCTGGAGATATTAAACTACTAAATTCGGTGATGACAAGGTGACAAAGACATAGGTCTTTATCAAATCATCTGGACAGTTCTAGAAAGCAAATTTATCTAGCTAAAAATGTTATTCAAAGTTTTAGTCCTAGAGAATTAATAAAATTCTTTTATAGGTCATTTATTTGCACAGACACTAACTGCTGGGAAAAAAAAAATATTTCCTGGCTGAAGGATATATCATCTGAAAAAAGAGGCTGAAAAACATTGAGGTAGTTTAGTAGGAGACTGCCTGCTGCTGATGAAGCACAGCTAGTCTTGATTAATCCTTCACCTCACTTTTTCATTGCAATCATCTTAAGGTCTGAGCAAATGTTTCCACACATCCCCGCAGACACCGTTTGGTTGAGGGTCTTCACCCCATTTTGCATGGCAGAGTGTTCACACCAGAGCCCCATGAAACCCTTGGGATCAGGGGGAGCCAGAGCACTCTGTGCCTCCTCACCAGCAGCACACACAACCAGTGCATCCATCCCTACTGCAGGCCCTGCCCAGAGGCTGTGCTCCAAAGAACCAGGCTCTTGCCTTGCATCTGGGCCTCCTTCACCCCAAACAAGATCACTGTGCATAAGGGCCACATTCTCAAAGATCACAAAGTCTCCAAATCTCCAATCAAATCATTCAGAGCACATCCCACACAGACACAGAGAATGTCCTGCAAAGAGAAAGGCTTTTACCACTGCTCTGTCTGCATGTCCCAGCACATGCAGGCTGTTCAGAGCCCTGCCTGGGTTTGCAGCTTGGTCTCAGATGACCCCATGCCTCTGCTGAGACTGCAAACAAGTCACAGGGGCTCTGCTGGAGAGAATCTATTTATCCATAGGGAATCGAAGGGAATTAATCACATTTTATGTGCTGTATCAGGCCCACGAAGGTCGCACATCTGAACTAGGGCAGCCCAACCTTCAGCACAGATGTCAGCTTCATGAGGAAACACCCTGAAAACTGGCCAGAAAAGGTATTTTCAGGAGCAGATTTCTTTTTTCCCTTCCTACAGAGCTTTATTTCATAATGGAAAACAGATGAGTGAAAAAAGCAAAAACCAAAATCAAAACACAGTTTTTAGAATAAAAATTCATTTCCTAGCTGTCATCCTTGTATTTTGCATATCATGCCTTAGCATTAACTGCTGCCAAACACAAGATGTCAGGTCCATCTGGCAGATGTACACTTCCCCAGCTGCCAAGTGCTTCCTTTAGATCCAGGGGCTTCGCTATGAACTATATTCACAAATTCCAGCCTCCTAAATGAGTAGGGCTCCTGAACAGCAGCCTCTGCTTCCGAGTGCCCTGGAGAGGGGGAGCAAGGCTACACTGCAATCATCCAGAGCATCTGCTGCACTTGTGTGGAAGGGAGGGCAGAGTCCTGGTAACCAATGGCTACACCAGCTGTGGGAGAGCTTTAAGGCATTCCTTTCTCCCCCAGATTATCCCTAAGTAAAATTAGAAAGTATTTAGAAAGCAGAGGGGAAACCCAACCATTCAAGCCTACATCATTACTTATTTACATATAAATACAGCCAGGAAATAAGCATATGTATTTATATATAAACAAAAAAGCTATCTGTACAATGTTTCATACATTGCTTTCCCGTCCAATATTTACTACTTTATTCATGACTTCAGGAAAAAAACTTTTTCCCCAAGAAACTGGTGATAAAATGCCCTCTGGTGGGCGTGACTGTGGACCTCTACATCAACAACCACCTCCGAAATACTTTGGAGCCTTCAATATATTCCTGGGATTACTATTTTTAATGGAGTGAGACAAAGCACATACTTGCCTTCCAGAAGAAACAGATACAGCCCTGACTAACAAGCCTGTCTTACTGCTCACTAGCTCTGGATTAGAATAATCTCAAAATTTTTTTTAAATCCTGTTAAAATAGAAATCATAACATTTTTTAACATTTCATTTTACCTCTCTAGGATATATTTTCATCTTAAAAAATAAGTAAGAGAAAGAGAAAACTTCTCCTTCGCCTCAGCATAACAGAATCTTTGTCGACTGAACTGGAGAAAGGAAGGGTGGAAAAGAACAGCATTTTCAGAGTTTATGAATCATTTTTGTGCTGTTAAAGCACCAGGCACAACCAGGGAGGCAGCTCTAACTGTACAGGCAAAAAAATAACAGCCCTTGTTCCAGAAGAGCTTATTGCCTCAACAGAAAAATCAAAGATTGAAAAAAAACCCCTCAAATATAAACTGAAGTTAACATGATGTGCTTTATCCTTCAGATGCTCAATAATTGTGGGTGGTGCTTTCATTAATCTGAAACAAGATAAATCTAAAAAAAGAGAGCTGAAGGTTTAAGAGGCAGTGACAGAGGAGATAATGCAGCAACTTGGGAGCAGAGTGCATGTACAGCTACTCTGAGAATATTTATATAGATTTATGTAAAGCAGACTGCTTTGGCAAACCAGCCACACTGGAAGAGGAGAGAGCTACCAAGCAGATGGGACTGCACAAGCCTGACCCTAAAGCAGCCAAAAAAAGCTGCAGTTACACACAGAACTCAAGATGACCCCACATAGTTTCTAGGGATACTTTTTCTGTGTGTGTGCGCAACAGCAAAGCTTCAGAGTGGCAGCTAAATAAAAAGCCAGTCAAGAACACTGAGGTCACAGAAGGAAAATGGAAGAACTCCACTGCTTTCCAGATTTCCCTGGAAGGTCTTTGTGATTCCATTTCATACAGAATATGGCACTTTCTTGGTTCCTCGGGATGGTTAGGTATTTGTTTCCAGATTCCACAGTACAATTTGCAGTTAACTGTTGCTTTATGGCAAAAATGCTTGCAACTTTCCTCCATACATAGAATGTAAAGCATTTCTGTCTTTTCATAGATGTTTCTGGGCAACAAAACTTTGCTCACAAAGTTGCTCTGGGGTTTAAAGAAATTGTATGATTTAACATTCATGCCCTCAGAAAAAAAAACCCAAAAAACTATCAAAACCTCACTCATTTATTTGACACGTGCCTTTATCCAAGTCCTGCATCCCTGCTCTGTACAGAGCTCCTTCCCTCTCTGGTGGTAGACAGGTCAGATACCAATGCTTAGAACCTGCTCCGGGCCTGGCGAAGATCAGAAACTTTTCGTGTAAAATTCTTCTTGCCCAACAGCCCACACAGAGATTCAGAGTTACATTTACCATTTTTTCTGAAGGCAGAGTTTTGCAGAGCAATGCTGTCACTTGGTGTTCTCCTGTATGAGCTGTCAGATAATCATTCTTGTAAGCATCTCTAAACATTATGTTGACTGCAGTTACAGTGAAACATATTTGTTTCATTAGACAGAGCAAGCCAAGATTAAACAGTCTATTTGTGCATGTAATAGTTATGCACACGACACCCAGGCATTAATCCTAAATTTTTTGCCTGAAATTAAAAGTAATATTAGCTAGGTAAAATGAGCACTGACATTTCTTGGATCTTATCCTGGTGGTTAATCTTGAGGTTTTATAATCTTTCAATTTTCTAATCAAGATGGCCCAAGGCTGAACAGTTCTGACTGTTGTTAAATTTGCAATCTCTTTTACATAAAAATAAGGGTTTCATGCTTTGTTTGATAGAGTAAAACTATCCACTTAAGCCAACCCTTAAGTGGCTATAGTCAAATTCAAGAGATGACTGGTCTACTGAAAGCCATGAACTGATAGATTCTAATTTCACGGGATAATATTCTGACAGGAAAAGACTTCTACTAAGTCATGTGTGATGCCATTTTAGTAAATATCTTGAGGAAGTCTGAGCCTGTTCATGTTTTCCTAAAGTTGAATAACTGCCTGATAAACAGTGCAGCCTAAAAATGGGAAGGCAATGGTTAACGAGGACTTCCAGCAGGAGACTAATCAGACCCCTGGCCTCCCCAGATGAGTGCCTGATGATGCCCTGGTTAACCATCACCTCCAGCAGGAGATGCCTGGGCTCAAGCTGCACCTGCACTTCCATCATAAATTAGTGTTTAAGCCTCTCAACCTGACCCAACTGGGTGCCATTCTTGATCTCCAGCCCACGCTCCCTCAACTCTGCCATCAGAGCACTGCAGCTGTATGCAGTTCTTTGAATAAAGATGCCAGCATGGCACAAAGGTTGGGGTTTTCGTTTTACTTGTATTATTCTTGAAATACAATACTTCAGTAACTTAGCTGCTGCAACAACAATATTTGTCTAAGAATAGTTTTTAGAAGGCTTGAAGGATGCTGCTGTGAACTGTTCAAGTGTGATATTGAAACAGTGAATTTAAGGAAAACTTGCTTCAA
Organism: Ammospiza nelsoni; assembly: GCF_027579445.1. Taxonomy (NCBI): domain Eukaryota; kingdom Metazoa; phylum Chordata; class Aves; order Passeriformes; family Passerellidae; genus Ammospiza; species Ammospiza nelsoni. The sequence continues at coordinate 72,574,454 of NC_080635.1, forward strand.
TTTCTTTTTTAGCAAGAACATACCCTATACACACACAAATGGGCTTTCAAAATTTCTCTCTGAGACAGAGGAAAACCAAACCAAAATAAAGAGTATTAGGGCAATCATAATTCTCCCTTCATCTCTGGCTGCAGCTCTGTATCCAAGTACCACTTCTAAAGTCAATCTCACATGTTAGGGACTTCAGGCAAGCCTTATTATTTTCTTAACTCCTACACCATTTCTAGGCTTTTTTTGCCTTCTCCAAGTAACTCAATTTCTCATTACCTTTTAGTTCTCAGAGAGATGAGGCTGTACTGTTGCAAAACTCAAACTATCCAGAAGTTTAATCATAAAACTATAAACTTTTCTTTCAAAAAGGAAAAAACATACTAGGAAGGAAGCTTTATTTCAAAGATTCAATAAATTTAAAGAATTTATCTAATGTTTTCAGGATACCAAATGTAACATTATTTGACTGCATGGATCTAGGCCAAGGACAAATTTGGCCCATTTTATATAATACAGAACTGAGGGGAAAGAAGAAAGGGTACAGAAGCAGCTGGACCATACACATCAGAAACTAGCAAATATTTCCTTCCCCCTCTCTTCCATTTGCTGTCATCTACTGAGATTTGCAGACTTTTTCTTCGACCTCAAGACCTTCACAGTTGAATTTCACAAGTGATTTGTTCCTCAGGGTAGAGAAGCACGGTGCAACATCAGATACATATTGGAATATGTCAGCTCCACAGGTGTTAACTAGATCGGGATTTGGTCCACAGTTCAGCAGCTCCTGTGACAATTCACACATCAAGATCAACTGAGAGGTTCCCCAGGAGGTCCCACGCAGCCACAACCCACACTCTTATGTGCTACAGGCAGCTTTTAATCACATCTCATTACATTTGTTTGCAGTCTTAAGGCTCAGACCTCAGAAAGCAAGCGGGAGGTTTTTACTTTCAGTCTCATACAAAGACCGTAAGGCATAAAATGTTGGCACAGACAGCCAAAACCTCACGAATTCTGAATTTGAGAATGGGCATTCAACCCAGCCTGCAGAAAATCTAGACTAGCATCAATGTAGAAGAGATAAGAGTTAACTCACCAAAGATCAAACCCAACTTTCATTTACGCCTATGCAACATTGATTTCTGTTAACTACATGTGTGTAACCGGGGGCAACATTTGATCTGAAGCCTAGTACCTTGATGCCCAGCTATTGTAAAACAGAAGCAAAAAGGTAACTACAAACATTTGACTGATGTTGCCTGCAAGCAGGGCATTGCAGACAGCTCTACTAGCAATTCATATTGACAAAATTAAGATGGGGCATGGCAAACCTCACTACTAGCAGTAATTGCACAAATATTTGGAGTGTTCTTAAAAAAAAAAAAAAGGAGAATATGACACTTGGGAAAGGCAACACAAAGCCACAGACCAAGAAATAAGCTACTACATGCAAATACATGCAAGCTTCTCCCAAGTTAATTCTCCTCTTAATGGAATATTGATTGGTATGCTCAATGTTTAGAAATGTGAAACAGTGTGGGGGTGAGAACGAAAGGAAGACAGAGCAGTGACTTTTGTTTAAATGATACATACTTTCCTCATATGATCAGCCAAAAATAGCATAACAAAGAGGGCAGTGCAGTACATTTAACATTTTGCCTTGCATTTTATTAGCAAGTCTGTCAGAGATTACCTGAGAGTGTTAGTCACACAATTTTTGTGCCCTTCTACAGGAAGAAGGCACAGCATTTTTCATAACCTCTCATCACACAATATCCTCAGTGTTTCTGGTATTTCTCTTCTCTGAGTAGGATGGATTGCAAAGTGTCTGTGGTAGTAGAGAGGCTTTTCAGATGTAATCTATTGAGCTGTTTGCACAACTGGGGAGAAACCCACTGTCTGGGGGGGAAAGCAGGGCAGTCCACTGTCATGAGGAACATCTGGCTAAGCTTCGCTGCATCTACTCCTATCCACAATTGAGAAGAGAGGATGAGAAAGAAACAAGATGCATCTTTGAAGTAGATATTTATAGGATCCAGTTTTTAAATAAAACCCTTAAAATATAACCAGTATTTCATAATCAAGCAGTCACTTACTCCAACCTTCCAGAAATTTCTCTCTACTCCAGTAAATTTTACTGCCAGTAAAATTTTAGGAAAAGTGTTTCTTCTGTTATTTTCCTTCTTTCATTCATGGAGTCTTCAAAGATATCCCTTATAACCTCCAACTAGTCTTTTTAAAAAGTCACTCAATAAAAGGGCAAAAGTAAAGAGCCTCAACCAGAAGAACCAACCTCCAGTGCCACCAGAGTTCCTGGCCCTCACAATCCAAGCAAAAACTTCATGCCAAAGAGCTCTACTGAGCCACCCCATATTAAGTGCCTTATATTCTTAAGGCACTTAAGAATATAAGCACTGCCAAGGAGCCATTTTATTGTGTATAGGTCAATAGAGCTGAAATAGTTTATACATTTCACATACACGTATATTTTTGTGCTCTACTGCTTGTATTAGAACATAAGAAACTTCATACAGAATTAGCAGCTTCTCTGCCACTGCTCTTCCAAACTTTAAGAAGAGTTAATGAATAAGCTTAAAAAGATATTGCTTAACTTCATTCTGCAGCATTTCATATAGTTTCAAAAGTATTTTCCAGACATTTATATACCCAACAACATTTTGTAACATGAAGTGTTCCAATTTGGCATTGTTCCACCCTTGGCAGGCAAGAGACAATAAAAAAATCAAGAGAAAGTGAAAAATGAAGTTTGTGAAGTATACAATATGTTAGGAATCATTTAATGAATTCAGGTGCTCAACAAGCTACAAATCAACCGAACTCCGCAATACATATAGATTTCAAAGCACGGGTAAACACAGCTGCATCCACTTCAAAGTTATTCCATGTCATGTGATTACTGTAATGAACTTCCTGAACTCTTTCACCTCTCCTTTTGATCTGGGGTTTACCTGTGGCTGGAAAAACTAACTGCATTTAAATCCTTCTCCCTCTAATTAAGGGAGAAAGCATGTTTAAAGCCTCAGACTGAGAAAATAAACCTTCCTCTGAGTGGCTGTAGCATGCTGCAATCTGCAAATCCACCAGCATTGCTTTTGCAGACCAAAAACAAAATCCTGCAACAAGGTCTGACAAAACAGATCTCAGAGCAGAATTATCCAATTTAAATATTAATTACTCATCAGCATGGACTTTAAGAAGTGTCTGAAGCAAAAGGCCTTAAATCACACCTTAAACCCAGGATTTCTGAAGTCTGCCCTGTCATGCAGATCTGGGTTTTGGGGTGGAGGTTTTTGGGTTTGTCTGGGGGGGCTTTAAAATAAAAAACAGGACTGGAGATTGATAATGAGTCTCTCTCCAAGATTCAGATATGAAGAGACATATGAATAGAGTCCAGCTCAACAAATTAGCCTCTTCTGAATTTGAGTCCTACTCCCAAACATGGTTATTGTCTCAGATACCGCCATATCAACCTGAAAGATTCTTCACAGTATCTCTCAACTACTCTGAGAGTCCAAGAAACACTCCTGCCACGGCATACTTAACAGCTTTTAGTTAACAGCAATGTTGCAGAGGAATTTTATCAGTGGCAGATTTTCTTGCAAACTGCTGCACTGAACGAGTTCTATTGCACACCTTGAGATATAATCTGCTTCCCAATCAAGCTGTGTACTACCTGTACTTATGGAGAGCTCTAAAATTGGAGACCAACCCTGAAAAAACCAAACCTGAACAGAAATCCCAGCTCACCATTACCCATCACATAGCTTATTGTAATGAATGGCAGGGAATTAAAAACACAAATCACAGACCACTACAAAAGGAACACTGAGTTCATTTTAAAATAAGTCTTTGTCTATATTTCAGCAGACTCGATCACAGAATCAGTATTATTATTGCAAGCCAGTACTATACTTTACCTAAAATTTAAGGCCACCAAAAAAAACTGTGTTTTTCTTATGTTAATACCAATTACAGCCAAAATCCAAGTTGTGAATATCAGAAAACCCAAACCTAAGCATCACACAAAAAAAAAAAAAAGGCAGGCAGCACATAAAAATTAGACAAAACGGTCCCATGTTCCACATATCCTAATCCACAACATAAAATTATTTATGGAAGAGTGTGACTAGGAATTCAGTTACTGTCATTTATCAGATGGTCAAGACAGCACAGAGGTAACTGGCTGCATAACAACAGCACTGGGAAGGTTTCTGGGCACCGCTGGCACCAGCTCTGGTTTCACTGTACCAGGTACATGATGCATATTCACACCCTGGGACACACCGGTGATTTGCAAAAACCTGACAAAGGCGTTCCCATAAGAGATTTCCAATCTATTTCCTTTTAATGTCTTTATAGCCGAGGAGGAGTTCTTTGTACTTCTGGTAACAAAGGAAACACAGAAGTGACAGAAGCATGTCAAAGCTGTTTATGTTTCATACAGCCTCACACTCGGATTTGCTGTTGGCAGTTTACTTCTTGGGAAGAGCATCTTAAGCCTCCATGTAGGAGCTCCACCTTCCTGCAAGTAACTTTATGGAAGAGTTAACTGCACAGAGGGATGTTGAAATTCTCCACACTGAGTAAGCCAATATAAAAGAAGAGAAATTATTTTAAGAATATGACAAAGGGTTAATGCAGTAATTCAGTTACCTGCAGGTATATTCAACAATATCTAATTTGTATGTTTATGGGCTTTAGGATATAGGTTTCACACTGTCTTTCTTCTGCCGAGAGGCGAGTACATTAAGAAAGGGATTAAATACACAAATCACAGAACCTAATGATACTATGCCATATTTAAAATTACTGAATCAGCAAACTGTGCAAAATGGAAGATCTGGAAGGAAAAACAAAAAAGCAGAAGGACCAAGTAAGTCACTAACCCATGCTGAGATTTTTAGCTAGCTGGAACCTCGACTGCGGCACAAAGAATTAGTGATGTGAAGACGACGCAGACTTCAGTGCTGCACTATAAAGTTGAGGCTCTGCAAGCAGAGCAGCTTTGGGATCAGGCCCTCACCTGCGTGGGCTCCTACAGCAGCAAATCCAAGTCATACATGGAGTTTAGTGGACAAGTCATGACAAGAACTCAAGTAAGACCATGCTCAACCTAAAGAAGGGATGATAGAAAAACTCAACAAAAATAATAAAGAGAGACCAAAGCTTCAAAGTGCAGCAGAAAACTCCAAATGAGTTTTAAGATAAAAAAAATATTGCACAATAGGGGTATGATGCAAGTTACAAGGGTTGAACAAGGTGGGGCAGCCAGGAATGCCTCTCTTCATTCACAGATCATGGGGTACTTTTCCCACCCTAATGCTGTGTGAGTTTTCACCACAGCACACAAAGACAAGAACGGAAGGAAAAATGAATTCTTTTGGCCCTTTATTTATTTAATTTTTTTTTTCTGTGCTTCAGAAGAACTGGGTCCATCAGGTATCAGAACTAAATTAAAAGGTCAGGAAAACAAGTAGGCATGGACAAGACTGAATTGCAGATGAGCACGGAGAAGGAGAGACATGCACTGGGATAGGCGTCAGCAACTGCAAACACTCACGGTCCGATCCTGGTGGCTGCCAGCGCAGCCCAAAGCTGAGCAGCTCCCAGGGACACCACGGAGCACTACCTGGCACAGGAGGACGCGTGGGAGCAGAGCATCGCCGGAGAGACTATCACACAAACCTGGGCATAATGAATTCTGCTCCCAAACAGGCACTGAAAGTGATAGCACCACACGGCGCTCAGTAAACCCAAAAATCACATCTAATTCCTAGATCCGTGCCTCCCTCTCCTTTCATTGAGAAGATTTCCAGTCAACATACACACTATACACTTTTTATTATTGTTTGAAGAAGAGCAGCAACGCCGGCAGCATGCTAATCTAGAAACCAAGACAAAACAGAGCTGGTTACTTTCTTCCCTCAAGATTTCTGCTTCAAAAAAACCAATGAACAAGGGTTTGTTCCTGCACACCACCACTTTTTGTTTCGTTTCAGCAAGACTTGGACAAAATCTAATTCACTGTGCCATGTATTTAATATATTGGGTATCTGAAGTATGACCATCACTCAATAGAAACGTAATTAAAAAGTGACAAAACTAGATCCCCCCCTCCCCAGCATGCAGATGAAAACCAGTAACCCTGCCTCTATTTGTAACCATGACAACTATAGAATATTTTATTTCCGTAATATAATTCACACTGAACATTTGCTCATAGGTTTTGTTGTTAAGGGAAAGGTTGACACACTGTGCACACATTTCATAAGCTACTGGAGACAACAAATGCAGGAAAGTCAGGCAGCTTGAGACCAAGAGCCCAGCTTGTATTTCAGACTTCATTTAACACCCTTCATTGTATGCAAAATGAACACGAACAGAAATTCATCCAAATTAAGTGTTACAGGTCATTATTTGCAAGACAAGTACTTGGTATGACAGGATGTTTTTCCCCTTTTAAATAAATCACAGTGATACCCTCATTTTTTCAGAGTTAGTTATTCAAACACCAAATATTAATTTTCAATTAAAATACCTTAGGCATTACTAGGAAATAGCAACATGGATGTTATGGGGAAAAAAACAGCTATGCAAAACATGGAAATGAAAAGCACAGTTTACATATGCAGGCTAAGTCTCATTCTGGTAGGGTCACTAAATTATTTGCATAGCTCCAATATTTCATCCTAAACTGAAGTCAACTTCTAGAAATACACACAATAAGAACAGGTTATAAGAATAAACAAACAAAAAGCCACAATCCTGAACATTACTCAGAGAAGATTAAACAACCTCCCGAGCATAACTAAAGTTTGACGCAGATAAATGTCAGAGTAAAATATTGCTGTACTTGATTTTTCTCCACATGGGCAAAAAAAAATAAAACTATTAGCCGTTTAAGCTGGAATACAACAATAAGAGACACTCTGTTGCTTTGGTTTGGAGGCAAACAATAATAAAAAAAGAATAAAGCTTATGGAACACTACCCTTTTTCTCACACAGATCCTACCTTTCAAGGAGGATTTAAAGTTTCAGCAGATTGCTAATTATAAGAAACAATAACACTGTTATCTGCAGTCACCTTAAACCTACAGTAGTTTGGGTTTTTGGAAGTACCCCAAAAGAAGAACCTGATAAATGTGTCTAAATCGGTGCAAGAGAGTCACACGTGCCTACACACACACACTGCTCAGTTATTTTCAAGATTACCAGGAAAAAGAAAGTTTCTCCATTTATCGGAAATATGCTCTATATAATCTTCCATTTAAACAATAATAAGCCTGCAGCAAACATGCATGGCTTTTTCCTTCATTGATGGAAAAGTGATTAAATCCCCCTTAATCTAGTTACCAGAATGCTGTGGTTTTTTCTATGCAGTTTTCATATACAGTAACAAAAGATAAGCAGCCAACTACATGACCAGGGCTCCATCATTTTTGGTTGTGGTGGGGAGATAAATCTGTCTCCAGCGTTCAAGGGAAATTCTCAGTTTAATAAATGAAACCAGGGGAGGAAAAATAAAATAATCTTTGAGACGATGAGCACACACTGTTTATGAAGTGTACGACAAACACCATCATCCATCTCCACAAGTCCCTTCCTCCAGACCTTCCTCCACCCTCCGGGGAGGCACAGAGACATGAACTCAAAATCCCGGGGATCACAGACCTGCATCCTCACACGACAAGGACAGCTCGCCACGTCCACCCAATGTCAAAACAGAAAGTAGCTTTTCCCTCCCAGCCTAAGCCAGACCTTCGGAAAACCGGCACCCAAGGGATGCACCTCTGTGCTCCGAACGGCACCAGGCAGCCCTCGGGTGAGGACATAAGTTACAGGAAAACAACCCTCAGAAAAAGAAAAAAAAATAAAATAAAAGAGAAGAGAAGAGAAGAGAAAAGAAGAGAAGAGAAGGAAAAAAAAAAAAAAAAAGCAAGCATCAATGGAAAAGCACAGCAGCAGCCAAACAAACCTCACACCGGCGAGGACATGTCATCGGCATGGGAATCGTACAAAATGCTTTAATATGTATATACACACAAATACATATATATATATATTTTGGAAACATTGTGCTGAAAAGTTCCTCGTATGCATCACGCGTGGGGATGCGGAGAAGCAGAAAGGGGTTCGAGAATGCATGTCGGGCGCAGGGAGAGGACGGGGCTGGCCGAGGCGTTTGGGAAGCAGGCAGGGAGGGAAGCAGGCTGCCTGCGGGGTGCGCGCCGATCCGCGCCAAGCACTTCCGCGGCGGCTCCGAGAGCGGGCCCGGGGATGGGATGGAGGCTCCACCGGGACAGCCGCCCCCGGAGGGACGGGGGTCTGCGGGGACACCGCCGCCCCCGGGACCGGGGAGGGTGGGGGGGAGGAATTGCGCGGCCGCCGCCGCTCCCCGAGCGAGCGCCTGAAGTTGTGGGTGCGCGGCGGGGGCGGAAACCCCCACGCCAAGATGAAAAAAACCCGGAAGAAACCCCAAACCACCACAGCAACATTATGAGGGCCCGCTGGCCCCTGCACGGCACCCCCCAGGCAGCGGGAGGCACGCAGGAAGTTTTTAATGCGGGCAGCGAGCGCAGGCGCAGGGCAGCCCCAGCCCCGCGATGCCCGGCGCGGCGGGCGGGCGGCGGCGGGGGCTCGGCGGGCGCAGGGCACCGCCGCGCCGCTTACCTCCCTCCGCGGGGGCGCAGGCGGCCGCGTCCTCAGGCGGCGGGAGGATGCGCGGCGGCGGGAGGCGGCAGCGGCGGTTTGTGCATCGCAGCCTCCGCCGCTAACGCAGAGCCCCGCGCGGCTGCGGGCGCCGGGAGCCGCGCTGGAGGCCGGGCAGGAAGGCGCGGCGCGGCGGCGAAGGCTGCTGCGGAGCCACGACCATGCTCCCGTCTGGCCGCCTTCCCCTCACCTACTGCCCGCTTTAGCCAGAGAGGGAGGTGGCCTGGGCGCCGGGGCGAGGGGCGGGCCGGGCCAATCACCGCGGCGGCGGGAGGCGGTGGAGCCCGGCCCGGCCCGCCCCGTCCGCCGCACCGCCCCCGCGGGAGGGAGGGAGGCATGGAGAGAGGACGGAGCGAGCCCCGGCCCCGCCGCCGCCTCGTGGGGCCGCCCCGCCGCGCTCCCGCCGCGTTCCCCGGGCCGGGCGCAGGTGCGGGCGGCGCCGGGGCCCCGAGCTCTGCCCTCGGCCCGCGGCGGGGACGTGTGAGGGGACAGCGCGATCCAAAGGTCACCGCGCTGCCGCTGCCTGCGGGAAAGTAGCGATACTTGGAAAGAAATATTGCCTCGCTTTATGAAATCACCGCTCCCCCAGGTCCTGGTCCCGGGCCTCTCCAAGTCCACAGGAGTGTTGGAATACGTTGATAGCATTCTTACCCAACAACGCGATTTTTTGTTTTTAATATCCATCGCGTTCGGAGTCACTAGAGATTTTCCGCGTGGAAATCTGCATCTGTCTCTCTCTTCTGTATAATCTTGTATCTGCGTGTGCTGCTTTGTAGGGATCTCTCTGATGTGCACACAAGCTGCATATGCTGTAGTTTTAAACATAGAACACTTTGTCTTTTATATTTCCTGTAAGCATAAAAATAAGCTTAATCAAATTCTTTTCTCCTTACTTTGCTGGTTTAAAAAAATGCATTTATGCTCTAACGTGTTAAAAGTAAGGCAGTTGTGCCAAATGCCAGCAAAGGGAAGGGAGGGAAGCACACAACCCAGAGAAATGGGAAAATCTGTGTTTTTATTGGTAAAGGGACACATGCTGCCCAATGCCTGGAGGAAGCACAGTGCAGCACTAACAGAGCAATTTCACTTTCTCTCTTCCCAACCTCATAAACAAATGAAAATTATTGCAGTGGACTAAAACAGTTCTAAACCCTACCATCATCATTAATATTAGAATGCTTTTAGCTGAATATGGCCTCACACTGGAACAGGCAGGCTTCATACATTTTTGTCTTTCACATATCATGGACTAACATTGAAACCTCCAGTCCTGTACATCACAGTGGAGTGTGAGGGTCAGAAGTTCAGAACAGTTTAAAGCTGAATTATTTAGCACGTGCACACACGACACACTCTTCTGATTTCCACACTGTTATTTCTCCCCCCTCGATTTTCTCCCTTTTGAACAGGAGAGCCCTGCCCAGTGCTATTTGCCCTGGTGGAGCATTATTTGCCCAGCATGTATGGTTGGCCCAGGATCTGATGAAGCCGATGAGAAGAAGTCTCAATGGGACTGTTGACCTAACAAGTAGCATGTCAGTCTCCTGGTGGCATTTGAATGTTCTCGCAGCGAATGCTTCGAGACAGGAGAGAGCATAAAGCAGAGAGTCTTTGGAATCCTTAATTAGACACAGTGATTTTGGAGTACTGGCTTCTGCTGCTATCCTCCAGTGCCTAGTACTTTGTTTTGTGACCTTGAGGTTAAGGATATCAACCAGCCCTGTTTATTTTTAATAAAATCTTACAGTTATATGAGACAGTTCTAGGTTTTATTTATTTTTAGCATAAGTGCTTCCATCTTATCTGCCTCACAGGTTTATAGTAAGGATTTAGCTAATATTTATACAGCACATTTAAGCTATGAAGCTCTATACGTCTATTATACTGACCATTTTCTGCATTTTCAGTTTAGAAAGGTACTTCCATACTCTCACTTCTGGAAGATAGAGTTCAAATCTTGACTTTAGTTTTCCCATCAAATTTTGTCAAATACCTGATTTACAAGTGCTGACATTGGGTCAGATTCTGCATTCAGTTGCAGGTAATGAATTTCAGAGAATTTCTTGATCCTCAGTGACTTTGCTCTAAATCTAAACCAGTTCGACTCAGAATTAGCATCACAATTTCATATTCATGAAGAATAAGCATTTGATTACATTGAATATACCATTATACTTTAATTTTCTTGCTCCAATTTTATTTTAGTGACTTCAGTAATTTAAGAAGAAACTGCTTCATTTTTTTCTTTAAATTCCTTTTTTTCTTTGCTCTGATTCTGAGACAAAAGCTGGCAGGTTTTGTAGAGAAGGTCAGGGGGCTGAAAAGTTTGGGGGCATCCTGCTCCTGACGAAGTGAAGAAACAGTCTGCAAGTTTTTTAAAAATTAAGATGAATACCTGGATCTGGAGAAATTCCCCATGCTTGGCACGCTATTCCTGGCACTGGAAAAGACCCACTGGCGCTCCCATCCTTTCTCAGCACTCGGGAAATCCTGTCCCTACTCTTACGTAGTTTAAGTTTTAAGGGATGCAAATCTCTGTCCACAAAATAACAGTGAAAATAAGAATTCTTCCAGTGCTAATGAAACAAAATACCTTTTTCCAGAAACACAGATATTCTTGGGTGAGGGGTTTATTTGGATGGGGCTGTGTTTTTTTTAATAGAATCTGTTAAAGGGTTGTGCTTGACAGGTTGAGGATTATTTGAAAGAATCCCAATTTTGGATTAGGTAGCTGATAGCCTGCAAGACTTTGGTGGCTGGTAAAGCTTGCTCCTCTGAAAGAAGAGATTTCCTCTTTTAGCAATAGATCATTATGTTACAAGGCGTGTATTAGAATGAGAATAATACAAGTTCCCCTGTCTTTGCTGATCATATCAAAGCTAATGGCATCTTGAATTGTCAGAGCATCAAGTCCATCTTCTGATAAAATATTGGAAGACACACAGATCTATTCATCTTATTGGAGATTTCATTTTAGTCTGAAAAATATTTGGTGGCAATGCTATTAGATTAGCTGTAGGCATGTATCACAGGGACCAGCACAGTAGTTGAGTACTAGGATTTTGCAAAGGGGTTCCTACAAATATTTCCTACTTTGTGGTAAAACTTATCCCCTAGGTTTGAACATGCTTAAGGGAGTGAAATTATTATTTATTTTAAGGGGCTCAAAATATAATTCTTTAGAGTGCTACTAAATTATTTTTTATGCAGGTTAAGCCATTTCAAAGGTAATGAAATTTCATCTCCAAAAGCATTGCCTGAGATTTTTTTAAGGCATAACCAAAGAGGAGTATCTGCTACCCAGACCTTAACTGGAAGGTTTCACTTCTGCTTTCAGCTATTGAAGATCCCCTTAATTACAGGTTTACAACATAGATTCTAATGTCAATGCATCAATTTTCTGCTGTCTGAAAATGCTAATAGATCTGGTAGAATATCTGGAAAGTACGGTAGTAGATATTTTGTATATTCACAGGGTTTAGGGGTTCTGATAAAGTCAGTGGAGATTTGAAAGATATCTTAGGGGTTTTTTCAGTCATCTATTTTTATTTATTTGAAGTGTAAAGACTCTTTGCTTCTGCTTTAGCATTCATATATACATATCTGTTACAATTATCCTTAGCATTTAACAGAAAGATAATGCCCAAAGGAAGCAGGAAACGACATTTAAAGTAATTTTTATCTGCGCAGCTTGAGTTAATTGCCAAAATATGAATTTAAGATGGATTAAAACTACTAACCTGTGGAATTTATTGAAAAACAGAGTTGACTTCAGTGGGCACACCATGTTAAATGAAATACCTCCTCCTCTGAGCAAATCTTTTATCTTTGGCTGAGCAACTAAAGCTGCTCTCAGGGGTGGGAAGGCAGAGGTGGCAGGTACAATGTCCTGTCACCACGAGCTGCTTAGAAAAGAATTCTGTCCTTCATACATCCCAAACCATGCCCACGTCCATGTCATTTACAGGGTAGTCATCAAGGCAGGCAACTATTGTGAAAAGAATCAACCTTCAGACAGGAAGAGGAGTGTCCAATCATCACTGTTTGGTTGATAACCTATTGAGGGAAATTATTGTACCAAGAGATGAGGAAGATATGTGATCATCCCCCTAAGAGCTGACTGTATTCCTGTATTTTTTTTTTTTTTTTGCAAGGGGATTATATTCTAACTCCTCTACTTTACATATCCCTGATTTCCCCAGGCATTTAGCTCTTTAACCTGACCACAAACCATTTGCAGACACACTCTGCCTGTCTCTGCAGGCAGAGGTTATGAAGTCATTTGCTTGGAATTGGTGAAATAAAGATTTGTGTGATTTTAGGTGTATGAGCCAAAACGTCCTTGTCCCTGACTTGTCAAGGGAATGAGAAGAGTCTGATCCTCTAAGAGCAAGCAGTATATTGAGTTGATTTCTCTTAGCCATGACAGAACCATTTGCTAAAACTTCCCCCAGAAGACAGAAGTGGGTTCTGCTGGAGTTGTGATTGTGATTTCTGATGGGCAGTAATAAAAAAGTAAGATCTATTTCACTATACTGGCAGAGTCTAGAGCACTGTCTTGAATTATTTGAAAATCTCTAATCATTAGGGATAGCAGAGAAGTCAGGTTTTTGTCGGACTTCTTGAAAGTTTATGAAGGTTCTGTTTAAAAACTTTATTTCCAGTCACCTCTAGTCCCACTCAGTCACATGGAAAGGCATTTCATTGCCATTGAAGTCACTGCATCAGCTGCTTGAGTTTTATCAGAGTAACTCCACTACACTGGTTTATGAGGGAGGATGTGGGAGGAATTGGACTTTCAAGGTGATTTTAGAGGGAGTTGTGTTGTTTGATTTGTTTGTCTAAAACAGTAACAATATGTTTCCACCTATTCCTCATAATTACACAGGGAGAACTAAAATATGTGCCATTTTGAACTGAATGTCTGCATTAAATTGGTTTGACTTCTATTTTTCTACCATCTGTGGCATAACTAGAACAGAGAGTGAGAACAAAAAAATATAAATGACTCAGTCACATTTCCTTTAGGAGAGGCATCATGCCCCCCATTCTTGTCAATTCCAGCTCAGAATATTCTGTGATTCTGGTAATTTTAATTGTAGATAATTCATTGCAGCTTTGAATGAAGCAGTGGTATGACACTCTGGGCACAGAGAAGAGATGTTGTTGTTCTATCATTTAATAGAAGGACCAAAATATATGCTATAATATTTTGGTTCAGCATATACACATAATTTTTCTGTATATTTAGATGGCCTCCCAAACAATCTCACCAAAATGCTGAGATGTAATTCAGCTTAATTAAATACTGATTTTTCCCTGCAAATGTTAAGTACCTCATAAACCTGACTGTGGAAAGAACCAGAAGCAGGTTCACAGAGAGGAAAATGAGACAAGTAGGTGCTGCTGAAGCCTCTCAGAAGACTTAGTGACGACTTGCATTAGTTGCTACTGATAATATAGAGAATCATATCCAGGCTCTGGAGTGAGATGGAAACTGTGTTACTCTCCACAGCCTTTGTTTTCCCTCTATGCAGAATGATCAGAGAAGGTCCCTTCAGACCCATAGAAAATTGATAGGGGAAGACTGAGGATATGTTGGGCTTTCCTGGGGATGGAACTGAGGTACAGCCAGGCTTGCCAGCATACCTTGGAACCTGGAGGCACTGAAGGTCTCACATACCTATAGACACCTATTTTAGAAGGCCTGATTTACCCCGAAGTTTACATGTGAGTTAGGTGTTTGAGGCAAACAGATTGTCCCTTCAGTACCTTATAGAAATTAGGTGAGTTCATCCCCACCCTGGAAGGGGGTGGTATCATTGCTCTGATTATAAAAAGAATTTTTCCTTTTTTAATGTCTTGTAAAAGTCAGTTTAAAATTACAATGACGCTTCTGGTTTTTATTTGGTTAATGCTGTTCACAGATTCTGAACATTATATAAAACACTTTTTTAATGGATTCCTTTAGGAATCAAGTTTTGAGCAAAGGCCAAGTGTTTCTATCACTTATCAAAGAAATTATACAGAATCACGTTTACACATAGCACAGGTTAATGGTGAACAAATGGAAGAATAAGTAATAAAGGGACAAATTATTATTGCTGAGTGACCTGAAGTACTTAATCATAGAATCATAAAATGGTTTGTATTGGAAGAGGCCTTAAAGATGATCTAATTCCAGTTCTCCTGCCATGGGCTGGGAACCTTCCATTAGATCAGGCTGTGCAAAGCCCCATGCCTGGCCTTGAATAGTTCCAGAGATGGGGCAGCCACAGCTTCTTTGGGCAGCCTGTGCCAGTGCATCACCACCCTCACAGTAAAGAATACTTTTCAATATCTAATTTAAACTTACCCTGTTTCAGTTTATGAAGAGGTCAAAATAAAATGAAAAAATTCTGAACATTAGGTTAGTGCAAGGCATTATAGTAAAGCATGAAGACAAGAGGCTGTGCGGGGTAGGAGCTCTTTTTGGAAAACAAGGACTATGATAAAGATTTGGGATTCTTTTTGAATAAGCACCTCAAAATGGAATCTCACTGTAATTCTGTTGCTAAAAGGGCAATGCAATCCTGAGATGTAAAAAGGAGTAATATCAAGCAGATAAGAGGATTTGATGTTGCTCACTTGCACAACATGGTAAGGCTACTGTTAGGAACCGTGTCCAGTTTTGGTGTTTGCAGTTCAAAAGCAATGTGGAAATAGTAAGGGAAGTTCAAAGGAAAGGTATGAAAAAGGATTCAGAAAAGAAGCATGACAACACAAGGCATAAGCAGCTCAACTTATTTAGCTCATCAGGGAAGCAGCTGAGAAGTGACTTGGTCACTGCAGGTAGGTACTGACCCACGGGAAATATACCCAAGAGGGAGGAGCCTCTTTATCTACCTGACAAAGGCATTACAGGACCCAGTGTTTGCCAACTTAAGTCAGACAAATCCACTCTTAAAAGAAAAAATGTTTTCCTAGCCTGCAGAGCCCTAAATAATAACACTGTTTGCCCTGTAAAAGCTGTCACAGGTAGTGATGTTTAAGAGGATGTTAAATAAGTATATTTAAATACTTCATTTCATATGCCTTGTGGAAAAATCTGTACATCTTTCTGCGCATGTGTGAGTGGGAGCCCTGTCAGGATGTTGGTGGCAGTTCCTTGTCTCTCACTCTGGGAACCTGTTATTCCTCCTTTTCCTCAGTCCCTTGTGAGGCTCCGGGCACCAGCACTGCCAGGGTTGCTCTCACCATCCTTGTAACACCCACAGTTTCAAAATAGAATAATTATTGGCAAATAATCGCTGTCTCATTTCTTTGCTTTAGTAAGGTCTTGCAGACTGTCAGGAAGGATTTATTTTTTCTCTTGGATGAAACTGGCCACATATTTTCTTGGTAATTTGGGAATTGTTTCATTTTTCTGCATTCATCTGGAGTATCAGAGATGCCTTGGATGGCTTTTTACCACTGTTCTGCACTGGTGCAGACCCACCCTCCTCTCATCATAGGTGCCTCAGTGCTTTATTTTCCTTTCATATTTATGGTAAAATTAATTCCAGTAGTTAAACTGATTAGGTCTTTTGCCTCATGTCAGACTGGCAGGAGTCCTGAAGGTTACATGGTGTCTCCAGTGTGTAGGGCACACTGTTCATACTGGGATCACCTAGATGTTTCTCATTTTTTCCATTTGTGCTTTTGCAGAGGTCTTGAGATTGTTCACAGGTTCTTTTTGTTTCATACATAGATGTACTCTCCCAAGGACTAAACTGCTGTGTTTTAATTTAGGGGTTTAAAATAGGGAAAAACATTTTGCTTGGAGATACATAGAAAATCAGGCTCTCAGCTCTGTTTTTAAATGCTGAGAAACTTTCTATATATGGTTTGTATAGTCAATAAGGATATGATTAACAATGTTGTGATGAACATTCTGCACAAAATTTTTGCATTCAGAGGCTTTTGTATCCTAAAAGAGTGATGTGATCATCTTTCTGCCTTCTTTCTTTGAACAGTCTATAGAATTTCCCCTGGTAATTCTTGCATGGAGCATAAATCTTACAGATGAGCTAATGAGAACATTTACAAACAAACAAATGCAAACACTCAAATCTTGCTTCTCTTATAGTATTTCCTGGAGACTCTATTGCATTCCTGTCTCAGTTATTTGGAGTAATAATTAGCCAGGTTGATTTTCATAATGTTCTCTAGGACTAATCACAGCCTCGTGAGCACAGACTAAAATCCTGGCACCGACTGAGCTGTATGAGGGTTTGGTTATGAATAACCCTATTCAGTTATATCCCTTGTGCAGAGCATGGGTTAGCAAGCTGGGGTATGTACACAGCTACACGCATGTAAATAGCGAGAACCGTGCCAGGGAAGTAGAATTCCTCAGTATTTAGGAGAGGAAAAACATTAGCAAGAGGAATTTTTTTTTTCTGCCTACCCCTTCTGAAGCTTTGTTTCATGGTAGCCAGAGGGAGAAAAAACCACATTATATGAGTAAATTGTCTGGAGAATGTAACCAGAGCCCCAGTAAACACTGAGAATGAAAACCCGTGTGAGTGAGTATTCAAGCAAGTATGTGCAAAGGTAGTGTTTTCCGTGAATGCACTCTTGGACAAAAATTCTGTTTTGTAACTAAATAACTGGGGAGAAGCTGGGCTTTAGCTGAACTGCCTTGTGTTGGGATTTTCATCAAGGTCCCCTGACTTGTCCCTTTCATTTCTCTTCCCCTCTGCCCCAGCATAATATGTGTGATTGTGCCCAATACCCTGAAAAAATTCAGTTGAAATCTGAGATCCCTGATGACCAACACTGATTTTCAAAGGATCAGACTCAGGCTGTGTGATTTTGGAGTGGTGGAGTTGGGATATTTTTAATTCTATTCTGTCAAAGGATGATTAGTACATTAATTTGGGCCATATTAGTACATCTCCCCTGTGTTGATGGGAGGATAGACCCCCTTTCATGTTTAATCTAAAGAGGGATTGATGACTGGCGAGGTTGTCTCACATAGGGACATCTGCCACTGAAATAAATGATGAGCTCAGAGAGTGAAAATGTTTAGGCTGCACTCTCTAAATGTGGATTCCTTCTGTGCCGAAGGCAATGAAAGCCCTTAGGTAGCAGCTCTGTAGATTTTTCTCATTGTGGGCAAAAATAAGGGTTTTTTTATTATTTGTTAGCCCAGGGCTTCTTTCTTGAAGTTGCTATGGGTTGTTGATGCTGATTTCACGTTTCATAAACAGCCAAGTCATGTTCAAAAAGCAGAAAACTGACCTCAGAGATGACATAACCACTGGAGGCAGAGGGAAAGGCAGCATTGCTGCTGAACGACGGTGAAAGAAAAGGGCACCTTTCCAGAGAGTTTGCCAGCAACTTTTACTTGATGTGTGAGTTTAGTGCTTCTGTGTTAGAAGAACAGTAAAGTACCTTTGAATTAGAACAAACTAGAAAAGTTGCTTAATGTGCTTTTTTCACTCTCTTACTTTTAACCCACCACTGCAAAATTCCTTCTACCTGTAACGAATAATTTAATTTGGAAAGGCAAATAAGAGCTCATTAGTTGATGCACTGCTACAAAGTAAGTGAGCAGGTTTTATGCCTAGGGACAAACTTTTACAACCATTTTGAAATGGCACAATACAATGCAATAAATCCCATAGCCTGTTCAGTGAAGAAGAAGGGAACATCCTCCTTCCTGTTTTACTTGGATACAAGTTTTCTGCATCTTGAAACCCTTTTTATTTGAGTATTAGGGAAAGGGATACATTCCAGGGGATCACACACAGATAAATTAAGCCAGGGGATCACATACAGATAAATTAAGCATGAATGCTGCCAACAAGTAGTTATGTCTGTTGTGTTTTCCATTAAATTCTCTGTGCATTGTGGCTGGACAGACTCACCCTATCTGAGTATTCTCCATCATACTCATGAAAAAAGAGGCAGTATCATTCCTGAAAAGTATTTTTCTTTACACCTCATTCTCTGTCTGAATATTTTGGGAGATGTTTCCTTCTGTCTCAAAAAGATGATTTGTTACTAGTCTCACTGTTATAGAGTGAGTGTTTAATAGAAATCTGTCTTTTTACTTCTATAATAGACATTAGAAGAAGCAGACAATAATAACACATCTAATTGGCATTAGAAAGAAAGAACTTCTCTATTGTGAGGGTGATGAGGCCCTGGTACAGGTTGCTCAGAGAAACTATGGGTGCCCCATCCCTGGAAGTGTTAAGGCCAAGTAGGATGGGAATTTGAGCAACCTGGTCTAGTGCAGAGTGTCTCTGCCCATGGCATAGGGAGGTTGGAATGAGATGATCTTTAAGGTCCCTTCCAACCCAAACTATTTTATGATTGTATGATTATTTTTCACAAGGAATCTGTCTTTTATCCCAAATATCTTAGTGATTTTCAGAAGTAATCGAAGTTACTTTTGTGAATACCCACCTTAGTTTCTGGCAATGATTGCATGTAGATGTAAAGCCCAGGCAGAAAACTCTCAATAGTGACTGGAGATCACAGGACAGGACTCTCAGTATTTTACAGCATCAGGTCTGTACATGTTATAGCTAAAAATTTCAGTGCTCAAAGAATAGATCTAGAAGGTATCCAGAGGCTCAAGAATCATATTAGTGTCTTCTAAAACTTTAGATTCAGTAATGCATAAAGTATTCAAACTACAGTAACTTAACATTGGCAGTGTCTGAAATTGTGCCAGTTTCCACCTTCAGTGGTTGTTTTACTGTTACCCCAGATACACATGAGCAATGCAGATTTATGACTTGTGAATCAAATATTAGCATGGAGTTCATCAGGCACTTGGTGCAGCTTGGAGCAGGTTTTCTTCCACTTGGGAAGCCAAACAGGTATCGTGGCAGGCATGACTGTGCTGACAGGTGTTGTCCCTTTGGCTTGAATGGAGAGTTTTGTGTGTGAGCAGGTGTTTGCTGGCGGGAGCTCAAGGAAGAACCTCTGGGAAACCTTTATTTCACATAGTCCTGGGGCTGTAGGCTTGCAGACCCTCACTCAGCATTAAGAAATAACAGCAATAACCTCTCATATTCCTGAAATTGGAGCATGTTTGGCTGCTCTGGCAGGCATCATGATTGGCAGCATTTCCAGGCAGGTGACAGCATCACCTCTGCACTTGGGGCCAGCACCGGCAAATCACAGGCACTGGCTTCAAAACAGCCCAAGGGAGCTCAGCTCATGATTTGTACTGGGCAGCCTCTCAATGCAGGACATGCACAGCACTGAGTGCACTGAATGCCAGGAGTTTGTGTGGTTCAGAAAGGGCTGGGATGAATTCCCAAAGGCAAAATGTTGGTGGGGAGATGCTGAACACAGAGGCACTGTCACTGGCCCAAGAAATCCAACTGCTGCAGTTATCTGGAGTGAGGGAAGGCATGCCAGTGAGCTATTCCTGCATAAGCTCCCTATCTTGCCTTCTTCTCAAGGCATCCTCCCTTGGTCCCTGCCGTGCCAGGTACAGACAGACTTCTGATTTTAGATGGTAACCAAACCTTAGGAAAGCTTTTGGTGGTTGGACTCTTCTGGGGAAAATGTAACTTTTCAACCCAGTGGTGGGTGCCCCATCCTTAGAAATGTTCAAGACCAGATTGGATGGAGCAACTTGGTCTAGTAGAAGGTGCTCCTTTCCCATGATAAGGGATTGGAACTAGATGACCTTTAAGATCTCTTCCAACCCAAACCATTCTGTGATTTTATGACTATCTAGTCTTTCAACCAGCATTCCTCAAGGACAGTACAGGCTGTCTGGAGGTGCAGGTGAGGCAGCAGGTCTGAACTGCAGGGACATGAGATGCAGACATTTCATCAAGAGACATCAGGGAGTGAGGGTTTTTCCAGGCTGAGATGCTTGGCAGCTCTAGAAAAATGCTAATTCATGGACCCAACTTTTACTTCTGGGAAAGGACTATCACCACCTCTAAAGACATCTCATTAATTCTTAGTGGCAGAGATGGCACCTTCAGAGACATTGACATTTTCCTGCAGACCCCTCTAGCACAAATTGTGACTTTTCTAGAGATACTGAAGCATAAGAAACTGAGGCTTCCACCTATATTAGGCTATATTAATATCAATATATCAATATATTAATATTAATATATAAAAATTTATTCCAGAAAAAAAACCAATGAGGAATATCTTGAGGTTTATCCTTACTTTAAGGTCATACCTGCAATGTACTTTTAACTGTGGGAAAAAAACCACCTTCAGTTTATTTCCCTTTCTCTGAGAAACTCAGCATATGAATAACGTACTTAAATTACTGCGGAAATGCATCTAGGGACATACTGGAATAACTGCTTTGAATGTGATTTGATTGGAGTTACACAGTGATTCTAGTTTAAAAAGACAACTTTAGCACAGTTGACGAAGGAAAAAAGATCACCTACTTTGATATTTGTCCTATGTCAAAATCTTATTTCCTTTCTCTTCTGCTCCTCTGTGACTTCTTCCCTTGCACCTTGGCATCACACGGTTTCCAAGTAATCCCCACCATTTTCAAAAACTGTTTTAAAATGGGAATGCTCAACTCGCTATTGAATTGTGAATTCACAATTTGAGGCTGAATCTGCAGGCCTTAACAGAGATAAAATCCATATTGACTCCGGGTCCTTTGATGGCATATGGCAAATGTCACTTGAGTTATTAACAGCCAAACAATAATGGGCTCTGTTCTGTATTTGAGGAAGCCTTTACCAATGAATTGGAGGAGATTTCTTCCTAATCCCAGATGCCAATTAGTTTATATTCTGATCCACACAGTTTGCTAACCTTTATGATTTTTATACTCGCTAAAATGAGTCAGAAGGTGTTATTCAGCCTATAAATGGCTGATAATTTTTGAAATTTAAGATTAGAAATGTACATTAATATGTTGAATTTAAATCTAATCCTCTGTTCACTTATCAGCACAGACTATTTCAAGGTATTTGTTACTACACAGAAAAAAATCTTTGTCTCTCTCAGAATTGGCATTTATATTTCCTATTCCTGTGCACCAATGACTGCTTTAAAGAGCAATATCTTGTTAGGCACTAGGGATGAAACCTAATCCTTTTGTCCTGTGAAGCTGGGATTCCTTCGTGTCAGAAACCCTCAGCCAGAAAAGCACATGTTTGTCACTTGAGTTTCAGGAGTAATCCCTTGGTCTTTGGCTACTCATGTGGAGTTAGGCACATAGGTTAGCTTGTCCAGGGCTGGAGTTCCAAAATTAATTGCTTCCAGCTTCTGCTTTTCACAGGACAGTGGTGTTGGTAAAAGTGAGGTGCTAACGCCATACTTTCTCCAACATGAAGCAAAGTGAAAAGGAAACATTTTGACATTAGGGTCAGTGAAAAATACTGTGTTATCTCTTCCTTGTGACATTAATTATTTATCAAGACTTCAAATCAGGCTCACCAGGGATTTTACCTTTAACACAGCTATTCCCTTCCTGCCTGATGTGAGGGCTGCTGTCCTGAGAACTGCATTAGCTGTAGCCCTGAGCTATTCAGTCATTCACCCAAACCTTCGGGTTTTCTGCCAGCTCCTAGTAGTATTTTGGTAGTCACTAATAAAAATGTTTTACAAACCAGAGTGTTTCAGTGCAGTGTGTTCCAATGGTGCCCCATGCTCAACTGTGAAGTGTGAGACTGATCTGAGCACAGACAGTGGATCCTGTAGACATACATCAGGCCCCTGAGCTCTAAGTGGTCTTCTGAGCAGAGATGGGAGTCAGTGGTTGCAGGGAAGGAACTTCACGTGTTGCCCTCCCAGCAGCAGCCCACACTCCAGCAGGTCAGATTGCTAGCAGAAATTTCCAGCACCCCTGTTGGGGTACCTTGGAAGGATGCTGTCTTTGCCAGGGTGTGCAAGGGGTTAAACCCAGAGGAAAGACTGTTTGTCTGCAGAACCCTTTGGTGGATGGGAATCCCTGAGATGAAGCCATTCTGCGCGAGGGTCAGCAGGAATCCCTTAGGTAAGTTACACTTGTGCAGTCGATTTTAAGTCTCTTATAATTGTATCTGATATACAGAGTATTTTTCCATCATTCTTCTTTGAACCCACCATGTGCACGACCCTGCCATGTGAGGTAGAAATAGACTTGTTCTTTCTCTGAACAGCAGGATGTGAAATGCTTTTGTGATCTCCCTTCCATAATGGACAAATGCCCTGCGTAGAGTTTCAGCAGCTTGTCGTTCCTTCAAAGTAGTCTACTGGGGGTGGGAAAAAAGAAAAACCTGCTGGAGATACTGAGTTATAAAATATTTTAAAACCAGAGAATTAATTGAATGTTTTTTAAAAAACTGGAAACATATGTGTGCTTTCAAGATGCTTTCTGTCAGATTCCAGTGAATCCAGAGGGAATAATTTGGTAGTAAATCATATTCACAAAGCAATAACCAAATGTTGGGTCGTTACATTCAAGGAAAGCCAGATGTGATCTGAACCAAAGTGTGGCCTGATCCAAATCCCTGAATAATCTAGCCTACCACAGTTGTACTACTGCTTTCTATAGGAGTTTTAACTGCTGAGAAATTCTCTTAGGTGCATATATTTTTTTTTTTCTTTTTTGGGGAAAGAATAATAGTGGAAGGGTTTCATAGTTATACAGGTATTGAAGTTTCTAATTAAATAATTCATATCTAAGTCAAAGATGAAAAATCCAATAACTGTAATGGTATAAAAAGCTGCTGAAAGGTGTTTTAAATACATGCATCTATAAAGCTTCATAGATGGATGTCTGGTCCAGTTTTCTGTATTCAAATAAATCTTTCTCTTTCCTCTATGTGTTATCCCATCTTATGTCTGTCACAGAGCACTGGGCTGACTCAGGCACTGGGATCCTCCCTATAGACACAAGCAATAAAAGCACTAATATTCGACCTTTTTTCTTTTTATTAAGCCTTCAAAGTTGCAGAAATTCTAGTGACTGATGAGTAAGTGTATGGTTCCAAAGATGGTCTGTTTTAAAATACTTCCCTGCCTTTATTGTCAGTTTAGAATTTAATCATGTTTGCTAATGAAAACAATTTTTGACAGAAAAATGCAGTTTGAAGTGAATGGGGAAGTATCTTCTTTTGTCAAAACTCTCCTCCCCCCCTCTCCCCCCACCACCAGCTTTCAGCATTGACAGACATGGAAAATTTTCCAGTCCCTTTCTTCAGAACATTGTTATGGTGAAGACTATATAAAAATCGAAAGTATATCCTAAAAGACAGGTTTTCTTTTCCTTTGGTATTTTTCATCTGCTGCAATATACTGTATATCTCAACTCCTTTGAAGTCAATGGGAGCCTTTTCATTGATTTTAATGGCAGCTGGATCAGACCTTTAGTGAAAAGCAATGTACAAAGGCGCTGTGCTAACATCAGACTAGAGACAAATCCTTTCAGGTGAGTAGCACCTAATGGCAGCCTGAGCTTTGCCAGGGGAGGATGATGCCTGCTGGGGCATGATTTGTTTCCACTTTCAGTGCTGGGCTATATGCCACCAACCTTTTGCTGCTCAGACCCTGCTTATTTAGGATGGGAGATAGAAAAGACTATTTTTTTACAGCAAGTTGAGAGTGAGTCTTGAAATAAAATAGATGCAGGAGACTAGTAAGGTTATGGTAAGGCCAGCTGTATGGGGAGAGGCTGTCTATAATTGAGAAAGCTTTGCCACATTTGATTCTGGGAAGGGTGTTCTTTCAATGTGGTGTGTTTTGATAAGCGGTATGAGAATTTTTAAAGTCAATAACTTGGTTTATAAACTTCAGCTCAGCTGGACTTAATCCTGCAGCTAGCAAATCCACAGACCAAGTAGCCCAGCTGTGTCCTCATTTGTTAAGATCTTAAACCCAAGAAGATGTCTAGGATGCTGAATTATTTTTTTTTTCTTACACATTTATAAAAAGCTTAATAAAGGCAGATAGGAATAAGATGTGTGGCAAACCCAGCTCTTTCAGCAAAAAGAGGGAGAGGAAAGAGGAAATATTATTTAAATAATATTTAGGTTGGCCCAAATTTGGGACCTGTGTCTGTAAACCTTATCTCTGCCTCAGGAAAAATACAGCAATCAGGCTGATTCATGGAAGCACATAAGCACATGCCTAGGGCTTCTTGTCTTAGGTGTATTTTCCTAAACAGGGATACTTTACTGATTTAAAGCCTGTGCCACATCATCGTACTTTACAGAATGAGACTCTCACCCTGTCACTCCTGAGCAAAATCTTTGGGGATAAATCCCAGGGCTTGTGTGGTTCTCTGTTAAGTGAAACTGTGCAAATTTGAGCATACACACAGCCCATGACAAAGATGGGGCTATAATGAAATCTTTCTCCTTGCAAGGCTGAAAAATTGTCAATAATTTTAATTATTTTATACTGCTGTCTATATTGTTAATATTACATATTGTTTGCTGCAATATATTAATAAAGGCAATAATCATTAAAAAAAGAGTCTCAACATGGACTGTTTAAGAAAGTCACATATAGTACAGCTGTAACTTCTTTTTTTAAAGCTATCCATTATTTGTAGCACCTTTTAAAACTATACATCGCTTTTATTTAGCAAATGCTGGTATATTCTTCTTTCCTTCTGTTTCCAGCTATGTTAAGATGGCATTTTTTGTTTACTTTGCTGCAGATGGTAAGATTTAGAAGGACAGCTTATATACAGACCTTATTCTGGTTCCCTGTAAGATCCATATGAATTTTGACCACTGACTAGAATGACAGCAGAAGTGGGCCTGGCATGAGAGATTGCAGTATTGCTTTGCATGTAAAAGAGAGACTGAATGCAGATATTTATGACTTCAGAGAACATAAATAAAATTGGAGCAGCTATTTTATTTTTTATCCCCACTCTTTTTCTAAGGGGAAGAGAAAAATAAGTGCATTTCATTGAAGTATGCAACATATAAATTTTAAGTCAATGAAAGGAAATATTTTCTCATGCTGTACGGTAGACAGGCTGTTAAGATAATGGCTGCTGTGGGTCAGGGACCCAAAGTAATTTTCAAAAGCATGCAGTAATTTTGGGGCTCATGGTCCCAAAACAGTCAAGTCTCAGACTGAAGAGCCCTGAAAAATTCCTCTGGCAATACTACAGTCTTTCTTTGCTTTCAGAAGGGACGTCACACACTTCTTCAGGAACCTAGGATGAAACCTGGCTCCCATACAGGTGAAAAATTCCCTTATTCTCCATGGGATAACACTTTCATGCCCAGAAGTTGCTGTTGCAGGTTAGAGTGATATCAGTATAATTTGTTGGAAAAAAGCAGCAAACCATGAACTAGGCAGTTATGGATGATTTAGGATTTCTGTGTGAAGCTGTAGGGATGACCCCATGAACTTATTGAGTAGATAGGCAACTAGCTCTCTGCTGACTGAATGTGCTTCCATTAGACTAGGGACTATAATTCAGCCTTAATGATTGCTAGCCAGGTGCAGGCACCTGTTTGGTGAGCTGAGACTCTCCCAAGGTAGGATGAAAACTACAATTCTGGCTGAGCTCTTGGAGTATGCTGCTGGAATGAGTCAACAAAACTGTGCAGAGCCTTGGTTGAAAGGTGTTTAGTCAACTTGGCTGATAATCTTATCTGGCCAACTTGGTCGATAATCTCTTTTGGCCAACTTCACCAAAGCTTGAATAAGTGGTTGTTGCTCATCTCCTCCTGCTCAAAGAAGTGCTGTGGTCCAGGGTATATTTATATGAGGAATGAGGCAGGCAGAGTTGTCCAGACAAGGCCAGTGGAAAATGATAGAGCAAAGTGGCCTTCAGCAAGGACCAGTGGGTTGAAAAAGAATGTTTGGGTTTAGCTGGAGAATCCTGTACTCATTATGTGATGCCCCACTGCCTTCAAACACTAGGCTTTGAACCCTGAGAGCATTAACATCACTGGCATTTGTTAGAAATTGTACTCTTCATTGCCTACATCTGGAAAATTGTTTGAGTCAAAATAATTTGGGGTAAAGGTTGGGATCAACATTTTTGCTAACTTCTAACACAGGGAGAAAGGGAGGTGAGCAAGGTGGAGGTGACTGCACTTAATCCATGTGTTGTCTGTGCATTTGGTCATTTTAGATTGTCAGCAAAAAAAACCAGTGGGTTTATAAAGAAGGGAGAAGGAAATTGCAGCATACTGTTTGTCAGATTATAGATATTTATTCAAGTAGGTCAAATTTTGCGACTTATCTGCTTATCAGTGCCTCTGAAAAATTAAGCATAGCTTTAAAAGTTACAGTATTTACGCTAATGTAAAAGTGACTGGAAGATCACTGGCTTTTATTTCACCACCTCACAGAAATGATAATTGCCACAAGACCCTGCTGTCTCAACAAGTCTTCCAGTACCTTGTTACCCTGTTCTCAGTACGGCCACAAGTGATGCTCAGACAGCTCTCCTGGGAGCCTTGCTGAAATCCATGTTTGTGCAGGAGTCCGCACACAAGTGAGCTCACTGTAGGTGTGGGGTCTGAAGACTCATTATGTTTCAAAAAAGCCGAGGTGTTAGGCTATTAAATATCAACAGAATGAGACTCAGCTATATTTCCCAGGATAAATGAGCACATTTGCTTTAATATTGCCATGTTCACATTTAGATTTTCTTTCTGCAGTTTTATTCACTTATTTTCTAATTCAGAAAATGCACTAATTTGCAGGTTTGCCAATTCCTGGTATGAATTAGGGTGCTTTTACTGTGTAGTAAAATTAAAAACCACAGACTAGCAATAATATCTGTCCTGCAAAACACCCTCCTTAATTAAGCAATAGGACATGAAAGGCTG
This sequence comes from Ammospiza nelsoni, assembly GCF_027579445.1. NCBI lineage: Eukaryota > Metazoa > Chordata > Aves > Passeriformes > Passerellidae > Ammospiza > Ammospiza nelsoni. Next base: position 72,601,946 of record NC_080635.1, read on the forward strand.
TATATTTCTGAGTCATTATGGCACACCTCATGTTGTTTTATAAGGCATGAAATCTAATGCAGAGTGACCACCCAAGAATTGTAGTAATTGCCCTAAAAACACTGCCTGGAGTGCCTGGTTACTATTGTGAAATGCAATCAAGATGTAAAAATAAGGATTAAAGAGAGACCTGTTCATGAAAAGAACCCTCTGCACTATGGCTGTTGCCCTCCACAACAACATCTGACTCTGTCTTGTGGAAAGTTTTAAAGAATGTAACTGAATGAGGAAAGTGCAATTAAAGATTTGTAAATTCCTTGTAAACAGCAAGGTGTTCTTGACATCAAATTGTTTAAGGGAATTAAACCCCCTTATAGACAGGATCTCACATGCTCGCCTGAATTCTTTAGGTTTTTGTTTAGCTTTTTACAGACCCTCCTTGTTTTCAAGTTTTAGCTAGGAATTTTTTTTGGCATTTAGTTAATCACTTCTACATAAACAATAATTAAATGGCCATCACCTTAGAAACTGGTTGCAATGTTAATCTTGAACTCAAATATAGGATCTGGTACAGCCAATAAAACAATTAACCCAATTTGTTCATAAATACAATAGATAAAGCATTAAAAATATCAAACCTTAGTAGAAGCAAACTTAAGCCATATTTTTCAAGCAGTTATGTTCTCTGCCAGTCCAGGGAGTGCTCTGGTTTACTATGTTGATGTGTATAAAGTAATCAGTAAACACCTGTTCTTCTGGGCTGTTTGGTTTAGAAAAGGATATATGGAGTCTTGTGTACTTGTGGTGGGTACCACGAGGTGTTTGAACCAGACCAAGAGTTAGGAAAAATAGTGATTACAGCCTGCTATGGATGGAATAACTGCTTTTGATATGTCCTAGCAGCATCCTGCAGTGATGCAGCCAAGGGGGAATACAGGTAAATGTAGTTTACCCCCTTCTAACTTGGGCAGTGCTGAGTTTACACCAAATGGGTAAGGATATCTATTTTTTTATTTATTGCTACACCACTGGAATGATGCATTAGGGTTCCTCCCAAAAATTCTACAAAACACATCAGTTTAAATGGACGCTTTAGACTTCCCTTCAGGAGCTAGGAAGAAAAAAGTGACAGACAGCCATAAATACCTTTGCTGGAAACTTTCAACCCAGCCTTTTTTCTTCTTTTTTCCTTCTCCATTTTCGTTTTGAATTTTCTTTAATTGAAACCTCTGTGGCAATTCTAACCTTCATTGAACATTGAAATGCCAATAGAGCTGCTCTATAATGGAGGGCTCTGTAGCAAGACTGTACAATAATATCCTGGTGCAATATAACAGTAGGTAGCTGGGGAATGTAATCGATTTCCAAAAGAACTGGAATGACCCTCCTCACAGACAGGCAGTTCTCCCAAACTCCACTGACTCCAGCTCCGATCAGTTCTGGTTCACTTCCCTCCTTAAGAGCAGGATGTTTAATCTTACCGAGGGCCAGCATGCAGCATTTTCCCCTGTTTTTTTGCTTTAAATAGTGCATGCACCATTATGTCATCATCTTTATTTACCTGCCACACTTCATCCAAATGCCTTTATTGGGTATATTTATATAGAGTTGTAAATGTCAATACTGGAATTATTTTTTGGGGGGACGGTGATTGTGGTCTGACACCAGATGCCTTCCATTGAAAGAGAGGGGAATGAAGCAGGTACTGAAAAGGGAAATAACTGAATTTAAGAGAATGAAGGATTTCTGCCACACACATCCTACATTTCTGTATGAAGGAGTTCCAACAGGAGAGATGTGCTTGCACCAGGAAAGGCCCTTGGCTGTGCATTAACTTTTAACCTTACTACGTATAAGCAACAGCTACGAAATGGTTCTGCTTGGGTTTTAAATGTGTCTTTCAATTTTTAAGAACTTTCTTTCTGAGATCCATTTGCTGTTGGAGACACACTCACATGAATATTTACAGTTCTGGAATGAAATTATTCATCTCTGTATGTATCCATATATAGAGGCAGGATCTAAGTAAAGTTAAGGGACTATACTTTTGTTGTCTTTTGATTCCTGGATCTCTATACAACCTATAAAGGTCTTTGAATGGGCAACACAAAGCAGGGCTTGATGTTCAGAAAAACCTGACAGAACTTAAGATGTACTTTAAAATATTTCTTATTTGAATTATAGGTAGCAATGTAAAGGGTCAAAGTGGTCAACTTTCTCACCTTGTAAATACCTCTTGTTTTATAGCCATATAGCACCGTCTCTCTTTAAATTAGAGACTTCATGGAATAGGGCTCCTGATTTAGCAAGGATTTTGCCCTTACTTTCTGTTTCATAAACCTGATCTTCAGGTTTCTGAAATCTCCCCTTGCAGGCAGAAGCTCTGTCAGTTCCCTTATATAGACAGTTAAATATATTTTCATTTCAGATAAAGCTGTGAGACAAACTGAACTCTTCTCTTTAGATCCCTTTTATGCTGCTGCCTGTGATAAATACAAGGTTTATTATTTCCTCTTTTTTTGTTGTTTTCTCATTTCATGCCACACTCACCACTACCTGTGTCTGCACTCTGTTTGCTTAGCCTCTGCTACATTCAGTGACATTAAAATGACATCATAAGTATCCACTTTTATAAAGCCCATTTTAGTCGCAGACTTGAAATTCGAAAGCACAAACTTTAAGTGATCAAGAGGAGCACCGTTTGCCTTAATTTGGCTTCCTCGATATCTCTTACAGTCCTACTGAAGTATGAAAATGAAAGGATACGTGTTTTTTACAATTTGGAGCCATTTCAGAGTATGTGAAAAGCTCGAGTTCTAACGGGAAAAAGTGTGAAATAGTAAGGAGAGAAGGGCAGAGCAGCCCTGGTGCGGCCTCAGCGCGGCTCCGCTCTCCCCTGCCCGCGCCGCGCTGCCGTGCGCACTGCGGGCTGCGGCCGCCAGAGGGCGCGCTGCGCTGCTGCTGCTGCTGCTGCCGCCGGTCCGCCGCGGGGCTGCCGTTCCTGTCCGTCCCTGTCCGCTGTCCGTCCGTCCCTGTCCGCTGTCTGTCTGTCCCTGTCCGCTGTCCGTCCGTCCCTCTCTGCTCTCCGTCCGTCCCTGTCTGCTGTCTGTCTGTCCCTGTCCGCTGTCCGTCCGTCCCTGTCTGCTGTCTGTCCGTCCCTGCCCACTGTCTGTCTGTCTCTGCCCGCTGTCCATCCGTCCCTGTCCACTGCCTGTCCCTGTCTGCTTCTGTCCCTGTTCTCTGTCCGTCCATCCCTGTGTCCATTGTCCGTCCCTGCCTGTCCTCTGTCAGTGCCTGTCCTCTGTTGGTCCCTGCCCTCTGTTCGTCCCTGTCCACTGTCAGTCCCTGCCCGCTGTCCGTCCCTGCCTGTCCACCATCCGTCCCTTCCTGCTGTCCATCCCTGCCCTCTCTCCATCCTTGTCTACTGCTTTGCTGCCGTCACTATCTGTCCCTGTCCTTTGTCCATCCCTGCCTGCCTGCTGTCCATCCAGCCTGCTGTCCATCTCAGCCTGCTGTCCATCCAGCCTGCTGGCCATCCCTTCCTGCTGTCCATCCAGCCTGCTGTCCATCCAGCCTGCTGGCCATCCCTTCCTGCTGTCCATCCAGCCTGCTGTCCATCCCTTCCTGCTGTCCATCCAGCCTGCTGTCCATCCAGCCTGCTGTCCATCCCTTCCTGCTGTCCATCCAGCCTGCTGGCCATCCCTTCCTGCTGTCCATCCCTTCCTGCTGTCCATCCAGCCTGCTGGCCATCCCTTCCTGCTGTCCATCCCTTCCTGCTGTCCATCCAGCCTGCTGGCCATCCCTGCCTGCCCTCTGCCTGCTGCTCGCTGCCCATCACCCACAGGTGCTGATCTCAGCGTGTCCCTTGCCAGGTTCAGCCTCAGGGACATGGAGCCACCCCTCAGATCATCCTGGTGGCACCCTGAGCCTCCCTCCCCCCTGCCCCGCTGTCCATCAGGCACTGAAGGGTTCATGGTGTGTTTTTTCCATAGTAAATAAAGCGTTCAGGGATTGAGGATCTTTGCAAAACTCATCACCTCCCATTTTCCTGGGTACCTGCTTCTTTCACCTGCCTTCTCCAAAATAAGAATGGACAATTGTATCAATCTTCTCCTTTCTCCTGTGAAAATCCCAAGTCCTTTTAAAACAAAATGTTATGCTGCACACACAGTTCACCTTAATAACAAGAAGGAGAAGATGAATGATACCTGAGAAATATTTATCATGTCACTGGTAGTGCTATTGGTGAGCAAGGGGCACTACAAAACTACCTTGACTAGAAGAGAATTAAAATGTGCCAATTTCCCTTTGTTTAGGGAGATGGGGGAGCTTCTGGACAGTGTTTTAACAATCTGTTTGCAAACAACTGTTAGAATTGCAGGTGCATATTTAGTAGCTTTAATTCAGTCTTTGAATCTCCCAGGATTCATGGGTCAGTTAATAAGGTATTCTTTGTTTATCTTCAGAATTAAACCTGAATACTGAGGTTTAGGCACTTCTGTGTGGAATGGTCCCAGTCTGGCACCCAGCTCATTGGAAATGGAAGTTCAGAGTTGCACAGAGCTTGATGAATGTTGCTGTGTAGGTCTTTACTGATGATCTTTGTGTTACAAACCCAGAGTTTCAGTCCCAAATGTCCCTGTTGTCCAGATCTTCCTTTCTTTCTTCAGGTGGCCAACACTCTGTTTTCTGTTTTTCTGTCTTCTCCATCCAGAGATGGCCTTGTGGGTATAAAGCCTGTAAAGCTTTTTTTGGAAATGAACACCATTATGCAAATTGTTGCTTGAAAGAGAGCACAGACCTACGCAGTGCAGGTTCAGACTGAGCTCTCACTGAGATCAGCTGTAATGCTTTTCTAAATACCAGGAGGGTTTGCAGAACTGGACAGGTATGCTGCATTTATTGATATAAGATTTTGGAGATCGAAAGATGAATTTTGGCATGTCAGATGGCAGTGGAACCATTTCTGTCTGTCACAAATCCTTCTTTGGATTTAAATTATTTCTGTTTAGCTTGCCCAAGTCCCTTCTCAACCTGCTGGAGCCCCCAGGTTAGCTGACCACTAGGATGTGGTCCTTATGATGTGACCACAAGAAAGGACAGCTTGTTGGAGCTGTGAGGAGGAGGAGGAGGCATGAAAATGAGAGGCCTGGAGCACCTCCCCTATCAGGGAGGGCTGAGAGAATTGGGATTGTTCAGCCTAGAGAAGAGAGGCTCCAGGGAGACTTTATAGAATCTTCCAGTACCTAAAAGGAGCTGACAAGAAATCTGCAGAGGGACTTTTTACAAGGGCAAGGAGGGGTAGGACCAGAGCGGGTGTCTTGAAACTGGCAGAGGGCAGGTTTAGATTAGGTGTTAGGGAGAAATACTTTACTGTGAGGCTGTGAGGCACTGGAACAAGGCTGCTGCCAGAAGCTGTGGTTGCCCCATGCCTGGAAGTGTTCAAGTCCAGGTTCGATGGGACTTTTGGCAACATGCTCTAGTGGAGATGTCCCTGCCCATGGCAGGGAGTTGGAATGATCTTTAAATTCCTTACAACCCAAACTATTCTATGATTCTATGTGAAGAACTACATCTCCAGGTAAGAGGAATTTTAGCCTCATGGGACAAAAAAGACATAAAAAGTTTCTGATGTTATTAAACTAAGCAGCCTTAGTCATCATGTGGCCGGAAAGCACCTGCAGGAATTGAGTTTTGAAAGAAAACAAGGTTAATAAAAAACATTTGAGGTAGGACATACAAAAGGGTAGAGGTTATACGAATTAGAGGTGCCTGTAATCTTGTATCAGTGCACTCAGAGGAAAGGACTGGCTTTCATATTTCTTCAGCTGAAGTAATCAAAAATAGAGCATCAGTCAGTGGGTATAGCTGCAGTAAGCTGAAAATCATGTTTGTATCCTAAAGGTGCTGCCAGTGACTTCTTGTGAAACCATGCCTGCTTAAAATGATGAAGAAAACAATGTTATTTGGGGAAATGTAAATGTTTGGTGAAACAAAACCTTAAAATATTGTGCTTCTGGCCTTATTAATTTACATAGTATCTCTTCTCTGAGTCATAATCTTTATTAACAGTCCAGGTGCTAATTTTATCTGGATAGAAAGAGTTGGCATGGAACAGTCTGTCCTGTTTTGGGTACAGGATCTGATGTAGTAAAGGCCAGGACTATGTTGGCCAGAGAATGTCTAAAGCATGGATAGGCACTGGGATTGGCTTTGCCTTAGCAGTCTAACTAAAGTGATTAGTTACTCACCTCTAAAACAAGCTTACATAGGGCAGTTCCTGGATATTGCAACAGGTTGCTCAGCAAAAATAGTAAAGTAGTTTTTAGGTCATTGGGTGGCTGCACGTAGGAAAGCTTTTGTGAGGGTGGAGTAGGTCTGCTTTTTGTGGACTTGCTGGATATATTGCCATTTACAGTAGTTGATATAGCTGATTTCCATGGTTACCACACAGAAGGATTATTCACCTTGTTTATAATTTTGGTTGCATGTTTAGAGAAAGGGAGGGATAAAATGCATATTTGAGAAGTGTAGCCTGTACTTAACTCATAGGGGTCTTGTAAGGTTGAATTAGCTAATATTTTCTGCTTTGCTTTGGAGATGTAAAAACTACTTATGCTTTATTACTGTTATTTTATATGTTTTTATGTGGACAAATCTTGCCAGGTTTAAGAAATCACATTTCTTAATAGCTTAACCTTTCAGACCTGCAGGAAGAATTTGTATTATGGAAAAACCTTCACTTCTAAGGAGAATACAAGACAGATGATTCAGTAATTAAGGTGCTGAGCTGCACCTTAAAAGATCTCATTTAAGTTTCTGGCTGTGAGGAAACCTTCTTCACCATAAGTCACCTTATGTTGGACTCAGTTTACCCGCACTGGAGGGCAACATTTTCTTTTCTCACCTGGTCTACTTAGATTGTAAATTCAGAGCCCAGAGACCACCCTTGACTACCTCTTCACATCTAGGGTGGCTATACTAAGAACCTGGTCTTGCCTGTGAAGAATGATCAATTTAAGGATGAGATAAATATTTTGCTTGAGGTGTTTAGCTTCCTTCACTGGACAGTGAATAAGGCAAAGGAGATGTCATTGTAAATTAACTACTTTTTCTGACTTAAGCTGTACAAACATTCATAGTCAACGGACTGCAGTTTTATTACAGAGCCACGGGAGCTATTTTACTCTGGAATATTTAAATTAACCAAGGTGTTAACTAGGGTAGTACAGATAATGACTCTTTTAGGCTTACTGGAGCTCCAATGGCCAGTAAGCCAGACCCTCTGCTTGCAAATGCTTGTAAGGCAACAGTGTCATCGCTTTCCACCACTTTAAAACCTTAAGCAAAGTGGAGAAGGAATGTCTCAAATAGTCTGATTCATCTTGAAGTTGAGAATCAGAAGATCAATGAAAGGTTTCTTAGATGTGAATGGGAGGGTGTGTAGAGAAGTAAGTTTCTTCCAATCCATTTTGTGATAGAGTTATGTTAGAGGGCCACAAGCCATTATCCTATTTTGGAGATGCTGGGCAGGATTGATATGAAACATCAGGAATACAGTGTCCCAATTCCACAGGGCTTGCTTATGATGAGCTCTAAAAGGTAAAATACAGACAGAATACAAGCCAGCAACTCAGGGTATAAATTTTAGGCACATGGGATAAACTGGAAAGCATGTGAACCCCCTCTGCCATGCAGAAGGGTTAAAAGTATCACAGAAATCCAAGATGAATGCTGGAGGCCTTTTCTTCCTTTTTCTCCTAAGCAGATCTCTGGTAAAAATAATTTCTGTGCCACCAGAGTTCTCCAGCAAAAGAAAAATACTCTAAAAGCTGGTCTGGTTGAATATATTAATTCTTGAAAATATTTAAAAAATATTATTTAATTGGCTTTTACAAAAGTAATGTGAATGTACTAAGTGTTTTTTGTCTCTGGCATCTAACCTTGCCTCTAGACTGTGCTGACCAGTTCTACAAAACAAAGAGAAATACACGCATGTGATCCCTCTAAAAAGCATGGATGTATTATCCCTGATGCAAGTTATTACAAAAAATAAAATCTTTTTTTCTTATGTTGGTAAGTATAACATTATCTATGGCACTCCTAGTAAGAGTGTCTGAAATAGCTGTGTTGCATAAAAAGATGAGAAGGACGAATAATGAGGCAATTAAAAACATTAATCTTAGAGTTGCTTCACAAAAGAAATGACATCCCAGTTTTAATTTGTCAGCAAACTGGACAACTGGACAACTGGATGCCAAGGGATCACTCTCACAGAATATGGGTAGTCCAGCTACCTTTCCTTGCACACACTGCAGTGAAATTTGTTTTTTTCTCCCTGCTATAGATGAATTAGAGTCTTTGTTTCAATTACATTTTTTTATATTAATCATGCTTTTGAAGTTCTGTAGACAAGAAACAGAGGATAATCTGCAAGCCCTATGGATGAAGATATTAATATTCTGCATAAATATTCTCTGCTTTGTGCTGAGGAGAAGGTACAAGATCAGAGTGTTTCCTTGAACTGGAAAAAGAATTCCAGGCCCTTGTCAGTGCAGTGATGTCTGATCATTTGGCTTTGATGCCTTCAATTGTATCTCAGGAAAGAGGTGCCAGAAGGTGAGGTAGGGTTGAGAGCAGAGAGAGGCTGTTTAGGGTCCTCTTGTTCTAACTGGAGACTGATCCTTCCCATTTGCCATACAAAGCCGTGGTTTTATGGTAAGTTCCAGGACCTTTGGAGCAGCAGAGCAGTGAAAGGATGATTGTCCCTGGTTGGTCACTGGTGCTCCCCTCTGCAGCCCAGCTCCCCTTGTCCATCAGCTCAGCCAGCTGTGCCACCTTGGGCACGGAGGTGTGGAGGCAATTCCAGCTTGTGCTGGATGCCTGTGGTGTGTTACCTGTGTTTTAGTCCAATCTGTTTCACACTAAGGGTCGCCTTCTAAACACTGAATTAGGTGGACTCTTTCAGAACTTCATGGGTGATAGCTCTGGAAGTAGAAAGTCTTCATGACTCACTGAGCATTGTCTGTGAGGAATGATTGAAGCCATCTACTTGCAATCCCACTAATCCCTGCCATGTCCCTGAGACAGAGCATCAGAATTTCTCTGACGACTGTATCAAATGCCATGCTCAAGTCCTGCACAAGGAGTTATTTTTCAGAGTTCTGATAAAGGAAAATGTAAGTTATTATGAGAAATGGATATAAATTTAATAACAAGGTCTGATATAAGCAGGAAGGGTTTTTTTACATTGTCTGTTCTCCTAAGATTACGGGCAGCCTCTATAATGTGATGTGCCAGCAAAGCAGGAAAATGCTCTTTGCTATTACAGCCTGGCGTTAGGAGTGTGGATCTTCCCTTTTCAGACATTCAAGTGTAGTGGAGAGATATTTGTGTGCAAATAGCAGAAACAAGCAAACAAACACAAATTCAATAGCTGGGAAAACCTTTGGGTACTGTAACTGTTTTCCCAGAGAAGCTGGTAAAGTGTATCAAAGAAAATGCTCCAAAAATCTAACTGTCCTTTTTGAGTTAATTCAGGAATGTCACTGATTCAAATAGAAAGCTTTGGAGGTAGGACATGGCCTCTTAATATAGGGCTTGAGAAGTTTGCTATCTGTGAATATTTGCAGCTGTGATGAAGTTATTGACAGCAAGAGAAACAGATCCTGTTAGAGTGTTTGTACAATTGGCTGTTTTTGAGAAAGAAATACTGTTGAAGTAAGAGGGAATAGCACTCCTTTTGTGAAAAGGGTGATTTACATTTAAATCAGTAGCCTTTGCGCTGATGATTGCTACAGAACATAAATGTAGCGGTTCTGCTGAGTGTAGAATTATTTAGCAAAATCTTTCAAGGTTTTGTGGTACCAGACCAGTGTTTCTGATTTGAATTCAATGGATTCTGCAGCAGAACACAGCTGGGTTCGATACAGGAATGAATCAACCTCAAAAACACCAAAATAAATGATGACCAGACTTCAAGCAAAGCGATTAGATGGGAGGCCTTTTCTAAATACGTGGAGAGACTTTGCTGTTGTACAATGAGTTGGGTTTTGTGACCACCTGAAAGAGACAATAACAGAACATTATACAATTTCATACCAGAGGAACATCCCAGGGTATCTCAAAAGGATTTGAAGACAGCAAGGTGAAGTACCCACCATTTACAGCTGGCAGAACTGTTCCTTCAGGTCCTTGTTTTTATTATGTCATGCTTTCTTCCAGCAGGACCCATTTTTCAGAGTGTGTGAGGAAGTGCACAAGTCACTAAGTTGAGGAGTCTGATCCATAAGCATATCCTCAGTGTGCAGGCTAAGGTCCCCATCTCATGTACTGAATGCTAGTCAAATATTGTTTCAGAGTGTTTTCCCTGCCTTATGGAGGGATGTTTGTCACCATCGTGTCTGCGTGGCTGATGTATGTTGACAATTTTACCCTTTCCACATCCCAGCGAGCACAGGATGTGGTATTAAGAGCATTTTGTATATGAAGGACACAAACAGTGAGAAGGGAAGTGATTTATGTGAGTCCATCCAGGAAGTCTTCAGCAAAGTTGGAGAGAAAATACCACTGTGGCTGTGTTTACATTAGCAAGTAGTGCCGGAATGGGCTGCAACACTGACAGCAGCAGTGCTCAGGACCTGTCATCCACACTAAAATGGGTTTGGAGGATTTACTTTGGACTGGATCTACTCTCACCCAGGGAAATGAACTCTTGTTGGCAGCTGGAATGCACCTATTGGGCATCCTTTGGTTTAATCCAACCATCCAGGAGTCCAGTTTGCCACCTCTGAGACTACTCATGATATGAGCCTACAGGTTTACTTCTTATCAGATTTACTCCTAGCACACAGTCCTGAATGGAGCTAAAGTAGTTCTGTAGAAACACCTTCTGTCTCCTTCCATGCTCAGTTCTTCTACAGTATTTAAGGTGAATCCCAGGAGGCACCTCCTACAGTGTCTCTGACATGACGTGCAAAAACAGGCAATTACTTGCAGATTACTGATACTGTCCTTGGCTAATTTTCTCATTTAAAACCCTTCTCTCAGTGAGCTTGCTGCCTCACATGGCTTCAGCTATCTGCTTTGCATCAATGACTTACAAATCTACCTGTTCTTTCCTGACCTCCCTGCCTCCATCAAGCCCAGCACCTTGTCGTGTTTCTCTCTGAAATTTCCCTCTGAATGTCTTGCCCTCCATTTAAACTTCATGTGGCAAAAACATCATAGCTCACTGAGCTGCTTGAAGTCATTACAGCAGGAGCCCAGACAGCCATTAAACATAATAAAATTTTACATATGTCTTAGGCTAGCAGTAGAAAGAATAATGTTTCAGCTAATTGAGCTAATTTTTTATTAGGTATTTTATTACAGTATTGTATTATATAAGTGTACTTCAGTAACTATTCTTTCTTTAAGTGTTTCATAAATGACAGAACCAAGCTTATCTGATATAATGTTTCAGTTTTTGAAATAGATTTCTCGGGCATCACAAAAGGCAAACATCCATTCTCATACTTGTGGATCCTTCTGTCATGTTTGACATTGTTGGCCACAAGCTACATTTTCTTGTCTCAGGGAGGCTGTGAGCCCCAGGGTAATGAGCTTAAATGGTGTGAGACCTACTGCAAGGCTCAGTTACAGCAGGCACTGACAGGAAACAGCACTGCTGTCAGGAGACCTCTGATGTGATCCCACACAGGTTCCTCTCTCTCAGTGATATTATTAGTGATTTAGGTAGCTCTGAATCTGGGATCTGGGGTGACTAAATCCTCATTCCTGCAATGCTGACCAAGGTCGTGTTGCCATAAAAAGTCTGTGGATAGCTTTTCACCAGAGAGCAGGGCCATTAAATGACTAAAATGAAGTTATGTATCTTCATGCTGTCAGTGGTAAAAGGCATGTCTGGGGCAATGGCAGCAGTTCTGTGACTCACTATGAGCCTGGAGTGGAGATCAGGAGGGAGGATACAATGCAGAAGATGTAGTGCCAGGTCCAGGGGCAGCAGCTATACCCTGCCACCCAACTCTCCTGCCTCCACGGGGAGCCCTGCCACAACCTCCCAAACCCACCTCCCTTACTGCCAGTACTGGGAGTTGTGCAGAAGGTGTATTTCAGGAATTAATGATCCTGCACAGGCCCTGTCTGCTCCACTGGCCATTGTGTTTAGGGCCTGAGAAACCCATATGTTACTGATATATTCTGTAAGTTATATTTGGGACAGGAAACTCTATATGGATCAAGGGGTGGATGGAATATATCGATCTTGACTGGGAGGCAGTTGCATGCTGTGATAGTTGGCGACCCATACAGCAATTGCCTGAGCAGCCTGTGCCATGCTGCCTGTGCTGCACATCCAGGGTGGCCTCCAGGCTGTGTTGTGCTGCACAAACCCCCTGGTCACAGGACAACCTCAGCCAGATCACTCTGAGTGATGCCACAGGCAGCTCCCCCAGGTACCAGCAATTATACTGCTTGCTCAGCTTTGCCTTCATTGAAAAGTACAGTGAGAAGCTGTCATGCAAAAGTTTTTTGTGAATAGTGTGGTTTTCTTTTAAGAAAATTACATATTAGCTGAAATGACCAAAATGGTGATATTTATTTCCCTGGATGGAATCCACTCCAGGGTGTGTGAGATGTTGCATAAATACAGAGTGCTGGGACAAAAGAGATGTAAGATTTATTTGTTATCTGTATTCCTCTTCTTATTCTGTCTTATTAAAGCAGTTATTGATCTGCCTTACCCAGCAGCCTGATGATCACTGAAGAGCTGGCCATGGGAACGTGAGCTGTCACCCACATCGTGAAGTGTCAGGATTGTCAGTTTTGGACAACTTCTGTAATGAAAGATTTCAGGCAATTTTTTCCTGTTCCTGAATAAAATGTGGCCAGTTAAAGCAGTTTCACTTCACCACAGGGTGCTGTTCCCCACCAGTCCCCAGGAGACATAACTTGTCCAAGTATCCCAGGCAAGGCATGTCTCTGGGTACTTCTGTTTTTCAGTCCTCAACTTGCTGGCCTTTGCCTCAGTAAGAGAATGTCTGCTGTGATTAGTACAGAGAAGAGTGTAAAAATCTCTGATTTGGCAGAAGTCTTCCTTGATTGATTTCCAGATCACAAAAGACAACCAGCTGCCAAGCCTCTGGAGCACTCCAAGTAAGTATTCACACAAGCAGACACCACACGTTTGACAGATGTTAGTCACATTGCTTAATGCTCCACTAGATGCTACAGATGTGAGCGTGGTATAAGAACCTACAGATGAAAAAAGAGGATAGAAAAAACCACAAAATGACAATTTCCCTGAAGAGATCGTTTCCACACTTCCTCGTCTAGATTCTCAATGCAGGTTCTGTTCTATAATTAATAGCATATCACCTTTATTCCCATACCAGTCTTACACCTTACAGGCTGTCATCTGAAAACATAGGCAGAGATTTTGTGCTGTGCTAGGTTTTAGCCAGGAAAAGGTTATGGGAGAATGTTAGAGTCAGGCAGAGAATTTCAATTCCAAATTACTTATGCATATATTCATTTATTTATATATATATATATATGCATGCATAAGTCTCAGCTGACCCATGGTCCTCTCTAAACCTTTGCCTGCTAGAGGCACCTATAATAATTTCCTTTAGTTACAGGCAGGTAGGTAGGTGAAGGAAGGCAGGAGCAGATTGTGTCTACTTTGGTTAGCAGAGTTATATGGCAAGAAGGCTCAGCCACAGGAAATGGGTTTTTACCTGTGTGGTGGGCTGGCCCTGGATGGACACTGGGTGCCCACCAAAGTCACTCCATCACTGCCTCCTCAGCTGGGCAGGGCAGAGAGAAATGTAACAAAAGGCTTGTGAATTAGGGGCAGGGAGTGTTGTGGGCAAAACAGACTTGGGGAAATTGCTTTAATTTATTGCAAATCAAACCAGAGTAGGATAATGAGAAGTGAACCCAAATCTTAAAGCACTTTCCTACTCTGCCCCTTCTTTTGAGGCTTTACTCCTGATTTTCTCTACCTCCTTCCCTCCAGCAGCTCAAGGGGACTGAAAATGGGGGCTATGGTCAGTTCATCGCACATTGTCTCTGTGGCTCATTCTCCTCAGGGGGAGAACTCCTCACACTCTTTCCCTGCTCCAGTGTGAGGTCACAGGAAAAAACCTCTACAAACTCCTTGAGTCCTTTCCAAAGGCTGCAGTTCTTGATATGCTGTTCCATGGGGTGCAATTCTTCAGGAATAGGCTCCAGCATTTGTCCCAGCATTGTGACAGGGTCACAGGTCCTGTCAGAAGCCTGCTGCAGCGTGGGCTTCCCATGGGGTCACAGCCTCCTTTGGGCATCCCCCTGCCCTTTTGTGGTGTTTTCCAGGGGTTGCAGATGGATCTCTGGTCCCCTGTGGGCCTCCATGGGCCACAGCTGCCTCACCGTGGGTGGCACCAGGGACTGCAGGGAAATCTCTGTTCTGGCACCTGGACCATCTCCTGCCCTTCCTTCTGCACTAATATGGGGGTCTGCAGGGCTGTTGCTCACACAATCTCACTTCTTTCTCTGGCTCTAACTGACCAGTTGTTTTTTGTCCCTTTTCTTAACTCTTTTGTCCCAGAGGTGCTTCCTTTATATCCGGTCATCTCGGATGGGCCCGGCCTTGGCCAGCAGTGGGTCCATCCTGGAGCTGACCTGCACTGGCTCTGTTGGACAAGGAGGAATCCTCCACAGCTTCCCATAGAGGCAACCCCTGTAAAACTCCCACTAGAAAAAGCTTTGTCATGTAAACCCAATATAACTGGTATCCTCTCCTGGGATTTCTTTGAAGGTCCACACCACAATTTATACTCCTAAGATCATGGGAAAAAGCTGTGTTTCCTGAAGACAGCTCTTGGCATTCTCCAGTTGCACTTGCCATACCTCTAGACAAGCACAAGCTGTGAACCCTATCGTGCAGGACAGACATTTCAGGTGTTGGTATCCAGCTGTCAACTGCATCCTTTTGTTTATGAGCTCAGAACAATGGCTCTGACAACATAGCCCAGGATGTCTGGAAGGAAGGATGACTGATATTGTATGTTCAAAAGATTACAGGTTCGGGAATGTAAGTTCTGTTTTACAAGTATTCCTGGGGGCTGAACACATCCCTAAATTTTTTACCTCGTACCACCATTACATAACACAGTGAAATCTCAGTGTTAAATATTTTGCTTGGTTATCAGCATTACATAAGGCTCTGGAATAAGGTCTCAAACAATTTCACTCGCTTGTGTGTACAGAGCAGTAAATGCATACAAATTCAAAAGGAAAAGGAGAAAAAATGCCCTCAAGAAAAGTATGAATGAGCTTGAAAAGGGCAAATAAATAGCAGAGACATTTATATTGGTCTCTCCTACTGCTCTGAACAAAACAATTATGAGATAAGAGAGGCAAGAATGGGAGGAAATTCTTTCATTTTTCACGTTGGAAGTCCGAAGGATCCAATAGCCTGTTTATGAAGAGCAATAAAGAAGATACATGAACTCGGTAAAGATGTTGTTACAAATATATTGGCCTGTTTGGAAAGGCCAGGAGTTTGGGTTTTTGGGAACTTTTTTGTTGTTTTTTTGGTAGTGTTGTTGCTTTTTATAAAGAGCTATCAGCTAAGGTTTTAAGGGTGGAGGTTTTTTGTTGATAGAGACTAACTGACAAGAACTGTTTGTTTTAAGTAGCAGAGAGGACTAATACTTTTATTTAGGATTCAGAAATAGTATGAAAAAAGAAGAACGGAATGTGGAATTTAATGAAGCTTACATAAGCAAATATAACCTTGGCCAGCTTTTAAACAAAGTTTAAACCAGCTATTCCTTATTTCTAATGTGAAGGTTTAAAAATCAGAATGCATTTGCCTGGTACAATAAAAAATGATGACTGGTACTCAGAAGGGAGATTTATCACTCTCCCTGCTTTCTAGTCTGAAATGTGTGTTCTTTTGTAATGGTGTGGGGAAGCCCATCTCTCCACCAGTTAAGAGATAATCACAGAATTATGGCACTTTAAAAGCAATAAAATTAGTGTGTATATTTTAGTGTGTATATTTTTTTCCTGATTTTCCCTCTCTTGTTTAAAAATAATGAAATAATGTATTCCAGTGCAGAAATGTGAATTTGTTACCAGCCTACTAGTGACTGCATTATCCTCTGGAAGAAAATCCAGGCTTAGGAACAATAGTAAGGTTTCTGCTACTCAGCCACTGTTCCCTCTACCAAGAAGCTTTTTTACTTAGCAAAATCTAGCAGTCTAAATAATGTGAGTGCTGCTGTAAGTTTTATTAGTGCTCTATTTCTCTATCATAATTAGACATTAAAAAATGTTTAGACCAGAAATCTCTCCAAGTCAAGAAATAAAAAATTAAATAATTCCATAATCTTTAAAAAATTTTATTGGTGTAATAACCCCCTCTGGGGATTAAACCACCATTGCAAAGCCTGTGATTAAAGTTTCTTAGTCCTTATCATTTTTGAGTTCTGTTTTCAGTGGTTTATAAGTTTGCCAGACTGTAATAACTTGGATTAAAATTTTCCAAAAATATGAAAAGTGCCTGTGTTTAGCTGAATATTTTAGGAAGCTTTAAAAAAGTGAATCAGCACTTTTTAAAACTGGGTCAGGGAAAATATGTTTTTCTGCCAATATTAAAACAAAAATCTCACAGTTGTTTTATTAGCAAGTTTTTGCCAGTTCTGCTTTTAGTTGTTAATTCAGGCAAGGGCTTGAAGTCTGGCAGATAGATTGCCTGTGTGTCAGGGAAGTGCTGTCCTTGCATACAGCCATACAGCTACCTCCATTTGGCCAAACTGTTAGTTAGTTAGTTTCTAAAAAATATTTATATGCCTTTTTTACTTTTTTTTTTTTTTTTTTTTTTTTTTTTTTTTTTTTTTTTTTGTCACTGGAGAGTGGTTCTGGTCCTAAAGATTTCAATCCCAGTGAGCAAGCTGGGTGAGAATAGGGGGCAAGCTGGGATCTGCTGCAGCATGAATGGCTGGGACATGAAGAGCAGCAGGAGGGGAACAGACATAGCCATAGGGGTTAGGATTGGGAGCTCAGAGGTGGGCCTGTGCTTTGGAAGTGGAGAAAAGTAGAAAAATTCTGTTTATAAAAAGGGAAAGCTATGTGAACAATACCTGGAATCAGCAGAGGAGCATTGGGGGAGGTATTTCATAGAATTGTGGAATCATAGAATCACAGAATGGTTTGGGATGGAAGGGAGCTTAAAAATCATTTTATTCCAACCCTCCCCAACCACAGGCAAGGACACTTTCCACTGGGCCAGGTTGCTCCAAAACCCTTTGTACAAGGACAACCTGTTATGCCTGCAGGTCAGTGCCAGGGCACATGGAGTACTGCAGTTTATTTTGTTTTATTTTTTTATCATAGGCCCTGGTACAGTTTTGGCCTGCATAAATCATCACACTCCCAAATGCTGCTCAGGTCCAGTGTTAGCCTGTGTCAGGGACTGTTTGCAAGACATATTTTTGTGTAGGTCTCCTGGTTTGGGGTGGTGGGGAAGGTCTGCTGTTTCGAAATGAACCATCCCATTCCACCTGTCTTTAGTTGTAAACCATACTGGAAAACAAACAAGGAAACAAAATTCATTTATTGCCCTTCATCTCTACCTAGAGGATGAAAAGCAGGGACTACTGTCAGCTGGTCTCTTGCCTCTGCTGGCAGGCTCTCTAGAGCAGATCTCAAGGTTTTTGCCAGGCTGGAGCAGAGTACAGGAGGCAATGTGCTGCTGTGTTGTTTTACAGTTCTTCTAAAGACTCGAGTTCGCAAATGCTTCAGAAGTTACATACAAAAAGAGCAACCCACAGGAAAAGAATATTTGGCTGCAAAAGGGAGATGATGTGGCAGGAGAGAGTGAAAGAGGCTGTGCCAAGCCAAGGATGGCTCTGACTCTCTCCTCTCTGCCATTTAGTCAGAGTTGCCTTAGGACAGCAGAAGTAGGCAAATGCTTGTGCTTTTGTGAGCTGCAGCCCTCAGGAGACACCCTGAGGAGTCTGATGGGTGTGTTGGCCACCAGCTCTTTACTCCTGGCCCAGACCTGGGCCCAGGGAGCTCCCTGGGCTCTATGCTTTTTGTTGGGATTGCTGGCATGGGCTCACAACCTCCTGGCAGGGCTTACCTCAGGCACTGAGGGAATGGACCACAAAATGAGTGGCCAATAAATAAGAGAGTGGGTTGGTTCTTGGTTACTTGGGCTTGGCATCTTCTTCCCCAGGCTGTACAGAGATCTACAATTGACTGTGTATGCACATGTAAATAAGATGGCCAAAGGAGTCTTTTGGCTCATTATATTTTTGAAATAGCCCAGAGGAGAGATATTATATTTCAAAATTTCTGAGCAGTCTAAATGGGTGTTTATCTAGTTTAAGGAGAACTAGCTTTAAGTGCTAAAGCAGTGGTGGCCCAGGATGGATTGCACGGGATGAATCAGTATTTTGTAAACTTTGTTAACTGTAAGGTGTTTCTACATAGAAATTTGTGAATCCAGAGATGGATTTCAGCTTTGCTTAAGGAAAAGTTGTTTTTGTTGTTCTTTTTTTCTTTTCCTTTATCAAAATCCAGATATTCCAATCAAGATGCAGGTTAATCTATTTCATGCATTCCCAAAGACAGAACATTTTACACTTTGGTACATGTTTTTGTTTGTGGTTAGTTTGTGACAAAATTTGCTGAAGTCTCCAAGAGCAGTAGAATTGAGTAAAAGACGACAGAGGAGATGAAGCAAGGAGGCAGGAAGAGAGACCCTATTGCTTGCAGTGATGGGTGGAAATGAAAGGGTTTGGACAGCAGGTCTGTGCTTCAAGAGGAAAGATCTTACCTTTCCTTCACTTTCCTTAGATATTTGTGAGCAAAATAACGTTGAGGATGAGGCTGGAGTATAAGGAAAGCAAATGAAATATTTTATTTCTGATGATGATTGAATAGGTCTTCTTATTTCCAGCAAAGTGGGAGGTACATCAACACAGATACAGAATGGTTTTGGATATTGACAACATGTGTGCTATTAGTGCCAGTATTGCTTTGGGTTAATTTTACCTGTTGGTGGGGTTTACATCTCCTCTGACAAAATGGGGACAGCAGTGTCATTCCCATCTGTTTTATCTACTTGGATTTCTAATTATAAATTATTAACTCAGATCATGGGTGCCTGTTGTGTGTGTGCATGTGCATGCCTGTGCAAACTCATCTGACCATCTTTCGCATCAAATCCGAAATCAGTAAACTTCTGAATTATTTAAGATTAAAGTACAGTAGCAATATTTTTTGAAATGTAGTTGTGCATAGAAAGGACTATAGTGCCAGAAGTGACAGCAGAAGAATTAATGCTTTCTCCAGGCCCTTTTTATCTTAGAAATGATTGACAAAGTAATTTTCTTCTTGTACTTTAATAGAAGTGGATACATTATATACACCAACAAATTCTCACTGGGCCAATTACACATCATATGACTTATGTTGTCACAGCACCTAATATCCAAACAATAAATTAAAAGGTATGCTTTATATGCAAATTTGCATATGAGGATGTTTTCCAGTCCCCAGACTCAATTGTCTTATGAACACTACAACATACAAGAAAAAGAAACAAGCTGGCTAGGATTTGTGACTAATAAAACCTGCCTGGTTGAACGAACTGCATCTGTATGACTTACAAGGGTGTGCTGTATAAGTAACATTTGTTTTACATATTGAAATTATATTGGGAGATGAAATACTGAGCAAATATTGAAGCACTTCCTTTCACACAAGATATTCTGCACACATGCAAAGCTATATATATGCAACACAATATTTTTGATACCTATTCATACCACTGTGCAATGTAAAGGGACCTTTCCATAAATGAGAATCTCACTTTTTTTTCATTTTCAAGTGAGGATTTTAATGGAAGGTGGAAATGCCAAAATTTGCTTGCATCCTGATGGTACCTGCTGGACTTTTAGAAATTTTTTATTAGATCTGAATGTATGGTTTCTTAGAATTATTCTGATCTAAAGGCACCGGCACAGTGCTAGGTTTTCCTCGGTGAGGGCTATCAGCCTGATCTGTCCTAAACTAAACAGTTTAATAACGTGGAGCCAAAATGGAGGAATTAATCTTTGTTTCCAGTGTCCTAAACACATTTGTTCACAGCATCTAATGCAACAGGTGCAGCATTCCTCCCATCTTCTCTTGTGGAATGACCCATACATTGCAGAGAGCAACTTCATAGAAGGAATGACCTCCCTGTGGACACGGGGAGGTGATGGATTATTGTCATGGTTCTGCACTTCTGCAGGCTTGGGCATTGCAAGAACCTGAGGGGAAAAAAGCTGTTCAAAATAATGGAGCTGAGATGGTTGTGCTGGAGGGAAATGGGGAAAAGATTGTGGCCTCTGAAAAACAGTCCATTTCCCTTTCCCCTCTTTGGCAGTGAATTATCCCACTGATCATCCCCCAAGCTGCCGGTGAAGTTGCAGTTTAGTCCTTTGTGAGTCTGTGAGTAGAATTAACCACTTAGATGCAGTCCTGGTGGTCAGATGGCTTGCCTAATAACAATAAACAATAACTTGTTGACCAAGTTTTTGGGGTATGCATGAGAGAAAAAGTATGCAACCATTTGGTATTGAAGTTTAGACTTTGCTGAGGAAACATAGGAGCCCAGCTACCATGTCCCCCTTCTTATCAATAAGTACTCTAGAGAGCCAGCCACAACAGATTAATCTTCTTATTCTTGCCCCTTTAGTTGATCCAGTCTGCCAGATCAGACTCAAAATGGGTTTAGAGCCTTGCAGTTGTTTTAGACTGGTCAGATGAATTCTTCTGGGTTTAACTATTTTATTTAAACTACTGTTTTCACAGCTTCAGGCCTAATCATTTCAGTGCAGAAGGATCTAGAAATAATTAATTGAAATTAGTTGGCCTGGACACTTAGTTCCCAACATTTTGTTGTTTCCTTAAAACTGTAACAAATACAGGTTGAGCCCGAGTTATGCATATGAGACCTCACTTTTCATGAATCATAGATCAGCATGGCTTGAGCTCCATTTTAACAGAGCCAGCAAAGGAAAACATGGCCAACTGATAGACCTCCTTCAAGGTGCAAAGGAATATGTGATGCTTGTATTAAAGAAGAAATAAATGAGGAGGTTTTGCTTTATGTGCCATCAGAGAGAAGAAAAAATGGAAAGGAAAAGTGTCAATAAACTCCTGTCTTTTGGCAAGCATTTTAAAGGTTGATGGTGCTGCTATCTAGCTTTAGATACCAATATTTGGAGCTTAAGTTATGAGATTAATAACAAGCCTCTTCTGCTGATCAGTAGAGAGTTAAAAACTCTTTCAAAGGATGAATCTACATGGCAGCTGATTTGAGATGCTCTTCAGACAAACCAGTCTTTCTCCAGGATCAGTAGTGAGATGCTTGGATGACAAGCCTTGTAGATTGGACACCTCCAGCAAGGTGTCTGACTGCATAACAGGTGAATATCACCAAAGACTTCAAGTGTTTAAGGCCAGGCTCAAAGAGGAGGTCTGGACCTACATTTCCTATTTGTAATGCCAACCACTGGATCAGAACAAGAATCCATGTCAGGTCCTACAGACACTAATTTATGATGTTAGTTTCCAACACTTAATTGAGGGCAGTAAATAGAGTTATGTTGCTAACTCTGCAGTGTGTCACTTTCTCATTGCACCCTTGACTTTGACCATCAGTCAGTTATGAGATTGTGAAATCTCATTCCATTGTCCTTGGCAAGGATAACATATTTTTGTTTATTGTGAGAGCACTGTAGAGTTTATGATGTCTTTTGCACTTCGTTTTCTTGCTTTTAAGGTTTGGTATTTTTAGCCAAATTTCCTAAGGAAATGAAATTGATGCCACCATGCTGTCAGCTCCCTCGTAACTTCTGAATGAGGGGCTAATTTCAGCTCTATTTGACAGAGGAGTAAAGGTTTCAAAGATACTACATTCCTACAAATTTTGTGAAAATCAACAGCTTTGTAGATGTTTATATATCTTTGCTCCAGCTGAAGTCATGTCAAGGAGCACTCAACCCATGGTTTATTTGTTCCATCTGGCAATAGCCAATTGGACATTCCCTGTGCAGAAATGCTGAACTAATCACGGCCCAAGTCATATTTCACCTCCCTATTACACAAGAAAAGTTGAAAGAGGTGGCTGTGGGAAATTGAGAGGCATATTTTGCTGTAAGAAATGGTGGGAATTGTAGTAGTGGTATGCTTCAGGAGATAAGGAAGAGCAGCAAATAGTCTGATGGGAGGGATTTTGGAGCCATGTCACTGTGAAATTCATTATTCAACAAACTTCTCATTCTCCTATATTTTATATTGTGTAATTAACTGAAGTTATAATATACTGATGGCTTAAAAATGGGGTAGGAAGGACAATCACTGGAATATAATGAGATACCAAATTCTAACAGTTGCATATTTGTAATAAAAAATATCTTTAGGAGTGCACTGCAAGCAAATTTTTACAATGATCCAATGATCTACTGGTCTATCATCTTTTCATTAGCCATAGATGAAAGTAATTAGCAAATGATCCATATGGAAAATAATTCCTATTAGGTTTTGCTTATTCTTTTGCCTCCAGTAATGATCTCCCATAAGTTTTCTAACAGTGGCATGTTAGGATCAGAGGAACAGCAGCACAGGACCTGATAAATTATTAGTCTGTTCTAGTATCCACACTCCAAAAGCCATCATAATGAGATACGTCTAGGGAGGATGCAGCTAATCTCCTAATGAATAACTGTAACAAGCAGACCTTTGGGGAGATTTCTGCTTAACCCCAAACAGTCAGCGGTGTGCTTGTGCCCTGCAGCAAGAGGGCTTATGTCCATAATGAATCTATATTTCATTTATTTGGCTGTGGACAGTCTCATTAATAATATAATTGCAATAACTCAATGTTGGGGTTAAAAAAAGGAGAAGAAAACGTAGGAAAGAAATTTTTAGTGCTCATTGAGCACAAGGGTGGAAAAATTGGAGTTTGAAGATGTGACAAAAACACCAGCATCTAATAAAATTGCTTTTATTAGCTTAATTTGCCACATATAGCGCAAATATTTAACTTGAATGAGGCATGAATTAGTAGAGAAATATGTGCAGTGCCATTTGAAGTGCTATACTTGAATAAAATAATGTATATCTTTTCATATGCAGTCCTTGAAGTCACACTACATACATCTTTAATTTCTTCAATTAAGAAAAAAATGAACAAATGGAGTTAGATTTTAATTATTCATAGTTCATTTGAGAAAAATCTTTGTAAATGAGAGGAAGGAGAGTTGTGCTATCTATCACGTTGAGAAGAAGAGAGAAAATTCACTCTATGAACTATTTGACAATACAAAAGCTTCTGCCTCACTAGGTGCTGCACTCTGACATGTAAAGGGAGAAGCATCACAGGAAGGACTATTTAGGAGCCATATCATGGAAACTGCACCCAAAAATACAAAAGTGCTCCTTGGCAAGTAACCACACTGCACATTTGCTAGAATACTACTGAGAGTATTACTGCAGGCATGTCCTTTAATCCTGTTTTTGAGAAGATGGGGATATATGGAGCTGCCCTATTAGATCAGACTTAGGATCCATTCAGATAATCTTTGGCAAATGGCCAAAGCCAGCTGAGTCAATGTTCCCCCATGTGGGAATGCTGCAGGAGAGGTGTTCAAGGATGTCCATAATCACCAGAGTTTGATTTAAACCTTGGAATATTCAATCCTTCTTGCATACTTTGCCAAGCTCTTGAAAGAAGGGACATTTTTGATGTCAGTAAGAAAGCTGGTTCTTCTTTGGGTTTTACTGGGCTATTGATCTCATGACTGCTTTGCTGCAGGGAGTAGCACAGTCTTAACATGTACTGGATGAAAAATTATTACTTTCTATCAGCTTTGAATTGATTATCTTTCATTTTCATTGAATGTCTCCTTGGCTAAGGAGAACAGAGCCAGGAATCTGCCTTTTTGAGCAAGTCATTATTTTATATGCTTTTGTGTAGGTTTTCTTGGTTTTCTAATTTGCAGAGTCAACAATCCCAGTCTTTTCATTTTGATGTTATGTAAGTGACCTCTGTGCTCTTAATGATTTTCAACCTGTCTCTGAACATGTAATTTTTAATAACTTTTTGGAGATAACAGGGTCTGTTTGGATACAAGATTATAATGGCACATCATTATTTCATATACTGGTATAAGGAATTTCTTGTTATTAAATTGCATTTGCTTGTTTAATTGCAAGTGCAGTCTTTGTTATACGATCACAATTTCAACTGATCTCTTTCCTAACATAGTTTAAAGCAGTGTATGCCGTGTAACTCAATTTCTTTCAGTTTGATATGTATCACTTTCCATATTTTAGTGGTGAACTTTTTGGTGTTCATTAAGCTAAAAACTGTATATATTAAATTTCTTTGAGAATCCCTAAAATGGTAGCCAGATCTCAGTTATGTAAATAATATATTGTCATTTGCAAATTGATATACTTCACTGTTCATCTCCTGTTCCAGGTACTAACAGGTATGTTAAATAATGCCACAGCAAATGTAAAATCTAAAGGCATCTGCTCTTAAATTTTTAACTTGGCCATTAATTCTAACTTTGTCTTCTGTCTCTTAGCCATTTCTTAATTCACAGTGGTACTTTGCCTCTGTATGACTTTCTAAGTTCAGGAGTACCATGTTGTTGGCAACCCTGTAAAAAACTTAGTGTAATCAAAGGAATATTTTCTCCTTTACCTGCTAATTTATCAACACATTCAAAGAATACCAATAGAGTAGTGAGGCATAGTTTCTCTCTGCAGAACTTGTGCTAATTAGATTTTTTTTTCTTGATTTATAAAGAAACATGTTATTCTACATGCAATGATTATTTAAAAAAATTATCAAGATATACCAGTGTATAAGTCCAGCCTTTTCTAAAATATAGGTGCATTGTGTGCAATCCCACAAAAGTGTATTAGAGTAGCTATCTTGAAAGAGAGGTTGTGTATTTTGCGATCAGCTCAGCGACTTTATTCCTAAAATCCTTGGAAGATTTGGACTATAACCCCCTTTGCCCAGGAAGCCAATCAGTACAAAGAGAGAATCAGTACAAAAAGGGGTTTAAAACAATGGTTCCCAAAAAGCAAAATGCACCTAAAATACAGCTGAGGCCTTGAGTAAAGCCCAAGACAACAAAATTATTTCCGGATGAGATGAGTGTGATCATTTCTCTGACACATCCAGTGCATCAGCCACCTCAAGGAAAGGTGATTGTGGCATCTCCTGTGGGAGCAGCTGGGAACAAGAGCTGGTGAAAAATGCGCAAGCCACTTAGGAGCCAACACAGCTGGAGCAGGTGCTCTGCTGCCCTGCAGGCTG
Organism: Ammospiza nelsoni; assembly: GCF_027579445.1. NCBI lineage: Eukaryota > Metazoa > Chordata > Aves > Passeriformes > Passerellidae > Ammospiza > Ammospiza nelsoni. The sequence goes on from NC_080635.1 coordinate 72,627,309, forward strand.
CCAGGCTTCTACCCTCGGCCAAGGAGAATTTGGAAACTGTGCCAGCAGCGCAGCACTAACCTGTTTCCTTGGGAGAATGTTTCCTCCTCACCTTCCCTGAACCAGGCAGCTGGGGTTAGCAATGAAGTTCCATCTGGATGGAGCACCCTGTTTGCTGTTTTTTACTCTGATCTCCTCTTCAGCTCAGATTTTCTAATCTGCTTGACCTCCTGCACTGATGTTTGTCCTGGAGAGGCCCAAGAGCAAAAGCTGTAGTTACTGTGAATGGTATTTTTGAGAAATGTTTTAAGATGACCTATCGGACCCAGATATTTGGTCTAATCAAAAGAATTTTTGTTGAATTACTTCTTAATCTTTCTTTTTTAATTTTAATTAATGTATGTGGTGCCTAGAGCAAAGGAGGCCAGGCCCTTCCAATTAAATTAAAATTAATAGTAATAAAAGATACAGAAGAAGACCAGAATTAAATCAGAAGCATAAGGGTTGAAATCTATCACATTCTTCTTGGCTTTTTCTTACCATATGTAGGAGTGCAAAATCCATGTCCAACTTAAAATATATTCTGGAACTCTGTCAATTTTCTGCTAATGGAAAATTGCAGGACTCCCAAACTCTGTGCTGGTCCCGTAGCCACATCAAACTAGATAATTATGGCTTTCTCCAGCTGAGCTAGCCACTAGAAGGAAGGTACAGCTGTGTCCCTGATGACTTCATTTTTGACAGAAATGATGCTGTTTTCAATCTAAAGGCCATTCTCATATGCCTCAGAAGAGCCTCTCTGCCATGAGTGGATTGTCTTGTATGAATAAGAACATCTATTACAAACATTTATTTGTCATATTGCATCTTAAGTGTATTGAAGCAACAATTGTTCATATTTTGAAAAGACTTGAAGTAAAGTAGTGGGACAAAAGAGGATATAAAAATAGAAAACCTTCTGTGTGAAGTGTGTGTGCCAGGGGATTATTGCTCCCTTTTACACAGGCCTTGACTTGCACAGACATGCAAACACACAAATGATCACTCGCATTGTCATAAACCAGTGGCAATGGGATGCTGAAAAAGACATAAAGAAAAATTAGCAATAGCACAAAAAAAACCCAAAAGGTTTTCAGAACAACATACTGTGAATATTGTTTCTCAATAATGTAAATTATGAGTCTTCATGCTCCAAAGTAAATGTAATTTTGAAGTCAGTGCAATAGAAGTTTTTGCACATCTTAAGTAAAAGGCAGTGGTGACAGGCACTACAAAACAGTAACCTATTTTGAAAATGTTCATATCTCACTGCCTGAAATGATAATAGACATCTGTTTTTAGTAATATGGATGTAACTGTTTTTTTAAAATTTGCTGAAAGTATCACATGAAATGGAATGTGTCTATATGTGTGTGCAAGTGTTTTCCAGGAAAAAGCACAGCAGCTCTATGTCCTGAAAGACCATATTCCTTCATGAGGAACATAAATATCAAATCACTGCATTTCAAAGCAATGTCCCTCCAGAGTATGACACTGATCCCTGCACATACTGGAGCCTGAAAAGCTGAAGTTGGGCAATGCCTGGAGCAGAGGCAGATGCTGTAGGAGGGGTTTGTAGGTTCTCCATACTCTAACTGATATTGCAGCTATTGGTTTTAGATATTTGTAACTCCATCACAGACTGAGAAAACAAAATACAAAAATAATATCATACTTTTGGTCTCCTTTATATGTTTTCTATGTGCACACCTCTGAATTTTTTCTGCCTTATTTACATCCTCTTTCTTTCTTCAAAGCCTTCTTAAAGTCCTTTCATGCTGTCTTAGCAACACAAACATGGGATTTTTTGTCTCTGTAGCTCTTGTCATTTCAAACATCCTTCCTTATATCTTTTTGTCTTCTTGTTGCTTCAACTAATTGTAAAAATATGTATTTTCTCCAAGCTCAGAAAAGCCCATTGTTCAGCCACCCAGGACAACTTAACAACCAGCCTGGACAAACGTAATTTAATTACTTCTTGCTCACTGGCTAAGGTGCTGAACTGCATTTAAAGATCTTGTGTGTTCTCCAACCTCATGCTGAAAAGAAAACTAGCTTCCACCTCAGTTTCTTTAAAGTGTTGCCTAACAGCAGGAAAAGAAAGGATGGCTTTGTTCAACCAACCGTTTTCTCAGCTTCTACCTCTGCCTTGTTCACCCAGTGTGTCTGCTTAGCAAAATAATGACAGTGCTGACATATCTCACAGAAGAACCAGGAAAACTCCAGTTCTTTGCCAGAAAGCAAATTTACAGATATTTTCTTTGGGAAAATCACCTGAAAAGAAGACACCTGGCTTTTAACTGTTCTTTCACTCTCTTTCAAGATGCAGATTACTTTCACAGTTTCATTTAACTCTACAACAGGTTTAAAATCTTCAGCTCCTTCTGGCCCTCTCTGTCTCTTGTGATGGGTCAGGGACCTTGCCTAGGGTTTCAAGGTCTAGTGGGAATAAATTGGTGACCACATTTCCTTTCTCTGTCAAATCCACTAAGGACCCAAAGTTTTCTGCTTCCAATTCCTGGTCTCTCTGAAATGAAGGCAGCAGTTCCAGGGTACTTATTCCTAAAATCTGTACTCAAGGTTGTTTGACAATCAGTTTGACCGTCTCTTGAATAAAACATATTCCTGAAATGAAACTTAATTGTGGTAACCACTTTATTTCCAGAAGCTGCAAGACAACTTCTTTGGTCAATTATCATCAAGATGGGAAAAGGGTATTTACAAAATTCTGATTCTCTGATTCTGCTACCGAGGAGGGAAATTATGTCTAGAAGGAAAAAACAGCTTAGAGGTTGCAGGGTCTGCCTTGGAGTTTCTGGAGAAAAAATGGCTTTCCCTGTCAGTAATGTCCTGTGTAGCCTTGGTCAGTCCCTTGGGCTTTGCCAATCCCAGAGCTCACACAGACACTCAATTGCACTCAATCTGGCACAATTTGCAGCTACAGTGGGTAAGCCATCTCATGTTGTGATCAGATCCAGCTGTAATTTAAAAACACAGATCTGTGCCTCAGCCTGGGTTCGTAGGTGTGTTTAAAATCAGCCTTTCTGAAATCAGTGGCATTTAGTTTTCCCAATGACTTGGGCTTGCTGGCTAGCTCCAGGCAGACTGAGAAATGTGCTCTGCAGTGATCCTGGTCCCTCACCCGCCAGATCTGGGATCTGGATAGGAAATGCCATAGCCCCTTCCAGCCTGCAGGCTGGGGTTTCCTTTGCAGCGAGGGTACAGGGGGCAAGGGGCAATGGGACCATGCAGGGCTCTTCCCAAGCTGTCAGGCTCCCCTGCTCAGACACGGGTCTCAGTGACTGCTGTAAAAGGGCGATGCTAACACTGCCTTCTCAGCCTCACAGCTGGATGGGGAGGAAAAATCCATTAAAGTTTGTGATATACTGGCATACTATGGTTCTGGGAGACACAGAAGTACTTAAGATAGACAGTTAATTGTTACAATTTTGGCAGTACATCCCATGATGAGGCACACTGCGAGCTCTGCAAAACCTCTTTTTTTAATAGATGATTTACTAAAGCTATTTAAAATATACAACTTTATTGTTTGGTGCATTCCAGAAGCCTAGAGGCCCAAATTGAGAGTGAGAGCCCATTGAGCTTCATGCTGTCCAAAATGATATTAAGAGATGTTCACACACTGCCCTGATGAGTGAGCATAATAGCTGAGAACTGAGGGTGGTTTGTCATTGCAGTTTTATTGATGAGCTGAGATGCAGGAATATGAAGTTCAAGTCCCAAGGTCACAGAGCAGGACTCAGCGCAGGTAAGACCTGTATCCACTGCTGTGCCAGATCTGTGATCAGAGCACTCTTTTATTGTTTGGTTGTTTTGGTTTTGCTTTTTTTTTTTTTTTTTTTTTTTTTTAATGCAAATAAATAAGTTCTGAATTGCAGTGCTCCCAACTGTTGCCAAAAGTACACATAATTAATCACTGTTCTTCACTGCATTTTACTGGTTCTTTTGCCTGGAGCATAGTGTGTGATGTGTCAAAAAGCATTAGAGGGGCCTGTGGTCATGCCATGATGACTTCATGATGTGGCTCCATCTATCTGGCTGTGCATAGGACATGATAGCGCTGGTCCTTTAACACGGGGAGCTGCAGCTGATGTGCCTGCTGAGAATGGGCCATAGCCAATGCTAAGTCCTAAACTATGTCTGCAAGTTTTTTTTGTAAAAAGCATGCCATGTACTGTTCAAACCATTTAACAGGACAGCCAGTTGGGCTCCCTGGACTGTTTAATTTAGAAGTACAGATGGAGGCAGTAGACCGAGTTTGGGTCTTGTTAATACAAATTCTTTTTGTCCTACGCATATGCCATCCTCAGACAGCTCCTGTTGTGTTTGTGTACTTTACATCAAGATAATGGCTGATGGGGTGAATGCTGAGATTCATCCATATTCTCCAGGTAGCTTTGAAAATCCAACCCCATTCTTGGGACAGAAAAAACAATCTAAAGAGAAAGAATATGAGATAATTTTAGACCTTCAGCACTGTGATTGCTTCAAGCAGTGCAAAGCTGTAATGAAAACCTACATTTTCTTGTGCTCACACACAGGCATAGGAACATGCAGAGAAAGCATGTAACAGATATATCAAGAAGCCTAGTGCTAGTTGGTAAAAAATGTCACATTTCATAGCTTTCACATAATAGCCATCTTTTTTGAAACTGAAATACAACATCTAAATGTCAGCCTATTCTGAGTGTCTTCGAATCCCCTTCTGATATTTTTTATGTGCTATTGTTCACTATATTGCATTTTTTAGTTTCCATTTGCTGTGATACCATGGCATTTGATTTTGTTCTGGCCAAGAGGCCAAAAACTCAATTCAGTGTCAGATGTCTCATTGGTCCATGGATTTGCCACTGAGACACCATGGATGATTGATACAGCCACTGTCCCACCTTGAATTCAACAGGAACCTGTAACCCCCACTGAGTAGGAACTCATTCTCCACCTGGTTTGGGGCCAGAAGTACAAATCTGTTGTCATGATCATGTCTTCTGACTCTTTGACCCAATGTCAAAGTAAATCTTTGTATATTTATTTTGGCTTTTTGGAGGGTTAGTTTGAGGGGGTTTTCCCCTTTAAAATTTTAAAGAATGGGGCCTTCTTTAGTATATTTCTTTTATAGGTGAAAGACATGAGGTTCTTATTTATTTTTATGAGGTTTTTCATTTTCAGTTTTTAAGCACTGTCTAGTACCTTTATATAGAAAGCAGTACATCACTCCCTTTCTTCTGCCCTTCTTAATGGAAAAGTAAATGGTTATTCTTTCCTTCTAACTGATGTATGCCTTCAAAATACTATAAAGATATGAAACTGATGGAGTTTCTAAATTATAAAGCAGGAGTTCTTTTATATTACTGTGAATAACAACTGGAAATCCAGTTCTTTATAATAAGTTATTTATTCTCCATTTTGAGGTTTTATCCACACCCCAGGAGGTGGCCATGTATTTTTCAACAGGTGCTGCATCAAGATTGCAATGATACTCTCAAACCATATTAGATTGTATCCAGTGGAAAGAAATGAATTTGAAAGCAAGACTTACAGGCTGATGAAAACCGAAAATCTTTTCTCTTGTTGAATGCAAAATCTTCTATTAGGTTCATAGCTGTTATCAGCGTCAGCCTCATGTAAATACATATTTATGATCTAATACAGAGCACCGACAGTGTGTCTGGGAGAACAAGAGTCTATGTAGTGTACTCTGGCCAGAAAACTTATAGAAGCTTCCCAAATCTTCTGAAAACTGTAACAATGGAATTCTAAAGGGACAAAGGTGGTGGGCAGGAGGAGACATTGCAGTAGGATCACAACACGCCATGGTTATTTACTTGCTTTTAAGGAAAAGTGAACACATCTGTTTCTGATTCATGACAAGAAGTCAGGAAGGAGAAAGGCATGAAAAGAAATGATGATTCTTAGAGGAAAGATGGGATGTCACACCAGATGAAACTTTTACTAGACTGACTGGTTACCAATTTCTTGCAAATGCAATGCCCTGAAACCATGACATTGTAAAAAGAAAGAGGATGTATGTGATTTTCGAACAGTTTCTAATGAGATGTGTGTTAAAGTTTCTGGTTTTGGCTCATGCAACACAACTTACCAAAGTACAGAAACACTTCATAATCTTCAAGGCTCTTTGCCTTTCAAACCTAGGAAAAGCTTTAATCCTCATCCCTGCAGATGAAGCACACAGACAGAAGGGGCTATTTCCACGCAGTGACTTCAGGTGGGGTATCTGATGCCTCTCACCCTGTCTCCCTCATCCATGAGCTCTCTTGGGGTCCCAGATATCTTCTTGTGGAGTATCTCTTTCTCATGTAGTCAGAACATGATCTGCAGAAGACAATAATCTCTTAAAATATCTTTTTTTCATGTAAATTTTTGGCCCATAACATTTATATTTCTATCCAGAAAAGACAAAGCAATGTCTACTTCTGAGCCTGCTAGGGCAGAACATTTCCACAAAGAAAATTGTTGCAACAGACACATGGAAAAGACTCTTGCAAAATGAAACACCTGGGACATTTAAGTCCTTCACCCAATGCAGTAAGAGTTCCTTCTCTTTGTCCTTTTATAATTCACCACATTTTTATATAAACATATATCCACACATATATAAAATATTAAATATATCGTCTAGTTTTGACTTTATTTTTGTAAGTGCAGATGGCTCTGTTTCACAACAGCTAGGATCACAAGAATGGTAATAGTAAAAGCCTTATGTCTGTCTCTGTTTGACAGTGAACAGGAACCACCAGTGTTCCTACAGACCATTTTTTCCAACTCTTTCCCAAGAAACTGTATTAAACAGCTGGGGCAGATTTGGAGATTAGAAATCTGCATTTATTCACCTGTAGGCAGATCCCGACAGCTACTAGACCACCTGTAGATACTTGCTACCTATAGATACAGACTTGATATTCAGAAAATAAGTTATAATGCGGTCAGTGCAGCCCACAGAGGCTTTGAGATGGCCACTGGAAGTGTGACACTGTTGTCTGTGCAGTCACTCAGGGCATCTGAAATGCCTGCAGTATTCTATCTGCATGGGAAGGCTGTGAGACTGCTTTGGGTCTTGTGCCACCCAGCGAGGCTCTCTTACATGGCATTAGATGCCCCTACGTGCCTGCTCAGCTACCTAGGTGTCAGTGTCTGGTGTCATCCCAGGCGTCATGGGCTACCCTGAACTCCTCTTCTTGTCATCCATCTTATGGGGTGAGGGTCCTGACCCGCTTAGATGGTTGCAAGGAGCTGTCTGAGAAATAGGGAATGCAGCAGCTCCCACCCTTCTCCTAGGAGCAGCATTCTAGTAGTCTCCTCTTGACCTTTGCTGACCTGTGTGATGCTGAGCAGCCATGCCTGTGACTGGCAAGTTGCCCTTCTTGCCCTGCTGTCATCCCTGCTCCCAGCTCCCCTTTCCTTGCAGGAACAGCCCCAGCCCTTGCTGTTCTCAGGTGCTTGTGCTGTACTGAGTCCCTGGGATGTTTTAGTTGACACCTTTTTTAGTCAACTGAGTTGAACCCCTCTGCCTGCTTTGGGGTCTGCTAAAGCAGTGTCTAGGTGCCGTTGTCTGTACTCGCTTAGGGAAATTTCTGGGTCCCTCTGAAACTGCAACTGGAGTTTTAACTCTTCAGGCATTTTAAATGAGAGTGGAGATTTGTCACGGGCTACTGAAAAAGCCTACAGTGCTGGCTGACCAGGAAGTTATTCCAGGTTGTCCATAAAAGTGGGCAGGCAAGATCAAATGTAGGAAATGACTGGAAGGTGACAAGCAGCAGAAGCTTAGAAGTGACTCCCTTAGAGTAAATTGGACATTTTTGAGATGACTTTAAAATTAATTACAATCTTTTGTTCTCTTGCAACACATCTAGAAGATATGATGTAACTTTACATAAATGTTATGCAGAATCAACTTTTTCTTGGGTCAAGGAATCTTTTTCCCTCCTTATCTGAAATGTACACAGTAATAAAATGTGGGATTAATGTGTGTTAACAAAACTTCAGGCATACATACTTATGCATAGATTTTAGCATAATGATAAACAAAAGAAAATTTTCAGTGAAATGATAACAATAATTTAAAAATCAGCTAATCTTTGCATTGTTTTTCTTTCCTTTTTTCTTCTCTTTTTTCTTACTTTATTTTCTGTAACTTGGAGCACTTATCCAAGTTATTATTTAAGCCCCATGCTTATTAATGTCATTGAAGCTACTCATAGGAATAAAATGAAGTGAATACCTAAATGCTTTTCAAGACCGAGTTTTCAGTAGTCAGAGCCCAAGATGCATGCACGTTTTTCTGATTCTGAGCATCTACTCTGCTTGGCCACAGCATCACCGAAAACATTTATAGGAAAGGTTTTTCCTTTGCTAGAACACTTGAGAAGAGGTAATACTTTTTGAAATGCTGAGAATCTATTTTGGTTTTGACAGCTGAACAGGTATCCAAACATCTCTTGAATGGCCATACATGTGGAGCTGGTCTGGTTAGGAGCCATGGGCTTAGTAAAGCTCAAAACATGGGGCAGGCATGATTGAGGCAGTAAAGCACATCTGCTTTACCATGAATTACAGCCTCCCCAAGCATCTAAGAGATTGAAATTATGGGACAAAAATACCTGGGGCTTCCTGAATACTAACCTGATGGGAAAGTGGCAGGGTGATAATATCCCACCATCCTGTTTATGGTCTGAAACCAAACACTACCTTCTTCTCTTTCCACACTGGAAATTGTGGACACTTCCAAAATGCTGTTCTGTTACAGGTCCTAAAGATTCTGTTCTGCTTTGTACTCCTTTACATACCCCATGTCCTGTGGGGCATATTTGAATGCTCTTGTGCCTTTTTGGATACTAGAAAGGTGTGAAAAAGAAGCCTAGAAGGAGTGTGCAATGTGAAAAATATTGTGCAATGTTGAAAAACCCAATAAAATCAAATAGAACCACCGAACAGCAGATTTCTAGATAGGTCTGCCTTGTAAAGCAGAAAAGGGAGGTGGAAGAAAGCTGAGGATATGAACTGGAGCTGGGCACTTGTGAATGGGGCAATGGTCAGGTCAAAATCAAAGTAAAATTTGGTTAGGGCCCGGCAATTCCTTTTTTATGTAAATACCCAGATCTACATGCAAAGAAATATAAACATAGCTGTTTTTCACCAGTGAGTATTTTTTTGGCCTAATTAAATTTTTTTTTAAAAGTTAAAGCCATCCACCAATGAAACAGTGTTAAGTGATGTAAGTGTCCTTCAAATTCTGTGGGAAAAGAGATGCAGGTAATGAAGAAGCTACATCAGCTTTCTTCATCTTGGGCATCTTTTTTCACTGATGTGACTTAGAGAATATTTGCCAATAATGGAGATGTATGCAGGAATCAGGAGTCCTTTGCCTGCTGTTAGGAATGATGCTCACAAGGCTGACTGAATCACAAGGATCCTGTTTTCAGTTTGTGGGTTGTCTCCCATGAGCTCTGCAAGTGAAGATGATTTACTAGATGAGTTCAAAAAATAATTCTGAAAACCACTGGAAGGTTTTTTAAGAGTGCTACTTTGCATTTTATCCAAAGCTCTTTTCAGAAGGCAGGAAAGAACTGTGATAGACTTAGCTGTGCTGTTACACTGGTGCTGTCAGGGTTTAAGCATTGCTGTAATGTATCATGAGGAACACTGTACCACTTGCATTGGATATGTGTCAAAGCTCTTTCTTTCTCTCTCTCTCTCCTTTTTTTTTCTCTTCAGCTGCAGAAGACAGGAGCATTTGTAAGCCATGAAGCACAAAAGACAAAACAAAAGCATTTTTATTACTATAATTGAGAATTTGGAAGAGAGGAGTTAAGTGCTTGTACCTAATTGTACTGCAATTACCCTGTTTAATCCAGCAACAGGCTTCTTTCAAGCCTCATCACTATACCTGTGTAGAAGAATCTCATTTCACCACTTACAAAGGCTTGTCACTTTGGATATTAAGCACAATGAAGCTTCTCATTTTCTCTGCCTCAATTTTCCATAGGGATCATTAGAAAGATAAAGACAGACAATGCAGAATGTGACCTCATTAATGACATTGTACCAGGAATGAATGGGATTCAATGTCTGTAATATTTACAAACTAGTAAGACACAAGTTATTAGTGTCTGATTGTTTACCTTACCTTCATTGCTCATGTGTTCATTGCTCCTGGTGTAAGCAAACACTTCATGGGTTTCTCTTCTTAAAATCCTCGCAGAGTGCTGCTATCGCTGATTTTCAGATGGAGACATGATGTTAAGAAAGATTATTTATGTCTGGTCTTTTGAAGATATTGCCGTCTCTTTAAGTCGACAGAAACAAGGTGCCCATGTTGTCCTGTGGATCTGAGCCCAAAGTCATGTATAGACTGAGTTCCAAGGAAGTCCTTTAATGATGAGTTTGACCCTCCTAGGTATTATTATTTATACAAGATCCTGTTTTGTTTTCACTCTCTACCGGAATAACACAGTCCTCCTCCTCTCCCTTGTCTTACATCTGTTTAGGAGTACCTGATATGATCCGTGCTTTTATCCCTCCCTTCTGCATGTGAAGAATCTATCCCTTCATGGTTCCATTGATGTTGTGTGCTATCACCCTCCTCCCCTGGGCTGTGCAATGTCCTCACTCACTCTCCAGAGGCTGCTCCAAGGGACTCTGAAATACTCTGCTCTCTGTATCATGACACAGACTGCTGTCTTTTCCTCTTTCTAACAGTTCAAATTATTGTGGCCTCTCAAGATCACAGTGAAACTTGAGGTATAAACAGGGTTTTCCACTACTCAACTTGAATGCTTTAAACCCTTTCTCTTTGTGTTTAGTCTTGTTAGATAGTGCTCTGTTTCAGCCTGGTGGGATAAACTGTGATGTTCCTCAGCACTCTACTCTGGCTCCTCAGCTATTTAGCATTCATGTGCTGGGATCCTACTTCCCTGTCTTATAAAAGTTTGATATCACCTAAGTGCTGCTCCCAGCTCGGAAGGCAGTTGGTCCTTTGTGGTTTTGCTGTGCTGGTATAATCCAGGCAGTGTCATCTTTAGAGCTCATCGATGAATTCTGTACATTTGAGGCTGCACATTTGAAAACTGGCTCAAGATCAACTTCCATAAAATGTGGGTTTTTCTAATAGAAAAAACTCTGGTTGTCCATTCCCAATTTCTACATTTTAATGATAATTTGGTTCATCACTTTAATGATAATACAAAACCCCGTGTTTTTATAATGTCTTGTTTCCCAAAGGATAAAAAAGCAGTTAATAAACTCAGTCTAATCTAATCCATCTCTTCCTGCAAGAATGGAGTGCAGACTCCTTTGTAGTGGAAAGAAGTGAATATATAAGAATGTGGAACAGTGCTACTGAGGAATTTGAGATGGGAAATCTTTCTAGGCATATCAAGAATTACCCTATGTTCAGTGCTGTCTTTTGATGGGAAGTGGGAGACAAAGTCACTTGGAGAAGCAGCTGAGGTTTGGTCGCTGTTGGTGATGACAACACAGGTACTGCAGGAGCAGGGAGAGGACAATGTAGTCTGGGAGGAGGAGAGGGGACTGGGGGTGAAGCTGATATCTTGACGCAGGGGCTAATCATGGGAAATGCCAAATATTGCCAGTTTCTGTAGTGCATCTTGAATATGGCAAAATATGCTGGACTAGAGTAATTTGGAATAATTAATTGGAACATCCATTCTCTGCTTTGAAAATAAAGTCCCTTTTTGTTCAAATTAATTCCAATACAGTAATTTTCCTCTTACCTTCTCTCCTAGGGGAAAAGTAAACTGCTGTAATTTTATTTTATTTTCTCTGATCCTTTGCACTGCCAGATACTAGCCAAACACAGCCTGTCTGTGTCTAACTCACTTCTATCAATATGCTGTATTTTACAAAGAAGACCCATAGTTCAGAATTTGGGTAAACAATGATCTTACACTTTATCAGAGTGATAAACAACATGATTGAACTGATTTTCACTCTGTAGTTTGCAGACAGTTTACTTCCCATCACTGTTCCTTGAAGCTCAAATTTTATATTGCACATTAGAACTTAAAATGGGTGGCTTATTCTTGCCATATAAAAGAGGTTAATGTATTAGTGAATGATGCTCCAAACATATGTTTAGAATGTCATTTAGTATAGCTATAGTTATCTTCCCAAGAAAATATCAACAAGCAAGACAGGTAATCACTATTCACCTTAATTACTGTAATAACACATCCAATATTCAGGAAGAGTCAGGCTGTACTGTCCGTATTTATTTTATTACTGACACAGATTTTGAAGTTGTGTGATTAATTAATGCTTTTAACAATAACTTCAATATGTCTATTGGTGGGAAGAGAAGTTATGACACTGAGTTTTTGATCACTTTTAGGTTCTGTGATATTTTTCTTTTCTTTTTTTTTTTTTTTCCTTTTTTTTCCTTTTCTTTTAGCCACAGAAAAGCTTTCTAACTTTTCTAAAAATTTCCTTCTCCATTTTGGCATTAGGGAAAAGTCTGTGGTCTGAGCCCCAGAAACCACTTGGCATCTTTTACACAAAATGGGCAATGAGGAATTCTGGCGTAGGAACAGGAGGTGCTTATGCTTCTGTCTGTCCAAAGGTTGGTTCTCAGGGACAGAGTCCATGAAGTTATGGGGCTTCTGACCAGCTTACAAGGAGCCCTGGCTAGTCCAGGCAGTCCTAAGTCTATTTTAGATTGCACTTGAGATAGCTCATATCCCCATCCATCTCCCAGGTGACATAAAATAATTTTTACTCTATCATCAGCTAAGAGAGCATATAGTCTGCAGGTCTGTAGCCCATCCACAGTGTGTTTTAGAGGCAATTAGATAATTTTGCCTTTTCAGCCACACTCTCAGCTCCTCCCTTGATGCTTTCAGGTGGTTATGTATGCTGTTAAATGCACCCAGCACTATTCCGTGACTTGGCAGTCAAGCAGAGGAGAACAGACCATGGTTGCACTATCAGACTTGTAACCACCCAAAATAAGATCACCCTGTCCAAACAGCTTTCCAGGAGTAGCTCCTGATTGCTGTTAATATCTTCACTATGCTCATGAGTTAATGAGTTGTGAGTTCAAGCCAAAACCATGCAAGCAACTAGTGTAACAATTTAAAAGTATAGATTTAATATCACAGGTAATTATTGTAGACAGTCATTAAGTGCATAGAGATAATGGTCAAGATTTATTGGTATAAATCACTCCATTGCCTCAAACATAATTTATAACAAAGAATTTGGAGCAAAATAATCTTCTCTGTATGGCCAAGGAGGTAAAATATGCGGGAAACCAAACTTACTTAAGGATAGTTTGGGTGAAAAGATGGTATTAGCACGTCAGGAAAATGTACAGGGGGCTGTGGTAAATGTCACAGGGCATGTGGTCATCCTTATCATCATCTAAGTAAGAGTATGGGTAAAATTAATTTCTAGTACAGACTGCACCTAACTGAAAGGATTATCAGTGAAATTGGTTTTTGGAAAGAGGGGTTATTTTGTAATAAAGTCTTGTTTTATCTGAAAAGCTGAGCTTTGTGAGATGGCATAGATAAATGCTGTCAGTCTGCACACGTCCTTCAGTGCTGGTTGATGGCCCCACAGGAGGAGAAAGTAAAGTATCAATGCAGAACAGAAAATGGCATTCATTAGTTTGTAATTAATGACAAGTGAGATAGGATAGCAAATGGAAGTGTGGGAGTGCTCAAGGGAATTCTTCTACAGCTCTTCCAAAAATATCATTTAGGTATTTATGTTTCTGTATTATAGTGGAGCTATTGCATTGGTTAAATCACCAAATTTACCACGATGTTGATAATTCATGATAGGCTGTATTGAAAGAATGATTAGGAGCCTTGACTAAAATTTGTTCCCATTGTGGTTGGCCTTTTATGTAGGAAAAGGCAAGGTCAGCAGAAGGGGAAGAAAAAGCATTTATTTCCTTATTTTATAAATCCACAAGGAGAGTAATGTAGTTTTCCCAAGGTCAGGCTGGAAGTCTATGGAATTGTTTAAGAGAGTTTTTCTCTTTGGGGACTCATTCAGTCCCTTTCCTGTAAGAACATTCTTCTCTCCTACACTAAGGGTTGAACACCACAGCCTGTATTTTCAGTGTCACACCAAGAAACACTGACCCAGAAAAGTGAAAAAAACCCAGAAAGGTGCCTTAGAATGATTGAAGCTGAACATTATCTTTGTCTTGATCAAGGACGAAATGTAAATCTTCAGTGAAGGTGTGAATTCTTAGCAACAAACACAGTGAGAAAAGCATTCAGGAGATAAATGGAATTTATCTGACAGTGTAAGTTCAAACTAAAATCTAAAGTAATGTAGTGAACAATGTTTAACAAGATTTCAGTGACTCCTGGTGCCTTTATAATCTGCCTAGCCTTTTGAAAAAGTTTCCTTTATAAATGTTTATCCCAGCTGTCTAGTGAGATTAAGAGCTTTTCTCCTTGAGTTCCATGTTCGCCAACAGTTTGGGATTTATTTGCATTGACAGTTGCTCTGGCATCAAAGGTGTGGTCACTGCCCCAGGCTGTCATCTTCAAGGGGTCATACAGTTAATTCCCACAGGATGTGCTGAGCCTTATCTCTTCATTTTGGGAGAGCTAAATCTCAATGCTGAAGAAAGCGCGTTTGGTCAGCGGTGGGTCAGGTCTGCTGCCCTTTACGGTTTGTTCACACATTGTGTTCGAATCCTGACCTACAGAGCTGGTGGCCTTGCATGAGGTGCTTTCTGAGACCTCTCACAGCATCCACAGCTCCTGCACAGGCTGGCAGATGTGCTGCAATCCACAGGGAACCTGCAGATTCTGGGCTGGCAGGTGGACCCCTGAAACGCCTGCAGTAGCACAAGATGTTTAAATCTGCGTGTCCCAGGGGCTGGGCATTCCAAGATCTGCTTGGGCTTCCCTGATTGCAGTAAATAGCATCATGATTTGGTTATGTGACCAGGACACAGTCACATACTGAGAGACCATAGTATGTCCTGACTGTTTTCCAGCTGCTTCTCCTGACAAAGGGGACTCTTGTAGATCAAGTGAGGAAAAAAATCAGGATTTTATCCCAACACTGGATACTTTCAAGATTTGGTTGGATGGCTGGGCCATCTTGTCTAGACCATGATTTTCCCAAGAAATGTTGAATCAGATGTTTGTTGAGGTGCCTCTCAATCTGTGATTCAGAATCAATTCTGAAATGTCCTTTTTACAAACTACTGTGGAGAGACTTCAAAGTTGGACTTGAGCATAGAATTTTATCACTTGCATAGGACACCAATTGAGTAAGAAAATTTAGGCTCATCTTATGTCAGTTGTCCTCCCCTACTGTGGCTGGACAGCTAGTATTCAAGAATAAAATACTGTAAACCAGAGTTTCACATAATGAATGGAATATTGAATAATAATCAGAAATGTAATAATAAAATTCTTTGGGTTGAAAGCAATCTTTTTGAAAAAATGTAGTTAAACCCTCCTGCTATGGACAGGGACCTGTTCTACTAGACCAGGTTGCTCAGAGCCCCATCCATCCTGGCTTTAAACACTTCCAGGGAAGTGTTTCAGTTTCTCTGGGCAGCCTGTGCCAGTGTCTCACCACCCTCAGCACAGAAGATTTCTTCCTTGGGTCCAAACTAAACCTACTGGCTTTTTAATGTGGGGGATAAGAAGCTTTTATGTCCATGACTGGATGGAAGCAAATCCTTGGCTCAGGTATGAGATATTGGATCAGATGCTCAGCTGGTGAATTAAACCGATATACAGTGTTTTAAGTGGGATGTTGAAGTAGATTATTGCAATCATTGCTCTGCTCCAGCTTGGATAGAAGGTGAAATCAATGCCAATGTAGATACTTTTAGCATTGCAAGTGGAAATTTGCCATGCAAATGCAAAATGAAATCAGTTTTAATCATGTGCTTACATGAAGGCAGACACTTAAATGTCAAGGTTTGATGTTAGCAAGGTGGACAGGAAGACTACCCATGAGTATCATAGCAAAAATTGAATTTTAGCTCCCAACCACAACAGTAAAAAAAGACTTTGACAATGCCAACAGCTTGGTAACTTAGGGCATAAATTGATTTATGACCTATATAAGAAGGGGATTTACTGGGGCAAGTTATAACAGCAAAACTATTAAAAGATTTATTTTTCTTCTTCCAAAATTGGTGATGCTGTTTACTGCTATTGGGAAGCCAGGATTAGACGGACTTCTGACTAGATTGGGACAGTAATTCTTCTATCAGATATTCAAGATAGAGAAATTTTCCTTAGGCTTTGGACAGAACTTAATTCCTTAAGTTGAAAACATACTTTTTCTGTGTTATGAGTTAGAAATTGACTGTTGCCTTCAGAAATAAGACATTGGTGCATTAATCAACTCTGCTTTGCCAATGGCATTTACAGGGTTAATGTTTTCTGACTACTCCACCTGGTAAATTACTGCTCCTACACTCAGCTCAAACTCAATTTCCTTCCTTCAAGGTTTCAGTAATCGTATCACCAGGCAATAGCTGAGTTGAAGTTTCCTTTGAATCTGAAATTGTATAATTGAACTTTTGAACTGAAGTCCACCCATCACTTTGTAGCCAGACTCCTTGGAAAGAGAGATATTTTTCTTTAGTTTGATAATAGCTGATTACTAAATCCTTGGCTTTTTCTTTACTTTTAATGCACCACACGTTATATTTGTTTGTGATTTTACCTCAATCACAGTAATCTATTATCTGTGGTACCACTTGCATTTACAACCCACCTTTCACTGCAGGCTTTCTAAGCACTTGAGAAGCATTAGGCTCAATGAGAGGCCTATAATGAAGATAAACAATTACATTGTTATATGTCTGCTGCAGAGACTGTAATTTTCCATATCTTACCAAGGCACCATGGAATGCTGAGCTGGCTGGCCTCTAGGCACTGTTTCTCTAAACACTATTGCTGTATACAAAACAATAATGTGCTAACAGAAAACAGATGAGGAAACTGAGGCACTAAGAACCACTACAGAAATTTTCAGAATCTGGACCTTCACAGATTTCTGATGATTAAAGTCAACTCATGTAAGGAGACAAAGCAGTATTTGACATCCTGTATAGATACACTTCCTCTGCTCCCAGAGCAGTGTTAAATAAGAAGGACCTGCCTTAGCCTAGGACAATATATTGCTTTTAAGCTAAGTCTGCAACAGTTTTGTATCTGTTATCCCACTTTTATTTTAGTTCATCAGTTTCCCTTGCCTGTCATTGTGAAGATCAGAGTCCCCTGGAAATGAAATAAACTATTTGTCACAGGTACATTATATTAAACCCTGGTTTTGCTTTCCAGTCCTGTTAGACATTGTGCTTAAGAAGAGATGTTTTTCTTTCTAGATAGACCATAAAGATGACCAAGTAGGGAGCAGGGGGAAGGTTGCCTGACTCACACCCTAGAGCCCAGCCTGGTCCATGTACAGACCAACATCAGAAAATCTTCCTTATTCTGCTTTGCAAAAGCATTTCATTCTCAAGGAAGAATAAACACAGAGATCATAGGGAATTGGGGGTTAAGATCCAGGTGTAATCTCTGGCTGAGGGAATCAGTGCTAATAAATAATGCACTTTTTGTGGGTTCTAAAAAATATTCTGGGTTTATTTGTTTCAAAGCATTTGCAAAAGACATCTTCAGCTATCACATGGTTTGCTTGGTTTTTCTCCTGGGTTATACCTGGTATAGCACACTGAGCACAGGTGAGAGCTGAATGATGCTGATGATGTCAGCTGCTGCTTGGGGTGTTTTTTAACCCTGCTGAGTACCATTTATCCAAAAATGGTTCTTTACAACACAGTAATTATTGCAAAGGTTCATCCACAAAGGTTTTGCATATACATAAGGGAGCATGATCAGTGACCAGGCGACCTGTGAAGGAAGCTATTGATTACAGGACAGAGAGATGATTGTGGAAGAAGTGCCCTTGTATGTGCAGTTGTAGTCACAGAGCCCAGCTACAAATAGGCAGTTATGGAATGCCAGGGTAAAGGCAGCTACAGGACTCTTTAGAGGGAAAAACATTGAAAACCAGCAGCAAAAGTGTTGGCTTATCAACATGATGTTGCAAATTAAGTTATGCTTAACACTTGTCCTACTTTCTTATTTGCATCTGCAGCTGTCTTTTGTCACCATATTTAAGAAAATACATTAGTTTTATGGGACTCAATGGGATTGGTGAGCTCCAACCAGCCTCCTCTGACTTAGTTACTGGTTTGGTGATGATGGTGGCTAATAGATGAACATTTTCTTTTGCTTCTTTAAATTTACTTGAGTCAGGTGGAAACCATGAAATCATTTAAATTAAGAAGAACTCTGCTGATTCCCCAGAGATGATTGCTTTGAATTTATACAGGTGCATTTAAATGTTACCTGGCTTTGTGCTGACTTTGTGGACAGCAGGTGATATGAAACAAAAAAACAAGTAAATCAACCAAATCCAATACAACCCCCCCCAACCACTACCTAAGGAATGCAGCAGGTCATATTATACTAGCCTTTTTAGGCCTCTAATATTTTTGAGTTGTATATGCAAACATAATCTCTTAAGAAGGACCTAATTTGGCTACTCAAGTCTTTCAACAAATCTCTCAGTACTTTTCTTAGAGTCAGTGGAGAGAATGAGACTGCAGAGCACAAATGAACACAGTCTCTCTCGGGAAAAGCACATCCTAAGCTTTTGGTCTGTGTGCCATTTGTTTGTGTGTAGCACACCATAAAAAATGCCTTGTTCCACTTGTTGTCCTTACATCTGTAGGAGTAGCTAATCCCAATGATTCACTGCAATCCATGTGTGCACCCATTTAAATATTTGGATGTGCAAATGAACTGTGGTGCCCTACTAAGATGTCAGAAGTGGACTTGATTGTCCTTAAAGAATGCAGCCTTTCAGAAATATTGCTCTGTTGGAGCATCATCCTGACACTCCAACAGCTTTAAAAAAATCTTCTTCCCTTTCTCATTATTATTAAATAGCACACTTTCCTCCCTTGATCAGGGAATAGCCCTCTACATTTGACTCCCTCAACCTTCCGACTTCTGCACTACTGAAGGGCAGAACGGCAAGTTAACCATCTGTATTGGGAATTTTTCTTGCAATTCATGGTGTCCATATTCTGTTCTTTTATGAATATGAATGCCATAGAATATCTGGGTCAATGATGTCTAAAGTTCTTTTGCTCGCTTCTTTAATTGACTAAACTTAAAACAGGCCCTTTTATGAACTTCTTTGGGCTGTATTGACAGCACTTTCTTTTAAAGAAAATGTCAGGGAATCTTACTTTCAGGATTGAAAACAGTTTATGTCTTATATGTGTCTTAAACCTTTTTACTGGAATGGGGCTTGAAATGCACACACTGTTCAAAATTTGAATGTTTGGATCTGTTCTCTACTTTGTTCCTCCTTGTCTGTGTTTTTAAACTTTTGAAAGAAGAAAAATTTTATGCTCTCTCTCTGGTACCATTTGAATTCATTTATAGACTGCTAGGATCTCACAGAGATTTACAATACTAATTAATTAACTTTCACATTTCCCTTGGGTTGTTGCTAAAGATTATTATCCCCATCTTACAGGGGTCACCAGTGCTCTCCTCTTATTCAACCTTGTGTAAATCAGCAATACCACCACTAAAATCAATAGCCTTATACTGCAGCAGAATTGATATGAGTTGGGGAGGAATCTGGTCCAGAAAATGTCTGGAGCTTAAATATGCTTAGTAATGTGTTTTCTCATGGGGCTTCAGTGCTTGATGGGAAAACCTACAAGAAGAATGGAGAGAAACAATTTGCAAGAGCATGAGAGGACAAGGGGAATGGATTCAGACTGAAAGAAAGTAGGTTTAGATTGTATTTAGAAAGAAATTTTTTACTGTGAGAGTGATGGCACACAGGTTTCCCAGAGAAGTTGTGGATGCCCCATCACTGGAAATGTTCAAGGCCAGGTTGGGTGGAGCTTTGAGCAACCTGGTCTAGTGGAAGGTGTCGTTGCACATGGCAGGGAGGTTGGAAATAGATGAGCTTTAAGGTGTCTTCCACCCAGACTGTTCTATGATTCTTTGATTCTATGAATCTATGATTCTATGACTTTGAGAGATGAACAGGAGGGAGGTCTTTGTGGGGGCTATGATGGATGTGGTCTATCAAAGTCTGGAAGAACCCTCAGGGACACCCAGGTCTTGCAACATTCCATGGGAACAGAGGCACACTTAGCCAAGGTGCTCCAGCCAGCTGTCTGCACACAGCCTGGGTACCTGCAAGCCCTCTAAAGGGTCCATGAGCTGGGATACAAGATCCACAAGCTGAGTGCAGAGAGACAGAAGTGAAGCCTGGCAGAGGGATTTTGTAGAAGCCTGGTCCCCTTCCAGGATTTCAGTGCTGTTCCTGCAGATGAGATCTGAGTGTGATCAGCCGGTGCCTTCCCATAGTGATGGTGTGATTCACAAGCAGTGCAAACACAGCTTTGAGAACAGATGCCACCCTTTCCATTCATAACAGAGTACTTTGGCAGGGTCTGCCCTGGGATGAGAAGCACCTTCTCCGTGCCTGCAAGAAACAACAGTGTTGGCAAGGCATGTTTCTAATGGCTTTGTTAGTTTGGGAACAGACTGGTCATTAATTTTCAGATCTAAGTCCAAAATAACTTGTCCAAGGTCAGATAGCAGAACAAGAAATAAATATCGGCACCCATATGTTGGCTCTTGCTTTTGGATTCTTTCCCTAAGTCTTTCATTTAATGTGCTTCGTCTTGAACTGTGCCTGGTGGTGCTTTGTTTGTGGACTCTCCCATAGCAGCTGTATTTATGGTGGCTCCACAGGCACCTCTTGATCTGTCTCTCCCAGTGGAATTGTCTATTTTTATGTACCTCTTGATTTAGAATATGTATTACGAACTTTGTGAGCACTCTCTGGACAAAGACTTGTTTATGGTGCTCACGTCATTCTTAGTTCAGAGTGTTTATGAGCCCAAGTCTCCGCGTCACTATATTACTTTGGAATAATATCAATCTTTTCCTCCTGTGTTCTAGCATTTTCTTAGCCATGCAGGAAGACTATCCAAGTCTTAACAATTTTCTCGCTGAGATATTTTGCACCTTCTTCACTAAATCTGGCCACTACAATAAGGCAATTCCTTCAATTTACATGCTGGACATGCATCTGGACGTTTTATCTACTCTTTCCATTAAATTACTGTTGCTTTTGCCAGATTATATTGGTGCTATCTCTGACTTCTTGAAAGATAAGGCTGGCAAATAAGATTAAAAATAAACACAATTATTTTTAAAAGCCCTTTGTGCATACATAGTTTTTGGAATCTCAGTACAATTAAGCCCTTTTTTCTTCAAAAAATTCCACCTAAGGCACATTATCATTATTACTTGAACTTTACTGAGAGCCATTCTTTCAGCTGGCAGTCCCCTGATGTGAGGTGCTGTATGAAGAAAGGAGAAAAGACATCTTGAATAGACAGAGGATATTTTGATCCTTGTTTTACTGGTGGGGATGTTCCCCAGATTGCCAGGAGACCAGAAGCAAGATAGTGAGAGTCTTCTCGAGTCCCAGTCTAATTCCTTAACCATTTGGCCAGGCTCCCAGTTAGGAATGGGAGACAGTGGCTTTGGTGGATCTTGTGCAGGCTACATCCTTGAAGTTGGTATAGCAGATGCTGCCACTCATTTTCTTGATGTACATGACTTGAAGGAGTGAGATGTAGTAATATTTTCTATTTCCTTCTCTCCACAGCTGCAGTTTCTCCACTGTCTTGCCTTTGGCTTTGTCAGCTGTCCTGCCCTTCTTATTGCTTGTCCACACAGTACATGGCTCTCCTTGTAATCTTTCCTTCTTGCTTCCTTGTAAAAGAATACATCTTGCAGTTCTTACCCCACTGTTGCTTTGTGACCCTTTATTTCTGTACTGCAATAAATATCTAGGCAAAAAAATAAAAGCTTTCCCTCTGATTATTTCAAAATTAACATTGCTACTCTCTTTGCTCATCACTGACATTTTGATCCCTTTTCAGTCAGCTCCTCTATCTGTTGCCTTCACCTCTCTTTGCTTGCTCCTACTTTCTTCTGCTCTTAGTATTTCTACTCACAGTACACTCTGTCTGAGGGAAAACTGAGTTAAGGAGACATCAGTCACTGTTGCAAAGCCTGAAGGAGGAACAGCAGCAGGAGGGATTGTACTGATAAGCACCATTTCAATGGGAAAAGGCAGTTCCCAATGTAGCAGGAGCAATACAGGCACCTGCTTTTAAGGGCAGTGGCTCTGGGATACAGTGAGTATCCCACAGTTTTTGAAGTTGCCTAAAATTTGGCTTCCTATTTTATTTTACCCACTGAAACTCTCTTAATTAATTTCCCAATTTTCCAGCCTCCCTTACTGTTTCCACTTAAGCATGCCAATGAAGCTACTTTCCTGCACACTGAAAACCTTAGGCAAAAAAAATCTCTGAAGTTCAGAGGATAAAATGATGACTCTTCTGGGCTAGCCAAAATATTTTTGGACAGAACCCAGCACCATGGTGTCATAATCTGTCATTCTGGCTCCTGTGCAGCAGGTCTGTGGCTCATTTCATCTAACTTTTAAGTATCTAAAAACTGGCCAATGAATTATGACCTAGTCATCCTAGGCTTCCTTTGAGAGACAAGGCAAGTCCTCTTATCTGCTTTGGAAACCTGTCTACTCTTGGGATAAATCATTATCTGGGACCTCTTGTTATGTTGGGTTTTTTTAATATTGATGGAAACAAGTTTTATGACTTCTTGGGTGATTATGCCAGACATTGACTTTCTGAAGTCTGTGATGTGCAAGGTATCAAGGTAGAGCAGGATCTAGGTCAGTAACAATTACAACAACAACGGTGATACTGTGTTAGGGATTGGAACAGCATGAATTTAGATAGTCCTGAAAGTAGAAAGATCTCAATAAAAATAATAGGAAAAAAAAAGAAAGGAGAACAAAACAAAGGAAAAGAAATGCAAAGTGTGGCTCAGAGCTTGGGTGGGGAGGGGGACACTAGTGAGGTTTCACTACACAGTGAAACCATTTATTGCAAATGATCAGGGTTTGATAGTGCTCTGCTCACCAAGGCCCTTCTAAGTGTTAAAAGGGGCTGTTTTGGGTAAATCATTCCGCTGATGAGGCCTCTGGGTGCCTCATCATTAATGCTGTGTCCTGTGTGGTTCATGAAAAGCTAAGCCCATACTGAGGCCTGGGAGAGAACTGAACTGTTGTGTGATTGAGAATTTTTATGGTGTTTACAAAATACGGCAAAATCGAGAGAAGGTTTTACAGTGCATATTAAGCTGTCTGGTGAAAAGAATGGCACTGCTAAAGCTGTGGTTAAAATGGCTGCTACTCTGGAAAAAAACAAGGAAGAATGAGAAGGCTGGAGCAAGTCAGGATTCTGACAGAGTGCTCCTAACAGCCCTCTGCCCCAGCACACTCTGTGAGCTGTGGAAGCTCTGTTGCTGCCAGAGAACAGCCAAGGACCCTGTCTGGAAATAAGAGAAGGAAGAGAGTGCAGCAACAATTCTTGCAGCAAGATGAAAATTTGAGGAGAGATGTGAGCAGAGACATTGGGACAGCCTAGAAAGGAACCTTCATTCCTTTGCATTACCTTGCTTCCAAATTTGCTGAGAGTTTTATATTCTGCTTTCTGAGAATAAATAACAAACTAGACCTATACTAGTTATCCCAAAAGCTCCAGATCCTCAAGACTAACTTTCCTTGAGACCTAATGTTGGTTGGGACACATCCATACCATTCCTGGGCTCTGGAAGTTCTCTCGTTCCCAGAAGAGGAAGGCTGCACAGAGCCTGAGCGTCTTAGGGAGCAGTAGCTGAGCATGCCAGGGATCTCACAAATGATTTAATGTCACAGAAAGCCTCTGTCTCTGTCTCCCATGCACAGCTGAGTTGCAAGGTGTAGCAAAAGTGATCCCACTGGACTTACTGCAAAAGCAAATCCAAGTGGACAAGCTGCATCTTCTTTGAACTATTTTTTGAAGTATTAAATTGAAATATATCATGGAGTTTGAGCAACTGTTGGGACATCTGAAGCCCACAATGACGTTAAGAGATGCAAGAATAGCTCCTGTAAACCAGAAGGATCAGTGAGACCAATGCTGCCCAGTACTCCCTGGAATGGATTTCTCACTGCCAAAATGTAGACCACTTTGGAGGAAATTGGCTGAGGTTTCAGATAACTACAAACAATCATCTGGTTCTAGGCAAATCCCAGATTTGTTTGTGTAAAGGGGCATAGAAGAACACAGAAAGGACAACAGGGAACATACAAAGCCACCCTGGAAAATATTAACACCAAGGACCTGGAAAAACCAAAAGGAAACAGAAAAGGAAAAAGTAGTATAGTGGGCAGAAAAATGTTTAGAACTGTGAGCACCAGAGCTGTTCAGGGAAATGGTATGCTGTGTGCTAGCTTTGGGAAAAAACCCAGGCCAAAACATGAGTGCATAAATGGTATGTGATTCACCATCATTTTTGCTCTTAAGGGTTCAGCCCATGTGCCCTGAAATGTGAACTGCTTGAATACAAAATAATATTCTCCATTCTCTTGACACAAGGCCTTGACAGAATGCAGTTCCTTCTGTTCCTGGCATGATCAAAAGGAGAATTGAATGAAATGATGTGGCAACTGATAATTATAATTAATGATATATCAGGTCTTGGCAATATTTTTTTCTTTTTTTTTTGGTCAGGCTTAGGGACTGTATTTCCTGAAATTCATGTCTTGCATCACCTTCACAGAAATGATGCACTCCCTAAACACTCCCCAAAATTTTATGTGATGTGATAACATCCTGTTCTCAGCAAAAACATCTGAGCTTTACCAAGTTGTGGATGCTGGATATGCAAGGAGAAGCAAAAATTCCTGTCTTTACAGCAAATGTCTCCACTGGTCCCAGGGCTGAGTGTTTTGTGGACTTGATCAGTGGTGAGGTGGATCAGAGGAGAAGAGAGGAGCTGACACATGGCATAGGAGCACATGCATGGCAAGTCAGGGCTGTTTAAAGTTAAATCCATGTCTTTTGAACTTTGTATGATGCAATAAATCTGCACCTTTTGGCAAATGGAAGGTGGGAAATTGAGCCTCAGTGCTGCATGTTGTAAAGCAGATTTAGTAATAGTAATGAAAGAAAAATTGATCCACTTGTGTTGCAAGATTTGGTGGTTTGTGTAGGTGCAGAGATTTAAGGATATAAATGTTGAACATTGTTATTTAACAATGAATTCCAACAGGTTTAATAAAACATTTGCTTGTCAGTTTATGACAAAATTTCTTATAGTAATGTGCAGTGAAAAGCCTTGCATTTCAGGGGTATATAATATTTTAGTGTTGTTACATTTGAAAAACTCAGCGTAAACTTGTCTTTAAAATAACTGCATTTCTAGTCTGGCCTCGGTTCTCAGTGGGGACAAATGTCTCTGTCAATTTTGAGGAAATTATGAGAGAAGAAATTATGAGAAACTGAGGAAGCTCCTAACAAGCTGCATAGGACGAACTGGCTGGATCCATTAATTAGCTTTGCTTTCTCTGAGCACAGGTATATAAGGAAATATGTTCACTTTCAGGTACATTCAATATGTAACAAAAAAGACTGTGTTTTTGAGTTGCCTGAATGAAAAATGCATCTTTCACTGTTAAAGGACAAACATATTTTCCTAGTGTAGTCTAACTTAAATACAATTCATCTACCTGCCTACCCTGCAGTAGTTCACCCTTGTACTCCGTCAAAGCAGTGAGAAAATGAAGCCTGATAGGAATGGGATTTTTTAAAAGTTATGAAGGATAAAATAGAGATCAGCAGAGCATTAACTTTGTGGTTAAGACATTGGTGTGAGAGCTGGGAAATTTCTCTTCAGTTCTAATCCTGGTTACCTCAGGCAAGTGAATAAGTCTTTCTTTATCTCAGTTTCGCATCCCCAGCATCCCTCTTTGCTCACTCCTTGGGTGTATTCTATATTTAGGCTGAGGTCAGGTTACTTCTTTTTGTTAAACATTTGTACACTGAGGAGTTATGTCTGTCTTCTCAGTGTTATTTTAACATACCTGAAATAATTGTGGTAAGTGTAAGAAAAGTGTAATTTTACTGCAAACATTCATTCAGGACTGCCATTTGTCCTGATGTTTCCTTGGGAGAGGAACCCTCTCCTGAAGGTACCTGGGGTTTCAGTTTTGTTGGCTTGTCAGGGAAGTTTATTGCAGTCTTCTGAAAAACAGGGCTTAAAACTTTTCAAACCAGGTGCTTTCCATTTCTGCAGACTGGCACTTTTGCAGGTGTCACAAGCCTTGCAGCTCTTTTCAGACTGCAGTGGGATTGGATGTGCTCTGCATTATTGGATGTGCTCTCTGCACTGAGCTCCACACCTGCTTAAAAGCACTGAGAAACAGCAAGATCCTTCTGACAGTTTCATTCTGGGAAGGACTCCAAGAATGGATAGCAGACTTTTGGGATGTATTTTTCCTCTGCCTCCCCAAGTGTTTTAAGGAACAAAGATGACCAAGGAGAAGAGTTACATTCTATGTGCACTATCTTCAAAAAGTACTACAGGTTTTATCTTCAGAGTTCAATGCTGCAAAATGATTTGACATTTCAATGAAAAAAGCACTTTTGGGAAAAAAATCACCAAATTCTGTTTTGATCCTATGGTAAACCCCAGAGGTTTGGGGGCAAACCTCCAACTTCTTAATGTTTCCATGGCTCATTATCCTTTGTAAAATTGAATCAATAAAAGTCTGACTAATTTATTGAATAAAAAGAAATGCAGGTGTTCTTTTATAAAGCACAAGTCTAGTTCTGAAATGAATGAAGACGATTCTCTTGACTTCAGTGATATTAAACTTAATTATAAGAGAATTTTTCATGTGTCTAAAAGGTATATTAATTTCATTGTTAAAAATGAAGTTGTAAGAAGAGATCCTATATGAGGCCTAACTTTATTTACTGTAAAAGCTGCATGTTCACTTCTGAATTAACATATAAAAGGTGTGCTGTATTTTAAAGTCTCTCCACTGGAACCCCTTTGTCAAAACTGCTAGATACTAGCTGCCTGTGTTGCTCACTTTCATCTTTTTCCTACCTCTGGTCTTTTTACTACCGCTGATATTTCTGAAATAATTTTGTATTGGACCTTCATATCATTCCTCATCCTCCAAATGGTAAATTCTGAAGTATACTTAAGCTTTTTCCAATTCATGGTAACATAACAGAAATATAGCCAAAATTATCACACCACTTGCTTTAAAATGCTCTTTTTAAAAAGTATTTTCTGTGGTGCCATCAAAAAAGGGATGAAGGTTTGACTTTATTTTCACTAACTCCATCTTCATTTATAATTAACAACTTCTGCCTTATCATTTCCCTGTGTCCTTCCATCAGAGAACACCCATCTGCTGTCTCCTCTTTTATATTCTGATTATAACCTCTTTAACATGGAACTATTCCTTTCTCACTTCTTTTAAATTATCTGGTACAATTTTCTTCTTGTCTGCAAATAAGACTCAAGTGTTATGGAATGAAAATATAGTTATTAAGATGGTTTAAACTTAAAAATAAAATTATAGTTAGGTAGGTGTCTATTTTGAGTGTATTTCAAATTTGACTTTGGATCAAACAGGTTATTATTATGTCTGGGCTTACTGAGAGGATATTGAAAAAAGTCTCTAAACCCCTTTTATTTAGGAGACATGCAGTCTGATAGAAATTTCCAGGTAATTAAGGTGGCTTTGCAAGTACTGGGCTGAATCATCAACATTCCTAAAATAGTTGACATTACTTCTGTCTTTTCTCCTCAGGATTTCTTTAATTCCACTCTTTGAGTGGCTATTCAGAGAGCTTTGATTATAGCATTTTTTTTCCTTGCCCAAGGGTGTTTTGTTCACAAGGAAGAAATTGTATCAATAGAAGTACCTAGTGCCATATGAGGTGCCCAGGATACCGGTGCTCATCTCCAGCTGATGGTCTGGAAGGGCGAAGGTCTCCCACAGGTCGTTGTCTTACCTGAAGCACCTCATCCAGTTCTGGGTGTCTCAGCAGCTGAGCCTTGCTCTCAGTGCTCAGTGGCTCTGTTCATGACCTCTGGTTGCATTTGTGTTCATGATCTGTGGCTGCATTCATGCAGGCTTACAAAACTTCAACTTTTGTGTCTTTCTGACCGTCAGCACTTCACTCTACAAAGTGAAACCATGAAAATCTCTCTTTCATAACTCATAGAATCACAGAAATGTTAGGACTGGAACAGATCTCTAAGATGACCAAGACCAATTGTCAACCACCTTGAATGGTGTTTCACCACTAAATGTTCACCATTAAACCATGTCCTCAAGTGCTATAGCCACACATTTTTGAACACTTCCATGGATGGTGACTCCACTGCTCTCATTGGCAACCTGTTCCAGTGCCTGACAACCCTTTCCATGAAGAAATTTTCAGTGTTCAAGAAGTGTTTCAACACCACCTCCTGGCTTTTGGATGCATGGCTTGACTTTTAGCCAGGCCTTAAGGAGCCAGGAGTTGGACTCAATGATCCATGTGGGTCCTTTCCAACTCAGAATGTTCCACGACTCTGTTTTTTGTTTACTAGCTACTGGCCAGGCAGGTCCCACCTGGTTACACTTGTCTTTGTGTGCTCTTGGCACTAGCAACACACATCCATCCACTGGTGATGCACATTGAAGTTTCTACAAATGCTTTCTATCTCCTGTACTCCTCTATGATTTCAATTTTCAAAAAATTGTATCCTCCTAGCCAAGCTCTGAGAGAAGTTTGATTCTGAGCAGCTGTGATGGGGCTCTCAGCTGGCTGTCCCAAGCCAGTTGTTTCCTGCCACTTGGGGGAAATGCCATCAGACTTCTAAGGAAATTTTGCTCATTTTCCATGTAAGAATTCTGCCTCTCATCTTGAAAATGTGTATGTGTTTTTGCCTCGTATCTTCAAAAGCAGGTGGTTTATTTCCTTTGAAATGTTTAGTCAGCTGGTTTATTTACTTTGAAATGTTTAGTCAGGGGACGTTGTTTCCTAAACATAAGACCTTCAGTGCTTTTCTACTCCCTTCTTTTCTGTGTCAGCCTGGCAGCATCTGCTCCTTCAAGCAGACCTCGGGGTACAGTGAGCTGCTTCCTCACCAGCCTGTCTCATTTCTTGCAGAGCATAAGAAGTGTCCATGGCATCAGAAATGGAAACCAGGATGAGGGTAGTGTTTTTATTAACTCATCTGGAGGGGTTATTTACATAATATTGGAATTTAGCAAATAGAGAAGGCAAAATAAACGCCAAACTTCTTGAAAAGTTGATTTCCTGCTCATTGTTCATGTTACTCTTAATAATGTCTGGTATTCCTGTAACATCAGTGATTGATTGAGCTACTATTTTATGAACACTAAACGTCTCAGAAACCAGATGGGATTATGTTTTGGTTTACTTATTGGAAATTTGTGGTAAAAATATAGGCAATAAACCAAGACCACATGGGAAATAAGTGGCAGAACAAAAATATTTTTTGAAGTTCCCTGTTATCTTTTCTGATTTAAGGTGTTTATTCCCCCTTTCTTGTCTTAATAGATATTTCTTGCTCTGCAGCACTTCAGGATGTGGCTCTGATAGGTGGAATTTGAGATAGTATTTAAAATTTACCCTTCAGTAAAATTTGTTCATTTTCAATTTCAAATATATTTGATTCATGATTCTTATTGGATGAACATGCAATCAGACACACTATATTTAGAAAAAGAAGAGGAGTACATGCTCTGCACATAGCCTGAGTACCCAATACCTTTAAAAGAAAAAAAAAGAAAGTTTTTTTATCTGGAGGGCTTGGGATTTTATGCTCCTTAGCATTGAGTGTGTGATCTAAGCAACTGTCTCATGGTGTCCCTCTGAGAGAACTAGCAAAGTTCAGCTATTTATAGTCTGAAATAAAACACACCTTTACTAACTGTCCTTTACAGTAAATGGACTTTTGTAAGCACAGGGATATGAAAGAGGAACCATTTTGAAACTTTTACTTATTATTTTCAACACAATAAATATCCTTTTAGAAATCTATGTGAATTTCATTTGCATACTTAACAGGAATAAACCTCAGGGCTAAACTCTGTTCTTTTCTTTGCTTGCTTTTAATGTAATTTTTAAAATAATGGCCATGAGCTACTAAAGCAACATAAAATGTCCCATGAATAACCCTCAAAACACTTCTGTGTTTAGTGAATTTCTCTAATTTTCTTTTGCCAAGTCAGGATTTGATAAAACACCTGAGAAACTTGAACGGTAAATCTTTATTTGTCCAGACTCCATTCTTCCTTGTGGAGTCCTCTGATAATTTATTGCCTTTTGAAGAGATGTCAAGGTGGGTGTGAAACAGTGACATTTGGTTTAATCATCTTTTTGATCCAATTTGATTTCTTTTTATCTGGCTGCAGATGCACAGGCAGGGCGCCTAACAAAAGAGAATGATTATCACATTGGAGAGAAAAAAAAAGGGATTTGCATACTCCAGATTTGGCAACACCAGAGTGGAAAAAAAATAGTGAGTGACTGACCTGAGCATTATCTAGGAAGAAGACCTGGGAATCAGGCTGCATTAGAGCAATTTAATTGAGAACTTTGCAGAGGATCTCTGGCTGGGAGCTGCTCAGGTCCAGCTTGGTCCAGACGGCAAACACTCGACAGTGTGACCTTTTGTTACAGGTCTACCTGACAATTTACAGCACTGAAATCAAAATGAGGAGCAGAAAGATACAGTGGACCAGCTTTTAAAATGACTAGGCTAAGAAAGATGCTTGGAGTGCAGAAAGAATAGTACATTGGCACAAAATTCTCTGGTTTTGAACAGGAGGAGGTGACAGGTACAGGAGTCTGTGCAGTGCGTATGTGTGTGTGTGCTCTGGTTTGAGGTATTATCATTTTGAGGAAAGGTACAATATTTTTGCAGACTTTAGTCCTTCTGGCATTTAGATCAATCTGAATTTGCCTCTTAGACATTTTTTGCCTGAGAGCTGAAATTTCCAATTTACCTTATTTAGTTTATGTAAATTACAAACATTACTTTTAAGACACATACATGGATGTTTATGAGAATGCCAAGATTTTTCTCTCATAAACCAGCCAAAAATGTCTTATATAAATTCTATGCTGTAGATTGGCTATTACAATTGCAAGATCAAAATTATTCTTGGAGGTGATAGCTAACACGGCATCCAAAGACCTTTTGTTCTGTTCTGTTTCATTTTCTTACCAATTATAATACTTAATAGAGGAAGTCAACATGTTCCTACCACTGCAGAAAATGGATTACTGAAAATATTCACAGCTTTGGTGTATTTAGGGACTTAAGCTTAAAAGCAAGAGTTCTTATAGTTTTTCTTTGATTTCTTTTCTTCCCTTTTTTTTTAAATTTAGATAAAAACTTCAAACTCCTACAATACCATGTAATTGTAAAATAGAGTCTGATCCTGCCGAACATTTCAGATGGAATTCATTTCAGCTGAGTTTAGCTGTCCAGTGAGTCATCTACGGTCTACTGAAATATAGGTGGGTGGTTTGGTTTGTAAGATAGGCGTCTAGCATAAACAAGATGGATTAGATTCTGAAGGTGGTCTGGAGTGTGTCAAACCTACAGATATTTCTCTCCAGGGGAGTCAGAGGATGGAGGGAAATTCCCAAGTTTTAGGGAGGATATGACTGTGCCCAGTGTCAGCCCTGAGACTGTGCAGAACCTGCTGGATTCAAGTAGAGATGCTGTCTTTTCATTAACCATAGACAGAGCACAAATATAGTCCACCAAGAGACTGAATGCTGAACTTGGCTGTGATGGCCACATTTTGCTACTGAACAAAGTGATGATTCATTCCAATCACTTCCCCACTCCTGTGGTTCTTCTCTTGTAGCCCATCCATGTCCTAGTGCAATGCAGAGAAGCTCCACATGAAGTGGTCTGGGTCTTCTCACTGAATGGCCATGCTTACATACAGAATGTGCAGATAAAAATGTAAACTTGCTCCCACATGAGGGAGAATGCTCCTTATCCCATCTGTGATGAGGTTGGCCTCATCATAGATGGGATAAGGAGCATTCTCCCTCATGTGGGAGCAAGTTTACATTTTTATCTGCACATTCTGTATGCTTATGTGCTGTATTTATGTGTGTGTGTGTGCGTGTGTGTGTGGGAAGGTAGATGTACTCTCGGCAGAGGACAGATGTATTGGGCAATGACTTGACTGATTCCAAACATACCTTTAGGAAAAGAGTAACACAAAGGCTTTACAAGTCTGCATATGGATCTGAGTAATTTTTAGTTTTAAGCATGGGAAAGGCAAAAAATATCCACTCAGAGGGGCTCAAATATTTACAGCTTTGACAGCATTGCTCAGAAATCTCTAAATAATGTAAGTTGAATGGCCAAGAGCTTTGGGTATTTCTATAAGGAAGTAGAAGTTCTGTGGCAGGAATCTTGACTTCTTTTTATTATTCCCCCTTCCATGAAGAGGATTTTCCTTATAGGTGCTTTCCAGTACCTGAAGGAAACCTACAAGAAAGATGGAGAGAGACTATTTACAAGGACCTTCAGTGATAGGCTATAGGATGGCTCGCGTCCCCTAAGATATAAATAAAAATTTGCAATTGTTTTCAGGTGTTAATCAGTAGCTATAGCTGGCCAATTATGATTAAGAAATTGCATTGTGAATGTTGTTTTAAGGAATAAAAAGGCAATCCCAGGACAAATGGGCTGTCTGGACAGCAGCCACCAAGAGTGAAGGCAGAGAACTGAACCATAACTGAGGGAAAGTAATTCTGGTTGTGGGAGATTGCAACCACCAACTCATTGACCGTCTACTCAGAATGGCCTCCCAGCTCAAATGGAGAGAAGAACTGGACCTGTTGGCTAATTAACATGAGAAACAAGAGTCAGAACCAGAAAATACGGGTTTGGGGTACTAATTAATAGAACAGTTATATAATTTGTAACCAATGAATGATTATGCCTTCATCAAAAGGCATAAATAGTGTAAATTTTTAATAATCAGGGAGCCAGCGAGGTTACCACCAACCTCCCTACTCTGCATAAACTGGAACAAAAATAGAAGTACCTTGCCTTGGTGTATGAACTGGTGCTTCACAGCAGGTAGCTGGTTTAAACTGAAAGAGAGTATGTTTAGATTGGATATTAGGACCAAATTATGTACTCTGAGGGTGGTGATATGCTGGAACAGATTGCCTGGGAAGTTTTGCCTGCCCCATACCTGGAAGTGTTCAAGACCAGGTTGGATGGGGCTTGGCATAACATGGTCCAGTGGAAGGTGTCCTTGCCCATGGCAGGGGGTAGGAAAGAGGTGATCTTTCAGGTCCTTTCCCACACAAGCAATTCAGTTATTCTATGATGAGTTTGACAGCCACAGAGCAGCTGGAAATTGGACTGGCTGCTGGAGAGAGGTGTAAGTGCCAGAGCTCTGGTAATAAAACCGTACTAACCCCCTACATGTGTGTTGTTCCTGGATTTACTACTACAAGAAAATGCACCTATTATACTACTAAAGTCTTCCTTGGTTCTACCTTCATGGTAGCCCAGACAAGAAAAGGTTTACCTGTACTTCAGCCTGCTCCATGCTCATTGTTTCTCCTGATGAAAGCAAAAAGGCTTCAGCTTTTTCTTTGCAAAAGAGAAGGTCTCAGCATGACTCTAGCTGTAGCTCTGAGAGTTTGTTCAAACTGCTGTGAGGCCTTTCACAACATATGTTTGGAAAAAATTAAATAACCCCAGGAGTTGTTTTTTTTCTTTCTCCTTCAAACAGGAAGAGGGCTAAGCTTGCTTTGTGTCAATGACATTGTGAAGCAGTTAGTACTTCATAAAACTGATAGTTAATGCAGATGCTGGTGGTTGGAGGCTGCTTTTACAAACACAGCTTTCAAACAAAGCATCCTGCCAAACAGTCTTTAATAATGGAGTGCTTGGATGGCCAGCTGTCTGTCAGACCCCTCTCCCTCTGCCTGCTGTAATAAACTCATTCTCTTTGGTGGCAGGCCAGGGAAGTTAGGCTGTGCTCTGCCCCTGTATCTGGCCTGAGTTCCAGTGGGACAGTTTCTTAAAAGCAATACTTTTCCTGAGTCTCAAGCTGTGTTAGAAGGGTAGAAGGGTTCTTAAAATTCTTCTGAAATTGAAAAAGGTGCCCTACCTTTTTCTGTAGGGATTTGAGCTGTAGCTTTATGCAGTCTTCTTGCAATTTTATTTTTAGCTTTGGTCATGGCCCACTGGTCTAATTTCACTTGAATGTCCCAGTCTGTAAACAGGATGATTGCAAAATTATGGCATCAGAGTGCAAGCTGGAAAATTTTTTTTCCAGGACTTCTTACTTTTAACAGCTTGCCTGGACCAGTCATCTGAACTCTCCCTGGTTTTCATCCCTGGGAAAAAAAAAAAAAAAAAAAAAAAAGAACAACCAAAAAACCTAGAAATATAAATATCTGCTTTTATTTGAGAATGCAGGATTGTATATTATGAAATTAACAGTAGTCCAAAGAAGCAGGTTGACATAGTACACAAATAAAACCCAGCTGCCTTTTCTTTCCAGCTTTGTTAAAGACCACTTTAGAAAAAAATTAAAAGGGATATTTAAATTCACATCTATAATTATCAAAACACATGTGTAATTGTTAACCAAAATCATTGATGAGTATGGAGAGATAGTAAAGGACTAAGGAAACCCAGAACGAACCCACTGGGATACAGAAATGTTTTCAGGATCCCAGTTGTTCTCTCTTCCTACAGGGGCAAAAGGGGAGCAGAAGCAAATAGTAGCCCTGGTCTGGTGTCTCTCCAACAGATGCTTTGCCCCTGTGCTAATACAAAAGGTGCTGTGATTTCCACCTGGGATATGGCCACTTCAGTGGGCTTGCCAGTAAGCTGACATTAAATCTGTTTTGCTTTGGTGGAGTTGCATAATGCAGGTTTAAGAGACTGAGCACTCAAAACCTTCCACCTATAATCCTGTGGGCTGGCACCTGGTGACAGGCATGGGCAGGATGCTGCTCTAATAACCTCTGCTCACGGGAGGTACAGCAGAAGAGGCTGCAGCACATCCACTGCCTGATCAGGAGCCCCAGCCCTGTCTGGGGAAGACTCATGCATCTGTCAAGGTGCCCCGTTGGTGTATTGTATGTTCAGCACTGTAATGATACACAGTCATTGCCTCAGTCATATATTTTATACCAATGACCTTAATAAACAACTGCTGTACATATTGAGTCTCCCATAAATACATTTCTATAATTTTAGTGGAGACCTTCACACTTAAATGGTATAACATTTTTTACAGTTAATCAGAGAGCATAAACAACCAATGCAGTGGCGTGTACGTGTGGTGAATACACAGCTCAGTCGCGCTTGTGGAAAGAAAAATCCTTCCCCCCCAAATCTAGTAATTCAAAACTCTCCAGATATAATAATCAAAATGCCAGTTCTGTTCCTACCTGCCACATCCTCAAGTGCTTCCCTTGCTACATTTCCTCAGTATGTTGCATAGACATGACAGAAAATTGATCTAGGCAACCATTTATCGATTTACCTTCTGGTATGAAAAATTGTGTATTAACCTGAACTGAACTGGTTCATCGTTCCTTTCCTTCTCTTGCTGACATTCCAGAAAGAGGAAAGACCTTGCCTAGGAAAAGAAATCCCTAAAATTCCCTGATACGTCATCTATTTGTCATTATTTTTCCTGATTTTCTATTGTTTGCATGAAAATGCTGACCAGTGTTGAGCCTGGTTACAGAATGGTGGGAATTTCAAAACAGATAAGACTTAGTTGCAATCTGAATTAGGGAAAGGCTCTGGAGTGGCCACAGTAGAGACACATGGAAGTCACATGGAAGATTGCCTTCTATGCTCCAAAACAGAACCAAGATCTTAGCTGGAACCTGCAATTCGTTACACATCAGGAGGTACAACCACAAGACATGATTCCTTAAGGAATAAGGCTTTATTAGTTTTAGTGTTCATAATATTAATAACTAACATTAAAAACAATTGTTTATGAAAATAGATTATTAAATAATAAATAATATCACGGAATGGTGCTTTTTGGAAGATGTAGATACTGTAGCCTGAGGGAGTTATTTGTCACAGTGACATGTGGATAAAAAAGGGGAATAGTGGAATTAAATTGGGTTTTCACCATTTTTTCAGATGACCCTTTAATTGAAAGAAACATATGAGCAATTAACCTTACGAGCATGGAAGATTTAATTGATGTGGAACTCACATAATATCAAAATTTTTGATACATTTTTGGCTCCTCTTTATGTTCTAACTACAATCAACCTATATTAAAGATGTTCATGGCAGATTTTAAAAATTCTGAGAATAGCTCAGACCTTGGCCATTTTAAGGAGACTCAAAGCAGCCAGGAAGGTTTGTTGAGAGACTATAGGAAAGTTCTCCTTGATCCAGGGTACTCCTTGGGTGGTGCAGATGGAATCACTTACCCTAGGCCACCCTCCAATCTCAATGGAGAGATGTGTTTCAAGACAAGGTAAGTACATAACTTTGCTGCTTTGAGAGCCTTCAGGTTGTTTTAATTATAAATCTGATGCCCTTTCAGTAGAATTGGGCTTGGGAGAGGAGGAAAATACATGAGCTGCTGCTCACACTCCTCTTTAGCTGTGTGGAGTGTAGACGACAGCATCATGGTCAAACCCACCACCTCACTCTTCATTACTGTGTTGGTGGGAGTCCAGAACAGAACTTGCTCTCTGTAGTTCTCCCTGAAGAATAATGATTTTCACAGATATGAAACCACAGTGGATGAGACTTTCTGTTTTATCACTATGAGTGCTTAAAATAAATCAGTATCTAAAAGGTAGAGGAAAACAAAAGCTTGATTCTCATCTGATGTAAATTGATTCAACCCCATGGAAATAAGTGGAGCTCTGCCAAGCTGCACAAAAGGACCGTATTGTCTGAGCCCTGTGCATATTCCAATCTCTTGTGAATGTACAAAGGAAAAGAACACTTACGTGTCCTTTAAAAGAAAACACTATTTAAAATTAGTAAAGGAACCTCATGAAACCTGGGGAATTGTAAATCTAGGTTAGTTTATAACCACAAAATGTTAATTTCCTCCAAGTATTGAGGTTTTCTTACTATAACTACTATTCTCTACGTGGCACATAATATAATTATGTATATTACAGTAATTATTATTAGCTATTATGCTGTACATAGTATTATAATAACTTTCAAATTGAAAAGACTTGCAAGCAATGTATCTGGAAACAGAGGCACTGAGCTGGCACAACCAGCCCAAGAACACAGAGCAGATCGTTGACAGAGTTGGGACTAGAAAAATGTCCCCTGGCTGCTGGGCTAGTGATGCTTCATACAGAAGTGTTACTGTAATAATAATAAATAGGGGTGGGATATATGCCTCTGGCTCTGGGAGATGATTATTTTCCTTGGAAAGGTGAACATCACCTTTAGTACAGCAACTTTTCAGGAGGCAAATATATCTAATTAAGTAAAGTGATTGTCAAGTGTATTTTAAGTTTAACAAAGCTCACATCATACTTTATTTCCCTTTTATATTTTGTACAGTAATTGTGTAAAGTGCATGATTTACTGTGGCAGCATTATTCAAACTTAATTACAGTGTTAAGAAGCAACCATATCTTGAAAGAAAATAGCTCCACTGCTGTGGGGATCCACATGGCAGCTTGATTTTTGAAGAAATTTTTTATTTTGTAAAGAAAATAAATCACTGACAAAAATTTCTGGCTCCCAAAATCACATTTAAGATCAACTTTCAATAGCCTTCTTAAAGTATTGAAGCAGCTACTTTGTCAAGAGATTACAGATCTTTCTTTCTTTATATCCACCTTGTGATTGATCCCTACATATACACCAGATGTTGTCCAGTCCTTAGGGGTATATTCTCTTATATGTGGGGCTGAATCCTAAGAAGGAAATAAAAGGATTTAGAATAGCATTATATAGCAATAGCAAGGTGTCTCTGGTGGATCAATGTCTGTTCCCTAGAATACACAGCAGACACCATTGATTCAAAATATCACTTTTATACTAACTAGGGAGAAAACGAAAGAGTTTTGACCCACATTTTTCCCCTTTTAATAAATGAAATTTTTATTTATGAAATTTAATGCCTCCTTTCCCTTAGCCTTCTAAGGTCTGCACTCTGCAGTAAATGACAGATCCTAGGCTCTTATTTGTACTTTGCAGGGTAGATGTTAAAAGGGAGACCAGGACATAATCCTTGCCCCAGCTCCAGAACTGAATTTTCATTATTTAACATTTTTGGTGTTTGGAATCAATTGATTTTTTCTTTTTATGAAATTGATACATTTATTGTAATTTCAAAAGACTCCAGCTATCTGGAGTAGTGCAATGAGGTGCTTATGGCTGAGGTAAAGTGTAGGCTGCAGAGCCATCTGCAGTTAATAGGCACTGTCCTGAAAATCAGGACCTTTGTTGCACCTTTCAGATTGCCATCTTCAGGTTATTATTAAATCTTTAATGACACAGAGGTGTAGATACCTTCCTTAATGAGGCTTGTATTGATAATTAGTGGCAATGAGATCTTGATAGCAGTATACAGTTACTAATGCTTTCTCCATTTGATTTTTGTTGTGATTGGAGAACTGTTCTGGGATGAATATCCTTTTTGTCCCTTATGATGTCATATGAAGGGAGGGGATGGATTCAGCAAAACTGAAACTCAAAAAAGTGTGTTTTAATTTGGGCCGTTGCATTTAAGAAAATGTGAAGTGCTATATCTTAAATGAATATATCTAAAATTAAGGCTTTGGGCATCCATACGATGTCTCCTTCTGTGATCAGATTTCACTTTTGAGCTGTCCCTGTTCCATCTGATAAGGGATCATTTGCTGCTTTGGGTTCTGCTTATAAGTTATAGCTACTCTCATCTTCTTTGGAGAATGATGACAATGTGGAAATTGATCAAACCCCAGTTTAGGTCAAAGTCATATATCTGCAAAAGGCCATAAAATTTGCTTTTTGAGTTGGGCTGTGCTCATCTCCCATAGTTTTCTACCTGCATGTTTCTGTGAACAGACAAAGAAATCCATACGAGTGCATATACAGTGCATTACGTGCACTTTCTTGATATAATTAGTTTAATCTTTTTTGGCTTGAGAGAATTTTTTCCCTTGAAGAAAATTGATTTTTTAAGTTATCTGATTTGTATTTAATAGTGTATTCAAATCTCTTCCTCTAGAATCTATAGACCAACCTACATCAACAATGAACTTCTCAGAATACATTAATCAAATACAGTTTCCTTGAATTAAGTGCATTTTTCCAATTTCTTTCTAAAACGAGTGACATTTGGTCTGTTTTTCCATTCAGCTGAAAGTCAAGTCCTCAATTTCTCTGTTAGTTAAGAAGCTGAAAATGCAGCATAATAACATTACATAGGGAGCAGTTCAATATGTATATACTGATGTATACCTTTTATGTGCATGTCATCCCTCCTGTTGTCTAAGTTGTCATGGCCAGACAAACATTCAAGTGAAATGCACAGGTTTTTTTTCTTGCAGAACCAAAGGTCACTTGGCAAAGGCACTTATATTCCCAAATTCACAAGGGAATTTCCACTGCCAGGATTCAGGAACCATAGGCTCCTGATGCCACTTAAAAATATTTAATTTAAAATAAATGTTGGTACTTTTTTATCCTCCAAGTAATACCTTTTCCCCTCATCAGTGCTCCTGTGAAATGCATAGGATACTGCTCCTGGAAAAGGATGCTGCTGCCTGCAAAAGTGGCAGAGGGACATGTCTGTACCTTGTGGAAATCAGTTTTCACAGCGGAGACGGTGGTGTGTCAGTGCCCCATGCAACTGCCACACAAACATCACAGAAAGGCTTTTGTTCCAGTCCATTCCAAACCTCTGTTTTTAATTACTCTTTCCCATGGTGTTCCTTAGGTGTGGCTGGCATTTCAGTTACTTAAGTTCAGCTGTCTAAAGCCTAGGAATTAAGCCCAAGTTGATTTTCTAGCTTACTCTTGCAGTCACTAAGGAGAAGCAGGGGCATTCCGAGAGTGGAGTCTCTTTTGACAAAGGCGAAGTGAACTGACTTCTGGCACTGTCAGTCCCTCTCCTTTGACTATTAAGGAATGAGATAGGTAGTCTGAACAGGATCTCCAAATCTTTAGGTAACTTAGATAAATTCCATTACTTGTTTCACCATAATTTATGTCCTAGCATTTACAGATAAAATATTGCATGTAAAAAGCATTTTCATATAAAGAAGAGTCAATTTGAATTAAAATCCATTTGTTCTCACAGAATTAAGCTCTTTACCCTCCTAGTTTTTTCCTATATGCTTAAGTTCCTGTTTCTCTGGTCCCTGCAGGATATTTGATCCAGCAATGAACTGGTTTTAGCGGGGATATAGTTGAAGTTCTTCACTGCAGCTTTTAAGGTGCTGTGCTTTGGATTTGTGATAAAGATAGCATTGACAAAGAGGAAATGTTTTTGTTACAAGGAGTTGGGAGGGGACACAGGTAGGACTGCTGACCCTAACTGACCCAAGGGACATTCCTGACCATAAATGATGTGTTCAACAATAAAAGTGTGGTGGTGGTGGTGGGAGGTGGGGGCAGGATGTTTGAAGATTGTTTTTGTTTGAGGCTGATGTTTTTTGGGGACTGCATGGGCCTTGGTTGGTTGCTAGTAAGCACTTTGGAGTTTTTTGCATCACTTGGTTTTGTTCTTTTCTTCTCTATTTATTAATTTGTTTTTATTTATTAAATTGATTTTATCTCAAATTGTGAGGTTTCTCACTTTTACCCTTCTGATACTCTCCCCCATCCTACTGTGGGGGTACTGAGCCCACCAAGGTTAAACCATGAGTGTTGTGGTGTGCTGTAATGTCCCATTTTGGCCTTCCAGGTCACTTTCCCAGGTGTCCCTATATGTCTATCCCTTCCCCCTTACCCCCATGCTGAGTGAGTCCTGTCACTCAGACTTAGCATTCCAGCAAGGCGTCGTGTGGTTGGTCAAGTTCAAAGGATGCCACTCAGGCCCAGGGGTCATTGGCCTGTCTGGGTGTCATCTTCCCCTGAGACCCTGCCCCTCTCACCTGGTTGGTGGCTCACCTGTACCTCCCCTCCCCCTGTCCCTGAGCTTAAAAAGGTGATCAGAGCATGCGGTCGGGGTTCTGTTGGAGCAGGTCCTCACGTTCAGACCTCTGTAACCATGGAATAAACCTCTGGACATTAAACCTTCCAGCAGAATCCTCTCCTTTTTCTCTTCACCATCACCTGAAGCTATTCCTCTTGAGGTAACGGGGTTCCAACAAGCCTGGACTTGTTCAGTGCCCAGCTGCAACCACCAGCAAGCCAAGGTATCTCTGGGGTGATACACCGCAGTTGCTGCCGTTGGCCCAGCAGCGAGGGTCAGACTGGCCCAGGCACAATCCAACTGGTAATATTGGGAGCCTTTTTTTTCCAATACATGAGAAATAACAAACTCATCTCCTTCTTCCTTGTATTTCTTCAATGGAACAAAATGTCTCTCATGTCCCTGCCCATGGCAGGGGGATTGGAACTAGATTATCTTTAAGGTCACTTCCAACCCAAACATTCTTTGATCCTATGATTCTGTGGTTCCAGAGCTAGAGTCACTAAAGCATTTTGAAAATCAGTCTCTGAAAGTATGAGAAGCCACTAGGCACTGTACATATAGTCATATAAGCCTTCACACAAGTATTCTGGATTTCAGGAGCACTGAAATTGGTACTGCCATGTTGTGTGGTTAGCCAAGCTGTATTGGCTGCATTGGCTCCTTGGAGGATACATGGACCTCTGTTGAAGAAACACAGAAGGGGCAAGCCCAAAAAGCTGAAGATTGCTTTCCATTAACTACTGACATGTTCTTTGGAGTGGCTTAGAGAAAAGTAACTGTCTGAGAGCTGCAGAGAGGGAACATTGTTTAACCCTCTTCAAGCATAGAGATTTCAGTGCCTCCTTTATTCATCCTTGAAGTCAGGAGAAGGCACCAAACCCCCTGTATCCACATTGTGCTCCTGTAAAAGGGGACAGAGAAAATGCCCTAGATCATCTGCAGGGGAAAGCTAAAGGCAAATGAAAATGACAACCTTGTTCACTTAATATGCAAAGTAATTCAGTGGGTGTTGAATTCATTTGAATAGATATGATGCAGTGTAGACACCTGCTGCAACTGCACCTTGCATCCTTGTTACATGAGTGATTTCTCCTAGTGAGAGCCAAGAACATGCTTCAAAACCCTCTGCTTTGAAGTAGTAGTGATATGAGGCTCCAGTACGCAAGAGGTGCTTGTTGAGGAAATATCTTAATGTATTTAAAATGCTTTCATGAGGAAAAGAGAAGCTTAGAGTGTTGTCACTGTCATCTGCAGGGCTGACATTTACATCCAAGGTAATGGGTTTCCATTTCTTGTCATGAGGTGCATGCGCAGGATTTATGATTAAACTGGTTTACGCTTGACTTTCTTTGTGCCAGACCAGGTTATCAAGCTGGCTTCTCCTCCTTTTTGATTGTTGTCTGTATTCATTATCAGATGGCACTGGAGAGAGCAGATAACTTTTAGGTGCCATTTGTGTCACTTCTTTGTCATTCATTCTTTTTGAGGGGGAGTTATGGTGCTGCTGTTTTGCAGTGGTTCAGAGGAATCAATCTGACCACCTGAGAACATCCATCACCTGTTCGATTAGACAATGCACTCAGTGAGCAGGGAAGAGCATTATGTGGCACACATCTCCTTTTCATGAATCTCCAAGAAAAGAAGAGCAAGCTGGAAAGCAGAATGTGTCAAATATAATTGGTTCACTTTTCTTGGAAATGATACAGCATGAAACACTTCCATTTTTAGAGCAGAAGTCAGAGAATCTGAAAAATTTGGTTATCAGTGTAGCCCTTCTCTCAAAAAGGAAAATTTCACCTGCATTGTAGCATCTATCGAGTATTGCAGCCAGAATGAAGTCTATTTATATTTAGATTCATGAAGAAATCTTTTTAAAAAGGATTTGGATGAATTTTTTGAAGAATTCAGAACTTGCTGTGTTTAGAACTCTGATATTTAAATCAATTAAAAAATAATTTTGACATAGCTGTCTGAGAAGGTAACACTGAAGACACCTGTCTCATTAATGATATAGAAAGGGTCGAAAATTAGCTATTCTGCTATTTAAATGGTGATTCTGACATTTGAGTTCAGAAATTTTAATTCCATTGAAAGCCAAATTCAAATGTGCACACAGTAAACCTTAGAAGTCTCTTTTGTGCGTATATGAATTTTTTCAGCAATATGAGAATGAAAGGGTTGTGCAGATATATTTTATTGCTGGTTGTTGCTGGTAATTTCACTTAGCATTAGATAAAATACTTTTCTTGCTAGTGTTTATGGAAGAGACTGTGGCTTTATATCTATTTCAGACATACAGTGCATAGAAGTATTCCACAATTATCAAAGATTTACTGGCTATTGTTTCTCCTACAGTTCACATGGAGCATATTTCAAGATGCTGTGGAGGAGGCGAGAAACACTTATCCACACAGTTCATGGTTGTCAGGTTTATGTTTTTGTGGTCCCTGTTACAAACAGGTAATAACAAGGAAATTTAGGGAGAGATTCAGTTTTGATTCTTTATCCTTACACAGGCAACTTTTCTGCCAAAACAGGAGTGTCAGCTGGCAGAGGATTGGGAGGATGAGAAACAAAATAGTAAAGGGCAGTTGAGGATAATGAGGAGAACACATCTCTCCAGCTGACTTTTGCTTAATGTTCCTCTCTTTCTCAGGCTGGGATAAGATAATGAGAATCCCTTCCTTTGAAATCTGGACCCTTCACTGAATTAAAAAAGGTGCAATGGGAGGAAATATGACTGAACGATGTGCTTTTCTTTGAGTCACTTGGTTCATTGCACTTTGAAATACTTCAGGATTTTTCCTTAGCGGATGATAGCTTGTGGG
Organism: Ammospiza nelsoni; assembly: GCF_027579445.1. Lineage (NCBI taxonomy): Eukaryota > Metazoa > Chordata > Aves > Passeriformes > Passerellidae > Ammospiza > Ammospiza nelsoni. The sequence continues at coordinate 72,671,366 of NC_080635.1, forward strand.
ATTTACTGTGTTCAGCAAAGTATGGCTGAGCCAGCCAATGGAGCTGCAGAAAGATGAAATGGTTTTGTATATTCATCCAACTTTTCATACACAGCCTTGTAATTGAAGTGAGAGGAAGTGCAGTCTGACAGACACGGCGTGCCCTGGGGTCTGATTAGAGCTTTGGGCATTCAGCATCTGGAAAACTATTGTCCCCTGGGGTTTTTTTCCTGTCCTTGGATTTTCCATTATTTTTGTTTTTCATAATTTATAATATGGGTGAATCAAAGGTCTTGGTGAGAATTGGAATCCCACTGTGCCTAGCAGTAATTAGATGTGCCTGCTTGTGTGTTTGTGTTTGTGTGTGTGGGCACCTGCACATATGGAAGCACCCCTGAGTGAAGGAGTCTGGGTCTAACAGACACAGGAATAACTGAACAGTAGGGAAGCAGGGAAATGATGTGGGAATTAATCATCTGGCACTGATTAATACACTTACTTAGTTGCATCATGTTTGGTTGTTTGTATTGATATATCTACAACAAGATGGTGATGTTTAAACATTTGTTTGGTATTTAAAAACATACCACAGTGTTTTGCACAGACAAATGTTGATACCACTCATTCAGGGCACATTCAGTAAACAGGGAGACTATGGTGAATGACTGAGATGGAAAAGACAATTTTTCAGTACCTAATTCCAGTGAAATGGATTTTGACCTGAACATAAAGCTCTGCTGGTCGTGACTGAGATAGAGCTAATTTTCTTCACGGTAGCTGGTATGAGGCTGTGTTTTGGAATTTTGCTGAAAACAGGGATGTTTTCATCACTGCTGATCAGTGCTTATGCAGCATTGAGGCCTTTTATGCTCCTCATCCCACCAGCGAGGAGATTGGGGGTGCACAAGGATTTGGGAGGGGACACAGATGTGGCAGCTGGCCCCAAGTGACTCAAGGGTTATCTCCTAACATGTGGCATCATGCTCAGCAGATAAAGCTGAAGGGAAGAAGAAGGAAGGGGGATGTTCACAGTGATGGCATTTGTCTTGCCAAGTCACTGTTACACGTAAGGGGCCCTGCTCCCCTGAGCGTGGCTGAACACCTGCTGGTCCATGGGAAGTGGTGAATGAGTTCCTTGTTTTGCTTGCTTATGTGTGTGGCTTTTGCTCACCTGTTAATCTGTCTTTATCTCAGCCTGTGAGTTTTCTCACTTTCACCCTTCCTGTTCTTTCCCCCATCTCACTGTTGAGTGAGCAGCTGGGAGGGCTGTTACCAGCTGGGGCTGAACTGTGACAAGAGCCCGATTCCAGTTCCTAGGTTGCCTTGAATTTGCTCTGCTGGGGTCACACTCCCACTTCAACCCCTTTGCTGCTGCCAACAGCTGATGTTTTGAAGAGCTGCATTAGAGTAGATGTCTGATCTAGGCTGGAGCTTATCCTTAGAGACTTACCAATGTTTCCACAGCAATTTTATGAAATATCAAGGATTTAAGTACAATCAATTCAAAAGCATTTAAGTCCCTAACTAGTGCTCTAAGAACTAGAACTGGGTCCTTTGTGCATTCAGTAGATATGGTCCTGTTACACGGACTGAATCACACTTCTTTCCTGCACTGAATGGTGTCATCCTGGCACCATCTATACTTTGAAGGGCATTGCTAACTCCTGCTTGCCTCAGGGAAGAAGCAGTTGAGAAATGGAAAGGGTTTTTTTTTCTTAGTCTGCCTTTGGATATTGCACAGAGCAAGTTAAAGGTTGATACAGGTTGTTCTTACAGCTCCAGAAAGGATATAATCTGCTGAGACATGTCTTTAGTACAAATGTGCACTGTTCCTTGTACGAACAACAAAGCAAGATAAGTCACAGGGGATGGGCCTAGACTGTCCTAAAGGATTGAAGTGCCAGCGAGAGTGTCTGCAGACTTGAAACTGGGGACTAAAAATATAATTAAAATGCTAAATGCTTTATTGCAATATACAGTGCAATGAAAGCCAAAAAAATCACTTCAGAAACACATGGAGAGCATCATATGTGTGCAGAGAAGAACTTCAGAAAGGCTAACGTGTTATTGAGACATTACTGGTGGAATAACAGCACCCTTCCCCCATCTTTGGAGTATCAAAAGCAATTTCTGTTTCCCTGGACAGAAGACCACTGGGTCAGCCTGGGATGCCCCAGAGAAATGTTTTGCACCATCACATTAAATCATGTCTCATTGTCATTCGTCTATGAATTGTCACATGGAGAGTTGAATCTGAGTTCATTTGTCTTAGGTTAAGGACAGTTCCAACTTTGGAGATTTATAGGGCTTTCTCCAAATTTATTGCGACTTTTTTTTTCTGCAATGCTACTGCACTGAGATTGAATAACACGGACTCAGTAATCTTTCATAGACCCAAACAGTTTCAAAGCTGAATATTCAGTTTCCTTCTACTTTTCAGCTTTGATTACTATACCTGGATAACAGAGGCTCTCCACAGAAAATACGTCAAGTCATTTTCAAATACTGCTGTGCTCCACACTGACTGCAGTGTGGTATTATGACATAAATCCTCATCTCTTCATGATATTAAGACCATACTCAAACTGTGTGCAAAAATCAGGCTACTTAAAACAGTATTTCTGCAGTAAACCTTTTCTGTGGGCGCCCACTGCTGTTTTAGGACTGAGAGTTTTTTAATGCACAATTGCTGTGTAGGTCTCTGGTGGCACTATGTCTCTACAGAAGGTGAAAACTTGGGGATTGTAATCATGACAATGCAGAGGAACCACCATGTGGGGCAGTGCCACATCAGATGCTGTGCACATGGAATAAACCTGTGGTTGCTACTCTGAAACAGAGCTAAAAAAAGATAGATAAAATAATCTTGTCTTAAACGGGTTGGAAACATGTTAGGAACAAATGCCAGGAAGTGGATCTGGGTTAACATTTGGAAACTGCATACATGTCTGGAGGGTGGTTTAACCAGTTCTATTTTTGCTTTGAAGGGGAACAGAAGCACTTTCTCTGTCCATTCTCAGCTGACAGGATCACAACTCTTGGAGGAGGGGGGGGACAGGGAATGAATGGTAAGGCTTATTAAATTGTTCCAGTTATGTCACCGTTTGGATATGGCAGAAAGCTGAATTGAAGTAATTAAGATGCCTTTGAAAACTTTTTTTTTTTTTTTTTTTTTCTCCCGGTGTCAAGTTTTAGAGCAGATTTCTGGGCTGATTTACCTTTTGAAGGGGACAGATATTTCAGATAGAATCTGACATACAATTTCCCATGACACCTTTCCTAATGGCAGCGTTTGGGACAAACTGGGACAGTTGCTGGCAGCCACCTACCAGCTGTGGACCACAGCAGGATTAGATCCCAGATAACAATTTTGCACCTGAATTCTGCAGAATTTACAAAGATGGTGCTATTAGATGAGGACATAGGCAGGTCTGTGCCTTATATTTATGCATGTTGTGTTCTACTTTGCTCTCTTTGAAAAAATTCAGGCATGAAAAGTGTGTTGAGTTTACAGAGAAAACTGGGTGTTTCACGTGGGCAGAAAACAGAGCTGCTCTACTCCATTTGGGTAAATGTCAAAGCTCATGGTTTAGCAGTGGGTGTGAGCAGGGATGAGGATATGCAACATCTCACTAAGTCAGAGACATCCATTCCTTGCTTAACTGAACAAAGTGATTTTTCTACCTACAAGCTGATGACTTTGAAACCACATACTTTTCTTTGAAAACAGTAATTGTGGTGCAAATACAGCTGGTGGACTTTTATCATAGCTATATCATAGGCGTATCACTTGTCTCATCTTAGTTCATGGGCAATATCTTTCATGTGGCTGGACTTCACAACATGATAAACTCTAACTCTGCTTTTCTCACTGTCTCATTTGTAGTGACTGAAGTATTGCAAAGCAAGGAGTTGTCAAACTTTTTTGGTGAGCAGTCATCCAACATGGGGTGAAGAGTGTCCTTCCAATTAATTCTCTTGCATTCCTATTAGGCACAAGCTGTTGACTTTACTCTTTGTCAGCTGTAAAGGTAACTTGAATGGGTCTGTGAAATCTATTTTTAATCATATGAGCACAAAGCACCAGATTTAGCTCTTGCTGACATTGGTTTAAATTGGAAGGATATCTGGTAAAGTCATTAAAACCTATGACAATTTGGGTTAAAACCTAAAATGTAATGAAACTAGGCTAAAGTCAAAATAGCACGGACTTATGTAATTGCAGACATAATTGTTCCACTGAATTTCCTAAGTCATGAAATGTGCTACTGTCTGAAGTTTTTCTGAAGAAGGGTATCAACACCACATATTATCTGCAACATATTTAATTTTTAGAAAGTCATAGCCTTTTTCATTCCTTTGACACAGTGAAAATCTGGAAATCTGGGTCAATTTGTCTTAAAATCAGGGCACTGAGCCCAGTCCTAAATTTTGTCTCTCTTTTATTAGGCTAAAATCCTCCTTCTGCTAGAAGTACAAATTTACTTACCTGATTTTCATCCATGCATCCATCCATATGCTAATAAATCTCTCATCAGTGCAGGATTTCAGGGCTCCACTGAATATTTCTACTAGTCTTAAAAATGAAGGAGCTTTAGTAACCCCATGTACTGTAATTTCAGTGCTTAACTGAACTAGATTCAGCTCTGTGTTTTCCAAAGAAATTTGATCACATCTGGATAAGGGTAATTTAAAAGGTACTTTTCCCCCCCTTGCTTCTCCTACTTATCTGATGTTGTTAAACACTCAGATTTGTTCTCTCTTACTACTCTGTGACTTTGTGGCTGTAGTGACAAATCACATTATATTTCACCTTCTCCTTTGGTGTGGCTTTCTGAAGGTTTGCTTTCTTCAGAGCTCCTTGTTTTAATCTTTCATTATGCCATGTGACGGAAGGGGAAAATGATAAGGAAGAAACTGTATTTAAACTGTCCCACTGGTGAATTTTTGCCCATCTGTTTTGAAATATATGATAGTGATCAATGCCTCTTTGCCTAGAACCTCTGTACCTGGGCATTTTGTACTTCTTTATGTTTATCTATTGTAAGATAACATTGGATAACATACAGTAAGACTGTAAGATAACATTAAGATGGAACAATAGATGTAGAGATAATACTAATTATTATTTATTTTACATGTTATATAAAACCACAGAAAGGAAATGCAGGGCTTTCTCACCATAAAAAATGTTACTTTATTTGGCTACTTACTTTGTAAGAAGTTTCAGACTCTGACCAATATTTTTGGAGCTGTATGGACATCTAATGGTGTAGCAAAGGATTGGTGAGTGTGTTTTTCAGCAGTATTCCCTTGTCTTTTAGAAAACATCCATAGGTTCTTAAATCTATTTTTAGACTACCTCCCACTCCAAATAAAACACATAATGCAGTGAAGAAGTCAGTGCAAAGATTTACCACCCTAGACGGGATTCAGGTGTGTTTTTACATGAAAGCATATCTGACCTGTATTCCAGCTGTTTCTCCACTGGGTTGTCCTGTTGGTCATAAAAGTCCTTTGGTCTAAATGCCTTTGGTCCTGTGTCATTTCTGTCACACTGCCAGAATCCCCCAGACTCCCTGGGGCACCTGTGATTAGGCAACTGAATTGCTTACAGAATTCACTCTGAATTGCCCTGTGGCAATTTCTCAAAGCCAGGAGCACACCTGAGGGAGCTTGGGGAATATTTAAGACCAGCTTTCATGGAGGCAGAAATCCACAGTCAGGATGAAAAGCACAGTTCTTGAGCTTTCAGTGACATTGGAGGTGGAGTAGGGATGGGTGCCTTTGTGGTCACAGTGACTACACACTGGGTGCAAATCCCAAGCAAAGAGTTGCTGACGTTTTAATTGTAAATATTAGGTGATATAAAGGAGAACTAAATTCTGCCCTTTGGACTGAAGAAAATTCTGATCTAGATGTACATAGACCTGAGGAGAGAAATTGGCTCTGATGTGCCATCCTGCCTGGCTGAGTAGAAAGAGAAAGCAGCCATATGACTCATAATTTCACTCATCTGCTACTAACCAGATATCCCTCTAACATCACAGTGCAGAACAGCCTCTTAAATGGATGGGAAATCACTCCTCTGGCATGAATGGCCTCTGCCATTTAGGTCCTTTATTTCAATACTTTTCTCTGCAGGTTAGTCATAATATAGGGCACAAAGGAATGTTTTAAAGCTATCTACAATCTGAGGAGCCATATAGGGTTTGGTTCCAGGTGCCAGGAGACTTTTCCAGCCGCAAATCTCTCATGACACTGCAGCCTGCTCTATGAGAGCAGGTAAAGCAGCACTAACTCACTGCCATGGTGGGACACAGCAAATGTCAGCAGCGGGCATCCGCACCCTCCCTTACACAACCCAGCTTTGGATTGCCTGAAATGCTCACTTGTGAGGGTGAAGCATGTCCTGCTATCCCGTGCTGTGGGGCCGTTTATTTCACATGCACAGTGACACCGTTCTTAGGTGCTTATCATGCTCGGGAATGTAATTAAGTCTTAAAATCAAAAGCAACTCTTCCAGGAAAACAACTCTTTGGATATATCACAGAGCTCAGAGTTTATCTTGCTTCCCTTGTTTCTGCTAAGCACAAGCATTCTGCTTGAGTTTTCAGAGCAAAGCTGATTTCTTTGTTTCTTGAGCATCATCAAAAGCAATAACAGCTCTGGTGGACACATTATATAATAGCAACACAATGTGCTCAGCACAGCCTTAATGCTGTGTAGTCGTCTATACCCGTGTGAAAAGTGGCTGCAAACTGACTGTAAAATTCTCCTCTGACCTTATGCATACCTGTGGGGAATTCTGCTTTGGGAGCTTTTTATATAGTTTTCATGGAGTGGAGGAAAAGTTCAAGGCAGTTGCGTGTCTGGCTTCTCTTCCTCCACAGCGTTATTTTGCATTTAATCATGCAACTCTGTTGCCTTGAAAGCACAAGGGACTCTGTAAACAAATGTATTTATGATGCACAAGTACTAATAGATTCATTCCCATTCTTCTTACTGTGCTGCCTGTGTAAAGCTGAAGGGAGTGAAAAGCAGCAACTTATTCTTGCCGACAAGTAGATGCATAATCCCTGAATGCACTAGGAAAGCCATCCATTGAGGAAGAAAGCAACATGTTTGCAGACTCCACACCCCATTATCGGGTGATTTGTTAAAGCTGTCACTGCATACAAATCTGTTGCCATCCTCCTCGACTAAGGGGAGTTTTCCAAATAGTTGGCTGCAGACTTTATTCTGTCTGAATGGAGAATTTTTTCCCCCTAAAATATGCTGAAAGCCAAAATACAGGAAAGTTAAATTGTGGTAGCAAAGAGCCCTAAGACTCCATTTATTTGCTTCCCTAAATAATTACCTATCTCATTTTTAGTAGCATGGCTCTATTATTGATTGGACTGTAATATACAACCCTTACCTTAATGAAGAAAATGAAGATCATTTGTCATTACTTCTATTAATGCTTGCAGCTGCTGGAATTTGGATTTTGTAATGCTATACACAGAAAAATATCTATATTCATCTGTCTATGCTGCATTCTGTTTTTTAGCAGCAGTAGCCTAAAAAAGATTGGAAATAATTTACATATACATTCCTTTTCAGCTAATCACTTTAAAACAACTCCCTAATCATAAATTAATCTTCACAAGTTTCTGGTCAGTGGGGAAAGACTTCTCCTGACTTCACCCGTGGTATAACTGAGGAATATAGAAGATGTGATGCTTGCTAAGTCCATAAAGAAAGTCTTGTGGAAATGGGGATGGAATGCAAATATTTGGGCTTTCTGTCCACTTTGTTAAACATAAAACATTGCTTCTTCCTAGAGGCATGACTATTAATACTCTGAGGTTAATGGCCAAGTGAGTGCAAATCATAATTATATTGTGAAAAAGATGGATATCACTAAAATATTTGTCAACAGTTGTTTCATTTCTCTAAAGGAATAAAATAAAACCCACCAAAAACCTCAGCAATTCATCAAGGACTTGTGGCTTCTCTGCGTAGTTATGTGACATTAATTTTGTTGTTATTGTCTTTAGGGTGTTTCTAAATGCTTCTGACAGCACAGGTTGTGCTCTCTTCTGATCTGTGTTGACATGACAAATCTGGGGAGGATTTCCTGTTGGTGTAAATCAGAATAGCTCCAGTTGGAATAGCTTGAATACACAGATGTCAATGTGCATGATATTTGGATATTTTCAACATATTTTCTCATCCCACATTTTGTTTCCAGATGCCAACAAATAATGTTAGATTTCTAAAAAATCTTTTAGAAAGCAGTTTCATTGCTGTATTTTCCTTGAGACTATTTTAAAAGAAGGTTGGCAGTCTGAAATTTCATTAAAACAGGAGAAAAGAAAAGGGAGTGTGTTCTTTTAACGAGTTAGAGAGCAAAGAATCTCCAGATTGATACAGAACTTATTGGTTTCTCTGATATAATTGATTGGACCACCTGGTGCCCAAGGGCATCTGCTAAGCTACAGAGTTGAACTAACTTTGATCATGCAAAAGCAAGATTGGACTGTGCACTTTCCTCCAGTGACTGGAAAATGGTTACCAAGAAGGGAGGAATTGGCATATGTGATCTGTTTCTACTGTGCTGCTTGACTAGTTACTGATAATTCAGCAATCTGACAGGCTATGGCTTGGGAGAAGCTAAGTCATGTTAGATTACCTCTTTTAGCCTAAAATGTAACAAGATGAAATGTAAGAAGTTGTGACTGAAGTGAAAATAAAATAAAATAATAAATAAAAGCATAAATGATATCACCCTCCTGAAATGAAAAGCTCTTCTCTTCTCATTGTATTTAATTTGTGAAGCATGAGATAGGAAACCTGGGACTGCCAAGTTAGTTCAGGAAAGAAGTGGGAAAATTGATTGAAAATTTCAGAAACTTTTTTCCATGCTGTAGAAAATGACATTTTAAAGAATGACAACAACAACCAAAAAGTCATTTTATGTGATGTGCAGCCATGGCAGTGACTGGAACTGGGACCTGAATGATTTTGATTCATTGCTCTCCAGGTATTGGGGAGCCCCATAGGAACACTTTGGAGGACAGTGCAAAAGCTAGGGTGGTATTATCCTCGCTGACAAATCAAACTTCAAAAAGACAAAGTGTTCTCTAGAGCACAAGGGTCACTGGTTTGTCCTGAGTCATCATTGCAGAGGCAGGAGACAGCTGGTGGCACTGAGAAATAACCAATTCCTTTAACAACTGGCTGCTGTGTGCTTAGTTTGGCATGCATATATGGTCACATAAGTATACATTGCAGTATTTTAAAATCTGTGTATGTCTCTGTTGTCTGTGCTTATTACTGTCATCTTGTGAAATCAGTCCTTTCATGAAATAATTAAAGGTTTCAGGCATTTTTGCCAACTGACTGGCATTACAGGTGTTCTGGATCATATGCCTGTTTCACTTGGTTTCATAAACTGACAGAAGGTGAATCCTGGCATTATCCATGTGCTTTCACACTGTGGTTATGTGGGAAATAACGTCTCCAGCCACTTCTTACTATTCAGGGAATTAATAAACAACAGCAGTGATATGGAGCAAAAGAGCAGTCATGCATTTTTCAGTCCTTTGGAAATTCCCTAGCCATGGGACCACGTGCCCTTTTGTTGACTCTCCTTCTGGGAACTTTTTTACACACTGAAAATATCTCCAAGTAGGTTGTCTCCTTTTAATATCTGTATTCCTCATAGGCTATTTTTTTCAATTTGCTCACTGGAGTGTGAAGGAGAAACTGTTCTTCAGGTGGAAGTCTCTTCTATTTGACTCCCACACAACACCAAAATCCTGCTTATATCCAGGAGTGCTTTAGGGCAGTAGTGGGTTCATTTTCAGTTTCAGATCAGGACATATTAGGATTCAAAAATTCTAGGAAAGGCTGTAACACAAGTAACTGAGCTACTGAGGTACTGGAGAGAAGGGCAGGGAAGCTGATGAAGGGTCTGGACCAAAAATCAGATGAGGAACAGCTGAGGGATCTGGGGGGGCTCGGCATGGAGGAAATCAGGATTAGGGGGAGTCGTCTTGCTCTCGACAACTCCCTGAAATGAGGTTGTAGCCAGGTTCAATCAATCTCTTTTCCCAGGGAACAAGGGACAGCATGAGAGGAAATGGCCTCAAACAGCACCAGGGGAGGTTAAATTGAATATTAAGGAAATGTTCTTAGCTGAGTGACTTGTCAAGCACTGGAACAGTCTGCCCAGGGAAGTGGTGGGATCGTTGTCCCCATGGGTATGTAAAGGGCCTTTAGGTGTGGCACTCTGAGACATGTTTAGTGTGGACTTGGCAGTGCTGGATTAATGGTTGGACTTGATGGTCTCAGACATCTTTCCCAACCTCAATGATTCTATGATTCTGCGAATTTGTGAGATTATGAGATTGACCTGATTAAAGCCAACTCACTCTCTCTTTTCCAGGTGTGCAGCAAGGTCTCAGGTCACATCTGCAGCTCCATTTCTTGTCCATAATAAGTTAGTAATAAATAATAATAATAAAGGAATCATAAGGCCTGAAGTCTCATCAAATCTGCATTGCTGTTGCAGTACCTGAGTCCACACCTGTTTTCCTTCCACTCCTAGATTTTCCCTCATTTTGACAGGCCATGAGTATTCTGCCGTAATAGCAGCACTCTTCAGAGGTTTTTCAGCTGGGATGGACCATGGTCTCCACCTGATTCAGGTGCTCATTAATGGAGTCCAGCACACCATCAGCTGCTCTCCTGGGTTCCTCATTCATGTGCTGACAGGAAGGGTTTCCTTAGCAAGTAAGTGTGGGCTGCAAGTCCCAGCACCAGCAAGAGTTAAACTGTATGGTTATCACCGAAGGTGGAATGCCTGCAGCAAACTTCCTTCCCCTGTAATCTGTTTTAGGGTGTTTTTTAAAAAGCATTTACTTTTTAAAATGGACAGAAAGAAATCCCTTTCTGAAATAGTCTAAGTTTTGAAAATAAATGTTAGCTCTGTGATGTGTATTGCTGTGTAGCTTCACGCACAAATGTGAGTATTGAGTATATAGCTTTAAAAAGAAACAATAAAAATATTGTTTCATTTGTCTCCAAGAGAAACTAGCTTTTGGCATGTCCCCCAGTGTCTAGCTATGTTATTTGGTAATTTTCTGAAATAATTGAAAATTTTCGTTGTGTCTGGGATTGAAACAGGCATTTCATGAAATGACTGAATATTTTAGATTTTTTTAAAAATTACTATTTTACTGACTATATGGCTACAAAATACACACATGCAGATTTATTGAGGAAAGAAGGGGGATCAGTGGTTTCAGTCCTCTGATTACTCCATTTTCTTCTCTCCATCTGCCCCAGCCAGGCCTAGTCTTCAGTGCTATGCTTCACAGGAGTTTTCTTTGGCTTCAGAACAACAAAATGCTGCCACTCTTTGTGGATCTTGTGATAAGTTCTGCTTCCACTTACACAGAGACTGGGGCCCACAAGCTTTTTGCAACTTTTTTCTGTGGAGCACAAACTTGTACCTCACTTTTACTTATTTATGTCAGACCTGCCTCTGTGCCTCCTCACTGCCTCTATTTCAGCAGATTGTGCAACCCTGGTTATGGATGAGTAAAAACATAGGGATTATTATATTGAAACAAACAAAAAAATTGTGGGATTTGGATCTGGCCCATAAGAATTATTTCAAAATACTCTGTTCCAAGAGGTAGTGTGCCCACAGACAAAGGGCTTGACAGCTTGAGTGTGTTTCACTGTAAGGCTGATCCATTATAGCCCAGGGCAAGATATGATCATGGCCACACCTTATTTGACAGACTTTAATTCTGTAGGGTAGGGAAATTAATATTTTGACCAAACCCTCGTATCATTTTGGATAGTTGTTTACTTCAAATATTTTCTCATGGATCCTGGAATGTAGGGGGAATTCAGTAAATTGATCAAGAATTATTTTCCAGACTGAAGTTCTTTTGCCTTAGTCTTGTTCTAATTCTGGATATCCGTGTATTTCAAGTTACAGACAGATTATATAAATTTGAGATCCAGATTTAGTAAGTCTCTTGCTTGTATTGATTTTTGCATGAATTTGAAATGTAAATTCAATGTCTTTCTGGTCCAAACACGAGAAGTCATGATTCTACTTAACTGAAGGAGGAACCATATTTGGCAGCATCTAGGAAAGATAATGCATTCCAGGTAATCATTTCATGCTTCATTGGCTCTTTCCAGTAAGATAATGAATAAAGGTGCAAGCTTTCTTTTTCCTGAAGCTGATTAATTATCTCCACAAAATTTACTTTATTCATGTAGTGATCATCTGAGGTTAAACAAATCCCTGAGTATTCAATGTAGTTGTAGTCCATTAAGAACAGATCTACTATGCATCCATCCACCCTTTAAAAAAAAAATATGGTATTTTTGTCAGCAACATTTGGGCTAGAAGCAATTAATCTTGTATTACAAGGCAAGATGAAACTGAGGAGAACCAAAAAAAAATGACTTCACTAACATAGGCTAAGACAAGATCAGTTAGATAGGAACTAATAATCTCTGCACATTTTTACATTAGTGTCCCACTCCTGATACAATGCTGTAGATACCTGAGACCAGATCTACAAGGTCATGTAAGTTTGTAATTGGTATTGATTTAAATGGAAGCAGGAAAATCTACATAAATTTCTGGATGGGAACTTTGGACTTTAAATTATTTTCCTGTGACTGATATAAAAATGGAGTCCAGGTCCAGCCACTCATTGCAACTTGTTGATGTCACTTGGCCTGATGATCACCCCTGTCTTTTTTTTTCAGGATGAGCTCTGTAATGTCTGAATATCTTGGAGAGACAATTAGCACAAAAGATTAGCTTCAGACTAAAACACTCTTCCCAAATAAAAAATATTTTAAAAGCTGCTCCATTTAATACAAACAAATATCTACATGATATGCACTCATAAAAAATAGATTATTCTTCATTGTGGCCAAAGGAGTGCATTGGTATTATGACTAGCTAAATCTTATATATAATATATTCTTTACAGTCATAATGCAGCAGAAAATTTAAAGGAGAAACTGTGGTAAAGGACTTGCAGTCCTAAAAATCCTTAGGCATTCTGAAGTTATATCAGTTATTAATTTGACTGCCAAAATTTTTGCTATGGTTTTTATATCTGGATTGTCCTTATTACATATTACATGCAGCTCTTATAGACCTTTCTTGTGTAAATCATCAGTTAAAATTTCAGCATCTTTTGAAGTCTGAAAGAATCTTGCAGATGGGGTGTGCGAGCTTAAATGGACATAGTTGAGTGAAAATCCAGAGAAGGAACTCCTGAGTCTTAGGGTTTTTTTAAATTCAGTTGATGCAGACATTAAAAGAACACACCCTTTGGCTAGATCTGCAAAGATGCTCAGGCTGAACTTATAAATCTCACAGCAATTCCAGGAATACAAATCTAAAATCCTGTATTAGTTCCTTCATCTGAGGAAATGGTCTCTAGTTGCACCAGGGGAGGTTTAGGCGGGATATTAGGGAAAATTTCTTCACAGAAAGGGCTGAAAAGCATAGGAATGGGCCGCTCAGAGAGGTATGGAATCACCAAACCTGGAAGTGTTCAAAATGCTGTGCATATGGCACTTGAGGATGATGATTGAACTTCTTGCTCTTAAAGGTCTTTTCCAATGTTAATTGTTCTATGATTCTGTGAAGGATGAGCAGAAGGCTGTTTGTATTAGTGACTCTGTGTCTCCACAGAGAGAGTCAGGGAATACACCTGGGTCAGTAAAAATTGCCTGGTGGAAACATTTATGTTCCTCTGTTGGCTGTGATGCTGCTGTGTTAGCACTGATACCTAATGTTAAATTAGGCAAGATGCATCTGTGCTTCTTTCAGAGACATCTGCTATACAGACATCCAGATTCCCCCAATCCAAACTTTGATGACTCTGTACAAACTCTACTGGTTTGTAAAAACCATAAACTAAAACTATCCTAGGTTTGAGTTTTGGCCAATGGAAATGATAACAGGGTGACTCCACCCAGCAGAAGTTCAAACTACACTGTTAAGTGGCTGTGGATCAAAGAGGGATATCCTCATCTGAGTGTCAGAAATTTGGAAGGATGAATCTGGCCTGAATTATGATGTTTGTAATAAGCTAATGGCTAACAATTCTGCCTAGAGAGGTAGTTAAATCCCCTTGAAACCCAACAACAGTGTAAAATTATGACCAACTTCCCACAATAAGATGGTCCTTATTATAAACTTATTAAATTGGTTTTTTTGTATCTTACTTCTATGCTGACATGTCTTACATGGATGATCTGCATATGTGTGGTAGAAAGAGAGTGTCTGAGGACATGACTCTCCATGGAACTCAGCATCCACCTATATATTTCTGTTGAAAGTCACAATCTGTACTGTGGAAATGGTGAATTTCTGGCAAGTGAGGGAGTGGAGGTGGGTGGAACACACACTCTGAACCTCATATACCAGTACAAAAAGATAATGACATAAACATAATTTAAAGTTTTTTAAATTTTGGAATATGTTACCTAGATATTATTATATCAGTACAAACCACCACTGAATTCTTTAATCTCCAGATAAAATCCAAAGATGACATTTAGACCTAATTGAAATTATCAATAATATTATCAGAGATCTAAGATTTTGTATGGTGGGTTTTCCAAATGCTCAGCACCACTCAGATTATGGCCTGTGTATCGAGTTGTCAACAGACGAAGGCATTCTCTCCCAAATACATTCATGATGTTTTTTAAGTGAAATTAGGTTTTAATTTAAAGTATTTTCCTTTGAATTTGAAATAACAGCCATTGATTTTTCTTCTTTTAGGCTTTGATAGAGAAAAATCAGTAGACAAAGGCTGTGTACAATTAACTACAAGTGAAGGGCTAGTTGACCTCAGCTGAGCCATTGATGAGGGTGAGGCTAATGGGGAAAAATTGATCTCTTCATAATTTGTCAAGTGAAGTGTGGTTAGCTAAAAAATCTCATTATCAACACTGTTCTTGGGAATAATAAAAAATATCTGTTAGTCAATTTTATTATGCTCTTCCTAGGTAGAAGGTAGTTGTCAGTCACTATATAGCCCAATGATTCTGACATGTAGGTGTCACACAAAGTGATCAGTGATGTCATTCTCAAGTTTCTAGCAAAGGAATAAGTAAATCCATTTTCTCAAAATAAAGAGATGCAATTCAATAGAGGGCAATAAGGATTGCTCTTCAGGGGAGACCTATGAATTAATTTGGGAACTCACATGTTCTTTGGCCTCTCACAAAGTACAATGGGCTTTTACTTTCTTTTTTGGCCATAAAACATCTATCATAGGACTCATTAAAAAGTCCTATTAATTATGTTTCTGTTAGTTGTGTCCCTCATGCACTTGGGAAAAGTGTGAAGTGTCTTTTAACTGAAGGCACTCTTCGTTTATACGTGTAATACTTTCTTGCCTGGGGAAACAAATGATGTCTCCATAGGGTGCCTAGCCCAGCATGGAAGCACGATCTCTATGTAAACCTGATATGTAGGACACCACTGGAGAGTGTGCCTTGGATATCAAATGCAAAACCTCTGTTGATTGAACCCTCCTGGAGACAGCTACAGAAAAAAATATTCTCTGTAGATCAAATGAAAGCAAACAGTAAGTCTTGGATGGAGGTAACACTTCTGTATGGCAGAACATGATGGCTGGGGCTGAGCTGAAGGCTGTCCATGCTGTTCAGTGGTCCCTGGCCACCACTTTTGTCCTGACCAACTATTGTTATTACTAACAATTATATGGTCAGAGCTTTTAGAACATTCTCCTCATGGTATGGGTTTCGCTGTCATGTTTTGGAAAGTAAGAGAGTTTAATGACATGGGGATGGCCAGCCCTGATTAGATGCCCTGCAGGAACAGTCTTATGCTAGCAACAGGAGTAACACATACAGCCTTTTCAACAGAAAAAAAGATATTGTTGTCCATACTGTTCTGGGTTAGGACTTCACTTATTACATCTGAATTCCCATCCTAACTCAGCTGCTGCCTTTTGGCTTTGGTCACATCCCTTCAACAGCCTTTATCAGTTGACTTCCCTTGCATATTTTTGATAACTGAAACAAATGTATTTCACAGATCTATGAGAAATATATATTTTATATCTATAGCTATCTATTTGTATATATGCACATATGCATGAAGAAATTAGGTATGTGATTAGGTATGATAATTGGAATAGTCTGTAATTTTCAGTGTAATTATTATTTTGTCCAGTCATTTATTACAAGCAATAACTCTTTTCTTTTTTATGTACAGCTGTGCCCATGGATCAGATGCAAACACCATTCGTGCTTAACAGTCTTGTTCTTTGGAAGCATTGTACAAGTTGAGGCTTTTAATACCTTTGAAGAGGCCAAAATAAATTATTTTTTTTAATAATTGAAAATATTTAGTGAAGATTTCTTATGAACATACGTAAGCCTATGGGTACACCTCTGAGCTCTTCAAATCACAGGTAGCTTTAGATATTTGACTTCTTTAACTTGGGTAAGCCTGATCATTTGTGTCACATGGCTTTCTTTCTAAGTTGTATTTGTAAAATTAACTAAAAAGGGACAGGTGTCATTTGTGGAACAGGGTGGTTTGCAATAAATTGTGTTCTGTACGTATTTTATAACTATTCATGTTAGTTTCATTATGCCAATATTATTTTAAATAACATCTGTTAAGCTAAGTCAGTGATTATCTAAAAGAACTTTCACAGATGCCCTTTTTTCACTGCTCAAATGAGTGGGGTGAAGTAATGAGAATTCCTGCAGAAAGGATGGCATTGCTTCTTGTTCTGTTCACAAAGTGTCCACCAATACTCCCTAAGGGGACTGGTAAAGTTGCTTAAACTCTCTCAAAAGGCAGTAAAAGGGATCTCACTTTTAAAACATAGCCTAGGGAAATACAGCAGCACATAAATTCCTTTGGAAATTGCTTGTCAGGTTCATTTGGAATGGTAAAAGCCAGAATGAGCTTCCAGCTAATAATTATTTCTGAGTGGGAGGGTTGTCGGAACTCTGGGGAAAAACAAAAGATTTGAGCGCTAGTAGTGAATTTGTTTCTGGAATGCTTTGCAAAACATTTGTGATTTTTTTTTAACCCCACCCACAACTTTTAAAGTCTGCTGCAGCACTGGGGACATTATCATTGAGTTGCCAGGGTCCTGGATCAGGCCTGTAGACTCCTCACAGTCAACAAGGGAAAAAAGATCTGATTTTTCAGTTAAAAAGTTGTGTGACCTGTTACAACTGGCTGTTTAAGCATTACGTGTATGCAAATGCCATTAAGAAGCAATGCTATGTAATTATCAATATGCAAGACTTAGTGAGCTGGTATTAAAAAAACCCCCAAAATAAACACACTTAACGATTTGGGAGTAATAAATGCGGCTAAATGCTTCTTTAATGGGCACTGATTCCCTTTTGGTGCCCAGTGAACTCAGTAGACAGTCACAGTGATTTCTCTGGGCTTTGATGGGTGGGATTCATCAGCCTAAATGTAGACATGTGCATCTGACCTATAGCTTACCTTCACTTTGTAGTCAGGGATGGTAAGGAAGCTATTTGTTTATGGTTGGGGTAGAAAGCAGCTTGATTTAAGATGCATTTCATCTCATCCTAATTTAGATGTTTGAAAGAGATTTTGTGAATTCTTTCCTAAAACTAATCATTTGTCTCCATTGGCTCTAAATGGAGCCAGAGTGACCAGTTGAGATGGAGATGAATCCCCCTCTCACTGAGTGGAAAGGTCAGCATCTGCTGTTTACACAAGCTGCTTTTTGCATGAGTTGTGCTACAAACCCACCAGCATGAGATTCTTCTCCTTACACAAAGTGCCTCTTAGTGCCCCAACAGCATATATAAGGCAAACTAATGCAAATGAATATTTTTCTCCTGTCAAAATTGTGCCATTCTGTGGTAAATGATTCTTGGAACACACAGAGATACTTGAAAACTGAAGCTCAGCTGAAAAACTAAAGCAATTTTTGAAAGTGTGGAAATAATTAAGCACTGAAAAAAAATTGTGATTTTCCATTTCAAAGTGACATTTCAGTTGGAAAAGTGGCAAACTTTGGTCATTTGAATTTACTTCAAATCGATGAGTAAAGCACCGACATAAAGTCTATTCCTTATTTGAAATATCTTTTAAATTTTTGTAAAACATATTTTATGATCTTGTATTTTGTATTTTTTTTACTCCATGAACAAACAAAAAAAGGGCCCCCGAAATCAGATCTTCTTTTTCCTCAGCACAAAGTAATTGGTGTTACACCCTAACAGGATGCTTTGTCTAAAGTTCATGTATTTGTAAAACCTGTGATGTGTTTGCTTTATCTCCGTATTTCAGCACTTGTGTAGTCTTTGCCTAGGGGCAGGTTTTCATCAAAATTTCTTGAAGTGCTGTAGCAAGGGACCACAGACACAAATGCCTTTTAATGTTACTGTCCTCAGCAGGCTGCTATAGAGCTGGAGCAAACCCACACATGTCAATGAGTTACCTGAAGTCAAAACTTGTGCAGCAGTTTGGGACATTAAGTATGGAGATTTGCAGATACCCACTTGGTTCAAGTGGGGACAGCAAATAGCAGCACATCCACTGCAGCTAACAGAGCCATACTCTGGTAACACTTTCTGCTTCTCACTTAGTGGCAGCACAGTTCAGCCTTTTCCGCTCCTTATGCCAGGGCCTCCCCCTGATCACGCTGTTGGCAGCCAGGGGAAGCTCCTTATTCTGGAGAGAGGATGAGGTCTCCCCTGCTTGCCTTCTGTTCAGCATTGCTCTGTGGTGCATGCAATGACTCTAATGTATTCACGCAAGCAAACTTCCCAGGGAAGCCCATATATCCTTGAAGTCAGGAATTCTTGGTTTATTTTGGGTTTTTTTCCTTCTTATTTTTTCCTCTCTTTTCCTTTCTAGAAATAGATTCATTCTCTGGTAGGCTGAGAACAGCCACTGACCGTGTTCCTGTGCTGTTGAAAAATTGCCGTTAGAAGTGTTTGCTGACATCTAATCAAGGCAGGGATGAGGGATTTCTTAAAAACAGTACTGATGCGTGTCAGCTTGCTTTGCTTGGTCAGTTGTTGTCACCTCAGCTTTAAAGAATTTTAATTACAGTAGCTGTTATGAACACATTCCCTTAGGGAAATATCATTTTCTTATATTTGAATTGATTTGTGTGAGCACACTTTCCTTTCTCCTTAGAGCAACTTGTCTCATGGTTTGAAAGCTGAGCTATCCAAACTCTTCCAAATTTGTGAGCAGATGCTACTGGTGGGACTCCCCTGTGTGCCAGTCATTTTTTTTCCCCAAAAGGGTGTGTGCACACAGGCAGGCTGTGGGCTCGCAGCTGTGCACGAGGAGGCTGAATCCAGCCTCAGGAGCAGGCAGCCAGAAGGGAAAAATCTCTTAGTGAGTTGTCATCATTGCTCTTAGACA
The DNA here is from genome assembly GCF_027579445.1 of Ammospiza nelsoni. Lineage (NCBI taxonomy): Eukaryota > Metazoa > Chordata > Aves > Passeriformes > Passerellidae > Ammospiza > Ammospiza nelsoni. Next base: position 72,690,807 of record NC_080635.1, read on the forward strand.
ATCCCCAGTGACCTCAGGGTGTCTGCTTCATGCTAGAAATTTTGGAGTGGAAGATTTTATGTAAAAGTGCATAAAATGAAATCTCCTGTTTGCCTGAATTCCTACTGAAAACAGGAATTTCATCTCCAAGTTCTCTGTGGCACTTCTGAACTGTTTTTGAAAGTTACTATAATCACCGATATATTTGCAATACATCAGAGCTGTGTCCCTGTGGTAGTTACATCAAGTTGTATTGGTAGAAAGTTAATACGAGGGTGCGTTGATTTAAGCATTTGGATATTTTCCATACACTTCAAGCCATTTGGCAATAGTGTTTACTTGGAACCAGAAAGAATGGAAACTTGCTTGATATGGGAATGTGATTTTTCATTTTAAATGCCTTTCTTCACATTTCTCTCGGATCTCAGTTGCAGATAACTGCCCTCAAAGGATGGCTTTCCAACAGCTTCATATTCTTTATCTGTAGAAGTTGCAGTAGCTCTTTGGTTCTTAAGCCAATGACAATAACAGTCTGATTAATTTCTCTTCTACTTTGTACCTTCTATAATGCTCCTGTTACCATGATCAGTACTTTTATCTCAGGGGACAGATGAATTTCTTGTATTTATGACTGTTTACTCTGCATGGCTTTTTTTTTTTTAGAGAACAGAGAATTGCATTTCCAGTTTATTCACCTTCTCATACCTTCAAAGCTGTAAGCCATGTTCTATCAACCATAAATGCACTTGATTCCTTGGAGTACATGCTCTGAATTTACAACGGTGTGGTACAGAAAAGTCTTTTGAGACATTAATTTCATATTTCAGTTTATTCTACTTGAATTATGAGCCAAGTAATAAATCTACATTATTTATCTGCACTGGTGATTCCCAGCCAATTGTGTAGGTTACACTTTGAGGCAGCTGTCTTCGATGCTGTGTCTATTAAAAGATATTACAAAGTTTTTCCTTTCCCTGATTGTAGAGTTTATGTTGTTTGAGAGGTCTTGTTAAGACTTTCAATTGTATGTATTCCTACAGTGTCTTCAAAATTGTGTAAGCAACTTGTCCTTATCCCATCAGTGTGTACTTTCTCAAGACAGATTAAAATTTCATTAGAAGTTTGACTTTTTGAGACCTGAATCTTCTTCAGAAGGTAGAAGCACCATAAATATGGGATTATGAGTGTCTAAGCACAGATTATAGCAGGTCTTACTATAAAGATTTAGGATTTTGGGCAGTTTTTCCATCAGTCTCCATCAGAAAGATTAGACATGAAGAAATGGCTGGCAAATTAACAGTAGCTAAGGGGAAGAACTCGTGGGGAAATGGAAAAAGACAGTTTAGAGGCCGTTCAAATTAGATCAGTTGTTCTTGATTAAATCTCCCATATAAGACCTAGGAAGTCTCAGTAGTTCTCTGACCTCTGAGGATGGTCATTGTAGGATAGGTAAATTATAGGCCAGTTAGGCGATCATCTATTACCAGGAAGATACTGGTGAAACTAACAGAGCTAGAAACCTAACAGTACGATAAGCACCATGTCAGTATAACTTGAGAAGATCAAATTATATCCAACAAAAATAATTTGCATGTATAATTAGGAAAAAAACAGTGACCAGGAGAGGAGAAACTATGTAACTTGACTCTAATGAAAATTGATCTTGTCTAACAGGACACTCTTAGTAGCAAATGAGGTTTATAAATCTGCCATAAAGTGAGAGCAAAACTACTAGGGATAAAAAATAGATTAAGGGATTAAGGGTCCATTCTCAAAGTGAAAGAAAGACTGCTTGCTCTAGGGATTCTCCTGCCTTGGAGTGTATGAAATAGTTTCATTAATCACCTTGCAAGGTGAAAGGGGGAGAAGAGCTGTAATATCTGCAGACTCTACCAACGAGGAAGGGGATTGCAAGGGGGAGACTGAAAGCAAGATTAAAAAGATTCATGTGTGTCTTGACATGCTAAATAAAAAGTCTCAGGGAAATATAGGACACAACTCCTCAGTGAGGAGAGGTGCAGAGCACTATCCTGTGGAATAATTAATTGCATACACATAAGAAAGAGAGCGCTCTTGGCAAAGCAGAAGTTCAACAGATGCCACTGAAGCCCTAACTAAATGTGAGTGAAGAAACTCATGCTGTGAAAAGTAAGCCACATACTAGAGTATATGGCAGACGTACTCTAAGTTTTACTCCTTCTGCTTTACTCAGCATTCATAAGACCTTGTTCTGTTCCCAGTTTTGAGCAGTGCACAGTAACAGATGGACCAACTGGAGGGAGTCCAGCAGAGTGAGTGCTGGTAATCCACAGATGTAGAAAACATGACCTTTAAGGTGAGATTGGAGGAATTTGTTTTGCTTAGCCTAAAGATGAAAATACTGAGTAGGACGTGGTAACAGTGCTCTTTAGGACTGCCAGCAAAAGGAAAGAAATGATCAGTTCCCTGTGTCCACAGACATGACAGGAAATAATAGCTTAAAATGTAGCATGGGTTATTGAGGTAAGACATTAGATAAAAGCATGTCACTCTAATGATAGAACAAGTCTCTGTCTGGAATGATTTAGATATAGCAGATCCTGACTTTGGACCAGGGCTGGATAAGACAAAATTCTCAGCCAGAGATATGTTCCTTTGTGGTGAAAGCATTACTGCAGCAAATGAGGCATGAAGCACCTCTCTGTCCCAGAAGTCACACACTTGAAATGAGGCACAAAATAAAATGTGAACTAAAAAGTTGAAAGTCACTGGAATCGTTGATGGCAAGGGTCCTTTCAAAGCCCACTTTCTCTGACTTTAGAGTGGGTTTTTACATAACTGGATTAGGAGTGCTTATCAAACCTGATTTTCTTTTATAACAAGGTAACCTGCTTGATCAAGAGAATCCAGTTGATGGAATCCCTTTGGATTTCAGTAAATCTTTCTATATGTCTCTCACAGGATCCTTCTGGACAGCACTCAGCTGTATAAACACATCATGCCATGGGTGAGCTACTGGCTCATGGCTCAGGCATAAAGTGTAACATCAGACTGGTGACCTGTCAGTACTGGGGCTCCACAGGGCTCCATCCTCAGCCCTGTGCTCTGCAGCAGCTTCATTGATTACCTGAATGCAGGACTGGAAGAGACACTGAGCAATTTTGCTGACAATATAAATTTGGGAGGAGCTGTTGACTCCCTTGAGGACAGAGAGGCCCTGCATAAAGACCTTAACAAATTAGAGGGTTGGGCAATCACCAATGAAAAGAAGCTCAACAAGGGAAAGTGGTGGATTCTGCACCTGGATGTACAGACAGACTGGGGAATGTTGGAAAGAGGTGCCACAGAAAAGGACCTGGGAGTCTTGGCTGTAGCAAGTTGAACACGAGCCAGCAGTGCCCTGGCAGCCAGGAGGGCCATCCCTGTCCTGGGGGGCACCAGGCCCAGCACCACCAGCCAGGCAAGGCAGGGGATTGTCCTGCTTTGCTCTGCACTGGGACAGCCTCACTGCCTGTGCTGGGGGCAGCTCTGGGTGCCACAAGATAAGAAAGGTATTAAGCTGTAAGAGAGCATCCAAAGGAGGGCTATAAAGATGGTGAAGGTCCTTAAGGGGGAAGCCATATGAGGAGTGGCTCAGGACACTTGGTTTGTTCAGCCTGGAGGAGACTGAGGGGAGACCTCACTGCAGTTACAACTTCCTTGAGAGGGGAAGGGGAGGGGCAGACATGGATCTCTCCTCTGTGGTGATCAGTGACAGCACTTGAGGCAATGTCCTGAAGTTGTGTCTTAGGCTGATGTTAGGAGAAGGTTTTTCACCCAGAGAGTGGCTGGGCACTGGAACAGGATCCCCAGGACAGTGGTGACAGCACCAAACCTGACAAGATTGAAGTTGTGTTTGGACGATGCTCTTAGGCACATGGTAGGATGCTTGGGGTGTCCTGTGCAGGGCCAGGAGCTGGACTGGATGATCCTTGTGGATACCTTCCACAAGGTATCAGCATATTTTGTGATTCTGTGATACTGTGAAAAGTGCCATACAAAATAAATAAAATAAATAAAACCATTGTGACCATAGAATATACAGACACAGTTTGTTTTCTGGCTGCACATTCTCTTTTACTGAGGAAAAAGGACTGGACTGGAATATTTCTTGCTTCTCCCACCTTTAGATTGTGCTAATTAGGCTCTTTTATGCATTCTAGAAATTTTAATTTTGCTTACCAGATTCAAACCCCAATGATTAGATTTTGACAGTTTTGATATTTTTCTTTTCAGAATATGTGTGCAGATGCAATGTTTTTAAGAATCATATTTTTCAGAGAACATTGAGTGTCACCTTTTACAAAACACTCCTACTTTGCACACAACTAAATCTTGCCTGTTTCAGCCCAAGGATGAGAAATGTAATCCTTAGAATTTTGTAAGAAAGGCTAAGAGAGAATATAAACTAATATAATGTTATTGTTATATATATATAATATGCCATACCTATTATGATGGTATAAACATTCTGTCCTTAATGCAAATTTTATTAATTTTCTTAGCTTTTGTTTAAAGAAAGTTATTTATTCAGACTTCTAAATATACTGATTTCTGTAGGGTTGTGCTGGATGACAACCTAAATTACAGCAAATACTTTAAAGCTGCATATAGCAAAGAAAAAGTAAGCCACAACAAAAGTATCCTGTTTGTCAAAATATTACTTTATGCTAGGCAGCAAAGACAAGCACAGTGACTGATAGATGATTCTCCCTTATAAAATTAGGATGTATTTTAATAGATTAATTTTTTGTAAATACTTTTGCATAAGGGGAGAATGGTACATGCACAAGCGGATTGTAATAAAACTGCTCTTGAAAATGCCTGGAAATACAAAGATAGGTCTGTTAATGAGCAGGAATTCAGCATAAGAAGAAACCAGGTAACAGTGACTCATTAGCAAGTCAAATATTTTCTTTAAGTTTATGACTTTTTCTGTTGCATATGTCTTTCCATATGCCCATTTCTCTGTTCCCCAGACATGGCCTAAGTTATATAAGGTTCATATGAAAAAACCATTCAGTCCTATATTCATATAAATCAAACTAAATAGCTTTTCTAATGCTTTAAATGAACTGCTGGTAATCTGTTTGTAGTCACTCATAAGGGTTTAACATGGATCTGTAAGTGTTCAGCTTGTTCTTACATCTGTTTCTGCAATTTAGGGAGAACATCTTCTTGTGCTGTATGTGAAAGTCATTTTCTATAAACAGAATGAGCTCTCTATTATGGGGCAATCATTTGGAGAAGGAAGGAGAAAAGACATAATGGCTATTAGGTAGTTTCATGGTGTATTCATGAGGAGTCAGTCTCTCATTTCCAAGGTTATAACTCAGAACAGCATTAACACACCTAAGACAACTCAGATTTGATTCACTAAATTGCTCATTTTTTCACAGTTAAAATCAAGTTGTTTTGTCCCACAGCCTCCAAGGGCAGTATGTATACAATTAAGAGTTGGTTTATGAGAAAATATCACTGGTCCTAGACTATTTTATTTTCCCAATGGGTTCTTCAAAATGTGATGTTCCATGGTGTCTCTGAAACCTATAAGCTGTAACTCCACTATATACTCATTTGCTACTTAAAAATTGAATTTTTCAGACCATTCCTACTGTGGTGTAGATGTTACTTTTACTCAGCCAGCAGGCTGAATGAACAAGTAAAATGGGCTTCTACTAATATGAACAGCTTTAATTGAAAAACTGTCACTATTAGAGCAGATTATATTTCTTTATGCAAAAAGATGTCTTTTTCATTTCCTCTTTCTCTAGAAGCACGAAAAAACATCTGTCCAGCAGGCAAGTGATTATGAAATCACTTTTAAAGAACTCTCCTAATAAAAAATGTATTTACACTTGGCAAATATAAAGTCCTGAATCTTTTTTATTCTATACATTTTTTGAATGCTGCACAATGAAGTGAGTAGCACAAGCAATGGTCCGGAGTCCAGCTTCTGACTGCTTCTGTGTGCTCTTTTGCCATTGATGCCAACATACTGCATCGATTTTGAAACAGCAGAATTCATTCTCTCTAAAATTAGATGTTGGTGCAAATCCTGGGGATACAATCTGAGAAAGGAGTGGTAGCTGTTATCAGTGCTGGTGTGGGATCATCTTCTTGTGTGCTCCTTGATCAACTAAACACAGAGACTATGGTCTACAGACCTGAGTTTTGTTATGCTGGTAAAAAATCTGAGCTGATTTAACAGGAACTGAATTTAAGTTCCAGTTGCAGTAACTCACATAAGAAGAATACTTGCAGGCACAAGTCTATAATATCAGCTGTTTTCTTGAAGAATTCTATTTATTTTGTGCTCAGCCCATTTCCCTTTTTTTTTTTTTCATGCCAAGGATATAATGCAGACTCCCATAGCTTAATAGTTTTCCCCTAACAGCCATCTGAGGACACAGATGATTTTGAACATCTCTGGAATTTTAGCACACAAGTTAGATGGATTTGTTACAATGTTCAGCAGTAAAATAGCTAACAATGCCCCATTGAAATAGAGGTAGTTAGGTTTCAGGCTTAACATTTTTTTGGAAAGTAAGGGAAAAGTCATATCCTCAGAGCTGTAATTTCAGGTGTTTATCTTTGCAATGTCCCATATTTCACTCTCATGTTTTCACAGTCATGACGATTACTGGTTTCATAATAATACAAAAGTAAGCTGAAACTCCTCTATAGGAATGTATAGCAGAGCATGGCTAATTTTGTGGATGGGGCTCTGCAGAGCGTCGCTTAGGCTGGGAACAGATGTACTTTTTCAGCCCAGCTCTGCCTGTGAGGAGATTACTGTGCGTCAGTGCTGACTTGCTCTTATTTTCTAGTAGAACTGATTGTGTGAGGGCTTCTTCACCCATTTCAGTAACACAAAGTCATATTAGCTTAACTAATGGGAATAGGTCATGGTTAACCCAGTTTATTTTGTTGTTGTTGGGGTTTGTTTGTTTGTTTGTTTGTTTGTTTGTTTGGGTTTTTTTCATTTTTAAAAACAAAATAGGTCAAGGAATGACAGGAACTGACTTGTGGAAGCTGTGACTTTTGCTATGGAAGAGACACAGAAGATCAAACTGATTTCCAGGGTGTGCATCGGTATAAAACTTTTCAACAATTTTGCATGTGAAAAAGGGAGAGCTCCCTATCTGCTTCCTTAGATGCTCTGTCTGCAGCAGGAACGAGAAGTGAAATTTCACTAAAATGTAGCCCCTGCTTGAAACCTCGGGACAGGCACAGATCATCCACCTTTTTCATCAGAGAAGACATGCTGAGCACAGTGCTGAGGAGAAGTGAACCATTTCATTCATTTGAATGCTTCAGGACAAATGTTGAGATTACAATGATAAAATTAGGGTAGTGAAAGACTTTAAATGAAAATAACAGAAAAATGTTAACAAATGAAGTGATGAAAAAAAGTGATACGGCAAGTGAAGATATGCTCTAACAATAAACAAAACATACAGTTGCTCAAGCCAAAAAACATGCTTTACTAGAGTTAGAATCCTAATAGCAATTGTAGAGTATTCTCAGTATCCTTAAATATAAATACACAGGAAAGTTTGGTCATATTCTTTAGATATTCCTTTGGTAGGTGCAGTGAAATGATATGGTTAGGAAAACAGTCCACATCAAAAATTCTTGAAATAGAGAATGACAGTTGAATACTTTATTTAAAGTGCTATACTTCCTGACACTTGAGAAACAGACCAACACAGCACACAATCTACTTCACAAGCAGTTTTGGATAGTAAAACAAAGCAAAGTAATTCCAGACTAGATTTTTTTCAATCTGCTGAAAAATGGTATTTGTGAGAGACTGAAAAATCATCTAACCAGGTAGAGTTCCCTTTCAGCCTTTAGCTGAAAAGAATAGAGAAAATTAAACCTGGGGAAATGCTTTGCCCTGATATTTTGTAACAGAATATCTCCTTGAGGAAAGGACGATTTTTTTCTCCTACATTTTAAAAAGAATTATGTGACAGTTATAAATATGAAGCTCAAATTCATTCTGCATCCATGGCGCAGCTCAGTCCTGTCGCTGTGCAAACCCAGTGCACTTTAGACATGAGTTCCCTGGGTGTCCCAGGAACTCCTCGTCCAGCTGCACAGATTAGATAATAGACTGATCTGAATGAGTGGAGAGACTCAAGACAAGGTGAACTTAACCCCTACCCTGCTTCATCACAAAGCATCTGATTAGCTGGCACAGGAAGTCTCCAGGTGGGAATTTCAGCCAGTCTTTTCTCAGCAGCTCCAACTATGCTTGGAGCAATCTCTATGTTCAAATGTGCTGATTAACACTGAAAGTGGAGAATTTGACCATTCCTGAAGCTTCTTGAGGTGATTCCTGGTGCAGAATTGATCAAATTGGACATCGATAAGAGATTTCAAACAGCCAGTGAAAACACCTTCAGTGGGTGCAGAAATGGTCAAGTGGTCTCTTGCCTATGGTAAAGACAGGCAGGTAAGAGATGTTTTTATGTAGTAAGACTAGAGGTTGAGTAGGTGTAAGAACTGAGTATCAGAACAGAGGTTTGGAGACTCTCACTCTGAGTAGCTGAAGGTGACATTGCAAGGACCCTCAAAATTGCATCGCCATCCAGGCATTGACTAACCATCCTGTTCAAGATGTTTGGTTCCCCGTGCAACCATTACCTTGTTCCAATAGATACAACAGTTTCAGATTCTTTTAAAGGTTCTGTCTGTGAATTTTCAATAATTCCTCATTTCTAAGTCCATTAAATAGTGTGGGGGGGAAAGAAATAAAAAAGCTAGGCAACAGAGATGAAGCATCTTGATGTGTTTCAAATCCTTTTTTTTTCATTTTGTTAGTTTTCTCCCTTTTCCCAAAAACAAGCAATTGTAGAACCACAAATGAAATGAAATCCCAATCATATGGGAATTTTTAAAATTAGGTTCTAATTCCCCATCTCCTGTTTCTGTTCCTGCGGTTTGTGCTCTCAATTGATTAACACACCTCCCCTGAAACTTTCAGATCTTTCTGTTAAATAGCTGGGCTTAAATAGAGTAAATTCTACATGCAAAGCTGGACATTTTATCATAGGTTTTGTGCTTTTGTGCCCAATGTCATTCTGTTCACTAAAGGGTGAATAACTGTATCCATATGCCACTTTTAGAAGGTCAAGAGGAAGGTCAAGGGCTTCCTCCAGGAAGCCATATATTCACAAACCAGGTATTCATAAACATTGCTGTCTTCTGGAACTTTTGCCTCACCATAACCCATCCTAATCACGGTAATTGCAGCACTTGAGAAAATATCCCACAGATGTGACCCATTCCATTGTGAGTTTGTTCTACACATACAGCATATTACATTTAATAGAGTTGTATAATATAATTTAACCAGCTGTTGATTATATTTGGTTATATTGAGCACTGGAGAAAAATAATCTGTTTCACAGGATGCAGCAGAGGAAATGAGAGAAGGAAGCAGCTAAAATTTGTAGATGCCTTCCAAAAACTGGGCAGGCTCAACCCACCTTCTCTGGGGTCCAACACCTTGGCTTCCCAGTACAAATGCCAGGCAAGGTAACTGCTTGGGATGTGCTGACTGCTGCTTTTTACTGACTACAAATAGAGCTCTGTCTTCCTGCAGGATCTCTTTCGTGAGCTCTTGTTGCCAACATCTCCTATTTAGGGAGACAGGGAACTGACAGCAGGATACTGGGCAAATGTTTGACCTAGTTGAATTACTCCTAGGGGTTCAAGAATTGTTAAGAGAAAAAGCACATTATCAAGTACAGCAAACCTTTTCAGTCCTACAGAGTCAGCACACAGAAAAAAGCCATATGGACTTTTCAGCTCATGGTGATCTTTCAGCTCATGGTGATCTGGAAGGACCTTAGGTAATTATGTTTATAAAATATTCCGGGCTTTTTCTCAGCTTAAATTGCTTAAAAACCATTTGGGCATAGGAGACAAAGACTTCAGTAAGACAGGAAATACAAACAAAAGCCTCTTCAGCCTTTAAAATATGCCTCCAAAATAACAATAAACTGAGGCAGCAAAAGAAACCCAGCTTTTAGGCTACAATTCACTCTGCTCTTACCCAAAAGTAACTAAAGTAAAAATCAAAGTCAGATCACATGTAACTACCTTTTTCTTCCCATGTGCTTTGGTTTTATTTAATTCTTACTCAGAAAGCTGCTGTGAAGAAAGTGAGAGAACAACTTGTGATTTACACCAGGTAATTATAGCTGCTGCCCCACTGTTCTCTGCACAGTATTCCTCATGCCCTGTGTGGATGAGGAGGGATTCCTTTCTTCCTTGCATTCCTATCCCTGACCTGGCTGTATATCAATGACTGATATTATCTGTGCACAGCTTTCTATTTACATTTATATCCTCTAAACCAATGAAAACCTTGAACAATGCCAAGTGCACACAATAATCAGCATGTAAAGCTTGTCGTGTGTCCCAGGATCTTTGGATGAAAAGCTTTCTATATGCATCATTGCTATTAGTTTTTCCTGCATCATTTGTCAAGATAAATACATAGTGTTGTTTAGCACAATGTACTGGAAACTTCTGACTTGCAAATTAATCTGAAATGTAGAACCATATAAAAACATTTTATGCATCTAACACTGATGATTTAATTTTTGCTCTTGAGAAACAGTCGAAAAGGAAAGTTAGCAATACATATACACAAGTTAAAAGAACACATGTAATGAATTAGAAATCATTGCCTTCAGTTAGACATCGATTGTCACTATGGAGCAGTGACTTTGATGGGAATTAAATTAGATTAACACAGCCAACACAAAATGCTTCTATTGCTGATAAAAAGAAAATATCAGGACCTTTCAGAATGCAAAAGCAGATTCAGCCATAAAAAAAATATTGTAGAAATCTAATTCTAGTACTTTTCATGGAGCTGAGCATTTAATGTCTGCACACATGTAAAGATACCCTTGAGGAGAAAAAGCAGGAGGGGGTACTTTATGTTTATGCTTTGGGTTGTCTCTGTGGAAGGAAACTGAAGAAGTTATGAAGTTGATTAAACTTAAGCTGTGGTTGGCAGTTATGCACAGAGCAGGAATGAAGGTTGATGCTTCAAGGTCTTTCTGGTAGCAGAGATGATATTTTAAATAATTTTTATATATTCCACTTTACTTGGAAGTGTCACACCGTAATATGTTACACTCTCTCATGCCGTGTTAAGACATTTTCAGGAGATCCACATGAGATAATATGGAAAGAAATCTGAGACACATTATTGTGAGGAATGGCCCTTTAGGCTCTGTGAGACAAAGTAGATTTGCATTCTGGGAATTTCTGCAAACTCTTTGCTGTGTTCTTTATTCTATCCCTGTGAACAAATAAGCTGGGAAACAGCTTTTTTCCCCTTAAGTCCTGCTGCTTTCAGCTGTCACAGAGATTCTCCACCCTTTTTCCAGCCTTGGCTCCTGACCATAAACAATGAGCCCTTTGGGCAGTGCAAACTGATTGCGGACCCTAACTATAGGTAGGGAAAAAAAGAGCAAAAGCCCTTGTGCAGTGCCAGTCACTGTCCCTGACTCTGGCCAGGTGGTCTCTTGGTGGCCTGCTGTCTGCACTGGATGAGAAGCACCTGCTGTCCCTGTAATGGGGTATTTGTTCTGCATACAGACTAAACATAAAGCAGGAACAACGTCCCTGGGAGACCCCCAGAGCCACACCCAGTGAAAACTAGCTGAAGAGCTGCTGTTTGGGCTTGCTTATCCTTTTTGGGTCAAGCTCTCTGGGGAGATGCACAGGACGTCTGCTGAGCCTGGGCTGGGTGGTGTAAGTGTGGGAACACTTTCCCTCAGTCCCCACGGCTGAACATGCCCATTAGCACAGCAAGCCCACACAAAGACTGGACCTGACCTCAGGGGCCCTTGTTTAATTTCTCCTTTTTCCTTCCTCTCTCTCAGGGGTTTATTTTCTCATAAATGCTCTGACTGCTGGGGTCAGTAGATAGTCTTACAATTACACAGACTTTGTTCCTCATTTTAAACAATTGCCAGCCCTTTAGGAGCCAGATTTGTCAATATAAATCATTGGAGTTAAAAGTTCATGAAATGGTGGGGAGATCTTTTGTGTGTGTGTTTCTAAGGGAAGGATTTTGCCTCTAAAGGGGAACAAGTAGGAGGATGTGAAAACTGGAGAGGAGACACCTGGCAAGTCTCCTGCCAAGCTTGCAGCAAACCTGCCAAGTCCTGTTCCCTAAGACAGGGAGCAGCTCAATTGTTAACCTCAGCAAGGTACCCCAGATGTAAACATTCATTTCACTGGTTCTATTCTTGTGCTCCCATGACTTTATTATTATCAGGATGTAATAGTTGTTTGGATCTCAATAAATCCATAGAATGAGTAGTAAATTTTGCAGGGGACTATTTTGAATTAACTTTAATTATTTGAAACCAGTTTATATTGTAACATAGAGGTCTAGGCCACTCCCTGCATAAAATGACTCATTAAAATAGGTGCCTCAAGCCAGGAAAATGGTCCTCGAGTCAGCCTTCAGTGAGCATACAGCTTGGGTAGATAGTTTTGAGCAGATCCCTCATTTTTATATGACTAAAGTTAAGATATATATTTCACACAGTAGTAATTTCCTATAATTATCCATTCAACCTCTTTCATTGCTGACATGGAAAGAGTATAAAATGGTAGGATGTTTATCCCTTCCTTCTATCTTTTTTTTTTCCCCCATGTAGTGCTAATGAGGAATATGATCCAATGGTGGTGGTAACTTTTGAATACAGTGGTTGCTGGAGTAAGATAAGCAAACTCACTTTTCATAGCCAGCCAGATACATCAGCTAGGAGGAATAGAAGCAATTTATATTCCTTAGATAAAAAATATTCTGTTAAAAACACTTCTGAAAGATATTTATATGAAACTTCTCGCTGACAGAATCCTAGTCAAAAGTCTATTCATCTTTCCCTAAGAGAGGTATCTAAGATAGGGCAGATGAATCACCTTCTGGAGGTGCCTGTCTCTGAAGACTTCTATTCAGACATTTTTCTTTGTCTGTGTTGGGTGAGGTAAAGCTCTGGCAACTGCTGATTTTAACCCCAGTAATGAAAGTGGCTGGTGACAAACTAGAAAGAAGAGAGAAAGTAAAAGTTGCTTTGTTGCAGGTGACATGAAAATGCCAGAATAAACTTAGAAATAATTAAAAATTAAATCCTACCACCTGGGAAATTATTCAAGGAGAGGTCATAGGTTTTCAGCTTCCTGAAGAGATAAAGCTCACTATTCTGGGAAATCTAACATTAGTAAGAGTTTTAAATGCCAGAAAAAAAGATGTCCTTGAAGAACTCCATAAAAAATACTAAAAAAGAAAAAAAAAAAAAAAAAAAAAAAAAAGAGAAAAAAAAGAAAAAGAAACACTTCAGATTAGATTCTCATTTACACTAAAATTTTTTTTTAGATTTACAGTATGGACTAACTTTGCAGTAGGTGAAATTCCACCTATGTCCCACTAATTACTAAAATGATGTCAATTATTTATTTTGAGACTGGGCTTTCCTACTTCCCAAAAAAGAGACTGAAAATATGAATTGAATCTATGAATGAGCAAGTATTTATGAAGACTCACAAGAACTCAAATATATTCAGAAATTACAGCCGTCTTTTGTTACTAAATACAAACAAAGCATTTTGTTTGTATTTAGTACAATGTAGTATAGTCTGTTCAACCTAAGCTGTCATCATGTAAGTGTTCCTCATATGGAAACAAATGATTGTAGGTTCCAAATATTTTTATAATTATCTTCAAAAAATATAATATTCAACAATATCCAAGATAATGTTTCAATTCTGTGAATTTCTACCCAAGAAGCCTCAGAGACCACAAAGAAATAATGGGACACAGGATGAGAAATGAACACAGTTCAGCACTGATTTATTGCGTCCTATTTTTAACCTGGCTTCCTAAGAAATCAATGCCTATGCCTTCGTGCTGTGTATGTGTGCAGGTATTAAATTGGGCTTACTGGACAATTTCAACTACACCTGTGTGGAAAGGAATCTCAACCACAGTAAGGCTGAGAGTAATCTCATGTAACTTGGGATGGCTGAAAGTGTGGATATGTCCCTTTGAACCAAATATCCCAGGCTCCCTTCACAGGCAGTGGAAGTGAATCATCATTGTGTATGGTGATCTATGTAATCTATTTTAGACATTTATTGGAGGAAGGGACAAATTTTGCTGTAGAAAGAGGGATGCTGTAAACATGACAAAAAACAAGCACTGAGGCTTCCTCCTAGCATCTGTTTTCTGTGAGGGTTCTCCAAGGTTTAATAAGAGCTGGGCTCATACTACATTATTTAAACTGGTGACATTTTGTGGTTAAATTGGGTTACAAAACCACTTTAATCTTAGAGATAAGCAATTTCAATAATTAAACAACTCCCTTGTGATGTGGAAGAGGTGGTGTGATCCAGGTGAAATGCCAGAGGGGTTGATGTAGTGGTTCCAACTCTGCTGTGCAACATCCTGGAGCAGGGTTGCAGGTCCTTTATGGTCTGTTCAGATCCCTGTCTCCTCCTGGAGCTGCAAAAATAGTCCCAAATCCCCACTCCAGGGATGCAGAGCCACTCATAGTCTCTCTGGTTCCCAAGTCCTCCTCCAATATTCTTTATGAGGGTGGAGAATATCTTTCTGTTAATATCTACTGAGGTTTTCTGATTTGCTGTCAGAAAATGGATATTTCACTGTTGTTAGTGCTCATAACCTGCTGATTCTGAACATGGTCGCCATTCTTGACTATCAAAAGGTTGTTGCAAGGTTTGGCTGTTTCCTTGAATCCAGTAAAATTATTGAAATTCCCTTCTGTTCTGAGGTACAGGAGGTTGTTCAGCCCTTTATGTTATTTCATACACTTCTGTCTAAACAAAAGTTTGGTTAAAGTTTGTCCATTCCTATGAAAACATAAATTTGGTTAAAGTCCTATCTTCACAGTTCTGCTGACTGGATTTTACTCTTGCTATCTGCTACATGATGTCATGCTGATTTTTTTCTCTCACTCCTGCACTCACCTGACCACCTTGCTCTCTTCCAGCCCTGCTTGTTTTTCATCAGGCTTCATTACCCCAGGTGGTCAGGGAACTATTTGCCCAAGTAGGACAGCTTTAAAAGTAAGGCCTAACTGTTTTTTGTAGGATACTGGAGGAAAGAGAAAGAGCTATTTTCTTTATAAACATTTCTTGCAGCCATTTATACAAAAAAAGCTGCCAACATGACTCTACAGGAAGATACAGAGGTAATCTTGTTAATGCTTTAAAATGGTCTTCAATCATACCTGAAACATCTTTTCTCAAAGACACTTGAATAAAGCTCATGACATTTTGACTCAAAAGCCTACATTATGATGTAGTAATAAAGGTGCACAGGAGCTCAGTTAAAATCTGTCTCACTGAAATCTATCAATGCAGTAGCTCTTAGGAAGATAGGAGAGGAGTTATTTTCATTGGAACTACCCCAGAATACAACCTCTTCCTAAAGAGCTATTTACCATAATTTATTAATTATCTAGACTATGACGTGAGATGTGATAGATTGGTAGAACGGAAGAAACCTTAGGTGTTTCTATAGCAAAACTAACTGGCATTCTGAAAAATATGTTTTGCTCAGGCTGTGTGAAGAAGTTCTTTGGCCTGGGTGAATGACAGCTGGGAGAAGGATTTGCATTCCCTGATCATGCTTCAATTCTAGGCCTGTGCAGAATTGTATTAAGCCAATGATTACAATCAAAGCTAATGGCTTTTGGACTTTACATGATTATCTGTAAGAGTCAAGGAGGAATTTTTCCCCTGCTGCCAAGTTTTTAGTCCTTTTTCATTTTGGTTTTTTTCCCCCCTCATAAGTAACAGAAATAAGCAGCAGCTGGGTATTGGATAGGCCGCTGATTTGGTACAGGGAATTCTCACAGGTGTCTGAGTGGTTTTTTTTCTCACACACTCAGAGTCATATTTGTTTTGAGATGTGAGTTGAGAAGGAAATTTGTCCTAGATTATTCTGAAAGGGCCTTTTTGCTTTTCACTTTCTTCTTCACCTGCAGATATATCTTTTTAGTTGACACACAATCAGTTTTCTTCTTTCATGTGGACCTTGTCCACCTTGATTCCCACACTTTCATACCTCTCAGGTTGTTGAGGACTAAAACATTCATTACAATTAATTATGTAGACTATTGAGATAAAATATAAATTTCTCAGGGAGAACTGAAAACAGGTTAGGTGGCCTAATTGTTCCCTTTGGCTTTGTTTTCTGTGGAACCGTAGACTCTACAGAATGTCTGCATATTGGGAGGGGATAAATTCAATCCATGCTCAGATTTAGTGGGGAACAATGGCTAATCAGATCTACTGATCTGCAGGAAAGCAATCCAAGTACTTCAGAATCTTGCTATTAAACCAGGCAGGGACTGAATTATACCAAATGTTGTAAATGAAGACATTTCTTTTGACTCAGTGAATTTTGGATGAGCTCCCAGGTCTCAAAACCCCACAGTGCTATTGCATTATCCTGATCTTTGAAATAGGTAAAATTTTTTAATTATGCCATTTTTGTTCCACATTGCAATTTCTGCTGGAGAACTAGTCTGGAAGAGAAAAATGATTAGAAAAGCTTCTTAATGATGTTACCTCTAGACCTTGTTTATTTCTACTGAATCAAAATCCTACAATAGTATGCTCTCAATAGTGTAGCAGGTTCTTGTGCTTGGTGTTCCATTTCATTGAATATATGCTAAAATCACTATTTTTTTTCTAATGAAAATATTTTAACTACACATACTCAAAACATTACTGGAATAGTTTTCCAAATGAATAAATTGTATCTTCTTCCTCATTGAACTTCAAATTTGAATTTGTATGTTTCTGCAATTTCCTGCCCTTTGTTTCAATGACCCTCTTTCAACCTATCTTATTCACCATAATTATTTGCCTTATCTGCCAGTGAGAACTCATCTTCTTATTCTCAACTGTAATTACTTCATTGAGCATTAAAGTGAAAAGGCCATTTTCCTCTTGTTGTTCATCTTTTTCAGATGTCAAGTTATTTACAAAGCCTTTGCATTAGTAATGTTGTGATGAGAATTTTGGTAAATTATATGTGAGAGAATTAGGCCCATTATAATCTTGAATTCTCATTTGTCCTGAAACATTTTTTTCTCTTCTCAGTTTTCTAGGCTTTGCAGGAAAGTTTTATTACCGTTTCAGTGTTCTGCCTATGACATTCTGCTTAATGATACCAGGAGATGTGACCCAGCCAATGGTACATTTTTCTGACAAGCTACTAGGATTTCAAGTGTTTTGATCTCTTTCTTTTTTAAAGACATGAAACTAAATTAATATGAATGTGGCTGTAACTTCTATCACTCTTAACAGGACTTAAATCTTTGATTCCCCCCAATAATAAACAAAAAATGGTTTCTTTGAAGATACTCTTCAGAGAACTGTCTGAAATTTGCTCAGTTGTATCAATTTTATAAATTTACATTTACTCAGTGAAAAAAGCTTGAATTTTGGTCTCATATCTGTTAATTTTGGATGCCTATTTCTGTCAGTCGGAAAGCTAAAAGGTTATGGAAAAATCTGTTTTCTGTTATTTTAGACACTGTGATTTTAGTCACTAGATTTATCCCACTTAATTTTAAGCATGTTGTAGACGTCTGCCTTATCTCTCTGACTGCTAAGGAGGAGCAGCTGACACGTCAGGTATGAACCTGATCTCAGGTGAGAGAAATTGCTCTCTGGAGAAATTGCTTTATGCTGACCATAAAGAGAGCCTACAGCTGGAAGTATCCCTTCTTCCCAGCTCTGCTGTGTGCTTGCATCTAGGTGGGATGAGTTTGTGTACAATGTAGGAAAAATCCTTATGTACCCTTTTATTTACTCTTTATCTAGGATTATGAGAAAGATCTTAGGAATTTCCTCTGGAAAACCTAATTGACTTGTAGGAATAGTTATGTCCAGAGCACTGAAAAAGGTCCAAAAAGACAAGTTACATTAAAAAAATTACTTTTACTTTTTTTTAGCAAATATATATATGTGTATATATATATATATATATATATATATATATATATATATGAAATTCATCTACAGGCAACTAAATGAAAATTATGTGCCTCTGGTAATTTCAGTTGTCACTGTAATTGTCCAGTGCCACAAGAGATTTTTAACAGAGTCTTTACCCATAGGTTGAACCTTAAATTATGGATCTTAGAGTGTTAAAAGACACTTGGTATAGAATAAAAGACACGTGCAAGAATTAAGTATACACACTAAATTTTGTTAAATCAAATGTGGTAATATTGTGTTTTGGTGCTTAAGATACTTCCTATCTGTTTTTGACATTTCTTTGATGACCAAAGAAGTTCTTGCCATCATCAGATTTTCTAACCTGGCAGTGGAAGGCTTCCAGCTACACCTCAAGAAAAATATAATTAAATGGCATGAGGGCAATTGTTTTTTTCTAAAATAAAACCATAAAATCACAGAATACTTTTGACAGTAAAAAATTTAAATAATTGCGTCCAAAGATCTTGGTAGTTCAGAAGCAGAGCTGTAGCTCTGCTTTGTAGTGAGCCTAGGAACTGTCCTGCAGCAGTCCTTATTTCCATTCCTCACTTCTACAGGGCTAGGAAAGCCCAGTCTCTTAAAAATGCACAGTACCTCAGAAAAGGGGCATTTTCTTTCTCCAATCATACTGTAGTGTTCATTTGTTAGGTTATGTAACTGCAGAGCTGCATTTTAGAGCTTTAGTCAACAGCATAGAATCACTTAGATTAAGTAAAGAGAATGATTTTGAAAGCTCTTTGTAATTCCCTAAAGACAAAAGAGCATGGACATTAAGGATGAGACCTACCCAATGGAAAGTCTTTGCCAAACTTCAGCAGGTTTACCAGTACTCTTTGGTCTGAGTTTTCATACCGCATCTTGTGATGCAAGGTCAGACTAAATGTGTACCTCAACAAACACACACACAAATTATAATGTGGCACCTGCCCCATGGTGGGCTGATCTTCAGAGAAATGTGCTAAGCTGCTGCCACTTTTTAGCATTTTCACAATTTTCATTCCATCTGTCCCCCTGCTGGTTTTTTTCACTGCAGTATCAACTCAGCAACATTTCCTGGAGCAATGTTTTTCTGACGTTCCAATGTTCCATCACAGTCACAAGCACGCATCGAGATGTGTCGAACTAGCAAAAAATCATCAGGCAGCACAGCTGCTGGATTTTCCTGATACGTCTGGAATGTTGCAGAGTAACAAGAGACTTGGAAAGTTGCTTCCATAAATCAGCTTTTGCAACTAAGGCACATGGTTTTTGGTATTCTTTTTTTCCTTGATTCTTTACTTTGCAGCTCGCTGTGCTGTGCAATCACTTGCTCCAAGGAAATCAATTAGTGCAATCAGCTTGGACTTTCTTTGTTCTGATGATGGATGGGTTGTTTTGAAACTGAGAATTAAACACATGGAAAGAGTGGCCTGTTTTATATGAGAACTATGGGGAATCAAATCTCGGAATGTTTTTCCATTTTAATTTAAACCTAAAATTTTGAAACAAACTGTAATCATAATTCTTTTATCTTTTGAACCAAAAAATATCCAAATATGGTGATTTGGACAAGTGACTGATAAAATAGATACCTTTTTCTTTTGGCAAAAGTTCACAGTATTTTCAAATTCATAAAGAAAGACTATACAATGTTTCCTGATTGAAACAATAGAGGCTCCTAAGAATGTCCTTACAATTGCATAAATGCATAGCCATGCTAAACAGAGTACTAAGTTCTATACTCAGTAATGCACTTCAGAGTTTGAAAATCCAGTCTTAAACTTGAAAAATTATTAGGATTTTGCTCTTTTTCAATGGCAACTTTTTGTGTTAAATGAACATAATTTGATCTTGAAGGCACTGTATTCAAGTGAAAAGGTTTAACCTCTACATAGTACTGATTTCAAACCATGTAATAAATGTTTAAGAGGAAATAGTAAGCTTTTATTCCAGAAATAGAAAATTGGCTCGTCTGTGGTATTGGCTTGGAATTGACACTTGAGATTTTTAATCTACAGCTCACAGCTTGTTTAATTTATACATTAGTGTAATGTTTGAGTGCCTTGCCACCACCAAGGGTTGGTAACTGAGTATAGGTAACATACCTATACTCAGAAAGGGAAAAAAAGAACATTCTCACACTTACAAACTGATTGCTTTCATCATGTTTAATTACTTGTCTTAGCACTTGCATAAGGAATTGTATTTGGTGTTTAACTGGTTGGGTAGCTTACACCAACAGTGAGAAAGGACTGCAAAAAAGGGAAGGTGCAGCAGCTGCTTGAAATGGAAATATTTAATTCTCTTGTGATAATAAAATAAAGCTCAGCATGTTATTAATTTTTTGAAAAAAGCAGAGTATCCTCTTCTGGAATACTTGTGCCATCTGCTTGGGAGTCCCTGTGCTGCTTTCAGGCTGTATTTTGGAGATGAGACTGAAAAGTTTAAGTGGTCAGGTGTTTGAAGGGAGAGTTATTGTACAAGAATAATTTGTACCTTTTGAACATACAAGCTTTTATTACATACATCCATGTCTGTTTAGGTCATGGAGTAATGTGACATTTCCTCAATATCCTGAAATACCTGTGGCTGAAGTCCATTTTATGTATGTGGATTGTTTGTACATGGACATACATACACAGACATAGTCAAAAGCCTTACTGTTATTGCAAATAATAAAATCAATTTCAATGTTACAATGGTATAATATCCTAAGCAAAATTAATCTTTTCTATTTTTCTTTAAATAGTTCAAAAGACTGAAGAATTCTCTTCCTCATTTCCCCCATGGAGACAGAGTGAAAATCCTCTTGAGCCATCAGTGAGAGAAAAGAGCTTTCTCAGGAATTTGAAATCCTTTTCTGGCCTCCCTTTGGCTGAATCTGGGCTACAAAACATAATGGGGCATTAAGACATGAGAACTGCCAGTCAGGACGTCCTTGCCATATATTCCCTGGAGTGCAAAGGAATACTGGGTGCAATGTTTTATTTTAAATCAGGTTATCTAGAGTGTCACTGAAACTTTTGAGTACAGAAGTATTAACCTCATCTAGATGTGGCCTCAGCTGCAGCTATTAATTCTGTTAAGTCAGAAATAACTGAAACTTGTTACAATATGATATTTTCAGAAATGTTGAAATTAGCTTGATGATTGGCAGAAAGACTTCATAACAGAAAACAAAATGTAACTGAAACTGATCTGGAGAACATATTATGCCTCTATCTATGTAAAATGTTCCTTTATGTCAATATTACAGCATTTTGGTGGAGACTTCTGTGGAATCTTCCACTGCTGCTGCGTATGATTTACTTTTCTTTTACATGCATGAAAATAGTGTTGCTCAAGGGCAGGAAATTTGGCATAATTTTATAAACAAGCATTATAAACACAGAAAAAAGAGATAGGTCATTTAATACCAAATTTAGCTGCTCATTTAGGGAGATAAAAAAGAGTAAGTGCTTATCCATTAAAATCCTACTCTGTTGTCTCAATCATTTGGGAGAAAGAAGTACAAGAAAACCATTGACTTTGTTGTTTCCTTTGGGAGAAGCACAGATGTGGAAGAACAATTTTTAACACCTAAGTGAGGCAGCTTATGAGCTGTGTCTAAGTTCTTTCAAAGCCTTCCAAAATATGGAGTACATTTCAACCCAATTCACATAATAACTCAGGCTATGATTCAACATAGCTTTTAAAAATGTAAGTAGTTCCTCATCTGTTTAAATTATATTTGTGCTATTCACTGTATTCCTCTGGGGTCTTATTTCAGGTTTCACTTGTCTCATAATTCTTATATATATATATATTTATAAAAACTATGAGTTTTATTTCAGCTCATTACAACTTTCTGTGTGGAAGCTTTGTTTTTGAAAGATGTGATGGCAAAAGGCAATGACAGCATAAGATTTTTCTCACCTTTCTCTACCACCTGGATTTGTCTGTGGTTTGGAAGGGCTGCCATTCATTCAGGAGACTGATGTGGCCTGATACAGTCTCAGGGCTTGTTGGATTTTGCCCTGTTTACTGAGGTTGTGGAATGTTAGCAAACAATGCCATTTTTTCCATGGTGCTTTTGAGAGCTGTGTGTTCCCACTAGGAAAAGAAGCTCTGAAAGTTCATCAGGGTGTCAAAAAAGCCAACTTTGCTCTTGTTCTTGCATGTGGTCTTAACTTCAGAGTCTCTGGTAGTCTCAAAGATGTTAATTTTTTATGTACAGGTTTTTAGCCAGCTTTCTATTCTGCTGTAGGAATTGTGACAGATCTAAATCATTGTAGAGAGAGATTGAAATCTGAAATATTCCTAAAGTGTTTATACCATTCCCCCCTGCCCTTCAGCCAGGGTTGACTGCAACAAAATGCAGTAAAAAGTGATTTTGCAAAAAAATTAGAATCTCTGCATACTTTTTGGATAAAAAGAAAAAGGTAGGTAGACCCAGTCTTTTCCAGGCACACGCTGGGCACCCACTGCCTTGTTTTAGAGCTGTGCCCTTCCCAAAAGTCTGAGAGTCACACAGAATCACAGAATCACAGAAATTCTAGGTTGGAAGAGACCTTTAAGATCATCGAGTCCAACCCATGTTCTAACACCTCAACTAGATCATGGCACCAAGTGCCACATCCAGTCTTTTTTTAAACTCTTCGAGGGATGGTGACTACCACCTCCCTTGGTAGATGATTCCAGTATTTGACCACTCTTTCTGTAAAATACTTCCTCCTTAATTCTAGCCTGTATCTCCCTTGGCGCAGCTTGAGACTGTGTCCTCTTGTTCTGTCTGTTGTTGCCCGGAGAAAGAGGCCGACCCCCAGCTCACCACAGCCACCCTTCAGGAAGTTGAAGAGAGTGATAAGGTCACCCCTGAGTCTCCTTTTCTCCAGGCTGAGCACCCCCAGCTCCCTCAGTCGCTCTTTGTATGGCTTGTGTTCCAAGCCCCTCACCAGCCTCGTTGCTCTCCTTTGGACACGCTCAAGCATCTCAACGTCCCTCCTAAAGTGAGGGGCCCAGAACTGGACGCAATACTCCAGGTGAGGCCTCACCAGTGCCGAGTACAGGGGAAGAATGACCTCCCTGCTCCTGCTGGCCACACCGTTCCTGATACTGGCCAGGAGCCATTGGCCTTCTTGGCCACCTGGGCACACTGCTGGCTCATGTTCAGCCGACTGTCAACCAGCACCCCCAGGTCCCTTTCCACCTGAACACTGTCCAGCCACACCATTCCTAGCTTATATCGTTGCAGGGGGTTATTGTGGCCAAAGTGCAGGACTTGGCACTTGGACTTATTGAACTTCATCCCATTAGATTCTGCCCATCCATCCAACCGTTCCAAGTCCCTCTGCAAAGCCCTCTGTCCCTCTAACAGATCAACACACGTTCCCAGCTTAGTGTCATCTGCAAATTTGCTAATAAAGGACTCTAAACCCTCATCCATGTCATCAATAAAAATATTAAACAGAACTGGCCCCAGCACAGACCCCTGAGGGACACCACTGGTGACTGGCCCCTGGCCCCAGCTGGATGCAGCACCATTCACCACCACTCTCTGGGCCCGGCCATGCAGCCAGTTCTGAACCCAGCAAAGAGTGCTCCTGTCCAAGCCACGGCCTGCGAGTTTGTCTAGGAGTATGCTATGGGAGACAGTGTCAAAGGCCTTGCTGAAATCCAAGTAAACAACATCTACAGCCTTCCCTGCATCCACTAGGCGGGTTACCTGGTCATAAAAGGTGACCAGGTTGGTCAAACATGACCTACCCCTCCTAAATCCATGCTGGCTGGGTCTGATACCCTGGCCATCTTGTAAATTTTGCACGATGGCGCTTAATATAAATTGTTCCATTATTTTGCCAGGTACTGAGGTGAGGCTGACTGGTCTATAATTACCAGGATCTTCCTTTGCACCTTTTTTGTGAATGGGTATCACATTGGCCAGCTTCCAGTCATCCAGAACCTCACCAGTGAGCCATGACTGTTGGTAAATGATGGAGAGTGGCTTTGCAAGCTCGTTTGCCAGCTCTCTCATTACCCTGGGGTGGATCCCGTCTGGTCCCATAGATTTATGAATATCCAAGCATTTCAATAGTTCTATGACTGCCTCCTCTTGGATAATGGGGGAACCATTCTGCTCCCTGTCACCATCAACCAGCCCAGGCGGGCAGGTGTCTTGAGGGCAAGTCATCTTCCCACTAAAAACTGAGGCAAAATAGGCATTAAGCACTTCTGCATTTTCCTCATCTTCAGATATTAAGTTCCCTCCTTTGTCCAATAATGAAGAAAGGCTGGTCTTACCTTTCCTTCTACCATTAATGTATTTGTAAAAACATTTTTTATTATCCTTTACAGAAGTTGCCATTCTAAGTTCAAACTGAGCTTTGGCCTCCCTAATTTTTTGTCTTCATGCTCTAGCAGTCTTCTTGAATACTTCCTTAGAGACCTGACCCTTCTTCCAACGCTGTGCTCCTGTCCTATCAACTACCTGACCCAGTACCCTGAAGTCCATTTTAATTGCCCTGGCACTCCTCTTCTCAATCTCATCACTGCCAGCCTGGAGTATCAGCAGTGGGTAATAATCAGAGGGCTGAATCAGCCCAGGAAGTCTCTCAGTGATATTTTGTACCCGGGCCCCAGGGAGGCAACAGACTTCCCTGTGGGACGGGTCTGGTCGACATATGGGGCCCTCAGTTCCCTTCAAGAGGGAATCACCTACTAGGATTACCCTTCTTTTCTTCTTGATGCTAGAGGTAGTGATCTGTCTTGCAGATGAATCATAATTGGGCGGTTCACTGGGCAGGCAATTCTCTCCTAAATCATCTAGTTGGGTCTCTCTATCCAGGATCTCATACCTATTCTGAAGTGGTACTTGACTGGATGATGAAGAGGGGGAGGACTTTTTGCTATTACCTCCCCAAATGAGGACCCGTTTCCACTCCTCTTCATCTACCAGGTGCCCTTCTGTTACCTGAGAGCGAGAGGCATATAAGTCCTCAGTCTCTTGGTCAGAAGCCTCCCTTAAAGATGGTAGGGCTGAACTCCACCAGTCTATTTCCCTTTCACTTTCCCTGATACTCCTTAACCTTTCGACTTCCTCCCTAAGCTCAGAGTCAAGCACAATGCAAAGAACACAATCAAACCCATGGCCGCCATCACCATTTCAGTAAGAAAGCAGACAAGGATTCAGATTTCAAACTCATCCCTCCATAAAACCAAGCTATTAGCACTTTATCCAGCATGGTAAGAAAACCTCCAAGAACCTGGTAGGTCACTGCAGTATACATTTGCTGCAGAGAGGGTTGAGAATGAACATTTCACAGGGCTGGCGTTATGGAAATCATCAGAGGCTGCTGGAATGTGTGTGGAGGCAGAACCATCTGAATTTCATACAAACCCAAGCAATCAGGCAGCACTGAACTATTTTTGTGGAAATAAAATATTATCCATTTATGAATTCCAGATGGGAAGGGACAGCTGTCGAGCTTATGACATCATTCCCCTTGACACTGGAGGATGGAAAGGAAAAACTGGGAGTCACATGTAAAGTATGTCAACAGTGATGACAGAACTGGGCAAAAGAATGTGGGGATGTTGGGAAAAGCTATTGGCATAATGGCTAAGACAAATAAGGTCAAGTGCACAGTAAAATGAAGAGTCTAAGAAGTTAGTTTGCAGAATATTATCTGTCATACTTTGTGTTCTAAACAGAGAAACCAAACATCAAGGTTATTAGGACATTTTATGTAACAAGGAAATTATTTATGATTTTTGTTATTTTCAAAAATGCAAAAATCACTATTCTCCTGTTTCTATAAATTTTGAGAACCTCATCAAGACTTTTTTAGATTATTTTCATTTCTCAATATCTAGTTAATTTCTTGATTTTTTTGTGGTTAATTTGTGTTTGCAGGGTTTTTTTGTTGCTTGTGTATGTGTGGTTTCTTTTCTTTTTTATAACATGTTAAAGAATAGAAAGTCTTAGGACTGAAGAAAGTGATACATTTTTGAAGGCACAAGGGGATTGTGGAAACTTGTTTGCTCTTAATAGTAAGAGGTAAAAGACAGTCAAAGGATTTGGACCTGAGATAAACTGTTACATTAAAAATGCAGTAGAATTTTATGTGTCATCCTTACCCAATGGTAAAATATTCTGAAGATCCTGAACATGGTGAAACGTAGGAAAGATTAATATTTCTTGCAATTCAATTATGAGAACATGAATAATGTTCTAATTGCTGAGGATTTTCTCTGAATAGCAAGAAATCTTGGATAACTTGTTGTTTTAATTGTATTTCAATATCTAGTTCCCAAAGACAAGACTGGTGCAAGCGATGATTCAACGGAAACTGCATTTCTATGGAATAAGAAATGAAAGAAAGATAGGGAGAAGAGAAAACTTGGAGAAGATTGCTTTGCTGAATGCATTTTGACTTTGTCACTAAACTTCTGTGAGTGGCAGACCTTTAGAGATAAAACAGTGTATGAAGGTACCATCTGCAGGAACCGGGAGGTTGGCGGGTGTCTCTTATTGAGCTACAGGCATCAAAAGTGAGGCTGACAGTCCTAGAAGCTGAATTTTAAGGAATACTTTTCTCCTGCAGGCACAGACAAATGGTCTCTTGCAAATGCTATGTTGCAGGAAGGCACCTCAGAATGTCAGGCAAATCCTTGAGTTTCTTTCTTTTCTCCTGTCTCACATCTTCCTATCAGCCTTTGGTTAACCCTCTCCACAGCTCACATGCTACAGTTTTTTACCCTGGAATTGGCTGGGATTTTTTATGCTATTATAATGCTATTAGAGAAGCTGTCAGAAAGGTGCTGTGACAATTCTGTGTTTCATTTTCAGTTCAGGGCCACTCCAAAGCACAAACAGGAATTTTTATCTTTTTAACAAATATTTCAAGGAATAAACACTGGGTCTATTATATACAAAACCTGAATATAGGGCACACTTTTTAAGGTACTTTCTTATAGATTAGTAAATTCTTGCTAAACATACATAGGTTTTGTAAACAGCCAACAATATTATTTAAAAACAAAAAGTGCTTGCTTATGCCCACACTAATTTGTAAAGTTTACCAGAACTCTTCTGTCAAACACATAAGATTTCCTTCAGCTGGGGTACTTGCAGGTTTCAGACCATATAATTTCTTATAGAGGCACTAGTTTTATCCAGTCATCAACCCCATCTCACAAACTTGGTAAATTTGTTGGTAAGCCTCCTTGATCAACTTGCCATAGACCTCTTTGTTCTGTCCATGACCCTGAACCACAGTGTAGCTCTGCACAGAAATTCTCACCCACTTTTTTTCTGCCTTAAGCCTGCCTGCCACATGCCACCATGTGCTGGGTCTCATCTCAGGGTGATGATGCATGGTTCCAGGCACAACTATGCTGAACTGTTTGTAATACACTGTCAAGATGGTTGTACTGTTGGTATTGTTGGTGCCCCAGCTTAGCTCACCATATAGATGCTGCCTTCTGGAAGTAAATTGTGCCAAGCTCTCATCAAGCCATAGCACAAGTGATATGCTGACAAGCCATGGTAGTGTCAAAAGTTGCTGATAACAAGTCCTTTTAAGCAGTAGCATGATATGTAAATAAATTGGCTGGTAAATTGGTGTTATTGCCACATGAGGCATCTAGAACAGTACCAGAACATACAGGAGGGAAGATAATTACCATAATCAGAAGAGGAATGATTCCTTCCTCCTTTAGGAATGATTTAATATTGATGGTGCTGTGCACTAATTATCCTCTGTCGCCAGGATGCTGTGGTCCTGCTGTAATAACTTCTCCATGTGCCCCCAGCTGACTCAAGGTCAACTGACCCTGCCTGTTTGTCTGGTTTGACACTGGTATGGAGAGCACTGCTGAGAGTGGCCTGTTTTGCATTTCACAATTTGTTTGCAGGACAATGAGGAATTCAGAAATTTCGTGTTAAAACCCCCTTCACGAACTATCCAAGGATGCACACCAATTTCTTTGTCATATCCTGGCCCTGTGCTGGTAAAGAAATATCATATGTAAATATAAAACATTGTATGTAAATACAAACCAACAAATGTAAATACAAAACATCATATGTAAATGTGAAACATCATATATAAATGCTAAACATCACACTTTTCCTTACATTTGCAGGTTCATGCTTCAGCTACTACTTCTGCCCAAGGACAGGAGAACAGATTTTAGCACCCCTGAATTCAGATTAAAGGTGGAGCTGGGCTGTTCACCTGCTTCCACAGTCAACTCACAACCTACTGCACTACTTGTCATATCCCAGAGGCAAATCTCCTCTCCAGCCTGTATTCTCCTCATAACATCTCCCATATATATGACACTTTCCTCTAAGAATCTGTTTTTCCTGGGATGTAAATGTTATGACAGATTGATATTTTTACCTGTCAGGACTACTTCAAAGGATAAGAAGGACTGATACAGTTCTTCCTGTCATACATTGAACCCCTAAAACAGATACAAACTACTAGGAGCAATAATACTTTTCTGTTGCTGTTTGTGAAAACTATTTAGTAACAGCACCTGCAAGCATAATATGTTGAATATTGAGGCAGGTTATCCAGGGTATGGGTAAGCCCTGAAATCTAGGGGTGTATGTAAGAGCACCCCAGGGACTACTTGCTGCATGAGGAGACCAATAACCTTAAGAGACAGTCTGAACAGGAAGGGCAGCTACTCTAAGAAGACCCAGACCTCATTATTTGTGAATCACAGTTAAGAAAACAGTTTCATAGAGTACTGCTTGTTTCCTGGGACCATCTGGAATCCCTCAGAACCTGCTGAGATTAAACATATCCCCTTTAGACAGTGATGTGTGTCAGGTTTCCTGCAGTAATTGATAGAGAACACAAATACAGTTCTGGTTTAGCTGTTAAAAGCATCCTGGCTTAAACATTCCTGTGAGGGTGGGACTGTTCAGCCATGTGGGTACAGTGGGAAAAAGGCATTAAGTGTGTTCTTGTCTGTCTGAAACCATGGACATGGTGACCTCTTTAGTGTTATTTATCCTGCCATTGTCCCCTGTCATGATATGCCTAGATGCTGGTGTTAAAACAGTTTTCCTTTAATTTTCTTTCCTTCTCCCCCATCTTTTGAGAGAGAAGGTGTTACCACCTAATTTCTAACACCTAATTTCTGAGGCAGGAGTTTTACTTCCTCCTTGCCTTCCTCAGATTGCTCTTGATGACTTCTTATAGGCCTCCTTCAGAATTTTTAACCTCAGTCTTGCACCGTTTTCTAGTCTTCCTATAATTTGTCAGGCAGCAATATACATCTGTGGGTGTAGGTTTTAGAAATATTGCAGATATGCTAGTTGCATTTCTGTCCACAGAGATAAATACACAGGCATCCTCTGGGGACCAGGTCTTTGGTAGGGTGGTGCCATTGTGTTGCAAATGTGAAATGCTCTCAAAGTGCAAATGTGGAAGATCTTTGTTCTGTTTGACTGTTGAAAATTCTGAGGGTCTCTGTGAATAAAGAGAAATTTGGCTTGTGCTGCAGGGGTGATTCACAATAGAGAAGCTTCTAGGTGACAACTTGGCTGTATGAGGGAGCACTCAGGAGGCACTATGAGGCCTGGGTGCCTCGGAGGTATTGTTCCCTGGCTGGAGAGAGCACTCCCTCTCAAGCAACATTGACAGGCATTCCAAGGAAAATACAGTACGGGCAACAGAAAATAAAACCAAGAAATGTAGATTATTTCAACTGGTATCCCCATAGAAAGCTTTTTATCTGTGACTGCTTTGTGGCTACCATGAAGGTTGGCAGTAAGTGTTCCCTTGACAGCTACAGCCCTGGAAAGCAGTATCAGCTCTGGGTTTGCAGGAGCCTGACAAGGAGCCACATGATATGAAAATAAAAAATGTCAACAGCTGTTTAAAGTGAATGTATATACCCCTGTTTTACTTCTTGATTTTCCTGCTCTTGATTGCAGATTGCTGTTTAATCCTAGAAGACTTTTCATCTTGTTCCTGGACTGATGCAGACATTGGTTTCTTTGTTCCTGACATTATATCTGACTCACACCAGGTCCCCTGCTTTTTTCTACCCTCAGGACCATAACACTTGCTGTGAGTGAACAAACAGTATATATTGAGAACAAAGACCTTCTGATAGTTTAGAAAACATTTTTGTATTGCAAAAGTCACATGAGTTTTGGAGTTCAAATCTTCCAGGGCCCAGTGGCCCTACAGAGGCACCCAAGCCTTGCAGCTACCCCTGCCCCCGCAAGTCTGCTTAAAATGTGTCTATCAATTAAAATTTCCTATATAACTTCAATAAAAAAATTCCTAACAACCTGCTGAGTACATCTAATAACTACTGCACTTTATATCTAGTTCTTTATAATTGAGTTGCACTGCACTCTGTAGATATATATTGGTAGGGTATTATTTGCAAAATACATGATTTCCTGCCAGCACATAGTTTCCTCTTTTAGACTAATCAAAGTCAAATATATCAGAATAGATACCAGGGTTTCACAAAAGAAGACCTGGTGAGATATGTACAGGCAGTTAAATACAAAGGGACAAAGAAAAATACAAATGTTCTTATATTAACTTTTTGAAAAACTTAATAATTTGAAATAGCTTTTTTCTGCTATAGATTTAGTAAAGTTAGATTGTGGAAAGCAATGAAAATAAAGTCATAGCTCCCTAAGCATTCTTATTTTACTTTGGGTTCATATCTCACACTAATATAACTTTCACAGAATCCATGTCTCTTTGGGCACAACTTGCTCACTAAAAAAATGAATTCTCCTTGAGTACAAGATTTGCATAGCATTTTCATGGTCAATTGCTTTTGGTATTATTAGAACAAAGATGTCTTAGCAGTGCAGGGTATTAATAGTCACTGAAAAATGCACTGCTTTTCCTTGTCATCATGCTTTTCCTACCCATTTTGTCTAGAGCTAAAGAGGAAAGAAGCAACTGAGTTATGTTCTAGTTCATTCCCTCAGTTCCTCCTCTTTTGAGAAAGATGGGGAATAAATACATAATGAAAGGGAGTGGTGAAAGGTGGTGCTAAACTGGTGACAGGAAGCATTTGTAACACAGGGCCCACAGTACGGTAGAAAATTCATCCTTAGCAGTACTGGGTGGACTCAGCTGGGAATACAGGTTAGGAGAAGGTGAAGGAAGGATGCTTGCTCTTTAAGGTCTGGCCAGGAAAGTAGTTTATTTTTGTGGTTACAGTCTTTCTGGTAATGTGCTCCAAAGTGCTTTGATCCTGATGAAACCCCTATAGAAAGGCTCTGGGATCACCACCCTGCCTGCATCATCACACATTACTTTTCTGATGAATACCATATGGCATATTAGAAAAACAGAAAAGCTTTTTTCAATGTGTATTAGGTAGCATGGGCTGAGATGAGTTGGCTGGAGATAGAATAAAAACATTTCTTGCCAGAAATATGTGATATAAAGGGGAGGAGTGGAAAACCGAGGAAGGCTTAATAACAAAGAGGGCAGTCACTAGACAACCATTGATTCTTCATTTGTTTTGCACTACATCAAGACTCTTATACTAGTGTATTAAAAGAAGAGACAGAAGTTTTTCTACAGTCTGAGTCAGAGTTGCTATAAATGCAGGGCTCTGAGATTCTGTATTTCAGCTGAAATACTCCAGCACTGGCAGACAGCATACAGTTAATAGGGTAACAGTATATTTTATATTTATATTTATATTCATGTTTTAGCACTTGCAGTCTCTTGTATCTGACAATTTCTATTACTACCCACAGATATTTACCTTAAACCTAAACCCTTACATCTTTCATTTGTTTCCCTGTGAAACATGTCAACCAGGGTCAAGGTGCCTTGTCCTCACAAAGACTTTGGATCAGTGTGGAATTCATGTTCCCCAAAGAACATGCTTAAGCAGGCAGGCAGCAGCATGAGGCTGCCTTCTGAACCCCAAAAGAGATTGTCACCCCAAGACAATGAAGTATCAGACTGCACCTGAGGCTGGAGGCAGCGAGCACAGGTCGGTGAACTAGAGGTGAGGCATCTCCTGTGTCAGGTTCAGATCCCCAGGAAGCCAAGGACTGCAAGCTGCTGTTCTAAGAGCTTCCACTGGTTTCATGTGATTGACCACATGGCAGTCCTTTGGTTATCATCCTTTTATCATGGGGCTGTTCTGGGTACTGTGATTAGTTAATTACTTAATTTAAAATCTAAAGCATTCAGCACTCAGAGCGAATAATTATTGACTTTCCCAGTTCTGGCCACACACTAGGCCACATAACTTTGAATTTTGCATTTTTATGTTTCTAAACTAATACTTTTTTCTCTGTGAGATGCATTTTCTCTGGCTAAGTCAGATCCCAGTATCCCTTGCTGAATAGCTTGCTTAGTCATATTTGCAACTAAGCAGTTTTTCAGTTTGTGTGAGTGCCTTTCACCTAGTTATTAGTTATAGCACATTTATATCACATTGAAGGCAACTAGACTTCTTGCTTTTCAGACCTTCATAGTATTACCCTGTCTGCACACAAGGATATAGGCTGCCCAATCCATTAAAATGTGATGGGATTAAGAAGCATGACTTTTTTAGACTCTTTTGAAAATTCAGGCCATAACTAAGTCATAAACTGTGTATAACTGGGAGCATTGCTTTCAGATGTAGCAGCCTGAATTTTTTTGTCTGCACTGTTATAAAAGTGGGCTTATCTTTCAAAGACATTGAGCTCTACCTGGCACCACACAGAAGTTAATTAAAATCTTGACCTATAACAACAAAAACAATTACAACAATAATCATCATCATTGTCATCATCATGATTTTTGTGCTTTTATTTCATCCTGGATTGCTCTAACAATCATATAAACACACAAAAAAGATAGATCTCTCCCCAAACATAATGTCAGTAGCCTCTACAGATGTCAGTTTGCCCGTGTAAATCTGAAAACATGTTACTTATGTATAAAGTTTAAAAAATGTAATTTTGAGCATTGAAATAATAAACAATTTCTGTAGTGCTACTGAGAAAATGTGCAAAAGCAATACCCAGGTCTCCTCAAGAAAGAAACCTGAACCAAAAGAGATTTGTACGCAGAGTATTGATAGACCCCTTGTTATTAATAATGTAAACTTCTTCGATATGAATATACTGCACATAGCTCATTTTCCTTGTCCATTACTCAGGCCAGTTATCACAAATGCATAAAATGTAAACATGATGTATTATATTTTGGTTTGGATGAACAGTGAGGGTTTTTTAATCCTATTCAATTTCTCTAATGCAATACCTCTATTGAGGTTGATTTGGCCAGCCTCCTCTGATCCTGCAAGATCGAAAATGAGTGGATTTCTGGACTTACAACACAGGTGTTTATAATATGCTGATACTGTGCTGTATTTGAGCCACAGATAGAACCAAATGATGGATTGCATCACAAAAAATTCCTGAGACCAAATTATTGGGCTGGATTGGCGTGATCCATAGAAGTTAGACCTGGAACTAGGTTTCAAGAAACCTCAATGTATAAAGTACTTTCAGTGCTGGTTTCAACTTCATATCAGTTTCTTAAAATCAGCTTTTGGGATAAGCCAGAATATGCACCCAAAGCCAGAATGTGCGCCCAAAGGTTTTGGGCAGGACCCTCTCCACACTACAGGATGTCGGGTTGCATGTTTTTCTACCTGCCAAAAATAATACCCTTACTCCCTGAATTTGAGGTCTGCCAAAGGGAGTAATCAGGGCTATATGGCTACATCAAGTGCACTAGTGCTCAGTTAGGAGTAGGGAAGACAAAGTTTCATTTACTTTCTTAGTTCAGAAAAGATTCCTGCCCTCTTGTGCACCCCTAAACATTGTGCAGCTTTGCACTATCCTGAAAGTCTTGCTTTGCAGACTCACTTAAGCCCTCTACTAACTTTGGGAATGTTTTTTTCATCCTATAATTAAAATACCAGATTTTGCCTTTTGCTTGCATCTCATCTCCAACTGAATGAGAGGCAGATTTATGGATTTAGAAAGCCAAGTGTTCCAGGTGATGGCTTTTCCTGAAGATATGGAGAATTGCACATGCATACCAGTGAGTGTACTTAGAGCATGCAAGTCATGTAAGGAGAACACTGGTGTAGGAAGCTTTCTGTGACGTACATTTAATGTTATGCTCCAAAGGGCAGTGGAATACTTTGGGTTTGGACACCAAGTAAATGTCTTAAATTTGGTTCTCAATATTAATCTGTGACATCTCCTTGCCCAGAAAAGCTACAAAGATGTTACAGACTATGATATTGTGAAGAGATGTTGTATGTCACGTTATACTTTTCAGTTATATGGGAAACTCTCAGACATTGCTACTAATGCTAAATGTCCTACCAAATTTGCCTTATGCCACCAGAGGTTCTACTTAAATCATTGTTTATATTTAGAGAAAAAGATATTGATATGAGATAGCCAATAAGAACTTATCTGTTAGGAAAAAAAGTAAAGTTATTAAGGCCTGTATAATTATTAAAATAATCACAAACTGCATGTTAATGAATAAGCATCATATGTACATACTTTTCTGTATCTCTACCTCTGAGTATTCATTAGAAGATTAACTGCTGTAAGCAGAAGAGTAGATTTATTTGGTTTAATTGTTTAATACAGAATATCAAATCCTCTCTGAGCACTCTGCTGGAATTGAGACTATGGAGTCCATTGACTTGAACTGGGACAGAAATTCAACTATTGTTCTTAGCATTTCTCTCTCACCTTTTTTTTAATGGATATAAATTGGTCACTTCTGATACGAGTTGGCACAGAGGGTCTTTCTTGGTTAAAATGTAAATTTTAGTCAGTGGAATAATAATAGAAATGAGACCTTTGTCTCTTGAAATTAAAGTGCTGGTAAAGCTGAAGCTGCCAGCTTTGTATATTACAGCCTGAGGAGATAATATATTGAATCATTCATTTCCTTTTCCTATTCTTTTTGCTCTCTTCAAAAGCATATTCTGTTTCAAGTAATTTCAGTCCAATAATGAATATAACACTGACAGACTCACCGTCATACAAGATCTGCTTTGGGATATACTTTATCGTGTTTTGTTTCTAAGCTGTCAAAGTACTTAGAAAAATGGAAAAAGTAATTTACCATGTGGTGAGCTTATGCTGCTTCTTGATGGTTTTAAACCACTGGGCTTTTGTGTGATGAGAAGCCCACCTGTGTGTGACTAAATGACTCTAATTTTGGCTTCTATCCCTTATTACCTGAAGAAAGCAGCTTTCTAATGCTAAGCCTGCACAAGAAGAATTAGTTAGATTTATTGTTCAAATTATTTTTGCTGTGATAGAGGGCTGTCTTGGTTCCAATGCTCTATTTTCATTAATACGTAGTGAATAAGTAGTGAAGTAGAAAGCATCTTTGTTAAATTTTTCAGATGGCATTCTACTGTTGGTATGCTACAGGACAGGCTTGCAAATGAAAATGTTACTGCCAAACCTGGACACAGCAGAGAAAAATGGATCTTGTTGAAAAAATACAAACTGCTGCACACAGGAAGAAATTAGTTGCACAAAGGCTAGTGTGTTCTGACTGGAAAGAAGTGCTGTTTTAGGAGCAGATCTGTGTAACATGGAAAGGGATGGAGGGCTTAAGGTGCACGTTAATATTACTTTAATATTATTGCATGTTCTGAAAATATGTGCAAGATCAAATACAGCTCAGAAACCTGATTCTTTGACCTACTGGAGCCCATTAAACTTTAGACAAGAGACTTTGTCCAGTTTGAACACTGCAGCTCAAAACAAGAGTTGAGTCAACTGAGCACCTTACAGGAGAGATTGGAAGCCTGTGGACATGACCCAGGAAGAATCAGGGGATGAATATATTGAGGTTTGTCTTAAAATGCTTTGTTGTGTTTGAGTGTCAAGGGTTTGGTTGGGGTGGGGACAAGGGGTGTCATCTGTGAGGAGCTTCTGTCCCCTGCTGAGGCACTCCCACAGGAGTGTTCCAAAGTGAGGGGAGGGCTTGAGGCATGCAGGGGGCTTTCCTGAGCTCCAGAAGCTCCAGGTGAACCTCCAAGAACTCCCAGGAGCTGGCAGCTCTTGAGAGAGCAGCTGTCAAGATGTGTGCAGGGCCAGGGGTGAGAGTGGTCACCCCCCACTGCCGAGAAGGACAAACCTGGGGAGCATGCAGAGAGATCCCAGGGCAGAGGGTGGAACCAGGAGATCTGTAAAGTCTCTTCCAGCTGAAACTGTTCTGTGATTCTCTGATCTTAAAACAAAAACTGTGAGCTAATGGGCACTGTGAAGAAAGATTCATTGGTGAAGTCAGTATAATTGGGAGTTTTCTTAAGATATGTGGATAAGAACCAGTTTATTGTATATTCTACAGCTGTACAAGATGTAATCCACTTTAGTGGATTGTGCTTGGCCAAGCAAAAGAAAGAACAATACTGGAAGCTGTCATTAATTTGCACATGTGTTAGAGATTTCTAGTGCTATCTCTCTGTATTGAGAAAAACAGATGTGCTGCATTGACTTGATTGCTAAATGGACTTAATGTTGCTCTTAGAAGCTGAGTGCCACTGATGAGGAGAGCAGAGAAAACAATGACTTTCAAAGTAAATTATTATATAATAATCCACATATCTTAACTTTAATAAATCTCTAATAGATGCTGAACTCCAGGAGATGCTGATAAGGGTGTGAGGGTCCACACGTGTTTTGTAGTATTAGATCTGCACAGAGTAGATGACTATGTTTTTCCAGAGTGAGGAAAATGTACAGTGGAACATAGTTCACTTATCACAAGTAAGAGCATGAATTGGGAATGATACCTGCACTGATTTGGAAGAAAGTTTGACAGGCTCTGAATTAAAATTTTCCTTAGGTTTAACAAAGGTGAATGATATTTTTTGACTTGTGAGCATTTTTGTTCATTTCAGAGCATGATTGCATACAAAGATGTGTCCCATTTTCATTCATACTTGTCACATGATCTGTTCCTATAAAAACACTTCCAATTTGCATGCCCAGCTGATGTGAAATAGCAGCCATGAGCAGATTTAGAAAGCAATCTCTGAAAATTCAGCTAACTAGGTTTGCCCTAGAGTGTTATTGAGAGTAATATGAGAACACCATGAAAAGTTACAGCCTTATAAAATATAGTGGACTTTACCTTATTCCATATTTATGAGCTGCAGTGTTGATACAGCACCATTACGAAGTTGAAATGGTACAAACATTCTTAGGGTTTGACCCTGTCTACAGTGGCTTAATATTCTACTAGTGATATTTATCATGTACCTGTGCATGTCCAAGATTGGGTCTTTAATTTTTATTTTATGTTGTTAGCCAGTGGTCAAAAGGAAAAATGCATGTGAAAGGGAGAAATTTAGCAGGTACAGCGTTAGTCCAAAGGTGTACTGCACTAGAAAGTTTGAGGAAAATTGTTTCAGCTATTTTTGAGTTAGCCAAGTGTTTTTCAGCTGTTAAGAAAATTGTTTCAGCTATTTCATGCTTGGGTAACTCGGTCTTGTTTAAAAACATCAGACCTGGTGCTCATGTAGCCTTAAAGTAGAAATGGGTATTCTGCATTGTGAGAAGAAATATTAGAA
Source organism: Ammospiza nelsoni (assembly GCF_027579445.1). NCBI lineage: Eukaryota > Metazoa > Chordata > Aves > Passeriformes > Passerellidae > Ammospiza > Ammospiza nelsoni. Next base: position 72,728,421 of record NC_080635.1, read on the forward strand.
ATATTTGAGGGAATAATCATAAAACATTCAAGGAGAAGGTATTTTCCCCTCATATCTTCCTCTAGAAGAAGAGTGCAGCAACATCTGCTCCCCCCAAGCTTCCCTGTCTGAAGGTTGCCTATAGCTCCTGAGGAAACTACCAATACTTCTTGCTAGTAAATGCAGACCTAAGGAACATGGATTTCTAAGGTCTGGATGAATTTGTTTTGTTAGACCTGATTTAATATCCTATTAAGGTTAAATGTTGCTGGACCTGGCCTATCCATGATATTGAGAGCTGCACCAGATAGTGCAATGTGTGTGTGACTATCTTTTGGACATTAAGTCAGTTCTTAAAAGTCTCATTCAGGTCTCAAATATTCAATACAGACTGAAGAACCAGAGTTCCTTATAATTCAGGGAAGAAAGCTATCTTTTATTGATATTGTTTTTAAAAGTATATTTTTTTATATTATATATTTTTATAGACATCTACTATCTTGTAAAAAAATTATGTTGTGGGCTAAAATTTGTGGGCCAAAGCATGCTGTGCAGAGCCAGAGGTTACTCTGCTCAGAATGTATGCAGGAGGTTTGATAGCATTCCTCTGCTTTCCTGGGCCATGCATGAAAATGAATCTTAGGTATTCTAGTGAAGGAATTATTCACTGAAATCCTCATCTTAGAAGGGAAGTTAGAGACAAACAATGCATTGGTGCAAGAAGAAGGTCAGTTTTAATCGTCACTATTCAAGAAATAGGTTGAGGTTTATCATAGGAGTGTTTCCACACAGTGAAGAGAGGTACAAAAGAGGCCAAAGCTATTTGGGTTTTTTTCTCTATTTTTCAACCAGCCTCTAGGTATTTTAAGTTCATGGAATTACTTGGGCCTGATATCATTTGTCTACTTAGAATTCATTAGTGAAGACTTCACTTGAACCCATATATGTACAACTTTTAAATTTTTGGAAATTTCAGAAGAATCACCACCTTTGGAAATAACCATGATTATTTGCTGGCTTTAAACATATTTCATCTGACTTCTTTGGATGACTTCCAGATCTTCAAGTGACAGTTTCATATTAGTACATAGGGTGTTCCAATCTGCCCTTCCAGGACCAATCATGATATTGTGAACATATAAGGAAAAAAAAGCCTATTCTTCAAAACTATATTGTGAATTAAAAATTTGGTAAATAGATTGTCTTCATAAAATTGAATTTTTTATAACTGTAGATGCACAAAAATAATAGTTTGTATTTTGTACATGTGGTGACTGAGGTTGTAATGATATATATTTCTAAATGTGTTCAGGCAAAGACATGTTGTAGTGATTGTAGGGGGTGAAACTTAAATCTTTCAGTTTTGTGCATATAAACCCATATTTAGGGCCATCTGTACTATTCATACTGAAATTAATAAGGCAATTGTTTGTACCATGTATAACTTCAGGGAAAATTTGTCTATGAGTAAGTGGCTATGGCACTGAGTCTTTGTCTTTCTGTATTGCATGGCCCACACTGTGGATCTTGTAATTATTTTTCCAACATCCCACATTTCCCAAAAGGATATGGAAAAAACCCAGGGTTTTGGAAAATTTTTGTAGGTATTCATACCATCTTTGTGGCACTACATATCTGTCTCAGGCATCTAAGTGACCAGTGTCAGTGTTTTTTCTCATGGGAGAGGGATTTGCTCCCTTGCACGTGGGTTTGTTGCATAGGCAGCCAAAGTATGTGCGCGTATGTTGAGTTTCAGTTGACTATTTTGGGGGGAAAGAGGGGATATCCATACATAAAATAAGTGGTGTGAAACCCTGTTGTACCTAAGGAAAATATTTTGAGGACTATGGCTTGGGGTTAGAGGGCCTGTAGCCTCCTGTCCTGAGCAAGTACAGGTCTGTGACCACCACAAGGAGGACGTGCCCGTAGTTTCATGGATTAGAAGAAACTTGAATCCTCACACTTGAGCCAGGGAACTGACCCTTAACTTGCTCGGAAGAGATGAAACATTTCATGTGGGTGCCCACGGGAGGACAGATCTGACTCCCTTTTACAGAGACCAGATCAAGAGTGACATAGTTATTTGAACTGATCTGAACAGGTCGTTCCCATTCTGCTGCACAGGAAGACATCTGCATTTTGCTTCTGAATGCCTCAGAGACAAGCTGAGCTTCTTTACTCATTCTGGAGAATATGAGTGTCCTTGAGCATCCTTGTAATTTAAATGGGAGCAATCATGAGAGGAGGTACTAATCAGTGGGAATATAAGGTATCAGACTGGCCTTAATCAGTATGGTGAGAGCTGGGAAAAGAAAAATAAAAACAAAAACATTAAGCCTAAGATTTAACAATGCATAGCCTGTTACAGCATTTTAAAATCAACCATGTGCACTCTTTAGTCAAAAACATAACAAAAAGCACTCTCTGTGATTATTTTTTCTTCTCTGCCTACAGTGTAGTCCATATACAGCCAATCTGTGTGGTTACAAACAGCTGAGAAAATTTAGTGCAATTTCAGCTTCAATGCTCAGATTGTTTTTCTATAGGCCAAGTAGTTTAAAACAGCTTTACCTCTGGTTCCAGGTGTTGCTGAAGCAGCAAAGTCTCTGTGAACCCCCACAAATCAGCAAGGAAAACTGCTGAAGCAAGAAAAATCTTTAATCGTGCAACCAAAAATACTAACAAAAAAATCAAACAAGCTGATTTTTTTTCCCAGTTAAATGTTTCTATATTCCCATCAATGAACACGTGAGAGTTTTTGATATTTTTTCCATGGTACCTGGCTTTTAGAGTGGTTATCTTGGATCTGTGTTGCAATGAATCTTTACCTGCTTATTAGAAGTAACATTATGGGAAATCTTGGATGGAGTGTAAAATTCCATATGAAATACATTTTATATTTCAATTAAATACTTCAATTTTGTGTGACCACTCAATGGGACAGTAAACCAAGACACTTTTCTGGCACAAGAGTGTCAGATAATAATTTGTCATTGGTTGTAATTGTCATCAGTGAAGAGAACTGAGACAGGTAAGAAACCTGAAAGATGGTGGCAATTCTCTAAAGGGTCCATCCAGGGTGGAGATGGGAAGCAAAGGTGAGATAGAGAGGAGGAGATGTCACAAGTGCTGTTCCTTCATTGCTCAGTTCAGAAAGAATGAGTAAAGACCAGTTTCTCTGACTTTTGTTCAGCAGTTTATATGAACAATGAATTCACTTCTCTCATCTCCAAGAATATATTACAGAGAAATCTATGCAATGCTGCCTTTTTTTATCATGTCCCATAGTCTTTCCACCAAATGCTTTGTACTGTCATGAGGCAAAAGGAATGTCATGTCTGCTCTCTTTTTTTATCCAGGGCAATAAGGATCTTACAAAGCAGGCACCAGGAACGATGGAAAATTTCATGTTGGCTAGCATTGCTGGTCCAGTTCTACAAGACAGCACTTCATTTTATGATAAATGAATGTCATGCTGGGGGTGGTCACCTACACCAGGGACTCTAAGGCAGAGCTAGAGACAAAGAACTGGCTAGAAATCCATTTCTTGGTCTTAAAAACTTGCCTCTAACCATTCATCAGGAAAAGAAACAAACACCCTCCCTCTTCCTGCTTCTCCTCCAGCCTTCAGTCCTTCTTCTCAAGCAGAATCACATGACAAAACTCTTCCAACTAACTTCAACTTCCCTGGTTTTCGTGGTATCATTCCTAATTTCCATTTCGGGTACTAAGGTATTGGTTTGAATGATTCTGCCAGCAGAACAGACCTTCAAGAAGATCTAACACTGGTGTGAAAATATTACCCACTAAACCTATGTCAGACAAAACATAGCAATATATTAAAAACCAGGGTGAATAAAAATAATTGTAGTAGGGTCATATAGATGAATTAGTGTACTTTCTGATGGCGTAGAATGTCTTGAAAGCCTACTAAAACAAAATTAATTTGCAGTGTATTTTATTGGATGTATTTTTTGAATAAGAGTGTGTTTCTAAAGGTGGTGAAAGTGCTTTAAAAATGCTTTGATATATTGATTGTTAATTTGTCACCTGCACATTGTTATTTAATGTTTCTGGCTCAGTTAATGTTTTTCCTGAATATGAATATTTAATGGACTTGTATAGTGATCATTATGTTATTTTAAGCTTAACAAATTGTACAGACCCCTCAAGCCTTTCACAGAGGTGTTTTTGCATTCAGCCATAGCAAAAATAAAGTACTGTCTAGCTGCTACTCAATCTTGGTATCGCTGTAAGTGGATTTCTGATAGGCATTTCACAACAAATGGATAACTTTTCAAAGAGTAAGAAAGCTTCTGGGCTGCCATCAGCACAAAAAGGTGTGGAAAGGGAGAAAGGTGTTGGGGTGACACCAAGTCTCAGCTGTTCCAAGAGGATTTTGTCACTGAATCAGCTGATACATTTTCTGTATATAAGAATGATGAAGCTTTTAAAGATAAAGTGAACTGTTGGCATAATGTCAAATTTTTATGAATGGGTCATGGATAACTTTGGGTTGGAAATTAGAGAACACTTTTTTACCATATGAAGCATGGCTTAAGAGTTTTGATGGTATTCAAGCTCAATCCTGCTCATTTTGTTACTTTGGACAGCAAGATACCACACCTGGTGTTCCTGGTTGTCCTTTCATTTCCATCTTATGATTGAAAGATTTGCACCTGAAGGACTTAGATATAATTTCATGTACATGGCAAAAAGTCTTAAAAAAGTTAAGAGAAAGCATCATGTCTACAAAGAGATTAAATTTTGAACTCATTTACCAAAATAAAACACAGAAAGTGAGATTAAACTCTCACAGTTTCAGATGTCACGATATATGATATATCTATTATATATGTAGATATAAGTCTACATATCCACATATAGATATATATCCACATAGCTACTCTCCCAGTGATCCAGAAGAGTCAGTGGTGAGAAACAAACAATTGCAGGGTCTCATTTTTCTAACTTATTTTAGTTTTCCCCTATAGAAAGTCAGCAATCATATCATAGAAATAAAAAAATTGCTCAATTTTCTTTAACTCTCCATTTGGATAACTCTGCAACTTTGTTTTTGTAGAAATTTAAACTATGGTCAGACAGAATTTACTCATAATAATTTTGTCAATATTATCTGGTGTTATATTTTAGTGTTATGGTCTATGGTCCTGGAGGTCTTTTCCAATCTTAATGATTGGAAATCATTAATTTTTAAATGAATAATTGTTTGATAATTAATTGGGAGATAATAAATTATCAAAAAGAAAATAATTAATTTTTAATTATTAATTGATGATAATTAATCGGGAGACCAATTCAATGGTCTTCCTTCCCTCCTACAAGAATATTTACTCCATGGCAGCTACAATCACAGCCTGTCACAGCCATGTCGTGGTTTGCCTTTTCTGATCTTTGGACCTCGCAGAGATCTGGATCCCTTCAAACAACACTTCTAAACCTGCTCTTTTGAAGCTGATTTCCTTTTCTCAGGGTTGCTGTCCTGGCATACTCTATAAGAGTTTGGGATTCCAGGAGGACAGAACTGAAGTGATTTCCTACCGTGGTAGGGTCTGTACCTTGCCATCATGGGGAATCATAGACAATGGTCACTTTGCAAATCATTCAATTAAACCCAGAAAATATCAATGGAAATGAGTTGGAGGGAAGAACAGTAAGGCTGTGCCTGCAGAACAGTGTAGTCTCAGGTTTTCAAGTCTGGCATTTGCACTTAGCATGACTATTTGAAATGATCTTGAGTATCTGTTCAATAAATTAAATTTTTCATAATAAATACCCTAGAATTATTTGTAAGGATCAGCGACCTCATAAACAAGTAGATTTCCTTAATTGAAATCAGAATCTTCTTTTCCTTATGCTTCAGAAACATTGAAGGAAACCATGAAAATCTGAGAGCTGCGTGAAGGAGCACATTCTTTTTCTGGTTTTACAGAACTTTGCCCATTGATATCTTGGTGTGTGACAGCAACACTCATAATAAGCATTAATAGTAATTAGTTTCCATTTTTCTGGACAATGAATCGTTTTGTGATCACTTTTTGTGATCTCTTTTTACTGATGACTTAAAATTATAGCACTTGATAGTGTTGCCATCTCTGAGGAAAAAAATATTATTTAACTCATGTTAAGAAATCAGTTGATTAAATTTTTTTTTAAAAGTGCTGTCAAATATGTTCTAGGCACAGACCCTTTGAAAGGCAAGTGGCTTCTTAAGAGGATATTCTGTTGCTAGGAGACCTTAACCAAAAAGTTTCAGGATAAAGTATTTTCTTATTTTAAATAAGAAATGTTGATTAATGAACATGCTTAACAGGCAAAGAACAAAGTTATCACAGCTATCTCTATTATAATAAAGACCAGTAGAAGCATTCAATGGATATTTTAAGAAGTATAAAGAGAAGGTCTTCAAGGGAAGTCTTGCCAAAGCTAGAGAACCAAGGAGTCCAGAGCACAAAAGTGCCCAAGTATCTGTGGGGAATATTAAATATCACATTTAATGTTTTTAAATTTATCTCTGCCAGCAATGAAAATTAGATTTACCTTGTGAAAGACAGATTCTTTCATCTGCATTTTCTGAACAGCAAGGTTTGAATGAATGAAATGGTCTCTTGAGATTTCTTCTGGGCCTGTCCATCTGGATTTTTCAGATTTCTGAAACTTCTCATGCTACTCATGAGTCAAGAGTAAATATTGGCCTAGATTTTTGGCTTCAATACACTCTGGAAATTCCTAAGCATGTCAACAACAGCTACCTATGTAGAAATTTAGAAATATTTAGAATACACATGAATAATTCCAGTCTCATAAAGTATTAGCTGATGGTAACTGAGAGTCCAGTATTGATCATCGAGTAGCACCTTAACCCACAAAAAGGCTACTGAAGTCTCAGAAGGTTTCTTTTGGAAAAAAAAGCCCAAGTACAGGCATTAAAATCCTGTCCCACTGGCTCAATATTTATCTAGTTGTTTAATCCCACAGGTCTTGGTCTAGTTTACAACTGCAGAAAATTGACTCAATAGTAGGCTAATTAATAAGTTCATAATAGTATCAAAGAGCAAGAAATCTTTAAAATGGCTATTTCTGCAAGGAAATCAAATTGCTTTCTGAGAACTAGTAACATGAAACAAAATGCAGATCTCTTCAAAGAGAGTTACATCACTTTCAGCTGTAAAACTTTGTGACTGTGTTTTCTGTAGATGTCCACAAAGGAAATTTTAGAAAAGAATCTTCTCAGCAGGTAAGCTTTGGTTTCTGGAACAACTGAAAGATCCTGGTTAGGTGGAGCAGAACAGAGGCAGAGGAAGAGAAGACAGGTATTATTAGGAATCCTGTGTATACTATAATACCATATATATTTGGCCACCTTTACAAAAGCAGCAACTCATCTAGGAATGTTCTGAAACACCAGAAAGAAAACGTTTTAATTGTCATGCATTCTCAGTAGCTTTTTTTGGTAAGGTTTCACTGGGAGAAATCTCCCTGGCAGCTCACACCTGGTCATCCTCTGTCCTCTGAATCAGTCGAGATACAAATGTACAAATTAAGATATAAAAGGCAACTGTGGGACCTGAATGTCTCCATGACAAAGGCTGAAATGTGCCTGTGTAGAGAGGCAGTGCTTGGAAGCATTTTGCTGAAAGCTGAGGACTGATTCCCTGTAAAACACAGACCTGTGCCTTATTGCTTGTTTGCACTTAGGGTGTGTTATAAATGATCAGTCAGAAATCTGAATTAAAAAATGCGAAAAATTTTATTTTTGTTACCAAAATACGGTCCTCAAAAACCCACAGGCAAAGAGACAGCGTCGAGCCCGGGATCGGCGCTGGGTGAACCTGGATCCCACCTCTATTGCATCGGACCTCTCTCTGTTCACTAATGCAGTTTCCAGCGAGGTTATTTTGTACAGTTATTTATGCCTGAGGCAGAGGTGCCCCGATTTCTTTTATAACCCCGCATACGCATGAGAGTTTCTTTCTCTGTGCAGGGCTGGACAATTGCTGTTTCCTGAGTAGAGGCGGGCGCTGATCATGTCAGGGGAAGTCCCGTGTTCAGATGTATCTTTCTGGGGACTTTCGTTATCTTGATTGATGGCTTCTATCAAGCGATGATCACCCTTGGGTGTCTCCTGATGGCCCCATCGCCCTGGCCAGACCTTTCATGGGTAAACAAAGCATTGTTCTCCTGCTGCCTTCAGGAGTTTCGAAATTCCAGAGTAGCTTTCTGTCCCTGGGCTGTTCATGGTCACAGACTCGTTGGATTATACAATTTTTATAGTATACATTCTCCCCTTAAGCATGAATTACTCTATAACATATATTACAGGGCAGGAAATCCACAGAATGTTGCAATTCTCCTCAGACTTTCAGGGGAGCAAGGGACACGCCCCATTTTCCTGCCACCTCTGGATCAGAAGGGAATATGTGTATATTTCTGCTAAAGTATAGGTATGAGTTGTATGGAAGGCTTGCATTTCAGTGAACACAATAACAATGAAATGTAGAAATCGGTCATGGATAGAAGATTTACTATTTGATAATGTTCGTTTAATGAACAGACACTGTTTACTGTGTTTCAGACTGGTTACAAGATTCTAAGGATGCCTTAAATTTTTGTTTTACTGAAGCTAATATGTTATTTTCAGAGAATTATTAGCATATCCTTATCAGAAATTTGCATGAATTAATCCTTTAAAATGCTTTGAAAATTTCTGGCTACATGAAAGTCTGGCTTGTGATACTACAAAGAGTTAATCTCAAATGCCAGACTATAGAGAGTAAAGCAGAATTTATGTATCTCTGAGTATATAAAATGCCTACAGACTGTTATATTTTTATTTCAAAAATTTTGGGCATTTTTTTTGTTTTGGAAACCAGTGATCAAGTTATACTCTTCATCAAGCAAAAACTGAATGAAAGTGCAGGATTTTGTCTCTCCTCTATGAAAAAAAAAAGGGTTCAAGAAGCATAATTCTTGCTCTGACAGAGGCCTTGGTGCTTTACACAAGAACTGGATCATGTTGATCCACAGCAGATTTTTCAAAGAGAACGACAGACATCCAAATGCTTATTAGCCTCGCATAAAAGAAGCTTAACAACTTCAACCGATTGTTTCCCACAAGGTGTAAAACACCCAAGCAAGTTGGGAATGAGAGCTAAATCAGATTGCTGACTGATAAGGGTCCTTCCCAAGGCTAATTACAAAGGCTTACCGCAGGCAAGCAGCGGATTAAGGATTTTAAACCTCTCTATGACTACCGCTAAGGAATCTGGCGTGCTAATTCTGCAATCTGTGGCTCTTTGGGTTGCTATCAAAAATCGTGATGAAGAAAGCACTTAGATATGAAAGGTAAATGAGGGTTTGGTTCCTCTGGAAGCGGAGGCTGAGGCTGGAGAAGAAAATCCCATTGGTTGAGGTGTAGTGAAGAATACAAAGAACATGAGAGGAGGAGGAGGAGGAGGAGAGACAGCTCGAGAGGATGGGAAGAACTGTTTCCCTTCATGAATGCTTTGCTGTGCAACATGTTTAGCTCCTGTGTGGGGGATTAATGGGTCCTTACATAAACTACCTTTAAAAATGATATGGGCTGAGTGTTTGAAAGCTAATAATTTACTTTATAGCTGTGTGTTGCCTGATGCACAGTGGCTGCACAGCTCTGAGCACTGTCAGGCAGCTGTTTCTGTAGTGAAGCCAAATGCATGCTATAAAACTTGCTTTTCACAAAGCGTTCGAAGGAAATGGAGTTTTCAATGGACTTACGTGATACATCTTCATTTGGGCTTCATTATTTAAGAGATATTTTGCATGACTTGTAGCTTCTATGTGATAGCGTTTTCAAATCCAGTTACACTGATTAGACATAATCTACACTGGAAGGGATATAAAAATGACTGATTGTGGCTGGCTTCTCTTTTAAAAGAACTAAGTATTTTGATAGCTAATGAAAGAAAAAAAAGGCAGTTATTGGCCCTGTACTTTTCTACATGACCTCTGTCTGAAAACCATCACCTTCCTTCTAATAGTTTGATTTGTGTTTCAAATAAATTATTCAATAATTTCAAGCAGAGAAAGCTCTCTGTCTCTTTTGGAGTGTGACTTCTTTTTTTTACACCCAACTGAGTTGCAGCTAAATGCTTCACTGTACTCTGAACCAACTTTGCAATTTATTTCTGAATTTCTATTGCTTTCACCACACGTAATGGCTTTCAGAGGCAACAGAGGTGGTCCTGCAACTCACACAGTCTTTGGCTTCATCTTTTAAGGTAGCAACAGATAAAAAGAAGGAGAGTAAAAAGTTATTCAGAGGTTAGAGAAGGGCAGCGTAGATTAAAAAATAAAATGCTCACAAAGCAAATCCTACAGCCCCAGTTAATTGAATAGTGAAAATATCTCTACTTCCATTTGTAAGTCCCAAAATACAGTCTTTTGTGATGCCTTTATTTTTTGCTTCTACAGACTTCTGCTAAGCTTGCAAGTCTGGCAAGCTGCTAGAAAGCTCTGGAAATAAGTGATTTCTGTTTGCCCTGTGGATTTTTCCAAGATACTCCAAACTTGCAGTTTTATTCTGCATATAAACCTTAAGTGCAACCGGGTTGAAAATAGTGTCTCAGACCTTTCAGATTTTCCTGTGTCAAGAAACACAATAAAGAAGATACCTGTCTGTGCCCATACCCCAATTTGTCTCCTGCCTGTCACTTTTAAAGTAGCAATGGTGGAATAGTGCCTCCCTCTTGAGAAATTCTCTGGGCTCTTTCCCTGAGGGAAATAGCACAGTATTGTGATGCAGATTTCCTGCCAAATCTCACAAATCCCTCACTGTGGGGATTTCTCTTTTCAGTCGTCTATCCTCCTGCCTGTAGAGCACTCACATTCAATACAGAAGGCTTATCACTTCCTTTTTAGAACTATAAGAACCAACATCACAGCCTGCAAAAACCCACCTGATGAGCTAGATCTCATTTATTCAATTTTTGAATCTCACTGAGGACTGCTTTAGAGAGGAAGAGCCTCTGTTAAGTTATTTGCAATTTCCTTTAAAATATGCCTGCCTCAACTGAGTTTCAAGAGACTCCTGCTTTCATGCACCACCAGATAGACCATAATTATATTTGTTGCTAAATGGATAGCTGTGATGGCCGATATTTAATTAGTACCACCTGTCTAACAGGAAACGTGCAAGACTGCGGCCTTAAATTATGTCAGTGCCTCTCAGACATAAAGAAGGGAAATCCAGGCAGAGCTGTTAGGTAAACAGACAGATTCATGGCCTGACTCTGGATTGAGAGGCAGATTCTCACTGATCGTTCAAATTAACACCCAACCAAAGCACATGGATGTTGACATCCACTGAATACACTCAGGCTTCCCATCTGTGACTTGTGCTTTGTGTAGAGATGCTGTGAAGGTACATGCCCAGATTTGGGTGTTCAGAAGTGCTGCTGAACCCACATTTCAGACAGAAGCCAAGTTGTCATTGCAATACATTGGTCTCTGCAGCTGTTAATGGGATCACACATGTGCAAGATATCTCATCATGCATCAAAATGTTCTTACGGATAATATGCCACAAACAGCAGACCAGAATTGAGAGTTAGACCACTGAGTTGGCCACTGTTGGGTCATTTTATTTTTTTCTTTTAAGTATTTGCATTTTTTTCCCCCCAGAATTTCAGGAAGGAAGATGCATAATTGTGAAAACAGAATGCAAGAGCCTGAGTGTTGTGAGGCACTGCAATAATATGGCAATGAACAATGTAAGCAGTTAAATTCAGCTAAAAATACACTGATGCACAAATTCATTTATGTCTTTTCATACCCAGGGAATAAATTAATACTTTTTGTTAGGATAAGCCCTAATTTTGACTGAGAGAAAAAACTGACTAAAACGAACTGAACATAAAATGGCTGATTGTTAATGAACATAGAAAATTTTACTAATAGGCAACAACAGGATGTACTTCATAAGGTAATTATCCCAGTTACAGTTTGACCTAGTTGCTAAAGATAGACATAAGAAAGTCAATGACTTCTTTGCAGACCCCAAACGACCAGGATCTAGACCTTACAATTCAGCAGGTGAGTAACAGGGATATGGAGGTCCCCTACTATGACAGACAGAGCTCTGATTCAGCAGAGACCTGGGATGTTTCCTGATAAATTACTGCCATTTGCTAATACCTGTGCAACACCCAGGCAGAGTCTACTGTTGGAATGATTCAGTTTCACCTGGTACAGGCTGCAGTTTAAGAAGAAAAGTGATCTGCCAGCAGTAGTAATAACACTGTCATAAATCTGGCAGTCCTAGAGCTTGGTGTTCTATCTTCTGCCTTCTTAAGTTTGCCAAATTATTACTTTTATATCTAGAGGTATTTTAATATAGCAGGTTTTTATAGGTGAGTCTCTGTTTAAGTGGGCCTAGATAATATGAGAGCAGTGTTTTAATTCTGATTAGGGTCTGAATACATTTTAGAAGCATTTCAGGCACTTATGCAGGCATCCCTATTTCAGAAACTATGTAATTTTTGCTCAACATCCTTTCCTCTCCTCTTTTTAAGTTTGTTTTTTTTTTTTTTTGTTTCATTGGGTTTTTGTTTGTTTGTTTGTTTTGTTTGATTGAGTTTTGTGTGTGTGTGGTGGGAGGGGCATTGTTTTTAATTATTGCTTTCCTTTTTTCCCCATGGTTCCTACAACTGTGTTAAAAACATTTTCAGAGAAGTTGTGTCTGAAGTTTGAATATGAGAGCTGAGAGTGGGGTGCTGAGGGAGACACTACTGATTTATTTGTAATGTCTTCAATGTAGCATTATAATCTCACTTTATTTTTACAGGGAAGACTGCATAGAAGCCTCCCTTTGATAGTTTGTACTATCTGTGGTGGTCCAGCCTTTTCTAACAGCGAGGGGAGATAACTGTTTAACTACTTGACCTTTCTGGCAATGGTCTGGTAGAAGATTATAATAATCTTTCAGCCTCCAACAGTGATAAGCTAGTATCCAGACAGTGTTTTGCACTGTAATATTTATGAATGATCTGTGGCTAAAATTTCTCTAGGAGAGAAACCAACATATTTCCCATCTAAAGGATGTACTCAGATGACATGAATATGTAATAATAACTAATTTTCAAACCAAAGAAGCTTGTTTTTACTGTGCTTCTGCCATGAAAGAATGGATTAGATGATCCTTGAAACACCTTTCCCTCCTGATATTCTATGATTCTGTTATTCTGTTAGCTGGTTTTGTTTGGACCAATAGTGAATAAAGTATAATTTCACCAAAGGTAATTGTTCTGTCAGGCTCCCTAGCCATTTCTTAAACTCAATATTTTTCTTGTGTGAAATTTTTTTTCTTAGTGGAAAATATCCAGAAGATGATATTATAAAGAAAAGCAAGTGAACTTTAACATGATAAAAATAGGGAGTAATTTACACAAAAGGAGACTACTGGAGGTAAGGTGCTGAGGCAGGTTGATGTCCTCTGCCCATGATTTCAGCTCCAATCTTTAGAGATTACTTGTATTTACCAAAGTTTTTTCTACCTGTTTCTTAATTTGCTACTTCACAAGTGCTTCTTATAGCCAAAAGTCTATTTTTCCTTTTTAATTTTTTTAAATGTGTTTACATGTGTGTATGTTGTGAGATTACGTGTGTTTATACACTAAAACTTTCTGATAGAGTGAAGAGAATTTTGGATGGAATAAAGAGCTACTTCCACATAAAAATATCTTCATTTATTCCTAAATCCTTCTTAGCAGCAATACTTTTCTCGTGTGTCAACAGGTGCCCCTCTGCTGAAATGTTAATTACGAATTTATTCCATGAAAAGAAAAACCTCAGACTAAGAAAATTATGATGAATTTGAATATGTTCAAGACTCCATCATGAATAAAGCAGCCTTGTGAATAAGATTTTCTCCATGAGTGACATGCTGGAATACTTGGTTTTAATTCGCTTGAGTTAAAATACAATTAAGGCAGTGCACACTGTTATGATCTTTCTCCCTTTTATGAACTTAAACTTTGACTGAATTAATTTTTCTGATTTTTAAATAAACACATTTATAGAGAGATATAGCTACCACTGGATTCAAAAATTTCTGAAATCCACTGTATTGCAGTGAGGTCTGAATGAGTGTACTTGCCATAATCCTGCAAGATCCTGCAGGGGAGGGAACCTCTTGAAGGCTGCCATATAATTTTAGAGGCCATGATCCTTACTGACAGTTTAGCTTAGACAATTTGAACAATTTAGACATTATCTAGAAAGTGGACTGCACTATTCATACTGAATGTCTCTGTGCTTCTTACATTTGTAAGTTAAAAAGTCATGTACAACACCTTATTCTTGGTATTCTCATTCCTTCATATGGAGTTTGGAATCCTTAGAAGGGACTAAATTTTGGAATCCTGGAAATACAGGACTGGAAATGATTTCTTGTTCTTCAAATTCAAGCTCCTGACATTATGTACACAGTATCATATATTTACTTTTATAAGTGTTTCAAATAGTGTATTGATAGTAGCTACATGTTTTATCCCTGGCACTTCACCTGGAAGATTATTTCAGAATATCCTCTCTTTTGTCTCTTACTGCACTGCAGTTCAGGTTATGGCCATTTATTACTGTATAAAACACTCTCCTTGTGTATAAATAGCTCCTTTATCTCCCATATTTGTGCACTGGTTTACATGCAGGCACCCATCACATCCCTTTGTGTTGCAAGGTGAATTCTTCTCTTGTCTGATTAGCTGCTGGTGCCACTCAATGGATAATGAGTGATCCTTCTGTATGCCCATTCCATTTCATATTTTCCTTGAAAATAAATGACCAGAACTGTACACACTATTACAAATTAAGTCTAATTGAAGTTAAGTATAGTAGAATTTATTCTTTTCTATCCAAGCTGGAAGCACATTCACTGAGGTATTGTAGGATGGCATTGAGTTTTTCCATGCCTGCCACCCCTCAATAGCTTACAGACATCCTGTGATCAGCTTGTACACCTGTGTCACTCTCTTCCCAGTCACTTTAACTGGCAAGTTCCTAGTAAATAACAGAAATTCCTATTCATTGTCCCTGATGACCTTACCTTTTTTATTTTAAATTTAATTTAACTTAATTATGCTCACTCGTCTCAGGGTCATGTCGTTCTTTCTGTGAAATACCGTAATCCTCCTCAGTATTGACAGTGCCTTTTAGCTTTTCATCTAAAGGATACTTTTTGTTTTTTAATCCTTGATTTTTTACACAAAGAATCAACAAAATTGATCCAAGGCCAAGCATTTGTTACCTCCTTTTTATTTTTTTTCACTTTCAATACTTTAAATACTTCTCTAGCAGCCAATTCTTTGCTCACCTCACTGTTAGAGTATTAATTCCCATCTTCCTAACCATAGAATCATAGAATATCCTGAGTTGAAAGGGCCCCATAGGGATCATCAAAGTTCAATTCCTGGACATTAATGACTCCATCATTAACGCTTCTTCATATGTAATTTTATTTACTATATTTATCACATTTACATATGACATCAGTATTTTACTGAACTCTTAATGGATTAGAACTAATGTCTCTTCCTTGTCTGGCTGACTTAGCCAAAGCAGCAAGGGTGAACTAGCCTAGCTGGATATTGAACACAGGTTGCACATTATTTTACTTTTTTACAGCTTTAATTATAGTAGCCTTGAAAATGAGTATTGCATGATTTCACGGCTTTGAGATGGTTGGATGCCTTTTTCTCTAAACTTTGTCATCCTAAATGCCATGTTGAATATTCAATAAATGTTTTATTACACTACTTAAGCATCATATGTCAGTGCTCTCAGACCTTTTGTGGGTTCAGCACACAAAGACCCGGTTTCTTCAGCACTTCCTTTGAAATACAAAAGTAAAAACAAGGCCTTGAAAAGAAATATTTAGACTGAAATAATTCTTGAAGTAAAGGACTAACTTAAAACTTTGAAAAATGTTTTTTTAATGCTACAACAGCAGCAGGCAATTTTTCAGAGCATGGTAATGAGGATTGTACCTAAATGTTTATTCTTTGGAAGCAATCTGTGTATGCTTTTTGAGATGAGATGAGCATCGTTCATTACCAAACATTGAACAGGATTAGACCAACAGTGAAAAAAGTACAATTTTACAATAGGTAATTGTTCTGTCAGGCTCCTTAACCATTTATTAAACTCAATGTTTTTCTTGCATGGAAATTGTTTTCGTAGTGGAAAATGTCCATAAAGGTGATATTATAAAGGAAAGCAGTGAACTTCAGCATGATAAAAGTAGCTTAAAATTCTGTCTTTAATATGTTTAATTTCAGACAGCTTTCCAAATTAAAGGAGTGTTATTATTCCCTACTGTCCTGGAATATACAGTGTCTCTTTGACAGTGGTACAGCTGAAATTCATTGTTATTGCCTCTCCTTTTTAATTTGCAAATGCAATTTTAAAACCTCTGAAAAATGATACCACAAATTTCAATACCTGAAAAAACAACAGGATTTTCAATGGCAAATACTTTGCAATAAATCAGACTGAATAGACAGGGGAAAACAATACTGTCATCGGCATTAACTCATCTTTCTCTTTTCTCTTTCTTTTATTTAATTTTTTTACTTTTTCAAAATGTCCTCAATTACAATATAAACTGAATAAGTATGTAAAAGGTTGGTTCAGAAGCTGGGTTATCAATTTATTACAGAAAGAAATAATAAAAGCTAATAGATGACAGGTATATGACCTTCACATCGGATTAGTGACCAGTGTAGTATATTAGCAAAATATTGTCCATTTTACTCAGCAACACAATAGGATATTTTTCTTATTATAATAAAAGAAAAAAAAAGTAATACAAATATTCATTCTAGCCTGCCTTATCAGGGATTTCCATGTTGTATTTCTAGCCTGGTCTCCTGCTTAGTGGTCTGGTTTACATAATGGTCTAAGTGTAAAATGAACTGACTTTTGAAATGAGAAGGACTAAGGTAATGAAGGAGAAGTAGGGAAGGTAAACAAAATAGACAAAAGGGAAATGGGGAAAATTAGAGAAAGGGAGCAGAAAGTGAGACAGGCTATGTCCAAGTAGGAAAGTAAATAGGAACACATTAAAAAATAAGAAACATAGAAGGAGAATTATTAATGGCAAGAGGTAAGCTTATCAGTTCTTATGCCAATATTTGAAGTTAAGATCCAATATTCAGTTCTGGCTGAACAGATTTCAGCTCAGGGATTGGCGTATGCGCATTAAGATGGCCTTTCCTCATAGTTTCAGCAACTTGCTTCTTGGAAAAATCTTTACTGATAGAAATTGAAGCTGGTGCATCATTTAATATTGGAATTCAGATTCAAGCGCTGGCAAGTCAGATTTGCTAACATAAAGTTTGTTTAGGACTTAATGGAAACCATGGCATGTTTTGCTTATGCTTTTGGCTGTTTGAATAGGACAGCATTTATACATTGATAACACATTTATATTAATGCAGGCTGACTACATCAGTGATTATTTGGAATTACTCTATTCTCCCTGAATAGTACTTTCAACAGTTTAGTGGCCATCTAAAACTAACCAAATACTTATAGGAGTTGGCACTTATTTTTCTGAGAGTGTAATTGGATCGATTGCTTGTAGTCTACATCTGCTAACTAAAAGAAAGAAACAAAACCTCTGTATATATTTTACTTATATTTAGATGGAATTAAAACTGATTAATTTATCTTCTGTGTTAAGTCCTCATCCGTCTGGTGGTCATGGATGTGGAGTCAATAGATATTAGCTCTTCCTTTTCCTGAGGATCAGATCTTTGAGTCACAGCGCTATCTTACATGGATGTGTATGAAACATGGCCAAATGGGATAATAAAAAGTTATTGCTAGCTAATGAAAGAGGAAAAAACCCCATTTGTTTGAAATGTTAAAACTCATCTGTTTGCTTATTTTCACAATTGCTCCTCCCTATCTTGCTTACGAGTTGTCTCACTTTTACAAATGCCAAACACAAGTGGTGGGTCCAACACCTGTGTTACCAACATCTCATCTAAACTCGCTGAGGTTTTCTAATTGTTTGACAGAAAAAAAATCCTTACAGAAGTGCTGGAAAAGGATCTTCATTAATAAGGCACAATGGCATTTTGCTGTCTGTGACAACTGCAGAAGAACCCACTACACAGAACCTTTTAGGCAATTATTTGTGTTAAGCTGTTCAGGACTTGGAGCCAGCAATTCTTCTGTTGGTTCAGGAAAATCAGTACTTCATTCCTCCTGTTCAAAAGCATTCTGTTCAATATCAGATAGTATGTGTATAGCCTTGTTATACAATTCCAGCCCAGTACCAGGACATCTGCTCTTTAATCAGCCCTGATGAGAGTTTATTTATTTTGTTCCAGTGATGGTGAGTTGAGAGCTGCCTTCTGTAATCTGTTAGTGTGTGTAACAATTCTTTCAGTTTGAGAGTTCTACCTAATAACTTATGAACTTGCAGCTATTCAAGTCAATTAATTCTTGTCCTGTTTCTAGTGGACATAGAAATCATCTGATTAATTTCTTTTTTGAACCATCTGTTTACACAGTTTAAAACTTTACATGTCTACCTTCAGCAGTCTCTACTTTGTATTAATTAAGTAAAATAATTTGTGACTGGCTTCAATAATTTTGCTTTCCAGATTTTTCTTTTTATTCTTCTTCTCTCCCTTAGACCTCTGTGAAACTGAGCACAGGATGGACATATCAGTTTATCTGCCTCAATCTGACTGCTTTCTTTCAGCAGGATATGTTGAGAACCCAAGTGAGGTTGGAATGTCTTACTTCCAAAAGCAAAGCTGTGCAAGGACATTAATGGCATTATCACAATGCTCTGCACGCACTAATTAACCCTGCACTAGCACAGCAAAACTGCTGCTCTTTATTTCACAGTTTGCATGAGTATCTCCACAGGACACTGCTTGAAATGGTACAGAAGCAGTCGTTTGGAAGGCACTGTGCACACTTCAGGAGGGATGGGTAGGCAAGAAGTATCCCAAAAAGTGTAGCTACTTCCCAAAAAGTGTAGCTACTTATTTTTTAACTTGAAGTATAAATAAAACTTTATGTATTTAGAATAACGAATAGTCACTCATTACTCATTAAACGCACTGTCCTCCCCTACCACTTTCTTAATGAATGCGCTGCCAGAGGGTAGATTACATAGCAGTTTGAAAAATCCCTATTTGCCTAATGAGTTTCACTTATTTCACAGTAGTCCTAAAATTGGGCTGATACTGGTTTTAGTAATGGTATTTGTTGCTTATCCTGGCTAAAGTTTCAAAAGAATTTACATGCTTTTTGAGAGTCAATAAAAAATAGATACCTAAATCTTGTCAGAATACTTTAGAATTTTACTAAGATTTTAATTTATTCAGGGGCCAGTAACACCAAGGTCATAGTTTCCATTTCTGTAAATGAAGTAGTTCCAATTAAAAAAAAAAAAAAATCATCCCTGAACTTTATTCTATTGCTCATAGACCCAGTTTTAGAAATAACTTTTTCTCTTGAATAATGAACTCTGAAGTAGGGTTCACAAACTTGCTGATACTCCTCCACAAAAGTCCATTTGCATATTGAATATTTCTTTTGTTTCTATTTTTAAATACTGGGTTTCTGCAGAATATTTTGCTTTAATTTTGGCCAATTACCAGTTACTTATGTAGTAAAGGATGTCAATCTTCTGGATGTCCCTATTCTGCAGGAAAGCATCCCTGAGTCTAGGCAGAGCTTGGTGTTTCCTAATGAGGGAAAAGTTATCCATTTGTGTATTCACACTCCTGCATTTCATCCTGCAGTATGAACAAACCTCATAACAGCAAACTGAACCAGGAACTCCCTGAATCGTCTGTGATTTTCAATTTTAGGGATTAAAAAACAAATAAGAAAGAGAGGAAAATGGATATTTTAAAGGTAATTGTTGAACGCATGTCCTTTACAGTAACAGCATTTTTTTTCATGCGGTGTTTGACAAAGGATCTGCCAGTGCTTAGCAAAGGCTGCAAAAGTCATTTCAAGCTGCCTGAAGCAGCCTGTGCTTCTGGTGAGGTGAGAGCAGAGTTCAGAGTCATCTGTTACATGAATGAGAAGATGCACATGGTTCAGGGGGAAAGCAGATGAAGAGGGTTTTCTTTCCACTCCAGTAACTCACAGCAGGTAGTACAGATTTATTTCCCCTTCTCATGTTACTTTCATTTTACTGGACTGTTCCAAGGCATTGCAGATACTACAAATAGGGATGTACTATCTAACTCTGGGAGTAGGAAAACGACCAATGGTTGTTACTTCATTCAGACCAGTAATTTCCATTACAGTATTCACATCCAGTTAAAGGAAAGTGTAGAGACACTACATCGCTGCATAGCAAGTAATTTGAAGGTAGCCTCTGGTGATTGTAAAGTTTGTTGGTGGACCTCAAGAAAACCTAAAAGGCTCCATTATAAATCCTTATGGTTGAATATATAAAACTTCTGCCAGGGATCTAAAACTTACCCATTACAATTTTTTCTTCCATTCTTTCAATTCCATCCCTGTTTCTTGTCCCAACATATGGGGACAAGAGTACCTGGTCATACTAGTAAAATCCCTTCACTGCTCACTTTCAGGCACCCCCTTAAAACTAAGACTGGTCAAAAGATGAGTTCTCCCTTTTTGCTTCCGCTTCCAGTCCCCTTTACCCTCTGTCATTTCTTACTCTGCCTCCACCATACTCTACTATCATTTTCTCTCTTACATCCTCTAGAAAGAGGGTTGGAGTGAGCTGAGAAAACAGAATGAGAGTCTAGAGAAATTATTTTGAAGTAAGGAAAGGAGAAAAAAAGGGGAAGAAACTTGAAAGTAGAAGAGCAAGAGGCTGAGAAAACAGAATGAGAGTCTAGAGAAATTATTTTGAAGTAAGGAAAGGAGAAAAAAAGGGGAAGAAACTTAAAAGTAGAAGAGCAAGAGGCACAGGAAGTTTGTGGTAAATGTTTGCTGAATCAGACAAAAATTTCTCAGGCTATGTACTATTGACAAACTCATTAACTTTTCGTTGGCTTTTATTCACTATTTTTGTGCTATGGTAACAAATATTTTCCTGCTCTTTGGCTGGATGCTCATGGTTTTTTAAGCATGGGTATAAAATAGAATAAACTTCAAACATCATCCTGTGCACTGGCAGGTTTTGAGTTGCCTCCTGCTTTAGCAGCTACAACAGTAAGAAAATCTATCTGAAGCTACTTCTGTTCCAGCAGGTGTGTGTGAGGCTGTTCCCTTACTGGATGGCCAGCTGTCTTGCTTTGGTAGAGTTTGTGCCATTACATCCTCTTAGCCTCCAAACCAGGGTTTGGTGATATCCACCTTATCTGTTAGAAATGATTCCTGATCTCAGCATGCTGCCAGTTTGCATCTGAGAGTCTGCTAGAGCTTGGCTGGTTGTCCAGGAACCACAACATCCCAGGGACTGCTCTAGCAATTTAACAGTCTGAGAAACTCCAGGAGTGCTCCATGCCACTCACTGATCAATTTACTAGTATAGATTTAGTTCAAGACTATTTTTTCTCTAGAGCAAATGAGAAACTCTTTGCTATGAGAGGTCTGGAATTTAAAACTCTACAGATGCCACATCATACCATACTTCTGTGTTAATTTTTTCAAAAGTGAATGCTTTATGACTGTTTGTCTAGAACTTGGCTTTTTCCAGTTTTCACAAATAGTCATGAATCTTGGACATACCTGGAGTTCTCTGCTCCTTTTTCATTTCTCAGATGCCGGGATTCCCTGACAATTAAAAAATTTGAGAAATTGTTGAACATTTGTATGTACAGTATGTACAGCCTGTAACTGGAGCATTTACACTTATTGATTCTATAGAGCTAGAACAATGATTTTGAGCAAAAAGCTGCTTAGAAGAGGTCTGGATGTGTGGGTGTGGGTACTGGATGTGATCAGGCTGAGTTAGGCTGCTCCAGTGTTTTAGATTATGCATGCTAACATGTAGGGAGATACAGTATGGGTAAATGAAGGTAGTATAGAAAGTAATCTTACCCCCTAAAGAGTTGCAGCTGAGCCAATTACTAAGGGTTAGGATCAGGCCTGATGTTAACAGGTCGCAGCTGCAGCCAGTCAGCAGAGTGTTATAAAAGAGTGGATTGGGTGGCTGAGGGAACTGGAGTCAGTGGCTGCTGTGGGGGCAAGGAAGAGTCAGTGCCTGGAGGAGCTGCCTGCAAGAAACATCAAGGAGGTATGAAACTCTAGCAATATGGAACCCTTGCAATGTTATGTAATAGAACATTTGCAATATAATGACAATGCTAACATGTCTAAACTGCTTCCCAGGTCCCATTCAATGCATGAAATTTTACTGCAAAAGTCTCTACAAGGCATTTGCATTCTGTCTGGAGCAGTTGCATTTCAAATAAAGCATTTTTGTCTCTACACCTGTTCACTAGATTTTTTGGTGATCCTAACAGCAACACATAGAAAGAAAACCATCAGTTTGTAGCACTTGTTGGTGGTCATACTCAGACAAACTCACACAGATTTAAAACTTGGTTAAGAATGAGCCTAGTAAGTAGTAGAGAAAGAAAACCACCCTTGGGAGTATTGTGGATTTTGCTTCATCATTTGCAAAAATAGATACCTGGGAGTTATCTGTCTCCTACATAGACCTTATTTTGGGACAGTAGAACTCAAGCTTTGAAATGATAGGCAACGATAGGATTTTTTGTGGTGGGATGGATGGGGTTTGGAATATATAATTCAGTTCCATGTCAGTCTGTTCTGCAGTTAATAACAGAGTGGCCATCCTAATTTCTTGAACTTCAGGTTTTTATATTGTCTTACCTTGAAGATTTAGCTGGTAGCTGTGACACCTTTCCATATGCAGATACAATTTCATTATAAGTCATCTACCTATGGCTGGGTCAGCATTACAGTAGCCTCAGCTCTCGTTACTGTGTGACAGCAGATGTGAGATGCTGACATTAGAAAGACAGAACTATTTTAATCAAAAATATTTTTTTTCCTCTTTGTTACCCTCCTTTCTCACTGCCAACTCTATTATTTCTACTCTGGTTTTTTTGTGCTTAAGTTTCCACCCTGTGAGTTTTTAATCTTTCCTGTGTTACCTTATTTTTCATTTGGCATAGGTATCCTCTGCTTATCTCTTTCACATTGTTTTTATATATCTGGAGAAATTACAATACTGTAATTAATTAAAATAATTGCATTTTAAGTACATGAGAAACAAACCATACGATCCTTCTCACTCTTGCCAGAAGTATTGGAACAACTTGCAGTCACGCATTAGCTACCAGCCTCCTGTAAAAATTCTGCACAGAAATATATACAGTGGCCTTTTAGACATTATTTCCTGTATGTCTGTGTAGTTTTGAGCAAATTTATATAAGGCTACACAGATAATTTGGTATGCATGACCTCTTTGCTGGCTTGTTTCTTCAACTCCACACACAATGCATTTCTCTGCTACAGAATTATTTTTATATTAGTTTTAGCCTCTTTTTGTTGAGGACTCCTGTCCAGCCATATGTCACACTATTGAGACTGCAGCAAGCTGGTGAGAGTGGATTCAGACTCAGATATTTGTGGATGCCAAAGCATTTAAAAATATTAACAGATGCGTAGCCTAATTTGTATGAAGGCTGTGGAAAAAGAATGAAGGAGAGAAATTACTTATTTCTAGGACTCAGAAGAAAGCTGGTACAAAGAGTGTGAAAACTGTTGGGTATCAGGAAAGCTCGGTGGGACTGAGATTTCAGTGCTGTGCCCACACAAAAAGAACAGAAACTGGAGGAAAAAACTTACTGGGATTTTTTTATGATCTTGGTTTTTTGGTTTTCTGTTTCTCCTTCCATTACCTGTTTCTCTCCCTTTACATCTTTCACTCCTTTTTACTCTCCTCAGTCAAAAACACCTCAGTAAGAATCCAGCTGATGTCAGCACATCACACTCTGCTCCCAGTTATGCTTTTACCTGCTCATACAAATGGAGAAGAATGTCTGATGCCTTAAAGTCTTAGAAGTTCACCTTTACATAGAGAAAACAAAAAAGAGAGTACTTAGTGACTCTCTTTTGGGATGACTAGCAGTATCCAGCTGCTGTTGGGCTCTGATGCTTCTGGAAGCAGGCTGTGTGCCAGGGCGAAACCTGAGACTTGATCTTGTAGCTCATAGAATTGTCTTATGCACAGTAATTAGTATTGATGGGGTACTTAAACAACACATGTCAACATAGGAACGGAAAAAGACAAAGGTTTATTCTAATTTATTGGTGACAACAATTTATACGAATAGCAAAGAAAGCAGAAGGAGGAAGACTCTTAGAGATTGGATCATGACTGATGAAAAAAAACTACCTGGGGAGAGTGAAAGGCAACCTGGGTGACCAATAGCATTAAACACTAAATCCTTGATTCTCAGGAGTATGAGGAGGGAGAGTGATGAAGTTTCCAAGGAAGAAGTCTTCAACTGACTCTTCAGAATGGTCTGCTGGAAAACAAGTGCAATAAAAGGTCATCTAGAAATATTTTAATGAAATAATTATCCCATCACAGCATCACTGGAGAGTAGGGATAATGACTTAGAAAAACTATGAAATCTTCCAAAGCATGAACATTTAGCAGTCATCACACACAAGAAAAATCTACTTTGTTATTGAGAGCAAATGGAAAAGCAATGTAAGTAGGGACAAAATTAGAAAGGTTAGGACACAAGCAGGAAAAAATAACCGATGAAGAAAATAGCCAAGAAAAAAAACTTTATTTGTTGTAGATAAAATTATCATGTAAAATAACTCAGTGGGGAAAGTTTAACTTTCTACAGTAAAGCAACTATTACTTTGAGCGCTGTAAATGGGAATATTGTGTCCAAGCTGTAATCATCTCCTCAGGGCTGATAAGCTTCTGATAGGACACCACTCTTCAGGTAAGATGTGGATCTATTAAAGAATATCCAGAAGAAAGAAATGGAAATTTTAAAATAAGCCTGCAAGCTTGGAAAAATGGGTTTGCCTTATCTTGAGAAGATTGATAGGGGCTAAAGAGATGATCTGAAAACAGCCTTCCCACACATAGATGGTAGCTGCAAAGGTGAAATTAAAGAAACTTTTCTATGTGCCCAAAGTTGTTAGAATGAGAACTAATGATTGTAAATTGCAACAACAGTCCTTAGGAAAACATATCTTATCTGAAAAGGAAAATATTATTCAGGAAGCTGGACTCTCTGTACCACAGGAAGATTTAGTATGATCCATGCCTGTTTTCAGACTTGTGGTAACCAGGTTTTTCTTGAGCACTGAAGGACTGAGGAGTAAAGAGGCAGAAAATAGCAGGTGTTTGGGCAAAGCTACTCTCTAGTGTGACTTTCATAGTCATGGAAGTTCATTCACAGAAATGTTTGAATACGTTGGGAACAGATGAATTTTGTACTAACTGCTGTAAAGATGTCAAAATAAAGAATCTTTTCTGGTATTTAAAGGTATTGGTCAGTGCTCTGGCATTCTGGTACATAGTTATATCAATATCTGCAGTGTCTGTGCTTCTTCCTTTAGAATGAGGCTGTTCCACTGGATAGTTTGTCTCAATGGCCATAATGACAGTGCTAAAGAAAGCACAGTGAAAATTGTGACTTGCAGACCTGTTGGCTTAGTCTGGCTCATGTCCACGCTGAGAAAAATCTCATCAGAAAAAGAAGTGTGGCTGTGCTCTATCTGTCTTAGGAATCATTCCTGGTCTCTGCTCTTCCCCAGAGCATGGCCAGGAACTGAGAGTATTCAGTTGTCATGGGCAAAACCATGGCCAAGTGTGGGATACCTGTCAAGTGCCACAGAAGGAGAGGGTTAGAACCACACTTGGACTCAAATTCTGAATGTCCCTTGATTACTTATATTAAAGTAGCCTTAAGAATTACTTGAGAAAGCAGTTTAAAGTGGTATAATTATCAGGTGTTGGGGGTTATCTGCTTCATTCAAATACTAAAATTTGAAGCTGTGAGTGCTACTTGAAATATACTCTCCCAAAAAATGCAGGGGAACAATCTGGGACATTGCACAGAGAAGGGCTAATCCTGACAGGCAGTAGAACATGATGACTCTGCTTTTTTTGGAATAAAATGAGATTTTGCTGATTACTAAAATGCTTTTTCTTATAGACCAAGGAGCCAGAAGGTTGTATGACACATTCAGATGCAATTTTAAAATACAGTATATTTATAATGCTTCTCCTTCTAAAGGAACTGGTGAGGGAAGGAAGAGAACTATGTTTACAAAGTTACAAAAACTATAGAACTTAATTTTAAAGCCAGTCTTACAGTTTTCATTGCTTGACTCATGATTTTAGAGAGCTTATGGTTGGAAATGCTTCAAGATTTGTGAAACCTTTTTGGCTAAATATTGTTGTATCTTTAATTTATAAAGCCAAATCCTTACCCAACAAACACGCTTCCTGCTGAATCTAACAGAAGCTCCTGGCTGCAATCCCCTTAGGAATTTGGCTCTGCCTTTTGATAGAAAATATGGACTTTATCATGATTCAGGAATTTTAAAAAGCTATTACTTAGTAGGATGCTTGACTGGGACTGAATGACCTTACTTTGATGACACTGATCTCATGTAAAACACCTCACGTGCATATTTTGCTCTTACTGCCGCATCTAGGGAAATTAGGCAGAAATCTCTTTCCAAAAATACCAAGGGCTGTATGAAATGCATAGGCTGACTGAGCTCCTCCAGACCTTGGATTGCAGAATTGTGATAATATATAGCTGTTCAGTGGAATTGGACCCTATTGCAGGGGCTGAATTATGCATCTGTGTGTATATTTATAGATATACATACATATACATGCTTTCTTACTATATATGTGTAATTTTATATATATAAACTATCTTAACATTAACCTCAAGAGGTCTTCACCCATTACACAGTGCACAGCAGACTGCAGGCCACTTGTCACTGGCATTTGGATGCTACTGTGATGGTACTGATACTGATTTTCATGGTTATTAATATTAGTAGAGTTACTAGTGGTCATACGAATTAATAGTTTTGGTAATCATGACACTCCAATATCTATGCCAACAACCGAGTCAGGACTCTTCAAGTAGTACTGAAATGTTAAAATAAATGTAACTTTTGGAAAAATGAAGGCCAACAGAAATCAAACTGGTGTTTGATAGGTATAGCAAAGTCACATTCTGAATTGAAATTCCCATTTTTACTGATAATATATTGCTCTAGAGATATGATTCATGTAGTGCCTCAAAAGTTTAATAGTGTCACTTCTGTAACTATAACCAGAGTTCACGTTTGAAAAGCAGAGTTGGCACTTTTACCACATACCTGCAAACATCATTAAACTTAATACAACCTCCACTAGATTTTTTGTCCCCTACTAGACTGTGTTTCTATCTTCTGCTTCTAAAGGTACAGTATATAATCAGATAGCTTGTTAAGGAGCTTAACAAGGTGAAAAATATCACCCCTCTTGTTTACAATGCCTTCACCGTCCTGTAAAATAACAACACAATGCCTGTCCTCATCTGCTGCACTGATTAGATCTATTAGAGCTTAGCTGAGAAAAATTCTGCTAAAAAAATGCTGTTCTGAATTCATTTTTCTACCCACAATTATTTTTTTTTAATCAGAAGAGTTTGTGCTTCCACTGTGGGTCTTTCCTGCCTGTGTTTTCTAGTTAGCTGAGTATGATATATAATCACCTTCTCCAACTGGATTATGAGCTGCCTTGTTCATGATAATTTAATTAATTTATTCATCCTCCTTGCTCATTCTAATGATTTTTCACATGCTTCCTCTTCCGCACTGACAAACGATGCAATGATAAAAGAGCGTGGTGAGCCCTATTTCTCCAGAACCCCGTGTCCTTTTCATCTTCAGATGCCCGATACAATTCTTGTGGTTGTGCAGCCCTGACACTAAGTAATGTTTTTGAAGCAAATTCAGGCAAGTCTGACAACCACCATCTTATCTGACAAGAGTGGAGCAGACACCACTCAGCACTGTGTATACAGATAAATTAAACATGCCTGGGACTGTTCTCGGGTGCAGAGGCCAAATGGGAAGAAATGTTGTCGAACTTGGTTTCCCTCTGAAACAGGGTTTGCATCTGGCCTATGCATCAGGAGGGGTTCCTCTTGTTTCTATCAGGCTCTGTTCTGGAGGATGTTTGCTGTCCTTAGCCAAAACCATCACCACTGATCTGCTCATTTCACTGCCTGGTCAGTTGAGTTTCGGTGTCTTGGGAGGCTCTCTGCCACTTTCAGGGTATCAGGTCACACAGAGCCCGAGGACACTTCTCTCTGAGAGCTACTCTAAACATAGCCACAAACATTTCTTGTGACTCAAAACCATCCAGTTCAATGTTTTTTGCTAAAACTCCATAAGTATTCACAAGTATTTGCCTACTGGGCCTCCATAACCAGAAGTTTTAATTAGGTTGTGGCACCCTTGGTTTGGCATTATTGAATGATTCTGTCAGCAGTGCTGAACCACGAAGTTGACTTGAAAATAACAGGAAGGCTTTTGTTTATGCTGAAACACGAACATCACTTTCCTGAGAATATTGTGCCTGAACCCTTTTGTGTTTGTTTATTTGTGTTAAAATCACCAAAATTGAGGCAGTGTATTATTAGATCAGCAGATGGGAGAAGAGCCCTGATAAGAACACATTTTTGTGACGTGTATTAGAGAACAGCAATAGCGACACAGGTTTAATGACAGTGCGATAAATAAGATGGAGAGGAAAGTTGAGCACATACCGGGTGTTCATGCATAATAGAGTAGGAATGCATTGTCTGCTGTACTTTTTGTATGCCAGTAAATTGCCTTTGGATAAAAATACCATGCTTATCTACTCTAGAGAAATACTGATGGAAAAGTAATGCCAGTGGAAGGATGTGTGCATGCAAAGAGCACCAGCTAGGCTTCTCCAAGTCTTTGCTGATCTTTCTGCTCATTACTATTAAAAGTAGCTGAGAAGCAAATGGTCATGTAATGAAGGAAAAAGGAAACCAGATTTCTTCTTCACAATTCCCATTGGCCTATAAGTGCAGCATTTCAGGGCTGGGACAAGTCGGGAAACACTGATTCCTTTTCCATTATTTAAAGCTACTCCCTAATGAGGAAAAACTCGGGGAGGAATGCAGCATTTATCTTTGCTAGGCTGCATCCATTTCTCCAGCACAAAGATGCAGGCTGGAGCAGCGAATCTGGTTCCATGTTTGACACAGAACTGGATGCAATCTCCCCAGTGTTCAGGATTGGTAGATGTTAAGGCGAAACACGGGTAACAGGTGATTGGGATTTGTGGACACTGTATTTAATATACACATTGCTGTGGAGCTGAGAGTGGTTGTGGAATAATTTTCTATCAGCATTTATTAAAGAAATAAAGAAAATTTCATTTGGATGAGGACCTTTACTTTTGTCTTCTATTCACCTCCAAAGTGCGTTGCAGGAAGGAGTTTGCTGGGAATAGAATGCGGAAGAACTTGAAAATTTAAATGGAAGTAAAATACACTAGATAATATCTATCCACATTTCTTACATCATATGGCCCCTCATTTCTTCATAAACCCCTTCTGGTTTTAGTGTGACATGGAAATTACACAAATTGCTCCATGAATAAATGTAAAAAATGACATAGGGTTAGTATTCATGAAAGGGGTAAGAGTCCAGACAGTGTCCCAGTAGGACTGCTGAGTTCAAGAGTTGTCATGTAAAGCTTACTGAAAGGAGTTCATTGGTACAGCTGACCCACATTGCTAATCTTTGATTTAATATACACATATTTTTATAGGACTTTCATAGGTGCTTTTTCTTCTCTTCCATTTCCTTATCATCACAACTTTTATTTGTGGAACTTCTCAAGCCCATTTCCTTCAAAAGAAAAGCATTTTTAGGAGTAGATAAGTTCTTCTGGGTGCAGTACTGTCTATTGATCCTGATGGAGCTGTGAAGAAAATAACTGTTCTTTTAGGATGCTGGAGAGCTAGGGCAAAATACATCCTGCCTGACCATTGTTTGCTTGGAAAATCATAAATAATGCCACAGAATGGAAATAGCACTTTCTTATCCCCATGGGCCCCTCTGAGAAATAAGTGCGCTGATGTCTTCAAATCATTCAGGTAGAGTATAAGTGTGCACAAGTAGTTTGTGTCTGAATGTTTGTCTACAAGTGGGGGAGGACCAGCAAGAGAAAGATGTTCTCAGGGAATGTCAGGGGCTCAGTTGGTGCTCAACTGTTTTGTTGTCGTTGTTGGACGTTTTCTGTGGGGCAATGCTTCAGCAAGTTGTCACTTTTTATTTCTTACTGTCCCCACAGCCTTTCATTTACAAGGCAGCCTACCTTTCCCTCCCTCTCTGACTACCTCTGGTGCTTGTTCCACAGCATCTGAGTATCATCTGTATGCACTTAATGACCAGATGTTCTCTGTTGCACTTCTTCCAAAACTAGGCTGGAGAGTGCAAAAAAATAAAGGACTCAAACTAAATCATCCAGGGATTACACTAACAGAAAATGATGCTCTTGGTATGGAAACTATTAAAGAAAACTTGATTTTGTCTTTATATACCAGGGTTCATTAACTTTCTCTCTGGTAGGGCTAATGACCTGAACAGAAGCTGTGGTTCATTAGTGGTCTTTCTCTCTCTGCCTGGCAGTTGAACAGGAAAAAGAAAGAGCTGGAAGGAGACATAGAGACTAAGTGAGGCAGAACAGCATCACGTGTTTTCAGATCAGGAAGCAAATTATTTTTCTTTTCCTGTCCTTGTAATAGGAATGGTTTGATACTAACAGATTAAAATATCCTTTATGCTAGAGTTGGTTTAGTCACCTAAAGAGGAGTTAATTTACCCTCTCTTTAGCAATTTCTTGTTCTGGAGCTTCTGGGATCTGTTTCTATCTCTGGAGCCTGTAACATCTTAAGGTTTGTCCTGCCTTATGTGTGACAGCTCCAGGGGTCACTGGCAGCAGGGAGGAGCTGCAGGGAGGTTCAGGAATACCCTGGCCTGATCTGCTCTGCTGTCATGCAGCTCCTGCAGGACATACCTTGGCACTTTGCATTGGTGCAGGATAAGGAAAGGGTGGGCAGTACTGCTGCCTGTGTATCCAGCTCAGGTGTGGTGCTGATGGAAACCAAAGTTCAGGAAGCCATTAAATGTGTTTCTGTTTTCCTGTACGGAAAAATTTCCATTTTTTCTGTGCTGCTTGTGAAAACCTCCTTTGTGGAGCTGTGATTGTCAAGGAAATCTGTTCCTCTTAAGCATGCTGTTCTTATAGCATGAGAAAAGGTCTTTAAATTCTATTGAATTGTTATTTCATTTGAAGGGGGGAGAGAGAAGTGGGATGAAGAAAAGAAACACTGCACCCACATTGCAATGTTATATAACTTACAAAATAATATACTAAAATATTCAGCCACTCGTCTTTTCAAGGCTGTTTATTTTTCCTAAACACCATTGTTGTTATTTTTTAATGTCACAATACAATTGATTACCTCTCATCACGTGTCATGTTTGAATTCAACTTTCAGAGGAAAAGATGTGCGGTTTACTGTGACTTTAAAATGAGCATTATGAAATGTAGCATGTGAATTCTAGGCAAGTAGCCAGTGAATTACCTGTCACTGAAGGTAATTTTCTCTCTCCCTACTTTTTTTTTATACAGTGCTACACTAAAATAGAAATATTAAATATTTTTAAGGGAAGTGTTTTGTAATCAAATGAAAAGAAGTAGTATGTGAAATAACTAATATTTGCAGATAGTTATTGAAACAATAGATCTGCAAATGCAAACTGTGTGCTTTGATTTGGGTAGTTAATGCCTTCAGAAGGCTTGAGGTGAACAAAAGGATGAGTACGGGGACAAAGAGTCAGTGACAGACATTTTTTTTACTTGAAAAGGGATCCTGAGTCATACATAATGCTATCATATACCCACCAAAATTAGACATGGAAAAGACATATCAGACAAAGCAGTCTGTTCCTTTTTTAGTGCAGAACTGTTCCCTGAGTGATATTGCTTTGTCCAATCTAGTTTTAAGTATTGGAAGCAGTAGATCATCCTCATGGGAGACTGACACAGTCTAGTAGTTCTCACTATTGAATTTTCTGTGATGTTCATCCTAATTTTCTCTTTGTTTAATTTCTTGCTGTTGTTTCTACTTATATCTATATTCTCAAGTCTTTGTTTATTTTCCTTTAATTAATTTTAACCCCAGTCTGCTCATGCTCTTTCCCAAATATGCCAAGTAAAAGCTTTGGCATCATTTGTCCTACAGGCTCTTTTGGGATTCAGAATGCTTGTGAGGTTGCTCACAAAGGAAGCCTTGTGGTACCTAAGGATGAGGTGCTTTGCTCCAGACGTCTAGATGAGTTAGGTCCCTGGCACCCATCTGCACCTGAGGAGGGATCAGCCTTTGAAGGGCTAAGCTGAAGTACTGAGGAATGAGTTATCCCTTAGAGCTAACCAAAAAGAGAAACTGTCCCCTAAGAGATGCTCGAGTTTATTCAACCCATCTTGTCTCTGTTCACACCAAATGCTGTTATCTGCTGCTTATAATTTAGAGGCTATGCAGACCAGACGGAAAATAGAAGTAACAATCCTGTCAAAAGTCCTCGAATTATTTGTCGGTTCCTATCGCCCATCTAGAACATCAATCCCTGTTGTGGGCTGCTCCTTCTTTAGGTCACAGATTGCAGGAATGGCTCAAAAACTGATGTTCAATGCACTGGACTTGTAAAAGACAGCGTTAGTCTGGATGGCTGGACAAGGACCTTCCTGGAAACCAAAGACATGAGACACTGACCTTTCTGTAAGGGTCTCATGGTGGTGGATCAGAGACCTGCAGGAAAATGTTTCCACGATAAATTTTTACAACTTGTCTTTAGTGCTGTTGGAAAGGATCACTATAAATCCTGTGTTCTCACCTACATGCTCAAATCAGGGCCAGCTTAGAGCACTTTCCTCAAGGCTCTGTCCTTCTCAGTTTTGGCTGCCTGCAAAGATGAGGTTCTTGCAGCCTCTCTGGGGAGCCAGTTACAGTGTTTTACCATCTCACAGTAAAAGAATTAATGTATAATCAGAATTTTCTTTGCTGCTACCTGTGCCTTTGCATATCTTTGTTGTTGTTCATGTTCTTCTGTTTATTCAGGTCTCATAAAAATAAAGCCATTTATGGTATGACTTAAGGGGATTTTTATGCTCACTACATTGCTTTGTTAGGAGAGTGTTGTCTTAGTGCCATGGTTTAGCCCCTGCCAGCAAACAAATATCAGGCAGTCACTCCCCCACCAGTGGGATCAGGGAGAGAACTGAAAGGAAAAAAGCTGGAAAAACTCATGGATTGAGATAAAGACAGTTTAATAGGAAAAGCAAAGGCTGTGCAAGCAAGCAAAATAAAAAAAGGAATTAATTCCTTGCTTCATATGGACAAGCAGGTGTTCATCCATCCCCATAAGAGCAGGGCCCCATCACATGTAATGGTGATGTGGGAAGACAAACATCATCACTACAAGTGTCACCCCATTCCTCCTTCTGCCTCCCACTTTATACTCTGAGCATGATGTAATGGTATGGAATGGCAAATGTCCCCTTGGCCAGCTGGGGACAGTTGTTCTGGCTGTGTCTCACCCACAGTCTCCTCACCAGCATGGCATTGCAAAAAAGTAGAAAAGGCCTTGGATCTGTGTATTACTTGCTCAGCAATGAGAAAAGAACATCTCTGTATTAACAGCCCTGTATTCAGTGCAAATCCAAAACACAGCCCCATACCAGTCACTGTGAAGAAATTTAACTCAATGCCAACCAAACTAGCACACACGTCAGTGACAATAGTGTCATAATCTTCCATGCAAGTGGAAATTTGGGAACCCTGGTGTTGAAGTTCTGAAGACCTTATCACTCTGTTTCCTCTCTGTCAAAGCTGTCAGAGTGCTCTTCAAGTGCTGACTTGGCACACCCACATACACCCTCCCACCCTCAACTTTGATTGCATTATATAGAAATGCTTCAGGCATTGGGGCTTCTCCTTGTGTACTTTGAAAATAGCAGTACTGGTCTTGTTTGTCACTGGCCAAGGACCTGGGAAAGTATACAAGGAGAAAAAAAAAAAAATCAGCAAGGAGAAGGTGCAGAAATGCCTCTAGTTTGAAGGTGAATCTCCATGTGCAGCTTACTGGCAGCACAGCGATCTTTGCCATTGTCCACAGCTCCTTGAAGGCCCATCAATCTGAGAACAGGGTGTCCTGCTTTCACTGACCTTTCTCGTGTATCGTGTGACCTGCACATACTGCCTGTGTCTGGATTGCTTCAAAGAGCTGCTGGACTGCAGTTCTCCTTCTGGCGCCTCAGAGCACCAAGTTCATTATAAGCCTGAGCAGCAATTCCTGGTTCCAGGAGCTAGTTACACAGATGCCTTTCTTATTGGGAAAGGTGACACATATTCATAATTGAAAAGCAGAAACAGTTAGAATATCGTCTTGTGTCTCTGCTACTACAGTATTATTCATAAATAACAATAATAGGGACCAGGCTGGAGGATGGAAGGTGAGCAGGAGTCTTTTGGAACTAGCTCTAATAAGGATTAAAATGAAATGTGGTGTTGTATGATGTTATAATTGGCCAGTGCAATTACATTTTGTTTACCTTATGGTAATGGAATTTATTTTCACAGGTACACTTTGAGAATCATAAATGTTAAATGTACTGCAGAAGAGACCCTGACTGCACAGATGTATTTCCTTTGGACCTCTGTGGGCTTGGGAAGAACAGGGTTACATGCAAACGACTCTTGACAGGTTTTGTGGCATTGATTTGTGAAAGGGACTGCTCTTTCATTTTCTGAGTATAATTACAGAATCTCACTGTTTTCTTTTTCTGTTATTGATGGCTGAAGGGCTTTCATAGCTGTGAATTTCATCACAGGAGAACTGTGATCTCTACCTTTCTAAATTGTGGTGACATGTTGCCATTGTCATTTGTACTAACGGCTTATGCAGGTGGCAAGGAATCACTGCATGAATAAGAAAAGAAATGCATCTTCATTTTATTAATGAAAGAAGAAAAGGAGCTCATCTGGCTCCAGATTTATAGCTCTGAAGACTGAGGAACTTCAGGGTTGTTTAATTCAAATGGTGGAAATTAAATTTACTTTATACTGTCCTAGCATACATATTCCCTACAGGAAGGCTCATGTTAGTCTGTTGGTCAATAGCACCAACTAATACTAATACCAGTACTGGTAATGTGGACAATTATCTCTAGTACTTGGAGGTGTCTTTGATCTGGAAAGGCTGAGTCCGAATTTGGAGGAGGTTAAGAACTGAAATGTGAATGTAAATTTTCTATTGCATGCTCTCTGCAGTTTGAAAAGAATGTGGATTTTTGCGGATGAGAGAGAGCAAATTTTTAGTTTGGGATTTAAAAAAAATTTCAGATAAATGCTTTGTTTTCTTTCTAGCAGCATCTGAGCATGAATAACTCAGGTACTTCTGTTTTCCTTGGGTTGCTTCAGCCCAAAGATCTACCAGACTTTAGGGAGGCTGAGTGACTTGACACCTGAACTCTTTTCCCCACCAGGCACTGACAGGAGCTGACAAGGAAAAGGTTACATGGGTACTTCAAGTTCTTGTTGCCACATCCTTCTGCAAGGCAAGAGGAAAGGCTCTTTGACTGATAAAATCTGCATAAAATCCTCTTTGGTAGGTGAGCACAGTAAATGTGGTAAGATAAATACAAATAAATCACTGTATGTCAAGTCAGCACCTTGCCGCTGCTGGCCAAGCCCTCCTGCAGAGCTGCAGGAGCCCTTCTCCTGCTGGTTTGTCTTGTTTGCACATAGGTCACCTCACACTGTGATGCGGTACAAAGTCATCTGCGTGCCTGGGGCTGCAGGCGGCACATCCAGCCTGGAGCTGGCTGAAGGCCAGTCTGGGGCTGGGCTGAAGTCAGACCTCTGCTTGGTGACAGTTCAGGAGATGCTCATGCTGATTCTGGGCTGCCAAAAATTGCACAATCCCCTGTGCATCTCTTCCCTTCTGATCCCTTGTGAGCTGAGGAAGTGGTTCCCAGAGTGAGGAAAAAATAGCAATATGTTTTGAAGAGCTCTTAAAGAGTTTTATTTTTTACATTGCTTGCAAGCTACTGCTGTGCTTATTTGCCTATCAATTCATTTTCTCTTTGCTGGTACATTTACTCTATATTTAGCACATTTTAAGAGGACAACTAGATTGTACAGACAGAAAATCACACAGTAGGGTCTTATTTACTATTCTCTAATAACCGTGTTCATAAATCCAACCTCTCTCTGGAAAACTCATATACCTGTCTTTTCTTTCTCCCCTTTGATTCCTGTCCTTGCCTCTCTCTCTGTTGACAGCAGGCAGTAGGAGTTGCACTCAGTACCTCTGAATATTATGGTCCATTTACTTAAATGTGGATGCTGATATTAAATTTAAGGCATCCGAGTTTGACTCTTTTGTCTTACTTATGTTTTTGTGGTGGTCTGTTGTTTATACAGTTACAGTGAAAGATATTTCCGTGATATTAAGATTTATGCCAGGGAGGAAAGCTGAGAGTGGCTGTTTATCTGAAATGCAGTTTCCTCGGTTATCTGGGTTTTGAAGGGGTCTTTATATGTTAAAATGCACTTAGACTAGCAGGTGATGATGTATTGAAAGCCTTTGCTGAAAAATAGTTTGTAGGATGTTTTTGAGGACATACACCTAATTTTAACTTTTATAATTTACACTGCAATTTTATAAAAATTGTAATAAAATCTACATTGTATAATTAAAAATGAAATGATATAATAAAAAAATATGCAATTTATTCAAATATTTATTCAATGTATTTAAAAAAAATCACTACACAGATCACCTGGCATAAAGTAAAATTAAGAATTATGAAAATCAAATATTTTTGTTGCACTCAAACTTCTTGTAACTAGAGTAAATGGTGAGGCAGAGGGAACTCATAGAATGGTTTGAGTTGGATTCCACAGAATGGATTGAGTTAAAGTTCATCCAGTTCCAACCTCCCTGCCATGGGATGGGACAACTTCCACTATCCCAGGTTGCTCAGAGCCCCGTCCAACCCGGCCTTGGACACTTCCAGGGATGGGGCAGCCACAACTTCACTGAGCAATGTGTTGCAGTGTCTCACCACCCTCACTACAAAGAATTTCTTCCTAACATCCAATCTAAACCTATCCTTATTTTCTTTAAAGCCATTTCTGCCTTGTCCTGTCACTACAGGCCCTTGCAAAAAGTCTCTCTCCTGCTCCCTTATAGCCCCTTTAGGTACTAGAAGGTGTTATAAGGTCTCTTGGAGCACCTTCTCTTCTCCAGGCTGATCAACCCACCTCTCTCAGCATTTCCTCACAGGAGAGGTTCTGCAGCCCTGTTGATTGTCTTAGTGGCACCTCTTGTAGACTCATTCCATTCCAGATGGGCCAGACTGAAAGAACCTGAAAACAGGATTCATCATAAAGTTCTGTAACTGGTCTTGAATGAGAAGTCCTACACTATTTTGTAGGTAGGCTGTGAAGTGGTAGGTGCACAGCTGCTCCAAAAACTTTATACAATTTCTCTTGTATATGCAGGAAAAAGCTTGGACGTAGAGTGGTATGTAAATGTTGAGTATTGCCTTATTTCTCAAGATTTTTTGTGATAATGTTTCTATGTATTGAAGATCAAACAGCCATGATTCTGCTTTCTACTTTAGTAGCTCTATCTTTGTTATCCTGTCCATTAAAAAAAAGTGGAAAAAGCAGAATATATCAGCCTGATGGTGTGGAGAGAAACTGGTGAAGGAGCTGAGAGTTGCTCTGTACCATCCTTTGAGAAAGCCAAAGCATTTGTCTTTGCCATGCAGTACTAAATGTGTAGCTGCTTTGGGGTAACTATTACCTGTGAGATGCAGCTATTCCTGAGACTCAAGAGGGATAAGGTACCTAAACCCATTGAACTAATTTGGAAACACCAGTCTAAAAAACTGCATATTGTTTTACTATTAGCACTAGTGTAGTGAAGTATTTATCCTAGATTTTTTCCTGGAAGAGCAATGGTT
Organism: Ammospiza nelsoni; assembly: GCF_027579445.1. Taxonomy (NCBI): domain Eukaryota; kingdom Metazoa; phylum Chordata; class Aves; order Passeriformes; family Passerellidae; genus Ammospiza; species Ammospiza nelsoni. Next base: position 72,766,510 of record NC_080635.1, read on the forward strand.
GTTAAGAAGCTGATTTTTGCATGCTGCAGGGAGGGAAAACCATACTCTTTTATTAATATTCTGTGTATGCAAATGTGCTCACTGCCATGAGAATGTTTTGATCATTCTATTAACCAAGCAATAAATACACAGAAAAGAGGTGCGGCACTGAGGTTGTATTTTTTTTCTTACCAACCTCTCAGATAATCTGTTTCATAGGGATGTATGTAAAATGTAGGCACAACTTTCAGTGTATTTCAAGTCCATCACCCGCTCTTTTCCTTTGGTGGTCTCACCACACTCAGGGAGATAGATGGGCATATCAGAAAATTATCCACACATAATTTGTCATATTTGGGCTCCAGTGACAACAGACTCTATGCTTTGGAAGAGCCTGGGGTTAGCATGGTAAGGAAAAGAAATAATTCCTTACCCTGAGGGCTTAGTTCTTCCCATGCAGCACAGAGGGCAGCTGAAAGCTGTGTGGGGAAACTAAACTGCTGAAGCATTTTGTGTTTAACGTGGCATGAGAATATGGATGAGATGAGTTGCCCTTCCTCACTGCCAACCTTTGAACTAAAGACTGAAAGAAATCCTGATGGGATTATTTCAAAAAGTTCCCCTGAAGAAAGTGAAGAGGTTACAGAAACAAAATCTATTATCCATCATCCCGTCATTAACAAAGTGGAAGGACTGGCAGAAGAATTGTTGGCCTAAACTTGAGACGTCAGAAAATAGGTAAGAAAAATAGACTGGGGAAATATTCTCTGGGAAGGAGAAGGGATTGGATGGTGCTGCTAGCCCTCTTCATCTCTCATTTTTAGGAGTCTATTATGTTATTTTGTAGAGTGAAGAGTGGTTGAAATGATTAATGGACTGCAGGGCTTGATGTGCGAGCAGGCGGCCAAACCAGTGAATGCGCGCAGCAAGCTCAGCTGCAGGGAGGGATTCCTGAATGCTGCTGGCTGGGCAGGCAGGGGTGCTGCACCCTGCAGTTTAAGGAGGTGTAATTAGCTGAAACAATACAACAGTCAGCCAAGAAAATCTTTCAACACAGTGTTTTATTGTGACTACCTGTGGTCTCTGCCAGGAGTGACAGCTCACTCTGTGCCACTCAGCTGCAGTGCTGGCATCCATGGCTCACTCACACTCTCCAATCCATGCCATCCCTCAGCACAGGTCAGGGCATGTGCTTTGCTCCCCCGTCTGGCTCTGTGGCCCCCTTTACTACATCATAGACACCCACTGACCCCCAGAAAGGCCAGAAGATTTTTGCATCCCATACTGTGTTTAAATGACAAGAGACCATAGGTCAAAGGGGAAAAATATTGCAGATGAAAAGAATAGGCTGGATTAGACAGAAAAGGTGCATAATACTAATTCCAGAAAGGTCTCTGCAGGTATGAGGGCTCTGCTGACACCACCCCTGGAGAAACCAGCTGGGGTAGAAGGACTCCTCCTTCATGACCATCCCCTTCTCCCTGCCAAGCCAGACCAGCTGCCAATTCAGCTGCAGACTTGGAGCAGGAATTGAGAGCAGCAGATGTTGCAGCCTGCTGAAAGCTTGCTGGTGGCTGAGTGTTTGAACTCCTAGAGAAGAACTCTCGCAGAGACGGCCACTGGCTGACTGCAGGATTGCAGCATGCCATAATTTTGGATGATTTCAGTGTTTTACTGTGAAACTTCCTCATGGAGGAAAATGTATCAGGATCTTCCTAGCACTCTGTAAAACCACACAATCAAAGTTGGTCCTGCCTCTCCACTACCTTGCTGGATTCTTGCTGAAGTGCTGCAGTGTTGTTGGTAGTTGCTTTGTCCTGTGCTGTTTTTGGAAAAGTGATGGGACTTTTTATATGTGCTGTTAGATTGGAGTCTATTTGATCTCTAAGCAAAGGAGAGAGGAAATTTTATTTTGTGAGCATGTTCTGTCCAGGAGAGGGGAGGGAATATATTTTTTTTTTTTAAAGGAAAGAGAACATTATCTGGCTTTTTTCCTTTTATCCTGTCACAATCATGTCCCATAAACCCTTAGATATGAAATAAAACACGCTCAGTTTACTCTTGCTTTAGGCCCACATTCTGTCCAAATAAATCTCACAGAATGTGAAACCACAAAAACTCCACTGTGTCACACCAGAGGCTCAGCTGCTCCAGCACTACCCTTTAACATTTCCCCATTATAGCTTGTAGAAAGGTTTCTTATCCACACAGTGGGTTTCAACAATGGGATAATGCTGTTTTCCATTTTACCCTCTGCCTTGTGCTGCTAATTATTAATAGTCTCTTTGTCATTCTGGCCACTGCTGAAGATTGAGGTGAAGTTTTCAGAAAACAATCTAGTGTGAGGCACTGCTGGTTATGTAAAGTTGTTCCTCACTGTGTTCATTGCTTGGCACTTGTTAACTCTTAATTTTGTCTGTGCTCCCTGTGGCTGGCTTTGGTTGATTGCAGGTTCTGCCTGTGATGCTGCATGATGGCAACTAAATTATTTGGCTTTTCCTTTTTCTCTATTTGCTGATGAGACTAATTAACTTGATAGAAACATGATAAAATAATATATTAATGTCATTGTAAATCTGTTTTATTCTTCTTTCCAAAAGCTGTGATGCTAATCTCCAAGGTAAATGAGTATGGTATTTTATTCTACATTGCAAAAGACGTGATGGAGATTGTGACTGTTGTGTAATATTAATACAAATAGGGTCAGCTGTACATAGTTTGTCTGATGCTCCTGTTTTGCTTCTCTGTCTTTTTTATTTTACCTCCTTAGACCTTGTAGTTATTCAGTGATTTTTTTTTAATTAAATTATTTATTGTAGCCAGATGATTGATGTTGTTTCACTTTGGTTCTTTGCAGCTTCCCAATTCTTTAGTTGTCAAAATGACAAGCACTCAGTGATTAATTAAAACCTTGATTTTGCTCTGTTATTGTTCATCTTCAGTCAAATACAAATTCTTATGTATTCCAGAAAATAATAAATATTCCCCAAATGCAGGTTTCTAAACTTTAGATCAAGGAAAACCTTCATTTATTTTTCATTATTAATTTTTTATTATATTTAAATTTTTATATATGCACACATGTATATATATAAAAAATTTCTTGTGAAAAAATGGTAAATTGAAATCTTTATATAAGAAAACTGCCAGCTGTTGGTTGATAACCTCTGTAAACTTCCTCATAGAACTCTTTTTTTTCTGAGAAAGCTGAGACAAATTAGGAATTAACTTGCCGGGACTGACAAACCCCCTCACTCTAACTGGAATTAATTTTAGTGCCTTTTTTTGGTACTGTGGACATACAGCATGCCTTTCTCTCAGTTACATTGAAGTGTTTGGTGTTGAAACATACATCTGAATTATTTACCTTAAGTCCTCTTTATAGCTGATTGAAAGAAATAAGCACCTGTCAAAGGTGCAATTTGCCTCATATTGAAGGAGATGTCTTGGATGACTTGGATTGACATTTGGATGGATGGGCAGAGTCCAATGGGATGGAGTTTAATAAGTCCAAGTGTTGAGTCCTGCATTTTGGCCACAATAACCCTCTGCAAAGTTATAGGCTGGGGATGGTGTGGCTGGACAGTGCCCAGGCAGAAAGGGACCTGGGGGTGCTGGTGACAGCCGGCTGAACATGAGCCAGCAGTGTGCCCCGGGCCAAGAAGGCCAATGGCTCCTGGCCTGGATCAGGAGCAGTGTGGCCATCAGGAGCAGGGAGCTCATCCTTCCCCTGTACCCAGCAGTGGAGAGGCCACACCTTGAGTGCTGTGTCCAGCTCTGTGCCCTCAGTTTGGGAAGGACATTGAGACACTCGAATGCGTCCAGAGGAGGCAACGAGGTTGGAGAGGGGCTGGGAACACAAACCCTGTGAGGAACAACTGGGGGTGTTCAGCCCGGGGAAAAGGAGACTCAGGGGTGACCGTAGCACTCTCTACAGCCTCCTGAAAGGTGGCTGTAGTCAGGTGGGGTTGGTCTCTTTCTCCAGGCAATTATTGACAGAACAAGAGGACACAGTCTCAAGCTGCGTCAAGGGAAATATAGGTTGGATATTAGGAGGAAGTTTTTCATAGAAAGAGTGATAAAATATTGGAATGGTCTGCCTGGGGAGGTGGCAGAGTCAACATCCCTGGATGTGTTTAAAAAGAGACTGGATATGGCACTTGATGCCATGGTTTAGTTAAGGTGTTTAGGGCATGGGTTGGACTTGATGATGTTGAAGGTTTCTTCCAACCTAGTGATTCTGTGTGATCTAGCATGGGGTGCTGAAGTGCATCCTATTGCCTGGTAAGAATGAGACAAGCCTTGGCATTGGGTCAAACAGTTCCCACTCAGAGATACTGGCACATGGGCTAAGGTGACTGATCTATTTTGTGTAGCTGGACACAGAGCAAGCAGCGTCTCCCAATTTCTGTATTGGGCCTGGGAAAGGCTTCTCCTGTCCTATCCTGATATATGCAAAAGCTTAGTGGCAGTGAGAGCTGCTGGGAGTGGCAGAACAGATTCCTTTGAATGGAGTCAGACCATGCAATGTGCAGAAACACACCAGCACCTGGTGCAGCCTTTTCAGTGTTGGGGTGGGACCCTGCGCAGAGCTTTCTGAGGGTGTTGGAGGGAAGATATTGCAATGGAAAAGCACTGAGTGTTCGCCACAGGTGGGCTACTTGACCAGCATGCCAATCAGCCTTTACCCCTGGAGCAGCCACTCCTAATTCCTCTTGGGAAGAGCTGATGGGTTGGCTGGAAATGCTTTAAGGTATGTTTGGCTTTCTGGAATTGCTTTCACAGACCAATTTCTTTTTCATGGGGTCTCATGTGAGAATAAACTCATTAACTTTCTGGTATGATTCCCTGAATGGCTGACTCATGAATTCTTCTAAAGTTTCAAATTTTCCTGTACGTAGCACATCAGATTTTGCTGGTAAACTGAATTTAGCCTTCTTTTCAGTCTTTGTTTAGGTTTTTTATCTAATTTATGCTGGTGCTTCTCATTTCTTGCTTCCTCTGCTTAATGTTCCCAAAGATGTGATTGACTGCACCTGAAGTTACAGCTTCTTGGCCTGTTAGAAAAAGAAATGAATTTGCCCCAGTAAATTACTAAGCTAAAATTCATATGATAATACTTTTGCTGTTTGGTTATAGTCTTCCATTTTGAAAAACTCAATAAAATCTTAATTAGGAAAAAAACCCAGATAAGTAAAAAGCAAGTAAAAAAATTTTAAAATGTCCTGAAGTTCCCTACTCTTTATCAATTCCTTTGATGGTATTGAATAAATACTTACCCTGCTTTGGAACTCTACAAATGTCATTTCTGAGCTACCGATTCTGCTAAAAGGATGAGGATCAGATGAGGAAAATTCAAGGTATGAAAGAATGTGTCCACTGCCGAAGTGAATACCTGTGCATATTCCATAAAAGAGTTCTGCATATGTGATTTTTAAATTTTTGCCAGCCACTCTGATGTCTTCCTGATGTATTGTTATACATGGAATGACCTTTACATGTAGTTTCAGTTGTAGAGTGTAAAGAAACCTCCCCACCATTCTGCATCGTGAATGTGCACAACAGAAAGGGATGAAGAGATTTCTTCCTGTTGTAAAACCTGTTTGACTGTATTGAACTCAAAAGAATGAGAGACAGCAAGAAAAAAAATTCGACAAGTTCCTCCCACCCCTTTTATTGCCAGAAAAATTAATTGCATGTTTCCTATGAAGCAAAGCACAATAGGGTTTTATGGTACATTTCCTGTGGTTTTGTTACGCTGCCACTGAAAATACAGAATTTTCTGCAGGTATGTTTACGTGGTGTTAAGCATTTCTTCACAGAAATTTGAACAAATGCTCAAGGCTCAGATGAAGAAGGGGTTTAGATGTCATGAGACTCAGAGTGGCAGCTAAGTAGGGGCAAGGCTTTGCTAAGGACTGGGTTAGGGGCCATTCTCGGTCCATGATGCCATGGAACAGATTATTTTGCTTAGATAAACCCAGTTAAACACTCAATGTCACTTTCCAGTCCATATAGAAATATTTCTACTTTCAAACTACATTTGGGACCATCTTTAGGGCTGGGAGAGCTCCTGGGTGATGGCCAGGCATTGGCAGGGGGACAGGGAGTTGGCAAAGGCCATATCAAGGCCATGTCTGATGCTTGACATGTCTGGATGATCACATGATGGTGTTTGAACCTGTTCACTCAGTTTTCTTTCTTTTTTCTTTTATTTTTATCTTTTCTCCTGTAAAGCGGACACTGTGTCATATGGATTAAATGGGAAAGGGCTCAAAAAGCAAGGTAGGGATGACCTAAAGTGGGGGGCACTGAGACACCTAAGCCAGCTAACAAAATCCAGCAAAGGGGTGATATCCCCCAAGGGTCAATACTATGTCTGTGTTGTTTAACTAATTCCTCAATGACCTGGATGAGGGAGTAGAGACCCTTCACAGGGATTTAAACTCACTCCATTTGCTGTCTTCATGAAAATTTGAAGCTGGATGTAGCTAAAAAACACTTTTGTGCCTTCCCACCTGCTGCTGTGCCTTTTTGCAACAAATGAGGTTGCCTTGTCTTTTAAAATATTTGTGCTCTACCTTTATTAAAGATAATGGGAATTTTCCCCTTATGCCAATGGAGTATATCTGTCAAACTTGAATACAAAGAACATGTAATTCTACCCTGTAGGTGGGATCAGAATATTGTCACAGTACTTTACAAAATATTTAGATCAAAATAGTTAAATCCTGTCAGATTTAGCATGATGTTTGGGGGTATTGTTTGTCTCTTCCACAATCAATAAGGCTGAGGTTTTCAAAAAAATTGTTGCATTCAAAAATAATCATCCTTATGCACAAACAAATTTGCATGAAATTTCCTAAGTCTAATGGCCCCAATGTTTGGGACATTTGATTTTTTAAAAATATATTTTAGCTTTAAATGGATCATTTTATATGTAATGTTTGGATACTTTCAAAGATTGAAAAATATTGTTGCATGGAAACTGAACAAACTTTTTAATGTAATTTTTATGAAAAAAGTTTGAGTTACAAGCCTTCAACACTGCTTAATATTTTTGCCTGAGCTAAAGGGGTAGCTAAGCTTGTTTGGTACTTCAGATTCTGTGGTGGATATCCCATCCCTGGAAATGTTCAAAGCCAGGTTGGATGGAGCTCTGAGCAATCTGATCTGGTGGAAGATGTCCCTGCCCATGGTAGGGGAGCTGGAAATGGATGAATTTAAGGGTCCCTAGCAACCCAAACCATTCTGTGATTCTATGGTTCTGAGTGGAAGCAAAAATGCAGGGAAAATATGATTCCCACATCTTGAAGTATCTTCTCTGAGTTGAAGATTATTGTTGGAGTCTGGTTTGGATCAATCTTGGTTCCTTGGAAACTGGAAGAGCTGAGGCAGATTTCCTGTGTGCTGCCGTCAGGAGTTTTGAGGGGAGCTTAGTTTGGCCATCCCTTGCCTCTCCCAGGAGAGGGCTGCAAGGACTGAATCAGGACTCTTCTGTGCTGCATGTTATGAAGGCAGTGGTGCTCAAACTGTTGTCACAATTATCATCAATGACAAAGAGGAAGAAGAAAGAAAGGCTGGCTTTGAGTACACTTAGAAATTTCTGATTCTCTGACCTTGATCAAATCCTGCTCAGGTTTGTGAAAACTATAGCTGAAGTAATCTCAGCAGTCTCTCAGTACATTTTGAGAATGTGTGGAGGTGGATTAAGTTTTGGAAGACTGGAAAAGGGCAAACATAAGACAAATTAAAAAAAAAAAGTCAAAAGGGAAGCTTACAGAATGATGGGCCAGATATTTTTGTTGGAACAGGAGAGATAAAGAAATCCAGCAGTACTTTTGTAGGGCACCTAAAAGAACACCAGATGAGTAAGTAGCAAATTTGTTGGCAGTAAGCAGTGAGTGTTAAATCATTTGTCAGGATTTAATCATATCAGATCAATCCAAAACCTTTTTATGTGAAGTAACATGCCTTAAGGGTATAGACATGGTATAGCTAGGCTTTGCTCAGGGTCTCACATAACTCAGGCAGTTGGGGTACTTGTAGAGTGGGGACAAAGGTGTCTGGGGATGTTGCATTCAGAGCAGCTGCCAGCACTTCGCTGTCAAACTGCTATGATGAATTGAGGATCTAGGCTAGGCTTAGTAAGTTCAGTGTTTTCATTATAATCCAATACCAGGTCTCTGGAATATGCTTATTAAACCTGCAAGTGAAATGTATCTGAAAGAGCAAACAGATTGAAAGATGAGAATTAATTCAGAATTACCACAATTGAAAGAAATAGCTTTGAAAACAACACAGAATTTAATTAAAACAAAAGTATGGTTCTGGACTTAGGTGAGGATAAACAGCTGAGAAAATACAATAGGAAAAACAGAGATAAAACAGGTCTTGCAAAGAAGTATTTGGACATTACAGTGGGTCACCTAATGAATGTAGGTTAAGAGTATTATGCTGTGCCCTGCAAGGTTTGGCTGGTGGCTGACAGCAGGGGGGCTACAGGGGTGACTTTTGTTAGAAGCTGTCAGAAGGTAGCACCTTTGGGATAATGTATTTTAGAAGAGGGGAAAAAGCCTGTGCAACTACAGCTGGAGAGAGGATTGAGAATACGTGAGAGCAGCAGCTCTGCAGGCAGCCAGGTCAGTGGGGAGAGGCAGGGGTGCTCCAGGTGCTACCCTGCAGCTCCTGGTGCAGCCCACGATGGGGCAGCTGTGCCATGGAGGCCCACGGGGGAGCAGAGGTGCACCTGCAGCCCAAAGGTGGCTGTGACCCTCTGGGAAGGCCATGCTGGAAGAGGCTCCTGGCAGGACTTGCTGCTCCATGGAGAAAGGAGCTCATGCTGAGCCTGACCTGCTGGCAGGACTTGTGATCCTCGGGGTACCCACTCTGGAGCAGCCTGTTCCTGAAGGAACTGGAGCCTGTGGAGGGAGCCATGCCAGAGCAGTTTGTGCAGAACTGTAGCCATGGAGAGGACTCAGCTGGAGGAGTTCATAGAGGACTGATGTCCTTGGAAGGGACCCCACACCGGAGCAGGGAACACTGTGAGGAGGCCTCCCCCTGAGGAGGAAGGAGCAGCAGAGACAACGTGTGATGAACTGACCACAGCCCCCGATCCCATGCCCTTGAGGTGCTGGGAGGAGGAGGTGGAGGAATGCAGGGTGAAGCTGAGCCTGAGAAGAAGGGAGTGGTGGTAGGAATGTGTTTTAAGATTTTAGTTTTATTTCTCATTACCCTATTCTGGTTTGGTTGGTAATAAATTAACCTGATTTCCCCAAGTGGGTTCTGTTTTGCCCATGACAGTCACTGATGAGTGATTTCTCTCTGCCCTTATCTATGCCTATGAGACTTTTATTATATTTTCTCTCCCCTGCCCAGCTGAGGAGGGCAATGACAGAGTGGCCTTGGTGGACACCTGGCATCCAGCCAGGGTCAGCCCACCACACTGTTGCATAGAGGTCAAACATCACACTGGGATTTATAAACAGCAGCATAGTCCATAAAATTTGCAACATAATCCTTCTTCACAGCATTGTTATGGTTTCTTAGAAGTGAACCAGCTGGCAGGAGTACAGAGGGAGGCTATGAGGAAAGCCTAGGAACCTACAAAGGATGGGGTGTTTGGTGTCCTTAGAACACACAAGATAGAAAGAAAACGTTATATGAGTGTATAAATACATGAAAAAAGATGCAAAAAGAATGGCTGTGAAGAGTAAGGCAAAAACTAAATCTCAAGCTGCAGACAGAGAATTTTACTTAGAATTTTAGGAGTGATAAAGGTATTCCTTTTCTCATAGTAGAAACTGGTAGGCATTTTGGATGCTTAAGAAAGTTTCACAATGCTCAGAACTTAGAAGTATTAAAGAATAGGCTCAGCAAGCAGGGATAAGATAAATTGTGATTATGATGGGTAGAGTACTTCCTTGTTATAGAAAGAAAAATGAACTAGATAATAAGTTTGAGTGCCTTCTAACCGGTCTATGTTTGTGCAATTTTGTTGTCTGTCTAGATCTGGTACAGGGGAAAAAAGTATAACAGCAAATTCTCTCCCCTTTTTCTTATCTGCACCATTCCTTTTTCCCTGCAAGTCCCTAGGAGGTCCAGAGAGCATGAGCAGAGTTGCAGGTGCTCCTCTATCATAGTGATGAGTAATATTTCTAAGTGATAACAGTAATTCTAAATATATGTATAATATATATATAGAAAGCACCAATCTGTGCTTGAATGTTGAGCTGCTGGAGGGTCTGAAGGCTAAAGAGAGGGATCTGGACAGGCTACATTGATGGGTTGAGGCTGATGGTGTGAGGTTCAAACAGGCTAAGTGCTGGGTCCTGCACTTGGTTCACAACAACCCCTGCAGTGCCACAGGCTGGGGGCAGAGTGGCTGGAAAGCTGCTCAGTGGCAAAGGACCTGGGGGTGCTGGGGACAGCAGCTGAACATGGCCCAGGTGTGCCCAGGTGGCCAAGAAGACCAATGGCACCTGGGTTGTGTCAGCAATATTGTGGTCAGTGGGACCAGGACAGTGATCATCCCCCTGTGCTGGGCACTGGTTGAGGTTGCAGCTCAAATCCTGCGGTCAGTTTTGGACCCCTCTCTGCAATAAGGATGCTGAGATGCTGGAGCATGTTCAGAGAAGGGCAGCAGAGCTGGTGAAGGGTCAAGAGCACAAGTCTGATGAAGAGTAGCTGAGGTAATTGGGGGTGTTTAGCCTGGAGAAAAGGTGGCTCCATTATAATTCTCTGCAACTCTGAGAAAGGAGGTTGTAACCAGGTCAGTGTTGGTCTCTTCTCCCAGGTAACAAGCTATAGGATGAGAGGAAATAGCCTCAAGTTGTGTCAAGGGAGGTTTAGATTGGATGTTAAGAAACATTTCTTTACTGAAAGTGTTGTCAAGCACTGGAACAGGTGGCCTGTGGGATCTCAGCACCTCAGGATGGAGGTGCAGAGAGGCCGAGAACACCCTTGGGGGGCTCGGGAGTCCTGGAATGCTGCCAGAAGTGTCTGGTGGCAGGATTTTGATCCTACACAGGAGATGAGACCTGTATGAGGACTGGGAGGAATTCACTGGGTGAATGGTGAAGGGATAAGTTAGTTAAAGTGTAAAACACAGGGTTTAGGATTTTGGTACAGGGGGGTCTAAAGAAGTAAGATGGAGGAATTGGGGCGTGTCCTGTCCTTCTTCTTCTTCTTCTTGGCCTCCATCTTCTGTGGTGGTGGTGGCACTTGGGGATTGGTTATTACTAGAAGTGCATCAGTTAATAAGGGTAGAAGGTATTGGAGAAAAATGATAAATATTGTACACGTAACTTCGAGTATAAAGATAAGTGACCGCCCAGGGGTTTGCAGAGTGTGCCCATGGCTGACTTGCTGTGCAGACCTCTGTTGGGCTGAAAGAAAATCTTTTAGATAAACAATTAATAAACACCAAGACCGAGACAAGATCAGAAGTCTCTCCTCGTCCTTTGAAGCGCCGGGCTCTTCAAGGCCATCCCTGGGCCTTTCCAGGCCACCTAAACAGCACAGAAAACCTTACAAGCCTAAACAGCCGAGAAACCGAGCAAATGTCATCCCTGAGCTATCTCTGTTCATAAATCAGGCGAAGAAAAACATGAAGTTTACAGTGGCCCAGGGAAGTGTTGGAGTCACCATCCCTGGTGACTGGAGGTGTTTAAGGATGTGATGATGGGGCACTTATAGACATGGTTCAGTGATGGGCTTGTCAGTGCTGGGCTCATGGTTGAATCTGATGATCTTCTAACCTAAGCAATTCTAAGATTCTATATTTGTTGTTGGTCAATGGTCAATGAAGCAGACAGTTTATTCAGACACTATACAAATGTTCGGACTCCCAAAGGCTGAGCTTCTACTGAAATTACTGTGAACTTCAAACTCCTGAGATTTCTGCAGCTTAGATTCTTCTGCAGAAAGCTTTAATGGTCTTTAAAAGGATAAATTATTTTTATTTTAGCATTGCTTATGTTCAAATCAGAGCTGACATTTTGAAAAGTCAATGTACAATGAAATGCCAGAAAAATATTTGTTAGACTTCTTGTCATTTGTGGTCATGCTACCCCTCCTTTTTTTTTTTTTTTTTGCAAAAACAGGAAGATATTAACCTCTTGTATGTCTGCAGTCAATGTAAGAACTCCTATTCCCTAGTGATCTTCAAAGCAAAAATACCTGGAATAAACATGAGGGCTGTGCTATGTCATAAAGAGTCATGATTCTTCCTTTAGCACAGACTTTAAGAAAAACAAGCAAACTGCAAACAAAGACCATGACAGCCTTTCTTCCTGATGTCTGTACACGTATATAGGTGGATCTTTCTTTTGATGCTGCAATAGTAAATAACAGATTTTGCTGTACACTTGGAAGACTTCAAAGCTTCCTGATGCTTTCAATTTTATTAAAATGTTCCACAGCCAGGTTTGTTCAATATGTTTTTTGAATTTCCTTGGCAATATCACTCACTATCTGTGCTTTGAAATGTTAGTGGGTTTTTTGTTTGTTTCCTTGTTTGTTTTTGTTCTTGGTTCCTTGTTTTCATTTGATTATTTGACCATACTACTACCATTAACAGCCGAATAAGCTATGTGAGAAAACACTAAACCCTGCAAGGTGTTGCTATTGCTCTGAAATAATTACTGCAGGAGCACTGGTGGCCACAAGGATCCTTCAAAGGTGAGTAGTTGGCAGCTGGATAATAAACTCTCTTCTGAATTAGTCTCTGTTTAGATTTCTGATGGACAGGGTGAAATGGGCTTGTTATTTCCCTTTAATGGGGTGTATGAGGGCCAGATACAGCTGAATTCTTTTCACACAGCAGATTGCAGAGACTGCTGCCTAGCTATGGGTGGGATCTGCAGTTATGATTTGGCATTTCTTTTCCCCAGTGGATGGTGGTGTACAGTGGATATAAATGTCTATTTCACCATGTGGAGCTACAAAGTGTTCCCAGCACTGGCTGGGGAATGAGTGCAGAGATGAGAGGCTCTGTGGTGGGACTGTGGCTAAAGAAGGCCCATAAGGTTTCTCAGAAATCTGCTGCTGCTGTCTGCCCTTTCCTTCACTGTGGATGCCACAGTTCCCTGGGTAATTGAAGACACCATCTGACATAATTCTGAAGTATTTTCATAGTAATTTGTCCAAATGTTGGTAAGCGAATTCTCATAACTGTTTTAGGTACTACATCTTTTTTTTTGCCATCACTGCTTACTAAATCAAGCAGCCTGAGGGGTCAGAGACAGTTGTACAAGTCCTCATCTTTTACATGGAATGTCTTTCCTTTTCCAGCTGTTGCTGAAATCTTAACATTATGGGAATATTTGTTTAGGGCAGGCCTAAACCACAAATATTTTTGTGGGTTTGGACAAGCAGTTTGTAATTTTGGAAATTCTTTTAAGGATGAGCCTGAATTCCCAAGCTTATAATTGTTTATTTGATTTGAACTCATCCCTAAATTTTATTCCCACTTCTATTTTTATTCTCTCATGAAAGGACAGAATATCTAAAAAAAAACCAAAAAAAGCAAGTTCAGAAAAGAATAAGAAAAAAATTAGCCACTCTTCCCTTCTTCCAAACTTCCTTTTATGAGGAGGATATATCTCTGAAAGTCTGCAAAGACTTTTGTGAGCAAAAGACCTATAGGAATTCTACTTTGACTCAAGTGTTCCACTCTTTCTTCAAACCTCTTGCTATGGTGATGTCGAGGCCCTCCTTCTTCTGTGTATATGATACATAAGTATCTCATACAGTTCATATATGTCTTACTGGTACATGCTTTGATGTGATTCTTCAATCTGCTTGTTGTTCCTCATACTTCAGGAATAAAGACATTTGTTGAAATGTGAAGGTGATTATTTCAAAATGGGTAAAAAAAGGGAATGGACAAGCGACCCAGCATTTGAGGGTAGAACTCATGGAATTCTGAGCATTATGGGATAGATTCTCAGGATTATGAGATAGATAACAAGGACATCTAGGATACGAGCTCTTACTACCATTTCTGATAATGGTAGTAAGTAACATTTCTGGAAGGAAAAAATAATCCTGCTTAAGATTTAAGATCATGCTTAAACATTTAAGGCTGACTCTAACTCCAAGGGATTAGGCTGATATCTTTATGGAAGCAGAATATTTTTATCTTTTCTTAAAGCCTCCTCTGAAGCATCTTGTGATCATCATGAATAGGGATAAGATATTGTAATAAATCAATGTGAGCTGAGGCGACTTTTACTGGGCTATGCAGTCCCTCCTATCACTATGGCTGATCAGAGAAAAAGAAAACTGAAAGGAGCCCTTGGGTACCTCTACTATCCCTTGTACAATTTTGCTACAAAATGTCTTCCCTGTAAAGAACAAAATGTTCAATTTTTCTCTCTCTTTTTCAGACAATTGCATCTTCTATCTAGAAATTATCTCTAAAATATCCCAAAATGATGGTATTCAATATGGTGGTGACCAGAAGGCACTGTTTTGCAAGTGCAGAAGAAAACTGATTTGGAGTGAAATGGAATTTTCCAGACACTATCTTTTATATTTAACAGGTGATGTGAGCACTGATTCTGGCTGCTGACAGTGATGTGAAAGCATGGAAGATACAGAGTTGTTCCCCTGTCTGCTGCTGGGAAAGTGCTGGGAGCAGAACCTGGTCCTTGGAGAGCTCCAAGGGCAAGAAAACAAGGAGGTTCTGCTCCCCAAATTCCTTGACTATCTTGTACATTTTTAAAAAGTTACAGAGAGGAATCTAAGGGAGAGGAACCTATGGACTCACAGGGTCAAAAGCACCAACCAGAGTGAGCACAGAAAACGAGCAGGGCAAGTCCCTGTTTTGTGCAAACCCTTGCCCCACCTCCTCAGAGGTTTTCCTGTCTACTGATGCCATCAGTATCTGGTTTACAGTAAAAGCATTGCTCTGTCCTCCTCACAAGCAGCCCATCACCAGAGCTGGGAGCTGCACATACATATTCTGGCCCTTCCCCCACAAATACTTCTCATTAAGTGTGACAGGCTTCTGAAGAAGTATTGTTACTTGTAAATAAAATATGGTTGCTAAGAGACACTATGATTAACATGCTGACAATACAACCTTCTTTGATTGTTTGGGCACCAATTGTCTGCTTCTGTAATCTGTGAGGAAATAATTTTTTGGAGGAGATTTGTCAGGCTGAGAAAACTAGGTTTTTTTTAGTTTCTTTTAAAATTAAATTAGAGTCTAGTGTTTCCATACAAAGAAAGGGTCTCCAAGCCATAACTCTTCATTTTTTTTTTTTTTTGGCACATCATGAGTTTTGTGTTTCTGTTTGTGTTAATTTTTCAGCTAGGAAAATAAGGTTAGCGTTAATAATGTATCTGTAAAATATTCAAATAAAGAAAACTGGAATCTTGGGCTCATTAAATTTTCATGTATAAATTCTATATATTAATTTTCTTTTTGCTTGTTCTAGTCTCATTTTAAATTTCTCCTCCTCTCAAATTCTTCCAGCTATTTGGGACTTTTGAAATTAACTTTTTTGATCTACATCTAGAAACCACTCACACCGTTATTCCTGATCCTGTAAGGGATTTGAGTCTTCTTTTCCATTAGGGGGAGACAGAAGATGGTGGTGATCCTTCTTTTTCCAGTAGATTGCCTCTGGTGCTAATGGGTGAGGCGTGGTGAAAGGAGATGAGCACACAGAACTCATCCTTCTCAGGCTGAAAATTACCCTTCTCACCTCCTGTAACTGGATGTGTAACTGCACTTGCATATGTTGCAACAGATGGTGTTTCACTGAAGAATGGCTGAAAACGGCACCTTCCTACCAGTGTTTCTGCCTGCTGTGTGTATTTAGAGTCATGTCTTCTTACTACAGTGTTTAAAAAGAAGTTGGATTGCCTATTAGCCTTGCAGAGCCAACTGAGAGATGATGGGTGGCATCTCTTTTCTGCTAATGTTAATGGTATTCCAAGCACAAAGCACCTGTGCTAGCACATGGAAAACAATGGTTCTGCACAGGTTCCTGTGTAGGCACAGCCTGCAGGCAGTGAAGATGCCTGCTGGAACACAGTTCAGCCTGGATGCCCTCTGTGGTGGTGACAGATACAAAGATAAAAATCCCTCTTCTGAGACCTTGCAGCAAACGTTCATTTCCAGAACTTCAGAAAAATAAACTTACGGTACTTTTATTTCTATTTGGGGATGGACTAAACCATAAGTTTTGCAACACAACACCTCTGTGTTCACTGTTCTATGTGTAATAAACATGGATGATTATGGCAGAAGTGAGAGAAGGGTGCCTTGGAGTAGCTATACTCCACGTTAAAAATAAACTTAAATGCATAGATGTTTACCTACTGTTTGGAAAGCACTATGACTTTCAGAAGGAGCTGAATGCCCTAGAAGATAAGCAGAAAAGTAAAGAAAATAGGTGATTTGTAGTCTGTCGAGCCATACAAAGAAAGGTAATGGTTTTGCTGTTAAGCACACAGACACAAAATCAAATTTCCCTTTCCACCAAGTGCAAACAGATTACATCTAACCAGTGTAGCGTTACTGAAATAAATGTTTCTGGGTTCTATTGGACAGTTGGCTGAAACCCTGAGGTATGATATTTGAGCACAGTCATTGGTGACGTGCATATCCGCCCACGCAGTGATTGTGCTGAGGAACACAGGTAATCCTGGTTATCGTATGGCACATATGCATTGGGGGTAGAGAAGATGGTGCTCTCGGTTTGACAGATTTCACCACAAGAAGGGTGGCCTGTGACTGTCTAATCTAAACCCCTCCTCATGCTGGAGATGTAATTTCTCTGAAAAGCTGAATTATGCCACTTCAGAAAGCTGTTTAAACCCATCTTAACAACTCAGACTAACTGTGAGCTGGTACCTCATAAAATTTCATTTTCTATGTTGTGTCTTATTTAATTTTCTATGCTATGTCTTATTTCAAGGTTAAATTTTCTAACTCCAGCTTCCAGTCATTATGTCTAATCATGATTTTGTCAGCAGGTTTGAGAATCATGCTACTGGATGGTGTTTTCATGTGTGAGGATCTGTACAAACACCTCAAGTCAGCTTTCAGCCTTCTCTGTTAAATTAACAGAACTCTTTAAGACTCGTAACTTAATATTTGTTTTCCAGTCTCTGGTTTAACTTGTGTGGTTTTTCAAGTTTTAGAACAGCAGTAACACTTCCCTGCTTCTATTTGACAATCACATTTTATATAACCAAGGATCATATTAACCATTTTGTCAAAGCATTACTTTGAGAGCCTATTTTGAGATGATTATCCCCAATGACTCACAAGCCCATTCCTGAGATACTGCTTTCCAAAAAGAGAGTCTCACTGTACCTATAGTTTGTATTCCTGGTCCCCAGATGCATTGTTCTGTATTTGAGTGTCCTTAAATTAATTTTGTTGGAAATTAACTGTTTCAGCAGAGATTTCAGGTAACTCTGCACCATAACCTCCTCTCTACTTCCTACGATCCTGCTCTGTTTTGTTCATATGTTCTTTCTAGTCCACTGCTCCTTCTCTAGATGGAGCAATGGTTATTTGGGGGAAGCCTGTAGAAGCACTTGTGCTCGCTGATTTCTTTATTACCATTTTCCGAACACTGTGAGATATTTTAATTTTTCTAATGTACAACCTGTTAATTCTGCACAATTCAAGATTTTTTCAAAGCCAAAGTGTTTTGTGGCGCTAAGTCAAATGCCTTAAAAATGAAGAATGCTGTGCCAACACATTCACCTTTACCAACAGGGCCTATAAGCCTGTCATAAAAAACAGTGTTTGTTTTACAAGATTTACTTTCTACAAAACCATGTTGAGTGGCACAAATTATGTTTAGCCACTGTTTGTTGATATAATCCTCATTTAACTGTTCCATGCACATCAGAGAAATTTTTCAATGGCCCCTAGGTTATTTCTTTTACCCCTTATTAAACACTGGAATGACTTTGTTTTCTTGAAAATTTCAGTATCCCAACTTTAAACTAGAAATATTATTCAGCCCTTAAAAAGAATTGTATCTAAAGTATAAATATGTGTTGAAATTTTTATTTGTATGTTATCTTATGCGAGTATTTTGATGGGGATGAAGTTTAGTTAGAAAAGGTATAGAGCACTTTGTTTTAGATATCAATGTGTATTTATGACAAATGTTTCACTTTCCTACATTGCTGTTGAGAATTCTTTCGTCTACATCTGAAATCCAACTTACAGCTGACCTAATATCCCCTTTCCTCCTAATACCTCTGAACATTAATCCTCATTTCCCAAAGCCCTAGCTATGCTTAGCATTAAAGTTATTCAACTAACTTTCTGAGAAGTCACCTATATTTTAAGTTGTTCACCATTCATATCTTTCCTATTTACTCATTTTAGATAAAATTTGTTGATATTTCAAATCTCATTTTAAAACACTGGCTTTCTTGTTTTAAGAAAGAAACTCGTGAAATTGTCTTAAAGAACCAGGAATGGGGGTTCCTCTCCCCTTTTAGATTTATCACGTTTAAAGTCCTATATTTCAGTAAGCCACTCTGAAATTTTTTACTGAGAGAAATAAGAACTACTAGGGGGCAATTTAATTGATTTATCTTAGAGAGCTTTTAGGTTGGGATGAACTGCCTAATGGAACTGCTGATTTCTCCCCTGAGGTACCTAAGTTAGATCTAATGCTTCTGAGTTTTAGATATCTGTGTTATGGTGTACAAATCGCACCTTTCTTTTTAGTAACAAGCTGAACCAGCTGTCCAGAAAACATCCCTGAAGTTAAGGTCACCAATTATAAATCAGGCTTTCTTTCTACATCCTCGAGAGAGGATTTTAGGGAGGCTGAGTGAAAATGCATGCCCATCAGTACTTTTTCTATGCTAATCCATAATCATTCAATGTTCTGTGGCTGAATCATAACAATGAATGACAGCCACCTCCACCTCTTCCCTAGCTGTTACTGAGCCTTTCAAAACTGGCATAGAAACATTGATCCTTTATAAGCGCAGTTCTATGACTCTGGTTAGGACATGTCAGTGTTTTTACCATGTTTGCAGATGCAGCCTGTCTGGGCTGTCCATCTGGTTTAAGCAGAGCAGCAAATGATGCTGGGATGTATCACTGGACCTACAGATCCTTTCAGCCTGTTCCTACTGCTTCTTATCATGTGGCACAAAGGTCTCAGTACATGCATCCATGAGAATTTTACATGGATGGTCTCCACATGCTTGGATGCAGTGGAGCAGCCATGGTAGAGGCTGGGGTGTGCTCCAGCTGATAAGGCCTGCAGGGGGGCAGGGTTCATTCTCTCAGGCTCAGCTGGGGGTAAATACAACTTCTGGCTCCCAAATCAGAGCTGGCCCAGGGGGTGAGTACACTGAGATGGCTTCTGCCAGGAAAACACTATGTAGACACAGTCCATGCCTGACTAATGAAGGAAGTGACGAACCTTTGGTATTTGATTCTCCCATAGATACTGGTAATTTGCTGTTATTTCTGCTCAATCCAACAAACAAGCAGTAAATGCAGCAATAGTCTTGACCATGAGAGAGGATGCAGAACACCTCCTTCTAACAAGAATTCTTTTTAAAGTTGTTCAATTTTGATTTCTTTTGATCAGCTAACCCAGGATCCTGCCAGCTCTACACTAGTTACACAGTTTTGGTGCTGATAGTTCAACAGGCTGCTGTGTTTATTTCCCAGTACAATTCTGACTAAAAGTTTCCTTGCCTGCTGTCTCTGTAGTCAGCCCTTCTGGGAAACTTTGTTCTTCTACATATTTTATCAGTTCTACTTCGTGACGCCTCTGGTATGACTTTTGAATCCCTGAATGTAGAAGTCATTCAAGCACAACCATTTTCAGATCCTTGATTCTCAGAAACCTTGATCAATTTAGGGGCAAGTGGTCTTGGAAGAAAATAGACACACGGATTTAATAATGTTTAATAATGAAGTGCAATTTTTGAAATCAGTGTATATTTTAATAATATCCATTAATTTGTTGAAGTTGTTTTCCTCACACTACTTCTCAGGCATGTGGTGTGATTCTGGGAACTGTCCTGTGCAGGGACAGGAGGTGGACTTTCATGACCCTCATGGGTCCCTTCCAGTTTAGCATAGTCTATGATACTATGATACTTCTCTTATTATAGAACTCTTTTGAAAGTGGACCCAGGCATTGTTCAGAATCTGTCTGACTGGTCTGGATTTGTTCCATTAGAAAAGGTGTTTATGTTCTGTTGCATTTTTTTATGTCCTAATGGCTCCTTAAACTCTGTTTTCCTTATTCTTATTGTATTTTATACATCATTTTTCTCTGGCTAAACTCTGGAAAGAATGTCAGTCCTCTGGTTTATTAATGGATCCAATTATAATTTCTAGCAATGGACACGCTCTTTCTCAAATAAGCTGATATTTGTCAGGTAATAATCAGTACTCAGGTCTGATGGCCAAAACAAACATAACTGGTCAATGTGTTGTCTTTCCTGGAAAAATAACAGGATGCTTTTCTCTGCCTCTGCATTTCATTGATGCTGACCTGTTGCGTGTCTTAAAAACACATCCATCACATGTCAGGTCTGCTTTTTCATTTTTTTCTTGACCATCCAAGGACACTGGCTAGGTATTCCACATTCCAACATGGAACTCCACTGCCTCCCCAGGTATAGCTCCCTAAGTGTAGAATAGAAACAAAAGTATCCTGCCCTCTGTATGCAGGAAAGTAAGATTTAACACTGAAAAATATTTACAGATATTAAATGTGTTTCATTCCAATTCTTACCCCTCTGATTCTTCACAGTGACTTTAATATAATCTCCAATACACTCTATAGTTACATTTTGGCAAAGAAATCTTGTCTTATGCATTCAACAACACCCTCTAATTTTTAGTAGCCTAGAAGATTTTCCTCTTCTTCAGTCAGAACACTGAAATCAGTAATTCTTCCAAATCTAGTGAGGAATCCCACAAATCCTGTTCTCATAATCAAAAGTAGATGCTAGGCAATATGCAGAATAAACACAGTAGAATTCCTTTCCCTGACTCTGGAGGGATTGGTTTTTGTGAATCATGAGCTACCAAATATCAAATAATTATTTGCTAAATAATGAAAGAGAAGATTAAGATATCCCTTAAGCTCCGATGAGCCTTGGAGCACAGTGCCTGGCTATTAAATACCACAGTGTTGGTGTGATGATGCTTAAGTCACTTTGTGAATCTGCCCCAGTGATGGTGCTGTTCCTGATGTCCCTCTGAACACGTTTTTGTCCTATGTCCTGCACATGAATAGAGAAATAGAAGCTTCATAAAGGTTGAATTGTGTAGACTTCTAGTAGAAGACAGGAAGGTCCTCAGAAAAGAGTGAACTGGAGTTTGTGGCTCACTTAGCAAATTTAGGATGCTCTCATCAGGCAGGAAAGGTGAAGGTGAGGCTCAGAAAGGGGATGTTGGAGTCCTGCTACAGACTGTGACTAAGTGGCATGATTTACTCTCAGGACAGTGAAAATACTAATGTGAGCCCTCTGAGGGAAAAAGGAGTTCTTACATCATTGTAGTATGCCACTAAAAAGAAAGCTTTACTGCTTTCCCCTGTCTCTGTCATTGGGGCTGGATTGAAGGATGTTATCACACTTGTGATCCCCCGGGACCCAGCCCACTTGCAGACACATTGGAAAACTATTACTGTGTGGTATGAGCTTTCCTACTCTGACTGAAGACTCTGTAGGGATAAGAACTTGAGTCCTGTGGGGAATCATCATGTCTCATTCTTTTTTCTTTCCACATTATCTGGAAGGCCATGATATTTCTCCCTTCTTGCACAGGAAACTTCCCCCCACAATTGCTATATTTGTCTCCATAGGCGAACATTTACACAGCAACTTTTAAGCTATTCTCCAGTCACCCTTTGATCCTGTGGCTCTGGAATAGTCTATCCCATCCCTTAGTCCACACTCCCATGAGACAGGGAACTTGGGTCAGATGAGGACTGAGAAATTTGCACACCAAAAATTAACTCTTCCTGTTGAAGCTCAGGTTAGTGTCTTTGATGTTGAATTTCCTTGTTCTGCCTATAATTTCCTCTGGAGGGAAGGTCAATGCCATGTACTGCTTTGGATAGCTTATTACCTAATAGGGTTTGTGCTCACCTACACAGAGCCATCTTTTCTTTTACTGCAACTGTACTTACAGTGTGATTGGCACCATGTTGTAAATAATTAGTGAAAGTAATGATATAACTCCCTGTGGTAATCTCATCCTATTTAGGATACAACTACAATCTGAACTTCAATAACACCTTTGACATAATCAAACATCCCAGAGCCCTTTACAAAGCCATAAATTACTCACCTGTAAAGTAATGACTGCAGGGAATTACAGCAGGCAATGAGTCCATTGATCGCTGCTGGTACAAAATGAAGGAGAGGACGTACAACAGAGGCCACTCCACAACTCTCTTCCTTTGGAAATTTCCATAGTGCCTTTAATTTCTGCCTGTATCTCTTTTCTTCCCCACAGGGACACAAGAGGAGGAAGACCACCTTGCTCTGACAGTCAAGGACACCTTCATCCATGCTGAGCTGTAAATCCCATCTGAAAGTGATGGGATTTTAGGCAGGACACAAATGTGTGAGCTTATAGCCTGCAGGGAAAACTGCTCTTTAGCCAGTGATGCAAATAAACAAGTAAGTCACTTCCTTAAATTTGCATGGGCCCTTTCTGAAAGGAGGGTTTTACTGCTGCTTTTAAACAAAAAATAGCAGTGATTGCTTTGGACACCTCAGATGATATACTGCACGCAAAATCAGGGCTGCATCACCTCCTACCTCCTAAGATACCCCCTCTATGGTTCAGAGTTGTCCTCACATTATTAGGTCATTAGGAATTTTCTCTTTTATCAATTTCATTTAAAATGAACCCCAGTTCTAGAAACCTTAATGTAAGAAGTCCATATGTCCATAAACACTCTGACTGAAAAAAATGGAATTATTTTGGTAGGCAACTCAGTGTCAGAAAGAATTGCTAAATCAAGAATTCTATTATTTAGATTACGATAATGTAAAAGAAGGATTAAATTGTTTCTGCAGTTAAGAATGCCACTGTGATTAGGAAATGTTTTGTATTACATGAAAAATCTCAGAGTTCTTTTTTTTAACCTGAAGGAAGACAATGGGAGCAAACTTTATATTTGTAACAGAAATACATATTTCTTAGCACCACCTGGAGCTCTTCTTGGTTTTGTTGTGTTCTGGGGCTACATGTTTATTATAGTCCTATTCTGGATTCCCAGAGTATTACTGCACTTGTTATTGTGGTGCCAGCTTGACACCAGTGGGACTACCTTATGGATGCCATTGAGTGTGGATGTGAAAAGTGCTGCCTCTGAGATAACAAATATTTTGGCAAGATGGGAAAGTTACAATAGCAAATATTTTGCCTGGTTCTCAAAGGTATACTGCAGTTTTATAACTTGTGCCTTAGTTTTAAACTGTTTCGTGTTCTTAATTGCTTGTCTTGGGTATTGGACATGTTGATGGACTGAAAGCCATGGGGACTTCTCATGGAGAAAGACAGCAATGTTTGGTCCCAAAGGCTTAATTTTGAAATCCAGCAGAACTGTTGTCCTTGCTCTTTGGATATGACAAGTTAAAAAGGGATTCATGCTGAATGTAGAAGGCCTGTTTTGATGGAATAGGGCTGCTTTGGAATAACACACAAATAGAATAGTTTAAACAATCATAATTTTAAAAATACGTTTAATTGGATTATTTCTTGTGGTCTGATCCAAGGAATATTGAAGCCTGCAAGACCATTCCTATTGGATTCTGTGGGCTGTGTGATGGATCCTTAAATGTTTGTAGAGGATAGGGAATGTTTCAGGAGCTCCCTGCTGAGCTGTGTACAGTGTCTCAAAGCAGGTGCAGAAAGGACAATTAAGCTTCCACAGGACAGGATGTCACCACTGTCTTCCTCCTTGGGCTGTCCTCAAAATTGCCCCTTGTTTTGGCAAAAACCAAGTGAAAAAAATGAAACTGCCTACTCTTCCATCAACTGATGTGTGTTTTTCTTTCTCATTTCCAGAGTTTTAATATTTTATCTTATACTCTATGTCAGATACATTATAAACATTGACAGGAGCAGGATATTGCAATTCCGTGGCATTTTGAGGATTTTTGTTGTGTTTTGCTAGCTACGAATTAGTCACAGCACTTACAAATTTCCTCATTCAACAGCTTTGCCTTTATTTTTTTAAATATTGGTAAATTTCTTTTTCTCTGCAGTCTAACGTCAATGGAACAGACAAAAATGTAACCCTTTGAATACTGACTGATAAGCATTAAGAGCCCTTGTCTCCTAAAATCATTCCAATGAGAGCTTTAAGTTCTAGCTCCTGAAATGTGATAATGCTCTTTGCAAACTGCTTGGTTACATGTTGGTGCTGGTTTTGCATTCTGTAAGGAACCATGATGTTGCATTTATTAGCATCTTCCTAATTGTCCTGAGTTAGTGTGCATTTGGTATCCTCCGTGGGGAGATCTAGCTAATTAGAATAGCACCAAAGAGTGATTATTACTGTGTTTCATATTTAAACAAAGAAGCTCAACACCCTTTTATATTTCAGTGAAAGTGATTTAGAAATTATTAAATCCAATGAAATAAGATAGATACAATTTTTTTAATCTAACAGGAAAAGAGACAGTTATCAAAACTAGAAAAAGGATTGCTTTTGGTACATGGGAAACAGATTTAAATTGCTGTGTAGTATAACAGTTCCAATTTTGCAAGATGAAAAATGATTGTTTCACTATTGCCTTGTCTACTTTTGTTTTTTTCCACCTGGTCTATCCAAATTTATGTTTAGAAAGTAGTCTCTCTGGGGCAAGGAATTACATTTTTTATTAAATATGTGTCAGGCATGCTGGACAGAAGGGCCCCAGTTCTAGACCCTGCAGCTTTGCACGTGTAACACAAGTGATAAATATAGGCCTATATCATATCAATCAGCAGTATTGTAGAAATATGATTTATTATCAAGTCCTATTTTTTTTTTTTCATTTAAGGTGGGGGATAATCAAATGCAAAATTATGGTATGGAGAACAGCTGTTTAGGCAAAATGATGTATTAAAAATTAGCAAATCATTGCACATTGCTGTGAAAATGCTGTATTGGAGCAATGAATGCTTGCATCTGTTTCTAAATTCAAGACAGCTCTTTCACCACTTACCTAAATTAGTTGTGAGACTGGTGGGTACCACATTCATCTCCAATGAACAAGCATTTCTAGGTATGGGTGGGTGAAAAAAGTTGGAAGGGCCTTCCAAGGGGGAAAGCCCCCTATCCAGGGCCTTCCAAGCCAGTCAGGGAGATCTCTGGTGATTTTAACAGTCCATGGATTGAAGCTCAGGAAATGAGTTACACTTCATAGCTATCATGTTCTTGGATGACTTTTAGATAAGTTAGACCTCATTCT
The DNA here is from genome assembly GCF_027579445.1 of Ammospiza nelsoni. Taxonomy (NCBI): domain Eukaryota; kingdom Metazoa; phylum Chordata; class Aves; order Passeriformes; family Passerellidae; genus Ammospiza; species Ammospiza nelsoni. The sequence continues at coordinate 72,791,935 of NC_080635.1, forward strand.
TAGAGGACTGACCATGAATAACTTGTGTCAGGACAAAACTTGTGTCAGAGAAAACAGGGAAAAAAAGTGATCAACACAAGCACTGAACAGCGTTCTGTTGTCAAAAAGAGTGGCATGACTGACCCTTTGAGCATAAATAGCAAAACACTTAATGGGAGAGATGAGGTATACTTGAATTGGAAAGAGCACCACATACATCAGGCATGCATCTGTTTTTAAGAGAATGTTGAATAACTAAGATAACATAGAACAGACCCAGAAAAATGAGGTGAAAAAGCAGCTGGCCTACTACTTCATGAAGTGGACTGAACAACATATGTTCAGCAAGGTAAAGAGAATGCCTGATATTATGGGTCCAATGGCTCTTAAAAAAAGGAAAAAAAAAGGTTTTAGATGTTCTTGACTGAAATAATTTTTGTCATGGATGGGTTCTGTGATCCATTAAATGTTTTTGTGGATTTTTGAGGCAAACAATTGGACCAAACAAAGGCATTCATAGTGAAGGGATAAAGAGATATTTTTATGTAAGTCAGGATATTTAATCAAAAGGTATTTTTTTGGTCTGAAAGCTGTGGTTCTGATAAACCTCTCAGAAACCACAAACTGTGCTTGGACCCACAGATTGTGGATACAGAATTCTGTATCCTACTAAACATTGCCTTAGCTAATCAGCTCTTCCCACCCCTATTTTTAATCTTTAAAAATGTTAATTGATCACCATTCTGATAATTTCCAGGCTAAAGACTTTTTTCTTTCCAGTGGACACATAGTGATTAAATGCTCAGGAGGAACAAAATGCAATTATGCAGGTTTTCATTCCTCCATACATGCTAATTAGAACAGATAAAACTTTTGCTACAGCATTTATAGTATTTGTGGGGATAATGTATCTGAGCGATAAGAAGGGACAATATTTCACAATAATTTAAACATGAAGTATTTTCCATAATGCATCCATGGGGAATGGTTCAGTTATCAGATGCTGAGGCAGCAGTGTATTTATGAAGCATTGTAAAAACACATACAGTAGTGGCAGACTGCAAATCACAGCAAGTCACCCAAGTAATGTCATAGCTCTTGGTAGAAAGCTATCAGGACTTGGTGGGTCTGAATTGTGTCACTACATGGAGATGCACAACCAACACCTGCCAGGTCATTACAAAACTTGTCTGGAAATTTTATGCTAGGTCTAAGAGGAAGGAATGGGAGAGAATTGTCAGAAATTATGATCAACTTTCAGAGTTTTGTCATCTGTGATAAATCTCTTTCTATAGTTAGAGGATCTCCTTTATTGTAAGGATTAAAAAAGGAGAGGAAGGAGCAAGAAAAAACCCTGGGAGCTGATGAAGCCTTATGAAACTTAACTTATGCTGTATTTTCTTTTCACTTCAAATCTACTTAAATTCCTGGGATTGCTGTAGTATCCTTTAATTTAGTCTGACTGTGGGGAGATTGTATTTTAGACTGACAGTTTAACTCTTGAATAAAATGAGAGATGTTTCTTTTGGACATTTATCTCTAAATCAATGAGGTTAATTGAGCACTTGTTAGAAAAACATAAGGGAAATCACTTTGCAGTATTTTACTTTTATCCATGAAAACACTAAATGAATACATGATCTTGTTACTCATAAATCCTGAATTGGAGACATTCCATTGAACTGTTAATTTCTATTTTGAAGTAAAACTCCTCCCCCTTTTGTAATCCAAGACTGTTCTACTGGTGAAATGAGAGAAAAAAATACAATGAATGAGAGAGAAAAATACAATGAAGAATGACAAAGGAACAGTAGAAATGTGAATTGGGAATGCAGTGGGGAAAATTACAATAAAGGAAAGCATTGGAGATTCTTCTTAATTGTCCTGAATTAAATTCATGTGGTAATGACATGAAGAAAAAAAACCCCCATATTCTCCTTCAACATGTGTGAAAAAAACCCCAAAACCAAAGAAAAAGTAAATATTGTGTGTACTCTTAGGCTGCCCTTGTTTGCCAGATCCTGGTACGCTGTGACCCTTCGCAAAAAACAATCTTATGCAATGTTTTGAACATCCAGTCTTGGCACTCTGTACCATACAGAGCCTTTCAACCCTGTCCCCACAGCTCTTGCAGGGGAAACAACCCAAATTGGAAACCTAATGGAACCTAATTATCAGAACAGTACCTAAAGGGGTTCTACAAGTAAGCCAAAGAGGAACTTCTGGTAAAGGCATATTGTGACAGGATAAGGGAGAAGGGATTTAAACTGAAAGAGTTTGGACTTAGATTAGATATTAGAAGAAATTCTTTGCTGTCAGGCTGAGGCCCAGAGAAGTGGTTGCCCCATCCCTGGAAGTGTTCAAGGCCAGGTTGAATGGGGCTCTGAGTGACCTGGTCTAGTGGAAGGTGTCCCTGCCCAAGACAGGGGGTTGGAATGAGACAATCTTTAAGGTCCCTTCCAATTTCAAAAATTCTGTGACTCCATGATTCTATGCAAATTCTATGGAAATACTTCTGTGCTGCATCACAGACCACACAAACACTGCTCTGATCAGCTGCAGAGACTGCAGGTCATTCCATGCACTTTGAACTGAAAAAACCCCAACAAACCCACAAAATATTTGTTATACTTTTGAACTGCCATGTCCTAGTGCTTGGCACCACTGAGAAGTTCCTGCCTCCATTCTCTGGACAGCTCTGCTTCAGCTACTGGTATATACTGATGAGTTCCTCTCTCAGTTCTCTCTTACTGAGGCTGAACAGGCCCAGGTCTCTCAGCCTTTCCTTGTAAAGGAGATGTTCCAGTCCCTCCGTCATCTTTGTGGCCCTTTGCTGGATTTGCTCCTCCTATTGAGGAGCCCAGAACAGGACACAGCACTCCAGATGTGTGATGGTAGGCACACAAATGATGCCAAAAATGGTGGCAAGCATCAGAGCTTTATTATTCTCCATTTATATTCCCCAATTTTATACCTTTTTCCTCACATGCATAAAACCTGCATGCCCTTCTACTCTTTTGTGATTGGTCAGCACACATTAGCATTCCATGTTTCTTCTTCTTCTTCAGTGCTGTTCACCTGTTATACAGCTGCACCCCACAAGGGATGAGGCTCAACCACAGCCCATTCCTATTCCCCCCAGTCTGTTTTCCCACAGATGTGGCCTCACTAGGGCTGAGTAAAGGGGCAGGATCACCTCCCTCGACCTGCTGGCACTACAGTTCCAGTGTTATCTTCAAATACCCAAGAGGAATGGATCTGGATTCCTGCTTCCTTTCCTCCTCCTCAACCTGCACTCCACTATTGTAAATTAATATGCTTAGAGATGGTAGTGGTGTCAAGAATTAATTACATTTCTTTCAGACTGTCTTTCTCAACTAAGCATGATGGAAAAATATGTTTCCTAAAATAACTTTTGGAGTCAATGAAAGGAAGTGGTAGCAGTGGTTAAAGTTCTGGAAAGGTACTGGATGGTGACAAGATATCAAGACTGGATGACATGCTCAGGGAATTTAAAGAAAATGCTGTCAAAATACACATAATCCCTCATTAAATTAATCAACCTCAACTGAGGAGTTTGATGGAGAAAGTTTAAATACCTTTTAAAAAAGCATTAGAAATTTTGCATTTCAGTTTTTCTCCAGTATTAAAAGAACATCTGAATTATAAGTGGAGATTTATTTTGTTTACAAAATCCCTTGATTGGTATAAAAAGGTAAAGCTAAAGAAATATGGCTACCATAAAAGAAAACCACGCATCTCTGACAAGTAATTGAACAGAACTGTAGGCAGAAAAAGGCTGTTATTATAACTAATTTGGAATTTCAACAAGCCATTTATGAACCTCTTGAAGAAGGCTTTCAAGGAAATGAAGTAGCCCTAATACATTAGAGGTGAATGGCACTTAGGTGCCAGAAACTGCTTAAGTGACAGAAAACAAGGGGCAAATCATCTTATCCTAGATGAAATGACTCACCTTGTGGAAGTGCTTCATGGAGATCCACTCTCTCAAGGGATCCTCTGTGACTAATCTGGACTGCATATTCCACTTTTAGGCAGGCAAAACATATGATGAGTTAAACGTCACCTCTACCTTTGAATATAGAAACTCACCATGTTCTGCATAGTTTGATATATTGGTTATTAATGAGCTAGTGAAGAGATGAACTGTGTAAAATGATAACACTTGAATGTGATGCAATTATTTCACTGGAGAGAAATGAAGAATTCAACATTCAGGACTGTTTGTTTAGGTATTACAAATGTAAATTAAATTTCAAATCCAATTGAAAAAATAGAATAATTTGAAGTAATTATAAGTTAAAAATTAATTCCCCAAACAAATAAACCTGCTATTGTTTCTGTAGCTCTGTGATTCACATCCAGTCCTGGAACAAGAGTTAGTGTGCTTTCCCCATGTACTGATCAGCTTTCCATCACAAAACCCCCATTGTGCTCTCCCGACACTTCTCACCACTTCCTATTTCAAAGCCAGATGCTTTTTTCCTGCTCTCCCTGCTCGACGTGGTTTTTTGCACTTCCTCTGGTCACTGGAGCTGAGTTGCTGTAGGGATTTCCGGGACAAACCCAGGGTGAGGTGAGTGGGTTGGCCAAACACCACGTAGGGGTGGGACAGCTGTATCTGAACGCTACGGCTGGTGTTTTTCCTCCATCCTTGTTCTTCTCTCAATGTTCACTGAAGCTAAGCATAAGAACAGTAAAAGGCTGAAACGGCTAAAATGAGAGCAGGAGGAGAAATCTCTGATAGCAAACTCCTGCAGACAGTGTAGAGAGAGCTCCTCTTGAGAGGAGGGGTAGCCAAAGCCAAATATCCCATCTTGTGCTATGTTGAAGACTAGGATATACAACAGTGCTGACTAGAATTTCATGACATAGTAGAAATCATGATTTCCCTCATCTTGGGTGCTGCAATCTCCTGGTCATATTAGTGAAAAGTCAAATAGATCAGTCAGAAAACAGGACTGAGAAAAGTAATGATAGAAGTATATAAATCAATGTATGTTATAAGAAACATAAATAAGTCCCTTGTTTTTGGCCTTTCATTACCAACTAGAATGATCACTTTTCATATGATGGGCATTTCTAAAGGCTCATGGGTTTCTGTGTATAAGACAATCCTTGTGATTACCTTCTGGAGTATCCAATATTTATTAATTTCATTAACAGTATTGTTGTATTGTAAAACTTTGCATTGTAAATCAAAAGAAAAATGCAGCAAATTGAAACTACCATATCTCAGGTTAATTGTTATGAATAGGCAGTACTGGGGTTAATGTACTCATATAATAGCTTGAAATACTTTGTTGCTGATCTTCTCTTTTTATTGGTTCTCCAATCAAACATGAAGAGAATTAGATGTGTCATATATGCCAGTTTGTATATTTTCAAAGGGAAGATTTTTCATGTTCTCTAACAAATGTTTCATATTTGTTAATTTGGTTTTCTGCCTTTCATTCAATTCTGCATTTCATTCAGGAAAGAGGTCATTTTATGACATTTTATCTTCAGACATGACCCTGGAAATGGAGACATTGGCCAATCACTGGTAAGTATTTACAATGGTTTCATTATGTGTTGTTAGAATATTTAAATCAAATTATACTGCCTTTGAAGGCTGAAATCCTTTAATGCTAGTATTTTAATCTGAAGTCAGGCATGAGTAGCTATTTTAAAAGCATAAAAAATTAAGCTTTGTGATTGTGATGTAAGCTTCTACACACATGACATTTCTCTACCAATTAATGTTGAAGGTGCTTGTATTTCAGTGAAGACACAGTATAAAGTAAGACACAGAGCAGCTCATTAGGTAAAGCTGGGATGGAAAGCCTTTAGCTATCGATGTTAAAAGAAATATAAACAACTAGAAATTTCCCAGGTCTAGTAAAGCAGTGGCATATTTATATGAATAAAGGCATCTTTGCTAACAACATACCTGAACTATAAGCTATATCTGAATGAACTCCTTGAAAAACAGAGACTCCTAGAAGGAAGTTTAAGTGATTTAAGTTTTCTACAGTCTACATGAAAGCATTAGAAAAAAAAAGAAAAGTTAAAGAACTTTCAACCTTCCTGTAATATGCCAAACTAGCACAAAGAAAGATTTTTGCATAGCTTGCTTAAAATATTCCTGAAATAGATGAAAAGTCAAACCCCAGACATTTGAACAGACATAGGCAAATACTGAAAAAATGATTGGCAAACATATTGGTGAATCTCAAACATTGGTGGATTTCCTTTTGTTGGTAACTTTTGTAGCTGAACTTTTTATTCTTCAACAATAGTATGAATTGAAGCTCACAGATGTTTATGAAAAGCAAATTTTAGATCAAGATTTACTTAGGCTCTGAGACAGCAGACCACTTGAATATATGCTTAACTTGAAGTCTGTGGAAACATTTACATACTTACAGTAAAATCTATTCTTATGTATTTCACTGTGTTGGGTTTTGAACTGGAAAATCAAACTAGGTTTAGGGTTAAATGAGTTACATGGTGGGAAAAAGCAGGTTGTAAAGTTTAACTCAGCAATCCTTCTAATAGATAACCAGTTACTGTATAACACTATTAATTATTTCTATCTGAAGCAATTCAGAGAATTAAAATCATTGACACATGCCACTTGTGTGGTGAGTGAGAGACTTGAATATAAAATTTCTGCAAATAGTGCAGTTCCCATTTCCAAGTGTTTACCGAGGCTTACATACTGTTAAGTAGAAAATTCTGGGACAGATATAAGCCATTGCCCCCAAATATAGACACACAATAGAGCAAAAATGAGAAAGAATTAGGTTTATTTTTATCAAGTCTGATGAAACACCCATAAGCCATAAATTATTTAATAAAACCTTTAGATTGCCAGTGACTGCAGTGAAGAAGCCAAAATTTTCCTAAGGGTTGAATGAGCAATGACAAGTTTCTTCATCAAATCAAACTGTGTTTTCCACAATGTACCTCATAGGCACAGAAAGAAATGCTTTCTGCATTCAGAACTAATAATCTTGGATATGACATTTGTCTATTTTTTTAATGAACCTAAAGTCTAATCTGCCTGAAGACAAACAAAATATTCAGATTTATTTTTTGAAAGTATTTTATGTGTACAGAAAATATCCATTGTTGTCACAATATTCAAATGCCTTGTGCTAAAACTTTCTAAAGTATTTTAATATAATGGTTTTGGTAGATTTTTGCTTTGTTTTTTTTTTTTTTTTTAATGTAGGTCTCAATAAAACAGTGAGAAAAAGTCCCAAGCATGTAGCTTTATTTTTCCTAGAGCCCAGTGTAATACGTTCATAGGCGGTGCAGAGTAAAGAAAACTAAGTCTGTGTTTTTCTCACCAACTTGTCAATGAAAAATGTTCCAGTGCTAGTGAAATGAAACCTCTTGAAACTTTAATATAAAATCTTGAGTAACTTCTGATCCCTTGGTGCTTTCTGTTGGAAGTATGTTTGGCATCTTTCAGAGCTTAATATCAAGGACTCAGATTTCTGTACTTGAGTCTTATCTTGGGAACTCAACTTGATAGCTGGCTTCTCTATATTTATCATATTCCTTTCCTGAACACTTTCAATTAGATCATGAAGTACTGCTAGACAAGTTCTGTTTTTCTCCTTTTGCTGCTCATTTTGGAATATTAAAGAGCAAACAAGAACAACAAACCATAGTCAGTGAATTGTTCCCCTTTCTTACAATAAATCAACTTTAGGATCTTGTATCTGCATAAACCCTTAAGAACGTGAGCTTACATTTTCGAGAGACTTTTGGTAAGACATTCACCACCATAACTTTACACATGGACAAGAAATTGTCCCCCTAGACTCCCTCTATAGTCAATTTTTGACTCTGCAATAGTTGCTTTCAGAAGGGACTGTGAGCCCCGTTTAATGTACATTTAGGAAGTCTGAAGGGAATCTCTTAGGATAATGTGTATCTGCACCTCTTTGATAATGCAGGCAGTGATGGTGCAATGTACACCTCTGCACTGCAGTTCCCTGCCTCGGGTCACACAGGTTGCACCCCGCTGTTAGATTTGTAGGTGAACACTAAAACCCCCACAGTATTATGCAGTTACACAAAGCAAGAGACGTGTGTCTTGGGAACTATGGTATTATTGCACCATTGAAATTTGTTTCCAATGTTCTCTTCTAATTTCAACAGTGAACTTGTGTCATTTCAAGAACCATCCTGTAAAGGACACTCAAAGCTTAGCTTGGTTCCCAAATGTGCATGTCTAGTGCCATTTGCAAAGTCTTAAATTTAATGAGGTGTCTCCACAGCATCAAGTACATCCAAGACCTACAGAAACATGACTAGCAGCTAGAGGCCAGTCAGGACACCCTAGAAAACCTCAAATTATCTTAAATTTCCATGTATGGGCAATTGGAGTTAACAAATGAGAAAAGTCAGGCTCAGAACATGAGTGTGTCAGGAGGTACTACCTCTGAGGGCTAAAACCAAATTAATATAATAGGTGAATTTCAAATATTTAAAGTAACAACCAGAGATGGCAATTTAAAACGGTATCTTCTGCTTGCCTTATGAGATCTGTCCAGAATACCCACAGAAGGGATTCTCTTTTCAGTGAATGAACTTTGACTTAATCAGAATTTGCAAATGCAGCCATGAGTTATTCACATTGTAGAGTGATGATACAACCTCAGGCATTTAGATTAATCTGCCAACAGCAAGCACTCCAAAAAGGCTATGACAGATTTAAGTGATGCGACCTCCTCTTAAATTTAGAGATCTGATAGGCAGGATTTGGCTTGCAGCCCAGCATCACTACCTCTCTGGGCAACCTGTTCCAGGTTCTGCAACCTTCATTGTAAAAAACTCTGCCCTTGCATCTAATACAAATCTACCCTCTGCTGGCTTCAAACCCCTTTTCCTATCACAGCAGGTCCTGCTAAAAAGCTTATCTAATTTTTCCTGTATTCCCCCTTTAAGTATTGCAAAGCCACAATAAAATCTTCCTTGGTGAGATCTTGATGTGTCTATGCTACTTTTGTTGTCCCTCTGCTCCCTCAAATATTCAGTTAGCCTTCAGACACTTAGAGCTGAATTTCTCTCCTTTTGGAAGGCTGGGCTCTGTGAGAAGAGAAGAGAAGAGAAGAGAAGAGGAGAGGAGAGGAGAGGAGAGGAGAGGAGAGGAGAGGAGAGGAGAGGAGAGGAGAGGAGAGGAGAGGAGAGGAGAGGAGAGGAGAGGAGAGGAGAGGAGAGGAGAGGAGAGGAGAGGAGAGGAGAGGAGAGGAGAAGAGAAGAGAAAAGAGAAGAGAAGAGAAGAGAAGAGAAGAGAAGAGAAGAGAAGAGAAGAGAAGAAGAGAAGAGAAGAGAAGAGAAGAGAAGAGAAGAGAAGAGAAGAGAAGAGAAGAGAAGAGAAGAGAAGAGAAGAGAAGAGAAGAGAAGAGAAGAGAAGAGACCCCATATTGGACAGAACCAGTTCCAGACAGCTCAAGTGCAAGCCCATTGCAGGCCAAAGCAGAGTTTCCTAAAATGTCACCATGTATTTTTTCATTCCTTTTCCTAGCCATAATATATCCATCTTCAGTAGTGTCAAAGAAGAATCAAACATGTTTTTTCTGGTTAAAATTGTATTTTAAAATAAATAAGATCAGCAAGAACGCAGCTATAAAAAGTTAATTTAAACTGCTTTCCTTAGAAAATTGCCATATCAGCTTAAAACTGGCAGAAGGCCCATTAAACAAGATAAATATAGATGGAATCATATATATTCAGCTGGAAAGTGGAAGGTATTAGGATGCTTCAAAGCCATGAGTTTTAGGATGATAGTTCAGGGAAACCTGATACTGCCAGTGTCATGGAGGATAAAGAACAAGCTTTATAGAAATACAGAAAAAAAATAGAAATGTGATAAGGAATTTTGTAAAAAGATTCAAACAGAGACACAGCTGTGGATCCTGTTGGGGAAAACAATGCAAAATAAAAACTCAAGGAAAAAGAAATGAGGCTGAGTTGCAGGAAATCTATGTGACAATGAAAAGTATGAAAAAATGGAATAGTTCCCTACAGGGAGACATGGGAGCTCCTATGCAAGAAAGTAGAACAAACTGGCAATTAATCTGAATTTGGCAGATGATGAGGATGGATTAATTGATTTCTTTGAAATAGGCATGTTCAAGCCTACATACCTCCTGCTAGGTAAAGGAACCTCCAAGTTAAAAGGTTTTCGTTCCAAGAAGATGCTAACTGGACTAGAATTAAAAAAAGAAATAACATTATGAAGTCCTTAATGGAAAAAAATATAAAACCTACCTGCGTCTCTTTTGGGATTTCAACCTTAGAAAAATCAAATGTGCAGTTTATTCCCGAAGAAGACTGTTTCTCTTATTATGAGCCCTCTGAAAGCTGTGTTAATCAAAACACTAGGCTGAACTCTGAAGCTGAATTACCCATTTCATTTATTCTTTATAATTTTTTCATTCCACATGTGACCAGAGCATAAGAATCCCAGGCTTCCTCCCCCAATCCCCACCTAAGATTTTCTTTACAGCCTCACACTGTCACAAAGCTTTGTCTTCCACTGGGGCTGGTGTTGACTGGCTTTTTGGCAGTTTTGCTCTCTCATAATATTGCATGATAATACAGCAATACGATTTGTTTACCTTGCATCAGCTCTAAATTTGTTTCAATGCTTCAATACAGGAGCCTCTGTGCCAGAGAACTTCTTCCAATGCAGTGCCTTTTCTCCAAAACTGCCAGAACCACACAATGTGTCCTGCACAAGAGTAGCAGGAGAACTGTTGATTGAGAAACCTGGAACATCACCTCAAGGTTTTTGGGAATGCTCTTTGCATTTTGTTGTCCGTGTTAAGGAGACTAGGAATTCCTTTCAAATACCCTTATAAAGTAACATTTACAAATCCAAACTGGCATTGAAGTAATGTACTTGCACTCATCCTCCAGAGAACATAAGGTTACTGCAGGTGTGGTCCCTGAAATGTCTTCCTCCCACCCATGTACCCACTGCCCATCCCCAGCTGCCTGCATACACCATCAGTGCATGGTATAAGTGTGCTCCATTTCCAGCACAGTATTTGAATTTTTGGCCTGCTTAACATTTGCTATCAATATGCTTTGCCACAGCTGTCAGATTAGTCAGGGCTGGGTGTTTTTTTTTCCTGTTTTATCTGAGTTGGCTTTATTCCCAGATTCCAGATAAAAGTGATATTATTTTGCTTGACCATCCCATTCCAAGCGTTAAACACTGTGACTTCAGGCTTGGATGCTCTAATGGTGTGTTAAAACTGTCCAATTTTGAGTGCCTGCCCTCCCCTCTGCCCACACATGCACGCATAGCAAGCCACAGGAATACATTGCTGAGGTAAAAAATTGTGTGGAGCCTCAGACTGGGAGTGTGTCTAGCTGCCAGTCGTTGCAAGCTATAAAGTAATCACTACAGTTAAAATAACCAAAATGAAGAGTTCACAGAATATGGTAACTGATAGAAATTGAAACAAAGTGTTTTTCAGGATTTTCCCTTAAGAAGTGGTGGGCCACTGACCTCACACATTTTTGTGATGAGAAATTCCTGAGAGCCAAACTACTAGCTCTGAGATGAAAAAGAAACTCCATCTGCTGGGAAGTTTATCAGCAGAATGATTTTTGATAGACTGCTTGCATCATTTGGGGTTTTATTTACCCCATTTAGGTCTCTGTTTGTTTAGTGCAGCAAATCTGGTGTGCAGGACTCTGTTAGAAACAAGAGATATCTATAGGTCACTTCACAATGCAGTGGAATTCTGTACCTCACATGTTGAACTGCAAAACTGCATCTTTCTGCGTCTGGATTGTTTTAACTTTCATTCTGTTGATGCCACCTATGGTCAGATATATAAATGGCCCAGTTTAGGCAATATTTAATTCCTTTACATATAAATAGTCCAGTTTAGGCAATATTTAATTCCTTTACATATAAATAGTCCAGTTTAGGCAATATTTAACTCCTTTACTCAATTTAGCTGTTAAAACATAAATTACAGTGCTGTTCTACTCTCCTGGCTTAAAAATCACAGAATTTTTCACAGGCATGTCTTTGATATGAGCAGCTAAAACTGTGATTTTGGAGGGCTGCTTCCTCTCACCTCAGTAAAAAGAACATATTTGAATGCAATTTTAGCTTTAGCTTTTTCTTAAATCAGGAACTCTACATTTCTATACATCTGTTCCTGAGGCAGAAGTCAAGGTACCCAGTACAGGCACCATTATTTGGAAGGTATTTCTTACATTTCTGTCACCATGTGACATGAAACATGGAGAGAAGATTACAATAATTTCGGAGCCCCACTCAAAAAGATAATGACAAATGAGAAAGTATTTAGTGAAGGGTGATTAGGATGGTTAGGAAACTGTGGACTATGACAGGTGAACTGAGCCTGATTAAAGTAGAATGCTTAACCTGGGGAAGAGAAATCTAAAGGGATCTAATTGCTGTCTTCCACAACCTGCAGAGAAGATGGAGTCAGGCTTCTTTCAGGGGAGTGCAGTAACAGGACAAGTAGCACAGGATGGAAGATGCAACCATAGATAATTTTATGTATGGAGAAAAATATTCACATAAGTGCAGGCAAATATTGGAGTAGGATACCCAGAGATGCTGTGAAATCTCTGCCCTCAGAGATGTTCAATACTCAGCTGGTAGAAGTCCTCTTCTACCTATTTTACTTTTGCTCTGCTTTATATTGGAGGTAGGATCAGAAGATTGCCAGACATCCTCTCCAACTCAAATTATTCTTTAAGTGTATAATTCTATCAAAATTATCTACAGTGCAATAGCAGTCAAAATATATGTGGCAGATCCTCTAATCTGGAAAGACAATGTAGGAGCACATTAGCATTTCTAGCTTGTTCTCCTTTTCTTTGGAATTCCCCAGAGCGCTGTCATTTGCTACTTGTCGCATTAGAACAAAACAGTGCATCTTTTGGCACGTGTAACATTTTATAAACAAAGGAACTAAGTTGTTTGGATTCAGCAGAAAGCCAGAGGGACACCAACACAGCCATGCAAAACAGTTACAGGAGTCAAACTTCTGAAAGAGCATCTTAATCTCAGCCTAATCATGTATTTCAGTGAATATTATGAAAATAAGTGTTGATTATAGAAAATAAAAAATGTAACCGGAAGATTTTTTTTGTCTGTTTGTTTGCAAATTCTGGCCACTGCTAATGTGAAAATGTTTTTCTCTGAAGATTCTGGCCTCCATGACAGTCTCTGTATCTGTCATTTTGATTCCTTTTCATTTCAGATATCATCTGAAAACACTTTTTTCACTCCCTCAAGCCAGTGTCTCATTTTTTACCCCCATTCAGTTACTAGGAATGAAAGATATGCATGAAAAGCGAAAAAGGATCACATGATGAAAGCAAATTAAAATTCCCTTAGAACATATCATACTCAAATGCATAAATCCAAGGCTTCTTCAGAGCTGGATTCTGGGCTGCAAGGCTTCACTACAAGGTTAGGTTCTTATATCAGTGTTGGATTTGACTTTAAAAGAAGAATGATTTACAGAAAATGATGAAAGACAAATAAAGAGACCACATGCTAGTATATAAAAAGATAAAGACAGAAAATTGGTTTTTTATGAACTAGGAGCAACCTGTTACTTTACATTTGAACCACGCCACTCTTAATAGATCATAAACTGTAACATCTCACCTCTTTTTTCCCTTACTGTTCAAAATTGATGACCAAGGTTGCAGTTTGGCTCTTCAGTCTCAATCCCCCAGTAAGTAGCATTTAGGCCACATGAATTCTGGCTTTTGTGCATGCATCTCTTTCCTCACTGAAAAGATGCAGCGAAGCTGTGTTGGAGTTGACATGGCACAAGGTCAGCTGGCACCACCAGACCACAAATACCTCTCTCCCAAACATCCTGCTGACTGACTTTCTCCTTCTCTCTGGACCTTAGGCTGTTTTCTCCATTATTTTAGGGTGAAAGTTTTCACCTCATCTGCAGGCTTGGCCTCACCCCCTCTTGCTGGAAGGCCATTCTTTTCTTTTTCACTTGTCTTCTGGCTATGAGGGCCACCATTGTGCTTTCCCTTTTGTAATATTTAAAATACCACTATTTTTTCCTTCTGATACTACCTGTGCCTGCTTTCCCCAGTTTTGTCAGGCCCGTTAAGTGGGAGAGATGGGATTGGATATGGGGGATTAAACAATTTATGCCTTTTCTTTGCTGACTGGCTTAAATTAACAGGTTTGGAATTTGAGGTCTTATAAATATGAGGTTTTAAAAATTCCCCTGGGAAATTTAAGAAGGCCTACAGAGGTTTAGCTGAATCTGAAGATTAATGGCCTACATATTTTTTTAACTAAGTTGTTTATTGTCTGGAAGTTGACTTATTTTACTGAAAATACAGAGAGAAAAAGAAAGGGGAAGAAAGGGCTTTTTTGGTAGGTGAAAGTACTTTATAAGTTTGTATGATTCTAAGCCAACAAACACATCAGACCTCTGCCTTTCCAACATAAAGTTGGTCTTCATTTTAATATTTTAACACAGTATATAATGCCTATGCCACTATATGGCTACCATAGTAGGAAAGACACTTTTATAGTTAAGTGTATTAAAATGTTCTTCTCTGGAAGTTAATATTTTGTAATATTAGACTTCACACGTGGAATGTTCAGTACAAGCCCCTATTTTTTTTGTGTGTTGGGCAAAAATCAATTTTAATGCTAAATTTGCTTTTGATATGGTCCAATAACAATGCAAAATGAATGAAGACTAATAAAATAACACAAAGTTAAATGCAAGTCTGAATTCTAGCCTTCACTATCATTATACCTGGATTTGATAAATGACATTGCCTGCATTCTAGACAGTATGAGTTGTCATATTTTTCTAAGATCTTGTCTAACAGAAAAGTTAATGCATTTTCTCTCTCTCTCTCTGAATTTCTCAGTGTGGTAATTGCTATGTATTTTTAATTTAATTTTATTCTTTGAGATGAGAACTTTAAGTTGTTCTGTCAGGATGTCCTTTGATGCCAGGTGCATGTCAAATTTGTGGACACACACATGGTTTAGAGACTCTATTCATACTTTGCACATTAACAAATGAATCATCTAGAAGCCATATTATCAAATTTTCTTTGACAGCCCCAAATTCATTTACTTGACATTAGCAGTTTTTTTTTCTAAAAGGCTTGCATGAAATTTTCCCTTAATCTACCCATTTCCTATGAAAGAAGAATGTGAAGAATGTAAAGAATTCAAACTTGCTGACTTTTCATTACTTCTTTTCTGTCTCTTCCTTCTTTGTTGCAATTATGCAAAAGTTGTTTTAGCTCTATATTAACATTCAAATTCTAAGATTTTTTTAAATACTCCTAAAGATTAAATATACAAATTAAAATATATTAATAGAATAATCCTGTGTTATTAGATTTTTTTATTTTTCTACCATTTTGTGTATTTTTCTGAATAAAATTTCATTGAGAAATTAAATTTATTTATGTTTTCATTTTGAGGAAAAAATGCTGACTAACCTTGTAAAGAAAATGAGGAGGAGGAGCTAAAAGAAGTGTGACACACAGAAAGTGAAGGCATGAACAAGTTTTGAATGGGATATTAATTTTCTTCATAGCAGCTTTTATGATGCTATGTTTTGGATTTTTGACTAAAACTGTGCTAATGATGCCCCAGTGCTTTAGCTATTGCTGAATTGTGCTTACACAACATCAGGGTCTTCCCTGTTTCTAATGCTGCCCTGCTAAGAATTAGCCTGGGGGTGGACAAGAGGCTGGGAGGGGTCACAGCCAGGACAGCTGACCCCAGCTGACCCAAGGGACATCCCAGGCCATGTGGCACCGTGCAGATAAAGCTGAGGGTCAGAAGAAGGACATTCAGAGGGCCCTTTGTCTTCCCAAGTCACTCTTGTGTGTGATGGAGCCCTGCTCTCCTTGGGATGGCTGAACACCTGTCTGCCCATGGGAACTGGTGAACTAATCTCTGTTTTGCTTTGCTTGCTGCTTTTGCTTTTCCTATCAAACTGTCTTTATCTCAGGCCACAAATTTGGTGGTATTGTCTTCTCAGTGGAGGTTCACATTCTCAGAGCCAAATTGATTACTAATTTTAAGAATTTTACATGAGAATTTTATGTCACATAAGACTGAAAACAATAATTTCAAGGGTTTTTTGCCTCTTCTCTAATGATTTGTGCCATACTTCTTCAAACTTTTTGGAAGCACTTCATCTTGAGGACTTGAACACTTCCCTCATCTCTCCTGTTCCCTGCCTGCAGGTATGGCAGTTCTTCAGTCTGTTCTCAAGGTTCTATATATGACTTGGGGTTCTTGGAACCATTTATTGCCCAGATACATTAAGACTCCATTTCCACCAATGCCCTGCAGAAGTACAAATAGCTAGGGTAAGAGTAATTGTAAACTGCTGAGGGAAAACTGAGTTTGAGACATATGAGTCTCCCTTGGTAGCTGCAATTATATCTACACAATGCTTCTGCTGCGGGCAGAGCCACCTGACACCACTGTTTCTCCAGGGTATAAATTCTTTAATTGCATACATGACTAGAAGTGGGAATTAACCTACATAAGTGTGAGGCTGTTGGAGAATGTAAGAGGAAAACTACTGCACATCACGCATTTTTTTTCTCAAAAAACTGGATCCTTTTTCTTCATTAAACCAAGCCGCCACACTCTTTTCATTGGGGACTTCTGAGAATGCTTGGGCTTTATTGCTGTTTTTTCTGTGTTTCCATGTTTGGGTGTTGGGTTTAATTGCTGTTTTTTCTAAGTGTTTCTTTTGCACCGACACGTCTGCAGAGAAGTATTGCCTGCATTTGTGAAAGCTACTTCCCTTGCACAAGTTTAACAAAAATTTTACTATTAGAAAGAAATTAATTACTATTCTAATCACCAGTTTGCTGGTGCCTATCTGATCCCTTCGGAGTCATACATACTTCTAAGATGGGTTCTTTTTCTCTCCTATAAGTCAATCTTCCTTCATAACTTATGCACTCAGACCCTTAATAATTTTGCATGGCCTTTGCTGCGCATTTTCATTATCAGCAATGTCCTTCCTATAATAAGTAGAGTTGATTCAGCTGATACTCATTAGATATGCTGTCTCCTCCAAATACCAAATGTTCCTGCAATATTCTGAGGGATTTCAGTGAATGTGGTGTAGGAAGATGAAAGTGAGGGAGACAGCCATCCAATCTTCCAAACTTAAGTGTCATTTGGTTTGCAATGACTTTGAATATCAATTTACCTAGCTGTGAATCAGCTGTCATGTTTGGTTGTATACTCTGCTGACTCCATGTATGATCATGTATCATGTCCCTTTCTAACACCTTCCCCTCAACATAATCATACACAGGGAAGAAAATTCTGCATTTGCTTGATACAGTGATGTGAGCTGATGAAGCCCCTTTAGTCCCTGGAAATGGATCCCAGTTCACTGTGTTAGGAGATAAATGGGGCACTCATATCAGCTTCTGCAGATGCTCACTTGTTTCTCTGTACATGGGCTTGAGCTATAACTAAATGACATCTCGATTTGGGCCAAATTTCTTTAGCAGTGAGATCAACACTAACAATATGAGGCCAAAATATGGCCTCTGTAATTCTGATGGCTTCAAAAGAGCTGTGTTGAAAGGTAAATTAATAGGAAATTTGGCTTAAGGACACCAGAAATACACATTATTCCTAATGTAGTCATATTACTGACCTATTTAACAGAAAAATACACTGATTATATATACAATGTAAATCCCAAGGCCTTTTCTGCTTCTGCCAAACACTGTAGAGAGGGATTTACTGCATTATCCATTATCATGTCCAAGTCTATTCTTGGTTTGTATTGTGCTTCATTTTAGGCTATAGTCTCTGTGGATAGTTTTGATCCTCCCTTCTCTCATTACTTTATGCTTCTCTATGCTGAACTGCATAAGCCAATTATCAGACCATAAACCTCATCTATGCAAAACATTTTGAATGCGTATGCTCTGTGCCTTTGTGGCTGCTGCCCTCCTACTATTTTGTGCCATTGTCAAACAAAGGCATATTTTAAATATTGTCATACACGCCCTCTGGCCCCTTTCAAAGTAATTCTTAATTGGATAATGATTAATTAGATGTTTGTAAAGTACTCTGAAAAAACAAAGTGGTATAGAAGTGCAAAGTATTATTATTAATATGCATCATCAGTGTTATTAATACAGAGCTTTGCTGCGGCAGCCCTGTCACTGCATTCGTCCTCCTGAATTGTCCACTCTTTTCCAGAACAAAGGATTTCCTCTTTACAAGGCAGCTTTTAATCCAATTCAGAGCATTTACCCTTTGTAATGTGCTCTCTGACTTACTAAAGAAATCACTCTGTAATGTCATGTGGCACCAGGAGCAGTTGTGAAATGCAGACGGATTCTGTGACCATCCTTTTCCCATGCATTAACAATCCAGCAATGTGTTCAAAGAATTCAAGCCAAATTGGCACACATGCTTTTCTTTTCAAGAATCCATGTAGTATCACCCTTACTGGGGGTGTTGCACTGTATTGTGAGTACCCCTGTTGTGCAAAAAAAAAATGCAGAGAACAAGACTGCTGACCTCGTCAGATGAAGCTCAGCAGGAATGCAGAAGATTGGCTTGGTTAGTTTCAAATGCTGAATTAAAAGAGAGAAAGGAGGGAAGACACATTTAAAAGGGACAAGGCATTTTTTCCATGATAATGCCCTGTTCCATGCCAAGACATCTACCTGAAAGTTTACAGAGATGCTTGCTTGAATTTTCCAAAAAAATCTTCTAAATGTCAATAAAATAGTTCTAAGCCCAAAGCCATCTAAAGTGTAAATAGCCTTTTCTGCTGAAAATTATGCTTTCAGTTAACACAATAGATGCAAATACACTCACTTGGCAGTCTCTGCTCATCTACATCTGTTGGAACAGTGTGAGATCTGCTTGCCTGTTGGTCAGAGTCTTGCTCCAATGTACAGGTTCCAGGCAATTAAAAGTTTACACAGACAGACTTGAAAACACTATGGAAAAATTCGCTTTTCTTCAGGAAGCCCCTTCACTGTGCCAACCCAACAACATTGGAAACATATGCCAGCTAGAGTTAATTACTCTAGATTATACTAATATGACATGCAGAAGGAAAGGGAGGCAGAGAGTCCATAGTTCTTACTAGCTGCCAACAAGAAAAGCTGTATTGCCCTAGGTGCTGCAAAGCCTGTATGGACCACACTGGGGTATGAGCATTAGAGCCAAGTTGAAAGAAGAAATATTGAAATGGCTAATAAAAGAAATTGAAATTTGGAACTTGTACCAAGGAATCGCCAAAAGTCTACCAGTGGTAGTCAGCAGCAGCCTTACAGAACCGGGGAGTAGAAAACAAGATCTATAGTCAATAACCTTTACCTCTAGGAAAAGATGCTGAATGGGACTGTGCATAGTGCAGTTATAGCTTTGCCTAGCAGGTTAGCCATCTGACTCCTAGTCCACAGTCTAAACTGAGACAAAAATCAATAGCAAAAACCCCTATAGCTACATGATCCAAAACCAATAAAGCTGGAAACATTTTATGGAATGAAAGTTGTTTTGCTTTTATGTTGCTGACCTTCCCAAGGCTAAATAGGTAATCAGTGATTCTATTGTTTTCTGTTCCTTTTGTTTGTTCTAGTACATGTCAGGCTCTTCACAACTGAGTCTTTGTTCCCTGTATTTAATAGTCATAATAAATATGACTAGACAGCCTTTAAAAAGACATTCTAAAAGACACCCATAGCTTTGCAAAAACAGCCTAAAACCTCCTAGAGATCTTATATATATATATATCAACATGTGATGACCAATAAAAGCTTCTAATACAGATGTTCCAAGAGAATGAAAATCTGTGTTAGGTAAAATCAGCAGATTGGCTACAGCTCCAAACCATGTGGTCATAGCTTTTACAGCTTGATATCAAAACACCTAAGCAGGGAGTCTGGGCTAGGTTGCTGATTTTCTTTTGTGTTTTGTTCTCATTAAAAATTCAAAAGAAAGTAACAATCCTGGACTTTCCCAATGAAGAAAATATGTTTATTACAGACTAACTGGTTGTGAAGTGTTTCAAAAGGATGCACATCTCATACTTTAGGACAGATGAATGGTGATGAAGTTAGCTGTGCCGTCAGCTGGTGAAAGCTTTCTGGTCTCTGGTCTACAAACATATCTCCCACACTCATTAAAAAAAGCGCCACAGAAATGTAACACCTCTCTGCTGCTGATTGAAGTAAATTACATTTCTTTCTTGTGGGAACTCTACAGTAGCCAATATCACAGAAAGAGATGTGCTGAAGTCAGCTGTTGCGTCCAGGATGGTCAAATGGACAGAATTCGACTCTTTGCCTGGGATTTCCACCATAGGAAAAAAAAGAAGAAAAAAAAGGAAAAAAAGAAGCTGTGGCCATCTTCAGTAAAAACTGGTTTTCGCTGAACTTCTCTATGACACCAAAAGACAATGGATAGAAATTGTGCAAGTTCAGGTGTGTGCATCTGTTTGAGTGGTACAGCCTAGTCAAGCGTCATATATCTATATTGGAAACCTAGTTAACAAAATACTCAACTGCTAGGAACATCTGTTTATAAAGAACATTGGTCTTGTAAAATGA
This sequence comes from Ammospiza nelsoni, assembly GCF_027579445.1. NCBI lineage: Eukaryota > Metazoa > Chordata > Aves > Passeriformes > Passerellidae > Ammospiza > Ammospiza nelsoni. Next base: position 72,812,566 of record NC_080635.1, read on the forward strand.
AGAGTGAGGATGAAGGTCTTGCTCTGTATTGCCAAGACAGCTGTGGGTGAACTGTGCCTGGAGCAGTGTGAGGGATCACACACATGTAAATTTGCAGTGGGGTCTTTATAAATCAGATTTCTTATATCTCCAGCTTTATTTCTTTCACTTTTAGGTTCTTCTGCTTTTTGTCTACACATGTAAAGTCTCCTACTACTACCTCTTTCTGGCATTTTTTTGCGCTCTGCCCAACCTTTGCTTAACCAATAATTCTGCAGTTTACTTGAACATGCCCAAATTAAAAATCCACATTAATTTGCTTACATAATCAAAGCTTATATGCATATGCCTGGATATGTACCTCTTTTTCCGGGCAAATTTTAAGGTTGGTGGAAATTAATTTCCTCATTTTTTTCAAAAACCAAAGTTTTTCCTTTATTTGAATAAAGGGAATTTCAGGCCATGATTAATTTTATTTTATGTGCATCATATTCAACAGCTGCTATTCAATTATTTCTTTCAGACATTAAAAAACATCCTTCAAAAAACAAGAAAACATGAAAAAAAAAACCTCTGGGATCACAGCTGGTGGTTTTGACTTAGATAATATAACTGGGTTCATTAGATATGAAGTGTGGTACAGATACAATGCAACGTCTCTTGAAGGAAAAATATTTCCTGCTGCTTTCTTGCACTTTTGGGCTAAGCAGAGTGAAAAAATTTCCTTTAACGGTGACTAAGTTCATGCATAAGGATAGATCTTGTGGCAAAGGCAATGCACATCTTGGTTCTCACAGTAAATTGATTGTCAAAACTTTTAAATGGCCATAATATGTAAAATATTTTTACTCAGATGTGATTTCAATGTCTTTAATTTTCTAATTTCTAGTGCTTCTTTAGTGTCTACACTGCATAGTTTCCCCTAGGCTCTGTTTCGAAAGATATGAGGCCTCTTTCTCCACATTAAATAATAGAGATGTTTGTAAAGATATGGATTTAATGAAAAAAACCTCAAATGTAAATCCTTGGCTTAAAAGAAAGTATAAAAACCCAGTTTGTTTAACACTTGTGAACCATTCTGATTGTTATCCAAATAATAAAAAGAAATGCACAATAATGCATGAAATTTGTGCATAAAATAATAATTTTGGTAATGGTTTCAGGAAAAGCAAGCATTTCCCAATATTTTTCCAAGAGACAGTTTTATAATAGATATAATGGAAAAAATATGAGTACATTTAAAATATGTTTAATAAAACACACTATAATTTCCTAACTTTTAGTTAGACATTCTAATATTTAGAATATTTCCTTTGTTGAGCTACCAGTGGCTGGGATTTTCCATGGTAATGATTAAACAAGTTTATTATTTCTCATTCTATGTCAAAATCATTTGCATAAACAGGTCTTATTGTATAGATAAAAAGAACATATACTTTTATAGACAACAAGGATACAATCTGACTGCTCTGTCTGAACAGGATAAAAGAATTTCACATAATAGGATTATCTCCATCTCACTTAACTTCATCCATCCAGAAATTAGATGTCTATTGGTGGGTAATTGTGTAGCCTCTCTCTGTTGCCATTGTAGCCAGGGAGGAAGCAGAAGGAACCTGCAGGCAGTTAAAATTTGTTTCGATAAAAGCACTGCTTGAAAATTATTAGTTAAACAGAATAATAGAGATCAGAGTAATTTCTGAGGCATTCAAATAAAATGGCATTAGATTGTGTTGAAGGAGAACACAGTGGTCTCAAGACAAACTGCAGTAAGCATTTCTTGGGGACTGGTTTTTAGATTAATTTTATTTAATATTTCAACTACTCTTGACAGTGAGAAGATGCAGAGATTGTTAAAAATGGGCTGATGACCAAAGAGAGATGTTGCTATACTGAGTAAGATAAAAATATCTCAGAAAGAACTGTCTGATCTTGAGACAATTTGGCCTGATGATAAATGTACAATGCAAATTAAAGTTATAAGTCTACTGGAAATTCTATCAAGAATTTTTTTTTGAAAATGAGACACACATCAGCAAGAATTAGGAAAGGAAAGGAAGATCCTGAGAGCAGAAAATTATTATAGAAAAACTGAATGATCATGAATGTGTGATAATTACATTAAAACATTAAACTTCTTCTATGGAATAGAATAACATTAAATTCTATTGATTAGAAAAAACATTTCAAAATATTTCAGAGAAGTATTCCTGATATCAGGAATTATAATAAGGACTCTCTATCTGGAATTTTACTCAGATCTATAGTTGATCAAAATAAAGCTTACATCTACACTTAAAAGAAAATTAAACTGAAGCCAAAAGATGCTTAAAAGACAAATAAGTTCTCCTGGGACCTAGATAAATTTAATCTGGATATTAACAGATAGATTTTAACCACCAGAGATGTGAAGTTCTGACGTAGCCTTCCCACAGGAACAATGAGAAGAAAAATGCAAAATAATTTCATAATGGAATTTATTATGCTTTTAATGAGGTTCTATGGCATGGTCACCTGAACAAGAAGATGCTTCAAAACTTTAGAGATCTCTTCCACTCCTGTATTTTTATGTCCCTAGATACTTGTTGTAGGCTGAGTTATGTTTTATTAGAAGAAGTGGGAATATTTTAAATGTTGTAGTCTACTTTTCCCATGCAGGAAGAATACATTGGAGATTTCTCTCCTAGGTCTGTTTGACAAACAGGCTGAGCTCACTTAAAATGGTTAAAAATAGGTGTTTGTCAGATAGGTCACCTGTGACTTCTGTGGAAAGAAGCACCCTAAGGAAAAAAAGTAATTGGGAAGAAACATTTTGGTTTAGAAAAATTACTAGAGAGGTATGAGTGACATAGTAGATGAAGTTGAATTTCTCTTTTTTTCCAGTCAAGTTATATTCAATTTTTTGCATACTTCATATGATTTTTTTGAACTAAATTCTAAAAACTTGGAGCTTTAAAGAGGAGAGATTTTCCTCTACCTATAGTCTCCTCTTGGAAGGTGTGGCAGGAAAGTCAAAGGGAGTTAATGCAACTGCTGAAAATTTGGAATTTATTCTCATACAAATCTTGGATAAATTTTGTCTAAAACACAGATAAAAATTAATTGCTTGTAATCATACATAAGAGAGCAAGCCCTTATCCTCAGGTAATATAATTGTTGTGGGTTTTCTACATGTGAAAAGGAAGAGAATGAAAACTGTATTTCTTGCAAATATTTTAATCTATGAGAGTTTCAACTAGCCAGAAGTTCCACAAGGCAATTGCATAAATAAACAATTGCCTTTTAAAATAAGGCTTAAGTAATTCAATTGAGCCATGGGAAATCCAGTCCATGTTTTGTGCTAATGAGGAAATGTCATAAATATTCACATTTTCTTGCCATTAGCTTTATAATTTACTACCTACAGGTATAGAGATAGATGAGGAATCTTACACTTAAACCTTCACTGCAGAATAATGAAGAAGGAAAGAAAGAAAATTAGCTTTTCCAGCTACATTTTTAGTGAGCAGCCACTAAGAACAATTGTGCAGGAATGTCATTGATCTTGGGCAGACAGACCAAGAAACTCAGAAATAGAGTGATGTAAAAAGTGGAGCAGTGGAAATACAGAGCAAATGGCTATGCTGGCAGGATATGCTGTTACTGTGAGAGGAACTCTGGGGGTGTCTATTTATTATTTGTATACGATATCATCGGCTCAGAGTTCACAGAAATTAAATTTACCAAGACCAGAAAAATATTCTATTTCTGTGTCGGCACTGCTGAGGCCAGCAACTGAAATAATAATTTTGTCTTGACCCTGTGCAGTCTGCAAATGGTTTATGAATGGGAATTATACAGACTCACTGTTTTGCATGATCATTCACTCCCTTTGTTTGCACACACAAAAAATAGTGATGGACTATCATTATCCAAATTGATAGCAGCTGTGCTTACTAAAAAAAATGTTTTCCTCAAATCTGTTGACATGTCAGTGGTAATAAAAAAAATAAAATATGTCATATGGTACACTGAAACTCCTGAATTACTTGTCACAGACCATTTAAATGTGCGCTGCACTCAATCCAAGAAATCTTCTGTTAAATTAATATATTTATTAGGCCCTTTAGTATAGATTCTACCATCCTCTGGGGAAGTATTTTGAAGTATATTCCTTAAAAATCTAAATATTTAACTTCCTTTCACATTTGCATAATTTAATTGGAAGTTTTCTTTTAGATTGTTTTTTTCTCTCTCCCAAATTTCAAGTTCTCTACCATTTTGTTTCTTGAAACTAATGTACTGTCAGATAAACTCACCAGGGACCAGCCCATGGACTCCCTCTGTAGTATCAGGGGACTGGAAATTTTTTAACAGTGTGCTTTGCAGCAGGAAGCAAACGTGCTCTCCTTGCAGCCAGAACTGACCAGAACCCATGTGAATGGAGGTCCCAGCTGACAACCTTTGCTGAGTAGCTGGGTGTATGAAGTGCTGCAGACTGTGTCCTGCCAGGCTAATCACAGTCGTGGCTTCAATAGCTGCTATTAGCTCTCTCTCAGAGGCCATCTGCAAAATATCACACCCCCAAAAAGGCACTCAGCAGTGCTTTTAGGCATTTGCAGGGTTTCTTTTTTTTTTTTTTTTTATTTTTTTTTTATTGTTTTGTTTTGGTTTTTTGGTTTTTTTTTGTTTTTATTTCAGGTTAATACAAATTTTTTGACCTTATACTTCTGAAGGTTGCATTCATGATGTATTAAATTGGATGCCTATCCTACTTTCTCCACAGACAGAACCCCGGGTTTCTGGTGAGATAAGACATGGCCAAAGGAAAAAAGCAAATAGAGGAGAAGATTTTTAGGGGTCATGTTGCAACCTTACAGAAAGCATAATATTCCTTGAAGACCAAAAATTGTGCCTTTTCTGAAGAAATAATTAGCCTCTACATAGGAAAAGCCCTGCCTTGTTTGGGTGTCATTTGATGGCATGTCTGATTTGATTGCAGGGTTCCCAGAGACAGCAAGTGCAATTGAGACCTTTTTCCTAATGATGCTACAGACACAGGCAGCAGATGTGTGTCCCTACTCTGTGCAGCTGACAGTCCCAGCTGAGCAGACAAGGAAACCTCAGGGAGATGAAATAACTTACTGTTGTTCAGAACCTGAGCCAGAGTTAATGCTTGTCTTTCAAACCTCAGTGCAGTGATTTGTCTAGTACATCGCCTTACCTCCTGTTCTCACCAAAAAGCAAAATAAAACGTACAAAACCAAGTGTTGTAGATAAGATAGACTTAAACGAAGAGATCAGAGAGAGGCAAAAAGCCATTGGAAACCTCAGTTCAAAACAGGGAGCACGGGGGAAATACAGAAGGTCAGAAGCAGCAACAGAAGGAAAGAGAGAGATATTGTAAGACAGAAAATAGCGTGCTTATTTCCTATCCTGAGAACAAAATACCTGTCTGCTCGCTCTGCCCTCTCAGAGGTTTAAAACTTCAAGTAACAGAAGGCACCATTAAGCCAATTTCACTGGCTACATCATGATGGACTGACCAAGTCCTCCCTTCACAGGCCTGGAAACTGTGGCTCCCTGCTCTGGGAGCAAAATCAGGAGATGAGGTCACTTGTTACCTGATCTCTATGGCAACAGGAGGCACTTCACTGTCTCATCTGCTCCTTCTGCTTCTCCCATTTTTCCTGGGAACTGAAACTTCTGGCTGTGGATTTATGCTGCTACTGATGCTGGCATTGCTTTCCAATGTGTTCTGGTATTGGCTAGGATAGAGTTAATTTTCTTCATAGTAGCTCATACGGAGCTGTATTTTGGATTTGCATGAAAAAATCAGAAGTGACTCCCTTAGAAAGAGTGATATGAAAAATTCAGGAGAATGACATTTTCTTTCACTAAATAATTGACAAAAGAAAGGAGATGGCTTAGAAGGGAAGGGGCTGAAGACAGAAGCTACCTATTTTTGTCAAGACAACGTATAGTGCAAAGATATATGGAGAAAGTATAATTGTCAGTCACTTTCCCATGAAGGATATTTTATGCGGTAATAAATGAGACAAACAGGCACTGAATAGGGCTTTATGGGAAGCAGTTTTGGCTCAGTTGTACCTCTGCCTCTCAGGATGTTTCCCATTAGTCACTCAGCTGATGAATTTGCTCAGCAGTGGTGGCAGTTTCAGGAAAAGAAGAAACAGCTCTCAGAAGATTCAGCAGTTTAGTTTAAATACATTTCCTCTCCCACGCCTGCTCCATGCTGAGCTTGTGTCTCTCTCCCTGCAGCTGTTGCCTGTTTCATGGGTACCTCTCCTTCATGTTAATCACCCCCATCCATCCCTGGAGGCACAGGAGCCAACAAGCACCATCATTTCACAGCTATGTCATGGGAAGATACCAAAGTTTTAGAGCACTCAGAGTTTAATCTGAACCCAGAAAATGCCAAGATTTCTATTCAGGATTCAGAAGCGTTCAGTAATTTCTTGGGATTCAGAAGTGTTGTGTTCAGGTGTGATATCTCCCTTGAAGTTGTGGTTGCACTCTGGTGTGCCTGGCATGGTTACCTGGTAAGTGGAGCCACACCTGAGTGAGCTGGTTGAGCGTGAGCCAGCCAGAGACTGCTCGTGCTAAGGAAAATAGTGCTGAAAAGCTCAAGATGGCTTTGCCCAGAGCTTGCACCTGAAATCTGCATAGCTGCAGTGCATGGTGCTTCCTGTAAGGCAATCCCAGCGTGAGTACTCCTTTGGCTTGAGATGACAGCAGTTGGAGAAACTCTGCTCTGCTTTCTGCAATTTGCAATAGACACTGTTTCCCCCTATTTAAAGTGGAGATAATGTTACTTGCAAAACATGCTGAGATATGTGCTGGGATGTGAATTTGAAGGAATATTCCAATTCCTCTAATGGCTTCCTTTCAAACTCTGAAGCAGGGCCATGTGAATTGTTTTGTCAGCTGAATTGCAGGATTTGTCTATTTTTGTGACTGACAAACCTTAATCCCTCACAATACAATAAATTTTCCCATTTACCCCTGACATGGAATTTGATAAAGTAAGCTATTAAATAATAATTGTTGCAGTCAAGGGCAGTGTATTTGGCCACTCTTAGAGATTTCTGAAATATTAGTACATGAAGCTATTGCTGCAGCTGTCTCAAATGTGCCTGCCCTGTTATGGAATGTACTGGATGCTTTAATTAAACCCATTTTCATTTAGTCAGTGGAAAAAAACCCAACAAAATTGCTTTTTACACCAGGTTGGTTACTTAATTGAGATGGGGAAAATGAGGAAGCAGAGGAAGAGCAAGTGAGTTATACCCTGCAGGATACTGAGAATAAGCACTTTTTGCTTTGAAAAATCATTGATACCTGTCATTGTCTTGAAATTACTGTTACTTGCTAAATTTTGGTCACAAGCTAGTAGTAGGATCTGAAGATGCTGTAGGAATTACAGAGCTGAGGTAAGATGAAGCAATTTCTTCAAAGATAGTGGTTTCCACTGGGACTTGGACAGCTAATGGGATTGAAGAGTTTGCCCTCAGGGCCTTTGGTTGTGACTGAGCACATTAAAATGAGGGAACAGCTCCGTGGCTTATGTAAAATGAGATGGTGGCATGAGTCCAACTATTCAGTTCACAAGTATCTCGATCTACATGCTAATATTGAGGTCTGGGTTTAGTGTGCCATGAAAGAGCAGAGAGACCACCTCTGATAATGGACTGCAAGACTCCAGCTTTCTAATTCCAGTGGCAGGGAGGATCTTATCTTTATACAACTGTCTCTATGCACACAAAAATATTTAAATGTTAATAAAGAATAGACAGGAATCTATGCATATCTCCCAGAAAATGATTCCCATCTTGAGATGTAGAGTCACCTTCCCATTATGGTGGTCCAGGGAATCCCAAGTCCTATCATTGCAAGTGAAACAGTTTCAAAAGCTGGAGTGAGACAATAGCCTCTATCCTGGCCTCATAGGTGATGGGAGATGACCACAGAAGCTCCTGAAAACTAGAATTACAAGAACCATCAAAACCACTTTAAATACCTAAGCAGTCAAACTCTACTGTCTTTAAGTGAGAAAATCAGACCTCTATGAGCTAGAGTGAAAAAAAAATATATTATTTCAGTTCTGTCTAGAATTCTGTAGGAAGGATAAAATACATATCAATATCAATATATAGTTTACAAAGCACTTAATGATAAGGGTCTTCATTAAATTTCTAGAGTTTTCTAGAAGAGCTTGGAAAGCCCTTCTAGAAAACTTTTAATAGGAAGTTTGGAAATGTTAAATCACCTCACTTGTGAAATGCCTTCTTCACTGCACAGATTGGGGAAATAGTTTCTGCTGAATCTGCATGCAGAACCATGGACCTCATTCATTTGCTTGGTTAAAATTATGTTGTTGTAGACATGATGATTTAAGGTTATAACTAAATAAAATTTTGTAAGAAAAGTAATACTCTTTGTTAGGAGAAACCTTCAAGCATAGTACAAGTTCAGTAGCCACTGTTCTGAACACAAAATATTTGGTAGCTATTATGTCTTCTTTTCCTGCTCCACAGGTATGAACTGTTTTTCTCTCAATGGATTTAACTGGTTAATAAAATAAAGTAAAACTCAAAACAGTTCTTCTCTGCTGTTTGTTTATTTATTTAGCTGGCAGACTAGTGTCTCTGGTTCAAAACAGGAAAAACATACTTAAAACCGTGATTTTTTTCCCTCTCAAGCTACTGCAGTTAGTTGATAAATTTAACACACCAATGAGAAAAACCTCTTCTTGCAAGCAAGACCTTTTTATTTTTTTTTTTGGTAACTGTTCACATGTGCCACTTTAAAAAAGAAGAATAAAAATGCATTTTAATGCCCTCAGATTAAGGTCAAAAGCAGCTTCACACTTACTCCATTGACAGAATCATCTTTCTGACTCTGACCCTCTAGAGGCAAACCATTTCTGAAATGTATTGTGTTTACAGGGCTTTTGGAGAGGAGATGAGGCCTACTGTGTAACTGCAATTTTGTTGGAACATGCAACTGTCATGTAATGCAGCAAACAAATTATGAAGCATATTACAGGCAAGGACTGGAGGCTTTTTTGAAGTCAAAATACAACTTTTTTTTTTCCCCCCTTGCTTTTTAAGTGGTTCTCTGTGAAGTAAAAGGGCTTTAAAAATGTAGAAACACTCAATTTTATACGGCCTCACCAGAGAGTCAGTCCCCTTATTATTAATGCTCTCTCTTCTTTCAAAATATTGATTAAAACCTCATCCATTCCATTTGACCTATCAGCTATAATATCACTATCTCACACCTGTTCTGAATCTATATAGGTATGCACATATATATGTAAAACCTGTGGATTAATGACTGTTTGGGATGTGGTTCTAATTTTGAGGGGGGTATATATTACTCCTTTAGAACAGAGCTAGTGTTCTGCACACAATGAAGCAAGAGCTGCATTTTAGTTCAGTGCTTAAACCAATCCAAAAGAATACATTTGCATTGACCTGAATTGACTATGTGGGAAAAGGAACAGTGAAAGAGAGAAAGGGAGAATTGCTCCATTCCTTGCTTTGTTAAAGAAATACTTTACAGTAAATAGAATTGGAGAGATAGGAAAAATCTGTACCTTGATTTTGGCTTGCATTTAATCATGAAGGTGGTAAATGGCAAAGCTCATTGATTCAGCTTGGGAGGCAGCTTAAATAGTATAGGAAAGGCTTAAAATTATAGGAGAGCATATAAAAACTTCTTTATCCAATTCTTAATGGCCTTGTGAAAACCACCTAAAGCCTATGGCTAATCTGGCTTGAGAAAGCAAAACATTTAGAGCACATTAAAATGAATCATATTGACATTTTCAGAAAACAATGCCTGTTCTCAGTTGAGTTGGAACCATTTGCTAAATTAATCATTAGTTTCAGTACAGTACAAAACTGCATTTTTTGATTAATCCATCCAAACCACTGTCCAGACATTTTTCTGGTGTGAGGGACGAATGTTTTACCTTAACTCTATCTAGCTTTGATGATTGCTCACATCATTCACACACTCTTATTGACCAATGATCCCAATCAAGGATTTGGAGATGTGTAATTCTAGGCAGTGTGACATCTTCCCAAAAAGACCTTCTGATTTTATCTGTGAGCTGAGGAACAATATGGATAGAGCAGAGAGATAAGGGAGAAGGCAACAAAATGCTATTAACATTAGTGTAGTAAGCAGTGATTAAAGCACAGGAAGATTTTTCTCATGTCAGAGCATATCCCAGCAGAGGTGACTTTTAAAGACCTCAGCACAATTAGGCAGCAGATGCCCCACAGCTCTGCTCAAAGACAAGGCTGTGACTCTAATGTCCACATTCCCTGATTTGCCATCTCTCCTGCTGCAGGGATGGAGGAAGAGAGGGCCCTTTTCAGGGGGCGATGGTGGATTGTGGCTGCTGCAGGAGTGGGGCTGCACTGGGGCTCCCCACAGTGCCGGGGACTGCCAGGAGCACAGGCAGAAGGTGGAGCAGGAGATCAATGTGCTGCTCCCTGCTCCTGAGACCACTGTTAAAAGTGTGATATCTCATCAATCATTGGCCTTGACAGAATAGAAAATAAGCCATTATGCACTTTTTATAGTCTTTTATTAGCTCCAAAGCACCACATAGGTGTAGGATGTGATTATAAAATCACAATATAAATGTACTTTCCTAGATGTTAGGCTTTTTATTTTTTGAATAACTGTGCAAATCTATATTTCCCAACATAGAGGTTTTATTTGTTTTTAAATTACATCCATAGGAAACAGGCTTGTTTCCAGCTTCATGAAGGGAGAGAAATAGTATAGGAAAAAAGAAAATACTAGAGTGGAACATGATTCTAGTTGTGCCTGCTACTGAACTATTACTTTGTGGGCTTGGTCACTGTAGTAAAAGAATTTTGTAATACTTCCAAACAAAGCTAAAGAAACTAGTTCTAATATGGCTAACAAATGAACTAAGACATAAATGCAGGACAAAGCCACCCATAAACCTACAGCAGCCTAGAATTAAGGAGAGTAAGAAGGAAGTTAAAAGTCTAAATAGAACAGACTATGTCAAATCAAATTAATATTTTCAGTCATGCACAGATAACAAAGCAAAACAAATCAAAATGGAAATTAAAAAGTGAAAAAAACCCCAACATTTGGAGATGAAAGGAAACACTTTTTTATTCAAAAGAACATAAACTTGTGAAGTGGCCTACCAGGCAACATTCTTGAACTTAAACACTGGAACTACTGAAGACATGACGAGGTAGTGTCTCAGAGGGATCACGGTATTGAAAATGTAGTGAAACGTTACTTATCCTCAGTGATCTCTGATCTTACATTGCATATGAAAGCTATTCTTGCAAAACAGTAGCTGAGCCTGCATGCAGCCTTGCAGGAGCATGCAAAGGCGAATCCACACTCTCTTTGTTTGTGTTGGTCTTTAAACACTGCTTATTTGTATCCTGAGACTTTCCCTGCCAGCTGTGCAGGGAAATTGTATGTAGATTTTGTCTCTGGTTCAGCTTCATGTACAGTTTTGGCAGTAGGTTCAACAGGTTAAGAAGAATAGATGGAATCTTAAAAGGGAAGGTTCAGGCAATGCACATCTACATTTTTCTGATCATGCTGCTGCTGAGGCTGGAGACAGGATTTTGTGCAAAGAAAAATTCTGATCTACTTAAGTGTAGAGAGTCAGAGATATGATAATAAAACTCTGCTCTTGTTAATGTGGCGTCCTGTGATTTTGATGCTGATTCTTCTCATGTTCTGACATTGTGAAAAAGGTGTAGCCTGTTTAGGTTTCTGTCTCTTTTTATGGTGGTAATGATGATGATTATGATGATGATGATTATTATGTTTTGTTTTGTTTTGTTTTGTTTTGTTTTGTTTTGTTTTGTTTTGTTTTGTTTTGTTTTGTTCAAGCTGGCTTTTCTTCCCCTCTTAAGATCTGGATGGTGAGCAGCCGGCTGAAGGCACAATCTGCCCTACCCTGAGAAAGGATAACTTGGAGGCAGGGCATGGATTGGGGCAGAGGTAGGGCAGGGAGTCAAAGTCAGAAGGGGTCTGGAAACACAACATAATTGTATTCAGATCCAGGAAAAACAGTGCCTCCTCACACTCCTTTGCTCTGCTGTTAAAGAACGGGACAGGGAAATAAATGCATGTTCTGTCTGTTAGCTGAGTTACCTGTAGGATAACAGCACACTTCTGCTGCCTGGATTAAATCAAAAGAAGGAGGCCTCTGCTCTGGTGTGGTTTTTATCCATGTATTGCACTATCCCCAGAAATGAAAGGTAAAATCCAGATTGCCTCCTGGTAGAGCCATAGTATCCAAACCCTAGGTAGCAATGTGGGATTTCTTTTCTTCAGCAGTTTCTACTCTTGTAAGACTCAGTGGGTACCTTGTAAACATCCTTTATGGACAGTGGAGGAAAGACACCACTTTACTACCTGTGTTTAGTCGTAGCCCAGATTTAGGAGTGTCATTAATCTCCACTTCTCCTCAAGGGAGGCCACACAATGTTCAGTCCTTTTGATGTCCCTGCTAGCACAGAGGGATGTGTTCAGTCCTGTACCCGGGGTCCTGCAGTCTGGACCTTTCTCTCTTTGATGGGCTTTCAACCCACAATTTCTGATTTCCAGCACAGTGTTTTAACGACCACATTGCAGACCAGCCTTGGGGGAAGTAATTTCTGTCTCCTCTAATGTAAGAGTGACTCAGACACAGATCAATGGTCCATTAAGTTGTTTTTCTTATTTGCAACATTACTCTGTAGTGACTGCTCAGGGATGACCATAGGAACTCAACACCACTGTGAAGCAGTTCATTCTCTAATATATCATCCAGCTGAACAGCAAATGTGCCAGGGGGTTTCTGAAGTGGAGTTTTCTTTCAGACCATGGGACTTAATTTTTCAAATCTATATAAAAATATATATATTTATATCAATTGCTTCTCAACCTCATCTCATGAAAAAGGGGCCAATATTTATTTGCATGCCATGTAAAAAAAAGTGGGTTTTTTTCTTAAATGTGTTGTTTAATTGTTTCACTGGTATCTCTGTAATTTTTATGTAACTCTGTTCATTCACTAGAAAACTATCTCATTTTTTACCCACATCGAAGTCAGCTTAGTCTGTTGTATGGAAGAGACAGACCATACTTGCGATTGCCATTTTTTTGCCTTTTTCTCCATCTTTTCAAGCCCAGATGTAATCTTTTTCAGTTGGGTGGCTGAAACTGTGCACAGCATTCTAGATGCAAGCGCAGCATGCATTTACATAAAAACATAAAAATGATTTCTCTTTTGTTCTCTTTTCTTTTCCCACTAATTCCTCCCATTCTGTTGCATTTTTGACTGCTGCTGAGCACTGAGTTGCTGTTTTCAGAGAACTATCCACAGTAAATCTAAGATCTCTTTCCTGTGTGGTAATGGCTTATTTACAGCACATCATAGTGTACATATAGTTAGGGCTATTTTTTCCTATATGCCCTTATCAACATTGAATTTCATCTTCCATTTTATTGCCTATTCACTCAGTGCCATGAGCTCCTTCTGCAAGTCCTCACAGTCAGCGTTATATTTAAGTATCTTGCATAATTTTGTACATCCCCAGCCTTTTTTACCTCTTTATTTAACTCCTTTTCAAGATCATTTTTTGATATGCTGGCTAGCACAGGTTCTCTAGTAATCTTTCTCCATTTTGAGGACTAATCATTATTCATATATTTTTGTTTCCTGTCTTATGCTTGATATTAATTCTTAAGAGGACGTGCCCTCTTACCAAGACAGCTCAGTGTCTCTCTAAGAGGCTTCTGTGAAGGATCATGACAGTGGTTTTTGGAAATCGAAGAGTGCTGTACAGACAGAGTTGTTGTTTTCCATGTTCTTTCAGGCACCCACAAAGAACTGCTTCTGAAACACAGCTTCTCTACACAGAAATTATGTTGACATTTCCCAAGCATGACATATTTATCACTGTCATGATGTTTTTTTCCTTTTTAGTTTTTACAAAATTCCGGGATACTTGTTACTAGTCAGTTGTTCACTTGATCACTCTAAAACCCTGGGTAAAGACTTCTACTGGAATTTTCGCCTCCTGTTTTTCTGCTATGGGAAAACTTTAGGGATAAGATAGAACTGCTGTTAGTTGAGAAAGCTCACATTGAGAACCTTAGCAAACTTAATTTTCAATTCTTTTTTTCCTGAAGCATCTGTTATTGTCCAGTCAGGAACAGTGCTTTAGGCTTATTTTCCATACATTTCTTCTGATGTTGTGCTTCCTGATGAGTGGTATTTGAGACACACTGCTCACCCACTGATGAGCATTGGTAAACTTTCCACCTCTGACATGTCCTGTGGTTAGCATCTCTGACTTCAACAAGTTGTTCTTCAAAATATTTTCTCTCTGTCTTATTATGCTGCTATATCCCGTTTCCCAAAGTTTATAAACTTTTCTATTTTTCTTAGGTAGAAGAAAATCCAATTTTGCTGAAGCATGTTTATTTCTAATAATCTCCTCTACTGTTTTCCTTGCAGAGTTTTTTCCTGATCCTTTTGGAGTTGGATTTTTTGTTTGTTTGTTTATCTTGAGCTTCTAGTATATTGGTTTTAAACACTCCATGCTGCAACTTTCAAACAATTTATGTTGTTACATGCTCTTCATGTTTTCAGAATAATCTCCCCTTTTTTGTAATTCCCCTTTAAAAGTAAATACTACTGTTGCAGATTTTTCTCTTTTTTTTTTTGTTCCCTTTTCTTTGATTTATTTTTATTACTGATTGATTTTTTTTTTTTTTTTTTTTTTTGTGTAGTCTTATTTTGAAGCAGATCCTGAAAGCACATGGGAATGCTTACTGTCATCTGGATTTCTGGCTCCAGAAAGCTGTTGTTTATGATTATTGCAAATGTAGTCTTCCAGTAATATGGGAGTTTTGGATTGTTGTTTTGTGATGTTTTGTTTGTTAATTTGTTTGGAGTTGAGTATATTTTTTTTGTTTGGTTTGTGTTTGTTTGGGGGTTCTGTTTGGTTGTTTTTTTTTTTTTTTAATCTCAGTGTCTTTTGTAATCTCTTGGCCTTTGCTATCAAACCAATGCAGTCAGTAGCACAGCTCTAGTAATCTGCTATCTGAGTAGGGAAATTCTTTCCTGTTATTTCTGGACTATGGTTTGATCTGGCTAAATTATTTGCTTTGGATCTTCTTAAGTTATTTACTTTTTTACTCTACGTCTTCATGTGTCATTCCTGTCCCTCAAGCCACGAGCTGCCTTTACCACACACACAACTGGTTTTCTGACACCCATGCAAAATGCCTTCAGTGTGACCACTGGGGCATCCACCACTGTCTTTTGGCTTTTGAAAGTTTTTAACTTTACTTGCAGGGTTTTCTTGTCTGTCCTTTGCTTTCTATGTATCAATTTATTTTACTTTCATCATTAATATGCAAGGAGTTTCTTCAGTTGACCTCTCCCAGTATGTCCAAAAACTTCCTGGTCTTGATGACTGTCATTCCTTGAGCAGTCAAGAATGCAAGAGTGAGGCTAAAGGACACCAACTGAAGGAAATACATGGAGCTCTGTTCTGGGCTTTTAGGATGCTTATTTCACATTAGACAATTCCCAGGAAAACTGAACACAAAATCCTTTTTTCTGTGGTTCCTAAATCTCTTCCCAGAGAAGAAAATAAGAAAATAAGAAGTCATGAAAAGATGAATGAAAACAGAAAAAAGATTTTAAGTATTGCATTGTCCACTGTCTGGAATTTTGCTCTTGCTTTAAAAATTATACAGATACCCTCATTGCCAGCAACAGTTCCCTGAAATTTACTTTAAGTTTCCCTTTTTTAACTTTGACCCACTATTTCTTGGAAATTTTTTCTGGCAACAGAGGAAGTAATTTCTTTCATGCCTAAGGGGAACGCAAACATCTTTCAAACTTTTGCAGATGGTTTCATGCCCCCTAGTCATCCCTCTGCATGCTACATATTATATCTTTTTAATCCTAAGGCACAGGTTGGTCTATAAAGCTGTAAACTCACAAGGAAACTAGGATATGTCTCTGTCTCTCTGGCTTTTAATGTTTTTTTTTTGGGGGGGGGAGGGGTGTAGTTTTTTCTTTTTTTTTTCCTCTACACAACTTCATTTATATTCATTAACATTGGCATATATGCATCTACAGGCAGAACCTGTTCCTATGAATATGAGAGACTCTTGAGCCAAATGAAGCTTTTAGTCACACCTGTGGGACCCTGTTGACTTCAGTTTTACCTTCAGGTGGTGGCCTTTTGTGTGCTGGATGAAAAGATACAGCTCAGACAGCTCTTAGAAATATTTTGCTCTGTTCAGGGCAAAGTGCCACAAAAGCTAAATCCCAAAAAATTGTGTAACTTGTCCATCTGGAACAGGTGGTTACAGTCATATAAATAAAATAAAGGTGTATTTTTGCAGACCTAGAGTCAGCCCTCTACTAAAACGTCTGGCACTTACTTGAAAACCAAGTAAAGAGCAAACAACAATAGGAACAATGTGGGAGTTGGAGGTAAGGGAAGAAGGGTGGTACTGCAATGAACTGAAATGTACTGAAAAGCCTTAAAGATTCAAAGAGGGAAAAATATCCTGAATAACCTAAATCAAAACTTCCTGTTAATAGCACTGCAATTTCTAACTTGCAGATTTTTACCTTATGATAGTATGTACAATTTGTAAAGTGAAAGTGAAGTCACGTCACACAAAAAATCTTGGCTTTTTAAGCTATCGAAGCAGGATATCCCATTTTGTGGAGGCAAAGAAGGTTGGAATAAGGAGTGATGTCAGAAGAAATTATTTTTGCCCACTTTTATCCAACCTGGCATCTCCTCTCTTCTTTGGAAAGGCACAGGTCCTATTGCCTTCAGTGGATCAAGCTCTTTAATTTGATCTCTTTAATCTAAGTTATTAAGCACTATTTTCTTTACCGTCCCTCTTGCCAGTTTTTAAAATACTACATGCTATTTGATGCCACAAATCATAAAAGCCTAGCAAAAGAAAAAAAAAAATGATGTTCCATATGCGGAATGTTTTAACACACTGTAACAAAGGAATAATAGATTTGAATATTCAGAGTTCTGAATTTTTATGACTTGTCCATGGTTACAGATTTGGTCTGGCATTAAATGTAGGTTTCCAAAGGATTATTGAAGGGAAAACCAGGAGTGGGAAAGGAAAAGAAAAGAGTTGAGAGACAAATAATGGTTCCAAAATCTGAAAACAAAGAGAAGACAGTTTCCTGAAGAAGTGTGGACACTGTCACAGCCTACAGATAATGACACACTAGAGCTGGTAGACTGAGGATTCAGTGTGTCTCAACGTCTTATTTAAATTTTGGGCATACAGGTCTCATGATTTTTGTTTTACAAGTTTACATCTATATACACTGGAGGATTTAAGTAAGCTTGGAATTTTTTTAAGCTTCAAAGGATTCACCAAATGGAAAAGACTGGGAACTGGTAGTTTAGGAACATGTCTACAGATACCACTGCTTTTACAGCCTCAACTCAGCTAGCTTTAAACTGGTTAATCCTGGCAGGGTAATGCAGTTGTGATATCAGTTGATTGTAGGAGGATCATGCTGAGGTATTTACCTGGATGTCAGTCAGGCTTTGCAGCCTGAGTCCAGCTTGGTGCTGCCTGTCTGCAGCAGGTACTTAGTTTAGCTGGTTTAGAGCTATTACGGTTTAATCCATCTGCACGAGACTGCAAAGTGGTTGTAACTACAGTAGCCAAGCTCTTCAAATGTCTTTAACCACTAGGATGCATTACTGTGTCTCTCCCTTTTAGCTTTAATATGTTTTTCTGTAATGATGCACTTCTAAAGTAGATCTACTTTGGCAACTTTTAAGGCAATGTCCAGCTGAATACAAAATGTTTAATCCCAGCTCTTCATACTATAGTTTATATAGGGTTTTTCCTCCCTTTTTTACCACCTTGACAGCTGTATGAATGAGATCAATCTATTCACTGTGGTCTACAACTCCCATAACATGCTAAAATGTCATGCAAATTTCTCATGATTTCCTGTTACCTGTATTAAATTATACATTAAAATTGCTTCAACACGGTCCCTTAGAAATATTTCCAATATCTTTCTCTCAACTGAAATGAGACTTGGAGGACTTGTCCCCTGAATCTTCCCTTGATTCTTTCTTGAATCTGGGGATAGCTTTAGTACCCCTTAAGTCCTTGGGTATGACTGAACTCCTTAGTGGCCTGTCAGAAACCTTTGCTGAAGGCTTTCTTATTTCCTTTGTTACTTCCTTCAGGATTCTGGGACACAATTCATCTGAGCCTGGTGCTTTGTCAAATGTAACAGTCCTAATTGCCTTATTATCTTCTCCAGCGCAATAGCAAAGCCTTTTAACATTTCACTTTCCCCTCCAGGAGAATGTCTCTCAGTCACAGAGATGCTACATACCAATTTTTAAAAATTTTCTCCCCACATCCCCCCAGTGAATAATGAGGTGAGGAATTCATTTAGGCCTGCAGCAGAATCAGACTCATCTGTCACTAACTTTCCACTTATGTTCTTCAATGTCTCTACTGTCTCACTGCCTCTTGTAGAATTCTGAATATATATTTAGAATCACAGAATCATAGATGTAAGGAATGGAAAAGAGCTATTAGGTCATCCAGTTCATTGCCCTGCAACTGGAGGATTGTTCTATGAAATATATTTCTCACTTTTTTCTTCAATCATTTTTTAACATCCCAGATGTTTCCTTTGGAGTGACTTTAATATCTCTCACAAGCAGGAAGTTTTCCCTGATGGTTAGCTGTTTCCTCTTTCTAAATGTTAAAAACATCATCTAAATTAAATGTTTCACTTCCATTTTTTTCTCTGTTCATCTTTTCAGAGAGATGTAGAACACCCTCCTCTTTTTGGGAGACATTTTGACCTTATCTTCACACTAGCTTTGGGGAGCCTGAATTTCTCAAAGCCTCATAACGGCATAAAGATGATAATGGTTTAAAAGATCTTAGAATAGGTGGAAGTGACATGCCATTTCCAGCCTGGGTGAAAGCACCACGATTGCATTTAGAATATCCTGCTCTGTAGGTGTCCCCTGGTTCCCATGGTCAGCATGAACCACAGTGAACATGGTCAGCGGACCAGCAGTCCTGAGCCAGGCAAGGTGCTGTAGGGCCCATTCCAAACCATCTTCCAAAGCCCTGAGCTATGAAGTTGTGTGGATGCCAGTTAGCACAGATTTTGTATTTATCTGTTCCAGTATCAGGGCTCCTGGTGTCCAGCCAAGGGCAGTTACCCAAGGCAGTGCAATACAGAGCTCACCTGTGACCCAGAAGGAAATTGATTTATTTCTGCAAAAGGTCTGAACATGAACTGTCTATCGTAGATTATCACAGCTGGACTTCTGCCTGTGTTACAGCACCTTCTTTACAAATTGGGTGTCTGGCTCAGACTTCCCAGTACCTAAGGCTGCAAGGCACAGGCTCCTTGCACAGAGACCACCAAGTAATACTTGACATAAAAACGCATAATTTGATATGTCGTGGTTCAACACGGCAAATGCCAGGCACCGCAAAAGTTGCTTGCTACCCTCCTGTGCCACAGCTAGACAGAGAAGAGAAAAAAAGTAAATGAAGGGTTCATGAGTTGAGATAAGGATAGGGAGAAAAGACTCCAAGGGCAAAACAGACTCAACTTAGCAGTACAAAGTGAGTTTATTACTAACTGAATCAGAGGAGGACAAGGAAAAGTAAAATAAGTCATTTGAAACATCTTTTTTTCTTTCAACCTCTCCCTCTGCATCCCCTGTGGATCCCTATGAGCTGTGGGTAGATTTCTGGATCCCCTGTGGATCCCTAAGAGCTGTGAATGGATCTCTGCACTCCTCATGGACTCATGGCTCCTCATGGGCTGCAGGGGCACAGCTGCTTCACCACGGTCTCACCACAGCCTGCAGGGGAATCTTGCTTCTGGCGCCTGGAGCACCTCCTGCCCCTCCTTCTGCACTGACCTTGGTGTCTCCATGTTGTTTCCTTTACATATTCTCACTTCCTTTTCTTCTCTGACTAGCCAGACAAACTGAGCCCTGGCTTTGTTTTGATTTTCTTCTTAAATATGTCATCACAGAGGCATTACCAACCTCTCTCATGGGCCCAGTTTTGGCCAGCAGCAGGTCCATCTTCAGACCCATGGTTAATTGGCTCTGCTGGACATGGTGGAAGCTTCCAGCAGCTTCTCACAGCAGCCCCGCTACTAAAAACCATGCTATGCAAAACCAACACCTACATACAAGCCCTTTGCTGAAACTGGAATAATGGACTGTCTAAACCACTCTCTGGAATCTGTATAATGTACCAGAGAAATCTGTTGTAGGGATGAGACTGCAACCCCAAATCCTCTGGCCTTTCTTGGTCTAGCTCAAATTCAAGTTATTTCAAAGTGAACACAATATTCTAGGTTCCAGTTATTAGAGCCCTATTGGCAGCTTCCTGCAGGCCATGAGATTCTGATAGTTATAGAATGTTTATTTTAATTTTCTTTGCTATTACATATAATTTATTACTCTACTGAACCTTATTCCTTTTTACATTTCATAACTTTTTCAGGCTTTTCCCCATTTATCTTTTGTTCTTTGATATTTTCAGGTGTTCAGTGTGGTTCAGCAAGGTTTTAATTTTCCTCATCAAGCTGTGAACTTCTTCCTTTTTCCTTCCAGCGAGCTTAATATGGTTTGACATTTCCTCACATTTTCAACAGTCTGTAGCTGCTTCTACATGTAGCCACTGTGATTGGAAATGACTGCATATGATTATTGTTAGACACAATAATATTGTGATTGTACTGCTGTTGGGCATTGCTTTGAATGAATGGGAGCCCAAAAGAAAACATATTCCGCTCCTAAACATTTTAGTCTTAAAAACAAGTCCAAAGCATGAGCCAAGTAAGCTTACCATGGTTCAACAATGACAAAATACTTAGCTGTTAAATACCAGGCACCCAGGATTACACATATCTTTAAAAGCATTACAGAATCAACCTAGTACACTTTTAAAGTAGGAAACTATGAAAAGCATATACTCTGCATTAAATTTTTGACCTTTTCCAATGTTCCCATACCAAATTTATAATCATTCTCTTTAAGGCATGTCCCAGCCTGCGCTGTATGTAAGAAAATTAATTATTCCAAACCTTATGATGTTTGCATTGCCCCTTAAATGGAAACCAGGTGGTTACCTGCACCACACATTCTCATTTCTTCTTGTATTTCTTCTTTTTATATGGTAGAAGATAAATTAGGATAAAGTATAACCCAGCACAAAATGTGCTTGCAATTTCCAAAATTATTTGCATATTTCCTATAGTCAGATCCAGTTTTTCTGGAAACATTGTGAGAAAGTATTGCCTTGTTATGGCAAAGAGTTTTACAACTTAACTATGTACTTAATGTGAAAAAACTGATTTGTTCTAAACACAAAGCCTCTGAGTCTCAGTTAGCATTCCTTGGCTCATATCAAGAACACATAGTCAAATACCTTTTCTTGCTCACCTTTTCTGTATTTTCCATCTATTTTTTTACACCTCTGCAATGTGTCTTCATTATCATGTGCTAATGTTACTGTAAACAAGTAATTTAAACCATTTTATATTAAGTCAGGGATCTTTCAGGCAGGAATAGTTTAAGTATAACTGGCCTGTGTTGGAACACAGGGACCTGGGTCTCCTGGTTGTTGGCCAGTTGAACACGAGCCAGCAGTGCCCTGGCAGCCAGGAGGGCCATCCCTGTCCTGGGTGGCACCAGGCCCAGCATCACCAGCCAGGCAAGGCAGGGGATTGTCCCACTCTGCTGTGCACTGGGGCAGCCTCACCTCCAGTGCTGGGGGCAATTTTGGGCACCATGATATAATAGAGGGCATCCAAAGGAGAGCAGAAAGATGGTGAAGGGTCTTGCAGAGAAGCCTTATGAGGAGCAGCTAAGGTCACTTGGTCTTTTCAGCCTGGAGAAAAGGAGACTGAGGCGAGACCTCACTGCAGTTACAACTTCCTTGTGAGGGGAAGAGGAGGGGCAGGCACTGATCTCTTCCCTGTGACAGTGACCAGTGACAAGACCCAAGGGAATGGCCTGAAGTTGTGTCAGGGAAGGTTTAGGTTGGATGTTAGAAAAAGGTTCTTGACCCTCAAGGTAATTGGACATTGGAACAAGGCCGTGGTCACAGTCCCAAGCCTGACAGTTCAGGAAGGGTTTGGACAGTGCTGCCAGGCATGTGATGGGATGCTTGGGGATGGTGCTTGGGTCAGGAGTTGGACAGGATGATCCTGGTGGTCCCTTCCAGTTCAGCATATTCTGTGATTCTGTGATGTGCTCCATGATCAGACTCCTTTCCTGCACAACAGCTGGGCTGGTCTGTATGGGGATAGGCCTGGGCAGTGGTGCTGGAGTGCAGCTGGTGCTGTGAAATCAGAGATTCCAGTTACTTTGTGCCAATTGAATAGCAAAACGAAGCTGAGGTAACTTACTTCTTGCTGGCATCAGAGAAAATTTCCAAAACCTGCAAAAATCAGTTGACTCCTGGAATCTGTGAGTTAAATTTACACTGGTGGGATATATAAGGGAATTGATAGGAACACACAGGTGCGGAAGCCTGGTGCTGAGAAAAGGTTTTATCCTTGAATGCCATTGGCAGGCATTTGAGGGCAGAGAGAGTGTACCTGGTGTATGAGGAGTGCAAAGGAAAAGACAACATGAGGCTTATCAAGAGGAGGAGTTATCAAAAGGGGGGTTCCAGCTATAAAAAGCTTTTTAAGAAGAATATCTGAAGAAGAAAAGACAAAAAAATGAAGACAGACTGATGGGATAAACCCAAACCATTCTTTTAGAAATTTAATATGTTTTACTTGGTGGTTTCTGTTAAGAATGGAGATAAGCACACACAGCTGCAGATCAAAAAAAGACTTTGAGCTAGGCATGCTTACTCTGTGCTTTGCCAGACTCTCTGCCAGAGAAGCTGCCAGTGCTGTGAGTAAAACACATCCACTTTGTACATACTAGTCAATTTAGGATCAAACCCATTTAACATCCTCTGCAACAGGGACTCAATGCACCTGCACAACATTTGGTTTTATCAGAACCATTTAGCCCATTTAAGCTAAGAAGACAGAAAAAACACAGAGTCCTTGTGTTCAGACCCATTCGTTTTTATTATGGATAGGCTGTCAATTAGCCTTGCCCTCATCAGCATCAAAATTAACCTGGTAGTGCTAAAATGATGGAGTTGAAAAAATTAGCTTTTACCTGCTATTTTCATGTAAGTGAAGCCAAAGGCAAAAAAAATCATCAAAATCTTTCAGTGTAATTTGGCAAAGATTTAGTCACATTAGTTTTCAAAAAACACTTTCTCTATTAAAAGAAACCCCAAAACAACAAACAGCAAAACAAACAAAAACCCCCAAACAAAACAAAACCCCAAACTCAAATACCTCCCTGCAAACACAAGCAGAAAAGTAATCCAAATACAGCTATTTAGTTCCATATTCCAGCTAGTGAATCCAAACCAATTCAAATTTAATCCGAGAGTGCATTCATGCCAAATTCAAATCCTTTCCTCCCCTCTATATTTGATATTTTCTGTTCTAAATGTCTCTAAGTGTTCTCTCACCACAAATTCTTGCCACAATGGCAGCTGTTTAGCAAATAAACTAAAAAATAAAAATGCTGTCATTGTGAAATAAGATATATTTAATTAAATGAGATAGAGAAGTGCTATTACAAGAACATAAAACTGTAAGGCACAAGATAAAACTAAATTACTACATGGCTGCTCAGTTCAATCTAATCCTTGAAGATAAAGATGGAACCAGAAAATTGCATGTATTGTGAAATCAACATAAGCCCTAAGCAAATATTAACTAGGGATATATAAACTGATTTATTATAAATACAAGTGTGAATGCTAGGATTAGTTAAGGAAATGCAAACTGAGACACAATAAGGCATAAAATACTCCAGTATTTCTCTAAAAATACTGGGAAGTGTACACAAAAAAATGCGCAATGCCCAGGACATATTTTTTTTTACCTGATTTGACACACTAAGGAGGGGAAATTATGGACTAGAGAGAAAAATGGTACATTTTTTTAGCAATTTTTGATAGCATTCGATTCATAGAGTTTCTTTATGTATTAAATAATAGAGTATCTTTAAAAAAAAGTATTCTGCTTTGATTTTAACTGTTTTGTATCAAAGTTCTACTTACTAAATAGTCAGGAATGCATATTACACATTGAAGACTGTGTGAGATGCTTCTCATTATCAGAGGACTCATATTTTTGTGTGGTATGAACAGAAGACTATCTCAAGCAGTTTTACTTACTTCCACATCTTTCCTGGGAAGACTGCAGAATATGCATGAACAAGAGAGAGATAAGGGTCCTCGGTGTCCATGATAATAGTGGTTGCATACTGCAAATATCTATATGTGCTCACTTTAAGCTTAGGTTTTATCTTTTGGAGAGGTAAAGATGCAAAATCCTTCAGGCCAGATGCATCTCAGTCACAAAATGCTGTCAGTGGACTTTATTGCTTGCATTATACTGACCCTCAAGGGAGATTAAGGCCTGTTTAACTGACCTTATTGTGTCTACAGTGAGTGAGAGTTTGCAGCAGATCTTTCCTGCCCTTATTTGTTAACTTACATTCAGGCTCTGAACTACATTAAAGAACTGGTTTTGGCCCTTTAGCAGTGGGCAGTGGGTTACACTGACAGCTGACCTGAGCCCATATTCAAGCCATATTTCTGATGTGGACAGCCAGAATTGTGATCTTCAGGTGCATAGCAGCAGCTACATGCCAGTCTATGTTTGCTACCTGTATGCTACCTGTCTGTCTGTTCCAAAGCTGTCCTTAGAATGTCATGTTCCTCTTTCAGTTTTCCTTTTATCCTTTTTGTTGTTGCAATTATGCAGCTTTTAACATTTTTTTCTAGGCAAAGACTCTTTTCTTAGGAGTCTTAGGCTTCAGCCTCTTGGCTTTACAGTCCAGCCAAAGGAATCTAATCCCTCCAGACAAATTGATCCGTCGCTCATTTTTCCTTCGTGAGATTCTGGTTTGTCTTTTGTGCCTTCAGTGTTATTCAGTGCTGGTCTCCTTGCATGATCACTTTTGGCCAGAAGTTTTCTTCTCTTCTCCTTATTTCATCTTCCATGTTTGGCTGGTCCATTCTGTCCCCAAATCCCAGTATTCTCTTTCTCTCCTTCTACCATCCATCCTCTCCTTCCTGGTCTGAAAACAGATCTCTCAGCACTCACAGGAGCACTTACTTGGGTGCCAGTTGAGAGGGGACTAAGGCAGTCACATTTTCTGTTCTTAGTTTCAGTTTTCAATGCTATTCAGATTTGTACAGCCTTCAGAGGGAAAACGACGACTTCCTGGAGACTTGATCATATTTAGCCACTTCATGACATCATGACTTCTCTGATGTGGAAAATTGGAAAAGAGTAGAAGCAGTCACCAAAGAGGGAATACAGTCTCTTACTGTTATAATTGCAGAAATTCCTTATGATTATATGAAAAATAAGTTATTTTTTAAAAAAATTAGTTTTGACATCTTCTCTGGTAAAATTCAGACACATTTTTCACAGAAGCATCAAGAAGCACATCGGACATAGGATACAGTCCTTCCCAGTTTAAATTATCTTTCTTCATCCCAAAGGATAATGAGCATTTCAAAGAAGGGTTGCCATGAGGATTTATATGTTGATGAAAGATATATATACTTGTGCTAGTCTCATTCTCTCTATTAATTTAATTTTGAATGAAAATGAATATGCATATAGAATGGCGCAGATGATGTCAACACGATAGCTGATATTTATATAGCTTTGAAAACAGAATTTTAACGTGAAATTTTGGACAACTTTACTTTTAATGGTGATGTGGTATGGATTTTATGTACTTATTTTCCTGATTTTGTTTATGACTGATGAATTTCACTTTCTATTCACCATACCGCTGTCATTCTCTGCTTAATATATCCTGAACATTATCCATAAGGTTATTCTGGAAGTCCTTTCTGTAGCACAAAACCAGATGAAGCAATTCAGCCTTCTCTCTAGAGGTTTTGCTTCACCCCGGTTTAACCTATGTACAATTCACTGCTGCAGGGCAATAAAAAAGTGATAAAAAAAAGAAAAAAAATGGAAGTAAGGCCAGATGGAAAATGAGAACACTTAGTGAACATGAACAGATGCAGATCTCTTGTCTTACAAATTTTTCACGTCTTTTTACTGCTGCTCTCCAATCCTGATATCCCCACGCAGTAAGGTCTTAATCTTTTCTGGATTCTCAAGTTCAAATACTTTGACACATCTTTCTTCTCTTTCTCCTCTTTCTCTCTTTCCAACTGTCTGTCTGCAGATAACTTTTACTTTCAGGATTTCTTACAAGGCCCTAATTCTTTTTCCCAGTCAGTTCACAGCGTGCTTTTTTCATTTAGCCTTGCTTTGGAAGACATCCCTTTGTCATTACTATGCTTGTTATGATGAAGATAAGGCAAAATACTCTACTAAGAGAAGTTAGAACTAATTGGTGATTTTTAGCTCTATTTTTTTAAACAAAAGAGAAAATAACTGAAGAACAACAAACACCCAGGAAACTTCACAAATGGAAGAAACAAAATGAAGCTTCTACTGTTTCATTCTCCTAGGATCTGCAGCTTTGATGTTACATGAGGATTACCTGGGTTCTTTTGTCCCAATTACTGAGAGCAAAGTTGAAGAACTTCAGTATGCATTAAGTCTACCAACTTTGATGTTATGTTGAACATTCCTGACTCAAAATTGTGTTGTCAGAATTGGCCTAGAATAACTGGATGCACATCAAAATACTCAGAATATAAACAATGCAACATCAAAGTATATATGATGATGTTATTTTCAAGACCAAATAAAACAACAGTTAGAAGTGTTGATCAACTAGTTACCACGGGATTTTGTGACAAAATTGCAGAAGCCATCTCTTTGCTTCTGTCTTAGCTGGATTGGTACTGTTATCACCCCATTCAAAATACTAACATGTAACAGGAATATTTTGCAGGCAGGATACAGGAAGGGACTTAGGCATTGGGACACAGATACTGAGATGTCTAAAATTTGGATTTTGAGTTGTGGGAATGGAGTGGAGAAGCAAGTCCTCTAATTTGCATGCACATCAACTGGCACAGCAAGAGGTGGAACTTAAATTCTTAATTTCTTTCTCCATTTACTAGGGTATGAAACCTGAATCCAGAACCTGGGAAGTGTTCCTGTGTCATCATCACCTTGGATAAAATCAAGACTTCTCATGCCTGGTAATGCCAGTAAGGTTGCATATTATTTCTGTTAAATTATTATATGCTGTGAAGTATTCAATAAATTCTGATTTACCTTCTGATTTCAATTAACTTTAGAGTTCAGAACTATGACTGAGTAAAAAAGAAATATCTCTTGTTTTTTGGTATTTTTTAGAGCAACCTATTTTGTCAGAACAAATGTTCCAGCTTTCATACACACATGCTGCTTGATTTCAGCTTTCTGCGTGAATTTATTTTCTTTTTAACTTTAGATATTTACTGTGAATTGATTCAGTACATGTTGCACCAAGCAATATAAATCTTGAAAAATCTTTAGAAAACTCAGACTTTAACTGGACAGAGCCTGGTGTTTTTTGAAGTACAGTTTTGAAGATGTGGTGCTTATGGACATGATTTAGCAGTGGTTAATGGTTGTACATACAGAATTTAAAGATCTTTTTCAGTGTAAATGATTCTGTGATTCTATGATCAACTTCTTTAGCAAGCTAAGTTGTCCCATTTTAATCAAAAGCTGGAAAATCTTAGAATTAATGAAAAAATTGTAAAAAAATTAATGTCTCATGCTCATTAAATTGTGTTTTGCATAAAAAATAGTTTCACTTTCTGTAATCTTACAATATGTACTTAAAGAAGGCTGAGTACAGCTAAGGAGGACTTGCATTGCTTGGCGGACTCCTGATTTCTGACAGTAAATGAGAAAACATCATTAAGACCCTAAAATTACATTATAATATGTCTTATGTAGCCATTTACATTTTCATTCAAATTCTGTCTAATAACTAGCATTTTTCTGAGACTGGCTAAGAATTACTGGCATATGGATTAAAGTGGTTTCGTCTAGCATACCACTTCTGAAAGTGGACCATATCAGATTCTTGACACAAGCACAGGAGGAATATTATACAAAATTATGGAAATTTTCTCTATATGCTTTCTTATTTTATTTAGCCTGCTCTATTAGAATTTAGGTTTTGAGCTAAAGCAAAAGTATTTTGAAAATCTGGCAAATATTTTGAAAATAAGTAATTCTCATAAATGGGTCTAGCTGCTTCACTTCCAAAGCTATCTGGAGTGCAGCTGAAGATTTTTTCCCTCTGCTTGTCTGGACTTTTTCTGTGCTTACTGCATCCAAAGTAGTTAACAGAGACCTGATGGGTTTGTTGCTTCAAACCATTGCTGTTACTGGCACTTTTCCCTGGGTTTCTTTAGAAAAGAGTAAAAATCAGATAGTGAAAAAAATAGTTACGTCTATTCTTATAATTCTGTGTCTTAGTTTTAATAACCTTGTTTTATCTTACTGTAGTTTTACTCAAACTTCTGTGCTCTGCTCCATTTATAATGGAGCCTCTAAAATAAGTTCTGAAGAGGGATTTAGTTTTTTTAATCACAGAAACATAAAATGTCTTGGGTTGGAAGAGACCTTAACCTTAGTTCTAGTCCCCTGCCATGGACATGGATGCTTCCCACTAGACAAGGTTGCTCAAAGCCCGATCCAACCTGGCCTTGAATGCTTCCAGTGTGTGGTGTGGGGCATCCAGAGCTTCTCTGGCAACTGATGCCAGTGCCTCACAGTAAAGAATTTATTTCTGATAGCCAATCTAAAGCATCTAAAGCTACTCTTCTCAAAGTCATTACCCCTTATAAAAGGTCCCTCTCCAGCTCTTTTGTAGTCCCCTTCAGGTACTGAAAGACTTCATAAGGTCTCCCTGGAGCCTTCTCTTCTCCAGGCTGAAAAATCCCAATTTTCTCAGCCTTTCCTGACATGTTTTTAGGGAGTTGTCCAAGCCAAACTCCTGCTCAAATCATGGATCACTGCAATGTTACATCTGGTTTTGCAGGACTGCTTCCAGCTGAGGATTGAACATTTCCAAGGATGGAGGTCCCACAACCAGTAACTGACCACTGTCTTTGGAATTTTAAAAATAAAAATTTATTATATTCACTCTTTATCCTAACTCCCTCTTTCTTATACACATGTCAGCTCTTTGATAGAAATTAATGTGGCCTAAATTCTATCTCTGTCCCCATTCATGGTTTTTCCTATTGTCTGGCTGCAGGCTTTCAGAGGCACATTGTCAATAGGGAACAGCAGGGGCTGGTCCTTGGTTGAAATGTAGGGCACCTGAATCTAGACTTTTGACTCTGTCATACACAGCTGCAATTTTCTACCTTCCTGCTAAATACCAAGCACTTTGTTTCCTGTCACATAAATCAGACAGAGCCAGATTTTCCTATTCTAGCTGGGTTTGTGTGCCTTCCTCCTCACTGGGTGCCTTCCAGGAGTACATTAATCAATGTGACTCAGGGCTGTCTCTGGTGTTTTTGCTGTTTTCAGTCAGCTTCTCCTCAGAGGCTATGGCCTGGCCACCTTACAAGGAGCACAGCTTTTCTCGGCCTTTCCCAGTTGTACGACGAAGGGAACATTGAGAGAGAGGATGAAGTTCTTTCAAGAGTGATGAGACTTTTTTATTTCAGTGAGAGATGAGACTTTTTTATTTGAGGCAACTCTTTAGTTTGATCTACTCCTGTCATTTTCAGTGTGAATTTCTGGGTTTGCGTTATCTGCTAGAATGTCAGATCATTGTGATGGAAGCCAGATACTGAGAGAGCTACATACATATATGCAGGAGTAAGGGCATTTAATTGAGACCAGCATAAAACTAATGTTGTGGTAATATTTAAAAATGGTAAATGGGACAACCCAAATAATTATAGTCCTGTCAGGCTGACATCGATCCTTGGTGAAATAAGGGAACATCTGATATAGGGCTCAGTTAGGAAAGAGCTGAAGGATGGAATTAATGCCAATCAACATAAGTTTATGGAAAATAGATCCTGTCAAACTAAGCTGATATTTTTTTTATATTACAAGCTATTTTTTAAAGTAATTGTATTGATGTACCATACTCTGCAAGCTATTTGACTTGATAGTGCATAACGCTTTCATTAAGAAACTAGAAAGATATAAAATGCACATGACACACATTAAATGGATTGTAACCTTTTCTTAATGATGGACGATATGATCTAATTGTAGATGCACTGTCACCCTATGGTAGCATTTTTCAGAATATTTGGTCCTCAACCTCATGTAATTCAACACTTTTCCTGCATCTTAGAAGAAGTACAAGATTATCACTGATGAAGTTTACAAATGATCAAAGCAAATTTTACTGGTGCGGAGCATAGTTCACTTTTCCAGTGAATCTGTGAATGTTTGATGAACTGAACACAAATCCGGTCTAAGACCAGCTGTGAAGTCCAACAGCTAAGAAGAAAGCGTTTACAGTAATACTATTTTTGTATATTTAACGGTCAAAAGCTTTAGAGAAAGAATAAAGTAGATGTAATAACCTTTAGTAGGTCAAAAAATGCAGTTAAAAATGTGGCCTATCTCCCTAGCTAGATGTGCATCTTCACTTCATCTAGACCATACAGTTTAATAAAGAAATTTGCTGTTATTCTTGATCTTTCCTTGCAAAGAATGCGGGCCATATGAAGTTAAAGATTATCTCAGAGCACATCATCTTTGAAAAGGCCAGAAGGTAAATCAGTAGTTAATCTGTGGTTAATTAATCCATCACAGTCTGGTTAAGTGAGTTAATCTAATTCTCAAGTATATAAGCAAGAGAGTCCTGTGTTGCTATTCCAGCAGTTAATTGTTATTGGTTTTGAAAAATATGTTGAAAATTTAGGGTGAAATAAGGTACAGGAACATTTTTGTGTGGAAAAGCCCAGCTAGGGCTTGGATGACCATTTCTTATACAGACTGGATGACTTTCTAATGCAGATCCCTGAGAAACAGAAACTCACTCAGGGCAGTTATATACTTATTTCTTACTACACACCTTCTTAAAAACCTTTCTCACTCTTCATGAAACCCCAATATGTCAAACTGTTTTCCATCTTTTCCCAGGAGAGAATGTTACAGACTGGTATTAGGTTTTCTTCCTTTTATTTACTGACTGTCCCAAATCTTCATGCTGTGATTTCCATCAAAACCATCCCCGAGTAGCACTTTTTCCCCTTTGTCCCCAAAAGTACATGTTCTTTTGTAGCCTTCATCAGCGTTTGGTAGTCACCACTGGTACTGTGGCTTCCCCTCAGTACATCCCTTCTTAGTAACCAAGGTTTTACCTGTGACATCTGAAACCCTTCACAGACATTTTGTAACCTGTCATGCCAGGACCCTTGCAGCACAAGCTAGTGTTTATGCAGCATGGCAGTGAAGTAAATCAGAATATATTGCAATATCTGATCTTAAGAGATGCTACCACATGTGTGCCTCAAACCAAAACTTTGAAGAAGCCTTTAAAAATTTTTTTAGACCTGGGTGAATCAACTGACTACTGAATATTTCTATTACTTTGGCATTTCATCAATGTTTCTCTAAGGATTTGTCTGCAGTTGCAAGTTAATTCGAGCTAAGGTGGGCTGTGAATTTAAAATGAAACCACCACTCTTGAGTAAATGCACATACTCCTCTGCTGAAAAAACAGTGATATACTCTTATTTAGTACATCCATCCAGAAAGTTTCCTCTTTTCCATCTGAAAAAAATTCAATAAGGCATTTCAACAGCTATGGTGTTTGGCAGCAAGAGAATGATTTTGGTCTAGTTTCATGAGCAAAAAAGCACTTTTTTTACTTCAAAGTTCAAATCTATCTACTGGGCCTATCTCTTCTCAGTTCCGCATTGTCTTCCAGTCCCACTGGAGGTTTCTCCAGAGCCACTGGTCAAGTGATTTTCTCTTACAGTAAACAGTAAGAGCTCTAGGAGATACCTTTTGAAAATACTCTAGCAAGTCCCTTTTTAGCTTCTCTAGCAGCATTTGCTACTGAGATCCAGGGAGCTTCTACTTTTCCATCCTGCTTTATGCCTTCTATTGTAAGAATGTTTCCCCTAGGATAATTTCCCAGTCTTTTGTTGCACTGAGTTTTCACATGTTTCAAAGACTTTTTTTGGGAAGACTTTCCCCAGGTAAGTGCATACTATTTTGTTTTCCCTCACTTGCATATCTGAATTTCCTCAGACTTAATTTATTCTCATGCTCCTCATCTCCTACCCTTCCCTGGGGCTAATTTTCTTTCAAAGTTTATGGACTGGAGTTAGCTCTCTTTTTCTGTATATGGACTAGTTTTGAACTTATGATATTTTTTGTTATAATTGCCCCATGGAGCAATTTTTCAACATGAAGTACAGATCATCAGTGTGTGTCAGATATCAGGCTTTCAAAACTCAGAGTAAAATTGTATAAATTGTGTCTAAGTATTATAATTGTGCCCAAAGGCCAAAGAGATAAAAAACCAGACTGGTGTTGTGTAAATGGATGGATAATAATTGCTTGTGTCCCAGAGGTCTTACAATCCAAAATTTTTTCTTGTCTTTTAACTTAATTGGAAATAATTAATATTTATCACTTTTATCAACAAAATCCCAGACTGGGATCTGTTTTCTCCACCCCACTTCCCCTTCTACATTCCTGTCTGCTTATTCAGTCCACTTGAGAAATAGTAGGTAGAAATAGTGCTTTAATCAGCCATTTTAGGGCACACTAAAGAGTACTTCTGACTGGGAATGGTAATGACTATCAGATTCAAATATCTATTACCTGCTACAGAGCAATGAGGCTGATGAAGTTTATGCAGGTACTGCAGATGTATTTGAGATTATCCAAGTTCAATTGAGTGAAAGGGGCTATGGGTGATTTGCCCACTTAAGCAAAGAAGCAATTTTTGCTCTTCCTGTGTCTAAGGACTCCTTGGAACTAAATTAGCACTTGTATTTTGGGTTGAATTAAAAGTAATGTTTTTAGTAAAATTATTTCTTCAATATCCATCCAGTATTATAGCTATTATAATGATGATAAGAACTTCTACCCAGTGAGATGAACTTCCACAGATCTATAGTAGTCTTTTTTGTGTGTGTGCTCTTGCAATATGCTCTCCATCTAGAGAGAAGCCATTGTAAAATATCCCATCCTGCAAAGCATCATCCTTGGGTTGACTGGATCAGGCCAGAGCAAGGTTTTTTAGAAGCTAAAACTGAGCTATGGTAATACAAGGCAGAAATGAGGGGAGTGCTTGTCTGATGGTGCTACAATTCCATGTTCCCTGTCTGCTGGGATTGTTCTGATAGAGCAGGTCACAAGCCTACATTTCACTAATGAGGTTAATCAAGACCCTGGGAAATGGGCACAGACACTGCTTTTGGGGTTGGGCTATACTCATGGGGTCTGGTAACAAACCTCTGCAGTGACACTTGCAAAACTCCTCTGGCAAATCACAGATCACAGACCATTTATTTCTATCCTTTTTAATGAATCTATGAAGGACTCAGATTCTTTAAGAATTATTTTAGTGAAGAAAAAGGTGCATTTCTACTTCTACAACAAAAGGTTGCAGTTCCCAAACATGCTATTTAACTTTTTGTTCTTGCTAACTCATCATCAAGTTATTTTAATAATGATAAAATTATTCAGCCTTTAAAGAAAGAGGAAAACAATCAATGCTGGACTGTATTGGTAGATTGTGTTCCTTCCTTCAGTAATAAATTGCTTAAAATGAAAGACATATCCTCTTATCTTAATTTTAACAATCTTAACTATTTTTTAGGAGTCCTATACTTTTCTACCATTTCTCTCCACTTTTCTACTGTGGAAATTAAAGAATTAAAGGAATTAAAGAAAGAGGCACAGTTTTTAAGGTGTTGCCAGTGTTCTGAGTTTTCAGTGAAGGCTAATGTAATGTTATTTGTTAGATTACCTTGATGTGTAGCAGTTCAGATCCTTCAGTCTTCTAAAGAAACAAAATACTAAAAATCCAATAGATATGGGTTTGTGGTGGAAATTCTGTATAATTTATAAAAACTTCTTTATGCTTCTATGGAACCGCCCAAGTTCCTATGGGATCAAGAATTTTGAACTAAGGGTGGAAATTGTGAAATATATTTCTCCTTGTGCTGGAGCAGGAGTATTGCTAGAAAAATATTTCACCTTGTGGCTTGGAAAATGTGATTAATTGTCAAATGAGAATCATCAAAAAATTGTCAAATGACATTAATCATCAAAAAATTGGATTGTGTATGAGAAAATCCACCCTAGATATAAATGAAAATGTATAAAAATCTTGCTATGCAAACCCAATAGAGGAAGACAGAAGAAATGGCCTGGTAGGGGGTTTTAATAGGACTTCATTGTGCAGATGTGGAAGGATGGATGAGAGATCAAATGACATTAATGGAGCCTCTTGCCCTTGCTAAGGAACAGCCTGAGTGGTGCAGTCCTGTGCTGGCAAACATTTGTGTTGCTTGCTGGTGCAGATGATGTCAGCTCACCTGCATGCAGCCTGGTTCTGGAACTACTGGCAGCCTCCACAGTGTGAGTAAAACAGGCTAAAGATCAGATAATTGCCAGCACAGCTTCCACATGCACAGATATATTCCCTCAACCCTTAAAACAGAGTGGCTGTGGCCAAGCTTCAGTTTGGGGCTGTTCCCTGGGCTGCACTGGCCTAAGCATTGTCCTGAGAAAGTCTGACAAGCTCTCGAGGTTTGTGGCAGTGAATATTTCAGTGAGGCATCCATGGAGTGAAGCTGATTCTGCATTAAGCGTTTCCCAGCTCACTTTCAATGGCAGGCAAATTCAGAATAAGCAGAGTTTGTCAGTAGGTAAATTATAAACAGAAAAAAGGACTACATTTGTCAAATTTGTGATTTTCTACCGATTCCTCACTCGTCTCCAATGTTCAGTTATATCCCAGCTGTCCTGAGGATTAATTAGTTAATATTTATGGAGCACTGTGAAAATGAGGCCTGCTAGAATGGTGCTAAATGTTTTATTTACATGGTTTATAAACAGCAGCCAGCCGGTCCCACATGGGGTTCAGCCCATCACGGTGTTCACAAATTTCCACTGCAGGTTGAATCAGGATGGCTTTTATCATGATGTAATGTATTTTTATTGCTGTAGTAGAGCAAATGTATCCTTTAAATTATGTGATTAGTTTCAGTACAGCTCACTCTCCAGAATAGCTATCATAAAGCGTGAGACTTTGAAAGCATTGCCAAATTTATATTTAGACTTCAGTGTATGATTTCATGTCAAAAATTTATGCACAACCTCATTTGTCAGGCAGCATTATTGATTTTATAATGTGTAATGTTTTTCTTATTGAAAAAGTGTTCCCAGGCCTGAGCTTATTAACACAGTGTTGATTACTCTTTGGGGGCAAGCAAGTGGTTTTTCCATTTATTAAAGATGATAAGAAACGGGAAATCATGGTTTTTATATACACATTATTTGAATGAAAATGATGGTTACTGATTAAATAATATGAGGCTTGAAAATTAAAGTATAACACAATGCTTTCCCTTTATAAAGTTGTGCAAGTTACTAGAAACCCTGTCTTTAAGAGACATATTAGAAGTGTTATCTTTCCCTCTTTTTTTATTGTGAACAAAGTTTGCACCAAAGCACAAAGTTGTATATTTTTTTTATCAATGCCTGCATCAACTAAAGTAACTAGACTCTGCTTGAGATAATATGAATATGAATTCATATGAGATAATATGAATATGCACAATATGGGCATAATCATGCCCATATTGTGCATATTCAAACATGCCAGAGGATTACAGGTCTTGTCAGGAATAAACATCAAGAGTGCAGATGACTGCTAAGAAACCTAAACCTGAAGCTTTTTGGGGGAGGTGAGGAATGTTGCATTCAGTTTGGGTTTGTTTTATTTTTCCTTTTCTTAAAGACAGTAATAGGATTTAGATACCCAATTTTTAATTTTTTTTTTCATTTTGATTAAAATCGCAGTTAAAGTGCTTAGTAAATAAATAAAGAAACAATCAAACTTCTCTCTTTACCAGCACTTCCTGTAGGATTATAATGATAAAATCTGTATAATGCTGTAGTAGTGTAATGTGGCATATTTAATCAATGAGGTAAAGATCAAGCTTCTGGCCTTATTGAAATATTTCTAAACTCCACTGACTTCAATATGTCCAAGACTTCATTAGTTATTTCCCATGACACTGCTCAGCAGGTACTCAGTCCTTGTACCTTGATGCGTGCTCAGTTCTCACTTCCTCAAATGATGATTTAGATAGAAGAGATGCTCAGTTCATATTTTTCCCTAAAAGCTGTCTTATTTGCACATTCTGGTTTTCACTAGGGATATTGCTGGCAGGAGCTCCCCTTATGTTGTGTAAACACATAAATAAACTTTGCAGCAATTAATATTGGTCCACTTTCAAGACTATCCCCACATCTCCACTCCTTTGGAATCCATTATCAACTTTTTCATTATTAACATACCTCTCAATTTGGCTTTATAGATTGCCTATAAACTCCTTCTATTATGCCATGTTCATGTTTATATCCCAAGTCTTTCTCTGCCTCCCAGAGGAGTCTGGGGAAATACGTGTTACTTACAAAACATGAAGCACTGGGCTGTTATGTTGCTGGGTTGATAGTGGCTGAATAGGCAACTTAGAAGTAATTCTTCATGTCCTCTCCTCCTTGAGAGCTCAGAGTCTTGCTCTCCTCTGGAGATTCAGTGGCAGATGGTGGTAAAGTTGAAATTAGCTGAAATCTTGCACTCTTCCAATTATTATGTTCCTCCATGGAATGCAAAGCAAGAGTAGATATATTCTTTAAAGGAAACTGATATGGGTCTTGGGCAGGCACAGCAGGGAATTCATTGCAGTATATTCTGTTGAGTTTTCGGCCTCCTCTCCTCCTTGAGTCCACTTGGATTTTTAATTATCTTTCAGATCCTCTTTTCATTTTGCT
This sequence comes from Ammospiza nelsoni, assembly GCF_027579445.1. Taxonomy (NCBI): domain Eukaryota; kingdom Metazoa; phylum Chordata; class Aves; order Passeriformes; family Passerellidae; genus Ammospiza; species Ammospiza nelsoni. The sequence goes on from NC_080635.1 coordinate 72,849,683, forward strand.
TGCTTAGAAATGCAGAATAAAGCCTACCCCCTGTTTTCCATCCAATTCACTCACAGTCTTCTGTCGCAATTATTGTACTATAATCCTCTCTCTCCATTTTAATCCTTTTCCATAGTCAGTTTATTTCAGAATTAGGGTTCTTATCCTTTGATCTATTAATTTAGAGTTTAACCTTATGCTCTCTTTCTGCTTTTTATTTGGGGCATTGAGGGTTGTTTAAGTGGGAAAAAAAGCAGAGCAGGGCCTTCTTATTAGACATTAAGGATCCCTTAAAGAAGGCATTAGGGGAGTCCTCCTAAGGGATGGCTACTGGGAGAAAAATGCAATTTGGATTTGGATCTGAAAGCTAAGCAGGGTGGGGAAGCTAGAAATGAAAGATCTGGGCACCATTACTCTGATGTTCTTTCACTGATTGAAACATCTTATGGTTTAATTTGCTGACTAACTTCAAATAAAGTACAGCTGATGTATTTTTGAAAAGTAAAAATCCCCCCTCCTCAATACATACACCTGCACACACACATACACACACACACACACATCCTATAAATGGTTTTGATTTTTTTTCCAAAATGAATATCTTGCCTTTGGTATGAAATGCTTGAGAATAAAAAAAAAAAAAAAAAAAAAAAAAAAAAAAAAAAAAAAAAAAAGACAATAAACCACTAAACCACCTTTTTTTTTTCCCCCAAAAAAGTCAAGAAATACTTGAATACTTGGGAATGAAGTGAAACTTTAAATTGAATGAAACTTTTTCTTTCAAGTTGAAAAATCTATTTGTTGCAGGAGCCCGTTCGTGTATTGGAGGTAGCAACCTTAACGGCAATATTGTTTAATAGAAAATGGGAGAACACACAAAAAGGGAAAGACAGAATGCTTGCCTGAGTGGACAAGACAGAGAGAGCATTGCACAATTAAATAGGTGGGCCCAGCACAAGTACTGAGCCATTCCAGAAATTTGTAGCTATTTTTCCTCATATTCTTTTAGGTACTGCTGTATGTCTCATCTTTTGTGGGAAAAGGGGAAAGGAGAGAGGTTGGAATCAAGGAACTCATTCACATTTGGATTGGCAGAAATGTCCATGGGGAAAGAGCTTCAGGAGCCCTGAGGTGAAATAGTTCTTTAGCTTCATACTTCCTACATAACTGCAAGGAAGCATGCCCATGATTCAATTCCTCTCCTGCAAAATGGGAATAATACATCTCTTGCTCAGAGAGGGGCTACAAAAGGTAAACCCAACAGTAGAAATAAGGCTTTGCAATGAGAGACGCCACTAAAACAATCTGCTCAGATTCTTAACCCCACTTGGACTCAACCACAAGCTCTTCAGGGTGTGGGGTCTTCTCACAGCAGTGTACAGGTACAATGCTGAAGACTCAGTCATGTTAATTAAGGGTTTTAAAAATAAATAGTAAAATAGAAAAGAAAAAGAAAAAGGAAAGACTGCAAAGATTGCATGAAAATGAGAGCAACAGCTTCTTTGGAGTCTCTACAATCTGTCATGTAAATAGAAAAGATTCAGACATCTGCAAAGTACTTCTTGTACATATGGGGACACATTTCAGATTGTCTATCCTGCACCCAAAACATTGCACTGTGTTCTTTTGCATATTTGCGGGTTTGCAGCAACGGAAAGTGAGAAAAACTGCAGTCACCACCCCCAATTTGTCTGCACAAATTAAGTGTATTTCAAGGTCTGCCCTTAGTGTCTTAATTTTTTGTCCACCTGACACACAACATTCTAAAAATGTTTGCCTAGAGGAGAGCAACATTTACCCCTCTCTAAAGGGAAAACACAGTTTGAAAAAATTTCAGAGAAAAAAAAATCTGTTTCAAAAACAGGTCTTTGCAGGCTGTGACTTTTGCCGAGGGGAAAAATAAAAAAACCCATGCATTTACTTATCCAGATAAAAATAGTGCCATTTCCAAAAATGTAAAATCTATAAAAAATGAAAGTGTAAGAACAGGATCAAATCCTTTTAAGTCACATCTTCTAATCTGAAAAATGTTGCAGCTTAATTTTAAAATGCTTTGCCTGTAGTGAATTGTAAATATTTTAAATAACCACAGACTATTCTAGTAACATCTCTTAATTAGCTGGTGCATTCTTACAAATCACAAATGTCTGAAAATTCTGATGCTGTGATGACTGATGATACTACTATATGTATATATGAAAATTTATTGTCAGATTGTAGCCTCATGCTCTCTGGTGTGAAATTTTGCTGTAGTGATGCCAGTGGCCAACACACAGTAAAAGCGACCTCTATTTATCTGGACACAAACTGCATATTGTTTTACATATTTTTTTCAAAGTTTCCATAAAAATTAAAGCAAGTCCCCAGACTTCAAGTGCTTGAGAACTGGCAGCAAAGACAGAGGATTCTGCTAAGTCTAAAGCCAGCTGTGGCTTTTAGTTTTGGGCCAGGTTGTCTTCATGGGCACAAGGAGGCATTGCTCTGAATAGCACTTGCTTTTTCTACTCTGAAAATGTTGGTGGTCTGCTGAGTTCCTGCATATTGTTCTGTGACTAAGGGAACATTACTGGTGCATACACCTCTTCTTTAGAGCATATAGACACTCAAGGAGACAGGAAAATATGTCCTGTGGTCTAGCCCAGTATTAATATGTCTGCTTTTTTAAAAGGTCAACATGTTTTAACAAAAAATTCTGTGCAAGAGAAGTTTTTGAAATCTAATTTTGATTCTCTTAACCCCCCTGAAAAGTAGTAGAGGTATAAATATTAAACATCCCATTTCTTTTACAGCTTGGATTGATTGGGAGTGGAATTCTGAGGGCCAGTGTGATTCATTCCACAAAACCAAAGAAAATCCCTCTGTGATAGAATAATAGAGTACAACAGGACAGATTAGAACACATTTCATCACAGGTACCAGCCCAAAACCTAAATTGCTATGGTGTTAGGATTCAGACACTTGTTCTGCCCAGGGAAGAACCGTGGATTTGTCCTCAGAGATAATGATTTCTTCTCCTTACTTTAACCTTTCATTGTTATGCTTTCCAGTGATATATTATACTTAGACCTTGGTTTTGCATCTGAGATCCACATAAACAAAATTCCTCAGTGGAGATCCTTTAGGCTCAAAAATGTGTTGTGTGGGTTTGATTGTGAACTAGGAGCTAATACTGAAAAGAGTGCTTCCTAGAATGATTGTAAACCTGAATGCTGAGTTGGTTCATTCTTTGATAAAGGATGTATTTGGTCAAAAAAGGGAACGATGCATTTTTCAGCAAGTACTAATACTTTTTGATCTTTTTTTTTTGTGCTTGTTTGTTGACAAAAAAAAAAAAAAAGGCTTTGATGGCTTAGAGGCTTTGAGTGGAGAGTAATTTAACAGTATTTGTCCTATCAAGTTATGAGAGTCTCAGGATCAGGTTGCATGCCAGGGCAGCAGTGAAATTGCTCTAATGAATACACTTATTCATCTGTGGGCTTTATTGTACAACCAAATGGTAATTGTCTGACTTCCAGAGATTGTCTGACAGACTGAGTTGTTTGAAAATGTGCTTTTCCCTCTTTTATTTCCAAATTTCTTGTCGTGAACATTTTTTATTTTCAGCTGCTTCTATGACAAAGGCTGGGGGGAAGGCTGAGGTACTTAATGCCTTCTTTGCGTCGATCTTTAACAGTAAGACCAGATATTCTTCAGATACCCAGCCCCTGAGCTGGGAAATGGGGACAGGGAGCAGAATACAGCTCCATACTTCAAGGGGGAAATGGTCAGTGGCCACCACCTAGACACAAACCTAGACACAAACCTAGACACATGGTCCCAGATGGGACCCACCCAATGGTGCTGACAGAGCTGTGGGAAGAGCTCGCCAGGCCACTCTCCTTCATTTGACATCATTGCTAGTTAACTGGGGAGAGCCCACTTTACTGCAGTTTAGCCAGTGTGATGCCCATTTATATAAAGGGACACAGGCCTGTCAACATGACCTTGGTCCTGGGAAAGATCTATGAGCAGATGACCTTGAGTGTCATCATGCAACATGTACAAGGCTACTGGGGAACCAGGCCCAGACAGCCTGGGTTTCTGAAAGACAGGCCCTGCTTGGTCAACCTGATCTTCTATGATAAGGTCACCTCTTGGTGTGTGAGAGAAAGACTGTAGATCTTGTCTACCTGAACATTTCTGAAGGCTTTTAAATCATTTCCCACAGCATTTTCCTAGAGAAACTGGCTGTTCATACACTGTTCACTGGGTAAAAAGCTGTCTGAGTAGTTGGGCCCAGGGTGGTGGGAATCTCATCCAGCTGGTGGATAGTCAGTAGTGGGGTTCTCCAGGACTCAGTACTGGGGCCAGTCCTGTTTTATATCTTGAGGAGATCAAGGGCATCCTTAGTCAATTTTCCAATGACACCAAACTCTGTATGAGGTTTAACAGGTAAACTGCCAGGTCCTGCACTGGGGTCACAACAAGCACAGGCAATGCTACAGGCCCAGGAAGAGTGGTTGGAAAATGCCTGGCAGGAACAGACCTGTAGGTGCTGGTCAACAGCAACTGGACAGGAGCAGCATGTGCCCAGGTGGCCAAGAAAGCCAATGGCATCATGGCTTGTATTAGACATAGTATAACCTACGGGGTTAGGGCAGTGATTGTCCTCTGTCTGTCAGGGGAGATGTTTTCACTCTCTAAAACTACCTAAAAAGAGATTCCAGCAAGGTGGGGATGTTCTTTTTTCCCGTGTAACAAGATATAGGGTGAGAGGAAATAGCCTCAAGTGGGGCCAGGGAGGTTTAAATTGGATATTAGAAAAAATTTCTTATGGAAAAGTTCTCTGGCATTTGAAGACTGCCCAGGGAAGTGGTTGTCGCCACCCCTGTAGGTATTAAAAGATGTGTCAATGTGTTGCATGGCTTAGTGGTAGACTTGGTAGTGTTGGGTTAATTGTTGAGCTCAGTGATCCTCAAGGTGTTTTCCAAATGAAAAAATTCTAAGATATATGTTCCTAAATCTCTGTGTCCTAGAAATCTTTTCTTACTTTAAATGAGTACATTTTGAATATTTATTTACTTGAGACATCTGAAAGTAATGTACAAAGATAAAGAAATATTGTTCATACTGCAATTTGTTATACCCAAGGAAAAAACAACCCTTGTAAATCTTGAATGGTTTTACATACTACGGCTTATCTGTCGGGGAAAAAAAAAGATCTGACTAATAGTAGGCAGGGAAGAATTAAAAAACAATTACACACAGAACATTTTTCACTATTGCTCATTATGTGTGTTTATGTGACATGTTTAAAACAAACACAAGATGATTCAAGGTGTTATTCTGCCAAGTTATATTCCTGTTAAAATGCATGAATGGTCACCTTCATCTAAACTAATGGGAAAGGACATATGAAATCACTCCAAATTTAGAGTATATCTAAGGTTTATGTATGTCTGTGTATATGAATGTAACAAAAGATATAGTATCTCTGTCTCACATACCCATAAAACCCTCACAATACACATACTTATGTAGCTATACATGCCTACACAGCTTCATACAGAAGGTAATTTATATTAATGAAAACTTTTTCAATGTAGCCAAATAACGTTTTCTACTAAGGAATATGGTAAAACATGGCATAAATGGTATGATACAACATTGCAAGATTGGTGGCCCTTAATAGTTTTTCTCTCCAATTATTATGTCTGCAGAATAGTTTGTTCTTCTAAAGATTTAGTGTCCCTGGCCAGCCTGTGAGGAAGGAAATTGCATGTTGATAATGTGGTTTGGGGGCTGAGATGACTTGCTTAAAATTTGGATTCAAGTCACCTTTTATTTTTCATGTTATTGCCCATCAGAAAGGTGTTACAATAATACCTGTAAATCACATGAAAATAAATACTAAGATGGAAATGAAAGATTTCACGTGTCTCTACCATTCTTTACCCTTCACTGCACCTACACAGTACTTAGAAGCATTTAATACTAATTAAAATGAGGATTGAACACAGTGATCTGAGAAAGAAAGAAAGAAAGAGTTTCAGTCACATTCTTTTTTTGATTTCTCAGTGAATCTCTGTAAGGTCTGTCCTTCCTAGAAATATAATGGAGGGGTAGCTGTATTGCTCTGGGATTGGTAATATGATGTAGAGTCTTTTATTTCTGCATTGTCAGTACAATGCCAGTCTAAGTCTGTGACTAAAAGTTGTTACCATCTGATGGCTCTTCAATGGGCTATTGGAAATGAGTTTCATGGTTCCAGTTTCCAGCAGTGAGGCATCCACATCAGAAAAGCCATCATTGCACTTGGCAGTACTAATTGGCACCCTTGTCACCAGCCAAGGACTATAATGGGCTGATGGTAGTCCCTTCAGATCAGAGCTTAGGAACATTGCTGTTGAAGCTTTTATTCCTGCTCCCTGTGCAGTACATTTTTTGTGGACAGAGAGAGACATTTCCAGAACTGTCAGTCTGATACTTTTTTCCACAAGTTACTATACTGTAATAAAAAACATTTTGTCAGAAATTTTTTGCAGAGATTTACAGTGTTCCTCTGTTTTAAATAATTCTTTTCAACAAAGATATTTAGAGCATATTAGGATATGTATATGTTATATGTAACACGTATATGTTAATAGTTTTGGAGAATATAATTAAAATCATCCACTATCTTGGGTACCCATGTTGCTTCCACAGTGTCACAGAATTTTTTCTTCTTAATATATTCTTGCTGTAGCCTTTTAAGGTGAGAACACCTAGTCTTGTCATTTCAGAAAAGTGAATTAAGGGATGTAGACAGATATCTTTTTCCAATTCCAAATGTGCTGGTTTGTAGAAATCTCTGTCCTCAGCTGCCCTCCTCCTAGAAGTTACTGACTCCTCCGCTGCTCTGACAGAGCAGTTTATATGAATGTCCCCCATGTTGCTCCAGGGAAAATCAGACTAACTCTTTCAGACCACACAATTATTCTATTACAAGTAGCCTTGCAAATTTTGCCTGGAGGCACTTGGAGAAATTTCATACAAGTTTTCACCAGTGTTTATACAAGCTCAGTTCTCGTAGTGTACAACAACGAGGCCATAATTTCCTCTTCTGACAAAGATATGACCAAAAGAGAAAGGTTTTCCAGGCTGGAGGTACAAGAAACCTTGCTAGTTCTTTAGGGCAAAAAACTAACTTAGGTAAGTGCTAGGCTAGCCAAATGACACCAGCATTCAGCTACCAGATCAATAGTTAAGAAGGATTAATTCTATTAACAGAGCCAAATTGCAGAGCCAAAATAAGGCCTAGTTCAGTGGAGCACATGTTTTCTTTAAAGATATTAATATTTTTTCAAAGGCAACAGAATAATTTACATATTGATTCTCAGGTTCTTCCTTCCACACCTTGATGAACTGAGCTTTATGGTAATAGCAGCATTTAAAAAACTTTGAAAAGGATTGAATGAACTTGGGACAAGGAGAGACAGAGAGCAAGAGAAAAAACAGCAAAGAAAGGGAAAGAGAAAGATGGAGATAAGAAAGAAAGGAAAAATAAAGACAAAGACTTAAATTTATATTCTTTTGCTAGAGCCAAATATAATTTAAGATTCTGCAACTTGTTTAAAAAATTACTTTTAACTTTTACTATTTTCCTGTGATCAGATCTGGAAGTGCCAAAATACTATGAGAAAAGCTGTTTTAATGTTAATTTTGTCCATGGACAGAAGCAAAAGTGTGAAAAATCTCACCACAAGCAATCTTTCACATTACATTTTCTTCTAGTTTGAAGTCTCAAGCAGTCAGAATTTACATTTGATTTTGGATCATAGTTGCAATTGAACCTGAACTTTGAACTACCTGAATTGAACTTTTCAGGTACTGTCATCACTAATTAAGAAAGCTGAATCTGTGTTTACATAACAATAAACAGCTATTGAGAGTTGCCTCTGAGAGGATATGAGATTCAATGAACTTCCATTATGTCAGTCCTTCAGCAAAGTGTGATAAATTAAATGGTAGAAGTCAATACCATGGCTCTGATCAGGGTGAAAATTTTGTGGTTATAATAAAGTCTTTTGAGTCTTGTGAGTTCTACACTCAAACTGCTCAGGTCCTTTTTCAGTGCTTATAACTGCGATAGCTGAACAATGCCATGATCTCCGCAAATCTTTTCCAGTCAGTGACATTCATGAAGAATGAATCTGACAGTTTGTATTCTAATAATTATTAGAATTAAAGACTAATTATAGATTTTTCTTATTAAGCAGTCTGTGTTATTAATGAGAATAGCAGCTGTGACAAAATTTATGAATTATCTGCACATTTATTTGAATAAAAAGAAAGAAAAGATGGCAAGGAACTTCTTGAAAACAGAGGAGCTTTCTGGTATCCATGGTTTTACAAAGTTGAGATGCTAGATATATGCTTCAAAGTATTATTTGTAAAGAAAACAAGATCTGTAATAACACAAAGTTCCTTAGAAAATTGAGAAGTCCCCTCTTATACTAACAAGGCTAAAGGAAAAAATTAAAAAGAGGCTCTCTTTTTCCAAAAGAGAATAATTAAGATTGTAAACTCTCTTTGTAACTAGGGGTAATGTCTGAATTAAAAAAATGCTAGAAATTGGTGTCTCCCTTTTAATAAGAAATACATAGTGCACTTGCAAGCCAGAATAACTATCTGTGCATCTAGATCTGTTTTTCCTGTAAATTCATCAGTTGAAGGACAATCAATCATTTTTTGTCATTCTGTGTCAGGTTCACTGCTGTTGCTGATCTGGATGGGCAGTTGTGCCTATATGTGTATATGTTTTGAAAAAGTGTAATGCATATATGATATAACTAGTGGGAATACAATTTGAACTGTGGCACCAGATAAACACCAGAGATGAGAATGGCTATTGTTAGAGAGGACATTAAACATAGGCATAAGGAAAATGTGGCTTGGAAATCCGACTTTAGATTTTGATGATTATTGGTGTTATTCTGTTATGCTATTCTGACACTGACAGTGATGTGTGGGGTTTTTTGGTAAACTAGGCAGTCTGGTCTTAATTTTTGCTTATGTTCTCTAGCTGAGTAGAGTTACTGCAAGATGATTGAAAAGCCACAGACGTGAATACATAGACTTACAGGAAAATAGCAAAGCCAGATATATGGACTTCATGTTCTTTAAGGTATTTATTTTCTGAATGCTGTGTGCTTGCTCAGACTTTATGTCTTTATGGAACAAGTATTTTACTGCAGAACACTCTGTTGAATTGTTGTGTATCTCTTCTCACATGAAAATCTCTGAAAACTGCAAGACTTGCGTTTTTGATAGAATTCTGGAGAGTATGATAGGACAGGAGAATCTGGGTGGATGATACTAATTTCAGAGATGGGGCATTGCCCTATTACAGCCACAGCTACTGCATCCTGTCTTACTCTGTGGTTAATGCAAGACAATTCAGGGCAGCTTATCTCAAGATTATTTGCCTTGAGTGCTTCATTTTCACAGTATTGTGAGAACAGCTTTTGTAAGAGGTGGATACTCCTATGTAAGGTGGGTTTTTCTTGTGTCAAAAGTCTCAGCAAATTTCTGGTGAGTATTCACCAGAAAGATTTGACAAGATCTCCAGTAATGACACCCTTCAAGGCTCTTTCCTGAAATAAAATCAGGTGTTGAACGTCATGGTCTAAATGTGTAATATAGGTATGTGTCTTTTACAGTGACTCATGAAGAATTATGCAAAGCCAACCATGGTTAAGGGAATCAATGAAATTACATGATTAGAAAGAAATCTTGTAAGCAATGGCATGGAATAGATTTGACTCCAGAGGGTGGAAATTCCAGGCATTTTCAGACAAAATGATCCCCTTCTTTTGGATGCTGCTCTGGTTGTGATGGTCAGATGCAGCACATTTTCAGAAAAAATAAGTTATTATTTCAGCAAAAGAGCAAGTGTCACAATGTGATTTCACTTTGTCCCAGATGAGCTGAAGATATGGAGGCACTAAACAGCTCTTCTGAGTGTTGAGCATCTGAAAATTGTAAAATGAGAAATTCTGAGCAGTATCTTTTCCCTTATTTCTGGAACTCGTGAAATTGTTCTGAAAAAGAAATACATACTTTTATAGTAGACTAGATAGTGATAAGCAGAAAGTTTTTGAAGAAAATAGCCCATTGGGAAGAAAGACTTAGATAACTCCAAAAGGTTTTTGTGGACCATCTTCTCTTTGCAGGGCAAACAAAATCCTGTGCGAAGAATCAAACATTTTTTCAAAATAAAACATAACCACTGCTAGAGAATGCACTTCTTATCTCTCCATTTACCAAGGATTTTCTTCTTTATTTTGCTTATAACTGCCTCACCTCTTTACTCCTTGTATTTGAACAGAAACATAAGCCAATGGATTTCCTTGAAGTATGTTCTGCAAGCACATTCTCGGGGACACTGCATGGACCTGTCACATGCTGATGAGGTGACCTGGGCAGAAGATAACTTTTTCTACTTTGTTAGCACATTTCTGGTGGAAGTAGTCACCTGTTCGGTCTTATCTGACACTGCAATGACACTGCAGCCCAAGTCAGTCACTGATCATGCTTCCTGTTAGATACTAGCCATCTCTCAGGGAATCTTTTATTATTATAAGACACCACAAGTTTTCCACCCCATGTTACAGGCTACATACACATAAAATTATTCCCGAAGTCCTTTCTGAAGATAAGAGAATCTCTTGTTCTCATGCAGCTGACATTTATCAGTATTTCTCAATGTGTGCTCTGTACACTGCCATCAGTTTGTAAGATCTGAGATGGAGTCTGAAAAAGGCACTAGAACCTTACATTTTAATAGATTATAAAAGTATTCCTACACAGGTGGGTGAGCAAGCAAACAAAACCACAAACTAAACAATAATAATAATAATAATAAAAAAAGCTCAACAGAAAATGCAAAAAAGGATTCAGAAACTAGTCAACTAAAAATAAGACTAAGAAAAACTATAAAATATGATGTATAAGTAATTTTTTTAAATAATAAAGATGGTTTAGTTTAGAAAAAAAAAGAGAAGCACAAATCTAGATGATACTGAGCATAGTAAGCCATGTCATATAAATTCATGCAAGAAGAAAGAATGATTTTCCACACATAATATGTGGGTTCATGTATCTGTGGCTTTTCTCAGAGGTCTTAAAAGGTAGTCACTTAAAGGAAATATTCAGTAAGTTACATTCCACAACCCAGCATTTGACCAGTGCTGGAATTTATTTAGAGATCTATACATTGAGCTATACCTAGTCATGTGATGGCTCCAAAGCCAGCAACTGGCTTTCTCTCTTTTTAAATATTTTTTAAAAAATAATCTCTTCTTGAGAAAGATAGTGACTGTGAACCAGGGAAGACAAGGAAAGCAGAAATACCAAACCATTGATCCCAGCTCTCATGTGATACTGAAAGATTATGATCAGTCAAAAAAAAATCTCCTGCTCTGTTGTTGTGTTTGTAGTTGTCTTTTGTTGCAGTTTTTTTTTTTTTTAATTCATAATGATTCCTGCCACCTGCCAAAAGCCTGGCACGGCTTCCTTGCCATTGGTATGGATTATCTGCCATTGTGCTTCATGACCCACTAAAAAAAGGAGCTTTTCCTGCAAGGATATCAGGAGTTCTGTGTTTATTTCATTATCTCACAAGTTTTGCTTTCACCAAGTAAGAACAGTTCTGCCCCATGGGCTGTTCTCTTCTTTAAGGCAATAATGCCCCATGTGTGCTCCATCTGCAGTGCTGCTCCCACACACAACTGGCTTGACTAAGGATAGGGATGGAGGGCCTCCGAGCAACAGATAAGACACAACATGTTTGTTTTTCTCCTCATTGCAGTGATTTTTATCTTCTCTTCCTTGGTGAACAGTTTCTTTTCCTTCCTATTAGCTGAAATTTCCCCCTCCATTTCTCTAGTGATGGTTACCACCCCAGGCTCATGGAGGTCATTCAATTTGGAGAGTTTTTTTTTTTTTTTGGCGCTTGCTTACCAAGCAACTCTTCACAATTTCTCAGAGCTCTGCAGGCAACTAAAGTAATTACAGGATTAAAGTAATTAATAATATGCAGAGAAAAATCACTCTTCTTACAGAGGGAGCTCTGGAAAAGGGACAGTATTTAAATGTCACTGATGTAAATTTCTGTGTACATCTCTGTGTGCATGTAGACATCACTAAAACAGGTTGCCCAGAGAAGCTGTGGCTGCCCCATTCCTGGCAGTGTTCAAGGCCAGGTTGGATGGGGCTCTGAGAAACTTGGCCTAATGGAAGGTGTCCCTGCCTATGGCAGGGTGGTTGGAATGAGATGATCTTTAAGGTTTCTTCCAACTCAAGACATTCCATGACTTGATGATTCTACGATTTATAATACACATGTGCACTTCTATCTGTGTAGGTCTGATGCCTACATACATTGTTGTAGCTGCTATTACAGTGTTGTTTCAGATAGAGCATTACTGATAACCACTCTAAACCTCACTTCATATACAGTAAATTCTTTTAACATCCTGTGCTTACCAGGTACAGCAGATTGTACATTCATTACCTGATGACACATGAAACAAGACAGTGATAGCAAGATTCAATTCTCTCTACATTCACCTTGTTTTCCTCTCTTTTTTATAACTTTCTTTTTCTGTGGATTTACTGAGTTTGTTGCTTTGAGGTTTGTATAAAATACACAATCCTTACTGTATTCAGGATAAACAGTGAGGAAATTCAAATAATCTCAAAAGCAAGGAGTGGGAAGCAAAAACTAATAGTTACACAGGGGTATGCAGGCAGGGGCAAGCAGTAGGACTCCACAATGAGTGCTGAAAATTGTATATAACTTTGGGCATGCATGCATGCATACACACAGACAACACTCTTTATTATTGATGGGGCCATAATAATCATTGCAAAGAATTTTAATAATCAAGTAAAATTAGACGTTTGCAGCTATAATAATAGCCTTAAATGTAACAAAATCAAGCCAGCAAGATTGGATTTTAGTTATTCATCTGCTCTGTTGATAATATACCACTGCATAGAGTGATGTTTCAAAAAGGGTTTTGTATCATACGTCTATTTTGGTCTGTTCTCACCATGGTGTCTCATAGTGCCTTCTTATTAAGTCAATTTTTTTTCTTTTTTTAATCTCAGACTAAATGTGATTTAAATATTCCTCACAGGTGTTATCTGAATTAAAAGAGATGACTATTGCTGGTAGCATGCTTTCTTCTTAATAGCACAATGCACACAGCTTCTTCTGCTCTCCATCTTTATGGTGCATGCTGCTTAACTGTGGCTTTTAAGGTTTCATCAATTCCTACTGACACTTTACTGATAAATAGGTCATTCAGAAATTCAACTTCATCCTAGTTTGAAGGGTTATGAGGCTGAGAAGGTACTGAATCATTTTCTTGTTCTTTCTTTCACCTCCCACAGCAGGAAAACCCCACCCAGTAAATCTTTGATGAAGGGATTATAAATATTAAGGAATTCACAGAAGTAGTTTAAATTTTCCATTAATAAGAGAAAGAGTCACAGCTGGATGTTCTCCCTATTTGAACTCAGTGTCAGCAATGGCCTGGGGTAAGTATTGACCATCCCTGAAATGCAAAGCATGAAGAACCTCACCTTCCTTAGCCACGCAGGCTATAGCTGAGCCAACACTTTCTGGGACTGCTCTGACAAAGAGTGGAAGCAAGCAAACAGGTGGTCAATGCATATCCTGAAAGAGCTGCCTTGAGATGTGAGCTGAGGGAGGGACAATATTTCTCATAGCGTGGTCTGATGTCCACGTCGGTGGGAAAAGAGGTCACAGGAGGATTGCCACAGCCTTGGTGCAATGCCAGCCTCACATGTTGCCCTTTTTTCTTATCTTCATTTTTGGAGATGTATTATAATTACTGTAAAGCAGTAATTATACCCCTCTGGAAGCGTCTCCTACAAGAACAACTGAGGGAGAATGCACAAGTTCATAGTGCCACAGTGCCAATACCTTCTCCTTCTCAGAGATGGCGACAATCCACTACTGGGCAAAAATCCCACCCAAATTAGTTTACAATTGTGTAGTTCACAGAATTGTTAAGGCTTGAAAAGACTTTTGAGATCATCAAGTCCAACTGTTAACCTAGCACTGCTTTCGTCACTGCTAAACCATGACCCAGGTGCCCCATCTAAATGATTTTTGACCACTTGTTGATGATTCCACCACTTCCCTGGGCAGCCTGTTCCAGTGCCTGAATACTCTTTCAGTAAAGAAATTCTTCCTAGTAACTAATCTAACCCTTCACTGGTGCAGCTTGAGGCCATTTCCTCTTGTCCTGTCACTTGTTACCTGGGAGAAGGTATCATACCATCTACTGATAAAACTTGCATTGCAGTAGCAACACAGAATTGAAGCTTACCTCATGTTGTCTCACTGGCCAAGAATGTCCAATTTCTTTTGGTTTCTATTTCTTTCCATGATGTAACAGGATGTTTCTTGCCACAACATAATTCCTAGGGGATTGTCTAGACTACACTTTGGCAGTGTGCCATATTTTTCTGCCAAGTGGGTCATAAATTGTACTGAAACCTTCTAACTTCTGATTTTTAATGATCTTTAAAGCTAGTTATTGGACTTCTGCTTCTTGAGGAATCCACAATTGTCTTTTTAGTGCACACCTAAACTGACATGAGTTCACTTGGATAAACACAGATAGTCCAGCATATCATAACTTTTAATCAATTACATTGATTTATTGCCCTTATTGATTCACTGATGTACACTGAATGATTTGATTTCTTAGATTTCTTTGTGAGGTGGGAGAGAGGGGAGGAAACAGAGGTTTTTATTAGTATCAATTTTTCTGTGAAGCTATAAATGGTAAAATGCCAGGATGCAATGTGTTCTGGTGATATATTGGACACAATTAAATTGAACAATGACTTGCTTATAAATCAAAGCAAAGGAGGAATCATAAACCATTCCTAACCAAGTGACCATAGAGGTTTTGAAATGAAAGGAGGAACAGTTGTTTTTCCCACAATTGATACTCAATTATTTGTGCTCTGTCATGCATGGATAACAAATAAATCTTTAAATCATTTCATTTTAATGTGTTCTTTCTTTAACAATTTTAGAATTGATTTTTCAAATTTTTATTTTATTAAGTAGTGGTGCATATTTAAAAGGTAAATCATAATTATAAAAACAGTAGCAGCCTGAGACAAAACCATAAAATGTAAGGTGGGTTGTTTTTGCTTTTTTTTTCTTTCTTTCAATTCTCTGTCAAATAACAGGCAGAATAAGAGAAAATCACATTTATAACTTATTCAGCAGATTTGATTCTCAGGGACAATATGTTCTAATGCAGTTGTATAATCAGTTCTTTGCTGCCTCTCCTATAAGTGCAGCATTGTGCTGTGATATAGCACAATAAACTGGTAAAAAAACTAAAGGACTCTTTGCTAGAAATAGTCTATTTTAAAGGCAGGATACCATTGAATTGTGTCTAATGGTACTACATAAACTTCATAAACATTAACGTGCATAATGTTCACAAAGTAACACATCTGCTTGTTTTATCAATTCCCTGCTTTATTAATTCAAGACTTTTTAACATACTTGAAAAGAACAAGCATAGATTTGTGATAAAAGCATCAAAAATAATGTCAGTCAGAGGACCCTGGGCTCTATTCCTGATCCTACTGAAGATTCACTGCAGAAATATTACCTAAGCCACTATCTTCAAAGTTCACAGACATTAAGTCTGGATCACTTTTATGATCATCTCATCCAATCTTCTATATAACATAGGCAAATAACTTTTGCAGGATTTCTACTTCAAGCCTATATTGTACTTGAGCTGAAGAAAATTAGACACTTAAATCTTAGGCAGAAGGGGCCAAGGATTTGAATCCTCTTTGCCGAAGTGATGAACATCTTCCATTTTCTTCTTGAAGTTAAAGACAGCTGTGCATGTTCAATACCTCTAAAAATAAGGCCATCTTGAACAACCTTTACCATCTTTCAGTAAGGTTATTTATATTTCTCTACCTCTCATCGTTGTTATGAATTCACTGCTATTTGTAAGGCACTTGAAGGGAGGTGTTATAGAAATTGAAAATATAGCCATAGATCATTTGCATTGACTTGAATGTGCTCTGAGAGATAGAGTGAGACAGAAAGAGAAAGAGAGAGAGAGAGAGAGAGACAGAAAGAGAAAGAGAGAGAGAGATATCTTTCTAGATATGGAGACAGAGCAAGTATAAGGCTGTTTTTCCTGTCTCCTGGTCATGTACTTATCTGCAAGTACAAAATATTTAGAGGTATCAATGTCGTGTACAGAGGAAACTAGGATTTTCTGGGGAGCAGAAAGAGAATAGGTTAATAAGAAATTAGAAAGGTAAAATAAACTAAATAGACTTGAAAATGGGAAGGGCACTGCTGAAATGGTTTTACAGAGGGCACTTTTTTCTTTTGAGCAGAGGCAAAGCAAAAGAAAATACTTGGATGATTTAAAATGCAGCGTTGAAACAGCCTTGCTTCTTGTATAGGTCTTCTGAATGGGATTTGGTTCTGTGTGAAATTAAATGCATTGCATTTCTAACACCCGGGACATATTAGAAAGTCATCTGCATTGCCTTGGGATTTTTAGCTCACGCACATTTTGAGTATATTACCACAACAATTAAAATTCAAACATACTTTTCTCAAATAAATACTTAATTTAGTCTTCCTTCAGGACAAAAGCATTTTATATCTATAACGTATATGTATATATGTATATATGTATATAAATATTTGGATTTTTGTTTTTGCTTTGTTTTGAGGAGATCATATGAAAAATTTCTTTCCTTAACGATGCGCTACAAGTAAATCCCCACAGAAAACATGCCAAAATTGTCAGGCAATGCTTGGCATATCTTTAATACAGAGCAGGACGCATAACAAGATTTACCCACTGCCTTGGAGACAGAGAAGGGGTTGTCATGAGGACAGTTCTTCAGAGTTTTTACAAAAATGCATGGCTCCATCTGTCTTCCCTCTTTTCCTTGGCTACGAGAACAGCTTAGCAATTTCAATAACCCAACAAGGGACCTCATGCACCAGGAGAAGTGAGGAACAGATTTTTCAATTTGGCACCATTCTGATTTATTTTTTTTTTTAATGGCAGTTGAAATAATTATCCACAGCTACAGGCAGCTGATGGATAGCATGTTTAATCTATGGATCCAGCTTCACGCTCTGCACTGTGTACTGAGGATAAACAGGGATGTTATGAGTGAGAGAGTTGTATGAAATAGTTCAAATACAAATCAAAGCTAGAATGGTTTGTCTTTTTACTGACTTCACAGAAAGGAAACTACTGGAGCTGTTTTACAGACATCACCTGATTTCACAGGGTCTAAAAGAATAAATAATAAGATGCTGATGTCCTGACCCTGAAATGCTCATGTTTAGAGCCATACCCACTGTCATTTCTAAAATAGAAACATATACACACAATCAAAATATGTGCATATAATCACATATTTTAGCATGAATGTATAGAGAAACTCTGCTTACTTATTGGCTAGGACACATCCCACTGTAAATTTCAGTACTCACTATATTTTTTTCTGATGGAGAAAAATGGAAAGTTTCAGTACACTGAATTTGCTAAGCCAGATAATACTTTTAACATAGTTTTGTGGCCCAGTGGATTGTTTTTAGAAGATTTAACATATCTTAGGATCCATCCCTTTTGATATTCAGATATTGAAGGATTTTATAGCCTGTTTGATGGGGTAGGTGGTATGGGGAGCATCCCCAAGCTTCAGTCCCAGGTAATTTGTTTGAGATTTGTTTATTAGACCAATGCAAGAAATCTTATTTCCCTCTCCAACTGATCCCACTGCTCAGTTTTTTGCCTTTTTTTTGTACTTCAGAGATGATATTTCGTAGTCATAGGCTTAAAGGACAGACTTGCCCAATGGCTACAATTTTCTGACAGTGAGTTTCCTGGTAGCTTTGCAATAATGTTCCAGAAACTGTAGCTTTTTCGAACAGTTCTTTGAGCACAGGGCAGGCGATGCAGTTGCACACATTTTGGCTAAATTTTGACCTCCAGGTAGATTTCCTTTATATTGTTCTGTTGCTGTTATTATGATTTCAGCTATAGCAATACCTACAAGATCTAGTCTTGGACCAGACAAAAACCTAGCAGTTATTGAACTATGAGTTGTACAAACAAAGAATGAAATTAAGTAATCTCAAAGCTTATAGACCATGTATCAGATGAGAAGTGTAAAGGACGAGTGAGCAGAAAAGTATAATAAAAAATACTGTTTATCATGATAAGATCTGTATCAAAATCTTAATTCTTGCAACTCTTTTCATAGGCAAAGGAGAGTTATAAGCCTAGATTTAAAGGAAGGTAAGGAAACAATTCTGTTCATAGGAAATTCCTCCTATGTGTGAAAATAATAGAAATTATACTTAAAATACAGCCCTAGTAGATGATGGAGACTGGTTCTATAAACCGATCAAAATAGACATTTTGTCACTTTAAGATGATGGACAAGTTGGCTTTGAAAGTGGAACTAATTAGCTGTTATTGGATGAAATATTGAAGGAGGGTACAAAAAAAAAAAGTGATGAAGAAGGGAGTGAATAGTGCATGGATAAATCTGAGGCACTGTGAAAATAATCTTTACCTCAGCCTTAACAACTGTTTGCTGTGGGACAAAGCTGTTTGCAACAAAAGAAAATAAGAACTTTGCAGGAGTTGAATTTTAGAAGGGGAGTATCTCAGCCCCATGGATGGAGGGGAAACCTGAGGCTTGGCTGTGGTACTGAGGGTGCACCTGGAAGACCCAGAATCCAGTGCCTCACTAGGTTCATGTCTGCACTGCAGGGCAAGCAGAGTTGTTTATGAGCACTGGGCATGTCCATTGCTGCTGAGGAAAATGAGCTCTGACCTCTCCTTACAAGCACAGCAGGGTTTGCATAGGCAGAAAGGTGAGAGCCACCCCTGGGGATGGTGGGTGCCTGCCAAGGGCTCTGGCAGTCTGGCTGTGTTTGCCTTTTAAAGCCTTCACATCTGTGCCCCTGGCAGCATGGCTTTTAATTATGCTTTTAAGCTCTGCCTCTCCCCACTTTAGTCAGGAGAGCACAAGAAGAGATTTTCTTGCTACCTCTTCAGTGTCAAGAAAGGTTCCTTTGCTTTTGCTTTCCCTTGAATATACTGATCTCTCAGACACTTCATAATTATCCCCTGTTCCAACCTTAGCTGATGCTTTTTTCTCCTCTCCTTTTTTGTGACTGATTTTATTTTTTGAATTTCATAAAAAGTGCTTTTTAATTATGTTTTTTGTTGCATTTTAATCATGGTTTTATTGCCCCTTGCAGCACCTTGAGCATAGCATAAATATTATCATAGCCTTTCAATGTTTAAAGGATACCATGTCTGTTATGATAAAATATGTCGTTACTAAATGTGTCAGGAGCAGTCATGTTTTTTTTTCTCACATGGTCTTTGGTTGTTGTTCTGTAGCAAATATGCTTAACAGCCCTCAGCTTAGCTCTTCTGTGTGAAGAACTAGGATCTAACCAGTTTCTGTTGTTTTCAAGAAGAAAGAAAAATCACAGCCTCTGGTTCAGTTGCTCAGCTAACGTAAAATGGCACAGTGTTATTAAAATCAATGAGACCTGGGCCAGGTTGGTCTAGCCAGGCTATTGAGTGATACTAATATATTATACAGTAAATTGCATTTCTAGACTAATAATATAGCTAGAAATTTCCAATGGTGTCCCAAATTTTAGGCTGATTCACTTACAAATTACAGTGCTGGATGAAGGACATCAGAAACAACAGTCCTGGTGCTTCTTTCAATGTAAGTGCATATTATTTTTCCCTGGGTGAAAGTCTGGCAAATTTTAATCTTTGTTGGATCCAGCAGGGCTTCAAACCATGTTTTTAGATATGTGAGTGTTTTTTAGAAAAAATATGTTGATACTCCATTCCTGGTGACTTTTGCACTTCATGATAGTATTTTTTGAGTTATTGTTCCAACTCAAACATGGAAGAACCAATGACTGAGCTTTGATTTGATAGCTGAGAGCATCTGGACAGAGTGTGATGTGTACATGTCATCTCATGAAAGGTCACACTAAGTATAACACAACTTTATTCAAAAGCAGAAAATTGGTAGGGGGTCTGTGTGGCCTCAACAACTCGAATGTACATTCCTACATCACAGGATCAGGGCCTCACTAAATCCTGTGTGTGAAAAATTCCTTCAAGAAGATAAAATAAGGGCCATCACAATGGAAGCATTTTGATCAACAGCACAAAAAGTAGCTGCCTGCACAGAATCACATGAACACCTGAGACCACAGCATGGCAATGGCTACTCCCTGCTGCACGAAAGACAAATTACAAGCACGTTTTCTGGAAAATATGTCCCTGATGTTGTGCAGCATTTTTTGATGCTTGCATTTGGATTTTTGTTCTCCAGAATTTCATTATCATATGGATAATATTGCAGATTTTAACAGTTTGATTTTAACAAAAGATTCTGCACAGCTACTTCCTTGGTGGTGTCTGGGACTTTAAATTTATTGCATGGATTAAAATGTCAAGCAGTTTGGAAGTCTTGAAAACATTGTCCCTCACTGTAAGGCTCTGCAGAATCAATGTCCAAGAAAGGACTCTGAAGGGGTCAAGTTGAAGAGACTTCAGGGCACCCCCCTCTGTATGTAAACAGCAGAGACTGGATGAGATCCAATGATTAAAGGAAGTGTTTAAAGGTAAGTGGTCCTAACAGGAGTAGCAGGGGATCATTAACCAGATTCCAGAGATCCTGGAAATGTGGAATTTCTCTACTATTGGAACATTCAGTTTTTTAAGGAAAAGACTTTGAAGCCACCAGTCACAAAGCCTTTCATGAAGTGACATGTTGGGGAAAGAAGCAATTTTTGCAGTCAGTCAAGCCATTCTTTCTCCATCAAGGAGACTAGGATATGCTACTATTTTTGCAATGGTTTCTGTCTTATTTCAAAATAAGTCATAGAATCATAGAAGGATAGAATGTGTTGAGTTGGACGGCACATACCAGGATCATGGAGTCTAACTACTGGCCCTGTCTAGGCCACCCCAAGAATCCCATCATGTGCCTGAGACCATTGCCCAAAAACTCCTTCTGAACTCACACCAGCTTGGTGCTGTGACCTCTTCCCTGGGAAGCTTGTTCCAATGCTCAACCACCCTCTGGATGAAAACCCCATAAAATATATATTACAAACAGAAAAATAATTCTATTTAAAACCTGAAAGCCAAAATATTACGTTTCAACACTGTTAAACTATATTCCAAATAATATTATTGGAAAAGATGCTTTTTGTTCTGAAATTAAAAGTAAAAACTGTAAAGAAGTCAGGGTTCAAAGAATGGACATTTTCTAAGAGTTGCAGCACTGAGATATTTTTCATCTGGTTTTAGTTGCTGAAGTTTGACTGTCTTTTGTATTGAAACGAAGAGTTATGAAAACTTTCGTACACTACTTCTTGCCTTTCACTGGTTTTCCAAGAATTCACCATCAGCCAGGTCTATGTACACACTGCATTCTTCTCTGATGAGGTTTGTTTTAATGAAAGAAAAGAGAAAATAACTCATGGGTGAATACAGTTCTTCAGTAATATCTCTTGTAATGATAAATGTCATAATTTGCTCAAGTCCCGGTGTACCATTCTTCCCCTCTCACTGCTAAGAATCTTTTGATCTAAGGAACATCCATGATAATTTAAGAAACAGTTTTTCAGATGGCATAAAAATTTAAATTATTTTTGAAGTTAAAATTAAAAGCATTTAGCAAGCAATCCTCACTACATTCCAGTTAACAATTATGTAAGATAATCAAACATCATGCTTTAAAATTCTGGCAGTGGGAGGCAAAAGAGGATTTTCTTGCTTTTGCATTTTACATAATTATCTATCTTTGTTACAGATGGATTTTTAAAACCTCTTCTCCACTTAAAATATCAAATATTAGTTGCAGGGTAGGAGAGGGGTGGCTAATCCTGCGTGCTTTCATGTGGCTGTAAACCATAGGACACATGGTGAATCAATGGGAGAGATGATTGAAGAGCAATTTACAGACGGGAGATGACAATGGCTCATCATGGATCCTATTTTGGGAATTGGTGGGGCTATACACACAGTCTTTCAAGGTCACCCGGAGATATCAGCTTCATTAGCCCCTTCTGGCTGGGTACTGGCTGTCAGCAGGAGAGGCTGATTACACGCAAGGTCCCTGTGCCAGCACGGCCCATTGCTCTGCCCTGGCAAGGAAACCTCACTTCAGCAGCTCGAGAGATGCACATGGCTCAAGAGCCACATGTTGCTCACTCCTGGCCTAAGCCACTGAGACACAGCACTGGTTTGATTGTCTTAACATTCCCTCATTAGCATGTATCTGCAGATTGATTTTTAGCACTGTTGACGGAAATTATTTCTCAGAAAAATCAACAGTTGTTCAGAGTAAATCCCATATGAGAAAACTTGATTTCTTCTTTATATGCTACAGATCATGGGCTCTTTGGGGCAAGATATGTTCCAACAGCTATTTGTATAAATGAGCCCAGTTCCTGGTGGCTTTAACAAGGAGGGGATGAACACATGCTCAAAACTTTCATGTTTTTTTTTTTCTTTCTTTTCTTTCTTCTTTTTTTTCCTTCCTTTTCTTTTTTCTTTTTTCCTGCTGTCTTCTGTTTGTTTTTTTTTTAATGGGTAAAAGGGAAAGGTTCCCTCATCTATCTAATTCATCAAGGGTACTTTGGAAATCCTGTCACTGGCAGGGCAGGCTTAGATGCTCACACTGAACAGCTTTATCCTTCACTTGAAGCCATTTGTTCATGTAATTGTGTTATCAGCTCATTGACCAGTACACAATGCATATGCAAATGTGTGCTCTTATATTGTAATGACAAAAAGTATAATTCATCTAAAAAGTAATTTGAAAATCACATACTCTGAGTATGGTCTGTTGCTGTGGAGACTTGAGGGTGCTTGACTGTTTCTGCTCCACTGCTGGTGTTAAACCAAACCTGTGTAATCCAGGACTGAATTACTCTTGTGTCTTTGGTTTCCAGAGGGACAGAGTTAAATGCTGCCTGCCTAAGAAATGCTCAGCTGAATAATAAAGCATGGAAGCTCAAACTGCAGTGAACAGTCACTCACGTTTTTCCTTTTGCATGACCATCACCAGCTGAGTGGAACAGTGATAATCTCTTTTGGTAACACTGCTGCTGCTATTGCACCAGGAAGGCTGATATGATGGATGTACACAGGAGTCTCTGATCTTCCAGTGAGCATGTGAATACACCACTATAGATACAACTCTCTTGGCTATCCAGGGTTAGGAGACAGAGGGCACAGTGTCACCTCTATGGGCCAGACTGTCCTGTTACTCACAAAACCCATTAGCATTGCTGCTCCCAGCTGCAGCATTGCTGATAGCTCATTGCTATTCAGAGATTATTCAAGTGTTCAGAGTCAAAGCTGCAGGACATATTTTTGGTTGGTGTAAACTGACCAGGTGCCCATCAAGAGTTGTCTACTATTATAAGTTTGTTGGCAGGATGATTCTTTATGGTCTGCTCTGGTCTTCAAATTCTATAAATGACACTTTTGACATAGCAACTTACTTAGGAAAGCTAATTAAAGACCACCTGGCTTTCACTGGTGACATGCACCTGTCCACAGGTGTTGAGAAATTTTAGGCCTGTTCTCTATTTGGATGGGAAAAGAGCTTTGACAAAAGCAGGAAACTTAGTTTGGCACCCTTTAGCGACCTGAGAGATAGGAAGGAAGTTCCTGATGCACACCATTCAGATCTTACTCTTGGGTTCTCTGCTTTGTTGTATCCAAAGGAAATAAATATATATCTATGCTTGAACAGTTTGGGGTAGAACTGTTCAGAAGTCTACTTTTGAAACAATGACTAAAAGGAAAAATCACAGATAAAAACAGGTAAGCAAGCAAAGAATGAGCTGTAGCAGGCTGCCATATTTAGGTCACAGCCATGAAGTCCTGCAAGAAGCAGAAGTGCTTTTTTTAATCTCAGGAGCAACCTGAGCCTAATTGTATAGTCAGCACAGCATAGCATTGAATCTGCTTGTAGCAGACATGCCAGGTTTTGTGCTTTGCCTGGAGTGAACTGTGCTGTTTACCAAATGAACACATATATTCACACTCACATACACTTGGAGTTGGAAATACTGGCCATTGCAGCCTGCGGAGGTGAGGAGTAACTGTGGAACAGCACAGAAGGTGCTCAGTGAGTAATGTGGAGACTGTTCTGAGCAGAGGGAGGCATATACAGAGAGCACGAGGATGCCTGGTGCAGATAGATGTTAGTGTCTGGGAATCATCTGAGAACAAGCTGGGCAGAAGAACTTCACAGAAACAGTGACTGGGCATTGGAATGGACTGCCCCGAGAGGTGGTGGAGGCGCCATCCCTGGAGTTGTTTAAGGAAAGACTGGATGTGGCACTCAGTGCCATGGTCTGGTTGACAAGGTGTTGGTTCACAGTTTGGACTTGATATCAAAGGTCTTTTCCAGCCTCATTGATTCTGTGATTACCGGATGAAGTTATTTAAAGTTTGCTGAAAGGAGTCTCAAGGTATGCAGAACCTGCTGAATGTTCAAGAAACAGCTGGAAAATATCTCTGTCACCTTTCAGCTCTTTCACTTTTTCTGTTGCTTGGTACTGACATCTAGTCCTCCTTCCTTACTGTAAAGTACAAAAATACAATTTCCTTGTTTCTTTTCCAATAGGTATTGTAAGAGCCCCTGATGGCCAGAAGCCTTAATTGCAAGCAATTATTGAAGATAAAATGCATGTAAACAACAACAACAAAAAGTTATAGAATGCATAAGATATATGCTTCCTAGCAAGGTTTTAGGGCAGAATTTTACTGCTGATATTTTCTTTAAGTTGTATAACTTTAAATATCTGTCATGCAGTAGGCAGTCTCTTCAAATTACTATTATTTTAATTAAATGCTGAAATCCTGGCTGGGAATCAACACATGTTTTTGAATTTTCAGGCTTTTTTTAGGGTTCTTAAGTAAGATCTCAGCATTGTAATTTTTGACAGGTCTTTTTGAAAATCCCAGTGTGGATAGTGTTATCTCAGCCAAATTAATTCCTAGAGTAATCCAGTTTGATTCATTAAGGACTTAGCCCTTGTGAGATTTTTTTGGCACGTCCATTGCCTAAGAGACAGAACTGTAGAATTATGAGTATGTAAACTTTTGATCACCTACAAATTAAGTTTTATCCTTACCAGTGTTATTGTTGTTTTCCAAGCATTTGATAATTTGTGTAATAATGCCACTTGAGATAGATGGGAATTTCATGTATGTGCCGTTAAAGAAGTTGTGTCTTTTTCACTTTAATCTCTGGAGCAACAATTTTACATTCCTGAGCAAGGCATACATTCTAACTAACTTTATCTACTGATGTTTTTTGAAACATTAGATGTTAGAATTTTTTTTTTTTTATTTTAATGAGTCTTTATTTGCTTTTCTTTCTCTTCTTCATGGGGCCAGGGGCAAGGAGAGAAGGTGAAACTCAGTTCTGCTGAGGGATGGGTAGGCAAGCTCCCATCCTACTAAACTCAGTGGGAGGGTTGCTACTGATGTGAATAGGTCTCTCTCTGATGCACACAGCTCCCCTGTAACATTCAGCAGATATCCCAGCAAGTCAGTACAAGCTTTGGGCAGAAATGCATAATAGAGAAGAATGCATTTTTAAAATATTCCTTTATTTTTACTCTTTTAAAATTACATTGCTTATGGAAGGCAGCAGACAGAATATACAATCTGTTCTGTGTGTCTGTGAATAACTGCTGCGATTCCTGCTAGAAGCACTCACGCAACAGAAAAGCAAGAATGCCCTCATAAAAACTCTTTAATTTCCCTTCCCTCTCTTTTTTCCTCAGAGTGCCTTTATGTTCTTTTGATGGAAGCTAACTGGAATTAAATATTGAAAAGAGTTAAAAAATGGGTAACTTCTTTTCTCAAACTCATAAAAAAAGAGATTTTAAATCTGTGAAAGATGATTTTGACCATCTAGCTTGACCTTCTGCAAAGTACAGAATATGGCATTGTCAACCCTGTAAAGGTACCTGTAACCTGTGCTGGACTAAGGTAGAGCTTCCAGAAATACATCTTGACTTTATTTGGAGACATCAGACAATGTAGGATCCAAAACCTTGTTTGACGGCTTAATTCATTATTCATATTGTTAGAATGTGGTACTACGTTGTTAATAATAGCAGATTCAGCCATTTGGAAATACTGTTTATATACTCTGCTACATGACTGTCTTCCCTTGGAGTCTGAAGCCTTAATTTGAAAATATCTGTGCCATGGATAATCCATTCAGGACAGGATTTATGCAGATCCTGTGGGGTGCCAGTTTCTGCTAATTAGTGTAGGAGTTAGAAGCCAGAGAAAACCACGGGATCTGCCTGTCCGGCTGCTGGAGTAGAGAATATCCTTTTCTTCACATTGATGCTGAGCTTCTCCACTCCTGGAGACTGTCATTACCAAGTTAAAAAAAGTTTCTACCTCCATAGCCTAAAATCTTGTGAAAATAGTTCCTTTGACATATTTGCAGCCCAGTGAAAGAGCTTTCTTGTTTCACTTCCTGCTGATCTGCACTGCTCAGAGAGAGGGGGTAAAAATGACCTTATGGTTGGCCAGAAACAATGGAGTTTGGAATAACATCATCTACCTGATTCCTAGAACCAGTACTTTGTAGTTCCAATGGGGAAAATAAATTTTGGAAATTAAAGGAGAAAAAAATGTTTTATAGGCAGCTGTGCATGTGTTAAGATTCCAAAGGGAACAAATGACTTCTGCAAATCAGAGAAGAAATGTATTTTTCAGGCTATAGTTAAGAAGAAAAAGGGGTAGAGAAAACCTTTTTCTCCAGCCGAAAAACAGTCCACTTTTCAGGTGGCTGTTTGGAGTACATGGGAAAACAATTATTTTCATTTAAAACAAAACAAAAAAAACGGCAACAAAGCAGGAAGCAAAGCAGATATACTTAGGAAAGTGCAGTAGTAATGGAGTGGGAAAATACTTAATTTTGAACTGAATTATGAGGACTCACCTCACCACTGCAGAGGTGATGGGGATGGCAGGCAGCTATATCAATGAGACCTCTTAACTGGCACAATGCAGCACAGAACAGGAGCTGCACTATATTTGCTGTGCTTGAGGTAGCCTTATACACCAACTGCAGAGGAAGGCTGCCCAGCCTCATTCCCTGGGCTTTTCCATGGAAAGGAGATAAGATGATAACATTTAGTCCATTAGTGTGTGGTGAGGAGGAGGATGCCATCCTCCCAAGGCAAAGTTGGAAGGTAGTTTTGATCTGTTTGTCTAAAACATTTTATCTTATGCAGCATTTCAGGAACTTGCAGGTGCAGCCTGGGAAGGTACTCCTTGCTGATGTGGTGGTAAAATACTAATAACAATGGAAGCAATTTTTTCCATGGTATGATTTACACTCTTGGTTTTTGATGTTTCTCCTGGTGTCACCTTGGTCTGTGAGCATGTGGGTGACCTCTTTATCATGGCCTTTGAGATAGCGATGAGACTTACTTAATCATCAGCTCCTTAATAAAACTGTCTTAATAAAGCTTCTTATAATAAGCAGTCTTAATAAAACTGCCCTGTAGTGATATACGTATGTCCCAGACATAACCAGGGCTCCTACTATGTGCATTGTCATTGCCAAAGACTTCTTCAGCAGAATACCCTTGTGATGGCTGGGATCATGCTCACCACTCATGGCACCTGCCAGGATATTTCAGCAAGTCCTGCTGATGAGACAGAATTCAGGTCCAAGACAGTTAATAACAGGGACACAGCAGCCACAGGGGAGTGGGCATGGCAGAAGAGGCAGACCTACAAAAAGAAATCAGAGTGTTCAGTGGGTGAACAGGAACTGGGGAGCTCAGGGGTTGGTATCAGTCAAGATCTATCAGTTAATAACAGCTAAAGTAACCTACAATTTATTTTTCTGCGTTTACCACTAAACCAGCCTTCACTCTGTTACATCTCTTCATCAGACCCTTTCTGTGTTCTGCAAGGCTTTTCAAATTTGGTCAGTACCGCAGTGGTTTCTAAAGGTTATCCTCTGATAACCGTCAGTGAGTTATCAAACCACATAGTAATTTAACTGAGAAGAAAAGGAGTGTGTTGTAGCAGTGAGGCACAGAACAGTATGGAAAGGCAGGAGATGGGGTGAATGAATCATCAATGGCACACATCCTCTAGGGCAGTACTTGGACTGTGCACCTCCTAAACACTGCCACACACCGCTTCTTCACACAGACTGGGATAGCAGGTGATTTGCATTGTCCCTAACTACAGTTTATTGCTGCCTTCCCTTCTGGGGTCTTGAAAGGTCATCCCCCAGTTTCTACAGACTGTATCTCCTATTGCAGGTGGGAACATGGTTTGGAGCCTCTGTTGCACATGCAGCCTGGGAGATGGCTGGTGCTCCTTCCATGGTCTGGACTCAGTCGCTCCTGCTGCCACTGCCCCTTGTAAAAGGGAAAATCATCAACCACCTCTTCATACTGGAATTGTCATATACATTCTTGAAAAAGTGCCTGAAATACAGCTAAGTAACCTTTATTCTCTTTGCTCCCTATCACTAGATTTAATGACATTTAATATTTCTGCTGTTATCTCTTGCAGAACAGAACAAGAAAGCAGCATAATGCTATCTAAGCATGATGCAAACAGAACACATTTATTTATTTCTGTTCATTAATTAGACTGCTGTAATGCAGCCAGTTTCTCAGCCAGTTTTTCAATAGCAGTAGGTTTTCATTCATCTAATAATGATTTTATGACTTGCAAAATGGCAGAGAGTAAAATTTCACATGATGAACGTGTCTGCCTGTCTTCTTTGGTGGCTTGAGTTTCTGGACACACAGGAATAGAGAGAGCTCAGTGGAGAAATAAACTTGAATTATTGGGTCTTGGCTGTAAACACGGAGCTGGGAGCTTATTCTATCTGACTTTGTGTGCCGGCATCATTCTTTCTGGTGCCCACTGGATAATGAAATCAAAGCAAAATCTCAGCAAGCCAGAGAAAAGAGAATGAATAGAGAAGGGAGATCAACAGAAGAGCTGTTAACACTTCTTTGCATATTTTAAGGGTAAATGGCCTTCGTCTGACTTCTTATATATTGCAGTTGCATTTTAGCCAAGCATTTTACGGTTGAATCCAGGAGCTACTGGTTTGAGCCACCTTTCAAAGCACATTTTCCACAAAGGAAACAACAGGTGTAAATCTGGTACCCTTCATAGTTTGTTCCAAAGGCTAATCACACTCACTGTGCTTTATTTCTCATTTGAATTCATCTGGCTTTAGCTCCCATCCACTGATTCCTGTTATGACTCTCTGCTAGATTGCTTTAATTTTACTTCCCACACCCTGTTCCTTTCAGATTTATTGGGCAAGTTCTTCTAAAAATAGAATAAAAGCAAAAACAGTTGGCAGAGAGAGGAGGAGAGAGAGCGAAGGGGAAAGGGAGGGAGGGAGGGAGGGAAGGAAGGAAGGAAGGAAGTGGCGGAAAGAAGGAAGGAAGTGGCGGAAGGAAGGAAGTGGCGGAAGGAAGTGGCGGAAGGAAGGAAGGAAGTGGCGGAAGGAAGGAAGGAAGTGGCGGAAGGAAGGAAGGAAGTGGCGGAAGGAAGGAAGGAAGTGGCGGAAGGAAGGAAGGAAGGAAGGAAGGAAGGAAGGAAGGAAGGAAGGAAGGAAGGAAGGAAGGAAGGAAGGAAGGAAGTGGTGGAAGGAAGTGGCGGAAGGAAGGAAGGAAGGAAGGAAGGAAGGAAGGAAGGAAGGAAGGAAGGAAGGAAGGAAGGAAGGAAGGAAGGAAGGAAGGAAGGAAGGAAGGAAGGAAGGAAGGAAGTGGCGGAAGGAAGGAAGGAAGTGGCGGAAGGAAGGAAGTGGCGGAAGGAAGTGGCGGAAGGAAGTGGCGGAAGGAAGTGGCGGAAGGAAGTGGCGGAAGGAAGTGGCGGAAGGAAGGAAGGAAGGAAGGAAGGAAGGAAGGAAGGAAGGAAGGAAGGAAGTGTCGGAAGGAAGGAAGTGTCGGAAGGAAGTGTCGGAAGGAAGTGTCGGAAGGAAGTGTCGGAAGGAAGTGTCGGAAGGAAGTGTCGGAAGGAAGGAAGGAAGGAAGGAAGGAAGGAAGGAAGGAAGGAAGGAAGGAAGGAAGGAAGGGACTCTCTTTATGTCTTCCTGAAGTAGAATTCATTGAACCATCTTGACAGTACTCAGGACATTAAAACCTAGAGTTCTGACACGAGTCAAGATTAATTATGCCATCAAAAGACTCATAAATGTCTGTCACATCTGTCACATCTGTCACATCTGTCACGTCTGCTGTATTTGCCTTAGAGTGCCCATTCTAGAACAGGAAGTTTGGCTTCTAGGAACTCATAAGATCAAAGTATTAAAAAAGAAATTATAATGACTTTAAAGATTTTTTGAGATTGGCTCATTATATCCCTGCATTCATGATTATTTTCAAAGCCTCAGAATTTTTTTGAACGTCGCACATTTTTTAAAAGAGGGCTTTTTGCCCGGCAGGTTAAGAAGGAGTCATGAAGTTTTAAACAGCTATCCAACACCAGTCCCAAGTCCTGTTCAGTGCCCTTCTTCCCCCTTCTCTGATAGGTGTCCAACATGATGTGTCATCCCTGTGAAGTCAGGGCTCAATATAGCCCATAGAACACAGCTGCTCCCCCAGACCTTGTCTCCATCTCTTAGTGGATTTAACCATCTTCTCTCGATCTCTGGACTGAGGACAGTGGTGGAAGGGCACACCTGAAGCAGAACTCTTCAATACCTCTGTTTATAACAATTTTAATTGTTAAGGTACTGGAAGAGACTGTGAGATAAGCTGTGTATTTTGCTACTGTCATGTACATAAGCAACCATATGCACTTGAAACAAGAGTCCAATGACAATGGCTCTGTTCTCTTTGAAAGCTTTTAATGAGCTCCATATGTCTAGCAATCTGCAGCACAAATTCAAGGCACAAATTAAAATGTGGCTTTTTATCTCAAGGACTCATTGGCTTATTACTATGGGCCATGTTCTGACACTAGGAGGTGGATGTCTCTGGATAGTGTGACTGGATCCTGATCTGAAGCCTGTAGCAAGCCAAGGTTTGCAGAGATAGGTAACAGCTTTTATTAAACCAACTGTTGGAAAAAGTAGAGGAGGTGTCAGGAGTACAGACTTTGCTGCCAAAACTTGACTACTTTTTTTCCCTGTTTGTGTTAGTTTCCTTAATAAGGCTTCTCCTTCCAAAATTTTCTAGTCCTATACCTTCAGATCATTATGGCTTCAGTAAAAGGGTTTCATGAAAAGAGCTGAGAAGGTCACATTGTCATTCCTATAATGCTGTAAACATCTAGTCTTGCATAAAAATAGCCCAAGTTCCATTCCTAAAGATAAACTTAGACCAATGACTGTTTTCTCTGCACATTTTTGCAAGACTAGATTTGGAACCAAATTTTGTTTCTGGAGTTCATGTCCAATTACAACAAGGTGGAATTCTGTTTTGCAAATCTTACAGTACTGTCATGAGCAGCCACAAGCTGCATGTGATTTCTAGCTTAGAGTAGGTTATTTTAGCAATCTACCAATTTCACCAATCTACATGGGATTTGATACAACATTTACTGGCAAAGTCTTCTCTACTGGCAACAGAGGTTCATTGTTTCTTTGGCCACCTTCAGTCACAGCATCCCAGTCTCAAGCTTTGGGAATGTTAAAGGGATGTCAGCCCTCTTTGTGAGGTTATGTCCTCACAACACTGCTATATTAAAGCTTTGTCATTCTCATGGCCTAGCCAAAGGCACAAACAGTGAGAATTTAGCTAAGGATGTCCATCAGTCTGGAATAATCTTTGGTTTCTTCAGAAACAAAAGAAGACACAGATATTTAAGCCACTGGCTTCCTTGCAGTGGCAGTGGCTGCAGATTTTATCCAGTGTTTTTCAAAGTAGAGAAACTGGTGAAATCTGGCTATTTTGCTTGGGCATTTAGCTTCAGCCAAAGGCTAAGTGACCTCTCCTGCTTCTTGTTGATAGGGTGAAATAAACTCAATTTGCTTTATACAAGAAATTGCCTTGAGATTATCTAATGAAGGTATTATTATTATCATTATTATGAAGTGAATGGGAAAAGTGTTTGGATAATTGGCAGAAGAGAAAATGAGAACAGTGAACAGTTACAACTCAGAGGCCCCTTGGCAACAGATACCTTCTTAAGTGTATGTGAAACAGGCAGCTCCCTTGATCAGCACAGACCTCTCTGCTGGAGAGGCAGCTTCCTCTAGAAGCATAATTGTGAATTTAAATGCATGGGAACCGAGAAACAGAAATAACAAGGTTCTTGATTTCCACCCCTCCCACTAACTAATATGCATTTACTGCTAATTAACTTAGAGGTATAGACTGCATTCCCTGGCAGGAATTTGTCTCCTACTATTTGTTATGATGAATAGCAAAAGGAAACACTTTTCCCAATTGAATTAATGTATCCCTGTTTTGTTTTGCTCTGTGTGTGTTTTTTTTTTTTTTTTAAACTCACCATTTGTTTTATTGCTGGAAAATATGTTCAGATTTTCTATGGAAGGATTATCTTTCTGTGGCTCCGCTGAAACACAGGAGTAAAAGATGAAGCAAATATTTTAGGATAAATGCTTAAAGCAGTCAAGCCCTTTCTGTGCAGCTGCCCCTCCACTCTCAGGAGCTGAGTAATTGCATCAGGCAGGTGACAGCCTTTCAGTGCTGCTCTGCCAGGGAGGGTGATGACTGGTGTGAGGTCAGCTAACATCCCAGCGTGCTGAGGCTGGGTCCTTGCTGCCACTAGTGATGCTTTTTTCCATCCTGGGAAGCTCCACATGTGACAAGTTGTGAGTGCACATCCAGTGCTTTTTTTTTTACTAATTTTTAAAAATTTCTATTTATTTTGTCTGACTTTTAAACATGGGGCTCATTTTTTTGTCCATGTATTCCACCTGGCCTCTGACTGCTGTGCCAAGAGGTTATAGAGCTCCCCATGGCCCCATGTCATGTCAGCAGCCTGGTGCAGATCCACCCAGCACCATTCCAAGACTAAGGAACCAGAGGCACCCATTTAGATAACTGATTTTACTTCTCTAGGTATTTTTCTGGTATCAGATATTTATTCTCCCCAAAATATTCTTGTTACTTCTCTCATAGGCATAGGGACTAGGTTTTCTGTAGAAAATGGAAAAGGCAACCTGATGTCAATATTTCTTCTTATAAGGAAATATATATTTTTATTCTTAATAAGGACATTGTTTATAAATAGGGGATGTGGACCTAGCAGGCAAACTCATTATATATTCCTTTCCTCCTCCTTTCATGTTCTTGTGATTTTTGTTTTATTCAGAAAGCCTTTGTTGTCCAAAGTTACACATTATTACACTCCTAGCTGAAGCCTGGGAATGAAGGACAGTAAATTTTGAGTCTTCTAATGAGATAGGAAACATGATCGAATGTGTAGGGACTGTGGCACTGCATGGTAGCTGCTGAAATGACTGCTAGGGAAGGCAATTTTCTACTTCATGTCCCTTTTCTCCATTCCTACTCATTTGTATAGGCTGTAAGTTCTTACCATGTTCCTATGAATCTACACAATGCCTTATACAACATCACTTCGGCAGGGTCCTGTAGAGCCCCTTGTCAGAACATATAATATATGCCTGCAAAGAAATGGCAATAAATTCTAATAGCAGTTAGTGCTGCATGAGTGTATCACAGAGGCACTGATTGTTCTTTCAATACACTGAGAAAAAGAAACATCGAGTCAGTCAACACTGTGAGCTCAAGGCCTGGCTATCAGCACTAATAATGTCACTTGTTGCCAAATAGAAGCAGAAACCTGTCAGAGGAGGAAAGGGTGGATGGCTATAACCCACCTCTAAAGTGACCCAACATGACACAGCCCACATAATTTTTCCATATGAGCTTTTCAGAGTGCTTTTATTAATTAATTAATTAATTTTTGTCCCTGAGGATAAACCACTGTTAAAATAAACCACAAAAGCCACAACCCTCGTAGCTCTCATTTGCCTCCTGCAGTCTGATCACAGGAATAAAGTATGAGAGCATGAAGCACCTCTCTAGTCAAGCTGAAAGAGAAGGAGCTGACAAGCCAGGGAAATGTTCTCCTGTAACCTTGAACTTGTATTCACTTCCCTCTGAAAACAAGATGTCTCAAGGCAGACAGAGGTGGAGGTGAAGTACTTCACAACATCAATACCATGTTATAAATACCTCAG
The DNA here is from genome assembly GCF_027579445.1 of Ammospiza nelsoni. Classification (NCBI taxonomy): domain Eukaryota; kingdom Metazoa; phylum Chordata; class Aves; order Passeriformes; family Passerellidae; genus Ammospiza; species Ammospiza nelsoni. The sequence continues at coordinate 72,884,018 of NC_080635.1, forward strand.
AACTGTGGTAGCCTGAAGGTTTTGTGGGCTCCATGGAATTTAAAATCAACCTACCACAGAGGGGTTTTTTTAACAGTAAAAAAAAAAAAAAATCCAAGTTCAGCTTGTTGCAATTATAAATCGCTGGAAAAAGAGGGCTGAACAAAGGAATAACTCCTGTTCAGTGATTCAGTACTTCAGCTGACAGAGAGCTGAGCCAATAATCCGGGTGATGCTCTGGAGAACTGGGGTAGAACTGAGGAGCTACACTCAATTCTTGGCACATCCACAAACTGTATAATAGTGGACAAGCCAGTAAGTCTGATTTGTTCCTCAGTATATCCTTTCTGAAATGGACACACTCCTTCTGTACTTTACAACATAGTTTTGGGAATAAAAATCTTTAAACTCTGCTACAAATGATTTACACAGACAGAAGGACTTCTCACTGCTCATGACACTCAGGCATCCTGCCAGTTATTGGATAGAGAGAAAGGAGATTTGACCCCACAACTTGGTCTCTCCATCCTTTACATGCTCCGCACATTATAAAGTGCCTGGAAAACCAGGGTAATTTTGGGAATCTTGTGAAGGGTGGATGTGTAAAGCTAAATACACTTTCTGTAAAAGGTTGGGTCTCTTAATATTTTTCTTCAGCTTTTCAGACTATCCTGAGAGAAAAAGGGTTAAAATAAATATAAACAAATGCATAATTTTTCAACTTTACTGTTAGGAAAAAGAACACAGAGAGAGAGATAGATAAATAGATTTCAAGAGAGCTTAGAAAACACAGACTGTGGTGAGAGCCATACAAAGGTAGGGAGGTAGCAAAAATCTGAAAAACGTCCATGTCTCTGGTGGTGTGAGAAGCAGATGGGCTCCAGCAGCTTTCCTGCTTGGTTTCATTGCTGCTGGTGTACACAGAGCTGTTCTCCCAGTAGGGTTAATTGAAGTCCAAGAGAAGAATAAAGCAGGATGGGTTGTAACAGAAAGCATCAGGAAAGAATAGTGAAATAAAAATCTTTTTGCGCCTCACACCACAGTGGAGTTCATTAGTGGTTTTTTTCCAAGCAAGAGCAATGAGGATTACAAGACTTTTTGGGGAAGAATGAAAAAAGACACAAAAATGGTTTTGGAGACAAGTTGTATCTAGAATGAAATAATAAATCTTAGGCATAGCATTGAAAAAGAGAGGAATGAGAGGACAATTTTAAAATTTTTTTTAATGTGCAATTTAGTCAAATCTCTGTCTAAAGAACAGGACAGAAACGTTGAAGGTAGTAGGATTTTATTTTAAGATAAGGAAAATAGTAGTCCGCACATTCTCAGCTTTCTTCCAAAACTACTTTTAGACAGCAAAATTAGGTGACTAGAATCTTACCTACAGGACAAGACAGCAAAGTACAGTACCATCCAGACATTTAGCTATAATGTCCTTTCATATGTTCATGGAGTCCTCCTGCTTTTATCATCATGACCTCAAAGGATGTTTCTTAAAATCTGATGGTCTAACTTTAGAAGAAGTGCTTTCTAAACATAGGTCACAAAATGCGTTTTCACAAGGGAAATATAGTGAACAAGTCACTTCTTTTGCCTGCTGAAGCTTTGTAGAATCCAGGAATGGGATTAGTATAATATCAGTGGCTGGCTGCCTTATTGCCATTCTCAAAGTATCTAGAACTGATCTAAAAGTGAAACTTGGATTTTAGGAAATTCACATACACTTTTGTTTACAGGGGAAAGAAAGACAAGGGTAAGAATAAAAGCCAATATAGTGCCTTTTGTGTACATTTAGCTTCTTTAATGAAGTCCTCTGAAAAATATGGGTTGGTGTTTGTCCGCTGTTCCTATGACAGTGCTGCACAGAAGGCATGTGATGGGGAGACTGAGACAGGTGTCTAACACAAACAGACCTGCTGCAGATGAAGAGTGGTTAATAAGCAGGGTGCTAACACGCCTTGTTCAGATCCATGTAATCAGACCAGACACATTATCGAAACCAGGATGGAGCTAAAGGCTTCACTTTTCTAGGCATCAAAAAAAAAAAAAAAAAAGGGGAAAAAAAAAAAGATGTGTGAATGAGAATGTATGCACAAAATCAAAATATGTGCACCCCCCTGTTGACATGAAAGAGACTAATTAATTATCTAACTTGTCACATCCCCAGCTTGTCTGCATTCTGTCTCGCATGCACATTCTCACTCCATCAGAGGTTGTTTTTTTCTGGGGATATAAAGCAAAATTTAAATTAAACACCTTTAATGCTATGATATTAGTCTGATATTAGCGATCACATAATTTTAAACACAGTGAGAGAAGGTAAGAAGGAAATATAAATTCAGAGGGAAAAAAACACCCCCATGACAGGAACCCAAACCTATAGAAGGAAAAGTCAGGGACATGTATAAAGGCTCCCAAAAACACACAGGTAGAAATGGGGAAACGAGGAAAATAAATAGGTGACATGAATGTGTGCAGACACATGCACATATTCACAAATATCTTCTTGGGTTAGTACTACTTTACAGAAGCATCCAATATTTCTGGTAAACAGCTACTCTCTACCAATTCTCTTTCTCTAAACTTCTAAACAATTATTCCTGAAATAAATAGAGCATGGCCAGCTGTCCTGTCTGCTTATTCATCTCTAACCATGAGCTGAAAATTAGTCATTTCTAAAAATATGTAGGTAAACCTTTTGATTTATTGTAGCTATGGGATTTCATTCTGATGTAGCTTTTTCCCGTTATTTCATCAAATTTCTGTATTAATGTCCTTATCCTCTCCTTATTTCATATCTTGCTCACTGTTTACTATGCTTGGAATTGTGAACAGCATCATCACAGACATACAGCAGAGCCCAACAGCTTATACTCCTAATGACTAATGTGCAAGGATTTGTTACTTTGACATCAAATGAAACTGAAGACAGAAATCAGCCCAGGATTTGCTTTGCAAAATCCCAAACTTCCTTCTTCAACCCTTAGTTTGCACTCAAATTCATCTGCTTTTGTCACAGGAGAAAAGCATTTGTGCATACCAAAATTAATAAATTTTGTACAATTTTTTAAAACGAAGAAACAGAAATTACAGAAAGTGCAAAATCCAAGGAAATTAAATTGAAATTTTCAGACTGCAAATAAAAACATAAATAAACACTCTTCCCAGACTGTAGTGTAAAACAAGTCCTTTCTAAAGTAATAAAAATGAAAAAGACCACCATGGAAAATGGAGATATATAAATATGAGGAAAAAAAAGCAAAATATTTTCATAATGACCATTTTTAAACTATTTTAAATGAGCTCTGATGTTTCATGTGTCTTAAAAAGCAACTGTGACCAGTAAGACACTGAACAATTAATTTTGCTTCATAATTCCTGTCTCAAGCCAAATAATCCAAGATGGAAGTAAAATATATGTCACAGAAAAATATTGATATTTTTAATGGTTTCCAGAGGCAGGATGTCTACAATAGCATATGATTTGACAGTTATTTTCTGGAATCATTAAGAATGAGCACCTTTATTTCCACTTTGAATTTCCTGTTCTCCATCTTCCAGTCGCTGGTTCTGATTATACCTGTCTGTGAGATTAAACATCTCAGCTAGATTTGGAGGCTGTCTTCCCTTGTAAACATTCTCCCTGTTTTGATATACATGACTATGTCTGAAAATATCCTCTTTATCATCAAAAAAGGATGAAATATGATATAGCTCAAAGGCAAAACCAGATGACTTGGTGACAATTTTTCATAGTGTCTCCAGCTGAAGAAAATAACAGAATTTAAAAATAAAAGGAGAGAAAGAAAGTGAAGGTAAAAAGTTAGCCAAGAGTAAGAGGAATTGGAAAGGATCTTGTAAGCATATTAAAAAAAAAAAAAGGAAAAAACCCTCAAACACAGGCATTGGTGCTCATTCCAGCATCCCTGCATGCTGCCCTGGCTGTCCCTTGCTGGCTGGCTGCCGTTTCCCTGCAGCATTCCAGGGGATGTTCAGCCCAGACTGGGCAGGATAGTGATGCCATGAGGCAACTTCTGGCAGCCCCAAAGCTGACTCAAACTGATGCTTTTCTTGCTCCAAGATTGCTCCCGACTGTTAAAAGAAATTTATTCTATGCCAGTGTGCTCCTTCAGGTTGACTTCTATCTTTCAAAAGCAACTTTGAAATTCCCTGCTGAATGTCCATCCAACACTTATTTATTTACTACGATGGGGTTTGGCAAACACACTGCAGAGACTGCTGTTCGTTTTATCCCCGTTCTTTTGCATTTTCATCCTAACAGGGATTGTTACTCAGGCCATTTGCCAGGATATTTGGTTGCAGGGAGTGAGCAGGCACCTGCATGTGGCCAGGTGTCCTCTGCAGCCTGGCTGAGCACAGGTAATCCATGGGCCTTTCTCCATGTTAAAATACAGTTACAGTAGATATGTCTGCCTAGAGAATACTGATGTGTAGTCAAAGGATATTAGTGGGGAATAGTTGGGACAGAATTTGGCTTTCCTAATATCAGATGCCAAAAAATTGTTTGGTTATGTCTAGGCAGGACACATTTTATAGCTAATGGAGAGGAATCAGCATTACTGGAAGCTTATCAATCTCAATTCTCCAAGAGAGTAATTTTGAGATGGGAAATATTTCTTTCTGTCAACTCTGAAAAAAACCTGTAAATACTTGCTTTGATTTGACCAAAAGCTGTTAAATATCTTAATTACTGTATTACAAGCTTGTGAGCAAAGGTATTAAAATTGTCCCCATTAGGTTCTTTTTTCATCACCTGTTTTGTTAACATTCCTTTTTAATAAATTCCCAATTTTCTAGCTCTATTGAAAGAAACACTCTCAAAGATAGGGAAACAAGAAGGATTAGTAGTTTTGATAATGAGTAGGAATATCCTTGGAGGTAATATTTATCAAGAGGAAAAAGAAAAGATGGAACATAAGAGGTAAGTATTAATCATAAGGGGGTTGGACTGAAAAAGGGAGCCAAGATTTTTCTGGCAATAGCAGGGACTCTCTCATGGTGAGCTTCTGAGCTCTCTATGGTGAGCTTCACCATAGATGCGAACCAGGGATGGAGGTCATTGCATTGCACTGTCCCATTATCAGCAATAAATTCGCAGGATATGATGACTTTCCCTAATTTTCTGGGAAATTGTTGAGTCTCTGTTGACAAGGTGATTTTAAAAGTGTATGTAATACCTAAGCATGTACATTGCTTTCCATCAGGCATTTTGCATACAATCAAAGTTTAGAGACATTTTGAAATATGCCATATGTCACATAGTTTGTTTTGGAATAGCCAAAAAAGAAAAAGGTAGATCCTCGAGCATACACTGACACAGAGCCACACATGCACAGAAAAACTGAGACTTGTTATGAGGCAGAGGGCCTATGCTTTTGAAACAATCACCAGCCTGGCTTTACGTTTACATCACAGCAAGAGAAGAAAAGACAGGGGAATCATAACAGTACACTAATCTGATCTTATTCTGGTTCTTTCTCTGCAAAAAAGAGACTTTCATAACATCTAAGAGGCATGGTTTTTCGTATCTATCTAAGCACTCTTTATCCCAAGCCAGGTGGCTCAATTCAGCTTGAGATGAGAAGCCAGCCAAAGAGGGGACAGTAGCATAAAAGGGATTCATGTTTGGGAGGACAGTTTTAATTGCAAGACACACACACACACACACACACACACACACACACAGATTTCAATGGCTTGGGTACCACACAGCCATCAAATGTTGTCTGTGCTGCAGGTGGATTTTTGTGTATTTGTTTTTCCTGCCTCTAGATTATGAAAATGTTCTTTACGACTCATCTGATACATAATCCCTGTTTTCCTGTTTATTCTTAAGTAAATTAAAGAAAAACATCAAAGCATAGCAAAGCACAGCACCCTGCTTTCACTGACTGTATGACACATTTAGAGACTTGGAAGAGTGTTGGATTCTACTTTATAGCAGAGCCCTGTAAACCAACAGACCAAAACCAAGCCCACTCTGAACAAACAGAAAAATTTCCAGGCTTTTTCTCCTGGATGTAACCTCCTCCAAAAAGGTGAAGAGGAGATGGGCTGCCCAAGCCGACATCCCTCCTCTGGAACAACTGAGGGACACAGACATCTAACCTGAAGGAGGTGCCTGTAAGAATCCATGTCTCTTGGGCTGTTGTTTGAGTCCACTCCAGCTGGCTATGGGGACCCTGGCCCACACAGTCTTACCTGGACAAAGCAAAAGACAAGAAACGCTCTTCTCCACGTGGGGACGAGTGTCCTGTTTATTGGCTTGGGAAGAGACACTTCAGCCTCAGGCAGCCTCCCAGGTGAAAAAGAAGGAGTGACCTTCTTGCAGGGGACCTTTATACGCGAGGACTGGGGGCGGGGGAACAGGACCACAGCCAAAGGGAGACCATTGAGGAGGGGAGAGGGGAGGGGTAACCAGGGCCCAAACCACCAGCGGGTACAGCAGAAGGGTGCATGAGGGAAAGATGGGAGAAGGGAAATAGCAATGTATGTGACATAACATAGTACAAATTTCCAATCACCTGGTAAAAAACAACAACTAAATAAACTATTTAGTGCAATACAACAGGTGTCCTGTTTCAAACTTGCCTGGAGCTGTCCCACCCCTCAAGAATTCCAGAGGCTTTCTTTGAAGAACTGCTTCTTTAGTGCCTTGGATATTGCATCTCCAGAGGATACCAACCCTTCTCCAAATCAAGAAATGCAAAACCCAGCAATCGACTGTGAGTAGTGCACTGCAATTCCAGCTCAGCCTGGCTGTCATTGCTGTCTTGTGACAGGTGAACATCTAAGGCCATGGGAACTGGCATCTGAGGGTCAGCTTCTCTTTCAGACAATCATTTTCTCTATAGATACAGATCTTTGAATTAACCATTCCTACTTTTCTTTTAGTAGTATGTGCTACATGGGGTGGTAGTGGCACCCTCAGTAACAAGGTAGGGAGGAAGGTCCATTTTTCTCTGTCCTGGTTACCAGGCAGGCTGCACAGGGGCAAACCCCATCTATTTTGCAAAGCAATCATTATGCAGAAAGAAATGAGATTTTGTGTAGGAAGAGTCAAAAGACCTACAGAGGCATTTATTTATTCCTCAGGTGTGGTTTTATAACAGACTACTAGCAGCTTTGAGAAAAAAGAGATTATAAACACTACACTTAATTATTATAATGGAGGCTGAGAATTTTCTGCCACCTCTAGGAAAGCATCATTCTCTTCAGAAAGGATGAATTTGTTTCCTCCTAAACTTCCTAATTAGATGAACGAATATCAGACAACAATAATTTCTTCTAATTACAGGAAGTCTAGAATAAATTAAAGCAGAAAATATCTTTTTCTCTCTCTTGTTTTGTTTTTTTTTTTCTTTGTACAGCAGCATTTTTAGTGTTTATCAACGTTGCCCCTAAGGCAGAAAGAGAGTAATGCATGATCAATTTGTCTTACAAGTCTTCCAAAATAGTTCCCTCTCTCCATTTAGCACTGTCAAGGTTTGTTCTTATTTGCCATTTCAGACAAGATTTAGAGCTTCCACACTTTGATTCTTGGGATGAAGGAGGATTAAAGTTTTCATTGCTTGTTTGTAATGAGGCAAATTGTAACTGTAATTATGTAACCAATTTGCTGCAGTTAACTCTTGAAAAGAACAGCCATGGTCCTGGCAAAGGTTCATTTTGCACTGATGAGGTTTGTAACCAAAGTGCAAGTTGAAAGGCAATAGGATCTGGGTGCCTAAAATTGACATGGTTTTGAAAAGTCCAATCATAATCATTGAGTGGTTGGAAAAACAGTACAGATAGCAGTGACTGCTTAAAGCTAATGCAAGGAAATCCAAATATCTTCATGTGTTTTTCTTCACATTAATCCTGCTCTGAGATCAGAGGAATTTCATTAAAAGATCCAAGCTAGTTAAGATCTAGCCTCCAAGAAATACATTAATCAGTTTTGAGGGAAAAGAGACCTTTCTGTTCACCTGCATTACACAGGAGGCAGACATGCACACTTCACTTTTTATTGGAACCAATAACTTTATGCCAAATTCATAATTTCTAAAAAGATAACTTCTTATCTTCAAAGAACTCCTAAATATGGAAAGTTCACTGGTAAGTTGCCCCATTTTTTAATTTTACTCTCACTAAAAATGAGCAACTTACTTTTCTTTGCTTGTTGCTTGCTTCAGCCTCCTGACTTGGAGTTTTCTTTTCTTTAATGATACAACATTAAAAGGACATGCATGTTATTGGTATCTTCAAACGTCAGTATTCTTACATTGAGGTCCAATTGTTTCTCTACATTTTCTGTCACTAAATAAATGTAGGCTGTATTTTCTTTTTAGCTTCTCATTAGAAGAGTATTTTTTCAGGCCATGGGAGAGAATTTTGGAGAGAAGAGAGCATCTGGCAGGTCCTGGTACTTCTTTGGATCAATATTGTGGCCAGTTTATGTCCATATCCCTGTCGTGACCTTTCTGGAAATCCCTGCTCTTTCAAGATGTGGGCCCACAGTTGACACTGTGCATCCTCACTTTCAATCCAGATGGATTATGCATTGCTGTAATACAGTACAAGTTCTTTGACTACAGCAGACTTATAACATTATTGACTCAGTGTTGATGGCTGAATAAGACTCTTAGTCAATACTCAGCTGTTTAGATTATCAATGAAGCTTCTTGCAATGATATATTTTTTCTGTTCATTGACCAAAATTATCTGTGAAAAATGTGTTATAAGACCTGTAAATGATTTGTGCTACCTCAGTGGGCCAGGCACATATGTGTGTTTCTGTATCTGTGAGCACTTTCGCAATTTACATTATTTTGCTCTTGTTGTTTGAGTTTCTATGTGCAGAATCAAGGGCTTTGTTAAAGTACTTTGGAATGTGGAATAAGCTTGTTGACTTGTGGGAAAAAAGACAATGGCAAAGTTAGGTTTGCTACCAGCTAAGAGAAACTCTTTAATTCAAGTGGTTGGATGGTGGTAAATATTCCAGTGCTGCAAGTGAAAGGCTTTTGGAGCATCCTTGGGTCACTCTTGAGAGTACAGAAAAAGAATAAAAGATTTCTGAGACCAGTGCAATTGCTTACATTTCTTCTGTTTGTTGGCAGCTTAAAACTGCAAAAATGAAAGTCACTGTTGCATCTTTGCAGAGTTCCAGTGTGCTTCAGAGATTCTTCCCTGAGACAGCCAAAGTAATTGCATAAATATATTTCAGCCCAAAATAAACTCCACAGTTCCACACTGGTGTTATTTCTTCTTGTTGAGGCTTCACAGACAACAATTTTACTGACAAAAAGAGTTTAGTCGTTTGAGTTGGGGAAGTTGTGACTCTTATTTTGAGATCCAGAGCCTTAGACATGCTTGGGGCACAAAAACAGGTAAAAATGAAAAATCTATTCTCTCAAAAAGGAAAAACAAAAAAGAAAGAAACAAAGGGAAGCATGAGAGATTTATAGTAGTTTATCAAGGAAGATTTGGGCTACTTTGCCTGTGGGTTAGTAATCTAAATTCGTATTTTCTGGCAGCAAGCATAAGGGGGGAAAAGAAAAGAAAAAAGGACTAAATATTTTTATATTAGGCTGGAAAAAAACTTATTAATACCCAGAAAGCTTCACTCATTTAAGAAAACTTGATAGGATCAAAAAAAAACAAGCCAAAAAATAGGAGCCTAAAGTGCTTTTTGAATTAAATATACGCACTGACATTTAGGGAAGTGAGTCAAGTGATTCCTCACTGCAGCTCTTGGGGTCCTGGGAGTTTCTTCCTCAGATTTTTGGGATTCAGAAAAAGAGGCATCCTTAAACTAATTTTCCCTGTGCTTTTTGTACTACATTGAATTCAGCTGAAATTATGGAGATGATGTTGCAATGTGCCATGTTATACCAGATTAATTGATCATGAAGTCTTCAGGTAAATGGGAATCTTGAGATTCAAACATTTAGTTCTAGATTATTTCTAACATTGACTGAGGATGTGCTTAAATACCCTTGAGACTATCAAAGACACCTTTTTGTCAGCCTGCTTTGCAATTCTCTAATTTTAATTTCTTGCTTGCAAAGTGTCCCTTCTCCGACTAGACACACAATGACACCACTGTCCTGAACTTGGGAAATGGTGGTTTCGGAACACCTCCAAAATCAAGCCTTCTCCTTCCTGCTAAGGTGCTTCTTACTGAAAAGCCATCATAACGAACTAAAAGGCTCATCAAGGCTAAATTTCCTTGTGAATACTGTCCCGATCTTCCTTTGAGAAAACAGTAGGCTTGAGCTATATTTCACAGAGGTGTGTTGTGGTAGGCTCCACACCTGTGTTCAACTTAGAGAAAAAAAAATCAGTCATCCTTGTGCTTGACACTTCCTAGTGCTGCCAGCTCTGAGCTGCTGCTGGTTTTGCTTGCCTGCTGTAGGCCTGGGTCTGCAAGCAAAGCCCTCCCTCCCACACAGGGAACAGAATTCAGCACAGCAGCTCCCACCATAAGACAGAAAGTTTAACTTTCTGAATCTGGACCATGCCTCTTAAATGTCCAGAAAACAACCTGTGGAGGAATAGGAAGAATCTATGGAAATAATTGGCAGCTGCAAAAAGTAAGTCTGAAAGCAGGGTGGAAGGCATATAGGAAAATCATCCCAAATTCAGTGGTGGTGTTTGTGAGAGCAGCTCCTCAGTATTGCTGTGCCTATTTATACCTGCAGTGTATTTGTCCTGCTCTGTGCACTGAATAGGACAACAGGGATTAGCATTTAGAATACAGTGAAGACCTTTCCAGCTCTCCCCAAATGAATGTGTTGGTTTGGGTGCTCCTGTAAAGTCTACTGCTTTTTTATGTTCCCAGATACTGTATTTTTTTTACTGGTACTAAATGGCTGTCTATGTCAGCTCAAGTTACAAAAACAAGTGGGATCTTTTCTGGTAGATTTTTAGGATACAGTCTGTGATTGATGTAATATACTAAACCACAAAGAGCATATGAAATGGTGAATGTGAAATGTGAATTCTCACTACTTCTTTACAAGGACTGGTTTTCTCCCCATAGAAACCTTGCCATGCAAAAGAGTGAATAACAACATTTGCCTTCCAGTGGGTGAAATAGAACACTGATCACCTGTGACACTGGCAAGCAGTGCAGCAGGACAGTGCTTTCAGAGTTGTTGACAGAAAACAGGAAATAGTGATCATTTGTTTGTCATTGGTTCTTTCCTTTATGGATGCTGGTCACTGGGGCAATATTTACTAGCTGGCTGTCATCAACCTATTATGTTTCACCTAAAGCTTTTTCAGATACATTACAGTCTGTGTTTTCTTGGCTGATAATATTCCTCTTTAGCAGAGTTTCTGTGTTATTTGTCCCACTGTTGAAATGTGTTACTTGCTATGGCATTGCTCCTCAAAACCAACAGCATATTGGTTGTGAATGCCCCAGCCCTGGATGTGTTCAGGGTCAGGATGTATGGGGCTTTGAGTAACCTGAACTAGTGAAAGATGTCCTTGCCAGCGGCAGAGGGAATGACCAAGGTATTTAAAAGGTCCCTTCCAACACAAATTGTTCCATGATTCTGTGATTCTTTGATATGTCTGCAAGACAACAATAAGAGAGAACACATGAGTGTGCTGTCTCACATGATTGGTCCACATTGCTGCTTATAGGCTGTCTGCAGAAGTGGAGCTAAAGCTCAAATTATTAATGCTGTATGATGGAAGAATGGAGCTCAGTTTCTCCTGGGTGGATGTCATCTTACCAGGGTGCACTTGTCTCACACTTACTGCTAATGAAGGAGAAGTGCAATTTTGGTCTGATCTGTGGACCTAGATTTGTTCACTGGATTGGAGAGTACACCTCAATTATGTCTCTCTCCCATGGGTGAGTTCCTCAATTCATGCTGCTTAAGGTTTTTGTGAAATTTTGTAGTACCTAGGATGGGTGGGTCTGATCATCCTCTGAGCAGCACTGAGCTGAAAATGCAGACATAACAAAACACTGCTTTTGGGAAGTGGAAGCTGAACAAGGCTAAATATCTCTCCTGAAAATGCAACTCATTTGTAACAGTTTATCTCTAATGAATTTCAAGAATTACAATGGAGTTGGAAAGTGATGGCTGTTATCAGTCCACAAACACATCTGAAACCTAGAAATGTTGACAGTGGATACATTTCTTTCAGGCACTGCCTTTTGGCAGCAGATCAGATTATCTGTGTGAGCCACACAAATCACAGGCTTTCCCAGGTGGGCATTAGCAGAACCATCTGGCAATTAGAAGTCTCTGGGGCAGTCAATCCAACTTTGAGCTGGATTAACTTGGAAGTTTCAAACACTGTCATTGCTTTTTGATAGTCAGAGAGGTTTTTGGCCCTTGTGAATAAGACAACCATTTGATCAGGGACAGAAAGGATTATTCAGTTATTTATTTTCAGCTCTGTTCAGTTTTCCACGAGGTCAGTCTAAATCATCCCTCTTAGAGCACATGTATAGAGGAAATGTATATGCATGGCTCAAATCCAGCCAATTTTGGGGATGAGTAAGTTGGCTGAGCATGCAGAGAAGATCTGCAGCAATCTTGGAGCTTTATTTGGTGTGGCAGACTGTGGGTAATTTTGGACAGAGAGTACCCGGTGCTCTTATTTCACAAAAACTGTTTAGCTTTTGCTGTATTTCAGCAGTGACAAAAGCTCCCACAGCCTCACAATAGGCCCTCTTGATAACAACTGAAAAAATCTGTATCTTGCAAATATGTTATATCATTAGATGAAGTGGACAAAAACAAAACAAGTATGTTTATGACTTAGCCTGAGGAGATAATTAACTTCTGAGTGCTGAGATCCTTGATTGCATTCCTAGCATGATCTTAATTGGAAGTCTGAACTTGAAAAAGGTTGTAGTGTTTGGAGGATATCTGAAATGGTTCACTGAGAAATTGTTTGTTCATAAATTTGAAAGGTAATCCAGATAAATACCTTTTACTTTGCCTTTGTTGTAATTGTTGTGGTTGATGATGATGATAAAAATAATCTATTACAGCGGCAGCAAAAGCACCAGACTATTCAAAGAGAACATGTATCAAAATGTATTGAGCCACTTCAGGGAATTTCAAAAGAAAGAAGTTTTACAAAAAGGGCTGAATACATACCAAATGATAATACTTAGAAATCTGTATTACTGCTCCCAAGTGTGGTACAGTACTTTGCTGAAACTATTGACCTCTTGTGTGTTCTCAGCAAGAATTGTCATGATCTAAGTTTTCTTGCATGGAACTGTGTTGTGTTGCACGTGAGCTACAGTATGTTGCCAGTATAGATGAAAACTAGAAGCTCTTTTGTTATGCTGTCAAAATCTCTGCCCTTTACCCATCCCAGTTATGAGCACTTGGCTAACAGGAATTCCAGTTCTCTGTGATCAGTGAGGGCTACAAATTGCATCCTTCTTTCTGAAAAAGGATGAATCCATACAGTGTCAGAGAACATGTCCATCTCACCTGATCAGAGGCTGGGCATAGAGGAACACTGTCCTTGGTGCTCCCTAAAGTCAGTGTTGGAAAATGAACTGCAGGTGATTTAACATGTCTAATTTAAATTTGAGAGGGGAGACCTTATTGTGGCCTTTGAATACATAAAGAGGGCCTAAAAGTAATGTGGAGACAGACTTTTTAGTAGGGTCTGTAGCAATAAAACAAGGGGTAAGGATTTTAAACTAAAAGAAGGTAGATTCAGTGTAGATGTAAGGAAGAAGGTTTTTATAGTGAAGGTGCTGAAACACTGGCACAGGCTGCCCAGATAGGTGATTAATGTCTCACCCCTGGATACACTCAAGGTGAAGTTGATTGGAGCTTTAAGCAACCTATTTCAGTTGAAGATATCCCTGAATATTGCAGGTAGGTTGAACTAGAATATCTTTAAAGGCCCTTTCAACACAAAGCATTCTATGTTTCTATAAGATGAAGAATTTAAATAAGTATCTAAAGAGGTTGTTGAATATATGCAGAGCCCCCCTCTTGACCAGGCTAGACTAAAAGAACTGAGTTTGAGATGTTCAAAAATTTGGGGTGAAAATAGGATAAAATAAGATGAAAAAAATTATTTGATAATTCCTTTTGACCCTTGAGGAAAAATGGCAGCAGAAAAATGGGCAAGTCTGACATTACCCGTGCCCAGGCACCTGGATCATCAAGCCCACTTGACACAGAAGTCTACACTAAGATTGTCTGCTCTTGTTATCTTTCAGAAATCACAGAATATGCTAAGTTGGAAGGGACCCACAAGGGTCATCCAATCCAGCTCCTGGCCCTGCACAGGATGCCCCAAGAATCACACCATGTGCCTGAGAGCTCAGACCAAACGCTCAAACATTGGACTTGGTGCTGTGAGCACTGCCCTGGGGAGCTGTTGCAGTGCCCAACCACCCTCTGGCTGAAGAACCTTTTCCAAATATCCAGCCTTACCCTCCCTTGACTCAGCTTCAGAACAATCTCTTGGGTCCTGTCACCACGGAGAAGAGATCCATTTCTGCCCCTTCAGCTGTAACTGTGACCAGGTCTCCTCTCAGTCTCCTCCGGGGTGAACAGACCAGAAGGATAACACTGAGCTTTCAGATGAAACAAATTAGCACCACTGATAGACAACTAACTGGAAGGATGGAAGCTATTGGAGCAGAAAATAAACTATGGGGCTCTCAAGGGAACAAAGATGCTGTGAAGATTAGCTCAACAATGTATTGCTTTATAGAAATCTTAAAATGGAAAAATTTGTGCCTCTCTCTCTGAATGCAGCAAGTTCTGTCAAGGATTTGCTACAACTCAGGGTCCCCACACAGATAAATGAGATGGGACACAGTAGTAGACCTAATTGAGTTGGATTAACCCAAGGAAATCTAACTGTAGTATCAATAAACAGAAAAGATCATCTGTGATTTTTGATGTGGTTCAGAAAGTCACAGTTATTATTATCCAGAAAACAAAGAAATTAAAGAGACTGGGACATATGCAAAATAGAATAGTGGGATAAAACAACTAACTTTCATTTAAGAGCTGAAGAAATTATTTTATAGACAAAAAAACTACACCAAAAATAAAATGAAATGACAGATACAGAAAGTAACCAATCCCCTGCAAACATGGGACATGTAGAGAATAGTAGATGTTTTAAAATGTTACAGAACTGTGCATTCAGAGGTAAGAAATATCCTTTGAGAAGAGTCTCTAATGAATATACAAGTTTAACCTTCACTTGCTGCTGCTGCCACTGCTGCCATCCAGGCTGATGGGGTGAGGGAAATGCTGTTGGCTGGAGGGGAAAGCAAAAGGAGGAAAGACATTGTTTTTATATCTATTTACTTTTCCTACCTATTCCTAGATGTCACCTCTCTCTGTTAAATTCAAGGCCACAGCCTAGACTTTAAATTGAATAGCTTTGTTTCCAGTCATGATATTGGGGTTTATTAAATTCCTGTTTTGCTGCGGTGGATAGTATTTATGCAATTTTCCTCAAGGAAGTTAAAAATAGCTTTCTGCTCCTTAGGGTTACAGGGGCTGCTTTTGCCTATGCTGTTAACTTGGTTTGTATTTTTAAACACAAGTATAAAAAAACCAAATAGAATAGGGAAAGTTGGGCTTCTCTCTCTCATACTGTTTTTTTGTAATTGGACATGAAATAAAAGCTAGTCAAATTGGCAGATAACATTGTGTTCTGGGTGGTGTGAAGTGCCAGAAACAGTGTTTTGCCTGCACACTACTTGTTTTTTAATAGTCCTTTTTATTTTTCACTCATAACAACAGAAGTGAACTATTAAAAATCAAATGTTGAGATGAATTGAACTAAACAAAAACATGCCAAAGGCGACAGGCAGGGTTTAACACTCTGTGACTTTTATCTCTCTGGTGTCTCTCTTTGATGGCTGACATGGCAAAAGAATTCTCACAACACTTCTGAATCCTGATCACTTTGCTAATAACAGCAAGACCGCCACTGCATCGTTTCTACTCTTGAATGCCTCTAGATACAATTCCTTGCTTACCCACTTGATATTCACACGGCACTGTTCAGCAAAGATTTAATGAAGAAAATGAAGAAATTCTTATGGAATCAGCAGATGATGGTGTATTATTATTATTATTATTATTATTATTACTGCTCATTTGATCGTCAGAGGTGCCAAGAGAAACCAATCAAGGATCAGTGCTTTGACCTAAGATGTGGCAGATAGATCCTCAGTGGGACATAGTACCTCATAAATTAATGGAACTGGGATGGTTTAAATCAATTAAGATTCTATACTTCCAACAAGCCCCCAGCAGTGGTGTGAGGTGCAGAGAAGTAAATGAAAAATTGAGCATGTTTCTATAACCATTAATACAGTCTTTGCTCCACAGACTCCCTCGATACTATCAGTCCGAAAGATTGCAGGGACTTATAGAGGAGTAATGAAGTCAGGGCTAAAGAGATTTCAGATGTGCTAGTAATATTCTTAAAGGTTTTGTCAGTTTTCTCTCTATGGGGAAAAGGTCTTTTGTGAAGGCACTGAGCTGAGGCTCAAAAGATTTGCACTTTGCTCCTAGTTCATCGTGGACTCCCTCTTTGATCTTGGAAAATAACCTGTTTTGCTCATGTGAAAATAGGAATGCTAATAACAAGTCCTTGTCTGTCTTGCAGGACAAGGTAAGATGAACTCTGTGGGCTATGGCATCCTACATCTGTGTACAAACAGAAAGGGATTGCACTTTTCAGCAATCTTCATTGACTGCTCTACCACAAATTGTCATCAGAAAATTAAAATTACAGAGTAGCAGAATATCATTAAAAGGAGTATTTATCTGCTACTTATGTTATATCCTTTCAGTCCAACAAAAGCAAATTTTTGCTCCTGTGTCTGAACTTTTCTAAAAGTAGAAGTGAAATCATGGTCAAAGGTAATAGGATTTTATGATTCAAGGTGAGCCAATATTTTCAAGCTTCTAAAAAATCAGTTGCTTTCTGTTTTTTTTAAGTGTTAGTGATTAAAAGGGCAATAATAATATGCAGTTCTGAAAGACTGTACTAGAACCTTACAAGTCTTTTACAGAAGGAAAATCAGATATTCCTGTTTCACATTGCTGCTGTGCTGGTATATAGACATATAGGTAGGGTCCACAATTTTCACACAAAATCTTCCCTGCCTTACTCCTGTTGAGCCTTTTGTGTCTATTTGCAATGGAGTAAGGTTGCAAGTTTTTGTACTCTTATCTCTCTGCTGAAGCTCTGCTTCCATTTCTAGGCAGGAAAAGCAAATCAAGGGCTATATTTTTACTGGAAGTTAAACAGAACAAAGCACAAACCTGAGAGCTTGTATATGATCACCCATGTGCTAAACTGTGAACAAATTGAAAGCGCTGAGAGGGTGGTCAGGCATTGGAACAGGCTGCCCAGGGAAGTGGCAGAATCACCATCCCTGGAAGTGTTCAAATCGTGTGTGGATGGAAACCTGGGGACATGGTTTAGTGGTGAACGTGGCAGTGCTGGGTTAATGTCTTTCCTGACCTTAGTGATTCTATGATTCAAAA
Source organism: Ammospiza nelsoni (assembly GCF_027579445.1). NCBI lineage: Eukaryota > Metazoa > Chordata > Aves > Passeriformes > Passerellidae > Ammospiza > Ammospiza nelsoni. Next base: position 72,901,531 of record NC_080635.1, read on the forward strand.
ATCCATGGCATGGAACAAACTGGTGTCTCGTAGCATGCCAGCAAACATTGCCTAGGTGCGGTGAGTGGTTAGCACAAGTGAAAAATCATTCCCAGTATCTGCTCTGGGGGCAATCTCTTCCTTCCTGGTCAGGGTTGGGAGGTTTAGCTATTTGAAGGTGAGCTCTGCCACACTGTATCCCAGAGCACTGTTCTTAGTCTGTTTTGTTTACTGATACAGAAACAGTAAGGTGTTCATTAGTGTTTGGGGAGAGGAAACTCCTGAAAGATTTGAGTAGGGAAATTGTCATCTGGGCATCTGTCAACTGGTAATGAAGTCAGATTAAATATTTGTGTAGTAGAGTCATAAAACATAACTGTGGGAGTGACACGGGTCCTCTTCTTCATCAAAATCAAGTGGAGTAAAATTGTAGACAGATGTTTCCTTAGGTGCTTCCAGATGGTTTTAAATGTCTTCAATGATGAAGAAAGCACAGACTTCCTGAGTAATCTATTCTAGAGCTGAATTAACCTTTGAGATGGACATTTTTTCTTGTAATTAGTAGTTAATATTTTTTTTCTTTCTTCATGTAAAGAAGAATGTTCTTGGAGATTATAAGCTTGGCTGTCTACTGTCACTCATGTGAGCATTCAGGATCCTTTCCATATCATTCTTTCTAGGATAAAATTTCAGAAGAATAAGGGAACTGGACAGTGAAAAAGACTTAAAATAAGGAATTGGAAGGATTTCAGCTTGTAATTTATAGTAGGAACCATGTATTATATAAGATAAAAATAAAACTTGGACAAGGCTATATTTTGGGATCCTAGTGGCATCGTAAAATACTCTTGTTTTTTGCTTTTATGGCTTATTTTGATGTCAGCAGAGTCCTGAGATATTTATGTAGCCTTGAAATTCAAAACCATATTCTCTTTAAAGCATTTCGTTTTAAAAGGGGTACATTTGTAAGTGGTAAAAAAAAAATCTCTCCATTGTGAAATATCAATTATTTGTAAGTGCTTGGATTAATTTATTGGATTTTATGGGTAAAAGGAATGGAAATTGTTTTTTACATTAAAAATTAATATTTTACATCCAGCTGTATCTGACTGGGCAATAAATCAGCTCCTTACAATTACTTATTTGTCAGTCAGCATGTTAGTTCAAAAAGCAAGGAGCTTGCCTGTGGATCCTGCTCTACTTGAAAGCAGGGAGAGTTCAGGTCAAATCAATTTCAGCCACAGTAATTAAGAACAAGATTGAAGATCCTGAAGATCCTTCCCTACCTCTGTCGTGTAGCATCTGCAGTTATGTTTTAGAATGGATCCACTTCTAGGCCGCAGTGGAGAGTATTGAAGGTAGAGAACACTACTTAGGAAGAGCTTTTTTAAAGTGCTTTAGAGAGTTATATATGTACCAAATTCTTACACTTTCCTCTAAATAAATCTGAGTACTTCATATTTGCTAAGCAGGGAAACATTTGTCTTTTCAGCTTGTCTATTTACAGATGCATATCACATAACCTTCTGAGGATGTATTTACAGAGTCTCTCTCCATAGGAGCAAGTTAAACAAGGCTGGGGTGAGGTAGTGCCCCACGATCATCATGATCATGTCAATTGCTGGTGCTGTCTGTTGAGATTTTTGGCCACTACTCCCTCTGACAACAGCTGATCATGTTTCAGGAGTTGTAACAGGGACCATCCTCAATACAGACTTTGCAGACTCTTATTTTGGCAGGTTAAAAAGTTCATCTGTGTTAAAGGAACATTCTGCACCCTTTAAACCTAGTGTCAGAAAATGGACACAGGCTCTTTTCACTGGTGTGGATATAGCAAGAAAATTTGAGTTTATGCCAGCAGAATAAAAACCTAATAGAAAACTAGTATCTTTATCAAAAGTGATAAATGAGGCACAAAATTACATTAAAATTTAAAAATCAAACTCATAGCTACTGAAAAAATCTTCCCTCAGTACTTCTTCAGGGTCTTTTGATTTGGCAAGGCAACAGAAAATCTTGTTTAAGTTTGATTGAGTTTTTAAAGTTTTCCTTGACCATCAAGATGAAAAATTAACCGTAACCAGAGCTCTAGTTGTACGGCATTCCTAGTGAAGAATTCTGTCATGACAGGGAAACGAAGTCAATCATATCTAAGAAAGATTGCACACTTCTGTTGCATACTTTTGGCACATACAATATCGTATTCAATTAGAAGTAAATTAAATAGCTGTGGAAATAAGGTCACATGAGCTCCTACTATACTAAAGAATCTCAGACCTTTGGAAGTTGCAGAAGGCGAAGAGAAAGCTCAGACCTCTGCCTTCCCAGAAACCTGCTGCATTAGCATTGCTCCCTTCCTCCTGTGCTGGGATTCTGCTGTAGAATGCACAGGGTGCATGGAGCTGGGGACTGAGTGACACATAAAGCCCTGATGCTCAAATCAGGGCCTGCATTAGAAAGCAGGTTTTCACCAGCAGCACTACAGAAACTCCCAGTCAACTCACCCTCTGTCCTGTGCCTGTACATCGTGTCCATACGAGTGAGGATATTGTGTGTCTCTACACCCAACCCTCTCATGCAGCCATTTGTCTCAAAAAGTAGCATTTCTCTAACTAAAACTACAAGTAATATTTGGCACATAATGAAGTTTTACTGCTTCTATAAAACCTCTGTATTTCTGAGTGTTAGTCTCTGGCATCATTTGATCTGATATTTATGTGTGCACAGACAATCATTTACTGAGCCTGGTGTAATGAGGAAAAAGCTGGCTGGTGAAAACACATCATCCCATCACCCACCTGTAAAATATAGCTAACTTGAATGCATTTGAATGATTATATACAAACTAATTAAGGACTGAGTGAATGATTTGTGACATTGTGGATAAAGAGTCCAAAACAAGGTGGTAACAATAAATTGGCAGTGTTTATCTCAAGGTCATGTTAAAGCTGTGCTGTCCAAATGATAGCATTAGCTAGCAATGATCTAATTAAATACTGTACACCGAGTTATAAAGAAAGAGTTCAAGAGTAAACAAGTGGCAGAGTCTAGATTTATTTGCCATGCAATGGAAGCAATCACAGCATAATGTTGAGGTGTCCAGCACAAGGAATTAGGGTTCATAAATAAAAAGCAACTTTTGCAAGGCTGTTTATTTCAGTATAAACAATAAAGCAATAGCAAATGCATTTTAGGCCATGCAGCTGCAGGCCCAAAGGCATGATGATGAAGATGATTAAGAATCACAGTTCTTTGAGAGTTCCTTATGAATTTACAGAGAAATGTTCTGCAATGGATTGATTTGTGAGACCAAAGACAAACGACTGAATCAAAGTGAATTTTATCAGGGGCAAAAGGCGAGTGCAGTAGGATCACAGCAAGTGTAAGCAGCAGGAACAAGGCAGCAAAAACCACTGTGTCACCCATGCAGGGAGCAGGAAACAGTCTCCCTTGGCTGTGTCTGACAACATTATGGCACATGTACACAACCACTGTGTTACAGTACAAGCTGGCTTGTAGTGGGCAATTAATTTGGCTATAAATAAGAAACCCGGCTGGGTTCCATTAAAAAATCCCTGGATAAGCAATGATGGGATGGATTTGGATACATACAGGAACTTCACCCAATCCTGTTCCACCCTAAGCTGCAGACCTCTCACTGGCACAGGAGCTGGGCTGTGTTTAAGCCAAGTCAATCTCTCCAATCTGCACGGGGATATTCAAACCCTCATATTCAAGGAGGGTGCAAACAATAAACCAAGCTGCTGTCACATGTAATCCGGATGTGTGTGTTGTCCCTGCCTCCAACCACTGACCCCAGGTAACAGGGGAGAAAGGGGAGACAGCTCTGCTGTGGAAGTGGTAAAGGGCATCATCCCCTTCAATTCAGCAGAGATCAGATGTTTTTCAACACTCTAGCTAAAGACTGTCTGGTTCATTGCCAATGTATAGCAAATTAAATGGAATTAAGAAGATATTAAATTACAAGGGGGTATCTGTTTCTTTGGTTTTTAATTGTATCTGATTGGAAACCACTTTATTTAACCCTGAGAAGCTATTTCCTATTTTTGAATCTGTCTGAGAATAAACCCACAGAGACAGAAAAGAAGAAAAGGACAATTTTCTTTCTGATATAAATGTACAACAACTTTCATTGGCATTTAATGCTGCATTCTGTCCTGCATGCATATGATCATGCATAAAATGACTTGCTATAAGATGCCAGACTTTCAAATTTTCCGATTTGTCATATTACCTCAAACTATGGTATTAATATTTTCTTCTTCAATGAGAAATGAGTACAGATTGGGGCTGACCAGCACCAGCTTAATTAGACCTTTAATTTTTATTCTGGATTCTTTTTGTAATAAAACCAAATATTACATCTCACTTTTTTTTTTTTTCCTTTGCCTGTGATTTTCTTTTTGGCTGTGATTTTGAAGGGTTTTTTTTCTCCATTAGCCCTAAATAACATTTTTGTCATTGCACCGAACAATTGAGCTATTTCTCTCAAATACCACATTTGTCATTGAACTGAACAATTGAGCCATTTCTTCCAATATCCCAGAGATTCTTCTGTTGGTTCAAGAATAATTATTTCACAAAGTACCTGTGGGGTACTTTTGTTCCCCACAGGTCTAATCATCCAAACCATCTGAATCTAGCTGATCTGAACACTTTTTCTTCATTACTTCTCTATACCTCCAAGGAAGTAAGTGTGACTCTATGGTCTCGTATTTTTGTACATTTTTTGCTGTATCACACATCATTGTTTGTACGGTTTTTTTTTAAGAGGTTCTTCATATATATATATATATATATAATTTACTGATCAGTTTTTTGTTTTTTAATTTTTCCTGAAATAATCCATGTTTCATCTCTCTGTTAGACTTTCTTCTTCAAATTAGAGTGAAAATAGAGTAGTCAATTTGGAGAAATTAGTTCATATATACTTTATTAAGACCTTTTTAATTTGTCTTTTTTTTGTGTGTTGAATAAAGTATTTCCATTTAAAGTCAGGCTAAACTGTGGGAAGCTAGAGGTCTGATAGGATTTTTCCATTTGTCTTTAGATTTGATTGCCTTAGAAAATTATGGGAATATCAGCAATAGAAAATAATATTTTTATAGAAGTTTCCTCAGGTTTTGAGTGTTCTCTGGGACTGAAAATGTTTTCAGACTGCACAGTCAATCTGAACAAGAGAGATGCAAGACAAAACAGGTTGGTGCTTTCTGTGCCCTCTTTAAATCTCCTTTTGCCTAAGGCTGTGAGACAGGAAAAGTTTGAGCTTTTTTGACATGTATTAAGAGCCTGACTTCCAGTTCAACTAATTCTTCCCTCAATCCTCTCTCACAAGTGAGTGATAACATGGTCTAATACTTAAGCTTTTTTTAGTAAGGTGAGTGGGTTTAAAAGAAAGCTTAAAAATATGGTAAATTGAAATTCATGATTTTTGGAACCAGTGAGTTCCCCAAGAGGATACAAAGTGTAAAGGAAAATAAAGTCAGAAGCTGGAGGCAAGAACAGTAGTTTTTGAGCATTTAGAGCATGAAGGAAGTTGGTAATATTTAAAACTAGCTACAGAAAATGGTTTTTAGAGAGAAGTTAGCAGTGGGAACTAAAGGAGATAGTGGTGGTAGGCAGGAAAGATGCCTGAAGGCCATGGCAGGATAGGGGCTGCTGTCTAGGTAATTATAGCTCATCTCAATAGAAGCCCTGCATTAAGAAGTAAAGGAAGGAAAGGCACTGAGGGTGGCAAGGGGACAGCAAGACCTGAAGGATGAAAGAGTCCTGTAGTTCACTGACAAATGCAAAATTTTCTGCCTCAGTATTCCTATCTGAGTGAAGGCAGGATCAAATTCTTATGTTAAGGTGGCAGAGGCGACCTGAGCATACTGAGGTTGTCCCCAGCTGTGAGGCAAAGTGTGCTAAGTGTGGCTATTCCTCATTTCTGCATCCTCCTTCAAATGCTTTTGATTTTAAGGGCTGGATGCTACATACATGCTTAGAGTCATCTTTGTCTCTGGATACTACACAGGTTTTTGAAAGTATTTTGAAGCAGTATATTTAATGATGGACGATACCACCCGGGAGCCTAAGTGAGACTTCAAACTGCCTGAGCTAATTGGATTTCTATTATTTGAGATAATCTTATTGGGATGCTTGGAAATGAGTTTTATTCTTCATTAAAAGGACAAAGGGCTGCGTCTTTAAAGGGCAACACTAATGTATGCACAGAGGGCAAAAAATAATGTTCTCTAAAGCTTTCTATGGGCTTCTGCCAGTTGTGACTAATGTTGGGGTAGGTATTAGGAAAACACAGGCCAGTGTGATGATGAAGAGAAAAGACTGGAGATTAAAAGAAAAGTGGTTTGAAAGCTCTACTCATACTACTGTATGAAGAATAATACATAATGTGGGTGTAATAAAAATGATAATGTGTTCTGTCATTTGAGATAATTAGACTTTGATCCTGGAAGATGTTTCTTGTGGCTGAAGCACTGTATCTGGTTGGAGTTCTGCTGCATTTCTATTTTATGTTTAGATTGGATGTTAGGAAAATTTCATCACTGAAGGTGTTGTCAAGTATTGTAACAGCCTGCCCAGGGCAGTGGTGGAGTCACTATCCTTGCAAGTATTTAAACAATGTTTCATATGGTGTTTAGGGAATGGCTTCAAACAGAAAGAGGATATGTTTAGAATAGATATTAGGAAGAAATTCTTTATTGTGAGGATGGTGAGGTGATGGACAAGTTTGTGCAGAGAAGCTGTGAATGCCATATCCCAAGCATGGATGGGGCTTTGAGCAACCTTGTCCATGGCAGTGGGGCTGAAACTAGGTGGTCTTTAAGATCCCTTCCAATCCAAGTTGATCTGTGATTCTCTTTTTTAATGGTGGCCTTAGCAGTGCTAGGTTAATGGTTGGACTCAGTGATCTTAAAGGTCCTTTCCAAACTAAATGATTCTATGATTTTATTATTTTCTGTATTTTCAGAATAGAATCCTTTCCCAGTGCCTAGTTTGAGATGGAAGGGCCTAGGCCTGAGGAGACATTGATGTTGTGATGTTCTCTTGGGACACAGTGACAAAGTCCAGGTAAGGTCCCCTGGTGATTCCCAGATGTGTGGAGATCTGGTGGGAGACAACTGGCTTACCATGCAGGAATAGTCAAGCACAGAGGAAAAGGGGCTGGGTCCGCTTAGAAATCACTTCTAACCAACACAAAGTTGCTGCTGGGAATCATGCAGGTTGTGGTAGAAAATTGTAACACTGTTCTGGTGTCATCTTTTGCAAGGCTTTTGGCACAAAAAAGATCAATTTTGCATGGCTGTCTGCAGGAAAGAAAGGGAAGTGGACACAGAAACCTACAGGAGGTCTAACTTCTGTGCAGATGTTTGTCAAAATAATTCTCTATAAGCAAAGAATACTTTCAATGACTTTTTAGAGGCTATTTTTCTCCACAGTAAAGTCTGTCAGTTTGCTCATCTGTATTTTAAGTGCTTTGCAAATATCTTCAGCAGAAGAAAACATGATACCATGACCCTGAGTATCAGATCAGTAACTTGATTCTCATCAAAGAAAACAAAAATAGAGAGCATGTGATCTCCTCTCACCATCTGAACAAAGCACTCAGCTCACAAATAACCCAGTGCTTTTAGGTGCAGAGAGAGAACTCCTTGGTAACTGTGAATAGCAAATGAAGGAGATTTTGAATCAGCCTGTGGGAAATGCTGGAAAAGACATAGTGGGAACCTTTAATAGTCAAGGTATTTGCTAACACGCCTTCCTTTGTTTTTCTTTCTGTCAGATGCCCCATTCACCTGTGTCTGAACTACTGACACCAGCAGGAGCTTGGCTCCCTATCCTTCTGCTGAGATCTGTGGGGTATAATTTGCCTATTTGGCTTGATATAGTGGTGTCTTAGACAATATATAGACAACTGGTCGTAGTGGGTGATGAATATAGGCAAGTGGAATTTCAGTCTGCAGGTTCAATATAACTAATGAAGTGTTACTAAAGCGTTTTAAGAGAAACTGGTCCCTGCATTTACAATGTGGTGTAATGATTTGCTTAAGAGTCTCCCTTTAGACTCAGTATACAAGTTACAAATGATGCAAAATGTTGCTGATCAGAGATATTGACAATCGCTCATTGGTATTGACCTATGGAAGATTCTCCACTGGGTGCCAGTGCAATTATGAACTGGCTTTAAAACTTGCTCTTGGTCAAAGGCTAAAAGACCTTATTTCTCATCCCATTTCAAAGTTTCTCCGATTATACTCTTCTGTTGTTTCCTCCAACGGATCAGCGTAATAATGGTAACAATAAGAATAAAAAAAATTGCCCCAGTAAGAAATCCTTCTTTATAATGAGATATTTAGAAATAGACTCAGATTATACATTTGCATATGTTCTTCAAAAGAGCCTAAGTGATAGAGAAAAAGAATCTCACCAGCTCTCCCACTGAATCCATGGTTGCAGACTGAGCCAGATGGATTTCTACCTAAGTTCCTGTGTCCCATATTTCTTTTGACTACGAATATCTGAAAATAACATGGAGCCTTGAAAATGAAATTTATTCAGTATGTTGGAGAGGTTTCTAAAGTAAATTAGCAGAAACCATCTCTCCACTTAACTAAGACAAAAAAAATTACTTCACGCAAACAATAGGCCAGAGAATTACAGTGAAAGCATCTCTGAAATGTACTGAATTTTAAAATCAGTAAGATTGGAAACATCCTGCTAGATGATTAAGTTCAACTATTAAGAAGGTAAATTAGGGAAAGCAGGACTAGTTAAAAAAATTTAGTCAAACTGCACCTTTCACCTGTGCTCCTGCTTGACAATCAGGGTGCAAACTGATCAAATTTTGCTGCTGAGATCTATTTCCTTTTTGTTTCACAGGAGTATCAAGCAGGGACTCTATCAGCTGAGGTGCATTATTTTTGACACAGTCTGAAAGAAAGCATTTGCTCCTTGAGACTGTGTGACACACAGCATGCAGGCTTCTGCTTCAGAAACTCTGTTGCTCATTATAGAAATGTTAAGTTTACTCTCCACTCTGGCAGCTTTGCTTCGGCAGAAGAAAATAATACATCCAACAAGTTATCCTAACGCCTATGGACTGGCACCAATAAACAAATCTCTGTCTCCTTGTGCTTGAAGCAGCTGCTGGTGATTACCCTCCTCCCGTGGAGACAGAAACACATCTGGTGTCTGCAGAGCAGCAAAGAAGCAGAGAGGAGATGAGCCAAAGCAGCCGTCCCTGGTACGCACAGCTGCATCAGCTCAGCACTGCTGCTCCACCTGAGCCATGGCTTGTGCAGGCACTGGGTCAGGGCGGTTATTAGGAGGAGGAGGAAAATATAAAGGGTTCTTTTCCTCCTTCGTGCTTCCCCACTGCAGCTGAATCATTTGGCTTTGCCTTAGATTTTCTATGTGGCCATTGTTCCCATTCTTCCGCATTCCTCATGATCACATTAAAAAGATGACCAAGATGGCCTAAATTATCATGTTTGTAATCTTTGATGAAAATTTCCCTATGTGAAGAAGAAAAATACAACATCCTACCACTCATCTGTTTTTCTAATGGCTTATTTGTGACCTGTAGAAATAAAACTGTGGAGAAGTTTTCTTTCTGTCTGAAATGTCATTGTTTCAACAAATACATAATACCAGAAGCCCAGACTCTGTAGGTATGTGGTGAGTTTTAAAGAAGAAAATGTAAAATGTACAAAGCCCATATGTGCATTGCTTCATTTGTTTTTAGCTTTATGTGGCAGGATTAAGGCTTAACACATTTGGCAAAATATGAAAGGCAAAATTCTCACATGCTTCCCCATATTGATGCTAAGTCTCATGAGAAAAGTAGAAAAATACTAAATATTGTAGAAGAATTGGCAACATGTTTGTCTACTGCAGTTTATGGTGGAACATGTCTATATATTTGAATTGTTTTTTCTCTTACGCTTATGAGTTGAAAATAAGTTTTAAAATTGACTCTTCTTTACAACTGACATGAGTTGTACCATATTAAAGCATATTCTAGCTGGAGCCAAATACATTGATTCAAAATCAATATAGGTTAGATGCTGGCAAAGCTGCTGCAATCTGGTATCAGCTGTCATCAGGGTGAACCCACTTGACTTTACGTCTTCATATTTATCTGTTTTCTTCAGTTCTTCCTTTCCACTTCTCCTCCCCTGTCAGCATAACCTGCTTGGCAGTTGTGCAACTTTTGTTTTTGTAATTCTCTCTTTTAAGCCTCCCTCATATTCCCATTAGGGAAATGTTTTTCCTTTCCAATTTTTTTTTTCACTCAGGTGCGGAAAGCCTTGATTTTATTAGATTAACATTTGTTATCATGACAAAAAAAGTGAGTAAGCCAGAAAGAATGGCTCTTCTGCAGTTAATGTCAACTGTGAGAGTGATGAAGGGTATTGAATAACTTCAAATGCAGGAAAGAGAGGGATACAGCTGTATGTCGAAGAGATTGTGACTACAGACAGTGCGGAACACTACTAAATAAATTCCTGTGTTGTCCTATGCTATTTGACATCCAAAGTGAGAATGGGTGATAAGGTATATTGCTATGCCATATCCCATAGAATAATATTTTGTTTTCATCATGATTTACTTTTGTCCCAGTAGTTCTCATTTTAGTCTTTATTCTCCTTTCTCTCTCTTTCTCTCTCTTTCTCTTTTTCTCTCGTGCTCTTTTTCTTTCTCTTTCTTGTTCTCTCTTTTTCTCACTCTCCCTCCCTCCTTCCTTTTCCATTCCTTTCTTTCTCACATAATTTCTCTGTTAATGATGACATAAGGCATCTGTCACCGTGGAAGAGGAAGAGCTACCTCTCTCTCTGAGCATGGTGTGTTGGTGCTGACTTATTTTGCTTTATTTCTTTAAATTACTATTTTCTCTCCAAGTGAATTGCCCAAACTCCCTCAACTGAGAATGTGATAACTGTTGAGGCTAAATGTTTGTAAAGGAGAGGAATACAGTAGGCTCATACATTTTCTGAAGAATTTTTATGAGAATCACTTTTTACAAAATTTCCCAATTGATTTCTTGCGTTATTACTCCTCCGGCTCCCAATAATGTTATTTAGACAGAGAAATATTCTGACAGCATATCTTCCCATTTATACTTTGCTTACAGCAGTGGCCTATAAATAGGCCATTATAGTCTGGAAAAAAATTACAAAGAGTAAAACTTTCCCTTCATGTGCAAAAATGCACTCTAACTAATAGTTTTCCAACATGCATCTGCTGTTATAATTTAAGATTTTTCTATGCTAAGCATGCAGACGTGGACTAACTTGTTTAATAAATAGGCGAGAATAATAAGCAGGTAATTTTATATCCACAGTGCAGTCCTGATTACTATGGAATATCTCTGTGTTTTCAAGGAAAGAGCTATATGAAACAGCAGTAGGAGCAAGCCTAGCAGACCCATTACCATGGCATGAGTGAGTTTTAGGTCAATGAGGTTAAAAAATCTTGTTTCAGACAAACCCAAATCTTGCTAATTGGTTTAGACAAGGTAGCCAGTTGGTACTGATATGACCCCCAATAGAACTAAGGTGGTAGTTCTGGGCCAAGTTCTCCCTGTCATGTCTGTGGAAAGTAGTCCCATTAGCTTCAGTCATAATGCATATGCAGGAGGCAAATGCATTAGTAAATTTAATCAGAAGATCTCCTTGGAGGAGGCAGCAGGTGGCAGATGCCTTGAGGGCCTGCTCTGGTTAGCAGCTTGCCCCACTTCTTCTATTCAGAGCTTTAGTATCCTCCTGCACCAGAAAATATTGGAGTCAGGGACACCTGCTGGTGTAAAAAAAGGACAAGGTTTAGATAATTGCAAGTATTCCATTAATGCAAAGGTCCCCTTCTATTTGTGCAGGTGGGGGAATCCTGGGTGTTGCCATATTCTGGTTCTCGACCTGTTGTGCCTCAATGTGAACTCTTTGGGCACAGCAAATTTCAGTTCCAGGTGTATCATCAGTGATAAAAGATTATCTAGAATATTAAATTTATTTTTGTCATGGATTGGAGCAAATTCTTAATCTGCTCTAACATTCAAAGATTGTTTTAGCTGTAGCTACATCATTTTTCAGCAACAGGAAGGAAATTAGATAGGCCTGCTGGCTTTTGTAAAATTAGCAGTTTTACTTCAGTGTCAGAAAATCTCAGTATGTTCTATGGTGATCGACTAAGAGACTTTTAAATGGAACTCTGGATATTGTTATTAAACACGTTGCATTCACTGAATGAATGGTAAAATTTCACCAAGATATCACTCCTTACAGAATTACGTGGTAGACTGCCAAAAGGATGTGTCTTCTGTGGGGTCCTGCTAAATAAAACCAGTAAGGGCCTAGTCCTAAGGGGTCACTTATAATTACATTTTTCCCTGAAATTATTCCCTGTTGCATGACTTGGAGAAGAGCAATAAGGCAACGTCAGTCAACAAAAGGCAGTCACTCCTCTTTTGAGAGATGCAGGGATCGGGTGGAAAAAGTACACAGAGAAAATTGAGACGGGCCATGCCAAAGAGCGAAAGAAAATGTTTCAAGGCACAAAGGAACTTTTGAAGGAGAGGAAAAATGACTGAGTAATAACTGAGCAATGGCAGTGAACTCTGTTCACTCTCAAGCCATATGAGGCATCAAAATAAGACATGTTCAGATGGAAAACAAAGATAAAGGCATTGACTGTTAAACACAGGGTTATGGTAGACATTAAGAGGTGAAATGTCTGTATAAACTGATATTGTCACAACAGCAACATTGTATAAACTTTCCATGAGCAAATTAAGTTGCATATTAAAGTGTTCCCAACCACCATGGCGATGCCTGAGCAGCCATCTCATAAAAGTAGTTGAAGCAAGAAAACATTTTCTGAGGGAACTTGATAACAGGATTATGTGATGAGGTTACAAGATAAGACTGGCAAGATGCAATTATCTAGATCCCTTCCAGACCTATTCCCCTGGGAAAAAAGAGGAAATCAAAAGCAGTGGCTTACAAGTGCACTGCAGGTGTACATGTGGTCCAGTTTATAACCTCAGTTTGCCAAGGCTGGATATTAATCCAACTACCCTGGAAGTGTTATAATGTTCTATTCTCCCCAATAGCCATTACATAAGCACATAGATATTCAACAGACTGTCAAAAGATATGGAATAATATGCAGTTGATGCAACTACTATTTCCTCACAGTTTCAATGTTTCTACCTCCAAAACAGTCTTATGCTTAAAAGACTTGAAAAATTCATAAATACTAAAAACTCAAGTAAGATGGCACTGATGTTGCTAGAGAAAAGACAGCATTGAGAAAACTTTTCAGCTCCTTGGCCTCTTCCAGGTTTTTGTTTGCGAATACTTATCAGCAATTCATCAACTTGTCAATTTGCCCCATAATCTCAGAGTGCTCTGGTGCAGCTCTAGCCTAGCACAAGCAAAACCTTCTCTCCAGTTGCTAGGTAACTCCTGTGTCTGCTCATCTGGGGTGCCTGTTATCGGCTGTTCACATCTCTATTTACTTTTCATCTTGACCATAATAATGTGATATAACTGGACACAGAGCCTCCAAGACTCATTTAAAAGACTTCACAGAGTTACCAGTGCTGCATCTTTGGCAGCCTTCCTCACAAACGTGTCTGCAGTTCCGCTCAAGTTAAAAGGTGGTTTAAGTTCTCGGCTTTGTTGGTTCTGTGTATTTTAGGACTGCTTTGAAGTTGTGAATGGAAACCATCCTGTAAGAGATGTGATGATCTAGTGCAATGGACCACCTTGTAAACTGTATATCCAGTCATCTAATTCTGGGGAGGAAAATAAATAAGGAAACACACAAATTGAAATAAAACCTTTCTTAGAAACTAGGGACCACAAACTCATCATTACCTGCTAAAAGTAAGGCAACATCAGTATTTTCAGAACTTTTAGACAACCCTTAGCAAATCCAACTCCTTTGCACACCTCTTTTGAGAGCTAATGAGAAGACAGAAAAGAATATGCATAGCCAGGTTGCTTACTGCATTAAGAATTCCAGTGAGAAAAGGGACATAAAGTTATATGCAAACCAAAAAAGTAGAAGAACAACTGCCTTAATTTGCTGAATTTCAGTAGATTCTTACAGTCTTATTTTGTTCTTCTAATAGAGGAAAGCACCTATCACACACAACAGTGAAACATGTTACTCTTGAAATAATTGCTCTGATTACAAATGCAGCTATAATATAAGGGTGCAACAAACAGGTTGGTTAGAAGGTCAAGGCAAGTTGTAGACAGCTGTAAGAGATGGAGTAGGAAATGATCAGTGTATCAGCTCCCTGCCAAGACCCCAAGGTTTGTAGGAAAATTTTTGACACATCTTTGCTCACATTACTGTCTGCCAGAGGAAAGTTCAGCTGGTAGTGTCTTTTACATAGAGGGATCTATATATGTCCAGCTGTCTATATCTCTGTCTCTCTATAGAGAGAGACATTTCTCAACTAAATACATACAGAATTTATTAAATTATTTATTAAGGAAAGAATAAGGAAGCAAACTCAGAATGCCTCCGTCTGGAAAGAAAAACAATCCTGCATCTCCCTAGTCACTAACAGATGACACTTCTTTGCCTTACTTGGAGAGTGAATGTGCAGTATTTAACAGATTTCCTTCACAGAATTTTTTGGCAACTAGGAAAACATAATGTGCTTCGGAAGGATTCATCAAAATACTTTTAAAATCAATGAATCCACCGATGTAAATATACAAATAATAGAGAAAAAATTTCAAGTGGTTTCTTACAAGGAGCTCTGAGTGACAATAAGATACCACTCTTCAAGTGCTTCATCAGTTACTTACTGTAGGCAATTGACTGAATTTCCATCATAAACTGACAGCCTTCTCTATGGAAAATGCACAAGCAAAAATCTCTACATAGACAACACTTCAGGATGCTCTATATAGTTAAACCCTGTTGGCTGGTGCTAGAAAATCCCTATACCTTTTGATATTTAAATCTCCTCAACTTGCACTTTTCACACTACTTTTCCTGGAAAGCTAGAATGTTCATAAGTCTTGTTTAAGATATTACACATTAGAATACCTGGAACTTTTATTTCTGTCAAGGTCTCAAAGCTATATTCAAAACTCACAGCACATGTGAAAATTATTTTCACACAATATTGTTTCCTTCATGATGGGAACAAAAAATATCTTGGAGAATGTTGTCTTTACTTTTAGACCATTCATCCACAAAATCCAGGGTTGCCCTCTGACCAGACAATATATGTAATATGATCTATTTAAATTTTTGATATGCCAGATATGCATGGAGCACTAGATGTGCAATAGAACTTAAGGTACTTTATAATCTAAAGGCATGATTTTATCAGATGATTGAGACCGTCCTGGCTTTTCCCACTAGGTCTACTGGAGTTGTTCTTCAACAAGTAGTTTCTTTCACTGTACATTCTTTCATCCATTTCCATCTACCTTATATACTGAATAGAAATGAAAACAAGTTTATGACAAATAAATCAACATCAGAGACACAAAAATAAGACTTAAGTTGTACAAGCAACCTTAAAAATATGGTTTCAGATTGTTGGGGTATTTGGCTTTGTATCTTTGGCAGACTACTAGTGCAGTGTTCTTTAATCCATGCACATGAATGCAAAGGTACAATGTATCCGAGGGCAAATCAGCCACATCTTAGAAAAGGCGACAATTTAATAGGTTCTGGAGAAATATTTAATTTCTCTGTACTTTGAATTAATAGCATGTAACCTTTAAGTAGACAATGGGATTGATAAATCATATTCAAACTATCTTCTGGAGTTGCCCCATTTAAATGTTGTTGTACCTGAAATGATGTTTCATCTAAGCCTCCTGTGCACTGCCTTGCAGAATAATGATTCTATTGCTGTTCCTCTTTCTTACATTCATTTATTCCATGTGACCCATTTGCAGCAAGAGAACATACCTGTGTTTGAGATTAAGTTATTCTTTTGGGAGACAGAGCCCCCAGAGGATGAGAAAGGACAAGAGTTTAGTTCTTGAGTATTGTTGAAGGCTTTAATCATCAGAAAATTACATGGAAGAGTCTTTGCTTCCCTGCTTTTGAGTTGAACTCAGAGCTCTGTAGGAGTAATAAGGATAATTCGTGCAGGATTAGGTGGTGCTTTTGAGTTGCATTACAATACAAGCACCAGTACAGCTCAAACTGGGAAAAGGGATTGCAGAATAGATGTCCTGTGGAATATATAATCTAATATAGATGGTAGTACCACTACAGTCAGATTGTCTCTGACAACAAATGAGCTGAACTGTTCTTTAAAACTAATGTGCTTAAAATCCATTTAAGATTATTTTGATAGTGGAAGCTATGAAGAGAGGTACAGGTGATTTGTAGGGTAAAAAAACCCAACAAACCATGAGAAAAGTAAAGTGCTCATTCAGACATCAAACCATCCAGTCCAGAAGGATAGGAAAGAATATTCTAATTGAGAAAAATGAGATGGTGTGCAGTTTTGTCTTAAAAAAAAAAAAAACAACAAGTAAGAATAAATTGTTTACACCTGTACTTTTATAGTACTGAATGAAATACCTTTAGATCTGTGAAAAGGAGTGGGTTGCAGTCAGGCTAAACACAGGATTCTAAGTAGTAAGTGTTAGAGGAAGAAAAGAGCTAAACAAGACAAATCTGGTGGATATCTTTCCTGGAAATACCTAGCAGGTAGAGGTGCTTTCCCTTGCATGAATCCACAGTGTTTGTCATACTCAGCTTCATGGAAAAGGTATTGTGAGCAATTAAATGCAAAAGTACTGTCTGTGTCTCATGATTTCCCTGAGATACAAATCACTGGAGGCCAGGAGAATTTCAGGTAGGTGTTACTGCATGTGTTTTGTGGCTGCTCTGCCATCTGTTTGTGTTCTCAAGTTAATATGAACCATCTGAAATGGTAAAGTCTAATATACTCTCCTGGACCGTTTGCTTAAAAGGTGAATACATTCTCTAGAAGGAGATTTGTCCTACCTTAGTATTTTGTCAAGGATAAAAGAGTAACTAACTGGTACTGCCTGTCCTGCACTATTGACCTGAAAAAGAAGTAAATAACTACTTTAGGTGGGTCATTCAACTTTCAGGTAGATAAATTCAGGTAAAGCGATTCCTGCTTTTAGTATCTGGTGAATTTTGTTCACTGATCTAGTTTTTATCTTGCCAGAAACAAGAGAAAAACCCTAAGCATGGCTCTTTCTTCTTACTTTGACTTACAATGATCGAATTCTCATGATGATGCCCTGCTACAAATCACTTTGCTTTTCACACCCATTGTTCATATATAGACATGTATCTTCACTTATCTTAATCTAATACACATGGGTTACTTCTGCGGGTTTATCTACCCAGTCTCCTGAGGACCAGCATTGCACCTGCATTTTTTTCCTCCACTGGCTGCCTTCTCCTAAAGAGTCTTCATGGATCTTTTATTAAAAATCACTCTCCTTTATTCTGGGGATTGAATTTTTTTTTTTTTTTTTAATGGCTGAGTGAAGTCTAATTAAAACCATAGTACTCCTTGGGCAGAGGAGTCTTGGCAAAACAGTATTTCTTGCTGTTATTCAGTGTAGAACTTTGCAAATTTGGATGGCGAGATTTTTACTGTTATTGGGTGAAAGATGATCTTTGTCCTTTTCATTGCAAGGAAATATTTTGGAGTTTGAAAGGAAGTATAGTAATTTTATGAGCCATTTCCTCAAAAGAATATCTGTATTTTTAACTGGAAATAAACCAGTGAGTAAGTAATGCCATTAATTCACTTTATCAATTCAGTTACCTCATAATATACCTAAAGAGAAGATTTCTAACAGAAATCTTTGACCTTTGCTCACCACAATAAAAGATGTCATCTTATGTATATTCTCTAAATTATTAATCAGCCTTACATCAAATTTCTTCTCTTCTCACCAGCCATGTTTCTTCAACTGTGTGTTAAAATTCAATGAAGATCACTCAGTTGTTATATTTGAGTCTTAAACTAGTTGAAGAAAAATAGTGGCACATTTTTGTATTTGTCTTGCAGACAGTATCCATGCTCTGTTACTGCTGTTAACAGGTAACATCTTCAATTTTGAATGTCAGTCTCAAATATTGACTCTTCACTATGTAATAAAATGGAATACTGGGAATACTGTCATTTGCTGTGTTGCTGAAGATACTTGAATCAGCATAAGACTTGAGCAGAATGTCTACTCTGTGCTTACCACACTGCCTTTCCTGTGATAAACACTAAAATGCCCTAACACAAAATAGTGATGGTTTTTTAGTTAGTAGCTAGCAAATAGATAATCTGCAAGGAGAATGAGAGGCAGAATACAAATATGCTTATAGGAGGTACTTAATTTGGAGAGTGACCATTTTCATCTATTTTAGTGAATTTTCTAGGAACCTTGTATGTCTTTCTCAAAGCTTAAAGTACATAAATTCATAGGGTTCTGGTGTTCAGAAGCAAACAAACTAGAGTCCATCACCAGAGGAAGATGAAGAAAAATGGCACCCAAAAAAGACCACTTTTTTCCTTTGACTTTAAGTGATACTTCTTAAAAATATTGACTAAAAAATTTAGACCAAAACTTTGCTTAGGCCAGTTACCCTGGGCAGGCTGTGTGCCCAGGGTAATAGCTGATTAATGATCTGTGAGTGTTCCTTTCTTCTGTAACTTGCTCGAGATCTTGATCAGGAATCAGAAATGGATTCAGAGGGCAAGACAACTCCAAGCCTTGCCCTCCTCCTCACAAGGCTTAACAAGCCCATTCCACCAACTCCTTGTTGGTGACATAAGGTCCTAACTACTTGTCAGCCTTGCTCAGACTCTCTCCAGTTTATTCTCATCTTCTTGAGCTGAGAGGGCCCAAGCCAGAACTAACACTGTCTTCCTTCCAGCCTTCCTCTTGATGCGCAGCTCAGGCTTCCAAATCTTTCCTGCACAATCCTGGGCACAACAACAAGTCGAGCACTGTTGGTAGCACTGTCATGCTGCAATTGCCCCTGCTGCTCTCCCCTCCTTCCTCCCTAGACATGAGTTTCAGGAATTTGGCAGAGACACACTGCAGTTTTTGAGGAACTCTCACTGCCAGCCTTGACTTAAATGGGTTGACTTTATTGTGTCTGATTTCAGAAAGATTTCTGGAAGTCCTCCATTGCAGAGCAAGATTGAGATTCTGTTTTGGCACAAAAACTTTTTAGTGGTATACAATAATTCTGTTGAAGAAAATTTCCCCTCCTTTGGTGAAATACAAAAATCTGTGTCCCATTGCATTTCATTAAGTTATTTTTGCTACTATGGAGTTTGAATTGGTGCAGGATTGAGCAGTAGCAGTTCATCTTCTGTGTTTCTCTCAGTAAAATTGTGCTAATAAGGAACCTAAATTTTTTCAATGTCACTATTTCCTCAAGAAAAGTACTAATTGTGTCATCATTCCCACCAAAACAGTCATGGTAACTATAATTATACAGTGTTAGATCAGGAAAATACTATATATCACACAACATTTTCCAGGAAATTAATTAGAAAAATCAAGTTAATTTTATAGTAACTGTGTGAAATGGGTGGAGTCAGAATGTGTTAAAAAAGTCATGGATACAACCTGAATGACTTTACATCCCTTTATAGTGATTTAAGACTCTGTACCTGACAACCAAGAAACCTGAGATATTTGGTAAGAATAAGGCATTTTTTTTAGATTAAAATACCTTGAAATTTCTACCTTTCTGACATATTTTGTTACTGGCTTAAAAATGGTAGCAGCGCTGGAGCACCAAGCCTGCTGTCTCTTCAGGTTCAGTCTGAAATGTAGCTGAATTGTCCTCATATCTACCAGATCTACTTGTTCAGACCATCTTAGTGGTGTATATGTTAAAATTGTATGCACAAATATGCTGAAAATTTCCAAAATCAATTTTTCCTAGGATTAAAAATATGCATTCTGACCCAAGATAAAAGGATATTGGCAAGAATATTTGTTAGCAATCAACTAAAAAGGAGTATTACAGTGCTTTTGGAAATATGGTTGCTAATAGAGAGGTTTCCCATAGCTGTTTTCTACAAAGACAACAATAATCCTCATCTTCATTCCAGAAACATATTTCTTAGATACATAAATAGAAATTTATATTAATGTTAATTTATAATTGGCCAATGATTGCACTGTTTCAATGAAGTTAAAGGCATGTTAATCTGGTAATGTATTGGTTTCGCCAAGCAAAATTTTGATAGCATAGGGGTACAGGGATGCCCTCTGTGAACTGCTGCTGGAAGCTTCCCCATGTCCAGCAGAGTCGGTCCCAGGTGGCTCCAGGAGGGACCTGCCACTGGCAAAGGCCAAGAGCTTCAGCAGTGGTGGTGGAGCCTCAGGAATGACAGTTTTAAGAGAAAACAGGTATTGCACAGGAGCAATTGCAGCCAGAAGAGACAGAAGTACGAATGAGTGTGAGAAACAGCCTTGCAGACGCCCAGGTCAGTGAAGCAGAGGACAGGGACCTGCTCCAGTCCCAGGAGCTGAGATTCCCCTGCAGGCCCTGGTGCAGGCCCTGGTGCAGCTGTGCCCCTGCCTGGAGGCCCATGGGGAAGCAGAGATCCACCTGCAGCCATGGAGGACCACAACAAAGCAGGGGGATGCCTAAGAAAGCTATCACCCCATGGTAGGACTGTGCTGGAGCAGTTTTGCTGTTAGGACCTGTGACCCTGTGGGGTACCCATGATGGAGCAGCCTGTTCTTACAGAATTGCACCCTATGGAATTGCCCCAAGCTGGAGCAGTCTGTGAAAAACTGCATCCTGTGGAAAAGACTGTCTGGACTGACTGGAGGAATCTGCACATGACTGTCTTCCACAGGATGGACCCACACTGGAGCAGGGGAAGAGTGTGAAGAGTTCTCCCCCTGAGGAGGAAGCAAAGACAAGGTGTGATGAACCAACCACAGACCCCATTTCCCTCCCTCTGAGCTGGCTGAGGGGGAGGACATAAAGAAAACAGGGAGTGAAGTTAAGCCTTGAAAGAAGAGAGGGGTGGGAACGTGCTTTAGGTTTGGTTTTATTTCTCACTATCCTACTCTAATTTCATTGAATAAGTTAAATTTATGTCCCCAAGTTGAGTCAGTTTTGCCCATGACAGTCACTGGTGTGTGATCTCTCCCTTCCTTTCCCAGCTGAAGAGGGCAGTGACGAAGTGGCTTTGGTGGGCACCTGGTGTCCATCCAGGGTCAACCTGACACAGGCAGCTGGAGGAGAAAAAAATCTTCTGATTCTTAAAAAAAGATTTTTGAGTATGAATGTATTCCGGCTGTCTTTAAATTAGCAATACACTCAGCATACACATCTTTGTTATGTGTATGCTGAGTATAGCTGTCATTAATTTAAACAAATTTATCTGGAACAGAACCCAATAAATCAGAACGCTCTGGTTTCTCATTTTTCAATATCTATTTTGTTAATAGTTACTGAGATTAATAATTAGTATAGTATTATCATGAATAACATAATCAAAGATTCTAACAAGTTTGGCAATGTTTATGAGAGTGTTAATAAGTCACATTGTGTGTCAAGTCTGACCTACCTGGATATACTACTTTTTGTTTAACTTCTTATAAAAGTGTAACATTTTACATTCATATTTTACATTTTTATAAAGGATTTAAATTTTAATGAAATATAACAAGAAGAAATGGGCCAAATATGATCCTTAAGGTGACTCAGTTGTCTTGAGATAAATTTATTTTGGCTTCATTTATTTGTTCTTATTAATGTACCTTATATTTACAGTTTAGCTCTCTTGTTTACCAAGGATTTTTTTTCTGTTTCCTGAGTTCCTGCTGTTGTCAGGGGATTGATCCTACCAACAGATGAAATTTTCTTTTTTAATGATAAATAGATGTGACATTTTACTTTGGGAGAGGCCTGAAACATTTTAAAGCTTTTGAACTTGTTTAAATTGCTGAAAGCCCTCAGCTACCAATCAATGGGAGGTGAGAGTGACTAGCTGAAAGCAAAAGTCTCTTGGAAGGGAGTTTGTCCTGCTAGTCTGTATGTGTAAGTGGCTTAGTTTATGTCCTGTATCTCAGTCACCTAGTGAACAACTGGAGATTAATTGCAAGTGTCAAGGTCTTCAGTGAAAAATAGCTGGTACAATCTCATTGTTTTCAGTTAAGTAGAACTGTACCTACTCAGTGATACCTTTCCCTATGCATTCCTTCCCCTTTTCAGAATACCTTTTGTGTCTTATCACTATCTATCATGTTTTCTAGATCTTATTCTGACCTTTAATTCTAATGCTGGGTTCTATGCAACACAGCCTTTAGAGGCTGCAATAGTTTCAAAATTTCTTCACTGCCCAAGGACCAGCTGGGAAAAACTCAAGAAAGCCTTGAGTAGCAAAAAGTTTTGCTAGAAGGGAAAAAACCCAGCACTGTGAAATATCAGCATGCAGGTAGGCAACTGGAAAAATGAATATGCAGGGGGGAGCAAATGCAGCTTTGCATGCCTTCCTCAGTGACCCATACTGAGTCATCTGAATGTTGACTCCCGGTCCTACAAACAACCTGGGTAGGAGTGGATATAAGCTAAGCACAAGGTCCTGCCTTTCAAGACCCTTTCCAAAAATAAAGTTCACTACTTATTTGTATTTGTTGTGTTCTAGTCTTCATGATAATTCTTTTGAAAGTACTACCTTAAGACTTTTAAACTGAGTGCTTTTGACATGTCATCAATGGGCATGTTCCCATAAAATAAAACTTGTGGGAGTAATTTAGTGTTAGTGACACTTTGTATTGGGTATATGTGTGGGGAGACTGATGTCTTTTAACTCTGAGTGCTCAATACACTTGGAATCACAGAATCATTTAGGTTGAAAAAGGACTTTAAGATTAAGTCCAACATTAAACCTAACACTGCCAAGTCCACCCCAAAAACTTGTCCCTAAATACCATATCTACACTTCTGCTAAGCACCATCAGGGCTGGTGACTCCCTTTCCCTGAGCAGCCTCTTCCTCACGCTGGAACCTGGTGGCAATTCAGAGATCCTCTGCCTGATTTCCAGTTGCTGTCCCACGAGCCTCCTTCTAGTCCTGTATCCTGTCTGCCAGTTCCATGCAGATGTCTCAGATACTGCTGAAGGATTCAAATGTCTCTGAATGCCCTTATTTAAACAAGTGAATTGAACTCTTCATGAACACTTGCTCTTCTACCCTGGACTTTATAGTTGTGCTCTTTCAATGAATAATGGACAGGAGTTGTGTACTTGTGAGGTAATTTTCTCATGTCATCCTGGGAGGAGTCCAAAATATGGGGGATTAATATCTGAAGGTATTTCTCTTTAGTGGTGGTGAGTGACAGACTTACCCTCATAGTCACCTCAGTTCCAGCCATCTCCAGTACCCAACATATTCATCTGGGCTGGTCACCCCAGGGTTCATAAATCACCACTAAGGAGAAATGGGCACTTTTGAGAAGGAATTGATTTTACCTAATTTTTATTGTCTAGATGACGTGAAGCAATAAATCCCACCCTAGATCCTTAACTTTTGGAAACCTTGAAACTTATGTGAAATTAATCTTAGATATACTCTTAAGAGAAAAACTTTCCTTCATTTGCACATACAACTCCCACTGGTTGAGCTCAGTGCAGAAAAAAATGCAGATACAAGACCTCAAATTACAATGACTACATGATATTCACATAATGACAGGTTAATAATACTGTTATTGAATATAAATTCTGAAGGTATAAATAGGACAGTTGTGTTGTATGGTCTGTGTCCCAGCTCTGTCTAGAGGGGTGAATTTCACCTTGTGGATGAAATCGTGATTATACAGCTCCTCACAGCTGTGGGATGAGAATTATATAATTAACACTGAGTGCTCAAATCCCAACATGTAGCCATGGATGCACACCTGCCATGCAGTAATGGGAGTGAATTTCCTTTTAATATGCACGTATGGGCTAATGTGGACCACACTGTGATTTTTTTCCTCTTTCCATTTGCAATGAGAAAAGAGGAGTGGAAGAAAGTGAAGTCTTTATTACTATTTTTGCTAGCAGTACTCTTCATCTGCCTTCTTAATTAGTCCTGCTGTGTGGTTGAGACTCCACATAGGCTGTCATGCCACAGGGTAGACCTATATATTATAATATAGCAATTATATTATTTAACCTCACACTTTCCTGCATGAGTGACTGATTCTATCTCTCATGCTGCAAGTATTTGTATCTGGCAGATACACGGCTGCTGGTTTTTAGTGACTGAAACTTGCATGTTTTGGCAGGGTTGTCCGCTTTCTTATCCAGTCCCTCCAGACATAAGTGGAATGAAAAAGGTGGAAGAGGAGCAGTAAATGAAATAAATATTCTTTATATCTTTTTTTACACCATATACTTTCAGGATTCAAGTTCCTGGTGGGTGGGGAAATTATTACAAAATAGAATTGACCTTTAGAACTTGAGATTTTATTTCAAAAATTCACAAGTTCCTGTCAGGACTATTTGGCATGGTGTTTGGGATATGTCCTTTGAGCTCTATCACTTCCAGTGGTCTCAAATATGCATGAGATAACTAAACATTAATTACTATTATTTCTGATTTTCATCTACTGCATTTTTTGCACTGAAATTACTAATTTATGAGTCAGCTTTTGCCATAAAGAGCAGAGATTTTACTTTTTCTCTGGCTTTTTTAAAATATAGCTTCAGACTAATAGTGTCTCATACTCATGGTCTGGATGCTGAACAAATCTCTGCCATGAACTTCGGTATTCAGCTTTTGACAGCATGAGAGGATCTTCATGATTGAGTAGACTGTAAACAGCCACTAAAGAATTATGCACATCAAGAATTTATAAAACCATGCAATAAAGTTTATCAGAAAGTCATGGTTAACACTTTTTATCAAAACTGACTATATAAAGGTTTCAACGTGAGCAATATTCTTAGGGGATCAGTGAAGTGTTTAACTGATTTCAGAAAGTCAGGTTCAGTCTGGCTGACTGTCACTCACATGTATCCATGTATGTTAGCACAGGATATGTGTTTTTATTTTAAATTACTTTTCCCCTCACTAATAGAAAGTGGGATATCATGTTTCATCTTCCTAAAACCCAAAGCGAGGGAAGAGAGCAAGCATCAGTTCATATACGTAGAAGCCATGCACTGAGAGCATCTGCTTCAGAGTATTATATGTTTCTGTCCTTTTTCATTTCTCTTAAAACTATTCATTAATTTTCTGATTCTCCAGATTCCTTGGGATTATGTGTGAAGCTCTGTTTTATTGCATCTGTAACGGTGTACTGCAAAAGGGTGAGGGTTGTCAATTCAATGTTAAAAACCATCTTGGGTTACAAATATTCTTTCCTCGTTCTGCTCTCAAATCTGAGCTTTCCTCTGTGCCTTTCAAGCTATTCAAGTTACACTGCTCTTTTATTTGGATGCATGCTCAACATGCCATCCTCCTGCAAGAAACAAGATACTAATGTGGCATTAACAGGAGATATTATCGTATCAGAGATCTATGCACAAGTCTAAACTGCTAAATTGTGCTCTTATCATGTCATTGTATAAGCCTTATGCTTTGTCCAGCTTTAGGTGTAAGAATGCATTGAATAATTTTTAAAATGAGGAAAGTAAATTTAAATACTATTGAAATAATGCTGTCTACTTATAGAAGCATAATTCAATTTCAAACTTCACTGAACTTAGTTTAAATACCATTTTAAGTGAGAGAATGTGACTTTTAAAAGCATTTAAATGCTTGCCATTATACTCTCACCCTTCTCAAATATTCTCAATAAGATGTCTAATTTTGTTTGGTTTACTCTCTTTAGCTTAAATAGTTTCTTTAACATAATCTTTTGATTTAGAATGTTCTTTAAAAATGTCTTTCATTTTAATGTTATCATAAACTATTTCTGTTTGCTCCAGATTGACCTCATATTAATGTTTCAGTTCATGTAAAAATTCGAACTTTTGGCTTGATTCTGAATAAAAATTACTGTTTTCCACTTCGAAAAAGTACATTGACACTGCAAATTTATTTTTTCATCCCACTCCTTTTTTTGTGTTTGTTGTGATTAAAGGATTGCCACATGTTCAGTAGGTTTCTACTTCCATACTGTTTCCTACTATCAATTAGTCCAGAATGACTGGCAGGCATTAAGCATATACCTAGAGGGTATTTGAAATCATGTGAGGAGAAATTTATCCCATCCCTGTAGGAACTGGAAAATGTCAAGTCTCCTACTGCCTTCCATGGAGGTGAGGAAGAAACCTGCAGTATGACAGCTGAATGTGGCCAGGGAATTTGGTTTCTGTTCACTCTTTGACAGAATTCAAAGTTTTGATGTGGAGTCCACCCAGCTTTTCTAGGCAGAGGCAATCTGAGAAGGCAATGGATCTGAAGGACCCCGGGAAGGCAAAAGGAATTGTCATAGTTCCAGGCCAGTCAATGGCAGGCAGAAAGGGGCTGTGTAAATTTACAGAGCAGTATGGTATCCATAGCAAGGAATTCTCTGAAAAGTTCCCAAAGTACGTCTGTTTTTGTGATCTTGTGCTAAATCACAGGGTCTTAGACTCTTGGTGCAGACACTGACAGACATTAGTAGGGAATTCAGAGCCGTGTGATGGTTCAACTGCAGCCCTTTCCACCAGGTGAGTGTTTTATCTACCAGACATCCATGCAATGTGTTTGGTGACTTATTCCCTCATTTGACCCACAAAGTAGTCAGACAAATCCTCTTCTATTCCTTCAGTGTGTCCACCTGAGCAGCATCTTCCAGGCACTGGCATTTAAAGATGAAAATCACTTGAAAGGAGCTATATTTTGTATCTTTACCATTTCAATGGGCTTTTTCCAAAGAAAGCAATGAACTCCTTTATATGGATCATAAGGATGAAAAATACACAATGTGTTTTTGTGTGCATATGTGTGTGTGTGGGTAGCTGCAGAGGACTGAATAGTAAATGAATATGTATGCAACACTGGGGTGACATCTGATTGAAATCTATTCCAAGTGAGCAGTGCACTGTTCCATATCGCGGGTTACTGATGCACATGCTCGTCCACGGGCAGAACATTTTGTTCATACAAGTCCCATTTGCTGTGTGTATCTATCAGCTGATCATCCAGCAGAGACTGCTATATAAATTGCTGATTTCTTTTGCTGGCCAGTGGGCCTTAACAACCTCAGGACAGAAAGTGCTCTGTATTTTGTGCTGTAATTTTATATACAGGAGACACATGTTAACAAGAATAATTTCACTTCCTCTCTGTAAGATTACATGCAGTTGTCACTGGCACAAAAAAAAAAAAAAAAAAAAAAAATTGCTTCAGGGGCCTGATCCTGAAAATGTGAACTTTTCCTGGGATGAATTCAGTGCTTGTGATTCCCCTTTAGCTCCAGCATTTCTAAAAGTCAGCTGTAGTGCTGTGAAGAACACTGAGCTTTGCTTTCCAAACCTGAAAAGGACAGACTTATTTACCAGATCCCTAGAAATGAATGATAACACTTAATATGATATCCATTCTAACTTCTGAGAAAATTTAAGTAGGCAGAATACATTTTCTCAAATTGGAGTTTGGCTAGGACACTGGGGATATATTGTTGTTACAAGGGCAATGACATTTTTCATCCTACCTGAAGACAGCAATCCTTTGTAATAGCTACTCACATACATTTATTTTTCAAAAACTGTTTTTGAAAACGCTCCTCAGTAGTGTCCCAGTTGGAAAAAAATCCAAAAATCCACAAGATCAAGATCAAAAACAAAACCAAATCTCCAAATATTGGAGATTTATAAATTGTCATCTTAGTTACGTATATACAGTCCTTCCCTAGTGCTCAGCTGGTGTTGTGTTCCCTACCCTACTGTAAGAGAGTAGCTATGGAGTAGTTTTAAACATGGAATTTCATTTGTGAGAAATCATGATGTTTCCATGTTTTCTCTTCTGAAATAAAATAAGACAAAATATAGAGCCTTCTAATGGAATGAGAAGCTCAGAGTAAAAAGCTTCCCAGGCAGCTGTATCGAAGCAAAAAATATGATCAAGGCTATTGAATCAGAAGTAGGCATTTTGGTTTCTTGATAAAAATTGAATATTTTGTTCAGACTGTTCTCTGTGTCTGCCTGAATCTGCTGAGCCATTTTAGAATACAAACCGAGTTGCTCATACTTCCATTTTTTGTCCAGGTTCTGTGTTAGTGCTGAGCAACATTTCTGAGAATAATTTTCATTTTTGCCTGTTGGCACAAGAGATCTAACTTGGGTTGGCTTAGCCATAGCCTGTGAACTCCAGGTCTATCCTCTCCATCCTGTCATGGCTCCTGTTTTACCTTAGGAGCAGAAAATAATTCCTATTTTCACAATGATTTTTTTTATAATGGTAACACTTCCATCCTTTCTTTCATGATATTTTTGGACACTGAGAGCACAATGGAGCCTTTTTGGAGTACAAGGAGTTGGTCAGCCACCTATATTGGTAGAACAAAGATAAAAAGGACTGAATACATCAACGTTCTTCAATGTTTCAGTATTCAATATATTGATGTCTCCTTAAAAAGGGATGTGAGACAAAAAAACCCAAACCCAACCATAATGAATTTCAGTTCTAGCTGAAAAAACAATTGGAAAGCTATGATGAATCATCTCCTATAAAAAGAGAAAAATACTGTAACTTTTTATTGTTTCCAGAACAGACACAGCACTGCTGCTCTGAAGAATCTCTGAGCTGGATAGGTATTTTTGGGGGGTAATGACATGTAAATAAATGTACTGAATATTTTCCTCTGCTCTGGACTTCCCCACAGTGGAATTGCCATGCAAAAGAGCTCTTCAAGAAGAAAAAAGAAATAAAAAACCCCACATTGGTATGTTTGAAGCTGCTGAGTTTATTCAGGACGGAGCCAGGTCTAAGGAGACCAAGCCCTGCAGCCTTGTGTCTGACCTGCCTGAAGAGAACAATCTGTGTGTCCTTTTTTCTCATGAAAGCTGCCTCATTAGTGCTCTGGGCAAAGCCTGCAGCTGGAATTGCTCTGCAGTGTCCCAGGGTTTGAGTACAGCACAGATCTTAGGGCTGAAGGGATGTGAGGAGAGATCTGACTGATATCTTGGGTCCACCTCTGCTGTCCTTGGATCTTGGTGATGCTGCTGTGGAAATGGGATAATGCTGGATAATCTAATCAGCAGAAAGTCACAGAGTGGGAAGGCGTGTGGGTAACTCTTAGATATTCTTTTTTGTGAGTCTGGACACTGGGACTAATGATGGGACAATAAATCTCAGTTTAGTCTCCCAATAATTCTTAACCTCTTCTGAGAGGACAAGATTGATTTTTATTGCTATTTCAGATGCATGAAATTCAGAAGCAACTCCAGTAAATCCAAACACATAAGCTTTCAGGCACTGGAGTCAGTATAAAACTGGTTAAAGAAAGAAAATATAAAATCTGTAACTCTATACTGTGCTTACAAGTCATAAATATAGAGATTTACTACTTTTTGACAAGGTAGTGCTAATGCAAAGAGATGATATTGAAGTTTTCATCTAAATTTCACTTTTATGTAAGCAGTTAACTTACATAAGCTTATCAACCTGACTTCCTCTGGACTACTTGAACAGTGGAATTAACTCCTGTAAAATTTTTTATATTAGTTACTATAGTGAACACACTTGAAAAAATCAAACAGTTAAAAATTTACTGAGAAAAAATAAGTTTAACAGACCTTCTGATTTGAAATCTTCAGGTGAAAAAGTCAGTATTTTTATCAGATTGAATTTGTACTTCATTGGACTTTTAAAATGTTGTACATTGTCCCAAAAGGAAAATAGAAGAATGTTAATCTTGTAGGAATACTATATTTTTGTATATCATAATCAGGTGGGAAAAAAAGTTTTGGTCTCTGAAACTCACAATTCTCCAGCATTTTTATGAATACACATTTGAATAATGCTGGAGAGATCCTGTACTGGTTGGAAGCTTGGTGTAGATATGCAGTGATCCTCCTATGACAGCTTAGCACCCTTATACACATATCAATACTAACACTAAGTACTAAACCATCCAATTACTCTATTTAAAGTATCTCAGTAAACAAATGGGAATTCTGGAATTAGAAACTCTAGAAACAGTAGTTCCCAAACGTTTTTGCATGCTTTTCATGTGTGTGTGAATGCAGAATGAATGTAAGTTCCTACACTGAAGATAGCTTAAAGATAAAGGTGCATGAATCTAAGCAGAAAAAAAATCTCAGGAGTGGAGCATCACCTGCCATATTAACAAGTTCAGTCTGCCATTTCTTTGTTTCCAAAAAGATTATTAAATATCTTGTTAAACAAAGACAGAATAATTTTTATTGGATGCCTAATTATTTGGAAAGGAGGGTGATAAACAGGGAATTGAAGTGGAAGGAACTTCTGAGGGCTCATAAATTTAAGCAAAATAGAACCCTAAAAACTTCACTTTTCAAATTTCTGTGTCACTTACTAACACTTTGAAATTGTGAAATAACCACAGAAATGAAAAAAAAAAGGTAACAAGAAGCATTCATTCCACATACTACTCACTTCTGAACCACAGAGCTACCCTTGAATTTGATGTGCAACTATGGATGGATGAACAAATACATTTTTAGGACTAAAGGGACCTATTTTCCTCCATAGTTGTCATATAGAGCTTGTTCTATATATTTTTGTTCCAACATTCACTAAGAATTCAATTATTCAAGAAATATTTAAAATAAAATTAAATATTCATTTATTTGCAATTCTAGCCAAACAAGTGGTTATCTACACACTGTATTTGGTACCTATTAATGCATACAGTAAATTAATATAAGAAAATCAGTTAAATCCTCTTAAAATAAATTTTTATAGTATCTTCTGCTTATGGAGTAAGTCAGTTTTTTAAAGGTTTAAAAGAGTCTATTTTGCTATTGAGATCCCCTGCTCAATATTGACCTTGCTTTTTCTTCGGAGTAGCAGCAAATCAAAATGACTGTAAAATATTAGGAATTACTTAAAACTGAACATCATTTTTGTCTTTGACTACTCATCATGAGGTCAGCCTCTCTTCTACTGTTCAGCATGTTGCCTGAAGATTTATTTTATTTATATTTTCATTGAAAAATCTTGTCTTGTTGACACAGCAGTACTTCCTTTAATGAAGATCAAGCTATTTTCAATGTATTTTCTCAGCTTATTTTTAGTGGTGAAAAATACCTCTCTTCAGCTGAGAAAAAGTTACCCTGCACGGTAATAAAGAGAATAAAAATGTATACTGATAAGTCCTTGTGTGGGTAATAGGCCACAGAAATGCAGGTATTGCTCCTGTGAGTGAAAAAGAACCTGCACTTAGCAACCTGCTCAAGTCAGGAGACTTATTGAGTGTTGCACTAAGTTATGATTTGGAAAGGCATTGATCAGACTCAGTGCTAATTCTTTCACCGTGCTTTATGGGAGTAGGATAAGTTCTCTTCCCATTGAGCTGATGGTAGCTCTGCCATTGATTTCATTTGGAGTAATAGCATCAGTCCAAGTGTCTGTTGCAGGACAATAAAGTACAGTTTATTTAAGTGCATGAGAGGATTTTACGAGACAGCAAAGCACATGGGCTACAGAGAGTAGAAGCAGCAAATAAACCAGACAAGTAAGACAAACATTCCAAGCTTTGTTCTTTGTAATCCACCAGTTTTCTGTATCTGTTGTTTACAAATCCCAGTCTTTTCATCTCTTCTGTTAACTTCCCACATTTCTTTATTCAGTCCATATTCCTTGTCTAAACACCACTTTTCTTCCTAAATAAATTTGTCATGTTTTTACTCTGAGAAGCTTGATCTTTTCTTTCTTTCCTTTTTCTTTTTTGCCTATTGGGTTGTTCCACTTTCTACCTCATCAGGTCATACTACCTGCATTTTATGAACTAAGGGCTCTCTCACAGCAGTGTTCCTTCTGAGCTTGTTCTCATTTTTGAAAAGGGAAAAAAGGAAGACCAGGAAGATACAGGCAGGTCTTCCCCAGCAAGGTCTTGCCCAACAAGATCATTGAGAAGATCCTCCTCTAATTTATGCTAAGGCACAGGATCTTCTACAACAGTTACAGTGTTGGCACATAAGGAAAGAGCAAATGATATTACCTACCTCAGCTACATTGAATAGCTTTGAAATTCTACCCCCCCCACCAATTTTTGGACAATGGTGGAAAAATAGAAACAAGAAAATATTCAATAAAAACCCATCTTGCAGAACTTTCAGTTGCAAGGAAACAAAGAAGTGCAGTACAGCAGATTTTGAGTTCTCTAATGGTATCGTAGATATCAGAAATGAATACTGACATGTAAGCATGTAAGAAATGTGTAATACTTCTCCCCCCAAAATGTTTAGATCACCAAAATCTCTAATTGGCATTTGAGTGTTTCCTAGTCTTAGTGAAATTCTGAGAAACAATTGTAGTAACACAAAATATTTTCTTGCTTTTGATGAGATAACAATCCATTTCCTAGGGAAGTTGGATTTTCATGGTCGCTATCAACAAGGAGAGAAAGGAAACTTTATTATGGAGAGTAAATTTCCCCTTTGTTTTTTCCTAGTTTTCATTCGTATTATATCCTTTCCTACAGCCTTCTGGGGCTTGGTTTGGTTCCTAGTTGTCTTTAATTATTGTACTTATTGTGATTAATTCAGGCTATTTTTTAGAATTTATGTTTCTAATCAAGTTATGCATTTTAATTAATTTACCATTCTTGTTTTAATTGATACCCACCTAACCTCTTTTTCAAATATGCATTTTGTTTTGTTCTGAAAAATGTCTGAATGATGATTTTTTTGCACTTATGAAAAAGCATAAAATATTACTGCAATTAAAAATTAGCTGAAACTCCTGAACATCCGGGAAAGGGTCAATGTTAACATTATTTTATTTTTAAAGAGTTTTTTATATATTTACTCATAAATATTTTCCTACAGTGATAGGATAGAAGAGTAAGAAAAAAAAGAAAATAAAATCATCAAATTATCTCATGGTGAGCTTTCAGTGTCAGATAGAAAGTGATAGAAACATAATGGGACCAATACTGGGTGGCATTGGTGGAAATATGAACAGATACGGATAATTAATTGTATTAGCAGTAACAAAATTACTTTCAGCCTACTTAGTTATTACAAAAATGGCCCAACATTTATGTTTTTCTCTCTTCCTGAAAACTTTAAATTATATTCAGTAGAAGATATTAAGAAAGCTATAGATCATTAAGCTGTTTTGCCTTTGCTGATGGTGAGATCACAGCAGAGCTCACTCTGAAAATATTTGAGTCAAAATTATTAAATAATTTCATGACATCATGTGGGTTACTTTGAATCCTAGAAGTAGAGAACTGTGATTAAAATTATGGTACTATTACAACAGCTTAATTTTCATATGTCTTATTTATATATCATTGGTAGGAATTTTAAAAGAGTAGTTCTGAAGGAGTACATGTATTAGTTTCAAGGAGATGCATTTGAACTAGAACATTTGTATTACATTAAACTAATCTGCTGATTCCGAAATCATCACCAGCTACAAATGGCTTTGCCAAAACAAATTTTTTACTCTACCCAAAGTTTCGGACTTTGAGAACATCACAGCTCCATCTTGTTCTATCCTAATAAGGTATCAATTAGTACTTCTGTGAGGCTGCTTGCAGGAATTTAGGAGAAGTTCCCTGAAGAGCCCTGGGACAATGGTCCTCACACAGGTGCATACCCATTGATACCTTCGAGCACATTTCACCCCAGGACATTGTTAACTTATAGAGGGAGCTGGTGGATTGAACAAAGTGTGCTGACACAAATCAGTGTGCTCTAGTCCTCCTTGCAGAGTAACAAAGAGGGCGAGGAACAATTCTACCTCAGTTGTCTTGATGAGTTTATTAAGTTCTTTTTCTACAGCTGTAAAATTATTAGAAGGAACCATGAGATATCATCACCACAGAAGAAAATAATTTGAATGCATGCAATGATGGATATTGCTTATGTTATGTGCCAAAGAAACTATTTCCTTCTTGTGATAGAGAGCCTGTTTGAAGCAACTGTCCAAAGATGAATCGAGGTAAGGCAGACATGAAATTAGTGTGAAGGACGAAATATTGCAAAGGACTAAAAAATTTAAAATGTCCTTCAATATAGGGAGTCTTCTTTTTTTTCTCAAAACCACTCTTAAACTTGAGGCCATCCTTTTTTTTTTTTTTTTGCTGGTTTCTGTTGTCTTTACTTTATATAGCATTCAGCCAAATGGTGTTGCCTCAGCTACAGTAATTATTAGAGAATTGCAGCGCTGGTAGTTGTGCCAAGGGTGATGATATTGAGAATTGCAGCTAGATTGAGATGTGGCAGTCCTGCTAAGGAGCAAAGAAGAACAAGAGCATGTCAGGCAACTGCTTCATTCTAGCCAGTGACTTTGTACTTAATCAAGATCAACTCCAAAGGTTTCAGAACAGGAGTTTCCATGTACCTGTAAAATTAGATGGTAGAAGAAAAGGTAAGTTTTCCTAACTTTTAAACTACTAATGAACAATAATATCCAAGACTGTAATATGGCAGAGGAAGGTTATGTGGCAATTCTTGGACTGAAATTTAAACAGGATTTGAAAATCCTTGCATGTAATGCTTCCATACTGGGACTGATTTAAAACAAACTTGACACTAACAATGTTGAAGCTAAGGCTGAGTTGGTTTCAATAGATTAAAAAAAATATTTCTTAGATTATGTTCATGCAAAAATACTTTAAACTTTCTCTATGGATCATTCTGCTCGTTTTAAACTGAAAGAACTTGTCAATATTTATGATATTCATACATATAATGAGGAATTCTTTTAATTGTTATTGTCCATTCTGAAAATAAAAACAAAATCAAGTCTAGAAATACTGCAAATTGTTTTTCTTATTATGTGACTTCTTCTCTTCAATATATTCTAGTTCTTTTTTATTATATTTAAGGCAGAAGCAATAAAAAGCAATTGTTTTCATGAAAGCTGTGACTTATATACATTTCTTCAGAACTGTATTCATGAGAACAATGCCCAGGAGATGGTTTAAAACCTACATAATTTCAAGAAACACACACCTTCAGTTTGTCTTGAATTCAGTACATTTTGCGGACATTTACTTGATTTAGCTCCACTGCTAATACACTTAAATGAGGTGTGTGTATGTGTGTGCATGTGTGTGTGTGTGTAACATTTGCTGCTAATGAACAGGGACTTTTCTACTGCAACGCTTGATTATAGGGAGCAATTACACAAAGAGCATGTCAAATATTTTATACTTTTAGTGTGAAGATACAGTAAATCAAAAGGAAAACATCTTCCCCATCTTGGGTTCTGGACAGATATTTTGAGAGATTCACAAAATAGATAAATGGAACAATTATGAAGAAAGTGGAAAATAACATTTGAAGGTAAGAATGTTGTGTTTTTGTATATGGGACAAGGAACCACCTTTTCTCCAGATAAATCAGCAGTACCTTACAAGCTATGAGCCTTTTGAAGAATCTATAGATTCAGACAGATCTGATATAATTTTAAAAATCTTGTAAATATTTGACATCCACTGATTTTACTTGGAGGAGATGCCTAAATTTCTTTTGAGAATTCTGCACATTGCATAGCAGAGTTTTAAATGATTTTTCTTCAAATAAGAAAATTATGTTAGTTGATCGTATATGTATACATATGTGTAGATAGATAGATAGATAGATAGATAGATACACACATTCATCTTTTCAGAGCTGGGGGCCAAAAGTTTAATGTACAGTACATTTAACTAAGCGAAAAAACCATACAATTTGCATTGAAATTCAATGTATGCACATTTGATCCATAGTTCTTAGTAGAAGAATGGAGAGTTTTTCTTTGTACATTACTTTATTAGTTGATCAGACAGAAAACAAACTGAAAACAACATATTTCTTATCTAATAAATACAAGTTTTAACACAGATTATGAAAAATTAGTTGAAATGTTATAACAATTTATTATAAATGCTTACAGAGTCTTTAGTTCTGGCCAGATCCTATTTGGTCAATTTGGAAATAAATAGCATTAACAATTGGATTTATCTCAGTACATGCAAATACCTACAATATTGACAACTGTACTTGAGTGAGCGTCCATATGCTGCTTTTGAGAGACATGGACAAAACCTCTTACTTGAACTGAAGACATAATTAATTTAATCCTGAATGGACATATAAAAAAGACTGCAGAATATTTCTGCCTATGTCTCTCCAGTGACTAAAACAGGGCATTCATATGACAAGGGTAAAAAAAGGGTTAGGAAAGATAACTGACAGCATCCCCTGACAGAAGTGGGCTACATTTCCTTAAAATCAATCTGAGATGCCTAATTAGCAATGCCTCATGGAAGCTCTCATATTACCATTTCTTTGCCTGCTTGGTATGTGCCACTTCCATAATAAAGCTGGACTGGACTGTTAGATTTTCAGTAATTTGCATATAGAAATACCTTGGAACAAAGTTTCTGGTAATGTGGGACAGAATTCGGTTTATTAATTTTTATTTTTTTAGGAATATAAGAGAATTTAGGAATAAGGAGAATTTATTATGGTATTGTGTTTCAGAGACTTCTTTTATAAAAAGACACCAGTATTTGGGCCTAAAGCATTGTCTTTGGCATTTTCTATATTAACTTAAAGGATACCTGTGCCAGGCAAGAAAAATCACTCACTTCCAGATGCCAGTCAATTGCTTCCAGAACTGCTGGAGAGTTTCACTTCTGAAGAATTAACTTTTTGGCTCTCAAAAGTGACAAATTGCCTAGCATGTAACTTGAAAGATCATGTGGGAAAGTGAAATTTAGCACTATTTAAGATATCCTGCCTGGAAAGAATTGATTTTTTCATTGCTGTAGAAACTGAACTGAACACCAGGTTCGTGTTCCAGGTTGAACATTCACCATATACTCTGTTATTTACTCTTAGAGTAGCATCAGAGAGAGGCTTACTAGAGGTTGAAGATCCTGTTGTGCAGGGATTAGCTCTGCATTTCCATTCTACAAACACTCCAGAATTAGATAACAAAAGTAAAGGATGGCCTTTATATAATTCCTCTGGAGTTCCTGATGGCATTTATGAAAGGAAATTAATCTGACCATGCTCATCAGAGCAGACCAAGATCCTCTCAGGTTTTTGCAGGCACTTCCTACAATGTTGATGGCTATTCCAAAACCAATCACAGTAGTAACCAAGAAATCAAAGTACTAAATAGCTAGTTTAGCTAATCACAAAATTTTCTAGCATAAATATTGTCTACAAAGTAGAAAGTTAAATACTGAACCTTGGAATAGCAATTCAAGCACTTTAAAAATGTCTCAGAGTTTAGAAATTGGCAATTCAGCTTAAAAATGTCCATTTGACATGTTTTTGACTCTACAGCAGCACTCTCTGAAACATGAACATTATAGATTGACTAGTTTCATCTGTTATCTCCCAATATGTGACACACTATGTTCAGAAACAGACTTGATGATGGTGATGGTGATAGGCTGGGATTTGGAAATAATTTTATTGAATGCTGTCTGAAAAAAAATTCCCTTATTTTGTACATACTGTTGGCATTTTCATAGATGAAACAAACACCTGCATGCACAAACAGTCCTAGCCCACAGAAATGCAAAGTTTATGAGTTTGGACATCTGTGTTTGCTAACAGTTGTCACCATAATTTAGAGAGTCTTGGAAAGTGAAGGGTTATGAAATTAATCTTGACACATATTTCTGTTTTTTTTTCTCTAGACTGTCTGCTGTATGTCAGTGAATGTGTATATATTTTATTAAAATGTACAATATATTAAGGCATAAACTATTATAATTTAAACATGCATATTATTTTCTATTTGTACAGATCTAAATTTAGGAAGACATTTAAATATTTATCTATCATACCTTCAATTATTTCACTTGATGTATGTTAAGTAATTTTCCAAAGCAAGAAAACTTTTTCTGTCTCAGTATCAGAAAGGCAGCCACTAGTTCTGCAGTTATTTCTTTCTATCAGTTGATACAATAAAGAATGCATATTTCTTCAAGGTCACAAAATGTTGTTCTATAAAATCCAGTGAATTCATTGGCAGGTTAATTGATTTCCAGAGGAGAATCAAGAAATGACCAACTCATTAACTAGCAGAGCTTAACAGCCAAAATCAACTGGTTTGGGCAGAGGAACAGAAAAAGTCACAGATGGAAAAATACAAAAAACAAGTAAACAGGAAATATTGCAGCCAACAGCTCCAGTCACTGTTCAGTTTTCTCCAAGTTTTACTTTAAGGCCTTAAAGAAGGATTTTTAATCTCATCTCTTTTCATTTACAGTGGCAGGTAAAGCAAATATATGAAACGTTACATTGTTATGAGAGCAGGTTGTTTTGTTTATTAAGTCAAAGTGAAATGTTGATTTACACTAAGAACATAAAAGCAAAGGGGAGATGATTACAGGTTTACTTTGGCTGCTCAGTTTCTAATAATCTTCTACATGTAATGAGACTGGGGAATGGAGAAACCTTTTCCTGACAATGCTGGCAGCAGAATAACTTCTACATGCTATTGATTTTTCTTCATTGATTGTAATCTTCCTCTTCCTGAGCATCTGTCTTTGCTTCTCTGACATATTGAGCACTGAATAGTCCCTGAGTAATTCTTGAACAGTTTGGGATCATTTTTATTTTTACAGGACAGTTGAGACCAATGGAGTGATTTATGTGTACTTTGGAAGGCAAAACAAAACAGTACTTCTCTGTGAATAACTACGGACACAAAGATTATGGCTTTTTTTTAAAGCATCTCCCTCTTCCCTCCTGTCCAACCCCCCTTTACTTCCACACTCCAATAATTTCATAAGTATCTGCCAGATCATGTAGAGGAGAACACTAAAGCGTAAACAGCTCTCACAGCTGTGATTTCAGCCATGATTGATGATGAAATACTGCTGGAGAGATAGTAGGAAAATGAATATTTATTAATGATATAAAGTGCCTCTGGTTTAAAATCCAGCAAGATCCATCATTTTATATCCATGGGATGTATGCATTGAAAGCAGACTGTTCAATAAAAAGAGCCAAATACCTTAGTCAAAACATAAGTAATTCCAGTGGGCTGCTGATTGAATTCCTGTCTTAAAGTGAGCTAACCATAGTGGTTTTCATAAAGATTTTATTCCCACTTTAGCTGCCATTAAGATTACATGAATAGTAGATCATGTAAGCCTAGCCTAGAAAAAAATTGCAGTAGCAATAGTTTAAGCATATTATAAAAACACATAGCTATCCACAACTATCATCCACATACTAACATGCAATTTACAATAATTTTCTGCAAAGGCTCTGCAATTGTTTGATGTGTAACAGTTGGCTTTTTCTGCCATGACTTCATTAGCTTTCATTTTATGAAGCTGATAGGTCAGATAACCTGTACCACACCGCTACAGGCAGCTTTGCATATTTTTTTTTTATTCACAGCAGAATTTTGCTCTGAATGATCCCAGTCTTTCAGAAGTTAAATAAGGCAATTTCTGGCTTATCTGATATGCAAAAGAGATTTTTTTAAAATTTTGTTTTGCAAAAGAAAAAAGCAATACAAAGCAATCCTCGTGTCTTTCTCTTTTTAATGCAGGCACGATTAGGAAGTATTGTCCTGTGTTGATTCTTTTTTCCCTCTGATGTTTTTGCAGTCTGTTATATGGGATGAGCCTGTTCAGACACTAAAAAATGTAGCTGATGTGTTGACAGCAAAGGAGAAATTGACTGATGGAATTCAGCTGCATAATTTAACATACAGCTTTCAAGTCAGGCTGGAAGTTCCAGAATGTTAAACTTTGGCTAATGGATAATGCTGAGAAAGACAGGGTTCAGAGGAAGTCTAAAAATAGATCAAAAACATACTCATGGCTAAAAATGCAAGAAAAAATGTTTATTTACTTTGTTTGGGGAAAAGAAAAAGAAAATAAAGTAAGAACATAATTGTTTCTGTTGGCACATGGACAGCCAGAAACAATGCACATGCTCTACACACAAGAGGAGGCTCATTATGCTGAATTAAATTAACAGCAAACAATGGGGAGCCAGTCATCTCTTCCCTTGGGTCACCACTGGCCTTGTAACACAGCTTCACCAGATCCTTGCTCAGCTATTCAAGTTCATTGTTGTTTCACATGTTCACAGCCCTCAGTGGAAAGCCACCTGCCTTTGCATTTATTATTGTGTTACTTGGGCTGTACAGTTGCTTGAATAATGAGCCCAGAGGACAAAGGCAGGGACTGGGGCAAGAAGGTGGGAAAAGGAGAAAGAGCTTTGGTAGCTAAATCCCTGGACATGAGATGATGTCTCTTGTGCTCAGTGTAAGGATTAGCAGCTTCCACTGCCAAGACTTGCAAGGAAAGGTCTGGTGCACCTTTCTGGATCACAGGTGGAGGAAGAATGTGAAAGTCACATTTTTTTAAAATAGACCTCTTATTTATTGATCTTTTGCCATATAGTCTCATTAAAAAAAACCCAAACCAAACCAAACCAAAAAAAAAAAAAAAAACCCAAACCAAAGTAAACCAAGCCAACCAAAAAGAAAAAAAAATGGAGCTAAAAGAATAAATTGTTGTAGCAAAAAGAATTATGGTAAAAGCAAATGAACCATTCACAGCTTTACTTGTCCAGAGTGCTGAGCAAGCATTTTGCCATTGCTGCTTTCTCAAGGTATTCCTTCTATCTACAGTGTGCAGGGAAGGTTAGAAGTTTATTTTCTGAAAAACACCCACTCCTATGGGAGATACAAAATTAAGTTAGCACTCATTTAGGGAAGAATAATGATGGTGATCTGTTTTCATGTAAGGAGATCAGAACATTTCCTTCAGGCAAGTAAACATATATTGCAGGTGAACCAAAAGACAAAAATTAACCAATATCATAATGACAAGGTTTCTGATTAATTATGTGTAATGCTGCTGCTGGGATTTGGATTATTCTTCAAACATCTGAGTCCCACTCTGTTTATATGGATATCTGCTGCCAGGTGAAATGCTCTAGAATATACTTTCTGTTTTCCCACTGCTTTTCTGGATGGACATACATCCTTAGGCTGCTCTACTGGTTCTGGGTGCCCAGGTGGGCCCTTAGAGGTAGATTCATCAGGTAGCCCCAGGGGCATTCCTCCTTCCTGGGCTGGCAGTTGCAAGGTTTCTACAGTTCTGTGTTGCCAGGTCAGGTAGGTGAAGGGGTACATGTACGCACACAGGACTGGCCACACAGGCACCAGCACAGAGAACAACGAAAACAACTGCCACATTCAGCACTTTTCTTAAAGTGCTTACACTAACACTTAATATGTGTGTTAGTATGTATGTTAGTTAAAGCACTTTTCTTAAAGTGAAAAATCATCTCCCTTAGCATTCAAAATCCTCATGGGAGAATTTCAATGCCTGTTCCAACTTTGAAGGACTTTGGCACATATCTGAATATTCCATCAGTTTGAATCAAATTGAGCTTGCATCATTCAGCAGCTGTCTAACCCTGGAAGTACCTACAGTCACAAATGAGTCTTTCTGGTCAGCCAGAATTTCCTTCAGTTCCCTTATGGAATTGTAATTTGGAAAATGTGTCCCACCACTATTTGCATCTCAGCTGAGGAACTTGGGGAGCTTGTACAAAATGATTAAACTTGAAACAAGGAAACAGTTCTGAGTCTGATTTTATAGTCACGTGTATCAGGCTGTTTTTTATTAGGTGAGACATTGGTCTGGATCCTTGTGCATTTACAGATAAATGTGCAAGGAAGTGTAAATTCCTCAAATTCTTCTAACTGTGCCCCCAAAATGAATAGACTAATTTGCTGCCCTTTCAGACTTCAAACTCTTGCATTTTTGTCTGCAGACTTAAACAGGCAGGATGAGAAGAGATCCATTGTGCTCTCAGGGACAGATAATTATTTCCTGTCTACATATCCTTATGAGAGCAGATTCTTTTTTTGA
This sequence comes from Ammospiza nelsoni, assembly GCF_027579445.1. Lineage (NCBI taxonomy): Eukaryota > Metazoa > Chordata > Aves > Passeriformes > Passerellidae > Ammospiza > Ammospiza nelsoni. The sequence goes on from NC_080635.1 coordinate 72,943,541, forward strand.
AGAGAAAAGAAGGGTATAGACACTTTTCCAGGCTGCACTCCTGCAGTAGGCTGGAACATACCTGCAGAGAGGCTGAAACTACTTACTGACATAGATGGTTGGAAAGGTAACTGTTCAAGGCATTTCAGCATTTCCAGAAATATAACAGAAAGAGAGATGGGCAGTTGACCATAAGGGAAATGGATACTCTAGAGGCTAAAGGTCTGCAGTGGAAAAGCAGAGTGCTAAACTATTTCTCAGCCTGAGCAAAAGATGTCTAGCTAACTTGGGATAATTTACTTTTCTATGTCTATATCTCCCCACCTACTAAGGCAACTGTAGTAAAAGTCAGAGAAAGAGAAGTATAGAGCAAATCCAGTAGAATGCAAGGTCTAAAGATATTAATACTTTCAAAGCTCTAATAATGAAAATCTGGAAGATTTATTCCTTATGCTTACATATGAGTATGAAATATCAGATTCCAGTCATGAACTGGTTAATAATATCAAAAATAAAGCAATGGAGAAGTGAAAATAATGAAGCTGGTTAAGATTCTGTTGCTTCTCACAGGGGAAAAAAGGGCTTTATTGTGATTCAAGCAGAGCAGCCAGATTTCAAGCATTTGATACTAGCAGGTAATGGGAAATTACCCAGGTTTTTCCTCTCTTTCTGCTCCAGCATCTTAAATTGAGCACCCTACATCATTCTATTTCATGGGCTCTAACATTTGGTAAACGGGTTTAAAACTTTAAAAAGAAGGAAAAAAACCACATAAATTCCTTTTGTTTTGATCTATTATAATCACAATTTTCTGAAAGCAGTATCTGTATCCTGGGCTGAAGGTTTGTTACAATGGCATGTCACATCTGGATAGATCAACCATATAATATCGTTTGACTGGCAGCAGCACTGCCAGTTTGAGGAAAGGCACCTCTAACTGAGGCAGTAATTCCAAACACATTTCTTCTCCCAGTGTATTACATGCACACCTCTGCCTCTTGGGCTCTATATAGCTCCTTTGGCTGGTGGGTTCATAAAAAGCAGGCTTCAGTAAGAGAATATCCACACTGCTGCCAAGGTCCCCAGGAACAGAGCCTTTATAGAGGTAGCTTATCTATCTTTAATCTAGATTTCTTGGCAAAATCCCTGGACTGAATGCATTAAAATAGTCAAGTTTGGGCAGATAGCATTAAAACCATCAGTAAAGTTGTGAAAACTCCCCGGACAAAAACATGCTTGTGGGGAACTGTAGAATCTTCCCTTCATTCAGTGCATGAGGGTTAAATATTTACACTTCACCAGGAAAACAGTCTGATCTCATCAGTGCAGCTGCCTGTGTTTACCATGACCCTTTTCTCTAGCACATTTCTTGCTGCACACTGGCCACCATCATTTGCTTTGAAGGCAGGTAGGGACCATTTATGAGAACCATTCCTGAAAGGAACGAGACAAATGTTTTTATACATTGTGGATGCCACAGTTACCTTTTAAGGGGCAAGCTTTAAGTTGGTTTCACTTTTACTTGTGGAGTTGACACAGCACATTAATTCTAGATGCATGTTTTGTGCCACTGTAGCCAAAACAGGGGTTCTTGAAGCCATTAAAAGTTTATTGGAAAAAAAACCACAAACCCACAGTATCTTGTTAAGGACCCATTTAAACAATGATTTAAGTATTTCAAATTATTAATCTTCAAGATAGCAATATAGTCTTAAAATTTAGGAAGAATATTCTGTGTTATTCCTTTATGTGCAAAACTGTTCAATCAGTTCTTCAATGCGGGGAGCAGAGTGAAACAATAGAATTTAAGTGACGGAGACAAATTGCTAAGAGTAAACAGTCATGTTGAAAAGTCCTCACTAATCCAGATGATGACAGATAAGCCAGACCACTTGGTGTATGATGAATAAAGTCTGCATTCCAGCTCATAATTAACACAGTGAAAATGCAGGAAAGGTTGACATCCACTTGGGGTAAGATTCATCTCATCTGACTTTAGACACCTACAAAGCAGACATCTCCATCTAAATGGCTGTCTAGACTCCTTCTTTAGCTGATGAAGAGGAATAAGAGGAATAGACACTTCCAGAGCTTTTTAATTTTTTTTTCCTTGTCATTTTGTCTCCTTTCCAACATAAAGATGAAATTAGCTGAGCTCTAGATGTGGCAATTTTTCTCAATCAGGTATGAAAGGAGTATATTCAGTGGCATCATTGATGCAAATGTCTGCACGGCAGGCATTTGTATTTAGCCAGATGAATCATACTGACAGTCTGTATGATTTTAACTCTTCTCCATCCTTTCTGATATAAAATTATTTTTACTTGCATTGACACAAAATGAGAGAATTTCATTTCAGAAAGGCTTATGCATGGCTGTACACAAGGACCAAGGCAAGAAGCAGTGGAAATGGGAGGCACCTGCCGTATTCAGTGTTACAGAGTTTCTGCTTTGGAGATATAAATAAAAGGGAAATTGCTACATTTTTTACCCTTCAGCTCTCCTAATCTATACTGCTAACAAATCAGAGAGTTGCAGTAAGACAGAAATAAAATGTATGTACAACATATTCCCAATCAAATTTGGAAATCTTGACATTTAAGGAAATTACATTTCATTTCCGTGCCACTGTTTTAAAAGTGCAGGTGAAATTTCTCAGTTTTATTTTTACATCAAAAGGCAAGACCTTACAAATATGTTTCAAACAACATTAGTTTTGCATTTAAATAATAAATACTGACGAGTTAAGACAGCTAAAATAGCAGGATTCAATGGTGAGCCCTCAAAATTAGTAAATGCTTGTGCTATAATTTCTAGATAAATCCTATTCTGACCAACATATATGTGCATCATAATAGCATCTTTACAATTATCAGCATATTTTTTACTTTTTTTTTTTTTACAGTCTTTCTTTCCATCTCCTTCATGCATTTATACTATGGATTTTATGTTTCAAATACATTGATAAATCTGCAATTTGCTAATTTTAATGATCTGCCTGGGAAATTTTAAGTAAATATGTTCATAATTAATGAACATTTTATGTAAATTTTAATTAAAGATTTGATGTCCAGGACCTTCAAGTTTTTCCTAATGCCAGTGAGGCAGCATCTACTCATCCCACTCTTTCTCTGCAGAGCTCACACCATGTGCCACCGAGCCTCAGGGAACTGCCTGTAGTCATCAGCACAGCCCAGCTCAGAAAGCCCATTTTGATATCTGACAGAATCCTCAGATTTAAATTTTTGACCGAAAGCATGGAATTTCAAGGACTTCACTTCTGGGTGTTGTTTGTGGCAGAGACTTATTTCTGCTCGGAAACTGAGATGAGTCTCTCCCTGTCCCTCAGATGAGCAGGGCCAAGACAGAATGGTGCAGCTTTCTTCTCCCTGTGTGATAAGTACAGGTGGCTAATAGGAAGATGACAATTATAGCTGCCTTATGGACAGATATTTTATTTTAATGCTTGCAATGTGGTCAGATGCCATGGTATAAATAACAGCACGAACAAACAGCTAAAACAGCACTAATGACCTTGTGAGACAGTTTGCAAATTGAAAGGAATTTCAGCTTGCTCCTTATTCAGTCTTTTAAAGAAACTGCACTTACCTTCCTTCTGTGAGAGAAAGGAGACAGCAAGTGTGCTCTTTATAGGCACCAGGACCCTCATGGGATGTAGAAAATTATGCATAATGGAGCTGTCAAGAATCTTTCATATTTAGACTAGTTGTTGACGTATCTTTGGCTTTTTGCCAGATCTTAGGAATGCTATCATTTAGAAGGTGAAAAGTATTTGGGTTTTTTCTTCATATCCAATGGGTTTCCTTTTTTTCAGCTGACCTTTGAATATTAAATCATCTGGGAAAAAATATTTCAATACAAGTAGGACCAAAACCTCCAGTAATTTTCCTTAGATAACATCTAGTAATTTTCTTTGGACAACATCTAATAAAACTGTATGCTGTGTTCTCCAAGCCAAATTTGAGAGCCACAGCAGAAAAAAAATGTGTCATGCTCTTTTTTTTCACCAACATGCTGCAGAAATGATTAATTTTTTCAGACTGTTTAGCTCTCAGTTTTAAAGAAAAATATTGCCAGCACTTTTCATATTGAGGGGCTGCAGGACAGCTCTGGGTCATCTTGCAGCCATATTGCTGAAGATTGATATTAATTGTCAGTCTGTTACCCTGCTTGTGCTGCTCAGAGATGTCTGATGTCTGGAAGTTCATCGTACAAATAGAACTACTAAAGAAATATCTTGATAACTGCAGAATATGACGTTTTCTTATGAAGTCTGAAAATTCAAGGCATTTTCCTTGTGAGGCTGCAACAGCCAGCCTGTCATTATGACCTGATTGCATTCACAAAACATTTCTGCCCTTGTCTCATTATTGGAGAACACTTTCTTGGCTCCACACAGTTCCCTTCCCATGTCTAGCACCTTCAATGAGATCCAAATCTGGTGCAGGTACTCCAAAGCAGTCTGAAATACTCTTATCCTCCTTTCCAGTCTGTGTTAGCCTGTGGGGACAGCAGTGAGTGTGCTGTGGTCCAGTAGTCCCGGACTGTGCTACAAGATAGTGTTTGTTCTCTGCCTCCCCTTTGAAATAAAGGAATAGCACTGTAATCCTCATTCCCTTCTCAAATATACTGTCCAGGTTTCAGCCAGCAGCTCTGCCTCATGGTTGTTATCTAAAGAAAACAGATTTGGGATGGGCCTTACATGAACCTCTTCTATTTACAAACCAGATGCAAAGAAAGCCCTTGGTTTGGATCATTGCATGCTTATAATCACCACACACAGAGCTCATGGTAGCAACCGCTGAAGGACATTACTATATTTTAATTGATTGTCTTTGTGTGAATCACATCTGCCTATTACTAACTGAGCTTCATAACAGTATTTGTTTTCTACAAAAAGAAAGGAAGATGTCATGCCACAAAATTACTCCTCAGATAAAACCTACACTTATGGTTCCATTGCTATCATCACTTCCTATTGAACTGTCCAGTCCTGCACAACTGGAACCAAAAAATAAGAGAGCTCAATAGCACATAATGTTATCTAAAATAAAAAAAAAAATTATGGTCAGTGTGATTCAAGATTTTGCCCAAGTTATTTAGGTTTTTCAGTAGGATATTTATGCTTTTGAATCTTTTACTATTTATATAAGAGTTTTTGATAGAGGGATTTTCCTATCAGTAAAATTATATAATACTTTCTCTATTTAATCCAAAAAGTAAATTTACAGTACTTCACTTAGTTTAACTCCTTGAATGATCCTGTAAGGTTGGGACATATTGTGCTACTGGTTAATGTACTGCAGTTGGAGTGAGACCATTCCTGATATAGCTGAAAGGCTTGGTATGGACAAAATGGAAATTAGGACCCCATATTACTAATGCCACTGCTCACACCAGCAACTGAAAGAACACAATAGAAGAACAAATTTGGAAGCTATTGCTTTAAGGTATCTGGAAATGTTCCTCAAATGTGTTCTCTTCTGATGCTTCATTATACACAAGCAATTTAAATTGCTACTATTAATATTTTCTATACAATGTTATTCTCTGATCCTTGTCTTCCTTTTGCAGTTGCTATCCTTCCTCTGATAAGGAGGTATGTGTTATAATTCTGTTTAATATATTTGCATTCTTTATAGTTCATGGTTGGTAATTATAGTTTTTCTATTAATAGAGTTCTTTAGTCTTTCAAATATTATCTCATTGGATTCCAATGAATCCTTTTAGGCATACTGAAACTTTCAGGCTTCTGTTACCTAATCTGTCTTCCTGGCTAGTTTTAAAGTACTCTTTTTTTTTTCCCCTTAATTTTTTTCTTTTCTGTATTTCTGGAGTAGTGAGGTATTTGAGATTGCACTTCCCCTAGGTAAGACACCATATCTAGCTATCGACTTTTGCTTAATGATTTGAGTATTCTACGTGCACAGCTTGTCAATACCTCATAGCTACAATTTCATATCATGTTTTTTTCATTTGCCAGTCCCTCTTCTGTATAACTAAGAAACCAAAGAAATATGGGCAACTGGGGGTAAGTTTGTGAACTGTCTCAGGCTTTTCTGAAGGGCTGTTTGTACTGGTTGGAGTCGTTCACATGGTCTGCAGCTCTGTGGTCTTGTGAGTTGAGACTATAGCAAGGCCTTCTTGAAACAGCTGCCACAAATAGATTGTTGGTACAACAAACTGAACAGACCTACTCTTGTTCTGAGAGAAATAACCATTATAATTGGTGCTTTCTGGTCTGTAAACTTCTGGGAGGCAAGGACTTTCTTCTCAAGAAAATTCTCTAACTGTTACACCTGGGGGCTGTGTGTATGTCATGACATAAAACACAGTCTGAATTAATTATTTAGTGTGGTGCAGCCCACTTTGACTTATAAGCTATAAAAAGCCCGCCCGAGAGAGAATTAATTATTGCTGGAAATAACATATAATTACAATGTTGCAGGGAAAAGATAAGAATTAATGTGCCAGGTGTAAGTAGATTAGACCAGCTTGACAGAAATGAGCAACTAAAAAAGAATTTATAGATGAAAGCTTACAGCCTTGCATCCATAGTGACTGGAAAGCATTACCATGTGATGACTGCTTAGTGGCTTATGTGAAATGAGATATTGGCTTTAGACTCATTGCTCAGACAGGTCTCTATGTCACAAATCTGACAACAAAATGGAGTGAATTGAACATCTCATCAGAGAAACGAGGACAGAAAAAGCTCAGAGGCTAAATTAAACTTATTTGCCTTCTTGAAATTATCTCCTTGGGCAGGAGTTGAGGAGTCATGTGGCAGAGAAGGACTTTGTGAGGATACACATTTCTCTTTGTGTTTCTGTCCTGACTAATATCTTACCAATTTTCTGCTTAAGAAGGAACAGTTATAACCTGCTCTTTGACACCTAGGAGGTGTGTCAGGCCTTCTTTGAAGGCCAGTTTGTGAGATGTGATCTTTGCCCACTGTGTGGAGCCTAATCAGGAGCACCAATACCCTGAATGAACATGGAACGCGATTGTACTGACTGCTTTCTTCTACCTGGGGTTACAAGATGGCTTCACTAAGTCATTACAGATAAGTCAGAACTACATGAAACCAAAATGTTGAAGAATTTCAAGAACTGTTGGAAAAGACAAAAGATGGGTGTTTCAATATAAACAGTCTATGGAATATTATGAAAGATATCTATATCTCATCAGAAGGGGATTACCATCCCTCTAACTACATCTTATTCCATCTGATGGACAGAGGAATTTTTCAGAATTGTACATAATTTGTGTTCTTAAATTGTTCAACTCTTGGCAAAAAGTCAGTAGGCTATGCACCTGGGTCCATCCCCAGGATGAAATAAAATTCGAGAATTTTTTAATGATCTTTCCTTATTTTCAACCCTAACTTACATGCAACCATGATTTTTTTTTTTATTTTGGTGTAATAATCCAATATTAGGCACATGGTTACCTCAGCAGCTGGTTACAGTGGCTCCACCTTGCCTACAACTTGCCATCTTTTGCTGTACTAGCAATTATGTCTGGGGATTATTTCAGCTTCTCTAAGCAATCATAGTTTTGTAGAAACAGCACTAAAGTTACCAAATGTCTAGATATTTTTTACTATTCTAATAATGTGTAGATAAATTTGAAGCTTAACCTTCATTTTTCAATAGAATTCTTTGGATCAAAATTGTTTAGAGTATTTCCAGGACTGGCTAAAATAACTCACACCCAAAACAAAAAAAAACAAAACCCACCAAAATGTTATTTGAAACATCCATGTATCCATGTCACTGTTGATAGTCATTTGTTCCCCTTACTTCAAAATGGCATATTAGTGGTTCAGGTAAAGTAGCATCATTCCATTTCATTTACAAAATTTTTCTGACTTTTATTCCATTTATGTGGAGCTAAAACTAAGAATTTTGAGAACATGATTCAGTAGAATAAAATGTGCTAGGTTTTTTGGTTTTGTTTTGGGTTTTTGGGTTTTAGTTGTAATGAAAAGACTGTCTGGCCTTGTGCTTTTGAATATAATTCTTAGGAGTTTTGGGGATATGAGTGTAAAATCATTTAGCCTGCTGATGTGAACTTATGTGAAGTGGACCTCTGGAGGTTTGCTAACTATTGCTTAATACTTAAATAAATAAAACACTAATATACAGATCTAATTTTTGGCTGATTGCCTCACAGAGATTGCTAGAAGTAAAACACTTTACAGCATGAATCGATCCATTTTTTTTGATTTCAATTATATTGGGCCATGCATAATTATGATTGACTCTTGTGATTCACAAATTCACATAATGAAGAGTTTAGTATAGCAATAAAATCAATAGAGAGTAAAGCTTTGTCAATGTTATGAAAGACTTTACAATTACGATCACAAAAATATCTCAGAGAAGTTAATGTTTCAGTGCCCACATTAACATTCCCCAGTCGCTGTTTCATTGGCATTCATTTTATAACAGAAAGAGACAAGAATATAAATAAGAAGAAAACCAATATACGTTCATGCTTACACCCACGTGGTAAGTGTTCTAATTGTCACTCATATAGAGATGATGAGTTAGTTTTAAAGCTTGCAACAACCCTGTTCCTCAGGCCTGAAAGGGAAAATACCTGGAAATAACCACAGAGAATCCATATGGACGACCATGGCTCCTCTGTGTTGCTTCAGTGGCTAAAACCACGCTGATACTCGTTGTCTTTCTTGGGTGACTGGGACACAACTGGGTGCCTGCCCTTCCCAAACATTTCCAATTCACAGTGCAAGAGTCAGGGAAGGACAGGGATGAGTCTCACTGGGTTTCTTCCAGAGGTTCTCATATTTGGTAAGTTATAAGAATTCATTAATATGGATGTGGGTCATTCTGTTGCTGCAATACTATAAACATGTGGCTCTACTAGAATAGCTGTAGAATGTCTAAATACCAGACAGTTTGGCTTTCCCATCTTTATTCCTTGCCTCATTTGGGTGTGAATTTTGCCTCTTTATATGTTTTGAAATAAAGGATATTTTGTTTTCTCAGTGCTTTTTGGTTCAAAAATGGGCAATTAAATGGGCAAAACAAACAAACAGACAAACAAAAAATGTAGAAAAAGCCCTGTGTTTAAACATGCTTCACTAAAATAAGAACACACCACTGGAGGCTTTCTGATCATCAGTTCCAGCCCCTGCTGCCACAGGCACAGACACACAACCCCTCCTATAAACTGCTCAAGCTTCAGTTATTGCAGTTTGTCTCTGAAGTCCTCAGCCCATTGAGTCAAACAGGTCGGTTCCCTGTCTCGTCACTGTCAATATGTGACAAGGCTGTTTTCTGAAAGTTCTCGAAATAAAGGAAGTAGAGGAGGAGGGAAGGTAAAAGCACATTTTAAAATGGAAGATTGATTTTGCAGATTAGCACAATTCTGGGAAGTCACAGGGAGGTATCTTCCATAAACACAATTAGTTTTTTGCTAATCATATCAGAGTATTTGGGGATGGATTTTGTAATACATACTTTGGTGAATAATATTATGTTCTTTTCACAAAAATTGTCTAAGCAGAAGGTTAAAAATTATTAACTACTATAAAACAGATATAGTTTTAAAATTATTTAATAATTATCAGATGGATGTAGGACTAATCTTCAAAATCTGTGAGTTTCAAATTCTTATTGGGAAGTGATATAGGTGTGTACCTATGACTTGCATTTATATAGTTAATTACAGATATATTTAAAATGGAATTGTGATCCCAACAATACTGAGCATCCTGTTGATTCCATTTTTACCCTGTTTTTACATATCCCTGCTCATGTGCACTATGAGAGGTGTGATATTGGACTGTACAGATCTTGGATTCGTCCAAGTGAGACTATTCTTATATTCTTCCCTACATTCATTAAATTCTTCTAAAAATATAATCACATTCTCACTGCACAGTGACATTTTCTCATTTATTACCTAATTTGAAACTGCTTCTACCTTTCAAGAAACATTTATTTCTACTCCTAATCTCTAAATGAAGTTGATAGGGTGTTTGCTTCACTTTAAGATTAAGAAATCTAAATTTTCTTATCTAGCACAGATGTCAACTGTTGCACTAGTGGTCTATGATCCTGTTGCAATCAATGAAGACCTTGTCAATACAAATCATAGAGTCTTCTCTGCTCCCTGGTCTTTATAGATTGCATTGATTGCATCTCCATTAATGATAATGGGAGCTTATATAATGATCTTGATTCAGTTTCCTAAACATGGATGCCTAATACTTTTTGAAAAGCTATACCATATCCCGTGGCATCTTCCTGCTGCTTCAAAAGGATGCAAATCTCCTCCAGCAGGTTCCTTGTCAGATCTATGAACCCATTTGTGGGTCTCTTGAATGAACTGGAGAGTTTGGAAAGGGCAGTGTTGAGGCTGTAGAATGGAGCCTGTTGTACACAGATGGATATCTGAGTTTGGTATGATAATGAGAGTCCTATCTCAGGTTTTATTGCCTATAGGTTGGTATTGCTGCTCACAATTCAGTAGAATTCCTTAATGTAAATTGAAAAATATATCATCCCCTCTTGGGCCCTGAATGAAATCTGAGATTTCATTTTCTCAGTTCTCTGAGTGTCTTCAGTTCTGTCATAGTAGCAAAGTGATAATGAAGATAACTGAAAAGTGAAGACTAAGAAGGGCTTGGTGCATATGCTGCCTTGCTGCTTCATTTAACTGTTTCCTTTTTCATGTATTATGTTTGCCTGGGGGTTTTAACTGGCAGGGTAAGCAACTGTTCTCTCTAAATGTTTTTACATTTTCCCCAAACACTGGACCCAGAAACCTTATGAGTAAATAATTTCAATATGTATTCAAGACCATAATAATTTAAATATTATCCCTCAACAGAAACCACCTAAAGCACTGTGTTGGCAACAAGCCCAATATTCAAATATAAGAGAAAATCCAATCTCATGATTTTGGAAATGAGAATCAGGATCCCTGGAATTGTGTACTGCTGCTGGTTTCTATAGGAATGGAGGATTTAGGTTAAGAAAAGGCAACTGCTGTGAATATTACATTAAATTTGCAGGCTCTGGTTGCCCAGCTCTGTCCTGGGGAATACAAATGAGTATTCATTCTATCTGAAGTCCCTATGGCTGACTTCAGTGGTCCAGCTGAGGGATTTCTATATTTAATCATACCATATGTCATACGTTTTGTTTCTCATGGGACAAATGTAGAGACTCTAACAAAGACTTCCCCTATGAAGCCAGTGGGAAGTTCACAACTCCATGTGAATACAACCCCTCTTACTGAGCGGGACTGCAAGGCCAGAAGCTGAAGCATTAACAAATAGAACTAGTTTTGCTTTTGCCTGTCATTTTCTAAAGTACTTATTTTTCAGAGAGTGTCTAGCAGAGTCTGAAAAAAACCATCTCAAAAGTTTTTGAGAGCATTTAAGCCCAGAGAATTTCCCCTAAAGGCTGGGAGAGTTAGTGGTTAGGGAGGTGGGTTGTATTTCCTATTCCATCTTGTTACTGAATGGAGGGGGAAAACCAAGATATCTTCTAAACAGCAATGGCCTTTAATCCTTCAGATAAGAAGTCAAGCATTAAGAACAGCAGTTTTAGAAAGGATATAGGATTAGTTACCTGAAAAGGAAAAGTAATTCTGTCAATGTGCAAAAGCTGGGGGAGTTTGCTGCTCTCACAGCAGACAAGTAGAATTTTTTCTTTCTTTTATTCTGAAAATTGACCTTTCAGATGAAATAAAAAGGTGGAAAATGTCCACATCAAGGCCTATTTCCCTAATAGGTGTCTATATCTTCATACCTCTTTAAAATGAAAATTCTTCCTTAAAAAACCTAAAAGATAACAGAAGCCGCTCTAGATATCTCTAGGATTGATCCTGTGGTAATGAGACAGATGAGTCAGGTACACATTCAGCGAGCAAGGTTAGTCCTTATAATAATCTTCCTCTTGCTTTGGATCATTGCAGTTTTTCAGATTAACCCCTATCCTGCCAAGTGAGAAGAAACTTCTTTTCAATTATGAAATAAAAACATAGATAAGTTCAGCAACCTCTGTGTCTGGCAATATCTAGTGCCAACTGTTTCCACCAAGAAGCCAGGATACAGACAAAAGACTGCTAGACATCGGTTTTCCTCAGGATACATTTCTGCTCAGCTAATGTTGGCCCAAGACTGGGAACAATTGAATTAGAATTTAAAGGACCAGCAAAACTTGCATTTATGGTCTTAATAACTTATAAGAAAAATCCAAGTTAGAGTAGGAAAGAATTGTTACGTATTTTTCTGCCCTTTCACATAGAAGGGTTTGAGCTTTGCTCCAAGCTGACACAAAGAATTACATTTAATAAGTCCAGTCAGAAGGAGGTAGTCAGTCATTAAGATCTGGGAAACGAATCTACCTTGTCACATCATTTTCTTGGCTGTGAGAACTGGTACACCCTGAACATCCTAGTCTGCTGTACTGACAAGTGTGGGACAGACTATTGATTGTAACTCTGACCATTCTTATTTTCTAGATGAAACGTCCATTCCTGCTAAGCTCTTAATCTCAATGTGGATATGGCCAGTTTAGCAGTGTAATTGTAAAGAAGCTACAGCGGTATAGACAGGAGAATGTGAAGTCTTAATCAACAGTACACATAATATTTCTGGGAACTGCTGATCAATGTGGGTTAGTGGTGGAAAACATATTGAGAGAGCTGTGGAAAATAATGTCTGCAAACCCTCTCATGGCCGTAGAAGCACAGGCCAAGAAGAGTTGTAATAGAAACAGAGGTATGATCAGAACAGATAGGAAATGAGCTAAGGCAATTGCTCCCTTCAGAAACTTCTTAATTTCTTTAAACTATCTCAGAAAAAAAAAAGTAATGTAGTGTTGAAAAATGCCCCTTTGGTAAAAAGCAAAACAAACAGCACTAACTAACAGCAATTTAAATGTCCTTAACCAGCTGCAGTGTCAGTTATAGTTCCAAAGAGGTAGTTGAGGGGGGTCACTCTGAAACCCATACACTGATGGCTGTATCTCCTACTTCCAGGACTTCACAGATCCTTGCTGATCTTTTGTGGCATTCACAATCTCTGAAAAAATCCCTTTGCCCAGGATTTTTCTCCTGGGAAGCTGAGAAGCCTCAGAGAAAAAGAAAACAATTATCTCATTTGCTTCTCCTGTGTTTTGCTCCTTTGGAATGTGTTTGGAGATTGTTTCCCCACGGGTGATTGTTTGATTGGATTCTGATGGGAGTTGTTTTGACTCTTTGGCCAGTCAGGGCCAAGCTGTGTCAAGACTCTGGAGTCATGAGTTTTCATTATTATGTTTTTAGCTTTTAGTAAGTATCCTTTCTGTATTCTTTAGTATAGTATAGTATTCTTTAATATATTATAGTATTATAAAGTAATAAATTAGCCTTTTGAGAACATGGAGTCAGATGCATCATTCCTGGCTTCCTTGGGACATTCCCTGCAAATACAATAATCTTTGCTGGCTGAAACAGGCTGGCTCTCAGTAGAAGGGAAGCTGTGACAAACAGCCTTTGCTTTGTCCCAGCAGGACATCTTCTCTGCCACTGAAGAGAGATTACACCATGGAAGGAGTACTGGTTCAAACTGGAACTGTCTCTGTTGAGTTTGAAGACAGATTTGTTTTTCTGGAAATGCTGCAGCTGTATATAATAACACATAAAGTTATTTCTACAGATAAAGGAGGAATAAGCAGTTAATTACTTAGCGAGTGGTAATAAACATGTCATAAGTCAATCAAAAGGAAAAATTGGGAAGTTTTGTCCCTATAGGTCTTATTTAATCATTGGGTCACACATGTTTTTCCTTATCTGGCTGTTTATCTGACCTTGTCCTTGACTGAGTATTTCAGCATTTGTCTTGAATGTGCTGTGAATTTTGCACAAGAGCATGCATATTACGCACAGAGAGGAGCACTGTCTGCTCATTGCCAAGATTTTGCCCACAAAGAGGAAACATGGAGGGAGCATTTGACAAGTTTTCCCCATGGTGCCAGTATCTTTTAGCTATACACTTTTGTGTGAGATCACTTTGTGAGGAAGAGATGGAGAGAGGTAATCCTGAAAAGCAGTAAACTATGGTGTGATAATGACAGGAGAAAGAAGAGTGGGTGGAGGAGACTCTTTCACTCTTCAGACTTGAGATGTCTCCTTTAAGGCGTGTACTTCTGGTGGATAAAGAGACAAACTTGCAGTGATGTGTCTGTCAGCATTGCTTAGCAGTGAAGAAGCATGATAGAAAGAAATTGCACAAGAGTCTATTACTGTTGCTTTTTAGGTAGGCTGTAGAAGAAAAAGAGTGCAAAGGGAGAGCTGCAGTTAACAGTCACAGTTTGGCATCTATTCCCATCCTGCCTTTACATATTTAAAATTCATTTTACTGCAAGCATATGAAGGATCACTCTCTTTCCCTTGCCACTGTGACAGCTCCTTTAAGGGGGTAAAGAAAAAAAAGTGAATAAATTATGTGTTCTCCTCTGTATCCATTTAAAAAGTTATGTGATCTCACATTCCTTTAAAATTTTTTTTATTATTAAGAGAAAAATGGAGAAATCAGTTTATAAACTCAGACTACCTTCCTGTTAACAACTAGCTCCTCTCTGTTTACTCATTATCCCTGCCCTTCACCCATCTGTTTCCATCTCTGTCAATAATTACACCCCTTTGAGTTCCTTAGAAAGTTAGATGCTGTGAAGCTACAAATTGCAGCCCTTCAGAAGAGATGACCATCTACATAAGAAAGAGTGAAGCTTTATGCATAAAACCAATTTTTACTGCCTTATGAGTTTCTGTCTATACTGTAGCTGTGAAAGAGGCAATTTCTGGTGTTTAAATTGGGACACAAGCTGAGGCTCTCCTGATTCCCAGATTTCCCGCTGTAGTTGCTGTTGGAGGAGAGGCTGCCTATCCTCAGCTACATGGTTCTCCAGAGGGGCACAAGGGATTAGAGATCATGTCATTTTTCAGTTTGAATCAGATGGGGGCTGTAGAGGGGAAACAATCTTTGGTCATTCCGTCTGTTTTTTTGCTCATCAGTGTCTGCTGCCATCAAGCCTTTGGAGCACTTTGGGGAATTTTGTTTTTGTGTCCAGTAGGAGCTCAGTAGTATTTCATTAAGACACTGATAAATGGAAAAACATATTTTGCTTTATTTTTATTGTTCAAATGACATATGAAATAATTTAATAGAATTAAAGTATTTTAATGATTTTCAATGAATGTAATGAATTAAAGCAGTTTTATGCTTATAGCAGGTATAAAATGTTGAGGGTTTATTATGTTTTGAGTAGTTTCTAGTTTCTTTTTATTTTAAATTGAATTTAAAAGAAAAGTTCAGGCTTTTTTGGAGTGAATGAATTTTAAATCCTCATATTTGACAGTCATACTTAAAAGAATGGAGAAGAAATTTAAATCTAGCTAATACAGTCTTACCTAAATAAGCATTACACAGCAGGTGTGAGTAAACAATGCGTGGGTGATATTATGATTCAATAACTTCCCTTTTTTGGCTTGATCTCATGCTTTTCTCATCTGACTCTCACTATGGGATACTTGGCAAACAGATCAACTTCTGGTTCAGTGAGCTGCTGTGAAGAAGTTGTACCTTTGCACCAGCTGGATATGCAGCTGATGTCAGCAAAATAATACCAAACTGCTAGAAATTTTTTTTTACAATGGCGAAAATATGGTATTCAAGGCCTCTTCTATCCAAACATTTGTATGAGAAGTTGGGAGCCTTGCCTGAAGCTAAGAAATTACCTATGCAGTTAAACCATAAGGTTTTTCAGATTAACACCCAGGTACAAAGTGTGGGTGAGCAGCAAGAAGCTGGTAGCTGTAACAATCAAGGCATTTAGTTGTGTTCTGAAAGGGGCAAGCCGGAAAATAAATATTGCCTAATATTGCTGGAAATGTAATGCTCTTCTCTGTCCTAGAAAGAGATGACTGCTGTTCTTGCTTCTGGGTAGTGGTTGGTCACAGGATCACAGCATCATTCATGTTGAAAGGGCCACTTTGGACTACCTGGTCCAGTCTACTTGTTTCAGAGTAACTTGAAGAGTTTTCAAGTGACATGAATAGAGAAAATGTGCCAGGACAAAACACTCCATCTTGAATTCAGTTTTCCCGTGAATTCTTAAAAAGACAATGCACAGAAATTTCAGTTCTTGACAGAATAGCTATTCATAATAACATATACTTTTTTTTTCTTTTTATTGTCCTTGCCTATTTTCATGACTTTCTGAGTAAATGTCACACTTAGAAAGTTCTGAAGTTACGCGAGCACAAAATTCAGTACTTTTGAGTAAAGATGATTTGTGATTCTGGCTGAACTGGTGAGTGCTGTTTAAATAATTTTTTAGGACAGGGTAAGAGAACGAGGATATCACAGTATAGCTTTCTTCTACTCCAAATAATAATTAGTTTCTTCCCCTCTTCCACCATTGGTCAGTAATTGCAATTTTTGAACCTGCCCTTCATGTTTTGAAATAGTAAGATATGTGTCCACTCAGTCCCATCCCTCCTCTGGTGTACTATCACACAGGTCAAATACCACTCTCTGATACAGCAATTGCATGTCTGGACTGTTATGTAGACACATGTTAAAAAGTCCCAGAGTGCAATGAACCTTAGCAGGAGGAAGAATCCAAACTCTGAAAGTTAATTTAAAACATGGCCTTCTTTCTGCCTCAAAAGAGACAGCAATTATTCCATCAATTTATCATAATATTTATAGAGCCTCTAATACTCCAGTAGTTGATTACTTCACTGTCTTAGAAGAAGTTATAACCAAAACTTCTTTTTTTTAAGACAGAAAACATTATTAGCACCATTTTTTAGATAGGATAGCTAGACACAGACTAAATAAAGAGAGCTAAGCAGTTAGAAGGAGTTAGGCACATATGAGAAGAGATCAGGCATCAAGCTGAATGTTTAGAAACAGCTAAGGAACACCAAAATCCTATCAGGAGCTTACTGTCATCACTAAATGTCTAAATACCTCTAAAATTCTGTTGCCACTGTTCCACTTGCTAACATATTACAAGCAGGAAGGCATCCCTGTATAGAAGGCAGCTTTCATGAATTGATCTGATACCTCCACTCAGAATAGGAACAAATTAGTTTATCTGTTTTTTTACTCCCTCTCAGACCCCTCCCTAAACACTTTAAATGTCACTGTTTCCTCAGGAACTGAAGGTGTGCCGAACAGCATGTCCTGCACAGAAATATGATAATCTCTCTTCAATGTTTGGCAACTAGTATCTATTAATTAAGAATCCATCATTTTTACTCTGTAATTATATTTATTATACCCTAACTCATATCCTAACTATAATTAGTTCCTGCTAATTAATTTTATCAAATCCCTCTAGATTCATATCTAAAGTAAATATTGAGTAGCCCTACACTAATTATTTCAATCAATGTGGAATGCATTTCAAATGACTGTGAATAGTTTCTATTAATTAAATTTAGTAAAAAATAAATGTTCAATACCATATGTTTGTAAATCTTAAGATTTTAAGATAAAAGAGAATAAAAGACTCGTATAATGTGAAATACTCTTTTGCATATTAGACCAAATTAAATAAGACCATTCTGTGTAAGTCAGAATTTTTAATGGGAAAACAAAGAATTTCCTATACATGAAGTATATGAAGAATTATGGTTGAGTACAATAATGATTTACCTTGAAAATCTTCTTTATATCCTTTGAAGTAGATGGGACTCCCTATGTTAAGAAAAAAAAAATTATGAAAAATTCAATAACATTTATGTAGCTAATTTTGCAAGTAAAGAGAAAGCTGATAGTGAAACACTTTTGGATGACGTTCAACATTTTTGTCAGAATGGACTGGGAGAATCATCCTTACCTACCAGCACTGAGAGACAATCTGCTCGAGTCATAGAATCCTTGAATAACCTAAATTGGAAGGGAACTGCAGCGACCATTGCCTGCAGTTCCTGGTTCCCTTGCTATCGAAAACTCAACTTGGTCTATACAGCAAATGAAATTATGGTATCAGTTTGGGTTCCTTAAAGCAAAGTGATAGAAAATATGAGGTAGTGACAAGAAGTCAGCATTCGGATCAGCCATTTTGTACTCCATGGGTTATTCTTGATCTTTAGGTAGAAGAATCCTGTAGACACTGGCTTGGATCTTCCATACATCTACAGATGTCTCAGATATCCCAACATATCTAAAATGGTCCTTCACTTAAGCTGCTGCAATCTGGTGAAAGAGTCAAACTACTTTCTGGAGTTAAAATATAAAGATTTTTGTCAATGCTTTAATCCAAGCAAATGGTATGTCATATCTCCATTTATACACAAGGGTTAGAAAACTCCTAAAATACTCAGAACTCTGTTGTTCCAGAGAGGGGCAGAGGGGGTACACATCCCTCTTAATATTAGAAATCCATGCTGCATTTTCCTTTCTTGTCTTCCCCTAGATTAAATAGGCACCTTCTTCTTCCCTATTACAGAGAAAAACTACAAACCAGGAAGAATCCCATCCTTAAACTGTTTGTTTCTTTCTGCTGTGTCTATGTGGATGTGGGGTGACCAGCACAGACAGAATCATTTCTAATGCAGGTGCCTTTGATAACAGTGCTCCTGCCTGTTGAGACTGTGGAGGTTTTGAGCAATGCTGAGTAAACAGGACTGGAAATAACACTAGTTTTTGTTTTGGTTTTGTCAACTGTTTTGGCTTTCTGGAATTACACCTTTCATAAGATTTAGTGACTGATGAGAAGAGCCTGTATTATTTTTGAAGGATGACTGTTTGCTGTCATGGGCAGTTACAGAAATTGTAGCATTTGGTGGTGAAGGGAAAACAGATTTCAGCTCTGTATCTGCCATGGGCTAGTCTTGAATTCAACTAATGTAACACAGGTCAATTGTGTAAAGTAGCTTCCATCTGTGGATATTTGATTTTAATTAACAAAGAATACAAACTAGCAGAAGTGAAATCCTAATCCAAGCAAGAATATGTGGTAATATATTTCAGACATATTATGCTATACAATTTTAATCTCTTGCTAATAAGTCGCAGTATCACTCACTATTTGGCACTGTGACAGTCATTTTGCCACAGAGATCATGACAACACTGATTTTTTTTTTTTAAAGTTTATAGAGGACCACAAATATGTCTTTAATTTTAAAATCTTATTTAAACATGCATATTCACACACATAAAGGAAATTTAAATATTATGGTCTGTTTCATATCCTTGTGCATATTGGTAACAATTACTTGTTTTTCATGTGCCATTTGACACCTCTTCATCACCCCAAATATGATCCTGGGAAAGATTTACAGATTTCTAGGATAAAGAAGCCATTAGTACAACTCTTGTGATGACGTATATTTTCACAGACTTTAGATTTCCTGCAGCTGCTTCTGTTTTGAGCTCAGTAACATGTGGTTGTGTAAAATATTTATTTTCCAGAGAGATATACAACCTTATTTTTGATAGTATCAGCAGATGGTGAGGCAATAGTTTATTCCAGTGGTTTATCATTTATACCATATGTTTAAAATTAATGCCACATTTTCCATCTGATTTTGTCTGACTTCAATAAAGCTACATTAATTTCCTTCAGTTGTTTACCATCTTCAGGCCTTTGGGGTTATTCAGGGAGAATCCAGATTGTCCTTCACACTTGAAGCATCATCAGGTGTGCCTTGTTGCTGAAAACCAACTTCTGCTCCAGCAAGCAACACTAGCCAACCCACTATCAGTCAACAACTCTGTTTTTAACAGTTTCAGTATTTTGTGTTTAACTTAATTGGTTTCTTCTTCTGGATCTTTTAGGTATTTGTCTACCCTTCAGTTGCTTCCATCCTTATAAAGATCATATTTATACTGTTTCTGTTGCTTCAGTCATCCATCTCATAGATGGGTCTGTTTCTCCCATCTTCTTTTTTGTTCCAATCAAGCTATATTGTAAAAGTCTTAACTTCTTTCTCTTAGCATTGCATTCAATGCACAATAAAAAAAAGTAAGGCTGCACAAAAAGACCTGAGGGCTACTGTCTGTTACTCATTCCTTTCCCTCTACCTCACTGCTATTTCTGCCTTTTTGTCTGCAATTTTCCTCCCATTCATTTAGCTATGAATTCGCCGGATCTGTTTGTGTATTTGCTAATTGAAGAATTTGGTAAATTTGTGACTATTAGGGAAAAAACCCGCTCAACAATCAAAACCAGATTAAACCATAGTAATTTAATTTTCCTTGGTTGGTGACAAGCATTTGTAAAAGTTCAGTCTCTAGGTGGAAAACTTTTGTTTTTCTAAATGATTGATCAAAACAGGCTTTCTTCAGACATTTGGTCCTTTTTCTTTCACTAATGGTAAATCTGGAATCCCAGAGTTTCTGTCCTGAGGAAGAGGAGGTGAAGGAGGAAGATTGTGATCTGTATGAAAGAAGTGTGAAGAAATGACAGCGATCTTGCTGGCACAACTTCTGGTCACCAGTTCTTTCATACCCAGAGATTTTTGCAGCATTTTCACAGCATTTTTTTTTGATCAACACTCTCATGTTGCGTGCATACAGAAATGTTTCCTTCTCTGCTAGCCATCCCTGACACATTGCTAGCAATGCTGCCCATTGGCTGCAGCACCATTTTAGGTCAATCTAACCTTGTAAGTAAGAAAGTCAAAGAATTTTGGAGACCATGCAGAGATGATTCTTAAAGTAGTCACTTTTTTATTGTATCTTCACTGGTGGCTGATAACTTTGTTATAAAAGTGTCATCAACCACTTTGAATGACTGTGGTTTTCAATGCTTTTTGCCTGTTATAACATCTACCTTTCACCAAAGGTAGCCCCATCAACACCAATAGTCAGTATGAAAAAAGCATTACTTTTCTTAGTAGGTTCAAGAGAGTGTTATTTTTCTACTGTTATTGATCCATCATCTTTTTTCAGCAATGAGATTATAAAGTGTTGGCTTTACACATTACAGAATTATTTTAAGTTATAGCAAACAATTAGCAAAAGTACTGCTAGTGAAGGAGGGAGGCCTATTGAATGTCATTTCACATGTACAGCACAGATTCTGGAATTCCCTCTGGTTTGACATACTTGAGAAAACTACCAGAATGATAGTGAATTTGACACAGATCCTCATATTGTCTAAGACTTGAGAAATGAGTGGGCTGTGCTAAAGATATGTACAGAAAAGTGCTGAATTTGCATAGATGGCATCTGCATATTTCTAAGGAGGGTGATGCATGTGCTGTTCAGGAATAATTCAAAAGTACTTCTGCACTTCAGAAATGTGTTCACACTGCTTTCTCTACCTATGTGTAAATGCAGGTACGGATGTTTTTGTTGCAGGACCATTTCAAAGTATGGCAAACCAGAGACTTTCCTTCCTTCTTTCTTTGGGCAAATTAGATTTTTATGATAGTAAGAGGAACCATGTCTGAAAGTCAAGAGCTCTGCTTGTTGATGGCTGAAGTGAAAATTACATTGGGAAGACTTGTTGCTTGAAGACTGTTCCATTTATTTTTGCAGTCTGCTGGGTTACACATAGGTTGGAATGTCTAAGGATAAAACTGAACAAATCCATTCCATCTCTTCAGTCCATCAGAGACAGAATTTCAGCGGTGCATTACTATTTGAACAGATATGGTATAATCCATTACTCATCTTCTCAAAAGGAGAAAAATACAGTATTAGTTAATACATAGAACAGAAGCTCTGACTAATATTATATTTAGCTTCTTGCTTGTCTCTTAATTATGATTACTGTTCAGCACATTTCCTTAACAGTCCTTGGGTCATCGGATATGCAACGCAGCCCTTCTTGTAGCATCTGCCCATATCACAGGAAGTTCCGTCTCCTTCTGTACTCTTCCCTTTTAAATAATAGTGGGGCTGCAATAAGTAAAAAGGATTAGTGAAGCATTTCCTACCTGACAGTGAGCCTCTTCCTGACCTACTGCTCACAGACTTGTTTTCATCCTTGTCCCTCCTGATGCTCTGCTCATGGTAGTGTGCATACTGCGCAGATGTTTCTGTCATGCTATTACATGGCTATTTTCAACCTGTTTCTCGGAACAGATGTTCCCACATTGAGCTCTCCCCGCTTTCTCTGCTGACACACTCTCTGTATAAACAACAGTGAGCATTTCCATAGTCTTGGTTTGTGGAGAGAATGAAAATCAAAACTAGTGATTTCTAGGCTGCTCTGTAACAGGACACATTAGCCTGGTCTTCTTCTAGTCTTTCTCTCACTAAGATACTTGAACTCTTGATTTGTCTGATTTAAACTCATTATTTTATGCATTTCATGGGACAGTATTTGGAAGTGCCTTGTGTTTTGCCATGTAAAAACTATCTCCTTCAATGTGCCGTTTAGTGGTTTTTTCTCCTCTTTAACCACAAATGGCAGGGTAATTTCAACAGTATGTATTCTGCGATTTAATCTAAAAAGAGAAACATCACAGTAATAAAATCTTATCTCCTGCCATCTGTCTCCTGCATATTTCTTTACAGTCCAAGTGCATTATATTTGAGCCCAAATGCTTCAGTGTTGGCAACAGCGGCTGGTTATGGTAAGAAATCCCCCATGAGTTGAAATGCAGAAAGAAGTTGACATATGGACAAAATACACCAGGGATGGTAAGGGCTGGATTTTTTTTCCTAATGCACTGGAAGTTGTTAAGACTCCTAAACAATGACATTGCTGGTTAATAGCAGCACTGACATATTTTGATGTATTTTGCACATTGCCTTGATCTTGTAGCCCTACAACTAAGAACAAGTGGGGAAAAAAAGAAAAAGTTGGGAAAATGTAAGGAAGGAAGGGAAAGAAAACCAAGCCTCAAACTGGATTATGTTCCAGATCCTCCTGAGAACAATTAATTAGGAGCGGACACAGACAAATTGATTTTCTTTCACTGAGGAGGGATAGAGGACATTCACTTTCAAATCAGGCTTGTTGTTCCTGAAATGGTGACAGTGAGCAATGTATCACTTAGAAATGACATGACTGTACTTTCCATCTTGCTCGTTTATTTGGAAGATATTGCTTTTCCCTGTTGGGATATATGCTTTCTAACATGTAAAGAGGTTTAGAAACTGGAGACTGATCAGTCTTTGGTCATGTGAAGTCTTAGAATGTCCCAACATTCCACCATATGATGCGGTTGCTAGGGATAATTAAAATTAGACATTCAACACAAATTAATTACTCACCTAATTATTATCTGTATTATTTGGGCATGATCTATCAAGAATAAACATATTGATTCTAGTATTTAAAGCATTTGTGTTTTTTTGCTAAAAGCAAGCTGATGGTTGGTATAAGCAAAAGAAGTACAGCAGATCAGCAGTGGACTTTTTTGCTGCCAAATTGTGAACTTGTTCCTAACAAGAGAAAATGCACTGGGAAAAAAGATTGTAACAGTACTAACAAGGTATTAGTTTATCTGTAAACATACATTGTGGAAATTTATAGTGTACATAAGATAAGACACTGCAGGGAAGTCACAAGAGGGGGGACTTGTTTGCTCTACTTCATATAACTAAAAGGGAGACATGCAGCTATGTTGCCCAATACTTTGGTTAATATCTTGCCCGATTTTTTTTTTTTTATCAATTTCCTTGGTTAATACATGCGAGAAAATCTGCTGTCAGCTCTTGGGATCATTAAAGCATATCTTTATCTCTGATGGCAAGAGGATCTGAACTGCTTTGATTGTTAGATGTCTAAAGTGAGATGAAATAAATCACATTGTAAATCTATCTTTCTTTTTGGGAGTTCAGTTGAGTGACAAACTTGGCCAACTGGGCCAAAAATTCAAAAATTGTCAAACCACGTGTGATTAATTTCTTTTCTCTTATACTTTTTAAAAGTTTAGCATCAAAGTTTGTCTCTCAGACAGTCAGAGGAGAAAGAGAAGTTTGTCCAGAGGGCATGTCAGTCTATTCAGTCTATATTGATGTTAGGTGACATGAATTTTCTTTAGAAAATGAATATGAGGGCTGCAGGGACAGTTTTTTTTTTTTTTTCTTAACAGAGAAGTCTAATCTTTAGATGACCAAAAATAGCTGAGATGAATCTTACCCTGCGTGGTTTCATTAATTATTGTTAGCTGCAGAGTGATTTCTGTGGTGGTAAAGTGACATGGCAGGACACTTTAGAGTCTATTTGAGAACCAGTGGGAGATGACTCGCAGTGTATAAATAGCCTCGCAGCCATACTGAAGTTCTTATGAGAACAGAGACCTATTGTAAAGGTTGTTTTCTAGGGACTCAGCTGATTTATGAGATTCTGACAGCAGGTGCCCCTGCCCAATTGGAAGAGAACAAGAGGAAAACAAGTGAATGACCTCCTTTTAATGGTGGCTGAGCTTAGGGAGGAAGTAGAAAGATTAAGGAGTATTAGGGAAAGTGAAAGGGAAATAGATTGGTGGAGTTCAGCCCTATCATCTTTAAAGGAGGTTACTAATCAAGAGACTGAGGATTTATATGCCTCCCACTCTCAGATGCTAGAAGGGCACTTGGTGGACGAAGAGGAATGGGAATGGGTCCCTGTAAGGGGTAAAAATGGAAAAATCTGCCCCCCTCCATCATCCAGCCAAGTACCACTACAGAACAGGTATGAGATATTGGATCCAGAGATACAACTAGATGGTTTAGGAGAGAATTGTCTACCTAGTGAACCTCCTAATTATGTTTCACCTGCAACATGAGTTATTACCTCTAGTACCAAAAAGAAAAGAAGGGTAATCGTCGTAGGTGATTCCCTCCTGAAAGGAACTGAAGGTCCTATATGTCGACCAGACCCATCCCACAGGGAAGTCTGTTGCCTCCCTGGGGCCCGGGTACAAAATATTACTGAGAGACTTCCTGAACTGATTCAGCCCTCTGATTATTATCCACTGCTGATAATTCAGGCTGGCAGTGATGGATCGAGAAGAGGAGCATTAAGGTAATCAGGAAGGACTTCAGGGTACTGGGTCAGGTAATTGACAAGGCAGGAGCACAGGTAGTGATGTGCTCAGTCCCTTTGGTGGTGGAAGATAAAGATGGAAGAAATAGGAAAATTCGTATCATTAACAAGTGGCTTAAGGGTTGGTGTCATCGACATAATTTTGGATTTTATGACCATGGCGAAACTTTTACAGCATCTTCTCTGCTGGAATCAGATGGGGTACACCTCTCCGTTAAGGGCAAAAGGATTTTAGCTCATGAACTGGCAGACCTCATTGAGCGAGCTTTAAACTAAGCTTGAAGGGGGAATGGGAACCAGCTGAGCTAACTGGAAGCAGCCCCAAGAATTGTAAACGTAAGATAGGGGTGAACTCAGTTGCCCAGATGAAGTGCATGTATACAAATGCACGCAGTTTGGGCAATAAACAAGAAGAGCTGGAGGCCATGGTACAACTGCAAAGTTATGATGTAGTTGCCATCACGGAAACATGGTGGGATGACTCATATAACTGGAGTACTACATTGGCTGGATACAGACTCTTCAGGAGAGATAGAAAAGGAAGAAGAGGAGGTGGCGTAGCTCTTTATGTTAAGCAGACCTTCGATGCCATTGAAATTGAAACAAAGGAAGAAGGGGTCGAATGTTTATGGATAAGAATCAAGGGGAAGGCCAACTATGCCGACATCATATTGGGAGTCTGTTATCGTCCACCTGATCAAGAAGAAGAAGTAGACGATTTACTCTATAAGCAGTTGTGCAACGTCTCAAGAGCATCAACCCTTGTTCTTGTTGGTGACTTTAATCTACCAGATATCTGCTGGGAATTTAACACAGCAGTAAAGAGGCAATCAAGAAAATTCTTAGAAACTATGGAAGATAACTTTTTGTTACAGCTGGTAGATCAACCCACCAGGGAAGGGACTACATTAGATTTGTTATTTACAAACAGGGATGGGCTGGTGGGGGATGTGATGGTTGGAGGTCGTTTAGGGCAGAGTGATCATGAAATAATAGAGTTTTCAATACTTGGCGATATTAGGAGGAGCACGAGTAAAACTCGTACATTGGACTTCCGGAGGGCGGACTTTGGCCTGTTTAAGAGATTAATTCAGAGTGTCCCTTGGGAAGCCGCCCTTAAAAATAAAGGAGTTCAGGAAGGGTGGGCTTACTTCAAGGCAGAGATCTTGAAGGCGCAGGAACAAACCATTCCTGTATCCCGAAAGATCAG
Source organism: Ammospiza nelsoni (assembly GCF_027579445.1). Lineage (NCBI taxonomy): Eukaryota > Metazoa > Chordata > Aves > Passeriformes > Passerellidae > Ammospiza > Ammospiza nelsoni. Next base: position 72,969,727 of record NC_080635.1, read on the forward strand.
TCAACGGGCCAAACGTCCAGCCTGGCTGGGTAAGGAGATCTTGGAAGAGCTTAGGAATAAAAAGAGGACGTATCAGAGTTGGAAAAAGGGTCAGGTCTCCAAGGATGTATTCAAGAGGGCTGCTAGAGTATGCAGGAAAAAAATTAGGGAGGCCAAAGCCCAGTTTGAACTCAGGATAGCGACTGCTGTTAAGGATAACAAAAAATGTTTTTATAAATATATTAATAGTAGGAAAAAAGGTAAGACCAGCCTTTGTTCCTTAATGGACACAGGTGGTAATTTAGTATTTACAGACGAGGAGAAGGCAGAAGTGTTCAATGCCTATTTTACCTCGGTTTTTAATGAGAAGATAACTTGCCCTCAAGACTCCCGTCCGTCTGGACTGGTAGATGGTTTTAGGGAACAGAATGGTCCCCACATTATCCAGGAAGAGGCAGTTATAGAACTATTGAAATGCCTGGACATTCACAAATCTATGGGACCAGACAGGATCCACCCCAGGGTGATGAGAGAGTTGGCGAGTGAGATTGCAAAGCCACTCTCTATCATTTACCAACAGTCATGGATTACTGGTGAGATTCCAGATGACTGGAAGCTGGCCAATGTGATACCTATTCACAAAAAGGGTGCAAAGGATGATCCTGGCAATTATAGACCAGTCAGTCTGACATCTATACCTGGCAAAATAATGGAACAGTTCATATTACGTGCCATCATGCAAGACTTGCAGGATGGCCAGGGTATCAGACCTAGCCAGCACGGATTTAGGAGGGGTAGATCATGTCTAACTAACCTGATCACTTTTTATGATCAGGTAACCCGGCTAGTGGATGCAGGGAAGGCTGTAGATGTTGTTTTTCTGGATTTCAGAAAGGCCTTCGACACTGTTTCCCATAGCATACTCCTACACAAGCTAGCTGGCCGTGGTCTGGATAGGAATACCCTTTGCTGGGTTCAAAACTGGCTGGATGGCCGGGCCCAAAGAGTGCTGGTGAATGGTGTCACATCTAGCTGGCGACCAGTCACCAGTGGTGTCCCTCAGGGTTCTGTGTTGGGACCAGTTTTGTTCAATATTTTTATTGACGATATGGATGAGGGCTTAGAGTCTTTTATTAGTAGTTTCGCTGATGATACCAAATTGGGTATGAGTGTAGATCAACTAGAGGGGTGTAGGGCTCTGCAGAGAGACTTGGAACGGCTGGACATATGGACAGAATCAAATGGGATGAACTTCAATAAGTCCAAGTGCCGAGTATTGCACTTCGGCCATAATAATCCCCTGTACCGATACAAGCTGGGGATGGAGTGGCTGGATAGTGCCCAGGTGGAAAGGGACCTGGGGGTGCTGGTTGACAGTCGATTAAATATGAGCCAGCAGTGTGCCCAGGTAGCCAAGAGGGCCAATGCCATCCTGGCCAGTATCAGAAATGGAGTGGCCAGCAGGAGCAGAGAGGTCATTCTTCCCCTGTACTCGGCACTGGTGAGGCCTCACTTGGAGTACTGTATCCAGTTCTGGGCCCCTCACTTTAAGAGGGACGTTGAGTTACTTGAGCGTGTCCAGAGGAGAGCAACGAAACTAATAAGGGGCTTGGAACACAAGCCATATGAAGAGCGACTGAGGGAGCTGGGGTTGTTCAGCCTGGAGAAAAGGAGACTAAGGGGTGACCTCATCACTCTCTACAACTTCCTGAAGGGTGGCTGTGGTGAGCTGGGGGTCGGCCTCTTTCTCCGGGCGACAACGGATAGAACAAGAGGACACAGTCTCAAGTTGCGTCAAGCTAGATGTAAGTTAGAAGTAAGAAGGAAATACTTCACAGAAAGAGTGGTCAGAAACTGGAATCATTTACCCAGTGAGGTGGTAGAGGCATCATCCCTTGAAGAATTTAAAAAAAGACTGGATGTGGCACTTGCTGTCATGATCTAGTTGAACAGTTAGAACATCGGCTGGACTAGATGATCTTATAGGTCTCTTCCAGTCTTGAAAATTCTGTGATTCTGTGATTCTGTGATTCTGTGAAAAGAGGATTCAGCTAACTGCAGATTAAAGGGAGATTGTTCAGCTACTCTTTTTTTCTCTGCTTCAAGAAGCCGACATTCCTAGTGGAGAATTTGGAAACTGATCCATTGAGACTGGGAAAACTAAATCCTATCAAAGAAGATCTTTGAGGCAGTTCATGAAGGTTTTTAGCACCGTGATTGTTGCATTTGAGATAGTGCAAACACTTAACAATGAATCCTTGAAAAGAGAAGGAAGCAGAACAGGAGAAATATTATCTTAGCATTACCACTATAACATGAGGTTTCTGTGTTTAGATCTGCAAGGAAAAGACACTTCTTGCAAGTACATTATAAAATCAGTGCAGAGTTTGGAAGATATTTTCATGTCTCTTCAGTCCATGCTCAGGAGTCCAGTGTAATTTGCAACAAACTGGACTGTGTCAGGCATTACAACAGGGCTGGCAGGTATCACACAGGACTTGTGGGAAACCTTGTGCCCTCCAGGCATGGAGCAATAACTCTGTGAGTTGCTGAATTAACCTTCTAGTGACCAAATATGTTTCTAATGTTCTGCATCTATCCCAATGCTGTTATTCCCCCTCAAAAATAGCATCTGCAAACAATTAAGGCTCTTAGGATCATAGAATGGTTTGGGTTGGAAGGGAACTTGAAAGAACATTTAGCTCCAATCCCTCTGCCATGGGCAGGGATGTCATTTACTGGACCAGGTTGTTCCAAGCTCCACCCAGCCTGGCCTTGAACACTTCCAGGGGTGGAGCATCCACAGCTTCTCTGAGCAGTCTTTGCCAGGGCCTCACCATACTCACAGTGAAGAGTTTCTTCCCAACATCTAATCTAAGCCTTTTCTCTTTCAATTTAAAATCCTTAACCCTTGTCCTGTCACTGTCTGCCTATATCAAAAGTTCCTTTCCCTCCCTTGTATAAGCCCCTATAAGGTACTGAAAGGCTGTAATGAAATCTCCTCAAAGCCTTCTCTTTCCCAGGCTGAAGAACGTATTTACTCAGCATGTCTTCATAGGAGAGGTGCTTCATCCCTTGTGGCCATCCTGTTGTGGTAGAGCCCTCTTTTTGTGTTGGAATCGCTGTAAATTGATGTGACCTCTTTTGTGCAAATAGAAATACCATTCTGTTGAAGGGTGCTAAGAGCTTCCTGCTCAGGGGTCTCAGATCCACAGACAATCAGACATTGCTAAAGGCTGTTGACATGTCAAGCATTCTGTTTTGAACACAAAGTGCTATACACCCCCTTTGGACAGCAAAAACTAGCTGTAGGCAGCAAGAGTGACCACCTGGAGAAACAGAATGTGTCAGACAGCAGAGCAGCCAAGGTAACTCAGGCTAACAATGTGCAGGCCATACTTGTTTGTAAATGCACTGGTAAAGGTAACAGAGTTTTAGAAAGCAAAGCCAGGAGAAGGAAGGGAAAGCTGGATTTTGTCTCCAAAGTTTATGATTAGAACTGATGAGACCACACTTTTTTAACCTTTGGACTTTGATCTACAGTAGGATTGAGCCACCCTCATGCTGTGCTGAACCTGAGCTGGCAATCCTGCCTGCTCACAGGGCATGTTAATTCAACGAAAGATCTTCAGTAATTGCTCAATTCATTGATTGTGAGTTGGAAAAGAAGCATTGCTCAGTATACTCTGGCATTCCCATGAAATAAAAAAAAAAAACAAAAACAAACATAACCTATTTATTGCTTTGCTCTTCTGTCTTGTATGAATTAGGTTTTCCTCTAAATCCTTTTTGGACAGGCAAGACAATACAGAGTCCAATCTTTTTTGTCTCTGCTGTGGTAGAAGTGCAAAAGAGACCAATATAAATGGAAGATTGCAAGTATGACCAAAAAATGATTTTATAATCAATTCCCTGATCAAATTTTGTCAGTTTTTTTGCATGGGATTTACCAAGCATAAATATGCACATTTGGAATAAACAGAGGGCTTGCACTCTACACTCTCACTGAACTGACCATCTTGCAGACATTGCAAGTCTGACAGGTTCTCAAGGCTTCAGATTTGCTGAATTTTAGGAGCAGAATTCAGGAGCAGAATTTAGGAGCAGGAAGGCCAAAGGCTCCCTCTCTGCATCTGTTCTCTAAATTTGCAGTGTGCCTGCACAAGACAGGCTGTGGGAGCCTGCACATTCCTGGAGCTGGTGCTTCAACCAAGCTGACAGATGTCAGGAAATCCTGGAGGAAATTGAATCCAAATTCCTTGAATTCCAGTCATGTAAAAAATTTAGGGAGAGAAACAGGAAAGACCAAGGATCTGCTAATGCTACCTCGACTCCAAAAGTTAGATTTTTCTTAACCTGATTTTTAGTTTGCATGAGGTTTTATTCTGTTCTACTTCAGCTTTCTTGCTAAGCAAAAATTTTAAGATCCACAGATGTGACCATGTAGGTACAGTTGCAATAACTATGAGCTGGGAACTCTGCCCTCACAAACAAAAAATGAATTTTCATATTTGTCTCTCTAGAGATGTTGGTAATCTGATTATAAAGTGTTAGATATTTTGAAATAATAAAAGAAAATTAACCTATCAGAAGTTAGAAAATGCATATTAAATTATCTAATGAAAGGATAACTTGCATTGTTTGACCTATGCAGCACAGGGACAGTAACGCAGGACATAGTGGAAGCATTAACAGCAGAAGCAGAAGTAGTAATGCCAGCAGCTGCTGGGAAGGCAGCAGGAATAGCCTCACTGACAGCAGAAGAGAAAGAAAAGCTGTTTTCTAAACCTGAAAGTGTGAGGCTATATATTTACCTGCTTTATTTACCACTGACACAATGTATAGATGCCAGACTATTTACATTTTGGAATGCGCTAAACATGTTTGGGGGCAAATCTCTGGTGAGGATGGATATTTTCAAGCATTGTTTTTATAAATCTTACATATGTGCTTGCATGTTGGACTTGTTGGAATAATAATATGTGCCAGGTTTAGACAGCAAGTTAAGTTAGTCTTAAGAGAGAGAAAAAGCACTTTACAATTATTTTCCATACACATGGTTTCTGAAAACCAAACAAACACATGCTTTCAGTCATATGCTATGTAGCAGACACACAGAAAAATCAGATGGTTCAATTCTGCAAGCTGCTGAATGCTCTCAGCACTCTGATATTAAAACAGCCTTGTATTTCACAGGTTTATGCTCGGGAAATGCAGATCAACATGAAAATAGGCATATAACGGGCAATTAATATTTGTCTCCTGAAGTTCCTCCTGCCTCTGTGAGTGGCTCTTGTCTTCCCACATCTCATCCATTTGAAGACTGGCCCCAGTGGTGCCTTCCAAAATGTCCAGTTTTGCATCCATGAGTTCCACTGATATTAATGAGGATTACAGATGTATGCTGAAGGCAGAACAGCCTTTCAAGTGTCAGAAAGCAATACTGCTGTTCAGCACTGCTTTAAACCTAAGCAGTCCACAGCAAAGTGCTGGGAGAAAAAAGTAAAATTTTCAAGTAAAAGGAAAATTCCAGGTGGTTCCCATGTTAGAAATTCCTTGGGATTTTTCATGGCTGCAGATATGATTGCCAGACTTTGGAACATGCACTCTTCGGGGTCAGACAAATATGCTTGCAGCATGGAGGAAAACCATCTGCTTTTCTATGATACAAACAGAGGTTTCTTTCCTTCTTCCTGGTCCTCTGGGAGAACTGGCATCATTAATTCCTCTCCAGTGTAGTATTTGGGTAATTTTCATCCAATGCATTGTTCATTGTTAAAAGAGGATGCAGCCCTGAAAGAAATTGGAGATATGTTTCATTCTGTAAGGCAAGACTATACCTTGGACAGTGAAGGTCATATTAATCATAAAAAATAATAGATCTCTGCAGGTTAGATATTTAGATCTGAGATTATAATCGACTTTCTTTTTCCTTTGAAGAAACAAGCACTTTGCTAAAATTGATCTCGTCTCAGGGTGGATCTCTAAACAACCCAGATGACTCATGCTCTGGAACTGCTAGTTTCTCTCCACTGGCTATAAAGGGAACCTGGGCCATTTGAAAGTTGAGGTGGTTTCCATCCACATCCTGAAAGCCTTTCAGGACTGTAGGAAATAAGCATTTTTTTTCTCAGTGGAATGCTGTGGCACAAAGGGCTCCAGTAACTTCTAGACTGTGAGTAGGAGCAATTCCATAAGGGATGTGCTCAGGGATGTACCTAGTACAAACCTTACCAGGGCTGTAGTACAGCTCTGGTTTTGTACTCTGAGAAAAGACCTCAATCAGTTGATGAAACATATTTGTCTTGTACTGCTTGAGATGCCTTAGGATGTCAAAGAGATGCAGACACAGATGATGCAGGATGGTAGTGGTCTCTTGGCTGCCTAAGACGGCAGCTGGAGGCCAGGGAAGATACCCTAGGATGTTTTAACTGGCAATAAATACCAGTGAGCTGTTCATTTGAGACCCTATTCAATAGTCATTAATTTAAGCAGTGATTCATCTCACCCCTTTTTCAATTACCTTTTTCTTTAAGTACTGTTGACTACTTTGACCAGATTGTTATTGATTTTTAAGGGAGTTTAAAAATGCATATGAAATACATGTGCAGATGTAAGATGTGTTTTACACATGTGTGTGAGATCATGAAAATAAGTTGAATAAGTCTGGAACCCTTGGGATGATTCCTTTGCCTTAACTTTAATGTCTACTGCCATTTGTTCTGCTCTAGGATTATGTACCTGGACTCTAATTTCCTGTCAGAAGGGCCACATGTCTTTTGAAAGTCCTCTTGCTGCAGTGTGTTATGTCTTAGATGCCTGTAGATATCACAATAGTGCTAGACATTCATAAAAATGAGTCAAGTCACGTATATTTAGCTGGAGATGAATCCTGCCCTGTCCTCTGCTTTAAAAGGGATATTGAAAAATTGCAGAGATGGCAGAAACAGCTATCTATTTTTGAATTAGGGAAAATACAAAAGAAATTTTTTTTCCAGTCTATTTAGTTTATCAGAACCATGACCAAAGATAGATGTAATTACAGAGTAGAAATATTTTCAATAGATAGAAAGCACCTTGTAGTTCAAAGTAACTTTAAAACTGGAAGAAGAATGAGCAAGGTGAAAGCAAAGAGTTCAAAAATTTCAGTTTATATGATAGGTGGTAAATGTCTCTTATTAACTAATGAGAAAAATCACCAAGGGAATTGATGAAGTCTATGCTCCTTGAAGTCTTCACATGAAGACAGGAAACCTTCCTGAAGTTATAACTTGCCAAAAGCAAGATTGTGAACCCAGTACAAGGGTAACTGAGGGAAGTTAGCTGGCATGTGGTAGGCTGGAGATTAGACTCAATGGCCTACTGATCTATTCTGGCACTAGGCACCATAAAATGTGCCAAAATAAGAAGAGTATGACAGGAATTCAGCTGTGGTTGCTGCAAATGAATTATTTTTCTCTCACCAGAAACTGGCAAGGATAATCTTGACTTGGATAATCTTTATATCACTTCCCTCCTCCCTCTTTCCATTAGTTATGAGAAAATTGCAGAATTCTCAAAGGTGTTTTTTGTTTGCAGTTATTCAAATACTACACAGTCACATCTGTATTTGTTGTTAACATTCTTTCAAACCCTTCTTGTTGCCTTCTTTACCTTTTTCTTTGTTTATTCACCTGTTGCACATTATCCAACACTCAGATTTGTGACTCTCTGGATAAATACTGCCTTCATGCTAGTTCTTTATGTCTATTTCAGTGAGGAATTGATTTTTTTCTTTTTCCTTTATTTTTTTTTTTTTTTTGGTAACTGAACTTTCATTAATAATATTAATTCAATTCTTTTCTTTGAAAGTAATTCTTCAGTAAATTGGAGAGTGAGTATGAAGATTATTCACAAACAATTGATTGATGATGAAATCCTCTATGTGTCATTCAGCTGTGTTAATGAGTGCAGAAAAAGAACCTCCATTAGCAGATGAAATATGCAGCTTTGTCTCTGTTCTCAGACTGTTAATTTCTTATTCAGTGATGCTAGTGGGAAATTATGTTACATCCCTCTAAAATGTTTATCTTACTCACAAGATTTTTAATTTAGGTGCCTCAGCCTGCATTTATCACTACAGCAGCATAAAAAACTGCAAGGTCCTCCTTATGTGTGGTACCAAGGGTGAATTTATATTGCCTTTTTGGTACTATTATTTATTCTCATATGAGTCCCCACTACTCACTTTGCTTTGTGCTGTGATTCCGCAGCTGGTTGCCTTGTTAAAGAAACTCAGATATGAGTTTAGGTGTTTGCACTGAAAATGGTACAAAGATCTATCTAGAAAATTTTATGGTAGTTATACTCCTTAAGATATCATCAGGCTTCTTGTGAGATTTTCAGGAATATCAAGGGTTCTGGATCCAATGAAATGAATATGGAACATGAAAACTGCTCTCTAGGGGCAGAATGAACAATTTCCTCATTTATCTTTTACACATGCCCCTACAGTATTTAAGCACTCTGAAAATGTTAACTGTTCTTGATATTCCTATGGGAGAAGAGATGGTACTATTCAATTGTACTGCCAGTCAGGAAGATGCAGTTAACTGAATAAGTTTTTGAAAGCCAGTAAAAAAGTCCTGATTGATTTATTTTCAAGAAATATTGCATTTTACTGTATGTTCCTCTTTCGGTTAAGCAAAATGAATCCTAGCATCCTTAGCTAACTTTTGAGTGATCAGTTTTGCAGTGGTAATTTGTCACCTTCTTCAGGAGATATTTGCTTTTAAGCTACAACCCAGCAACATCTTGACCTCTCCCCACATACCTATTCCATGTTTTATGTCTTGCCCTGGTCAGTTTCACTTTTTTTTCTCTCTCAACTCAACTTCAATCTCTCTTTATCCTTTCTTTTGCTTTTATATCACATTCTCTGGTCTTGTATGTTATCTCCACTGTTGCTATATCTGTCTTCCTCTTATCGAGGTTGAATCCCCTAATCATAGTGTCTCCAGACTGATTCTTTGTCTCAGTCTACTCTCTTTGCCTTATTGTACTTTTGCTGTGGTTTTGCTGTTTCCTTAGTGTTTTCTAGTTTGTGCAGCTGAAGAATCATTGAAGACTCATAAGACACAATAACCCTGCAGCCATTTCCTCTGGATGACTTTAGGGGGAAAATTGCCATAATTTCAGTGAAACCTTCACTCCTTCAATGTGCACAGAGCCATCAGAGTTATTTGTAGGGAAGCTTCAGTATGTCTGTGGTGAACACTAATTTTTTCCCCCTAGACTGATTGCTAACTTGTAGATTTTTGTTGTAGTGGTAGAATATGCAATTTTGGTCTCACAATCACTGCAAAAACAGTAAGTGATGGATAGAAAACACTAGACTAGCAGAGTATCTTGTTTTGTGTGTTTTTCTGTTTTGATTTTTTGATTTTTTTGTTAGTTTGGGGGTTTTGTGTTTTTTTTGTGGTTTTGGGGTGTGTTTTTTTTTTTTTTGGTGAGTTTTTTTTTTTTTTTAATAACTAACAAGATCACAAACTTTCTTTGCAAATAAACAGCAAAGAATATCTAGTATCTGCTCTTATTCTGGCTTAATTCCAGAGCAAACAAATACATTAATTTCACGTAAAGTAGTGAAATTTTGGCAACTAAATATATTCACTTCATTTAATATAGTTAAATTTTGGCAAAGTTTTCAGCAAGATTCTGCAAACAAAATCTCAAATGGAAATTGCTAAGGAACCTTACTAATAGTCATTGTCAGCAGTCCTGTCTATAACTTGGTGTGTGCAGAAAATCTGCATGGCTTGCACCTAAACCTGTAAAGCTCTTTGGAGACAATAGCCATAACCATTATCTGGCATTTAGCATAGTGGGAAATATTCTGACTGAAATTTTTTCACAGATCTTTAAATATGGAAGACTACAAACTATTAAGGTTGAATAGTTTGAAATGAAAATAATATCAGCAAGTGATAGAATAAGAAAACATTACATGTCCCTACCAACTCTGCATTGGATGTGGATCAAAATTACTTGTTCTGACCACAATACAGGGGAATTAAAAAAATACATGCTCTGTACTTCAGACCTACTCGCTGAGTTGTGCTGTGCAGAATGGATTGTTAAAAGCATGTTTTAAAACCCTTGAAAGCAATGGATTCTTTGTTAAGAAAACTGACATACCTGGCATCATTGATAAGTCCTTTTATACTTAGTGTGCTGCAAATTTCACCAACTGCTTTGCCTCACCTGAATAGGCAGCATTTCTGATACCTTGGACTTTTCCCGTGAGTCCACACAATTAGGTAAGAAGATGATTTCTGTGTCATACATTTAATGTGGGTCCTATACGGCCATTTATTTTGTTCTTAAGGTAAGCTAGAAGTTAAATATCCTTCACAGTGGGTGTGAAAGATACACATTACATCTGATTTGCTAAAACCAAATCTAAACTTAGTGAAAAAAACCCCTATAAAATGAAACTAAAGATTCCATATGCATCTGTATTGCATAGTTTTTGTGCACACCAAGTTCAAACCTGAGTCTTTCAATCTGTAATAATAGAACAAGTGAGCATGAGGTGATGATGATGGCTACCTAACAGTCTTCTCCCTGTTTCAGGAGCACCTAGTTTCATTCCTTTTACATGCACACCATTCAAACATCCATAGATGTTTGAAATAAGGTGTAAGGTGTAGAAATCTATCTTCAAGAGCTAGTGTGAGGCCTGTGTTTGCTATTAAACTTGACACCATTAAACTTGGGGGCTCAGTTTGAAGCCAAAGCAGGAACATGCAAATAGCCACATGTGGCTCCTAAGTTTTTTTGAAGCCAGTAGCTCTGAGTCTTAGGCCTGAAGATGGTAGTGACAAAGCAGGTACTGAAGAAGAGCTGAATGTTTTTGGAAGGTAGCTGGAGGTCAGGGCACCAAAAAGAACTTCCAGAAAGGCTTCAACTCTTTTGAGTGTGTTGATCCAACCTATTCCTTATCTGCTGAGTGGTGCATCTGTCAATCCATGTCTCCCTTTAGTGACAAGGATTTTGTGTGGGACAGTGGACAACTACAGCCATTTCCAATGTCCTGTGGTGTCTCTAAGCTGTCTCCAGAAAGCATGTGTTTCATGTAGCCTATGCAGTCTATTTACCAGCCCCAAATGCCTTCCAGGAATCTGACAGCCCCTAAAATGCTGTTAGATGATCCTACTAAATATTTTAAATAGACAGACAATATTTTAAAAGTACAAAGTGCATTCAGTCATCTCTTGATATGTCTTGTCTCTTTTTGTCAACAATTACCATGACCCTCACCAGTGACTGTGACGAAAAGAAGGTGTTAATTCAAAGTGTGACTTAGAAATATTGTATATTTTTCAATATATTTATGGTGTTTGTACAAAAGGTAATGCATAAAGAGCTGGTCAGAGTCCCACAGTGTATTTCAGAAATAAAGATGCCAGGGAAGGGGCTTACAACATTTTAAGATATATCTGGACCTCATAGTTTCATCAGTGTTACTGCATTAGCCACAGTAGGGATGTCTGTAACATTTTAGTCTTCTGCTCTTAGAGAAAGCTGCTGCAACTGAGGTGAATGAAAGAGGCACAGTATCAGGCCCCTTGTTCCCAAAAATACTATGGAAAGAATGACCAACAGACTTCTCTTCATCCTTTGGCAGTCCCTGTATCATCCTTGAATATGTTGGAACACGAGCAATACTGGGGGAAGACTAACTGTGTCAGCACAGCTTTTTATTTGCTCTATAAACTGCTTCTTCCTTTTACTGATACTTCTTGGCTTCTCTCACTCCACTCTTTATCCCTTCATTTTTGTTTGTGGCATCACACACTGCAAACATGGAAAAAGGAAATGAAATGGAGAGTGCTACACTCATGATGCCTTCAGGAAGCTCAAGGGAGGACATACTGCATTCACATTCACGGCAAGGCAAGGAAAATGTGAGAAAAATATTTGCACCTGATGAGAGTTTCCTGAAATAGTTTTGTCCTGTGCTGACAGAAAAGGGGCCACAGACTGGCATCTTTGCTATTCCTCTGGCTGCTGTGGGAACAGGTACTTGCATGTTCACCTTCAGGATGGGCAAACATATCACACTCTGTGAGTCACTCCTTGCAGTGTCCCCCATGGAGCTCTTGTTTTGTGAAAAAACAGGTTTGTTTTTCCTGCAAGTCAAAATCTATTACAAATGAATAAGAGGAAGAAAGAAACAAACCCAACAACAACAATAACAGCTAAAAAACCCCAACCCAAAACATTAATCTCTTTGTATTTTTAGTTCAGCCAAACTGGAGACTCATCAGATAAATTATAATTTGTCCCTCAAAAGGTTTGATCTTGCAGACTTCTTTTACAAAGCCTTTTCCATTATCCCCTTCTCCAACATCTGGCATCTCATTCTACTGTTAACAGTTCCAATTAGGGTAATCATTCAAAAACTGTAGCAGAAAAAGACACACTGAAAACAACTGCTTTATCTCTTTCAGGTATTTCTTCTTTTGCATAAATACTTAAGCAATTTAATTTTGCCTGAGTGCTTTCTCAAAGGAGAGTTCTATTGAATGAGGACAACCATAAATCAATATAACCCAGCTTTTTTTGGTCGCCTCTTCTTTTTAGTGCTCACAAGAATGAGATATAGCTGAATTATGTTAACAGTGATTTTTATTATTATACTCCCCTCTAAAGCACCTGTTGGCATGGTAGATGGTCATTCTACAAGGTTAAAAATAAGTCAACAAAATCCTATGAAGAAGAGTCCTCTCTTCTTGCTCTTGTTGTCTCCAGTTCATCATTTTATACTGTTGAGATAACATTGGATGTATGAAGTGATGTGCTGAGTAACTTATTGCATGGTTTATTACAAAAAACAAACAAAAAAAATCCCCCGAAACACCAAGAAAGGAAAATAATCATTATAGTATAATAATAATAATAATAATAATAATAATAATAATAGCGTATTGTGCTCTGCAAATACAAAACCTGAGCTCCAGGTGTATAAATGCCATTGTAGTGGCCCTTCCTGGGAGAAGACATGATTACTGACTCATTTGTAAAATTGAACGTGAGCCTCTCCAGCCAAAATTTATGGTGCGAGAAGCAACTAAAGCAGCAAGAAAGCCTGGCCAAAATGTTTTAGTCTCCTCTATCATGAAACTGTTAATTCAGAAGTGAATATGTAAAAAGACCATTTTTTGGCTGCTCAGAATACACCATGAGATAAAGATACCGGAAATCCAGACGTTAGCAAGCATGGACCATGATTTTTTTCTCTCTCTTTTTTAAAATATATATTGAGGAGTTAAAAAGAAGGAACACGTTCTAGGTCTAGCAAGCCCAGTAAGGCTTCCATCCATTAGCAGGCATGATATTTACAACACTTGATTTTTCACAATAGGGTGGGACAATAAGAACTGATTTATTCTCTACCCTTTAGCCCAAAGCATCATTACATTTTGCATTTTTACAGAATCTTGTGATTTAGCTCTGTGTATCATCACAAACCTGATGAAAAACTAAAGTGTGGAAGTCACGTTAACATATCACTTATTACAACTCTGTTCTCAGAAACATGTTTTGCTATACTTGAGCAAACTCTGAAAATACAGGCTAGACAATCTCGCCTCCACACCCAGCAAGATTGTGGAGCAGGATCGTGGAGCACATTCTCCTGGAAACCCCGCTCAGGCACATGTGAAATAAGGCAGTGACTGATGGCAGCCAACAAGGCCTCACTGAGGACAAGTCATGCCTGACTAATATGGTGGCCTTTTGTGAGGGGATCACAGCACTGATGGGTAAGTGAAGGACTTGATGCCATGTACCTGAACATGTGCAAAGCATTTGATACTATCCCACACAAGATCCTTGTCTCTGAACTGAAGAAAGTTGGATTTGACAGATGAACCTCATGGTGAATGAAGAATTAGCTGGATGGTGGCACCTAAAGAGTTGTGGTCAATGGCTCAATATCCAGGAGGGGGCCAGTGAGGAGTGTCAATCCCAGGGGTCTGTACTGGGACCAGTCAGGAGTGTCAATCCCAGGGGTCTGCACTGGGACCAGTGAGGAGTGTCATCCCCAGGGGTCTGTACTGGGGCAGTGAGGAGTGTCAATCCCAGGGGTCTGTACTGGGACCAGTGAGGAGTGTCAATCCCAGGGGTCTGCACTGGGACCAGTGAGGAGTGTCAATCCCAGGAGTCTGCACTGGGACCAGTGAGGAGTGTCATCCCCAGGGGTCTGCACTGGGACTCGTGCTGTCCAACATCCTTGTCAGGGACATGGAGAGAGGAACTGGGGCACCCTCAGCAGTTTTGCTGGTGACACTGAGCAGGTGACACACTGGAGGGAAGGGATGCCAACCTGAGAGGCCTGGACAGAACTGAGAGGTGGGACTGTGGGAACCTCATGAAGTTCAGCAAGGCCAAGCTTTTGTGTTTTTCAGCTGTCTCACGCAGCTGTCTCATAGCATCCACATGCAGGCACATTCATCACTTCATCTGGGTCAGGACAATCCCAGGCACAAAACTAGTCTGGGCAGTAAATGGATTGAGAGCATCCCTGAGTAGAAGGATTTGGGTGTAGATGGTCAGCATGGTATGGCAATGTCCACTTGCAGCCCAGAAAGCCAACTGTATCCTGGGCTGCATCAAAAGCTGTGTGGTCAACAGGTTGAGGGAAGGGATTCTGCCCCTCTGCTCTGCTCTCATGAGACCTCACCTGCAGGGCTGCATCCAGCTCTGGAGCCCACAACCTAAGAAGGAGATAGACCTGTTGGAGAGAATTCAAAGGAGACTGTGAAGATGATCATAGGGCCAGAGTATCTCTCCTCAGAAGATGGGCTGAGAGAATTGTGGCTGTTCAGCCTTGAGAGGAGAATTTGAGCAACCTGGTCAGATTGAAGCTGTTCATACTTATGGCAAAGGAGTGGAGCTAGATGACCATCCTTTCTAACCCAAACTTTTCTATGATTCTTTGATTCCATGATTTACCATTCCCAATATATTTGTGTGTAATCTGTTTCTGAAAACCTCCACCAATAAATATAAATGACTGAAATGACTATTCAAGGTGAACCCTCCCAGAAGGTCAAAGTACATTTTTAGAGCTCACCACTATTAAACAACCTTGACTCAGATACCACGGTTAAAGAGCTCTTGCTAAAGGGTTTGCCACTTGCCCATCAGTCAGCAGACTGAAATTAGTGTCAGAGGAGCAGCAGGCAGAAGGGGGTCACACGGCTCTCCTCCCCTGCTCTGCCAGTTATAAACACAAAGACTTTCCTATTTCAGAACATTTAACAGGATTTTAAGACACTGTTGCTGACACACATACCTGCTGCTTCACTCTCACCACATCTGGGAGAGATGATATGTCAGAAAAATATGGAAGAGTAAGGGGAATTTTGGAGTATTATGAGTAGTCACTGTCCTAATTTACGTCTTATTTTGCCCTTGTGCTCATTTCAAACCCTCTTCTTCTAATAAAAACATGCACAAATTAGACATTATAAAGTCAAATGAGTCCTTTAAATGCTGCTTTGTGACAAACACTCTGAACCATGGCTATATAGCAATTCTAATGGTTTACAGAAAAAGTTCTCTAGGGATGCAAAAGCATTGTAGCAGTTATCCATGTGCTGTGTAAACTTTTCAAGTCCCATGGAGCACTACATCTCCAAAAGTACTCATCAGTTATTGAACAATGGCCAGAGAAGCAACTATCAGTAGAAAATGAATTATCTTTTTTAATTTAATTTAAAATTTTGGAAAATATGGAAAGAAAAATCAGATCAGTAATAATAAATGGACCTTAAAAAGAGCAATGATTACAGTCTCTGTGATTCTGACATTTGAGATTAATAAATTAAAATAATTTCTGATCTTCTTTTTTGTTAGACTCTCCTATCCCTCTCCACAGACACAGATAAAGCTCATTCTACAGCAATATGCAGCAGCACAGGCATTGCTAAGTCAATCACAGGTTCCCCAATTACTAGAACCTGTCAAGTCTAGCAGACATCAGTTGATGCTTGAAGACATCAGTGCTGTTATTTATATCACTGCTCACTAGACTTGTATAATTTGCTTATGCTAAAGACTGAAATCTGCATTTTTTTTTCCTAAGTACAATAGAGCAACAGTACTAATAGAATTCATGAACAAGCTTCTCATTGTTGTGAGCATAAAAAATTTATATACACCTTACAGGTTTACCCTAGAGGCTATAATTAAAAAGGGAAAAATTTACCTGGAATATTTGGTGGGTTTTATCCAGGTCAACATTCTTACTCACAAAACAGTCTTTTCAATAGGTGTGTGTTGCTGGGTCAATTCAAATGTGAGAACAAACCTACGTAAGGCCAAACAAATGAGCAAATGCAACTTGCTCAGAAAAGACACTAGGAAAACAAGACAATACAATGAAAAAAGAATGTATAATCTGACATACGTGGACTGCCTTGATCTTATGCCTTGATGCATTGAAATAACAATGGGGAAAGGGATCTGTTGAACCAGGGAGCCCATAAGCTAATGCCCACAAATGTGCAGTGCTTGGAAAGTCATCTGGGAGCAGCCACATGCTGCCTGCTTTGTTCTAAATAAATCTGCACCTAGTTCAACTGCCGGTGGGAGACTCCTACTGAGATCAAGGATATATTGATCAGGCATCTTGGTGATAAATCTAAATTTCAGAAGCTGGGTTTTTGCCTATCCTGTGGAGTCTTTGAGAAAAGAAATGGGGGAGGAACGTACATAAACCTTGGTTATGTCTCCATGAATTGTCTGAAAGTGTTTCTTTCCACCATTCTTCAAAATAATGAACAGCAACAGTATGAAAAAACCATAAAGCCAAAATCCAGGTGAAAGCAAACAACCCTTCTCTGCCCAAAAAATTGGATAAAAATACCTTTGTATATACACAACATATGTGAAAATATCCAGTTTTTTAATAGAAAAAAGACAAAGAATTCTTTTAAGCTCTTATCCCAGGACCTTATTTTTTCCATCTTCAAAGCTTGAAACAATATCTACAAAAAGGCTCATCTGCAGAAACTCTTTTCATATACTCCAGCCTGAACTAAATACACTCTCATACATCCCTTACACAATATCAGTGACCAGCTACAAGTGATAAAGCAGTCTTGGGGCCTCTGCAAACCCTTTGACTCTGACCTAATTAGAAAAGACATGGTTTACACCTCCACCCAAATAGCTGCTTTCCTGTTCACAGCTTGTGAACATTGTTCTTTCTGCACTTTTTCATACGCTGGCTTGGCACACAGGTGTTGACATTGCTGTCCTATACTGCCTGAAGAACATTGTGTTCAGCAAACACCCTCGCACTCAGGGGCGAGAGCAATGCGTGAGCATTAAAACTTCCCTTTCAACACCACAGAGGATGTGGGATGCTTATGGTACCCCATAAGCATTGTATATGTTTACTCCTACAGAAGCATATGCATAGTATGTTAGATTATGATTTTCAGTGATTCTTTCCATAGAGATAATTGATGTTGCTCTTGTACATGATGGAAGGATTTGTTTGCATTAGAATGTATAATGTAGAATTTCAAAGAATTGCTAAACTCTCTCAGCCTTGAAAAAAATCACACAATACCCTCTACAACTTCACTACCTCGCAGATGTTGTAAACATGAGACTTGTGAAGTGCTGAGATATTAAACCTCAAGACCTGTGGTTAACTTAGGACAGAAAGTACAATAAATATGCTTTTCTATGGCCTCCTTTCAGAAGAGGAAAATAACAGAGATACTGCAAATAGTTCAAGCTACAAAAAAAAAAGGTCAAATAACTGTACAAGTATTTTTTCTTCAGATAGTTTTGAACAAGAAAGGTTATTACAAAGAAGATTGGCTGGAGTAGCCTTTCTAATACAACATTATTATTTTGCAGAGTTTGCCCCTTCAAACCACTCCAGACTGGCTGTCAGTGCTCTGAGGAAAAAAAGGGATACATTTATTAGCAATATCATATGAAGTACAATTGGTCTACTGAAAGAGAGTTTCCAGCTTTTGGTAGGACCTTGGACATATCATCCTTCAGCTTTCTGTAATGTTTTTTAATTACATGAAAAAATGGATGCATGTGTGAAATTAATTGCTTATGTTTAAGAGTGCCTTGAGATTGGTAAGTTTTAAATAAATATAGTGTGATGAATTAAAGTTCTCTGGAATTTTAAGGACCATAATTCCTTTATACATATGGATAAGAACCTTTGACACCACTACAATCTACCCCCTCCCAAAATAAAATCAAATTCTTCAGAAAGCACAACCCATTTTCAAATAAACTAGAAATATTCAATAGTCCTTGAAATGAAAGACTGGGATTTACTTGGTGTTTCAAAGAATTTGTCTCCACATGTGCTTGTCATCTCCCTTCAGAGAACCTATACAAGATATAATGGAAACAGTATTGAGGGTGATGAAAACGCCAGAGCATCTGTCAGTGGATCACCTTATGACAGCAAGTGATAAGCCTCCTAACGCTGAAGTGATGAATGTGCCTGCGTGTGGATGCTATGCTTGTGTGAGACAGCTGAAAAACACAAATATGAACAACTAGACATGAGGACATGCCTCTGGGGAGACCCCACTGGTTTTTGTAGTACTTGACTGATTCTAGAAAGCAGGACATTTTTACCATCAAGAAAGATAAGTGTGTCTTATCAATACAGCTCCATGGCTCAGAAGAGGAGCAGCTGGAATGCAGGGAAGCATCAATCCTATCTAAGTATCAAATGTGACCTTTTGTATATGTTCTCCTTGCAAATGATCTTTCATTTCTGTACCTTCAAAGTTTTTATGATGTATTTGGAGTGCTTTATAACGGAGCTGTAATATAAATGCAAGTTGCCATAGGCTTATTTGAACAAAAATTGTATACGTTGAAGTCAATAAAATTGCCAAAGTACAAATTATTTCACTTGGAGAAAGGAAGCACAGGGCTCCTGCTCATAGTCACAAACAAAACACAGTGTACAAGTAGGGTATGATTTACAAAGTGTGAAGATCCAATGCAGATAAACATGTTTGCATAGGAAACTGGAAATCTATAGGGGAGGAAATCCGTTTTTGATATATAATGAAAGGGGGGATATTGATGGTAAATATGAAAATATATTTCACAAGCTAGTTGGTCAAAACCCAATAATATGTCTTCCTTCTAAATGTTTTTCAAGGCTTTTTAAGAGCCTTAAACACTGAGTTTATTAAGCTATTTCACAGGATATGCACACAAAATTATGAATCAAAATTATTCCACAATTTTAATGACAGTAAATATGATAAAGAAAAAACTACTAGCTGAACTCTCACAAGAATAAATATTAGTAGATTAGAGATGGATGCAGAAATCTATTACAAATGGTTATAAATAAATTCATTTGTATTTCTTTGAGCAAGATGTTAAAGAAGGGAGTAATCCATATTATTGACCTGACTTTAATAATTTTTTCTTTAGATTAGCCCAGTAAAACCACACATCTCAGCAACACGTCACAATAAGCATTCTAACTTTTGGCTAAATATTCTGATCAATACCTTCTTATACACTAAGCAAACAAACCCACCACCTGCAGTAGTCAGGTCTCAAAAGGTAAGAGGCATTTTCTCAGTTTCTAATAAATGAGTAGGGTGGTATTGACTGGTTGGTCATTTTACTAGCGTGTTTGAACAGACAAAGCTTATTCTTTGTTTACTGCTGCATCTTATTGCACACAAAAAGGCTACAGCAAGGAGGGGGGCCAGATGTCAGAAATGGGCAATATTGAGGAGGCACCTAAGGAGGATTTTCTCTCCTCTCAGATGGATGGAGCAGAAATCAGGGCCCTTTTTCAGCTAATTCAGGACAGAGCTAAACAGGAGAGGAAGGAGAGAACTGAGGCTGAGATTGTGTCTGCACTGGTAGGTGAACAGAATGGTTCTAAAGTAAAGCCATGGAAGAGGCATCTGTCTAATCCATGGAGACAATATTCTGCTCCTCTGCCAGGACATAAGCAAGTGGTGTTTCCAGCTGTTGCAGGAGCAGCATGAGGAATGAGAGGGCACTGTGGGAACAGCAAAGGTGCATGCTGTGTCTCCAGGGTTAGGGAGGGAGGAGCTCATAGAGGGAAGAAGGACAAACCTCTGGGATGATGGAAGGGCAGGACAGGATCTGATACAACACCGTTCTCCTTTCTTTGTGCTAAAGCTGCTGACAAAGTAACTCCATCATGTCAGTACACAAATCATGGCTGAGATCCTGACTGTCCCTAGGACAGCCTCAGCTGTCTCCTAGAGACTGTCCATCAGATAATCTTCATGGACCTAGGGGAGCAGGTCCTTTCCCTATATTCATTTCTAGATAAATGCACCCCTGCATGAATGGCACCTCAGCATCTGGCACAGGCTGTGTGAGCTTCACTAGCTGTGTGTTTTCCACCACATGCCTGATCTAAAGCTCCCTTTGGAAATCCACCCAATCTTCAGGGGAGGCAGATGTGGGGCGAGTTTCTAACCCATGTATCAGCTCAGTGCTCTTAGCCAGGGCTGTGTCCAGAATTTACCACTGACATATCAGAAACAGAACTACCCAAGCAGGATCAAGGTGATTTTTCTCTGCACATAGACATAAGAGGTTATTTTATGCAAGTCTGATCTTGAGGGCAGACAGAGCAAAAATGGGCCTTGTTTTGCCCTATTTAGCCTGGGACCACTTTTTCTGCTCAGTTCACACCATAGACTATTGCTCAGATATCTCCAAGAGTGAAAAGCCACTGTAGAAACACTGAAAATGGGATGCCAAGAGCAGCTGGGGGGGAAAAACCCCCAAAATTTAGAAAGAACTTCACTGGTTTAGTCACCATTCTTCCCTTCTTCAGTCCCAGTATTGTCCCTAACCCATTTAGAGCTTCCCAAGTCATTCTCTGCACTCAGGGAGACAGGTTTCTCATCTGCTTGAACCACATTTTTCACCTTCTTGATACTGATACACACCAGCTGCTCAATCTCTGCTCTCGTATGCACTGAAGGCAATTAATCAAAAGTAAAATTTAAAAATCACTTCCCCTTTTTTGCTCATTATCTTAAAAAAAGTGTCTGACTGAGAATAACTATGAACAATTTCACTTGAAAAGTAACCCTTTCACAAAGTTGTAAGCCAATTCTGAACGTGACCTTTCAAATGGAAAGCTATGCAACTTTAACCAGGCTTCATGCTGGGTCCATAGAATATTTCAAAGACATTTCTTTCAGTCTAGCCCATTTTTCCACCAGTCTGTGCCATGGTAAGTTTGATTTCATATTTCTTTGATCTGTGCAGCAAATACTTTACATAGTTTAAAAATAGATCCATGAAGCTCCATCTATACTCTTTAGCACTGAAAGGAAAGTGAGTTAATAACCAATGCAACAGTCTAATGGTAGTGTACTCCTTGTGATGCTCTCATTGGAACAAATTCATTCCCACTGTAACTCCACTGACATTAACAGAGCTACCAGCTGAGATGAATTTGCCACATTTTTGTAAAGTTCTTTAGAATTTGATGTCATAATTCTCAAAAGACACCCTAGGAAAGATGTCTCTTTGCCTTTCTTGGTGTGTGTTCATGCACATGCCAGCTTTCCCAGCTCCTTGTGTTCCTACATTTCTTTTCACACTGTCTCCCCACACTCTTTGACACTCTCCTTTTGAGCAGGTATAATGCACCAGATACTTTTTGAAAATAAGTGCCTTGAGGTAATGATAACTCTGGTTTTGTTTTTCATATATGAAGGTGAATTTAGCAGTAGAGACTGAAGTCTTGAAACCTGTTTCAAAGACCCTCATGAAAAATTGTCCATTTTTAAAATGGCTGTGTGTCCTGTTGCTCAAAATAGGTATTGTGACACAGACTGGACTACAGCACTATTTTTCAAAATGTTCATTGCTGAAATATTGATGATTTGAAATGAAATTATGGTATTACAGATCAGAAAACAACTAAAGCAGGTTAGACAAGTTTGGACAACCTTTATTTGCTAGAAAGGGCTGATTTTCTGGAACTGAGTACATTTGCAGAAAAGTGGTTAGACTTAATTTCTTTAAAAAACCTTCCACATTCTTTCAAAATCTCCAAGTTTGTGATTTCAATTCACCTTCTGGATTTTCACTTTGAGGTGAATGCAGCACTTTAAAAGTTATTATAACTAAGTAAACAATTTCAATCAAAGTAAAGATTACAATTTAGGTTTTAAATTTTTTTTTAATTTCTGCATTTTTATTCTGATTTGGGAAAGGAAAAAAAAAGATAAAAGCAAAACTAAGATAAAGAAACTATTTCTGCATAGATTTTTTTTAATACAGGTTTAACACAGTTAGTGTTTAATCTTTTTACTATCTATGATTAGAAGCCACAGATTTTTTGTTGCCTTTCTGACTGGCTCCCATCATGTGGCTGTGTTTGCAGCAATAGAATGTCTCCTCAAACAACTGCAAAGGTCAGTGGTTTTTGAAATGCCACTTATTGAATGTTTTGTTTATTGCTTTTTTTCCTATTAATTAGACCATTTGATGTGTAGTTGTGAAAACTATTTTGAAGACGTAGTATTCCTGCTAAATCACTAAATAATCATTTAGGCTACTAGAAAGATCTCTTTTTTACCCTCAGAGGATTGTACAGTAGTTCCCTTAAGCAACGTGGCTGAAAACAGGCTATATATTTCATATACTGCAGGCCTGGAGCAAATATTTTCTGACACTATACAATAAATCACGTTTTCTTCAACAGCAAATAATAGAACTGTACAGTGCATTATATCTGCAGCAGCAACAAACAATTCATCATCTCTGACCTTTCCATAATGACAACAATTTGAAGAATAGAGACTAATTTAAATTTTTATATAATGTTTAAAATTTAAGGACTAAATCTCCTTTATACTAGATCTCTTCACACTGCTCAGGTAATAAAAAGCCTCCTTAAAGTGAACAAAAATGCAATTTTTTTTTTCTCTTCAAGCCCTTGCAAATCAAGAGAGCAGAGGTTTCTCAGAGGGCTTGGACCTAAATGCAGCTCAGATGGATGCACCCAAGCTAATTTTTAAATGACAAAACAGTAAAAAAAAAGTATAGCCTGCAGGACCTGAGAACTTATGGTTTGTACTCTGTAGTTGTCTATGCTGTTTCAGTCACAAATCTTTGGTAAAAAAATAGCACCACGCTGATAATGGGCTCCTTTTATCTCCTCACACATAATCTACGTGTTTCTTTGACTATTCCTGGGAAGGGTGGAGGATTTTCAGCTGGCAGACAAACCAGCAAATTATAAGAAACTCCCTCCTTGTCATTAAACCCAAGAAACCAGAGGTGCCAGTTGAAATAATGCCCCTCACTGCCAGTCCTTCCTGATGCACATCACCTCTGGCCTTTCTGAAGGCTTGGGTTTGAAATTGCTCAGATTTTGTCACTTTTGTGGCTAAGGTCTAGGTCTTTCCAAAGAAATCCCACCTCATTCCCTCTACTTTTAACTGGCCTCATCTTTTAATGGAAAGAGACTTCATCCTAAACAACAGATATGACTCATGTTCTTTGCAGAAACTGTGGGGAGGGGTCACAAAAATTTGTTGTGAGAGAGATTTTTCAAACTTCCAGTTTCATAAACAATTGCATTCCTAATACTACCAGGAAAGGTGAAGCAATGTATCTCAGGATCTCCACAGCTAAATGCATATTCAGGATTAGCTACTGTGGGACTGGAAACATTAATTGCTTCTGGTCCTTAGAAATTGCCTGTTCAATACTGAAGTGAAATGGTGATGCCTGCTCTGCCCCTCACTGTAAAGGCATCCAGTGCATTTTCTCACCCTGCACCTCATTTCACCCCACAAAAGAGCCACCAGCGTATAAGGGAGCAATCTGTGCCTTTTAGAACAGATTCAACACTGTCTGATCCTTTAGCTTGGTTTGAGGTCAAATGAGATGATTCCTACCATTAAAACAGAAAGAAATACTTCTGGCAACCTGAATGAATTAATATTTTTTGTGTGTCTTTTTAAGTCATCACCTCAGGATATTTTATGGATGCTCTCTACAGATGGTGATACACATGGCCCTACCTCGATTAGCTCAAATTCTTTCAAGTACTCTGCACAAATAATGCACAAAATACATCTGATGTCTGTAGCTTTTTCTCTAATGAAAGCTCAAATGCCCCTACTCCTCATTATTGTGCATGTCCTTGTGCAAAAGTTAGTTTCTTTGACTGCTATAGAAATAACCCCAGATACTGAAGCCAAATATTTAATTGTCTTTATTGTTGCAAGAAAACAGAGATCAAACCCGCAGTTATTCAGAGAACTTTGCCTCACAGAACATTCAAACAAGACAGAAGAAAAAAGTCATTCTTGATTATTGTATCTGTAAAATTATTTGGAATGTATACTATATAATTAAGACTGCTTAACAGCTTAAATTTCTTGGCTTTGCTTTTTGAGAATACTGTCTTCTGTGGACATGAGGTTACTGAAACAGTACACTAGTGAGGGAACAAAACAAAACAGATGGTGCATTAATAATGGAAGTATTAGAAAAAGGGTACTCTTCCAGATTTCAATGTATTCATTAATATATTTTAGACAATTTAATTGCTTCCTGAAACACTAATTGAAAGAGTTTCATTTGCAAAAACCTAGTCTTGGTAATACAAACTAGGCACAGCGCCACAAAGAGCTTGAATGCTATAATAAGGTAATGAATAGAAGGGTTTGGGGGTTTTAGTGTGTGTATGCTTTTTTCTTTTAATGAAACCTTTACAAAAGCATAGAAAACACCAGGAAAAGAAACATTTACAAAGAAGAGCCTGGTTTAAGAAATAATGAATGTTTAGAACATGTGAAGAGAATTTTTGGTTTTTTAAAGTCAGCCCACATCAAGGGAGTGTGAATTGGATTCATTGAGCAGAAGAGCATAATGCAGTTTAATTTTATCAACATTATGCATACCTTGACTTGTCATATCTATCAATCTAAGTAGAGGATACTTTAAGAAGATTTTCTTCTGAAGATGTCTGCTTAAAATGCTGCAGTTTCTCTTCTAAATACCAATGGGAAGGTAATTTTTGCCTGATTTTGAACCTCCTCACCTGTTGCATGTTGGAAAATTTGAGTCAAACTTTCCTGTGATCAGTCTCTTATGCATCTCCAGGAGACCGGAGATGAAGAGCAGACAGAAAGGCTGAAGAAAACAAACTAAATAAATGCACTGAAAAAAAAGCACTGCAGTCTGTCAAAGAGAATATATAAAGAAAAAGACCAACAAACATGCAGAGAAACCTGAAAGAGAAGATCAATAATAAAAAGAGAAAAAATCCAAACAGAAGAGCACACAGTTTCTAGAGCAGCTACTTTTCAAAGTCTTGCAGATTGGGCACAGTCAAAAGATGCAGAAAGTGGTAAAAAGTAGTTTTTTTTGGGGGCTGTTTTGACAGTTGCCCACAAGAAGTGCAAATCCCACTTGTACCGTACTTGGGCGCAATTTTAATTCCCAGTTACCAAGGGTCCACAGCTACTGGGATCTTACCTGTCTAGTTGGAAGGAAACTAAATAATTCTTTAGAAGTTTCACCAGCATCTAGAGGATGAGCACAAAGTCAGGCCAAGGCCAGACACGTTTCACAGGTTGTATCTGAGCTGGATAGAGGTGTTACCATCTGAACGTAACTCTTCCCTGTGTGGGGAACAACTGCTCCCTTAGACCTGCCTGCTAAACTATGCTTATGTCAAAACAATACAAAAAAACCATCATCGTTGATATTAGTCACAGTGTCACTGGGTTTTCACTTACAACATTTTAATAAGGGGTAGCTAGACATGAGGATTTCTTTCCAACAGATTGCATAGGTGATTGTCTTGTTGGGGAAGTAAGGGATAGCTGAGGAAAATATGGGAACGTTTTTCTCTTATCTTGACTCATCTGTGTTCAAAATCACATCTAAATGCAGGCTCATGCTTCAATAGATCCTGCCCACTCATTGATTGTGTGTTAATATGATGATATTGGTCAGTTGTGGTACTTTTCCTAATTATGTGGTTACAAGGGAACAGCTCACTGTATGGAGGTCATTATATCATTGCAAAAGTGCCTCATGTTATAACAGATGGCAGAACTATATGAAAAGGTAAGAGACGACCTGAATGTACATTGTATTCCCTGCTAGGTGGTATTTTTCTTCTCAAATATTATGAGGGACTTGTGAAAATCTTAGAAAAAGTTTTCCTTGTTCAAGAAAACAACTTACATCCTAAATATTCATACACATTTAACTATATAATAATGATGTTTGTTTATATATTATATAAAGATTCCTTACATTGAACTTCCTTTTTGTCCTGGAGTAGAGCGCAAAATCAACATATAAAATTATTTGTGAATTATATTATTCTAAAGTATTGCTGAAATAGTAAATAACAAAATGATTGCTACTCATTGCTGAAAAAAATTAAACATTTTCTATTTCCTAAATTGAGTGGTCTAGGTATGCTGGATGAATTTTAACTAATAGAGTAGAAATGTCCTTTTTTCTTTTCTTTTCAGTTTGTCTGAAGCCAGGAAGGGAACTTTCTAGACATCAAAAAATACAATCCGTATAAAAAATTTAGTCTAAACCTGAAAGAGAATAGGGATGTGACACATCTAAATTACAGCATTCAAAAAGTACCTGGTAGCTCAAACTGGAACTGCTTAATATCACACTGATTAAGGAAAAACAAACAAAAAAAAAATCACACAACTCCCCCCTTAAATAAAAGCAATACCCCCAAATACTAGAATTTATGCTGACAAATTTTAAGAGATTTAGCCTAATGCCATTTTGAAATATCCCTGAAGTTTACAAAAGGTTAAACATAGAAATCTAGAACTACTTTTTCATTTGAAGGAGTAAGTTTTCCCAGATTTGTTTTCATCTACCAGAATGATCATCTGTAAGTAAATCAAGGTACAGAGTCATTAAAACCTGCACCACAGTTTAATTGCCCACAGTAGGCTACAAAATTACTGGCAATTTTAATATTTAATATCTGGCTTTGTATCTATAGAAGCTAAGGGCTTATCTACCTCATCTAGAAGAGATTACAAAACTAATACAAAAACATGTCTATGCCCTCCAGAGCATTAGCAGCAGCTTGTTTTATGAATCATTACCGCCCTTTCCAAATTACTGAGGAAGAAGCAGTACACTCTTTGACAAATGCAGCATTTTAAAATGATGGTAAGGAAATAGAAAAGTTTAACTGTAAACATCTTTTTCCCCCTAGGTTCCTTAAGGACTTTTGCTAGAATTACATTTACTGTTAAGTCAGATCCTAGTTGAACCAGGAAATCTATTCCAAAGCAATGGCTTGTTCTTGCTGTTTTGGAGCTCTCTCCATATGTGCTAAAGGCCAGCTAAACTGTGTTTTGGTTGGTTTTTGTTTGGTGGTTTGTTTTTTGTTTGTTTGTTTGTTTTCAACCAAATATTGCAAAGTGTGAGGAGTCTGGACTGTTGCCAATGGCCACATTTCATCTCAATAAGCCAAATCCCAGTTAAGGGCCTCTCTTGGCTACTTAATTTGTAGGCATGGTCCCCAGAGTCTGACTAAGTGCCAAGTCTGATATTTGTGTGAAATGCCTTAAACCAGGCAAATAAATAAAGCATTTTGTATTCTAACTCTTAAACTAAGCAAATTGAATGTGTTGGCTCCTAATAGTTCAAGTAACATGTGGAAGTTGTCTGCTGTTTGCTGAATAAATGTTATGAGATGAGGAGACCTCTGAGGAAGGCTGCAGAAATGTGAAGGTAATAAACTGCTTGCCTAACACTGTTTTAGATAATGAGAGAGCAGAAGAAGGGATGAATAAGAAAAAAAACCTACCAGCATGCAGAATGCTCCCATATAGTTCTAGATACTGAAAATATTTCTGTAGTAGATCTGCTGAGTAAAGGGTACAATTTCTGAATGTCCTCATTATCTAAGGAGGTCTCGGTGCACCCTATGTGAGGGGAACACTGTGGTAAGCTAAAAAAAATTGGAGGAATTGGAAATAACATTTCATAATGGCACTTCAAATAGAAAGAAAAAGGGTATGTTAGCATTCCCTAGCATTGTAAAATTGAGCTGTGTAATCCTGATTGCTACTACTGACCTGCAGACACTAAAACTAGGCCAATATGTGTTTGGAACGATAGGAAAATTTTCAGGAAATGGCAGAGTTGCATGTACAACCGAAAATGCTACAACTTTAAACTGCAGAAAGTATTATAGCTAACAACTCACTATGTACACATTCAAATATATTTGCATAAAAATAAATGAGAACGAAGAAATAAGGTTAAAAAAAAGTCTCAGGGTAATACCACGAAAGGTCTATTATCTTTGGGTTGCTTAGTTTGTGATCTTTCCTCTTCCGTATGAGGTCTGCCACTCCATCCATATCTTTGCTACTGTAATCTGGATTACTGTGACAAACCCTAACTTTTGGGAGCTTTTTAATGATACAGAAAATGTATCCTTCTGACTGAAAATTTGGGATATGTTTTTCTGATGGCATGAACTAGTTTTTGTTGAATTTCTGCTTTTATTCACACTTGTCTATTTTCTGATACAGCAGGACTTTAATTTAGATTGCATTTTGTAGATGTTTTATATGGAAGGTTGTGCATTAAAAAATAAAAAAAAAATTCAAAACCCCTTAAAATAATGAAAGATGAAATGATGGGTTGGATTAATTGTCGATTTGGGTTAACCCCAGCTGAAAGCAACCATTTGCTCATTCCTCCAGTCAGTGCCAAAATCCCTGTATCATCATCACCTCTTTGGTCAAAAATCCAGAAGATGGAACCATGCAAGATGCTATGAAGAAAATTAACTCACCTCAGCAACCCAGCAGAGTTGAGCATAAAGAGCTGATTCACTTAGCATTGTCTTTGTTCCTACTAGCCTGTCTATAATGATGATTGTGGGTTGCTGCATTGACAAAATTGTATTTTTTTTTGTTTTCAGTAAAATGAAAAATTATATTGGCTCAAATTAAAATTAGATATTAAAATATTAAGAAACAAAGACCTTTAAAATGTCTTT
This sequence comes from Ammospiza nelsoni, assembly GCF_027579445.1. NCBI lineage: Eukaryota > Metazoa > Chordata > Aves > Passeriformes > Passerellidae > Ammospiza > Ammospiza nelsoni. The sequence continues at coordinate 72,998,813 of NC_080635.1, forward strand.
GTTTAACAGTTAATCAAAAGTTTCCTCTTTTTGATGCTCTGTTGAGGTTTTGTCATTGTAATTAATAAATGGAAAATGACTGAGTGACATACATTGTTGGCACTGCTTAGCCTTTTCAAGTGCTAATGGACCAATTTGGCTTTTCACATTTCTTTTTATTTTAAGCCTAGTTGAGAAGAGGCAGAAAGTCGATAACAGGTTTACTAGTTTTTAAATTAAAATAATTTTATTCCAAAAAGGAAAATATTGACAATGTTAATAACTTGAAATATATTAACTTAATTTTTAAAGGGAGGACAACTGAGACAAAGCTTAGCTTGGAAACACTGCCTGGATTTAATGGCATTTTAAATATAACAGTAACTGTGAGGATAATAAAAAGCTACTGATTTTGAAAGACCATGTAAGCTGTTCAAGAATCCAAGAATGTGATAGCTCAGACAATTCAGGTTTTTTTTCACATATCTTCAGAGAAATTTTGCTTGAGAATATGAAGCAGATTAAATTGCAGTCTAAAGCTGATAGTCTTTTTCAGCTGATAACACATAAATAATTTTTCATTTGTGTTTAGTTGCTTGTGGATACCTTAACTTAGATAGAAAATAATGATACAGTTTAGAACTGTCATATATAGAGATATAGCAACAGTATAGACAGGCAGGCAGTTCACACAGGAAACCTCCACTGCCATCTCACTCACAGCAGAGCAGGGTGACACAGGTTACAGCCAAGAGCTGGGCTAAAAGGCTCTTGAACCACAGCCTCCAGCAAGTTCTGCAGTCATGGGAGATGAAGTTTAATGATCAACTGGCTCAGGGAAAACATCTCACTGAAAGTAAAATATTTCACATGGAAAATTTTGTTTCACTGAGAATTTCTGGCTTTCACCTTGTTATTTTCTTTCATGTAAAAATTAGCAAAAAGCCTTAAATACTAGTACAATGGAACTGCTCCAGGAAAGATATTGTTATTTTATTTAGCTTTATTTTATTTTATTTTGTAAAAAATATCCCACTTGTCAAAAAAGTTGAATTTCTTCTTATTCTTCTCCTTCCATATTTTTTTTGTATTGAGGTTTCCCCACATCTAACAGAATAAAAATTATAATTTGATTCACTCTGTCATATGCTTTGCTTTACAAAATATCTATTTACTATACTTATTTGTTGAACATATAGATGTTTACTGTATCATATGTGGCAATCCGCACTAGTTTCTCCTCTATTTCCGGCATTATTAAAATGCTCTGAACACTGAGATACGAGAACTGAGCAGTAGCTAAAGACATTAGTGTATTCTATGTTCCTATAGCTTGTTGGGGTTTTCTCGTGGGAAATTATTGCTTATTTCAGGAATATGGATATGAATATTACCCCTGCTATCTCCTCTTCTTTTGGTGTCATTGGCTGTCTGACACTTTTACTCTTTCATTTCCTTCCTTACGTCCTGGATTTATCTGTAAGTTGCTATGATTTCTTTCAGTGGATAAGGATGTGTTCAGAGTTCTGGCTCTCAGAACTTGGGACTCCAAGAACTCTTTTTATTTCAGGCTTCTTCCTCACTGCATTTTCCCATCTCCCTGTGCACAGTAGCAGTCCATAGGCAAATCACTTGGTTTAGAGCTACAGTGATGAGCTGGCCAAAATTGGACGAGGCAATGAATCTACACCACTGCAAGGAACCATTTTCAATGATCTGGGTGATTTCCTGCAGTCCCAGGTTTCGGTTTTGCAAGGCAGTATTTTAGTTCTTCATTTCTTGCTATCAGCTTTCAAGCAGATTTCATTTCTTTAGTATCATTCTTTCTTCTCTCACACCCTCCTTGTCAATATCCCAGTAATTTGCTGCTTTTCAGCTGCTACTGCCCCTGTGTGTATTATACATTACATTGTAGGAGATTCTATTCCTAGGAAATTGGTTTTGGGGAAAAGCAGCCATTAATTTTACAAGTGACAATTAAAAATATTTGGGTGATTTCCCTCCACTTTTCCTTTTCTCTTTCTCCTGAAACTAGCAGAAATTCATAAAGAAGTTCTATGGGAAGGTCTTATTAAATAAATGAATTTTACTTTTAAAGCTGGAAAGATTTGGAGCCATACAGACCTACACCTACATTTAATCTGAATTTTAGCACTGAGAATATTCTGTTGTATAATTATTTTCCTGGGTTTGGCCAGACTTCTACATATAGGTGGACAGCAGCAATGTTGGGGTTTTTCCCTCTCTGCTTAATTTCTGCTACTCAGAATTAGTTTTACCTGTTCTCCACAGTCATAAAATTGTCTTAAATTAGATTATTTAAAAAAAAAACAAAACATTTTAAGTGTTCTTACCATGCCAGAGTCTCTGCAGGACACTGATGAAACAAGAAATTTCTCTCAATAACTTTTTTTTCCTGAAGTATAGTCAGTTTTGAACACACATAATTAAAAAAAAATACACATAATTAAAAAACCCAAACAAAAAAGAACCAACAAAGAATGCACCCCTCCATTGCCAATTTTTATATTTGTAAAATAAAGCATGCATCTGATTTACAAGGGACTTAACTTTATCAATGTTGTACAAGTTGAGATTGAAATCAGCATTTTTGTTAGCTTAATAATTTAGGAACATTCACTTTTAAAAAATTATGAAACTTGAAAAAGTGACAATAAATGCAAAATAATAGTTCAGAGATTTCATAAGCTTTCTCTTTGCTGACTAAAAGACTATTTTATGTTTTAGTGTCACAGATTGATGTTGGTTGCTGAAGTATTTCCTTTAAGATGGACTAATAACTTGGGAATCTGTGGCTTCATTTAACAAAGTGGTATCCCCATCTGAAGAACTCTCCCAGGAAAAGTTAGTTTTTATTTATTCATACAGAGCAATAAAAATATGCAATTTGGTGTTCCCAAAATTTTCTATAGTAGGGTGTGTGAACTTAATACATGTAATGTGTTTAGTATCACAAAGTTGTATTTTAAACTGATACATTGAAAATAACTAATAGAAAATCTGTAAGGCACTTGCTGACTAGAAACTAAACTAGAAACAGCAACTAGAAACTAAACTAAAAAAAATTGAAATGTTAAGAAAATAAAACAATTGTAATCTCAAGAAAATAAAGGTCAATAAGATCAATACCTAAACCAAGCCTCTTTTGAGATAGATTCAAAGTATGAATATGGATATATAGCTATATGTACATGTATATATATGTATTGCAAAAAGAGTAGAGAAATCTTAGTAGGAACTAAGTGTCAAAAAAAACCCCATATATTTTTGACACTAATTTTTGGTGTGACTCTTGTGCATCACATTAGGAAAGTCCCTACCCCAGTTTCTAGCATTGTGCCTTTTCCCCTACTTTTGATTTCCTACCATCAAGACAAGCATTGTAAAAATAGCCCTCACTTGCTGCTTCTGCTACAAAACACTATGTTTTGAATGGAAACAAAATAAGTGTATCAGCTATTATTTACACCCTTTGTTATGCTGTTTTGAGTTGGTGTGCTGGCACTATTACTTCAGCCTGAGTGACCTATTTTGATATAACTTAAATCTGATTCCCTTCCAATTTAACTAAATTGATATAAAAGCACTCTTATTTTGAAACAAGAGTGTCCATAGAAAACTTCTACCCAAAATAGGAAAAACTCTGATTTATTATTGAGATTGTTATTATAATTTCACTCGTGTCATAGACAAATCCAAAGTCATTAAATTGGGCAATAGTGATGAATTGAACAAAAGGAGAGCACAGCTGACAGAGGCTTCATGGGATGCAGTGCTCTGTTCCTCACTGGAACTTTCCATCGATGAAAAGTTCCACAATAAACTGGATCAGATTTGACCACATTTCGATTTATTTGAAAAAGTATGAATATTTACTGATAAATAAATATTTAATTTATTTTGTGGCAAGTGCATTGTTAAAAACTTGCTCAGCGTTTGAGTAGAATAATTCCTGACTGATATTACGTTCCTAATTTGTGATTCTCAAATATTACACATGAATTTCACAATTACCTGAGTCCATGGGTGGACAGAAAATGTTTTACGATAACCATGCAGTTCTGTCCTTTGAAGACTCACTAGTTGCTTTTTCTCATGACAATTAAGTATGTGAATTTAGGGAACCTGGATAACCTTTAGTTTTGAATTTGAATTTTTCTGCTGTTTCCAATATGATCCTTGATACTTAGGAGCAAAGCTAAAGTAAATTATTTGTCCTGCTATGGCATTAATTCAACCTAATTGCCAAAAGGGTTCAATTTTTTTTCCTCAACATATCTTACTTTTGATTTATTATATTATTGGAATTCCAACTATTGATTCTTGAACTGTGTGTTCAAGATTTATTTGCAGGTAAAGATTTCTGTTAAGGTCTCTAGAATCTCTTCATGTGACTAAAGGGCTTGTGGGGTAAATATTCTTAGATTTCAAGTTTTGGAGTTGGTTCTGAGCTAGGAATGAATGAGGAAGAGGCGTGCATTTCATGCTATTTCAAGTAAAGCATCATGAATGTCGCAGTCAATGAAGCTGATCAGAAGCAGCATTAGACTTGCCTATAATGATAGATGGGGAAATAAACTGTATGGTGGATACCCCTGAACTATGGCAGAAGCAAATAGATTAAAAAGTAAAAAAGTCAAATGCTTTCATATTGGAATAAGACACATACATACACACACAGAAAAAAAAATCATGAAAGTTTTAAAAGGAAGATAGAAAAGAAGGAAAAACAGTTAAAGAAATAATCTGAAGACCCAGTAGGGAATATCAAGATAGGATATTAAATTGGGTTTAGAAAACTGTACTCATAAGATTATGTGAAGGCAGAGATTGAGGATCAAAAGAAGTAGAGTTAAATGGCTCAAATGCTTTCACTTGATTCTGAATCGACTCAGCACGAGCAGCTTGCGACATTTCGTCTGCCAATCTTCCCTGGATATGTGCATTCTCTTCCTAAAGCCCTCATTGTGATCTTTGTAAAAGAAATTCACATACTAATGATGTCCCTTAGTGTACCTTATGAAACATTCAAAATGGACTGTTATGGATATGGAGTTTAACAGGGAGCAACTAATTGTTTATGCTGAGCTAGCCTGAGGGGGTTTCATTTTAAAACTTTAAAATTATAAGACCTGAATTTCCAGGGTAAAGTTTCTCTAATAGAGGATTCAATAGCACATAGCTAGTCAGTGAGAAGCATACTGTGCCTTTTTCTTTTATATATATATATATATACATATATATATATATATATGGAACTCTCTATAGACTATATTCTACTTATTTATGAGGCTTAAGTCTGACTATGCTAATAGTACAGAAAGAACCCCATCCAAAAGCCACCCTACCTGCTCACATGCTAGAATGCCTGTTGTGCCACCTTCCAAGCTGCTGTTTTATTAATGATCTTGAAACAGAAATAGTAGGGCATGAAGAAGAGTTAAAATGACTTACTGATATGTCACAGACATTTGCTGAGAAAATGAAATGCACTGAGAGGAAAAAGCACCAGGGAGGCCAATGAGGAACCAAATGTTCCATATTCTGATTTGTCTGACCTTCGCCTTCCTGAGATCTAAAGAGAAACGAAGCTGCCTTACTTGTGCTGGGCAGACTTGATATCTGTAAACTCCAGAACTGTATAGAATATGTACAGCATTCTATTATTTTCATTAAAAATTAATATTCTTTAAATCAAACACATCATTTGTTTTGTTATAAGGAAAAGAGCAGCATAGATACTTCATGTTAGCTCAGACTCATCAGTGCTTCATACTAGTTTCTTTGCATGTCTAGTAAGAATTTTTTAGACAGGAATGAATTGGGAAATGCTGATGTTGAAGTCCGTCACAACAGTGGAAGAAAGAAGACGTGTAAGCAATTGTGTAGTTTCAAGCAATGAACAACCATTTTAATTTTGTTTTTTTTGTCCATGTAGCGATTCTGTTGGGCCTAATTCTGGGGGTTTTTTTCCAGGTGTAGTGGTTTTGGTTCACGAATCCAAGTCATGGCATCAATTAGTGTGGTGGGTTGAGTGCTGGCCAAATGCCAATGCACCCACTAAAATTATGTACATATTTTCTGCTATGAGATAAGAATTAGGAGGAGAGGAGGCTCAAAACTTTAAAATATAAAGAAAGCTTTATTAAAAGAATTAAAAGAAAAATAATAAGGAATCAAAATAAACCTGCAGTACACTTCTCCTGTCCCCAGTTCCTCTTTTTTTTCCCACTGACAATGTCAAGAGACAAACCCTGGTATTTTCAGTCAGTTTACCACCTCTAAAATGATCTTTCTTCAGTTCACTTAGGGAGAGGAGTTTCTCCTGCCATGCTATGGAGACCTTTCCACAAGAAACCGTTCTCTTGTGGTTTTAATTTTCATGAATAGCTGCCACCTGGAAATCTATAGTTGTGAGGTCCCTCCCATGTTTGGTAGTCTTCCAACTACCAAACATGGGTCATCTCAGCTTATTGGGGTGCAATTTTAAGGATGAACTGTTCTGGCATAGAAACAAAAATTCTCTTCATCCATCTGTAGAAACTGAGGTTTCTTCTTTATCCCTTGGGCAAAGTTCCTCATTTCTCTCATGTCTCTCTATTCAAGCTTCTCATCAAATCACAACCACTTCAACATCTGCCTGCTTCATCACTGGTGCCTCTGCTCATGGCTGTGGTTAGATGCAACATTCCCCCAGTGCATTCCATGAGTTACAGGGAAAAAGAATCTGATGTATTAATTCTATCTTCATCATAGCCTTATAAGAGATTTTCAGCCCAAGACTGTCTCCCATCTGAGCTTTGGCTCTTCCTTCTTCACTGATGTTGGTGTCTCTACGTTGTTGTCTTCACATGCCTTCACCTTTCCCTTTCTCTTATTTGGGAGAAGTGGCGCCCGCAGGTTTTTCTGCTTTTAAATGTAATTTAACAGCACTGAAAGAGCCATTCTTAGCTGGGCCTTGCATTAGGAAATGGCCTTTCGCTGCTGGTTGCATACGTGATCTCTGCTGGGCAGCAGCCCATGGAGCTGCTCACGTGTTGATTTTGGCTCCTGCCACTAAGGGGCTGGGCCAGAATGGCAGTGGCCAATCTGGCTGCATGCCGCTTTTCCAGCCCCTGCTGTGTTCAGTTCCAGATGCAGGAGTAGATTCTGTTTTTCTGCGTGGGCAGCAGAGCTGCTCTTGGGCTTAGCCCTCGATTTCCCATGATGCTGTCAGGATGGCTTGGCGGCTCTTGGCCGCAGCAGGGCTCGGTCTGGCATGGCGCAGGAGGCTGTGCTGGGCTCAGTGGTTGTAGGATTTCTCAGCAGTCACATGGCAGCCCAGCCCTGCCCAGCCTGGCTTAGCAGAGCCAGTCCAGAGCCCAGTGGAACTGGCCCGGGTTCCTTCCCCCACCCATCCCAGTGGCCAGGCCGCATGGGCCCAGACTGAGCTCCTGCTGAGAGGACGGATGGGTGGGGAAGCTCCCTCCCCGGGGGGCTCCCTCCCCCTTACTTCCTGGCTCCAAAACACAGGAAGTAAAAAGAGAATTTTCCCCATCTTTTTCTTCTCTTAAATATGGTTTATAGAGGTGTGTCCAGCTTCTCTAATTGGTTCTGTCAGGCATGAAGGAAGTCGTAATATTTCTACAGAGATGGTCACTTCTGTGGTTGACCTTTTTTCCTTACCAAAAATTTAACTAAGGCAAACCCAGGACACTGGACAATAACCTTCCTGTATTATGTCACAGCACACAGTATATTAGTTCTGTGTCCTTTGCAGGGATCCTTTGGTGCTGAATTGAGGTCTGTTTTTCTAGCAGCATGGCAAATGAAGACTTCTTCCCATAGCAAAAAGCAGTGTTAGCAGCTAATTTCGTACATCAAATCTGATCTTTTTGAGTAAATGGGGATGGCAAATTTCACAAGAATCTCAATGGGGATGGAGGCATTCTGGATGAATCTGGAGGAGGACTTCTGCCCATGCCCTTTGACCATTTGATCTCTGAAGAAACTAAGAGAAAACCTGAGCAGGACAGATTTTCTCAAGTGTCTGAACTGATGAATGTGTCCTACTTTGAATAATTTAAAAATCAGAAAGAGGACTGGGAAATGCACATAAGCAAAGCAGACAATCTTGTCAGATTGTCAGAGAGAACAGAAATCTTGAAGGATTTTTTCTTTAGAGATGAATTTTTTCCGTACTATCAGAAAGCACTTGGAAGTAAACAAGTCTGTTATCTTTATCTTTTGTGGATTACGCATTTCATGCCCTTTTTTTGCTAAGGTTTCCCTGCTTTTTTTTTTTTTTTTTACTTTTGCTTAAAGATTAACATACCTGAACTGCAGAAGAGCATTTCAGATGAATGGGTGACTTCATTTTGCTAGTGAATGAAATAATGCTTGCCTATGTCTCACACATGAAATGCTCTTGGGAGCTTAAATGGCTCTTTATAAATATGCTATTTGAAATTATTGCATACCATAATGTCTGTGTGGCATCCTGTAGCTGAAATGGGAGCCGTAACTCTGAATCTCTGCAGTGAGCAGATACTAGAACCACTAAATGATTCTAAGTTGGTTTAGACTCTTCTCTTTGTCAGATAGATTCAGTGCTTTTGGAGAGCTGTGGGTTTTCTTTCAGAGGCAGGAGACCTTTATCCACAGCTCAGACAGAGGATGGATGGCAGTAGTACCATCCCACTCTGCCTTCCAACAGCTTGTGGCACCAGCTGAGTAGGTCTCTTTGAGGATAGGGAAGATGAAATCTGCAGCCGCAGCATCCCTGTGGAGTTTGCTCACAAACATGACTGACGCCATGTGCTGTGTGCCTGCATGTCTAAACAGAGCACAGGAACAGGGTTTAGAATCCCAGCTCATTTCTAATTGCTTTTCAGTTTGAAGACCAAATTTTAGAAATGCCTGAATTCCCACAAGACTGTTTGTTTTCATGAGACTCTAAAACGTAAAAGTCAGTGCAGACTTTAGCCCTCTGTCATTACTAATTTAAGCAAGGTTTAGACTATTAACTGAGAGGTCAAAGGTTCACTCTGTTATCACAACATCACCAAGCCCTCCAGCCTTTCTCTGCCTTCTGATAATTGTGTTTGGTTTCTGTTAGAGGCCCAGAATGCTTGTTAGATGCTAAAAAGGTGTAAAACATAATCCAGTAGCGTCTCCAAACTAGTACCCTGGCAAGCACAAACAGTGCATCTAAGACCATGTTAGTATTGATCTTGAGTCAGATTGCATTAGCCCTTCATATGCTACCTGGCTCGAGCCTGCCAGGGAGTCAGCAATGCAGAGAAAGGCAGACCCAGGCAGCCAGATCGATGGATTAATGACGTCTGTCTCCTTTCTGCAATTTTACTTCCTACATATCTCTCTTGATTCCCTTGTGCTCTCCCTGGAAATGCCCTTTCTAAAGGTTCAGAAGACACATAACACAATTTTGTACAAGCGATGCCTGTATAAAAGCAAATATTAAAAAAGGAAGCATGACAACAACATGTGTCTAGATCTATGTATGCACCTACACTCATACATAGATTTTTCTCTCACAGTAAAGATTTTTCTTATGAATATGTTGTGTTCTCTTACACCTTAAGCTGATATGTAGAATTTTAGGAAAAGCAGGCTATGTCTGGCAGATGGTAATTTTTACATTATACAGAGAACTGAATAGAACAATTTTTAAAATTTCCAGTTTGTGGATGAATAATAGCTGTAAACTTTCCTAGAGAATTTTTAGCTTTCTTCTCATGTCTCTTTCACATCTATCTTCCTTTGAATTATGAGCATTTCTCATTACTTACTGGCAAGATGCACCCACCTTCACACAACCATGGGTGGATTGAAAATAAGTTTCTTATACTATCAATAAATTATTATGTCATTTTTTTCTGGTTTTTACTTTATAATTTAACACACAATTTTCAAAAATAGCATGCTGTAGCTAAATATTTCACTGCATGTTACCCCATATGCCACTTTACTATTTATTTTCAAAACAAATCTCCTTTTCCATGTGACCATACCTTCAGGTTTATTCTACCCCTCCTCTTTGTAATTTTTTTTCCTAAAATGATATTTTCTGGTTGAGTTACTGACAAAGCAATATCAGATCTTTCTGATTTCCATTCTTCATCAGAAGGGATCTGTCAGGGAGAAATGTATATACAGCTTCCTGTCTTCAAATGTCATTCTCTTTTAAAAATATCTATTTGGGTTTTTTTCTCCCTATAGCATTCTACCACCTTTACTTACCTCATTCTTCACCATTTTCCTCACCAATTTCCAGTCTGCCTTATTTGACATCATTTACATAAGTTTTACTGCCTTAAACCTATTTTTCCAACCCCTTCTGAGAATCTCAATCTTGTATTTGTGATTATTTGTATTACAGAAAGAGCTATGGGACCTAGATGAAACCAGAACTCTATTTTATTAGTACAGATTCATGCTGAGAAACAATACTCAATCTGAAGACTTGATAATAGTGGGATCCAGACTTGGACACCCCAGAGAGATATGCATTTTAAGCATGTAGTGAGGCAGGAAAAAAATACCTGACTACCTCACACAGGCAGTGGGAATTACCATGAAAACTGGAGCAACCTCCCCAGGGTGGGAGAGAGACCCCACTGCTGAAGTTTTCATGATGCGATTGGATGGGGTGCTAGATAATATGGGCTCCCTTTGCCATGGAAATTTGGGCCAGATGATCTTCCAGGGTTTTACTGCCCTGAGCTGTCCATTCATTATTTTAACTAAGAATCTCTCTGCTCCTCTTGGAAGACTTTGAGGGCCTCCATCACCTTCACTGGCGACTCAGGTACATCAGGCTGATTATTTACCTTCTTACATTAGTTTGGACTTGTCCCCACACCAAAGCCTAAACCCCCTGAGCATCAGCACAGTCTGTAAGGCTCTTGCTTGTCTGCCTCTGGTTTGATGCAAACTGGTTCCCTCAAGGGGAAATCTCCCAGCAGATGTGGATGGTGGGTGGTGCTGGATGCCTGTTCCTACTCAGGTAATAAAGCCCAAATCCTGAACAGTGAAGCACAGCAGGTAAGGTGACACAGACATTGCTGGGGGCACATTGCTGGGGAGGAAAGCTTAATTAAAATATTTTTTTTTAAAGCACAGGTCAGACATTTCAGTTGTGAGGTCTGGATGTGACCAAAAATCAGTTAAGAAAGTACTAGCAAAGGAGACAGAATGGAAGTGATTCACCGTGTGCTGTGCATCTGGTCATAGTCTAGCATGGATCTGGCTGGACTTCCTTGCCTCCAATCTCAAGAGCAGTTGCTCATATTTACCAAGCGCCAGACTGGCATACAGTCTTGTCCTTTTTTTCCCCTCACAGATTTCCTGGTGGTTTTGTTTTGTTTTGTTTTGTTTTTCTTTATTTCTTTCCCTCTCTTTTTTTTTTTTTTTTTTTTTTTTTAATTTGTTTGTTTGGTTTTGGTTTTGGGGGATTTTTTGATTTTTTTTTTTGTTTTGTTTGTTTGTTTGTTTTTCTGGTTTTTTTTTGTTTTTTTTTTTTTTTTTTTTTTTTTTTTTCCAGTGATCTAAGCTCTTCTTTTGAAGAATCCCTCCCTTCTCTAGGCAGAGTGTGATCAGACTATTTAAGACTTTCTGAGCCAGCTGGGAGAGGGATGTGGGACTAGTGCAGTGCTCCCAGACAGTTCACCAAAAAGGGATGGGGGGCAAACTATGGCAGAATTCAAAAGCAAAGCCAATGCCTCTGCGACTCAAAGGTCCTGCTTTTAGAGGTGCCATGAATGTTTTTCTATCCTGTGTGGGAGCTGCAGTGTGGTTTGTGGACTGGCTCATAAATTTGAATAATAACTCTGGCATGCTGCAGAACTCCTTGGGTTTTTGTCCCCACAAGAGCTTCATGCAAGGAAGGACAGATTCTACCCTCAGTTATGGCCATGATTACCTATGGCTTCATTACATATGCAACAGATTCAGCTCCTTTTCCTAGGAGAATGGGTTCCTATAAGTATAACTATAAGCCCACAAAGTTGTTGAATATTTTATGAAATTGTATTTTAGTTTGGAAGGGATCTGCTAGGAATGTATTGCTTTCTTCCTGCTGAACTCTCTGAACACTCTTAAAAATCTTGATAATGTTCCTGACAAACCTTTCAAGGCTAAGCAGTTTGTTTCAAAACAGGAAATAAATTACGCATCTGAAAGTTGTTCACACACTTGATCTATGCTGATCAAAACCCCCATCCCTCAAAACTGGACAGGTTTTCTTTGAGGCATTTTATACTGCGTTCAGGTTCTTCTTGTTAATTTAGGAAAAATGCTATAGGCCAACCATTTTTTATTATTTATGACTATTTTCAAAAACTCATTTCCCCTTTCCTATCCTTCAATGAGAACACTGGTGACATTCTATTTTATGGAGCTCATATTGGCATTTCTGCTAACTCCATGTTCACACTGTGGGGTTTAAAACTGCTGCCCATTGCTACAGTGCTTGAACACTCTTTCTTCAGGGTCCTATCCAAAAAGCTGCTCCTTGCATCAATTCAAAGATTCTTTGTCTCTGTCTTTACACATTAGAAAGAGTTACCTTGCAAAATTTACAAATGTAGAATATTTAATATCAGAAGTTAAATAAACTTCCTAGACATTGGGATCCTTAATCCATGCAGCATGCCCTAATATCCATGTTTTGGTATCAAAGAGCTCATGTGAACCACAGCATTTTAGCAAATGAAGGGGTGCACTTTAAGTGCTTGCAAATATAAAATATTCATTCTTGGTAGTGATAAGTACACAATTACAGACTATCCTGAGAATAATGAATCTGAAGAACTCCTATATTTCATATCTGTTCATCATGCAGGAGTAACTGTACTATTTGTCTAGACCAAACATGAATAAATCATTTGATTGTAAAGATAAATATAGATGTTTTTGCAAGCTATTTGTGATTAAAGCCTTACTGTGCTAAATACTGTAGAGACATGGAGTCAGTCTGTGCCCCTGACCTGAAGACAAAAATAGAAGAAAAACTCTGAAAAAGGAAAGTTGAATCAGGCTTGATTAAGATTACTTAGAAGGTCAGCCACCACAGTAAGAGTGAAACTATTCTTCTAATCCAATCTAGGCCAAACCTCCGTTCATCAAACCATGTTGCATTTTATTCCAAATCATTCTATGTACTTGCTGCGAGGACCATTTCATTTTCTGTAAGGTTGCTTCCTACTGTGCAGTACTTGTGAGAGTATTCGTTACTTAATGGAAAAGGAAAAGAAAGTATATTTGCTGAAGTTGAAAAACAACTGAAAGTACACAAAATCTATTAGAACTCAAAGAAGTCATCCATTTTTTTTTAATGGACAAATAATATTCTGGTCCTGTCATTTAGGCTTGTGAATAAAATTAGAGTTTTTCAACAAAATAATTTTATTTTCCTAATTTTATTTGAAAAAATGAAATCATTCGAAGTCATAAATCAGTTGGAAAAATGGGGTTTGGCTTAAGAAGAATTACAATAAAAAAACCTTGTAGAGAGAAACAAGAAAAATGAAACAAGAAAATTTTGACAATCACAATAGAGCTTCTTAAAAATATTACGTGACAATATCTTGGATGATCTTTTAAAGCGAATATTTTTGTTCTCTGACCAACTCAGTATCTGAAACTTATTATTATTCTTTACTTAAACCCAAGAGCACTATAAGATTTCAGTCAAAAATATTAACTGGGATGTAATATAAATTCTTTTTGTACTGACTGACTACAGGAAGGTTCATTACACCTGGTAAAAAAAAAAAAAAAAAAAAACCAGACAAACAACTTGGAAGTACTCTCAAATTTTTATGCAACAGTGATAATATTTGTACTTTATGAGTCTCAAGTCCAAACCTGAAATCCACACAGAACTTAGTCAAGAGAATGAAGTTCGAAAAGCATTCTTTTGGTTTTGTTTTTTTCTTTTTTCCACCCTCAAAACTGTGTCTAAATGTTTGCTTTTTTAATTTTTAGATTTATATTAAAAGAGAAAAAAATATTTATTACCTTAAATCCCCCAGAACTTCAAAGCAGTTAAGAGGATTTTACTCTTACTTTCCAGATGCATTCTCTAATGAAGTCCTTTTCAAACCAGAAGTAAGATAATAAAAAACTTCTAAGTTTCTGAATAGATGGATTGCTAATAATTTCTTTGCCAAGCTTAATTACGGCAGGCTCCCATGAACAATACAGTTGGTCAGCCAGCACATCCTTCAATTTGTGTTCATCACAAAATACCCAAACTCTGAAGGGTGGTTTACAACTGTGAACATGGGAAGGCCAGGGGTGGATCTGGGGAGACTTTGCTGTGGCAGTGGTGGTAATTCAGACAAAGAACTCTGATAAATTCAATTTTGACTAATTCCATTAACATTAATAACTCTTTTGCCATGTTTTGTGACCATAGGTAATGAAATTCTTTGCATTGGAAGATCAATCTCTGTTGTATGGAGAATGAGACAGAATAGTTTGCCCAAAATCACCTTGGAGTCAAGGGGCAGAGTGGAGGAAATATGTTCTGAGACTTTCCAGGCTCTGTTGGCAGGCATTGCACAGCACTTGGCCATCTCTCCACTGCAAACCACACAGCTGAGTGCAGGAACAGAAATTTGGAGGCTTATGAATATCTGAAGTGGACAGTCTGTGCATTCTGTAAGGATGGGAGCCTTTTTCAGTTCTAACAGGGAGAAAAGGAGCCTAAATCCTTATCCTGTCCTGTTCCTAGTCTCCAGTCTTAAAGCTTAAAATCTCTTTTCTAAGCTGTTACAGCTTGCTTGAGAATGAAATGTTGAGAGAGGGAAACACAAAAATTTCCTAGGGAAAAAAAAAAACCAAAATCCTGGTACATTGCTGTATATCAGAGGCAAGATTAAACTCACTTGCTGTGAATAATAACAATCATAAAAATGAACATGGTAATGTAAAAATCCCAAAAAGATACTCTACAGCTATGACAGAAGTTGTACCATGTTTGGGCTAAGACATAACTTTCCATCAGTCAGCTTCTGATTTGTCCATAATATAAAAAAGACCAAATCCTTCAAACCTCTTTCTTTTAGAATACTAATGAAGAAATAAATACAGCAACATTTTTGTTTTTACCAAGACAAGGAAGGGAATAATTGAAAATCTATTTTAAAATACTTGAATATCTTCATGCAAAAGCAAATTAAATATACTAATTTAAGTAACATTTAATCTGTGTAGATTTAGAGAAAAAAAAAACTTAATAGAGAGAAGAATAGTTTTGGAGTAATATTCTGGTACTGCCTGTAAGTGTGCAATTTCAGCTCTGGTTAATATTTTGTGCATCTGAATTATTCTCTAAATATGTGCAGATAAAACATTATTTAGACAGATAGATTTAATTTTGGAATTATTATACTAGTTACAAATTACAAGCTAATTGTGTAAGGCAGAAAGTTATTCCTGGGGTCCATATTATCCTTTTTGGAATAGGCATTCCCAGACAATATTATATACTCAAATAAAAAAGTTCAGTGCTGAATCAATCCAAGGTCATCACAGTTTGTCTGTTACAAACTTATCAAGCTTGATAAGAAAGCTACATTAATGAAAATGCATTATATTAAAAAAATACAGAACACTGCTAAGTTCTTGTGTTAGTGATGATAATTTTGCATTTGACATGGAGTTAAAAAGAATTTCTCTATTTGATGGTGTGTTAATATCTGTACTGACAAATCCTTCAGCACAT
Organism: Ammospiza nelsoni; assembly: GCF_027579445.1. Taxonomy (NCBI): domain Eukaryota; kingdom Metazoa; phylum Chordata; class Aves; order Passeriformes; family Passerellidae; genus Ammospiza; species Ammospiza nelsoni. The sequence continues at coordinate 73,014,546 of NC_080635.1, forward strand.
ACTATAGCTGCCATTGCCTGGAGGAAAACCTAAGGACATTCTAAAGAGCACTGTGCAGGGAGGTTGTAAAGAAGTACTCAGTTTGGAGTTGTTAGACTGAAACCGAGCAGGAAGGTTTGATGTATTGCCAGAAGGCTTTATCTTCTCAAAAAGTTTATAATCAAGCACAAAGGAAAGTCTACTGCACATTTTGTTGTTCAGCAAACATGAAAAGTTGTTTTCCTTTCATTAATACATCTTTACGCTGAGACTTATCCAAAACAACACATTCTGTAGATATTATTACCACTCAAAGTCCAGGATTAATTCACTTCAATTAAAGTTTGATTCCTTTTAAAATTGGTTTTTAAACTATGTTTGGCAGAGACATTTGAATCAGAAAGGAAATTACAAGTTAAAACAACTTTTCTCACATTATAAAATCTCTGAAATATTTCACACAGATTATGGACCAGGTCCCTTAGAACAATCTGATTTAGAAGAGTAATTATTGCCCCACTTTTCATGGGAACAATGGGGACTAAGGAATTAAAGTTCTACATATATATTACAGAGAGTTGAACAGTAAATGGAATCCATACGCCATTAAGTCACCAATAAATTTCCACTGAAATATAGGATGACACTCATGAACCCACACACACATAAGTGCTCCCCCTGCCCCACTGACATTGTTTGTGAATCAGGCCTTATAATATCGATGTCTACAACATGATAGCTTTGCCTTTAGACCTTGCTGCAAGTTTCTCTTAAAATTAATGGAGAGTCAGTTGTTTTTTTTTTCTCTTAAAATTAATGGAGACTCAATCTTACTAGGTGGCAGCTTTAGGAATGGTTAATCACAGTTCCCAAATGCCAATCTTTCTCTACTGATGCTAAATAAAACCTGGACATGTAGCTCAGAAGACATACATTTACAAACCTCTGCCCACAATAAGCACTGAAGCATTTCCCAGCATTTTCCTGTGATTTTTTCATTAAAAACAATTGACAAGTACATGGCTATGAATATTAAGCAACCTTTTAAGGTGCTTATTCTCTGTTTTGAATGCACATAAATCAGTTAGGGCTACAGTTTTAAAGGCATTTAGACATTTAAAGGTAAGATGCAGATTATGCATTATGTGTGTTTTCTTACTTTTCAGCAATAAATAAGAAATGTTAATGATATTAATGATTTAGGAGGGAAATGTGACATAGGAGTATGAGAAAGAGTCAAGCTATAGGAATAAATTATTTGTGACATATATTAGCCCCAGCTGAGCTATGCTGAATAATATCACCTTAGCTAGGGGATAAAATTTTTCCTATGGCCTTAGAAATTACTCACTAACCTGCTGTAAGTATGCACCTGGGCTTAATCTGCAGCCTTGCTCTTAAATGTCCACTGAATATTGTTGTATTATGCATAGATGAAAAACAATCCACCTCACATATACTCAGTGCTGGGTAGAAAACTGAAAGACCTGGAGTACAGCTGATATCCTGGCTACAGAAAATTCAGTATCAGAACCCCCATGGAGCTGGATATGGAGAGATTGTCTATTTCATCCTGAGTGTCATAGACCAGCAGATGTGTTGGCCAATATATTGAAAGAGAATAATAAATTCTGTCAGTGGAAAAAAAAAAAAAAGAGAGAAAGAGAGAAAGAGAGAAAGAGAGAAAGAGAGAGAGAGAGAGAAAGAAAGAAAGAAAGAAAGAAAAGAAAGAAAAAGAAAGAAAGAAAGAAAGAAAGAAAGAAAGAAAGAAAGAAAGAAAGAAAGAAAGAAAGAAAGAAAGAAAGAAAGAAAGAAAGAAAGAAAGAAAGAAAGAAAGAAAGAAAGAAAGAAAGAAAGAAAGAAAGAAAGAAAGAAAGAAAGAAAGAAAGAAAGAAATTATACTTTTTTTTTCTCATTGATTTGAGTGTTGTCAGGCTGCAAAAGCAGAAACCATTTAGCCAGTATTTAAAGAATAGGAAGAATGAATAAAAGATATATTCTGGGAGACAAAACTAAAAGGACAAAATCCACACAGTGGATCTGAGAACCTGTATGGGATAAATGGACAAACAGTAAGTCACTGACATAATTCAGTATTTTTGCACTGTTTTCCTGCCTCTTTACAGAAGTGCAGAGCACAGCCTGAGCAGAATCTCTTCTGCTCAGTGTTAGCAGAGCCTTGTTTAAAGTATCATAATAGAAATTAGGTATAATGGTGTGAAGAAAAGGAGAGGTAACTTCAAGCTGAGTATTAAGCCAAACTTTCAGCAGGTGAAATCTGTTCAAACTTGCCATACGATAGTGCTGGAAAAGCACAAGGAATCATGGTCCTGGGAGAATTCCAGTATTGACAGATATATTACTATATGACTGTCCACTCTCAGTATTGATGATATCTCTTCAGTTTAGCTTTTTCTCCTTGCTGGTGTTGCAGTTTGTGTTTTTATGCTCTGTTAAATATGGCACCAGGAGGTGCCAGCTTCCTCAAGTAATGACAGGGCATGCATTTAAAAAGAGATAATCAATTATATGGTGGGGGGCACTGAAGGATTAATTCACTGACATGACACAGGGCATGATTTTGCCCAAATGTGCTGTAGTTCTCCTATGTGGCTGTGTGCAAGTGTTGCCTGGGACCATACTTGTACTGCCATGCATCACCATGCCTACATCACAGCATTTATGGTCTAGGTTCCCAGAGGGAGTCCAGCATCCTGTGTTAGGTTCTTTGTCTACCTGTACAGTGCATATGGAGAAGAGAACATACCAGAGGGATATCCTTTAGCAAGTTGCTGCCCAAATAAATACTGGTATGGTAGGCATTATTTTGCTAGATGGATAATTGCTTCTTGAAAATATGGGTTTTACTCCATTTGGGTTTACAGCCTAGTTCTTCTGAATGAAGTGGCCCTGTTCACAGAGCTCAAGAGGAGGTTTTTAAACATATTAGAATAGTAGTTAGAATGCCAACCTTAAATATTTATACTCTGGTTTTATAAATGAGCAATTGTAAGGAAGGACTGGAAGTCCTTTTACTTCCTTCTACTTCTCTGCATGAATCCACAAAGTCTGAAAAGAAAAAAGGACAACATTTTTATTTACTCATGATCCAATTTCTGTCTGCATGACATGAGTTTTAAGGGACTGGTTCTATTCTGAATATTTCTGCAATACTTTAGCTCAGTGAAGATCTGTTTCAGTTAAAGTGCATAAGTGTAACTTTAATGCAAAAAGACCAAAGTAATTTTCATATTTTCATAGTGTTCATTACCTTATATAAAGAGAAACCACATCTTGTGTTTGTTGTTTCATTATTTTGGGTTCCAGAAAGAAAGAATCAACCTATATTTTTTTAATAAACATGTGACAGGACTATGTAAAAATATAGTTTATTTTGAATTTTCTTGCTATTGTCCTTGCCCTGAGTGACATTTCCTTAATGCCCTCAAATATTTGAAACACAAAATATCTTAGTGTTCCTTGTCTCAAAAGTGTTATTAAATGTTTTTTAAATGTTTTGGTTTTTTTTTTTTTTGCATGAGCCTCAGAACTTCTTCAAAAGTCCATGTGGATTAATTGTAATGCACTTCATTTTCAGGGAATATATTTTGAACAGTCATGCTGTTTTTCTGACTAGAACTAGAGAATACTGAATGGATATCACCAGAGACTTAATGAACATCTTTCTTGTTGGAAAAGACTTCTTCCTTCTTCCTTGGTTTTAATCTCCTCATTCCTGTCTGTGGCAGATGGCATTATGCTGATGAAGAAGAGACAAGTCTGGTTCTCAACAGCTTGTGCCAGCAGACCAGCAGGGCTTTTCCCTGCAAAATTCATCTTATGTAATGAATAGAAGGCAATTATTATTTAAAAAAAAAGGAAAAATAAAAAGAATTTAACGTTCATCTGTAAAACATACTCGGGAGAAACAAAACATAGGTACTGCTGAAATACTGATATGCCTGTGTCTTGTGAAACTCTTCATTGTGGTGAAACTCTTGTTGATTCTGTAGGGCCCTGAGTGGGACGTATAAAATACTGCAGCTGTGGTGCATGTGGGACAGTTATTCTGATCAGATAATCTCGATTAAAGCTTTTAACTTGTCAATGAAATAATTAAATGCTGCAGGGAAGTAGATGCTTATCACAAATGATTAAGCATGCTGTTGGGTCAAAAGCCTGGTTTTGCATTAAAAACAAAACAAACAAACAAACAAAAAAAAACCAGCTTTACTTTGCTTTCATATTAAACAACAAACTTCAAGCCAGTGAGACATTTGAGCAGGAGTCTGCTATTGGCCAGCATTATTATCTGGATGCTGCCAAATATTAAGTAGCATGACATGGGAAACCCAACAGGATATATTTTTCATTTGAAGGTTAGATGTTCTCATGTTTAGTTCTAATCAGCTGACTTTTAGGAATATTGTCTCTTGTTCTAAATTTTAAGATTAAATTTAAAAAAAAATCACCAAAAATTGCATTAGACACTGACTAATATTGACTTTCAAGACACAGGGTTTGTTCCTGTGTGCTGAGCTTTTTTTTTTTTTAAAGAAGAAATCTAATCTCATAATTTTATGGACAAAGTTTTCAGTTTTTGGGACAGTCATTCAGTCTGCAGATAAAAACATTTAAAAAATAATCATATGCAATATAATATTGTCTTCCAGAAAATGAATTACTAACTTCTTATGTTTAATATAGACCATGAATGGGTTCTTTGAAATAGCATTTTCAACCTGTGGTAATCAAAATACAGAAAGAAATATTTTACCCTGATACCAAAATGTCATATTTATTTAGCTTATTTTATTAAAAATGATTCTCATGTTATTTAAAGCCCAATAACAAGGCTAGATTTCCAAGAGAAAAACATGGAGATCCTGATGCTGGAACCACAGCCTGAATTTAGGATGAAAATAGATTTCCAAGTTGGGCTTGACACAATACAATCTACTGATTAGCATTTATGTTCTATTGACTTGTGGAGGATAGAGTGTTGGGCCACCCAAATGCTGTCTGATAACAATCCACTATATATGATGACTTTCCAATGAATTTCTGACATGCTGCAGCTAAAGAAGCTTTTAATCTCTTCCACATGACAGGAGGCTGTGAGTTCAAGTGGATCCCAGGTATTACAGCCATGGTATTTTGTCATGGCCATTGTATTTTGTAGTGGTTGCGGCATTTGTGAGGTGATTGTGGTATTTTCCCATGTAAAATGTAACCAATGTATTTGCTAAGAATCTTAGCTGATTCTTTCTTTTATGAACACCTCCCCAAACCAAAAAGAACCCACAAAACAACAAACCAGTCAACAAACAAACAAAACCAAAACCCCAAACCCAAACAAGAAAAAAACCTAAACAAAAAGCCAAAAAAGACAAGCAACAAAACCCAAGATAATTCAAACAACAAAACAATGTTCTCAGATTTTAAACCTCTCACATGGCTGGGATTTAAGTTTTACACTTCCCCAAAAGATTGATTATGCTCTTGCCACATTCACATGCCAGAAGTATACTGTATTGATTGGATGTCTACTGCTTTTAGCAGTTAATAAATCCCAAGTTAGTGTTTACTGGCTTATGAAAGAGAGAGAGACACAACAACATTGCATATATTAATTGTGCTTTTAAAATTAAATGTCGGTAGCATATCAGAAAGGTGGAACTATTTTCATTAATGCGCCAGGTTGACAGCAAGTTGTGTTAACAAAGTTCAGCAAAATGTCTTCGGTGTCCCTGGGATGTTCATAAAAATAAATTAGCCTGTGAAGACAGCATGCCTAGGGGATTTCTAACACATCTAATTGTACCAGAATGCAAAGCAAGCCAACAGGTTTGCTGAGATGATTAACAGTTAACTGGGTTTGGAATATGAACAATTCTTCTGCATACTCATAATTTATTGTAATTTCTTTAGGTTGACTACAACCTGAGACCAATTCAGGGAAAAGAAAGCTTATTTATCTTAGTTTTCGTCTGGATTGTGAATGAGATCACTTTTTTTAACTACATGGTTTCTGACCACTGACAGCACAGCCCAAAGTAAAGGTGCTCACTGATGCTGAATAGATGAGAAAAGACTGGTTATTACATCTCAAAGAACTGCACTGCAGAGTATTTGACTCTGGGCCTTGATGTCAGTAGTCAAGATGGGAAAGGTAATTGCATTAATTAGCTTAACAGGAAAAATCTTCCAAAAAACTTCTGTCTCTTTCAGAATGAGATAAAATATTTTCAGGAAGGAAATATGTGGATCATTTGCTAAGTAGAAATCTTAGTTGACGGCTAAAACTTTGAATCTCAGTTAGCAGAGCTAGAGTCAGCAATTTAAAAGTTGGGTACCCAGGGAAAGGTGATCAGTGAGGCTCTTTTTAGAGACAAGACAGGTGTCTTGGACCATTATTCATTCCCTTTCTGAAATAGGCATGTAAGGAGGGTGATCTGAATTACATCAATTGTTATGCTGTTCTCTTTGTCTTTAAGTACTGTAGCAAGAGCATAAGTGGCTAAAGGGGAACGCTCAACTCCTCTTCAGTCAGATGACTTTCATCCTCACATGGGTCATTGATGCATGAATTATTGTAGCATTTATTGCATCATATTGCAGGACACATTATTCCACAAAGGTGGATGAGGATTAAGTGACTTCCAGTGATCTGAGCAGGTTTACATCATTACTTTTGACAATATTCTGACCTGGGTATAATATCCACTATCCTTTATATCCTTTTCATTCTGTTGTCTAGAAAGTAAGATAGAAGTAAAAAAAAAAAAAAAATCAAAAAAACCAAAAACAACAACAACAAAAAAAAACCAACCCAAAAACCCAGCAAAAACCCCCCAAATAAATAAGCAAACTAACAAAAAAACCCAACACAACATAACCAAAAACCCTGCAAAAAACAACAACAAACAATAAAAAACCCACTCAAAAAAAACCCCAAACCAAAAAACAACCAACAAACCAACCAACCAACCAACCAACCAAAAAACTTCCCAACTCCCCCCTGCCAAAAAAACCAACAAATCAAAGAGGCCGGTAATCCTGTGATTGACCCAGGGATCAAATATCAAAATCATACAGTTAACACACACACACACACACACAGACACAGCTAAAATGAGATCAGATTACCAGGAGTCAAGAGCATCTAGGAGCACAACAAACAGACCAGACTGCAACAGACCCATGTTGGAGAGTATCCTAAATGTATATTGTTAGAACAGAAACTGTCATGGCTAAATTTTCTATATTATTGCACAAGAGGATGCATTCAATATGCATTCGTGATGCATTCAATATCACGAAACTTCTATTTTCACCACATTCAAAGTATTCATAGTTTTGGACTCGTAAAGTACCTGACCTGACTAAGAGAGTAAATTGTTATTGTTAACAGTGGAAATTTTGCTCTTCAGAGTGAGAGATGACCATGGAAGGAAAGAGGTACAAGCAGAAAAGGAAGAGAATACATAGAATAATAATATACAGTGTGCTCGGTAAATATGGAATTAAAGGAGGGGAGGGGGAGGCAAACAGAAAAATCATCTGCATTAGAAAAACTTATGTAAGGCTAGACTTTTCATTGGCCAAGGTTGTGTCTAGAATATATACAATTTCATAAGTCTTTATGTGGAAGACATTATTGCAGCAAAACTCAGAAATTGTGCCAGCAGTGATGTTTATCTTTTGAACGTAGTACTAAATTTGAAGAAAATTCTGAAAAAGCCCCTGTAAAACATTCAGGAGCTGCAGAAACAAAGTTACAGACCTACTAAAATGCTCAGGCCACTACGTTATCCATGAGAATGATGAGAGGTGGTTTGATCACACTATGTATGTTCTTCCTAAGACTGAAAATATCATATATTAAAGAGGTTTTAATGTTGGAATCAATGGTTTGAAACTGTACCTTCATGGCTTTTAATTTAAACACATTTAAACCATGAAGATCAGGAAGGAAAAAACCCAGTACTGAGTGGAATTTTTAATTTATGAAGGAAAATTTTGTATTTGATGTGAACTTGGGTGCTGAGGAAGGAAATAAAAAATTTATTTCCACTTTAATGAAAAACCCTTACTTCAACAATATTACGTGGAATCAGACAAACAGCCACAGTGAGGCTGATATCAACTTCCTTACCTTCTAGCCCAAAAGGAATGAAAAAAATGCCTGTAGCAATTTTAGAAAGTTTGATGCATTATATATATATATATATATATATATATATATATGAGTCATTAAATACCTTAATTTCCCTCCATTCAGCAAATTTGAAGATATTTTATCAGTGTAACGGCAGAATGCCAATTCATAACAACGCAAATATGTGGAAAAAATTGCTTGCTGAAAGTACCTCCTCTTCTCTTCAGCTGGCTAAAATTAGCTGCCCAGTTCCAAAATACGGTAATAAGGTGGGATAAATCCTATCATAAAAAGAATTCAGTGGAAAATAATCCATGAGAAAGGGTTTGCTCTGTGAAAAAAGCACTTACCATCATGCATTTGCTGTAATTATACTTAACTTTTCAAACTGTAATGAGCAGTGGTTCATATAAATGGCAGGTTAAAAACATGGATAATTTATTGTTTTTTCCTTTGGTGATCATTTTGATGCATGTGTTGTTTAAATGTTGATATATTATCTGCATTGAATTTGCATCTCTGGTCATTGTCCACTTTATTGCTGTTTCTCAACTGGAGATATTAATGCTTGGAAACATCCAGTACAGTAGTATCTCTACTTTTCTGACATTTTTTTCCCTCCTCCCACTTTCTAGTTTCCAAAATTCCAGAAAGAGTTGTACAAGAGGCACGTGCCTAGAAAAAAAATCTTCTGAGAGAAGATACCAAATGGGGCAAAGCAGGAGTGTGAAGTGACAGAAGCATACAACTGCTTTGCTGGTTTTCCAAAGCTGGGGACAATGTCAGGATGTAAACCCAGGTAGGCTGCACAGGAATGGCTGCCTTTTGGGAGACATGGGACTCTAAACAGTTCACAGTTGGAGTGTTTAATACAAAAGGGAAACAATTTGGTTTATAATCTAGTAGACATTTTTACCTCTTTCTTGGGATAAACACATTCCTCCCAAGTGGGGCTGGAACTTAAAGAAATTCTCTGAGTCAACTACATCTGGCACGTGCTCATGGGAGAAGTTGTGATGTTGGGCTGCTGGGAAATGCATAGGATCTAAGGAAGGGTGTGCCGAGACAGGATGGATGAGAGGCAGATGAGATGAGAATATTATTGTGAAATCTTCTCTTGGGTATCATGAAAGCTTCCTACAATTTTGGTTCTACGTATGAGCTTATTTTAGTGGAAAATGAATCAAAGTGTAAAAGACACTGAAGGCTGGAACTCCCATTAGTATCATGGACTCTAACTGAAAATGGTTTTCTTTCATCTCTTCACTTCCTGAGAGTCTAACTCTAAATAGTTAAGAAAAAAAAATAAAATTATTGTTTCCCTATCTGAAATTTCCGTGCCTTATCTCTTTCTTTGCTACCCTTTGTAGCAGGATGTAAGACTGTGTTTACATTAAGACTGTCTGTTTAACTCATGCATTGGAGACATCTGTGTGGTGGCTTTGAACTACCTGCTTTCTACAGCTGTTAGGAAGAGAGCCATGGCAACACAGAGTGTGCTGTAGGCTTTAAAGTGTGCCCTTGAGATAGAAAGGAGGACAACATAATAAACCTTGACTACCTTCCAGATTGGAGTCAGAATGGATGTTAATTTGTCTCTTCGTATATTTTCCTGCTGCTAGTCACTTGTAATTGCTGTTTACAGACCCAGGTTGGAATGAGGTCATCACTTTGCCCCCAAGCTTTGGAATATTAAGCAGGATTTCTTAAACTAGGGTTGTCAGGGGTGCTGTCACCAGCTATCTTCTACCATGCAGCACACGTCCATTCTCAGTCCTATATCTCAGGTCTTAGACTTATCTGCATAAGCTAGGTAATAAATACACCACAGAAAGGTTATTTGCTCATTTCTCATCCACCTTAAGAGTACCCCCACCATATTTTAAGAATGTCTTCAGTGAGTTGCTGGTGCTTTTTTAAATTTTCTTCAACATTCTCCTCCTTTTTCTGATCACTTTAGGCTCCTTGATTCCTTTTCTAGGGTAAAGTGGAGTTAAACTAAAATCTCTTATGTGATAAAGAAAGAAATAATTCTAGATGTTAAAATAGGTTGTCAGAAATGTTGACAAGTGTAGATAGAGTGTGATTTATGGACCTTTAACTTTTTAAATTAAAATCTTATATCCTTAGGTAATATAGTACTGCTGGTGTGCATTGAATTCTCACACTGCATTCCAAATTATCTATAGTACATTAATTTACCATAGATCTGTTTCAGTTGTTTGAGTAAAATGGACAAGATAAATTGAATTAGTCTGAAGTATAAAGTCTGAAGTATAAGATTGGGAGGAAAGTGAAAGTCCATGAAGACTGTCAGATGTAAGAATTAACTGCTATCACTTGAAATATTACTTGTGGAAAAGAGACACTGGAAGACAGAAATTTGGATACTCTGCTGGCTGATACAGTGGATATCCTATTCAGGGACATATAGCTTACAGGGATTTGTAGCATAGTTTCCTTTAAGTCTTAAGTTAGAAATAGAAATTTAAGAACGTAGCCGAAGTCATATGAATTTGGGTCAATAACCCATAGATCTTGATCCTGCCAGGCTCATGGCAGAATTCAGAGTTGTAGGCCAGAAACCTCAGGAAATTTAAATTTTATAACACTCTGCCCACTAAGAGTTTTCCTTTGTATCACTCTTAATTGTGAACTTCCTACTATCCTGAAGCATGACAAAACAAAAAATCTTGATTATTCTAAATTTTAACTTTTAAAAATTCAAAGGTATGATTTTTAAGTTCCAGTTTTAAATTTCATGTGCTTATGCAGTCTAGTCATAGATACTGCAGAATACTTGGAGAGGCTGGTTTTGATTTTTTTCTCTGCAAAGTAGTCAATAGAGAGCACTTAAAGTACTGTGGAAGGCCTTTTTGCAAACTACTTTTAGCTTGGGGGATCAATAGTTTTGAAAAGGGATACTGAGGAAAAATAAAGGTCATTCAAAATTATTTTAGGTTCTGAAATATTTGCTGAAATTAAAATTTAAAAAGAAAATTGCAAACCAGTGAAGACAGAAAATATCTCTCTTTTTATGGTTAAGTCCCATAAAATTTTGGACTTGACCTACCATGAATTTTGAAGCTGTTCAGAGGAGAAAAGAAAACAAAACAGATAAAGTATTATTTTACAGATTGAGATGCATTTGGAGTCGTAAGTACTTTATATGGCTTTTTGGAAAGTTCCAACGTCCCTACCAAGCTATAGCATTTAGATGCCCAAATAGTTACAGAAGAAAGTTGAAATTCTTCTACAGATTAGAAACTGGGGGAGCCGTGAAGTGAAATAAAGGTAAAAAAGGAAAAAGACCCAAACAAACCCAAAACAGGTCACAGCTGGATACCTGAGGATTTCAGCCAAGACTGCATTATTGATCATGCATTGTTAGAGAAAGCTGGTCCCTTAGGCTGTCTTTACAGGGGGTAATTATGAAGGCATTTCACGTCTCAGATGTATGAAAAGGCTGTTCAGAAATACTTAGCTGTTAACTTCTACTGAAGGAAGTCAGAAAATTGGGTTCCTAACTTAGACCTCACCAGTGCCCCAGATTTGAGGGATGAGCTGAGGTTCATGTTATTTATTAGAGCTAATCTTCCAGTTTAACTGGTTTGATCTTTCCGATTGCTTTCTTTCAGAGCAGCTACACTCTAAGTTTCATCAGAAGTAGACTCCTATCATGTTACATAATTTTCTCTAAAGGCAGGTAGAAAAACCATGAAATAAACATGATTATCTCTGATATTTACATATTTTAGTGGGGAAAATAACAGAACACACTAAAAGAAGCCCAAAGAATACGGAAATGTGTCTAACGTTTAATGCATGCAACAGTTTTTGAAGCCAAACAGAAAGCATTTCATTGGGAACACATCTTTCCCAGTCAACCCAAAACATATTAGTGACCAGAGTGAAGAGAGATGATAAATACAAGAATTAATTTTGAAGTCAGTTTAGGAACTACTGATCTATATAAGATCCAGCAATGTTCTTCTGTGACATCTGAATCCCTAAACATGTAATTTCAGCTTCATTTCCCAGTGTGGTGCTTTGTTAGGTTAGTGTTTGTCTCCTTGAGATGGAAGTCTGCAGGAGGAATATTGGTAGATGTGCTGCATAAACTTTTTATTTAAATTCAAATTTAGGAAAACAGGCTCCTCTTCCGGAATCCTCAAATGTTTTTACTTTCTATTTTAACTTTCTAAGAATGTAGGTTTTAGGAACTCTCTAGAGGCCTAAAATTTAGGTATAAACCTAAATTAAATGAAATCTATATGCTAGCAATGATCTAACTATGTATATATTTCTGAAATTCTGGAAGATGAAGAACCTACCTGTGCTTCAGTAACCACATAAAGTGAGATATAAGAATTGCCTCTGGTTTGCATTTCTCAGGTTTTGTATCTCATTTTATTTGTTTAAAGTGTAAGTAGTTAAAAGTATAATTGAAATTATAAATTCAGAAATCTCCTAACATTATAGTATTCTGATTCCTTTCACCCACACCTTCTCACATTAATCAATCTACATTTTGTATGCTAAAAGGAGAGGAAACCTTCACCTTGGGAATTGTATTGGGATAAATCTCCTTCTGCAACAGGTGAGTTCTCTCTTTTGGAGAGCTGGTTACATAACCTAAATGTTTGTGCCATGGTGGCCTAGATTGTGAGGGCTGAAAAGAAGTTTGTGGAACGCTGATTTTCTGCAGTGTCCCTCCCCTCACAAAATCATGGTTTTTTTCAGTATGGAGGGAGGTAATCATTAGTGCAGAGCCCACCATCCCACACTTTTATCAGCACTATCAGCTTTTATCATCCATGGATGTTTAAATTTAGGATCTTTCCATTTTACATAACCTGAGTGGAACAAAAGGACCAGAACTTGAGAAAGAATTTGGCTGCTTGTCAGCTCAGGTACCTCAAGACTGTGTATATGTTCAGAATTTTAATATCTGTTATCAGCCAGGGTTAGACACATTTTTCCCTTCATCTAAATCTAAAAATGCTGAAAACATCTTGAAAAATGTTTTGCTATTTTACTTTTGGTTCAGAAATTATGCATTGCTTGGATTTGTGTACCGACAGATAATGAGGGAACATCACACAATATATGATAACAATAACACTGAAGTAAGTGAGAAAGTCATTTATCTTTCTGTTTCCACTCTGCCTGGGAGAATCTGAAAATGACTACCATTCCTATTTGAATAAATATTTTGGTGGAAAACATTCATTTGAATATAAAGGACTGAAGAGTTCAGCTATTTCCTGTATGCACAGCAGTTAGATGGGAAGGGAAAAAAGATATGAAGTACTGCTACTTATCAGCAATATAAGCTGCATCTTTTGAATGTTTTGTCAGTATTAAAATACCTTATGTTTATTGATAATCTCTTTGCCAGACACATATTGTAAGTCTATTGCTCAGAAAGGTGTCTCTTATTTTCTATGTCTCTCTCTCTCTTCCTCTCTTCTTCTAAGTTGCTTAGCAGCTTGGAGGGATCTGTCAGAAATTTCATTAAAATTTCAATATTTGCATGTGCAGATAGAGCTAATTAATTTTAGAAGAATTATTTAAATTTTTTTTTCTTTTTGTCCTTTCTAATGTTGATATAGGAATTAATAGTAATTTATTATGATCTCTGCCCCAATTACATTTAAAAATTTTAACTCCAGTAATGCATCTAACTCAGGCGCTTAAGGAACATGTTAAGGATAAAAGATCTCAGGGTCTCTTGTGAGAGATCAGAAACAGAAAAAAACTTGTCTGTTATGTCTTTTCATGCATCAGTTAACATGAAATTAACAGGGATCAAGATCCACTTCTATGGATGTGAAAATTCTATTGGAAAGAGGACAATAAGGTCTTTCTGTCTTACATCTGGGATTCATCAATGATCTAGAACATCTTTCTGAAGTAAACACCTGACTTTGTGAAAAAAGTCTTCCTAATGGTATCACAGAACTGGGGTGATTTGCTCTTCTTTCCTGCAGTGCTGACAAGGGGCTCCACTCAAGGTAAATGAAACATTTCACCTGACCTTAACCTTGATTCTGCTCATTTCCACATCCAGCAAAGCATAGATGAAAAGAAAAAGGATGCCAAATTCTGTTCTCTTTCCAAGTCTGGTAAACTTTATTATTGCTTTTTTCCTTCTTTATATTTTAGCCCTCCCAAAATAATATTATTTTGGAATGTAAGAGGGAGCCCAAAACCCCAGTAATTGCACTGGTTTGGGGACTGAATGGAGCCAATGCAGGACTGTATGCAACTTACCGGTCCAAACTTTACAGGCTAGAACACTTGATTATTGCATTTTTTATCCTTTCTCCAAAATTTGTGGGCTGAATGCATCACTTTTAGCTGACAATCTGCTCGAGTTTCAATCTAATAAGAAGATATTTTTTCCTCAGTTCTCTGGTTCCATCCTGCCAAAGCTGTGACACTATGTTGTCTGATCTGACTTTGCAAGAGTAGTGCCACTAATTTGCAATGGCAAGACAGACTACAAAACAAAAAGTGATATTTATAAATTTATCAGAGAAATCTCAGCTCTGATAGTGTGGTTTTGGCCTGCTAAATTTGAGTGTGCCCTTTGAAGCTTACATGGAATTTACTGTCTCAAAGTGAAAAAAATCCCCAAAAATGCAAAGAAAGACATGAGCAGTGGCACATTTCCTAGTACTTTGCAGGAATTTCTCATCTGTTTTAGGCTAAATTCCTTGCTGAACATGGTTTCTCTGATTTCTAAGGACACCTTGTATTTGCATTGAGAGACACAATTATTCTGCCTGTACTTGCCTAATTCATATATCACCTGACAACTGCAGATGCATAAACAAAATGATATTCTTAGGTAAGCTGATTTGCAACCCAAGCTGCAGCCCAAATTAACTATAGATAGGCATATAAATAAATTCTAAAAAACCCCTTAATTTTCTATTTCAGTGGAGAAGTAGATTTACTTTTCATTCATAAGTTCTAACTGTAGAGACAGCCATCCCCCTGTGTGAAGGACTTTCTTGCGGGGAGCAAAATATATTTAAAAACAAACATCATTTTCTCACAAAAATACCCTGAAATCTTACAGTGTTCATGACTGTGTTCCTGTTCAGCTACCTTAAAATATGAAGTTTGACCTGATGCTTTGAAACACTTCTCACAAACGAGACATGAAGGTGCTGTACTGGGACTAAAAGCTAAATGAAGTGGTGGTGGTGGTCCATTAGTTAGCAGTTTCTTCACTAAATCTACGTTTGTGACTCAGAATGAAGCACTGTATTTTAGATGAAAAGTAAAACAGAGGTCCCTGACCATTTTGTTTCATTAAACATCCAATGACACTTTTAACCAAAGCAGAGGATGTAAAGTTCAATGTTCTTACAAAATTCCTACCTGGATAATTACATCCTGCTCTGCTAAACTTCCCTCTAGAGAAAATTTAATTAAAATGATTTGATGTCTCACTGGCGCAGAGTAGACAGGTGTCTGTAACACAAAAGCCACCAGCACAATTGACATAAATTGATGTTCTTCTGTGGCAGGGAGAGCAAGGATAGAGGCATTACTTGCTCCTTACCAGAAATGGACATTCCATTTTAGGCTCTGGGCACATCCACATTATGCTGCTGATAACAAAGTGCAAATTTTTTTTTATATCTGCTCAGAACTTCTTTTAATGAGTAGGAACTTAATTCATAGCTCACAGCCCTTTTGGCAAACAACTAGATTCTTTACTAGGTTTTATTAATGTTATAAGGAGTGATTAAATAGATATACACAGGAGAGGATGGGAAAGGCACTTCTGCAATGCAGCTGGGAATCTGCGACACAGACATTGAGAAAGTCTTTTGCATTAATAATCAAAGAATCACAGAACCACTGGGGCAGGAGGGCACCTTGGGAGATCACAGAGTTCAAGACCTCTTCCAGAGCAGGAGCAGCTAAAGCAAGGTGGTCAGGACAGAGTCCACTTATGTTTGAGTATCTTAAATGATGGAGAGTCCACAACCTCTCTGGGCTACCTGCACCAGTGGTTGACTGCTCTTACAGTAAAAAACCCCTTGTTTTTCTTCTGTTTAAACAAGTCTCTGTGCTTTGACATGTATTTCTTAGTTCATGTCCTTCCACTGTGCACCACTGTACCTGTCTCCAGTTTCTTTTCTCTCCCATCAGGTATTTATACACATTGATAGTCATTCCCTGATCATTCTCTTCTTCAGGCTGAGAAGTTCCAGCTCTTTCAGTCTCCCCTTTCACAACAGATGCTCCAAGCCCTTAAGTTGTGGAGATTGGCTGGACTTGTTCCAGCACATCCATGTCTCCCTTGCACTGCCACACCCAGGTCTCAACCCAGAGCTCCAGATGGATGTCCTTAGGGCTCAGTAAAGACTGATAAAAGAATTTACTTTCTTGTACTTCTTTCAACTGGACAAATGAACATCCCTTCTGTTCTAAATACCTCTGCACCCAGTGACAAAAGGCAAATAATGTTTTTTTTGGAGGAAATGGTTGATAAACTCAAGGACAAGATGGGCATATTCTCTCATATGGACCTCATATGTCTTGCAAATATTTTGCTAGATACTCTTCCATACAACTGTCATTCTTTACCAGTTCTTAGCAATAGCTTAGCCTTTTAAAGCTTTAATTAAACTGTCTCACCAATGGACAGTTAATGATTTAAAAGGAAACAATTCACCAATGTCATGTCCCTCCATTATACAGTACACATTTTAATGGTTTGTACTGAATCAGTTGCTTATCAAGACCTTGAATATCTCAACAATCGTACTACATTTTCTCAAAATAACATAGCATGATACAATGTGGTTAAAGTAGAGTGACAGCAAGAGCTGTGGCTTGAATGTAAATGCTGCGTTATACCATGGCAAAAAAATGTTCCACAAATCTAATGAGTCAGACATAGCCTTGAGTCTGGATGATATTCAGCATAATGACACGACTCAAAAGTAATTGCCAAACAGTCCCTCATCACTCACAGAGCCTACTCAGTCATCTAGACCCTGTGCAAGCGAAGCTCCCTGTGACTTCAACAATGTAATGCCTTAGAAATGAACCCAAGATTTTTCAGGAGGAAAAAAGAAGTGAAAGTCAAACAGAAAAACAATCACTTTAGAATGTATACAGCTTCCATCACCATAATATCTGTGCACTTCACAATCTTTTCCCAAAATGCTATTAAGCATTCATAAAGTAGCTATTTTATGAATGCGTATCTGATGCATCCAAGGTCATGCAATGGATGTGCCATACAGCAATACAACAATCCACCCTGGGAGACAAACCTTATCCCAGGATGGAGGGAATTCCAGTAGTTGTCTAATAATAGCTGGAATCGGCTAATAGGTAATTTTATGCATCAAATTTTATCATTAAAATACATCCAATAAAGTCTGAATTAATATTGATATTCGGACTGATCTCCTTATTGTTATTGACAGTAAACTCCATCCTGAGATAAAAACTTTCCTAATAGGCAACTAAAATATGCCCTGCTGCAGTGTTAGATCACTTGTGATTCTTTTGTTTTCCAGTTAATTATAATAATTGATTCTATTGATCCCACACTTTTTCTGAAAATGTTTGTGCATGAATAACTCAACAATGAATAGTCAGAACAACCCTTCTAACCCAAAGATTATCTGCAGGAGATGACCAAGGATTAAAAATGGATATATGAATTTAGTGAATAACAAGATGACTCAGGCACCTTCCACTGGCAAAGTACCTGAGCCTGGTCTCCAACTGGATGCTGTGAGTTAGCCGCAGGCAGCAGCCAAGCACCACACAACGACCTGATCACTCCCTGCCTCCTGCAGTGGGACTGTGGAAAGCAAGATTAACAGCCCCCCATAATAAAAGTAGTTTAAAAAGGAAGAGGGAAGGGAAGGGAAGGGAAGGGAAGGGAAGGGAAGGGAAGGGAAGGGAAGGGAAGGGAAGGGAAGGGAAGGGAAGGGAAGGGAAGGGAAGGGAAGGGAAGGGAAGGGAAGGGAAGGGAAGGGAAGGGAAGGGAAGGGAAGGGAAGGGAAGGGAAGGGAAGGGAAGGGAAGGGAAGGGAAGGGAAGGGAAGGGAAGGGAAGGGAAGGGAAGGGAAGGGAAGGGAAGGGAAGGGAAGAGAACAAAGCAAGTGATGCAAAAAGCTTTCCCAAGCAGATTCCCATACACTTTCTGAGCAATGTCTATCTTCTTGTTGAAACCCTATTCCATAGGTTTTTATTGGTGAGCATGATTTTTTAAGGCAGGGGATATCCTTTTGGTCAGTTTGAGTCAACTCTCCTGGTTGTGTAACCCCTCCTCCTGCTCATGCCCCCCAGCTTGTGGTGTGCCCCTAACACAGTTGCTGGCAGGGGGCAGATTTGGAAAAAAAGAAAGACTTGATGCTGTGCAAGTGCTGCTCCACCATAGCCCAGTGCATTGTAAGAACTTACTCACAAAATCAAAGCACAGCACCACATGGAATAAAATAATGTCCATCACAACCATGTCCAGTATACTATTGGATCTCATCCAAGTCTATAAATTGGCCTAAGATTTAAGCAAGGACAGGTACATCCATAAATCTACTGGAAACAGTCAGTCAGATGACCTGTGTCAACTCTTGGTACTGTTTTTGGGTTTTTGGGGTTTTTTTTTATTGTCGTTTTCATTTTTGTTTTGGTTTAGGTTTTGGATTTTTTAATGGTGATACCTTTATTTGTCCACCTCTTTATTTCCTTTTAAATTAAGAGTTAATAATATTTAAATAATAATAAATAATTATTTAGTATATTTCTTTTGTAATTTTAAATTATAGGGAGAGGAAGTTAAATTTTCCATTTTTTAACTATTTTTTACAAAATATAATAATATTTCACTATAAATTGCTAGGATTTAATTTGTCCTCTTCCTGCTATAAATGTTTCTATATTTTATCACAGGTCTTTATCTTAAATTCTAAGCTTTATGACTTAGGCTGTTGGTGGAAAGGGACTTTATTACAGGATGGTCACATCCCCTACTTTGTAAACAAATTGACTTTCTTTCTTGTTTCTGTTTTGTTTGGCTGAGTAATTGTCTGTTACTTTCTTGCAACAGTTCTCCTCATTGCAAAGCCTTGTTGCACTTTTTAAAATAAAATTGGTGGACTGACCTTTTTGTCTATGACCACATCCTTATTTCCTTTTAAATTGAGAGTCAACCCTTACATAGGAAAGAGTAATCAAGGAACAGAGTTTTATTTATTAGCATTGATTCTACAAATTACCTGGTGCAGCAAGCAAACTGTATGGGCAATACAATAATTTAACAATTCTCTTGAATCTCTGAGTCTGTCTTCTGACCCTTGCCAGTGGTACAAGGAAAACAGACAAAACAATGAACAGCAATCACTTTTCTTCACCCTTTTGCTCCTTTATGGCTCACCACACAGCAATGTAATTTACCACAAGCAGGGAAATCCTCAGGGGACACTTTAGAGCATGGGATCTGGCCTTAGGCCTTTACGGGGTATTTTAAGGATACTTTTTTAAGGAGAAAAATTCCTTCAGTATTATCCTGTTTCCCCCTTCTTCTCTGCCTCCTGATATTAAAGCCATGGGTTGGCACCAAACCTGCAACAATTAGCCTCAACTTGTAGACTGTAGGGCAAATGGTAAAAGGTATGGTAAATCTGGTCTTAGGACCAATGCAGTTTAAGATTGCTTCAAATCTTCATCTTCTTCTTCCCAGGACATTGACCTATTGCTTTGTGTGCTAGGCCATCTTCCACACAATTAGAAGTTGGTCTCTTTAAATGTCTCCTTACTCTGTGGAGAAAGATTAAACTCCTCCAGAGATACTCAAAAACTAAAAGACTCTAATGAGGTGCATCTTGGAAGAACCAGAAGGACATAAATACCTACATAAAATACAGAGCAAAATAAAAATATTTCTAAAACATGATACTAAGACTACAAAAATATTTCTTTATCAGTTGGATATAAAAGAAATCTATTCCATTTAAGTGTGAAACTGTACTATCAGAAAAACTGAACTAAACACTATTACTAGAAATGAAAAATGATTTCCAGTTCCTACAGTTCTGTATATTGCTGGAGAGGTGCTGGGACCATGCAAGTGGACTAACTGATATTTGTGGTAGGAATACAAAGAAGCCTGGGGAGTTTCAGAAAAGCTTTTATTCTTAAATGGTAACACTGAAAAGCTGCATTATGGTGGGATGGTTTTTGTCCTTTAATGAGCATGACAATATTTTGGACATCCGTTTGCTCTCCTCATTTTGTCTATAAGTTGGATATGAGTTCTTAGTTGCAAGACATATTCAGGATATTTGATTTCACACCGGATCCTGTCAGGCTGGATTCACTAAAACCAGGCATTTCAGCACTCCCTTTGGAAAGCAGCAGATTAAGAGAAATCTTTTAGAGGCTTCCTGCGCAAAAGAGATACTCTACATAAAGTGGTAAGAATACTAGGAAGAATGTTTTAATACCTGGCACTGCCAGCGAAGAGCATAACCATAACTGAATCGAGGAGTAGGAAACACAACCTAAATCTGAATCAGTGCTAACTATAAATCACTGAAGATGGGGAGAATAAAACTGGTGACAGATATGCTTTGGGTAAGTGAAAGTGCCAATGCTATATAAAGACATGGACCTGCTAGAAAGAGCTAGAAAATGCATCAGAACTGGTGAACTTTTTTTAGCTGATGATCAGAGTTGGTAGAAAGCCCATTGATTCTGTAAAAGCAACATTATAAAGAGAAAATAATGAGTGCTATGTCTAGGTGCCCTTTACCTTGAAAACTGAAGATTGGAAAACAGATCTGAAAAAAATAGTATTGAAGAAAATGAATTTTTTTATTGCTTCTTCTGAATGTCAGTAGTTTAGTCAGTATGTAGAGGTTCCACTAACACAACCAAAAAGGGTCTAAACATTTACATGGCCCTTTGGACAAGGTTTTACTTTTGCCACAACTGCAGTGATCACTAACATTTTCAATAATCCACTTGAAAACAGCACTTGTTTGATTTCTTCTTCATCTGTGCAATTTTGAGAAGGACAGGATTGGCAGAAAGATTTGAAGGGAGAGAAACTTTTCCCCATACTATTTATCCATCAGTGAAGAGGAACTATGACAATTGGTGAGGAGAAAAGTAAGCTCTGACATGACTTTTTAAAAAATTATAACATCAAAAAATTCTTTACAATACTCTTTTCTCTTTCATATGAGAGATTTTTGAAATGAGAAGAGTTGGCTATGAAGAGTTGACTGGTCATAAAAGAGAAGAAAACAATTTTAAAATCAAGAGTCTGAAGTCTAGAAAAATATTAATGACAACAGTAATATGGAAAAGATGAGTAAGAGAAAAGTTCAAAAGAGCTGCATTTGGGAGGGAAGATCTTGTATTTATCTATTCTGGAGTTGGATGGCATCTCTGGAAAAAGTGCAAAGATGGAGCCAAGCTTGTCACATTGCGGCATGATATGAGGATGGGAGAGAACAAACATAACTCTAAGAAGTCCAAATTTGATATAAATAAGAACTTTTTTATATTGTATGCCTTTTTTACCTCTTTTAATCACTGTTCTGTAGTGGGGCAGGTTGCCCAGAGAGGCTGTGCAGAGTTTGCCCATGTGGGTTTTCAATACAAAACCCAGACCAATTTGTTCTGAGCTAAGAGTTGCTCTCCAGAATGCCTCTTCCAAGCCTAATTGTCCTGTGAATCCTTGATTTTGTTACTGCAGTATACCTTAATGCAGAAGAATTAATGCTGGCTTTTATATTTTTACTTCCTTTATTGAGACAAAGTATTGGATTAATGTAAAGTCGGTTCTGTATACATCCTAGCAAATATGTGCTCAGCTGAAGTACAGAAAGCAGGAAATTTTCTGAGAAGTTCTGTTAATCAAAGGCAATTCTGTGTAGGTTTCCTTTACAGAGACAGTCCAAACTGAGGCCATGGAAGAAACTGCTCAGGTAGTTTAACTCTCCCTGACCTGCTTGAAACTAACAAAACATTGGATAGCAATGTTTTGATCCCACTGGACTTGCTGGTGTTAAATCAGGCAAATCCTCTGCCATGCTCTGCATGCTACGATAAACACAGTAAATGAGAGGAAAATGTAATGAGGGATTGTTTGGCAAAGCTTAGCAGAGATGTTACATCATCATTACGCTCACTGTGTTCTAAAATCACAGTTCTCTCTCTCCAAGAGCTGCACTGTCTTCTGGATCAGATAAGGAAAATACAGACTATTTTGAAACAGTCTTCAGGTTTGTGGCCTGGGTAATTCTTCTCTTTCTGTAGTTAATGGAGGTAACGGGGGTAAGAGGCATTCTGTTGGATAGTTTTTCATTCTGAAAACATTTGGTGTATGTTAACTGCGCTACCAAAAACAAGGACAGGGAAGGCAACAGAAAAGCACAGAGGGAAAGCTTAGCAGTGGAGGGAAATTAACAGTGAGTAAGGAAAAAGGAGAGAGGGGGGAAGGGAGGTCCCAAGGATCTTGTGTGACACAAGGAAATAGGGACAATGAGCTAAAAGGAGAGAGAAGATGCCCAGTGAACAACAGGGTTAAATGGCCCCAAATAAATAATAAATTACAAAATCCCAAACAGATTCACAGACCTTCCACTGTCACACCTGTGCAGAAAGTGAGCGTGGCACCAGATATTTCTGTATTTCTGCTAGATGTAATTACTGCTGTAAGCCTGCAGCAGTGTTATACAAAAGAGAAAAGTTAAAATTGCTCAGGCTAGCATTTTAGGCAACTTTCTTTGAGACACATTTCTAAGCAGTGCCACAAACCTGAGGGCAAGCTAAGTAATACCAGACCAAAGTTTGCTTGTGATTCACTGCTGACTTAAGTCTGGTAAAGTAGCATGCCAAGGGCAGTCTAAAATATGGCCAGCCACAAACATGGGTTAAATCAATGTGGTTCAGCTAAAATGTAGTGCCTGAAATAAGAGCCGGTCTAGCCAGTGTATGAAAATATAAACTTTTATGACTTCACCTTACTGAACCTGACTATAACTGAAGTGAGGAACCTCTGATACATTTTTAAAGCCCTGAGAAATGTGACTTGAGGGTGATGCTTAGGCTTTAGCTGTATTCTTCCTGTCATCACTTTAAAAATGCAAATACTGTAACTTTTGGCTAGTACTATTTGACTGACTTTGAAGAAAGTGGGAGAGGTATCCCTCCTCCTCCTGGGCATCGTTTACATTTCCATGGTGAGCATGGCCAGCACAGTGGGAGTGCGTCAGATCCCATAGAACAGGCAGATTCCTTGTTGGTTGTGCTGCAGAGTTCCACTTAGAGCACTGACCAACTTGTGTGAGGTGCAGCATGACCTCAGGAGTGCAAATGCACCACTGGGATCTGCAAGCTTGGCCGGAACACACCACCACCATGGAGAGGTTTCAAGTAAGGACAGACTCCAAGTTAGCTTTGGGAAAGTGTCTCTCCTTCTGACATCCTCCAGACAAACCTTTGAGGAAGATGTCCACATGATCTCAACAAGCACAGAGTGATGATTTTTGCTTTCCCAACAAGATGCAAATCCTACTTCTAGGGCAGCAGGAAACCACTGCTGAAATTGCAAAGAAATTCCAACATTAAGAAACAAAGTCGTCAGAGGGCTGAAAAGTAGCTGGCGTTTATTCCTCCAGGGAGAGCAAAAGGGAACAGAGGCTTTAAATCCACAATTATTAATGGAGGGATTATGTAATGGCGTGGTGTGTTACAAAAGGCAGAGCTACAATTTCACATAAAGATCGAAATTCAGAACCAAGGAGAAAGCAGCAGACTATGAGAATGGAAGGACTGAAATGAAAACCAGTTGTTCCATGAACTCCAATTTTACAGTGCTCCAAAACTCACTGATCTGTACCAACTGGCATATCATCAAAACTGGGAATAACATAAAACTGCCCACCCTTGAAGCATGACATGAGGAAATTTTGCAATTATGGAATACTGAATATATTCCAACTAAACAAAGTGCCAGGCAGTTCATCTCCACCTACTTCCCATGTTCAGAATATAAATGGTAAAGGGAGCATCAGCAAAACCTGTGCTTGGATCCTTTGTTGCTGAAGGCTTTTTAAGCAAGTGGAGATTAATCATCCTTTTAATCAGAAGAAGATTGAGAACTAAAGACTTATCACGAAACAACTTACTTGGGTAAATTACTCAAAGCACCTAATTAAATTGATATACTCTCTTACCAGGATGTAAACTTTAAAGTCTGAAACCCTGTAAACAGTACAAAGGTGCTTACCCATTATCCATGATTCATTTCTCTGTTGGTGGAATGGATAACAATAACTTTCTGAGAGCACCATAAAAATTAATTTAAAGAGTGTAGTAGCCACATAAAGACCCTTTTCCTTCTCTCTTTACATCATAAATTGCCAGATAAGGCACAGGGATTTTTATTAGATATGAAATGGTAAACTAACAGCAATATTTACAGCTTTGTACATCATCTAAAAGACATGCCTTGAGCTGTTTGAAGCTTTGTTATACAGTTATTATTGCTGAAAAATAATTGCATCTGCTCCAAAGTTTGCTCAGTTCTATAAAAGAATTAGAAGGTGATTAAGAAAAAGATCTGAGTTCAAGTCATGTTACTTTATTCTATTCCCTGAGTCATCTTTTTAGAAAGTCTAATCATGATTGTTTTCTTTGCTGCTAATGGATAGCAACTGGTTCCAGATAAATCTTGTTGACTACAGAACAGAATTCAGAATCCTCAATCACGACTTTCAGTGAGCAAGTAAATTTGGGATAGACGTCTTGAATAGGAAATCTTAGGTCAGATTGTGAAATTAATACTTCTTTCCATCTTTCTTTGAGAAGGGATCAAACCTCTGTTCCTGAAACAGATGTCTGATCAGAATGTAATCAATATTAGCTTCTTTTGAATAGGACCATAAATATACTAAAATACTGTAATGAGCAGCTTTGTCTGGTGGAAGGTGTCTGTGTCTATGGCACAGGGGGACTGGAATTAGATTATCTTTAGGGTCCCTTCCCACTCAAAACATTCTGTGATTTTATAAGCATTTTGTAGCAGCGTGATGTCACAGAAAGTCAGATACAAAATGTAAACATTTTGCATAACCATTTAAGTAGAAATAGCCAAGGCAAGTGAAGATGAATGTAGCTTCTGACAGGAATCATTCAAACAATGATAATTTGCTAGACAAAGGAGAAGGAAAGCTCAAATAATAGTAAGCTGATAATCCTACTGAATGCAGGGAAGATGACTGGCAATACCAAAAACCAAGATAAGCAGTCAGGAGCAGATAAGACAGATGAGACTGCTTCTTTTGGGAGGGGGCCAATAGCAGCCATGTCACAGGGTGAAAGAAGATAAGTCTGACTCAATCCTGCCTTCTCTAATCAAGTGGCTCTGCAGTCTGATCTCAGCTGCCACACCCATCAGTGGCTGTAGCCATGGTGTACAGCTGTGGTGGTGTGCACTCATCTCTGATTTAGGATATGGGTACCAAAGGCTAATAGCTCTGTGTGGTGTTAGTGATTAACAGTGTATAAGGACTAACCATTAGCATCTGTGCTCTTAAGGAATAAATTAATTCAGCAAAGGTTTGATTTACACTGGACTGATATGTCAGTCTTCCAAGTGCTCCCAACTTAGCCACCTCTAATTCTCTAATGGATATATACTTATATACATTCATTGCCACACTTGTTTTGCCAGAATTCCCCTACATTATCTCTACCTCTAGCGAATAGCAGGGAATTTCCCAAGGGGAAATCTTGCTGTACTTCCTGTATGCCAGCATATAATCCAAACAAAACTGTCAGAATATCTCACTCATACTGATAGTGTTATAGAAATAATAAATATCAACAGCTATTCATAGTTCTAATTTATACTTATCCAGCCAGACATAAACGGAAGAAAGACAACTGTGACCAGACAAACAGAGCTGAGTTGTATGAATTTCAGAAAGTGAATAAAAAGTCTTGTGTTTATAACTAGCATGTTTGATTTTGTTTTTCACTTATTTGCTTTCATATTTGAAAGAATAAAAAAGGAAGAAAAGAAACATAATGGACTAAATTCAACATCAACAACAACAACACAAATAGGAATATCTATTCTAGCAATGAAAACTTACTGAAGTTCATTTTTTGGAAAAATATCCCATTGAGAAAAAGAAAAAAAAATTTCCTGGCTGTGATAAATCCTGGGCTAATTATAGATCCCCTAACGGAAATCACACAGAGTCAATAGCTTTTTACAACTGGATTGGAAAATGTACTGGACAAAATAGTACAGGAAAAGTTTGTCTTGGGAGAATGCTTTAGTAGGTTTATTCCATTCCTATCTTGTAAAATACCTGTAGTGGTTCAGTCTAGTTAAAAACTAAGAACTACATTACTGCTTGCTTAATCCTCTCCCAGCCTTGGATGGGGAGGATGACTTGAAAAAACAAAGGAAAACCTTGTGGATTGAGAGAAGAGCAGCTTATTAGTTGAAATAAAGTATTATTATTATTATTATTATTATTATTATTAGTAGTAGTAGTAGTAGTAGTAGTAGTATTAATTTTATTTTATTTCTTATATGTTTATATAATAATATTTTAATTAATTTTACACTTTATAGTTAATTAATATTTTAATATTTTATATAATAATATTTTAATATTAATAATACTATAATATTAATAGTAAATTATTATTATTACGATTATTATTATTACTATTATTACTATTATTATTACTAATTATAATAATGATCATCTTCTTCATCATTGTAAAGAAAAGAAGAGAGATAAAACCCAAGGGAAACAAACAAGTGATGCTCAGTACAATTTCTCCCCACACACTGACCAATGCCCAGCCCATCCCTGAGCAGCGATTGGCAGCTCCCAGCCAACTCCTCCCCGTTTATGCACCAGGCATGAGGTTCCTTGGTATGGAATATCCCTTTGGCCAGTTTGGGACAGCTGTCCTGGCCACGCTCCCTCACAGGCTCCTGTGAACCTCCTCACTGGCAGAGCACAGGAAACTGAAAAGTCCTCGGCACTGGGAGGGCACTATTTAGCAAAATCTACATCAATGTGTTGTCAAACTTATTCTCATACTAAATCCCAAAATACAGCACCATAACACCTACTGAGAAGAAAATTAACTATCCCAGCTGAAACCAGGACAACACTGGATTAACACAAAACTTGGTGACTTCATTCTTATATCTTTTATTTCTTATGGTCGATTTTTGAATTTTGATGATTTTATGAGTGTGATCTTTAGCTACAGAGACAGATTCTGATTTTTTTTATCATTACACAAACGTTTTGTGTATTTTAAACCATGTTAAACTAACTTGAAACAGGGGAGAGGGTGCTATGCATCCTTTATGATTTGTTGCTCTCACCTGGGGAAGGGAGAGAGCAATATTTATGAGGGAGGAAGAAGACACATGGGTCTGTTGAAAAATAAGTACTTTTCTGCACAGAGGCAAATTACTATGATTGTAAATTAACTCATGGTCATTGTCTTGATAGCTTGTAAACGCAGCTTATTCCATTTCTGCTTTTATTTTTGTTTGTTTTAATATATAAAATGTGATAATATTTTAGAAAACGTAGAGCCTGAAAAAGCCAATGAGAGTCAAGAGATCTTCCAAAGTGTGTTTACTTTGGCATAAGAAAGACAAAATTAGGTGTAAAGATTTCTGACTCTAATCATAATACACCAGTACCTGTCCAGACCATTGACTTATTTCATTCAGAAAATGGGATCTGCAGCAAATTCATATTGTTCTGTTTGTGACCTTGCACTCTCTTAGAACCAATTGTCATTATGAAGCTGAAAATTCAAGCTCAAAGATTCAATTCATGTCCTGACTGCAGGATAGCTGGCAAAAGATGTGAGTACAGAAGACCTGGAAAAAAAGAGGAACAGATTGTTTTTCGGGAGCTTGTTCAGGGTAGCCCTTCAGGAGAAGCTGCATTAATTTCAAAAGAGGAAAAGCAAAGACTGACCTAATTTAATTTAGGGTTAGTTTAGATAGAATGGAGAAAGATGTAAGGTGCAGAAAATGTCCAATGGAACTATGGTGAAAACTGATCTGTTTTTCAAGTTTTATGCTAATGGAAGGAAATAGTTTGGTTTACATCAGATGATATTAAGAAGGAAAACCTGCTAAACCAAACAAAATCTTTGCCAGGTTAGGAGGTAGTTGCACTCTTCTAAAAAAAGCGCACACCTTTTTCTTCTTTTTTTTTCAATAAATGAACACCAAAAATCAAAACTGATCTCACCTATGATTGCAATCTTCCAGGATACGAGGAAAATGCATGGGCTGTGTTACTAAGAAGGAGACAAGGTTTAGCTTTTAAAAAAAAACTTGTGAATTACCTGCAACAAGTCCAATGTAATAAGATGCTTTGAATAACTTTTCCCATGTCTGAAAATATATCACAAAATTAAAACCTTTGAGCTTTAATGACAGACTCTCCTCTGCTTGCTTGAAAAAAGAAACAACAAAAATGCTTATGTATATGCACTAACGAAAGGAAGTGGTAAAGCAATAGGCCAGTTTATCATTTGTTATTTTTTCTACATAACGACTGTAGATTCCCTGCTCACCTAAAAAACCCCAGCCTGTTTATTTTTTTAATGATGAGCTGCTACCCAAAAGAAACAGAATGGCATTCTGTTGACACCATATGGTGGCTGAAAAATGGATTCCATAGTATTCTATTTGTTAGAATGTCTTCTGAGTTTCTGTATCCATAATTTATGTTGGGGACTTCTCTGATTGCCAGAATATTCAAACGGCTTTCTCTTCACAGGGTAGCCTGCGTGGGGGGAAGAAGGTTTTCAAAACAGCAGGACCCAAACAAGCTCCTACTGCTCAGAGGAGAAATCATTTCCAAGCTTCTGTCCTTCTAGCTGCTTTCATTGTAATAATAATTTACATCCTGTGCGAGGAAACTGTTTGCATTCAGAAGAAACCTAAAATAATAAATAAAAAGAAGGGAAAAAAAACCCCAACATTTTATGCGCTCGCATGCTAATACAAGAATTTGTGAATATTAAGCATCAATTTAAAGTTGCATTGACTCCTAGATTCTGACGTAAGTAGATAGCTTAGGCTTTCATATCTTAATGGAAAGCGATATGCAGAGGTTATTGAACAGTGCAGTTTCCAAATGATTGCCTCTGCAGCTGGCGCAGAGAGATCCAGAGTGGTTATGGATGAGCTAAAATAATTAAGACATATTTCTCCTGGTGTCTGCTTGGTTATTACTCACTTTTTAAGAGGCCATAATTTAGGCAAAGATTTAAGTATGACTGTGAATTACAAACAGATATTTCATATGGTCTTAATATGGTGTATGAGGCCACTTGCATTATGCAGCAGGATATGTGTGTTGCAAGCAGCAGGGATCCTGGGATCACATTAAAAGACTGAGCCAGTCCCTCCTTTCTCACCTTTCTCTTCTCCTCGATCTATCACAGTTTAGTGCTTTCTGCTGTTTGACCTGCTCTGTTTCCCTCTTGCCTCTGGCATGTTGGCAGGAGCACACAGGATGATGAATGGACACCTGAATGTGGGGGGAACTAAAACCAGCTGCAGCAGGATTATTAATGCCTAGCAGAACAGGATTGTAGGAGAAGGAGACCACCTGTTGTAGGGATCGTCTTAAGAATTAGATTAGACCTGTTTGACCCCAAGGTACCCTGGTCTCAGAAGATTATTTATCCTCAGGAGTAAAATGGAGTTATATGGAGGTTTTATTTCATTCTTCAGACTTGGGAAGCATTCCTTCATTCTTGACCCTCTGGCTATCCTGGGCATACAGCTGAGGTACTCCAGTTGAGGTCTGAAAAAGTAATTTAGCCAGTAGCAAACTTGGATCCCATGAAATTGAAGTTTTTATAAAGAAATAGGATGGAAGCTGGATATTCTTCCAAAGCATCTGGCAAAATGCTGCTGACAGCTTTGCTTATTCTGAAAGAGTGCTGGTTTAAAAAATGTCTTCACTGTAATGGAGATTTACTGATGTGAATACATATTTATTGTATTAGTCTGTTTAATGACAGTGTCTTAGAAGTTCAGTCAATATTTAAATCTGATATATTCTCTTCGAAATCAAAAGAAAGAACATATTCTCCTATACGAAATGAAAGTAGAAAACCTGTGACCAAATTCAATTAAATTTTTAGAGAAGCATTATATGTGGAGGAAATCTTGAAATACTAAAAGTAACAGTGTTTAATCTGGGGAGAAAAAAAGGGAAATTTCATTCAAGAATTGCTTCTACATATGTATTACAGAAAGTTTCTGGAAAAAATAAAGGATGGGTCAAAAGTTTTAGCAACAGCAACAAGAGATCTAAATTGCAAATTCCTTTGCAACTGATTTAAGACAGCTCTCTAGAAAGAGTTATCCTGCCCTACAGAGCAATTATCCAGATAACCTGAATGTAGGATATCAGATAAATTTTCCTCTCGAGAGCAGCTCAGTTCAAGTTATTTATGCTAGGGAAAAGATTGAGTCCCCAGTTTTCACCTGGACTAGTGACCTTACTAAATGCATTTCCTTTATTTAAGGTTCCTTTTACCTTTCAGACATATTGTCTTTTATATCATAATTACTAATCTGTATGTCTATTTTTGTATATAACTGCAGTTGAGGTTAAGCCAAGTTGACTCTCAATTTGAAGACAGAATCATTACTGGAGAGCAAGGTGAGAAGACAGTCTGAAACTGGTTTTATCCCAAGGTGATAATTGTAAAAATCTACCACACAAACCTCCAGAAGCATTAAGATTCACCTTCAGAATAATTTTGCTGTTCACAATGTTGGTGTTGAGATGTAATCTCTTTGTCTAAGGCTCCAGTGTAGTTATTGGGGTTCTCAGGTTGTTTCTGTTACCTAATATGGATCTCTGCTGCTGGTTGGCCTCTGAGGGTTTGAGATATCTATACAGGACTTACAGTATGGCATGGAAGCTAGGAGAGCTTTTTATTCTTCTGACACAACACTTGGAGGCCAGAGAAAATCTGAGCACAGGATCCCATTCCAGGAAAATAACGTCAATGGAGGCTAAAGAGTTGGTTATCACGGCTTTAGAGCAGAGACACAAATTTTACCAGCTAACAGCTCTCTAGGATCCATGGACTGCACTGATGAGCTCTCTCAATGGGAGCTGGGCCATGTGACACGTGGGGGAAACTTAGGTCTTGTTCAGCTGCCTGAAAATTGTTTACTTCATTTGAGATCCAGAAAGGTTCCTAGAGTGTGGAAGTACTGATGGCTGTGTATAACGCCTGAAATAGCACTAGGTACCTCTGTTTACAAAATCAGTTTGAGTTCATGTAGCGCAATATAAGAATTTACATGTAAACACTTACTGTTTGGATTTTGAAGCTGAATTCTCCATGACGGCAGATGCCAGTACAGAAGTTCTAGGAGTACACTTTTTTTCCCTCCATTGGTGTGGACATTTTCTGCCTTTTCCAGTCATCAGGACTGCCCCTGCTTACAGATATTTGCCCTGTCAACAAAGTTTCAACAGAGCACATTTTGGTTCAGGTAATTGCAACTGTGTTTTACTCTCAACCTGTAGATAGATTAATTGCTGGAGAGAAGATTCAAGGCAAACAAAAAGAAGTGATAAGTTTTATCACTAAGTTATGTTTGTGTCTCCTCAATCGAACTTACAGAACTTTTCTCATATACAATATTGATGCTTTTGTTCCCTAGAAAAGCTGCAATAATTTGTTATTAAGGTGTCACAGCACTTCTAATTTTGTTTCTCCATTTTCTGTTCTCCTCTCTAATTCCTTTTGCATGCTGCACTGAGAATAGATGATGAGATGAGCTGTAACTCCCTTGCAAAACTTTCTTCTTGTATGCAGAGCTGTTTCTTTTTTTTTTCAGAGCAGGACTATGTGCTCAAGCTCTTAGTTTCTTCCTCCTTTCTCTTTCTTAGCTTTCAAGGTCATGTGTTTGAGTATTTCAGTTGCAAGTATCAAAAGTGCTACTTGATTGAGACAGAATTTTCCTTCCTTTTCGTATCTTCTAAAAACACACCATGATTTCAGGTATTAACGGATTAAGAAATGTAAGTGTTCTTGATTAGGGATTATAGAGATGACAATGGCAATACCCATGCAGCCTAACAATACATTCTGATCTTGGTATATTGATAAGAGAAGACTTGTAGGACTGAATTTACAAGCTGCATATGAGAATGCTAGTACTCTAATTTGGATTTAGTTTAAGACCTACCAAGCTGAGAACACAGAAAGGGACCAAGAAAATATTGATATGGTCCTCCTTAAAAATTGATTCATGCTTGTTAGGGGCTTTGAAAGTGAAATGTTGTGATCAGATGAACTGATACTGGTGTGGGGAAAAGACCTGTCTCTCTGGCTATAAAGCCTTCTGTTCATTTGGCTCAGGAAATTTCATAGGACCCACCTTCTTAGGTCTGCGGGTATGTTAAACACCAGGCCCTGATTTTCCTATCCTTTTTTCATCCATATCTGTTAGTTTGGTTGAGGTAATCACTGCCTCTCCCGTGCACCTCCACAAAAAAGCGTGGGGCAAATCAAGGTGAGAGATGCGCATACAGATTTTGCCTCTAAATGTTATAATTTCAATAATACCTAGACCTGAATAGTTCCTGACCTGAGATACTGTACAAGGAACTCAAACCCATGATATCCGTATTATTTTTTCTATCATGAAAACTTTATATCAGCCTACAAAACTTGACTTGATTATGTCTGTAGGCCATTATATCCACAACAGCACTGTGTTAGAAAATGGGAAATGCCCAGTGAAGGTTACATTTTACTCTTGGTAAAATATGACAACAAACAGATTTTTCAGGTCAAATAGCACTGCTTAAAAGAAAAATCACTGAGAGGATTATATGGGTATTCAACAACTAAATTCTGAGCAAAACTAAAGAGGATGTCTATTGTCAAGAGGGTCAGTGATAAAGCTGCAATATAATTAAAATTCTGGGATTTTTAAGTTTTTTTTCCAAAGGACTTGATTCTGCATTTCACTACATGGTTTTAATGCCAAGGTACTTGTCTTTAATCCAGTGGAGATCCACTGATGTTATGAAGACTTATTTCCAATATTATTAATTTCTTTTATCTCTTCCTTTTTTGTTATCTGGGAAGATTAGGAAACAAAATTATAATTAATTTATAATGACCAGTACACAAAGATATGCTTTCAATATAGTTTGTAATGTATTTTGAAAATAATCAGTTTATTAACCATTATTAAAAACTCTAATTTTTATGCAAAAAGACCATTACTTGTGAAATCCTGCCCCCTGACAGCAAAATTGTCATCTGCTTGAGCAGAGGCAAAATTTGCTGTCATTATCTTAACTTCAAGACAGTTATTTTTCACTATTCAAACAGAGGGAAAGTCTTGAGCCATAAAAGACTTACAATAAATCATTTACCAATAGGGAATACAAGTTAAGGCCACATTTTCCTTTTCGAGGAAGATAAGAAATCATGCATGCTTCAAGGACATCTGAAACTGACCTAAAATGTTGTGTTTAGACTCCACTTCAGAGAAATGCTGGGAACAGGAGGACCCAGTGTGGTCTTCTCCAGTCTGGAGTGATGCTACAGAGCTTGCACCAAGGACAACAGTGATGAGTGGACCTTTCATTGTTTCTGCATCTTTCAAACCAGTTTGAGTGCTGCAAATGCTGCATGCAGAGTAAGAGAACTTGTTTGTGAAACATTTCTAGACAAATGTTTCCATTTTAAGAAGTTCATTTGTTGGACGAATTTCAGATACATATCCAAGCTCTTAGGTATGTACCCGAAGCACCAAACTCATCTGTCACTCTGGCAAAGCAATGATGGTTTTAAGTATAATCACTTATAATCAAGTATAAACACTCTCAGTGTTAGCAGCAGAATACTGTACTTACAGACTTGACAGTGTGCTATGTTGTGCTTTGTGAGAAAAGGTAAATATTATTACCTGTGATTACACAGGGACCAGAAGAGTTCCAATGATTTGTCCATAGAAACATTATTTTTCATTAGTAATCACTAACCAATCTGTTAACGAATGAAACATATGAACTGGGCTCATCTGCTTTGAAAAGAACAAGGATTACCTCTGTAATTTGACACTTGATTTTCTTCATTTTTGTAAGAATTATCCTATTCTTTTTCAACACCAATATCACAGTCCTTCATTTTGTGAATGCAAAATCAATGTGTTCTGAAGACAACACGCCAAAAGACAGGCTCATAAAAATTTCGGACTTTTATTCAGGTGCTTAACTGCAAAGTTTAAATACGCTAAATAATTACCAGTAATCAACAGAGAGATATATGTATGGAGGCAATATTTCTCATCTGAGGTCTACTGTAAAAAAGGAGGCAGGAACTGATGCAAAACCAAAGCTGAAATGCTTCATGTTGATCTTATCAGCTTTCTGAATTTATGAGTGAAACAGGACTGGAAGAGGAGTGTCACTCCAAAAGATCTGGGCTTATTTGGTCTCAGATTAGAGGAAATAATCATTCTGTTTATGATCTGAACTGTTTTAGATCAGTAATTTATGTACGATCTGCAAAACTTCTATCTTCAATGTCTCAGCCAAACAGTTGCACTTTGAGGGGGGAGAGCAGGGACGAGAAAGAAGGGTGTTGAATATAACCGTTGTTAATGATTTAGTTTATTGCAAATAATTTTGTGTTGATGCTGGCTTT
Organism: Ammospiza nelsoni; assembly: GCF_027579445.1. Taxonomy (NCBI): domain Eukaryota; kingdom Metazoa; phylum Chordata; class Aves; order Passeriformes; family Passerellidae; genus Ammospiza; species Ammospiza nelsoni. The sequence goes on from NC_080635.1 coordinate 73,049,460, forward strand.
TCCTTATCTAGTTTTCACACATTTCCTTCATTTATATTCCTGCATCATTCTCAGCTGTTCTCTTTTTATTTATATTTTAAGAAGCTCTCCGAAGTCTGATTTTCTTAATCATGGTTGTTGTGTTTACTGAAACCATGGGGGTTAAAAGCCTTACATTTTTTCATTGTCATTTATTTGAATTCTTATTTCACTAATTTTTATGTTGTACATTTGCAGGTTGCTTCTTTAGAACCTTTTCACATTAAGATTAACATTCAGATTCTTTGTAGTATTGTCAAGTACTCCATGCCTGACACTAATTGTCAATGTTGTGGGAATGAGTGGCAGCATCATATAAAGAAATTAAGGACAGAGTTCTCCACAGAAAACAATAGTCTTACATTTAATAAAAAAGAATAAAAAAGATAGAAGGTATGCAGATGGACATCCTTGGCTGGTTAAAATAAAACTCTTGAAGACAATAGCATCAAATGAGTTTACACTTGCTGAATATATGGTTTGAGGTGTCTGTACGCTGTATACCAAGGACAGAGAGTGTTGGGATGCTAAAGGCAGAGTGATTCCCCCAGTGATGCCAAAAGGTCTTGAAGAAGAGGCCCATGGTGTGAGACTGCAGCATCTTTCCAAATGGGACTCCCAGTTCCTGTTGCTGGGGCACTGTTAATGCCATTTTTCTAGGGAAAAAAAAAAAAAAAAAAGATGGGCAAATCAGAAAAATCTATTGCCAATTTTAGACCTGTGGTCCAAGGGGGAGATTTTAAACTGATCATTCAGGCCTTAATCACAAATACAAGTTCCATGTTTACTAAGATAAGAACCACAGCAATGCATGCCATGGTTTTATTTTGAAAAGGAATGTATTTTCGTTTTCTGACTGATTAGTTTCAAGCCTAACTGTCAGAGCTACATAACACAGATTGTCATCTGTGTTCCACTATCCCTTAAAGGCTGTTGGTCATGATGAATTTTTTTCTTCTTCATCATTCTGGTTTGAGAGAAGCATCAAGTATTCTAAAGAAAAAAAGATTTACTTCAAAGGATGCTAACTGCTACAAAGCATGGAAATACCATGTAACTCGGGAATCTAAATTCTCCTAAAAATAATTTGCAAATGTTAACCCTAATCATCAGACTGATGATGATAGCCTGATGATAGCTATCATATCCCAATGTTGTGATCGAGCTAATCAAAATATTTCTCCTGAACAAAAAATAAAAATAGCGACTGTACTTATTAAAGTAGGTTTATGAGTTGTCAGCTATTTTGACCATGTGATAATGAACAATAAAACTGGGGAATAAACCATAACCTATTAGATGGCCAAGTCTTCATGTTAATGAGTAGCTTTAGAAGACTACTTCTTAATGATGTATTTAAGTTCTAGAATAAACAGTTTTATTCCTTTTAATCACCATGCAATGCATGGCATTGATTGTCAGTATAAAGATATGTCAGGCCTCAGGCCATCCTTGTATATCTATTGCCATGAATTCTGCTGAAAACATCAGTCATGAAACATTAACTTCCTAAAACAAAAATCAAACTTCACAGGCATCACAGCAGATGTGTGAACAAAGGAAATCAACAGCTGGATTTGTTAAGGTAAACCCATATGAATACATACAGAGCAGTGACTCATTCTCTTTTTTCTTTTATTTTCTTATCACTCACCATCCTATCCTCAAAATTTCATTCTTCTTCTCCATGTTTCTTTTGGTTGTTAATCTTAGCAATTCTACATGCTCCAAACTTTTTCAGGTAAAAGGAGAAAAGCTATATTTTACTGAAGGAAGTTCTATAATTTCTGACTACCATAAAATGAGAGGTGCTATAAATGAGTCATACCCAAAGGAGGAGGCAGAGAAACCCCCTCCTCTCTTTGCTCGAGCCTCCAGAGAGACTGTTGGGTACACACAGTGAATTTCTCATACCTGAAAGGTCCTTCTTTCTCAGATTATCCCCTGCAAGTTACAGGATTTCCCTTCAGATCCACAGGGAAAGTGAAATCACCATTCTTTTCTAGAGGCACTCCCGTGCTCAGACAGAAGAAAAGTTGTCCCCAGTTTTCCAGGTTTCAGACACTAACACTTGTGTTGGTATGCAGTGTATGTATGTTTGTAGTCTGTCTAAACCTTGGCCTGGATTAAGCAGGTAAGGGGCAGATTGATGACTATTCTGCTACCATATTGATTTCAGCTGAAGTTTGTTGAGCTTGCTGCACTTCAGTATCTGTCAGAAGAGTGCCTTTCAGATAAAACCTTCAGTTATCTCATTCCAGGAGCAGTATGATAATAATAAATCTTAGACATTCTTCAGTTTGTATATGTGTCAGCTTTATACCTAATGGCTTGGATGTTCACCTGAAGTTTACCAGTATTAAAATTGCTTTGGGAGTGCTGTGCTGCCTGGGGGTGTTAAGGGATTCCCAGCACAACTGTTATCAATGCTGGAAGGGAGACTATTCCTGCCAGTTTTGGTGACAAGCCTCTTATAAAAAAGACAAATATTTTATAGAAAAAAAGCAGATGTCATGGATATTTTGACATGTCTAATAAACATTCACTTTAATTTTATTCTAGCACTGAACAGAAATTCCTGTTTTGTTCAATGAGCCTGGAAGAAAAGACACATGGGCAGTATGGAAACAAGGGCTCAAGGGAGCAACATTTGGACACCTGGAGGGGAATACTTGTCTTATTTATTTGCAGGTCAAAATGTGTGCCTTTAGCACAGAATTTGAAAGTATTGATGTCAATTTAGTGCAGATTTCATCTCTCTGTTTTGTAAGAGGGTCACATTTACAAACAAATAAAGAAAAAAAGTCAATTTAAGGTCAGTTCTGATGGACAAATAGAACAGATGACAGTCAGAAGTAGCTAGAATGATTCAATGTCCCAAATCTATATAGCTTGTAGTTTTCTATACTGTCATGTTTTCATTCCACTCACTTGACTTTTCTCACATTGCTATGGAGCACGTTTGAGTTGAAAGACTCCAAAAGAAAATAAATCTGGAACAATTTTAAGGAGGTAATGATAACAATGTAGTCTGAATTTGGGGTTTTTCTCCTTTCATTTTATGTATGCAGAAGGATTACCAAAGTGAAATCAGATATGCAGCAGTTTAGAGAATTATACATTCAAGAAGAGAAGAATCTTCAAATTAGCATCTCTCTATAGACTTCTGCAGTTGCATCACAAAAACAATAACAGCATCCTCTAACTCCATTTGCTGGCACTACACTTCTGTTTTATAGCCTTTCCAATGGTAGATGTGTGTCCAGTCAGTGTGTCTCATGTTATTGGAATATTATAGTCACTATTTATTTTAAATCTTTTCAGTGGAATTGGATCAAGAAACAACACAACTGAGGCAAGAAAGCTTTTGCAGGAATGTACTGTAATGTATTAATGCTTGTCCTAAAGAGACACAACCTGACCTTTGACATTTAGCCAGTGTGTGGAGCAAACCCAGGAGATTTCAGGGGATGGAGAGGGCAGCATAACAAACTTGTACATGGTAGGTTGCTAAATTTAACTATGCCACAAAAAAGATAAGGACAATTGACTTTTAAAGAGACTATGATATCTTTGTAAAGGAGGATCAGGACAAAGAACATTTAATTTGAACAAAAATAAATGTGGGACCTGATGTGGTGTCCTCACAAGTGCTGGGGAAGTTGACCAATGTAATTGTGAGGGCACTCTTGCTGATTTTCAGAAGATCAGACAACCAGGAGAGATCCACAGGGATCAGGAGAAAGCAAATATCACTCCTGCCTTTGTGAATGTCAACATGGAGGGTCTAGAAAACTACAGGCTGGTCATCATCACACCTGAGAAGCTGGTGAAGCAGTTAATCCTGAAAACAATTTTCAAACTCATGAGGGACAAATTGTTGGGAGCAATCAGACTGTATTTATAAAAGGAAAATTATGTTTGATCCACGTGATAGCTTTCTAAAATGAAATTGCTAGCTCAGTGGATGAGGGGAGTTCAGTGGTTTTGTTTATTTTGATCTTACTTTGAATACCATCTCGCATGATATTCTCATCTGTGAACTCATGGTTAGTAAATGGACAGTGAGATGGACTGAAAATTGACTTAACTTCAAGGCCTGAAGCGCTGTGGTCAGCAGTACAGGATCCCACTGGAGGATGGTCACTCTTGGTCTTCTTAGGGGTTGATAATGTGGCCAGGGCTGTGTAAAGTTTTCATTCATGTCCTGGATGGAGGCACACAGTGCAATCCCAGCAAGTCTGCAGATTATGCAAATATGAGAGGCATGGCTGGTAGGGCAGGTGAGTGTGCTGCTGTTCGCAGAGACCTCCACAGGCAGGAGAAATGCATCAATATTCCTCATGAGAATGAAGGGAAATACCAAGTGCTGCAGCTAGGGAGGGAAGACTCACCACACCCACAAAGTCTGGCACTAGACTGGAAATCAGCTGTGCAGAGAAGGACCTGGGGTGTCCTGCTGGAACCACAAGACGACCATGAGTCAGAAATGTGTCTCAGCCTTAGGGAAGACCAGAATCCTCCAGGGCGGCAGAGAGGAGAGCCCTGCCAGCAGACCAAGGAGGGTGATCCTTCCCCTCCAATGAGCCCTGGCAAGAGCTATCTGAAGTCACAGGTGCAGTTCTGGGCACCACAGTACAAAAGAAATAGGCACACTGGAGTGAGTCTACCCGAGGGCCAGGAAGATGATTAAGGGAGTAGAGCATCTGATCTGCAAGGACAGGCTGAAAAATCTGTGGCTATTCAGTCTGGAGAAAAAAAGGCTCAGGGGAGTTCTCAGCAATGCATAAATCTGATCAGGGGTATGAAAAATACAACCAGTCTCAGAGGTGCCCAATTAAATAACCAGAGGCAATGGGCACAAATTTAAATGCAATGTGACTGAAATAAACCACTTTCTTTCTTGGGAGGTCAGATACTGGAACTGTTTGCCCAGAAAGGTTGAATCTCCACCTCTGGTAATGTTCAAAACCTGACTGGACATTGTCCTAAGTAACCTGCCCTGATTTAACTTGCTGGTAGTCCAAAGGCTTTGGACTATTTGATCTGCTGAGGAACCTTCCAGCATTAGTTGTTCTGGGATTTTGTGATGCAATATCTTTATACATGGCAGCTTTTTTTAATTTCAACTGCAAGTGATACTGGATTCATTAACTAAATGGAAGATTAAATAATTATCTACTCAATGGCTCAAGAAGTTCCCACAGAATAAAAATATTCTACATGATATTTCAAATTCAGAAACTCTAAATAGCTGGTAATTTTTTTTTAATTGTGATTTTAATTGTCTTAGATGCTTATGAAAAGTTGTCTTTGTTGATCTAAATCTGATGATTATGTTATAGTGAGTAGTACTTCTGAATATATTTATGCATCAGATTTTTGTATCATGTACACAACTGAGGAAAATTGCTATTTGCCTCTATGAGAATTTAGTTACTTTATCAAAAATATTGTTGCTCTTCTGTTTGTTTGCATGGTTTTCCTTTTTACTTCTAAATTTAACCTTGTTTACAGATACTATTCTGTAAAGTGGTCTCTAATCACTGCAGAATTAAGTAGTCACTAAGCATCTCTTGAAATTCTAAAAATAACCGAAAAGCCACAGGAATGTGAAAAGTGATAAACTTGATTGCACAGTTGAAGCTGTGAGAGAAAAATATGGATATTTGATATGGAACTTGCCTTTTTCTCCTCTTCTATTCACATTGTATTAATAATTAATATTTTTGTGAAGTTTCTATACAAACAGAATATGGAGTCTCCTCAGGAACTTTGACTTCACAAGTGTCTTTGAAGGACCAAGCTGACTCAGTTAAACTGTCCCTATATATTAGTGCTGTTTGAGTTCTATATACAACTCTTTAAAGAGAACCATTGAAAAGTTTCTCACTTCAAAATGTGGCTACAGTTTTTATACTGAAGAGATCCAAACAACAGCAGATTTTGTGGTGTTTAGAATTATCTAGGCAGTATAAAGCAAACTAAAATAGTAGCAACATTTGGAGTGTGGTTGAAACCTTTGTCCTTCATTTTAAGGGAAAAAAATTTACAAAATACTCAAATTAATGACAGTCTTGTTGTGGGCGATATCATAGATATCACCCACGTCTCAGATTCATCACTCTTCAAAGTTTATGAAGGCTGTCAGCTGGAGAGTCAAATCTCGGGCCCAGTTCTCTTCATCTAGTGGAAGAGACACAAGTTTTCTGACATGCCCAGGGTTAGCCAGAATATTTGTATAGTGTTGTGGGTTTTTTTTCCTTTTCTGTGCTCTCTGTAGCAAACTCAGTTTTTTTCCCTGCTCTCTAAGTCAGGCACTGCTGGTTTGTGGAGTTCTGCAGGCTGTCCTGCACTGTCCATGGCAAATTTCTGCTGTACTGCTGTGATGGATCTGTCTGCCTTAAATTTGTCCTAGCACAAATGTGCACTCTTTACTGTCTAGTGTCTCCCATGGCAGAATAGAAGCTTGAATTCTTCCACAATAGGCAGGTGGAAAATGGGGTTGAGTTTAGACTAAATTTTCATCTTCTATATTGAAGGACAAACATTCAGTATTAGTATTCTGAGCAGCTCATTTTCCTTTCCATGCTAAATGATTAAAAACTGAAAAAAGGGGAAGATTATCTCCTCAGCATCGATGCTGAGGCATTTTTCCATTACTGTTATTAGTTTTGTAATGTTTTCATCACTGCTGATCCCAAGGTTTCAACTTAAAGATCTTTAGCATGCTACACAAATAACTTAAGGGATTAACCAAGAATTTGTAATTGATTCTCTCTTTTTGGGAATACAATGCAGAAGAAAACTCCTAACTAAACAGCAAAATTTTAGCATGCAAAGCTTTACAGCAAGCCCTGAATCCATACTTTGTGGGGACATTTAGATTTTGAATGATTTTGGTATGGAGAATATTTTTTCTTTTACTCTCTTTGCACAGTGCTTAACAAAATATGGAAAGGCTACTACATGAATAATAAATAACAACAAAAAAGTGACTATTAGAAGGCTAATGTGTTATCAGTGACGGAATCTTTGTTTGTTTCTTTTAATACTTTAATTCAAATCTGATTTGAGTATTTGTGGGAAGGGGGAGTTTGTTGTTGGGTTTGTTTGGTTTGATGGGATTTTTTCTTTTTTTTTTTTTTTTCTGTTTGCTCATAATTGTGGAATTATTTTGCCTTTAATTTTTTTTTGTTTAGTTTGGTTTATAGGTTGATTTATATGTGTAGGGGGTCGGGGTTTTTTTGTTTGTTGGTTAGGTTTTCTTTTTTTGGGATTCTTGGTGGGGTTTTTTTTTGTGTTTTTTTTTTTTTTTTTTTGGTTTTTTGGGTGTTTTTGGGAATTTTTTTTTTTTTTTTTTTTTTTTTTAATCTGGGATAATTGTCTACTTTCTCACCTGGAAAAGAATAGGAAAAGATAGCAATATGGAGAAATCACCTGAATTTTGTATTTAAGGAAGAAAATTATTCTTGCAAGATGGAATTACAGGTTGTACATTTTGTGTCTTGAAACAATAGTCTGTTTTTTTCCCAGATAATCTAAGAAAAGATATAATATACTTTACATCTAAAGATGTAAGGATCTTACTAATGATGCAACTTTAAGTTGCATGGGAAGGAAATTATACTAACTTAACAGAAAGAGTTGAGGAGTATTAGATCAATGACAGGAAAACAGAGAACTAAAATCCTTGGTTAACATCTTGACAGTGAGGCAATTAATCAAACAAGATAGGCAAAGATATGTGACAGTGCCCTTTTCAAACAAGATTGCAAATGCAAATACCATGTATAATGGTGACAAAAGGTAATTAAGGGTGGCTTTCTGTACACTGCTAGTAAATTTTGGTCGAAGTGGTTTATGTCTCCCTCCTCAGTTAGTTTTATTATTAAAAATTCTTGTTTTTTAAAAATAAAAATGGAATCTAAATATTTATATACTCTAAAAGGGAGGACAGCTCTTAAAATAAAGCTTTATTTTACAAAACTATTCAGAACTGGACTCATTATCTGGCCCCGAGGCCACATGAATAATCCCACAACCTCTTTTCCTCCAAAACACAGTGACTGCATCCAAACTGCCTACTGAGACAGGTCCCTGGTTGTGTTTACTTCTGAGCTACAGCCAGGCACTCTTAGAGAAATAGTTTTGGCTGAAAAAAAATGTAACTAGCTGAATAATTTAGCAACACACATAATCAGGCTCCTGCATGCAAGGCTGAAACCCAGCATTTTTAGTTTTCTAACTCTTGTAAACCGAAGAGCTTGATCTGGCTAGGAAGGAGTTAACTTTATTTATGTCATCCTGTATGGCGCTGTCTTGAGTGCATGACTGAAACAATGTCAATAGCACACTTTGTTTTGGCCATTCTGCAACAGGGCTTGTGCAGAGTAATGGGTTTTGTTTTTTCCCTAGAGAATAGGCTGTGAGGGAACACAGATGGGACAGCTGACCCAAACTGACCCAACAGGATATTCTATATCATATAATATGTTCATCAATAGAAGCTGAAGAAAGGATAAAAAAAAGGGAACTTTTGGGGTTGCTGTGCTTGTCCTCCTTGTGAATCATTCTGGGTGTTGAGGCCCTGCTTTCCAGCAAATGGCAGACACCTGCTTGCACATGGGAAGAAGTCACTGAACTACTTATCTTGCTTTGCTTAAAAGCTCATCTGTGAGCTTATTAAACTGTCACTTATTAAACTTTCACTTATTAAATAGTCTATCTTCACCCAGCAGTTTCCTGACATTTGCTCTTCCCATTCTCTTCCCTATGGACATTTGTGAGAAGTGGGAGACCAAGTGAAGGCTTTGCTGGTCAATCTACCACTAATATTCTCAAGAATAGGTCTAGTCTGCTTTCCTGATGCCTTTCCCTCAGATGCCCTCTCCCTTAAGACAGCAAAATTGTCATGCCTTTTTCTTACTTCTAGAAAACAGAGAGAAACATAAACAAAACTGTATGACTTGGAGAACCCAGTCACAGGACTTGGTCATTCAGTTACTAAGGGAATTACAGTGATATGATTGCCACCATGATGATTGGATGAGAAGAGAATATTATGGAAGGGAGATATCCAGCAGAGGAATGAGGCATCTGGAGAGATGATATAGATGGAGATCCCTCTTCTTTTCTGTCTCTGAAGGTTGCTGTAATCCCAGTTTTGGTCTATTCATTGCTTGAATATAGCTCCCAAAGCCAAATGTCAGAAAAATGTCAGAATATGATCAGATTCAAAAAGTCCAAACCCACAGAATAATTCAAATATGAGAATAAAATCAATGTAATTATGAATAACAAGCATGAAAGGAACTGTATAATCTCCAGTGTGTGTGTATGTGTGTGTGTGTGTGTGTGTGGGAATGCCCAAACCCCACATGAGTCAATTTCAGAGCTTGTCTTAACTCATGAATGACCCTCTAATCGATAAATATTGTATCTTGAGCATTTTGTTAATTTTTTTACTCTCTTTCCAATAGTGTTTTGGGTGAATCCTGAAAAGAGATATTCATGTGCTAATTTGAATTTATCACTATATAAGAATCCACTGAGTTTCAGAGTAGTGTTAAACCAGCCTTATGATCTCCTACCAATTGACTTTGCGCAAACTCTTATGAATGACACCAAATCCAGCTGTTCTGAGCACAGATGTGCAGATTTTAAGAAGGACCTCATTGGAAATGCAGAGATGTCAATTGAAGCTTTTTGGTTGTGCACAGGAAGGCTGTATTGAGACATCTATACCAGGAGACTTACTGGAGTATCTATGCATATTATAAAAAACAGGACATAACTGTTGGGAAAGGAAAATGGTAATAGTCTTTTAAAATGTGAATTTTCATTACAAGCTATATGTGAATTGGAAATGTATTTCAGGATTTTTAGGGGCAGAAAATCTGTTAAGCTGAAAGATATTTATTTAAACTTATTTCCTTCTAACTGACTTTGTGGCCTCTGTAATGTTGCTAAATAAGAAAGTTCACAAAGTTGGCACCTGCAGCAAAGTTGCAAATAGAAGTGATACTTCAGAATTCAATTTACTTTGTATTAACTTGAGATCTGATACTCATCATCTGCTTTAACTGCTTGTTTTATCTAAACTGCTGGAGTCACATGAACGGGAAAGAAAATTAAGAGATTTCAAATTTGTTGCTCTAAGCAAAATTGCTTCCTTATCTAATCTAATAAGAGGCCAGATGAGTTTCCCTGTTTTAATAATCACTGTGTTCTGAACTTCCGTTCCATTAAAAAAATTAACATAAGTTGTCTGGAGAATTTATCTTACTATAATCAAGAAAGTTTTCTTCAATACCCCCCCAAAATATAAACTTGGCAGTAGGCTGACAAATTCTTGTTACAGATCTTAGCATAGTAGAGTTATAATGATTCATTTAGGATTTTGGAATAAGAAAATGTACCAGAAGGATGTAGACATCACAATGTCAGTAGCTGATGTGAACTTGGTGTGATTAGACTAGGAAAAGACAAAACTATATAAAGGCAGAGGTCTTTTAAAAAAGTCTGTAAGGAGTATTGTTGATTTAGAAGGCGATATTTGGCTACTAAGTAGGAATATTATGAAGTACTGAGACATAAATAAAGGTGTTTAAAGTTTTGGTGCTTCATGTTATGAACTCACATTTACCAGTTGGAGTCCAAAACAACCCTATTAGACTTTGGTGCTTATTCTGGAGACCATGAGATTTAAAAGTTGTTTGTTGCTTCTGCTGAGATTTAATCAGCTGCAGTTTTTAGCATTAACAGCAGTCTATCACTCACAGAAGAGAGCTCATAAGTAAGATGATTAAGGGTAGAGAGGTCACATCCTTAGAAGAAAGGAAATAATGTGTCTCATAAACTTTGGAGCTGATTATTTTGATGGTACTGTATTTCTTTTGGCTTGGGCGTGTGACTGAGAATGATAGAGAAACTACATGAAAAATTAAAAGACAGGTCATGACTTTATTTTTCCTGCATATAAATTTACTTAAATCATCACCAAGCATAAGGGGTGTTCTCTGTCAATGTAGGATTCCCTGTTATGGGAAGGTGCTAAATTCTGTAGGCCTATTTCAGCAGTTTTTTTGATCAAGCAATTATGACATTTGCCTTGTGCTTCTAATACTGCTGTATGGACACCCTGCTGCAGGGAATACCAGTGAAGCTGCGAATGCAGAAATATCTCCTTTTAGCAATGTGTGTCTGTAAAGAAGGTGGAGAACCAGCTTTATTCCTAAACAACCTCTCTGAAAGGAAATTTCTCTTTTGACTTCTGGTGCTTTAGTCAATGCCTTAGAGTGTATGTTATCTTCACTTCAGCCTGATCAACCATGTATTGAATGGGCGCTACTTTAGCAATTTCTCAGCTGCCCTCAAAATCCAAGTGAATTCAAAGTATTTTTCCTGTTACATTAGCAACTGTAGCGGTCAGTAACTCAGCGACTGTCCTGCTTTAGTGTCCCTCTCAGCAGCCACTTGGGAAGAGCATACAATTCCTTCTTCCTTACCTAAGTATGATTTTAGACTGGAAGCCTTCAGAGTCATGAGATGTTCCTTATTGACTGCTAAGTTCCTTTATGCCTTTCAGTATTACTGCTGAGCGATTTATCAATATTTAATAAAATTTAATACAACTTTTTTTTTTCATTATGCCAGTAATTTCTAACAATGGAAATTACATTTTTTAAAGATTTCTTCTACAACTCTTATGTTGAATATCTCTTCTCTCTTTGTCCTAAGAGTCGTGCAACATAGTTTAGTCCCAGACAGTGATCAGCAGAGTGATTCTTGTAATGACAGTTTTGGCTGTGATTCCTGGCCACACGAAGGCTAGATTATACATCTGTGGCACTTTAAAGGGATCTGAAAATGAGAATAGAGAGAAGTTGTGTCCACTAAATGGACTATTATATTACCATGAAATGTAAAATGGCTTCTGTGAAACTAAGAAATAGGCCTCTGTTGATTTTTAGGGATGAATAATACTTCATAATTGTAACATAATGTATTATTTTATGAAAGCATATACTGCATTTATGGTATGAAAAATCAAAAGGTTCAAAACTCATTAATCAATTTTAGCATATTAAGACCCAGATATATAATCACAGAATCATTTATGTTGGAAAAGACCTCTGAGATTATTGAGTCCAGCCTCTGAAAGATCACTACCTCATCAATAAACTGTGTCATGTTTGTGTTGTGAGTGCCATGGAGAGTCATTTCCTTAATACCTCCAGGGATGGTGACTCCACAGCCTCCCTGGGAGGTCCATTCCAAGATTTAACAACCCTTCTGTGATGAAATTTCTCCTGATGTCCATCCTGAATCTCCCCTGGTGCAGGGTGAGGCCATTTCTTCTTGTACTGTCACTAGTTGCCTAGGAGAACAGGCCAGGTTCCACCAAATCCTAGAATATGCTAAATATATATGGACACGTTGTATATCTATCTTATAACCTATGGAAATACAACATGGATTTTAATATGTAAACAAACACAGATATATATTTATACAGTTTCACACACATATAGCCTTTCCAAACCTTTTGTAATTTACCTACTAATGACATTTTCAAGCTAAACCACAAACAATTTCACGGTCTCAAAATTCAGTCATGAAAAATATAGAAGGCTGCATCATGCAGTTGTTTGTCTCCAGAATAATATCTTTAAAGTCATTACCAACTATTATAAGACTTGAGAGAAAACTGCAATAATTAGCAGCATTGATTCATAAGGAGCATGGAATCTACTCACCAGAGTCTTTTGAATGTAGAGCAATCATTTAAAGATGCATCTTGATATACTTTAAAGGAAAATTCCTTCATGAATTGAAGCTGTTCAGTAACTATCTGGAATAGATCCAATTTGCTTTGAAAGCTAAATAAATGCATCAGAATTCAGAAGTGACCGCAACGTAATGTGGATGTTTGCTGAAGAAACTTTCAGGTAAGAAAAAGAGTTAAACACCATTCAGGTTCAAGTGTTAAAAATGAGGCAAAATGTAAAGGATACAAGCACCCTGAACCTGTGCTATCTTTCACTCCTCCTAAGGCAATATTCAGGATAAGAAAATGGGTTTATTTTATTGTCGTGTGGTTTTTGGTTCTTTACTTTCTCCTAGAAGGCTTAATGCTTAAATTCTACTCTTTATATGTTCAAATCCCAGCTCACTAATGCAGATTTTTGGATCCAACATTCAAGTACATGGTTTTCTATTGCATTTTGATCGTGTTGTAGTTTAGATGCAAAATATCACTAGGGAAATGTTCAAACTTTCAGGCTACTGACTCACAAAATAAACATTGTCCAAAGCCAACTCCTGTAGGGATCCACACTGTATATATGTCTATATATGCCAATAAATTTTCCACTAATGGACTTTTATCCTGATCAGACAGAGAAGAGAACAGCATGAGACTGTTGGTACTTTTTGTGTTTGCATGAATATTGAATATTGTTTGTGCTTCTGTCTGTGTTGATCTGTGTGGCTGGCCATGTGTATACTTATATGTGTGTTGTTTACTTCTGTCTCTGTGTCTACTGGGAGCACATGTTGAGCCTTGTTAGGCTGAATGTGGGGAGATGAGGCTCTTGGGCTCACATTTCTTGGGCTGCAAAATTCAGCCACCCCTACAAAACCACAGGATAATTCAGCATGGAAAGGAGAGGAGTTGTTCTCTAGCCCAGCTTCTTGCTCAAAGTAAGTTCTGCTATGGGATCAGACTAACTCATTCAGGACTTTCTGAAACCTTCATTATGTCTCTGGGCAATTTGCTCCAAAAGTTGACTACCATTGTGGTGAATAATTTTTTACCTATAGCAAGTCAGAGCTGTGAGCTGTAGGGGCCTGAATATATGTATTGTTATAAAGGAGTCCTTGTGAATATATATATGTAGTGAGAGTCCTATGTATTAGATAGGTGGGTCCTGTTGCTCTGGATGAGCTACAGCTGTGGGATCCTTGGTTGGGTAGCAGCTGTAGCTCATGAAGGGCTCTGGGATAAAAGGGGGTTGGGTCGAGAGCCCAGGAGGAGCCCCTGTGGAAACCATGAGGAACTGTGCTGCAGAAAGGAGCTGCATAATAGGACCAGCAAGAAGGTATGGACTTTAAGATGGGACTCCAGAAATATGAAATACAATAAGATAACAACAACAATTGGTGACCGCGACGTGATAAAGAACATGCAGCCAAGGAGAAGGTATGGACTTTAAGATGGGACTCCAGAAATATGAAATACAATAAGATAACAACAACAATTGGTGACCGCGACGTGATAAAGAACATGCAGCCAAGGAGAAGGTATGGAATCCCCCGGACAGCCGAGAGCTGTGGCAGCCTGAGAGCTGGGACAGATATGGATATTGTAACTGTGTAATGGAGAAATTGTTAAAAGAAAAGGGGGGAAATGTAGGGGCCTGAATATATGTATTAGGTATGGAATCCCCCGGACAGCCGAGAGCTGTGGCAGCCTGGGAGCTGGGACAGATATGGATATTGTAACTGTGTAATTGAGAAATTGTTAAAAGAAAAGGGGGGAAATGTAGGGGCCTGAATATATGTATTGTTATAAAGGAGTCCTTGTGAATATATATATGTAGTGAGAGTCCTATGTATTAGATAGGTGGGTCCTGTTGCTCTGGATGAGCTACAGCTGTGGGATCCTTGGTTGGGTAGCAGCTGTAGCTCATGAAGGGCTCTGGGATAAAAGGGGGTTGGGTCGAGAGCCCAGGAGGAGCCCCTATGGAAGCCATGAGGAACTGTGCTGCAGAGAGGAGCTGCATAATAGGACCAGCAAGAAGGTATGGACTTTAAGATGGGACTCCAGAAATATGAAATACAATAAGATAACAACAACAAGAAGGTATGGAATCCCCCGGACAGCCGAGAGCTGTGGCAGCCGGAGAGCTGGGACAGTGGAAGATAGGACAGCTGAGAGCTGTGGCAGCCTGAGAGCTGGGACAGATATGGATATTGTAACTGTGTAATGGAGAAATTGTTAAAAGAAAAGGGGGGAAATGTAGGGGCCTGAATATATGTATTAGGTATGGAATCCCCCGGACAGCCGAGAGCTGTGGCAGCCGGAGAGCTGGGACAGTGGAAGATAGGACAGCTGAGAGCTGTGGCAGCCTGAGAGCTGGGACAGATATGGATATTGTAACTGTGTAATGGAGAAATTGTTAAAAGAAAAGGGGGGAAATGTAGGGGCCTGAATATATGTATTAGGTATGGAATCCCCCGGACAGCCGAGAGCTGTGGCAGCCTGGGAGCTGGGACAGATATGGATATTGTAACTGTGTAATTGAGAAATTGTTAAAAGAAAAGGGGGGAAATGTAGGGGCCTGAATATATGTATTGTTATAAAGGAGTCCTTGTGAATATATATATGTAGTGAGAGTCCTATGTATTAGATAGGTGGGTCCTGTTGCTCTGGATGAGCTACAGCTGTGGGATCCTTGGTTGGGTAGCAGCTGTAGCTCATGAAGGGCTCTGGGATAAAAGGGGGTTGGGTCGAGAGCCCAGGAGGAGCCCCTGTGGAAACCATGAGGAACTGTGCTGCAGAAAGGAGCTGCATAATAGGACCAGCAAGAAGGTATGGACTTTAAGATGGGACTCCAGAAATATGAAATACAATAAGATAACAACAACAGTGAGCTTCTTTTCTCTCTGTGCTGCTCATTTTCTTCACATGAGCTGCCATGGGACTGTGTTTTGGAATTGTGTTGGAAAGTGTTGATAACCCAGGGATGTTCAACTAGTGCTGAACGGTGCTCACACAGGGTCAAGGACTTCTCTGCCTCACACTGCCTGGCCAGTGAGGAGGCTGGGGTCGCACAAGAAGCTGGGAGGGTCACAGCTGGCAAAGCTGACCCCAACTGACCCAAGAGATATTCTTCCATCATTCTCAGCAATAAAAGCACTGTGAACGAGTGAGGAAGGAGGCATTTGGGAGTTTTGCATATGCTGTCTGTCTTCCCAAGTACGCTTTACACACGATGAAGCCCTGCTTTCCCAGAGATAGCTAAACACCTAACAATGGGAAGTGATGAATGAATTCCTTATTTTGCCTTGTTTGCATGTGCTAATTTATGCTTTAATTTTTCAATTGTCTTTATCTCAACCCATGAGTTTTACTACCTTTACACCTCTGATTCTCTCCCACAGCCCACTTGGGAGGAGTGAGCAAACTGCCAGGCAGGGTTAAGTCACAACACTCTCCCATACAAAATTGACTGTTCTTCATAGAAGATGCCCTTTTAAGTTTTATTCCAATGTTAGAATAGCTTGAAGTACTTACCAACAGCTGATCCCTCTGACACATCTCCTGGCCTGCCCCTTGGACATGCTAAGAATAACTTTGTAGTAATTGATAGTCTGCCACACCGGCAGAGTTTAATATATGGCTTGAGGTTTACTAGATTAAGCCATTACATCCTGCAATTCAGGATTGCCCTGGACATTCAGAACTCTTTCATACATATGGAATATCAGCTAAATAGCATCTTCTCTCCTGCTTTAATGATTACATAGACATTCACTACACTGGCAGGTTCAATACAATTTTCAGAGAGAGTCCTGGACAAGTCACACCTATTATTTTGCAGTAATTCACTTTAGTAAGCAAAAATAATAGAGGCCATTAATACTGTTTGAAAATAAACTCTCCATCAGCGGTTCCTGAAATTCATGGTCTAAAGAAATTATGTGATGAATGATGCACTATTACTAGAAATTGTTATTTCAGGTTTCCAAGCTAGCAGACAACATATCTGTATTAAAAAAAAAAAACAACCAAAACCCCAAAAACCTGAAGTTAATATCCAAGCTATTTTTTCTTTCAGTGCTTTCTTTCAGTGACCCAAATACTTACTTCAATGTTGATCTCATTATATGTATCTATCTATATCTATATGACTCTGTCTGTTCTTCAATATCTACAAATGGAATTTTAAAAATACATATATCATGTGAAAAGGTCAGATTTTTCTCAATCCTTACTGCAGGGAGATTTCCTTAGTGTTTGACTTGTCTGTCAGCTCCCAGGAAAGGCAAGACCCTCGTGCTTGTTCAGTCTGACAGCATTCCATTGTAGGGATCCTTCACTGGGCAGTCCTACTGTTTTGGAGGGCAATTTGAATTTTTCAGGCACCCCAACAGCATAAGGGGGACCCTTCAGTGGGTCCCACCACATTGAACTTCCAGAGGGCAGACTTTGGTCTCTTTAGGAGACAGTGGAGGGAGTCCCTTGGGAGGCAGTGCTGAAGGACAAAGGATCCAGGAAGGCTGGAGGTGTTTACAGAAGGAAATCTTAGAGGTACAGGAACAGGCTGTGCCCACAGGCCAAGAGATGAGCTGACAGGGAATAAGACCAGGCTGGTTGAACAGAGGGCTTTGGCTGGAACTCAGGGAAAAAACGAGAGTTTGTGATCTTTGAAAGAAAGCACAGAAACTCAGGACTACAGGGATATAATGAGATTATGGGAGGAGACAGTTAGAAGGGCCAAAGCCCAGCAAGACTTTAATCTGGCTAGTGCTCTAAAAGATAATAAAATATATTTCTTTAAATACATTTGCAAGAAAAAGAAGGCCAAGGAAAATCCCCATCCTATATTGGATGTGGAGGGAAATGTAGTGACCAAGGCTGAGGAAAAGACTGAGGTACTTAATTTCATCTTTGCCTCAGTATTTAATAGTAGGACTGTTTGCTGTGGTTATTTGGCAAAATTTCTTTACTGAGAAGGTTGTCAGGCATTGGAACTACCTTCCCAGGGAAATGGTTGAATCATCATCCCTGGAAGAGTATAAAAGATGTGTAGATGTGCTGCTTAGGGACATGGTTTTGTGGTGGACTTGGTGGTGCTGTGTTATTCTCAGACTCGATCTTAAATGTCTTTTCCAACCTAAACAAATCTATGACTACATGATGAATTTTTGTGATTTACAAAAATAATGTGATTTACAAAAATGTAGGCCTACATTTTAAAGGATTTCAGAGCCTTTTTCAAGGAAGAGCAGAAGAAACACAAAAACAAGTGCTTGAAAGTTTGATATTGCAAGGTTATTTTGGCATTCTCTCCCTGTACTTTATTTTGTGAGCTTTTTGATCATTGTCTGAGTGTGAAGCCTTTGTTTTCCTGAAAAAAATTGTCACATAAATATAGGTATTACAGATGAAATAAGCTTATTAGATCATTTCATCCCCCTTGCTGGTGTATTGGGTCTGGCTGAGATAGAGTTTATTTCCCCACAGCAGCCTTCAAGTGCTGTGCTTTGCATTGTTAGCTGGAAAGGTGTTTGTAACACACCCGTGTTTTTTGGTTGCTGATGAGCAGAGCTGGCACAGCATCAGTTCTGTCTCTCAACTAGAGAGCTGGGAGTGGACAAGATTCTGGTAAGGGGACAAAACCAGCCCAGCTGACCTAAACTTAGCAGAGGACTATTCCATATCACGTGATGTCAGACCAGATATAAAAACTAAGAAAAGGAGGAGGAAGTGAGGCATTTCTTATGTGTTTGCCTTCTGGAGCAACGACTGTACATGTTGAAGCCCTGCTACCTGAGAAGTGGCTGAACATCTCGCTGACTGAAAGTAAAAAATAAATCTTTTTTCATTCTCTTTGCTCATGCACATACAAACTTTCTCTTTTTCTTTAGTAAACTGCCTTATCTCAGCCTAAAAGTTGTTTTCCATCTTATTTTCTCTCCCCTATCTACCTGGGAAGCAGAATTGTGGAGTGGCTAGGTGGAAATCTGGTGTCCACCGAGGTCAACCCACTACAGTCTTTATAAAAGGCCATAGTGGGTTGACCCTGACTGGATGTCAGGCAACCACAAAACTCTTCTCTCAATCTACTCCTCAGCTGGACAGGGCAGAGAAAATATAACAGTGGGTTCATGAGTTGAGATAAGGACAGAGAGATCACTCAGCAAATCACAGGAAAAACAGACTCAAATTAAAGATATTAATTGAATTCATTAACAGAATCAGAGCAGGATAATGAGAAGTAAAATAAGACCTTAAAAACACTTTCCCCTCACCCTTCCCTCCTTCTCAGCTCTGTCTCCTCCCCCAGCACCTCAGGGAGACAGGGAATGGGGGCTACCAGTTTGTCACACATTGCCACAGAGCAGGGAGAGCAGTCCTTCCCCTGCTCCAGCACAGGGTCCTTCCAGGGCAAGACAGTTTTCCATGAATTTCTCTAATGTGATTTCATCCCTCAGGCAACAGTTCTCCACAAATATCTCCATTGTGGGTCACTCTTCCACAGTGTGCAGTCCTTCAAGAACAGGCTGCTCCAGTGTAGGTCCCCAGACAGCATCACAAGTCTAAAAACGCAGGGGATGTTCATGGGATGCTACACAAGTCCTTCCAGGAAACCTGCTCCAGTGAGGGCTTCTCTCTCCATGAATCTGCAGATCTCTGCCCCTCTCCAGCACAAGCCTACCAGAGGTTCACAAACTCCTCTCAGTCATCTACCTGCTCTGGGGTGGTATCTTTCACAAGCTGAGGTGGATCTCTTCTGTTCTGTGGACCTCCATGGGCTGTAGGGGGACAGCTGCTTCACCATGGTCTTCACCATGGGCTGCAGGGAAATCTTTACCCCAGTGCCTGTAACACTCCCCTGCTCCTTCTTCACTGTGTCTGCATAGTTGTTCCTTTCACATATTTTCACCCCACTCTTCCCTGGGTTAAATTTCATCTGCTCAATACTTTTTCTCTTCTTATATGTTATCACAGAGGCATTGCCATCATTTTTACTTGGCCCAGCCTTGGCCAGTGGCATATCTGTCTTGGTGTCTCCTGGGATTGGTTCTGTTGGAAAAGGGAAATGCTTCTGGCATCTTCTAACAGAAGCCACCCCCTTAGCTCACCCTTACAGTCAGCTCACACTTGCAAGGTGTATTGGATTTTCATGGGCAGGTACCTAAACCTGCCCATGAAAATCTGAAACACCTTGTAAGTGCAAGTACATTTCCTATGGTAAATTATCCAGTGCAGGCCTAGACAGAAAACAAATCAATTTTGTAAAAAAGAGCAAAGCAAAACAACACAGCAACATTCCCTCCCTACAAATATTTCAAAATTTACTTTTGTTCTGATTCAGAAGAACATTCAAAATTCATGAGAGGACTAAGAGGATAGAGACCAGTACAAAGCTAGTACCACCTGTGTAAAAACTCACTGGGAATTTGGAAAACTTGAATTTCTGTTTCTGGAAAAAGAAGGATTTGAATGCATTTATCTCATACTCTGGCCAAGTAAGAAGGTTGCTAACACTTCTGAACAAATACATCTCTCTTAGAATTCTACTTTATAACAGAGTATGTAGTTTCAGATGTTTTTCCGGTTTAATTTTACCAACATTAATTTCTAGTTGGTCTGATTTAAACTTGGCTATACACTAAGACCACCTTAAATAATTTCTTTCTGTCCTTGGTGTTTATAGCCTTCAAATGTACGCAGACAGTTAACATCTCCCTTCCCCCTTTCCCCCTCCAGTCATTGCTTAGCAAGTTATACATATTTATTTCTTTTAATCTTTCACCATAAGTCAATCCTTTCAGCCCCTCAATAATTTATGTTGCTTTTCCTTGAATTTCCTCCAATGTGTCAAGATTTTTTCTAATACTGTGAGGCCCTGCATACTTTATTCTAGACATACACTCAACTGTTACATGGGGAGAGATAGAATATCAGTAGTTTACGTTTGCTGCTTTCTTTAATTTGCATGCTTGGTGTCTGGGCTTTTTTAGGATACCATAAACAATTCTTGTTATTTTTCTACTTAGAGTGAGTCTCCATACCACATATATTTTCCTACCTATAGATTGATCATATGAAAATGATTTCACGCCATGTCCTCCTGAAAGATCACCTGACTCCAAAAATCTGGTACACAAATCAAAGCCACAAACACAACTCAGTCAGATATCTGTCAGCAGCATCATCTCCAAACACAGAACTCACCCCTCCATGTCAGGGATTTTGCCAGTATTGAAATAGGTGCTCAAATGAATATGGCTTAACAGTTTCCAGTCTTGGAAGGTGGTATGCACACAAAGGAATCTGGGATCTGGCAAACATAACACAATAGTTTTTACAGAAAAATGGGTTGTGTAAGGGATTGAAGGCAGTGCTTGATTTCACAAGGCAGTTCTGCAAGTTGGTGTTGGTGCTGGTTCTGATGGAATGGGATTCCTTCACATAGAGAAGAGTCTCCAGACCTTGGGGAGACTTAACAAGTGAGTTTAGGATCAACACAAGATCAAGCTTTTCAGCAAGAAGAGTTGATGCTGCTGAAGCAGTGTGGGGTTTGGTCCTTGTGAGTAACCATCAGCTGGGAAGATCTCTGGAGAGCCTTAATCCATTCTCAGGTGACAAGACATGTAAGAAATATTGCAGTGTGAGAGACCAGCCAAAGAGATAATTATTGGGGTCTATCTGAGTGTGCTGGTTGTGTTCAGAATGGCAGTGCAAACATTACCTCTGTGATAAATGCTAGTTAGAAATCAAAGTTGTGCAGGGTAAAGGAAGTACCAGAATGAAGAGCAGGTGATGAAAATTTGTTCCCACTTTCAGCATCTTCATAGATGCCATTGCACCTAAGAGTAATTTAGTGGTATTCATGATTATATTAAGTAAATTGTATGATTAAAAAGAGATTCAACATTATAAATATATCATCTAATCAGCTACTCAGCATCTCTGTTATCTCTTAAACAGTATTATCATTCCCAGATGCATGAAGCTCTTAACAACAAAATGCTTACTGTTTCTTTGTTAAATTGACATAATACATTGAATATTATAATTGAAAATACATATATCTTGGGTGTTTTGGGAAAAGCATAATATAATCCACCATAAAGCTTTATTTCAGTAATTTTAAAAAGGAGTTTTTTGAGTTTCACTCTTCAGTTTTAAACTGTTTATGAGTATAAGTCATCTGACATCAATGAATATTTACAAATTTTGATTTGTAAATTATTGAAAGTAAATTATTAATTTGGAGGGGAAAAAGGAGCATTTTTACAATCATTCTTTCCACTTATACTATTACAATTACAGATTTTTTCCCAAATAATTTGAAATTTTTTTTTTTGTTCATGATATTGGGCAATAACGAATGGATATTCAGTAAAAATATGGTTTGCACACTTGAATGCAGAAAGAAAATAATCCACTGTCATTAGAGAGCCTCTTCTTTTTGCAATAATCCGTAAATCTTCTGTATTTGTTTTTTTTACCACATGAAATTGTCTATGTGCTTTAAATAGACACATAGTTTCCTTTGGTGAAATGTTTATTTTTTCAGTCTTAAGATTTCTCTTCTTTCCTGTTTGATTTGTGTTTGTTTATTTACCCAATGATTAGATTTTAGTGGATTATTTTGCAGCAATTAATGATTCTTTTATTTTTCTGCAGTGTGTAGCATATGACCATAGAATAGTTTGGGTATGTGGCAACCTTTAAAGGTAATTTAGTCCAAAATTGCCATGGACAGGGACACCTGTAATTGGATCAAGCTGTTCAGTGGCTCATCTGACCTGACCATGAGTGTTTCCAGGGATGGGACATTTTTTACATTTATCTGGGCAGCCTATTCCAGTGTTTCATTCTCCTCATTGTAATTTTTTTCTTTATTTTTAGTCTAATTCTACCCTCTTTTAGTTTAAAACCATTACCTGTGTCCTAGTGCTACAGACCCTACTGAAAAAAAATCTGGCTTCCATAGCTTTTCTAATATCATGGTGAGGGGTTTGGCACGAGAGTATATTTTCTTAATTTGCTCTCTGACCCTGTATTCATTATGTTTTCAGTATAGTAAGATGCTGAATTCCAGTACTTATTTTTCTGCTTTTTAGGAGATTCAAAATAGGCTTCCATAATACTACTGTCCTTCTTTTTGTATAGTGATATCACTCCTAATTTAGTCCAATCACATTTTATTGTTTTACTGCCACATCATTCTCCTAATGCAGTTTAATAGATCTGCAGCATGCACGTAAACATGCCTGATATTGAATGTTGTGATGCTCTGCCACCCATTCCATTTATACTCCAGTTTCTTCCTTGAAGTAATATCTAGCCTTGCTTTTTTACTCTCTGAATATGTTCATTTCTGCATTTAATCTATTCCTCTAGCAAGTTTACTGACTGGAGAAATTTTTCATTTATTCATGAAAATACCTTTTTAAACAAGCTATCATACTTACAGGACACTTTACATTGTAAAGGATTTTACAGATAGTAACTAATCAATCAAAGATGTCTCCGTGAAATAGAAAATAGGTTTTGAATATCCCAACTTTAGACAGACACAACTGAACAGAGAGATTTAGGAGAGCTGCTCAAGGCAACATTGAAAATGAGTCGAAGATTCAGAACGATGACCCAGTATTTCACAGGCAACATTTCTTTGTTCAAACATTTGAACACTTTGTTCAACATTTCCTTACTGTGCTTTGATTTCAACCTATGAGAACTTTCTTACAATTCATTACATGGCTCTGAAACATGGCTCATATACAATGATTTTTATCCTTGTCAAATAATTTTAGCATTGTCAATCTACAGAAATCTAAGCTTTATGCTGCTGGAAAACAATAATTTGCTGGTCTCCTCTTGAGAATCATAAAATTTATGAAGAGGTATAATTTTATTGGATTTAAAATATTTGATATATGTAATATGAGCTACATATATTTTCTCTTTTGGAATTCATGATTTTTTTGCACACAAATTTTGAAGGATGCAAAAATTTAACCAATGTCTTTCACAAAAAAACATTCTTCAAACAAATATGATAAATGTGATGTTGGTCAGAACACACATATGTGTTCAAGATCTGCAAGGGAGGAAAATTTATCACTATGTCCATAATATCAACACATAATTTTAAAAGCAGTACGTCCCTTCTCTCAGGAACTGTAGCCCTCTTGTTACAGTTAGCTGAACAAGTAACTCTTCCTACCAGTTAGTGAAGAATAAGAGCATAGGAATACCTTGCCTAATCCAATATTCTCTCTCTAGAAATGGTCAGCTGAGAAACAGGAAAATGCTTTAGAGTCTGTCCCCAGAAAGACTTCATTCTGTTAAAATTTCATTGATCTCTCAAGAGTGAGGATTATAACTGCTCTGAAAGAATTTTTTTTTTAGCATTAAACATAATAGTTCTAGCTCCTCTTCTTATCAATAAACCCAAGCATTTCTTTCTCTAATACTAAGTTTACATTTAAAACTGTTTTCAGGGAGGACTGTGACCATCTTAAATCAAGGTTGTAAGGGGAGAAAAAACCCCATATCCTAAGAAAAATAAATCCCATTTGAACGTGTTTAACTGAGAATTCCAGCACACCTAAAACAGCAGAAAACCTAAACAGCCTAAACAGCCGAAAAACAGAGCAAAAATAGCATTCCCTGAACTAACTATCTCCAGTAATAAATCAGCCGAAAAAAGAGAAAAGAAGAACGCCAAAAAATTTACAAGTAGCGTCCCTAGACATAAATCAGCCAGAAGAACGCCAAAAAAATTTACAAGTAAGGAAACACTTGGATTTTCCTGCTAGTGCTCATTGCTTATCTATTACTGGGTTCGAACACTGAATTTAAATTGAAGTGCAGTAGTGGAATGGTAGACTGAACAGGTATCATGGGTGTCTTCTTTCAGGGCAGAACAGTGTTCCTGAAGGCCTACCCTGCACTAAACTTCAGCCCCTCTTTTGTTGATTTCCATCCTAAAGAAAGGAGGACACAAAGTGGAACAGCGCACAAATTTCTTGTTCTTACTGAATATTTGCAAAAGGCCAAACTCTACATCCTTGTACATGAGACACAAAGCATTCACCCTCCCTGCCAGTACAAACACAGGATTTGGAATTCTGTGGCAAAGCTGTCCCGAAACTAAATAGAACTCACATGGAAAATATTGTGTTTAAAACTGTTTGTTTTGATAAATAACCTTTTGTTTTAGTTATGTGGGAAGATCAGACCTTTGTCTTAATTCTGTGAGAATACATACATTTCAGATGGTTTCTCTATAGAGTTTGAATTTGTCCATGGCTCACGGAAGAAATTTCCAGGCATATCAAAGGCATAAGTGTGGCTGGGAACAGTCAGCACAACTTTTGTCACAGTATGCCATAACAAATATATGATGACTTACGGTTAATATAATAAGACCATAAGAGGGGTGGAAAACTGACTGGACAATTTTGCTGAATGTTTTGTGGTTAGAAGCAACACAAAGTTCTGAGCCTTGCACCTCTATGGGACACATCAGCTGGTCTCCTCAGCTCACAGTGGTTTATGGAGGCTGCCCATTCCACCCTCTAGACTATTGACCTCGCAATCTCATTTGCTGAACATTTACAGATGGGTTATTTATGAAATTTTGTCATACAGGGCATAAGGTGATAATATATTTCCTCCTGTGATCTGCATATTCCCTCCTGTACCAGATATCTCTTTATGCTTCAAAACCTGATGGGAAATTAACCAAGAGTTAACATCTGGTTTCTACTAGAAGAGAACTACAGCCATTGCTGTATTTAGGTGCTGAGGCAGGCCAGAAGCAACAAATATATTCTGTAGAAAAGCCATGAAGCAATGTCTTGGTTAGAAATGCAAGACGTGATGGTATGTATTCTATTGCCATCTGTTGGAAGTGGGGCACTTTTCCTCTCTTAATTGGGCCACCTGTTAAAGCCAAGTGGTGCAGTTTTCTTTATCTCTTCCAAGACCACTCCTCCCTCCAGGAAATACCTTCTGTTCACAGGCCATTGAGAGTCACTGCATGACTGATAAAATTACATCATCCCATTGGCAGGAGCTCTGCCCGGGGAGAGGAGCCAAGCATTCCTACCTGGATATAATCTGAGATTTGGAGCACCAGAGCAGCCTTTTCCCACTGGATTTCCAGACCCATCTACACCACTGCACCTTCAGAGGAAAACTCCATCCTTCTACAGGATCACTTCTCCAACAGAACCACATCTGTCACTCCTGGAGGGCTGCAGCCACCATTTAATCAAATTGCTACCAACACCCTGACCCACAGGGTGTCAGGTTGTATTCTGACTCTGTCAGTGTTGTTTTGTATTACTGCATTTTTTGATTTATTTTATTTTTTCCCCAACAAAGAATTACTACTCCTATTCCCATATCTTTGCCTGAGAGCCCCTTAATTTCAAAATTATAATAATTTGGAGGGAGGGGGTTTACCCTTTCCATATCAAGGGAGGCTCCTGCCTTCCTTAGCAGACACCTGTCTTTTCAAACCAAGACAAGCAACAAAGCATGATTCAGTCTCAGAATTGTCTCTGAAGCACAGTGTCCTTTGGGGCACCCTAATCAGACCTGTGGGGGAAAATACATATATAAATACATATACATAGTATGGCTTTATAGATGTGAAGAAATCACTATGTGATCTGATAGCTCATAATCTCATTGTAGAGAGATGGCTTTATTAATGAATGCATTGTATTTTAGTCACACACTGAATTTTTTAAGCAATTAACCACTGGGGGGAAAAAAGGAAATTAAAAGCAATTGCCTTATTTTTGTTTGAATGTGATTAACTGAAAAGATGATATAGTATACAGTATATTAACAAAAATATCCTATGAATATTTACCAGGCATCCTTAATCAACTGAGAATACATGCAGTCAATGAATCAGTCATTTTCTGAGACCTTAGGTACTCCTAGAATAATGTACTGAAACAGACTGAACTATTGAGATGTTCTCTTGGGTCAATTATCAATTTATCATAAAATGCTAGAGTCTTCATGTGCACAATAGACAGCAAACTTGAAACCAAATTTTACAGTCTTTTGAGTATAAAAACAAATTTAGAAATGTCCTGAACATGATAGCTTTATAGATACCATGGGCAATAAAGATTTTCTTACAACCTGGAATACAAAATACACACACACACATTCACACACAGAATCATAAAGCCATAGTGCAGCCTGAGCTGGAAGGGAGACCCTGAAGGATCATTGAGTCAGCTCCTGACCCTGAACACCACCAACCCTAAAAGTAAATCCTATGCTGATCCATGTACTAGACCATCACGTGTTCCAAAAATCTTGCGTGATCTCCTGGATGTTTACCACTACCCAATCACCTATTTATATCTACCAGAGGAAATGCTGGTAGATGTTATGTGACCTGCAAACTCTAAATCTTTCCACTGTGTTAAATTCATGATCTTCATCAAGTTACTTGAACTTAAGAGTGCAATAGCTGGTAAAGGCACAACTGAGTACAGTTTGGTAAAAAGAAGGTAAATATAAGACCAGAGAATTTGTCACTTCACAACAGGATGTTGCCCTACAGATGAGGGCCTACAGAAGCTAAAGCAATGCTCAGATGTTCAAATATATTTTAGTTTTAATAGCAGTTATGGGTCATTATGTGATAACAACATGATGGATATTCATATTACAATTTACTTAATCTTTGACTTTGCATTCACCATCAGCTGCGTTTAAGTGGTGAGTAAAGTCAGTGAAGACCCAGCCCTGACAACTTTGGATGAGTGATGGTTCTTTCATTCTAAAAAATTTTTGACTCAACCCATCAAGACAGCTTCCATATCCCTTCCCACTGCTGAATCCTTTATTAACATATGAGAAGTTTTGGTCAGAGCTTTATCTATTGAGCCTTAGTTTCCTCATGCTGTCAGCAATACCTATACCTTTGTAATACAGCTACATAATGTGGCCAATGGGTTAAGGACTACATTTATTAAACTGAGATAAAGGATTTGTCCCAGTGAGTACTTGCCTGGAGTAACAATGAAAATTGATGCCTTTCAGTCATAATGTTGATATATCCATATGCACGCTTTAAGCTTTGAATGATAAATACCCTTTGGTCCTGCTTTATGACAATGAATTTCAAAATTGTATGTTTTCCTCTAGAGCTAGCATTCTAAACTGGAGTGGAAGTAAAAAGCTGAAGAAGAGAATGACAAAAAAAAGAAAAAAGAATTATCCTCTTTTGATGAACTAACTAAGAAGCAAAAACTGCTTCTATTTTTTTATCAGATCATATCATCACAGGTGCATAATAATTTCCATTGCCTTCAGCTTCAAGCATTAAGAAGGCATTCAGTTCGTACATGAGCTCAAAAGTGTATATTTCACAAGTTTGCAGTAGTATTCTCCCTTGCTGAGGGACACAACAAAACATGCAGTCAATCAAAAACCACAAAAAAAAAATTAAATAAGACGCTACTTAGAAACACATTATCATTTTTACTACCTGCAGTCAGGTGTACTTTTTACAATTATTACAGATAATGAAATCAGTACAGGATCAGCATCTGAATTCTGACTTCCAGAAAGACCTTTCCTAATTCGCATTTGCCTCAGAATATTTTGTTTCTACAATATTACCAGTTACAGATATCTCATGAGAAAATTGGATGTATTGGTAGGAATCCTTTGATAAAAGGGTATTTGCAGAAAAAAAAGATTAGGAGATAGCAAAATTCCTATGGGAACTTCAGAATTTGCTTTATGAATTCAGAAAGAGAATTAAATTTAATGAGACTTAGCTGCTGAAAAGCTAGGTAGCAATAAAATTCCATTATCTTTGTTAAAGCTTTCTCAAGTTATAGAATCACTAAAAAACAGGGCTAAAAGGAATTCAAGGGATCATCCAGGGAAAAGTGCTCTTAAGCTTCCTGTGAAATATCTCTAATGTTGGAAACAGAACAAAATTTTAAGGCAATTAATATTATTATTAAAATATTTTCCATCATTTCCAGTCAAGGTTTTTCTCCCAATTCCTTGTCTTAGCCTCCATAAATTTTAAGCGCAGGTTAGTTCTTTCTTTGTTTCAATACCTTGCTACCATATATCTCAGTTGAATTTTTTGTAGATGCAACAGAAATAGCTGGGGTTTTTTTCTGTTTTATTGTTCATGTGTTTTCATGATCTTTCTTTTTGCTTTTCTTTTCAATTAGGTCAACTTACTGAAGTGCTTGACGTCAGCTCATGATCAGGCTGAAGCCTTCTCAGAGCTTTAGTGGGGTGGAGGCACAGAGTCTAAGCTTCCTGACTCTTGCGGTATATCACAGCTATGCAGCAGTATATAAATGCTAATAAAGAATTTATTGTCTGCTGTCATATGATGACTGCTTCCTTCTTACAGCCTTCAGATGTTCCTTGAAGAACTGCTGACTAATTAGCCATTCACCTTCCTCTATTTGCCCTTGTTTTCTGCCTGAAAATAGAACATCATATTTTCTCCTGCCATTTTTTTCCCCCAGGTTGTTTGTTCAGTTTGGAAAGGTAATTTTTGATTATAGTTTTACCTTAAGCATACTTAGAGTCTCTCTCAACTTTTTATATCTGCATAATCAGTAAGTAGGCTGACATTGTGATTCAAATTGTTAAGTCTGCTGAACACCACAGCATTGGGATAGACCCTTGAGAAACCCAACCAAGACTGATATTAAGTCTCATATTGCCTGATTTATTTCATTTGTCCTACATGGTGTCCAAGAGGGATCAAGACCCTGGAATCAGGCTTGCTTGCTCAGGATTGTTCTCCTCCTGGAGCTGACTTTACAAATTTCTTTCACAGCACGGCGATGTGGATGGATGCACTCACCAGCTGCCTTCATTTGCTGATCAAAGTTCTCCATTCTGCCACAGACCTCTCCTGTTTAATCAGCTCCACATTTCCCAGGGGTAATGAATGTGAAGCATGTGTATCTTCTTTAAAAAATGAATAGACCATCATCACATTTTTTCACGTGGATGATTTTTCCACCAAGGTGCTGGATGATCTGTGGAGATTTCAGATGTTCCCTTTGGACTTCTTTTTCCTGAAGAAACTTTTTCTTTTACTTTTTTTTTTTTTTTTTTTTTTTTTGTAAGGACACATGATATATTTAGTTGGTAACTGCATATAATTTCTTTAAACAGAGGAAACAAGTGTCTTTCAAATTAATCCCTTTAACAGCATAACTTTTTAAAAAAAAAATCTGCATACCTCTGAGCACTGTTCTGTTCCTCTAATCACCACTTCTGCCATGATTTGGTGAAAGTAAGACAAAATCAATTAGCTATTACAGTCACATCATTGTAAAATACATATATGGGGTGACAGAAAAAAAAAGCCTGCTAAATTTAATTCTGGTGTAAACGTTTATTTTCAGGAGATGAAAATGTTTTTTGGACTTGTTTTTTTTTCATTCTACATTCTAGCTATTTTTAAAACATTTTTTTAGGCAAAGATAGAAACAGGTATGTCTGGTCAAAAGTGTTCCTAAATTTTAGGTTTGATGTGTTTTATTTGGTTATTTATTCAGTATAAGGACCTGTTTACCCAGCAGAAGTGGAAACATTAACCCCTGTGTCAATATGGAAGAAGGCATTTATTAATTATCAAATATACAAGGTATTTTTCCATATATTTTCTTCATAAAGGCAGATCATCCTTTCTAAGTTGAAACACTTTTTAGCTTAATACTGTAAATTTTTCAAGGTCAAAAAGTTCAAAAACTAGGCAAACTCAATACCATTTTAAAAATTGTGTTTCAATTACTTGAAACACAAGCATAGTAATAATTTTTACTTTAGATTGAATTTGAATATTTAGGCATATTTTTTTTAACTTCAAGAAACAGTTTTCAAAATTGATTTTAGATAACATGCACCAAAAAGCAAAATAACTCTATGAACCTATTTCAAACTTGTACATAGAAATTTCCTCAGGAAATGTCCTTCATACAAATTCAGTTGTTAACCCTTTGATGAACTTATAGTGGTCATGAATGTGGTGGTAAATATTTAAAGCAGCAAGCTGAATAGAGAAAACAGTATTATAGTTAATTCTTGCAGTCTACATGATACAAAATAAATATTTGGGAAAAGCGAAAAAAACCTGCTGTCAGTATTGTGGGCTGATATTCATATCCAGGAGGCTGATGCATGTTATATTGTCTATGTTTGTATTCCTTAATCTACAGTTTCATGTTATGAAAACAGACAAGTTAGAGATGGGGCTGTAACAGGTCTTTTAAGTGACCTGTTTTAAAATAATATAATGATTCTTTGGATAATATGTAGCATAGTAATTCTCTTGAGGGGCAGTTGATGATTATTACCTGAAAAAAAAAATTAAAAATGGGGGGTTTTGTTTGAATCTGGTTGTCCTTGAATGGAGCATAACTCTTAAGCATATAACCTCTTCTGTCTGTGGGGTAGGTAACAAGCAGTGGATAAGCTGAAACAGATTTTGATTATGTTGAAGCTGTAAGGAGGTACCTCTTTAAAAGGGCCTCAAAATTAAAAGGGGAGGGGATTCATTTCAGAGGCTTAGAAAGAAAACAGGAGGCAAGGAGAGCTGGAGGAACAATAATTAAAGTGAAGAGCAGGAAGAGGCAGAACATATCCATGATGCATGATATATGATGCACGGAAAAGGTGCTACAAGCTGAGATCCTGGTCTTCTAAGTGATCTTTCACACATGTTAAAGGAACTGGAGGACCACTGGATAAATCGGGGCAGAAAAGAACACAATTCTGTGACACCTGAAGTAATCCAAGTCCTTGTGATTTGTCATGTTTTTACATTGTATACTTCAAACTCTGTCAGTTTTCTGGGACTTAAAATGTCATTGGGTACTGAGCCCAAGTAGTCCCTGACTAGCTCAAATTACTTACACAGATGCAGCTAGAGAATCTCTAAATTGTGCCTCTACAGCACTTAGTCAATATATGCTTTTCCTTCATCTTCACACCTTAATATTAGGGGGATAGCCACAGGACAATTTGTTTACATTAATTATGTAAGTCTCTAGTAGCTGAGGAGATAACCTTCAATATTCAGCTATGCTGTAGATGTTTAATAAGTGAAAAGTGTACAGAACATTCTTTTCAGAAATATTCAGTGAGTGATTTTTTTTGAGAGTTTATGAAGACTTCAGCATTTTCCAGATTGTCAGGACAATCAGAGATTTTAAGTACTTTGAGCAACTTTATATGTATTCCCTTGGAGTCAACATTTTTTAGCCAAGAAACAGAGGAAAAATGCTGAATAAATGTAAGATGATATGTTCTCTTTGGATATTTTTGTGGAAGATACCTCCTTTTAATCATAAATGAAAAGTAAGGAGAATAAACCAAAACTCACAGCTTGAGAAGAATTTCAAGGCTGGGAATAGACATCATTATAAAAGTTATCCATTATCCCAAAACTAGAAGCTCCTTTTCAAGCCTGTTGTTGAATTAATTTCCCCCTCTGTTACTGTTAGTGGTACAGAGTGATTTCTGGCATTTTTTTGGCTCCACCATCTGTATCAAGTACACTGCTCCTTCATGCACCCAGCTTCTTGGCTCTAATTCCAAAGTGAGAAGCACAAGTTTGGTCACTGCAGAGGGATTGCAAGCATGGAATCATAATATTGCAGAAGGGTTTGGGTGGGAAGGGACCTCAAAGATCATCTAAGTTTCAACACTCCTGCCTTGGGCAGAAAATCTTCATATAATTGGCTTCTGGGACTGTTACAGCTACTGAGTTTTATAACTCATAATTTACAATTTTGGAATAGTGATATCTGCTAGTAGCACTGTTCAACCTCTCCAAAAGTATGTGTGGGTTTTTTTCTTTTAAATGAATACAATCTTTTGCTAGAAAAGAGTGAAGAATGACACTCTTCTGTATGGTTTCTCTGAGCAGTTTGGGCATTTTTTTTCATTGCAATCTTATTAAGCTTTTAAAAATATTATTTTATGAAAAAAAAATCTCAAATAAACTAAACCAAAACAGGAAATCCACCCAAACCCCTTAGAATTATCAAAATATTCTTACAGAATAGGCAAGATCAACATAAATAGTGAGACGTCTTATTTTGAATGACTGATGAAGACAAAACTCTAGTTTAATCTTGTCTGGTCAAGGGCTCTAAGGAAGTGTTAGTAAGAAGAAATGTTTAACTTTTTTGTTTTGACACATTTCCAGTTGCTTACATTCATCTGACCAAAACAATCCTGAAGGGTACAGTTTTGTATGACACAGTCACATATTTGTATATTTAAAACATTTGTAGAACACTTTTTGTTTCAGGTTGATAGGTCAAAAGGCAAGTATGCAATTTTTATTGCTGTGCAGCTAATGGCATAATTTCATTAAGGATTTCATTTAGAGTTGGTAATGAAACCAGTCTACCTCAAATACAAAAGGTGATTCTCCTGTCTTCCAAGTGAAGTCATTAGCCAGTCAACAGAATATAGTGTTTTGTAGAAAAACGTTTTCTTTTTTACTTTACAAATTTTTCTCCCTAGGGTCAAGAATCCTGATGACAGCAACTGATGATATACCTAAAAACAGTATAAATAGCTTAAAATTTGATGTTTAAAAGAAAATAGAGTAGGTTCTCCCTGCCTTTTTGAAAAAATTATGAACATTTTGAGGGATGAGGGGGTGGGAATGTATGGCGTTATTGTTGTTTGTCTGTTACTTTGAATAAGAGCTGCAGCTTTTACCATAAAAAAAAAAATCCAACTTTCATTAAATAATTTTTGTTCTCCTTTAAAGAGGTATTGGTAAATCAGCTGCTTTACTGCCTATTAAGACTGGTGATCTGCATGGCATTTTTTATGAAACAATTCACAACTTTAGACCAGATAACCACTGAAAATTAATCATCCACAGAGTGCTGAACTGAACAACCCTCTGAATCTCTAAAGAAGATCACCAGTCTATTAGACTTATATATTGTAATTACATTATATTTAACTGTATAATTTAGAAGCTTTAAATTAGATCAACCATCTATTAGGCTTTATAAAAATGAAAAGTTATTAATCAGATTAAAAAGTAATAAAAAAGAAATTAACCATATTTGGAATTTACCTCCCTACTAAATAGAGCAATTAGGATTTTAGACTTTTAAGAACGATGGGTTTAGCTGGTGTCATCTCATTGGATTTTTACAGTAAGTTGGATGGGGATGTCCTATTTTGATTCTTACAAATTCTGATGTAATTCATTGTGATATTTAAATCCTGTATAACTTTGGTTAATTTGACTTGTTCCTGTTTTGCACACATAAAAATGGCAGATGAACCTAATCCAATAATCTTTTTTCACTAAATCATAATAAGAATTCCAACATGTACCTTACACCATCAGGTACAAGGTATTGACAACAGGTACTGACAACATAAAAGTTTTCAATCCAATTTTTGACTCTTAGGAAGAAAAAAAATTTCAGTCTCGTTAAAATCCAAGCCTTCTGGTAGATATTAGGTTTTTGAAACAAAAAGTTGAGATACCAAATACTCAAACAAAACAGTAGATATAAAGTAAGTGAAAAGAAGAAACTATCCCTCTCAAAAAAATGACTAATTTTTTTTTATAATTTTATTTCAATGTTTCTATTACTATTTTTTAAAAATCATCTTGTGGCTAGGTACTTACTACTTCCAGGTGAATTACTGGGTTTATGTCTAGATTGGTAGAATTTCCAAGCCCCTAGTTATTGGTCTGGGGAATTTTAATCTTCTCCACAAGGACAACAGAACTCCATTTTCTCATTATTTTAAAATTCCACTCTATGAGAAGAGCTTCTTTTTAAACCTCTGCCACCCAAAATGGAAAGGACAGGAGAAAGTGAAGCTCTTAATACAATGTCTCTGACAGAGCCAAGATACCTCAAGCTATGACAGAATACCTGAGAATGGGCATTCCCTGGTGCCCCATTCAATCTTGAGGAAGAGTTATCAACGCTGATATCGATAAAAATTCCATGAGCATTAAACATCTAATATTTGACAGCTGTGCAAAACTAAACGTTCCTAAGCCAGGTAACTCACTCCTTAAAAAGAAAAGTCAGTTAAATGGAGTGTAATCTTACTAATAGTCCCTTGTCATAACAACCATATTGGTGAATATTGCTTCCTCTCTTAGCAGGATAACCACTCAAGCAACATTCTAGCCTTAATGCAACAAGTTATTGGTAATAGGAGTATGCATGGGAATTTTTATTTCTTATAGAATTTATCTGAAAACAGTGCTGACAGGATAGTCCCTCAAATACTTAAAACAGCCCCTGGGTAAACTTTGCTGTCTAAAAGATCACACTTGCATATTTTTTCATGGGTTGGAAGCTGTATGCTTAATCTTGAGAGCTCATGTTGTTTTCACCTAAATTTGTCATGTGGATTTGAAGTGTAGCAATCTGTGTCACCTTGGGATGTTTGTATTCGGATGTTTTATTGAAACTCTCATCTGACAAGGAAGGGATGAAGTTTTATCTTAGATTTGTAGAATTTCAAGTCAGGAAGAATTCTGCAATCAGCTAAAATGTCTTCCTGTGTATAACACAGAACCTGCACAACATGAGGAGCTATAATTTGGGCAGGGTGCCTAATCTGGCATTGGTTTAATCTTGGCAGTGATATGACCCTCATGCAGCCAGACATTTTGCTGGAAATGCTATAAATATATATTGGTCAGAATTGAGACTGACAACATTCAATCACTTCTATGGCTGATAGTGAAATAAGGTTGCTGTCTTCTCAATGATAATGCAACACTTGAATGACCTAATAATTTTAATATGTTGGAATAAGTCTGCTATTTAGGTTACTTTAATAATTTGATATTGACCACTATTATTTTGACTTTTAGACATGCTTTATTATTTTTCTATTAACATAGATTAATTAAAATAAGTGGAGTAATAAAATCTATATTTTCTATGAATTTCTGTGCAGAATCTAGTTTGGAACCTGACATACCTCTGAAGCAGAACACTGAGGTAAGAGAGAACTCTGTGACTCAATTGGGTCATATAGAATTGTCCTAATAGGTATTTCCAGTGATATCTATGATGATATTTTAAGGGCAAATGTTGTATATTGATAACTTTTCCAAACAACAAATAGAAATTGCAGACTACTCTGCTTATTTGTTCTCAATTTCAAGTTTTCACAATAAGATGCTCAAGCATTGCATTTTTATCACTTTACATTATGATTATCTGTTTAAAACTGATTTTAATTTTCTCTTTTTTTCCTTTCTGTATAATGTCTCATATTCCCAGTTAGAAGTGGTCATGCTCCTTATTAAAGACCAAACTCTTGATTAGTTCTTAAACACCACACAGCTGCTTGTTCCCTCCCACAGAGTGTAATGGAGGAGAAGATTTGGAAAAAATTAAATTCATGGGTTTAAATTAATGCAGGCAGAATAGACCCCCTGCAATCCAGGAGGAAGTTGTTAGTGGTCTGCTGAGCTCAGTATTGGGGCCAGTTGTATTTAATTCTTTATCAGAGAGCTGGATGAGGAGAGTGAGGGCACTTACAGGGGGTTCACAGATGACACCAGTTTGGGCTGGAGTGTCGATCTGCTGGAGAGTGGGAAGGCTCTGCAGAGGGATCTGGACAGGCTGGATCCATGGGCTGAGGTCAATTGTTTGAGGTTCAACAAAGCCAAGTGCTGGGTCCTGCCCTCGGGTCACAACAACCCCTGCAGTGCCACAGGGTGGGGCAGAGTGGCTGGAAAGGTGTTCAGTGAAAAAGGACCTGGGGGTGCTGGGGACAGCAGCTGAACATGGCCCAGGTGTGCCCAGGTGGCCAAGAAGCCCAAAGGCACCTGGGCTGTGCCAAAACCAGTGTGACCAGCAGGACCAGAGGAGTGACCCCTGGGCTGGTGAGGCCCCATCTTAAGTGCTGTGTCCAACTCTGGCCCCTCACAACGAGAAACACATTGAGGTGGTGGAGCTGGTGAAGGGTTTTACAAGGAGCAGCTGAGGGAGCTGGAGGCGCTCAGCCTGGAGAAAAGGAGGCTCAAGGGAAGATGTTGCTCTCTACAATTACTTGAAAGGAGGTTTTAGCAAGATGGGTGTTGATCTCTCCTTCCAGACAACTAGTGACAGGGCAAGAGAAAGTGTTTTTAACATGGGCCAGAGGAGGTTTAGATTGGATTTCAGAAAAAAATTTCCTTACCTGCCAGCACCTGTCAAACACTGGAGCAGGTGGCCCTGGGAAGTTGTGTCAAAATCTCTGGAGACATTTAAAACATGTGCACTTAAGGGAATGGTTTAGGGGTACATTTGCTAGTGTTAAGTTACTGGCTGGACTCAATGGTGTTAAAATCTTTTTCAACCTCAATGATTCTATAATTGTATAACTTATTTCAAATAGATTACTAATTATTGTAATGTACAATGTAGTAAATTATTTTACAGGTAAATCAGACCTCTTTGTTTCCTTTTTGTTGCTCTCAGCTTTATTTTTCTCCTCTGCATTTTTTTTCCTATCTGATACCAGTTGTGAATCAGGTGTCATTTATTACTAGGCTTTTCCAAGCCTTTTCTGTCTTTTTAGTAATTCTGTGTTATAGATTATGATGGGATTATTATGATAATGTTTTAGTACTTACACTTTATCTTTGTCCTTCTATTTGTTCCCTGTTTGCATATATTTTGCCTTGATGTGTATTTTCTCTGTATGGTCTTCAAATATTGTTCCACAACACAGTTGTTTGGCATTATTAAAGAAGACTTTTTAAAGTTATATTTGTATTATCACCCTGATATATCAAACATACCAATATAATATATAATTTTTGTAAGTATTAGCTTTGTGTATGTTTAAACATGATGGTTAGAACTAACACCTCAGTGAATTCAGAGATTTCCTCTTAGAGACTTCATGATACTCTTTGTCTCAGCTTTTAATGTTCTATTCTAACTCATCCTCTTGCTTTATATTTGCTTTTGGTAGGTCAACCACATAGACCAAAAAATGCTCATTAACATACTTTATAGCTTTCCCACACAGTTTGTGATCCCACTCTTTTTTCTCTGTTAGCAAGATTTTGGTAGTTTGCATATTACTTGTAAATTCTGAATCCACTTACCACACACTTCCTTTTCACTGCTCATTATCCCAATAGGTCTATACAGATAACAATAGCAAATGTGGCAAGAAAAATAAAAGCTCATTATCTTCACAGATTGCTAATACTCAGAAAACTGTAGTAAAGCTGTGTCAGATCCTGCAAATCCTTGTCACTCTCTTCTTCCCTTAACAAGTCATTCATTGAAGAGATCACCCATGACTGCAGTGTAGACATCTATGTTTCAGCCAGCCAGGCCAGACTCATTTTATAATCAATGCAGAAAAATGGGCTTTTCTAGCTATTAATGTGTCTTGACCTAGTTTAGATATATGAAGGAAGAGGATATGAATGACCATCTAACAGTGCCCATTTCTCTCAGATCGCAAGGACAGTGTGCAGAACTAATTGAGTGTATGGAGGTTTGCACTAGAGATATAACATTAAGGTGAGATGAATTCCCACTTCCAGCAGTAGATGGCAAACCCCCAAAACCCTTTAGAAACATATGCATATCCAAGAGATTTGAGAGAAATGTCTTGGTTATCCACAACTTCATACTTTGACAAAATATAGTTTTCAAGAATAAAGAATGTCTCTCTTGCATTATGTAATCTTCATGAGATTTTTGTTCCAGTTAGGTGCATGCTTTTATCTCATAAGTTTTGCAGGTAGAATGTAGTAATCAGGGAGATGACGAATTGAAATTTAGGCAACAAATGTATGTACTTTAACACTGTTTTTCACATATATTGCTCTGATGTGTATATCACATATTTGTGATGCATTTGCTTCTGCTTCTTGTAAACTAGAACATCGGGCTCATTTTTTAAATTGAATATATACTCATATGTTTCAGGATTTATTAATTTTAGTGCTAGAAAGGATAATTCTGTTCATTTAGTCTGATCTACTGCTTAATCTACGAGTTTTAATATTTTGTAAATAAACAGCACAAATTACAATACCCAAAAATAAGTTTGATGAGGAGCTGAGTAGCAGATAGATAATTTTTGTAGATCTTTATGCTAATCCAGGTATCCCAAAACAAAACATAACAAACACATGCAGTTGGATGGCTCATTTGTGTTAACTCCTTAAACAGTCTTTCCCTCACTCTAGGAAAAATTCTCACCCTGTTTACAGCTTGCTCTGCTACAAAAGCATTTTCCAATCACATGGATGAAGTTCGTGCTACAGCTTTCCCTCTAACCCTTCGCCAACTCCCCATTCTCAGATACATTAAAAACAAGCTAGTGATGTTTACTTCCAAGACTCTTGTATTTTCAGGCTATCTATCACTTCTGTCAAACAATCCCCAGAATTTGTCCTTAGACTGGTTCTAGCCTGTTTGAAAGACCTCCAGAGTGCAAGAACTAAGAGTATGCCTGAAAATATTCTTCATCTTTTGATATCTTCATATCAGAAAACTGATATTTATTTCCTGTCATTTAAGCCAACTATTTGTCTCTCCTACCATGGTTATGGATTGAGAAGAATGCTCTGGATTTTTGGATGTTTAGAGACTATTACTGTGTAATTTTAACAGTTGCTTCTTTAAAGACAACATCTGGGCCATATATTACACACCAAACTCCAGACTTTCTTCAAACAATTAAATACTTTCTTTCTTATTGCCTTTTGAGGCTGGAAGAACTCCACAAACCACTAGTCTCATTAAGAACTTCTTTTAGCCAGGCTATCAAAAAGCTACCAAAAAACAAGAACAACAGCAACAAAAACAACAAGAAGAAAATAAAATTTGGCTGCTACAACCCTGTCAGCTGCTGTACATCAGAGTAAAGAACATTTCTTTCCACTCATCTTGGTACCTAAAATATATTTATCTGTCCTTCATTGTTTCCCATGTAGAAAAGGAGTTCTCTGTAGCAAGGATCAGTTTAGTTTGGGTTTACCAACTAAAGGATCATAGTGAAATTACAATTTTTCCAAAGTTCTTCTTTATGACTTGTGTTTTTCTAGGAGGCAAATAATCCAAAATATAATCAGTAATATTGATGTCTCTGAGCAAGTTTGATGAAGTTATTAAGATACTCCTAATGGAATGACATTAATACCACAAGAAAATTCACTGCTAGATTTATAAATGGTCATATATATATATATATATATATATATATATATAAAATTTATGTATTTGTGAAAAAGAGCCTGAATTTTTTCAGCATGTGTTAAATTTTGGTCCATTAACATCTCTGCTAGTATAAATAAATGATAATGATAATCAATTACTTTTTGCTGTCTGTCTTGAACTACTGCGCAATAAGAACATGAAAAAATAATTTGATGTGAATTTGCACTTAGGTACTAATAAATGTACTAAAAGGGGGATTTTTTGATATTTTTAAAGATGTAATAAAGATTATCCCTGTCCCCTGACAACAGCTCATACTATAGCCTGATTCATTTAGTTGTACGAATAGAAAAATAATCCTGACTACTAGTTTTCATGCAAAAAATAAATGAATTTAAAATGTTTCTAAAAAAATATGAGAAGAAGGTGTCAGCACTTTGTGAAATGTGAAAGCTTCCTTGGAATAATAGGCATGTCAAACTGCTGTTTCCAGTAAAAGAAGTCATAGATAAAACGCTATCCTGTAATATGTCACTGAAAGTTTTGGCACACTGTGCTAGAGCCCAGATTAATTTATGTGTGCATGTGTATGTGTATATACATATATATATATATATATATATATATATATATATATATATATATATATATATACATATACCTATGTGTGTAAATACGCATGTAAATACATGCATGTAATACATACATATATTAAAAACTAAGGGCTTAATTCTGACTTTAATTATCTGCTTTCTGTGTTATCATCTTGAATTTTCACTGCTTGAATGGAAAACTGATTGTCCCTCATAGTATTGCTAAGAGTGTTTGGAGTAGTTTCATGTTTGAATCATGAGATGGGAAGAATTTGCCACAGCTTTTGCCTACACACACTATCAGGTTTTGTTCCCTGCATTTTGGTTGTCCATACCAGGTTTTCTATCCAGGTTGTCCAGATGCTGAATTTCTCAACTATATGTGTTATTTAAAACTATTTGACAAATTCTGCAAAACATCTTGATCTGGAAAAAAAAAAAAATTGCTACAGGTGTGTTTTTTTTTTACAAACATCCTGTCTCTAAAGTATGATTGTAATTACATTGGCTTAGGCTTTATCTACAAATCATATGACTTTTATTTTTATCTTCTGATGCCTTACTGTATGGCACATAATTTAATTTCTGATTAGAAGCCTTTAATATGCCAGGAAATAGTTTTAACTCAATATTCTTCTTTGCAAAGTCTTTCCATCAGCATTACTTTTGGTAGGTACCTTTACCCAATTATTCAACCTTTACCAACTTTGGATAGCCCTTTCTGCTCCACCAGCTTTATTCGCTGTGTGAACACGAGTGGAATGAGAAGTTAACCAGAACAAGCAAATGTATTCCAGCTCTTAACAGGTGAAACCTGTAATTCTGACATTTTCTGGTCTGAATAGAAAACCTTGGAGCTCAGTGTTCTGAGGTCATATAATAAGAGAGCTGGAGAGAGAGGATGTGTGTGATGATGTGGTCAGTACCCAAGTGATGCTTATTGTGTATTCTGTGGTAAGATGCTGAGGATACATCCCTTGAAAAATCTGTTTTTCAAAATAAGCCACATGCAAACTTCCTAAACATTTTAAAAATTACTTGTCTTTTGGATGCATATATTTATATACACTTGCATAATCACACCCACATATGAACCTGGAAGTATGGTTATAATAATAAATTTTTGGCCTACTAATTCTGCTTATTAAGGATCCTTAGTAATTGAAATGAGATTTAAGGTTCAAATCAGATTCACAATAGCTTTATTTTATCTTTACTGATCTATTATAGAAAGGCAGAAGGGACAAATAACATGTAAAAATGTTTCTGGACTGAGTAGTAACCCTGTTGATTTAATTAATCTCATTTAGGTATTACTATAATGGCACAGAAAGTGGTGGAAAGTTCAGAAACATTAATCTTCTTATCTGTCCACTGGAACTCACTCTGAAAAAATACATGAAGGAGGACTGATGAATGCTGCTTCATTAGAAGAATTTTAAAATGCAATTTGTCTTCATGAAAACGAGGGATTGCACATTTCCAGCTCTCCCCTGTGCCTCTTAGAAATATTTTTTAAGCAATAACCTTTGATGCAGAATAGTCTTTGTGGTAGGACAGTAATTATAATAGAAGAGAGGTATGTCCTGGTCAATCTTTGTGAATCACTGCAGTGGAAAATCTTAGACCTGCAGATTCAAATTTCCTAAATATGATTATGTGGTATCAGAAACCAAAATTCCTTTTAACTAACTTGGCTCTATATTCAGTAGATTACACAGAAGATTTTCATAGTGCTTAAGGCAAATGGTGCAGGTGATGAGCTAAAACTTGATTAATCCTTGAAATTTGCAGGAATTAAAGAGTTTTTTTACCTAATAGAATATTGGCTGCTAAAATAACTTAGTAATAGAATAATGGATACTTTTGCTGTTACTCATACCTATTTAATTCCAGACTTCCTAAGAGCTTTATTATAGGACTGTGCAAAATGTGGAAGAAAAAATGAACTGAAAAGGTGCAGGTAGGACATCTGGAAATAGAGATCAAAACCTGTCTGGGCAAACGCATCTTGCTGGGATAATGAGATTTCAAAAAATTGCATTGACTGATTGCTCATTTCCTGCCTTAGCACGTATAACCCTTGGACATAACAGGGATTTGAAACCAAAGTCACTGATGCCAATGGATAGATTCTCATTAATGAAAATATGTAATAGACTAGAACTTATATCAGAGTTTAAGAGGAGGAGTGGTGGACTTGGCAGTGCTGGGTTAATGATTGGATTCAGTGATCTTAGAGGTCTTTTCTAACCAAAGTGGTATTATGATTCTGAGCATGCCCTTGTCTGGCATGATCAAAGTTCCCTGTTTTCCACCTTACCTGCACTTGCTTGGATTGTCAGCCTTCCGCTCAGAGGCATCCTTTCCACATTAATCTGCCTGATTCCACTTACAGTGCTCTCTAATAGCAGAGGAAGAAAAGGCTAAGAGAGGAGACACTAATCCAACTTCT
Organism: Ammospiza nelsoni; assembly: GCF_027579445.1. NCBI lineage: Eukaryota > Metazoa > Chordata > Aves > Passeriformes > Passerellidae > Ammospiza > Ammospiza nelsoni. The sequence goes on from NC_080635.1 coordinate 73,092,507, forward strand.
CTACTGGAGTGGGCTTTTATGTCCCTCTTCTGCTGTGTATTCTTCTTTTCTCTTGGTTTTTTTTTTTTTATTCCATCTTTTGTATGCTTCCTTTCAGTGTACCAGTTCACCAAAAAAAACAAAAAACAAAAACCAAAAAAAAAGGAAAAAAAAATAAAACAAAAAAACCACACACACATACAAAAAATCTTCTGGTAAAATTCACAGTTCTTCTGCATACCAGAAAAGTTTATTCTTAAATAACCACACCGTCTCTGCTTAGTATCTTCCTACTCATGGTGCCTTTTCAGTGAATTTGTCTTAACAATTTCCTACACAGGCTGAAGCCTTCTCTACCAAAGACCAAAGCCCCAGTGCTGCTGACCAGCCTCCACCTCTCTCTTGATTTCAACTCAGTTGGAAGCTCTTGTCCATGACTGCTGTCACCATGGCTGTCCCCAGGTATGTGAGCAGTGGGTCAGCATTATCCCTGACTGGCCCCTCAAGTATTCATGTGAGGAAAGTCTCACTGGTGTGATCTAGGAGCCTCCTCAACCATCTACCCAGTTCTAGGTAGACAAAGACATACCCACAGATGTTCAGATGGTTCAAAATCCTTTGCAATGTGAGGGCCTGGGAGTTGGACACTGCTGTTAGTTGTTCAAGTCCCCTAAGTCCTCCTTGTGAGGTGTTTACAATACATCACCATCTTAACATTCACTTTATGACATTTCATTGCTCTTCAGTTCTGGAAATATAAAATGGTAACCTTAATTCTCCAGATTATTTCAGGGGGGTTTTGTGTCAGGCTGCTCCAGACATCATTAACTGTACTGGAGAAATGAACTTGCCACACACTATAGTTTTAATATGACTGTATTATTTATCTTACCTTCACTAAATTCTTCCTCTCCATCTCACTCCTAGTACTGTTCCCCCATTGTTTAAGCCTTGGCAAAGTAGGTGGGAAAAGCAGGTGGGAAGATACTGCAAAAATGAATTCAAACTTTTAAATATAGGAAATAGAGTGTAGTATTGAATAGACAAAAATTATTCCAGGCCTAGGCAGAAAGAATCCGAAAACAAGATGTAAGCAGCCATGCATAAAATGTCTGAAACCACAGAGGAAATAGTCGACAAGATGAGTGGTAACAAGGTGAGCAAGGTATCAAAGTGAAAAAAAACCTCTCTAGAGAAGACAAGATGGATGAAGGAAGAAAGTTACTGTGTTTGTGAGAGTGTGTTTAATATACTCAGCTGTGTAAGACCTTCGGGGAAAAGATCATTGATGTTATCAGAAAATTCACTGTTATTATGGACTAATGCTTCTATCAGACAAAGGACACTGTGAAATTACAGGTGTATTCTTTTCCTTTCCACACATTCCATAAAATCTCCCCATGATAAAGTTTAGCTGAATCGTTCAGGTCTGGAATCATCCAGGGAGTTCAAGAAAATGTAGCATGTACAGGAACTGTCAGCCCACCTATGGAAGTGCTATAAATACACATTGGAGATGGTGGGGGCCATCTTTGTGTCTGTTTGCGAGGAGAAAGGCAGCAAACAGATCAGGATACTAAGACTAAGTAAAAACAGGAAGCCAGGTGAAGGACATCTCTCTTTTCTTTGCCCCATATCCTGCATTTTTATCTAAAATCATCTAATGTTGATTGTCTAAAGATTAAGAGGTTTTTTGTACAGTTATGCTCAACATTACACTACATAATATAATGTCTTCCACTTGCTGTGTGGATTTCAGCTTCAGAAACTGTGAGAATTATGGCAGGAGCTCTAAGAGTGTGTCAGCCCTTTGATTACATCACACTGTGCATGTATCATTTACTTTGATTAGAGGCTTTTTCAAAGCTCCCAAGGTTTGACTTTTTGTAATGCTACATCTCTAGAATGAGTCAACATTTGTGAGAATTGTGACTCCTTGGCAATTATAAAATTAAATTTGGAGCCACATTCATTACACACTTTTTCTCATAATTTAGAAGGACTGATTTAGAAGTAAAGCAGGGTGGGAAACAGCTGACCCTAATCTTAGCTACTATGAAGACTTCTCTGTTTCTAAGCTGTTCAGGAAATATTCTGTGAAGGCATTCCACTCTTAAAATGGGCTGGTCAAAGTATTGGGTCTGGCTGTGATGGAGTTAATTTTCCCCATGGCAGCCCTCGTAGTGCTGTGGTTTGTATTGGTAGCTAGAAAGGTGTTGATAGCACACCAGTGTTCTGGCTGCTGCTCTGCTGAGGAGTCCTGGCAGAGCATCAAGGCACAACATCAAGGCTGTCCCCCCTCATCAGTGGCTTGGGAGTGGGCAAGATCTTGGAAGAGGTCACAGGCAGGACAGCTGACCCAAACTGACCAAAGGGATATTCCATACCATAGGATGTCTGCTCACAGTCAGATCTAAGAGAGAAGGAGGGGAAGGAGGGAGGACATTTGCCAGTATGATGCTTTTTCTTCCAGAGCAACCACTGCATGTACTGAAGCCCAGCTTCCCCAGAAGTGGTTGGACATCACCTGCTGATGGGAGATAGAGAATAAATCTTTTGTTTTCCTCTGCTTTCACATTGTGCCTTTGTATAAGCTTTATGAAGCTGTTTTTATCTTGTCCTACAAGTTTTTTCCTTCTTATTTCCTCCCCCACCTTGTTATGATGAGGAGAGAATGACAGAGCAGCTTGGTGGGCACCTGGCACCCAACCAAGGCAAATCCACTATGCAAAGTTAGTGAGTTACCCTCTAGAAATTATTTTTCTCTGCTTCAAATATGGATCTAGATCATGAAGTCCCAACGCAAGGATCACTGTGAATTTAATTAAATATTAAAATATTAAAGTCACTGTGAATTCTTGGAGCAGGATTTTATCTGACATTGAAATATCTACATTTGAGTGTCCACCACAATTCAGCATCTAAAAGTGCTAGAAGTTTGAAAACTGTAGTAAATCACAGCATTGTAGAGTATCTTGAGTTTGGAAGGGACCCACAAGTATCCACACTCCCCACAAGTCCAGCTCGTGGCCCTGCACAAGTCACCCTTAAGAATCACATCACATCCTCACGTGTGATTTCACACCATGAAATCTGTGAAGCCAGAAGAAAGATGTGTCTTAGACCGAGGACATAAGTAAGAGGTAATTTATTGGTTGAGGTGCCCCGAGGTCACTGAGCTGGCAGCTCTGACACATGAGTTACAAAACTGCCCCAACATTGTCTTGACAGCTAGAGACCAGAAAATATATTCCATGATGGTGTGTAAAAATGGACACTTGGGTTCAAGAAGCTGAATCCTGCCCCTAGCAACCCCCTAGAAATCTATATACAGACATTTTAAAGTAAGCATTTTAATCTCTGAGTAAATCCTCCCTCCCTTAAACTAAGGACATAAATCTTGCTTTAAACCACCAAAATTAAATTTAAGAACACAACCTTGATTCTAAACTCTGGCATATATTTTGCTTACATAGCAGCATATTCCCCATAATTTTAGCTTATGATATAAACTGAAAGCCAAAATAACACCTATATACTTAAAATTAAATTTATATGTAAATTGGGTAGCTAAATCTAAAGGGATGATGTCAAAAATCTCTTCAAAATGCTTAGACTTCTGAAATCTGAGTCCACATGCACCCCTTAAATATACTGCTAATGACCATCATTCCCTGAGACACAGCTGTCCTGATATCACAAGACAAAGGAGCAGATCAAGCTTCATTTGAAATTAAAATGACAGTGGTGTGCTCCCAGTCTTCAGTGTGGCAACCTACCTCTACAAAGCACATTGTCATCAGAACATTCTCTTAAGGAAACAATGCCAGAAGGACAGTGAGCAAGCTGGAAATCCATCTGCCTAGAAAAGCTTTGGGATTTTGTCAATGGGTTTTTCTTACTCTGCTGCAGATTGGCTGCAGGCACTCCATGATCTACATATTGTTTACCTTCTGCCCATATGTCTGCCCTGTGGACAGCCTGAAGATCGACTGTAGACAACTTTTCCAAATAGTTCTGCTGGCATACTAGCGAGCAGTGGGCTCTACAGCCTGTCTGGCCTAGTGCTCTGGATTGGCTTCAGGCTTGCTTCAGGCTTGTTCCACAGAGACATGAGTCTACTGGCGAAAGGTAGCCCCAGGATATTGATAAGTGGCAGCATAGGCAAATTGGCTAACCAGTGTCATTTGGGACACCCTGGAAGATCCCAGGCACTCACACGTGTCTGCAATTTACAGTACAAGATTGTATCCTTCTTGACCAGCCTCTGGGGGCAGCTGGAATACTACATCACAGCTGAATATTAGACACCTCTCCTCAGGCAACTGTATCTCAAATGACCACAGTTCTTACAAGAGGTGGCATGTATAAAATTAGCACACATATTTGAAGCCATTATAGGAAGATGTAAAAAACATGCTGTGACCAACATCCGCTGTCTCTCTTGCCTCATACTTAAAGATGGATCTTAGCTTATTTGCTGCTGTCACCCCTGAGAGAACACAATAAGGTCTACAAAGATTTTTGGGGAGAGAGTGATAAACAAAACAGAAACTTTAAAGCCTACGTCATCACTGGCCTTAAATATGCCACAAAACTCCTACACTTGCTTATAAGGCAAAATGAGAAAGGTGGGCAGATCCCAGTATATTTGAAATGTGTAGATATAAATACAATTTCATATAGAAAATATAAGAACATTGGAATAATTTAATTGAAAAGTAATGTAGCTATCATAAACTAAGAAATAGCACAGCTGGAGGATTTTAAAAGTGATTTGGAAGCAAAATCCTCTCATTGAATTAGAGAATAAAAATTCAGTTAGGGACCTTGTAGAATAGCAAAGCTGGTAGAGCTTCTATAGCTAAGGGCCTGTCAGCATTTCTATTACATACCAGTACTTTCTGGGGATTATACTTCATCCAGAAGAGTTTGATGTGGAATGAACTTGGGATGAAATGTCTCAGCATTTGAGTAATGTAATGGTAACTCTATTATAAAAAAAAAATCTGTATTCACTTTGTTACTGTTGAATCTACTGCATTGCTGCACTACGCATTTTGATTTAAAGATACCTGAGCTAATGCTGACCTAAGGAAATATGTCCACATAATGTAGCTCAGGCAAAGATTTTGAGACAAAATAGCTCTACTGGTATGATGTTTTGTACAAGTTACTCAGCCAAAATTCTCAGCCTGGTTCATTTTCTCAGGTGAGGGTTTTTTTTTCACCATGGATATTTCCATTCAACTTGCTCCTAACTCATCTCTGCAGCTCATCTGTGTTCCTCCTCTGTGTGCTCAGATAAGTGGGATAAAAAGAAGGTTACCAGTTAAACAGTTTAAGGTTAAAAATCAAAAAGAAAGTCCTGGTTTGTTATGGATCTCTCTAGGGAATTGAAATGGAAAAACAAAGAGAAAATGACCACAGTGGGTATTTCCAATCCCATATTAACATTATTTAGTCTTATAAGGAATTAAGATATGTAAAAACTAGTGTGCTATTCTCTTTCAATTTATAAAATCATAGAATCATGGAATGGTTTGGATTAGCAGGGGACCTTGAAGATCATCTCACTGTTTCCTGCAAATTTTTCTGATCTCAGACCTTTGCCTTTTGTGCCTTCAATTCTCTTCTCCAAACTGCTGTAGGGTGGGGGGAATAAGGAAAAGTGAAGTGAGCAGTGTGTGGTTTTAGTAGGAGCACTACATTGGAGTGCACTACTTCCCTAGAACAAAATAGGTCTGAATTTATAATCTGGTTTTCAGAGGTTCTTCATGACCAAGCAAAGAGCTTGGTTGTCTTGGGAAGAAGCTTCCAGTCTCACTGGATTTGGGACAGCTCTGTCATGGAGCTTCAGGGGAGGCAGATTTGCAGCAATCATGATCAATGACATTATACAAGGCTTTTAAACGTATATTTGTCTTTGAAAACAGAAATAGGATGTGGGAGCAGAGGAGGAGCAAAAGATTCTATTTTTTCACCTCCTTTTTCACCTCCTTCATGATCCCTTTGTATTATAAAGTTTTAAGCTTTAAACTTTTGGAAGCTATTTAGAAATCTACTGAGGATGACAGGTGAAAGGAGGAAAGTATGGATGGAACAAAAAGAGAAGGAAGACTTAGGAGAAAACAAATAATTCCTACTGATGAGGAAAGTAATTGCATGGAAAGATGAATGTGATAACTTTAGTACATTCCCCTTTGGGAACAAAGTAGTTTGCTGTGGATTCATGACACAATGGTCAGAGAATAAAAAGTCCATTATTTTAAACTTTTTCTTACTAGTATACTATAGACTAACTCAGAAGTAAACTGCTTTAGCTACAAATTCAGTTTATTTACCAGAGATGGAATACAAAATATAATCTTACAGTGACTTATTAATTCTCTTTTACTTTATCCATATGAATTTTTCACATATTTTCTTTTTCAGCAGGTATTTCCACCTCCTGAACACATATGAAATATCCCAGGCTAATTGTTACCAGTTTTCCCAGGAAGGAAAAGAATTTCCAATCAAGGTTGTCACAACTGTTAGAGAAAGCAACATTTAAAAGTAATAAACATAATCTGACTTCAGACAAAATATCTAAGAACTAAAATTCTTTTGGGACCTTAAAATCTTTCTGAGGTTGCCAAAATAGCCATGACCTGGGCTATATTATCCAGGAAGTAGTCTCATCTCTGCCTTTCATTCCTACCAGCCTCACATCTCTGAATCCCAACACTTTCTTCACTCATAACTAATATTAACAAGTTCTTGTCTTGTTAAATATGTAACATGTATGGTCTTCCCTGGAAACAAATGTACTTCTTGTTTTCTTTTGCCAGACTGATAAAACAGCGCTGTAAGTAAGGTGGTTTTATTTTGGGTAGGCGATATTTTGGTGGTGGGGTTTTCTTTGGATTTTGGTTGGGTTTTTTTTTTTTTTTTGGTTTTTTTTTTGTTTTTGTTTTTGTTTTTGTTTTTGTTTTTGTTTTTTTGGCATGGTTTTTTCTCTTTAAGAAGGGCTTGCAAAGGTTTTCCCCATCAGAGTGCTCATTAAAGGCCTACATGTAGTTTTAGAGAAACGCATGACTAAAAAAAAGAAAAAAAGAAAAAAAAAATCAATGTTTTGTTCCCGCTGTAAGGAAGAACTAACATTTTCTTGCTAACCTTTCTCTATTTTGAAGGTTAGTGACTAGCTGAAGTAGCTTGAGAGGGAGTGAAGTTGGATTCCTAAATGACCCCTTGGTAAGAACATGCACTGTGAATATAGAATAATTACTTAGGTTTAAAGGTAGATTTCAGAGCAGCCAAGATTCCAATCACGAATTAGTGTTGGAATCTGACCCTTTCTAGCCTTCTCATTTAATTTTTAATATGTAAAATAAGAATGTAATTTATTATCAGATTTAGCAAAACAATTATATTCCTCTGTGTATTGGCAGTTCAGCTAAGATGGGACAGATGCTCTCTTTGGCCCTACTATGCAACAAGAAATGCCACTATAAAATGGTTCTTTTTGAACTGTTGTATTTATACCCAAAATGTGGAGCAATTTCCACAGGAGAGAGGAAGTGTACTGTTTACTTGCACACATTCTCATTGCTGCGCAGTCTGCCCTGCCAGAAAAGATGTAAAATGAGAATACTCAAGCACCTTTATGAGTAAAAGGACTTAAAGACCATATTTAGCATATTCTGAATGACCATTGTAAATCTGGAAGTATTTTGCAAAAAGATCATTGGAAACTCCTCATGTTTGATTCACTTCAGTTAGCCCCAGGAAGTCACTTGCTTAGGACTCTCTCTTCAGAAACACAGAATTCCTTCCATTTACTGTGAAAATAGTGGAAATACTTACTGGGCTGCCCAGACTGTGCCTCTGAGATAAGGTGCCCTGGCTCAGTACACAATGAACACATAGACCAAGTTACAGTGCCTAGAAGAACAAACAAAAATTCAGATTAGAAATAAAACCTATGTATCTAACAAGCAGAACAATTGAACATGAGAAGAACTTCCCAAAGACTACTGTAGATTTTCCATCACTAGAAATTTTAAAATCACTGGTGTCTGTGTTCCTAAGACATATGCTCTACTTCAAAACAACACTAATTGGCAGTCTTTATAATGACCTGCATCATGCAGAATGGCATGCATCATGCACTGTTAAATCTCTTTTTGTTTTATACTTTGAATCTTTGAAGGCAGATGTTTCCATTAACTGGAAAAGTAGAAAAGAAGCTTTTGTCAGTAACAGCAGCAGAACATGAAAGCAGAGGTTTAAATAAGCATAAATGGGACTGTTCATCTGCTGCTTCTTCTGTACTAAACATAGCAGAGAAGATGCTCAAGTCCACTCTCTGGACCCTCTGTCCTTTACTCATCATGTTATATTCCTGATAAACTGAAGAGCATTCATCACCTCTGCCTGGGGGCGGAAGACTGCTTGTAACTTGTCCCCAAAACCAAGAAAGCAAGCCCTTTTCCTTCCATCTCTCTCCTAAATAAATTCATAGGAAACATATAATGAATGACCGAAAATAAAATTATTAAAATGTGGAAGTTAAAAATGACAAAAGTTACTACAAGATAGTATATTGATTATTCAAAAATATGCCAGTTCGTAGGAAAAATAATATTGTACAGTTGCCATGGAATAGGGAAGGGAGAGAGAAAATAAAGGAGGGAAAGAAGAGGGATAAAATGAAGGAAAACAACCTTGAATTCACAGTAAACTAAGATGAGGTTTTGTTAATTTGCAGAGGCCCTCAAAAGGCTGCCCATTGACGAAATAAATAAGTAATTTACATACAACCATCAACAACTCTTATGAACACAGTGATGGGATCACCAGACTTTTAGCCTCCAAATTATAGAAGCGACAAGAATCCAGAAAACTATTTAGATTAAAACACCCCTTGACACAACAGATACTTGATCTTGCAGGTTTTGCAGAGGTGTTTGCTTTCTTTTATCAATGTCTATATGGTGATATACCAGATTACAATTGCCTGGAGAGATATTAAAAAATTTATAGATGATAAAGCCAATATACTTTTATTCATTGCATAGCAGAAACATATGTGTAAAGAATCTATTTCCAGGAAAAAAGCAGAAGATATGATTATAACTCCTAAAAAGTAATAAAGTGCCAAGCCTGGTTCAGCACTGCACGTACATGAAGGCATTAGTGATGAATTATTAGTCCCTGTGGAAAATGGGTTTGTGTATATACAAAGCTCAAGATTCTATCTAAAGAAAAGTTCTTTTGTTCCAATTTAAAATCTGTGCATTGTAATCCTAAACAGGTCTGGGAAGAAATTTTCCTATGAAATTATTTTTGATGGAAAACCAAACTTAGGAAGAAACAAAATACTACAGAATTTGCACTGAGTTCAGTTTAAATAGTAATGAATTCAGAAAATTTAATTGTATATGACTGAATGAGGCCAATGGCAAGATAGTAGACAATTATAGATAAAATCTATATTGAAAATTTGTGCCTCCACTAAAGGGCGTTATTCATTTTATACTCAGCAAATTACTCCTTTAGACCTGCACTATTTCAGACAAAATTAGTAATAATTGTATATCAAAACAAAGTACTTTGGTTTCTTGACAAAATTCTTAAAAATCATCCCCAAAAATCTTTTTTCTCCTCCTGCCCACTACCCTTCAAAAGTAGAGTTCCTCATACTTTATTTGAGAGGAAGTTGCTTTCTTGCGTGCTTTCCCTTGCATTTCCCTACACTTAAAGAAAATACCTAGTTCTAGTGCATGGTTTGAATACTGCTGTAGTTCAGACTTTGAAAATTTCTCTATTTCCACTTTATCCTGCTGGGTGTATACACAAAGCAGAATCTGTACTAGTGCTTGATTTAAGTTAAGGAAAAAAACTAAAAATCCAGGTTAGCTGAAATAAGAGAAGCAGAATGTTACTTGGATTGTCTGAACAGCACAATAGGTGCACTCTCCCACTCTGGGTCTGTGTGTGTGGCGCTTCAGCTCCTCAAAGAACACATTTCTTCTTCACAGAGAAAACAACTATTTTCTTCTCTGCAAAAAGAAAAGGTGGGGCAGAGGGGAGGTTATGCTTCAGGGAAGAAAACTCTTTTCTCACACTTGAATTAGTTTTGCAAAACCAGGTGAGAATAGATCATAATACTTCAGTGTTAAACGAGTCAGAGAACTGCTGAGCTGCTTGCATGTTGATAAATCTATGGGACCAGATGGGATCCATCCCAGGGTGATGAGGGAGCTGGCAGATGAGCTTGTGAAGCCACTCTCCATCATTTACCAGCAGTCCTGGCTCACTGGTGAGGTTTCAGATAACTGGAAACTGCCCAATGTGATGCCTGTTCACAGAAAGGGTGGGAAGGAGGACCCTGGTAATTATAGGCCAGTTAGCCTGACCTCAGTGCCTGGTAAGGTGATGGAACAGTTTATACTGAGTGTCATCACGCAGCACTTACAGGATGGCCGAGGTACCAGACCCAGCCAGCAGGGGTTTAGGAGGGGCAGGTTGTGTTTGACCAACCTGGTCTCCTTTTATGACCATCAGACCTGCCTGGTGGAAATGGGAAGGGCTGTTGGTGTTGTCTACCTGGACTTTAGCAAGGCCTTTGACACTGTCTCCCACAGCACACTCCTGGAAAAGCTGCAGCCCACGGCCTGGACAGGAGCTCTCTGTGCTGGGTTAGGAACTGGCTGCATGGCCAGGCCAGAGGGTGATGGTGAATGGTGCTGCATCCAGCTGGTGGCCAGTCACCAGAGGTGTCCCTCAGGGGTCTGTGCTGGGACCAGCTCTGTTTAATATCTTCATTGATGACATGGATGAGGGGATTGAGTCTTTCATTAGTAAATTTGCAGAAGACACTAAGCTGGGGAACATGTATTCATCTGTTGGAAGGTAGGAGGGCTCTGTAGAGAGACCTGGAAGGTTGGATGGATGCACAGGGTCCAAAAGGTTGAAGATAATAAATCCAAGTGCTGAGTACTGTATTTTGGCCACAATAACCCTCTGCAATGTTATAGGCTGGGGATGGTGTGGCTGGACAGTGCCCAGGCAGAAAGGGACCTGGGGGTGCTGGTGACAGCCGGCTGAACATGAGCCAGCAGTGTGCCATGGTGGCCAAGAAGGCCAATGGCTCCTGGCCTGGATCAGGAGCAGTGTGGCCATCAGGAGCAGGGAGCTCATCCTTCCCCTGTACCCAGCAGTGGAGAGGCCACAGCTTGAGTGCTGCGTCCAGCTCTGTGCCCTCAGTTTGGGAAGGACATTGAGACACTTGAACACGTCCAGAGGAGGCAACGAGGTTGGAGAGGGGCTGGGAACACAAACCCTGTGAGGAACAACTGGGGGTGTTCAGCCCGGGGAAAAGGAGACTCAGGGGTGACCGTAGCACTCTCTACAGCTTCCTGAAAGGTGGCTGTAGTCAGGTGGGGTTGGTCTCCTTCTCCAGGCAGTTGCTGACAGAACAAGAGGACACAGTCTCAAGCTGCGTCAAGGGAAATATGGGTTGGATATCAGGAAAAATAGTGCCATGGTTTAGTTGAGGTGTTAGGACATTCATTGGACTCAATGATCTTGAAGGTTTCTTCCAACCTAGTGATTCTGTGATTATGTGAGTTCATTTCTGAATGCAGCTACTGGAGATGGAGGAGAATAGCCTATTGTAATTACAAAAAAGGACCCATTTTCTGTGGGGCATACCAAGTATTATTTTTATTAAATATTGATTTTGAAATCTTTAAGTCACTAAGAGCTTGGAGACGCTGATTAAATTACTTGCTAATCTAGAACAAACTGGTTTGTTGTAAACAGAATCAATCGAAATAATGTCAGGAGGTCTCTTTATTTTATGGATAAAGAAAAGAAACAACTACATTTAGGCTTAAACACTAAATTAAGTTTTAGAACTGGTGAACACACAACATTTTGATAAATTCTTGCCTCACATTAATAGTCATCTGAATTTAACTTATAAATTTATGTCAGTCTAGCTTTACCTCTCTGTGTAAAGTAGATAAATTTGATTAATAATTAATTATATCACTGAAAAGTAAACACACATGCCACTATCTTCAACACAACATTAAACTAAGGCAAGTTCTAGCTTCTTTTTTTGCTCATGGTATGTTTTGGAGCAAGCTTTGGCTTACGCTGTTCACAATTTGTCTGCAGAGGCTTGCAAACTGGGAGACAGGCTCAGCACTGACAGGTATTGTTTTTGAGAACTACCAGAAATATTTTTCTAGTACTTTAATTAAAAAAAAAAAAAGGTCATGATCCAGTATTTCAGACGCAGCCCTCTCAAAAATTTCTTCTTTCTGGGCTTATGTACTCCATTCTTCACCTGGCTAACTTGTTAGGTGATTCACCCCTATGGTAGCTGCTCTAATCAGCACTTTCCCTCAGATGCATTTTTACAATGGCTTAATGAACTTCTTAATTTATTCTTCATCTTTGTAAGACAATAATATGCAAGTGCAGTTTCCAATATTGAGTATACACATAAAAAATAATATTAAGCAAAGATAAGTTAGAGTTGGGATTCTGAATGTTTATTTAGGCTCCTTTACAGTAGAAAAAATCCTCAGTATCTGTAGGTCCAACTTATGTCAGAAGCTCGGGTTTCTCAAGGTTGGTGAATTTAAAAATATATAAGACCTCTACACAAGGTCAACCAAAAAAACCCCCAAAACCTAAACTAAAACAAAGCAAACAAAAATAAAAAGAGTAGATGATTTGGGAATTAAATGCATTTGTACATCCATTAGTGTAAGAAAGTAGTCTATAAGAAATACTGTATTTCTTACAGAGGACATTTTCATCATAATGTATCTGACTGAAAATAAAGGCTTTTATCTACTGGTTTTATTGCAGATACTGAATATTTCTAGGTAATTATTGGTCAATTTTTCTTTTTCCTTTTTTTCTAAATTTAATCAACAGTACTAATTAATTATTTGATCTAGTCAGGAAAGAATATGTAAATGAACATTTGGTGCTATTCTAAAGAATATAATCTAGTTCAGTGAAAGGTCTTAAGCCAAATACATGGATTACTTATGAAAAACATATATTATCTAGAAGGTGAGATTTACCTCTATTGAGATATCCATGAATACATTGACTTCAAATTTTAATACATATTCACTGCTTAGCTCTTTTGAAGTCAAAGGCATTTGGATCATCCCACATAAAAACTATATATTATTGTTATTTCTTCCCATTAGCTGAGATCTCAGTGGGAACATAACTACTAATGTATCTCTAACTTAGACTGTTGTAAGTGAATTCAGAATTTTATCACCTTTCTCAGTACTGAAATGATCCCATCAGCATTGCTTTCTGTCATGTCTGTATTCAGTGTGACTGTTTTCAGTGTGCACAGTACTGCTGTGATAGTGTGTCATGAGATTCTGGTGTGCTGCAAATAATTGGCTTTATGCTTATTTTTCTCATGCCCTACAGTTTCTTTAGTTCCTGCCAGATACTATTTGCCATTTTTTAATTTAATTTTTAATTAACAAATGATAAAACAGCAAAGTCTTTTCCCTTCCTTTATAAAAGCCCCATATTAGTTGTTCTTCAATCTGCTTCATGAAAATTAGCGATTTCCAGTAGTCTAGTAGCATTTTTGTATCTTTCTTATCTACCATTTTTTTTCATTTCTGACAGCATGGCGTCTCTTCTATTTTGAGTCCATAATTCCTACAAATCTCCTAGCACTTAAGGCTCCCAGTTCTGCATTTTATATTCCTCTCTACTGAGTCTCATTCATCCTCTTACATATGATTAGTAGGTTCTGGCCACATAAGATTTATTATAGATTTACGTTTTTTCTATGATGTCTCTTTCCCTTATTTTTTGTGAGTGAGCTTATGTACATCCATAATTGAACTTTCTGAGTAAAAGCTAGTTCCAGCTTGAGATACAAGTGTTTATGAATTTCTGTGTGTATACCTATAGGACCCTTCGGGGATTAATTTAAGTGCATACAAAAAAACATCCGTGATCTGTAGGTGTGCCTTGGTTAGGCTACACAAAGCAGCTAACCATGCTGCAGTACTATGGGGCTCTCCTGGAGAAGCAGCTGAAGGTCAGATAAGTTCCTTAGAGCACCATACGTGTTGGATGTTCACATTCAGCCAGCGGTGGCCAGGTGCAGCTAGGGCCTCTCACAGAGCCCTTGAACTGGCGGGACACTCACGCCTGGAGGTACATCCCTTCTCACTGGACACAGGGAAGCTTGAGCTTTTCTTGAAGGAGACATCCCTGTTTTTGTCTGCTGTCTGAACTGTAGACTTTCCATTGAGTATAAAGGGATGTTAGACATCTTATGAAGTGGTTCACACTTAAATCTGTCCTTAATTTTTTTTCTCAGGTTTACATTCCATTTAAAGCTTGACAGCTTCTTTTGTAAATCTGTACATATCTCTTCTATCTCTGTTAATCATCTTTCCATTAATTTCTAACTACAAAACTCATGATTGTGTCTTTACAGTGACTTTCAGTGTCACTGAGAGAGTATTTCATTCTTCTTTTAATGTTAGAACTTTATCCAGGATACATTAGATCCATTTTCAGTTGTTTTTAGAGTAGTCTGTCACAAGAAAAGCCTGCTCCAGGACATTCTAATTCACTTTCAGCCTATTGGGCTGTTTCTATGATCATTGAACTTGTTCACATTAAAATCATAATCTGTACCTTGCAAAAAATTATAGATTTAGGCTTGCTCCTTTGCCTAAATTTGTTATACCAATACTTATGCAATGCACTACTGCCACAAAAACATTTGTGATCCAATCCTTTTTCACTGCCTTGACCATATGTTTCATGATTAATTTCCCATTTCACAAGAACTGGCTATTTGTCTGAACTAGAATAGCCTTGGCATATCTTTATTATTTCATCAGAAGTTAAGTATTATTAAAAGTTTATAATATCACCTTGTAATGTTTCTACAGTTTTCTAGTCAACTATTTCACATAGAGTAACTCCTTTCCCATGTAAATTTGCTATGCAAAAGTAGTTCTACTTCCATTTCTTGTAGAAAAGTCAATAGTGGAAATTTGTCAAACTCAGCTAAGTGTGGATTACACATCCTTCCCTATGATCCCTGTTCAAATTTGGATTTTCATTAAATTTTTTCACCTTTCTACATTAAATCTATTATCTATTTTTATAATTTTAAAATAATTTATGCTGATGTTGTTTCAATGCACAGCCATATGAATAATATGTACCATTTCTGCATTTTCTGCTTTTATCCCTCCTTGGCCCTGACAAAACATGATGTGTTCTGTTGGGTGCCTAAGAGACTTTGGGGAGCTGTGAGTTACTAATACCAGCAACATTTCTACTGCTCTGAACCCCCTTCTTGTGGCTACTGCTATTATTTCAACTGCTACCACTGATATTTTGTGAAGAGGAAAAACGCTTTTTATCTGTTTGAATGGGGACCATGCAGCTAAACAGCAGAGCCGGCGTATGTTGCTCACAAATCGCCAGAGGTCTAGAGAAGGAAGACTGAGGGTGACATATTTGAATACATCATCTGAGAAAATTAGTCCTCTTAGTAAAGTGAACTGTATTGAATGAACAATGGAAGGAAGATAATGACTTGTTTGTTTTCATGAAACCCAAATTTTTCTTTGTGTTACCCATGACAGAGTTTTATCTGACTCACCGGAGAGGACAGGTGTCTCTTCTGTGTCTTTAATAAGTATGAGTGTGAGAAGGAGCTCGTTTTCACTGTATTTTTTATCAAGGGAGGAATAAACTGCTGGCTGCTACACTTTATCTGAAAAGTGTATTTAAAAAGCCAAAAAACAACAAACTCATTAAAATTGTTGTTTTCTTAAGTGAAGAGGTAAAGCACTGGAACATGGCAATTATGTTAAATCAGGTTGCATTTTAAACTGCTTTGTGCTCTCACAGGAGAGACAGGGTTTTAAACAGAGTTCTGTAAATGGGCATTTTGAAACAGAACACTTTTAAAAACTGTCATGCTTAATGATACCTACAACAGAATGCCAAGAAGAAGATAAAAGATCAACTCTGTTATTCCCACTTAGGCTTTCAGAAAGAGTTCTGCAAAGTATCCTTCAATCTTTTAGAAATCTCTAGCACTAGCTGAAAAGTTTTCCACATTAAATAACGTGAAATAAGTTTCAGTTAAATTGAAGTGTTCCTGAAAAAATGTCTACTTTCATGAATAACATCTGCTTGGGTTTTCATGAAACTACATAAAACTGTGAATGGAATCCATTGTTAGTGGAAAAATTATATGTAATATTTATTAGAAAGAAATAAAAAAACCTCTAATCCACAGAATGGCTCTCCCTATGCCGTGCACAAAAAATAAAATTTTCTGATCAATATGTTCTAGAAATTTTTAGAAATTCTATACAAAGTTAGAACTGGATATTCCTAGTTTAGAAGTGAACTGTTCCAGAATAATACCAGAAGATAATTAGAGCAATGGTGAGATAATTCTACCCCAGATATTTATGGGTCATATCAAAATCTCATTAAATTCCATAGAAATATTTCTGGTGAATTCTGATAATGTTTGATGAACTACATTTTATTTTTATAAGAGTCTATTAGCAGAGGTTTTAACACAACTGAAGAAACTGAATATTAGCTACAAGACAATTCTTATAATAACAATTTATTACAACAATTAGCTAAATAACTTTATTTAGAAGAATAATTTTATTTATTCTTAATTTTAAGACAATGGCTATGAAATTTTGGCACCTTCTTGTTTTTTTTTCCAGGAGCTGGAACAGAAAACCATCCAGATATGCAGACTTCACAATAGGAAGATTACATTTAGTGATTGCGTTGCTAAATGCAAAGTTTTCACTCACTTCTAGCCAGAGTATAAGAGAAAAGTTGAGATTAGTAGAGGCATATTATTTTGATTTATTGGCTCACTGAGTTTATTCATTATTTGTGAATTATTATTTTCTGCTGCTACATAGTTCTAATTAATTGTTAGGGTACTAAGAGGGTTTCTGCATGAACATTTTTATCATCCTGTGTCACAAGAAATGAATTAGAAAATAAATATTAATAAATGGTTTTATTTCAGGGTTAACCTTGATGACGGCAGTAGCCTTGTCATTTACTTGTCCTGTTTTTAGTATGACAACACATCTGTTGTCAGCAAAATCTTTACTTTTGTCATTCTGTTGTATATCCTAACTGCTGAGGATTTTGTGGTGTCATCAGGGATTTTCCTCAGCCTTTAGCTCACTGTGAATGAGGTGTGGCCCAAACAGAGGCCTGTCCAACAACATGTTAGAAGTTATTAAGGCAGTAAGAAAGATCAGCAACAAGGTGGCCATACTGCAGCTCATGCAAATCACTGATAAGCAATACAGGATCAAAAGCAAAGCCATGGAAGGCTGCTGCAGACCCTGACATCACACTGCAACACCTGTGAATTCTGTTCATCTGGCAGTAAATCAAGCAAATGCCTTTTAAATGCAAGTAAGAGTCACAGCACCCCTTGGCTCCACCAGCACCACAGTGATTTGGGAGAGCGTTTGTCAGCAGTGTGCTCACTCTGACAATGCTGGTCAAGGGTCAGGCTGTCTGGAAGCAGGGTGCCAGGTGGTCAGACACCGGAGCAGGTTGCTCAGGGGTGATGTGGAGTCTCCATCATTGGAGGTATTCAATATCTCTCTGGGCACAGCCCTGGGCAACCTGGTCTAGATGACCCTGCTCTGATCACGGGGGTTTTGACTGAGGGATCTCCAGAGGTCACTGTCAGCCGCAGCTGATTCTGTATTATTTTAAGTATCTCAAAATAAATTAGAAGACGTGAGTCATGACTGATTTTGAAAGCAGGAAGAAAGAAAAACATGCAGAGAAGCATAGCAAAAGATGACCAATGATTCATATTCTCAGGGCTATTTAAGGTATCTAAAACCATACCTCCAGAGATTTTCAATTTCTGTGATTGAAACTAGTGTTAATTAGATGCCTTAACACTATTAAGGCTCTGACCAAAGTAATCACTGCAAGATTAGCTGATGTAACTTTCTTTAGTTTTACAGCATTATTTCAATTCCTTATTAAGACACCTGTCCCTTTGTTGTTCATAAAAGCATTGCATCTCACTTTCTATCTTTCTTTTTCCAGTGCAGACTCCCAGTGCCATAATTTACTGAGCCAGAAGAAGACACAACAACATATCACAAGGTGGTATTATTCGGCAAAAAGAAATTTTTATGCTCATGGGAAGAGGGTGTAGTGACATTACATTTTTTGATTCTCTCTTTTTAAACATGATTTCCTTGAGTTCCTTGTTGGACCACAGAAGGGGATTTACCACCTCTTAAGGAAAAAATGTTCCCTTTCATCTAATCTTCTGGTTTTCACAATATTCTGTCAGTCAGAGTTCAAGTCTGAGCTATTGCCTTGACAACCCACAACAGTTGCCTTTATGGCAAAACATTTGTTCACAGGCCCCTCTGGCCACCTGAGCATGGATTTCTTGGTGGGAATGGGATAGATGATGCCCATGGTTGATTTTTTGTGACACTATTGTAGAGCACTATGGCTCTACATTGTTGCAGATGGAAGAGAAGATGCAATACTGGCAAGGGAAACACTGAAAGCCACAGGAAGATTTCCATTACTTCTGAATTGTATGTGATCCAGAAGAACTGTGTGATCAAAAAAATCCTGGGACTGAAAAAAGAGAAAGTACTCATCTCATCTATTCTGCAGCCCCAATACAAGATTAGCTGTCCTCAACTGTTCCTCACAGCTGCACTCTTTAAAACACAGCTTTCCTAAACTTAGAGACAGGACTCATAGATTTTCTTTCCTTGCAGTTGAAGCTGAATGTCTATTGAACCAACTTAAACCCATTACCCTTGCTGTAACCACAGGGGGCCTGAACAGTCTAGTCTTTTACTCTCTGCAGCTACTTTTTACGTTATTATGTGTGCTCTCAGTCTTCTCTTATACAAACTAAACTACTCCAATTGTTTCAAACTCTTCTCATCAGTTTCACTTTCTAGATCACTGATAATTCCCGGTTGGTCTCCTTTAGCTTCTTTTGATACTGGTCCACACTTTTTCTGAAATGCAGTTCAGAAAATGAAGCACAGTGTGCTTGCTGAGACTGAGCACAGTATGCAGCACTGAGGAAAATGAAAGAGCTATTTCATATCGTACAAATGATATTGCTCTTTACACACCTTAGTAAGTTGTACATCATTTTTTTTCAACTTATTTTTAAGATCATTCCTCCAAATTCTCAAGAAAATTCTGATCTGGTTCTCCAGTATATAAAGCAGGGAAAAAAAGTTACTGAATTAGGACCCACTCTGTAGTAAAGGATCTTGGCCACTCAATAGATCACAAACTGAACGCAGACATCAGTGTTAGGTGGTGCCCATACACATAAATGTGCATTCCATTCCAGGCAACTGGAAACACAGAGCAGCAGCAGACCCAGAGGAAGGCCTGTCAGAAATTTTATTGTTGCATATCCTAGTTTAGTTATGGCTAAAAAAAAAAATATTCTAGGTTTCCTCTTGAATGTGAGACAGATCAGACATTTTCTTTAAGTTTTCTTTGCATTGGTATCCAGATAATAGAAAGCTTCCATAATTTTTTTTTTAACTTGGCAAATATAAAGCAAATGTGGTCTTGTTTTGCTGGCATTTTGAACAGGTTTAGGTTTGTTCTGGCTGAGCTCTGAGATCAGCCTAGACCTATGAAGATGTTTTTGCAGAGTTTTGAGACCAAACTGATAAACCATATCCAAAGTATCAGTCTGGACTGGGCACCCCTCTAGCTCTTTTCACAGTTTTTAATTGGTTCAGTGTGAAAAGCAATTCAGTTTTGCCTCTGCTAAGGGAAAAAGCCAACAAAAATCCCTGCAAGGGAAAAAAGCAATGTTGTGATGCCTGTCACAGGGAAAAACTCTTCAGTTCACGTAGCTAAAGCAAGAATAGGATTGAAGCAGTTTATTGATTTATTAACAGCATGTAATTAACTTGCAATCAGTGAACTATGTATTCAGGATCTGTATCAGCAAAGCAATCGACAAACCACAATGTTAGATACAGAATGTTAATGGACACCTGCAAATTTCCAAGCAATCCTATGAAGCACATCTCAAGAAGTTCTAATCACACCTGTACTCACACAAACACATGAACATCCACGTGGCTCCATGAGTCCCCCAGGACACAGGTCATGGGCTGTGTCCAGCCCCCATCTCTCTCTCTCTCTCTCTCTCAGGTGCAATTCCTACATCCCCCCATTTCTGAGGGAAATGCAGATGCGCCAGTACGACATGAGCCCATGCTGCTCCTTGCAACCCCTGTGCATGCGACAGGAAGGAACCCTTGTAGTGGTGAGTTGGGGTTCTGCTGGTGCTGGGACGACATCAGCACCCATGCTCAAAGTGCCAGTGTTTACTCTGGGAAGGTTTGCAATGACACCAGATTTAAATTTGACTGATTTCTCTAGGGGCCACTCTTCGGTGATCATCTGTCCTTTGTGCATCTGAACAGATTAACCAGTGACTGTATTTTTGCCAGTCACTGGTACTCAATAGCACACTAGGTTGGCCCTTTTTCATTTCTGTTTGGGATGTATTTGAAAGCAGTTTCTTTGTGGTTTTCATATGTATGTTTTGGGGAGACATTTCATTTTTTTTTAAAGAAGTGGGACAAGAGATTGAGTAATGGTTTCCTTTTAACCCCCTGGAAGTTGTTCAAGATCTATTCTTGTCATTGAAAGAAACTGCTTAACTAACTCTTCTAATTCCTTCTAACTCCTGCCAGTTGTATTAGGTCATACACAAATGCCATGCTAACTCATAATTTTGTTGGATTGTCTTACTGAAAATCACAAGGTTATCTATTATCCCTCTTTTAAATTTCTTTTTATTTTTATTGGGGGGATTTCCAGAAGTATGGAAGAGTTTCTGGAGGTTTTTTTTGGGGTTGTGTTTTTTTTTTTTTCCCTGGTGAAAATATATGTGGATAGTCATTAACAAGAAGAAGCTTTTTCAGTGTGGAAAAAAGTAATTTAGAGCATTTACACTTCCCTTAGATTCTTCTTACCCTGAAACAGCATACCTGCTTTTTTGATGTTATTTCTATGTTTTTCGTTTTCTAGGTTTTCTAGTTTCAGCAAAAATAATTTCTGCAGGTGTGCTACCTCTGATTTGTCAGTTTTTTACTTTTCCTTTACTCATCTATTTTCTTCTTCTTCATTTTCAGTTAGAGGTCAGACAACATTACTTGCAAATTTCTGGACACACTATTTTGATTTTTTTTTTTAATCTTTCAAGTTCACTTTCTATCAGCATTCACCTCCCCATCAGTGCTTGGGTTAGACTTTTGTGTACCAGATATCAAAGAGGTACCTGCTGGGTTTTTTATGTTTTTGTAATGTTATTATCCATATGAAGAGCAAGCCAGGAAATGTAGCCTTGGCTTAAGACATTGCTTTACTTCATCTATTTACAGCTCTCTGCTTGTGATCATCTCACAGTATAATTAACAAGAATCATGCAGGATCAACTGGTGGATGGTAACACTAGAATTTACTGTCAGTGAAAAACAAACACAGAAATCTGCAAAAGAAGGAAAGTTATTGTAAGACCTATTGAGTGGTTTGATTTCTACCAGGAGAGAGAATCTCATAAGAGGGCTGGAAGTAGTCAGACATTTGAAACTGCTCTAAAAGAGTGTCTTAGAAAGGCTAGTACCCTGCTGACCATGTGTGACTGAAAGTAATCTTCTGAGATTAGAGAAATGAAGGTGTCTAAACCAATAAATGGCTCAATGATTTCAATCCCTACTTTCGTCATAGAGTCAAGAGGTCAGTTAAACTCAGTATTTCACAAATTCAAGATCAAACTTGTGGAGAAAAATGCTGCCATACATAAGATTATGCTATATAGCATGCTGTGAGATAAATTAAGGGCTTGGATATTTAGATAAATTAGGGCTTGGATGGTAAAGGAATATGTTGGTGAAGATCTCCAAAAAATTCTTATTTGGGGAGTCATGTCATCACTATAATATTAGTACTTTCTTACATTAACACAGAAAATATTGGGAAACAAAATTCAAATATATTCACATAATTCTTAGAGATATGAGTGAGTGAATGCCTATAAAAACTCTTGTACAAATGCATGGAAAAAATCAGTCTCAAAGATAAACATTTCACAGCCTAAATATGTGCACTGGTTTTGGTTGAGATAGAGTTGATTTTCTTCACAGCATCTTGTATGAGGCTGTGTTTTGGATTTGTGATGAAAGCAGTGTTGATAATGCAGGGGTGTTTCAGCAATTGCTGACCAGGGCTTGCACGGCATCAAGACCTCTCCTGTTGCACCTCTCCTCACTGAGGCTGCACATGAATTTGGGAGAGGGTAAAGCTGGGCCAGCAGACCCCTGCTCACCAAAGATGTATCTCACACCTTGTGACATTGTGCTCAGCAAGAAAAGCTCAAGGAAAGAAGGAAGAAGGGAAGGTGTCCAGAATTATCAGCATTTGTCTTCCCAATTAATGCACAATGGAGCCCTGCTTTCCTGGGAATGGCTGCCTGCTGATAGGAAGCTGTGAATGAATTCCTTTATTTGCTTTGCTTGTGCATGTAGATTTTCCTTTATCTAGTAAACTGTCTTTTTCTCAATCCCTGAGTTTTCTGATTTTTTGCCTTCTGATTCTCTCTCTGTCTCACTGAAGGGGAGTCAGAGGATGGCTGCATGGGGCTGAGCTGCCTACTGGGAACACATCACAGCAATAAGATAAACTAATGAAAGTTTGATTGATCACTTCTTTAGATACAGGGACCTGAGAGCCAAAAAGAGTAAGTGTTTAAATTTAACAACCTAGATACTTTGTATAAAGATAAAATTATCAACCTTGGATTTTATCTGGTCATGTGAGAAAGGGGAGAGCCACAAAATTTAATCTTTGAAGCAAGGAACAGTTTAAGACATTAAAAAAGACAATGATGAAGATATAAAATATGAAAAGGTAAAGAGTAGGCTGCTCCTTTAACCTTGCATAAGAATTATTCAGCAGATGAGTGACTCATTCAGTGTGGGACATACAAATTCACAGAATGTCAGGATAACCACACTGAGTAAATCCCATTTATCGTACAAGTGGAAAGCCAGCACAGACCTATTGAATTAAGATAGAAGGTCCTCTGTAGAGCTATAAGGTTTGCCTTCCAGATTTGGTACTGATGTATCTTGACTATACTGGTGCTTTCACATTTCATTTGCAGTATCTAATCTGGTCCAAAGGGACATTTAGCAGTTTATAGCTGCCATGGGTTGGGGCTGTTCCTAAGCTTTTGGCAGTATAGTGATAAGATAATAGGCTAGAGAATGGGGATTTATGTGAGTACACCTGCATGGACTATGCTCATCCTAATCTGACAACTCTGGTTCAGAGACACTCCTCGGGACATGGAGCTGATTACAGATGAGCCTTGGTCCATGGTCTGTGCTGCTGCTGGCAGAGCCCCCATATGGCCCTGTGTGGATCAGTGGTGTTGGGGTGGCAGAAAGAACAAACTCAGACAGGAAGACCCCTGACCCAGGGACGGCACCCACTCCCTTCCACAGAAAGGAGATAGATGTCTGTGCAAGCCAGGCATCTTCTGAGACAGTGTTCAATCTCCAGAGAAATCCTCATTTGTTCATGCACAGCCCTAACTTTTAGCTACACTGCTACCTAAAAAAATTAGCTGAATACTCTTGCTAATCTTTTGGGGTACATGGAGATTTAATCATCTTCTCAGCCAGTAATGTTGTTTGTTTTGAAATGAGGATTCACCACCCTCAAAGGTTTCCTGAGATTTCCTATTCTTTTTCTTTCAAAAGCTAGAGACAATCATTCCTTCAATCAACATGCTTGTGGAGATACTGCTCCTCTTCTTTCATGCAATGTTTCAGGTTAATGGAGCACTAAAGATGTGGAAGGCTTACATTCAATAATTACCTTTCTCTGATAGGGTACAAGTTCCATTTTAAATGAAAGTTCCAAACAATAAGTCATAACTTAATTAGAAAGAAGTGGAAGTAATAGGAAAACTGTTCCTCCTTCAGAAGCTGTTCCCTTTTATCTCTGAACTTTGCATTCATTTCAGAAAAGTGAAAGTAAGCCCTTTCCAAAGGGGAGAGAAGTTTCTTTCATTAATAAAGAAAGGAGGAGAGCAATTTTCCAGTGCTGTTGTTTGTGTATTTTACATAAAACACTAAACAAATAAATTTGTTTAAATAATAATAAATAAATAATAAATAAATAAAAATAACTATTATTTCAGGAAATGGATTTGTATCCAAATCTTCATGCTCAGAGCTATACATGCCCCTATCTATGTTATTAAACTTGCAAAGGCAGGAAATTTGTCTTACTCTTCTTGACCCCTTGTGTGACTAATTCTTCAGTGTCTTTCAAGAGAGACTGAGAGACTAAATTCATTCCTGCTTCCTGGCTTTAAGATACAGTTCAATTTCTGGAGCACCCTCTGAGAGTTAGAGAATTTTAAGCTCTTCAGACAAGGGAAGCCCCATCTTGAGTGCCTATTTTAATCCTTGAGTGCACAGATAAGCTATTAGGGAAACATCCCCTTTCCCTTTCCCCTTCTCTTTCCCCTTCTGTTGTTTTATTTTCCATTACCCCTTTCCTTTCCCTATCGACTGAACTTTTGGTTTGGAGAAGGAATAATTTTTATGATGACATGAAAAGGTTTCAGTTTCAGTCAATGTTTAAGTATCTAGTTATGATCAGAATTTGGATATATCTGCAAACTCACAGGGCTAAAAAGAGTTTTGATAACTACAGCATCAGCAAAGACTTTAGGTGGTTTTTAGAAACCCAACTTCATAAATGGGACTTGGTGGAATTTTTTTTTTCCCTGTTAGTTAGTAACTTAGAGAAAAGCCATAAAGGAAAACTAAGATATCAACAATTATACTCGAATTTTCTTTATAAAATTGCCCAGATTTTCCCACCAGGAAATAGTTTTAATTTTAATTATTTAATTATTTAATTATTGTTGATCCTAGACAAAGCTAGACTAAATATGAATGCAATATACTGAAGCTCCAGGGACAAACTTAAGTATTACTCTGTTAATCATTCTATCAATTTATGTTTCTTTTGTAAAATAATTTGATACGCTTTGTCTGAGAATGAAACTCCAGAACAAAAGAAGAAGAAAACAAGAGAGAACATTTTGCCCAGACTAGTTTAACATGGGCTATTTTCCCTTGGGAGTTAGAATAAAATAATTGTGAAATAGTGTTTATTAGTATCACATTGGATAAAGGTCAAATAAAAGCCAAGTTTTATTATAATAGCTTTATTTTTCACAAATTAAAGGGAAATCAATACAATTCATTAATAGTGATTTAGGGCTCTGGATCTCTCTAAGGTGCTTATAGGGCCTTGATTAACACAGTGCCTGAGCATTTACTAATCTAAGGTATTTATCTTCCCAACACTTCTGCAAGCTAGATTTCTAATCCTTATTTCATTTTGCATTGGAGCATATTCCAAAAGTTGTGGGGAGTTGTAAATGAAGGACAGAGGTTAAACTCTCCTGTGTCCTAGGACCCTAGCATTAATTAATCATTGAATTGTACAGTGGTACACTAAAGCAGGTTGGAAAGATCCTCAAGAATCCAACGCCCAGCTCAAAACAGGGTCATGTCATCTTTGGGGTCAGGCTAGGTTTGCAAAGCTGGATCTCGAAAATCTTCAAAGATGGACACTACACACCATATCTGTGTATTGTGTACCAAAGCCTGACTCTTCTAATTCAGGAAACTTATACCAGTAGTAGACTCTGGACTGATGATAATGTCTATGATATCCCATATTCTATATAAGCCCTACAAGTTTGATGCTTTTTTCTCTCAGGAAATATGGTCAAAACTTACCTACATAATTGCATGGAGCTCTAGTAAGAGAGACTGAGATTGATTTTTAACCCTGAAGTTAGAATTACTCATGTAGAAAGCTCAGGTTCACAGCCTGAGAAGTAAAAGGATCAGTTTCAGCCATCTAAGTGTCATTGTAGCTGGGGTTCTCCTAATCCTGGGGAGAATTTTACAAGTAAATCTCACATCATGGTGATCTATGTCTGTTTTACATCATTTCACTCGCTATTAGTTTAAGGTGGAGATATTGCTCTCTGACTGCTCAAGATCCTTTCTTGAGGAAAGGAACTTTTGTTACCCCAGTCCTGGCCTCCTCTCTCAGGGAGGAAAATTACTCAGGACAATTACATCTGCTGAGATTTAACACTGAGCAGACCAATGCTCAAGTACCCTGAGCTTTCTGCCAAAGTGATTTGCCCATGGGGAGGAGCACTGCCCACCAAAGCTGTTTGGACAAAGATGTTGTGCAGAAGCTCATAGTTCCCTGCAGTTGTGAGTCGGAAGGTTTGACAGAGCAAAACCACATTTTGCTGCATCATGAAGACAAGGAACCTTGAAAATATGTGTATGTGATAGCTGTAAAAGTTTTAGACATTGTTTCCCTTTGCATCCCCAAGCAAATGATACAACAAAGAGGAGGATGGTGAGGATTTATAATAACAGCTTACCCTGGTGTGTGTGTAATTTTTTTAAGTGCTTCTATTACAAAGAAAAATGGATTGAAAACATTTTAGAAATTGAAGGAATATTTCTATTTCAAAATACAACCCTAAACATATGTCCTCCTATTTTGATTTTTATCAATTGCAATGATATGCAAGGAAAGGCAGAATACATACAATGTGAACAAAAGGTGACAGTACTACCTTAGGAATTCTTTATACAAGAATGAGATAGACCTTAAGATGGGTGGAATAGTTGTGAAAGAACATACAGAGAATTTATTAACTTTAAGGTACACAGGTTCAGAAGCCAATATGCCACTGAACTGTAATAGCAGCCAAGGAATAAAGAAATAAAATAAATAATAATAAAAAACTCACAGAACAAATGTCAATAATAAGAGGTGAACATATAAAAAATAGGATTTAGTGACTAGCATCTCACCAAGAAGGCAAACAAGAGCTTTGTGTAAAAAATAAACTTGAGAAAAATGCATCACAATTCAGAATTACACTAAGAACAAAAAAACTCCATTAGGAGAAATTATTCAATTCCTACTTTGTTCTCAAAATGTACACTTATTGTGGGGATAAAATAATTAAACAGAAGAGGAATAACATGATGAAATCTTGCTATGCAAAGAAGATTTCTGTAGCATACATTCAAGATCCTCTGTTTTGGGACTGTTTATATTTACTTACTTATATTTACTTACTTTATTTACAAAGTGTGAGAATGAGATTGCAAGAAAGAAGTGTTTGGCGTCTAGTCCACTACTGATGGCCAATATTTGGAATCAAGATGCACTCACAGAACCTGGAACTGAGCAGATTAAAGATAAGATTTTGGGTACAAATAGGAGGAGAAGTCTGGCCCAGTGGCCCCAGATTTCACACACAACATGCTAGGAGTCAGTCGCAGTTGCTGCTTGGAGTTATTTTCCACGTCATCTGTGATATCACCACATCTGTGACCCTGTTTACCAGCAGTTCTTAGCAAGACTTAATTTCAAGAGCTTGGTTCCCAAACCATAACCTGGGAGCTGAAAAAAAGAATAAAAACAGAGAGAGAGAAAGAAAACCATTAGAGAGAGATGAGTAGATCTGGGATGGTTCCTGGGCCAGGAATTAAACCAGCGAAAATCTAGCAGTGCTTTATCTAGCCTTAAAATTTAAAATAAATTAAAGTCAGGTTCAGAAAGCAAAGATGGATGATCTCCTATGCGATATTCTTCTTTTCCTGAATTTGCACATATTCAATATCCCATTGGCCAGATAGTTTTCAGAAGGTCACATAGGGTTTTTTCAGCAGACAGTATGTTGCACATAAATGCAGTAATTTTTTGATGATGCAGAAGATAGCAAGATCAAGACAGATTATTTTTTTCAGGGTAGAGAGTGAAAAGCAGTAGAACATGTAGAGTTACCTGTCAGCTCTGACAGGGTCAGATTTACTGGACTAGCACAAAACAATGAAAATTTAACATGTGAAATCCACCTTGAAGAGATGTTGACACAGCAAGGTGCACATAGAGATCAAAGGTAAAGTTCAGATAATCATTAATCTTGTCGCAGTAGGCAATGGAAGGATGCAAAGACTCTCAGAAAGTAAAAACAAAACAAAATGTTTCCTCTGCTGCAGAAAGCTACACAGAATGGCCAGGGAGATGGGGAAAGATTCTATCCTAAATATAGGGTCTGGGAAGTCAAAAAGTTTATCAATAAATCCGCAATCATGAATGATCTGTGAAATCTGTGTTGTCCAGAGACTCTGCTGAGAAGAAAACTGGCATCACCTTTTCACATTAATACAGCCAAAATTGAAAAGAAAGGATTTATGTATCTTTACTGAAACAGGATATCACAATTCTCAAGAAATGCAGAACTATTAAGCTTTAGTATATGGAGAAAAAATCATTTATTCACAACAAACTTGAGTAAGATAGAGTTGGCCATAAAATACTACAGTTTTGGTAAAAAAGATCAAGACAATAGGTTATGTTTATGACTATAATAAATGAATCAGTTGGCAGTCTATGGCATATATGGTATTATAAATATGCTGTATGTTACATAAATACACAGAATCACAGAATCATAGAATATTTTAGGATTGGAAGGAACATCAAAGATAAAGCTCCAACCCTTCTGCCATGGGCAGGGACACCTTCCACTAGACCAGGTTGCTCAAAGCCTCATCCCGTGTGGTCTTGAACATCTCAGGGAGGTGTTCTGCAACCTCTCTGGGCAACCTGTGCCAGTGTATCATCACTCCCACAGGAAAGAATTTCTTCCCAATATCTAATCTATGCCTGCCCTCAGTCAGTTTAAAGTGAACTATTGATTACACCAATGGATAACAATTCTTACAGTGAATTTTTGTCTCCCTCATGGCTAATTTAAAATCCCCTTGTTTCATCTTGTTCTCCTTGTCCATCTACTGTGCACCACTGAGGAAAGCTTGGTGCCATTTTCTCTACAATCCATCATTAGGTAATAGAGGACAGTGGTTATATTGCTCATTAAATTTCTCTCATTCAGACTAAAGCGGTTCAGCTTCCTCAGATTTTAAGTCATGTACTAATACCTCCTAAACACACACATACACATTTTTTCCTAATAAATTTCAAGTTACAAACAATTTGGGGCTGACTGAAACTTGGTAGTTTCTAACAAAGACTTCAGCATTTCACTGAAGTGCTTATGAGCAGCATACATTATGCAGGAATGCAAATATCTTAATCCATTAATATAAAATAAAAACTAACATCCAGTTTATGGTTTTACTGAAAACCATAATAAAAAAGTAAGTCTCAATCTCTAATAACTACCAAGAAAAAGAATAGGAAATTGCTTAGTTGCATTGCTATGTAATTTCTAAGATGCTACAAGGAAAATATATTTGAGAGATGTACCAAGATTTTATAAATGGAAATACCTTAATAAATTTTCATTCATTTACAGCAATGAAATATTTTTAGAGCTGCTAAAATTGTTAGCAATCCTCTTTATTCTCTTAAGGCTCATCAAATAGCTGAAGACATTTTAAGATTCAAAACCTGGTCCAGCAAGAGAAATTAACATTTTCGACGTTTGAAAATTCTTTTTGTACTTTTTCTTGATCTTTATTCTCACTTTCTTGATAAAATCTAAGTAGAAGATAATAATATCCAAAGTAATATCACATCTACGGTGGTTAACAAAAATAAAATCTCACAGTGGACCATGGACTGCCAAGGCGACCATCTTTTTTGTCTGATTTAGTGAGCTTGTGGAGACCTGTGTCAGTAAAGTGTCTCCAAAAAAGAGTCTTAAACATAAAATTTTTCTATTTAGCTTTTAGTGCAGGTAAAATACAGAATGTAAATAATGATGCACAAGTTGTTAATTAGGAAATGGATGGCAAGAACATTAAAAACTTTACGAAAACCTTAAAACCTGGCATTGAGTCTTGCAGATTTGGACAAAACATGGGTAAGATGCCAAAAGGTGGCACGTTTTAAGTTCATGGAATTGCGACCAATTCTTCAGAATCCAATTAGCTTGTTGGCAAAGTAAAATCCCAGTATCACCGGATATCTCTCTTATGTGATGTTCTTTGTCTGGAGAGAGACACATTGTGGAAGGATGGATATCATTGCCTCACAGCCATGGAAAAGGCATCAGAAGCTTTACACCTTCTTTCACAGAAACTCTCTGGTAGCAGCCCAGTACCCAGGGCCTAAGTCAGTACCAAGACCTAAATTTGTGGAGAATAAAGAGCTGGTGCCACTTGGAAGCACCATTCCCCACATACTGGGAGAGTGGCAATTATGTTGTCTCATCTCCAACTTAGAGTAGAGAATTTGTGAATGTTAGTTAGTGAGTGGTGCTTCATTTTGAAATATTTTCTTTCCCCAGTGTTTATTGTTGCCTGGTGACAGCCTTATGAGGTGGGTAAGGGCACCTTCAAGTCGTGGTCCCGACTGCTGCCTGGAGCTACTCTCCATTGCAAGGGGCCTTTTGTTACATGGAACATGAAGGGCATCCAGCAGATTCACTGGAGTCTCTACACATTGCTAGAATTACTGAAAAAGGGAAAAAATATAATTAAATCCAAGACTTTGACCAATGCTTAAACTGCTACATAAACCTTCCTGCCTTTGGGCTTTCAATGTGGTGCATGGCTGGAGCTTGATAGGACAGCACTTCTTCTGTTCATACTTGTTTTTTGTATTACCCTGATGTATCAAATGAAGACATGACATAAAATCCCTGCTTTTCCACTCATACAGAAGAAAAGGTTTTCCATCAAACTCTGCTCAGTGGAAAAGGGAGAATAATGACTCTACTCACCCCCTTTTCCCACGGATAAGGGAATAGAATAAGGATCTTGTCTAGGCAAACACAGTACTAATGAATACAACAAACTAGGAGAAAAACAAGCACAGAACTGGCAGTTAATTAATTTCTGTATTTCCAGCTGAAGTGTCTAATGGGAGAAAATAACTAATCATTATCATTTTGTTGTTTTGGATTAGAGATATGTGCAAATACTTGATTTAGTGGTGAAATTTTTGATTTATGTTTTAGTGAAATAAGTGCTATAACTTCAAAATTAGGCAATATTATGGAAACAGATGGGATTTGAAATAAACAACAATAAAGTTAAGTTCCAGCATAGAAAGACTGCATGTCAGCTCTCTAGCTGAACTTTTCAAGACCATTAATAAGAATTACAACATTCTTAAATATGCAATTTTAATGCATCAAAATTTCCTATGGGCATCCTCTGCTATCCAAGCTTTATGGATCAAGCACCGGATTGTCTAAGAACTCTGCTGTTATTGAACAAAAAGTACAAGTTAAAAATGCAAAAATCTGCCTCTGATGGCCTAACCACAGGTAAGACTCTGTCTATCCATGGATATTGGGGCTTGTCTTTCCACTTGACTTTTTTTATTGAATTAAACTGAACCACAGAATGAAAATATCTGTGCATGACCCACTGATTTTGTTTACAGGGCTGGAAGAAAATCAGTCCCATTGGGTTCTCCTCAGATTTATTTCAACCTCCGTCCTACACACCATAAAATGTTGTTTAGCTTCAGTCCCACAAGCATGCCCATTATTTAAAGGTATTGTTCAGGACTCCAGGGGGAAAAAAACCCCAGGAATGTGTCTTTGTGGAGGAAGGTTTTCTAGGTTCTCAGTCCACATAAAGAACTCAGTCCATATAAAGAAAGTATTTATTATTTTTCTAAGCACATAACTTGCAAAAACATAAAATCTGTGCTTTAGTATCTATCAGACTTAATGAAAATCAATTCTACCAAATGCAGTCACTCTTGAGCTTTTCCAAAAGCAAGAAATTGGAAGAAAACATTATTTCCTAAGATTATGTCTTTGGACGGCTGGAAAATATGACAATTATGTTATTTGGCCCTTTTTTGACAATAATAGCAGTAAAAGCCTTTCTTGAGTTTGGTATTACAGATACAAAGACAAGTATCACTCCCATTGCAAAATACTGAAGTTAAATTGCATCTTATGGGCAGAAATGGAAAATCCTGAACTGATAACCTACTGATATTATGAAAGATTAACAACACCAATAACAAAATAGTTTAAAAAAAAAGGAAGGAAAACCCTAGCTCTTTAACTTAGTCATATAGGAACTATTTTTGAAAGGGTAGAAGAAATGTAAGAAACAGATCAAAACATATCTCTGAAAGAAGATCTCACTCTAAACAAAATAATCCTACTGGCAAATCAAAGTAAAAATATGTCTGAGTCACTGAAGAATAATTTCAAGCTTTAATTTACTTTCTAGTAATCTTGCAGCTGTTTGAAATATATCTCAGCTAGATCCACAATTTGAAAATTACCACAAGGCAAAATACCTACAGATGCTTGAAAAACAATAGAATGTTTTATGTCTCTATATATTTATGTGTATTTTTAAAGCAGATTTCAACCAATAGAAAATTTCAATATACTCTTCATGGCAGAAGTGAGCCAAGATACCTTAGTTTCCAAAAGTCTTAACTTTTCTTGCTACATTTTAAAATACACTTTCCTTATCACTGAGTTCATAGAGCTTGTTCTGATTTCCAAAGAATTCTTTTGGAAGCTTTATGTGAATCAATTTTTTTATTTCTTGTTCTTCTGTAGTTATCATAAGTGAGATTAAGGTTTTCCTTTGTTTCTATTTACTATTTGTATTGCAATTATATCTAGACGTCCCAATTATAAACATATAAAACCCAATAACATCCTTCATGTTGAACAAATACATATTTTAAAATTATGCCTGACCCAGAGGATTTTCAGCCTACGTAATTCTATTGTGTTTAAGACATTTTATATACATAGCTGGAGGATGATATTAGTCTGGGCTACATTATTGATTGAAGTACTACTTAGAACAAGTAATTTTGTTTTCCTATTTTTTCTCAAAACCTGGAATGAGAATAGCATAATATTAACTCCTCTTTCCCAGGAGAGTGAAAGAAAAAATCACTACTGAATTCCTGTCTAGAGATTTAAACCAGCTAAAAAGAGTACAAATTTTAGGGTTTCTGACTATTAAGAGTTAATAATTATCTGTCAAAACAATTCATATGAGGCATGGATGAAAAAATAACAATAATTATATTTTGTCACATGTTGAAGTTTTCAAATTTCTTTTTGTTCTTTATGTTTATAATGTCTTCTTTTCTTCAAATAATAGAGCTATTCAAAACCCATGGAGTTTTGAATCTCAGTAAGATGTGCTTCAGCTAGGTCTTGCTATTGTTCTTTTCCACCATTTTCTTCAACTCAAAACCTTTCATAAGAACGAAAATTGCCTCTTGAAATATTGCCTCTTGAAATATTTAATTTATGTATTTGTATTATTTTTCCAGTTTATCTCCTTCTTGAGTGGACAAAATTTTCCTGTGATCTAATTTTAAAATCTGTTGTCTTCAGCTGACTCCATATGCACCACATCTTTTTTTTATCCTGTGTATTTTTGTTCTACTGCATTTATAAAAAGAATCACATTTATATTAAGGAAAGGATACAGTGTGTTTTATTTTGAATAGGTTATTTGTAGCATAATAATCCCGTGAATTACCAATATACTGCAAAGCAAGGGGAAAATGTGATTGTAAAGGGCATGATGGTAATTCAATTGGGTTTGTGGTCATAATGCATCCTTTCCAAACAGCATTTCAGCCTTTGTTCTGTCTTTGTGTGTATTATATACTTCTTCTGTATATCCAGACAATCTCTTCTGTAGCAGCTGTGCACTTTTTCTTTCATAAGAATGGTAATTACCCACATTTGGAGTTTGTTAGGGACATTGTGCCTTTTTGTGTGATCCTGCTCTTGCCAGCAGCCTTGTGAGGGAGTAGTGAATTCACATCCATCACACCACCCCAGAATGAAGGACTTGTGTCATTCCCCCTCCCTCTATATCTACTGTCTTGTTCCTTGTATTTACGGACAACTCAGCTCACCTCTCCTCAATGCATATTTTCTTCCTTCTCCAACAGAAAGTTTATGTTTCTGCACCTTGTTTCTTTCTGTTATATCATCTGAATTAAATCAAAGTGCTTAAATACTGACATAGTCTATACATTTGAGGGATAAAATGGGCCATGTCCAAGAAAGGATGTTAAACTAAAATTAATCCCTCCTTTCACTGACTGTAGATGGAGTCCATATAAGCTCCTTACTCTAGAGCTATAATGTAAATGAGCATGGCTGATTCACATATCCTATTCCCTTATTGTATCTCAGAAATACATTTTAAAAATTAGATTTGGAGTTCTTTTCTGCTTCTCAGTCCTTGGCACACTGTTTACATATTTAGGTAAATTCCTGCCCGATCAGAACTAAAGATACTGAGTTCTTATGGGCTTTACTGTTATTCACCTTCCTCTTGCCATTGCATGGCACCATCTCATTTTCTGTACAACCTCTGGCATTGGTGATGAAGCAACTCTAAGGAGATAAAAGTCACTGTTGTTAATATGGCTGAGGGTGTTGACAGAAAGAAAAACAACTGGAATAGAGACAGTCTCTCACAGCAGTTACTTCAGAAGCTGAGAGAATATGCATCGGACAATGGTAAAATCTCAATTTCTTTGTTGAGAGGATTTTTTTTTTAGTTCATTTTATTTTTCTTGAAATGAGTGATTCAACATATCTTGAAGTTTCTGCATCAGGATTTGTGTAGTCTAATGACTGGATAGAAACTGCTGTGCTGCACTGCTCCTGTCATATCGTATCAGATATTTTTCTTTTCTTGGTCTGCTTGTAGGGGCTATGGATGCTTTTAATTTGCTCCTCTCATTTCAGGAAAGTGCCTAATTTCAAGTCAATATTCAGCAGTACAATACTTGAAAAGGTATTTTAATAAATAGCATATGATGATTTTCATAATTTCTATTTCAGCCTTTCAATTAGCACAGCTGTGTGGACAAGCCAAGGTGAAAAATGACAGACACAGAATGAATGAGGGAGCTGAGTTAGTCCTGCAGCTTCCACTAGCTATTTTTAATCAAATAAGAATGATTACATGGAGGAACAAAACTCATTGATTAGGTCTATTTAGTAGTTAAAAGCCTTTACAACTTATACTCCATGGCACAGTAAAGTGCGAGGAGCAAATTGGCTTCTTGTTCTTGCAATAGGTGAAAACATGAATGTTGAGTTTGAGCACAGTGTTATTTATGCACTAATATCAAAATTACAGCTATGTGCTGCGTGTGACACTTCACAGTTGGAAATCAAATTATACTCCTGCTGGAATATTGGCACATTGGTATCAGCTATAGCAGCTGCTTTGCCTTCTCTGACTTTTCTTACTGCTGCTAATGAAAAAGGAGGCTGCTGTCGCTGCTCTTAACAGCACTGTTTTTCTCTTCACTTGAAAAGCAAGCAGACAGTCTGTGTCTTCTCATGGCAGAAAAGGAAAGGTACACTTAATTGCTGCTGAAATGCTTGTACAAAAGGTCACCAAACAATACAAGTTCTTATTTAGTACTGAACTTTGAAGTGAAGAATTATGGATTGTTTGAAGTGATCCAGCAGTTAGATGATGTATCAAATCTTCAGTACATGGAAAAGAAGGAGAGAAAGAGAGCTAAATTTGGTAGGAGTTTCCCAGCAGGCCAGGAACAAGCTTGCCATCCATCTGTTATGGAGATGCTCATGAGGCCTGTTTAGGGAAATCATTGTAATTCCTCATCCATGGCCTCATACAGGTACAGAAGGAGGAGCACTGAGTGACTGACTATCCAGCAGCTGTTGGTATTAAACCCAAAAGAGTTATGTATTGACAAATTCACAGCTTCTCAAAGGTGGCATAAGGCATTAACTTAAAAGTACCTAAATACTTATGAAGCTTCTAAACCCATCTGGCCCAAGGGAGTAGTGAATAGGAAGAAAATCACTGTCCCATTAAGTAAATTCCAAATGTTCTGGTGTTAAATCAATGATTAATTAAAAACATGGACTGACTTCATCTTGTAAACAGTGACAAAAGATAAATTGAATTTCTTCATGAATATGTAATTTTAAACTCGTGTTGAACATAAAAAGAAACCTTACCTGAGGGATTTTGCCTTCTTGATATTAATTAAAAAAAATCTGTGTAATCAATATCATGACAACACATATTTTGTCTTTTGGCATTGAAATTTTATCTTGAATTAAGGAAGGCTTCATTATTATTATTTTACTATTCCTAATATATTCCTTTGTCTCTGAGGCACTTTTATTATATTGTCATTGCTTTTATTTTCTTTAGGAGTCGAGACACAAGTGACATATGATTAGCATTGCATGTTTGCTATAGTGAAAGGATATTTTCAGAAATAAAAACTTATTTTCAGAGTAAATCAATCCCACAGCCTCTGCAGCTCACAGAGTTTGTTCTTTCTTTTTTACGTACTTTCCCTACTCGAGGATTTTGTGATATCTACTGTATCTTGGCAACACGCAGAGAAAGAAAGGTAAAGTCTTAACTTGGTAGGAGAAAAGCTGAAATCATTGGCAATGTTCTGATTTGCACCAAGTATTTGATATAGGAAATTGAAATGGCTCTTACTGTTTATTCACCATCCAATCTGCCATCAGCAGATAGGTTGATGAGATTCCTGCTTGTAGAGATGGCAAATGTTTAGCACTAATATAGTGCCTGCTCTGTGTTAGGAGACCCAAACCAGGTTATGCCTATAATTTTGTAGAGTCACATATTTTGCAGATGATATATATTAAACATGACTTTTTCTCATCTTCTTTTTAACCCAACTAATACAGATTTTAGAAGATGGAATCAAGAATATGTTGTATTTAATTAAAGGTCTTAATCCTTTCTTATGACTGATCTGGACTTTAGTTCTACCAATTACTTTAGTAGAATATTTAAACCCTTATGAGCTTTGCATTTGCAGCTCTCTGCTCTTAGATCCACTTGATGAGTGGGAAATTCATCTTGATCTATGCTTGATAAAGTCATACAGTTTATAAGTACATAAAATTGTCCTCCTATATGCAAAATATCCTCAATAAAACATTTTTAGGCATGAGCAGACTCATGAGACAAACACATGAAAAACAACTTCTCTTTCATTCTGTTGAGGTGGGTATGAAAGGAATCTTCTGGAAAATGTGTAGAAAATAGGAGGATTGATTTTAACTACGGTGATGTAAATACATTTAAAATGAAATTCACATTTGCTCAAACCTTATATTAAATCTAAACCAAACTGAGTCCCTACAACCGATAAGTGTCTTTATTTCTAGAACTCATGGAGTTAATTCTGCAGAAAACTTCTTTATTCCTCTCTTATTTTTCTCTATTATTCCTGCCTTCCCCAACTTGAATAAACAAAGTTTCCAAGCAGAGAGTAATATTAAAGCACCAGTCAACTAAATAGCTTTATCAGCATCTCTTTCCCCTTACACCCAGGAGGATGACTCTAGGTGTATATTCTAGTGAGCTTGTTGATCTTTTTAATGCTAATTAGCCGTTGATTAGAATCCAAGAATCAAGGTAACAGGACCAGATTTTCCCACCATTGATTGATGAATTAATTAAAGGCATCTGTATGGAATTTAATGCTGGAAGTGTGCCATGTTGATTGTCCTTTAGCATTTTGAAGGAACATTTTCAGCATTATCAATCTAAAATTGTTGTACAAGATTAAGTCTTTAGGGCATGGTTTGAGTGGTGGGCAGGTATCTGAAAAAGTTCCTCTGGGAGAATCAGTCTCCAGCACAGGAGAAAAATAGACCTGCAGAAATCCTTGCAGCAACCTGATTTTCAGAATGGATGAAAAACCCACTGTTCTAAATGATTCTAGCACTGCATTTTGCATACTCACCTAGAGAAAACAGCACCAAGCACATGCTAAAGCATGATGAGAGCAAAGTGTGTACAATCTTACATGAAGAAAATACCTCTATTGTTGCATCCTGCATTGGTCCAAAGTCACATAGTTCCATCAAAGTTATGGATGCTTTGACAATTAATACAAGACAATAAACTTGCTTTATCAATTTTCCTGCTTGAAATTAACCTATAGGTATTCTATTATTCAGCAATACTTTTTTTTCATCATACCTTTCTGAAACAATTACAAAATTACTAATTGCCTCTAGATAATAGAAAAATTTGAGAAAAGATTATAGGTTGGAAAAACTGCAGGAATTACTTTTTCTTCCAGAGGTAATAGAGACAGAATAATTTATAACAAGAGAGGCAAAACAAAAGCTACATGACTGTTTTTAAAATTGCACATGTGGTTTTTCCATTTTAGAATAAAAAGATGTATCAGCAGGTGTTAATCTTGTACAAATAACATGCATCTTGTAACAATAGGATTGATTTGACTGGCATGGATAAACAGTCAGAACTAACTCTAATCTCATAAAATAAATGAAACCATTATTAAATGATAGGTGGATACACCATGGGTTAAAACTTTGCTGAAAAATGTTCTTCTGCTGCTGCTTTTAAAAAATCATAATGTTCTATAAAGTTGCCAGAAGAATGGTACATTTTTCTTACTTGATTTTTTCTGGCTGTGACAGATTCATTCTTGGTATGATTAAAAATATTTTTAGTATCCTCAAAGGATATTTTAAGAAACTGCAGTGTATTTGCTACAGCCATAAAACCCACATATTTTTTAAACATGACAGTTGGATACATCCCACCTACCTTTATCAGTGGGATTAATCTCCCCTATTTCTAAACATCTTCAGTATATCTGTACCTGAAAAAGTTACAGGAGATCCCATGTGTAGCCAAAGAAGAAAAATCAACACTGCTGGAGTGTTCCATCTGTTTTGTCTGTCCTGTTTTAGAGAACCAGTGGTGGATGGGATAAATTGTCCCTCGAGACTGAAGGGAGAGATTCCAGCCCAACTGCAAATAAACAGTGAGAGA
This sequence comes from Ammospiza nelsoni, assembly GCF_027579445.1. Lineage (NCBI taxonomy): Eukaryota > Metazoa > Chordata > Aves > Passeriformes > Passerellidae > Ammospiza > Ammospiza nelsoni. The sequence goes on from NC_080635.1 coordinate 73,131,527, forward strand.
TACAAAACAGAAAGGTAATTCTCTCCCTTCAGCTTTTGTACTATCAAATATGATCAATTTTACCAAAATCAATCCTGTCACTGCAAGTGAGGGATGACCAGTACAGAGGTAGTTTGGCATAAATATGAAAAATCATTGATTTTAGGAAATTGGAAAGAAGTAACACATAAGTTTGTAGTGTTCTCTTTATGTTGGTGAAGAATTTTTACACAGCTTAAGCTATTGAGCAAAACTTGACTCTAAAAATATATGCAACTTTTTATTTTATTAATACTAAAATAAAGTTGGTCAAATGTAATTTATACTTTTGTGGTCAAATAAATAAAAATGGAGGACTGTTCAGTTTCTCTTGAACAGAAGCTAAAATGTTTTGGGTTTGGTGCTTGGGTTTGATGCTTTCGGAAGTCAAAATAAATTGGATAATGAAGGGTACTGTTTCTACTAAACCAACATATTTCATTTCACATGAAATTTGTGCAGAATATTTTCTCAGGTCTCTTTTTTTGTTTGGTTTTTGTTATTGTTTGTTTCTTGTTTTGTTTGGGTTTTTTTCCGTTAGTACTTTTTCTAAGCAGATTACGCCCTTTTGAAAAGTCTATTCTTTTAAAATGGTAAAGGTACTGAACTGACCCTGTGTTACTTTTGGTGTTTGATGCAAACTGGAGAGCAGCTGCAGTAAGGTTGAAGCAGCTCCACTTGGTTAAGGGAATAACCATTCTTAGTACCAGCATTAAGGAGACTTTCTAGATGTTTCATCTACTTCCACGAGCCTTGCAGTTAGTGCATGAGACTTTCACGTACTGCAAGGCAAAATTATTTTATTTTTAGGCCTCTTATACATTGTATAATTACTGTTTTTAATTGAAGAGAACAAGACAACAGTTTCACAAGGAGATCACAAAATGAGTGAGTTTGGAAGGGACCCTGGGGAGTCCCTGGGTCCAACCCTCCTGCTCAAGCAGGGCCACCCAGAGCTTTCCCAGGACAGCTTCTGAATGCCTCCAAGGAGCAGGACTCCACAGGCTTTTGGGAAACCTGTGCAGTTGGTGATTACTGAGGGGCAATATGACCCTCTGGAATTTGAGTCACTCCCACTTTTGCATAACCAGAAAATTGTTCACTTACTTCACTATTAACATTTAATGTTTAAAGAATCACAGTGTTTAATTGTTTCTGTAAGTATTTTCCATAGCACTATTCCTGAAAATTTAAAAAAATAGATTTTTTCATCCCATTGAATAAGGTTTTTTTATTTTATGGAATGATATATAATGTAAGAAACCTAACAAAACAAAATAGGGGAACAAATAATATAGTGGAATGGAACATGGGAAAAACCCCTGAAGTTGAGGTTTGGACTGGTTACTTAGTTCATTCAGTCAGTTACTTCCCTTTCAATCATTTTTTTTCATGGCTGCTGGAAATGTCTTGTTACCTTATTGAACATTGTCCTGGAACAGCTGTTAAAATCTGAAGTTTTTATATTACTATTTTTGCAATAAATCTCCTTTTTCATAAAATCTTCATATTGCATTAGCTAGAAATGAATACTGGCAGCACAGTAAAGATGACACATTATAATGTTTCATATATTAGATATCCTAAGTGTGCTACAGATTGTAATGTAGCAGCAGTACCAATTGGCAATATAAAATGAAAGATAGGTAAAATAAAAAATCTTGCCCACATGAAATGATAGATCTCTCCATTCTGTAAGGATAGAGATGAGGAATTTCATAATTTTGTGGCTGAAATGGAGAAAACTTTATGTCTTGGTTTGCCATACTATTTTGTTAGCTAAATTCTATGCTACATTACTAGTAATCTAAATATATATGCATATATATATATATATATATACTGTATATATACTGTATATATATATATATATATATGTATATATATATACACTCAACCATTGCACAATGGGTTAACAACAAACATTAAGCATCTTTTACATTTACTTTTTATGTTCCTTGTTTCAGCTGTAAACTCCCGCCATTACTGAGGTGCAGTATGTTGTCTTTTATTTTTTTCAACCATGTCAGCAATTAATGTTTGATATGGTGACTTAGAATATCAACAAATATTTCCCCTAAAATATCCCAGAATCACTGAATCTGGGTATGTTTTTAAAGTAATAACTTATTTAAATGCTCAGTTATGTGATTTCATAGTTGCAAATAAAGGTACAATTTTTCATACTTCAGGAAGAATCGCTTTTTCAGATCATTCTTAGTATCAGGAAGCATCCTATTTGCATCTAGTGATCAGCTATAAAGGTGATTACAACACAGAAAAATAATATTATAATTAATTACAAAAATATGAGATGAGATCAAATTCATAGACTTTAAGTTTCAAAAGAGTAACTGGCTGATAGTCTAAATCATCCTAGTAAACCAAGCAGTGCAGACACTAAAATCTGTCATCTTCACAGAGATTAGCACATTACTAGTACAAAAGTGGCTCTATGTGTGGAGAATAATTTTATCATATTGCAATGTATGTTCTGACTCAATGATGCTCTTCTTTACAGTGTAATAAAACAGAAAGCAATGTAAATCATTTAGTCCAATAAAATTGTAAAAAGAGAAAGGACAAAACAATATGCAGGATGCATAAGAATGACAGAAATACATTTTATTTTGACAGATTAAACATAATAAAATATTTATACTGGAATATATCTGAAGTGTGGTATCTCAGAAGGAAAAATGATTTTCTGAGTCCTCAGGAAAGACCTTATTAATTGCTGTGAAATAACCATTGAAAATGCAAAAATTATAACATTTTAATAAATATTATTGCATTAAACATATTTTGTTCCCTTTTAATTTATTCAGATCTTTGTTCAAGAAATAAAGGTCAAGAAACTCTACTGTACTTCAATATACCATATGAAAGAGTTTAAACTTATCAATCTTTCTGAGTTTAATTTAAACATAGATTGAAAATCTGAGTTTCAACAAGATATAGTCCATTTAAGAACCTATCTGTTATCCAGCTATGACTTAAAAAATGTAAACTGGAAATTTTGTAACAAGTTTAATTTGTTAAAATTCTAAATCTGAAACTTTTGAAAATATTGTACACTTAAAGCACAGACCTACTACCCTGGAAGGCAAGGACAATGAGGAGATTACAGGAGAGAACAGTGTTCCTTGGAGAAGTCAGGATTCATGATCAACCCACTTTTAAAGCATGTGAGAGATAATTAGGTCCTTCAGAGGACAAAAAATTGTGTTTGGAGATATGCAATAAAACCTGAAATAGTTTGTAATGCTTAATAAACCAATGTGACATCACCTTTACTTTTATGATTTACCAAGAGTTGGGATCTAAAATGCTATTATAAGGCCTTGAATCCCAAACCATTTTTTTTTTCTGAATTGATTAACACCTTCTCTGAGATGGGTAATAGTTTAGACCTCTCTAATTAGTCAACAGTTATCTCAGAAAAGAAGTTATAAAGTATAAAAATACTTGAAGACTTATGACTTTATGGCAAATAACTTATTTCAAGCCATATTCATCAGTAAAACAGAAATAATCAACTATATATAAGATTATTATTTGAGAAACCTCTCTATAGAAACTTCTATCATTCCCAGGAATGTGATGCATAGAGAAAAAAGCTGTATGAGCTCTTTAAATACACTTGTGTTTGGAGAGTAGAAACAAGATTGGTAGAAAGAAAGTATGAAATAAAAGATAAAATACACAGAAGACAAAATGTGACTGTGTATAAGGAAAATTTTAGAATTATGAGAGCTATTATAAATTTCAAGTTAATTTTGAAGGAAGTGAATTTCTAGCACTGTAAAACTGGATCAGAGGCAGGGCCGAAAAGTATATATACACACTAAGATTCAAGCATGAAAGACCCAAGTGATGAAAAAATCCTTTGTATTTTGTGGCTAAAATACTGAAGGACTTAGATATCTTAGATATCAAAGACTTAGAACCATTGCAGGAGAAGCACAACTGAAATAAGTGCTGATGAGATCAGCCTTTGTCAGTGTGGATGTAATCTGGGCTGGGGTTTCACAAAGAGGGAGTTCTGAGCAAAAACCTCTCTTTCTAAGGTGTGATTATAGTATTCCAGCCTTTTTTGTGTATTTTCCTTCCCTATAGTTATTCTTCCTAGGACTGTGCAAGACACCACTGTATGTGATGAACACAGTAGGGGACTGAAGAAACTGATTCTAAAGTATTTATATAGTGGGACTTTCATGAAACTAGTAGAAAGAAAAAAGTGATGGATGATCTGTTAAGCCAATTCCTCTTCTACCTTGATTAAGAATATTTATTACGGTTTTTGTTTCCTGCATGAAAGTGAAGAATAAAATTCAAAACAAGTCTTGTCTTGAGGCCTTTTGGTAAGAAAAGAAAAAATTATGACATATTTGTTGTGCATGAAATGTACTAAACAAGATGGCAAGAATAAAACTGAACAAGTATATTGAAAGAAAAAAAAAAGAAGAAAAATACCAAGAGATGTTAGATCATTGTCCCAAAGGTTTTCTCTTCCTATCAAAGTGGAAGATCAGAGAATAAGATAGATAAAATATTACAGGATAGAATAGGGAATTAAAGTATAAAAGCTAGAAATACCCGAAGTCCTGTATAAAAGCTTTTAAAATATGTATTAGAACACTGAAATATGCTGACTGTCTGTGCTTTGCCCACCATGTATCCGTTTTCCTGCAAGGCGCTAAATTCGGAAAATGGAGTTTTGAATACGAATGTGTAGCCAATGGATCATGAGATCTGAGGGACTTTGCTGCAGAAAAGCTGAGTGGTGCGCAGAGGTTTGTTCTTTAAGTAGAGTTGTACTTGTAGAAGTGACTATCTGAAGTACTTACAGTTTCCCATTTCTGCAGTTAAATAGTACTTCACAATTGTTAATACTTTTAGTATCACAATATCTTGGAGAACTTGTATGGAAATCTTGTTATACATATATTAAGACAGAGAACATAAAGGTGAAAAGGAAAAGAAAATATTTAACCACACTAAGAAAATTTTATTTTGTGACTAAAGATACTATTTATAGATCACTGAATTTTAATCAAATTTCTATGATGGGTTGACCTAAGGCCTTTTGTCTACTTTAGCAGTAAAAATGTTGATTGCCTAAAGCTAGTTACTCTATAGTTGTTCTACAGTAAATTGAGAGAAGTAATTTACAAAGGGCACTACCTGTTTCACTTATTCAGGGAAGTAGCACAGGTGGGATGAATCAGCCTGTGACTTAATCTATAAAAGGAACCTAAAATATCCATGTGTGATTTTAATGCCTAAGTTTCATACATGTAGCAAATTATTCAGTTTCTTTGGCAGAGGTATCTGGTACCATTTTAAATACCTGAGGGCATGCAAGACCTTTTGCAGATACAGCACAGGAGCACAGGATGCCATTGGGAACCAACAGCCAGGAGCTGACAAATGCTGCACTAACAAGGGCAGAACCAACACTTATACAATTGTGTTTCTCCTGCACAGTTCTAGGTCCTTGATATGTTCTTCAGTATTTTAGCCACAAAACACAAAATGAAAGAGAAGCAAGAGCACAAATGAGTCAATGCATAAAACCATGTAACAGATTTGGTGTTGGGGACTGGAACCTGAGATCCCTCGTGTTCAGGCATCCCAGCTCCAGCTCTGGGAAGGATTGCTTGAATTATTCACACTCTCAGGTACAACTCCAAATTCTCTTGCAGTAGATCACTCTTTAATGTGGGTCAGCATAAGTGCTGAACAGGATTTGGTTTTGAGGCTCTATAGGTGCATATTCCACTTTTCCAGGAACACACAAAAATCTGGAGAGCGTGGCTCACACACCACATGCCTGGTTTGAGTCTGAATTCTAATAAGAGTTCATGAATTATGTAGGCAACACAATGAGAACATTTGAAATGGTGTTTGCATCTGCTGAGACTTAAAATTTAATGGATTTTTAAAGTAATTAGCATGAACTATTTACCACACTGAGTTATACTGTAGGAGTAGCTGAATATAAAAATAAATATGATAATTATATGCATAAAATGCTCATTTCTTGCTGCCTTATATTTTATTTTAAAAGGGCATCACTTAAGCAGACTATCCAAATTGACAGGAATAGTATGAAATAATGTCTTTCCTCTGTCTTGGGTTGTTTTTTTTGAAAAATAAATATTTTGTTATTTACAAGATGACAGAGTAGTTTTACAATATCTTTAATGTGACATAAGTCAGTACATCTATGATCTAGCTTGTTACAGCCATGTTTAATACACATGGTATGTGCTCAGTTAATCTAGAATGCTCAATGAATTATCTATTTTTTGTATTCTCCTGTGGGGAGCCCATAGCTCTGCAGTTAAAGAAGAGGGGTGGAAGTCAAAATTGCCTGACCTTTGTGCCTCTGTGTGCCATTAGGTGGTTTGAAAGGACCACTGTTTGTATGGAGAAAGACCTAGCAAAAAAACACCAACTAGAATTTAAAGGGCATTTCAAATCAGAAGTAATATGTAAATATTTTTTAACTATGAACATGATAAATTATTAGGCAGAAGTGGAACACTGGTAAGTTCTCCTCCTTATGTGATAAGTGATTCTTTAAAAATGTCTTTTTCTTATGATGGGCTGTGAAGTCTATATAATAAATTACTAAATATATGATGAACCTGCCCAAGCCAAGGGGAGATTCCATCATTGTCTAATGATGAGCACTTGTCAGAGCAACACATTCAAAGCAAAAGCAGTTTGATTCCAGTTTGACTCTCTACCCCTCAGGTTAAGATAAATCACTGAGTTTCTTATAGACATATAGAATAAAAAGTAACATATTTGACAGGAATCTAATATATGGGGATCTAGACTCTTTCTTATTTTTACAATTTAGACTAGGGAGTTTCTATATGAATGATAAAGGCATAAATCAGGTCCATGACTGATCACTGACAACCTAGTTGCTTTTTTTCTCTAAAGATTGACACTAACACTTTCAACAGGAAAAGTTATAATTCACGATATAATGTATTCTTATCCACTCTTAGGGCACCTGATAGCAGAATGAGTGAAAACTCACTGGGGAGGAGACTGCCCGTCTCCCAGGAATCCCATTTCCAAAGCAAATGTGCTAACCTATTCTCCATGGCAGCAGAACCACCATGTCGTAAAATGGAAGCCACGTTTCCTAACTGGAATTAGTAAAAATATGACGATGATGATGATGATGATGATGATGATGATGATGATAATGATGATCATGATGATGATGATCACAGAGTCTGGGCTTGTGTAACAATTTAGATTTTGTGTAACAATTTAAATCAGTTAGGGATGCTGTTGGGCTTTCACAGTTTTCTGAAATCTTTCAGAAGAATTAAGGAAAATTTGTTAATTACTGAAGTAGACAGGAAAGTTTTCTGTAAAATTCTCCAGTTCTTAGATAGATCTTGATTAAATTCACAGAGAAAATTATTCTTTTATTCTAACAGTTTTGATTCAAAATTTATCAATAAAAATAAAAATATAAATCAAACATTTAAAATGCACAAGTCTTCAATATGAACTCCAGTCTTCATCCTTAAAAAGATTATATAGTAAAAAATGGCCTTATGGCAGTTGAAGGAGAGTAGGAGAAATTCCAGAAGATTAACAAGAATTGCTTCTATCATATCTGAAGATAAATTCTGTTCCCATCGGTATCCAGTGCTCTACAGGTTCCAATAAAATTTGCTCAAACATACATTTCAAGACATTTTGGCACACAGGTTTCCAATTTTGTGATGTTTATGACTTAAAATGTTTCCTTGTTTTTTTTTTTTTTTTTCTTGGGCCAGCAGGAACAAATAATACAATGGAAACCTGTGCTGGCCTCAGAGGGCTAAATGCTTTTCACTCTTTCACAAAGACCTCTTCTGAGGGACGCTGGCAGTGACACTGGTGGGATCCAGGAGGAACTATTTTCAGCTGCCATTCTTGAGCTGTAAAGGTGGAGCTGCTCTGTAATAGTACATTTTGTGTAGAGAGTACAAATTATCAGTGATGTATTTGTGAGGATGCCACAGATTCTTTAAAATGAAAATTTATCTTCAGGACTCTCTCAAGTGCTAAGGACATCCTTAATAACTTTATCTTCCATGACCAATTAAATAATGTGCCTGGAAATAATAAAAAAATAAAATACTTTTCAAGGTCAAATATCTTGGTCCAAGAAGTAAGTATAAAATAAAGCATAGTAAGAATATGTATTCCAGATGTTGTTTTCTATAGTATTGTATTTTGAATTTGATGTGCATAATTCTTTAAAGAGGCAAGAATATCCCTAATTGCCTACCTAGAAAAATTGGCTTTGGATAGCCAAGTTGAACCAACTGGGAGGCCATGAAATTACTTTTAAAATAATTTTGTGATTTTAACATATTTCAATTTGTCAGCAAAAGAGTTTGACTCTTACAATGAAATGTGAGTGCTGGAGAAAAAAAATGGTATTAAATTACTTCAACATCTAAAAGACATATCATCATAACAAAACCAAAGGAAATGAGTGGTTAAGGGAGCAACTCCAGCCATTATATCATCTCTACTACCGCAGGGTTTTGCCCCAGGCAAGCAGCAAACACCCGAACAGACTGTTTTGCAGGATGCTGCAACTGCAGTCAGGTGAGGTGCGGGTTGTACGTCACTGCCTTGGCACTTCAAGATATTTCCAGCCAGTGACAACGAATTCAGACTCTTTCAGACTATATTTACAGCTGCAAATGAAACAAACCGGGGACAACACTGGCGTGTTACATTTTGACCAAGATCATGTAAAATGTTCTGGTTGTCTGCATCTGAAGGTTGCTGAATATGACATGGGAGGACAAGGAGCGTGGAATCAGGGAGTGGGATATTTCCTCTGCTCTGCAACATGTCCTCCCTTCCTGCAATCTGTTCTTTCTATAAAGGGATTTAATCAAAAGGCACACGTTGTTTTTCTTCTTTAGGAACCTATCTTCTCAGAAATCAGCTGACTTGCAACCAGAGAATATATTAATTAGCTAAAACCGACCTTTTTCCACCACAAGAGGCCACAGAGCAGAGCTCTACACTTTTGTTTGCAAACAAAATTGCAGCATCTGTCTTGTCACTTTGACTGGAGTTTTTAACCAATCTTTTTTTTTCATTACTACCATAGTTGCAGGCTGGTGACTTTTTGACCCATGAGAAAAAGACAAAGTGTCACAGTAGTGTTTAAATAGCTCCCAAGCTGAGGATTTGATTAATCTAGTCTGAGCTGGAATTAATTATTCCATTTATTAATGTTTTCTGTTTTCTCTCTGAAAGCTGAGGATCCTAAATTAATTCAGATTGAACACAAGACATGATTAAAACTGTGACAAGAAGTCCAGCAGAAAGAAGGTGGCAGCTGAACCTCCGCTTGACAGGTCTGTGCAAGTCAGATGCTGAATGTGGGAAATCTACTCAGGGAATATTCTGAGCTGTTTATTGTTTTGGGTTTTTTTCCCACCCTCACATGTTCATTAAAGAAATGGCACTATGAGGAAGAACATGATCCAATACATAAAGTTTTCTTTAAAAGCCTGGGACTGTGGCAGTCCCATCAGTTTTGTCCTGGAAAGATAAAATAAAAAGATTAATATAGGAAATCCCTCTCCATTACAGTGAAAAATGTTGGAATGCTCTTTGAAGAAGAATGCTACTACCAGTATAGGTCTCTTCATTTCTTATTTTGAATCTGTCTTACCAGTTTTTTGCATTTCTTCTCTAATAGACACAAAAACAGTTGCAAGTGCTGAGAGAAGTAATAAACCGATACTGTAGGGAGCCTACTTGACTTATCTCCTTTCTTGCTACCTATTATTCAGTACCAAGGGGTCAGCTCTTCTGATAGCTGCTCACATCTACTTGCTAGATTTCAAAGAAACAGTCCCTGGCTACCTCTTCAGCTTGGGAAAAGATCTTAAAGAACAAAGACGCTTTGTTGTTCTCCTTTATATCCCATCTTAAAACTTTCCTTTGTCACGTTGGCTGCGATGATGCTGAATGCAGTCTCTGGGGCACAGTAGATAATTTGCCTCATCAATTAATACAGCCTGCACTGACTTGATTTTTGATGAAAGGCTTTGAAACCACGCCCATTTTTTGAAAGCTTATTTAAGTGTATCTGATGATCCTTTAGATTTCCTTCACACACAAGCTGTTCTTGGTGCTTTCAGAGACAGACATTGTTTTAGGACTCTGGCTTTGACACTCCTGTGGGTGTTGCATAAGTTGCCAAGATTCTAAGCCTTTGGTACTTGTTCACAATTTTTGGAAGAAGCAGTCAGCTTCAGTGGAGACTCCTAGATTTACCAGCCTAAAGGTCCAGTCCCAAATTTAAGCAAATGTTACAAAAGAAGCAACAATTATACATTTAAAGCAAGCACTGTCACTGGGCTTGGTCTCCTTTCCTCCACAGATATCTGTTAATTCTGTTAATGAATGAGTGTTAAAAGCTCCGTGATTGGTTCCTAGAACCTCTTAAAATGACAACTGCATGGTTCAACCTTGCATGGGCCAGCTTTTAGCTCAGTGCAGTAATTCCTACTTATGTAGTAAGGAGCAAGATGGTGGTTATTACCTTCCCTCCCCTCCTTGCAAATTTGCTGTGCTAACCTCATCATCAAATAACCAAAAATTCTTGAGCCCTGACATGCCTGATTATCAGCATGGTAACCATGATAGTCACTCAGAAGTTGTAACATTGGAATTTTGTCCCATTTAATCCATTTGAATGTGTCTCAAACTTAATGGGTTTAATTATGGAAATACATAATTAACATATTAAAGAAAAAGACACTTCCTTGAACTGCTTGCTATTGCTATACATTTTTAGAGGCATCTTTTCTGAGGCATCAGTGTGCAGAGTTGCTTAAGTGGGTGCCTTTCTGTGAAATCCTGGATTTTCATTATACTCTGTACTCTAAGAGCATACCTTGACAAGAGAAAAAATGATGTGAAGATTCAATATCAGCTCCTGTAAGATTAAATAAAACAGCTGGTATGAAAAAAAACACCCTAAACCTGCATTGCCAGAGCAGAAGGGGTCAAACAATAAAATACCCATCGTCTCCTGTCAAAGTAAATCACACTAACAGGTTGCTATGGCACAGGCATTATGAGATACTTGATAGCAATATTTTTAAGATGTGAAATCTATATTATCTAACAATAAAGGAGGCATGGAGAGAAGTGTTTATCTCAGGTTATGAACATGCATCTAGGAGAAGGCAGGTGAAATGTATTGCCTAGCATGTGACTTTAATTTCCTGCGATCAAAGTTAGGTCTGTATTTTTCTCCTCAAATTCTCTGATAGAAAACACTGCTTGATAATGTTGTCTGCCTTGATCCATAAATTTAGCAAAAACTTTTTACTAGTTCCTACAGGCCTCATGATAGCAGAAGGATGGTCTGCATGGGTCCTGCTGGAGCTGAGCTACCAAATGGGCACCATCAATGCACTCTTGGCCCCATCAGTGCACTTGTGGCTTCCACAGATTTAGTAACGGGTCATGAGAAATTCCTTCTGTTCCCCCTAACCTGTTCCATGTGACAGATATTCTGTGAAGATGTGTACTAATCAGACCCCATAACGTAAGCCTCAGAGGGACCAACTTTATCTCTGATCCATGGAAGATGTTTGAGTAAGGGGAGGAAAAATGTTCATTCACTGTCAATTTGGCCTCATGAAGCCAAGCTAAGGAGAAAAAATACCTTTTTTGTATGTGTAGTGGTGAAGGTACTGGAGTAAAGACAGAACAAAATTTATTACTTTCTGGATTAGATTTAGTGTCATGGTTTGAAAAGACAGGTGTCTCCTTAAGGAAGGTCGGAGCCTCCCCTGAATGAAAAATGTAAACCCCCTCCATCCCAGTTGTTATAATTTTGAAATTAAAAGGCTTTCAGGCAAAGATATGGAAATAGGAATAACAGTTCTTTACTAGGAAAACTAAAAAATGCAATTGTAATAGTACGAACAAGAAAAACGCCTATTGACAGAGTCAGAATATGACCTGACACCCTGTGGGTCAGGGCGTTGGTAGCAGTCTGATTGGATGGTGGCTGCAGCCCTCCTGCAGCGCCAGATGTGGTTCTGTTGGAGCAGCGATCCTCTAGAATGGTGTAGGCTTCCTCTGAAGATCCAGTGTAGATGTGTGTACAGTGTAGAAGTGGTGTAGATGGGCCTGGTCTTCCTCTGGGAATCCAGTGGATAAGAAAGCTGCTCCTCGGGGAATCCAGTGGAGAAGGCTGTCCAGGTGCCCCAACATCTCAGATTACATCCAGGAAGGAGTGCTTCACTCCTCCATCTAGGCAGAGCTTCTCCCAGTTGGATGATGTAATTTTATCAGTCATGCAGTGACATTCAATGGCCTGTTAACAGAAGATATCTCCCCAGAGGGAGAACTGTTTGTGCAAGAGATAAAGAAAACTGCCAAATTAACAGAAGATAACTGCTCCACAGATAGGAACAGAATACACACACCCATTTCTAACTAAGACATTCAGCAACTTTGCATTTTGCTTCTGGGTAATGTTTATGACTGACTTTAACTTGCCAGGGGCCCAGGCTGGTGCTTCCTTGCTGGGGAAGGCACAATTTTGCCATATGCTTCTTGATCTATACATACCTCACCAGTCCTTAACCCAACAAGTTGGTTGAGTCATTGGTTTCCTCTCTGTTTTGTTTTTACACACTCAGCATAATCAGAATCTGTTCTGTTCTTTTGGAAATGATCTACCACAAATAATTATTAAAGTCTTTGATTACTCTGCTGCCAATTACCCAACTGAGAACATCTTGTAAGGAAGACCTTAAGTAGGAATGAAGAAATGACACACAGGGAATAAAATTGATTAAATATTTTGAAACACAATGTCAGTTTAATGTCAACTTTAGACCTGGACCATTTCATTATTGTGATAGCTTTTTTTTTTAAATTAAGAGTATACTGATAGTAAGCAGGCAGTGAGTTTGCCTGCACAAATTTCCTAAGTGAACAATAATTTTTAGATTTTGCTCTCTTTTCTTTTTTTCCCCTAACTTTTCCATTTTCACATCATATTTTTCACTGTTCTTCTAAAACTTCACAAAAACTTCTGAGATCTCCATTCTCCCATTCCACGCCTCTTGGAATCTGCATGTCTGAGCAGAACCAGAGTTTGCATTGCCAAAAGAGCAGACATGGAAATGAAACACTTCTGATTTCTCTCACCCAGAATTTTTTAGCTAGAGTCCATCTGCTCACCAGTGCCTATTTAGGAATGCACAACACCTTTTCCTTCTTCCATAGCAGCCAAACTGAACAAGAGTGGGTGGAAATATTAAAATGACACTTTTGAATCAAACTGTAACTTTTTATTAAATGAGGGGGGGGAAAAGTGACATGTCTCATTTATAGTTTCTGAGCTGTAGCTGAAAAGGCAAAATCTATCTGACAAAATAGTCCCGGCTATATTTTCAGTAGTAAATAGAATTTTGCATCTGACATCAAAAAATAGCCTCTTGGGTAAACAGCTCATATTTACTGTAGTCCATTGCTTAAAAAAAAAAAAAAAAAAGGATCATTTAAAGATACAAATAATTTTTACAGGGATTGCAGATTTCTGCTTAAAGATGGAGGGCATGACTTGGTTCTGCTGAAGGCTAGAAAAGTGATACTTTTTGAAGTTTAGTTTTCAAATTATTCAAATGATAAAATTATTGCATGTGATGTTTCACCCAAATAAAAAAAATGTCAATGCAAAATTTGGCACTGATTATGAAATGGCAGTTAGAAGCAAGACAATGAGCTTGAATTTCAAATGTGCACAGCTTGAAGAAAGGAAATATTACTTATTCTCACATTTCTTTCACCAGTCCATTATATCACAGAATTCAAGCGCTTCCCCACCTCTGTAGTGAAAATTTTACTCCACTTACCTGGAATAATTTAACTGGCATTACACAAAGCAACTGCTAGACATGTTAATTTACTGTTGCTTTCGCTTCAGATTGCAATGGCTGCTGTCACAATATGCTGCTTTTAAAGGTGTACCTGTGTTCTGCTGCTGCCATGCCTGTGCTTCTTGTAAGAGGTACAAACCATAAGCCTTGTACACGTGCGGTCATAAAGAATCTCATTCAACCAACTACCTACATCCTTTAACTATTACTGTGAATGCCACAATAAAACTCTTACCGCTCTTAAATTTTCTGAGGTCCAAGAAACAGAAATAAATTTTTTACCCATCACCTGAAATGTGGTGTCTTCAAGTTACCATTAGCTACACAACTGAAGATCAACATCCTCCAAATCATCAATCATTTTGATGATGTCTGTTGAAGATTAACAGTGATAGAAAAGTGAGATAGATTAGCATATGTAGCACCTGTAATAACGATAAATACCAGCACCTGCTTTGGATACCTGCAACCATTTCAGATGAATAAAAAACCTGTTAATTTAATTGACTATTTTTGCCATTTCACCTTGAAAATTGCATCTGAAATGTCGATGTTGCTTATCCATAGGCACCATAACATGATGCCTGAGTTTAAAAACAAAAAAACGCTTCCTCCAGTGCTTCCTTCCATGAGAAATGTTTTATACAATACATCCTCATATAATGAAACATTAAGTAAGGAATCTATGACTAGAATTTGAATTTGAAAGCACCTAGAAAAAGATCTGAGATTTTAAAGAAGAATGCAGAGGTTTATTAGTAAATATAATAAATCTTTACATTAGCTTTTTTTTTTTTTTGATGCAGAAATTTGTGGTATTAAGCCACTTGTGCTTAGCCAGGAAGTTCACTTTTGTAATTGATTTACACACCTGAAAGAATGACTCTAATCTGTTCTTATAGAGTGAGCATTCAACCACAGGAGACAGGTCACCCTGCCATGATTCTGGTTATGCTTATTTCCCTCCACTGGTTGGAAAAGAAGACAAGCTTGATTGGTCAGCAGATGGTGAAGTCTGCCAGGTCTCAATGGCAAAGCTATGGTGGTCAATCCAACCTACAGTGCTCTGAGTTTCCTTAGGTCCATTTTAGCCAGTTTGTTTGTCTAGAAGCATACCTTTTCTTTGGCATGTGAACAGCAAGCAGATCCACCTAATATATGTCAAAATTCGATCTCATTGTAAAATAGTTGTAGTTCTTCAAGTATCATTTATCCACTGACTCACCAGATACATACGACTGTATAATGTATTGGTTTTCCTCCACTCAAAGCTTGATCTTATAGCGAAAAAAAAGACCAGAAAAAGAAAAATAATTCATTTTATTCAGTGGGCTTCAGACACCTTAAAGGACCCTGAAAAAACACTTTTGTTATTAAATAAACAATCCCTGCTGTTCTGGCATTATGTAAATTGACAGTAGAATTGTTTGTTTTGAACTGCCCTTTATTCCATTGTAACCACTCTTTATTTGCTCTTCTGCCTCAAATGCTGGGTGACAACTCCTTGACATACTTTGCATTAGTGACTAAATGATAAACATCGGAAGACAAATCATCGCCAGCCTTTCATTGTCCTTACAATAACCCTTTGAATAGGATGTTTTGCATGAGTTTGTCTTTCTGAAAATGTTGGGTTGCCATTCTTCTGGCAGGTAGGACATAGTCCAAGTAATTCACATGCCTCTCGAGCATATGACTCAGTGAGTGGCTGTTTTTTTTCTATATATAAAATGATATCTTATCATAGCTTCATTATAGAAAGGCTTGGATAGAAGCTCTTAACTCTTACTATGGGTGTCACACTTGACTGCTGCTGTACGTAGTACTGAGTCCCAAACCCACCATAGTGTGTTGGGTCAGAGATGCAGATGTGCATCTCTGCATTTGGTTACTAAAGATTTCTGTATAAAGGATTTCTGGCTCCTTGCCTTGCAGATGTGGACCTCAATCATTCTCCTTGAATCATGAGCTGACTACTAGACTAGACTTGCTGGAAAATCTGTCTAAGCACTGTTTGAGGTTTTTCAAATCCTAATATCTCAGAGCCATAGGGTGACAGACCTTGAAAAACCTACAATTCTGAACAGGAGTTCCTGTTGCCTTGGAAATGCAGGGAAACAATTGAAGCTGAAAATAAGGCTGATGGTATCAGACAGGATTGGTGTCTGTTAAGAAATTGGAGTAATAAGACAATTTAACATTTATACCACATGTTCATTTGCAGGTGAGGTATGTCAAGATTACTATTGTTGCTAGCTCCTTTTCCAGAAAACAATATTAAGCCTGCAAAGTTGAGAGACTTAAAGAGAGGCTTTGGAGTACATACAAATCCCTGCATAGGCAAATTAAGACCATACTTGAAAAAGTTATGCTCTGAAACATTCAAAAAACTGTAACATTATATATCAGCAAATTAAAAAATAGTGCAACATAAGTAGATTTAAATGTCAGTACTTACCAGATGATGCAAGGATTTCTGAACTTGGGTAAAGCCTTGTGTTTAAACTCCCAGGGAAAAAAACAGAGTAGTATGGGTGAGAAAAAAACCCAAATTACCTAAATGTGCATTTAGGGCATAATTCTTCCTCTGTGTATAACAAGGAATGTTCTTACATTGTGCAAGGAGGCTCGTTTCTGTGGCTGGCCAAGGCCAGACACATGAAGATGTATATCTAAGTACTCAGCATTTGAAACATTTAGGAACAAGAATGGGACAAGACACAGACAAGCTCAAACATCTCCTGTGTCTCCTATCTGATAATTTGATTTCTGTCTACTGTCTCTGACAGGTCCCTCATCTTGATAATAGGAGAGTAAAGCAAAATTATGTGTACTGTGGCATACCTTCACAGATGTGCTTAGAAGCACGCCATCAGATTTCAGCACTTCTACCACTCCTTGATTTCTTGCCAATCGTTCTTGGTGTGACTAACCTCAGTCTAGATACCTAAAACTTAGAGATCTAAATCTGAGCTAGGCACCCCATGCTGTCCCTGCAATCATTGGGGAAAATAGCTCCAATGTGTAAGTCAGCTGAAGCTAGGACATATGTCTACAACAGGTAAAATTAACTATCCTATCGAGGATCCTATTTCTCTCATTGACTATAAAACGGTCTGAGAATGACTTGTTGAAATTCACTTCCCATATGTATGTCTGAAATTAATTTTGATGAATCCCACTGCTTAAGCTTTTGTAATCCAGCCCTGACACCTCAGTTGGATAAATTCTGGAATCAGTGTTTACCAAAGGTACAGAGGTTATAGCAGCTGTGGTGTCAGAAAGCATATCTCAAATTTTAAGGACTAGCACACTCATCAGATCCCTACCTCACCTCTGATTTCCTTTCTGTCATTCTCCTGCTGTATCTTCTTGGGGGTACAAATTCCATGACCTCAGGATCAGAGGCCACAAACTACAAAAGAAGATAGGATGGTTCTGAAACAGCTTTGGTCTACAAGGCCAAATAACTTTATGGCTAGGGTTTTCAGAGATAGAAGAGGGAGCTTATTTCTGTTGCTTCATTTGGAAGAAATAGTTGGATCAGAACCTACCGTTATTCTCTACCAGATGAGAGCATCTTCTTAAAAGCATTTCTATTTAATAAAAAAATCTACATGAAACAGGCCTTCTGTTTCCTGGTTTAGTATTTTACACTATAATTTACTGGTTTTAAGTGAATAAGTGACTGCCATACCTCACTGTCTATTCACAGCCAATGTGTTTTCAATTGCTTTAGTAGTAAAACATCCACAGACAGCCAGTAAAGTTGTAAAATGCATCAAAATAATACAAACATATTTTGGCAAATAAAAGTAAAAAAAAAATTCTTTTTTGGTTAAAGAAAACCAACCAACCAACTAAACAAACACAAACAAACAAAGAAAACTAAAACAACAACCCACAAAACTCAATTAGTTTTATATTATCTTGTCCAATTTTCCTTTTACTTTTTCTGATGTTGATCTTTCTTCAAGAAAAAATGACATTTTAAGAAGAAAAACTTAGCAAAGTTTCATTAAAAATGTCAAAATAAAATGTTATGACATCATGAAAATGAAACATTTAATTGAGAACAAATGTAAGTATAATATTTTCACTTTTTAAATTGCCTCCTTTTTGTGTAAAATTGTTCACTTCATTTGATATTCCTTTATACAGAGGAATTACTCTTCACAGAAAAAATTGTCACTCAATTCTACAAGAACACTTCCCAGAGAATAGGTGCAGGCCCTATCTTTCTTTTCCACTAGTTTATCCTTCCTAGTTCTGGTGTTTCCCCACTTATCTCAGTGGTTTCTGCAAATCCCAGTTTTATCTGCCTGAGTTATCCATCTGTCTGGAGTGTTGATGTTTAACTCAAAGATGATACAATACTTGGCAATAGTGTGCTTAAAAATGGGTGTAGCACTCCCCCTCATTTCATTTATAGCTGGCTTTTTTAGAAGCATGGAGAACATTGCCAGCTCATTGAGACATTGCAGTTAAAAAATATTCAGCCAATGCAGAAGTTCAAGTTATGTGAAATCACAGCACTGAGAATCTTGCCCACCATTTCTGGTGTGAGAAATGAGTCTCTGAAATAAATATGGTCCTTCCCACAGCTGTCTGTATAATTAAAATGTTGCTATTCTACTGGCAATCATTTGCAAATATTCCTCTAACAGTCAGCATTTGGAAGGCTGGGGCTAAAGTTTTATGTAGAGCAATTCTTGGAATAATGCACTTTTCTTTCAGTTGCCTTGGTGTTGCAAAATTCTGTGTGGAGGATGACATTTTGTTTTTCTCAACAGCTAACAGATTTTTATTCACATATTATTCTTGTGAACTTTCAGTTCCTTTTCCTTATGGAATGAACTGCCACTCACATTTTTAAATGACTCATTCTCTCCTTGGGTGAAATGGTCTATTTCTTACACTGCTTGTTACAAGATACAGCCCCTTTCTTTTAGCTACATGCCATCTAATCTTTGCAACACTCTCAGCTGCCTGGTTTTCTCTTAGCAAGAATATTCATTACATTTTTCCCAATAAAAGACTTTTGCTCTATCCCAGGGATATTGTAAGTGACTTTAAACTTAGCTGTAGATCTGGGGATGCCATGGCTATGTACCCAGTTGCAAGAAAATCATCAGATAATTTTGATTCTCCAATAAAATAGGCCCAGTTTGTAGTCAGTAGAGGTTTTGAATTGCTGCTTTCCTTTTGTGAATGTTATACATTATTCATGCAGTAAATATCTTCAAAATGAAATAAAGTAGCTGCCTAGACTGTTTACACAATCCACCTCCTCTTCCTGGACTACTCTGATACATTTGCAAGACAGCACTTGTGATTGATATTTCCAGCTTTTGTTCCCTACGCAGCAAATTTTGGTACAGACACTATACCAATACCATTATATTTATAATAACAAATGTGTTCTACTTTGAAGTTACAGGGTGCAGGTTCAGTGTTTATTAAACAGAGCCAGGAGTTATACAACTTAAAGTGGCTGATAGTACTTTAATAGTATAAAATGTTAACAGAAGGTGTAAGTTCATCTTAATCATTACATTTATATGATGATAACATCAATTGAAGGAAAATTAATGGTAATCAGGGTAAAATGAGATAAGGCACACGATGAAATGGAAGGTGATACAATACAATCAGCAGAGCTTTACCAAGGGCAAGTTCTGCCTGTCTTAATGGCCTGGTATGATGGAGTGACTCCATCAGTGGACAAGGCAAGGGTTACACATGTCATTTATCTGGAATTCTGTAAAGCCTTTTGGCACAATCCCCCACAGCATCCTTCTCTCTCAATTGAAAAGACATGTATTTGATGGGTGGACTGTTCAGTGGATAAGGCAGTGGTTGGACAGTCACATCCAGAGGGTGATGGTGAAGTGCTCAGAGTTCCAATGGACATCAATGACAAGTGCTGCCCCTCAGGGGTCTGTACTGGGACCAGTGTTATTTAATATTCTCATTAATGACACAGATGAAGGGAGCAAGTGCAGATGTGCAGCAAATTTGCAGATGACATGAAGCTGAGGGGTGCTGTTGGCACACCTGAAGGATGCCATCCAGAGGGACCTGAACAAGTTCAAGCAGTGGGACCATGGGAATCTCATGAGGTTCCAACAAGACCAAGGACAAGTGCTGAACCTGGGTTGGGGCAACACCCAGTATCAGCACAGTCTCAGATTCAGAGCAGCCCTGCACAGAGGCACTTGGGGGTGCTGGTGGGTGGGAGGCTGGACATGACTCAGGCATGAGCACTCCCATCCCAGAAGGCCAAATGTGTCCTGGGATGCATCCAAGCCCTGTGGCCAGCAGGGCCAGGAAGGCGATTCTGCCCTTCTGCTCAGCCCTGGTGAGACCCCACCTGCAGCGCTGCATTCACCCCTGGGGTGCTCAGCAAATGGAGCTGTTGGAGCAAGTCCAGAGGAGGGTCACCAAGATGATCAGAAGGATGGAGCACATCTACTATGAGAAAAGGTTGACAAAATCAAGATTGTTCAGTCTGGAGAAGAAAAGACTTCAGGGTGACCTAATTTTGCCCTTTCAGTACCTGAAGGAGCCTACCAGAATGATGAAGAAGGACTATTTACAAAGGTCTGGAGTGACAGGACAAGTGGGAATGGATTCAAACTGAAATACAGCCACTTTATATTAGATATTAGGAAGAAATTCTATATTGTGAGAATGGTGAGGCACCCAAACAGTTGCCCAGAGAAGTTGTAGATGCCCCATCCCTGGAAATGTTCAAGGCCAGGTTGGATGGGGCTCTAAGCAACCTGGTCTAGTGGAAGATGTCTCTGTCCACAACAGTGAGACTGGAATTTAGGGCCCTTCCAACCCAAGTCAACCTGTGATTGTATGAAATGCTAAAAAGGGGTGTCGAAAACTTAGTCTGTCCAAGGTAAAATTTCACCTTACTCATTCACAGAGTAGGATCGATATTATTGTCCTTCCTTCAAAAACCAGCCTTTAGAGAACGTGCAGACATTCCTCTCAGGCACTGTTCTTTGAGAAAAACAATTATTTCCTCTGGGCATCACACTTATTTCTTGTGTTTGTTGACAGTGAGGGGCAAGGACAGAAGAAAGGCTGCCTTTCTCATTATCAGTCCTAGTTATAACTCAAATTAATGTTTAAGAAGTGCTTTCTAGTCCATTCCAGACCAAACATCCAGGTAGGGATGTCGCAGACATTTCTCCACAGAAATCCTTTATTTCACATTTCTGTCTCTTCGGGAGCCAGAGGCCCCCGAAGAGAAGGTAAACAATTATTATCAGCTGCTGTGGAATGCAATAGGATTCACCTTGATTGGCTCATTTTCTATGTTTATAATTAAGGGCCAATCATCAGTGCAAGCCAGGGGACTGAGTCCCTGGACACAACTTTGTTGTGGATTCTTTTCTATCTATTCTTAGCTTAGCTAGCAGCTCTGCAAACCTCTCTCTATATTCTATTAGTATAGTAATAATGTATTATATATCATATATTAATAAATTCAGCCTTCTGATCAAGATACAAGATTCACCGTCTCTCTCTCACCAGCAGCGACCCACTCAGGCCGCTGTAATATAGGGGGGCTCCCTAGGGTGTGGATGTCCTCACACTAATGTGTAGGCTAAACAAAAATTGAAAAAATTGCTGTATTTTAAAATTATTTTTACTGCAACATGAGAAGATATTTTATATGTTGCCAGACAATAAAACAATAATTATTTTATCTTAATGATAGAATTTTATGGTAGGATATCTGCATGGCTGTACTATGTGCTATGAATCATATTGATTTTCAGCTATTTACTGACAGAATACAATATTCTCAAGACAGAAGACCTGGGAGCATTAGGAACCCCTAGACTTAGACAGCACTTCAAGTGTTTCCAGTATTTGAAATTTTAGTCTCATGTGCTTATATCCATTCTTAGTTCTAATGCTTCATCTGTATGAATCCTGTCATCACGACCCCAGCTCTTGCCAGAGATTTATTGACCTGATTTCATTTGGGTAAAACATTGGGAATCAACAAATACATGGTGTTTGTCAGGAATGTGGAGAAGGGCAGCAGCACTAGCAAAATAAATATAGCAGAAATAGCTAAAATAAGCAATAGAGGCAGTCTGTGAGGCATGCTACACCTAAAGGGCTTCAGATTTGGATTCTCCTGTTATCAGCATCAGGCATATTTATTTACCAGCCTTGCTCAAAAGATACTGGAGACATGGAGACTATAGATGACTTGTTGGGACTGGATCAATGGAAAAGAAATCACCTGTAGTCAACAGGAAGATCAGGCTTAAAATCTTCACTGAATTAATATTTCTTTTGGAGGTAATACCAGTCCCTGGTGAGCCTATCATTAATTTGAGAGATGTAACTAATTCCATTCACTCCAAAAAGTGTATTTTTGAAGCTTTTGTAATTCTACTACCTTCTGTGGGACTACACACCTGCTTAAGATGAAACACATGCTTCTGTGCTTTGCTGAATATGAGCTTTGGATTTAGTAAAAGCTTAAAGACTGACAATAATAATAACAATAAAACTGCTATAATTAAGACAGTGACACTAAGATGGTTACCGCTGTGGCTACACTGAGCCATGTATACGGTAACATACAGCACAGTAACAGTAATTACACACTTCACTAGTTTTTATTGTAATGTATGCTATAGTGCAACCTCATTTCCATCCTGTGCATATTAACCCAAGATACATTTAGAGTGTTTACTACCTGGGTCGTTTGAACAGGAATGGGGATTATGTGTTTAATGTGCATGTAGAATAAAAATAACATTTGCATTACTTATATGGAACCAGGAGTTATAACGAAAGCTTGCACCTCCTAACCACAGGACTTTTGAATATTAACTTATTGAAACAGCCTGCTTTGAGACTGTATTCAAGCAAAGTTTTTACTTTACAACCTTACAGCCTTGAGTTCCTAAAATATTGCTTTTGTTGTCAGACCCCCTTCAGGCAAGAGCTCATTATGTTCAAAGTCTAATCAATGTATATAATTGGAAGGCAAACAATGCTGAGCTACAGCATTGTCAAATTAAACCCAATTTTGAATACTGTAACTAGTTAAGTACTTGAGTGCTTCAGCAATTTATGTTATATGGCGTATCCAAGGAACTTGGCTGCATTTAAAAGAACATCACTGCTGCAACCCCCTTTTCCATCTGTGGGGTTTATAACTCAGCTGTTTTAATGTGCTTTGGGCTGAGCAAAGTTGGTATACAAGCTCTCAAGCCAGATGCTGTAATTCTCCCTCCCTTAAGCCCTGCAAAATTAAAAAGCTGTGGGTTGGGTTGCTTTTGAGAAGTTTTTCCTTATAGAATAGGAATGGATAATTTTGACCAGTTTGGGATGTTTCATTCATATTCATCAAATACAAAAGTGCATTTATTTTTCACACTCAGGTTGTGCAACTCAGCAGTCTTAGTAGTTGGTGCAAAAATTAGGATGGTAAAACATAGAAACCGAGATCTTTGCTGGTACCAGTGGTGATAGCTGAGTTTCCAGCTCAGTTTTACTTCCTGTCAGCTACAAAAAACCTTGACTCTCTTATTTCTTCAGTCTCCTCTGTTTATGCTTTCCCAAACTGCTGCTTTCTTTATTTTATAAGAATCTGTGTGTTTGTGCCAGATATTTATGGCTGAGCCTTTGTTCTCAAACCTCTTCTCATATGTCTTTATTGATTAGAAACCATGAATCAGACCTTCCCAATTAGGAACGGGGTATTTTTGTGTGTGCAAATCTGAGGACTAAAAATTTTTTTCAATGATTAATGGTCAATTATATTCTCTTCCCTCAGTCATCTGGGAGACTGATAGTCCCAATAAACCCAGCAAATAAAGTACTTTAAAATTTTTGTCACAGACAGAATTTGAGGTCAAAAGTGACCTACTAGTATCAGAAGTGATCTTCCAGTATTATTTCCAACTCTAAATTCTAAACATATGTATTTTAATTTTCAAGAGCATCACTGAAAAGGGCAGATGTCTCTCTCTCTTCACTTATTTTCAGACTATTTCTTTCTGGGTGCTATTAACAGTCACATTCTTGTAGACTTTTATTTATTTACTTACTTTAGAACACCTTTTGATTGGTTCATTATAACTAATGAAGTAGTTCCTACACACACATTTACATGCAGTTAATGTGTATCATGCCATCTGGAACTAATGATCTTGTAGACACAGCTTACTTGCTAATAAATCACTTCCAGCTATACTTACACAAGCTTAGAAGGGTTGGTTTTTTTGTGTTTTTTTGTGGTTTTTTTTGGTTTTATTTTGCTTATCAACAACGACAAATCTTTAAACCATTTTCCAATTTTCCTATCTCTTTTTAAACTAGGGTTCACTTAGTTTTGCCACTTTTACCCATACAAAGAAGATCCAACTATAGCAGTAACACCGCTGACATCACTGGACTTGTGGGATAGAGAGAAAATTCTTCACTTGATTTGTGATTCCACATTTGAATCCCTACAATTATTTAGGTTTATATAAGAAACAGGTTGTCTTCACTTTGACACAAAACAATGTATACCAGTTTAAATTTGTTTAATCTAAACAGGAGAAGAACTAATGCTGTTAAGAATAATCACTTTATTGAAGGGTCTTATTAGATTGTGTATTCATGTATATGTGTTAAAATTTTCAAGCAAAATTTTGATTTGGGACTCATGCTACTAAATAAAATGGCAATTTTAGGCTTTTTTTCTCTTGTTTTTCTTCACCCAGTAAAGCTGGATTCACCCAATAAAACATCCTGGATGCATTTATTCCAAGATTTTTAAGGAAATATCTGGTTTAATTCTGGTTTGCCATTCATGACAACATCTTCATCTTTTTTGTATAGAAACACTTCTTTCTGTGCATGCAGTGTGTGATCCCAGAGATGACTGATCTAGGTGGGAGGCTGAGAACTGTGTGGTCTCTGCGAAGCAGAACTAATTAGCACAGATGTAAAATTGTACTGAGGCTTTCAGGACCCAAAAGGGCAGCTTTGTAGGCTGCTGCCCAGTGCCATGAAGTCATTCATGTTCAAGGAGTCTTTAATATGGTGCAGTTCCACACTAGGTAAACGTGTGTTCTGCTAAATTTGAGATAGCAACACCAACAGTTTTCAAAAGATTTTTTATGTTTTTATGCTCATCTCAATGTTAGCATGTTACAGAAAAATAATGTTCAGTCTGCAGGTAAATGTTTGTGTTTTGTCATGCTGTAGAGAAGAAGTAAAATTATTTGGAAGTGACATGAGTGGAGGAAAGAAGACATGTGGGGAGTGAAAAAACTGGTCAAGGAATGGAAAAACTAAAAATCAGGTTTGAGATGAATGTGTTTAGTGCTTCCTGAGAGAGGTGCTGGGCAGCCCTGCCCTTAATCACTAGGGAAAAATATAGCAAACCAGTACCACACAAATCAAATATGCTCCAATGACCACAACTGGGGAAGGGGGACACTTTTCCTGGATGGCTGGAAAATGCTGGATGGAAATGTCCAGTCGCAGAATTATCTGCTCATATTAAACGTATACAGAAGGCCCAATAGCCCTAATGTAGGTTGTGGTATAGTGGTAATATACTTGTATAGACAGCAAATTTGGTTTTCAGTTTTCAAAATTTAGGGACAAAGTAAGCTTAATGTAGGGATGCCTGAAGTTTCAACCCCACATCCATCTTTTTTCTTCTCTCTCATGTATCTGACATTAATTCTCAGTATGTCTTATTTTCTCTGTGTAGACCAGTTCTTCTTCATGCTCTCTTGCATCCTAGCCTGGTTTCTGCTGTGGAATTAACTAATCATATTTCCCTTTTGCTAAGGGTAAGGGCTTGTTCTCTGAGACTGCAATCTTGTAATTAAAGAAAGCTTACAACGCCAGTGTCAATCACACTGCTCTGAAAGTGGATAGCAATGACCTCAGCTATGTTCCATTATACAGCACCTTTCAGATTATTATCAGGAAAGTAATGTTTTAGGGACATGGATCTGACTCAGTCTGTAAGTGAATGTTTAAATGGTGCTCAGACTTCTGCTTCTGACCCCTTCTTTTCTGTGCTTTACAAGATAATATCCACGCATGAAGAATGTATGAAAGACTATGTTTTTCTATTTTTGCTCACAATATTCTGGGCTAAAAATGCCCCTGTAGGACCCAAATGGAAAGGAATCATAGAATTGTTTGGGCTGGAAAGGATCTTTAAAGGTCATCTAGTTCAAACCCCTTGCAATGAGCAAGAACATCTTCAATGAGATCAGGCTGCTCAGAGCCCCATCCAGACTGACCTTGAATACTTCCAGGGATGGGGCATCCACCACATCTCTGAGCAATCTCTTCCACCATAATAATAAAAATATCTTCCTTATATATAGTTTTATATATACTTTAAATCTACCCCCTTTCAGTTTAGAAACATTACCCCTTTTCCTATTGCATCGAGCTCTACTAAAAAGTTTGTCCCTATCTTTCTTATAAGCCCCTCTTAAGAATTGAAGGGTTGCAAAAAGGTCTCCCCAAAGCCTTCTCTTCTCTAGGCCCAGGTGTCTCAGCCTGACTCCATAGGAGAAGTGCTCCAGCCCTGTGACCATTTTCATAAACCTGCTCTGGAGTCTCTCTAGCGGGCCCACATTATTCTTGTGTGGGGATACCAGGGCTGGATGCAGTTCTGCAGGTGGGGTCTCATGAATGCAGAGAAGGGGAGGACTACATTCCTCAGCCTGCTGGCCACACTTCTTTTGATGCAGCCCAGGACAAGTTTGGCTTTCTGGAGTGTGATTGCACATTGTCATGTCCAGCTTTTCCTCCACCAACACCCCTAAGTCCTTCTCTGCAGGGCTCAATCTGCCCATCTCCACAGTACAACAAATAAATAAAAAAAAATCATGCTCTATGTTACAATTCTGGTCTTCATCCCTATGATTTAGATGACTAGGATCAAAATAGTTATTCTATAGAGTTTTCTAGAAAAACTAAAACAAATTTACAAAATAAATAATATCAGAAAGTATTTTAACCTGCCCTTTCCCCCCTCACATTCTAGATAAAAAGAAGTGCAAGAAGACATAATTTTCTTGTGCTGTCTTTCAATATAACAGGTACTTCTCACCCACCTCAAGTGAATGTTATCCTCAGAAATGTTCATTTTGACTCCCAAATTCTAAAAGTCATGGTTAAAGAAATACTATTTATTGATGCATCCTTCCACTACTACACTTTTAGCACACATGTACAGTGGGATTTAAGGATGGTGTCCAGACTACTAAGGTAGGTAGATCCCAAATCAGTAACTTTACATAAAAGGGTGGGAATTTGTTAGTTTGGGGGTGAGAACTAGATGCATTAGTGTGATCCATATGTGAAGCCTTGTTCTGTGTTTTTTGTGTTCTGTTTCTGGGCTGTCTGTGGTGGGACAGGCTCCAGTTGCAATGTTGATGTGATATCGGATCTCCCTGAGAGTCTTAAATCCTTTCTCCACAACATACACTGCTTGAAAAGATTGCTTGTAAACACATTTTTTTCTGAATTGTATCAATTTCTTACAAGCAATGTTCATTGTGTAGTTTGATCTATCACTTCAGTTCTCTCTAAATACAATACAAGAGTAAGTGGAGACATGATTTTCTAAAGGAAGAGACATGAAATTAGTTTCCTATATTGAAAATCATACAAAGATAGGATCCAAATGCTTAACATAGGTAGCTAATCTAGACAGACTAGATTTCCTTTTAGAGGCCCTCAGAACTACTTATCCTCCCCATTAACTACATTGAAAGCCAGAGTATTTGTTTTAGTAATAAAAGCTATATTATTCTCCTATTATCCATAGAGAATACAATCCATGAACCTTTGAACTTTTCTATTTGAGTATAAAACATTGCTTGGGTCACAGGTTGGATTTTTGACCATAGGATAAATATAATGTCCATTTTTCCTTTTAGTATATGCTGCATTTTTAGATTTTCAGATGATTACAACTGATTCTAGGTTAAATCAATAAAATATGTTTTAATGTTCTTGAAATCATTGAATTCCAAACAATCCAGCGGAACATTTGGCAGGAGTAGAAATTTCAGTACTATGGTATAAGATATCAACACAAAAAAAATCAAAGTCTAGCTGAAATACTTCTATATTTAACCAGTGCTTGAAGAAATATGCTAAATGTTTTTTGTAAATATCAACTAATTATATAATGAAAATCACTATATTTATGACATTTTTTAAAGTAAGAATGGCTTAAGCTAGGTGGAGCAGAGGATTAATATTTAAAATCTCAATCTACTGGAAAATTGGTTCAAAATGGACAAAATGTGATTCAACAAAAAGCTTATGTGCAATATCTTATGAAATCAATTACACACATAGGTAAAATACAGACTAGCCAACTAGGCAACACCACTGCAAAAAGCTGTGGAGCTAAAGTGGACAGAAAACTGAACACAACATCAACAAGTTGTTGATAAAAGGGCAAATCACCTTTGGCAATCTAGGAAAAGCAATGTTGAAGAAAGACAACCAGGTAATTATTGCTCACTATCCTGTGCTAGGGGAAGAAGCATCTAGGGTATTACCCCCATTTCAAGAAGTTCAGTTGGAGAGAATCCAAAAGAGGCATACAAGGATTATTAGAGGCTGGAAAACATAATCTCTGAGGAAAGGTTCTAAATAATTAGAATTGCTTCTTCTAGAAGAGAGATAATGTGGTTAAGAGAAAGGGAGGAAGTCGGCAAGAGGGGCATGTGGGAGCTGTGGTAAAATATGCAAAAGGTTGGACTGATCTGTTGTTCTCAGAGTCTACTGGGTTTTTGATATGAAAACTAATTTCCTTAATTCTTGAGGGAGTGAGACCAAAAAATTTCTTTTTGTTAGATACTAGGAATTTATTTTTATTAATTTTAATCTTCAAAATTTTTATAATTACTAATTTAAGTATTTCTTAGTTTTTTATAATTTAATAATTTTGTTGCCTTTTCTTTTATTTTCTTCTTTTCTTTTGCCCAGTCTTTGGAGAGCAACAGAAAATAATTGTTCCTTCAGTAAAGAGGAAAGAGAAAAAACTTTTTTTTTTTTTTTTTTTGTGAAGTTCTGTTTGACCTTTCCCACTCTGAAAATGTTTGAAAGTTTCAAAAAATCAAAAAGTATAGAGGTGACCTGCATGAGGTGTTGATGGTAATACAGAAACACAGAACCAGAGCAGGTGTGGAAGGGACATCTGGAGGTCAGGAGGTCCAGCCTCTCTGCTCAAGAAGGGCCACCCAGAGACAGATACCCAGGACCATGGCCACATTGGAGGCTTTTGGATACCTCCAAGGACTAAAAGCTCTGAAAGCTCTTTGGGCAACCTCTGCTACTTCTTTGTCACCCCCAGAGGATGAAAATATTTTCTGCTGTTCAGAGGGAATCTTCTGTGTTTAAATCTGTGTCCACTGTCCTCCTGTCAATGGGCACCACTGAAAAGAGCCTGGCTTAGACTCTTAACACCTTCCTTTTAGGAATGTACATGCTTTGATACTTTTAAGCTTTCTTTCTTCTAGGTTCAACAATCCCAGCTCTCTTAATCTGTCCTCATAGAGGAGACAATCTAATTCCCAGCCATTACACCAGTTTTCAATCTAAAGAAATAGAATAGAACAGAGTAGATATATAACATATATAAATATAAATACATATAAAGATTACATATAATACATTAAAACTATAGTTAACCACTTTCCTATTTGGAAGTGATTTGAGGAAATACATTAGAACTTCCAATTAAATTTGCTGATGGAAATATGTCTGTCTATGATTCAGCTTGATTATTAGACTGGTAAAACCTGTGACCTTCCTCACCTGCTTTGGATGGCTAACTTTCTTTTTTCCATGAAAGTGGGATCACCTTCTTAGAATCCAGCAGCAAAGTTGGGAGATGGGGAGTTGCAGACTCTAAAGCCAAAGTCAGGTCACTTTTGAATCCAAGGACTTTCAGATTTTTTATTTCCTGCCAAAGTTTGAAGCAAAAAGAGAGCTATATCTCAGCTGAGAGCTTCATAATTTGGGCTCTTAGATACATTCATTTTTAGTTAGTTTAAATAATATATTTGAAACATTTAGAAATATTTGCATAGTTTCTCTATAAAGAGAATGGGTAGTGAAGGGGGAGGCAAAATCAGCACATGAATAGCCTGGGTACATCAAATATTATTACTTTTATGCTCATAGATTAGTCTATACAGAAATGTTCTGACTACTTGGGCTAGAGCATTCTTCTGCATCACTGGGAACGTTAAATACTTCTAGTTTTAGAAAGCATTAATGTGCATATTTAATTTCATCCATTCAGCATTTGCTTAGAAAATGGACTACTCATTAGCAGGTATTCCTGTTTGGCTCATGGAGCATGCTGAAATCTTGCCTGTGCACTCAGATGTCTACCACATCAGAGAGGTCTCAGAGAGGTCAAAGCCAATGCTTTGTCTGGCTGTAAGCACTCAGACATTCCTACCTTGCTTTGTTTCACTTATTATCTCACCATGAAGACATATCTTCCATTTTAAGTCTGACTAATGCTGCTAGAAGAAAGATCGAGAGCACCCTGTGGAAAAACCTAAATGTTGGAGGAGGTAGATATTTCCAAAATATAGGGAAACTGAATCATAAAAATGCTTGTATCAGTACCAAACCACATCAATTAACTGCTCTTACTACAGTTTAATGAAAAAGTATGTTTGATTGTTGATCAGATACATAAGTGGCCTTACTGGGTCCCCAGTCAGACCCACATGGGACTTCCCCAAGTCCTCCTGATGGTCCAAAGGCTCCATTTCAGCTCAGCCCTGGTTTCCTCTTGCTCCTGCATGGGCTTCCTGGATGGATTCACTGGCATGGATACCCCACTTATGATATCTTGCCAGAGTTTTATCACATACACATTTTTTTTGTGATAGATGCTGGCATAGGATGTAGGACAAAAATATTAAATTTTAGCTTTTTCCTTCATAAATTCTATGTCAGATTTTTTCCTCTGAAAGGAAAATGCAAAAGAAGGAAGTACAAATTTAAAAATGGAAAAAACATATCATTTTTCTGAGTGTTTATTAGTGACTTCTCTGTGCAGGAAATTGCCTCCTCCCACAATCCTCAGTTATCTTTTCCCTGGTCTTTAGCCAGGCTAGCTTGGTTTGTGAGTGGAATTTTCCTGGTGAAACTCACAGATCAATAGCCCTACTAGCAAAATTTTTTTTGCGTGTACAAAGAAATGTGCAGCTTGTTCAAGAAGTCTTCCAGACATGCACAAACAGCAAAGTTCAGAACCCTTCACTTCTATGTAGTTGTTGCAAATCACTTGCGCTGCTACTAATATTCAATTGCAAAACACCAGTTTTGCCATCAGCCTTGTCAGAAGTCGCTGCTCAACTGAAATAATAATAATTGCCAGAATCAACTAGAAACCTCTGGGATTAGGAATGTAAATCCCACAACACAGCTGAAGAACATCCTTGCCTGGTGTTTTTGCAAGTCAATTATTTGCAGGACTGGCACTGACTAGGGAGCTGTGGATGCTGGGTGGGGAAGGCCTTTTACAACAGTTATGTCTGTTTAAACTCTCTTCCATGCAGCCTCTGAAACATAATGATTTATTCAGGATAGCAAATAAATTCTTTTCCAATGGCCTGAAGAGAATATCTGTGGAGCAAGGCTATAAGGGCGTCTTTTTATTCCTTTGTGACTACTTTTGAACCATTAATAATAATATAGTCACGATAAAAGAGCATAAAAACCCCCATAAACATTTTTGCTGGCTATGGGCTGCATGGTTCAGATAAGAAACAAATTGTGTTACTTAAATCATTCAGGGTGCTATTATCATGTATGTCTTGCATCATACAACCCTGATCCACAGGTTCTCACTGAAAATTCTCTTTTGGTGCCTCAGGTGAACAGTCTCTTGCTTCATAATGAGCTCAATTTTTGAGTTATTTTCTGAAGTGTAGTATCTGTATTTTACTGATACAGGACAAAAGAAGTTTAGAACTTGGTCTGAAATCAAAAATCAAAAAACAAAAAATATAAAATAATTTTAATGGATTACTAATTTTGGACATTCTCTTTGAGAAATAAGTAGCTGTAATAATGAGTCAGAGTTATTTAGCAACACAATTCGATTCCTGAATTTGCCTTGAAAGAAAGTCCTTCAGTCCATTTTACTCAACTAATGACTTATGCTCTGTGTGAAGACCAAATATTAGGCCTGAATTTCAATTTGTTGCAGCTGCCTTTATATAGCTAAGGTATGGTATAGGTGGCTATGTCTCTGCAAGTTTGTTTGTGTCTCTTGTGATCTATAGAGAGACATAAATATTTTTAGGACACAATTCATTTGACCAAATGTAGACATCTCCTTTAGGATAAAATGAATTTTACCTTGGCAAGACTTAATTGTCTGTATTGATTATTAGATGGTATGACTAATTTAGGTAGAGTTATCTACACTTGGTCAGGCAAGTCACACTTAGCATTAAAGAGGGATGGAAAAAATTTAATATAATCCTAGAAGAACTTTGAGATTTCAATACTTTTCTCTTTGCTGAATGGGTAAAAAATTTTTCAGGGTTTCAGAAAATGTGCCCACTTAAGGGAAAATAAACCAATGGTCTCATTAATTACTTGGGTATTGCCCTTCTGGTTTTCTCAATTTTTTAATACTACACAGTGATATGAATTTTATATTAAGGACAATCTCACCTTGCTCTATACATAAAAAATAGTAAAACACTAGAAAACATGAGAAGTTAAACATTCTGGATATAAGTAATTTCTAATATTAAAGTAATTTTTCTTTTGCTGGCAACTTCATGGGTTGTGCTTCTAGAGTTGAGGTTAATATTGAATTCAGTTTCTATCTGAACAAGCTCAGCTTATTCAAAAGCATTGTACTAGAATTACTCTGAGAAGTACATTGGCATGAAAACCCAATAACTATTTTCTGTAATAACAAAATTCCAGACAGCTTTGCACATTGAAACCACAGCACTACCAACTTGACAAATGAAAGTTCAAACATCCAGAAACAATATGCAAGTGTTATAGATGCATAATCTTTAGAATTAAGGTATTATCCACACAGTGCCACCTGAAATTCAGGCAATGATGGAGCATGACTTCCCTTCAGTCACTGAGCAAAAAACCTGGAGTTTTGCTTCTCAGAGGTATCTATTGGAAGCTACCCCACTGTGGAGAAAACCCCAGCTGATGTGAGCTTGCCCCTGCCCTCCCTGAGCACTCCTAGCACTCTCCAGAGGACACCAGTCCCATCTGTATGTCACACAACCATCAGTATTGGTGCCCTTTGGAGCATTTTGGTTTTCTTGTGTTTCTGACACATACTCATTATTTTCTGGGGTCTGCTTATCTTTCTATTTCAGTTCAAAGGAACAAAAAGAACAAAAAGGTTATGTCAGAGCTCATCAGAGCAGTGCTTTTCCAGCATTATATTTTGTGCCTTGTTCTCTTACAAGGATGCAGAGAACAAGGCTGGCTCAGAGGCTGTTAGAACAATACCACTGCCAGAGAAAAACAACAATGATATGGTACACTTCCATGTGGCTGATTTGGAGTGAGTGTCATAGTGATCTTGTCAGTGTGTCTTGGTTTTCTCTTGGAACTGTATGGCGTCAGAAGAAAACTGAAGTCTGAACAGCACACAAACTGGGCTTTTAAGAGAAAAGACATTAGAAGGGAAAGCAGGGGCAAGCCAAGGTGACCAAGTTGTTTGTTTGTTTGCTCCAAGTGACGTTGCACAAATGTTGTTGGAAACTCTTCTGGCCTGGTGTGGTTCCACTGTGCTTGGAGCCTTGCCTGGTTGCTCTCTCTAACCACACTTCTCTCATTCCCAGGCTGGCCCCCAAAGGACAGAGATGAAGACGGAAGAGGGTGATGCAGTTGGGGTGGTCACACAGAATGGTTCAGACACCTACATGAATCAACAAGAGCAAGGAAAACAGGGCAACCACAGGAGAAAGTCTCATAAACAGGAGCCTTTTGGGGCTGTTCTAGTGGATGTACCACTGCAGCCTGCTTAGCCTTTCTGGCAGCTCTAAAAGCTGTTGGAACTGGATCACAGGATAATCCAGAATATTTTCACTTTTTCCAGACTGTGTTACCCCAGAGAAATGCAGAGGGTGGGTGCTCCTGTGCACAGTATCTCCTTTACCTTTCTCTACTCAGCACCACCTCCAGAAAAAAACAGAGATGAGAAAATTAAGGAATGATGGAGCTAAACTTCTCAGGCCCAAAACAGTACAAATGAGGAAGTCAAAAATGAAATTACAGCAAAAATAGTTTTTACTACAGAAGAACTCCAATTTTCATATCAGAGGAGTTGTGGAGGCCCCATCCCCAAAAGTTTTTAATGGCAGGTCTGCTGGAGTTCTGAGATACCTGATCTTGCGAAAGGTGTCCTTGGCCACAGCAGAGGGCTTGGAACTAGATGGTCTTTAAGCTCTCCTGCAACTCAGGCCATTCTATGATTCTATGTTTAAAAAGTCAAGTGAATGTTCAAAAAATATGACAACAAATATACACCACAAAACCACATAAAATGACAACCATATGGTAACTTTATTTCTGAAAATAGCCTAGTGTGGAGCAGTCCCATTTTCAAATAATTTTCAATTTAGTCATGCATAGGTGACTAGCTGTGGAACTAATTATATAAGTTTTAAAAACATTTTCACTTGTGTGAAAATGAAACATGAGTGATGATGTCAGAGTGGAAAAAAAGCCTGAGGTGATCTTTTGACTTTTCTGAGCCTAGAAAAAGCAGCCTCTTCATTTTGTCGGGAATACATTTAATAGGCTTGAAAAAAGGTCAGAGACAAGTCATATTAGACAAAGTATACACAAAGATAAACCTGTTCTAGAATAGGTTTTTGACAAAGCAATTGATATTTGCTCAGAAAAATGCGCTACCACTGACTCCATGTTGGACAAGCAAGTCTCTAGCAGTGCTAATGTTCTGCAAGGGAAACCAAAATACTGCAGAAAAAAGAAATGAGAATTAAATCAAAGACAGGAAATAAGGAAAAAATCATGCAGAATTTGAAGTCAGAATCCTCACTAAATCACACAGAGATGCAAGACACCTAAGATTTTGAAAAGATGAAAGACCTGCAAAAGATTGTGCTACTTTGTGAAAGTTTGCAAGTAGAAGACAGAGTTCACACAGCAAGGACAAGGATGATGCCAGCAGGGGTATTAGTTTGGACGGGTTTTATTTCTTCAAAACAAGAAGGGATAAAACTACAGCAGAAAATATCTAAGCTATCAACAAAAAAAGTAGATATTTATTAATTCTAAGTTGAATAGGAGCACAGATTTTCACACTGTGCACGGTAAAGCTGAGGGCAGCTGTGTTCTGGGCAGACTCTCCTGTCCTGTGTTTACAAAGATATGTGTTACACTGGGCTGTGATTTTGGAAGGCAATCATTTTTCCTTCCCCCAAAGCAGTAGACCTCTGGATACACAAGCAGAGCCAAAATGTTATTAGAAACAGTGCTTTTGGCACTGAGCAAAAAGCCACAAGCCTTATGATTAAAATTTTGCACTTTAGGGAACTTGCTCCCCAAAGGGAAGATGAAAACTAAATATATGGGTAAATAATGAACTGGAAAAGTTACAAGTTACACTTTCACTGTATGTGCGTACGTGTGTATATATACTCATTTTCAAGTGGAAACAAGTTAAGCCTCCAGTCTCATCAGGGAATGAACTGACTGGGAATTCAGGGGATCAAAGCAATTGAGGATGAGTTAATTTATAAAAAAGAAAAAACTCTCAGTAGGATCAGGAAGAAAACTGGAAGAACTTAAATGTCCTGGAGTTAATGAGTTTAAGAACTGACAGCATGAGTGTACTTAATAGTAAAAAACCAAAATGATACTGCCTTTCATGTTCTGCATGTACATTCAATATAACAGTATGAATTTGCAAAGTTCACTGTTAACCTTCCTTTCAGGAGACACTGGCTCTTCTTGTTCTATTACATTAGCTGTAGCTCTTTCTCAAACCTGATTTCACCTACCACATGAGTAGTTCAAAAGTAAATTTGCCATCAGGGAGGATTAAGCTCTTCGGGATCTCCTGATTCCTCTCCTTAGCTGGCAAAAGGGCAGGTTTTCCTCCACCAGATGAGCTTGAATCAGGCACAGGAAGAGCAGGATCAAGAGTATCCTAGCTCCTGAGCAGCCCTTAAAACCAGTGCTCTTCCAACAGGTGAAGTTTACAGTGTTTGAACTCAATCATGGTTTATGGAGCTTGATGTTTAAGCATTCTCTAAAGCTTTCTCTTCAGCTCATGGCATAGGATTGTTCGCAGCTTCTTCACAGTAGTTTGGGTTGTATTGAGAACCTGCAGTGTTTCACAGGAAGGGGAAATGAGTTTTTGATGGTATGATGTGGCTGTAATAGATGATGTTTCAAAGAAAAAATTACTAATGGCCTTGAGGTCTCTGTAATGACTGAGGTGCTGTTCTGGTGTAAAGAAACCAAGATTGTAAATCCTTGAGGGACAGAAATAATGTGGCTGAGAGCAAAATGAAAAAATGGTACAGAGATGTAACAAGACGTAGTATCTGGGCATTAATATTGCAGACACAATCTAATAAATATAAATTTTAAAAGTTGTGTATATGGGAAAAATAATTTAATCTTTACATTTGGAATGAGACACTCTGAGCTCATCGTCACCACTCAGAAATGAAATCTTCATGTTATAGCAGGGTTTCTTTTGGAAATATCATCTCTACTCATCTTAATGATCAAAACTCAGCACTAGTAATTATTAAGAATAGAATAATTATTAAGAATTATAAAGAGACCAAAACAAAGAATATGTGATGGTAATGTATACTGACTCTAAATAATGCCATGTCTCTTTATAAATCCAGCTTGTGGTTTTACCCTCTAGAATCATATAGAAAGACTCTACACAGTTCATAGAATTGTAACACAGTTGTTAAAAAGCATTGAAAAGCTGCCTAAGGAAGCTGGATGATAATTAAATTTGGTCTTCAGCCCAGAAAAAGAGGTAGTTGAGGGAATGAAGAGAAATCTGGGACTGAGTTCAGCAAGGTTGCAAACAGCCCAGAGTAGATCAGTTGTTCACTGTCTGTTCCAGCACAAAGCTGGAGAGAGTTGGACATTCCTGGCAGACTCAAGGTGGTCTTCAAGTGAAGGCAGAGATGTAGTGGAAATTCCTATGACAAGATGCTAAAAGTTTATGTACATTCAAGGCACAGCTGGACAAAGTCATTGGAGGAATTCCTCAGGGTGCTTTAATTCAAATCAGCCATGGTTTAGAAGGACTTTGAGTTGAAAATTTCTGAACTCCAGCAGAATGCTTTGAGGGTATATCACATGCACTTTTATCATTTTTTTTGGACATACAGTTGTGATCCCTACTAAAAACAAAGTTCTGTGCTGGCTGGACCTTTGGTCTGATACAAAATGGATGCTCTGTGTAATTAAATATCTGTAGATGGGTGCAAGTAAGACTGAGGCTATAACAGCTTGATTTCATTACCATGCAATAAAAGAACACCAGGCTGGGGAAGGAAGGGGAGTGAAAAACACCCACTGAATTTTATTTTTCCTATATCCAGTGAAGATGTAGTCAATAGAGTCTATGGAGCTTGAGCTGTGATTCATTTGGTCAAAAATCATTGGCTGTTTTTAGTGAAAATGTGTTCCAAGTTCGACGGATTGACTGGCTCTGAGCTAATGTAAGATGAGAGTGATATGTTCAGACAGAGGAACTTATATTGTAGATGACTCAGTCAGTCAATTGAACTTTGAGACCTCTTAGGCTGGCAAATTGAAAAGAACTGCGTGCCTAACATAACTGAGATAACTTTGGTAACATGACTATGTAACAACGTTCAAAAAATAGTGAATGCAATTTTGCTCAAGAGAACAAAAAGTATAATTGCACAGATGTCTGTCTTCTCTCCCAGACACCCAGAGCTCTGACAGTAAGAATAGAATCTAGTTAAACTTAACACTCTGAAAGCACAGAATTTTAGCTTATACTTGGTACTATGATATGAGGTAACTTGAGTTTCAATAGTTAGAACACTTGGAGAGGATGGAAGAAGGGGTAATAATAAAAGAAATCAAGGCCACTTAAACAAAGAAGGGAACTTTGGCTTTGTTATGCCTGTAACTTTAGGAGGATAATGTTAGTGTTGATGAAAAGCACTTACTATGTTGGAAACAGGGGCTCGGTAATTGTTTCCCTTCCTGATGTTCAGGGATACAAAGACTAAGTGGCAGCTGTCTGAAAAATGTGTGAAATTCCACTGTTAAGGATTTTTCTCCCAGCAAACAGATGGATTTGACCACACAGTTTGGCAGAGCCTTGCTTTATATATAGTCAATCAGACTGGCTGGAAACACTGAATGCAGTATTTGCTTTTCATCCTCTGCAGCAAGATGGAGCAGCACCTTCAATTCTATGGAGCAACACATTCCCCAAGGCTCTTTTCCTTAGGAAACATATCCGAAATGCAAATTTCACCCACCTATGGGTAGGCAGATATAATTAATATTACCTATTTTTCAAATTAAAATTCAAATCAAAGTAGAAATTTTTTCCAAGTAATAGCAGGCATCTTTTGGGAAAATAAAAGTGGACTGATGTTAGCTTTGATTATGGGGAACCTTTTCTAAAAAAAAAGGAGTGTCCAAACACAAAATAATGCATTTTTTTAAACTGGATTTAAACTTGATGAATCAAAATTATTTGTATAATGACAAGTATTAGATTTGTGGTGATTCCTTTGCAAATGAAAATTAAAGCTGTGTTGCAAATTATATATTTTTTAAAAGGGATAATATTACTCAACACTTTATGTCTTTAAAAATACATTGCAACAGAGATGAAAATATCATCTTTTTGCAAGTATTCTGTGGGTGTTCAGATTAAGAGCTTTTGCTTAGAACAGTCACCAAACAAGAGCTGCAAACCAGGGAAAGATCTGTTCTATTTGCCTGCCAATGTGATAATGTGCCTAAATCTAGGTGGCCTTATTATCACAAGGGACCATATTAGGCCACAGGTACCTCTGTGTAACTTATGAATCAAGTAAATGATTACAAACCAATTTGCATAATTTCCACAGGAATAAAATGTAGCCATTGTTTTAGCAATAGAATAGAGGTTGAAAACAAGATAATGATATATTGAAGTAATAAATGCACAGAATTTACTGTCTTCTCCATAACAAAGGTCTTTTGAACTGCTATTGATCTCCCATAACTTTCTTCCAGTCTTTCTCTCCTAAAGACAATATTCCAAATTCCAGCTGATCTCAGTTCTTCGTTTTAGTTTCTTGTCCCTTAGAGTAACTACTGGTTTTCTGAACCCAGAACTTTTCACTCTATAGTTTCTTTTTAAGCTCACAACAGCTTTCAACACTGTATTTGCTCAAAAATCTATGATTTGGAGTTCTAATCTTGTTGGACATGGGGTGTGATGCCCCCAACTGTTTTGTGTTTTAATCTATTTATGTGGGGATGTACAATGCAACAAGAGCACCATGTTGTCTCCAGGAACATTGCATTGGTTGCACTTATAGTAAAGGTATACAATGCCTGCTGTATTCAGTCAAAAACTCCTTGATGTAACTTTCCATGAGAATATAGTCCTGTTGGGTATTGATGCTGCTGTGAAGCACTCAAAATATTTTTAATATTATGCACAAGCATAACCTCCCACCACCACTGCCTCCATTGCCCTTATGTAATTCTGTAAAGGGACCATTAAAAATCCATTAAGCTTGTTAGTTTGCAGAGCTTTCAGGGAATCTTGCTGCAAGTTTTGCTATTTCAACACTTACAGTCTTCTATTAAACATAGCAATCTTTAAGCTGTAAGAGTTTACTGGAATGGCCCATTAAGTGAGAGTTTTCTAGGGGGGATTATGTCTGGGAGAGGGCGGGGAGATCAGAGTAGTAATTATACAAATGGATTTTACTTTCTGCATTTTGTTTTTAAAGTAAAAGTGATTTCTGTTATCTCAAGAAGCTCAAAAGCAAAACATTAAAGAGTAAATGGATGGTGTAATGATTAAAGTATTTATAAGGGCTTCAGGAAACTAGTTTCAAGTATTTGACTTCAGATATGAGAGAAAAAAATCACTTAAGAACTGGTCTGGAAGTGCTGAATATCTAAAAAGTTATGTCTATTTAAGCTGGGACTGTAGCTGTCAGGATCTTTTAGAATCAGGCATTTTTCACTTCTGTAGTACAGAGTTAATAATATTTCCTTTTTATCCTCCTGTCTATTTGGGTATTAATCTTTTTAGGGTAAGGTCAGTCTCATTTATGACCTCTAATTTCTCATATGGTTCTAAAAAAGTATTAATAAGGAAAAAATATGCCTCTCTGGAGGATCTTTTCACTTGCTTAATTGGTATTCACAGAGGAGGCTGTCCTAAAGAATCTCTGGATTCTCATTTCAACAGTGTATGCAGCTATGCTTGTTCTCTCTGGCCAGTTAGTCTTGCATTTTTACATGAGCTCTTTCACTGGCAATCACAGCCCTTGCACTGTGAAAAGAGATTCATAAAGACTCATTGCAAGCTATTGTGAGGATAGATTGGCTCCCCCATATGAGGTCTAGCTTTTGAATTGTTTGTTATTTCTGGGAAGGCATCAAGTTCTTGAAATACCATTGAGCTGCTTATGGAAATATGTGGTACTTGACAGGAAAAGTAAGGTTTCACATACTTTTTGGTTGGAAAGTCATATCTATCTCTGAGTTCAGTATGCATAAAAATCTGGATGATATTTTCCAACCTATAAAATAAACACAATTGTTTGTATTTGGTGTTTTCAGATAGTTGAATGTTTCTCTCCTTCATAAAAGGAATTTGAATTTTGGTGTCAATATGGTCTTGGGGTCAGGGAGATGCGTTTTACTCACTTCATATCTGCAATCCATTCAGGTTTGGCTCAATTGTTAGCTGCCAAAAATCACTATTCTCCATCTGTGCTTTCCTCACTAGAGCTTGCTAAAGGCTGTCTGCAAAAATCCGTCAACATCCTATCAGTCCTGCCCCTGCACCAACCTAGCATCTTGTTTAAGTATGCCACAAGGATGAAGCTCCAGATGGGATCATGAAAAACTGGTTCCTTTCCAGCTGCTCTTTCCTCATTTAAACAATACTGTGTGTTCATACGGAAGGGAGACTGGGCTGATAATGACAAGAGCATAAGTTCAAGTTTTGCTTTTTTCCATTAAGTTGCTTCAGCTAACTGTGTGCCTCTCTCACTTCTTAATATGCTTCTTCTAAAAGCTGCACAATCTGGAAAGTGATCTCTAATGTGGAGCAGCCAGGATGAAGCAATGCTGTTCTGTCAAAAGGATTCATCAAGTCTTGACATAATTCTAGAGCTCCTTACTCTGTTCTCCATGTGATGAGACAGCTTGTGCATATATAACCTCAAGTGCAAATCTCAAACCTTCAGGTTTGATCATCTTATTAAAGGGTACTTTTATTTTTTTTCCTAAGGCACCTAAGACAGACAGTGATTTATTATCTTTTCACATGCAATTGCTTGTAGGCAATTCAGAGGCCTGAAGAACACTTAAGGGAGGACAGATTTGTGCATGCAGCTTTAATTTTCACATGTACTGACTGTTGAATGCTTGATGTTGAAAATGTGGTGGCACTGATTGGAAGTCTAACCTAAAATGTAATATATTCCAAGTTTGCCTGTGCCTGCCACTGATTTTGAATAATGTACTCCTGAATGGTGTCCTCTACAAGGCAAGTGTGCATAGGTTGTCAACAGACAATAATTTTATAGCAGCACAGCCAACCATCAGACCAGGTTTGTTTAGCTGTAGTGAAGTTGAATAACCTTGAGGCAGGAAGGCTCAGAGGAAAATATTTATATGTTCAAAAGAATTCACACAGTGACTCACGAGTCAGCTCCATCCTTCTGCCTTTGCAATTCTGTGAGTATAATTCCTGCTTGTGTGTGACCTTGCATGTTGTTTTACACTTTATTCAGTATAAAAAGAGGAAGCTACATTTTTTGTGGGAATGCTTACATTTCCCGTAGCATTCTGAGGTGCACTGCACTGTGCTGGGAAATGATGGATCTCAGAAACTGCAGTAATGGGAGCTGACAGTGATGGATAGTGGGAAAACTAAGAACCTCAGGACTGATCAGAAGAGGGTGCTGTTATTCTGGGATGGTCTTGCATCACCTGTGCCAGAACACAGGCAATGCCTCTGCGAGATTCTGGAGAATGCTGCCTATCATCACAGATGTAATATTAAGGACTTGGCTATCGGTGATAGTAATTAAGAGACAATAACACTTCTCACAGTGAGACAAAGATTTCCTGAATAAACCTACATTTGGCCACTTCTGTGGATAGAAGCTCCCCTACCAAATCAAATTATGGAATTCCTCCCTTTCCTACCCTGCAGCAAACTATTGTGTATTGCTGCTCTACACTACTGAACAGCTGTTCTTGTTCATCCTACAGGCGATTGCATGTGAAAAGATAATAAATCACTGCTTTCCTAATCTTGAAAACACGTATGTGTATTTCAGCTGTAGAAACCATGCTGAGTGAATCCACGCTGCTAAATAAAAGACCATGAGGGAACAAAGACAGTCTTTTCCCCTTGGAGATTTATATCACTTGTTCTAAGTCTCACCAAGAAGCAAAGATGTCTTTGACTGCAGACTCCAGAGACTGCTCTTCCAAGATGACAAGGATGAAACTGCATCATGTTTGGTGCTCTCTGCCCAATATCTCCTTTCAATACTATCCCCACAGCCTTGGCACCTTCATTTAGCCACTGTCATGCAGTTTCCTAGAGGTCATCTTCTCTGCAATAAAAGTATTATGCTGCTGGGTTGAGACAGACCTTGTGTTATTTCTGACATTCTGTACTGAAAAGCACATTAAATCATAATTATGCATGAGGGCTCTGCAGGTGCCACTGTAGCCCACTGTTGGCCCAGGGACAAGGACTGTGTAGTTTAGACACTTCCAGTTTGCTCCACAGGAAGGCAGTGAGTCAGTTCAGCACTGCTCTATGACTGTGTATCTACACCTACCCATCAGCTACTCCTATAACAGCCAGCAAAAGAACCCAATGATCACTC
Organism: Ammospiza nelsoni; assembly: GCF_027579445.1. Classification (NCBI taxonomy): domain Eukaryota; kingdom Metazoa; phylum Chordata; class Aves; order Passeriformes; family Passerellidae; genus Ammospiza; species Ammospiza nelsoni. The sequence goes on from NC_080635.1 coordinate 73,174,698, forward strand.
TGACTGAAACAGTCAAGCAAAACTCACATCCAAGAAGATACTTATCCTCATCCAACAATTGCCCAACAGTTTCAGGAAGCAAAGACTGTGTTTTAGAACCCCTTTACAGCAGTACTGATAATCTGACTATATGGATAATTGTGGGGTAATCTCTGGAACCAGGCACTTTCTGTGATTTTGTAGAACAGATGTAGCACAGGAGCCAATGTGTGTCAACACAGAGACTGTTCATATACATAGAATTATGTCAGCAATGGATTTTTCAATTCTGGGAGTAATATACTTGAGAAAAAATAAGGATGAGATTTGCTATAGAAAAAAAAATAAGAAAAGATTCAGTGTAATTCATACACCTATAATCTTTAATCAATAAAATGTGCAAGGCAATATTTTCTAGCTCTGAAGCTTAGTGACACAGCCCAAATTGAACTGCATAATAAAATACCCTTATCCTCCCAAACATTGCTGGAATAGTCCCACCTGTGCCAGACTTGGATCTTGGCCCAGTGTTTAATGTGAGTCTGCTTGTTCATCCTCTGGAAAGTAGGGCCAGGATGGATTAACAGTTTAGCAGGGTGAACAGTCAGGTCCTGTTGTATGGGCCATGGGCCTTAGCCCTGGCCCTGTTTATTTTGCTAGTATAGGTGTAATTTTACATGTTGAATGACCTCAGCACAGGTCAGAAAAAAAATCTTTAGAAATGTCGACACAAACTTTATTTTTTATGTTAATATTACATTCATATTTGAAGAGAAATACAAAATTATTTCATTAATGTGAATGTGGTATAATGTGAGGACTCAGTGCTCATCTATTTTCCTGTAGCATAATCAGCAGAGGCTGGCACCTCAGGTATTTCAGAATAAACAGTGGAATGCCTTCCAGTAAAATGCTACCAGATCTTGGATGGGGTGAATTTGTCTGAAGTCTACTCTTACAAGTATTTTGTCAGTTCTGAAAGTGTTGTGCTTTTTTCTTTTTTTTTTTTTTTTTTTTTTCTGCTCATTGACTGATCCAATATTTGCTATTACACTGCTACTTCTGTTACTTGTACATATTTATAATTTCTGGTTTAATTTTGCTAGGCTCTTAGCTTCATCTGGCAACCACTTGTGCTTAATCCAGATGAAAACCTGGTTAGTTTGTTTTGTATTTTAGGGGTTTTTTTTCCTTAATGTGAAGCATGGTGACCCACTGAAATTCTCTCCAATAAACTTTCACAAGAACGTCTGAAAAATTTCACATAAACTAACTAGAAGTTTGGTTTCAAATTATATTAAGCATCTATGTGAACAACTGAAAGTCAGCTCTGAGTCACTTTGTTTACCTTATGTCTTTTTCTGACTGCCCCCTGTAAAAAAGACTCTGTATTAAAAACTTTCCATGCCACACTCCACCTAATTCCTCATGACTGTTCTTGTGTTTTGTTCACTGTCACTGGATTTAAGGTGAACAAGCTTTGATTAGTTAATGTCTACTTATTGTCTCTGAAAGGGGATCCATGCTGGAATAATGGTGTCAAATGGCTTAGGCTTGAATTTGCATCACAGTAACTTTTTGAGGAAGGCTAAACCTTCACTGCCACCTGGCAAAGTTTTGGACAATTCTAAAAGTAATTACTTGGCACAGTATTGAACGGCAGCCAAGCTGGAGGACATGAAGGATATCTCCACACAGTGAGGCCAGAAGTCATGATTTAACCCTTTCTAGATGGAGCCTTTACCCCACAATTTTAATTGGATTAGGAATGCTGGTTCTCAGAAAGGAAATCTGAAATAAGATTACACTTGGGTTAATGAAACAGAAGAATACTTGTCCACAAGCAAACTACAGTGAGGCCAAATCAGCTTCCTGAATACCCCACCCCATGTGGTGTGGACAGAGGTCCTCAGCATCAGCTGCCTCATTTGACAAACCCCTTCTGGTTTGTGCTGCATTGATATTGTGGGCAATAGCCAATAATGGATTGATTAATGATGATTGGAAAATATCTGGGAAAAAAAGAAAAGGGTTTACTTGGGAATGTCATGAAAAAGCCCACAGAGAGTTAAATTTAATAGCAGTTATTTTAGATGCTAAGTATTAGGAACTTGCCTGACAGGCATCTTCCAAACATCTCTGCTTTCTTGAGAAGTCATACATGTGGCTATTGGTTTGTTTTACTGAAGAGAGCAGACTATGAAGCTTCATGTCACTGAGGCAGCCAAGCAGGAAGATTGCCTCTAATCCAGAAATCCCAGGGCTTTCAGAAACTGCAGCCCAGGTTCAGTCCCTCAGAGTGAATTTTCTTTGTATTAAGAACCCTTGAACTATTTCTGTCACCGAGAATTTTTGGGATTTGTTCTGAATTAAAACTAAACTAAGTTTTGAATACCAGAACCTGATGATATAATTAAATCCTCTGTGAAGCAGAACTGCCTTTCCTCTAGTAATTCTGATTTAAAAAGGGTTAATAGGAATAGAGATTTTAATTCAGGTCAGAGGCAGTTGTATTAGTAGGGCTGTGGAAAGAATAAGATCCCAGCTATAGCAAGTTTTGCTTGTGTTTCAGTTTGACAAGCATGATATTCACATACTATATTTGAAAAATTCCCACTCCTCCAAAAGAATATAAAAATATCTGATAGTCAGTTTAAGCTATTCTTTTCTCATCTCCTCACAAACACGAGCTCTGCAAAGCCTTTTGTCTCAGCTGGAAGATGCTTCTGTTTGTTCTACCTCACGTTGAAGCTGATTGCCTCTCCAAAGTGTCTGATCTCTGTAGATTAGAAAAAAGAATAGATTTGAAAGATGCTTACAATTCATTTAATTTCAATTCCCTTACTTTCTTTCATCCAATATTCTTGATAAACAAATAAATTAGGTAATCATTTCAGTGACTGTATCATTTTCATTTTCTATTCAGTATGCACAAAAGCCAAAGTTATTTTATTTCAACACCACCTTCTTTTTTTTAATCACAAATTGTGGAGTAAGAAGATCTGTTCATGTCTTTTTTACGATCTGCATTTATTCCAGAAAAGCTGGCTGCTTAAAAAGATATCATGATAGTATGTTATTTTCTAAATATAGCTTCCAAAAAAATTTAGCTGACAATTAGGGCCAGGACAGTTTTCCGTTCTTTTCTGTACATTTTCTGTCAATGAAATATAGGATTTGATTTAACCATGTTCAATCAAATGTTGGATTTTGATCAACACAGATTTCCAGGAGAGCTTATGTTCCCCCTAAGATCCATAATGGTTCAGGATCTGTTCCAACAACTTTTGTGAGACCAGAAAAAACAAGCAAAGATAAATCAAAAGGCTGACTGGATGACTCTAATGCCATGTCACAATATTGATGCTGTCTGTGTCACAAAATGTTTCAGGCACTCCAATCATTAACACAGGTCCATTATGGGAGGAATTTAGGCAAGCACAAGGAAAGAAACAATACCTGCCTCAGAGAGCTGATAAATCTTCCTGTCTTCTTCCCACACATGCACTCTGATGTGGATTAAAATATGTGTTTTTCTGACTCTTAATAGTAATGATCAATGATTGTAAATAACAGGTGCATTGTTTGTCACACACTTTAGATTTCTAAAATGTGAATTAAATCTCCCTTTTTTTTTTTCCCCAGAATTATCAATCAGAGAACAGAAAACACCCTCAAGCAATCCTTCTCCATTTTCTCTTATTTGGAATTTAGTTAGATTTAGGGAGTTAAATCCATTCAGCTTTAAAAGAAGGAGAAAACAGAGGATTTGATTGTTCATGACATTTTGTTCAGAATCAATCATTGTCAGCTCAGGTTAGACTGATTTACTATGAGCCTGCCATAGAAAAGATTTGCCACAAATGGCAAGGCTCTGAGCTGTTTCCCCCGCACTGAACATAATGATGGATTTATCATTGCAATCAAGATGGTAAAACAGCATGGTCCCCAGAGTGGTGCACAGGGCAAATTGATCACAACAGCCCTGAAGTTATATAAGGGCTTTGTTTATCTGGTCTCAGTCTGCAAGAGTAGTAATCCAACTTAAGATAAGACACTCTGATCTTTACACAAGTTTGGACAGGTTTTATCTCCTAAACCAGTATGTAGTAGAATTGTCTCTGTGGAGGAGTAAAAGAACTATCCATTAAATTCAAATATGTATATTTTTTAAAAAATAAAAATTAGTACAAAATAAACAGAAATAATAAATATTACCATTATTAATATAATAATCTAACAGTAGTTACTTAATCTGTAAATGAATGAATTTTCCATCATATTTTAGTGAGAAAATGAATCAAATGGGAAGATGAACATTTCTTCTAATGCATTGCTTTTACATTACAGGCATTCTTTCTTAATTTTTTTAAGAACTGGCTATACCAAGCTTTCAGTTCCAAATAAATTAAGACTACAGGGAAATATTAACCTCTCTACAACAGCACACTGGCAGACCAGGGTTTTGTCTATGCAGGGAAAATAAGTCAGTTTTTAGCTTGCATTTCAGAACCCATATTTATTTGAAAGGGAAGAAAATATTGTTACTTGTCTTTGCTGGAAAGTGAGTTTTGGTGAGAGGAAGTGATGCTGTAGGGGAAGAGATGAACCTCTGGACTCTGTTAATGGGATATCATCTGGGAAGCCTTTAACCTGTAGCTCAGCCCTGCAGGCTACTTCTCATTTATCTAAAATTCATGTAGATATAGATATAGATATAGATGCTATAGATATAGATGCTATAGATATAGATATAGATATAGATATAGATATAGATAGATAGATGTAGATATAGAGATATAGATTAAATATAGATATGGGTACATCCTGAATAAGAACCTGAGAAAAGGATCTGCTCAGTGAGATGATGATATGTTTTTCCTAAGGACAAGAAAATTTGGTGAGGTCCTGCTGATTTGGTGAGGTCCTGATGAAATACCAAATCTTCCAGAGACTGTTTTTTTTCCAAGTGGCGACAGACCCTTAAAAGTTTTCTTCAGAGAGGTGTCAGAGACCTGGAGAAACTCTAATTTCATCCTTCATTCAGACAAGGAACACAACTGGATTTTTATTTTCACACGAAACATGCCTGGGTTTCCTTTGGTACTGGACACAAAAATTGAACAAAGTCAGAATTTAGCATATTTATAAAATAATAAGGAATTTGGGGGCATTCTATAGATTTAAAAGGGAGGATAAGGCTAGAGTCAGTTCTTGGAAAGAGCTGTGAAGGGCTATGATATGCTGCCACACTGAAAATTCCTTAAATCACATTATAAGTACTCAGGAGCAGGAATCTATTTTTCTATTTATTTTACAGTATGTATATTGATAGGAGTAAATGAACACAGATTATTATCTCTATTTTAATTTGGAATATAATTTAGGTTGATTAAATAGATTTCTATTTTGAAGTAGGAATATATTTTTATAATGTTTGAATTTCATAACTGGCAAAAAGATCCATTGCAAATTATTGATTCACTTTGGATACAAATAGAATATAAGCCATAATTCATGGGCAATAATGGTCACAAATTTGTTATTTGTATGTACAAATGTAGCAGCATATCACCTACAAAATATAGACGTTTAACTCAGAGACCTATTTTGTTCTTCAGGGCTTCCTTTGGAGCACTAAGAGAGAGGCTGTTCTCTATTTTCACCTAAATATTCTCTTCAGAGCACTGTCACACAGACATTGGCAGCATTGTTTGACACAAAATGCATTAAGGCAAATTTACTGTCAACTTAGCCTTCAGGGTGTGCAGATAGACATATAGTAGGAATGTATGAAGTGGAAGTAAAATAGACTTGTTTTGCACTATTTTGATAAACTTCTTGCTCAAAAGCAGTGTCTTAAAAAAAAAAAAACAAAAATTTTTTAAAATTTAATGTTTTTAACTCAAAATCCCCACTAGCAAGATAAAATAGAACAAGTCCATTTCTACATTAGGCTATTTTCACCTGGGAATTATTCTCTTGCTTTAGCAAAATTATAAAAATGTATGTGTTCAAACTTGAACACATAAATCTTTGAAATCTTGAAACTTTTCAGATAGCTGAATTTTATCACTTTCCCAGGAATCTAGAAAAGAAAATGTGCTCCTTTTTTGATTCACAGAAAATACAAGAGATGAAGTCTTTCATATTTTTATTTATTGGACATGTATTTGTGGAATCAATCATGTGTGGTCCTTGGAACTCTAAAATTTTGCCACAAATGATTTCAGAATTTATATAGAATCACGGAAACATAAAAAGTTTTGAGTTGAAAGGACCCTCAAAGCTCATCCAGCTCTAACCCCCTGCCACAGGCAAGGACACCTTCCACTACCCCATGTTGCTCCAAGCCCCATCCAACCTGGCCTTGAACACTTCCAAGGATGGGGCATCCTCATCTTCTCTGGCCAACCTGTGGCAGTGCCTCACCACCCTCACAGAACCTCAGTTTTCCTGTGACAAACTTGGCTGGCCCACTGTGATTAACTGTGCATATTAAGAAAGCAAAGGAAAAAAAAGTAAAAAAACAAACAACAAAAAACCCCATTTTGGATGAATGCCCAGTCCTTCACCCACAACCAGACTTGATTCAATTATTCAAGTCATTGCTTTTCCTCGTCCTAAAAAATTACGTAATAATTGATATGTTAAATTAGGATGTAAGATTCTGGGAAAAAAAAAAAAAAAACAAAACGATCACATTTCTGAGATCCCTCATGTAAATCAGTTTTTTTCTCAAACCATCTTTTTCTTTTTAATGTAGTGAAATAACTGCTGCAGATCCTCTTCTGGATCATTTGTCTCAGTGGTTTTGGCAAGACCTGTTTTGTGCAAAGGGGAGAACAAAGCTGACTTCTGGCATGGAAAAGCAAGAATGTGGTCACTAGGAGGTTACTGTCCTAAAGTTTGCTGGGACTGATAAATACTAATGGTTTTACAGCCCTTTCTCCCCAGACTGCTGTCACTGATGAGCAGATCAATTATATAGACATTATACCTTATTTCTGGTATTTTCTTTATCAAACGCAGCTGTTACTTTGAAGCTTCTTTTGTCCCCTATTTCTCTTTCCTTTTCTTGTCTCTCCTTTTTTGGAGGTTAATAGGATGTAGCTCATCAGTGATCTTGGGTCAAACCGTTTGGTCATCCCTATCTAGAAGGCATCAAATGAGTGAACTAGCTCTTGATACTGGCAACCATAGGTCAATATGATTTTGTATTAACTTGAAGAAGGTCAAATGGTCTCTAAATTTGATAAATATCCCATTTCTTGAACTTCTGATGGAGAGCACAGGCAAGGTGAAAACTAATACAATTCTGGACTTGTACAGCCACACCAACAGGTACTACAGCTTAATTTGCACAGGACATAATTTAAACTCAGCTTGTGCTCCAGCAACTAATTCCCGTATATCCCAATGAAGGTAAAACAAATAACATAAAAGAGTATATTTCATATTTATCCTCTCTTTGTACAAAACCCTATCCCTGAACAGCCTGATACTTGTAAGCAGCACTTCCATTTTAATCTTTTTCAGAGATTATTATCTCAAACTTTGACTTAATCCTTTTTCCTTCTTTTTCCTTGATGGATTAATTATTAAAAAAAAAAAAAGGGAAACAGAAAAAAGTTGTTTGAATCCAACAAGGTAGAAAAATTTCATGACAGGTTTATCTCTGTGAAACTGGTCGAGCACACAAACATTTCTGGCATGAATACAGAAATATGAATATGAAGTTTTTTTGCTTGTGTTTTTGTACCCGTTTTATGTATATATAGATCAGAGAAAGGATTAAGATATGCTATAGGTGTAGCGGAATTGAAAATAACAAAATCACTGTGAAGTGTAGAGAAAAATAAGGCTGTGAATTGACAAGCGCTTAGGAGAATACTGACAGAGGAAAAGGAAACCCAAAACAAGCAAGAAAAAAGAACAAAGACTAAATACTGTGACAGTAGAGTATCCCAAGGTCTGGATCTCAGCTGAAATGTGGGAAGTTTGTGACTTCTTGTGTTTTACAGTTAGAACCATCTCAGAGATATGATAGCTCCCTAGGTGTCAACTGAGTCTCTTAAAGTCTTCTTGTGAAGTTTCCTACAGCATTTTTTTCTACAAATGTGCTGCTAGTACAATGCTGCACCACAGATGCTAGGCTAAAGCAACCAGAAAGCTTTGAATTCAGCAACATAAAATATATTTAGTATCTGGAGGAATGTTTTAAAAAACTCTGTTTTAATTTCCATATATATATATATATATATATATATATATATATATATGCGCACACATATATATACACCTTTGGTTTGTAGGAAGAACCTTCATAATATGTTAGATATGCTAGTTTATTGGGTTTTTTTCACAGCTGATGCATATGAGGGAAATAATTCTGGTTTTCCTCAAAGTTTTGTAACACAGAGATAATGTCAGTGAAGTGCCTGAAGGGTGCTGTCAGGACAGAACCTTTCATACAAACATTAAAGCTCCTTGGGAAATGAAAATTCCAGGTTGTAAGACATGAAGTTTTATCTGCCAAAGATAAGAGAATGTCAGAAATATTTTGCAGGTATATTGGTTACACATAAATTTATTTATTATGAAAATTGATAATATTCACTACTAATCTCTCTTTCATTAGTTTGTTCTTAATTTGGCTATTTTAAATGATCTGCTTTCAAAATGAATGATAACATTTTCTTTTTAATGTAACACTCATGCATATACAAAGGCCACTTATAGTGAGATTTAATCTCTGTGGGGTAATACTAAACCCTCAGCTGCAGAATTTCAGCTGCTGATAACAGTAGGCTTTGAAAAGTATGAAACTAGATGAAATCAGAAACATGATTATTGTTACTGATTATTACTATCATCTATGTATGCCCTGTGGCATATGAATACATATTGCTATCACAGGAGTTGTAGAAAATAACAGAAATAATGTGATTATGTCAATCAAAGTTTTGATGAGAAAGGGACCTACTGATTCATGTCTGTATTTTGTAGGTTTTATTTTTTAATTGAAAGGTGAATTTACATAAAATGGTCAAGTATGTGATTTCCATCAAAACACCATTTCATATGCTGATGCTTCTCTTTCACAGAAGGTATCTCCTGGCAGTAGTTCTGGATTTCAATATCCTAAATTACATGCTTCCACCAATGGGATAGTGGGACCTATAAGAAATTCTGAGGGGGCCATAGGTCATAATGGGTGAGCTACCTTACAACGAAGTCTAAAGAACTCTGGTAGAAAATTAGGAAAGATACCTCAGTACATCATCTCCCATGAAAAAAACACAGTGGTGTCAAAATAGCTCATACAGTGTGTGGAATAGAACTTTTTTTCAGCCATTCATATGAAAACCAAAATATTTCACAAAATTATCTTGTTGTAAAAAAAATTTCTAAGTATCTTTCTGTATATACATTTAAAATACCCAAACCAAAACATTTTGCATCCCATTATACTCCTCACATTGACTTACATGATTTTGGGAGAAAATGAACACTCCAGTTCAATGTGTTAAATGCTATTTTCAGCATGAAATGGCCTGCAATTCACCAAGCATGTATTTTGAAATGGATGGGTAGAATTTGCTACTTAATAAGAGAAAAATACATTCAGTAATGTAATTTATGGATCTTTTTCTTCTGCTGTTCTCTGTTTTTCTGAGATTTTTTTTCATTTTTTTTGCTCAGCTGTTCCCTGTAAACACAAGCAGTGGAACTGAATTCTCAGGAGTCTCTCAGTGGTGTCTCTAGGCAGTTGCTTGAAGGATTTAACTGAAAAATTCCAGTTGGCCAATACATTTCAGGTTACAAGAAAGCTGAATATTTTCAGGAACACAGACATTTTGACAGTTTTGGAACACATTGTCTAGTCCATAGAACTGATTTGTCTTCTATGGGTATTAAACAGAGCTGGAAAAAAGAATTGTCCACCACTCTGGAAAGGCTAAAACATTACTTGCATGATTTTGAATTCTCTTTCCATTTCATAGCAAGCAAATCTTGGTAAGTTTGAGCTGACTTGAGACCGACCTTGCAACTCACAGGCTAGAACACAGCTATTTTGAGCACAGTTAAACCTCCTGCTACAGTAAAATAGACAGCAAAAGCCCAAAAGTGACTCAGAGCGAAAGATAAGCACAAGAGAGCACTGCTTCATGGGCAGCTCTTTGACTTTTGAGGCTTTCTCTTTGAACTGTTTTAAAAAAACAAGAGCAAAGCCAAGCCAGACAGGATGTAAAAAGAGAAAAAAAAAACCCCAAACTTATACAATAGCAACTGTAAGGAGACTCAGTAATAAAAAATACGCAGCTTTTTGAAATTGAGTTTTTTTCCAGTTGATCAAATGTATAGTTTCTTTTCAGAATCACAGAGTGGAAGATCAGAATGGTTCCAACCCCAGCTTCCTCCTGCTGAAACTACACTCCCTTCATGACATGAGTGGAATGGAATCAAAAAGTGCTAGAAGCTCCACCCTTTTTCTCTGTAATCATGACATCCTGTAATCATGACAATATCCTAGAACATACTGCACATGATTGTGACCAGACAGTTCTTGAATATCTCCAGTGAGGGAGCCCCACACCCTCCCTGGGCAATCTGTTCGAGTGCGCAGTTGTGCACAAAATAAAGTTATTCTTCTTATTCAGGTGAAACTTCCTGTGCATCAGGTTTTGCCCAATGCTTCTTGTGCCATTGCTAGGAACCAGCAAGAAGAATCTGGATCCGTCCTCTTGTTATCCTCCCTTCAGAGACTTTCACGTTATGCTGAGGTGCCTCTAAGCCATCTCTTCTTGCATGCACAGGCCCAACTCTCTGCCTTTCCTTGTAAGGGAAAGCTCCACACCTTTCATCACTTTCATTGCCCTCTACTGGACCTGCTCCAGGACCTCCATATCTCTTTTGTGGCAAGGAGCCCAGAACTGAACAGAGGCCTCCTGGTGTGTCCCACCAGGGCTGAGTAGAGGGGCAGGATCAGCTCCCTGAACCTGCTGGCAATGCTCTTCCCAATGCACGCCAGGATTCCTTTGGCCTTCCTGGCCCTGGCTGGGTCAGGGACAGCTTGTTGTCCACCACAACACCCATATTCTTCTCCACAGAGCTGTTTTCCAGCAGGTTGAGCCCCAGTCTGTGCTGGTGCATTTTGGGTTATTCTTTTCCAGTTGCAGGACCCTGCATTTGCCCTTGCTGAACTTCAGACAATTCATCTCTGCATATCCCTCCAAACTGCCTAAGTCCTTCTGAAGGGCTGCACAGCTCTCTGGGGTATGGGCCAGTCCTCCCAGCTTTGTGTCATCACTGAACCTGCTGAGCAGGTGAAGCACATCACGTCGTGGTGAACATGCCCTATGGTACCTGCATGTGAATGCGCACTCATACATGCTACCTGATATTGTGTACTAAGTACAAAAGTTAATTTTTGTAAGTGTTTTAATGAATTGCTGTCATGGGAATTAACAACATGATATAAGTACGTGTTTAAATCTGCTCTTGTTAATCAAAGCACTTAACTCTACATACACCTGTACGTCAAGCAAATTTTAAGCAAATTAAGCAGGATTTATGCAAATTAATATCACCAGGGTCCAGAACTACCAATCAAGCACCTGTGGTGAGGCAGTATAATACACCCCAGATGAGACCTTGACCTAACATGAGTATGTATCTCCTGACATCTGAGATAGCTTGTTTACTAGTAACTCTGATATCTTTCCATAAAATATCATTGTATCAAGAAAATTTATACTACATCCTTCACTTAGTCTGTTCCTTAAATACAACTGGAATCACATTAACACTTTCTGGAATGATTCATTCCCAAGTCAAATTGAGTACCTAGATTCTTTACTTTACATTCACTCACCTGAATTTGGTAAATCAAGGTATAGGGTTGCATCAGATCCAATCAGTTATTTTGCAGAGGGGAAAAAAAGTGTATAGCTAAATTAAAGTCTGATATATTATTAATTGCTTTTAAACTCCTGGAAGGTAATAGGAGGGGAACATGTTTTGCTTTTGGTTGCTAGATTTTAATTTCTGCTGCAATGTAGACAATGCACTGTCTACATTTCAACACAAACCAGGCAGCTTTGAGAATGTTTTTTGTTGGGACTGCCAGTGGTATGTTGAGTTAGTCTGCTAGTTATTACTCTGCAGTGTGCCTCTAGGATAAATTTTCTTAATCATTAAAATAACACATCTCAGCACTAGTCTGAGCTTTGCTGAATTCCACCTTCTGTTCTTGCTTTGTCTGCTCTATCGAAAGCCTTGTAGTACCACTGCTTTACCCATTTCTCAAATTTTTATGAGCTAAGGTTCAAAAGAAGACATCTGGGCCAATAATAGTTTTACAAAGTCATCCAGCCAGACCTTGGTAATGTATGCAAAGTCAGGAACCTCATCAACAATCACACTGTGGATGACAATAACCTTTTTAGGCATTGACTTAACAATTTAATAGCATGAATCAACATGTTGAGTCTTTGTCAATCAACAACGTGTGCACTGAATAGGAGATGCCAGGAAAGTCTAGTGATGCTGGCTTTATATACTTCACAGTTTGCTCAGGACCTTACTCTCCCTGTTGTGGTTCTATTTCCCACTCTTTGTTTATAAAGAGCAACATGCTCCCTCCTGGAAAGGAATAAAGAAGTAGTTTCACCAAATTCTCATGACCTCATCAGCTCACAGAATGGCTACAAAGGCTTCAATGGATTTTTGATTACAGCTTATTTGCAGTAGGTGTGAATGCCTGTGCTGAATGGTTGCTACAGAGTCTAAGACGTGTTTGTTCTTTTCTGTTATGGTTTAAACCATTCTAGGATAAGGTGAGATATGTCTTACGAAAATATTAGGGGTTTGGCTTTGCTGGAGTGTTTACTCCTCTTTTATCTGGGGCTATGAGAGACAAAAGCACCAAATTTCCCTTGTCTTTACAAAGGAACATGTATATTACAGCACACCAACATTTTAACATCTTAAGAATTTTTTCAGTAGAGTCGTCCATTACTCTGATACAATATAAGAACTATGTTAATTCCCTGAAGTGAACAAAACAAAATGGACAATAAATTAAAATCATCCAGTTATAACTGTGTTCTCTCTATCAGTCTTGTTTTACAGACAGTCTTGTAAAATGTTCTGCTACATGATTTAGCAAATAAATCTAAACAGTAGTTTGTAGTTTTCGGAACCCCTAATGTGAAGCCACACATAAATTAGCCGTCACTTGAAATTTCAAGCAGCAGTAATGGGTTTATTTAAGATGCAGAGGGAGAGGAGAAAGTAGCTAGAGTTGCTGTGATATAGACATCTGATTAATAATACTTTTTAATGCCTGCTGCAATCACTCACCTTCATGGAGAGAGGGTGTGAGAGACTATATTCTGAAACACTTGTTAGATATTACAGAACTTATTTAGTAGTAGATCTGCTCTTGAAAATCTATGAAGGACAAATTTTAATTCATACACGAAAGGTCTTTTCTTTAATTCTCTGTTTCATCCTTCTTCCTATGTGATGACATGGATATTATTTAGATATTATTCATAGAACTTACAAAAACTTTTAGGATTTTATAAAATACATATTGAGTAGTTCTGAGGAGATCTCAGAGAAAAATAAAAAATTCTCATTTTAACTCATTCATTAATTTGCTACAGTTTAAGAAAATAGAAATACTATGTATAACTTGAGAACAAAACTGAAAACTTACTGGAAATTTTTAGACTCATTTATTTTCACATTTTCTTTCCAAAATTCTAGTTTTCATCTACTAGAATTCAGAGTGAGACATACTTTAGCCTGAAAATGAGCCTTAGAGAACACAGTCAAAAAGATTTGTTTTAAGGTAACAGTAACAAGGATCTATCATCTAGACTGCTTAAGAGCCTTCCCAGCAAAGCCAGCCTATGCAAACCTCTTGGGACCACCCACACAGTGTGAATGAACCAACATCCAGGCAAGTTTCAGCTCCTCTCACACACAGAAGCTGGATTTGGAATGTAACTATTGATGAAGGACACCAGTTGAGTTTCTATGCATCCTTTTAGTGTAATCCCTTAATGCTGAGAGGAATTTCTTGGAGTCTGATAAAGGGGAAATGGCAAGTCCTGCACCTCAGAATCACAGAATCACCTAGGTTGGAAAAGATCTCCAAGGTCATCAAGTCCAGCCCTTGACTGATCAACTTGTCAACTAGACCATGGCATTAAGTGCAATATCCAGTCATTTCTGGATCTCCTCCAGGGATGGTGACTCCATCACCTCCCTGGGGAGCCCATTCCAATGTTTAATGTCATTTTCTGTGAAAAATTTCCTCCTCATGTCCAACCTGAACCTCCCCTAGAGCAGCTTGTGACCGTGTCCTCTTGTCCTGCCACTGGTTGCCAGGGAGGAGGGACCAACCTTCACCTAGCCACAAGCTCCTTTTAGGGAGTTGTAGGGAATGATAAGACCACCTCAGAGCCTCCATGCTTCCAGGCAGAGAAGCACCAGCTGCCTCAGCTGCTCCACATATGACTTGGTCTTTAGGTCCTCCACCAGCTCTGTAGTCCTCCTCTGAACACTCTCCAGCCCCTCAATGTCTTTCTTATAAAGAGGGACCCAGAACTGGATACAGTGCTTGAGGTGTGGCTGCACCTGTGCTGAATAGAGAGGCATCTGTGGATGAATATTTGCATACACCAAGAAAGACTGGAAAGTATCTTTGTAGGAAAATGGCTTTGCAGGAAAGACCACAGCTTCCTGGGAGATAACAAGCTGACTCAGAGCCAGCAGTGTGCTCCGGTGGCCAACGTGGCCAGCAGAGTAATGGTCTGTGTTAGGGGAGCATCACCAGCATGTCCAAGAAGTGATTCTTAGTCTGTACTGAATACTGGGAAGGCAGCATGTTGTACTCCCTGATGGACCTACTGGAACAAGTGCAGAGCAGGACCATGAAAATGATTAGGGGACTGGAACACCTAAGTTGCAAGGAGAGCTGAGAGGCATATGGCTGTAAACCTGGAACAGAGAAATCCAAGGGGTCTTATCAATAATCACATTAATATGTGCAAATAGCTGATGAGAAGAGTAAAGAAGGTGAAAGAAGGTGGAGCCAGAGTGGTGCTTAAATAAAGACAAGAAACAATGGAGCACAAAATGAAATAAAGAATCTTTGTCTAAACATAAGAATTTTTTATTTTTTTTTTTTTACTGTGCAGGTGGTTGAGCATGCAAAAGGTTTCTCAGACATGCTGTGGAATCTTCGTCTTTGAAGACATTAAAAATGACCACTGACCACATCTTCAGTGTATGTATCTGCCTACTGGGAGAAGACTCTTCCACTCAGCATGGGAACCAGCAAGAATAGCAGCCACATCTGCCAGAAAAGGAAAGAAAGAACCTGTTATCTCCCATTATAAAAGATCTGGCTATTCTTAAAAGAATTCAGTCACAGTGAAAAATTAATCTCTTGAACTGAGATTCATGCTTGAAGGAAGAGGAGGAAAACAGAAGAATCTGAGTTTAGTATTCATCTAGTGAAGGAATAGCATATGACACCAGAGTTAAGAGATAAATAGTGCTTTGGAGAAATAAGAATGACTCATACTTAGAACGCAATAGCACATAAAATATTTTGCAATCAGAGAGTAGGCTAGAAGACCCTTGCTTAAAATATTTACTTGGAGCAACAATGGCATTTTTAAAAATCAAAGCCTTCTTACAGGTAATTCAAAAACAGAAAGGGAGGCTAAATTTATCAAATAAATTGTTTGCTGCAAATAGTTCTCCCAGTTCTTTCATCTGTACTTAATTGGCTATCAATAATGCATGGAAATGCTGAGACACTAAAGAATCATGTAACAGGCATTCCATTATGTAATTAAGGATCATTAACTATATTAATGACTTTTCTAATCCTTATATTGTTAACCAATGAGTAATGCTTTATGTCACGAATATACTTTCAAACTTCTCTGCACCAGTGAAAAAGATACATCTTGCTTATCAAACTTCTACAGGTAATTCACACAAGAGATTTGGTTTGAATAAATCTTGAGGAAGCTCAAACAAAAAGCAGATGACTAGATCACACTGCACTAGGGGATTAAGAAAAATATAGATTGGCAAACCTAATATTTCTAGATAGTGACTAGAAAGCTTTTAGTGGCTCAAGGGGAAAAAATGTAGCTATATATGTGTATGGGCAGAATACATATGAGATGGTAAACCTGCTGCAGAAGAACTGTAGGACTGCCAATATGAAAAGTGCAGATTTTAGCATCTGCCATGTGAAGTGCTGGTCACGTGAGTTAAATCTGTCAAAGTCTCACAAACCTGTGTTGTTTGCTATACATATTCTATCAAGAATATCTAGGGAAGTTATGATGACTTATCTCTGGAAATGTTCGAGACCAGGTTGGATAGGGCTTAAACTGGTCTAGTGGGATGCATTCCTGCCCATGGCAGAGGGGTTGGAACAAGGTGACCTTTAAGGTCCCTTTCAGCCTGTGGGCTATAGAATTTTTCTGAGGAGGACTGGGTCCTGAGAAGCACAGACACCTGAATTCATGGGATGTAACATTAGGCTGCATGT
Source organism: Ammospiza nelsoni (assembly GCF_027579445.1). Lineage (NCBI taxonomy): Eukaryota > Metazoa > Chordata > Aves > Passeriformes > Passerellidae > Ammospiza > Ammospiza nelsoni. Next base: position 73,191,271 of record NC_080635.1, read on the forward strand.
TGAATCTGAAGGTTCAATCTTTTGGCTCTGCTAAGAAGAAATTCCTTAACAGAGAAATGAGTAGACATATTGAATTTTCTTTGCCTAATAATAAGAAAATAATAAGAATTTTTAATATATTAATGCTCAAATTATTTACAAAGGAAGATAAATATTTCTGTTTTATAGCTTGAGATGCAGATACCAGTGACCTGAAATGTTTTGTTAGTAGGGTGGACCTAAAAGAAAGAAACATCACAACTAAATCCCATAACCCAGTACCAAATTTGCAGCTTTGGAATTATTTTTGCGTAATATACTTCTGTTTTTACACCTAAACAAATAAATAACTAGATAATGTTACAACAACACTTTTGCAATGTGCTTATCAAGCATATTTCTAGTAATTTTTTTTTATTAATGATTACCTTATAGAAAGAATGGTGAGCTTAGGATTAAAAAAGGTAATTTTATCATCTCCTTCAGCCATTGTCCTGTGTTATTTATCAGGTCTTATATTTTCTTAGTGACTGAACTTAAAATCCCTTTGTCTGAGACAAGAGGTTTCACTAAACACGTGTTCTGCTAATATAACAGTTTTGTGAATCTGGGTTGGTTTTTTCAGCTTTCAATACTGCGTTTCAAAGCAATATCAATGTTACAGAATTACTTTTCATTGTTTGCAGTTTGTGTGTAATTCGTTTCTAACCAGTGAATCACCCAGAGTTAGATGTTAGCTCTGTGAGTTTCATTTTTTGTAGGAATTGCTCAGGTACTACAAATTTTTCTTAAACTTAAGTTTGTGGCAGTGAGCAAATCAGGCAAAGATGAGGTCATATTTCAGAAAAGTGCTTAAATAGGTGCTTAGTATTACAAACATGCATAGATCCCCTTGCCTGTACCTTTACACGTGTCTGTGTTGACGCATATTTCATTATTTTTCTTTAACAGCGGCATTTTCACAGGAGACCTTATTGGTTATTTTTAAATGTGAATCAAATATCTAACTCCTACGGTCCATCTGAAAGGAAACTCCCCAGTCTATACATTGCCAATAAAACATTTTTAAAGTTTTATTGAAAAAGTTAGATGGTCCTGTTCAAAAAATATTTCTGAATTTGCAGTAGCGGACTCTTCAAATCAAGCCAAGGAAGGATCTTGCATATCAAATATTGCTGCGACTCTCTGAACTCTTGTTGGTGTTGTTGGTTATGGTGTTTTCTAGATGTGGTGGAGCAGTGGTATGTACATTTCCTACCATCAGGAATGTGCTTATCCTTCTCTTCAACATTAGAAGTGTTTTCTCCTCTGACTTAAGTAAATAGTTGTGATAACAAAAATAGATGCTTTCTATGTGTTACAACTGAAAGTCATATTACAGAGGCGCTTCTGTATTTTCACTGATCACTTACTGTAGGTTTCCCTGACCCATGGAAAAGGGAATCTGCCTTAAAAAATGCTTTGTACTAGAACAATCTGCATGGTGGCTTTCAGAGTGTTTTCTTTAACATTCTCTTTGGCTTAAAATATTTTTAAGACCTCTGACAGCGATGTCATCTTGTGTGTATCATCCAGATGAACTGCATCTGAAAAAGTTAATATTATGCTAACATCAATGTGATTATCCACTCGAAGGGTTTGGGAAAAGGTAAGGTTCATTTGGACAACATTATGCTGGATAAAAAATTCAAAGTCACTGCCAATAAAGGAGTAACTTTATACTGATTATAGTGAAACAATATAGCGGTATACACAAAAATCAAGGTAGCTGCTTTGTTTACAATTTCCTTGAAAGCAAGACACAAAACACAGCTTTTCATGCCACTAACCCTTTGAGCACGAAAAGCTTGAACAATGAGACAAGATTTAACATCAGCTCTTTCCAAATAGACTTGACTGAGTTTATTTCCAATATAGCTGGAGCTGATCATTCTTTCACTGGCTACTTTAATAAAAGACAAGACATTTTAAACTGGCAAGATCTGATTTTTCCTGAGTTTCATTACCAACAAATCTTTGATACCAGAAAGCAAGTAGCCCCTCAGTAAGGAGTGGAAAGATATAGGGTTATAGATATAGGGTCCTCTTGAAGCACGGGCCAAAGATCAGAAATTTCTTGCAGGCTTGGGAAATAAGTGCTCATAAAAAGCCACAACTGCTTTTGATGAAATTACTGAAAGTTGGTGCACAGATGAACAAGAAAACAGATTTTCCATTAATGATGTCCCTAGATTCTTAAGTCTAGCAGGTAGCAAGATGCTTCCTTAGTTTCAAAAGATATCTCACATCCAGGTGCTGAAACACATTTTTCAAAGCCCTGGAAAAGAAGAGTTCAAAAATTCAGCATCAAAAAAGCACCTGTAAATCCTCCACAGACATCTCATTCTCAAATATAGCACAAGAGCATTCGCCGAATGCAGAGCCTAGCTTTTCATCTGTAGCTCAGAGGGCTTGTAAGTGTGTTACAACCTGGAAGCAGTCATACAAGATCTCAAAGGTCTAACATCTACATCAGCTGGATACTTTTGGCCTTGGAAACTGGGTAAGACCACAAGTATTCCTAAAGAAAACAGCTATGCTTGAAGAGTTACATAGAAAAATGCATACTGAATTCTTTCAAAAACAGCATCTGATTGACTTGTTGAGAAAGACCCTGAGGACTGAAGTTTTTTCCAAAGTATATTTTATTTTATCTTAGTAGTCCTTATTGACAGAAATTTTTCTAATGTGATTCTTCAATTACAGTTTAAGGAAAGCAGAAAAAAAGTATTGTAACATTCTTGCCACGGGAATGTAAAGCAGACAGAGCTGAGCTCATCCATGTCTTTACTTAGCTTAAAAGCTAAGTAAAAAAGAATGGGATTCATTTAGCTAAACTACTTAAATGATATCTGGGATAATTTTAGAGTCCCTCAAGTACTCAGTTTGACCTTTAGAAGGATGTAGGTTTATCTACAGTGGTGTGTCATATCTGCCATTACAGGGTAGATATATAGGACAGCTTAAGGTATCTCAAATGTCTATGTTTGGGTAAATTACTCCATCCTTCTCCTGAAAGATAGTCAGCTAAGTTTGCCAACGTTTTTTTAAGGTTTTGATATGCTGAACAAATTTATTTTGCGTAGCCATATGCATCGAATGTTTTCCTGAAGCACTGACCTTATCAGGTCTGTGTTGATGCAATTCCTTTGCAGCCCTGCTATAAATCCAGTGGATTGCACAATATTCAAAACATTGTGTGTAAACTGCCCAGCTGGCACGTTCATGCCCAGTTGGTTTTGAATTCCTTGAAGGGATTTACCTCGCTGTTCAAAAGTTATATGTGCTTGCATATGCTTGTATTTCTGTCTGGAGATTTTGGGCCTGGGAGAACAAAAGATGGATCTTGCTGGTAATAGCTGAAGCAAGAAAGACTCTCAGTGTCTTGGCTTTATCCAAGGCCTTGACCAGTCAGTATGTCCTTTGCTCCACTGAGCAGCAGGGATCCCTGTACTCACATTCTCCTTAGTTTTATTTTGCTGATGACGTAGTTGTAGAAACTCTTTTTCATGTTCCTGAAATCCCTATCTGGATTAATTTCCAGCTGAACTTTAGCTCTTCTAACTCCATCCATGCACGCTTGAGAAATGCCTCTGTACTTCTGGGCAACCTTCCTCTGTTCCCACTTCTGTACACCACCACAGGTGTTTACTTCAGGTCAGAGTTGCCTGTTCATCTAAACAGCCTTCTCTTTTGGCCTGGCCTTTCTAACACATAAACCTTTATTTCACAGAAACTCAGAATGGGTCAGGATGGCAGGGACCCCAGTGGGTCATCTGGTCCAACCTTTCTGCTCAAGCAGGGTCAACCCAGACCACAAGGCAGAGGATTGTGTTCAGTGAGGCAGACTCCACAAACTCATCATGATCTGCTCCAGGGCCTGGTCATCCACACAGAAGGGAAGTGAAAAACGCAACCTATTCTGCCTACTCATTAACTAGATTTATCAAAAATATAACACATGAAGACAGTACAGACTAGTACTGTATATTTATAGCCAAATAATCAAGAATCAACATCTTCATTTGATACTCGTAATTCTTCTATTCACATAGTTACATTAGTGCTAAAAAGTTTCTGTCAAAATAAAGCCACTTTTAGAATTTTTTGCCTACAACAATCTTTTTCTACAACAAGAGAGGGTATTTTTGTTAAAGAGACTGCAATGGAATAATTAGTGCCTCCTTACCTTGTGTATTGCTCTCTCTATGCAGGAATTACACACAATTTAAAACATCAATAAGAAGTAAATTGTTGCAAATTACTATTCTTTCCTCAGTATCCAATAATTTGCTAGAACCAATAACAATGGTGTCAGAATGTAACCTTGGATCAGTCCTGTTCTTTAGTGAACCATTAATTGTTCGCACAATACTAATCCTTTAAGAATACTCAACAAGCCCATGCTAACTCCTTGAGCTTTTTTCTTACCTCTGTTTATAGACCTGAGTGTTCTATTTCTCTTGGTGTAAATGCTCCTGAACATCAAGCAAAAGAGAAATAAAAGAAAAGCAAATGAAAAAAAGCTTGAGCTAAGTGAGCTATTATCATTGAATTGATATAAAATTGACTATTCTGCTCATGAAATTCTCTTTCAGTGATACTGCCATCCTAAAATAAGTGAAATGAGAACTCCAAAATTTGGGGCAAATGCGCATATGTGCATTTTTCTGAATCTTTGGTTGATATATCCTTAAGTATATGTCTTCTTCCAAGACTAAGCAAACTATTTTTGGAGACAAACTGATTTCTCAGATACAGGAATACATGTGGCCTGCTCAAAAGTAGGTAGGAGGAAGAATTAGCAACCACATATTTTCTTTCCAATTAAATGTACTAACTAACCACAGAGCCAGAAACAGCATCTCCCCGTATTGTTCTGAACTATGAAGGAGATCTGAGATGTCTTCAGTGCTCTCACATTTGCTGTGAGCTGTACACAGGCACTCAGACAGCTGCTGTGAAGCTGCCAATATGCAGTAGTAGCATCTTACCCTGAAGTAACTCATTTGTGTTTTGAAGCCAAGAGTCAACAGACTTAAATCAAGCTGTTCTGCCTGTAAATTGAGAATCCCACCTGCTGAATGTGACACCCCCAGCTGGTGATGTGTAGCCCACTTCACAGGAAAGAGGTGAGGTGTTCTGCCAGATTAGTTGAGATTTGTTTCCTTCTTTACTGTGTCCCATGCTCATTTTACAACAAAAGGAGGGTATTGAAGGATAAAGAGAATGGGGAGGTGTTTCCTACTTCCACTCACGTCAGGACAAACTTTTCCATGGCATGGTCCAAGTGTGGACAGCATTTTTTATTTTAAAGAAGTGGCATTTGAGAAAGAAAAATGAAATAGAGATTAAGAAACATAATGAAAAAAACAATGGTTTGGATTGAGAGGACCTTAAATATCACCCAGTTCCAGATCCCCTGCCATGGGCAGATATATATTTCACTAGATCAGATTGCTCAAAACCTCATCCAACCTGTCCTTGAACACTTCCAGGGATGGGACATCCACAGCTTCTCTGAGCAACATTCCAATAAGTAGATATTATCTCTTTTTCCTGGTTCTAGCCAGGACAGGGAGGGTGACAGACAGAATCCTGGTGTTATTAAATACCACCTCACACCATGCAGAGAGGGGATGGAGGGGTGGGCTTTTTCTTCCCTGGCTCATGATGCTGGTTGTTTCAGGGAGAATACAAAACTGGAGAGTACTATTACAAAGCACAACACTTAGAAAGAAGCATTTGGCTCGTGAGGTGAAGTTCTGAGGAAATTAATGTAATTCTGTACATGCACAGGTCTCATCATCCCTTTAGCAAAGAGAGAGTACTAGTAGTGGTACTAGTCCCTAAGGAAAAGTGGTTATCTTTCTATCACAGAGGTTTGTATTCCTTTGGAATAACTTTCACATTCTTGACTGACAAATAATCTCTTCCTGATATGGGAGAAAGTGGTAAGTGAGGAAGAATGCCATAGTGAAAGGAGATTTCTAAATAAGAATGGTTCTGCTTTTTAAGTTGTGTGTAAATTAACATTGCAAATGTCATGATGAACACACCTTTTTTTTGGAAGAATGCTATTCACTGGTGTTCTGGAAGATGAATCTGATGCCTTGATTTTAAACATCATGTCGTTATGGAATAAGTGGATTTTATTTTGTAATTGAAAGTAATGATAGAACTGCAACTTCACACTTAAATAAAAAAGAACTTCACAGAACAGAATAAAATTGCTAAATGGACAGTAGAATTAAAAGTACTTCAAGACTGAATTTATAAGCCTTGCCAATTTTTTTCCAAATTCAGATTCAGTACTATGGCTTTTGGTTTTTTTGCTAATGATACTGTGCTATTCTATGAACTGTGAAAGCACTTGCAAGTGAAGTGGCTGACTGCACTGTCAGACCAAGGCAATGTTTCCACCAAACCTTGAAAATCTGTACTGACAGAAGTCTACTAAGCTAAAAAAAGTCTTCTCAATGACATATTTGATGCCATTGCATACAGACAGCAAGCAGTACAGGGATTTTTGCAGCAGCATATGTGGGGGTTGCAACAGCCTGAAGGTGAGTCAGAAATTAGTGGCCTTGTAGCAGGGAAGACCAACTGCATCAGGGGTTGTAATAGCAAGGGTGCACTCATCAGTTTGGGAAGTGCTTTTCCCCCTCTCTTTGGTACCTGGGAAGTGTCTGCAGTATTGTGCTCAGTTTTGGTCTCCCTGGCACAGGAAAGACCTTGGCATTCTAGATTGAGTCCAGAAGGGACACCAAATAGGTTAGGAGGCTGGAGCACATTGTGTGTGAATGATGGAAATCTGGGAGAGGTAATGTATTTGATATGACGGTGGCCACAGTTTTCCCAGAGAAGCATCTCAGTCCTTGGAGATATTAAACACCTAATTTTATAACTCTGTAAACAATCTGATATAGTACAAAACTGGCCCCACTTTGAGTTGAGGAAAAGAATAGGCCTTTTTAAATCTAAATTGTTATGTGAGTCTCTTTATCCATATTGTTACAGTTAGGAAGAGCCCTGAATTTGAAGAAATACATACCATGAAGGTGGTAACACATGGTTTTGAAACCTTTTCCAGGAAAAAGTGTAGCAAAGCAGATAAGCATAAGACCTTCCTCAACAGGAGAGCAAAGAGAACACAAGCCAATAGACCATATGCATAAAAGGAAACCTATGATCTATACTGCCCATGAATGAATCAGTAACAATTTCTAACTGAAGTTACCTGCCAACTGAGATTTACAGCACAATGTGAAGGGGTAAACAGCACGACGTTTTAAAAAATAGTTGAATGACTAGCAAAGAAATCCATAACTTGTTTAAGGAGTTTGAATCGCGAAATACTGGATTACCTCAAATGCATAGGAGTATACTGACACAGATACTTCCATGAAAAGACTACCAGTGTTGACAGAGTAGTGGGAAACAGAAAGTGTCATCCAATGCAATACTTTTTGAGATCACTGATCATTCAGAAGTCTTGAGAACAAAATCACTGTGAGCACTGCTACAACAAGATACTCAGTGACTAAAAAACAAACTTAATCTTGTACAAGAGTAAAATTCTCATGGATAGCCATTTCTATATGATGAAGTGAAACTAATCATCATCAGCTACTGCCTACCGAACTTGGATGGTTCTCTGTGGAAGAGAATTCTGGAGTCTTTGCTTCATGAAAAAGTTCAAGTGCTAGGTAAATCAGTTCAAATGATAGGTAAATCAGTCCTGTTGACCACCTCTATGACAAACAATTTCTCAATTTCTTGCACATCTGGTTTCCTCAAGGTCTTCAAGAAGCTGTCTTCCTTCCACTTGCTATTCTGGAAGAGCAAGGCAACGTTATGATGTTACCTACAAGGCTGAGAGATTTCAGGGCAAACCAGATTGATTTTCAGAAATAAATGTTCTTCCAGACACACAGTGTTAACAAGGATTCTGCTTTTATTATAGTCTCAGGGATCAGGACCCCCACCTTCATAGATGTCATCAGGAAAGATGCTGCCATCTATTTAATTGCACTGAAAAGGAAGTCTGGGTTTGGTTTTGTTTGTTTTGTTGCCTTTTTAAAAATATACGGAATGCTTATGCAGTTAGACATGAAATCTGTACTTTTCCAAAGCTGCGCCTTCATATAATTTGTAAGTAAATCTCCTCAATAACTGTAGTCTTCCAATGTCATATCTTAGCAGTGAGGTCTGGATGAGTTTGAGGGAAGAGTTTATTGAAATATGTACTAAATTACTACTACTTTCATTACTTCTTATCTCACCATGCCCTGAGCAAAACTGACTCTTTAGCAATGAAACCGAAGCACAGGAATTGGTTTGTAAGTGTCAGTGTTTTACCATTATGCCTTAGAGCTGTCAAGAGAGGCAGGCACAAGCCTCTCAAAAATAAGCTAGGCATGACTGCACATTTTCCTCTTTTTTAATAGGAACAGCATATTCACCATCTAAAAGTGTTCCTTTTAGGCATTATTTATTTATTTTTAAATGATCTTTCATGGCTTTTTCTCGGTGGAAGCTCACAATTATCAGATTGCCAATGAGACAGTGCTAACAGTTTTCGAAAGTGAAGATTGGTAATAGAAACAGTGACTCTGTAGAGTACCACAAATATTTCATCAAAACTACTCATTCTGCCCCAGAACAGGGTTGAGCTATCTTAGTTTCACAATTTCAACCCAGAGTCCTGACTATGAGCTCCTGACACCACTTGCCTTTTTTTCACATATGGTTTCATACCAGACAGCCTTGAACCTTTGTCAGAGATGATACTTTCATCACTGTGAAGTCCAGAAAATTAAGATATTTTTCAGGATTTTGAAACTGGAGTTTTTCAACCATTAAAATTTTGTAAACCTTGGCTTTTTTCAGAAAACATCTGTCAAGAAGAATGAGCACTTTCTGAAAAAAAGTTTTGATGGTATCAGACCAAACAGCTATTCTCTAATTCATCTCTGTACATTTCCACTCTGCAAACATTGGAGAGTTTGCATAGAGGATCAATAAATGCAGTTGGACACTTGCAAGACCTAACTGGACAAAGTCCTAGACAGAATAGCCTTTTTTCATTGTTGACCTCTCTTGAGGTGTAGCTTGGACCAAACACTGTGTCCTAGGACTACAGACACAGTGATTTCCCAAGTAACTGATTCTGTAAACCCTCTTTGGATCATCAAGATCCACAGTAATATTATGAGTAATACTCTTTTGCAGGATGATGTCAAAAGTGAAACCTACTTCTTGGCATTGTTACCACTTAGGAACAAAACACTTCTGAAACTGCTTTTAACCAGTTATTAACGCTTAACATAAAAAAGTATTAAAAACATGATCTGAATTTTCAATTCAGGCTTGTAATTTATTTTCTTAAAAAACAAAACAAAACAAAAGGAATAGTTTATACCAATGAATTGTGAAACATTAAAATCCCATGTTGGCCCTTTTGTAGTATCCCTTCTTTAGGGATTCCATCATTTACAGAAAGGGGTGAAAATATGCCATGTTTGCTGAAAATTGACTTCAAGTCCTGGCTGTCAGCTGCCATCAGAGACTGCAAGGAGCATTTGCTTATAGGCATGTGTTGAATACTCACTTCCAACAGAAAACATCTTGAAGATGCAGTGACAGCAAAGGTTGTGTAATAAAAGAGCCTCTGTCCTTATCTACCTGTGAATCAAATCCTTATTAACTAAGTGATTTAATAAAAGTAATTGGCATTGTTAGGTTAGTTTATTTTATTCATATTTATTTTCAGTAATATATCTGATTTCTATGTTAATTCTTCCAAGTGAAAGTAATTATTGTCATAAAAGCTATCTATGCCTTTTCTTTAATATATCCATTCTCTTTTAATTAAAGTAAAATTGAAATATCTAACTAAACACTTTATTTATTTCAATCCACTCGACCAAGACAGAAAACAGCTTTTCATTTTTTCCCCATTTTTTTCAACAAGCTTAATGGTAGGTAACCTATTTTACACAATTTGTACATTTAGCCTCAAAAAAGTCATATTTTTTCCTAAGAAAAAAAAAATCTATGAATAAGCCTTTCCCAAAACCTTGTTTGTCAAGAAGTATGGTGAGACTTCTTTAAATGTGAAATGTGTGAACCTAAACAAAAATTATTTTTTCCAGTATGAGAGTTGAAAAAACCAAAACTTGGTAAAGTGCGTATATATCTATAGATATAGATATAGATATAGATATAGATATAGATATAGATATAGATATAGATATAGATATAGGTATAGATAGATATAGATATATGTATATGACAGAATTTTTCATATTTCATCACATCAGAGATTGTAAATTTGTCATTGTGCTTCATGCTGCAGAACTGAGACCATCATCCTTGCTTAATACTAAGAGTAAATATTGCATATACAGCACCTATGAAAAAGGAAGTCCATGATGTTTGCTTGTGTTTTCTTTATAAAGCTACAGAAATTGCTTCACAAATTTAAAAAGCAATACTAATGTTAATAACAAAGAAATAAATGATATGGGTGTTCACCTTTACAATCACTCTTTAACTAGAGATGGACTATTGCTCAGTCAGGATTTCTGTGCACTAAGAATTCTGTGCTGTCCAAATTTTGCCTAGATATTTTGTTCCGCATTAACTTTTGGATTATTTTTCATTTGCTAGATTCCCACTTTCCTGGATTAAGATAAAACTGCATAGCAGGCATAAGAGATTTTCCTCACAGCTTGACTTGAATTACTGAGGACAAAAAAAGAGACAAAACAGAAAAACCTTCACTCTTAAATAAAAGAGCATTTCATATTTAACACCTTAGCATAAGTGCTATGTGTTCTAAAATGATAATGATGCATTACTATTTTGAAAAACAAATTATTTTGCCTGTTGTATGCTTAGGCGTACTTTATCAGGATCACTGCTGCAGGAATTGCTTGTAAATTCACAAAAGGCTTTCCTCTGGAGTTGTAAAAAAGTTATGGAACTCAGATGTCAAGGCTCAGGTGTGTATAATTGTATTATATGGAACATAAAGTTGTGAACCAGAATTACTGTGAGCTCAATAAAATAATGAACGAAACAGTGGGTATCTTTTACTTGGTCATGCTTCAGAACTGAAATTTGTTTTCATTCCTGAAATAATATTACTCTCACGGTTTTATTTCACTCTAACAAAAATGGTTTGGAATGATTTCTGCTACCTTAAGCAACTATATATTTCCAGTTGTAATTGTCTATTTTTTGGATGGGAAATTTAATATTGTTTTAGAAACAATGATTAATTTCTAAAGGAGAACAAATCTATTCCAAACATTCCCTTCAAACTTGAAATTTAATGTGGGTGTAGCTCCACTCAACTGAAGCTCTGTTGAAGTCAATGGAGCTGGCATAATTGCAACTAATTTAGAAATATTAGCATTTACACTGATGATGGTATACAAAGGACAAAATTACATTACATTGACTCATGGCATGGAGCCTGTGGCTCTACCGTGTCTGTACAGTAACTTCCTTGATTTCTCTTGTCTATCATCCATTTATTTAGACTATTTGAATAGTTTGAATAAATATGCTGATTGAAATATATGTTTTCCAGGTTAATTACTTTGGAGAAAAATTACACTGTAAAAAGAGACTCAAGACAAGACTTTTAAACACACCTAAAAGGCCTATCTATCTATCTATCTATCTATCTATATGTATAGGTGGGATTCCAGGAGAAGAAAATTTAGGAAATTAGGCAATTCTTAAGCAATAAAGAATCACATCTCATAATAACTTGAAAAATCTACAGTACAGACACGTGTGAAAGTCCTGTTATAGCAATGGTTATGACTTCCACATGTCTGAATAAATACATGTGTCTATATATCTACACACACCTATATAAATACACATAGATTTACAAACATATGTACACATAAGCTCATATGATGTGTATGTGTGTAGGGCTTAATTATTTAAAGTGTGGTTGATAATGACACAATTAAGAAAATCCTTAAGTCAGCACAACCTTCAAGAACAAGCAGGAACTTGGTTTTAAAATTTCGTATTCAGATTTCTGGAACAATTATCACCTCACCTGGGTATTCTAACAAGTTAATCAGTAGCTGAATTGAAATACTCATCAACACACTATGTAATTTCATTGAGAGTATCTGCTAACTCAGATCAACTCAATTAATCTCTAGTGGAATGAAACAAAGAAGCAGATGGTAACGTGTTTTAGTCACACCAACTTTTTATTCTGCATACATTTAAAGTACACTATTCCTAGGCATTACTCCTAAGGCATTGAGAAATTGCCTTACTTTTAATCTAAGGTTTCAAATAGACCAATAAGACACACTCATATTCCATTTTGTCAGTAATGATTACAGTTTTCTCAAATAAAACATTTCCCTTAGGCTCAGTTCTGCATGATACTTATCCTGACACACCCAATGATTTCCTGGGAACAAGTTCAGGATCTGCCACCACCACCACCTTGGCACAGAGGTCATGTCCCACCCAGTGAGCTGCACTGATATTTGCTTAAATGCACTAAGCACTGCTTCACGTGCTAATAGACGGTGATCAGTAACGATGCATTTGATATCACCTTTTCCATAGTGCTTCAAAGGTTTGGCATCCTAAACTGCTTTGTCTTCATCTTTATGCAAAAAATATAAAGGTAAATCTTTTCCTTTGGTCTGGTCAAGACATTTAAAAGGTGGCTAAAATATGAGTGCCAAGTTTGTTTGTAATGTTATTTATAGCCTCAAGCTTCACCAGGGGAAATTCAGGTTGGACAAGATGAGGAATTTCTTCATGGATAGGGATCTTAAACACTGGAATGAATTGCCAAGGAAGATGATTGGGTCACCATCTCTAGAGGTGTTCAAGAAATGACTGGAGGTGGCAGCTAGTGCCATGGTCTGGCTGATGAAGCAGTATCAGTCCATGATTGGACTCGATGACCTTGGAAGTCTTTTCCAACCTGGATATTTCTGTGATTATTTATAAATTTTCCATTTAATGACGCAGAAGGTTAAAATACACAGAAATAGGCCAGGAGGCAGGGTTGAAACCTTTTATTTCCTATTCCTACCCACTTTCCATAAGTTAAGGACCTCACTCATGGTCCAGCTCTTGTCAGCTTGATTGCTTGCTCCAGCACTGCAGCAGCCATGTCAGGAGACCTGGGCTGTGACCCATGTCACAGGAAAGTCTGTGGCCTTGAGAGTCTGTTTTAAATATGGTCACATTAAGGAATTAATGAAATCTGGGCTTCCACCTTCATGATTTATGTTCTGCCTCAGAGTGTATTTACAAAAACATACAAAAACAAGTAGACGACAGCTGGACAAAGCCCTCCTCTAACTGGAAAAAAAATGTATTTTGGAAAAAATTACTGTAACTTTATCCTTTGAGATAAATTTCTGTGTATAGTGAGTTTGATTTCAAAATGTCTGGCAAGCAGTTTGTATCTATCATGTGAGATAAACAGTTTAAAAATATATCTCTGAATCCTGTCTGCTGTAAAGTCTTGAGTAGTTTTGTCCTGGACAAGCCAAGAAACAAAATCCATGTGTATAAAGAAACAAGGAATATAATTCAAATAGTAGATGCTCTGCAAATTAAACCATCTTCAAAGTGAGGTGGCAGCTTAGGATGGGTTATTTATGTTAAAATGTTGGCTCCATAGTTCATTTATTTATGTAGACCTTTATAGGCCTTTTGATCTTACTGGCATCCTTACTATGCTTTAGCCACCTGTGGAGATTCACAAAACTGAATAATATTTTGAGTTCTAGAAAGGAGAAGAGCAGTGAAGGTTTAGTCATGCAATGAAGACGTGACTTATAGTAAATCACCAGCACAGGAAGGAAACAGAGCCCTTCTGTCAGCCAGGCTCTGCATTTAGAGTTTTGGACAGTGGGGCAGTGGCAGTGAGGGAGAGGTTTATTTTTTAGTGTGAGAGGATGCCTAGCAGAAAAAAAAAAACAAAAACCAGAAGAGCCATGGCTTTCCACCTTCAAACAAGTTTTGAACATCCTGCCTCGCTGTTTTACTTTTTGTGCATTGTTTTTTACCTGGTTTCCATGGTTCCCGTGTTGATTTAGCTGCAATTGCTTCTGTTTTAAATTTATATGTCTCTTGTTCTGTATCCATATTTTGTCTAATGCTCTAACTTTACTAGTCCTCTTTTTCTCTTTTTTGTCTATCCTTTTCCCTGATAGCCCATCCTTTCTTCTATCAGTATTTTATGCACTCTTTGCTTGTCTGCCATTTTCTTTTCCTTTCTTCTGCTTTGCATTTCCCTCTATTCATTTTTTTTCTTGTCAGTTGGCTTATGAAGAAATATATTATGGGAAATAGTTACATACAGGATATTTCTCTGAAAACATAACTAGATTTACAGTAACAGAAGTCAACACATCGACCTGCAATATCAAATTGTGGATGAATTTAATTTAATGCAAACTAAACTAATGCTTTTATAGGGTACCATATGTGTGCCAGATCCTTTAAAAACATGAAAGACAAAGTATCTGCACTAAAAATATTACAACTGAGCATTCTCAGTTTTATAGAATCTATTTCAGTTTGTGCTAGATAACATATTTTACAAGTATAGATAAAGTTGGTGAACAGATCAGAGCAGTCTCATAAACTTTTTAATCAAGGACTTGAAGGAGAAAAGAGATTGGTTGATCTAGGTCATGATTTTGAAATATCAACTCCATGTAATAATACTGGCACATCTATATAGTGTGCAGCCTGGATTCTACTATTTCATGTTCCTGTGCTTGAATAATATATATGCACTTAATGCATACAGTTATATTATATACATAGACATATAGTATTTATTCAAAACTTTTGTCCAAAGAACTATCCACAGAGAATGATCTTCTCATCAAACTTGCTGTTACTGGTTCTTCTTTCATGGTGATTCACATCCCATCTTTATGCCAAATAGAACTTACTTTGTCTTCATAGACTCACATAATGCTACAAAATAACATTATACCTACTGTGCCTTTAAAACACAGTCTATTTTAAAAATATTTCTAGATATTTTAAATTTTTTTTTATTCTGACTCAATGCTAGAAAACTATCTTTTGAGTTTTATTGTGAAGGCAAGAAAGGAAGATATTTTTAATAGTTAATAGCCTGAACATTGGAACAATCTTCTAAAATGGAAAAGGTAAATCTTCTTGTCTTCTTTGTCTTATGCGAATTTCTGCCTTCCAAAGACTTGGCTAGGAAAAATAAAAATTCTTTATTTTATTTTAAACATTAACAGACATTTATTGCTTTTTCTGAAAACAAAATGAGTTCCAATTAGAAAGTTGTAATGAATTGAAAATCCATAATGTTTCCAGAGATTATTGCTATTTTGGGAGCTCAAACTCATAAACCTTGTTGTCTGCTCACATATTCTGCCAGGGTTATTAACATTGTAGGTCTTAAGAGTTTTCTTCAAATGGAAAAATTTGATATTTCAACTATTTCCTTTTTCAAATAAATAAGAAAAAAATGAAATACTGAAGCACATCACATCACAAAAAGCTGAAAATGTGGAAATTAAAAAGAAAAAGAACATGTCTATATAAACAAACTAATTTAATGCATAATTTTTTTGCATCAATATTCACTTTTTTTTGAAAAATGGACTTGAAAAAATATTTTCCTTTTTTCTATCTCTTAATTATAAAATTTATTTTTAATCAATAATTTTATTAGTTTATGAGAGCTCCCAAATGCAGGAAAATAAAAAAGTAATTATTGTGGAAGATTCCTACCTATATTTCTGTTTCTTTGCCCAGCATGGTTTCCTTAAATTTTCTCCCTCTTGTTGGATTCATTCATGTCACCCATTCTCTGTGCCATGTCATTAGTTTGCTCTGCACTTGAAATTGTCAGTCCATGGATGAAGACCCAAAGGGCACAAATTTGTATCAGTGTAGACACTGACACTCCTTTTCCTGCTTCATAGAGTGAAAGAGGTTAATGGAAAAATGTGTTGTGAGTTACCCTTTATTGACAGAGACAATAAAAAATAAAATTTTGATGGAGAAACCAATGATGGCTGTGTTTAAAATTAATGAAAAAGAACTGTGACAGTCAAGATCAGCCTGTTCATAAAACCAGAATCTTATTCAGCTTAAAAAGAATTCTTTGTTTCATGGACAGAGAAAACTCAGATGAGCTGTCTCCTGCACAGGTGAAGTTTTTCTTTTGTCAATTAGATTGCTCTTGAAAATCTGCCATTTCATGTCTATTAAAGTACTTTTCCTTTAATTAGCCTAAGTGACCTGAGATTGGCTGGTTCAATTAGATATATACCATATTTTTATGCCATAATTCAATTTACATTAAAAAGAAAAAAGTTTAATCAAAATCTTTGGAAGTATTAGGACACAAAATCACAGAGTAACTCAAATCTTTCTGGAATGGAGCAGTATCAGAGTTCAGTGACAAAATATCAATATTCTATATTTATTCAGTTGAATTGTAGGAATTTTCACATTGAATCAGACTGGATAAAAATCTATTAATTTTATTATCTTGTTTTTAATATTGGTCAGGCCCAAATGTTTCAAAAAAACATAAAAATCCCTCTGCTTAAAAACTTGGACTAAACAAAGGTGGTATAAAGTTTCCCTAAAGAAAGGGAGTCTTTTAAACCCTATCATTTAGAAATTGGCTTAACCACTAAGTAACAATGCTTCCATTTCCTCTGGAAGTTTTATTCAGTATATATGAACAACTGTAGAGCAAATCATAGAAGAAAATATAGTTATTTTACATTCGTTATATTTATTATACAAATAGCCTTTTTTTGCTGCCTGAAGAATACAATTTTCTTATTTTTGATGCTGACAGCAGATTTTAGTACAAATCCTTGTGTCTAGGACTAGCAATGTCAGCGTCTGTTGGGTATCTTTGACAACTAAAGGCTGGATTCAGACCATTATCAAATCAAACATCTCTCCAGGTGAACATAAACCACTTCTGATTTTTGCTCAGTGATTGTATAACTATCCTGTTTATTTGGACCAGTGACTAAGATTTGTTAGCCCATGGGGGATTGCTCTTGAATAGCTGCTGAGAAAAACCAATCAAAGTACTTTGATTAAATTCTGTCTCATTCTGGAACCTTCCTGTGCAGCTTCGTATCATTCTTGTGATGAAGAACAAGTGCTGTTTTGTAGGGGAGGGAGAAATAATGCTGCCATCCCCTTAAAGAAATATTTTCCCCATGTGTAACAACTGTGGAATGATATACAGCTTTTTAATAGACTTTTAAAAGCTATCTGGAGACTTAGTAAAAGGCTTCCATGCCCAGTAGATAACAAAATGTTATAGTAATTTTAGTGCCAGACCTTAATTAAAAAGAAAACCATAAAATGTATAAATGGGTACTATAGAGAATGATGCAGCTTTGTGGAACCATTTAAGTCTCTTCATCACAAAGATTGCAGAAATTAATAAGAGGACATAATTTGTGCAATAGTGTACTGGACACAAGGTAGTCAATATATTTTTACTCTTTGAACAAGCAGTTGTTGCTTGGAGTGCACAGTTTCATCTCCCAGGTAACTCTTCCATAAGAGATAGTCCCCAACAAGCAAACCTGTTATTAAGGCTGTGTCTGCAAATGAATTGTCTATAAACAAACTCAGCATCTGGCAGACATTCCAAGGTGAAAGCCAAACAGATGGCTAATTTAATATAATCTAAGTGACTTTGGATCAGATAAAGCAATTGAATTAACAGCACTTTAAATGAACGTATACCACACATTCTCACTATGCCATTATAATGGGCACCATTTTATATCTTGAAAATCATTGCTAATTGAAGTTTCATATGGTGAATGCTTATATCTGTAAGACGTACTGCTAAACAGCCTGAAAAAAGTAATTGCCATTTTAAATAAAGGCCATCAGTATCATAACCTTTATTATAACTCAAATACAATTATTTTCTTCAGAACTCTTCCATACAATTTTTGAATCAAGATATGTAGACTGAATACCATATGAACTCGTAGGTGCATGTGAAGCAGGAATAATTTGTTATGTCTATGTATAGTACATACATACCTGAGCTCTGCATATATATGTATGCATATATATATATATACACAAACATGTACATATAAAACATATAATGCTGTAAATTTGGAAGTTTTAAAGTATTTATTTGTTAAATACAATACCCCTCAAACAACAAAACAAAACAACTTCTGAATTATAAGTGGGGTTTAATTATTATTAGCAGTTGTTTTTTGTGACATGTTCTGAAGTGATATCCTCTTTGATCTATAGCAAAGAAAACAAGAAAAATATTTTCTCTTGGTTACTTTGCATACCTAAACTGCTTTGAGAGGGTGAAACACTTACTGAATACTGAGCTGTACTGTTTGTACACAGCCAAAGTCAAATGCTTAAAATTCCTATTTATTTGTTTTTATATATACATGCAAGTTAGTTCTCTGTGCCTTTTCTGATCCCTCTTCCAACAAAATTTTGTTACATTTGTGCAAAATAGGTAAAAAGGATACGCAAAGGAGTTTGTCCTGTACAAAAGATAGGATGTTTGAGGAAGTAGATCTTCAGCTTCTTTCCATTTCTTTCTCACTTGCACAGAACTCCTAAATCCCTGCCAAGTCCACAATTACATTAAGCTCCAGAGTTAGACACATGATCTATTGGAGATGGATTAAATACTGGCCTGCTGTGCTGCATGATGTAAGGAAGAGCTCCTTCCTGGTACTCAGGAACTCTGAGAGAACGACCTCGGTCCCTGGGCAAAGGGCCATCCAGCAGTGTCTGCCAACCAATGGGAAGTTAAAATAAAGAGAAAATTCACAAACACAGTTATAAAACTCTGGTGCTGCAATTGCAAAGGACAGATTTGATTACCCAGTTAATCTTTCATTTTTCTTGTTTTGTTTTCCTATACACTGAGACATCAAAAAAGAAACTTTTCTGGCATTCTGGCACAGGTTATGCCTTGCTGCTATTTACATTCTTGCAAAAAAATCTGAAAACTCATGAACTTTTCCAAATGTCTAACTTTCTCTTTTTCTTATTTTTTTTTTCATACATGGCTTAACATCATTGTAAGAAGCATGGAGTTAGAAGTAGAGGAGTTGAAGGCAGGTGGAATTTTAATAATCAGTGAAGGAAGTCAAATAGTTTTGGCTCTTCTCTGTTACAGTCTCTATTGTGTACCTCTCATCTGATATTATTGAATACACTTTGGATTTTTCTAAGTATTGTATTACATCTCTATCTTATGGTAGGCAAATTTCCCATCAAATTATACTATAATAATTATAGACACTAAATACATGCATATTGGGCATATAATGGATATATAAATACAAGTGCTTCTATATTTTGAGATATAAACAAATACATGAATAAGCGCCTGGGTCTGCTGCTAATCCATACCATATAATGTTATTTCCTCTTCAACAAGATAAACTCTTGTCAAAATCTGAGATTCTAAAGCTGCCTGTGGAAGAATATCAGTCTCTAGGTATGAATCTAGTCAGAAAAAACAGCACAGATAAAAGAAAAAAAATAGAAAAAAAAAAAGCCATTTTCCTCACTCTAGACATGCCCAAAGCAGGAAATTTAGATATGATAATATATCAAGATTTCCAACCATGTTTTAGTGGAACATAAGACATTATCTTGACCCAGCCATTAAAAATACAATTCATAATTCTATTACTATGAGAAAAATATTCTATTTAATCTACAGCAAATTGAACTACAGGTTAGGATTTTCCTTTTCTTTTTCTTTCAGTAAAGGTAATTGTTGCGGTCTAAATCTTATTATGAGCAAAAGTGAACACAAATTTTACACAAAGCAAAGAATTTCCTGTAGATTAGTAGTCTACTAAAGCCACAACAAATAGTTTTTATTAGTCCAGCTGTGATGATAGGAGCACTGCTAGGAAAATTGAAATTGTTACAGAAAAGCCTCACGATTAATACACACATATGTGTGTCTCTATATGCATATATGTATATATGTTTAAATGTATATATATAAAGTATATACAAAGTATATATATATATATATAAAGAATATATATATTTAAAAATGTGTGTACATATATATATATGTGTGTGTGTGTGTGTGTGTGTGTGTGTGTGTGAGACCTTCCCATATATGTGAGTGCCCTTTTCTCTGGTGCTCTTTGACTCTCCCTCCACCCTGTAGTTAATGAAACAAGAGTTTGTGTGGGCTTCAGGAGCAAAGGAATAAAAACTGGCTCATGGGGAACTGGCTGGATCTTCATTGGGCAGAATATGATGGTTGTGGTGGTTTCTACCTCTTCAGTCTGGGGTTCCCTTAGCATTTTTTAATAAATTTTCTGACAGTTACTTGCTTGCTTTCACCCTATTTCCCATTTCCATGTGTCCTCTTTCTTACCCTTAAATTTGGGTTTGCTTGACTCACCAGGTGATGTTTTTTCTATGTGAAAAATGCTCTGGGATTTCTGATGTCTTCTGACAGCCCTTATCTTCTGTAATATATTTTAATCCCACAATCAAAGACAGTTCACTTAACCCATAATAGCTGCTTGGTTTTACTCTCTA
Source organism: Ammospiza nelsoni (assembly GCF_027579445.1). Taxonomy (NCBI): domain Eukaryota; kingdom Metazoa; phylum Chordata; class Aves; order Passeriformes; family Passerellidae; genus Ammospiza; species Ammospiza nelsoni. Next base: position 73,211,911 of record NC_080635.1, read on the forward strand.
TTAATTAGCAATAGATGTTATACCACACAATGGTACAGAGATAAATTCAAACTAAAAGAAATTTGGCCATAGTCACCTTATAACTGAAAAACTGCAATCTCAGCTAAAATAAGTTAAATTCACCTCAAGCCAGTACACAGCCAGACAAGTCTGAAGTCCCTGTTCTCTCAAAGCTTGTCACCTATTACTAGAAACGTTATAATTTAAAAGTCATATTTGTTGAGCTGTGCAGTCTTTGGTCTTCTCTATACATGTAAATCACTGCAGTTAATAGGATGGTTTAATGAAATTAGTTGTAGAAGAAATATGTGCATTGGTTGAGCTACCTCTGTAGTAAAAATTGCTTTATAAAGGAGTTGAAAGTTTATTAATAGATATCTGTCCATTAAAACTTTATAATTGTATATATTTATTAATATTATGGCTTGATTACTACCCAGTCATCTTAAATGCAGTTTATCCATATTACACAGGTTAGGAGTATACAAATTTGGAGAATATGAAACTGTACTACACACCACAGAATTTTCCAACACATGGAAGGAGCAAGATAAATGTTAAATTATTAAAGAATAACTTTTATAATTATTTATCTTAATATATTCCCAACACATAAGCCCATATTTCTGTATATGGGCAGTATGGAAAAATGGAGGAATTTATCTAATCTAACAAGAACATTTTTGAAGTCAATTTTTCATTTTAAAACAGATGTTTCCTACTCTACTGAATGAAAAGAAAGATACAATTTTCAGGAGACAATTAGCTGAGCACTAAGGTGGGTGTTAAAGGCAGATGAGATAAACAACCACCTAATGGTTTCTGTTTCTGTGTGGCAATAGCCATCCATAAACAGGATTTATTCACCATCTCTTGACTGCACTGGAAAATAATCCTTAAACTAACATAATTGTAGGTAAGGTGACAAAATATGTTTTGCTGTTTCCCATAGCCATGCAGGAACTGAACTCTGTGAAATATTTTCCACAGTGCTGATTTAGGAAAGAGGGCGCTTTAGGTTAGCTGGTAAATACAACCTTTTGGAAGCTTTACCTGCATCTTTGCGGGTAAACTTTATGAAACCACCCCAACTGACTCAGAATGACCCACAAGATTGGATCTAATATTTATGCCAGAAGTTATAATTTGTGTTTGACTGCTGTAGGTCAAACTAAGAATTTTACATATGGATATTTAGGCTCCATACTTTTTTTTTTCACCACCTTTTCACCTCTTTTCCTCATGCCTAAAATTTGTAATGATAAGTCTAGTTATTGGTTGTTTTTAAGAACTGTATAGGAATTAAAGATTGATCTTAAAAAGAATATTCCAGGGGGAAGGAAGAGAAAGGTTCATAAATCTTGTACTAATTTCATCACACATGTGATCTCTCTTCCTTTTATCCAACAATGGGACCTCTAAGTGGAAAGAGATAATGTATTAACAAATATTTTATTTTAAACAAGTGTAAGTTGGGTGGTCTGAAAAAGTTTTCAAAATTGTGGTTGAATTTGGAAGAAAGTTCCCAAGGGGAAAAAAATCCCAAAGAAACAAAAAACCAACAATACACTGAAGTTTTTATTCATCACATATGATATTTCAATAAAGCTGAAGGGCTCTTATTATCCCATTTTTCTGGCTGGGTGAAATTTGCCAGCTGACACTTATCTGCACTTCCTTCATCTTCATCTGCAGTCCTCTGTTAAAGGCACTGAGCACAACTGCCAGGAACTCTTCCCCTGAGCACATGGATTGCTTCCTCTGCAATCTGCCAGTGCTACCCTTGGATCTGAAACACTTCACTTTGTATTCACTTAGCTCCAGTGAATTTTGTTAAGAAAATAAGTTTTAAGTGACCTTTTCTTCTTCTTTAGGAGGTAGACTGAAATAAAATGGGAGCTGTTAAATCAGCTCCCATTTAGCTTGTAAGCTCTGCCAAGCTTTGTCTAAAGCACAGAAGGAAGGAGAGGCAAAGAGGAGCATTTTTTTCCCTGCTGGGTTGATTTTCTCAAGGTCTAAACACTTCAGTTTAAAAGCAATAAAAATTCAATTATATGTTCAAAATTATAGAATTTTTTTCCAGTAGCTCCTTCTGTGATTAATTACTATAATGGTGTAGAAATAGCTGTTATTGCAGAACCATCTTATGTTCCAAAGCTTATAGATTCCTGCTCACTGTGAGAATGAACTCACAAAAATACGATTTTCTAAAAAGTGAGGAAGGAGGGAAAATCAAGGTGGTTATTTTTATCTGCTACAGGGAGGTGCGATTATGTGAGTCGACTCATTGCTACCTGAAGGGAGTCAGATCAAAATTAAGACTTTCTACTAAAGCACACAATTAAAGTTCATTGCAAGTGTTGTAGGCAAGCTGGCTTTTGCTGAACAAAGTATGTGCTACAAACAGATGCACCACTGGAAACAGAGACACAAAATTTCTTCCCTAGGATGATTCTGCTTTATTAAATCTGACAACTTCCACTTGAGCTCAGTGTCCTGATCTTAAAAAGTTTCTGTTTTGCTTTCAGCAATTGCCACATAACGTGCCAGTTGGAGGAAAATTGGCCGGTAATTTTACTCACTGTCCAAGAACAATAAAAAAGCATTTCTTAAAAATGCCACACTATACTTGATGCTGGCAAATAAAAAAAAACCCCAAAAACCTTTTCATTGCTTTCTACTTTTGTGGAGAGAATAGTATTAAAAACTGGGTTACAAATCTCTTTTATCAGTAGAAGTAAATAAAGCTTTTGAAAATCTCCCACAGTGGGAGAAAATACTCAGGTTCAAATTTTCCCAAACAATATGTTGGCTCTGAAGTCTTAAAAGGATGTAAGTCATATAGTAAGCAAATAAGATATAGTAAGTCATATGAGTTAGCATGAAATGAAATTTACATTAAATATCTAGTTGTATTGTATAACATCAATCAGAAACATAATCCATAATAAAACATAGAGTATGTCTTTGCTTTCATGGCATGAGTAACTTTACATGTCCTTTACCTAAAGTAAAGTTATATCTGTACTCTCAATTCACACACAAACACCTACTACTGCTGCCCGCATAAGAACAGAAAAATCACCATTCCCTCATTGTTAATGCTGTTAATGGCATTCATACAGAAAAGGAAGACTAGGAAACCTAAAAGTGGGTATGGAAAGAAATGCATATCCAAATTTGTTATTTTTAAGTTCATGAGATTTATTTAAAGGACTAAGTAGTAGACACACCTACTTCATCCATAGGTTTGGGTGAGGATGCAAAACAAACTTTGACGAACATATAGTAGTGGAAAAAGTTAATAAATAATTATTTGGTTTACTATAGCACCCGGAGACCTATTGTGCATGACACTGCACAAATGCATGATGAAACTCAGTCCCTGTCTGGAAGGTGTATAATCCAAAGAGACAGGAGAGGTGATTCGACTTTCAGGAACAAAAAGAAATTATTCAGAATTGGGACTGTAAACCCAAAGACCTATCCATTTCAACACATTATATTTCCAGTGAATTTTCAGTGTCTTCTACATCTATTCAGGTGTCACATATATAACAAGGGAGCAAGCAGTCCTCATAACATTGTAGCTAAACTCCTTTCCCCACCCAAAACTACAAAAATAATATGATATTTAATTATTCCTTCCAAGCTAAGAATGATTAGCATCTCAGCTTCCTCCAAAATACAAGTCCTTCCACACAAGAGGCCCATTGAATATTTTAAGGAAGCATAACCAACTCATAGTATTTCAGTTTCATATTGATTGCTGGAATTAAAAATAACACCTCATAGTTAGGTCTTCAATTGTGTACTGATTTGACATGCCTGTTAAGTTTCTAATTACAAGAAAAAACTGCTCCTCTCTTCCTTTCACTGTTTTTGGGCTAGGATTTATTCCATTCCCACTCATCACTGAGGGCAGTGAACAGTTCATGTGGGTTGACCCTGCTTTTCATTCAGAACCTGCTGTCCCACAGTCAGAAATGTTTTTCCTCTGGACACATCTTCAAGCCTGTTTTGACGTTTCATGAGGGTCCTCCTCTTCTGGGGGCCTGTCTGGCCAAGATCAACACAATGAGTGAAAAAAACATGGAAAGAGGTAGAGGAAATTCGGATTTCAATGAACTGAGTGACTCTGGGTTTTTGTTATATTTTTTTGTTATCCATTTGGGAAAAGTGGGGCACTGCCCCTTCCTTATCCTCCCTAAGAGTTCATATAGTAAGGTAAGATAATCTGGAACTTATTTTGCCTCTGAGTTGACACAGTAAGACTTTTAATTGCAAATGAGTCTCAAATAGCCAGCAAATTATCGTTTTTCAATTATTACTTTATCACATTTGCACGAGAGTGCAAATGAGTGTTTTCTATGAAAATTGTATCTGAATTACACCATCTCTTTTTCTATTGAGCTATGGAGGCCATTTCTAGATAGTAAGTAGGGAGGAATTTCTAGACTGGAGTAGGGAGAAGTTGGCAAAGGAAACACCTGAGTAAGGCATAAAGACAAACCAAACCAAGTAGTGAATCATAATAAAACCCCCATTTTTCTGTCTTTTTGGCCTTTGTGTTTTATTCTGTGCTTCATTGACCCCTTATTGCTGATAAATGCGATTCCTCAGGTCTGGTGTCGCTGATTTTTTTTTTAAAGCATAACTGTCCTAGTTTAAAGACGTTATCAGCTCTTAGCTATCACAATACTGAGCAGTTACTCTGATATATTATATTTCAGGGGAAATCTTTCTTACCTATTTATGTTTATTCTTTTCATGACATTAAAACCACATTTTATTTACATATCCCACCTCAATGCTGCAAAAATTTGTCACTTTCCTCACCCTTTTATTTTGTCTTCAGTTTCTCTCTGCCAGCTGCCGAACATTCCTATAATCAAGAGCCCCTATAAGAGTATAAACCTGAAAACATTAAATTTTAGCTCCCTGTGAGTAAAAAAATTTGATTCTGATTGATTGCAAGTTCAGGACAAGACAGGTAAAATTCCAGAGAGAGGTCTTGAGCTCCTGTATCGACTCTGACTTTAGTAGACTATGTGCAATCTTTGACAGATCAAACAAACTGCAGTACCTCAGGTGTACTGGCTGTTTTTCTTAACTTAGGTCTGTCCTCTAGGTCTGAGGACAACTTTTGAACATTCTTCTTTCTTAAAGTTTAATAGCAATATCAGTGAGGTTGGAGGAGTAGCTAAAAATGCTTTTGATAAGAAGAAAATAGAGCAGAATAGAAAAGGAAGAGACTCTTTAATGGGATTTGGTGATCTCAAAATTTAGTTTCATTTATTTTTTTGGAAGCTTAGAAATAAAGTTAGTATTTTGACAAACGCTTAGGGAATGCATTGTCTATCAAAAAATAAATTCTAGAATTTGAAATAATGATGGAAAGGGATCCTTATTAAAACAAAATAAAATACAAAGCATGATCACTTCAGAAAAATTAATTGTATATAAATCTTTTTTATCCTCGAATTTTTTTTTTCTCTTGCTTTCATTCAAAACAAATGTCAAAATAAGTGAGTACATTTCTTCTCAGCATACTTGGCAGAGGATGGGGAAGGCACCTTCATAAACATTTCCTATTTTAATTTTGGCCTACACTCAATATTACTACTACTACTTCTAGTAATTCTGCTTCTACTTCTACTACTGCTACTACTACTATTAATTGCACATATTTTGTCTAACCTTTTCTTCATATGTAGTGTGAACTTTTAATATGTGTAATAATTCTTGAAAGTTATTGTGACTTTTGCAGAGCATACTAAAAATCAGTTTTGAAAAGCAGACAAAAGTAAGAGCTTGAGGCATACAGACCAGTCTACTTCAGTTTAGCCCTAGGATAACACAAAGAAAATATAAAATCCAACTGTGAGTGCGCGAGGGCGTCAGTGGCCCTAGATCCGGCTAGCAGTGAAGGGGAGAGATGGCCGACACCCTCCACGCATAGGAGTGCCAGCCCCCCTTGGCGTCCTGGCCTCGGGCTGGGCTGGATGACGGAGCTGGATATAGCGCAGGAGAGACGAGGAGAAGAGGCGACCACTTGCTGGGGTTAACAGTTGGTTTATTGATGGTCCACGGGAACCAACAGAGGGAGGGAAAACCAGCAGCAAATGGCACTGAATAAGGGGATACACGGTATTTTAAAGCAGGGGGGTGGAGAAGGGAGGGAAGCCCAGCTATCCAATAAGAAATCATTAGGGGAAGTACTGAACATAACTGACATACAGAAATAACCAGTGAATGCAAACAATAGGAGGGGCCCCGGGACCACAGCCAACCACAGCCCCCAGCTAACCGAAGGTTCCAGAAGCTTGGGAGGAGTGGGGGGTGATTGACTGGGCCCAGGGAGGAGGAAAAACTTACTTATAAGGAGAGACAGGGGAGGGGAAGTTACATAACTTAGAGGATTGGCAACTGAGGGAGAAGGGGTAACCATGGTAACATAACTGTAACAAACTCCAGGGCGGGAAAACTGGAGAGGAGGGAACCATTTACAAAGAATAATAGGGGGAATATACATGACATGGGGGAACAAACCAAGAAACTTAAAAACACACTACAACATCTCCCCATTTCTTAACAAATAAAGAAAGAAAACAGGAATGTCCATAAAAACTCAAAATTCGGGGACCCGCGACTGGTCTGGCCCGTCCTCGCCTCCTTCGAGCTGGATGTCGCCTGCCCATAGATGTTCGTGGGGCGGCGCGATGGACCCCTCTTCTTCTGCAGCATCTTTGGCCTCCGAAGAGAGGTCGTCCAGCTCGAAGTGCTCTTCCAAAGGAATTGCAGCGTGGTTCACAGCGGGCAAGGAGGCCTTTGTTAGCAGTCTTTTGACCAGTCCGCGGATCACCATAATCAGAACTGAAAAAATAATCAAACTCAAAACAACTTTACAAATAGTTTCTATAATCGAGCTGGCCCACCCGCTAAGGCCCCAACCCTTGAACACGTCCCCCAGCCAGTCAGCGGCAGGCAAGGGTTTGGGACCAGCGATGATGTGGTTGAGGCCATCGGGGAGATGCAACTGAAACGAAAGGAAATAGTGAAAGTATAACGAAATCATAAAAATGGTTCCTCTCCAAACAGCCAGTTCAAATAAAACATACGGGGAGAGATCTCAGGAGCTGGGGGGGAATAGGAGGAGATGTGATGGATGAGATCAAGCGGAGGAGGAGAGGCCGGAGGAGAGGGCTCCTCGGGAAGTTGGGGAAGAGCTGGAGAAAGGGAAGGAGCTGGATGGTGTTGCTTCCTCCGCCGCCGCCAACATGCTTGCCGGACCTGTGGCACTGTCTCCTGCTTGGTCCTCTGTTTCGGGACGAAGGGCCTAACCCACTTAGATGATATCCACCTGGGGCCTGAGGGAGTGGACACGCAGGCATATCCCCTCCCCCAGGTTACCAGGTCAAAGGGGCCCTCCGTCCGCCAGGTCTCCGGATCTTTTACAAGAACCGGGGGCCTGGCCTTAGGCTGCAGCTGCTGGTGACTGCCGAAATGCCGGACCACTGGAGGATTCTGGCTGTCGAAAGAGCAATTCAGAAAGTTGAGTGTGTACAACGCTCTCGACAGCCGGACGTGGGGGGTCTCCACCTTCATTGCCGGTTGTTGTCGGGACAGAATCTTCTTGAGGCTCTGGTGGGCCCTCTCCACCATGGCTTGGCCTGTTGGGGAATAGGGGATGCCGGTCTTATGGACTATTCCCCATTGCTGCAGGAAGCTCCGCAGCTCCTTGGATGTATACGCAGGGCCGTTGTCTGTTTTTAAGGCCCTAGGGATGCCCAAGACAGCGAATGCCTGAAGCAGATGCTTCTGGACATCCGCTGCCTTCTCTCCTGCGTGGGCAGAAGCATAGATAGCCCCGGAGAAGGTATCCACTGAGACGTGGACGTAACACAATCGGCCAAAAGATGGAATGTGTGTTACGTCCATCTGCCACACCTCACAGCTTGCCAGACCTCGGGGATTAGCCCCCGATGCCACGGTGGGCATCTGGTCATGCTGGCATTGGGGACATGTGGCCACAATCGCCTTGGCCTGATCCTGCGTCAGATTGAATTGCCGGACCAGACCAGGCGCATTCTGGTGGAATAGTTGGTGGCTGATCTTAGCCTGGCCGAACACATCTGGGAGAGGGGCCTGCGTAACGGCAGCCGCGGCCAAAGAATCGGCACGACGGTTGCCCTCCACAATAAACCCAGGCAGGTCTGTGTGTGATCTTACGTGCATGACATAGAAAGGGTGCTCGCGGTGGGAGACTAATTCGACGAGCCTATTAAGTAATTCAAACAATTTTTGGTTGGTGACCTCCTGAAGAACTGCAAATTCAGCTCTCGACACTACACCTGCGACATACGCAGAATCTGTAACCAAATTGAAAGGTTCAGGGAATCTCTGGAATGCCCTGACGACTGCGTCTAACTCAGCAATTTGTGGAGAGCCCTCCACAATAGCCACATCAGTCTCCCACTGCTGAGTCTGAGGATCCTTCCAAGTCATTACTGACTTGTGGGATGCTCCAGACGCGTCGGTAAAAACTGTCATAGCATCCAGCGGTTCTCTGCTCTGAACCTTCTTCAGCGACAATTTAAAGTCCGAATTGAACAATTTGTGGGCCGGCCGATCTACTGCGATGCGCCCAGTGTAGCTGTCGAGTGCAAACTGAAGGTATTCATTGGTTTGCAGCAGTTCTTCAAAGGTCTTTAATTTAAGTTGGCCCGATTCTAATTTGAGTGGGATATGTATGCACGCAAAATCACAACCTGCCAGCTCCCTGATCCTCGATCTAGCCTTGAGGATCAGTTCGGCTACCAACTCTTGTGGCCGTGTCATTCTTTTGGACCTCTGATGACTCAGGAAGACCCACTCTATGATTAAGAGCTTATCTCCTGAGCCCTGGTCCTTCAGGCTTTCGTCCCACTGGTGGATCATGCCGTGAAGGTGTGGCAACTTCCCCAGTATAATGAATTTGAATGGCAGGCCCGGATGGTAGCGATGGGCCTGCCTGGCCGAAATAACTTTTTGGATCTTCTCCAGAGCTACCTGTGCCTCTGGGGTGAGAGCCCTAGGGGAACTAAGCCCCTCTCCCCCTTTCAACAAATTGAAAAGGGGGGCTAGGTCCTCGGTCGAAATGCCTAGCCAGGGTCTCACCCAATTTAAGGACCCACACAGCTGATGGACATCTGCCAGGGTCTGGACCTTAGTCCGAATAGCCAATTTCTGCGGAACAATGGTCCGCTTTGTAATTTCCAGGCCCAGGTATTTCCAAGGTGGCATCCTCTGAATTTTGTCCTGCTGGAGCTCGAACCCTGCAGCAACCAACGCATTGGTTGTCAGGTCAAGCGCATGGGCAAGCAGACTGTGGTCGGGCGCACACACGAGGATGTCATCCATGTAATGATGAACAATGACAGCATCCCCGAGGGCTGTACGTACAGGTGACAACAGCGAAGCAACGTACCATTGGCAAATCACAGGGCTGTTCTTCATGCCCTGCGGAAGCACTCGCCAATGGTAGCGCTTGGCTGGGGACTCACGGTTGATGGACGGAACCGTGAAAGCAAAGCGCGGGGCATCGTCCGGGTGAAGGGGAATTTGAAAAAAGCAATCCTTGATATCAATCACTGCCAAATTCCAATTTTGGGGGAGCATTGCTGGGGAGGGCATCCCTGGCTGGAGAGGACCCATATCAATTATTAAATCATTAATTTGGCGGAGGTCGGTCAGGAGCCGCCACTTATCCTTATTGGGCTTCTTGATAACAAAAACTGGAGAATTCCAGGGAGACATAGTCTCCACAATGTTGCCCTTAAGTAGCTGCTCCTGAACGAGCTCATTGAGCGCCTTCAATTTTTGTTTGTTAAGTGGCCACTGCAAGACCTGTACTGGTTTATCTGATAGCCAATTTAGTTTCCAGGTCTGGCGCTCTTCAGTGGCCACTGCCCGAAAAACCTGGGGAGCCTTAGGCACGTCAATTCTGGCTCCCCACTGGGCTAAAAGGTCTCTCCCCCAGAGAGGCTCCGTGTAATCCAAAACGAACGGGCGTATGGAAGCCAATTGCCCGTCAGGCCCCTTAATTTGGACAATGCTCTTAGATTGGTTAGCCAATTGTAAACCCCCGACACCTGAAATTGTGCCCGCTGCACTTTGCAAGTCCCAATGTGACGGCCACTCCCGAGAGGGAATGATCGTCACATCTGCACCCGTGTCCAATAGACCCCTGACGATCTTTTTGTCCCCACCCAACGAAAGTTGACAGGTCAGGCGGGGTTTCTCCCTCCCCACTAACTGTGCCCAGGCTACCGCCGGCGGTGATGACTTTTCCGCAGGATTCTTCCAGTGATCTCTATCCGGAACTGGGATAGCCTGGGCAATTATCTGTCCCTTGGGGAGGAAGAGTGGGGGTCGGACACAGTACAGCCCTACCGCGAAACGGTCCCGGTCGGTGGTTACCAAACCCGGGACGATGTGAATGTCTCGCGGTGTGTGCTTGGTGTCTCCGACGACGGTCCACCTGCAACATCCCAGTTTCCTCCAGCGACCCGGGTGTTGAAGGTCGACAGACACCAGCTGGATATCACTGCTAGGGAAATAAAAGTCCCTAGTTAGCTGCAGCCTGTATGGAGAAACAGAGGACAAGGTGTTAAGTGCAGGCACAGTACCACAGGTAGGTTTTGTCACATCCGTGAGATATGTCAAGTCCGGCAAAGTGAAGGCGGGCGGCTCTCTCTCCACTCCTCCCTCCCCGCATTTTGTTGTTATTCCCGCCACATTTGTGTCCTCACGCAGGGAGGGGCTGCGCTCTGGGCTCAGTTTTTTGAGCCCTTTGCCTCCTCCTTCTCTCGCTTCCTCCTATATTCGAGGTAGTCTTGGCGCACTGGGCACTGAGGCATCCAGTGCCCAATTTTGCCACAGAGATGGCAAGGGTGGGTGGCCGCGGATCTTCGGCCGGACCCTGGTGTTCCTGGTCCGGCGACGGGGGCAGCTTCTAGGTCGTCGAAATCCGGTTCAGGGCACTCCACAAAAGACACAGAGGATCTCTTGGGGCGCAAGGGTAGCACAACTTGCCCTACTACTGCTTCGATCATGGCCTCCACCGTTGGCCGGGGACTTCTAGGGAGAGCTCGGATGGCTCTACGGCACTCCGCATTGGCATTGCTGTATGCCATTCGGCGGAGTGTGCTCTCCCTATCATCGTCCCCAGTCGCATGCGCCTCCACATACCGGTAGAGGCGCTCGATGAAGGCCATGTAGGGCTCTTGTGCCCCCTGCCGGATCTCGTCGTCTTCCCATTGGGAAGTCACTCCCCGCAGCTTGTGGAAGGCTCGCTCAGCCGCCTTGGATGTCTCCACAAGCTGCGTTGTGAATAGTGCTTTTGCCTGTGCTGCCCCCTCAGCCCATTGTCCCTCGCCCAAAAGGTGTTCCACAGTCACTACCAGACCGTCCGCATCATGAGATGTTGAAGGACTCCCCCAAAGACTTGGGAGAGCCTCCAAGATCTCCCTCCTCCATTCTGCCACCCAGTCCCGGAACTCCATGGGCCCTGTAAGGCTGGAGAAGAGAGCTCTCAAGTCCGCTGGCACCAAATCTCCCCGCGCAAGGGCATTACGGAGCAGCCCCCGGAAGTACTCTGACTCCCGGGAGTAGTCCTTCTGCGCCTTGCACAGTTCCTTGATCTGGGCCTGTGCAAGCGGCACCCACGAGGCCTGAGAACTCCCCTCCCCAGTGAGGTGGTACGTCACCGGGGCGGCTTCCAATAAAGGCGCCTGCCCCGGCTTCCGGTCATCCACACTCCCCCCCCCGGAACACAAAGCGTGGGAACCGGAAGGAGGAGCGTGGGAACCGGAACTGGAGGAGGTAGAGGCGGGGTCCGGCAGTGAGGCGGGGCGAGGGAGTGGGCGCGGCACACCCACATTCTCCGCCTCCTTGATGGAGATCGGAGGCGGAGCAACATAGGAGGGCGGAACAGGGGAGGGGTGAACTGGGGGTGGAACCGAGGGAGGAGTTAGAGGAGGAGCTGACGGAGGAGCAGGAGGCGGGGAAATGGGAGGAACGGAAGGGGGATACGAAGGGGGGGCTTCGGAAAGAGAGGCAGAGTCTGGGGGGAGGAAGGGGTTGGCACAGGGGAGGAAAGGGTTGGGAGGAGGACAAGGAGCCGTGGCGGGAACGACCGCATGGTCGCCGCCATTTCGGGCTCCTAGGAAGCCATCTTGGGAACCATCAGCACACCGGACCAACTTGGGGTTAGCAACTGGGGACTTGGGGACTGGGGCAGAAGGAGGGGGAAAAGAAGAAGCCTGGCCAGGGCTCCTCGAAGGGGGAGGCCGAGCGGGTCGAGGGGGAGCAGGGGCAGGATGGACCCCCTGCCTCTGGTCGGCCTTTAGGATCCCCCTCGAAGGCTCTGGCCGACGGAAAGAGGGAACAGGTTTGGGGGCAAGGACAACAGAACGAGGGGAACGCGGGGACAAACTAGAACATGCAGGACTTTTCTTAGGCTCCCCAGACGGGCGGAGTGTTGCGTACACTCTACCCGCCCAATAAGCCACGGTGGCCATTTGCGTCTCACCGGAGATAACGGCCTCTTCCAATTTGGCCACAACGGCTGCCCAAAATCGTGGCTGTCTAGCAAGTTCCGGTGAGACGTTGGGGAACTTAGAAAAGACCCACTTAACCAAACTTTTCAACTCTTGCTTGGGGGCCCGATGACCACCCCCAAGCAGCAAACCCTTAACAACATAATATACCTCTTTCTGGGATTTTCCCAGGCCAGCACCCATGGCTCCTTTCTAGGACAGAAATTTCCGTCACTAGAAAGGGGGAAAATCCTCTGATGTTACTGCCACGCGCCTGCTAAACAATGAAAACTTAAACACTGAGCCGCACTCCGCCGGCCCCCACTCCCCCAACCGCCCCAAAGTCTGGGACAAAGCTGGAGGGAAGGATGAAACTAGGGAGGTGGGTCCGGAAAGCCGGCACCCACAGGAACAAGAAAACAACAAACGCTGGGGGTGAGGAAAGTCCTCAAGGAACAAGGGCCGGGGGTAGGTCCCTAACGCAGGGCATGTACCCCTAGGGAGCTTTAAAAAGGGTGGGGGGGAAACCCGGAGAGTCCCCTGGTCGGGGCCCGAGCTTACCAAAAACCAGCGGCGGCGAAATCAAAAAGACAGGCGGTGGTCTTCGTCTCTGGAGTCGTCTTCCACGGGCGCGAAGAGTGCCGACTCCAATCCCACAGGGAGCGCTGCCCCTAAAACGGGGCCTGCTACTACCTGGGGTAGCTGACGACCAGCAGGAAAATGAAATCCAACTCCGTGGGGTCCGCTCGATGGTCAAAAAGTCCACCTCTTCAGGCCCCACGTTGGGCGCCAGCTGCGCGAGGGCGTCAGTGGCCCTAGATCCGGCTAGCAGTGAAGGGGAGAGATGGCCGACACCCTCCACGCATAGGAGTGCCAGCCCCCCTTGGCGTCCTGGCCTCGGGCTGGGCTGGATGACGGAGCTGGATATAGCGCAGGAGAGACGAGGAAAAGAGGCGACCACTTGCTGGGGTTAACAGTTGGTTTATTGATGGTCCACGGGAACCAACAGAGGGAGGGAAAACCAGCAGCAAATGGCACTGAATAAGGGGATACACGGTATTTTAAAGCAGGGGGGTGGAGAAGGGAGGGAAGCCCAGCTATCCAATAAGAAATCATTAGGGGAAGTACTGAACATAACTGACATACAGAAATAACCAGTGAATGCAAACAATAGGAGGGGCCCCGGGACCACAGCCAACCACAGCCCCCAGCTAACCGAAGGTTCCAGAAGCTTGGGAGGAGTGGGGGGTGATTGACTGGGCCCAGGGAGGAGGAAAAACTTACTTATAAGGAGAGACAGGGGAGGGGAAGTTACATAACTTAGAGGATTGGCAACTGAGGGAGAAGGGGTAACCATGGTAACATAACTGTAACAAACTCCAGGGCGGGAAAACTGGAGAGGAGGGAACCATTTACAAAGAATAATAGGGGGAATATACATGACATGGGGGAACAAACCAAGAAACTTAAAAACACACTACAACATGTGAGTGTCTAGACAATAATAATGTGAATTTAATAAAACCCCAACAAATGATTAAAAAAAAGAATCATTAACTTAAATTAATTTCCTCTTGAAAAATTACAATTAGCCTAATGAGTTGCTGAAGAGTAGACTGAAAAAGCTTTAACTTAGAGACACCTCTCTAATGTATGCAATGACATTTCCATATACAGGCCAGAGAGGGCCCAAATCCATACAATGGTAGCAAACTGGCAGCACCACCCTCCTCAAATTTACACAAATTATTTCTAATCTTTCATTTGACAAACTGGTTTGATAAAGAGAATTAAAGAGAGCCTGTCATAGGTCTAGGGGTGTTATTTAATATTTTCATTAATGATTTAAATGATAGAGCAAAAACAACAGTGAGTTCATTACATTTGTAGACATAGTAAAATTGAATAGATTGTACACATATTGGAATGTGGAAGGACCTTCAGCCCAGCACGCTGCTACAGAGAAGGTAATGGAGAGAAATATTTGCACAGGAAAGTGCACTGACTTTGGGTAAATGGGAAAAGAGAAGACAGTTGTTTGGATCAGAATCTAAATCCAGGTGCATATTTTTTTTCCTCAAACATTTAATGAACTTTTCTAACTGCAAATGAAATCTGAAGTGTTTTGAAACCTAGGTTTGAGTCTGAATTTTTCAGTTTAAGTCTTTTATCTACTTTGAATGGATGTACTATGATATACTGAAGTGGAAGCTAGCTCCTTGACATAGTGAAATCAAGAACACAAATGTTTAGAAATCAGATTTAAAATACATGGTTAAAAGTACACCTTTGCCACTAGAAAACCGAAGAGAGATGAAATCACAGAGTGAGGATATTATGTTCACTTAATCACTGTAATGCTAAAGAGTTTAACATGATGATGTCTCACTGTGGGAGGAAACATTATCTCTGTAATATTTAGAAATTGTCTGTCATTGTTGTGGATCTTCAGCACTGAAATAGTGACTGTTAAGGTAAGATTGGAATAGTCTGTTCAGAAACTATCCATTTTACAGGAAAGGGGACAGACTGGCATAGCCTTGACCCAGAGAAGATTTAATTTGCAGTGTCTGTTCTTGAAAACACTGATAAAACAAGCTAACATTCAGTTCACCTCATGATATCTTAAAGTGTGTCATATTTTCATGTGTCACACATCTTCTTTTAATAATGTTGCAATGTATTAATTTTTTATGATGACCTGAGTTTATGTATACAATCTTTGTTTTCCATAAAGTGCTGTTCCACATGACAGAAATCATGTACAATTCCATGGAACTGTGTGAAGCTTACAATATAGCAAAAGGCTGGAGAAATATGGTGGTATCAGTCTCTGTCATTGCAACTTTCAGGCTATTTCTTCAACATCTATCTGCAAGTTCAAAGGATTTAAAACCTCAGAGGGAAAATCTGTTTGAAGTAACAGTAATTTCCTTGTGTTTTTTGGTTACAATCCTTAGAAGTCAGATAATATTTCAAGCTTTCACCTAAACCCATAAAGGTTCATACACGAAATTAATTTTTCAAAGGCATCGTATGGTCATGTCCCTTATGTAGTACAGCATATGCTGTTCTCTTAGAAATACAACAAACAAATGAAAAAAACACACAACACAGAGAAAAGCTTCATATGCTTTTGAAGACAGTTCATTATTTAACTCTCCAAATAATTAAAATTTAATTAAAAATTTTAAAGTTACAATAAAAATGGGCAGAGTTTTGGAATGTCCTTCATATCCTTAATATAAAATGATGCTGTGAAGATTATAAACTTAATCTGCATTACGCATTTAAAAACTTTATTTTGGACACATAAAACCCAGCACAAGGTAGAGGTAGGGAAAAGAATATGAGTAAAGCAGATTTTCCTCTGTACCTTTAATACAAGAAAAGGGAACAGGCAATAATTTTGAAGACTATTTCCAAAAAGGTCCCAAAGATTCTTGCTGTATAGCAAAGACTAAAGAAATTTGGTTAATATGAGACCTGATGTTTTGAGTTTGAAGACACAGATTATCAATTAATGAAGTACAGTCCCTAAGGTGTGATTATTCCCTTAAATGGATGCATTGTGTTTTCTTCTTGTAGCATTTGATACTGGTATGGAACTGATGATGTGATATTGTTCATTTTTAAAGACTTGTGTTACCTGTGTATTCATTTCACAACTCTTCAATCAAAGCAGTACAAACACAAGCAACAAGGTTTGCAACAAGAAAGTTTAACAGGCATGCATGATTTCATACAAAAAATTAATGCAGGTTTTGTTAACATCCTGGCAATTTATCCTAAACTGCGCTAGGAATATTGTAATACCAGAATAGGCTTTAAGATCTGAGTATATTTAACACTTCAAAGAGGAAATATCAAGATGCGATTTTCGCACTACATCCTCCTAATTCTAGACCACTTGTATTTAAACTTCCTTCCACATAAATCAAAGAAATCCCCAGGGGCTCCAACTTGTAACAATCAGTCTAAGGAAAAGGATGGTATTATTCCTCCCTGGAGAGGTATCTAGCATGGATGAACCCTAAAAATATCACAGTCAATCTCCACTGTTGAAATGTGATAAAGAATATTGTTCTGCAATGTCTCCTGAGAGATGCAAATAAAAGATTTTTGCAGAAAATAGTATTTCCAAAAAGTGTGGGTGTTCATCAGAGTGCAAAGTTGATATAATTGATTATCAGAGCAACAGAGTAACTCGCTTTGTCTATTCACCTACTCCCAGCTCCTAAGCATCATTATTAGCTGAGATGTCAAGCACTACTCTCCTGCAGGAGCCAGATTTGCCCCCGAGTGCAGAGGGATAATTAAGTGTAAGAGAGTCCCTGCCCTACCAAAAGTAGGCTATGTGGATGGATGGGTCACTGTTAATTTGGGCAGCTTTAAGACAAACACGATATGTATGTTTGAGCCGAAATTGTCACACACTTCACAACGGCATATTGCAATGTGACATGTGCATCCAGATGTGAACAGTAAAAATAGACTGGACCCTTTTTTATTTTCTCCTTGAAAAGCTGATGTTCTGAAAGCTATGATTAAAGAAATACAGTTGTCAGAAGCAAGAAGCTCTAATAATAATAATGCCAAGGAGAAAGAGTAGTTTAGAAAATTTACCAGGAAAAGCCAGCTCTGCAAAATAGCTTTTCTATGTGCAGCAAAACAGTGTGTGGTGTACAAATTTTAAGCCAGCAAAGTTTTATTTGCACTGTAATTGCAACAGAAAGAATGCTAAAATGTTGGGCACCCCAGCATTTTAGCCTGATGCACATAAACCTGTTACTCCACCATTATTTTTGCATACTAGTTTTAGTACTACTTTGCTGTTTTATTTTTTGTTTATTTTTTGTTTATTCTCATCATAGAGGCTGGGTTGTACTTATATAACTTTTGCCATCACTTATGGTTAGTCACCTTTATTAGTCAGATGTGCCTGACTAAAAGGTATCTTGACAAGAAATAGGTCTGGAAAACTGAAGTTTATTGAGATTAGCTGGGATGACTATTTTTAAGTGGCCAAGTGCCACTCACATTGCATGAATTGTGTCCAGAGCAGCTGACCAGGCTGGGGTGGGAATGATGCAGATGCACAGGGCAGGTGTGTTCATGGGAGCATGTGCAGGCACACCCAGAATTGTGCTGACAGCTCTGGACATCTGCCTCTCTTTATCAATTATCCAATTCCTGCCATTAGATGCATTAATGATTCCTCATTCTCTGAATGGTCTCTATTTCTACTTTTCATAAAGAGATTTTTAATTTTAATAGTGACTTATGAACCATAACTGTAACACAGAATGAATGAAATACATTCCTCTCAGTCATGGCTAGCAAAAAAAATCTCAACAAGTTGTTTAGATTGTCTGTAACAACTTAGGATATAACTGGTAAAATATCCTAGTTTGTATGGTGGCATTTTCCTCCCAATAAGCATTGATGTCAAGGGATTCTGATTCTATTCTGAACCTCCAGGGTAGAGCATAAGCAGGGCCAACAATACCTTCAGTTTAGCCCTTTAGGCTGGAGTATATTGGAAGTGATGCTGCATTATGAATATTAATGAAAAATTAGGTTTTCTGAGTTCCTTGCCAGGCTCATCAATTTTTCACCTTACGTTTATACCACCAGAGGTCTGGCTTGGGGGTTTTTTTTCACTAAAAAGTCTGCTGTCTAACTTATGGAAACAAATTGATACACTCTGATCTGTCTATGATAAAATATGATTATATTAGGAAAAGAATTTAAATATTATCTGTATATATGGGAACTGAAACTCATCAGAAGATAAGGAGAGAAGATGATTTACTGGATGCTGCTTGAGATATGTTCTAGCTAAGGTGATGGAGAGCTGAAACCTTTGTTGATATTTGAGGTGAATAGAGAGACTATCTCAGGGAATTTAAATTGGAATTGGGACTATAATGCTTTGGAAAGCTTGAAAATATTGCTTTTTGCACTGCAATAAAACAACAATATTTTCTTACAGTGAGGAAAAGATTTCTGTGTGGTGGCTCCACTAGATAATCTGCAAAACTGCATGAGTGTAAAGTAATATTTCATTTTATTCAGTAATGCTCTAAAGTTAGATGCTTAATATTCTAAGTACAATGTGAATGTTGACTATTTCTGATTAATTTTATATTCTCTCTGAAACTACCGAATTAGTGTTAATGTAAATTGCATTACAAATGTATGTGTCCTGACAGACATGTAAAAACTCTGCTGGAGTTAGTGTAAGGCTCTTTGGGTATCAGCAGGGACTGTTTATGTTTGGACAACTATAGACACGCTTGTATGACTTTCACCAGTTTTCAAGACCTAACAGTCTTAATGATTTTTTGTCATTTGGATCACAAAGGATATAGACAGATCTGTTAACACTCTCAGATGTGGAGATGGCTGACTTCTTTAACTTAAGTTTAATCATTAGCTTTTTTGAAGTAGCAATTAGAATTTCATCTGATTGAAGCCTATACACCTGAATAAAGTTCAAATGTTTTCCAGCAGCATTCTTTCTTAAACAGTAGTTAAGATGAGCAGGTGAAGGTTTTTAGCCTGAAAAATCCAGGACCTCAGACAAATTCTTCTAAATGTTACCTTCCTACTGAGAAATCTATGGACTAATAACGGGACTGAAAGTGTACTAAACTTCTGTCAACAGATCTGGGCTCTTCATAGGTAGTGGAAAACATTCACAGCTTCAACAGACACCAACTGTAGCTCACTTCCTTGAATATGGTTACACATTAATATGTAAAAATATTCATACTTGGAATTTCTTCCATCCAAAGTTCTAAAGTAATTTCATAAATATACAACATTGTGAGACAAAATTCAATTACTAGTATTAACATGCTTCTTATATCGATCTACTTTGTGTGGGTTTTTTTTTCAAGGTTTCTCTTGAGATCTCTCCAAAATTTTGTAAATAGAACTCTGTCCTTATCCTTCTTATTAACTCTCTGTACCATGATATCCATCATGTTATACTTAAAGCTCCCTGAGCTTGAAATTTCAGGACTTAATTTTAAAATAAAATATTTTTAAAATAAAATACAGCAAAATAGAATTTACTTTCCTTTGAAAAAAAATAATTGCAGCTAGAAGATAGCAATGTCATGTCTTCAAGGAAGACAAGCCAAAATTTAGAACATGACCTAATTTTAAAAAAGTAAAATGGCTTGCATTCATCCCACAGAGAATATCAGCTGAAGGCAATTGCACACCAGACAGATAAGATGGCGTAACTAAACCTTTTTTACTGCTTTCCATACAATTCTAAGCCAACTCACATTATTAACCTTTCATTGATAAAGGAAACCAGTTTTAAGCTGATAACATCTTCTAATGATGGGCCTAAATGCTGGAATTTAACACAAGTAAAGGCACTTTATTATATCCTGTAAAACATTCAGTTCAACTGAAGCGGAGGAGTGATTAAAAAAAAATGGTACTAATAAACACATCTTCATTTAAAAAATGATAGACCTAAAGATGTCTCCAGAGACATAGCATAGCACATATACATCAGGAGAAAAAAAATTCAGAAAAAACCCCAGAACTGGCATCTTCCACAAAGGTGTAGTCATAGTATAGTTGTCAAGTCATATTTGTCAAGAATGATTTTCCTTTCATGCAGTCAGGTTGGATGTCACCAATCCACCTCATTTTCCATGTTCCTCATTGTAGTTTCCAGGAGGATTGAGATTAATTGCCGTATCATTAAGTGAATTGTTGATGTCAAGCTATATTTATATTTTACTCATGAATTTCCTAGAAGAACAAGGCATTGTCATGCTTTTAGCATTAACTATGTAAACATGGAAGTCAAACGTGATCTTTGTGATACCAGGGTTCTGTCATAATCCCAAGGGATCACAACGTGAGGCCTCCAAGTGTACTTAAGATTCAGCCTAAGAGCACTTTCCTTTCATTAAGTAGCCCTACTTGGGTAACTAAGCAAAAACTTATCCTTTCCTACTTCAGGAGCCAAGACAGCACTCAATATTCATAAAGCTGACACAGCCTGGCTTAGTGACAAGCATTTACTTCTAGCTAGGTCTTTTGGGAATTAACTATATTAAAATAATTTTTTCAGACATCATTTATACTCTATTGATTTGTAATGAAATGTCCATCTGTTTTCATAAACAGAACATGATCCATACCCCGTGCACCTTTCTTCAGGAATCTCCAATATCTCCTATGTATGGGTATTTCAGTGGGAGTTAAGTCTAATTGAATGATAATTTACCATAGCATTACAAATTGTGGTTTAACTAGAATTATGTGGAACTTTATATAAAACCCAATCAGACAGTAAAACAGATTTTTAGCCTTACACCAGAGGTCATACTTCCACTGAATTTTAATGAGATGTTCTGAATCCCTCAGAGGATAGAAATGCCTTTAACCCTTGCATGGCAAACACGGACTTGCAAATGGCAGCACTTCAAAATTCCTTAATAAAATTATATCATGGTGACATCATGAACCAATGTGATCTGTTGCCAATTAACCCAATTTATCATAATGAACAAGAAAACAGCTTTCCAATGATCTTTCATAGAAACAAAATAAGAGGATCTTTCCATACTGTGTCATCAGGGCAGAAAAAGCATGAAATATTGATTAAGAAAAGCCCAAATCTGGGTGTCACTGCTTCTAGTGGGTTTTGGCAGGGAAGTTGTATGAAGAACACACAGCTGTGGCACTGTACAGCAACCCTGGAGCTTAGGCTTTATTCTTGGGGTTTTATTTCTTCCTGTAGACATGATGAAAGGGTGAAATATATTGTGCGCCTGAGTTAACAATTATGGAATGTGTCTGAGACGAAACTAAATCACCTGCATGTAAATTATGTTTATTTACAAGGATAAGCTTATATGTGGATTTATAGTGAGTTCTGTAAGACTTTTGAGGTGAAAATTTCTGTGTGAGGACCAACTTACCCTGAAGGTCAGAGGAGGCCTCCTGTTTTCCAAGTCCATTGCACTTGGTCTTGTCACAAGCACACAACAGAAGACAGCCTGTGTGCATAAATGCCCATTCCCTTCCTATGTTTATTCACAATCAGCATTGAAGAGATTCCTCTGAGCCTTCTTTTCTCCAGGCTAAGTTCCAGCCCTCTCAGCCTTTCCTCACATGGAAGATGTGTTTCTGTTCCTTTGTCATCTCAGTGGTTCTTCACTGGATGCACTCCAGTATGTCTGTGTTTTTCTCATACTGAGGAGCCAGAACTGCACACAGTTCTCCAGGTGTGGCCTCATCCATGCTGAGTTCAAAGGATCACCCACCTCCACCTGCTGGCAACAACTCCAAGGCAGCACATGATGCCATCAGCCTCCTCGGCCACAAGGGCACACCTAAGGCTGTGTGGCATGAGGCACCAGGGGGATTCAAATACTCAAGGCAGTTAGCATAACTCAAGGGTTAGCATAAATAACCTCCTCAAATGTTAAAACTCACAGCAAAAATACCTAGCTTGAATCTTAGGCCTACTGAAAATGGAGCAAAGAGAGGCAAAGCATTGCCTAGTAGAGCTATGAATAATAACAAGCATCCACACCATGCCTGCTTTAAATTTATTCAAATCAGCTTCTAAGGTCCTGGGCTGGGTTGTATTTGGTTTTGTCAGAATCATTAGCAGACAAATGCAGACCATTACAGGAAAAGGACTCTATTCTGTCTGTGTGCTCTGCATGTCAGAGCTGTGGAGTGCTTTTCTCTTTTTTAGCCTGCAGACCTTTCTCGTGTTTGAGTAGATAAATGTAAATTGGAGATTGAGCAAATGGTGTTAGATATTTTAATGCAGGCAGATATGGTTGCTGCCGGATAAGAGATTATGCTTCTATTATGTTCTAAATTTGAATAACTTGGTACAGCAGAATTCCTTTAGAGTTCTTAGCAAAAATAAAATCAGGAGGAAGCTTGAGCTGCTTGGAGCTTATGACCAACAATTTATCGTGGAAGTCAGATAAAGCCCACAGAGAATTCCCTTTATTTTATATTATTTTTTGAAACATGAAAATTTATTAAATTGCCCTTTTGGTCTCCTGACTGCTGGGAAAAAGACCCGCCCTGTGGCAGCCCACACTGTGCAAGATTTATGTACCTTCTGAACTTTAAGTGTATAAAAACACCCTCCTACATGCTTGAAGATAAACAAACAAATGATACATCATACTCAGGTAGCTGAGCTAGACCTCTGCAATGCATCTCAGATGCTTACACTGGTGCCAAGCACACTGGGAAGCTCATAATGAGCTAATTTATCTGATTTCTTATCCCAGCTAAGCTCAGCACTCCTTAGACTAAATTACATTTGTTGCTTAAAGCCAGCTCAAGTATGGATGGCTCAGGCATGTTTTTGACAGAGCAGTGGATGGTACAGATATGGTATTTTAGCAGCCTTTGGAGATATTTCATTGAAAAATCATCTTTAGATGAATTTTTGCTTAAGCAGCTGTTTCATGGACTCTCCTCTAAGTCCTTTTCAGTGGCAGCAGCGCTTCCCGGGGTTGATCAGCTGGCAATGGGATACTGCACAGTACAATGCTATACTGACTCCCTGGTCCCCCCTGATTCCTGGGCCTGGGATGTTCCTGCTCCATGTCCTCCCCAAGCCCTGCCCCTCACTGGGGGGATAGCACCAGCCCTGGCCATGGGATCCAGCTCTGACCTCTCAAAGGGAAGCCCCACTGTCCCCAGCTTCTGCTCTGCAGGGATGTCACTGTGCCATGGCAGTTTTTAAAATTATCACTTTAAATCACACTTGGCAAGTTTTGCAGAATTGGTAGGTTTACCAAAAAACCCAGCCTTTCAAGTTTCAAAATGGTTCCACAAGTGTATAAGTATTGTCTTTACATAACACTGCCTTCTGGCATATAAATTTACAGAATCACAGAATCACAGAAGTTCAAGACTGGAAGAGACCTATAAGATCATCAAGTCCAGCCGATGTTCTAACTGTTCAACTAGATCATGGCAGCAAGTGCCACATCCAGTCTTTTTTTGAATTCTTCAAGGGATGATGACTCCACCACCTCACTGGGTAAATGATTCCAGTATCTGACCACTCTTTCTGTGAAATATTTCCTTCTTAATTCTAACTTACATCTCGCTTGATGCAACTTGAGACTGTGTCCTCTTGTTCTATCTGTTATCGCCCGGAGAAAGAGGCCGACTCCCAGCTCCCCACAGCCACCCTTCAGGAAGTTGTAGAGAGTGATGAGGTCACCCCTGAGTCTCCTTTTCTCCAGGCTGAACAACCCCAGCTCCCTCAGTCGCTCTTCGTATGGCTTGTGTTCCAAGCCCCTTATTAGTCTCGTTGCCCTCCTCTGTACACGCTCAAGTAACTCGATGTCCCTCCTAAAGTGAGGGGCCCAGAACTGGATACAATACTCCAAGTGAGGCCACACCAGTGCCGAGTACAGGGGAAGAATGACAGAATGACCTCTGCTCCTGCTGGCCACTCCATTTCTGATACTGGCCAGGATGGCATTGGCCCTCTTGGCTACCTGGGCACACTGCTGGCTCATATTTAATCGACTGTCAACCAGCACCCCCAGGTCCCTTTCCACCTGGGCACTATCCAGCCATTCTGTCCACAGCTTGTATCGGTACAGGGGGTTATTGTGGCCGAAGTGCAGTACTCGGCACTTGGACTTATTGAAGTTCATCCCGTTTGATTCTGCCCATGCGTCTAACCTTTCCAAGTCTCTCTGGAGAGCCCTACACCCCTCTGGCAGATCCACACTCTTTCCCAATTTAGTGTCATCAGCGAATTTACTAATAAAAGACTCTAAGCCCTCATCCATATCGTCAATAAATATGTTGAACAAAACTGGCCCCAACACAGACCCCTGAGGGACACACACATTTAATGTCCCTTATGCATTTTTTCAGGAATTTTTTAGCCCTCTTGATTTGTATTTATTATATAAGAATTCATTTTATCTGTGCTGCCCAGAGAAAATCTGAAATATAATAAACTGATTGACAAAATGAATTGAAGATTATGTATATGTTCCCATGAGCAAGAATGTTACTTTTTTGAGCAGTCAAAATCTATTTTGAAGATTCAAAGAAATGTTCTGGAAAAGTACAAGACCAGCAGAATAATTTATATAATGTAGAAAACTCTGGACAGGCCCTAAAAATAACAGATAAAGAACTATAGATACCTTGCTCTTAATCACTGACTGCTCAAAGCAAAATGTCTAAAAATTATTCTACAGTTAACAGTCTGTATAAAGATATTTCAATTAGGTAAGGCAAAAAATTTCAGGCTATGTTTCATTGTTGATAAGAACAAAAGCCAAATTGTCATGGTACACAGGATTTTTGGTTTTATTTTGTTATAAATTCTGGCCTAAAATTTAATTTGTTTTATTCGATAGCTATATGACTTTTATTGTAAAGACACTGATTCTATGCATGGATATTTCTGTTATTTTGTTCTTTTAAAAATCTATTTAATTGCTGAAAATACATGTATATACTGAGAAAAGTATTCTTCTTTTCACAGACAGGAGTTCAAAAGTATGTGAATCACTCAACCTGGACTTACATAAGTAAACACTTGACTTACTGTCGTGAAAATAAGAGGGGAGTTGACTCCATTTATCCAAAGAATTACAGTGCTATAATAACATAATGCCACTTAGTGTATATGCTGAAGAATACCATTTATTTAAACCTCCTACCAAGAGATTTTTTCATTCCCTTTACTGTACATATGAGAGACAGTCCATAGACTCTTCTTGCTTTGTATTTATTGTAATGCATATAAAGCTTTACTAAATTTTTATGAGCACACTTTACCAAGATTTTTATGGGTATTGTAATGAATACCAAACAAGTAGAAACAAACCGGAATTACAGACTTTGTAGGAATTAAGACACTAAACCTACCTTTCACAAATATCCCATTGGTAGAATTTCTAAAAGCAGTTCTTGGAATAAGGTACCCAGCTGCTATTGATTTTTCATTAGACACGTAATGGATGTAGTGCTATAGAATGTTGTTTCTGTCTTTTATTAAAAAATAAATCTGAGTACAGCACAATGCAGTGACTTTCCTAACTTAGATCCATGCAAAAGTATTGGTTGAAGAGAAATCACAGCTAATGTTCTTCCAAAAACTAAAAAAGCACAGCACACCATTTGCATCCCTACCTTTCACATAGTGTTTTTAGTTAGTGGTTTAAATACACATTATGTTCTTCATTGGTCAAAACTAAAAAATATTTAGGAACTTTTGGCATGGTGACAAGTATATTTAGGAACTCTTGGCAGGGTGATAAGTGTGTGAAGAATTTACAACTTTCCAGGCTGATTTCTGATTTTCAAGAGAAAATATTGTCATATAGTTAAGTTTGTTCTTAGTGTCACTTTTCAACTTCTACATTTCACAAGATTCTGTAATTTAAGCAGCACATATATGTCTGCTCAGAAAAAAAAACAAAAAAACAACAACAACAAAAAAAAAAAAAAAAAAAAAAAAACTCAAAAAAATCCCATGGAAAAAACCACTCAAAACAAAGCGAACTCCAACAGTGCATCATGGACCTAATCTAAAATGCAGCATCTTGCAAACTCTCCAGGACTGCAGCTAAGACAGAAAATGACTTGTGCAGATATATTAGAACCAGTTTGCATTTTTGAGCATAACTTCTGTAACATGGGCATGCAACTTGATACAGAAATCAGTACAAGTGCACTGGAATCTTTCTGTGTACTCTGTGGTGACGTGTCCTGCCAGCACCCCTCAAGCAAGAGGACTGAGAACTAGCTCAGGTGGATTCTGCATCCAGGAGCAATGCCAGCCTCTCTAAGATGCTCTCCCTGGCTTTTCTTACCCACAGACTCAGTGACCTCTGAGCCTAAGTTTTTATGCAGACCCAAATCATTAACTATCATGTTGTGTAGCTGTTTTGCACTACAGAAAGATCGAAAGGCTCAGACAAGGAAGAGGCATTTAATCCACATAATAACCTTTGTAATTCTCCCAGTGTGGTTTCTGCACGGCATTATTAATTATTTCTGAAGACAGATTTGCCCTGAATGTTCATGTAAGGGTAAACTTTATGTGATTGCCATTTCCAAGTCTCCTAATTCCTAAACCAGTTTTTAATTGAAACCATAGAAGAAGAAATTGCATATCACATTATGACCAATCTTACCTATACCAGACATTTGTGCCAAACAAGTCAGAAGCTATCACAGGCAAAGGCATGATAAGGGCTAGAATCAATAATCAAGCAAATATGAGCTCCTCTGCTTAGCTAGAGCTTCTGTCTTGATCATGGCAATACAGGGAGCGTGGCAGAATTAATCACTGCACTTTAAATTTTCACTTTAGCATGCTGTGCACAAATAAACACATCAGGGTTCCTGAGGCTGTGCTGTTTTAGTGTTC
This sequence comes from Ammospiza nelsoni, assembly GCF_027579445.1. Lineage (NCBI taxonomy): Eukaryota > Metazoa > Chordata > Aves > Passeriformes > Passerellidae > Ammospiza > Ammospiza nelsoni. Next base: position 73,238,923 of record NC_080635.1, read on the forward strand.
TTGATGTTTTCTGTGTAGAAACATGGAGAAGGAGATGTCACAGTGCTCTGTGCTGCTTCTGCCAGGAAGAGGATCCCCTCCTCCCAGGGACTCAGCTCCTCAGATGCAACTTGAGCAGTGGCTCCTCCGGTTTCACAGCCCCCACTGTGCCCTTGTTGTGATACAGTGCTCTCCCACTGAGACAAAAACAGATATTTGAAAGATTTGCCCAATTTCTGAAGTTACATAAGCCATAAATTTCAAATAAACCTAGGAGCCTGGTGGCATTCATTTGGAGAAAGCTTTCCACACTCAGGCCAAGGGTGAATCCCTGTTCTGCTTGTCTTTTCAGACTGGAAGCAAAGAACACTGCTGCCTTTCTGCAGATTTAAAGTCAATTTGTCAGTTCTCATTGCTGTTTTCCAGCTCCACATGAGGAATGGAGACACTGAGAGAAATCAAGCCAGATTTATGACTAAAACTTACAGATATCATTTAGGGGTGAAATTTTGAATAACATCTCTATGCTAGCAAAAAGCCTTCCCAAGGAAAAAAACTGCATGAAAACCTTTTACTTCTCTCCTTCACAATAGAACTGCATCCATAATAGAGTGCTTGCCAGCATTAGCTGTGCTGAGAGATATATCTATTCCAGTAAACCTTTTACTAGTGTAGGCTAGACATCAATTTCACTCTGCTGAAGCTCAGGAAATCAATGACCACCTGCAAAGACAGGCACTGGAAATAATCACTGAGAATTATGTTAAATCCTCCTGGAGTTATGAGATTATGGAAGAAGCTCAGTCTACATTAAAATATGCATATACTCCAGCTCTTGTGGTTGCAGAAAGATGGCAAAAAGTACCTGGCTAGCAAAAGGAAAGGAGCAGATCTTAAAATGTTATGAAAAAGCAAGACTGAAGGTTGGTTCTGTGTTCAATTCTTTCTGTTACCTTAGTGAGAGACTGACATAATGTTCCAAACAAGAGGTTATGAGGCTGGGATATAACCACGACCCTGACTCTCAGTTCCTAAGCCTCATCTGGTGTGCAGATATTACTGAACTACACCAATGCCAGCTCCATCTTTTGCCTCTCCAAAACTGATATTCTTGCAGAGAGAAAAAGTATTATTATATACAGATGATATGTCAGCATAAGTGTGTCTGCATGTCTGCCTGAGACAGGTGAGTGTGCTGCTGCTCCAGATGCAACTGGGACTTAGAACAAAGATCTATTCCCAGCACATGCAGGCACACAAAGCAAGCACATACACTCTATACATACATGTACACAAATGCCTTCATGCAGATAGATAGATGTGATTATAAAATTACAGAATTGTTTAGACTAGAAAAGACCTTTAAGATCATTAAGTCCAAATGTAAATCCATCACTGCCAAGTCTACCACTAAACCATGTCCTGAAATGCCATATCCACATGTCTTTTAAATCCCTCCAGATATGGAGACTTCTCCATTGCCCTTTGCAGCCTGTCCCAATATTCAAACTTCTTGAAAAAAAATATTCCCAATATCCAATGTAACCCTCTCCTGGTGTAGTTTGAGACACATGGACATCATATACACAGATAAACACATGCACAAATGTGGCAAGGCACACGGGAGACACACACTCCCAGCACCCATCAAACCAAGATGACAGCAACAGCTCATCCTGCTTCCTTCTCTGGCTGGGCACAATGGAAGTCCAGAACTGAAAACATACACATACACCTACGTGCCACAGATAAGCAGGATCCCTCAAGCAGCTGGACTCAGACACTCTGTCCAGTCTCCACAGCTGCTGGCATAGAAGGCTCCAAGGCTGTACCTCCTCTCCAGTTGCTGGCACAGACAGAACCACCCAGGATTTCTCAGCTCCCACAGCTGACACCTTGTGCTCTCACCCCTGGAGATACACAGGCACTGTCACACCCTGCACAGTCCCATAGAGGCTCACTCCAGCCCCCAGGCTACTCAGGGGCTGGTGAACCTTGATCTTCACTAGATCCTTCCATTTCCTGGCACAATGGGCACATGGGGTGTCCACCTTGTGCTCTGGCTCTAGCTGCTGCAGTGAGACCCTCATGCACACAGAGCAGGGAGTTGTCACTTGTAGAGGAGGCTGAAGGGAATGTAACAAGGCTGCTCCCTTCCCTGACAGAGCACTGCCAGACAAGCACACTCACCAGGAAATTATTTACATGTGTCTGATCTTTGTCATCCCCTTACTCCTCTTTTCCAACTTTCATTCCTCCCAAAATCACCTAAATCCTTGTCTTGTTCTGCCTTTGGTTCCTCCCCTCAATCTTGCATAACAGGAATGACCCAGAGCCAGCTTTTTTCTGCATCCTATAAAAAATCCCACCCCTAGAAAGTAACCCCCATAATGCAAAAGTGACCTGTGGTGATGGTTTTGGTGTTTTGGTACTGGGATGGATAGCTCTGCTAGGATGAGCCTGAGTAGAGTCTAGACAGGATGGTTGTTACTTGGAGTCTCTAATTTGGGTTCCTGACTGCCATTGTGCTTTTTGTGCTCTTCTGGGCTTGTGCAGATGGGTATTTGAGGGGCTAATGGCCACTGGGATGGGTCTGGAAGTAGCCTGGCAGAGCACTGCTGGGGTCCCCCTCTAGCCATTATCTCTCTGAAGTCATTTGTGAGTGTGTATATGAGCTTTATCACATAACTTAGCAGGATGCATATAGCACATAAGAATACACTGTATTTAGATTGGAAGAGCAATGATCAAAAGAGACCTTGATTGCAATTGTACTATCTCTTGTGACACATGGCCTCCCATGTTTCTATTCAAAACCCCATGATTTTAATACTTAGTGATACTTTTATGCACTTGGATTTCACACATTTTGAAAGAAAGACTATTTAGAGATAATTTTAAGTATCTAGAGAGTGCAAAAATAGCCAGTAATGACAGTAATGAGTATAACAGAAGGTAATGAGGAGTTCTGAGAGACTAGTGAAGGGCACAGGGCCTGATCTTTGCCCCTCTCATAAGTGTGAGAGAAGGCTAGGGCAGCTGAGCCTCAGCAACAGCTTCAATAGTCAACCAGTTTGGAGGATTTTAGGATGAATTTCATTACAAGATTGCAACACTAATGAATTACCAAAATAGTACCATCGCCTTCTGCCCAGTGAATATTTAAGAAATTTTCTGACAAATTACAAATTCTAGTCATGGTATGAACAAAAAATATCGTGACATATTTGAAGTTCCTTCCAGACTGTGCATACAGTCTGTTTACAGCATCTTTTTCTCATGAACTTGATGCAATGGAAAAATACTGAGCTTAGTAACATGTTAAACTACCCTCACTGGACAATAATTATACTACTGGGATTTTTGAAGGAAAAGGGAACCAATTCTATTTTAACTTTTGTAGGTGACTAGAATTGCTAGAATGGAAAATTACCAGGCACAAAAGAGGGATGCTAAGGGTTTGAAGATGGAGAGGAGGTATAAACTAGGGAAAACTTCACAAAGTCATACAAGTGTTGAATAGGAGAGAAAAAAAAATTATGAACAGACTTTAGATGCAAGAAGACATCCATAGAAGTTTTGATTCCTGCTCAATAAGGTGGATTAATCTCTAGAAGGAAATTATATGCAGGGTTTATTATTGTTTGTGTTTATATGTTCTTGAAATATTGTCGGTGATTTCAAAATCTGAGGAGAATTGTTGGTTAAGAAAGGGTAATTTTTGCTACCGCATCCTGAATATGTTGATTTTTTTTCATGGTAAGGTGAATAATCACCCCCTAAAGGAATCAACTGACTCCAGATTTCAGTGCAAATAGATCATGTGTGCTTTGGAAAGAATAATAGGTAATTCTGAGCACACCAAGTCTGGCTGGTGAGGATGTGGGGCAAATATAACAAATAAATATGAGCACAAGAATCAGAGCAACAGCATCCCCCACTTTGTGGTTTTTATGTTTTTATTGCTTTCCTTTTCTGAGCAAGAGGTAAAAGGTGTGAATTTCCTGAAGCAGCCTTATCTTTCTTCTGGGGAAACACAGAGCAGGCTGTGCCTGCAGGTCTCCTGTGTCCCTGCTCCCCTGCTCCGGCACGGGCCCTGGCTCTGTCACTGACACCAGCCCTGCCCTGCTCAGACACTGCTCAGTGACAGTGCTGCCTCTGCTGTGGCGCTCCCAGCTCTGACTCCTTCCTGAGGCACACCTGCTGTTCTGCTTACCAAGAACAAGCTCTTTCCTGGTACGCTTATATAAGAGAACTAAACAGGACCAGGGCACACAATGAACACTGGCACCACTGAGTTGTCCAGAGTGTTCAATTCTTAGCCTGGTTCACCACACAGTTTCACTGACTCAGGTTGCTGTGTGATTGCAGACACAATTTGGTCATGCATGAAGCACGGATCGTTTCCATCAGCCTATTTGGAGGGGTTAGTTTACGGAAGTAAGAGGGTGCTGACCATGCATGTGTAATCCATGCAGCACCTATTGTCCTTAGGAACAGAGAGATGTTCCTAGCTTGTTTTTTTCCAAATATATTTTCCTAGTTTCTTTTGCCCATTAGGAAGAGATTGATTTCAGTGGCAACAGTCAGATGCTTAAAGGGAGACTTACATATGACATGAAGAAAATTTGTTTTAGGGTAACACTCATTAGGTAGTGAGTGACCTAAGAGGTTTGTGGAAGCTGTGTAAGTGGTGCATTTAGGAAGCAAGTTTGTGAAAAGTTGTCATGGTTTGACACTGGCACAATGCCAGGGACCCATGAGAATCACTTCCTCATCCTCCCCTGCCACAGATGGGTAGAGGAGTGAAAAAAAAAATGAAGGCTTCATGAGTGACATAAAGACTGGGAGAAAACACTTCAAGAGCAAAACAGGCTCAACTTAAGATTGCAAAATTAATTTATTGCTAACAGAGTCAGAGGATAATGAGAAGTAAAATAGGTCCTTAAAACACCTTTTTTTCCCCCCAGCCTCTCCCTCCTTCCCACCAACAGTGCAGGAAGACAGGGTGGGGAGGTTTTCATCAGTTTGTCACTGAGATGTTCTTCAACTGCTCCAGGAGAGGAGTCCTTTCGCTGCGAGGCCGTGGGGTCCCTCCCACGGGAGACAGCTGTATACGAACTTCTCCAGTGTGGATCCATCCTCAAGAGCAGCAGCCCTTCCCCGCCTGCTGCAGTGTGAGCCCCTCCCACGGGCAGACACTCCTCCCAAGCTTCTGCGGCACGGGTGCAGTCCTCCAAGCACAGGCTGCTCCGGCCTGGAAGCAGGGCCCCCACTCTCCACTGCGTCTCCCACTGGATCACAGCCTCCTCCAGGCCTCCACCCGCTCCGTTGGGCACCTCCCCCAGGGGCTGTGGGTGGGTCTCTGAATTCCTCATGGACCCATGGGTTGCAGGGGAACAGCTGCTTTACCATGGTCACACCACAGCCTGCAGGGGAATCTTGGCTCTGGTGCCTGGAGCACCTCCTGCCCCTCCTTCTGCACTGACCTTGGTGTCACCATGTTATTTCCTTCACATATTGTCACCTCCTTTTCTTCTCTGACTAGCAAGACGAACTGAGCTCTGGGTTTGTTTTGATTTTTTTCTTAAATGTGTCATCACAGAGGCATTACCAGCCTCTCTCATGGGCCCAGTTTTGGCCAGCATCAGGTCCATCTTCAGAGCCATCAAGAATTGGCTCTGCTGGACATGGTGGAAGCTTCCAGCAGCTTCTCACAGCAGCCATCTCTGTGGCCCTGCTGGTGACAAAAACCAGGCTGTGCAAAACCAGTACAGAAGTACTGGAGTATTTATCCTACCTCAGCTAGATGCAGTACACTGGTAGAGGCTGTCCAGAGAAGTTGTGTCTGTCCCATCCCTGGAGATGCTCAAGGCAAGAAAGGAAGATGTCCCTGCCCACGGCAGAGGGGTCAGAACTAAATGATCTTTAAGGTCTCTTCCAAACTAGACCATTCTATGATTGTTTCATTATGCAACTATTTAAAAACTTATCTTCTTAAGGATTATAACTTGTTTTGATACCCCTATGAATAGAAAAATGGAAGAAGAGGAAACATAGAAAACAAAAAATATACTTGTGAGTTAAGGCAAAAAAAAGGCATCTTTGAGAAATAAGAAACAGGCACAACTCAAGAAACATATCACCATAGTCTTATTAAGAGAGGGAAACCCAGAATGTGGGAGGACAGGGATATTTGTGTGGAAAAATCTAGGGATGGAAAACTGCTAACTTAAATGTATAAATTCATCCCAATAGCTGAGCATGGTCTGTTGATTAAGGGTTAATGAAGAACATTTTGCAAGCAGCATTGCAGTAATTCTATTTAAAGCACTCACTTTTTCTTCTGTCTGTTCTGTCGCCTACTGAAAATTGCACAACTCTGTTCTCCAACACGATTATGAAAAAAGCAATCAACTCAATTGTCTGGGGTGTAATGATGCTGACTACCTCCTTCCAGCATTCACAGAGAGAAAGAGAGAATAAGATAAATAACCTGAGACAAAAACACAAATCATTAGAATTTTTAATAAGCCTTCACCAACAGAAGGCTGAATACTGTTAGTTATATCTGCCAACTACTGCTCATGGTCCAGTGGACAGCACACTGAACAGAGATCTCAGAGATTTCTGCTCTTCCAACCCTGTAGTCTTCCTTCATAACAGTTTATATGGGCCACGTGAGCTTCAGCTTTGAGTAGTACAATGGAGATCATTAAGTAACATATAAATAGTGCTGGAGGTGCAGTATTGTGGGGGAAAAAAATTACTCCAAAACTGAGAGCCAACTTTCTCTGTTTTTGTTCAGATAGGAACGGTGACCTTCCCAAATGAAGTGTTATGACCTCATGTAAGACATGGGGTCATGAGCTTGAGGGAAATTCAATTGCAGACGTGGGGTTGTAAGTCTAGAAATAGAAGCAGACAAGTATTTCTGGCAAGAGATTGCAGGAAACTGAACTAGAACTTATTACCATCACAACTGCAACTAGAACTTTCAATGTACACAAAGGCACTGAGAAAATCTCCAGGCAACCATAGTTTAAAAGTCTTTTAATGCCTCTTTTTATGACCCATTCTTAGTTTCAGTTCTCTGATCTCTCCAATTAGATTTTTTCTATTTTTTTTTTCCCCTCTAGGCAAACCAGAACCAGTACTCTTTATCCTGTGCTGGAGATATAAAAAAAGTTCAATCTGCCACAGACAAACTATGAAAGATTTCTTAGATACTAGGAAAAATACCAAATGGCAAAAGGTAGAAAAATTACCACAATCTAAATCAAAGGCATCAGCAGACCTGGAGTAATGTATAAACATAAGTCTTGCACTACAACAAAGAATTTAAACCCTTACCACTCTAACTATACTATGTTTAAAGACATCCTTTTAATGTTTGACTAGATGATACACACACTTCGACCCATCTCATCTTACTTTCTACTTATGGGCTTTACAACATAAAGCACATGCTGAATTCATGATCAGTCTGTCTTGTAGGTGTAGACAACAGAAAAGTCTAAATGGCCTTTCTCTTATTTTCTTATTTCTCCTTTCACAGAATAATTCTCAGTAGTCAGTTTTTTGGTATTATAGCTGATTGTAGTTCTTTTGGAAAAAAAAAATCTCGGTAACTTGCTATGTCAAGAGAAGGTGGGAACAGAGAAGCCTGTCTGGGTAAGGTCAGTGTTGTGCCTGTCTCCAGCAGTGGCAAAAGGAGGAAAAACACATGAACCTGGATACTGTTTGCATCCATTCCCTTTGTACTCACCGACTGAACTCACATTAATTTGTTTCTCACTTGTTCTTTTTTGGGAAACACACTGTGTTTGTCACAGTGTCCTGTTTGGACACTGATACTGTCCACTACTACTATTTCCCTCTGACAATGAGTTCTAAAAGTTTGCAACTGTCCAGTGTGTAGGTTTTCCTTTTTGACCTTGAAACATTGAACTGCAGATTTCTGTATATGTGATTAAAGTCATGACCTGTTTTTATTTCTAGCCGATGCATCTGTGATCTCTTACCCATGGTCAGACTTAAAAATGTCTTTCTGTACAGACACATTGTCTGTCTGGTTTTTGGATGAGGTTATGGCATGCAGCTCCAACTCTTTGTGGGAGCACAAATTAAAGGGTAAAGGACAGTGTTGAAGAAAATTATAAGCTCCATCTGTCCCTTAAGAAAACGGAGGAGAAACAGCACATTTACTTATCTGGGACAATTTCTCATGACTGATTCAGAGCAATTCATTTCAATTACTCTGATCATCAGATAAATAGCACATCTGGTAGTGTCTGCAAAATAATCATTAACAGGTGTGAATTGGTGTCTGCAAGCATATATTTCCTACTGTGTGGCCCTTTGTTCACTTTAGGACACTTCTTAATTAGAGACAAGCCTGAAACACAAGCCTTTAGATGTAGATCTGTTCTTTGAACACCCCCAAGATCAGCACTTTCTACATCAGGTTGTTATTTAGAGAAAACATCCCTGGGGAAAAAAAAAAAAAAAGTCAGTTTCATGGTTCTGAGCAAGTATTCATTGACCAGGTCTGGCTCATTGGCATTTTCTTTGATTTTAGCTTCTGTTTACAGCAGTAATGGCACATATGTTTGTATGATGCTTACAGCCCATGATACTTATAATCAAAACAACATCCGTTTTTATTGTCAAGAGCATGTAAGTAAAAGTTTCCACTACAAATGTAGAAACTTCTACTTTAATTGTTGCTGGTTGATGGTTGTCTTCATAGGTATTTAGAAAATGGCACCAATAGGCTTTAGTCTATCTAAAACGGGGGAAAAAAGAGAGAACAGAATTGGGATGTAATAGCATGTGACCTGATAAAAGCAGCTACCATGCCAGGAAATGTAAATGTAGAACAAAGAGTCATAGAATTGTTTCAATTGAAAAAGATCTTTGAGATTGTAAAGATCAACTGTTAAGCTGAAGATGGAGGATATTTGTCCATTTCAGTCCCAAACTTTATCTGAACCACAATTAAATTCTACATCTTGATTTTAGAGTTGTATCTCAAGAACATATAGTCATACACCTGTATGTAGCCATATACCAAACCTGTGTGGCTAACTTGGCTAACCTGCTTTGAACATGATTATATACATTCTTTTGAATTAGACTGTTTAAATAAATCTTTAAAAAAATATAAGCCACTAGAATATGCAGGCTTCTGATCTTCTCTTTATGAAGATTTAAGTTTTAATGTGACCTGAAAATATAGTTTGCATTAGAACTTGCGAGTTAAGAGGGTGAAGGGGCCAAAAAGATTTATATAAATATTATACTATATCCCTGTTTACAAGGCTTGCACTGCAATGTACCACCTCTGCCTGAAGTGCAAGATGATGGTACCACCCTTCCCTTTGAGTAATGGTGGGTGTCCTTTTGGCAAGAGACAGCTGGTTGAGAACCAATATATGTTACAAATAATTTCAGCACAACCAGCAAGGATTTCACCTTATTCTGCTATTTAACTCTTTTGTAATTCCTTTCAGACAAGGTGAAGCAAACTCAGAATTTGAAATTCAGCAAATGTTAATTGATTATTGCTGTTTCTAGTGGTTTTTGATAGGTTTTTTGTTTGTTTGTTTGTTTTTGTTTGGTTGGGTTTTGTTACTCGAGAAATGTACACGGAAACCCTAAAAGGGCAAGAAAAATTCATAGGTCAATATTTAGGGAGAGGACTAAACTGTACAAATAGAATCAAGCATGTATGGAAACATTTTTGCTTGTAGAGCAGGTTAAGTAATGGACTTTTAAAGCCTGAGAGGAATATCCTAAGATCACCCAGTAGCTAAACACGTGGCATGTGTAACCCTCTGTAGGCTTTTTCTGGTCAATTAGGCATACATTAAGTCAGGAAACTATAAGGTAAAAGACACAACAAGAAATCAAGAGACCACGCAACTCTAAAGATCAAAGCAGTGAAATTAAATGTAAGAAACCAAAGACTGAAAAGCAACTAAAACTTAGTAGAGATCATTTTTATCCAATAAAAACAATGTTATCCTATTAACAAGGGTAGCTATCCACTAGTCAAACTACTTAAAAACTCAGTTTACTCATGAAAAATACCAGAAAACATGCCAGACCTTGAGATCTGATTCTTTCTACTGTTAAGTTTTTAGTATAATATCTGGCCAACTAGAATCTTCTCCAAAAATTTTCAGTCTCGGTTCAGGAGTTAGCACAGACAAAGGATATTTCTCAGTAAGTGGTTTGAATAGGTCAACTCTGTTTTAGAAAGTCTGAATGTATACAGACCTGTCTATTTGAAAACAGGGCCAGAAAATAAATGCTTGCACATTTTGTTTATGACATAGATGTAGCCACAAGCTACTTAAACTTCATGCTGATCATAACGCAGAGAGTGCTGCTGATGCAAGCAGGAATGCTGGCAGAGTTCTGGGCTATCAGACAATCATGATCATATTTGCTCAACCAGGCAAAATGAGTACAAAACTGCTATTTTTATTTGGGGCATTTTACACTCACTTTACACTGCTGTGTCTGCTCAATTTCCAGGAAAATTGGAACGGTGTCTTATGATCCAATGATGTGGAGCAAAACCAAACTGAAGATAGAAGAATGCTAGAGAAAAGATCCTTTACTATTATTATTATTATTATTATTATTATTATTATTATTATTATTATTATTATTATTATTATTACATCATGGGTTTCAAGTCTTTCTTATTGGAACATTCTGGACATAGACCCAAGTGCACTTGTTCAACTAAAGGAGCTGAAAGCTATTGTGCTGCAAAAGAAGACCACAGAAGCTTCATTACTGCGCATATGCAAAGTCCCAGCAAGACAGTAGCAGTATACAAAATTATAGATTTTTATGAAATTCAGAGCAAGGAAGACCAAAACATGGTTTTCAGTGAAGTTAAAAGAGGTAAGAATTTTTTAATGCTGTCAAATAAACCCATATCAATTTAGTGAAAGAACACACACACACACCAAAAAAAAAAAAAAGACTTTTTTTTCATTCTGATTTTAAGCATAGCCAGCTTAAGTGTTTTGCAGATTTAACAGAGTGATGAATTCAGAGCACAGTGATAGAAATTTCTTCTTCCTAAAGAGAAAACTTACTTAGAAGAATACCAGAATAACACAGAAAACAGAGCTCCATGTGATAAATTGAAGAATTCTCTGGCATGCAAAGACTAAAGATGCAATTCCTGTGCAGTGAAAAGCTTTTTCCTGGGGTTCTAAATTCTGCCCTTGATTATCTGCAGAATGAAATAGAAAGTGTGTATGAGGCAGAGCACATCGTGCACTGGAAGGAGAAGAGTTAGTAATGGGTGGGAAACTACATGATCTAATCTGCAGACTGCACATTTTCAAATGCCACAGTCTCAATTATGTTGAATTCAAAGCAAAATTGAAACTGTCCCTGGTCCTGCAAATCTCATCCTATCAGCCTCTATCTGGATTTGCTTGAGGGACCTTCTAAATAAATAATAATAATAAATAAAAGAGTTGGGTTAAGTTATATATATATTTTTAAAACAGCTATCGTTATTTTGAAGTGAAATGGGGGCTTATGGCACAGACACTCTTTTGTTAAAGTTAATGTACCTTGAAATCTTTCGACTCAGCACAGCAGACTGTCAAGGGTGCTTAAAAAAATAGTCCAATATTCTGCAAAGCTCTTTCTGCAAGAGGGGTCTTGTGTGAAATGATAACAGCCACAACCCCAATATTGTTTACAGAAATACAGCTTTTCACTGCAGAGGCATCACAATGAAACTTGAGAGGAAAAGGAATATAAAATGAGACAAAGAATTTAGTTCATGATTTTTGGAAGGTAATAAACCTTCAAAATTTTGTCTGCATATTACACTTTTTCCTGAGTTCATCCAAACAGAGGTCATAGCATCATGAGTTCCTAAAGTCACCTTCTCCCTGTATAAAAATAATGAGACTTTCACTACATGGAGATAGATCCTGTCCCTGGGATTTTGTACCCTCAAATGTAGGGCTGCCCACCTTCAAACCTCTTGTGCTTTGTTTCCTTGAACTACCCTCAGTAGCTCAGGAGTGTACTTCTGGAAAGCAGGATATTCATATCTGGGCACCCTTATGTAGCTCCTGGAGTGTTGCAGGTCTTGCACATTACAACTCCTTGCTCAGTGTGGTGGTGTGGGAGCAACAAATACAGATGCGCTGTTTTCTTTTCAAGCATTAAAATAGAAGTATAACAAACTGCTTGGGGAACCGCAGAGATGGAAGTAAACTAAATGTACATGAGTTTCTTAAAGTGTCTCTCAACGAATTCCATGTTGTGTTTGTGCTTAGTGCCTGGTTCTTGAATCCAGGGAGGGAGTGTGTGGTCATCTATAGATTTTATGGTCCAGAAAAAAGATATTGACAGAATATTAAGTACTGAAAAGTTGGTTTATGAATTTGCTCTCCATAAACCTAACTGCTTACATTCTACCTACATGTTGTCCAGAGCTGGAAAACAGATGCTCTGAATGTTATCCTTCATCTCTTTATGCTTCAATTTTCTCTACAGTAGTTGTGATAAAAACAGTGTTGGGAGGGAAAGCATATAATACATTCTAGTCACTTAGCTGCTGTGAAAATGGAGCACACAGTACAGATTTGTGCATGTATTAAAACATAAAATTATAAAACTATGAGGAAACTTAGGTTTTCAATCTTACTGCAATTATGTTCATATTAAACTACGATCCAGAAACAAAAATACTGAATGCAAGTTATTAAGTGGTCTGCAGACACCACTGAAAAGTATGCTACATAAAAACACATATACTGTTTGTAGGAGACAACACAAAGATAAACAAAAGCTCAGAAGAAAAGGGAAAAAAAGCATTACTGATATACAACAATCTTAGTATTATTTTCAGCTTATTTACACCAAGTATTTTTATAAGCATAATGTCAAAAGATAGATTTGGAGATGAGACTTGAAGGAAAGCAATGATGTTACTTTGGAGTGTTTCTTCCAAGCGTGAACAACATGAAAGTAACTGCTTGAGAATGAATCAAGTGGGTGATGAAGGGTATTATCAGTAGCTGATTAGAAGCAGGAGACAATCTCTTGTTTCTGAAGGAGAGATAAAGTGGGATTAGGTTATGAACATAAAACAAATAACATAAATTTGATAGTGAAGAGAAGTCACAAGCAAACTGTAAAGAGAGCAGCACATGATCAAAGGATAGGGAAATGCACATACACGGCAACATTTCATAGCAAAGCAGAGATTTTTTGTTGTTTACTCAGTAAGCAGGAAGCTCTGAAAGCAGGACCAGGGCTTTTTATGTATAGAGAGGCAGGTAAAGATTAATATTGCAGGCAGAATGAATGGGACAAAATTAGAACTATCTTGGATTTAAGAAATAAAACAGGAAAAATCGTAAGTTCAAGTGATTAGCAGAATGGCAGTTCTGTCCACAGATTTGAAAATTAATATTAGTGACATGTCTTCAGCTAAGGAATTATTTTAATCACACTTAGCTTGAAGTGTTCAGTGAGTGGTATCATGGGTTTGGCATCAAGAGGAAATAGACAGTAGTACTGAGACAGGTGTGCCATCCAGACAGAGCTGTTTCTTAGGAATATATTGCAGATGTTGAAGTTTGGAGGGTGAAGGGAGGGGGGAATAAACAGGAACAATGCTTGAAGGTTGTGGAAGTTACCAGAGGAAGTTAAGCAGAATATAAGGGATTTTCCTAAAGAACAAGCTGAAAGAACTGCTGGAGACAAACAAAAGCTGGAAGATGGGGTGATCATACAAGGCAGAGAAAGGCAACACTTCAGCACAAGGAGCATGGGCAACAGGGTTGAAATCAGGCAGCCACATAGGTTGTCCCACGAGGCAGCACACTGATCTGAAGTCTTGGCTAGAAAAAGAAACTGGTGACTGGTGTTGGTGCATCCACCACCAGTATTGATACTGTATCAACATGCCTGCCCAGCATATAAAAATTCCATCCAGATGAATAAAATGTTGTTGCTTTCTAACAGCTCCATAGAAATTCTGTGAGTAGGAATATACTATGATATACCAAATAGAATTGAAACTTTGCTTCATTTACTGTAATTATAAGTACCACACTTGTTCTGTGTTGACTCAGACATAGCTAATTATAATATCCATTGGTTTAAGAAGTTACTGACATGGTTTTCTGCCCTGTGTCCATGGTAAGACTGGTTGATCGGAAGGTGAAAAAATATCTGAGCAATGGCAGTTTATATGTTTACAGCCTGTAAACTTAATTAAATCTACACAGATTTAATGTTACATTTTGCAATGCAGAAGATGTTTTGTTATCAGTTTTGCTATAGCTGCTCTAGGGATGGCAGCTTTTGGAAGGCAGGTTGGGTGGACGAAACAAAACAGAACAGTTGGTAGGACTTCACTCATGGCCTGAAGTGCAGCAGACCCAGGTCTGACTTTAAGGTAAGATTTGTTGAATGTCCTGAAATTATAGATCCAGTTACAGTGAACTGCAGAAGAGGGAATACAGTAAGCATGTAAGAACTGAGTTAATGCTTCACCAAGTATGTCTAACCCAGTCATTCAACTTCAGCAGTGTCTGTAATAGATGTCCAGGGAAACACAGGCTGTGTGCAATACTTGTGAGCACTCGCCCACTCTGACTGTTTTCTGCTTAGAGGATGACCTGAGCCCACTGCAGTTCATGCATTGGCAACCACAGTAGATCATTTTCTCTGGTTATTTATTACTTCTGCCCTGGATTACCTATGAAGTTTTACATGCACAGCATCCTTCAATGAAGAATTCCACAAGTCTGTCATCTGTGTGAAGAACAAACTCCTCCTGCTTGCTGTAAAACTGGCTCACTCTGGGCCCAGATGACTGCACCTCATTAGACAGTGGAAATCAACATTTTCTCTCACTACAGGCTACTCATGATTTTATGGTCCACTATAAAACTCCTGTCCATCCAATATAATGACATCAGCCTCTGTGGGCCTCTGGCATTTTATAACCAGTTACTACCTTTAATACTGCATCTCTGAAATTGTAGACTTGTAGTAATTAGAATGAGAGTTTCTTCTTTATTTTGTTTTCTGATGTTGATTTAAAACATCAAAAAGATAGTTGCAAACCCACCTATATTTCGTCTAATATCTTGAACTATGTTTTTATTGCACATGGAACAGAAAGTGGAAATTTTTCATTATGAGTCCCAGACTCTGTTTTGGTCCGTGGATTATCTTCAGACAGCAGCCATCAGAGACCACACTAATGTTTCATTACAAGTAGAGTGAATTTTGAGTATTAAGGGGATAACTTTTTCCCCCCAACAGTTGCACAGAAATTCACTGGAAAATTGTGAGTTTAATAACACTAAATTTTAAACTTTTTTTTTTTTTGCTCAAAGGCTTTTATGTACTACCTTTGTTCAAGTACATTGGTCCAATTGTCTCTTAACTCAGCCATTGGGCTAGATTTGTGCCACAAGAAAATCTCTACTGAAGGCTGCAAACCCTAGGAGCAGAGTATTCCAAACAAATACTAATTAGTTAAACATCCAAGATTGTTCTTACCCAACAGTAGGATATATTGCAACACACACAGTGTATGTTTGAGCTGATGAACTCTTTCTCCCACCCAGGAACTGGTAATGATTTCACATTAGCAAGGCTAATTGACATCGTGTTTACTTGCTGCAAACACTGACAGATGAACAAACACATTTCAATTCCTAAAAAAGCCTCCCATGCTCAAAAAAGTTTTAAGAGTTTAGGATAATTTTCTTTTCCAGGTAGCAGAAATGAGATTTTTAATTTTACAGTATTATTCACAGTTGAACCCAAAGTAAATTCTAATCTGCAAGAAGTTGCAGACAGGAATTCTCATCCTTACAGCTTTCCTGAGACCTTGTTATGTTCTCTGGTTCTTAGAACTTTATCTCAACCTTGAGCTTCTTATTTACTGTTATTTTCTCTTCCTCTGTAGCTGAGGATTGTTTCATTTATATGCCTTAACAGGAAATGAACTGAGTCTTTGATTCTCTATATTCATATTCAATATTCAATATTTTGCACACCTGATTCACTGTGCAAAGAGTTTAGCATTGTTCAGAATCTTCAGCATTGCTGCCTGGGCTTTAGGAGAGAAATTATTACAGACTTGAAAACTGAATCATCTCTTTTTGCTTCTCTCTGCTTATAGACTTTATGTAGATACATCTTGGCATTTATTTAAGAGACAACAGCTTTTTCAGTTTATTGGCATTCTTTCAGATATTCTCCCTTGTTATTGTCCTCCTAATATTCTGTCCAGCTCATACACATAATTCACTGTGCTTTGTCCTTCTAATCTGATATTAGATATTTAGATTTATGTGAAACATTCTAAACTTACAGATCTTCTGTTTCCCTTCCAAGGGTATTGTTCAGCTTGTAGTGTATTCTTTCACCCTTCGTTACTTACACAATTGATGCTTTTTCTTACCTCGTTTAAATGTCTCTTGGTTCTTTTTATAGTGTGATG
Organism: Ammospiza nelsoni; assembly: GCF_027579445.1. NCBI lineage: Eukaryota > Metazoa > Chordata > Aves > Passeriformes > Passerellidae > Ammospiza > Ammospiza nelsoni. Next base: position 73,255,427 of record NC_080635.1, read on the forward strand.
AATTTCTCTATATTTGTGTCTGGTTTCATACTCCTTTGTTCCATCACATATTTCCTCTATTGTTTTTAAAGGCTTTTGCTTAGCCTTTCTGCACTTTTTCTGTTGTATTTATATTTATATTTATATCTGTAATATATTTAAACTACCACACCCTTTTATTGCAATGTAATATAATAATACGTAACGTGTTTCTCTTGCTGCAAGGAAACTTGGCTACACAGGCTGAGCTTCATTCATCAGCACAGAGTTCCAGTAAAATGTCACTCCCCCTCTCCAGCACAAGAGAGACTTTGAAATGCACTAATAGTAAATACTTGCCTCATGGGTTTTTTTCTGGTTACTGCTTGCTGTTTTCAAGTTGCATCTCATCCTCCATCCCTCACTGCTTTACACAAGCCTGTTTTGTCTCTCAGTATAAGCAAGACAAATTATTTGATTGTGGTGGCATTCAGACTGGCACATGACATCAGCCTCTTTTGTTCTAGATGTTGTTGCAGTGTCTAGCATAGGAAAATTTCTCTTCAGAAGCAGCCTATGGTGAATTTAAGCGTATCTATCCAACCTTAGCACTGGTTTTTATTCTTGTCTGGAGCAAAATGAAATCAGTGATATCCCCTAAAAGTCAAATACATCTTGATACTTGACTAAAAGGGGACATTAATTATTATTTAAGGTGAGATTTACATTCCTTACAGATGGATATCTGAATCAGGAATAATTTTCTACATTTCTTTAAAGAGAAAAGGAGATATAGTCAACAGGATTAATGGAATACAGGGTGTAATTCATCTCAGCAGGTGTAAATAAATGTCTTTTTCAGCATGAGATTAATTGTTCCCAAGGCTTCATTGACACTATTGAGTAAATCCCTACGGATCATAATGAAAGTTTAGTCAAATAGATCAGGTGTAGTGACCTCTGTTTAGCCAGAATGTCTGTGGAAGAGGTAGGAATTGAATGTCTATCATTAGATTTTAGCCTATGTCTCCTAAATGAATGCATTATGGTTTATTTTCTGCATACTAGCCCGATTCTTTGAAAGCTGTATGTGAACTTTCAGGTTAATGCAATGGAAAAAAAATGGAGCAGAATCTCTTTGCTTGTATCTGCTCAACAGGATAACAGTAAAATTCCCATCACTGATTTTAAACGATGCCATAGAGCACTCCAGGCATCCACAGATCCAGTATAAGACAAAAGCTGTCAGACATTTGCTTCCATTTTTTTATTGTTACTTTTATTATTTCCAAGGCTGTCATACACTCAAAAGTTACATTGCAATCAGTTAATGATTTAATGGAAATAAGTAAGACAATTCCCTTAGAGCTAGTAAAGCCCCAGGATTAGACAGATTTCTGTCAGGTTATAATAAACCTTCCTAACACCTACCGGGCCCAGTTTCATATCTCTTCAAAGAATCAGTTAAAATACCACCAATAAAAGGGAAAATTGAAAGAGCTTTTTAATCACTTTGTTTGTCCTTAAAATCATACAAAATACTTTCACAATGACACCAACTCAGGGAAAAACAACACAAAAGCAAATCTTTTCATCATCTTTATTTAAGGGTATTTTAAACAGTGCACAAAGAACCAGAATTACTGTACAGGTGTTTCTCATTTACTTCAAAGAGACAAATTTTGCCCATACATCCCAATTTACACCCATTAGGGTGTGAATAACCTGATGAAGTGCCACTGATGCAAGAATTATTTTCCTTTTCTGAATTGCTTGCCACTTGAGCAGTGAGGAAGGGCTCTGACTGCAGCAGGTGACACTTAGTAAAGGTCCTCAAACCTGATGATGCCCAGCCTTTTGTTCTTGGCCCCTTTTAAGGGGCTCAGAGTTAGGGCTCCACTTTCTCTTTTTGAAGAGCAAGATTGCAGCAACATCCAATGAAATTTATGGATGAATGATATGAAAGGTGCCTCACACAACTGATTGCTCCTTCTTTTTTTTCCATTGCATTCCTCTCCTTCTACTCCATCATATCTATTCTATCAAAATACAGCAGATCAACTGCTGAAGGCTGAGTGCTGAACTGCGACCCAGTGCAGATCAATGCAAAATATGAGTCTGATTGGTAATTAGTGGTTAGATCTGAGTACTCCACTTGCATTTTCATTGCAGCAGTAATAATAGAGAGGAAAAAGTGAAGATTTTTCTTCTTTACCTTCATTTACCATCTTGCAAAATGCAGCAGAATCCACCGTATAGTTACTGCTTTAAGATTTGCTAACTATGAAATCAACATGCAATATATTTCTTTGCAAAACTCCCTTAAGTACTGGGTTATTTTAGATGAAGTTTACCAAATCAGTCTCATGCTGTGATCTCTGAAACACTGAATAGATGTCTTGTGTATCCTCTCCGCTTGAATTAAACACTGAACTTCTTTAAAACATGAATTTTAATTAGTTTTGGAGCTACAAATGCCACCTGTGCTGAATGGTGATGCTGAGGGAGTTCCATTAGTATTCCAGAATTTCTTTCAAAGCCATCTTCCATGTGACAGATGGCAAAAGATGGTACATGAACCAAGTTAAATAAATAATGCAAATAAGCGTGGATATGTGCCTTGTGGATGTCCCTTTTTTTCTGACCAGATTGTTATAAAAAAGCTCTATGTGTCAATACCATTTAAAAAATCCCCATTTAACTATTTTTACATATTTCTAGTTATTCTGAAATAATGAACTTCAGGTACCCACTACAAATGAGGTTGGTTTTTACCTTGCAAGAACAAGCAAGAACTTTATGTCACAGTTTAGCAGTCATTTAATATTTACCAGAGACCACCATGCACATGATAGCATTATTCTGCCAAGAAGGAGAAAGAAAAAACATGCTAGTCTTGCAAAGCCTGGATTCAGTATGTCTCTATTCAGGAAGGAAGAAAATAAGAAATCAGACAGGGAAAGAATCATATGGTAGGTTGTTTGTTTCATGGCTCTAATGCTACATTGATCTTCTTCATATTGTCTATTATTCAGAAATAAAAGTTGGTACTGCAGTTATTGTAACAGTATGTTTCCAGTCATGCAGCACTATCCAGGTATTAGCAATTTATGGGGAAGGCAGTATCATTTACGCATCCGCTGTTCCATTTCTAATTGCCTGACACTTATTTAGTATTGAATGGAAGGACATAGCAGAGATCATTGGAGCAAAACTCCTTTTCTACTCTGCCCCATAAGCTTGCCTGGCTTTCTAAGATATCTGCAAGACAGTCACTCACTCTACCGCTGCTACTGTGAGAATTGAGAAACTCAGGCTCCGGAAAGGCACCAATTACTGTATTTTATGGGAATATATGTTGTTCATTTTTAGGGTGATAGAGGGCAAAGAAAGTCTTTTCCTTTTCGTATACTTCGCTGCCTCTCTCTTATTAATCAGAAAACTTTTTGGCTCATGCACAGCTTCGAATATATATTTTTAAGGTGCTTTATCCTTATTGATTCTTTTGTGACTTGGAGCCTTTGAGTCCATTAACATAAGAGCCAGCACTGCACTCTCATGTACCTAACCCTGTGCTTCATCATCTCTCTCAAATCTCATTCAAAATGTGGGACTGACATGGACTAAGATCCATGTGGTTAGTATTGTACAGACCTTCCATTAAAAACTGGATTTCATGGCAAATGTCTGCCTTGAACACACCAGATCAATTTTAATATCATTATTTCTAGCATCTGCCAGGGAGAAGAAGGCCGAGCAGGGAAATCAATAAACCCTACAAAAAGAGGGAAAATAAAATATATATAATTAATATATTCAAAAGCTTTATGTATCTGGAAAATGCTTATTAATCCCTTTGAGTTCAGAATTTCTGGTATGAACCATTTTTGGTGAAAGTAATCAACAACTCTGACCAACTAATAGCATATATGATTGTCCTTGTATATGATTGGCCCTGCCACTTGCTTCTTGGTGTATCCTGAGCAATCTAACTTAATCTGAGCTTTTTTCCCTACTCTGCCATGACAGTTTCCCCTAATTAACTGGAACAGTGCCTAACAGTGAGGGCTGAAAGGAACGAGAGATGTTTGCAACAGTGTCATCAGAACAGATTTTGCATTGAAAACAAAGATAGAATGAAAGGTAAAATGGTATTTTAACTTGAAATATGCTTTTCACTACTTGAGTTTTCATTTTCATTGAGTCTTTTAGTCTATTTTGCATTGTCTGAATTCAGTAATATCTTTATAATTTGTGTATTTTAGAATTTCAAACTACTTTTTTCTTGGCCCTGCCTCATTCACAAGCTCAAGCCTTGAAAAGTCTATCAACCAGATGTCTTGGATTTAGTTTTATTAAGAGAGGAAGACATAGGCTGCATCTCATTCACTAAAAATATGTATAAAAAGATACTGTCTTCTGCTATATCAAAATTTCTCACTTAAAATATTGTGCATTAAAGGATACTCAGTGACAAATTTTCAGTAAATTCAAGCAGTAGAAATGTAAGCACTTGGTCTTCTAGCATCCCAGAACATTACATGCCATTTGTTTAGCTTGCAAAATAAACTTTATCTTTCTTTGTGATAAGTGAAAGAATTTGGGCTTTTAGGGCAGACTTTTAGACTCCAGACCACTGCCTAAAAATGCAAACTCAGGACTGTGCACACTGTCTTTCCTTCAATGGACAGGAGGGACAGTGTCTGGGAACATGCTCTTGGTTCCACCCAAGCAGTGACCTTGTATTTGCAGCAGCATCAGTCCTGCTTTGCCCTCTGTTAATGAGCTGTCTTACAATGTGACTAAACACTGGTGTGATTTTCTGCTGACCACTCATTTCCTGTGATTGCTGCCATATCCACTGTTCTGCTTCTACACGTCTGGGTGTGGGAGAAGACATAAGGTGCCCTTTTAGCTCTGAATTATTTGTCCGCATTAAACCAATATAATAGAAAAGTTGCTGAGAGACCAAGACAAAGAATTGTTTCATTTGATAGATTATTAATCTATTAAAGATCTTTCTTCAGAACAGATTTCTGCTTTGCTACTTTCAGTCTATTTGGCCTTCCAGAAAAAAAAGGAAGAAAGAAAAAGAAAACAACACAAGAAAACCCATGAAAAAATATGATAATTTCTCCTTCTGACAGGTTTAATTTTACTATCTCTGCAAAAGGTACTTTCACCTTGAAGTGAACTTTTGATCCTCCTCATCATGGTTATCTTTTTTAAAGGGATAGGTCTTGTGAGCGAGACATGACAAATCACAATGAGAGTAGCATTTTATAAATTGGTGACTGTGTAAATGTCAATCTGTAAATGTTTGTTTTTATCGCTGAAACAGTCTCACTTGATTTCGCCCCATCAAATGCAAGTACTTGAAAATTCCACAGAGAAAACAAAGACATTGCTTATAGCTCATTTCTTCCTTTAAATGTGTTCTACATATTCAAGCTTTGAAAGTGTCTTTGTTCTCGCATTTTTGTAAAGACAGTTTTCCTGAGGGATATGCCAATAGTAATCACTGGTGTATCCACACCATAAATTGGAAATGCACATTATTGATTCTGTCAGAATTGTTGATGATAATGCAAAATATTAAGCAAAAAAAATTGTTTCAGTCTTTTTCTAAAATTAGTTGAACTCCAATTGCATCAGAAGATGGATTAGGATCTGAATCTAACAATCAGAGGAGGCTGTATGAAACAGCATATGAGGATGGAGTGCTGTGATTGTAGCCTGGGAATGAAGGGGAATGGATCTGGTTTGTGTCTCCATCCCATGTCACCTGTGTGATCCTAGTCAGGTGTGTCTTTGCTTCCCCATCCCTCTGTATGTAAATACAATAAGAGAAAGATGCACAATTTATGTTAACTGCATCCTAACTCAAAAATAAAAGACATCTTGATTAATAAAACTATAAGCTTCCAAATTTAAGATGAAAATAAACATGATTTTTTGCCTTCTGATAGTACCTAAAACTGTCAAAGAATACAACTTGGAGAGAATGACTAAATGTTTGAGCTCTCTAAGGCATATCTGACATGAAAAATGAGACAGACATGAAAAATATGGTTCTTGTTATGTAGTAGTATGCTTGCTCTGTGTGTGTGTGTTTTGACTGTTTCTTCTGATACTGGACTTAATTCTATTTTATTTGAAGCTTTATCTTTTCCTATATGGTTTATAAAATAACTTTTTTTTATTTATTAAATATTTTCCACTGACAAGCAATATGGCTCCAAGTCTATTTTTAATTAAGTTTGTGTAGGGGACTCAAAAAGTGTGTTTGATGAAAGAGAGTTGATACACAATAGAAGAAAGTTTAGATTTCCTGAAAGCTGTGTTTAGCTAGAACTGACATTTTAAGAAAAGGTATTGGTATACACTGATAAAAAACAGTGCTCTAAATTTGTTGGCCCAAGAGACATTTTGCTGTTGACAATTAACACAATGAATTGCAGCAATGGAATTTGCCTTAGGTTAAATAAAATCTTTATACTTTCAACCCATATTTAGAAGTTATTGCATTTCTCTGATATTGCTGGTGTGTGCTAGAGAAGAATGATATAATGATATTAGTTTTCACCATGTATGTTCTGAACCGTGAATTTTTGATACAAACATAGCAAGGTATGAATAAGAGATAAGCTGCTGACCCTGAAATCATTCAAAATATAATTCCTGTGAAAAGCAGATTATCATATATCATGGTACAAAGCCAACATGCCTACAAATGTGATAGTGGAATGATACATTCAGTGGCTTCAAATCATCAGGAATAAATACATGACTGAAGATATGTTTCACACTGCTCTGCCACAGATATCTCTCTACCATCTCTAGGATACACTTGTCTGTTCCAATCAAGGAAAAAGAGTGATTTGTTTGTCTGGCCATCTACTATTTTCTCCTATTGCTATTACTTGCAATCTTTCATTTCTTGTGGGCATAACTTCCCTACCTACTAGACTAGAAAAATGAAAATGTATTATCAGGGAATAAGGGGATAACCAACAGAAAAAAAAAAAAAAAAAGTAAATCCTCTTGAACTTAAAATCAAGGAATCCATTCAACAGGAATAGATTTAATGGAAGTGGAGTCAATGAAGTCAGTTTCAGGATTTTTACAGGACATCGGTTGGAAGTAGCAAGGAGAATTTAGAATTTTGGTGATAAACACTCTCAAGGATGACTAAATCAGAAGTGGATGAGTTTATTTAATTCCTTCAGAGACTGACTTCCTCTTTTGTGATCCTTTATTCAGTTGAGAAGTATACATTAGGTTCTGACCAATACATCTTAGCTACCTATTGGTTTTGAAAAAGCTTGTAAAAAAGTAAATATCCAAAAAGACTATAACCAAGGCCCTATATGGGTATTTTCCCTTGGAAGACACACCACTTACCCTTATTTTAAACACACAGCTCAGATTATGACACTTTACAATTTACAAAGAAAGGAACTTGGCCAACTGTTCCCCTGTCAGTGCTTGAGCTTTAACTGTAATGGATTTTTAGAGGATTACCTTGAGTAGATTTTTTTTGCTACTTCCACAATGGAAAATCAGGGAAAGTGGGACTGGGGGCTTCTGTTCAAGATCAACCGCATAGCATGATAAAGATGACAAATGTTAGAGGTCCTTTACCCACTTAATATTAAGAAACTCCAACTACACTGGATCAGATCATGGATATGCCCAGGCCTGTTTCTGACCTCTAACAGCTCCAAGCAATAGATGCCTGTGGCAGCAGCAATTTTGAGATTCAAGGGTGTGCTCACTACAGTGGTCTTCTTACCAACAGAGAAAATGACCCACTCCAAGATATAAACCTGCTCATTGGACTAGCTTCACTGCATCTGCTATAAACCACTGCTGAATCCCATATTTGCAAAATGTTGGTAATATTAATTTAACTGCAAAACTGTTGATGGAAAATGTATTCTTTATGACAGCTTCTTATCGGAGAATAAATGCCTCATTAATCTTAGACATTTCATGCTAAGAATATTATTGAAGTTAGACAGAATGATGAGTAACATTGTAGGGAGCACAGATTGCTACATGCAGGAATGCTTTCGCCCATTAGGTTCCCTCCATACTGTACAAGTCACTTCTTTTGTTCCTCGGGCAGCAGGCAGCAGCATGCTGCTTTTTCCCTGCTCCAGAGCTCTTGATTTAATTAAAAGGAGACAGATGGAATGGAGTGCAATAATATATGTTTACCTAAGTTCCTTTGGTCATCTCAGGAAAAAAAAAGTGGAGGAAGTAAGGGAGAGAGTCTTGAAACCAACTTCAAAATATTATGGACAAGAGTAAGTCTAACCAAAATACCTGTGGGTATTCCCCAGCACACTCTGTTAGCCGTGTTTTCACATTCTAATTCAATGCTAGTGTGACAAAGCTGAGCAGGTATAAGATAGATTTTGAAAGTTTACACTGTTTTGCTGTGAAGATAATTTCATCTGTAATGGAAGAAAATATCAGAATACCCTATTGTGCCAAGGTGTTTAAAGCAGTGTGAATGCTATGAGTGTAACTGATATTTTTGGCATTAAGAATGAGAAAAAGGAAAACTTGGTTGCAAGTTCTCCATGGGTGAACTAAGGAAGGCTGCTGTGACAGTCCATTCTTCTATTGTACATTGAATGTTTTCTAAATTTTTGAAGATTTGTCTAAAACAAGCCTTTATGTATTTGATCAGCAGTTTTACTGTGAACAAAGAGAATCAGAGACTTTCACAGTGAGGTTTATACTCTCACTCTTTCAATAATATGTGCCTAGTAGTGTGACTATGAATGGCAGATCCTTGCCTAGCTCAGAAAAACAGAATGGAAAAAAGAAGCTCTATTCTCAAAGAATGGTTTTAATCATGGGGTTATAAGACTCAGAGAATTATCTGTTAATCAGGTTCCAAATGTAACTGCTCAAAAGTCTTTCTACTGCACTTTGGAAGTTCACTAAACTTCTTGGCCTGCCAGATGAACGGACATAAACATGATGTGAGACTTTAAAGGAAGAAGGAAATTGGAGGTTCAAGAGCAAATTAACAAGAGTTGTCAGTCACACTTGGGCCTGTCACCTTTTGACATTCCAGGAGCTTGGATCCAGCCTATCCAATGCCAATGGGCATTGAGACTGTGCCTGGCCTTCAAATGAACTTCTCAGTCACAAATTTAGAAGCTGGAGTGCTTGTAATGTAAAACTCTTGTTTAGCAAAGTGCTTACAACATTAAAAAGGAAGGACTGCTCAGAGGTACAAACTGTTTATTGGTAGCATTTCAGAATAGGCGAGTTTTAAAGTGTACATCTCTATAAATCCACATAAGGAAAATGAGATCAGCTTGATGAAAGATACATTTTTCCCCTTTTTCAGTATCTACTTCACCACAAAACAGATCTCTTCTTCATGAATATTGAAACAATGTGTTTTTAAAGTAATTAGAGTTTGAAAAGTATTTTTTCTCAGCTAGATGCATCTAAGTCCATCCAGTTAAATTTTTCTCCTGTAAACAATACAAATTGATAACTTTTTCATTAATTGGGAAGTTCATCCTGAGATTTATATAGAGCTGCTAAATGGGAAGTAGAATATCAGAAAAACAAACAAATAATGGAGTGAATGTAGAAATGGTACATTTGAGATTTGTAGTGTGAGAATAATTAGCTCAGACTTTCACAAGGTGTTCCATCTGCAGCTTTAAAATATTAGACTAAATCCTTTTCTCACTGTGTATTGAATTGGAATCATATTATTGTTGCCATTAATTTTTATCACTGCCCCAAATTAATTTCTGGACTGGTTAAAAAATGCAGACTTTTATCAGTAAACACTCTCAGTTCACATAGGTTTGATTGCTGACTAAGGATTTATTTGTAACTGCAAACAGCTGTATAGAGATACATGGAAAAGAGGTCCTGAACCAGCAATCTCTAACATCAAAAAGTAAATAAAACATACACTATAAGAAAAGAAGAGATTAAACCAAGGAGATACACTCATCATTCCTATTGCTCATAAACTCTTTTGAGATTATACTATTTATCATGACTCTTTATTTTCAAGTATTATTTAATAGACTTGACCAACAGAGTTCTATTTCTGATGGGAAGGCCTTTGAGCACAACAGCAACAAAAATAGGTTATAAAACCATACGATCTGTCATGCTGCCACATTTCTGGTTTTCTTGAGAGAAATTCTAGTTTCCTAAATTTGCACCCCATAGATACATCCATTAGGATTCATGCTTCAGATCAAGCACTTTAATTAAGATACTTGTGGACAAGCATGTTTAAAGTTCAGTAAGCATGAATAAATATAAATTAATCTGTATAACCTGGTGTAGTTTCTATCAATCTGCTTCTAAAGTTCAAGACTATCCTAAAAAATAACATTCAAAAAAGAAAAATACTGTGCCTTAAGCTTGAATATGCATTAGGCTTCATGAAGAAACATACTGTTTTAAAATATTTATTTGCAGAGAGTATTATTTCAGGGTAGGCTCATTTGTAGAGAAATAGTCTCTTTGTCTCTTTTAGTTGCTGTTATAAAATATTTTTACTCAACATGTCTGCTCTGTGACTTGTGATATACACATTAAGTGCTAAAGCTATAACTCATGGGCACTTTATCTTTACCTGCTCTGCTTCTGGCACCATTTTCTTAAGTATTTCACATACTGACCAAAGTTAATCATGTTCATTGTCAAATTGTTAAACACCTTGTGATAGTTTCTTTTCTTTCTTCCTGTATAAATGATGAGAATTTAATTATGAGATATGAAAATCATATGAATTTTATTCAAATTGAGAAACTAATAAAAAAGAATATGACTTATTAGGTGGACATTAAAACATTTTCCTGCAATTCACAGCTAGAATCATCTGACTTTTATCTGTGGTAAAACAATGAGGAGGTCCAAACTAGACAAAACTAAGAAACAAGAAAAAGCCTAATTATTGTTTTCAGAAGCACAATTACCCTCTTAAATTGCCTATTTCCAGTGATTATGCAAACTCTAGGAATCTTCAGGGAGATAAACATTAGGTATTTGTGAAACAACTGGGTCAGAGACTAAATACAAACATTCAATGGGTATTTTCCCCAAGATGTATACAGAAGAAACAATGATCACCTGCTTCAAATCAACAAAAAGCAAACCCATAAATTCATTGGTATGCTTAATCAGAGTTTTGTAGTGAAATCTGACTATCAGAGTATGTATCTCTCATCTTAATATTTTCATTTCTACTTTCTCCTCATACTCTCAGAACAAAAGTTCTCAGTGGACAGATGCTTTCTGGTGTCTTTGTCTACCACTACTTGAGGTTCAGTGCAGTACTTTATCAGTCTTAGATGGTGGCAAATATCATAACCACTTGCTATTTCACCAGAAGCTAATGTTTCAGACCTATTAGTATATGGTACACCTAAAGGGTAATGTGAATAGGATGTGCACATTCCTTGCTGGACACTTGTGGCACATCCATAAAGTGTGTTTGCTGATCTTTCTTTGACAGGTGCATACTCCGATATTTCCCTGACATGTTCCATCATTTACAGTCTTGCAACCAGCTCTTGTTGACAACAGATAGTTTCTGCTATTATGGTTTCATGAGGGAAATTCTTGCTAATTTCCTCAATAGTTCATTTTCAGGCGCAAGTATAAGTTGTGATCATGCCCTTTTCTATGTACCAAGTCTAACCATTTTGAATCAAATTTAGTTCTATTCTTTATTGGCTTTTCATGAACTTTGAAAGTACTGGATGTAATTTGTCCCGTATCCCAAATCACTTCATCATTCTTTGACAGCCAGTTTAATTAACCCACAGGCATTTGGGTCTTGCACTGTAATGTGTGTCAACTTTGGGTTAGGTTTTGGGTTGGGATATTCATCAAACTTATTGTAATGCAGTCATTTCCCCCCCTTCATTTCAGATAATACATAATTTAATGGATTGCAGGGCCAGAAAGAACCATTGTTATCACCTCATGTAACCTCTCACACAAATCAGGACCATGAATGTCATCCAGACTTTTACCCACCTATCCATTTAATTTAAGTGTACCTTGGTATGAGTGCTCTGAAATAAATGGCTCACATTTTTTCTCCTATCACCTTTATGCTTTCAGGATAATATTCTGCTAGATTTTAATTTTTTGTGCCCTCTTTAGGAATGATTTTCTCTTTTTGTCCAACCCAGTTGTGCTCCCATTTTAGGCGATGGCTATGAATCAGAAATATATGGTTAGAACAGTCAATCTGAAACCATTACTCAGTCATATATCTGAACAGTGTAGTTTTTGTATTTCATTTTAATATCTGTTTTTATTTTCTTACACAAGCTCTGAAAAGCAAGTATTCTTTGCAGTTTGTGTTGTCTCAGTTAAGCCCACACTGAAATCTGTAGATGTGAATAAGTTTAAGGGTGTAAAATTTTGTAGTAATGGATTCATGTGGCAATGAAGGCGTTAAAGCTAAAAGGTTTTTAAAATATGTGTACTCTGACAGGAGTGGGGAACATGCTGAATCACTTACAGTGATGAATATTTAAAAATAGGGCACAGATGTCTAATTTAAATACAGAAATTTTCTTGGCATCTTACTAGTTGTTACTACATTTTTTTAACATGTATTTTATTCACACATTCAAATTTACTTGCTCTGATTTGCTTTGTCAACTGCAGGAGGCTGACTGATAATCCACACTTTGGAAGCTGCCAATGCCTCTCAAACAAATGTGAAATATAAGTTTGCAGTGGGGACTTCAAAATTGTTCAAAACTTTTAGTTGCTTTGTCATTAACTTTTGTTGGGTGAAAGTGCTTTTCTGATGGATGAGAAAGAAGAGTTAGAGGGTGAAATCCTGGCGCCTTTGATATTATGACAGACCTCCCATTGACTGTAATGGGGCCAGAAGTTCACCTGCTGTTATCTGCTTAGCTATCTGTCTGTACATTTTTAATGTACTCGGGGAAGAGGAATCTGAACACTGGTTTAAAGCTGGGATATGGAAATACCTCTTCTTCCTAAGTGACTCAATTGATTCTGCAGTCTGTAAGATGTGAGAAGCTGCTAATCCTTTTCAAAGCAGCTTCAAATAATGCAATATGAAGAGCAATTTAGTATTCAAGTAGACTGTTTGTAGTGTGCTTAATTTTTCTTTTCAGCTTGATTTTAAATAGTTTATACCCTTTAAGAAATAAGGTAAAATTATTTTTTAAAGGATTTAATATTTGACAAAACAAATGTTTTCTTGTACAAGATTTTCATTCTAGCTAACATTATTCATAAAAAAAAGATGAAAATTATCTTCAGCTGTGTTTGGCTAATTTTGTTCAGCTTTTTTTTCAGAGTATTTTTAACAAAACAGCTTATACCTTATCTGCTTAAACAAGAACTGAGAATCAGCTTTTAGATTAGTTCTTCTCTCAAAACCTCATATTCCTATACTGAATTCAAATTTCTCTGCAAATAAAAACCCAGCAAAGCAAAACACAAACACAAAGAGTAAAAAAAAGTCTGGAGCTTTTTACCTAGTATTACAATTTGGTATACTTATTATCTAGTCATTCATATGCATTTAAAAAACAAAACAGTGAGACTGTATTTTTAATGAGATGCTATAATTAAAATGATAAAATTTGTTTTAAAGAGTCTATCAATTCCTTTTTTCATCATCATCCAAATATTAAATACAGCATTTAGTGGGTTCATTAAGGTAATGCTTACGAAACCTCTTTCTATTCTTGGTGTACTCAACTAATATTATATTAATTTCTTTAGCAGATTAAATTACATTGTATTTAGCTCATCCACACAATGCAGGAATCATAATGGGAAATTCTGTGCCATGGATCATACAACTAAGAACAGATGGCTATCACATTTGGGTTTAGAAACAAAGTCTATGAATCTTCATTTATTCAGTGCCTTCTGACCAATGGAGAAACGTAGGTTTGTTATCTCTAAAATGTGCATGTGTCCTTCCATTGAACATCACTGGCAGATATACAAGTATTAATAAAATAGTTTTGTGCATGCCTCAGGGAATTGCTTGAAGGGAAGAAACCAATGAAGTTACAATAGAAGGTGTTTGAAACAATAACAAATATGTTCCTGACCCATCAGTTAAATGCATGGATGTTCTATGCCTCCTACATGAAGGTTAATTTAAAGGTGGACTTTAATAGCTTCTGGTTTTTTGTTAGATAACATGGACCACAAGCAAAGACATTTGGTTTTTTGTTGCCTATATTTCACCATCTTCTTAATCTTTAATGTGTTCCCAAAAATATGATGACTCAGCTTGGTTGAGCATCTGATGCACACAAATACATTTTGGCCTTGCTGACAGTTGCTTGCTCTCCATTATATTCACAACTTCCCTCATAGCTTTTCAGAAGTTGGATTACTAGAGAAACTTCTTTGGATAGTTCCAGCTCTGGTGATTATTATTTGTCTATTTTCACTCCTGAATCAACTGCATTATCTTAATGCACATGCTATGGAGGCTACAAAGATGGGTCTTTATTTATTTAACTGATAATTCCTGTAAAATTACCCCCCTGGATGCCTATCAAGTGATAGTCATTAATATAAGTAATGCATGTAGAACGTATAATGTGCACTCAAAGCTATACACTATTTAATTAAATATCAGCATATAAAACAGACAGTGAACTATTAATTTTTTTACCATTATGAGCTTTGCAGTTGATATTGCAAACAAATTGCTAAAACACATCTTCAAAGAGGGAAACAGGGAACATTACTTCTGTTTATGAACTTTGTCTACTTAATTTGTGCACAGAATTACTTAAAAAAAGTGATTGCAAAAATTAATAAACTAAGCATATTTTTCTATTGAAAAGTATATAACCATAGACATCTGGTAACATATTGTGTAATATTTAATATCTGATAGCTAATAAGATGCAGAGAGTGAAAGAGAGAGAGAAAAATTATATCAATTCAATTTTAATGGTAATAAAATATCAAAGTAATAAAACTATGTCTTTGGATAGGAGCTTCAAGAAATTGGGCTAAAATCTGTGCTATGTGACATAATTGTGACCTGTTGATAAGACAAGAGGTTGTCACTTAAATTTCTTAGGGAGATATTTGTAATTTAAAAGTCCTTCAATGCACAAATAGATATATGTTTTTCTTGACTACCAGCAACCTGTTTCCCTGGGGTATTAGTATAATACATAGGGATATTTATATAGCATATAGGTAAATAAATTTTTTCTTTATTATAGATTTTTCTGGAATATTATTAATTGACAGAGATAAAATCCATTAGCAGAACTCATAATTTTTTAACTTTTAATTTATTTACACTGAGAATACCTCCTCCTCAGATGATTAGCTGCGCTATTAGTAATAATAATTCTTCTTTGCTTTTCCTTTATTAAAACAGCTAATTCAATTTTGTGAACATTATCATAGTGGCTGAAAAAAATAGATGAAGTATGTGGTAATGAAACAATACTGGGGGATACATCTGGGATCTATTCAGCTGTGTTTCATGTTCGAAGTGATATAAAATGTGCATTATTATTCATATGCTATTAAGTAAGGTGTTGACTTGTATGAAGTGGAGATAAAAAGCAGACAAAAATATAGGTGAATTTTGTTGCCACATTCTGTAAAGTCCAATATTGAATTAATGTGAACAGATACCTTTTATCTCTTCCCTACTTCTCTGAAGAAGAAGAGAATTAAAATATTGAAATGTAATAGAAGGAAATAATTTAAATTTCTTTTGCTGTGAGTCTTTGAATTCTTTAATGCTGTACTGTTCAGTTAATGCTGTCACAGGATACCCAAGAGCAACTGCAGTAAACACCAGTTACGTTATGTGTTTTTACATAGAAATTGCATGTTACTCAATGCAAAATTATTTTTCAATTCACATTTGAAGTGATTTACTTATACTTGATTTCTTTGAGAAATCTGCTTTGGGTTGACTGTGACATAGGCTTTCTACATTGGATAACAGGCACACAGGAAATGATAAGCTTTCTTGAGTCAAAAAATCTGTCACAGTCATCTATCTGTAATGTTATTCTGTACGGATTTCTTCATGAATTATATATAGGTTAAAAGAGTTTGCCATAAATAGCGGGTTCACAGAAAGGACAGGATGAACATTTGAACTCCTAGGTAAAAGGGGGAAGCCATTTTTTACTCCCTCCTCTCAACTTGCAGTCACCCATCTAATGCAGCCAGCTACAAATGTAACATTAGTTCTACATTAAAATTCAATAAACCTCTTTCGTAGTTTCCCCAACAGGTCTAAGATATTGCACAAACAGACACTGCAAGGCTGCCACCACACCTCTTTCCTAGCACTGTGAGGAAGTGGAAAACACCGTGTCTTTGCTTGACTTGTGTAAGTCAGGTAAAAAATGTAGAATCCATGTTTTACCCTGTAAGAATCATTTAACCCGGCGAGGGTTTTTCTCTTCCTTTTGCTTAGCTGCTTGGGTTTTTTTGTTTATTAGTTGAGGTTTTTTGGGGGTTTTGGGAGGTCTTTGTTATCCTTCATACATTTTTGTTTTGTTTGAGAAACACAGTGCATTTGAGAATGCTGAGAAGAGAAATACAATAATATCAATTGTTCCCAGTGCTATGAAGAATATCTGCAGACACAAGTGTGAAATTGTAATTAATCATTCAGTTAGTGGATAAGCACTCTGTGTGAGAGTAAAACGGGGAGTTAATTCTGGGTTTATTTCCAGTGCCATCCAATATCAAGAAAGGCATCATTATAGTTTGACTCATATGAGCAGAAAAGAATGTTTGGTCCATATATATTTTCTTAAAAAGCTTTTTCTAGGAGGACATTGTATATGCATATTTATTAATTTGCATGTATTATGTAAGCAAGGATTGAGGAAACCAAAACGACTTTGACCCACCAGACAAATTAAAGAAAACTAGTCTACTCCAAACCTGCCAATATACAGTACCTAGGCAAATAGAGCTAGTTCTACTGCTGAGCAATGCCATTAGAATGAGAAAAAAACAGAAATGATAGGTTTCTAATGACGAGGCCAATATAAGTAAATTCAAGCTTCTTAGTGAATCAGTTATTTAAAGAATCCAAAGTGGGTTAAAACTATAAAATAAAATTAAGTTAAGGTGCTTAAAAAACAGCAATTATTTGTTAGTTCCTCTGGCTTAAGCTCTAGGAAGAAAAAGTAGTTTTCAGGGATGATTAGTTATGTTTTTGAAGGAAACAGACACATCATTTCCTTACAATATTTTGTTACTAATACACGCAAATGTATCTGAAATGAAATGTGAAAAGACAAAGAGTGATTGCATTCTTCTCCCACAGTTTTGTAAATATCACCTTCGAGGACTCTACCTCTGCACTATCTCTCTAAACTATGTTTCTTTCTGTCAATCTAAATTGCCAAGCTTACTTTGTTAATTCCAGAAATCCTAAATTCATTGTTTATTCAGAACCATTCACAACACTTCTGCATACCATGATGTCTCAGTCATGACAATTTTAAATAGCTAGTTGCTTGTCTCAGGTTTCAGAAAACAGTGAAATACTGTTTTGCTTCAGAATATCATTAAGGATTGACTCTGTAAGCACTTTTTTGTGTACTTGACTGCTCAATTGGATAGCAGACTTCAGAGGAGTTGTCCTTATGACTTATTGTACTGATGTGATTCTGTTTTGTCTTTGTCTATCTGCACAGAACGCTTATTACTCAAAAATACCCTGCATATTTCAGAATATGCTGAGTTAGGCTTGGCTCCAGTATGTAGAAAAAGAAAAGATTTTTTTTTCCAGAATAGTTTACCAAATTGCAAATAATGAATAAATAATCAAAACATAATTTTTGAAATGTTCATCTGAAAGCTTTAAGAGGTTCTGAAGTGGTCTTTTTTTGGTGAAAATATTAAGCTCATCATAACGTTTAGCTGAAATAGTTTTGGATGATTTCACTGGCCTGTAAGGCCAGTGATGAATCTGTTCAGTGAAAACAAAACATTTTGACCAACCCTGTATATCAATTCCCAAAGATGAAAAAGAATAAACATGTAACCAACTATTCTTCCTATTTAAAAAAAAAAATCTTGTTGCTATAAGAATTTTACATCTCTGATAATGCAGTGGGTTTTATAATGTAGTGGTGAGGTATTAATTTCATATTAACAGGATACTGAATATTTAATGTACAGCACTAGGGAATAGAATGAATTTAAATATTTTTATACTTACAAGAATATTTGCACAGAAAAATGATTTTATATATTATTAAATATAAGTGAATGCAATTTTTTAGAATTTTTGTAGAATGAAAGACATGCGAAAATTACTTGTATATATATTTAATTAATTTAACCTAATTATTGGTATTTCAATCAATTTCTGCAAGGCTTGTGCAAATCTTAATTTAATTCAGATGTAGCTTAGCCTTATGTTTTAGAGCCATTTAATGTGCAAACTGTGATGAAAATGCCAACATACATTGATTTATTATCAAATATAGCTTTTAGCAAAATTTTAAGTTTCACATTAATTTTTTTTTTCATTTGGTTTGCATTTTTCTTGGAAAATTATCTTGTCATATTCTATCTGGCATTAGATGAAAGCACAGAGGACTCTAGAAGCTGCAGGAAAAATACAACTGTGTACATTCTTTTCTTCTCTCTTCCTGCCTTTTTCTTCCTAATTCTATGCACCAAGTTTATTTTTCATTAATTTGAGACCATTTATGAAGCATGAATAAAGTTTTTTGCATGCAAAAAATATTAAAAGCTTTGTAGTAAGTCAGTAGTTTTATGCTCTTATGTTTAAATGACAACATATAATTCACAGGAAAATAGCATGGTGTGTCAGGCAACTCTTGGCAAAAAGGTTTTGTGACACATTGAGTTCTTTTTTCTCAGCAAGAAACTTGTCAAAGCCATGAGACTCCTAAATTATATTTTCTCTAATCTACAGGAGTAGCTGCTGTTGTTCTTGTTTTGTTTTTTTTTTTTTTTTTTTAATAGAGTTTACTTGCCAGGTAGGTTTATAAACATCCCCACTGTCTCAGTCAGCTGTAGGTGAAAATGTTGATAAGAAAGAGCTCAGTGATCCAGCTGGACCAGAATTCTTCCTGATGATCTTACCATTGCTTCCCAAGGATCAGCACCATCCCAAACACCTCAAGCCACACTGAATATGTCAGTGAAGAACTGAATATATTGATCCGACCCACACTGATTATGTTACAACAGACATTTCAGGAAGAGAATAGCTCATTATTTATTGCTTTACAGAAAATATGGCAATAAAAGTGGAATAGCAGTAACAAAAAGGAAATGTCAAAAAACCAGTTTAATATTCAAGGAGAACCTCCCTAAGGTGTGTGTTCCACAGACTGACTCTGTGGAAGCATTCCTTTGCTCCGAATTCTAACACAGAGAGCATACCTAGCCCAGAGCACTGGCTTATCCTCTCTTCCAAAGCTGCACAGCAATCATACCTTCTAAATACCAACTGGATGTCTTTCAAGTAATGACCAGGAATTTAGATTCTAAAGCTGTGGCTGTGGCCCCAGTGAACAACATAAGGAACATGCAAAAGGATCCTCTCTAGCAGATTAGGAAGCAACGAGGTTTAATGCACTCTTAGGAATTCTTAACGGATGTTATAAGCAGTAATTCATCTCACTTAATTTTCACCACAGAGAAGAATAAGTAGAAGTAATCTACTTAAACTAATCATCTAAGTCTTCTTTTTAGGATATGGTGAGACTGTCTCCTTAAAAGGGTGAGTCCTAGTTTTGGTCCCACACGTAAGGTTGGGAATGGTTTCTTAAGAGCTCACATAAGGAACCCAGACAGTTAATTTAGATACAGTAACCTAGGAAGCATTCCTCTCCAAAGCACACTAGAAACCCTGGTTTTCTTTCCATTTTATTTAGCCAAGCATTGGTGGGGATATTTTTCTACCAAAAAACCTTTGGCGTTTTTTTAATTCATTTTGTAATAATTTATTGCCTTGCAGCATAAAGTCTGAGATGCAGTTTATTAGAAATTTGTTCATGTTTAAGATTTGAAACTTTTATTTCCCTTTTGTGATAGGCCTATGTGGTTTAATATAGGACAGAAAATAAAATGACAGGGACACACAGCTCTCCAAGGTAAAAAAGAGGGAAGTTTAATTTCTAACTTTAACATTTATAGATTTCCAAAAGTGACAGTGGATTGGAGGATGACAGTGCTATCTTTTCAATGTCACTGGACAAACCAACAGTCTATTAAATTTCTCTTCTTCCATAAAAGAATGCAAAACAATAAATTATTTACATAATGTGTGTTAGAAAGTTTGTTACAAAAATATAAACATCAGAAAGCTTAAAAACTAAAAAAAAAACCAAGAAAAAGTTTAATTCTATATACAAAATACTGGTGACAGTTCAAGTTATATTAAACATCCTACATTTTAGCTTTCTGTTTCTGAGCAGTAGTTTGTAATGTTTTCTGGAAAGAAATGGGTGTTTTGGAAATATCAGTCTAACAGTTATGACCTCATGGTGCAGAAAAGTGAGATTCACTTGACTTAAAAAGCTTGTTGAATTCCAAGGAGATGGGATAGCTTGTGAGAGTAGCAAACAAAATGCAGAGACTGTGGAGAATCAAGGTTTAAAAGAAGAAGGTGTATCTCTACACCACAGAAAAATGTGAGAAGTTAAAAAGAAATTTCAGCAGCTATTTGAAGGGATATAATACCAGGGGATTTGGAAAAGCTTAGCTTGACCAAAGACAACCAGTATTGGACAGGACTGCTGTGCTTCACTGCCTGGTAATTCTTTGTGGCTGCTACAGCTGTAGAGGGCCACGGGATGGTTCATGTGGTGTTGAGATTATCAGAAAACGTCTGACAGTGTCATTAACCTTTATGCCTGTACTGCTGGGCCATGACACAAATGACTGACTCATCTGATTATGAAACTGGTTAAAATAAGGAACAGGAAAGACAAAACAGGCAACAAATAGATAGAGACATTAGGAATAAGGAAATTACACATTCTGGCTTCTGTTTTTGTTTTATGTGAGAGACACAGGGGATGATGATGCCTGGTGGGAGCAATATCTTCAAGCCAGTGAGTTTCTAATGCTCAGAAAGAGAACAGTGTGAGACAGGACCACCAGATTCAAAGACAATGAAAATTCACTGCAGATGAATAAGGAACCATATGCCTCAGTGCAGTGGGTGTGAAAGAGGCCAATTTCCAGGGCTGAGCATTACACAGTGGGTCTGATTTCCGTACATACGATCCCACTGTAAGATGGATAAATGGTAATCCTGAGAAGGAATTTCCATGTTCTCCTGTTTCAAATCTCTTTTTGATGCCCGTGGTCTTTCCCCAGAATGAATTTTGTTACATGTATAATTTTTCTTCAGTTGTCGCCAGAATATGTTAACTAAAGGATTTTTAACCCAAACAGCAAAATTCTGAATATAATAAAGAACTGGTTGTGCATTTCATGAAACATATTTAAAAATTAATATTTTCTTTCAAATAAATAAATAAAAACAACAACAACAAAAAAAAGAATTCCTAATCTGAGTTCGGGTTGATGGATTGTAGATAAAACAGACAAAAAAATCTTTTTAAAAGCCTTGCACAGATTTTATCTTTTGTCTTTTCATTCCACGTATGTAGTTGCATGCTGATTGATGACTTTAAAAATACAGGTATAAAAGTACCAAAACATGAATGAGTAATAAAGCAAACAAGAATCTTTAAAAGAGCACATGTCTGCACTATTCTTGATAAATTTTTCTAGCTCTTCTTTCCTTTGTTTTTTTCTCTCCTCCAGAAGTGACTGGACTGGAGTGACGTTTCACAACCATGACTAGATTTCAAGGATGTCTATTCTTTTGAAATGGTATCATACAAAAAAGAATATGCAGAGTGAAAAACATTATGCTTTTGTTGTTGATTTTACATTTTGTTGGGGTTTTTTACCACATAGAACGTTGAGACTCTGGCTCTGCAGTGAGTATATTTGATCATTCAACATCACACAGAAATAGCATGACTGCACAGCAGAAAACAATTCTCTGGAAATGCAATTTCTGAATGTTACCTTTGCTCTTTATTTTCTTCACTTTTTTTTAGATTTTGTTAATTTAGAGAAACACAATAGTCGTGAAAATGATATAGATATTTTTGAGTTACTGTGGGGTTTTTATGAAGTGCAAACCTTTTCTACTCTGTGCTGTAATGAAAAAACAGCAACCAAAACAGCTAACCAAGGGGGAAAAAGTATTAGTGTTATGTTAAATGTTCACATCAATGTAAAACAATCTCTCTTCAAAATGGTTAGTCACCAGCTCCTATAAGCTATTAACTGTACAGCTTTAACAAAACAATATTAAACTTGACAAGAACTCATCTGAGAGCTCTAGCAAAAGAGAGCAGTCTGTCTGAGCTGTCCTCCTATTGAACTTAAAGTGCTTAAGCAAACAAAAAATGTCATTATCTTGCAGCCACGAGTGTGCCAATTTATTGTCAGAAGCTATACTTTGAGACTCCTGACACTTTCTTAGAGTATTAAAAAACTTGATAATCCCAAGTTAAGTTCTCACATGTATTTTGATGTCTGTTTTCTGGAAAAAGGTGCCAATTCTAAGTATTCCCTGTTCTGATAGTCAGAAGGATCTGTTTGAGTTAAATCTTATTTCTTTGATTTCAGTGCTCCCTGATTTCTCTGGAAAAGAGTTGGATGTATCTTAAAACTAACTTCTCTGGTTTTATTATAAACATTTTTTATGTACATGGGATTTCTTGGATCGATAATGAAACTGATATGTTGTCATCTGTGAAGATACTTAGCTGAAAGTTTCCCCTGAATAAGAGTTTATATTACTTTTCAGCACTTTCATCAGAGAATTGAATGCTGACCCGCGCGACAGCAATGATGAAAACTGGATCTGAGGCTTGAAAATGTTTGCTCTTCTCTCACTCTTTTAAGATCATCAGAGATGTGTTGCTGAAGTTTCTTGCCACCTTATTCAGACAAACTGCTGAAGTTCACTGGGATGAATCCTGATAAAGGATACCTGAGCTGAAGGATGCTGCACAACAGCTTGGTTCAACCCTTAAATGAGCTGATAAGACACTGATTCAACCCCTTCCAGTGGGAAGTTTTGTGTGTTAGCAACACCACTTCAGCTTGGTGGAGGTGGTTTGTCTTTCCTCACCAGGATTTGGCAGTGATTCTAAACCATGTCCATGTCCATTCCAGCTCTGAATGCATAATGAATGCCCCAGTGCAGACTGCAGTCCAAATAGGGGTTTCATATTTGCTTTTAGCTCTTGTACTTGCCACCAGAGCTGCTCACAAATTTTTTTTAAAAAGGAAGCAAAAAAAAAAAAAAAAGACCAAATGATAATTAGACTATTCGATTCTGGAATAGAAATGTAGTAATTTTTGAAGATGCAAATACAATTCAGACATTATTTTAATGAACTAGTCCATTAGTGAGCCTCCCAATTAGCAAAAATAGCCTTGCTTATGTGAATAGTGTGCTTTAAATGCATGTTTTGGCTTTCTGGGCCACTTGAGGCACTTGGCATATAACACTTTAAGTATGTTGTTTTGGACCAGTGACAATTCCTTCTGCAGACCAAAAGAAAGATGCACTTAGATGAAATGTTGGCAAAGGACCAAGTGCTACAAAGAAATGGCAATTTCTTGTCAAAGACACAGAACAGCTCTATTCTCATTTCCTGGTAAAAGAAAGTGTTCTTGCTGTGACCTGTAAACATATCACACACTCTTTCTCAATTTTGTTGGTTGCAAGACTGACCCTTGCTTGATAAAACTGCTTGATTATGGCAGTGTGACAGGAGCACGGCAGTGGTCCTCACGTTCCCGTTGCCCCCAAACATGTGCAGATGGCAGTAAGAGTAACGAGTCTGGGATTTATTCTACAGCAACAGCTATTTTCCCCTTTCTGTTTTTCAAAAGGCTTCCTTTTCCTTGTCTTACTTTTTAATAAAACGTCTGTGCTTTCTCATTGTGTCATGCAATGTATTTTGCCTCTAGACAAGAATAAAGTGAGAAGGGAAGCAGAAAAAGGAGATGAAGTAGATGCTTCATGGTATTGCATAGTCTGTGTACACTGGTCTTGTTTACAAACTTCTGTCAAGTGATCCTCCTGTGCCCCAGAGGTAGAGAGGGAAATGCTTTCCATGAAGTTCTGTGAATATCAGCCACAAATCTTTATTGTTTTTGACTCTCCAACTCTTAGTGTTGTTATAAGTGTCTTGAAAGAAATTCTTCTGGACCTTGCCTTTACCCATTCATGTTCTTTGGATAATTTCTAGTTGGTCTGAATATTCTTGGGTGTCATACTGATCCACCATCTCATCCCAGTGAAGGATAAGCCCATCACTGGGCTTAGAATGGGACAGGAGAAATGAGGACAGTTTGCTTCAATTTTAATACATTTTTCTCTACAATATTTCCTGGTTTATCTTATGTATTCAAAATTAATATAATTCCCACACACAAAAGCCTTTCATGTAATATAGGTGGTGTCAGATTAATTTATGCTTTCCTGGAAGCTTTTTTTCCACTGTGACAATGAAGTAAAAAAGGTGCAAACAAACATCAGAGTAATTGTAGTGCAGCACAACCCTGCTGAATAAATGTGGTTTTTAGTGAACTGGTCACAGATACACCAGCAAGAACACCTTTTTCTGAGGTGACATTCAGAAGCCTACTGAATATAGAGAAGGATCACATATTAACATGCTTATTCCACTCAAATTTAGGTGCCTGAATTTATCTCATATCTATGTTGCATGAAAATAGGAATTATTGTGAGAAGTAATCCCAAAGGAAATATATATAGCCTGTCAAACAGCCTGGGGGTTTTCAGAGCAATGGAAGAAAAGATCTGTAGGTGAAGGTCTGGTGTAAGGCAAGGTCTGTAGGTGAAGGTCTGTGTTTTGTTGAAGAAGGTGTTTATTTTATAATATTTTTTAATAAGCAAATTTGTGGAGCAATGAGGAGTTTTATGACCATTTAAATGCTGGCAACCTTCAGTAAAGAAGACAAGCAAAATTAGATGGCAGCTTAACAAGTTGTAAAATGTAGGAGTCATTAAATAAAAAATGAGAGTGTTTTCTTGCCTCTCTAAATCATTCTTTTTTGTAAATCCTTAAAGGTTTTGCAAACTAGAACAGTGTAAGTTGTCCTGGTTTTATAGGCCTTTGTATTTTTGTTTGTAGGGTATTTTTCTGGTCTTTTGTTCGGTTTTTTTTTGGCAGCATCTCACAGCAAGTCAAAATAAGACCTGGAAATCAAATACATATTTCTCAAGTAGGGCCAGATGTTATGGCTACAGCAGTATGCAATTTATAAGAAAAATTAAACTGTTCTAAACTTTAATGTTCTTATTTCCTGAAAAGGAAATAGGATCTAAAACCATGATATTTTATGGAAATACAATTTGATAGGAATACCTGTATTATAATCCAAAATAGCAATTGTTTGTTTCTGAGCTTGTGTTGCCTTGGAAATGTTCTTTTAAGTGTTCAGCTATTCAGATCTGAACATGTGTTATGCCTTAAACAGACTTTATTCTCAAGAGCAGTCTTTGCTCTCAAGAGGGATAGCCAGTGCATCTCCAGAAAAAGTATTTGTAACATCTCCACATTATCTGAGATCCAGGGTTTGTCTGTGATGGGAAACTTTGTTGATCATCAGCTTTTGCGTGAGAACTAGAAGAATGTCAGTGAGTAGAAATGCACCAGCAATACCATGTTCCAAACTCAAAAAGGTCTTATCTAAAAAATGGCAGAATGTGCTGAAAAGGAAAATCCCACATACATAATAAGAAAACACATCTGATTCAATAGGTAGTAATTCAATTTTCTGCTTTCCAAGCATATCTTGTGGGAATATAACCTTCTCCCAACCACACAAGTAAAATTTTGGAAAGCATTGAGGATTCCCAACGCATCTGCAGTTTAGTCTGTATCTCACATCACTGGCTGAATTTAGGGATGCCACTTACTAGGGTCTTTACCATGCATATGTAGAATGTCCTATCCAACTCAGACTATTCAATGAGTCTCTGATTTTATATACATTTTTTATTCCATATATGTTGGAATAAACTTGAAGGCCATAATGATGTGAGACATTTTTTTTCAAAATAATTTTGTAGTTTCCATATAAAGAGTGACACTCTCACTATTTTTTTCTTAATTTTTAAGCCACTTATTAAAAATATTCAAGATATGAAAAAAAATGTTATCCCTTGGCATTTTTATGCAGACTCCCCCAGAATTCAGCAGCAAGCAATTTGTAAGGAGGAATATTCCCAAACTAACTGTTTGTTTGGTATATAGCCCAGTAGGTGTGAACAGAAATTGTCTCTTCCTGAAGAGCTGTATTATGAAGTGTTGGTGGCTGGTGAGTCCAAGGAAGAGCCTAAAAACCTAATCTTAGTTATTTCTAAACTGAAACCTTTATCAGATTTTATTCTGAGTTATTGTCAGCCTGGTATCTCACACTGGTGTAGAGGCCGATAGTGATAGAAGCACCATGCCTAAATTCTGGCCCAAAAAAATCAGCCGACATGTATTTTATCTGCCATATTATTTATTGCTTTTTCTCTCTTTGGTGCGAAAAAGCAAATAAATTAGATTTTCAGGAGTCTCTTTAACCAATCTAGTTTGGAACACTACTAGATTCTGTTTCCTGAAGATATTAAACTCTGCTGTGGTCCCAGAAAAGCCTTCAAAATTTTCAAGAAACCTCAGGTTTGATTTTTTTTCATTTGCTTGTTGTTCCTTTAAGTCCTTATTAGTGAGAAAAGGCAGCAAAATGCAAACTCCACTTCCCCAGTGATGAAGCAACTGTCTGTGCTTCTTAATATTAGAACAATGAGATGGGATTCAGGGTGACAATTTTAAGAC
The DNA here is from genome assembly GCF_027579445.1 of Ammospiza nelsoni. Taxonomy (NCBI): domain Eukaryota; kingdom Metazoa; phylum Chordata; class Aves; order Passeriformes; family Passerellidae; genus Ammospiza; species Ammospiza nelsoni. The sequence goes on from NC_080635.1 coordinate 73,282,351, forward strand.
ATATGTACAGGCATTTTGTTTTTCTGCCTCTAGACCAGCTTTGAAAATCTACAGCATGTGCTGTCAGGCCTGGTGATTAAACATTTCTGACATCTCTGCTCTTAACCAAATTCATCGCGGTAGCAATACTTAATCAAGCCAAAGGTATGATTGGCTGAACGTTTCAATATTTCAATGTTTTTTCATTTAAGAAAAGTGTGTTTAAAATGAAAGCTTTTACGTGTGCAAATGCATGTGTATGTATATATGAGAAAAAGAGAAAGAAGGTGAGCTACTGTGCAAGTATTTTGTATGAAGTAAACCCATTGTTAATGCATATCACACATCTTCCCTTTAAATTGCAAATCCTAGAATCGGAAATCTGGGTGGGATTAAGCTGAAAAAAAGAACAGATGGGACTGTTGATGTGACTGCCAGAGGCTTGGGCAGAAGGCAATGAAAAATAATTCTATTTTTCCCCTAAATTGAGAAAGCTAAACTGGTGATCAGTAGTAGATTCTGGGCAGATGGGATGACTTGGAGAAAATGGTTGGCAGCCTTAGTCACAAGATAATGAGAGCAAGATAAGGAGTTTTAGGGTGCATCAGGGGGTCTTGAACTTCAGACCATGTAGCAGTGCGTGTTTTCACAAAAGGCAAAAGTACACGTAGGAGAACCCTTACCTCCAATATATGATAATCATTCCAGTTCTGTTTATCACACAACGCATGTAATGCCCTGGGTACACTGCAGTAAATAATTGTGTTGGCATCCAGAATTGGAAATGTTTTTGTATGTATGTCAGTCTGAACACTTCTGCTACTATTATCAGTATAATAAGCTAATGTTTTTTTTTGTTTTCTGAACTCCATTTTGCCCTTAAACCTTTTTCCAGCCCTTCCATTTTACCCAGGTGCTCACTTTCTCAATTTCTTTGCTATGAAATATCTATCATTGATTTGTAAATATTCAAATAGGACCAATATCTCATTGTCCTATTTTCCAGAAAGACGAAGTGAAGATGCTTTTTCTCAATGATAAAGAAAAAGTACTAGCATTTACTACAATAATGATCGCAAATGTTAGCATCTGTCTTGTAAAATACATCAATAACTTGTGTGGTGGGCTAAAAGGAATCTTAAATAATGCTACTGAGTACTTTTCCAGAACTTTCTATCCTTTCTATGTCAGATGTTCAGATTAAAGATAACTGTAGAGGCAATTTATTTTGCTTTATTTTAGTATCTCTTATTGGATGGAATATATATTTTACAAACAAGGAAAAAGGCCTCAATTTATAGCACATATGGAAGGATTATTTAAATATGAAAGACTGAAAGGATGATTAAATCTTAGCTATTCAAATTTCATTATTTGTTTTGCAGGGAATCTGTTTCATGTTGAAAAATGATAGCAACAAAAGCGTTGGAGTTGTAATATAACTCATGGTACAATCAGTACAGTTTGTCGTGTTTGAATGTCACCATACCTTTAAATATTGGCAAAAGATCTTAGTAGATAGACTACGGTGCCAATGAAAAGTGATTTTTTTCCCCACTGGTTTCTCCATAGTCTGTAGCAATTCTACCAGTCAAATCTAATCAACTTTTACAAAGAAATCTTAGTATTCCTGAAAGAATACCTTTCAGACTTGCTCTGCAACATTTGAAGGACAAGCTGACTTCTTTTAACCAATGAGTGGGATAGCCTTTCATATGAGTAATGCTAAAATTTTAGAGTATTGGTTGGAAAAAGTAATCATGGTTCCAGATTGTCTCACCTATAAATTGGAGCTCATTAAGAATATCTGTGGGATCAGGGCAGGTTTGAATCTCACTCTCTGAGTGTTCCAAGGTGTGTAGAGCAAGAGGATATTCAGATCCTTCTGGAGAAGGACCTGGACAATCATTTGTTGTGAAATGATGCTGCTCAGGAGATTTGGGATATGCTGTAGCGCTGGTGGTGCTGGTACATGCACACTTCTGCATAATTTCTTTTATCCTTTAGGCCACTCTGCTGGTCTTTTATCTTTTAATTTAGGGTTTCCTTCCAAAGTCAGGCCACGAATTTGGATCTGCTCATCAACCTACAAATAGCCACCAACTGAATTGTAACCACATGGTCCTGCATGTTACTACTCAAGCCCAAGAAGATTTAAATAAATGCAAGGCTGCACACAAGCTGGATATAATGTGGATTTCAGCACATATCTTCTGTCTCAACTCTAGGAATGCAAGGAAATAACCAGTGTGGAAACCCAGTCCTCATCAAAATTGCATCTGATTTCCCTGTCAATTTAAGAGTGTGATAATTATATGTAGCTGGCTACAAGCTGACATACTTGAGTAGCCAGCTGAGACAGCACCTACTATGTTTCAGATACTGTACAAATGTTTACACCAGAGAAGGTCACAGGGACTCATTTAATACTAGAGCTGCTGGAGTTCAGTGACAAAACTTGGTCAGCTGGTGTGACAGTTTAATGAAGATAAAGAGGACTTTAAAAGCTTATGCTACAAAAGAACCTCCTATTTGGGGAAAATAATGAGTGGATACCTTGCTTGGCTAGGAAACAGAGAAAAGATGAATCACTTCTCACTGTTGCAGCATGTCACAATGGCATTTTTGCCAAACTGTCTTTGAAGGATGTTCTCATGAAACAAACTCTTTATTCTGATATTCAAAGCAATAGGAAACATCTGCAACAGTGGCAAGAAGTTTGAAATTTTTATTCTTCAGATAAGATATTTAAATACATGAAAAAGTATCTCAGTATAAGCAACTGATTATTTTGATTTTTCAGGTGAATTAACTACCAGAGATTCTTATTTCATCAGATTTTTTCTGGGAAAGAGAGCAAAAGGTAGCCAAGCAAACAAACTATATACTTAGTTAATGAGAAAAAAGTAAAAGATTTTAGCAAACTGATATCCTTTTGCAAAAGTGAGGCAGGTACTTATCATTCAGTTTCACACAACCTGAGCCATCTAAGCTGTTCGTTCATGTCATACCATATGTGAGGTGCAGATTTGTTCTCTGCAACTTAATTTTTTTTCTTCACTTTCTGAAAGAAGTCACCTGGAAAATGTTCTATACCTTTATAACCAACCAACACCTCTCACAATTTCATTCCCTGACAGAGTCCTGGGTGTTATCTTCACACTGGGCTTTTGCACAGTTCTCACTTCCACCTCATGGTATTGTCTCACTTGCATCTCATGTTATTGACAGATATTTTGATTCACCACTGAGTTCAGGCACCACTTACATGGATCTGCACTGCACCAGCCACTCACGTTTGAGCTGGCATCCTGCAAGTGGATTTGTAAGAGTTTTGTAAGAGCTGAAAGAAGTATGTACAGTTGGGATTACCTGATTGCCTACAATGTTAACATTCATTCATCATTCTGAGTAATTAAGTCTGGTTTTTTGGAAGTCTTGAAAACTCTATACATGTTAATTGTGTAACCTTGGATTCTAAATCTTTTTCCCACTATAACTCTGAGTAAAAGAATAATTTCCTTCCTTGAACCACAAACAACATTTTTGGAAGACACACGGGAGAGCTAAGCTTATTAAAAAACCTCACAAACAAGTAAAATTTGTCTTCACATTATTTTTCAGATAAATATTTATGTGCTTTACAGAGGTATGTGTCCTCAAATTCCTATTACATTCCCTTATGAAAAACTCACCTGGAAAACAATGACATATTAACAGAATCACCTGCTGTGTGGTTTCCTGAAAATCATACTTCCATTTGGAAAGGCACATTGCCACATCGGTGGGCTTTGGAGGCATTTAACAATGACAGTCTTTGATCAAATGGAATTGAGTTCTTTGCACTTCACTTGCTATGAAAGTACCCATGGAATGTGCAACAGTTTTCTTCTACAGTAATAAAGTGCTTATATTCATGTGTACATTTTTTTATTAAAACTTACATTTATTTAGACTTTTTGAAAGAGTTGCATGTAGTACCTGATAATATAAATTAATGAGAGAGATATCAATATTGGCTACAGCATCTGCAATGTTGCCAATATTGCACCATTTTTATGTGAATCATAGCATCCTTGAATGTCCTGATTTGGAAGAGATCCACAAGGATCATCGAGTCCAACCCTTGGCCCTCCACAGGACCATCTCCAAGAACTCCATGTCCTGAGAGTGTTGCCCAAACATTCCTGGAACTCTGTCACTCTTGGAGCTGTGACCAATTCCCCAGACAGCCTGTTCCAGTGATCAACAACCCTCTGGTGAAGGACATTTTTCCTGATATCCAACCTAAACTGTCTCTCACACAATTTCAGACTGTCCCCTTGGGTCCTGTCACTGTCACCACAGAGAAGGGAACAGTGCCTGCCCCTCTTATTCCCCTCCCAAGGAAGCTGTAACTGCAGTGAGCTCTGCCCTCAGTCTTCTCCAGGCTGACAGACCAAGTGACCTCAGCCACACCTCACACAACTTCCCCCTCAATGCCCTTCATCCTTCTTGTGGGTCTCCTTTGGAGGCTCTCCAAAGGCTGAAAGCCTTTCTTACCTTGTGGCACCCAGAGCTGCCCCAGCACAGGAGGTGAGGCTGCCCCAGTGCAGAGCAGAGCAGGACAATCCCCTGCCTTGCCCAGCTGGCCATGCTGTGCCTGATGCCCCCCAGGACAGGGATGGCCCTCCTGGCTGTCAGGGCACTGCTGGCTCATGTTCAGCTTGCAACAACAAGGACTCCCAGATCCTTTTCCATGGTGCTGATCTCCAGCCTCACATTTCCCAAAAAGTTTGGAGAATGAAGGCATATATCCTGCTAAGTGAGCACTCTACCATTTGAAATAATTCCCCTTCCTATGTGGAGCAATTTCATGTAAAAATATAAATCATATTATCACTATAACTGAGTTTTCATCTATTATGCAAGTCTCAGAGAAATTAATAGCACAAGCTTCCCATTCATCAGAAATAGATGAATATTTTTTTCACAAAATAATGATACATAGTAAAAAGATGTTCAGTGGTAGCTACTGCAAAACCAGTGTACTGAACAAAGCCATTATCACATTTGTAGCTACATTGCTTTTGAGTTATGTTCTTCATAACAACTCCTGATTCCCAACTCAAAATGTATTTATTACAATGGAATGTCATCAACTTATGAATAGAATTCCACATTCACTATTTTACCTGCTACTGAGCTACCTAGCTCTCAGTGGACATCACCTACTTTGTGCTTTCATCATCATGCTATGATTCTGCAAAGAAGAGCAGTTTCAGATATATTGTACATTTTGCCTCTTGTTCTTCCTCAGCTTATAATTGGAAAATGTTGCTAATAATTTGCTAGTGATCATTTCTAATTTCAGCTTTTCAGTCCCTCCCTTGGCAGTTGAATGTCTTCTCAGCTGTGTTTCTATGAGTTACAGTGAAGTCCAGTTTGCATTACACTTGTACTTTGTGAATGGGATTAGCATTTTCATTTTCCCTTGTGTTATTGCTAAACTAGAATTGATGTGAGCTTTAAGAGAGATCACAGAGGTCTTGTCACATTTCATGGGAAAAAAAAGAACGCTAGATTTTTTTCTGTTCCTTTATGTGTTTTTACTCTTCATATGAGTTTGGATTGTGCCACATTGTCCCAGTCACATGCAAAGACAGTTTTATGTTCAGTTTTCTATAAAAACACAGCAGAGATTTGCAGTCCAGTCTGTTTCCAATCTAATATTGAAATATACATTGATACTTTCTCTGACATGTCTGTACTCATGTAGCCCTTAGTCCATTAGCTGGAAGCATTGAACTATTTTAGGAAGGAAATATCTGATCTTCCTGCAATGCTTATTTTTATTTTTAATACACATGACTCTTAGAGTGACTGTGGAGTGAAAAGGGAGTGACAGAATCTGCTACTTTAATTTAATTCCCATTGGTATTTATGCTCAGCCCTCCAACAATCGCTTCCATCGTCGGATCTTTGAAGGCAAATTGACGAACTCTCTGCAAGGTTTCATTCTGATTTTTTTGTTTTTTTTTTTTTTAGCTGTATAAATACTACCATTAAAGGAACTCTCAAGCTGGATTCACATCACCTAACTTTTGCTAGATTCAAGTCTTGCACGTATTAGCTACTTTGCCTGGCTCCCTCACTAGCCAGTGAATGAAAGGGACATGAACCCTTGTATTCTAAACTGGATTTCTGAAGTTACTTTTCCCTTTATTGCATGAATATTTTTGATTAACATTTATACTGGACACTAATTTTTACCTGTCTGAGTGGGAGGGGAATAAATATCACCTTGTGAGCTAATTCGAGGTTTAAGAAAATGCAATCTCTGAAGTATTTCTTAAATAGCATTGCTAATATACTCTGATCTGAATTATGCAACCCTGACCACAACTAATGATAGAATGCTGACTTGTTCTCCCATTACCTAAATGAGTTAGAGATAAAAATGTTAGCTTGTATTTCTGAGAAACAGCTTCATAGAATTGTTGTACCGGCTTTACTAAGTTTTGAAGACAAAATCTGGGCTAAGCCTTACAGTTCTGTTTTACAAATGCAAACTTCTCAGTCTTAAAACATCAATTTAAAAATCACTGAGTTCTAAATACTGCTAAATTAATCAGAACATAAAATTGAATAAATATTGGCTCATGGAGAGACAGATGCTAGTTTGCCAGATAATGCCCTTCATGAAGAGATGAATTAATGCATGTTTCTTCCTTCCAAAATTATTCTGATGTCCTTTATCTTTCTTGCAGGTACCATTAATTTTAATTAAGAGAATTTTGAGAGCAAAAAGTAAGATGAAGGTCACAGTGCTAATGTGCTATCATTGTCATAAAAGCCAATGTATAGACCCAGCTGCATATGCTTGTTGGCCAAAGGAAATAATCAATTCTGGTCAGATATATTTTTTATTTGCAGAGAAAAATAATTTAGAAAATACTGACAGGTAATGGAATGTGGCTGGTCTAAAGCCAGCCCTCACATTTTAGCAGGAACTACCATTCAGAGGCTTGAAACAGAACAGATTTATCAAAGTCCACACCCAATGACAAGGTGGAATTTATATTCATAATCTCTGTCTCAATCTGCTCAGCAATTGTCAAAGATATGCCAGACAGTGGAGAATGACTGGGAATCATTAACTGGTTTTCTGTTCCAAAAGTATAAAATAAATTATTCTGTAGTTATTACTGATTTTGAAAATCTTGCTGGAATTGAACAGCATGCTTAAAAAAAGACCAAACACAGCACATTCTGAGGAAGAACCTCTTAGCATAAAATGAGAAACTCAACCAAAAAAAAAAAGTTTGCAAAGAAATGGATGTATTTTACAGCCTAGCTCAGATCCTCAGCTCCAAAGCACTCTGAAGTCAGCAGAACTCTATCTATTTGTCCCAGTTTGTGCATCTGATCCAATCTTCCCTTGGAGACCATGGGGGTAGCACAGGCACTGTTGTTGAGATCAGCAGCACTTTTGTACATCTAAGCAGCATGTCGGCGGAGCCTCCTGGAAAGTTGCATGAGCACAATTAACAGATTGGGCTGGAAAATCACACTGTTTGTGTGATAAGTGCCCCTTTGCAGGGTGCAAGCTGTTCCACATCTCCAAACTGTTTTGCTGCTTTTCCCTTTGCACAGGGAGAATCCTCCACAGTGTGTGGCTTAGTGGCAAACTGCCACTGCCAAATGCACGCAGCTATTTAATGTCTTGCTGCTGAGATTTGGGATTTCTTGATGTTCATCTCAAATGTAAAATATATCTGAATCATAATCTCTGTAAGGTTAAAGATTCCAGCAGGGGAAAAAAATGGTATTTTGTCATCCTGTCATCTGAAATTGTTTTATATTTCACACTACAAAGTAAAAATATAAAGGGATCATCACCTAGGTGATAAACTGCCAGTTTCCAGACAAACATTTTAACTGATTTACACCTGTTTTCCTCTAGGAAAAACTACATTTTATGTGATGCATTTCTTTCTCAACTGATAAATGACAACCGTGCAAGTATCTTCATCTTGGTGTGAATTGACCCACATTGTGGAAGACCAAGTTTTCACATTGCGACCAATCAACTTCTAGAAACATAAAAACTGCTGAGAGTCTAGTTTTGAAACTTTTACAACATTCAGCTGATGGCAGAGTAATGTCCTTAATTGTATATTTTATAGAAATGAAACTTGAGGAGAAGATAAAAACCATTTTCATTGGAGCATATAAATATTTGATTTAATGTCAAATAAGAGTCAGAAAACATAACTCAGTCTTCTTTTTTGCTTTTCTTAGTCTTATCATTCCTGTGAACATCTCCAAGAGGGTTCCAAAATATGAAACTGAAATAAAGAGATTTAAAACCAGTCTGCTCATAGAATTTCAACAAATTCCCTTAATTTATAAAGCTTTAAAAATACATATAATGATGAGTGATATACTCAATGAACAGTGATGCTTCAGGAAAGTACTAAAAGATTATTTTTACACAGTGTCAGGACACTGACAGGGAAATGAAGAATAAAAAGTAAAACATCTGCAGATACACAGCTCTGTACTCCCTGTAACCCTATTAAAGCTCCCATTTCCATGATGAGTACCAAACCCACTGGAAATGCTTAAATTGCCGATGCATTCCTCTTACTGCATCATGGTTTGTGTGTGGTCTCCCTTTTTATGCGTGTTTTTTTTAAGTTTTGGTGGAAATATCTTATTAAACAGATGGTCCAGAACAAGACTACTCAGTATTATGATAATCCATATAAATAACCACTATGATGACCCATTTTATGATCACATGTGTTTTAAGACATTATATGGAAATATTAAAAAAAAATGGTCTTCATCTCTAAGCATTCAGCATCACTAAGTAATATTCAAATGCAGAATAATTAAGGCAGTGTACTGCAGATTGAGAAGGAAAATGTTACATGTCCAGGGAATCCACCTAATATATGGAGAAAATATCCTTTCCCTTTCCCTTTCCCTTTCCCCCTTTCCCCTTTCCCCCTTTCCCCTTTCCCTTTCCCCCTTTCCCCTTTCCCCCTTTCCCCTTTCCCCTTTCCCCTTTCCCCTTTCCCCTTTCCCCCTTCCCCCTTCCCTTCCCTTCCCTTCCCTTCCCTTCCCTTCCCTTCCCTTCCCTTCCCTTCCCTTCCCTTCCCTTCCCTTCCCTTCCCTTCCCTTCCCTTCCCTTCCCTTCCCTTCCCTTCCCTTCCCTTCCCTTCCCTTCCCTTCCCTTCCCTTCCCTTCCCTTCCCTTCCCTTCCCTTCCCTTCCCTTCCCTTCCCTTCCCTTCCCTTCCCTTCCCTTCCCTGGGTTTTTAAAAAATGTGTTTTCCAATCAGTGTCAAAATAGTGAGCATTATAAGGAACTAAAGGTGGGATACATTACTCATTCAAACAAAGTTTAACTAGAACTAATTTAAGGATTATCAGAGTTGGGAATATCCCATTAGTATAACTGGGGAAACTTGCAGGGAAATCTTAGTAGAACTGCATTGAGTAGTCAGAGAAAAATGAGGTCAGGATTCAGAGTGAAAAAAAAAAAGATCACTTGCTCAGTCCCAGGGATAAAGAACCAGAGATTTGATTTTAAGGCATTTGAGATCTGCTGCTTTCTTATGGAGCATCCTCAGGTTGCTGAATCTCAGGGATGTGTTTTCATTATGAAATTCAGCAAAGAAATGTCTCAATGCTTGCTACTACTTCAGTATACCTCAGGGACTAGAATTTGGTAGCTGAGGGTGGGTAATGAGACTCTACGTATATTTAGGTTTTGTTTTTGTAGAATGTGACTTGTCCCACTATGCAGTTAAGCACAAAATGTAGCTCCTCTGAAATAAAAGTTTACAAAATTGGGACTAGCTTCTGAATGCTAAAAATATTTGCTTTTTCTCTGTAACCTGTAGATAATTATATTAATATCATAATAATTAATAATAATTAGTTGCTATTATTTTAGGGTCTAGCTCAAAATGACATGTGTTTTATTGTATTACTAAAGTAATATAATGCTATATATACTAAATTATATTAAGTATACTAAGTATACAGAGTATACTAAAATTATTATATACTTTATACACTAAAGTCTCTTACTGCTGGAAGGGTAATAAAATTTAGAAGATAAGTGTTTTCAATGACTTTTTCCTTTCTGCAAACAAAAATCAATCCTTATTTCATCTTTCCATTGTACAACAAAATTAATTTCTAACTGCAAAATTAATATACAAAAATTATGACAACCATAAGGAAGATTTTGAAAACCATAGAAACATTTTGCAGATTAAAGGTCTTCTTTTGAGGCACAGCTACACAAAGCATTTGCTTTTTCTCTCAGAGAAATGAAAGCATAAAAGTATGTGCACAGTTTTGATCATCTTCTCCTCTTGACCAAAAAGACATATATAATTCACCTTATCAAGACAGCACTGCTACTTTTTTTAAAGGAGGAACTGTCCTTTTCAATGTCACATGGACAGACAGGTACTGTCCTTTCATCATCCACAGGGGGATAAAGAGCACTGGTGGTTCGGCTCTCCTTGAGCTAAGTCTGTGCCCTTGAGCTTCTGCTCGTGTATTTGCTTCAGGGAAGTTTCAGGATATGTCTTCTCACTTCAGGGCTGTGTCTGCCATGTCACGGACATTGCTCAGAGCAAGGTTTGCAACCCAGAGGGTGGCTGGGTACAGGAACAGCTTCCCAGGGGAGTGGTCACAGCACTAAGCCTGAGAGAGCTCAAAAAATATTTGGACACTGTTCTGAGGCACATTTTGTGATTATCAGGACTGTCCTGTGGAGGGCCAAGAGATGGACTAGACAATACTAATGGGTACTAATCTCCTTCTAAGGAGGTTCTGTGATTCTGTGAAATGTTTTGGCTATATGGTCCTTCCTAGAAGGTCCTCAAGGTTGCATGTCTCCAGGGCAGCTGTTTTATGAGATGACATGTAAAGGTCTTCTCCTGCAACAGCCCCTCAGTTGCTGTCACCTTTCACCTGAAATAGGTTTCCTGAGTTAGGTCTCATAAGCTCTTGGAGATCTATTTCACACCTAAGATAGCTTAACTACCTTAGAAGGCATAAAATCAGTAGGATGGCTCCAGTGGCAGTGTTGGGGAAAAAAAGGTTTTAATAAAAGGCAAAATAAGAAACTTTTTATAGAGAGAAACTGATCTAAGTGTAAGAGGCCCTCTTGCCCTTGGTAAAACACCTCACAAAAGCAGTTAGTTTCTTCGTTCTCTTTATCTAGTGAATGGCCCAGGCAGGACTTTTTGGCTCCTATCCAATTAGCTATCCTTAAATTTGACGTGAAGTCCCCTAAGTCCTATAAGATGCCTTTTTCACCTAATCAAGGAGAGAAACTTCTAGACTTATTTCCATTTTAAGGGGACAAAAAATAGTTTTGTCACTCTGTCAAAAGAAGCACATTCCTATATCCACCCAGGTCACAACACTGGAATCTGCTTCTTGAGTCACTCCTATATGGGGACAGCATGAAAATGCACATTTTATAGCATTTGGTCATGATGCCTTTGTCAAGGAATTTCCCCATCTGAGCATTCAGGAGCCACTCTGGCAGTCACACTGCCAGCACCAGAGATGTCAGCTGCTGGGACCAAAGCCCTTCTGCAGTGGGTGGCTCCAGTGACCCGATGAGTGCCTTCTTTGATTCCCTACACACCCCACTCTCATGTAGTCAGGCCATCTTTTCTTACCAGCTCAACCCTGAGTTTCTCATAGCAGAGTCTCAATTGTCTTATTCCATAAAGTCATTTATTCATGGCCTAGCAACAGGGAAGAAGATCAGGCTGCTTCCCAGGAGGGACCCCAAACAAAAGAATTCCTGGGCTTTTACACAAAGGTCTTGTTCTTCCTCCTAAGTCCTTGGCCTCTTGTTGAATAAATATGGTTGGGTGGCCTCTTACAGACCTAGGGTCCTGTTGCCAGGGCAGGCAGGGAGATCTAGGTCAGTAATTTCAGCTGGTCATTTGTGGGTTTTGTGGATTGGTTCTTCATGATCAATGCTTTCCTTATCAAAGGCTTCTGTTAAAGATAGAGAAGATTTACTATACCAACACAGTAATCAGTGCCCCTTGATGTTAAAGAGGGAATACATCTTTAAACTCTTTGAGGTTGCAAAGAATAAAAATCTAAATTTGTCTCCTTAAATGCAGATCTCTTGTTGAGCAGCAGTATTACAAGTAGCTGCTGATCAGGAATGTGAAGAAACTACCCAGTTACGCATCAATGTACAAATACAGAAAAATTACTGTGTTTTAGTTTAAAATAAGAAGGCTTCATCCCTTGAAGGAGATGGATCATTCCTTTGTTTGTACAGCTTCATGTAAAGTGCAGATTAGGAAGGCCTGTTGTCTGTACAGTGTATTTGGGTTAATCTTATGAATCCTCAAACCTCATTTCTTTTTATGCACTTGAAAAAGTTGACTGTAAGTGATCTCACATAGAACTTAAAAACATGTTAACAAAGAGGAAAATCGTGGTTAATTTGTGTCTGTATTATTTTAAAAGTATTTGAAGTGCTCTCTTATTCCTAACTTCATCTAGCAAAAGAAAAGGAAACTATATGTAACTTATATTTTAATCTTCATTATTTCCTTAACTCTTGGTGGGTTTTTTTTCAAATAATTGCTTTCACACAATTCAGAAGTTGTCCAGAAAGATGAAACTTATTAATATATATATTTTTAAACTAAAAATGGGCTGATCACTTTAGGTTTTTCTACATATGTCATTCTCTTAGATGAACAAGAAAGCTTCCTATTCATGCGTTCTTCTGAAAGTTAAGATCCCTCTCTTTCATTGTGATCTAGATTTTTGGATTTGAGATGCCTCTTGTGGGTTTTGTGATATTAATAGAGAAATGTTATTTTACATCGCCTGAATACAGTTGGGCAGAGATCAGCGGCATCTTATCAGTACTACTCCAGTTCTATTTGCTTCTTCATGAAGACACTAAATATGCAAACTGTATAAAAAAATTTTACTGAATGCCAAATTGTTTTAATCATGCTGTGACCCCTGTTCAAATTGTCTCACAGATCAAATCTTAGTTAAAAGGCAAAGACAGTACAAAAGTAGTATATCTATCTTCAAATGCTCAAAGCATGTATTACTCTTTTGACTCTGATGATTTTTAATGCATTTCACTGTCAAGAAACAGAGAAAAATTTCAATTTTATATATAAACTGGTTCATCTAATTATACTGAATTTTTGTGAGAAAGTACAAATTAGTTGCAAGTAAATGTAAGAGCTTGGGTGAACTGTTTTAGGGTGTGAATTTCTTTCCAAAGTTTATGTTCAGCTAAGTTGCTTTTCAGACTTTTACAATCATCTTCTGAGTCATTTACCCTGTCTATTCATGGCCTTAGCTTTTGCCAGTGGTGGGTTTCTCTTGGAGCTGCCTGGCATTGGTTCTGTCAGACAGGGAGAAACTTCCAGCACCTTCTCACCAAGGCCACCCCTGTAGCCCAAACCTCAGCACACAAACCCAGCATAAGTCGTTACTCACAGTGAATTTCACAATTGTGCTTTAAGACTACTGCAAATCAAATCATGGTAAATGACTCCTGATGCTTCTATATAGATATAATATTGTTGTATCATATAAGCATGAACATGAAATGGCTTAATGTATCACTGAATTACAGATAAAATCCAGGTAAAATATGGACATTTTATGCAGCTCTCAATTTTTTTCAAGAAATGTTGAGAAAAGTATATAAATACCTTGATTTCAAGTAGGAATTTTAATACAATTATAAATGTTCTAGATTGATGCTATTTTTTCAACAAAAGTTTTTACTTTAAAAAGCAAGGGAAAGAAGAACTTCACACAGAAAAATAATATTTGTTCCATCAGTTCTTCAGCCAACAGTTTTCCCATTCAGGAGAAAAAGGTAAGGAAAGAGCTCAGAAGAATTTTTTTTTCCCTTTTTTTGATGTCAGTTTCAGGATAGGTGTTTTTTTAAATTGGGACATATTCACCTGTAGCTGTCTGAAAACTTGGACACCTGACCTAGGGACAGGTTGTGACCTGTGTTGAAGCAGAAGACTGGGAGGAATCCTCCCTCTGAGGAGGAAGGAACAGCAGAGACAACGTGTGATGAACCAACCCCAGCCCCCATACCCCGTCCCCTCTCCCTGCTGGGTGGAGGAGAGAGAGAAATTCAGGAGTAAAACTGAACCCAGGAAGAAGGGAGGCAGAAGGTATTTCGAAGATTTGTTTTGATTTCTCCATTGTCCTGCTCTGGTTTGAATGGCTCCACGTTAAGATAACTTCTCTAAGATGAGTCTGTTTTGTTCATGGTGGTCACTGGTGAGTGATCTCTTCCTGTCTTTGTCTCAATCCACAAGATTTTCACATTATTTTCTCTCTATCTGGTTTATGGAAGGGGATAGATAGAGTATCTTTGATGAGTACCTGGCATCCAGCCACGGTCAACCCACCACAAAAGTTAAGACAATATTGATTGTTGATCTATAAATTGACATGGATACATACAGTAAATCAATATTAAAAGATTAGAAGTATTATTTCTCTTTTATTTAGCAACAAATTTATTGCCATCTGATAACACATACATTGAGAAGATTAATCAAATTTTTTTGTTCTTCAGCTTTCTCCAGAAAATATGTGGAACAGTAACTTTGATTAGAAGTATTTTGATTTATAAAACATATCAAACGTTTACCAATAAAAATAGAAGGTTTACTATTGCCAATTATATGACTAACAGTTTCTTCTTTACACTTATTAATCTTACTATATATGTGTCTACCACATGTAGTCATGCATTTCTCTTGCATTTTTAAAGGAACTTCAGAAAATGTTAAACTTTATAATTGCTTGGGATTTTAATTGTATGTTACAGAAAAATGTGTATAAATTGCAAAGCACTGACACTCCAATACTTTAAACCAGGAAAGTGCTGAAACATTTTATAACAGCAGATTGAAGTTAAATCAGCTATTGAAGTGGAGATAAAATGCTGTCAAAAGGAAGCAAATATTTTTTTGCTGACATCCACTGCATTTATTTAAGAACTGATTATTTTCTAGTATCTCAAACTTTGAAATTAAGCGTCTGATTTTTCCAAAGAATCAATTTCTTGGTTCATGCATTAATATGACACTAGATTAAGCATTTCCAACACAATTTTAGGAGAAGAAATGAACTTCATGTGGGGACATGCGCATTCAAGTATTTCCCACCTTTGCCTATTGCTCCTGCTAAAGGTCTCATTGCAGAGCTGGAGCTACTTAGAAGAATTTTGTCAGTATTATTTTGTGCTATATTGGGTCTTTTGCCCAGAGATGGACAATTCATGTTTCAAGTCCACATCTTTTACTGATGCTATGTCTGCTAACTTGCATGAAGTGTTGCTGTTCCAGCCTGAGGGCTGGAAGGAAAAATAAATCCCCTGATAAGCACCAATATGCTTCAGTAGAGGCTGTTGAGATCAACTGATGGATTGTTTCAGGAACTGGCTGAATAATTCCCCCAGGGCCAGTGTGCAGCAGACTGAGCTGTTTTGCTTTGCTCACGATGAACTGCTCCCAGGGTAGGATGAGGAAGGGAAGATACCTCTGTCTTAGCACGAACTCGGCTCAGCATGAGGTTGCTAATCATTTCACCAAAGTTTAGGGGAGGCCTTTCTTCTCCTCCTAAGACAGACACTTTCATTTGTTTGGCTGGATTAATCTCTATTGCTTATAAAGGGAGTTAAGGCACATGAACTTTAAATGTCCAAAGTAAGATAAAATCAATCACACTCTAGATATCTCTGCTGTAGACATCTACAGCAGGGCTAGTTTCTAGGTATTTCTTTATAGCCATTGAAGAGGATAGGCACTTTTATGTGCAATTCATTTGATCTATTTTAGACATGTACTTTAGGATGAGATGAATTGCACACTAGAAACTCTCATTTCTCTCTATTGAATTTAGAGGGAGTCTAGGGTGACTAGTTCAGGTGCAGACATCTGCATTTGCTTTTAATTAATTGAATCCCTCCACAGTATGTCTGATGATTCCAAGAAATGTTGGGTGGACTTAAACATATGTTTGTAGGATTTTTGTAACCAGGAACATTAGATTCACTCTGTATTGTATGCAGACAATCTGTTTATCCATCAGCCCAAAGCTTCTTGCAACTGCTATTTTTGTCCTATTTGTTTAATGGAGAATTCACACATATTTCTGTGCAGCAACCCAGAAAGTAGAAATACGGCAGTTTGAAGCTTGAAGTTAATTACATATTTATTCCCTATAGATCTTGACTTATTCTCCAACTGACAATAAATTGCCATGGACTTCATCAGTAACATGAACTTCCTTCCAGAGCTTTATGGGGTGAACCTTGCTGGTCAGATGTTGGTGGAACAGAAAAGAAAATTTTGAGAAATTATAATTTTGCTTGTTCCTCCTCTTTTCCCTGCTCTTTGAGTGCAGTAACATTCCCATCTAGCTGCTATAAATTAAATAAAGTCATTTGAATAGAAATTAAATAGTGCGCTGTGTTGCAACCAGAGAAATCTGATTTCAAAATTGTCCAACACATCTCAGTGGCCATTGACTTATTCCCTTGGACTACTGGAAGCAGTGAATCTGTATTTGCATGGATTTCACTCCTGGCTTTTTCTGCCAACACAAGGCCAAAAGTGCCTTCTGTACACACTGCAGGAAAGCTCACACTGGGATAAGTGAATTGCTCATGTGTGTTTACCATACACCTACATTCAGTATATTGAGATATTTAAATGGAAGCTATTTTGTTTTATTTTTGGAGCTCAAAGTTTTCAAATGGTGTAAATATCTGTAAGTTTGGTTGACAATTAAGATTGAAGTATTGAAGTAAAAGTCAGAAAGGGGAACATGAATCACCTCAGGAACATCTTTGATAGACTCAGATCTTTAAAATAAGTCCTTGTTCTAAAAGAAAAAAGAAGATGTTTGTGGAAAAGAAAGGAAACTGTCCTGGAAAGTGAGGAAAACTCAAGGGTGTTCTCATCATAAAAATGACAATTCAGAAAAGAAATAAGTCTTATTACTGAAAAAGCTTAATATTTCAACAGTTTTGTTGGTTTTCTTTTTGACTTCTGTGGCTACTGTGTCCCCAGACCCAAAACACAGACCGGTAGAACTGAATAATGCATTTTCTCTTAACTAATGAATATTTGTTAACAGCAACGTAATTTTTTTTCAACAGCTGCTACACCTCTGATTAGAGATCTGTTTTTAACCAGGTTATATGGTTTCAGTTAACATTTCACAACTGTACCTTTCCTAAAGATTTTTCTTTAAAACATACCAATACAAAAAAATTTCAAAACATAATTTAGGTAGTTTGAGGCATTTCAGACAAACCAACTTTGACAGTGCAATTGCTTTAGGCTTTAATGGCTAAGATAATAGCGTCCCTTTGGACTATAGCAGATTGAGTCCCCTGAGCTGGAT
Source organism: Ammospiza nelsoni (assembly GCF_027579445.1). Classification (NCBI taxonomy): domain Eukaryota; kingdom Metazoa; phylum Chordata; class Aves; order Passeriformes; family Passerellidae; genus Ammospiza; species Ammospiza nelsoni. Next base: position 73,299,794 of record NC_080635.1, read on the forward strand.
CAACACCATCTCAGCCAAACAATGAGTATAACTTTTATGTCTCCAGTCCTTGATCAGTATTTTCATTCACCTTCTTGTGTTCATGGTTCTTTTCACAGTCAGTTCATATAGTCTTAAATTTTCTTTATACTTTATATACTATCTATACTCTTAGTCCTATTTTAATAAAACTGTATATATTTTTATATATATATATATATATAATATATATATATTCTTGTACTTCTGTCTTGTTAATATTGTATTATTTGAACATTTAGAAAAGGATTCCCTTGAAATAATCCTCATCAAAGAGCATCTCAGTGTTTCTCTTTGTGTTAAAACCTGCAAACAAAAAACTCCAAACTTTTTTTTTTTTATAGAACTTCCACTCACCAAAAAACCCACTAGAAACACCAGAAATGGACCAAAAAACTTAAAATGGGCACTAATTACTAATTTCTTTTTCTGAACCATTACTCTTCTGGCTTTTTTCACTATCATCTTTGCATGTCTTGCCGATTTCAGTTCCCAATGAACCCAAGGGGGAATTTAGAGAACCTCTTTAATCATCGCTTTCTGAACCTGGGGCAATGATTCTGAGAAGCTGTTTGCACTGCAATTTAAAAAGGAAAGGAATTATAGAAAATGTGTCCCTCTAATCAGCACTTGTGGTAAAATATATGTTAATAAAAAAAAAAGTATTCCCATTCCATTCATAATTTATAAAGCAGATAGATCGGAACTCACACACGATCTAGTGTGTGGGAAGCAGACATGTGGCTCTAACATTTTGATTGCAACAACACAACTTTATTGATACCCCAGTGGAGCTCCTGCTGATTTACACCAGTCCAAGCAGGATGCAAATCAAGTCACTCATAATTTAAAGAAAACCGTAAAGTGTTTCAAACAAAGAGTGTTTTAAAAGAGTCATCCTCCTTTGGCAGCTTTAGTATTTCGCAATTTGAATCTCTTCTTTGTTAACAGGGCTTCTGTGCTCCTCCTGCCTGAACAGAGCTAATAATCACAAGGTGAAAGTGTCATAGGAGACCAGGAAATCACTGAAATAAGATGATCTGTTCATCATGAATAAGATGGGGACACATGTAGCTGGAAAGATTGACTCATGTTTCCCAAGACCTGTCTCCAATATTTTTCTTAAAATTTGATCTTGAAAGAACACAGGAGAGTGTGGCTTGATCGAGACACATCACAAAACAGGAATAAATTGTACTGAGATTAAAAAAAAGGATATTTGTTGCCCCTTTTCCTCACTCTATCCCTTTGATATCACCAAATCCAACAGAAGCATTGTGGTTAAGCACAAGCAGCAGTAGGAGATCAGCTTGTAGCAGTAGCATTAAGAGAGCACCAAGAATATGTTTTGGAGGAGATAGTCTTGTACAAGCATACAGTGTTATTGTCAAAAACAAATTGAAGCAATATTTTGTGTATGAATAGGGGACCGTCTCGAGTCTGGATTGTCATCTTAATTGGAGAGATTGGTGCTGCCTCACACTCAGCAATAACTCACCTCCCACGTTGTCTATAGAGTTCATAGTCTTATTTATCCTGCAGCATTAGTATTTTTACTGATAGGGAAGCAGACAGCTGTATTCAGGCCACCTACTGCAGGGGAAATGAGTGATTCAGATGGTACTTTATGAGCTGACAGTCCCTGGCTCCATATTCAGCTAATGAGAAGAAGGAGGCATGATTTCTAAGTCAGACAGAGTGCTTGCCATCACTGCTTCACCCAAACATTGTGATTAGTTCTCTTCAGTTTCAAACAAATTCAGAGCACACATGTCTTCACTCATTCAATCCTCCTTTGGATTTATATGCCACAGGAGGTGTTTAAGTGCATCTTTGGCTCACTACTAGGCAATCTGACTATGGGCCAGTGAGACTAACAACATCCTGATGCTTAGAACAGTTTCTGTGGCTGTTGGAACCCACTGCACAAAATAATATACTGATAGCTCATTCATCCTCCTTAGTGTTTGTGAGCCAGATGTACAAAAATGAGGCACTGATGTGAGGTTGAAATTAGGACTTTACCTAAAAAAGAAAAGCTTTTAGCTGTACAAAGTCTCTGCAGATGTCTGCTTTTAATATACTATTGAATATTCACCAGAATAATCTTCATAAAACTGATAAAAATAGATTATTATATATGGATTATGCTGTGATTCAAACCTGTGATTCGGGATAATGTAGCTGGGGAAGCCACTGTGACAGTTGGGAAACCATCCTTATCTTGAAAGTGTCACCTCCTTGAAATAAGGCAGAAATAATCACTGCTTTGTACCAGATCTCATTACCTATATTTAAATGTTTTAACATTTTTCATACCTTTGGCTTTAAATGGTTACAAGCTGCAGTAGCAATGCAAGCATTATTAGATGGGGATAGAACTTAAAAATGAAATTTTGAAAAAAACCCAAACAGCAGGACAAGGTGTCATTACAATGAGCTGTAGGAATATATGACTCTTAATCTCATTCTTCTGTACAGACAAATGCACCGTCTGTCTATATGGCATTAATGAATGACAGTTTCTCACCATTTGGTGGATGCATGTGTCATCATTTGTCTAGATGACATCTTGATTTATAGACACCATTGAAAAACATTAGAAAATCTTTCTACAAGTTTGATGGGAATTCTGAATATGTGAAAGTAGGGAATTTTTTTTCTGAACAGTTCATTGTGGTGTTCTATTTCAGGCAATCAGAAAGACCATATGGTCCATTGGTTAGGTTTTCACTTGCAAGATGGGTGCCTTGGACCCAGTTTCCTGCTGGACCTGAAGCTCCTTTCTGACCTTGGGCAAATCATCTACTTTCTCACACTCACTTATCTCAGCTGTAAACAAAAAAAAAAAAAGTTATAATTCTTCCTCTTGGAGGGGTAAATAAAATGTCATGGAACATGCTGAGAGGTTTAGAGGCTGTGCTAATTGTAATTACATACTCAGGATTTATGTATTAAACTAGATTTCAAAAGAAAATTTCTCTTACAATTATATGAGGAAAACATAAGGGGATTTAAAAGAAATAACTTGCAGAAAATACTTTAAATCTTTCCATTATGTACATTGAATATATGGAAGAGAAAGAAAAATTCATTCCACTCCAGAAATGTAGTTTTAGCATGGGAAAAATAATTGAAATAGTTGGAGTATCATGGAGCACCATCACTAAGGACTGACACATTGTGTGTATGTGTATGTGTGAATATGTGTACAATAACATACACAGCTTTTCCCAGGCTGCCTGTACTCAGAAATTTGTGCAGTTCAAATTAACAATATAGCACATTTTCCAAAGACTGAGCATTCATTTGTAAGACTGAGAAAGACTGAGAAAATACCAAGCAGATAGTTATTACAGTTCTCCTATAATAGAGAATAATTATTTTCTCATGGCGGTTTTTGTTAATTGTTCTGGCTCTACTTTCATTCTAACATGTTTTATGTCATTTTCCCAACACACACCAACCCTCTGACTGTTGTGTGTATGTCACAGCAGCCTGAAGCAGACAGGATTCACACCACATCACTGGGTGAGCAGGGCTGGATGTCAGCCAGCTTCCACACAGCCGCCTAGGCACACTGAGGAGCATTTCCTGGCATCATGTGAGCCTCCTGAAAGGTGTAATACTGCTAAAAATATTAGCTTTGGAGTGTAGCAAGGAAGAAAATGTTAGAGAATGGATTATTCTTATCTCTTGTAGGGTCTGCTGCTTGGTTAAACAGGGAAATAGGGCACAGTGACATTTCAGCTGGGCCGGGACAAACCCAGAAAACAATGTTTTTCTGTGATTTCTAAATTAAAAAAAAAAAAAATCTCCAGAAGTATTTTTCATCATAGATTCTGATTATTTTTTATGGCTCTCACCATCAAGTCACAATCCTGGCAATTTACCTTTTTCCCAAAGTAGAAATATAGAATTGAAAACAGATTTTCTCAGTTTCAGCTCCAGCATCAGCTTCTCTGACCAGGCAGGATGAATTGGTTTTACATCATCCAGTCATTCTCATGTGACCCTCCCCTGAAATAGAACCAATTTTGGTTAAACTGCCGGAAGAATTTTTAGGACAGCCAGGGCTTGTACCTTTCTGTTCCTTTCCAAGCAGTTTGGGATGAACAGGTACATCCTATCAAAGAGTGATAAGGCTGTTCTTCAGAACAAAGCATCTCATCAAGAACTGCCTCCAGGCTGTTTGGGTTGCCTGTACTGTGCTTTTAAGCAGGGATGCAAAGCTTTGACTTTGCTGTAAGAAGCATTTCTACATTCCCAGGACTGGCCAGGCTTGACCCCATTTAGCTGCAGAGATCAATTTAGGTCAGGAAGAGAGGTCATCTTCAGTACGCTGCTCTTGGAGAGTTTAAAAATGACTACACTGAGGTAGTCAGCCATTACACTTGTCTCAGATCATCTCTCACCCCTCTCTGCCAGGGTAAGATAAGTCATATGTAAGAGTGCTTTGAAGTGATGGATGATATTGTTGAACTTTTAGTGGACAGTCTGTGAGCTGGGATGAAAAACACAACAATAACATACAATAAAGAAAGGGCGCAAGGTTGCACACAGTAACTTCAGCAATGGTTCCTGAATCAGATGCTCTTGTCTCTGTGCTTCTGAGGTGAGGCTGACCTAGAATATTGGAAAGGACTCATGAATATGAATACAAATTACATGTCACAGCTGATAAGTGAATGATGATAAAGCACTGTAGCACTCTTTTTCTGGAATTAAAGGCTAACGCTAAGAAAAGTACAGGCTGCAAAACTTTCCCAACATTTAGAAAGGATCTTCACAGAATCACAGGATGGTTTGGGTTGGAAGGGACCTTAAAGATTATCTTATTTAACCCCTCTGACATGGGCAGGGACACCTTCCACTAGACCAGATTGCTCAACCTGGCCTTGAATGTTTCTAGGAATAGGGCATCCACAGGTTCTCTGGGCAATCTGTGCCAGGGCCTCACGACCCTCACAGTCAATATTTTCTTCCTTATATCTCATCTAAACCTGCTCTCTTTCATATTAAAGACATTCCCCACTGTCCTGTCACTACAGGCCCCTATAAAATGTCCCTTTTTGCCTCTCTTGTAGCCCCTTTAGATCTATGAGATCTCCCTGGATCTCTACTCTGGGCTCAACAGTTGCAACACTCTCAGCCTGTCTTAATAGAAAAGTATTCTTATATTTCTTTACATCTTTATATTTACATAGGATACATGTTTTGTTCACACATTTCTATTGCTTCTTACAATTTTGTTGTGGTTTAGTTTGGATTTTTTCAGGCTTTTTTTTATATGTGGTCTTTTTTCTTCCTATTATTTTAATTTGCCATTATAAATTAAAGGAATTGAGTAAAAATTTTGCCTAGAACACTATTAAAATGATTTCAACAGAGGTCATTGAGGGAGATAATGTATAGATTGTAGGAATGATGGGAGAGGAAGACAGAAGAAAGACATGCTTTAGCCTGCACCTCTAGAAGCTTCTAACACCTACAGATAACAGCTTCAAATAATGAACCAGTAATAGACATAGTAAATATTAAATTAAATGACTCAAAGAGCCAGAAGAATAGAAACAATGAAGATCCATAACTGGAGTTGGTTTAATTTGGCATGTGTTTGTTAGCTTCAAAAGTAGATCCATTTGAAGATCACGTGTCTGATTACAGATATTTGAAATGTACAAATTACTCTACATAAGGAAATGCAAAGGGTGACTTTGAACCACCAGAAATGAGAGCTAAGAATTCTTGATTTCTGGTTGAGGTGATGTTTGGACAAACAAATGAATATTTGCAGGTAAACACAGCATGTTAACTTGAAAGCTGCAAGCAGTGCCTCTGACTTCAAACATTTGCGCCTAAATATCGATCTGAACTATGGTCATATTAGGATTTTAAAATTAAAAACAAAAGTGTCTCATTAGTTCCTATTTTCTTTTATCTGCAATCTTCTGACAAATTAAATACAAAGATTTGCAGAAATATAAAATCAAAGCTAGAAATACTGATCTAATAGCCAGCTGGTTGACACAGGACGATGATTAGTGTTGGCTGTTTTGCACAAAGTGCAGCTTGTTTAATAAGTAAATTTTTGACTCTTATTCCTTTAAGAGGAAAAAAACCCAAAAAACCAAAAGTTCTGTCAGATGAAGATTAAATTTTATGAAGGAGAGGCTTCAGCAACACTTTGTAACCATCTCCCTACAGCCTCACTCCTTCTTTCCACTTCTCAACCCTCCATCTCCACATCTAAAAAGAGATAATGAAAGGATTTTTTAAACTATATATTTCCTGAAAGTTATTCTTCTATTAAAAACAGTTGCAGAATTTCAGATAGTGCAGTGCATGATGCTCTTACTCTGCAAACTGAAGGGATTAAATTATGGCTATACATGTGATTTTAGAATAAATCACAAACATGGACAACTCTCTAGGATTCAGGGTAAAGAGTAATTTTCTACAGTTTATGCTAGTGACCAGCAAGCCTTTGGAAGTCTTGTGTACAAGCAATTTATACTGCTTACCCCTAGTGTTATTGGAGTTCCAGAAGTGGGAAATTTAGCCTCTGTGATACCATACATTCTACTTTGAAGAAACTAGTTGGGTAACAACTAATATTTACACTTGGTACCAATATATGCTGAAAAAATTTGCATGAAGAGACCTTAGGACAAATTTCTATTTGGAATAAATTGCCATTTTCAGTTGAAGCCAATGATCTGTTACAGTTTGCACCAGATGTGTATTTCACCCTTCTCAGATCATGAGCTGTAACAAAGCTGGAGATGCAAACAGGTAGCAGGTAAAGATGGTTTATGTTTTGGGAAGACACTATGTAAAGAAAAAGTACATGAGCAAAAATTTAAAGTTGCATAAAATAACCGGACATTTTTCATACACATTTCAATCTTTTGAATAGGAAATTTTTAGGGGCTTAAACTTCACCAGTATACCAAGGAGTTTTATTTTTTCAGTCAACTCGGTCCTAAAGTAGTTTTAAACATGTGCTGAAATATCTACATGTTCAAAAATTACTATTTCTTGCTGGCTGATAAGCTTTGTACATAGGATTTACTAAAGCAAAGACTACTTTTTTTGAAAATGTTTTGCATTTGCTTTTGTTGTAAATATATTAAAAAAAGTTCTGCATAGTTCTGTATCTAAAATAGAATATGACATTGCAAACAGATTGCTCTAAATATTTGTGGTATCATCGAAAATAAAGGTAGAATCTTTAAAAATAACAACAAAGTAAACTACCTACTGGTGTTTTTCTATTTCATTTCAATATAATAATAAATTTTCACACAATTTTTTTGTAAAACTTCTTGCATATCAAGCTTTTATTATTAAACAAAACTGATCAGCTTTTTAGCAGTAAAAATGTGTACGTGGTATCCATTTTATCTTTGAATTAGAAATCTTTTTCTGCATGTAATTAAAATAGAAAATACTAACAGCACCAAATAAATTAGTCATGTGCAATTAAACCAAAATGTTCTCCTTCTTTCTTTACTCCAGCTCACACCCCATATTTGAGTCCATTATAAGGGTCTTATACTCCCATACAGATACCTACATTATCAAATAATCTTTACAGATACAAATATAATTCTCATGTTTTGCTGTCTGCAGTTTGTGGATCTATTTTCCAATCAATTCAAGGCCAACTCTCATTAGTGCAATGAGAGCTTTCATGAATAAATCCCTCATATTTTGATGATAGAATTGATTCTTCGTTATTGAATTGCATGCACTCAAGTGGCATCTATCTGCATCTAAAGAAAGAAATTCATGATTTTTTAAATCATAATGAATGCACCAGTATACTTATTACCATGTTGTTTCTTTAGAACTGCACCTAATTTCCTGAGTATCTTTGATAAATATTGGCTTTTTGTGCCTGTTTTGTTAATGAAAACTCAGGAATTCTTTCTAAAGCCTATTAGTTAAGGGTGTTTGTGTATTTTGTAAGCTACTCTAAAGAGTAAATGATATTCACTGATATTAACTACCCCATCAATCCAAGAAAGGATATATGGGTCATAATTAACAAAATGGCGAAAAAATCTGTGAATGTTGTTGGCAAGTTATCTATCTAGTCAGTGGTAGACACAGTGCAAATATATGTGGATTATATTGAAACTTCCTTTTCTTACTTCCAAATCATCTGGGAGCTGTACATAATTTATGAAAGCACTGCTATAGAAAGAAAAATTATAAAATTGCAATGGTTTGTACAGTATATGGAGTTTCACACCTAAATTAAATACTGTGATCTTATCTCAAATATTGGAGATATATATATATGTATACAAAATTCCTACTCTGTTTATTTAGGAGATAAAATATACTTTTTCTGATGATAGTGTGGGGTTTTTTTTTATTTTTTTGAATTTTTTTAAAGTATTTAGTGCCTTGATTACACACCAAAAAATTAAGCAGAATTTTAAATGCTCTTTATTATTTTTTATTGTTAAAGTGATTTAAAAGGTAGAAAACTCCTGATTTGTGTCCCACTTCGGACAGATAAAGCACGTCTTATGAATGAGATTTAGAAGTCTGGAGTCACTGAGAGGTCACTGAGGCCTTCTAGGTGTTTTTTCTGTTTCAGTCTTCAGTTCTTCCAAGGCTGCCCTTCAGAGAGTGATAATGCAACATGAAGTATTGAGCCACTTTCACGCAATAGGAAGAGGACTGTGAAATATCATTCCTAAATAAAGAGACTGAATAAACACCTGCCAGGCATTAAGTGTTTTGGATACTGCCTTAAAGCACATCAGTGGGCAGATTGACTCTGAAGTGTCTTGCAGCATTGCTCCTGGGCTTTTCACTGACATTTGAGAATTAGTCTCATCATGAAAAGGTATTCCAATCTGGAAATATCTCCTGTTTCATTGCATCTAAACAAAAAGATTTTCTGTGCGCAGCCATATCTGGCTCCTTTAATAGTCAAGGAAGGATGGGTTGAATCACCTCCTGATGCCCTAACATGGGAAAAGGACCTGTCTCTCCTCTAAATCATTAAGAATAAACTAGTGACTATATCATTAACAGAAATATCACACTTGAATCCACAGTCTTTTGAGTGAAGAATTCAGCTTCTTGTGTTTAGCAAAATTCTCATTGCATGCAATGATAGATAATATCTCCTTAGATACTTAAAACCCTGTTTCATTTCATCTTAGACTTTTGGAAAGAGGTGGTTGCAGCTCAGCTGCAACCCAGAGTTAAATCCCCTGTTTTCTTAGCTATCATCTATGTTTAAATAAAAATGGCATCCATGACAAATTAAGTATACTGTAATCTGTGCAGTTTGTGCTGCTTTAGCAATGCAAATGATCAAACTTTAGTCATCAAGTCTTTATTATATTTTTAATAATGCTTCAAGTCTGTGTGAGCTGCATGCACCCCAGAAGTAGAGAAAAAGTCAATAAATTGTATTTTTGGCTGAAAATATGAGATGATCCAAGAGAATTGACTCGCATTGGCAGTTGACCATCCAGAAAGGGCACCAATGCATTGTGATCACCAGTGATTCATTGTCATGGGCTGCCTTTTTCTTGGACCACGCTCGCAGCTTAGAGGAAAGTGGGTCCTAAAGAAGGCAGAGCAGATCTCTTTCTAAGCTATTAGCAGAGGAGTGCAGGAATCCCTTCTCCACAATTTGGGAAAAATCATTAATTATGAATTAGTGGACAAATGTGTTTCCTTTGATCCACAAAAAATGCCCTAATGCTTTTAGCTGCAACATTACACTACTTGTTAAGTCCCTGAACCCTACAACTTTTTCAGCTGTAGAGGTTTCTGTGATAATTCCCTTTCACATGTGAAAATATATAAGGTCAAATGATAAAAAGGACATTTGCAACAGCCTAAGCTGAGAAAAGAATTCAGACACATTGCAGTGGCACTGGAAGATGCTGAGGGCCTCATTCTGCAGGCAATAATAGAATATGCAGATCAACTGCAATGCTGAGCATTATAAATTTAAATTACTTTATACATCTGCAATATTTTCCACCTTTTCTATTGAAGACCATTTCTCTACGCCATGGCTTGAATTATAAAAGAGGTAGTATTAGCCTAGTGTTCTGATTTTGGTAGTTACTCCAGTGGATTGCACTGCTCAATATTTTGTAGTCCCCTGTTACATGCGTCTTTCTTGAGTATAGTAGACTTCTCATCTAGGTCAACTCTATCCATTTATTTAGCTTTTATGCTTTAAAATTGATTGCTAGATTTATTTATGAATTTCTGTTGTGGTTCAATCCCAAACATCAACCAAGCCTCACACTTGATCACTCCTCCACCAGTGGGGTCAGGGAGAGAAATGGAAGGGTAAAAGCTAGGAAACATGTGGGTTGAGATAAATATAGTTTAATATTGAAGGCAAAAAATTATGCTTTCCTATGGGCAGACAGGTGTTCAACTATCTCCAGGAGAGCAGGGCCCCATCATATTTGGTGGTTACTTGGGAATACAAATGCCATCAATCCAAAAGTCCAAAAGTTTTAAAAACAGTGGATTTTCACACAATTTTTAATTTGATGATTGGATTTGTCAATTAATTAAGAATATCCTCACATTAAAATAAACTTTTCATTTAAGTTTTAACACTATTTTCCAATGCTTTCTGTTTTTAACAAATTAGTATAGGATATGTAGCCACAGAGAAGGTTTAAAAAATGGAGTAAGTGATTAGGAATCTGTACTTAGAAGCAAAAGGGGATGGGAATTTCTGTTATGTATCTGAATATGTTACCTGCACTGGATTTAAAATAAATATGGTATTTCCATGATGCAAATACTCTTTGTTAATAATAACAATAAATAAAAATTTCTGTAACATCAATTTTCTGACAAAGTGATCTCTTATGGATTTAACTATAGGCTTTGTTTTGTTGGTTTCAGTGTTCTGTTTTTTTAAATTTAGCTTTCTGTAGGGATTTCTTTATCTGTGATAAATATATGCCTTGGAAGCTACATATCAGCAGAGTAAGGAAATTTCGTAGCAAGATATTGCAGATTTAGGGATTTTTTTTCTTCGTTTGGAAGAGCAAAGTCAAGGACAACTCCATGTGTTCTGCAAAGTTCAGCAGTAATATTATTATTCACACAAGTTGTCTCAGCTGTGAAGTCAGTACATTTGTTCTGGATGTCTCTTTATTATTAATGGCCCTTTCACCTGACTTTCTACATTTGTTTGAGCCAGCACAGCTCCTGCCTGCTGGCCAGTTCACTTAGATTGTTTTCATCCCCTGGTTGCCTTAAAGGTGAAGCTTTGTTCCAAATGTCTTCTGAAAGGTTAGTTGTAACTACTCTAAGGATATAGGATTGAAACAGAAAATACTCTGCAAACAGCAAATGGAATAGCAAAGCCTCTCCTCCTATTTCCAAGGCATCACTCATTTAATCCAAAATGCTCCCCCCAGCACAGGGTAAAATTCACCATGGACCCAGAGTGAATACAGCACAAAGATCCACCCAAGTCTGACACCACTATCTGCCTTAAGCAGATGTTTAAATTAAGTGGTGTATTGCCTTTTTAATGGCTCTTTACAAACAGGTGATTTCCACTCAAAGAAAATAAGCAGAAAATAAAATCAATTTATTAAAATTTCTGAGTGGGGCAAAATATAAAAAAGAAGATTAGTTAGTTTCCTTCTTGGAAAAAATCCATTTGGGATTTTTGTGTGTGCGTGTGTGTGGTTTTTTTTTCATGGGACTATTAATCTGGGTAATACCATTGCTAAGCCATGACAAGAGATCTGGTTTTCCACAGGCCACTTCCAAGGGTTTCATAATCTGAGACTTATTTGTAGTTTTATTTTCACTGGAATCTTAAAATACTTAACAATATTGTTAATGGAGAACTACTTATACTATCAAAGATGTTTATATAAAGCAGAAGTAACACTGCTAAAGAATTAATTAGCATGAGCAGTGGAGGTCACTGGAATGTGAAGTGCAGGGCTCTTACTGCAGAATCAAGAGCTGAGGAGAATGAGATATTGGTTTAGCTTCAGTAGATTATATTAAAAAGAACTCTGTATCAAATGGCTACAATTTCATCTGCTTGTCTTTCCTCATTTATAGAGTACCTTTAGGAAGTTATTCCAGTCTTTCAAGAGGATTTGTAGGGTGACTCAGTACCAAAAAGAACATATATCAAAATCTCAGTAAAATATTAAGTTACAGAAAGACATTTTAAACTCAATACAAAGTAACATTCATATAATTTTGGTGTACAGGAATATATGTGTGCATGCTAGGGTAATGTGAAATACAGAGCACCAAGGTGATAATATGCCACATTAGGACAATTCATTTTAAACATCTTAAAATAGAAATGTCTAAGGAATGAGAGATGGAGGTCAGAAAAAATTCATGAATTCTTCCACCTTATTTTCATAAATCAATGCCTTAGGCCCCACTGAGGCAGCTAAAAATACATTTCTCTTTCAGATGAAGGAGATTAGGAGGTGGGAGGCAGGGCTTGTTGCCTTGCAAACCTAGAGGATGTCAGAATTGTCATGAAATGTATGAACATTTTTTGTATAGGTGTTACTGCATAAGGGATGCACTTTCTCTTTTAGTGACATAGGTAATAATATTCTTTTGTAATTCACTACATAGAATTTGAAATTTCACCTTTTCAACTTATTATGTTTGTGGCACAGCCCATAAAGAGCTCATGGGAGAGAAAGGGTGAGGTTGAACAGATTGAACCAGTTCTCTTCGCAGCTGTACAAAAATTGTGGATTTCAGGCAAGAACTGATGATGAGCTTGTAGATGGCAAATGCATCACATTCTGTTTCTAGGAACTATTGACTTTCCTTGATATTCTATTTAGAGAAGAAAGAATAACCAAGGTGAGGGCATTTCACTCCAGATGTCAAAGAACAAGTCAGAATGATTGCATTTACTTAGGAACCATCCGTTTCCCAGGGAAGGAAGCAAGTCCCTGACACTGCAGCCATTTCAAAAGTAGAAAATGTAAGGTGAAGTCAGGTAAATTCAGTTCAAACTTCTTCAAAACATGGCTATTAATCAGTTGCTTAAGTTAACTAAAATGTGAATGTAGACTGTGCTGGAGAGGTAAGAGCACCTCCTGACATATTCATCATGGAGAAACAGAGTCTGAACTCTAATGACTGGACCTTCACGGCACAAAAATTAAGAAGACAAATAATACTATGGGTGCCTGTTAATTGGAGCAGCTCAGTGGGTAGCCAGTTAAATAGCTGTCTTGATGAGGAGAAAAAAACCTACAAAAATAGCTTTCAAAATAACCAAATTGATATAAAACTGCACAGGAACTAAAAATTGTATAGACAAACATTTTATATGCTTCTTCTTTATGGAATCTGCCTCCTCTAATGTATCCTTTGCAAGACAGAGAGGTCAGTATCTGTTGCATACGGAAAACACTGTACCTCTGATACAGAATATACTGTGAATATAGGGGCAGAAAAGGTAAAGATGGTTGCATCCATTAGGCAGATCGTAATTTTTCTTCAGCAGATGCAAACTTTGGAGCTTCAAAGAGCAAAAGTTTCTTTTTCTCACTTGTTTGTTTCATGTATCTCTTCAATTGTTGCCTGACCACTCCTGCATCAAAATATCAATTTCTGTGATGAGATAGAAATGTTTGCTCTGCACAGATTATTGATACTTCCACAACCACCAAACTTGACCCACCCGTGTTCTAGTGAATAGCACTACCAACCATTGCAATGAAAGATTTCTATTTTCATATATTGCTGAGTATCCTGTGTATGTCTTCCACATAGCAGCTTGTGGAGGGCAGTATCATTTAAGGGCTGAATATTTCTCCCATCCTTTAATAGACATATACAGTTGCCTACTGAGGTGACCACCAGAGGAACAGCTCTGCTCAAACCTGCTCCATACTCTGTGTTTAAATGAGTTTTGTAAAATTGTGTAAAATTCTGTAAAATTTTGTAAAATTCATTTTTACAAATGAATTTTGCAAAAATTGTGTTTTACTCTGATTCTTTCCTAATGCTGCTGTGATGGGAAGCATTCTTTCTGCTGTGATGGAGCTGAACTCATCTATGAGTTTCAAGAAATGATTGTCATGATTTCTTATTCTCACAGGGTTTCATCATTGTTTTCTACAATTTCCTACTTGCTCTTTCACTCCCTGTGATGAATCTCCTGTCACCAACAGGTTTTCAGTACTGTTGTGTGCTTTGCCCTGGATATTTTCAGACAGAGTTTCTACAGCTTACCCTGTAGTCATGCACATGAACACAGGAGAAGACAAGTCTCTAGTGGACTGGATTTTTGTGTTTGTATTGGGCTTACAGGGCAATGTTTTGGTAGGGGGATGTTGTGAGGGAGATTGGTGCAGGGTTGGCTCCTGTGAGAAGAAAACAGAAAATTCCCCCATGTCATAAAGCTCCTATTCCTGGCAGCTCCAGGATGGACTGTAGTGAGCCAGGCTATCCCCTGCATCTGAACTCTGACCTATTGGAGAGAACTGAGATTTTGGCATCTCATTATGGCATGTAGAATGGAATAACCATATAAATGCATTCAAGTCCTTTGGGCTGAGCAAGAAGAATACCACACAGTCTTTCTAATTTTCCTGTAGGACTCCAAACCCATATCCAAAGACTGCTTGTTGGAAGGGTTCAAATATATCTTTGAAGAAACTAAATGCTATGGGGTTTTTGGCTTATTTCACAGATTTTTTGTGTAGATCCATCTCACTGAACTTGAGACATCTAAATTGTAAATATCAAAGGTAGTACTTTTAGCACCTTTTATAGTCAATAAAAAGAAGTAGATTAATTGCTCCAAAAAGAGCATGGCTTTTTGGGATGAGGTAAAGTGCATTGTAAATTGTGCATATCTTACCACAGAAAACAAGAATGGGCTTTAATCCATCTTATTTTGGATGGCTACTGTGTAGTGACTTAATGTACACCCTCTCCATCTCATCAGTACCAAAAAAAACAGTGGGCTGTGACTCATCAGAGTTAAAAGTGGGATAAGTTATGGAAATGCATGTGTCATTTTTGATTCCATGGGTTATCTGCCTTGTACCTACTGCTCTGAAAATTTTCTTTCAAACCCAGTGTCGTATTTACCTATTTCAGGTTCCTTAGGTCATCTCAAATTCTTCCAGATGTCAATGGTTACACAATTTAGTGCTGCTTAGTACCTCCTTTATAGTGAATTTAGTTGTTCTTCAGGTTTCACTGACAGAGGGTACTTTTCAACTGCCTGATCAGAAGTCCCTGGAGTTGTTTGAGATGACCTAGAGTATTCCAGACATGCATGGGTCTAGTAGATGTGACACAGGATAAATGAAATATCCCTACTCCTTAGGAGAGGTAAACTGAGATCAGTGGAGATAGTTCTGGGCATTTGAGATTGCACTAGAACACCTATATTTTGGTAGCCTAATTAAATCTTAAATTTCCATTGACAATGCAGAGGCTGGAATGGTTATTATTCGAGGCCTAAATGTAGAATTTGCCATTTAAAAAAAAAAATGATCAATTACTGGGAGATAAATGTACAATTAATTCTTTACTGTGCAATCCTGGGACAAATTCTATCTTTTGCAGTTAGCCCAGGGATCTTTCTTCCCAGTAATATCCTAAAAAATGACCTACATATCCTTACGTCTCTTTACAGATAAAATGGAAATAGTACACTTCCATTTACATGAAAATTTTACTACATACCATGGCAGAAATGTAAAAATAAGCGTTTCTCTTTTTCTTATCAAGCGTTTTTGTTTTGTTTTTTTTTTGCCACGAATAACATAGTGAATAATATAACATCCTTCCTAGTCAATATCTTATGGTAATAAGAAACATTTTTGCATATCCCAGCATGGGTAAAGGAAATCCGTCACATGGGAAGACTTTGTTTTGTGTCATAAGACAACAGTAATGCTATATGAACCCCATAGTATTTTACTGGGAATTACAATTTTTTTTTTTTTAAATATGCTATATTCACTGTAAAGATTTTTTTTCTAATATATAATTTAAACCTACTCAGTTTCAGTTTGAATCCCCCCCATTCTCTCACTACAGGCCCTTGTAAATATTCCCTCTGCATCTTTCTTTTTGGCTCCCTTCAGGTACTGTAAGGCCACAATTAGGTCACCTCAAAGCCTTCTCTTTTCAAGGCTGAACAATCCCAATCATCCCAGCCTTTCCTCATAGGAGAGGTGCTCCATCTTTCCAAACTCAGTGACCTTCTCTGGGCTCCCTCCAACAGGTCCCTGTCCTTCCTGTGCTGGAGCCCAGAGCTGGATGCAGCACTGCAGTGTCACTGCTCTAGGGTGAAACTAGCTCAGAAGAAATTCAGCTTGTGCTGGCATGGTGCTGCAATGGGTTTAAATCACTTCTGGATTTCAAATCTAATTCAGCCTGGTGTCTCTGTAATGTGCTGCATGGCTGGAAAGGTTCCAGAGGATGAATATGCAAGGATTTGAGCATTTGATAAAGCAACAATGTACAGAAGTAGTGTGTGAAGCTATAGTCAGATTTACAATGCCTAGAAACTGAAACATAATGGTCATCTGACAGTCATGACCCACAGATGTGAGACAGAGAGTTGTCTTAGTTTATCCTGGTCTTTTTTTAGATGGGAATATTTCTAAAATATTTTATTTATCAAATTGCTGTATGGGTGTATCTTTATAAAGCAATTTCTGAAAACTCATGTATCCTGATAGGTTGAGGTTATTATTAATTAGACAAAGTGCTGTGAATCATTTTATGTGCACCAAGATTTTCATCATCAGAGACTCACTTTACAAATTTAATCTCTCATTCTCAAATAAATGTCTCTTTTCTGATTTGCTGCTGCTGTCAGGGTTCTTCATCTCTATGTCATTACCAGTCCTGGGAACTTGTTTATCTTCTGACCCTGCTTCTCATCCCAAATCCTAAGATTTTATCTGCCTCAGGCAGAAATAAACACATCTTAACAGCCATGAATCCCCATGGGATGTGCAGATCAAAGGATGATAAATCCTATAAAATTTAATTTAGGTGATTATTGGTAGGCAGTGAAGAGGAGTAAATGCACTCTTGTTTTTGACAAAGAGAATTTAAGAGCAGTTTATGTCTGCAATTATGCCTGGTGAAAATTTTTGCTTAGCTATCTCACTCTTTCCTCCTTGTTGCTCATCACCTCCCCTTTAACAAAGGCTTTTTGTTCCCCATCTTCCCCCTCTAAGCTGTTGAAGTTCCCTTTACTATTTTTCAGTCAAATAGCTGAAAACTCCCACTTAAGCAGTTGTGCTAGCCTGTCTCATTTTTATGGAGAATTTCTGAAGAATTCCCTTGTGGGCAGCAAAAGCCTCAGTTCTAATGAAAAGCCATAGGAAGCAGCAACCTCGGCATCCCACTTTTCAGGTTTTGCACCTGAAGATGAAGGAAAAAAGAGTACAAGCCCTGAGAAACCTGGAAGTATGATGTTGGGAAGGGCATATATAAACATGGAGCAGACAGTTCCACTTTAGGCATATATGTCCAAAGAGCTGGAGCCAATCAGACCAGAGTACAGACATGGAGAGAACTGCTGTGAGTCTTTGGGTACATTCTATAGCACTTACCAGTAATAACAGATGTCTCATCTTAGCATTGTAAAGTTCAGAGCAGCCCTAATAAAGAGCTCTGCAGTGCATTTATGTTACTCTTCCTTTTTTTTTTTTTTTTTTTTTCTGTCAGGATTCTTGAAGACATTCCATAGGACTGGATATGCAAAAGTGTGAGGTCAGCAGTAAAAGAACAAACAGGCTGACCTAGGTAGCTGTAGTGTGGTTAGTTTGAAACTGGGACTAGGCAAAAAAATAGAAAGGTTGATGAAAGAAACAATCAGCTGATAATTATAGAATAGAAATATTCTCAGTAATAATGGCTTCCTGCAAGAAAAAAAGTAGTGTGCAAAAAAGCTACGATCACTCTGAAAAAGACTGTCAGTGTATGGCATTGTCTATGGCCAGCTGTAATATCAACACAATCTAAAACTGGCAATGAATTTGGTAGTAACACAGTGCTGGGAGCCAGAACTACCTATTTCAGGTGATCATAGTGTTGTGGTAAAATATGGGACTACTGAATATTATTTTTCTGAGATTTCCTGCAGGAGAAAATACTTACTTTGGTATGAATGATACTAGATCCTGAGCTGTTATTTTTTCAGCACAAGAAGTTGCAGCTACCTTTGGTTTAAAGTCAGGTTTAAAGTCAGGTGCTCAATGAAGTTCATACACAGTAACAAATAGAGTTATCAGGCTCCTAATGATCTATTCTCCCATTGATACTCCTGGGACGTTGCATAAAGCTCTCATTAATGCAAACGGAAAAGTGGAAAGTACATGCCGAAATCAACAACTCCCCCTATTGTTGTAACGCGTGAATGGTCCCCTCAGGCAAAAAACATTACTGACTTTATTTTTTCCTTGACTACCTCCTCCTCCTTATGAAACAAATCATGCAAAAAAGTGTGGTTTTTTGGATTTGTTTGTTTTTAAAGTGAATGTCAAAGGAGAAAGTCAGTGAGGAGGATTTATCAAAAACAACATTCTTGTTACGACCCAGTTCTGACCCAGTGTAGCCAAATCATCAATCACGGTGACAATGGGCCATATTTATCCCTGGTGCAGCTGCACTGTAATTGACAGAATTACATTTAGAAGAGATTTGCCTTGTAGCTGTTTAGTTGCAAGTCTGGGGTGATGATTAGTCGAAGGTTTGACTTTCTCTGCAGCTTGGATTAATGCATACATTATGCAAAGGTATATGTGTATTCAGTTTGCTGCAGATGCCGTAGTCAAGAATTTGTGGATGTTTGCACTTTGTCACTCCAAGTTCCATTATAACAGAATGCAAAGATAACAGGGCCACAATCTAGTTATGCACTTCAAAGGCTGACAGAATAATTTGATTGCATTCTGCTTTTTTACCATAATCTGAAGGTATAGTTTGTGGCTGGTAAAAAATGCTAGGCATGGGACAGCTAAAATGTGTAGCACTAATGATGTCCTACAGCAAAGAAATATTGTTTCAAGATTTTTTTATTACTGCATTTCCCAAAAATCACACATAGAGAAAGTGAGTACTGATTTATATAGTTACAGTGAAAGAACAAAAATATTTGTCAGTGTCTAAGTTGACTGCTTATTTTTTGTACACTTTTAAATTTAGGTGCCATTTAGTCAATTGGAGTAAGCAGAACGGTATGTTTCGTTCTGTGAAAGAAAATATTTCAAACCCTTTGATGCCATTAACGAACTGGATCTGTTAAAGCTAGATGGTGCTACCCTATGTTAAATAAGCAGTGCATTTCCATTTTTTATTTCCTATACAAGTAATTGTCCTTTTATAGTAGTCATATTCAGCTGCTTACTGTGTGAAATTGTTCTTAACTTGCATAAAGGTAAGGACTAACACTGACTTTACTGGAGCTATGATATTTTCTTCATTACATTAATTAAATATAATGTGCCTCAGTAACAGAGCTGAAAATATTTATTGATCAGTTAACGAAAAGCAAAGATTGATGCTAAATGCAGGTGTTGTCTGAAACATGGTGAGTAAGAATAGAAAAGCCCTGGTTTATTTCAGTGCCCTGTTATACACATTTCAGAGCTGTGTTAGATCTGTATATAAATGTGGTGAGTATCACTTTCTAGAATTGAAAGTATGATTTTGCTATTTAGTAAATGGGCCACATATGCGAGGAAATTATTTCCTAGTAGTAACGCTGCATTCTGGTAAATAACTGTTGTCTTACTCACTAGTAGGCAGTTGGGTATCTCATATGCCTCTATAATTCTACCACATATTGATCCAAATTAATTTGAACTACAATATATCCTAAAACACTGCTTAGGCACAAAAGGTTCCTGGATCTTTTTTGGAGGAGATATTTAGAACAAGACTGGACTGACCAATATTTTTTGCAATTTTATTGGAAATCTTTCTGAGAAATACAGTTAGTGGGATATGCAGAAACATGATGAGTTTGTACTCAAATTCCATGTGGGGTTGTGTTATCAATCAATGCATCCTAGGGATTTACAGGGAAATCTGCTAATGGAATACAGTTAATATAAAACTATGCCATCAGTAAGTGTCACTTGTACTATTGGGAGACATTAGCTATCACAGCAGTGCCTGGGAAAATGCAGAGCACAGTATATGTAGTTCATAAACTGTTGTGAATTACATGGCAGCTCTCTCTGACTTTCTTTTGTCTCCACAATCCTAAGGTTTTTAATAGCACTCTTCACCATTACTGTGGCACAAAAGACAGATCAATTAGAAGAAATCAATGTAAACTCTCTTCTCAATAAAATTTAAAAAGTGTTGAAGGTCTTGAAAACTTCTAACTACATGTAGAGCTTGGGGTCTGTGTCAGTGTTTCTCATTCAGTGGGTTGCAATCCCAGTCATCTAAAAATTTCACCAAAGGGCTAAAAGAGAGTGAAAATTTTACGGCAATTTAGAACAAGTATATCTCAGTTTCCTGTTCTTCACAAATACTCATCTTTTAAGGCTCAGCAAGTTTTGTAAATCTCTTGAAACATACATTGTAGCAGTTACATTTCTCACTACTAGATTTGTGGCATATAAAACAGGTTCATTTTTTTTTCTAATATCTATTAAATATCACCTGTGAAAATGCTTATAAATCATACTTTCATTAAAATGAACTGATGCTTGTGATACATGATACCAGCTAGAATTTTATAGCGAATGCACCTTACAATCCTTGTGAGGTCAATGTAAATTTCAACACATTAAGTGACAGGATTTATTGCAACTGGCATTGACCAGATAGTTTATAGTAAAAGTACAGCAGGGCTTCAGAACATTAATTAGTATGTGCTAGCCATAGGACTTGAAATTAAGCTTTTTATCTAATGAGAACTGTATCAAACACTAGTTTTTGTCTTTGGATGCAGAAGTTGACAAAACTTGTCAAAAGCTTACTATATTTTCTTTCAGAGCTACTTAAACTAAAAGCACTAGGATATCACGGCCATATTTACACCCTTGTTTAGCCCAGCACTTAACACAGATGGAGCAGCTTGGTGTGCTACCAGCATTTGTATTTTCTTTGTTAGAAAGATTGAGCTGATGTGAGCTTTACTGAGCTGAAGCAATGATAGCTAAGAAAATGACCTCTAAGATGTCACCCACAGTTGAATCTTTGAGAAGTTCTTCCTCCTTCATTCTTCTCCAGCTACTCCTTGCCTGCTGTTTCACTGGTTGTTGCACCCACTCATTTACTCAGTCGAAGGAGGTGCCTATCTTTAGAAAGCTTGATAGCAAAACTTTGCTCACCTGGCTTGTATGCTCATGAGTGATCATCTCTGTGACAGCCAACCAGAAAATCTCTACTTTAAGGATAATGGCAAAGAATAAAAACAAATTTTCCAGAAAGCAATGTAGTTTCTTCCATCAGGCATATGCATACATATGTATTTAGGGTGTGTCCCATCCCTGGAACTGTTCAAGGCCAGCTTGCATGGGGCTTTGAGCACTCCCGGTCTAATGGAAACCTGTTCCCACCTGAGGCAGGGGGATTGCAACTACATGAGCTTCAAGGTCCTGTCCAACAGGACAAGAGGAAATGGCCTCAAGCTGAGCCAGAGGAGGTTCCAATTGGGCATTAGGAAGAATTTCTTCATTGAAAGTGTGGTCAGGCACTAGAATGGTGTGCCCAGAGAGGCACGGGAGTCACAGTCCCTGGGAGTGTTCAAGAAATTACTGAATGCGGCGCTTGGTGCTAATTGGTCTCATTGACATGGTGGTGTTTGTTCAAAGGCTGGACTCGATGACTCAGGGGTGTTTTCCAACCTCAATGAGTTAATGATTCTATTATTATGACTCAATTTCTTTTGCATGTGGGCCTGCATGTAAATTATGTATATCTGTATGTAAGTTATACTTTATTTAAAGGGGGGAAAAAGGTTAAAATAAGAAAATATTAAAGACAAAACAATAGAATGGAGAACCATAGAGTATATACCTCACCCAGGAAGTAATCTTGTTGCAAAGAGACCACAGGCAGGCAAAGAAACTTGCAGTAACAAGAAACTGTAATTTGATGATTATTGGTCAAAATTTATTCATACTAAAAGCAGAACAGTTTTCTCTTTCCTCTCTCTGTGTTTTTCTCTGCTGGTAAAGCAGCTTGTAATGTAATCCACATGCTGCAAGTAATGTAATCAGTTTGGGGAACTGATCTAGCTGAAAAATAGCCACCGAAGGACAAAATAAAGATCCTCTTTGTTTAGACTTGATTAGTTCTGGCTCATGACTGAGAAGTACATTGGTTGTCAGTTCTGTGGAAGTCAGGGCATGGTGCAGAAGGCACTACCAAGGTTGTCTTCAGTGCAGCTCAAACTATGCCTGAGACTTGATATAGGAAGATGGGGAAGTGGGGAAGATCCATATGAATGTTGAATAACACCTCCTTCAGTGTGTCCAGATAAAGAGGAAATTAAAGCAGTGATGCTCTGTACTAAAAAAAAAAAAAAAAAAAAAAGGCAAAGTGAGAAAAGAGAAAGAAGGAAAAACTGCATTGCTGTCCTGGGCATTGAGCAGACTTTATAATGCTTCTGATGGAATATATTTTCCCTGTTTACAGTTAACCAGAGTCTGTGTTCTGCTGTTACCCATCTCTTTCTATTGCCATGAATGTACATGATGAGACAATAGAGGATCCTGGCAACATACTGGAGAAAGTCTAAAAACAGCCAATAAGAAGAGCATAGCCTCTAGAGTCCTCACGGGGAGAGGGAAATAGCCAGAATTTTTGCTGTCCTGTGGGATGCAATTATGTTGTCCAGAACCAAAGTGTGACCTGCCTTGCCTGTCCTGTTTATTGAATGCAAACTTGATGTCTGGTTTCATTGCAAGTTCCCTGCCTAAGATGGATATCCTAAGGCCAAATTCAATCGACAGTCAACCTCTATACCTGTCCAGAGCCAGTATTTTCAAAAGAATGCATGTCAGTAAATTATGATGTCTGTTTCAGTTAAAATCAACATTTCTTTCCTAGTTCACTTAAAATATTATAAATACACTGCAGTGCAAGAGATACATTCATATTTCCTATACAATTTATAGCACTATGGTTCTGGTATGTGATTTTGACACTCAGAAGAATTTGGGTTAAATTTTCAGATTTTTCTGTGGTATTGGATATTTAACTTCTTTGAATACAGAAAGAAGAAATTTCAGGATTAATACCTGGCTATGTCTTCTCAGAGAATAAAAGCAGCAACCCTAAACTGCCAACTGAAATATCTGAAATGGAATCAGTATTATAAGAATTAGAGCTATGGCTCCTTCAAGGAACCACTTAGACACATTTGGAGAAGAAGTTTTCAAATCTTTATGCGACTTTTTCCTGTGAAGATTTAAAGGATATGATTCCAGCAAAGGAAAACCACAATAATTTCCTTGGTTTTTGGAACCTCTTTGTGATGAAATTGCATGAACAATACACCAGTGAAGTGCAGAGAAATTTTAATTTTGAATTTTGAGGAGTTTCAGACCTGACAAGTACAGTGTATGTACAAAGACAATGGGTTTATCGCACTGCTCATCTTTTTTTAACAAGGTCTCTTGGACACCATGTCCCAGATTCATACCCTTCTCTCTGCTTTTGTTGAGAGGCTATCTGCATATATTTCTTTAGTGGAGAGATATAGGTTTCCCTAGAGAAAAATTCAGAACACCTCATATCATCATTGCCCTCTTACCAGAATTTAATATTTCAATATGCTACAATAAAGTAATAGCATCAGGTAAACTAGCTCAGACAGCTAAAGTAGTAATTTAGTTATTTTGTTTAGCTACCTAAGATCAGATGAAACAATCCAGTCTGATGGCATTGCAAAAATGGTCATAATAATATGAAAAACTGTAATAACAACGAAGCAATATTATTTGATACTATAGAAAACTGGCATATTTCATTATTCATGTAATATAATATGGGTCATTTTCTATCAAGTCACTAAGAAACTTAGTGAAGCGATGAAAGACAAAATAATGCCATACAGAATCAATCTGCTTTGTTATTGTGTTGGTTCTTCTGGACAGACCCTAATGAATAGTCTGTAGGATCCTGATAATTTGAATAAGCACAGACTGTTATATATGTGAGTAGGCAGTTGGAGGAGGAGAGAACTTGTATGTATTCCAGAGGAGACAAGTGTCAAAATAATATAGGAAAAAAACAAAAATCCTTATGAATTAGATTCCACATCATATTATGGCAGTATTGAAAAATAATATTTAATATTAATTAAAAAATATTATGTAATTATTGAAAGATGTGCATCCTGTTGCTGGAATATGATCTCTTTGGGATCTGAGAGTGAGATAGTTGACAAAATTGGAGCACAGTCCAGAAAGATGAGGAGGGGTGAATGCCTTCAATATGAGAGAACAGCGAGAATGCATGGATCTGTACTTTGGGATGAATGATGAGGCAACTGAAAATTTAAGCTTTGGCATTAGACAGCAACCCAACATTGACAACATCATAGTGAAAGTCTATTTCTTATCATTCAGCCAGGAAGAAAAAATAAAAAGACCTTCTCTAGAAAATAGGAAGAATCTCACCTTAATGGAACCTCATCCTCCAGATTTTATCCTCTTCAAGAGCTACTGCAAGGAAAACAGAACAAAGCACATGGATCCAGGAGTTTTCTGAAGACCATTGATGATTACTATTTACACAAGGAACAAATAAGTCAATGGCAGCAGGTGCTCTGCTGGACCTAAAACAAGAAAGGAAGGGAAGGATGTGAAGGTGTGAGCAACCTTGGCTGCATGAGATGGGGTTCAGGATTCCGAGCAGAGGGAGAAATGCAAAATACAGGATCACAACCCTTGGTTTTAGGAGAGCAAATGAAGGCTGGTTCAGGCACTTTCCTGAAAGGAATATTGGTAGTAAAGTGGAGACTAGGTAAAATATTGTCCTGTACTGAATGGCACAGGGAACCCAGTAGTGTGACATAGAGAAGGTCAAATTCATCAAGGAGTTCAGTCATTACTGTTAGCATTTCCTTTAGGAACCTCAGGCCCTTGAAGATCCTGAAAGCAGATGTAACATTGGAGCATCTTTCATATAAACAGACTGAGGGAGCAGAGGATTCAGGACAATCACTGTGGACAAAGACTTGATAGTATGAGGTCAAAACGATAGCTCATTTCAGAGATTTCTGTGAACAGAATGGAATGCAATGGATACAAGTCCAAATAAAAGAAATTCTACTTAAAATAAGGGGAAAAAATTATATTTTAAGGAGGGTCAGACACTGGAAGAACCTGTCCAGAGACATTGCTCAGTGTCCATCCTTAGAGATATTCAAAATCAATCTGGATGATGCCCTGAGCTGTGGTTGACCCTGCTTTGAACTGGAGGTTTGAACTAGATGATCTCCAGAGGCATCTTCCAGCCTCAGCTGTTCTCTGACTCTTTGCAACTCTGTGAAATATGTTGCATTGTGTTAAATTGGAAGCGGTGGTAGCAGAAATTAATTAAGCTGTAGTACATATACAAACTCATGAAATCATGGAGTTATAGCCATTAATATTTCCTCCTTTATTTATAAGTGATTGAAGTCTGTATCACACCATTGCCCATCTTTTTCTATGTCTGCACTGAATGATAGGAGTAGAAGGCTTGAGGCAAGATTTTTAGAGAAAAGAGAAAAGCTAAGTCAATTGAAAGCAATTTCTGAAGGGAATAACATAAAAAAAAAAAGGAGGAGAAATATTTGAAAAAGAGGAAAAGGATTGAAGGATATTGAAGATATTATGTTTATATGGCATTCTGGCACTTTTGAATGTCCTAAAAAAGAACTACACCAACTGTAAGTGAGTGGATAAAGCAAAAATTTTAAGAAAAGACACAAAGGAAAACCAATAGAACATCAAGAGCATTTGAACTGCTAGAAGGCATTTTCCTTGTGGAAAATGTCTGAAAATCCTTAAGAGAGCTCGTGAAGATTCATTTAAATAGCTGAGCAGCTCATTTAAGCAGTCAGACAAAAGCCTCAGTTCAGCTTTACAAAATCAGGCTGCTGCTATGAGCTGGTGGCACAAAAGACAAAAGCAAAAATGTGTCATGTGTCCTGACACTGCACTTTGTCAGAAGTTTCTCACAACTGTCTTAAACTATGCACTGAAGGAAAAGCCACAAAAAACCTCATGTGCACTACGTGCTAGAGGTTAAAGAACAGATAAAGCCTAGACACAGTACTTAAAAATAATAAAATAAACATTCTTTGGGAATATACTTTTGCTCTCAAAGACTAAAGCAAGCCAGAAAACTAGAACTTCTGTTGATTCTGCAAACTGCAGAAGCCAGGTGTGCCAGGCACTGACTGCTCACAGAACATCTGACTGCAACAGAGGAAGGAAAAATATTCCCATTATTGATATCATGTGCAACATATTGCAACAATATGAAAGCATTTTACATTATTTTCAAGACTTAGCAGGCATGTCAGAACAACTGAAGATTTCCATTAAGAGGTCAAACTCTCTACTTGCTATTTTGAAGATAATTTCCATGTTTTAGTGTTACTTTGAGGTACTAGAATCTGAATAAACCCCCTTTCTGGACATATGCACTGCTTTAAAATCTCAAGGGGACTAGAAGCAGTGAGGATGGTGGTGAATAAAAAACCCAACAGGTTTCTATTCTAGCAACTGTGACTGGAGGAAGACGTATGAGAGAAAAGCTTGAGTCTAACACCTACTCCCTTTGCAGGGTTGACCTGAGAGCTAACACAGACAGCAGTGCTTCTAGGACAAAACCTTGGGAATAAATGAGCACTTCCAGTTTTCCTTAAGCATCTTCAAAAAGGCAATAAAGACAGAGGCTTAAGTGGAGGAAAATCAAAGGTTTCAATGCAAAATCATGATAGACAGTGATAATGTTTCTGAAAATGTGTGATTTAGGGAAGAGACACTGTGACTAAAAAGTGCACAAACAGCAAAACTGACACACCAAATAGTTCACAGAACCCTTCCTTATGGTACTTTACACCAGAATACAAGCTCAAAATTAACCTTTGCTTTTTTTCCCCCTTTTTGTCTTTCTTTTGCTTTTCTAGTCTTCAAAATGAAATTACATGTGTCATGTCCTTCATAGTTATTGATTATCACACAATACATATAATACTAAAAATCACAGTCCAAGAATTGAAACTAGACATTGGTATCAGTGGCCTAAACATCCTTTATGCCTCCTGTTTAGTGCCTCTAAACAAGTAATACTGGATTGTAGATATCAATGTGTAATATTGTCTTTGCCATTATGCAAAATAATGAAATAGAGCACAACACTGTAAATAGATGTGTCAAGTAAAAGATGTAATATAATAATAATATTACATAACAGAAAAAAATTACATTAGGGAAATTTCTTGTATCATTTTCATTAATTTGTTGAATTATAGCTTGTTTTTCTTTCACATTATGTTAAATTTTCCCGACACATTTGGAGATAAAGAGGTGAGTGAGGGTTCTGTCAAAAACAGAAGCTTGTGTCTGACCCTTGTAATTCCACCAAGCATTGATAGTACTTAAGTGAAAAATATCTGTTACAGGGTTTGGAAGCTTCAATTTTCTTTCTTCCTAAACCAAGTCATGACGTGGCAATAAAATATACTCTATCTGGATACTTGATGCAAGTAATGAGCCACTGAAGAAACTTCTTATGCTTGGTCAGCATTAGACATAGGCAATACTCAAGAAGAATGAGAAATATTTGATTCGTAAAAATTCTCAAACAAACAGTAATTTTCTGTATTAAATGATTAAAACTTTGGTATAAATATACAATAGATGCTTCTTTATACTTGTTGTTCTTATAGAAGTTAAAAATGTGTGAATGAGTTTTTTGAAATAGAAGAATGAAATACGTTTTCTTTTGTTCTAAAATAAGATTTTAACCTACCAAAATATGATCCTGATGAGAAAGGGGCTGCAGGGGTAGTGTGTCATTTTGTGATTGATCCAAATTTGGTTTGGTACCTTTAACAAAAGTACGCTGTGTTTGTGTTCTCTCTTACCTAGAATTTTGCTGGATATTATCAACTTTACCAGATACTTACAACCTTTTTATTCTGTATTTCAGGAGTTGACTGTACTGTTTGCATGGGCCAAATTGTTATTTTTCTTTATACTGGGGATTTAATAGAAAAATATTCACTGGAGAAAAATATGAAACATCTTGGGGCACAGAACTCAGCAAAGCATAAGAAAGATCAGCTGTCTCCCAGGGTTCTGCAGATATCTTGGTCCAAAGGAGCAAAAATAAAAAAATAAAAAAAAAAAAAAGAAAAAAAAGGAAAATAAAAGAAAAAAAAAAAGAAAGAAAATACTATAAAGGGAAGTGTCAAACTGCAGAACCAAGGGAAGAAGAAAAGTAAAGCTGATATACACCTGACCTGACTCCTGACTTCAGCTGTCTACAAAGGAAACATATATTTCTTAGCTGGTCTCCACAGGTTTGCTTTAAAAGTTGATGGAGGCTTACAAAGGTCCACATGTAGGTACTTGGTTTAGGATTAAATTAATTCCCCCACTGATTATATTGCCTAGAGATATGCTAAATACAAAGGGAATCCCAGATAGCTAGCCTGCATTTCTTCTTTGTCAGAAACTATGGGTAATGGAATGAATTCTATTTTAACTTTACAGAGAGAAAAAGATCATCTGAAGAAATGTTCTCCATGCCTTAGAGAATTCTAACCAAAGACAGGTTTACTGTGCTTAGGAGGCTGAAAACTCAGTATTTGCAGTTATGATTCATAGATTGTTAAAGCTGCATAGTTTGGGGTTTGCTGAAGAAGACAGTGAAGGTTTTCAGCAATGCTTAAAGGACCTGTAGTATCTTTTGTCCTTGAAGAAAGCTGAAGAAAGTGCAAAGCACTGCATGGGCAAAGCTCTGCAAAAGGATCTGGGGTCTGGGTCGGCTGTGACAGGAAAGGAGAGAAACTGTCTGTGACATGGACCAGTGAAAGTCTGTGCTGCAGCATATAAAGTCAGAAGAAATGCAGCAGAACACTTCTCACTGGGAGACAGGTAGAGCAGCCTAGCGAGCTTCCAAGGAGAATTATTAGAATTAATAGAAGAAGTATTTGAGAGGCATATTAAAATTGAGGGTTTCCATTAGAAACATAATGCTGACTCCTCTATACACAGTGCTGTTCACCAAAGTTTTGACTGAGAGACCGCATGCAGCTTATCTGAACAAAGAAAATTCCCTATTCATCATCCAAAGTGAAACCCAGCTCGTCCTACACTAGCCATTTGCTGTATAAGCAGCCATCCATTTTTTTCCTGATGAAATTTTATGTTCCAAGATGAAACAAACCTCTTGGCTGGTGTAATTCACTGTATTGAATGCAATCCCTGAAAAAAACCAGAGCTGACATGGATGCTTATTTTCTGTTCAAATGCCAAGGAGCAATGGGATGACTAGAGGCAATCTGCATCCTTTAGTAGAGAGACAATAAAATTAAGGCCATGCATTTGACTTCTCAGATAGGAAATGTGTATTAATTAAGGCACGTGAGAAGTCTTACCTTTTGCTAGGACCTGTAGGTAGAAGTAAAAAAGTGCAGTCTTCTATCTACATATTCCTTACAGATCAGGTTTGCCAGGCAGTACTGGTTCCTGTATAAAAAAGCCAGGAATTAAGAGGAAAGTGACTTGGTCTTGCTAATTTTTTCCTTCATTAAACAATTCACAAATAAGTTTCTGTTTGCCTCAAAGTGATGGGTGTTCAGAAGACTGCTAAAATGACTCTTTCATAGGCAGCTGGACAGCTGTAGGTCTTTTGAATGGGCTGTGCTCACTGAAAGATGACCAACCAACGTTATTATTCTTGCTAATTGATTTGCTGCCTGCCTCTAAGAACATTTCAGGTGGTAAAGTCAGTTATTTCATTTAGGAAACAGGAAATGAATATAAATTAACTGAGGAAGTATCACCTTTCATACACTGGCAACAGAAACCTGACTGCAGTAAAGTGTATTTGAAAGACATTTTCAGTGCTTAGGAAAATAAGTTTTCTAGTATTACCGCGACCTGTGTGGGTTGCAGTTGGTGAGAGAGAGACGGTGAATCTTGTATCTTGATCAGAAGGCTGAATTTATTAATATATGATATAATACATTATAATTATACTAAAAAGAATATAGAGAGAGGTTTGCAGAGCAGCTAGCTAAGCTGAGAAGAGATAGAAAAGAACCCACAACAAAGTTGTGGCCAAGGACTCAGTCCCCTGGCTTGAACTGGTGATTGGCTCTTAATTATAAACATAGAAAATGAGCCAATCAAGGTGAATCCTATTGCATTCCACAGCAGCTGATAATAATTGTTTACCTTCTCTTCGGGGGCCTCTGACTCCCGAAGACACAGAAATATGAAAGGAAGGATTTCTGTGGAGAAATGTCTGCGACATTCTATACTTACTGATGGCAGTCTACTTCAAAACTTCAAGCCTTCCAATATTGCAGATAATATTTCATGAAAATAGTATATTGCTTATTAACCAAAATAATCTAATATTTTTATTAAAATAAGAGCAATTAAAAATATACTAATTTCAGAGCTTTTATTAGACTCACTTTTATTTTTTGATCCTCTTTTTCTGCATGTATTCTTCATAAATTTGTACGTGATCTTAATTTTTTGATGTTAAGTATGCAATGGAGGAGAATTACAAAGTCATATCTGTGAATATATGTGCTGGAAATACTATCATCTATACTTTACTATCACCAGAAAAGAAAATA
Organism: Ammospiza nelsoni; assembly: GCF_027579445.1. Classification (NCBI taxonomy): domain Eukaryota; kingdom Metazoa; phylum Chordata; class Aves; order Passeriformes; family Passerellidae; genus Ammospiza; species Ammospiza nelsoni. The sequence goes on from NC_080635.1 coordinate 73,330,659, forward strand.
GCAGTAAAATAGTGTGAATTATATCATTACTCACTACCAAGAAGTGCATCTGAAACACCAGAGGTTAAGGAAATTCTTGATTCTTACACAATTTTAAAAATAAAGAAACTGTAAAAAAATTTAGCATGGGAATGTGATTGAAAGAGGGTAGGTTTATTGATTAAAAGATTCTCTGAGGAAAACAGGTAATTTAAATGGCTACTTCTGTGGATTTTTTGGGGGTTTTTGGGGTTTTTTTGTTGTTGTTTTTCTTAGCAGTAAGTAGTTGCAGCAGTCGCAATAATTTCCATTTTATAAAGCCTCAGCCCCTTCAATACTCTTGGTGATAATGAAATCTCATTGGTTGACAACATAATTTCTAAATGTGTTGTTTTCTTTATTCATCAAAGCAGGAGATAAAAGCAAATGTGTGACTGGAGAGCCCAGTCTTCCATAACACCCATCCCTACACACAACACCCTGGCATGCCCTGAAAAAAGCACAAACATCCCTTGACCTGAATAAATCACATCACTTCATAAAAAATCTGCCTTCTGCCATCTTTCCTTCATTTTCAGGTTGTCTTGTGGATAGACAGCTAAAGGGGCCAGCTGAAAGGATTCTCACCATAGTTTCTGACAGGTTTCAGAACAAAAGTGATTAACACGCTTGATCTGCACAACAGATGCTCAGAGCCATCACAGAGCAGCGCACCAAGCGACACACAAAACTGCTTTCATGAGAGATTACACGATAACACCACTTTCACACGGAGTTTTTTCATCTGGACTGATCACTGTCCTTTGCAACAGAGGCTTCTGCCTTCATGCAGCTAAAACTGCTCTGTGAAATGTGCCCGTTCCTCTACCACAGCCCCTTAAAAGTCCATCCCTCAAGAACTATTCCCTCAAGAGATAAAGGTGGTGTTTTTCTTCACGTTTCCAACACTGAACCTCTGCAGAATGCAGGTAAACTGATGTTTAAAAATCTTAGGAATATCCAGATTTCTTATGGACATCCACATGCCATGGCACAGAAAGGGAGAATTTCCTGAGCTACAGCTACAACTTTCCTTATTCACAGAGTCTAACTCATACAACTTAATATATGAAGACAAGTACTGAACCATAAGTTAATTTCTGAAGATTAGAAATTAAATTACTCATCATTACAGGGCTCTATGAATCCTCTTCTTTCTCTTTTTCTTTTCCACTATTTAAATATTTAAAATAAACATTTTAAGCTTAAAAGTATTTTAAACTGTTTTCATTCAGTTTAGACTTGATCCGCAGATAATTTTACACATCTCTGAATAACAGGAAAGTCAAATTTCACTATTGCTTATATGGACTAATCAAAAAAGGGTGAATCCACTAAGCAGTAATTTCCCATCCTAACTTATAGAGATTGCTTGCTCTAACAGCACTTGTAGAATTGATATATTTGGAGAAATTTTCTTCCTGAAAATGTAATCTCAGTGTAAGCATAACATGAAAGACAAAGGACACACTTTTTTACCTCTACATCTTGGCTAAGTAGTGAAGAGATTTCCTCCCCTTTAAAAATATTGTATTGTCAGGCTTACTAAGTTCCATCTTCAGCTGTTATATTATTGAAGTGACTAGAAATAAGTAGTCACGAGATGTCTATTTGTTTTGCCTATTTGTTTTTTGTGTGATAGGATAAAAAAAAAAAAGAGAAGTCTTCAGATTTAGGTGTTTAGGTTTTTTTTTAATTCAAAATCAGTCGAGCTATGAAAACATGATTTTTTAAATTACCATAGCCACAATATTTTCCCATCTGTACTTGAGGGTTCATTTTTCATTTTCAATGAATATGATTTTCAATTTTCATTTCATTAATATGATGCCTTGAATAGCCTCCAGTTTTTACCAGTTTTTATCCAACAGCTCTTTTCCTCCATCCTTCCCTATTTTTTTTTCTTTCTACATAGCCAAACTTCTGCAAAGAAAGCATTTCAGAAAAGTCAAGTTGTAGCATGTCACTTTTTTTTACTATGTTGGATTTTTTCTGATATATAAGGCATTTCAAAACCTTTGTAACTGATCAAGAGAAATTAACTGCTACAGAAAAGTGGTAACTGGTATCAAAAAACATAGCTTAAAAATCTCAGCTGGAAACTAAAAAATGTGAAAACAGAATGTGGATATAGTACTTAAAAACTAATCTTTAATTTAAAACAGCAGTAACATCATTTTCCTACTTAAATTATTTGGAGTGGTGGGATTTTTTTTTTTTTTTTTGTGATTTTCGGGGGTTTTATTTGTTTGGATTTTTTTTCTTGGTGGTTGGTTGATAAAAAAAAAAAATTTAAGACAACTTATTTGTTCTAAAATGCTTAATTTTCACCAGCACAATTGTAACGGGATACAGTATGGGTAAATAAAGGTGGTATAGAATGTAATCTTGCCCGCTAAAGGGTTGCAGCTGAGTTAACTACTAAGGGTTAGGATCAGGCCTGATGTTAACAGGCCGCAGCTGCAGCCAGTCAGCAGAGTGTTATAAAAGAGTGGATTGGGTGGCTGAGGGGAACTGGAGTCAGTGTCTGCTGTGAGGGCAAGGAAGAGTCAGTGCCTAGAGGAGCTGCCTGCAAGAAACATCAAGGGGGTATGAAACTCTAGCAATATGGAACCCTTGCAATGTAATGATGACACAATTTTCACCCAGATTTAGAAAATGGCCAATGAATTACGGTGGATGTGCAAATTGAAAGGGTAGTCCAGTTGTTAGTGCTCCTCTCAAAAGCAATCCCGAATGCCGCACAGTGAGTTTGAGTGCACTCTCAGCAAAGCTGAGTGGTGCAGTTGATTTGCTTGAGGGAAAGGATCTCACCCCTTGCTGGGCTCAAGGAACATGACCACTTGAACCTAGTGAAGGTCAGGGATATTAAGGAGAAGATCTGTTGCAACTGCATCAGGGCAATCTCCCATATCAGTAAAGTCTGAGAGACTGAGAGCAGCCTTGAGGAGAAGGAGGACTTGGGGGTACTGGTGAATGAAAAATTCAACATGAATCTGGAGTCTTAAACAGACTTGTGTTATACCAGATGTTACTCTGTGTGTATACACTTATGAATTCCTATTTACGATCTTTCACATCTGTTTTCAGGTGTCTGAAACAGCTACTATGAAACCCGCAAAGGGCTGAAATTTTGTTATAAATGCCACCAGTATTTGTGGTGCTGTGTAGGATTAGTTTTTGGAGGTTTTCCTACAGCAGAACTGGAAATTGATGTTCAGCTTTCAGTATTTCAGTTTAAATCATTCTTCCTTTTCAAACAAAGTATTTCCAGGATTTGAGAATTCCTCCAGACAACATAAGCAAAGTATCATGTTGGCTCAATAAGATTAGGAGGTGGACTAAGGGAGAAGTAACACAGCACAATCTCTCCTTCGTGTACAATAAATTGCTAATCACAATTGGTGTGCAGATGTGGTATAAAGCATTTGTATCACTTTCTTTCTTTCTATTCTTAAGTGACTTTGCCTCTTTTCTTGTCTTTCACTTGCACTGTGATTTCTTGCTGTAGATGTTTGATTTCCAGCAGCAAGCACTGGTCTTTGCTGTAAAGGGGTATTAAAAAGAAGCTAAGTGTGAAAAGTTTGCTATTTTGAAAATATGCCTGTGGTAAGTACTTGTAAGATGCATGTGATAGGAGTGAAAATGCAGTAAAGACATGCCCTGAGCCGTGTGTCAAAAGGACAAGTTTATCTAGGCCTGCCAGGATTTTTTAGAAGAGAAAATAATAATGAAAACATGCTTTTTCATCACATCTGCTTGATAAAAAAGCCTGCTGGGTAAGGAAAAAAAGAGGGTTGAAAGTGAATGTTGCTGCCTACTTCCAAAGAAATATAATGTAGTTTAAATAAAAGAAAATTGTAGAATTCAAAACCATTATGTATTATTCCAAAAGGCAAATGGATTAAATAAGCATTGAATAAACCCTGTCAGTGATGAGGCACAGCCCCACAGTCCCCCAGAAAAGTGAGCAGATCAGGTCTGGTCACCAGGGTTAGCCCAGTTCAGGAGTTACCAGACAAATCTGTGCTCGTGAGGGAGGGCCATGGTGACACCAGGAGCCCAGGTCAGCTGCACAAGAGAGGCATGTGGGGAGGTGCACAGCTGGCCTGAGCTGGCACTGGGACTTCCTCAGCCTGAGTGGAAACTCAGGCTGGCTGCACTGTGGAAATGGCAAAAAACAACATTTCTGTGAATTCCTGTATCTGGAATGGGCAAAAGGGAAATGGAGCTCAAAACCTGCAGTAGTCAGAAGCCTGTTTCAAAAACAGTTACACAACAATGATTTCAATCTGTTCCTAATGACTCTCAGGTCTGGTGGTCTTTGACTGCTGTACATTCAAACAGAACCAAAGGCTTACCATATTTCAGTTCTTAATGTCCTTGTGACATTTTGAGATGGTTGTAAATAAAAAGAAGAGCAGTTATGGATTATTAGCCTTTCTGTATTGTAGCAGGTATCAAAGGTTCTGCTGAAAAACATGCTGGCTGTGTCTGAACTCATGAATAAAAGGGGCCAGCCACTACTGTCTTGGTAAGACAACAGTGCCACTATTGTCAAATGACAAATAATGCTGCTATTTGTCTTATCAAGTGTCACGCCTTTGAGTTGTGTTCATTTGAGTACATTACTTAAACACATCCAGCAGAGGCTCCTGAAACAGACTGCACACAGGGACTTATTCCTGAGTCACTTTGCCCTAAGAGCTGTGGCAAAACTATCCAGATTTGGTTGAAATAGTTCAAAACTGAGCTAAAAATTACACTGTAAATGGAATGTCTAGCAGTGCTTGATGTCAAATACTGGCCCTTGTTCTTACTGATATATTTAAAGTCTTATATAAACATGTAAGAAATGTGCATATTGCCTAATGATGAATTGAAAAATTAGACTAAAGGATTAAGCATAGTGGGATGTGCTTGGGTGACAAATATTGAGATTATTAACTCACAATAGGGCCATGAAAAAACCTAGTAAAACTAAAAATTCTCTCTAAATCACTGTATCCCTCCCAGATGTACAAAACCAAGACACAATTACTAATCCAGGCCAGACACCCCATATTTTAATGTGGATGTCCTCTTAAGACTCCCTGGAAATGAATTTTTCCACTTCTGTTTTTCAGAAAGGAAAATGAAGCACAGATCATTAAAGAAGTAAAAAATGCCATATTCATATTGTTTCAATCTAAATGAAATGAGAAATTATTACTTAAATACCCTGAGGGTCAGGATCTAGGTCTTTTACCTGCTGTCACATAAAAAGTCTCTCAGAATACACTTGAGTTGAATTTTCTTTAGCTCTTAATGAACTGTCTTGATTAGAATAAAGGATCACCTTTCAGAAAGTAGGCAATGTCAAGGAAAGTCATATATTATTATATATACCTCAATATAAAGGTATATTTATTGAGCATATGAACACCTACATGCTCTCTACATTTTCATTGTTTATATGATTTTTGTGAGCACAGTGTCAGTAGTTTTTAAGGTACTAAGGGAATAGTTAAAGTTACAATAAATGGGCATTTCAAAAGCCAATTATGTTTTGAATAATCGCTCCAATCTATCTCAGCAAGATTAATTTATTGCATGCTCTGGAAAATGTCTAGCTGTTCAGCTACTGTTTCACACTTATAAGTTTGAAAGTACTGGCCCAAGGATGTAGCCCTGAGTTTTCCAAGAGAAAAATTGACTCTTATTCACAGGCCCAACTACTTAATATCACATGTAAGCACATTTTAATAGGTGCCTGAATTTATGGGAAATGCTTATGCAGAAGCTATGGAAGCCATTATTGATCTTCCTTCCATTTTCTATTAAAAACACAATTTGTTTGAACTCTTTTAGTCTTTCTGGTTTAGGATTTTTTGTTTCATTTTGATTTTAATTATCTTCATATTTTTAGCACAGCTTTGTTCTACCCATGCAGCCAGATGGGGCTCCCCAATTAAATTATATTGATATTCTTCCATCCTGCAAACAAGTATATTTACCTTGGCAGAGAAAAATAGGGGTTTTTGCTTTAAAATTTATTTTACTATATATTTTTGTGTGTATATATATTTATATAAAATATATATGTATAATATATATGTTATATATTTTTTTGTATGTTATAATCACACATATAAAATGAGGTACCATTAGAGGTACTTAGGTGCTTGCTACATGCACTGAGGGATGTTTTACCCTTTGTCATGTTCAAACAGAAGAGAGGCACCTACATCTGGTCAGTAAAGGGTTATAGCAAAACACAGAGATGAAGTCTGCCAGCAGGTCCCACTCCTATCAGGTGATGAAACATTTAGGCACATACGCAATGAGTTGTTTCTGGCATTTCCCATATCACCTTATGTTTCAAGTACAGTTGGACAAAAATCACTGGGCCAGCTTAGTGATAGATTGTCTGTTCCTCCCCTCTCACATAGGTCAGATGGCTGTGTTTTGTGGTTTGGTATGTCAGAGTGTGTAATATAAACCTAAATTAATGGTATCTGTTGCCTCTCATCTGTACTGGAGAGTCACAAAGTTCCTGAGGGGAGTGGCATTGCCCTGACTTCCCTCTGTATCCAATGGTCAAGGGCAGTGGTTTCTGGGCAATGGCACAGAATATTTGTGTCCTGGATCAGTAAAACGGGGTCTGTCCAGACCTGACTGTGACTGTTCTAAATCTGTGAGAGCAATGTGAATTCCCATGTACTTGGGGAGAAAGTACAACAACTTGTAAGTCAGTGCCTGAGGCTAGTAGTCACTTCTTGTGACTTCATTCCTTCCACCAAAATTCTAGCTCACACACAGGCACCTTTTTCCTTTTTATTTTGTAAGAAATGAGGGTGGAAGTGCTATTTTGCAGCAGATTATCAATGTTAGTATTTTGGCTGTAATTGGACAAATCTACAATTTCTCCTGGGTATTTTAAAATAATTACCAAAGGTAGGAACTGGAGATTTGTAGAGCTCAGTAAGCAGTAGTGGATTCACTTTTAAGGTCTCTTGTGACTTCATGTCTTTAAAAAGCATATTACAGATGCTAAGTTTTTATTAATGATTCCAGGCTTGGAACATTTGAAATAAGTGTAGAAATCCAAAATGTTTCATAAGAAATATTGTGTGACCTACTTTCTTGGTCCTCTCTGGTTATGAGCCAGTGAAAATAGGAAATGAAAAACTAACAAAAAAAACCTGAATTATTTAGATTACCCAGCTAAACAAAGTTAAATATTGTTCCTTTTGTTCTACCCAGAAGAATGCTTCATATTGTGTCTGAAATAATGTCTGCATGTTTATCACTCTGTGGTAGTTTGTTACACTTAAGGAGTGTCCTTTTGTGGCTGGTTCATTGAAGAGGACTCGTGGCACATGGAAACTTCTCTCAGAGAGGTGTTGTACCCCTGTGGCTTTGGGACTGCAACTCAGCTTGTGCCACTTTGCCTGCACCCTTGCCTGTGCCAGAGTTCTGCATGTTCGTGATGAGTCAGTGTATGAAATATCCATTAGAGCAAGCTTTTAGACCTTCCTTGATTCCTAAGATAGCCAGCATAAATACTTCCATAATTTATGTTTTACTTAATGAAGATGCATATCAGTAGAATATACTTATGAAAGAGCGATAGTATTTAGCAATGAAAGCAGATTTTAGCTCAAGAAAGCGTTCATTGTGAGAACAAATACTCAACTAGATGAAAGATGACAAAATTAGGTCTCAGAAAATCAGTGGCATTGTAACACAGTGTATTTGAAAACACAGGTGTAAATATATGTGTTTGAACTCCGCAGGTGTAAATATATTCATTTGAATTAAGAAAGATATTTCTATGGCACAATATTAACAGGAGTGATCAGTAGATAAGAGAAAGGAGAATAAGTCCATGATTTATTTGACTGAGACATCTGATTGAAAACATATATACATATAAATGGCACATGTATATATTTTTATATATTTTAATAGAAATGCATTAGCTCAAAATTCATCATTAAATTTCAGTATTTCTGGGGGGTTCATGCACTTTTGAATGAGTTTTGGCTGAGGGTCTACTTGAACTCATGAATGAAAGAAGGGCCACAAGGGTGAGGCAGGAATTGTCAGGTACCAGTCCCTTGTTCCCATGTCCAGAAAACTTATATTTCTATTTAGTGTGGTTTCTGTCATGCAAGGTCTCTGGGGAGTTTCTAGATCACACAGATAAAACTCTTTCATTATCTTTTTTACTACATTGAAATATTAAGATTACCCCCATCACCACCTCCTGGTATAGGTCTTACAAAATAGTTTGGAACAGAAATGCTGCTCAGACATTTGGTGTCAGATGCACTCAAAACTGTTTTTAGAAGATGTCTTCATACTTCTTCCCTTTTTGGTCTGTGTATAAGGAAAATAATAAGAGGAAAACTGTAATACACCATAACTGAGTTTTCTTTTTCCTCTCTGCTGCTGTGAAGGACAAACCAATAAAATTCTTCCTTTCTTAAACACTGAGTGGTTTGAATAAAAATTCATTTCAACTGGTTTGGGGTTTTTTGTTTGTTTGTTTGTTTTTAGCATTTATCAAATCATATTGGTGCAATTTAAGAAATTGAAGAGAACAAGAAGCCAATCAGACCCTGAGCCAGGGAATAAAAACCTGGATTCCATTTCTGTGTCTTTGCCTTCCTAAGGGACCTCAGAGGTGGTTCTGCATCTAGGTAGTCCCACTGAACACTAAATACATGCACCTTAGGAAAAGAATCAAATTAAGTGGCAAATTAGGAGCTTAAATGTGGTTAGTATAATAATATGGCATCCTTTGATGGAAGCTGAAGAGGATGGAAGTATTGTTATAAGATTTATTTGTGGGCTGGAAAAAGCATTTTTCAGAAGCTAAATTTCTAAATAAACATCTTTTTTCTCAATTAATGACTTAACTCAGATTCTTGAGTTCCTACTATACAAAAGTGGGGATATCTTATGTTTGGCCTATGAAAATTTTCTCTGGGTTAAAGTGCTAGCAGAAGTGTATGGTAACCTCATGCCAGGGAAAGTTTGCTAGGCAAATGTGTAGAAACTTTTGATTAACCACTGAAGCCATGTCCTGAAAGAGAAACTGAATTATCCATGGTATTCATAAGGAGGACAAGATGTTTTCCAGGTAGATGAATCTTAACAGAGACAAGTTAATGGATCCAAGGGTAAGTAGAAGAAATGTAATTACTTTTTATATGCAGGAGATAACACAAAGTGATCTAATTAGCTTATTTATTCCTATTTCACCTTCCTAATTCTGCAACAAGGGATGTAGGTAATGCAAAGGAGACTTGAGCCAAAATGAAAATGTTAAACTACATTGCAGATTGTTTTTCTTGAAGAGAAAGAAAATTCCTAACACACTTTTACCAATAAACTTCCAAGAATGATCAAAATAGACGTGAAAATTTTGAAAGGCAATATATATCTGTGATTGGATTGACTATTACTCTTAATAAATACAACATATATATTTTTTCTTTAAATCTATTATGATAAATACAATCACTGAGGCACTTTTATTTAAAAAAATTATCCTTTTCTAAAAATATTCATTGAGGCATTACTCTAAGTTTATTTAGATCTGAACAAACCACCCATTTGTCCCATAACCACATTGATAATAAGACAAAAATTTTCTTTCTTTCTAAAAAAAATTTTTATATATATAGCTATATAAAGGAAACAACCAGGAGCAACCTTTGACTCAGCTATGCTGTGCATACATCTTTGCTTTTGTTTGTTTTAGAGTACTCATAGGAAATCAATAGGAATTTAAGATTCTAAATAGAAGCTAAAAGCCCAGATAATTTCTTGACTCTCGGCCAAAAAGGTTAAATGGCTTGTCAAAGATTGGCAGGAGATTCAGGGTCTAGATCCAGAATTTCTGATACCTTTCACTTTACTGCACATATAAGGCCATCAGTTTCCAGATGTTTTCTCCTGTGATGCTTGTCACACCTAACACAACAAAGCTGTGTTTCAGTCCTTTACTGCACTTCACACTGAGGTGAGTTGTGTGCACTTCGGGGTAGGATTTGCTCTGGCACTAGTAGCAGCCTCGCTTATTTATGGTTGCTGTCAAAACAGCTTGCTCCTAATAATTGCTTGATCATCCTTAGGAAAAGGCTAACAAAACCTCAACTGCACATCTCTCAGAAGTGTATGAAAATAATTTAAATAAATTGTTCTGATAGGGTGAACTTAGGAGAAGGTTATAGAGTGAGAGACAGATCAGTCCCCAGAGATGTTTTTTTCAGATAATTCCATGGCAGTGGACATCAGTGAAATGCCTGCCAAGGCAAATCAGCTGCAACATTTGAACAGCGTCATATAAAATAAAAGTGACTTTCACTAAGGCCACATCACAGCTGGATACCAAAGGTACTGAATTTAGCAGGATGTTGTCCATGTGATAGCAACTAATTCTGTTACAATTTATTAATTTTAATTTATGTAGCATTCTTTCACAGAATTCCCATTTTTAGGTGGGTCTTTAGATACCCGTGTAATGACAGTCCGTGACCAAAAAGCTTAAAATCTATGTAGGGAAAAGAGTCAAGGTTGACGGAAAAAGAGAATCAAGTTTTAGGCTCTGTGTCTGCTTCCTCTCATGCCTCTTGTAGCATTCCTGCTCCACATCTCTGAGTTCACCTCTGCAAGGCTTCACCAGCTCTCTCAGGAAGCCCATGGCCCAGCTGGGATCTGAAATGTGCTTCACAGTTTTTTGTCCTTTTTTATTGTTTGCACTTGTGTAAAGCACTGACCAACAGAACACCAAATGTAGGGAATTGATGCCCCATGCAGCTAAAAGGATGTGTGTGACATTAAAGGAAGTGAAACCAGACCTTGGTCCCTATTGGGACACTTGGCCCCCAAGACTATGGGTATTCAAAGTGCCCCTCCACACAAACACCTAGTGGGTTTTGAGTGCAAAGGAAAGAAGGGACAAGCTGGTGCATTTTTGGTTGCTCACAGTAACTCACACGTCTGTAGATTTTTTGCCAAAACGTTTGAAGGCATGTTTTTTAACCAAGGCAGTATCTGTGAAAGATTGTTTTGATTGTTGACTTTGAGTTATTTATGCACTGCAGAGTCATACTCTTAAGTCAGAACATTTTAGTTTTAAGCTCTGATTAGGTTACTGAAACTTTCAATAAAGATGGAAAATGTATAAATAATGCATATCATTCTACCTGTTATGAGATCACAGATAAACACTGTTTTGTCTTGAAACACAAGAAAGTTTTGGTCTTCAGACACTTCTTCACAAATGTTCTGTGATTAGTCAAATACTTTTGGACAACCCTGGCTCCCAAATTTCAGATATATGCTCATAAAGCAGCTTATTTTATTGTAATAGATTCCTCTTTTGCTTAACCTCTAATATTCCTACTACTAGGGACAAGAAGCGATTGAGAAAATCTCAAGATGAGAATTGAAACTATTAGCAGGAGCTTGGATTATGTGTAAGTTTGAAGCTGGAATTCTCAAGATATTCATTATCAGCTGGTCTCAAGGATTTATTTTCAGCATGTTTACATTCATTGCATGTACAGCTTTAAAGTGTTCATGTTTGTGTCCATACTGTCTGACAAAGGGCATATTACATGTATAAGGAGGAACATGTGTTATCTGTCTACTATCAGACAGATCTCTTTTTTCTTACTCTTAACTTTGTCCTTAACAAATAAAAATACTTGTTAATTTTAGTTTTAAAAAAACCAAACAACCTTAATATTTGAAACCCATCACAGTGTAAATAAACATCTAATAGGGTTTCTATTCTCTGATTTCATAGTTACAGTGGTAGTAAAAATACTGAGAGGTGAGACATGCTGGTGTTGTCTATATAAAAATGGGTTTCTGATTTGACCATGAGAAACAACATGATTTCACATTTTTTGTTATAAACTATTCAAGGATTTTTTTTTCCAGATGTAAAAAGTTTTTTTCCTCTGTGCAAAAACTAAAGCAAGCTGCTTATTAATGCTGACAGCTTAATCATAGTTGTTGGCCCACCTGTCTTGTTTAAGAAATGGCAGTATACTTTATTTATTCAGCCTCCACTGGAGTAAGTACCGGGAAAGAGGTGATCAAACCAAATGAAAAAAAATTGTAATAATAATAGTAATAAAACTAACTTTTTAAATTATATGATTATTTTCTGCTGAAAAAGCAACATTTGAAGTAGAGACTTTTTCTGAAAACACTTCTAGTATGTAGTTTCTTGGGTTTATTGCTCTAAAAACAAAAGAGCTAATATTCTGAGTTGTTTTTTTGTCAGTGTGAAATGTTCTCTTTCATCTCTGAACTGCTGTAATTGTCAACTGTGTTACTTAGTAGGCCCCACACATTGTTGAATTTCCATTTATCTTAGTACATGAGTAACACATTTTCTTCCTTTTCACTTTGCTTATTGTCTATTTTGGCCCTGTTCAGGGTAATATTCAAGCTCATGGAGTTCCACTGGGATCCATGCCTGAGCTTAAATGCTTCACGGCATCATGGTGCTTTCCAGAATTAGCGTCTTTCTTCTCTGCCAATAAACTATCTTAAGGTAATGCACAGTGGATTGGAGAAAGGACAGATAGAAGTGGAAGGGAAAGTGATCTCTCTGCCTGTCCAAGCATGTCCAGCATGTGGGAATGGCCATGGGGAGAAAGGCAATACAAAAATGTTGTGCTGCGAGTCAATGGGAAGCCTGAGTGTAGAAGTTGAACAAGACAGCCGCAGATCAGATCAAGATTTCTGGTTAGTTGTGTGTTTGAAAAGACTATGGCTAGGATTGATAAAAATAAAATATTTAGTTTTAATGCTAGGAAAAGGAAATAGCAACATCAGTGTTTTAAACCTCTGTGGGCAGATTCTTATTTGACAGACACAGGAATCAATTTCTTTAAGTCATGGCAGTCCATCACAAAACTCAGAGCTCATTTTATGTAAAAAAAAGTTATTGAAATGAAATTATTGTAAGACAGATGTCTGCAGAAAAGATTTTCATCAGAAATAGCTATATGAAGAGAATGCCATGAAATTTTTGTTCAGATGTACAGAAAGAAGTGTTTTTCTTTTAAGTGTTCCCTGAGTTTTTCACCTTTCCTGACTGCAGGTTTTCCCCAATAAAAGGTAAGAAAGGAAAGAAAAAGGACCTCCATGTTCAAACTGATCTATATAGAAAGATCCTATTTTTTTTTTCATAATATAGCTCAGAAACATCCTAACATTTATTTCAAAATAATGAGAAAAATAGCTAAGATGTAAATCCTGCAGGATTTCCAAAAATAAAATAAAAAAATTAATCCACCTAAAATTTACATTAAATAAAAATAGAATATTTCAAGATAACATCAAAGTCACATTAAAATTGCATGGAATATGTGGAAATGTTTAATTTTTTCAAAATCAAAATTGTTATTTTTTCTTGGTTATATGAAAATTGACATGTATCATGGCATTTTAGTGTTTTTCATACAGTAAATTTCCTATTTTAATTGAAAAAAGATGAAGAAAACAAATCTTACATTGTTTGAATCTTTTATTCAATTTTAGTTTTTCATTTGACAGAAAATTTTAAAATATCTTAAATATCTTCCTTTTTCCTTTTCATAGCACAATAAATAAATATTTTAGTTTTTGCCAAAATCAGTAATTTTTTTCTTATAAGTGAGTTATTTAGAGGCTCAAGCAGAGGATGTGATAATGTACCAGTTTAAATCTCTCATATTTTTATTACTCCTTCAGAGTGTACCAGAAGTACCTTCCAGTGCATGGAACAGGCTGCTGCAAAATTTGCATTTAGTAAGTTTTGTGAGCCAAGGTTTACATAAATCATAGAGAAGTCAGATTTGTTTCCAAATGACACAATGCCCCAGGACTTTCAAAAACTCATCTGCATTTTTTGAAGTGAGGAACAAAGATGAATCTAAAATTGAAAGGAAAGCTGAAGAGTTAATTCATCCTAAAAGAAATTGTTTAACAGGTTTTATGAAGCTCATGTGAATTGAAATTGCTAAAATTTAGTTCCTGGTTCCATGTGCTTATCTGCAGAGCTCATTGCCCCCAGAATGTTCAAGGAAGTGTAACTCCATGACTAAATGGTTGTTTAGTGAAGGAGTTTAATAAGAAGCAACAGCAGATCCATTTCTTGAGGAAGAAATACATGGTAATTTATGGGATGGTTTAATAACTTTTCAAGTTCACTTTCAATGTTATTTTCAGTGCTGTTATTTCCGTCTGCTTTGGTTTCAGATCTGTTTTTACAAGTGTACTGGACTCTGAAGCCAGCCCTATTTGAAGTTTTCAACTTTGTTTACTGATTAACAGTGCCAGAAGCTGCAGCTGATATTTTACTCATTTTAATTAGCTTTCTTCACCCACTGCACAAATGAAGTATGAGTTTATTTAATGCGACAGTGTGTGTACAGAGCCAGAGATTTGACTTGTGCTCTTTAATACATTCCTTGAAGTTGCTTCACTTGGTGATTCATTTGCATCAGTAAGTGAAAAGTCATCAATCTCATCTTCATTTGAAAGTCTTGCCATACTTGCTAATGATATGCATGATTGGTCATCACAATAGAAATATACTATAATTAAAGATAAATAAATAAATTACATTCTGTGAATTAATCAATATAAGGTGCAATGATAGCATTTTAAAACAAGCCCACTTAATCTATTGCAATTTGTTCCCACTCGTAGTAAGATTGGACTTTTCTCCTCCCCTAATTCTAATAAGAAGTCTTGCTGTTATTTGTCTTAATACCATAATATAGGATGATAATGAAACACTTTATTAATCTTGAATTAATCTTGAACCTCATTCTCTCTACTGAGGGTCACCATTTGACAGTAGTAAGTTTAGGTTCCTTCCATACATTGTATTCCAGTGTACTAAAAATATTCAGAATATAATAAATAGTAATAAAAATAAAAAAAATCAAGACTGGTTAAACATTTAATACTTTATTTGCTTTATAAGTGAGTAAACTGGAGGTCAGAGGATTTAAAAGATCTAACCAGTTCTAGGAACATAACCCTCAACCCCTGGTGCAAGTTGCTTAAAATAAATGATGCTGCATCATATACCTAAAGAAGAAGTCAGGATGGTGACTCAAGTTGCAAACCACCTGATTATTACCTAGCTCAAAGATCAGAACAGGCAATATTTTGTTGCAAATATGACACTAACAAAAGGAAGGAAGGATATTTGTTGGCTTCATTGGTTGGTTTTGCATGAGCAACAGAGAGATGAAGAACTGTGTGTGGATACTGCAAAAATAGATCCAGCAGAGTTATTTGCTGCCTTTAGCAAAATTAACCGAGAAATTCAATGTTGAATATTTTACGTATTATTTGCACTCCAATGCCACAGAAAGAAGTGAGGCAAGGAGAAAGGCCAATTCTCATTCATCCTGGGATAAAATTTACTTCTAATGCACCAAAATTTGCATCCAGTGAGCCTGAGTGCCCACATCCTTGTGTTCATGTCAAAAGCAGAGATTCTCCATTTGGTTTGGAACAAAGAATAAGATTGCCCAAGCAGTGACTTTGCTTCATAGAACAGTTTGGGTTGAGAGGGACATTGAAAGATTATCTAGTTGCAACTCCCCTGCTATGGGCAGGGACACCTTCCACTAGACCAGATTGCTCAAAGCCTAATTCAACATGTGTGACATACACAAGTCTTCTGGGAAACAAGTTCCAGTGCTTCACCATCCTCATTTTAAAAAATGTTTTAATTGTACCCAGTTTAAATCTACCCTTTTTAAGTTTTAGACTCTTATCACTTGCCTTGCCACTACAGACCCTAGCAAATGGTTTTTACTTTTCTTATAAATTCTGTTTAAATACTGAAAGCCTGAAATAAGGTGTCCCAGGAGCCTCCTGTTCTTCAGGCTGAACAGTCCCACCTCTCTCAACCTTTCTTCAAAGGAGAGGTGTTCCAGCCCTCTGATACCTTTCATGGCCCTGCTCCTGGACTGCCTCCAACAGGTCCATGTTTTTCTTGTACTGAGAACCCTGGAGGTGTAGGCGGAATTCCAGGTGGGAACTCACAAGGACAGAGCAGTGTGAGAGAACTTCTTCCCTCAGCCTGCTGGCCAGGCTTCTATTCATGTTTGCATCCATGCAGACACATAGCTAAGGTAGACATTTTGTTTGCGTACCAGATGTTTTGCAAAATTTGTTGCAAACGACAGATGCAGCAAATATTTTTGGACTGAAAAAGAGGGAAAAACCCACTTTCAATCAATGCAGACCACACACTTTATATTTTTTCCAAACAAATCTGAGATTTCACCCATTCAAAAATTGTTGCATTGCAGCTTTGGAATATAAAAACCTTGGGGTTTTGGAGTGTTTATTAATAGAAAAGGTACAGGCAGATTCACATGAAACTCTTGACAATTTTGGGTCTGTCACGTGACACTTGAGGAAGAGTGTATTCACTGATGAATGACCTTGTGGCTGTCCTCAGCCAGCTGGAACCATGCTTTTCCATCCGTGGCATGTATTAGAGTGTGCACCACAGCTGTTCTCCATCAGAAGCTAAGTGCAATCCTTTCAGAAAGCTGTCGGCAATTAATTGTGTCCCTTTCTGAATTTGTCTCTATTTATGGGTTTTATAGAGAAGAAAAGGCTGCAGCAGAGAGCTAGAAGTAGAGAATCTGGGGAATTTTGTTGATGTTCACAGGCTGCAGATGGATAAACACTTCTGAAAGCAGAAAGAAATAAAGAAATCCAGGACCAAGGTCAAGTCACAGCCCAGCATTTAATAGAATTTTCAGGCCTGGCTGGCATATTTTCTAACACAATAATTCAGTTAGGTGTTTTCAATTGTTAAAATGAGTCCTCAGTGTAAATACAGCGAGGTATAGAGATATATACTGGAGTTTTCCTCCCATTCAATACACTTTAAAAGTACTTGGCAGAGTCAGAAAAGTTGCTTTCTGTTTTTAGGTATTATCTGTATTCTGCTACTTGTACCTATTCTTCCTCAAAGTCATGCCATTATCACAACTCTGTAATTCCTATTTCTGTTTTGTTCATGGAATGTAGGAATTTATACCTAATTTCCTTTACAATGCAATAAACAGGCAATGCTGCTTGCCCAGTGATTAGGGCATGCATCAAATCTGTGGGAAACCATCCTTCAGGTTCAAAATTTTCTTCTCACCTGGACTGGACTCAGCTATTCCCTCCCCTGGGAATATTACTGGTCCATTCACTGTGGCAGGCTATGTCTGTTTAATCTTCCCTGCTCAGGCTGGTTTATGTTATGAAACTAATGAGGTATGCACCAAACAGAAGTTGGGAACTTACCTTTCCAATATTGTAAACCAATGCCTTAAATACTGAGAAATTGAATTTTTGCTGTTTATTTCTCTCAATTCAGAGAGTGTTCAGTTACTCAGCACAGAGTGGGGCACATTCATTACAAGTATTAGTCCAAGCAGCCCATGGGTAGTTCACATAAAAGTTGCTAAAGCCGAAGTTAAAATCTCTAAACTGAGGATGAGCAGGCATTGGAACTCAGCCTACACAGCCCAACATAAGCCATTTATAAGGTCTAAGCCTTGTGTGTTCTTCACCTCTGCTACTTCTCAGAGACAGCATGATTAGTGTAGGTGCCAGGAGAAGTTTAATGACTGTAAATACAAGTGGAGAGAGGTTCCTGAAAATTTCCTCTCACTCAGTGTGAATTTAGACACTTTATTTGGAGCTCCATATCCTGGAAATGGGAGAGTGCTTAAATACTACTCATTGCAATTTTGATCCTGGGTTCTCTTGTTCATTAAGAACTAAGAGCTCCTGCTGAGACTGATTTTACACAACTCTTATTTTTCTGGTCCAAAGGGGACATCTTTTGGGCTCACTTACTCTCTTGTACTCTGCAAGACAGAACAAAAGCTCTCACAGAGTCCAGCTACAACTGTTTCAGTGCTTAGATAGAACTCTATTGATAAAGGTGAACAATTACAAAGCTTACACAAGAACATAAATCCATTTAAATATAAAATAATTTTAATATTGTTATTAATAAACTTTATATAACTAAAATATAGATAAAATCATTCTATGAATAAAACTTTGTCTTTACATGTTAGAGTAGTTCTGGATATATTATCTCAGAACTGCATGCCTTAACTGGAAAAAATACAGATGGTAATTAACAAAAATAATTAGTTTAGATGCGCTCCTTACCTAGGAAAAAATAAAATGAATTTAATGACACTTTTTTAATTTGAATAAGAGTTGAATAAGGGATATATTTTGATTTTACAGTGCCATAAGAGACATAGAAAAGTTAAATTCAGTGTACATCTGTTTACTCTGACCTTGTTTTTGAAGACCACAGGGATGTATAAGGAGACTGAATGATAAAATTTTAGAATATAAAGTAGAGCTCTTTTCACAAAAAAAAAAAAAACTAGGGCAATCCATAACTGCATAATACCAGAAGGACTAAGAACAAAACAAATAATCAATAAAGGGTTTAAAACATGCCATAGCATATCAAAGTTACGACAAATATGCAAAAATGGAAAGTAAAGCCAATAAACAGTGGTGGTCTTCTATTTAAATGTAATGGTGATGAAAAAGTATGAAGGACTACTAACTTCTATCCACAGTATGGAAATTTCTGTGCTTCTCTGAAGATTGGCTGTGCAATCTACCTGACCATTTCAGCTATGTTAACATAAACTATCTCACTGAGCATTTAACTGGTATCTGCTCAGGAAAGAAAAAGGAAATTATTATGCTGTTTTGGATTTCCTACTATATTCCTATAATTCCCTGTAGTTGTAGACATTGTACACAACAATGGACAAATATAGATCAAAATCCTGCAATGCTTCAATATGGATCTATCATGTCATTTCAGTTTGTAAAATCAAGGAGGGAGGAAGGTCTCCTCAAAAGCCCTAAAGCCTTCTTTCTAAATCCTCCTTGGGTGAATTCAGTCTATGAACTGTTCCACAGCTACTGATGAACAAAGGTTTCTTTGTCATTGAAATGCAGAGCTGGAAAGAGTCTAAAGACACATTTAATCTTTTCATCCCCTTTTTCCAACCCTGGCAATGAGACAACGTCCTCTATATGCACACCATGCTTATGTGTTCTTAAAAACCTCCAGTGGCTGATTCAAAAAGGATCACTGGCTTACTAGTTCCAGTATTTAACTGTCTTTACAGTAAAAAGGATTTTCTTAATATTTGATCTGTATATTAGCTACAAATTAAGCTGATTACTCCATCAATACCCACAGCAAGCAACAACTATCCAGTTTTACAGTAGTCTTTTACATATAGGCTGACCTGAGCAGGAATTAATTGAGAAGTCCCCTGGCCTGGTTTATATAGAAAACAGACCAGACAATCACAACAGTTCCTTCTGCATTTATACTTTGTAAGTGTCTGAATCAAATATCTCTCCTGAGCAAAAATATCAAGTCATTCTGCTTTCTTTTTGGAGTAAAACACTGCAGTGTTTCATTTGACAGAAATATCCCATTCTTTTCTGCGCTCACACATTCTGGGAACATTCCCATTATATTTGCAGAAAATTGCAAATTTGTTTTCAGTATGAATGACAAGTAATAAAATTAAACTATATTGTACTGTACTAGGTCACACATGGGAGCTGGAGTTTGTTTATTACCAGTTCCTCTGTTTTTCCCTTTCTTAGCAGATAGCTCATTATTTCCTACAAGATCAGTTATTTGAAATCTATAGAGTTGGCTGTAAGTGTGTGCTGTTTACCATTCAACATATCCCTTTCCTCTCTTCCCAAATATATAATTACATTTTTTATAGATGCTTTGGTACATTTTAAAAGGCATGTCGGTTTCTTTTTTAGAGACTCTTAGAAGCAAAGTGGGACACTTTGATGTTCATTTGCACGCCATATCCAGAATGACTAAAGTTTTGTTGTAGAGGCTTTTTGCTTTGGGTTTTTTTTCTGCTTTTGTTTTCTCAGGTCTAGAAACAAATGGGAAGATTGGAGACTGTACACTTCTGCAATTAACTCTTTTCTGGGGTTCCTATGAAAATTGAAAAATCCAGGGGAGCACAAGGCTTACTCCCTTGTCTTCTTTTGTTCTCTGGATAATCTGGATATTGTCTATAATCAGAAATAATGCAGCCACAAGGACAGCTTGGAGTATCTGTAAGCGTGAGACAAACACACAGCTTCCTCTCTGACTTATCAGAGTCCCACAAGGACTGTGATGCAGAGGTTGTGCTCTAAATGATCTGCTGCTTTTTCGTGGATGTCGGCAGGTTGGCAGTGAAATACTTTAATTTTCCAGGTGAAGACCATAAACAGTCCTGGTCAGGACTCAGATCATTCACCAGCCCTGACTGGTTTGCAGTGGGTCATCTGGCACAAACTGGGGGTTAGCCTAATATAGCAGTCTCAGCTTAAGCTTTTTATCCTTAATATTCTCTCCTAAAAGAAAATCTAAGATTTTCTTAGATTATATATTTGTAATGACAATAGGTGGTTACTATTAAATTTATATTTTTTTTATTTTCAATATAAATACACACATTTATTTAAATAATTTAAAAAATATTGCTGTGACTTCTGTAACTGTAAAATATACCTGTCCTTATTTATATGTCAAAATAGAAAACATTCTCCTTCAAATTTCTACTTATTTTTGTTTCTTTTTGAGCGGTTATTTTTATATTTATTTTTTTAATTATTTCTTTCCACACTCTGCTTTTCTTTATGCCTGAGGATTTTCCTGTGATAGGAATAGTTTTAGGGAAATGCTAAAAAGGAAATAGGATAAAACTATCTTGGATTCATTCTGCAGTTTTGGACTCCCTTTAGAGAAAATAAGATATACATTTCAGTTGCTGATGTTAAACAGCAGTGTTATAAACTCTAACAAAGTTGAAGTGAATTATGTTCTCAGTGGTCTAAGAAGGAAACTTGAATTCCCATATCTATATAAACAATAAAATGTCAAGAAAATAGACCAACAAAATATCTGTTCCATCTTTAGTGGTTTTGTATTACATGTTTCATAAAGCACAGCTATGGAGAAAATTAAGAAAATCAAATAAAACAGTAATTTACAGTAGATGATGAGCTACTGTCCTTTTCTCCTTTCAAAATGCAATTTTAAATCCTTGTCTGAATGGAAAAAAAATATGGCAAGGATTACTTATATTCTCATGGATACAGCTGAATATTTGATTTTTTTTCTTGCCATCCTTCACTATTTCCTTTGTTGTTAAATGTTTCAAATGGTAAGGAGGTAAAAGATTATTGCAGGAGTTGCAAGTGCTCCAATTTGATTGAAAACACATGTACTTCAGAAACAGACTGAATAGGTTGCTCCTCTAGAGTTATTGTAGAAACCAGAACACTTTTCCCCTACAAGGAAACATAATTATGTGCTGGAAAAAATGGTTAATTATATTTTAACATAACTTTACCTTGAGGTGAATTTTTAGGCTTCTACAGCAATACAGCTTTCAATAAATAAATTTGGCTGGCAGCCATAGAAATGAGGTTATTTGGGCTGCCAGTAAACAGTATTGTTCCTAAGCTCAATGAGTTTCCTATTACTTAATAAGAGCCACTGATGCAAACTCCTTGAGGGGAAAACATATAATACAGTATATTAAAGATAAAACATTTTAAAACGTAACAGAGACTTTAGGTTTTTGGGGTTAATTTTTTGTTCACATTTCAGGTAATTTTTGGTTTTCCACATAAATAAAGAGCCAGAGAACTTACTGAAGAATTTTCTGTCCATAAGTCTAAAGAAAACCAGTCTTGATTTTGTCTAACAAAATTGAAATCCCTTAGTTTTATGCTCTATTTCAGTCTCTTTTCAAGATTTCAGTAATTTTTTCACCTTTCCATTAATTCTAACTTTTATGGAGTAGTCCTCTAATAGCAATGACACATAGTGTCTCAACCCCCATAGACAGTCTAGGTGTTTTTTAAACATAGACCTCCAAGACAGAATGGCATTATGTTGGAAGAACTCCATACTTCTCTTCAAACTTTAGTTCTTTATTTTGAATATTGCTTTCTAGGAATTCCTACTTTTCTGCTACGGAATCTGGGAAATATTCCTTCTTTTGAACTCTGAAAATATGAATAGAATAATTTTTGATGCTAAAAATTTGCACAAAATCTGTGAAGTAAATTAAAAGATGACATGATACTTTCCTACAAAATAATTCCAATCAAAAATTATTTTTTAGCTATGGGTGAATATTTCAGTGTCAGCCCCCTGAAAAACAGGATAATGGGATCTTTATCATCAGAAATCTTACAAAACAGAGCTATTTAAATTTATAAAGAGAAAATGTGGTGTGACACCTAGGTCTATAGATCACTGGCCTTCCTGTGTGTGCAGAATATTTCAATATACCTCAAATTTCTCATGAGATTTGGTGCTTTAGAACCTTAAAAGATTTGAAGGACTTTGATGATATGTTAGGAAAAGTGAAAAGGCTGCAACTCTCCTCCAACAGTTCTTAATTTTCAACTAAAATAAAATCTGGTCACCTTCCAGTTCGGAGCAGCTGAGACCTATCAAACAACTGAAAACAATTTGTTCAGAGCTGGAGCTGTCATAGTCTATTAAAGTAAAAAACAAATGAAGTGCTGCTTCTGACTTCAGCTCACCACTTCATATGAGCTCTCTCCCATTTCACTAGACAGTTGTGGACACTGAAATAATACAAAACATAACCCAACCAACAGACTGTGAAGAATATGAAATCTAAAGACAGATGTTCAAGAGCTATCATCACTTTTCAGCTTTAATTATATTGACATGGAACAAACAAGTGATAAATCAACTATTTTATAGTGTAATAAGCCTTATTCTACCTGTTTATCTAATGCCTCTTTGGGTGGCATATCCCAGGTACATGGAAGACCATGGAGTGTTCTGCATGTAAAGAGTCATGGAAACCAATTGTGTACTGAAATAATATTGAAATGCTCCTGGTTCTCAAGATGAACATCACATTCCAGAGTGCTTTTGGGGGTTTTATTCCAACACTGCTATCTCTCATAACTTTGAAGCCCTTTTTATGTCATTCATTCAAAGTCCTGCAGCAAAAAAAGGATGAATTTTTGTGTATTATTTACTTTAGGTTTCAGTTTTGTTGGCAATGATTGCCAATTACCCACCATGTTTTATGACAACCCATTATTCTCTGGGCCAGCTCATAAAGATGAAAGACAAGCTTCAGCATTACTACACAGAGTAGGACTTGGACACCAGCATTTTTTTAATGAAACTTCTTGATATATCTTGAATTCAAGGATCTATTGTATCCTTAATGCTGCAAAAAGGCTCTTTGATACTTATAATTCCATCATTTCCACTGTGATTCCTGAAGTTAATTTTTTTCCGTGATATCTAGTTCTTAACTGAAGGATTCACAGCAGAAATACGGAAGTTTTTTCTCTGAAAATTGCTTTTCAGCTACATCCATACCCTGATGATCTGATTTAAAGTTCAGTGAAAAGAAGAGTGGCATTTCAAGGGTGTTGTTGATTTCCAAGTTCCTCTAAGACTGAAGACCATCCAAATGAAACTTCCAGGGAATCCTAAGAAAAGGAGCATGCTAAGTGATGAAGAATTTTAACATTCCTCATTAGCTCAATAAAAAAAAAATTCTCTGCTGATCCAACCTGCCAGCTGAATTAAACTTCACTGTGAAACTAAAAGCATAAAACAGGTTCCAAATCAATGTGTTCATTGCTTCCCATTCTGTACTTCGTGCTTTTAGGCATTGTACTTCACTGCCTCAGGGAGTGAAGATATTGACAAATAACACTTTTTTTTCCTTTATCCCCAAAAAGCCAACCCAGAAAGCTACAGTAAAAACCTAAATGAACCAAAACTGTTCCAGACTGATGCATTGCTTTGATTTCACAGAATTTCTGTTTGCGGTCCTGGTGAGCCCAGTCTTTCTGCTCCTGGTATGCCATGACTCAAGTAGAGGGGATGTCCCAATGTGGGAGATAAAGGACAAAAAGTTGTATCTGGTGATCTTGGAGGTCTTTTCCAACTTTAATGATTGTATGAAAGGACAGAATAATCCCTTCCATATTTATTCAGTTTGCTCATAGCCTTTGGCATGCACTGTGGTCAGACCAAGACAGAGTAATTTCAGAGTTTTATGTTTGCTCTATTAGTATCTTACTATGAAATGCAAGCAATGGAGAGATGAACATAGATTGCACATTTACACTAACTTTTAATGTTTGTAGACTTAGATGACTTTTATGATAATGTTTCTCTGTTTGGTTTGGGGGCTTTTGTGTACTGAATATTTAATGATGTTTTAATTGTTGTTGATTGTTCTGATTAGAGTTAATCCATGTGGCACCTACAGTGTGCTGGCAGGGGGCACTTCATAAATGGTCATTATTTCTTACTGTAAAATACTGAATCACTTACATTTAGGGAAATAGAGTGAAATTTTACAGATGAGTTGCTTTATGAGTTCAGAAGTAAGAAATTATGCATTTAGCTAGTTAGACAATACTGCAAGATAACTGTCTCCTTCATCACTTGTCTTTTTCCCAATTGAATGGACTTCATCTGGAGAAATTACAGTTTATGGAGACAGGAGACAGTTATAAAGATACTATTTGTCCTTCACTAAGTGAAGTCAGAGGTAATTTTCTGCAATATATTTTTACCTACTTGGTCATGGGTACAGAAATAATGTTGTTCTTTGTGATCATTGGCTGCCACAGAAAACCCTTAGGAATGACTGCTACCTTTCAGACCACCTTCAGCTTCTTCAAACCTGTGTATGAAGAGCATGGTGTATAGGTGTGCTGAATCTACTTTATCATGTACAGGTCTCTCTGACTTCACAGAATTTCCCATCTGTCCCTCAACATAAATATATTCCCTAAGAGCAGATTTTTTGTTGCTTTGACTTAGAAAGGTTTGGCCTCCTATAGAGATAATTGTATTTCAGAATGATTATATCACAGTGCACGTACCTGCTTATCTGGTTTCATTGTTTAGTAATATGACAACAAGAGCACTCAAGACTCTGGAGAATGACCTCTCCCTAACTTCTGCCAAATATTATTAATGTTGAGGTAATGCTCAGTTCCTGAGTCAATGTTAAATTTCATGTTCCTAATAAATATTTTCATCTACAAGAAAATCTCTGCTGAAAACCATCTTCTCAGAATGCACTTCCTGCTACTGTGAAATGCTAGACTGAAAAAGTTGTAAATCAACAGGCTGTCCTTAGCCTCAGACCAGCTGTTAGAGGAAATAGTCAGCACACGCTTATTTAATTTGTCCTGCTCTTGTGCCTTGAGACTGACCTTCAGAAAGTGCAGCCTATGAGGAGCAGGATTTGATAAATTCCTAGTGGTCTGAAATTCTTTGCCTCAGGACTAAATTGGCTAAGAATGTCACTATCTGGCCAGCATACAGCCATTCCCGATGTGAAAGGAAGACATATGGGTGAAAAGCTTAGTGTTGAAGAGATCATCAGCTTTTAGATTATAAGAGATTGTCTGAAGCTGAACATTTCTGATGTACCTCATCTGTTGCCAGTTTCATCAAGAGGACACGGGAAAATTTGTTAAACTACTCATTGTCCTCAGAGGGGGGTCACTCTTTCAGAATGTTTTGGAGATTCATTCTGAAGCCCTTGTTATACCTAAACCACACTGATGAGATTCTTAATTCATTTGGACATGACCTTGCAATAAATGTCTTGCATTTTAGGTTAACCAGCCTCCATCTGCAAGGAGTTATTGCCAAACTTGTGTCTGAAATGGTCTAAAATCTTGAAAGTTGCTATAAATATGAGATTTCCCATCCACCATCTGGAAGACCCAAATCCATATTTAGTATAAAATGTCATAGTGACATTGAATTCTACTCCATCCTCAAAAGCTCAGTCATAATTTTAAAAACCTATTCCTAATATACAGCAACAGATTTCTTTTCTTTCCATTCTCCTTCTACCCTCTATTGTTATCCTTTAATATGAGCTATTACATCCACACACTTTGATCCAAGACTGCTTTTCTGATATGTAGCAAAACAAAGAATATCACAGATTGTTGCATTTCCACATTAGTAACCAGAAGTGTGTGAAATGGGCAGATCATAAAGCTGGCTTTACATTGCTGATATTATTCTGGTATGGTAATATGCATTGAACTAAAATAATTTTTGTTTCATTGGTCTCTATGGTCAAAACGAAAGCAATAATTTAGTTAGGTAGATTTTTAATTTGTTTTTATTTTGGATAAAACTTAAATATATTCCCTAAGATATTTTTAAAAGTTAGGAGAAGAAAAATAATAAAAAATAAATATGCTATTAAATAAGTTGTAAATTTCAAAGTAATACGTGAATGCTACAACTCAGCTGGAGAGCTGGAGAATATAATAGTTTTATAGTACTGACAATGCAAAGGCTACAAAATTCAACAAAGAGAGTTTAAGAATCTCAACAAATCGTAATGTATCTGCTGAAATACAGTTGAATTTTTGAGATGAAG
Organism: Ammospiza nelsoni; assembly: GCF_027579445.1. Lineage (NCBI taxonomy): Eukaryota > Metazoa > Chordata > Aves > Passeriformes > Passerellidae > Ammospiza > Ammospiza nelsoni. The sequence goes on from NC_080635.1 coordinate 73,357,223, forward strand.
GTATAGAGGTTGGAATGAACAATCATCAGGACTTGAGGGAAAGCAAAACTTCTTCAGTTGTTTAATTGTTCTGATTTTTTGATGTCTTGTGAAGAAGGTTTTTCTTTAATTATATGGAGCATTTATTTTTGTATCAAATAGGAAAAAAAACCTTTAAACAGAAATTTGTGAACCTTGCCTTTATAAGCTGAAGCTGTTAGTGTCTGGTTCTTGCTATTTACTTCAGAGCTAAATGCAGCAGATGTAAATGTAATGGTACAAAACCTTTGAAAGTAATTAAATCACATAGTAAGATTAGTTCAACCCTTAAGATAAAAGGGTTGAGGCTGCTTTCATGACCAAGAGCTATGCATTTAAAAACCATAAAATCACTTGTTTAAATCATTAGTGTATTTAGCTGTTTCAGTGATTGATATTGGAATACATCACATCAGGCACCTCTTAGGACTTAGCATATACAACATCTGCTCTGTTCTCCTATTCCAGCAATTTCAGTTTCAAAGCAAAATTCCTAAAGATCTGCGAACAAAGAATTATTTTCTTTTGTGCTATTTTTGCTCCTTTATGGTAACGCTTGATAAGGTTGTAGGGTTTAGTATTTTTGTCAGTCAATCTCTTTTAATATTCATTTTTCATACAAAAAGATTCAGAACTTAAATATACTTCAGTCTAATATTTGTGGCTATTCATCATCTGATAGCTGGGAGCAGTTTGGAAGAGGCATAAGAAAAATAGAACCATGTTTCTAGTTCCTCAAGTAATACAGTATTGTGATTATGATTGCTATTAAAATAAAGAAGACTGGTTGTTCATGGGCTTTGGCATTGTTAGAGTGAAGGGTGACAAAGAAAGCACATGAGAAAAAATTGTCTAAAAATTCATAGAACATGTGAATAGTATAATTTCATTTGCAGAGAAAGAACATGATACTAAAATTGACAGTGTATATTTAAATTTCAAAGAGTTGGGCTCTTTCTCAGAGAGAGGGAGAAAAAAAAGACTAAGTGAATTGAAGAGGGAGAATCTGAATTTATTTCCCTTCTATCTTTTATAGGAAGTAGATAAATGGAAGTGCACTGCCCATTTGCACCATCTAGGATTTGATAGACAAGCTGACACAGGAGAAGGAGAAAAGGAAGAAAGGAAATAAAAGATATATGAAACTGCCTTTGAAGTGAGGGAGTCCGAGATAGAGGACTAAACTCCAGCTTAGTCCAGTGTCTATAAAATTCAGGTCTGGAAACTCACATGCTTAGTCTTAATGTAGACAAAACATCTGGGTGTCTTTGTAACCCTTAGTCACTGCTGGGAAAACAATAGCCTCAGACCTTCCCAAATAATCCAGACCTCAGACGCGTCAAGGCATCAATATATATAATAAATTTTAAAGAAGCCAAGACATAGCCATCAAATCACTCTATATAAACAATGTGATTTTCTTTCTTTCTTTACAATAGATCTCCATTGGACACTAAATGACTAGGAGTTCAATATTTGTCCTCCTATAAAGGTTTATCTGAAATTTGTGACAGGATTCCATCTCATTGAGTGGTAGAAAAAACCTGACTCCATCAAAAAGAAAAATATTTCTGAGAAAAACTCTGTAGTCTGAGTATGTCCCCAATACTGCATTTAAAATTGCTTCTTTCATGAAAAGGTATAAAAACAACACTTTAAATATTTATCCAAAAACAACCACTTAGAATCATAGCATCATAGAATGGTTTGGATTGGAAGCAACTTTAAAGATTGTCCAGTACCAACCTCCCCTGTCATGGGCAGAGAAACCTCCCACAGACCAGGTTGCTCCAAGCTCTGTCCAGCTTGACTTGAACACAGCCAGGAATGGGATTCTCTAAGCAACCTGTTCCAGTGCCTGACCACCTTCACAGTAAAGAACTTCTTCCATATATCCAACCTTATTTTCCCTTCTTTCAGTCTAATCCATACTCCTTGTCCTATCTCTACAGTTCCTGACAATGAGTCCTACTCCATCTGCTCTGTAGCTTCCTTCAAATATTGGAAGGCTGCTGTGAGGCCTCCACGCAACCTTCTCTTCTCTGGGCTGAACAACCCCAACTCTCGCAGCCTGTCCTCACAGGCTCTACCACATTGCTCCATCCACGCCTGTGAGGACAGGCAGCAATTGGGAGGGCTTGGTGGGGAAGAAAGCGTGTGTGATGGGTCTTAGGTGGAAAATCCAAGGGTCCTTTATTCTTCTTGCTGCAGTAACAGGAACACTCCAAAAAACAGCCAAACACTAAGACCGCTAAGAAGGGGAGATCCCAACTTATACATGCTAACAGGGAACATTCTAGAAACATTCTACAAACATTCTAACCAATCACAATGGGCAATGTAAGCTACATTAACATAGTAACTCCCATGATCCCCTTCTAACAAATATTAACTCTCCCTAACTCAAAACAGTGTCCCTGCACTTAAAGGTTCGTTTTCCTGGGCCTTGGGCTGGTCTTGGCTATAGCTGGCTTGCTGGCCAGGCCAGGCCACTGGACCTCCACTGTGCTCCAGTCCCCTCACCAACTCCATGGCATCTTCTGGACTTGCTCTAACAGTTCTATGGCCTTCTTAGATAAGGGGACCCAGATCTGAATGTAGCACTTCAGGTGGGGTATTATGAGAGAAGAGTAGAGGAGGAGAATCACTGTAAAAATATGAGTGGGAAAGGTGGGACAAGGAGCTAATGGTGAGACTCAGGACACTGGAGCTGAGATGCCTTTAAGCCACCCCTTCACCTTCAAGATCCTTGCTTGGTTGTAGTAGCTTGTTGTCAGGAAGGAACAATTCTGCAGAGCACAATTTCCCTTGAACTTAGCTCCTGTCAAGGCACAGTGAACATTTGCACAGTATGATATGAAAGTAAAGAAATGAAAGCCTGATGTCCAAGCCACACCTTGTCCTGGCATAGCCTGACTCCAGACAATATCCTGAGCTCTGGTCAGTGTCATGGCTTGGGCTTAGAAAACTGATTGAGTCCAATGTCTGTCTCTGGTTTACTGTGTGAGTTTGGGCATATCACCCCTTGTTAGGTCTGTTTCCTCATACCTAAAATACATTTGGAGGCACCATGAGTTTCCTGGGGAAAACTGCCAGAAGGGTCTGAGTTTGGTTGTGTCCATGCTCAGGCTGTAAGTGCACTGCTGACCTTGCTAAGGGAAGGTCCCTTTCCTTCAGAAAAAACCAAGCCTGTATCTAATCCATGCCAGGCAGAAGTAGCAGGGCTCTTGTAGACCAGGAGGGCAGCAGGGTTAGAATAAAGCAGTTGGCCACATTAGAAAGGTAGGAGTATAGAACTTTCTGCAATGCAGTTGCAACAGTTTCTGCTGGTGTTAGCACCTGTCTCAGCAAGAGATTTTTCTGTGAATGCTTTTCATGGGGGTTTTATGCATTCAGGCAGCAAGGATGAAGACTTCCACCACACTGTTAGTCTGAACCAGTCCCAGAGTTCTTATATTCTTATTCCAATAAGGAATTATAAACTTCTGAAATTGTTCATATTGAAGAAAAGAATTTTTAAAAAAAGGACACAACATGAATAAATTCATTTTTCCTCCAAATTCCTTCTCTATTTTGAGAGAATTTGGGGTTTGAAATCCCACAGGTTTTTAGAATACTAGGAGTCATTGACAAAATTGAAAAAAAGAAAACTAAACTCAGGCTTGAATAAGACTTCCCCTCATGTCAGCATACTATTGATATCCCCTCAATCTTGCCACCCACCTGCCTTTGAAGATTTAAGCCCCTTCCCATATGAATATAAAATAAGAACACTTAGATGTCCTGCTAGTATTTCTCAAAAAACTCAAATTCTTCTTGGGGGCTGGATAAATAATAGAGCCTGATTATTCTAATAAGCATCAAATGAGGTATTCAGAACAAAGACGTAGAATTAATTCACCTTTAAGACAAATGCAGATCTTCTGGTAAAGCCAGCAGGGTTGCATTTTTCAACAAGAAGTATACATTCAACTGTATTTGCTGATATTGGTCACACTCAGACTTGAGAGGTGAGAGGAAGTATGGAATATATTTTCTGTTTAAGCCCTTCGTGGCCAAAGGTGGCTTTGCTAAAAAAGCAAAGCCACCTTTGCTTTTTTAGGTGTAAAAAAGCAAAGGCAGCAGAGTTACTACACAATGTCAGCCTTTCTGAGAACATCTCTTGAAGAGACTGAGAAAACCTGCCAGAGTTCTACAGAAGTTTTGATGAAGGGAAGCACTTGGATAAGGACATTAAATCCGAGCTGATACCAGCATATGGGAGTTGAAGTCTTTTCTCATTATCTTGGCTGATTTTCTGCCAGGAGACACATCTGCTGGACTTCTGCAGGAGCCCTGTGGGAATATAAACCTAGGCAGTCAGACCAGCCTGCTAAGTCATATTTATGTAACATTGTTAGGTAATTTCTCACACATCAAGGGATGCACTGCCTCATAAACACACTTGGGGCTCATGGAAGGTGGGGAAAAATCATGTGGGAGGCATACTTACCATCTGATGGGAAACTACATGGACACCAGTGGAGAATTCTCCTCCAAAAAAAATGAGAAGTGACTACTCCTCAGGATTACTTAGCAAGTTGCTCACATTACATATTTAGAATGATAATTTCCCTGAGCTGTCAAAATTCCAGATTTAAGACATATGATTGAACTGCTGTTAGGAGCAATAATGGTTATGGTAAACTAATGGCAGTTTCATGCAAATTCTTTAAACTTTAAACATTGCAAAGTTTTAAAAGCTTAGGGCTTTTGTCATTTCAAGCCAACACTTTCACATTATTATCATCTTTTTGGACTGAATTTTTTTTTTTTTTTTCGTAGTTTGAATACCCCTAGAGGGTTTCCTCTTTATACAGATAGGGGAAAGAACATGCTGTGAAGACACAATGAATTATAGCATTGTCTCTTACCTATTCACCCAGTTTCAGATATTTGGCTTGTTAAACTCCTGCTTTCCACTCACACGTGCAGAACTCTCCAGGGCAACACCTCTAATATGTCTTGATGCATTGCATATGTCAAGGTGGGCTTTGAGTGTATTTCTAAAGATTGATCCTTATTTTAATGAAAAATGAAGAACATTGTGCTGCAAAAAACTGCCCTTATGTTAGCATTTCAGTTATCTTCATTGTAATTGAGAAAGAGAAATATGACTTCAGCTAAGTCCATTTTGTCCCAGGGACAAAATTCTCATGGAGGAGTATGCATTTCATAAGGAGCTGCATTCTGATGACTTCTCCAATTTACTACTGAAAATTTAAAACAAAACAGAACATAACCACCACACCCCAAGAAGTGACATTTTAAAGAGCTCAGGATTTGTCCAGTTGCTGTAAAGACCAAACAATTGAACAGTCTGACAAAAACCCCAAAACTTCCATGTAATTGTTATCTGCAATAGTTTAGTTATGTTATGAAGTTAAGTTATGAAGCTTCTGTAGATTATTAATTAGCAATATACTCTCATCTGAAACTAGGGGCTGAATAACAATATTTCCTGGAGGAATATTCAATTATTCTCACTGAATTTTGTATCTGGAGTTTCTCTCTAAAGTCCAAATCAAATAATGACCATTAACCGCTGCTGCTGAATCCCAGATAGGTTTTTTATGTCAATAAAACCCAGACACAGTTTGGTGTGTATCAAAGTGTTTTGATGGGTCAGATGGGAGAACTAAGTCATCTTCTTTCCTGATAAAACTCCAAATATTGGATGTTCAACAGCTTCTTACCAATAATGCATAGCAAAATGTAAGAACAGGAATTGTCATACAGTAATTTGACATTTCTGACACAAATGAATGCTTTGAATATACAGAGAGTTGCTCCTTCAACTTTTTCTTAAGGAACCACCTCATACATCTTGAAAATTTATGTGTCTCTGTCCAACTTGTGAACAGTTAATTGCTACATCCTTTTCACAGTGGAGAGTTTTTTCTCTACTCTTTTTTCCTTTGCATATGTATACACATGATATCTCATTACTAAGTATGTTGGGAGTACTTATCTGCATGGAGGAAAGGTAGTGCATTTTTCCAAGTTGTAATGATAAGCTAAAAGCAAGCCCTGCAAGGTAAAATCTATTTAAAATGTGGCAATTGGGGAAAATATGTCCCCTAAGCATAGCAAACACACTATCAAAGTGAGTTAGCTACCAATTCACTCCTACATTTTGCACAAAGGGCATTAAATTCTAGGGTAAAATAAAGCCAAATGATGTATGCCTGTTCTCTGTGAACAACAGATCATACAAAATGAGCTCCAGATGAGGTGGTTTTTTGTTGTGTTTTCAGCATTCAGCTGGCTTTCTGGAAAATATTTGCTTTTCTGTTAGAAACACATTCTTTTTCTATGTAAACTCCTATCACTAGGCATATGGAAAAAGAGAAACTATAGGTCTAATGCAGTAAATTAAAATGTGAGGTCCTAGGAAGGGTCAGACACTATGATCCAGGACCCAATTTTGACCGAACTTATCAATGGATAATCTCCCCAGAAATGTAGATATGCTTAAACTCTTCCTATTGGAAACAGTTAGAGAAGCAAAACATCCCAGCAGGGAGAAGAAACTTAATTCTCAATTCCTATGGCCTGGATAATATCATCTCCACATGGGAAAATATGTTAGCTAGTCTCAGTATTTCACCTCACAGACACCAGGAGCATGCATTTAAGAAAAAAAAACCCAAATCAAAAAGAAAACAAAAACAAAAGCAAAACCAACCAACCAAACAAAAACATAACAAAACCCCCCACACAAACCAATGAAACAAAACCACAAACAAACAAACAAACAAACATGTATGGAGTTCACAAAAGAACACTTTGGCAGAATTATGTCCTTGGAGAATATTATATCTTAAATCCAAATATGAAGTAGCTGACTTCTCACTTAAAATTTCTAATATGCTACCTTATATAAGCTGCTTTCTTTTGTGTAGCATGGGTTGATAAGCCTCCAAACTTGTTTCAATTCTATAGAATTATTTTCTTTGAAATGGGTGACTGATTGCACAGAACCACAACATCAGGGAATGGATGAGGCTGGAAGGGACCCCTGGAGGTCTTCTAGGCCCTCCTCAAGCATGGTCTGCTCAAGAGCACATTACTCAGGATTTTGTCCAGATTTAATGTCTCCAGGGAAAGAGTTGCCACAACCTCTCTCAAGTTCCCCAACTAATAGCATTACTTCAAAAACCTGATTTATCAATTGTAAATGTGCTGGATTTCACTAGACTTTTGTTCCTATTTTGCTCTCTGAGATTAACAGAAGACATTGTAAGGACCCTCCATTAGAGAATCACTGCATGGTTCTTATGCCTTGAACGGGTAGGTCTTGTACCCTGCTCTGTAAAACTGAATACTTCTAACTTTTTTGGGCATCTTCTCATTTCAAAACTCTTTTCCAGTGTTTGTGTCAACTTCATACCTTAGCTTTCAAAGTTATATTTGAGAGAGGCTTCCAACTATTGCATTTTGCCTCCTGAAGATATCCAGGTAGATGCAAGGCTGTAGAATTAGATTTTAATTATCAGTAACAGTTAGTTCTATACCTATATAGGATACCTGCATAGTGACACTTGTCTTCAAAATTTTCAGGATTAAACCCAACCTCTGCTTCATATGTCATCACCACTAATGCACTCTCCTGCACACATATGCATATATATATATATACATATATATATATACTACATATATATACACTATACATATACTATATATATATACTATATATATATACATATATATATACACACACTATATATATAGTATATATATACACTATATATATATATACTATATATATATACTATATATATATACACACACACACACACACAGAGTAAGGCAGAAAATCAGGAAGAAGAAAAGATTGAAGATACTGTTGAAAATATGTTGGGGAAGGTCAATATTGTCTCTTCACTTTGGTTTTTTATGACTTCTAGGAACCATAACAATAACCTCATTCCATGGCTGCAGTGCCAGTCTTTTCTCACCCTGGGATATCCCCAACAGGTGACACATCATAAGACTATCTCCTAATTCAGAAGAAATATGAACAGTCTATGTGAGTGTTCCAAGGAGGAAGAACATTGAAGAAAAATCTAAGGATTAAATCAATATAGACAATTCCTGGAATGCAACTACATAAAAATTCCAAGGTGCACTTAAAGATGCATGCAACCCTGAAGTATACAGCTAATTTTATCCATAAAGAAAAGAGTATTTGGAAGAATATTTGGCTAAGTGTGGGATGAGATTACTGCAAACTTGAATGGGCTTTTGTTTTGAAAACCTGCAGGAAAAAAACTTTCGAGACTGCAGCAAGGACCCACCTGAAGGGTCCAATGAGCTTAAAAAGACCTCCTGACTTCACAGTGTGATCAGACACTATGAAATAGAAGATTCAGATACATATCAATGCATTTTCTAGATGCATCCAACATACATTTTATGTGTTAGATTCTAATTTTGGATATTTTTGCTATGGTAATTGATATAATACACTTGAATGAATTTAATGTCTTTCCTCAAGGGCCAGTACATGGGCCCACATGATTTAACAGCATTTTCAGCAGCCTGGACAATTGGAGAGACAGCACCCTCAGCAAGTGTACTGATGGACCCAGCTGTGTGGCGTGGCCAGCATGCCAGAGAGAAGGGATCCTGTCCAGAGGGAACTTGAAAGAATCAAACGCATTGCATAAAAGTGTTAAAACATTGACAGAAATACAGGAGAGAAAGATTACTTGTGAAAAAGGGAAGAGAGCCAGGGAATTTATGAGCATAAGCCATATGAATTTATAAGTCTAAATCCTGACCAATGAATCTTAAGTCTAAGCAGACACATCTGTGCTTAAGCAAAAGCAGAATGTGTGTTTTAAAGCTGCACTCTGTAGTAATTTCTCCAAAGGATTGTGCAGTGGTTGATTTTTAAGCAGTTCATTGTGGCCATACAAAATCCTCGTTACTGAGATTGCCCACAGAGGTCACAGGGTTTGTTTCTGTAGCTTGGAATGAAATGTAGCTTTTGTCAGTCAATTTCTAGAGAAAATACTTTCACTTTTCAATTCAGTCATTTCCATGACTGGTTTGAAATGTAAGCTAGTGCTTACAGTTTATGTTCTACTTAACAGACTTGTTCAAGTAAATAATTGTATGAAGCAAACATGAGGGGACATGGTAAAAGAAACATTTCTTATTTTGACATTGGAAAAGGTATTAAAAAAAAAGTAATGTCCCTGCTTTGGCCTATTTAATAAACATTAGCTGACATTTATTTAAAAGCAGGAACTCAGGATCTGTCACATTGAGTCAGAAAAACAACTACTAATCCCTATTCTTTCATGTTACAGAAAAATGTAGAAATTTCTCCGTGGATAAATGAGTAAAATCTTTCATTAATATTTTCTTACTGATTCTTAGGTAGTTATTTTATCTTTTTTCTGACTCTAAGACCTAATATATTCCCCACATTTTTCCTTTTCATAGTTCTTCATGGTAAATACATGCTGAAACTGGACAAAAATAATGTTTAACCAGCTTCTTTTGGAGGCAAGGAGATAGAAGGTTGTAATGAGATATAATGATGTAAGGTTTTTTTCTGTTTTGCTGAGACATTCAGTAGGAGTGATGGCATGACTGTATTGCTTCTTGATTGCAGTGAAGTGTAAACATAGAAGTATTTTTTCTGCAATGGAATTATTTTGGATTTTTACAGGAGTGCTCATGTAATTATTTTCTCATCAGGGAGACCCTTGCTGTTTTGGGCTGTTTTGTTGGATGCTATAATGTATCTATCATTAATTTCACAGCAAAATAAAAACATTAAGGTTAATGAAGGCAATGATTATAATGAACTCATCTTTACAAGCCTCCTGATCAAGGAGCTCAGGACTTTGCTACATCATGCTTATAATTTGCCAAGTCCCAGTTCTTCATGTTTAAATTTCTTCTGAGGATCCGCATTTGCATGATAAATCATGTGTGTCTGTTTGAGAGATGGATTTAGATCAAACCCAATTACCCTTGTATTTTAAGGGTGGAATGGTCACACCAATGACCTTTAAGCTGCAGCCATTGAGGTGAGGAGTAATCAAGGTGTGTTTGTGTGACCAGTTTCAGGAGGTTGAAGCAGGAATGCCAAATACATCTGAACAGTAAAAGAATCATGGGACTTGTAAGGTTGGAAAACACTTCGAAGAGCATCAAATCCAACCACCATTTTCACCACTAAACCCTATATCTAAGTATAATGTCTGCATGTAGCTTGAATGCTTCCAGAGAAGGTGGTTCCACTACTTCCCTGGGCAGTCTGTTCCAATGCCTGACCACCCTTTCAGTCAATAAATTTTTCCTAATATCAAACCTAAACATCCCCTGATGCAACTTGAAGCTGTGTCCTGTAGTTCCATCACTTGTTACCTGGTAAAAAAGCCTGACCCCCAGCTGGCTAAAGTCTCCTCTCAGGGAATAGTAGAGGGTCTCTCCTGAGCCTCCTTTTGTCCAGACTAAACAATCCCATTTCCCTCAGCTTCTCTCATAGGACTTGTGCCCAATATAGGGCATAGTCGTGGGAGAAATTACCTCAGAGAAGGATGGCAAGAGTTTTTTATTATGTTACTTTCTTGAGGTCAGATGCAGATTGAAAGAAAGCACTCTAGCAGCGCTGGTAAAATAGAAATTATTTTATTCACAGATGCAGATGGACAGAAAGCCATCTTCCCACAATCTGAGCTGGCCAAACTTGTGACAGATATGGTGGCTAAAGTCTTTTCCCTGAGTTCACATGTTTTGCCTTTAAGTGGTATTTCAGTAAAACCATTGTTTTAAATATGCACAAGTGTGTTATTTTATGACACTTGTGTTTGCAGAAATGAACTAGAAATCAAATGTTGCTGATTATTACTAGATGTGAAAATTAGCAGATTATCTTTCTCCTAATAGTCCTTAATATTTTTTAACTGACTGATATGAGAGAAAAGCACTGCATACAATTCTGATAGAAGACACAAGTGATTAATCTAAGCAAATTGATTTCATTTTCCCTCAATGTAAGCATATGCAAAAGTAGGTCTAGATCTAAAGTTCCTGATATTAAAAAAAAAAAAAAAAAAAAAAAAAAAAAAAGAAGAAGAAAGGAAACTAATAGAATTAATTGGACTAAAAGGCTCAGGAACTAAAACACAATAGAGACTTGGAATTTTAGAAATTCACTGACAAAAACATCCCACAGTAAAGTAGGAAATGCATGAGTCTATAGCTTAAAGAATTAATTGTGTAAAGAACCCCAAGAAATTATAATTTCTCAGTTAAAAAGGATGTGATAAAATTAATGTTCCAAAAGACATGACACCTAGAGGGTAGAAAAAAGTTCCCAAAGGCAAGTTAAGATAGACTTGTAAAACTATTGAAAGAAATAGGTCTTGTTCCTCAGAAAAGAAAAAAGGGTGAGAAAATGTAGAAAGAAGTAGAATTAAGAGAGAAGCAACACTAGCAAGACTGAATGTGTTCAAGTGTGGGGGGACTGGATAATTTCTAAGCCCATTTCTGAAAGAGCTAGGACATGAAATTATAGGTCTGGGACCAAGCATTTAGACTAAATCTAGCAAGATAATTGTGACACCTTATTTAAGAATAGGAAATTAACACCTATACTTAAGAACAGAGGAGGGGAAAGTGATCTAACCCACTGCAAGCTTGTTAATCTAATATCAACTCTATCAAAGGATTTAGAATTCTTTCTTTAAAAAAACACAGGATGGTAAGTGTAATGTAAAATCATGCACAAATCTAGGTTAGCAAAAGTAGATCATGCCACAGTGTTGAAAGAGATTTTGTAGTTAAACGAAAAGATGGTGGCTCTAATACATAGGGATTTCAGCAAAGTATTTGACATGGTGTTGAAAAGAAAAATAAGTTAGACTAGAAAGTAAGAAATAGTAAAATGGAGGGTATATGTTTAAATCACAGTAAACAAGGAAATATTGAGTAAAAAGGAGTCATCAGTGGCATTTAAGGATGTCATTAGTTCCCCCAGTAAAGAAGTGGGGGAGATACTGACAAGTTTAACTGACATTGTGATTTTTGGAGTCATCATTAATACAGGAGAATATTTTTCTATAGTATTGAAAGAAAGAGATGAGAGATGGCCCTGAGTACCAGAAAAAAACAAAGGTGAGATGAAATTCAAAAGCACAAAATACAAAGTCATGCACTTTTGAAATATAACAATTTTCCTCTAAACTGGGATTTCTTCAGGTGGTAATGACAGAGGGACAGACCTTGTAGAACTGACTGAGGACAGACCAACACAATGGAGCCAACTGAGAAAGGCAAAGAAGTTCCTTGAACATCCCAAGTGAGATAATCTCTGTATCCTACAAAACTCAGCCTAGATTAAGTTCAGACTACAGTACAGAGGAATGACTATGAAATTAAGAACTTCTATTATCAAAGGAGACTGAAACAGCTTGGCTTGTTAACCTTGCAAAATGAAGGCCAAATAGGGATTATTCTTGCTTTCTGTAAATACATCAGTGATAATAAACATCCAAGAGGCAAAAGTCTGTTTGGTGTAAGAATAAATGGAATTAAACTGGATCTTAAAAAAATATTATGCTGGAAATTAAATGAAGGTTTCTGAGAACAAGAGTCTGGAAAAGTGTCCAGTACAAGAGGGGCAAAAATCTTAATTAATTCTAAACTTTGATTAGTTTATGAAATTGGATGTGTAACATAATTGCTCATAAAAGCAGAAACTTAACTCATTAATCTATGAAGTCCTTTCCAGTTCCAAGTTTGTATTTGTGCTGAAGATGATGTGAGGTTTATGACATATGATAATAATCCATCTACATATTTAATGGGAACAATCACGGCTGTATGGCCATATAGCTGATGTCCTTTCTTGCAGTACATTGAAATAATTGGCCAAAAAAAAATTAGAAGCAGCTTGGTGTGCTGAGTGCACACAATTTGTCATTTAGTCAGTGGTTTGTGCTTATTCATTATCATCATCTGACATTCTCTATCACAGAGAAATTTTTATGGACAAATGAGCTAAAGCAAGAATGACAATATGCAAAAGAGATCAGAAAATAGGAGGCCTTTTTCTTCCTCTCTTTTATTGTTTGGTTAAGGAGCATGTCACAGTGATCAGCACCCTTGATAAAGCATGTAAATGTTTAGAGCCTGTTATTCCTCAGCTATTACTTGCATACTCTTATCATAACAGCAGTCTGATAGAAAGTGATGGGGATCAGTTCCCAGGAGGAGAAAGCTTAGACTGACTTTTTGGTTCAAATAGTACCATGACATTGTTAGTTCTGGCTTAATAACTCTGATGTGGATTTTGCCTTCAGTTCACTGAGGTATCTTCAACCTTTTATTTTGTTTTTTAATAACTCTAAAGACTGCAAATTGTGCTTATATCCATTTTAGCATTTAAACTATGTCTTCATCTAATGTGATCTAAAGATTATTTTATTTCTATACAATATTCCTATATTTTCAAGTTGCAATTTAAAAAGTAAACCAGGTTGGTGTCAAAAGGGAAATTTTTCCAGTTCAAGTGGTTTCAACAAAACAGAGATCAAAGCAGTTTATTTATTTATTAATAGCACAAAACCAACAAACCTTCAGTGAACTCTACATTCAAGACACATTGACAACACAACAGATAAACTGCAATACTAGACACTGTCAAACCTGTTAAATATCCAGCTACAAATTCCTAAACACTCTTTTAATCTCAAAGCATTTTATATAAATTATACTCAAATACACACAGGCTAATATTTACATGAACACACTCACATCTCTCACAAATTGTGTGGGTTTTGGGCACACAAACCCTCCCCAGGATTCACAGCCCTTGCTTGCAGCCCCCTTCTCAGGGAGCTGCAGATGAGGGGAAGAAATCCCCACAAGGTCACAGGTGCACCCAAAGGGCCCCTGCTGCCTCCCCCAGCTGTTCTCATCCAGGGGTAAGTTCCTCAGAGCACTCAGAGAAGGATGCTCAGCCTGGTTTGGGCAGGGTGGTGATGCCATGCAAACACTTCTGGCAGGACCAAAACAGATTTTTTTTTTTTTCTTTCTGTCTGTCTCTTAGTCCCTGTTGTTCCCTATAGTTTATATTTTTAGTATGTTTTTATCCAAGCTGATTGTTTTGTCCAGAAGTACTTTTGCAATTCAGCAGGATAATGGTCATTTTCCTGGTTGGCTTTGCTGCCATGGAACAAATGGCACTCTGACACTTTGGGGCATTTCAGCTACAGACACTGCTGCACTCAAATTCCTGCCTAACCACAAGGTTGTGTTTCCTGGGAAGCTCCCCCACAGACTGTAATTGCAATGCTAAATCATAAACCCCTCCTTAATGAATGTCTGTCATAAGCAGACAGCCTGAATTTTATAATAGAGTACAAACAGAGAATATTAGGTGTATCACGCTATTCTGAATTCTAGAAATGAATGTCACAAACAATCAGGCAAAATATTATGGCTGAAACAGAGGTGCTTCTATAAAACTCTGAATAACAAATGATCAGTTAGACAAGTATTGGAGTTCAAAATGTGGAAAGGCAAAGTGCTATTTCCTTCAGTACTTTTCACTTGAAATTCAGTCAATAAGTCAAAAATGACTTATGTTTTCTGGTGAAATGCCTGATACAAGTAAAGTCTTTAAATTAGATCCTTTTTATGAATCAGGTTAAGCATCCAGAATCTAATCTGCACTTTTCAAATCATCAGAATATTATCTATAAAGAGCAAAACAAAACAAAGAAAAACCTATTTGAGAATCATAGAAAAGTTTACTAGAGTTTTTTTTTTTTTGGTGTTTTTAAATTTGTTTGTTTGAGATTTTTTTTCCTTCTTTTGTTTTTATTGTTTTGGGTTTTTTATTTTGAAAACTCTTCTTGGACTTTCAAACTAAGACCAAAAGGGTGATCCTGAAGGATCATGTGAGAGAGTAAGAGATTGTTTAATGTCACATAGTCATCACCCCTTATTTTACCATATTCATACTTCTATAAGAAGTTAATGTTAGAGTACAGAAGGTACCTAAAATGTATGTGGTATGGCACTTGGGAACAGATTAAATACCTAACTACTCAGCACAGTAATCTCTAGCAGGAGAGCACATTCACACTTTGGAAGATTAACCTACTCCCATGCACTGCTTTATTAAGACCAGCTAATTTCTTCCCCTAGAAATATTCTCCACTACTACCACTGAGGAGAAAAGAGATTGAACTAGTGCTTTTTAAGGAGTTACTTGTTTTCCTTAGACTTTGTGAGTCATTTTTATGTTTGTACACTCTTGCCTGCAACAGAATTGGTAATAGCCATCCAATTTAGCCCCTGGGATGAGCCAGACAAATAAGCTTTCTGTTCTGCAAAGAGTTCTGGACACTAGTGTCCAGATCCTTTCTTCTTTCTGCTCTGTTTAACAGATCATCCCTTTTCTGTGCCAGATAAATACTTATCAGGACAATAAGGTTTTTTTTCTCTTATGTCCAGTCCTGCAGTGCTCAGTCAAGCCCTATTGTCCTTTTTTACATGTGTAACTCCCACCAAGATCAGGTGAAAATTACGAGTCAATATTTATTCCTCCTCACGACTTGCATATAAAGTCATTCAGATTAAAAGTGTAACATGGCATCTCTCTACCTGTCCAATTATGTCCTTCCTGCAATGATATAATATTGATATATAATATAATTTGTGGTTATTTTTTAAGACCTGAGACCTTAACAACTGAATAAGAAAGAAGAAAGATGCTCTTAAGTAGTGATTTGGGATATGTAGATCAAGGCTTTTATTTTCTGGAGGACAGTTATTGAAATCTGTCTTGCAGGAGTTGCAGTTCTTGGCACATGTTTTTCTTTATCAGTTGGAGGAAGTGCTGTGCAATATTGTAAGCAAGTGATGTTGGAAGTCAAATCTGGGTCTGTAGTAAGAGACCTGTTTATAGAGGGATTCACACTTAACACTGGAGACCCAGTTCTCTCTCAATCTGTTCCTACTTATGATACTTGGTATTCTACGGGAATTAAGGATTGACTCAAGGCTGAAGATTTGAATTAAAATTCAAGATTGAAAATCAACCTAATTAAATTCTCTGAGAATAAATTTACATTCAAAAGTGTGCACTAGCCCTGTTGAGCTTATCAGGGATGTTATATTGCACCTTAGATATCTTGCATACTTATATAAGTTAATATATATAATGGTTTCATTTGTGTTAGTAGGAATATAATTTTTATTTTTCTTTTACAGTTATTTCACCATCTTTCTATTTTACCTGCTCCTTGCTGTAGCCTTAGAGGCTAGATTCTGACAATGAGGGACTGAACATTGTTGATGCAGTGCTGCCCTTCTAGCAGGGCTATTAGCTATTCTGGTGATACAAACTAAAAATAAACACAATCAGGGACTATTATTGCCCTTTTAACCATAAAATACAAGCACATTGCCTGAAAATGAGCAGTAAGTTGCTGTATTAGGACGAGGTGTCCTAATGTGAAGAAAAACAAGATATAAAGCAAAAATAAATAAAAAAAATCAAGTTACATAGTCTTCCTTCTCTTATAATAAAAAATGTTGGGTTTATTGTTCTCTAAAGCCCAGACTAATGCATTGCCTTTTTCAGAAGCTGAGACTTCCTGTCACACTCCCATCAATGAGGAGATATCAGAGGAGTATTACAGCATAAAGACTTCTCATGTAGGTCTCCATTTGTAGCAATGACATATCCTTATCTACCTAAATCTTGATTAAAGTGAGATGAAGAAAATGCATATTTAATTCCTAATATGCTAAATCATGATCTCTGTGGGGACAGTGACAGAACCTGAGGGAAGGGCCTGAAGTTGTCTCAGGGGAGGTTTAGTTTGGATATTAGAAAAAGATTCTTCCCCCAGAGGGTGTTTGGGCACTGGAAGAGCTTCCCAGGGCAGTGATCACAGCACCAAGCCTGACATAGTTCAAAAAGTGTTTGGACAATGCTCTCAGGCACATGGTGTGACATGTCTATATGACTATTTATCTTTTTTTTTGTTTTGTTTCTTTTTTGGAAGGGGGGTGGTTTCTGATAGAGTAATAATGAAATATATTTTTAAGGAAACAAGATAACAAAATGAAGAACTATTGTTTCTATGTCACTTCCTTTAATTCTCTTCTACAGTTACTTTTCATATGTGCTAAGACCAAAAAAATGTGTACATTGGTTACAAAATCCCTTTGGGGTGCCCAGTCATGTAGGAAATAGAATAATTAATCTAAAAATAAATGTAAAATGAATGGATCAGGTAGACAATAGGTACATTTTCTGGTGATGAAAAATCTCCTGTGACATTTGCATAGAAATGGCCTGAATATATATATTTGGGAGTATAACCCACACTGTTCAGCATGGAATGTTTTATTAATCATAGTTTTTAAAGACAGTGAGCATGGGAGGAGGTAGATCAGGAAATAAATAATACATACTACCGAAATGGTCCTGAGATGAGTAGCTCTTCCCTTTATAAATATTACAAGCAACTCACAATCCCCCAGGTAAGAACACAGTATTCAACACATTTAATGATGAACAACAACAAAAGAAGAGCATTTTAATTTAACATGGGAGTCAGTTCCAAGTCTATCAGTTGGCCATCCTGAGAAGTGTATTACAGCCCTAATAGTGCTGATAGTGATTTCCAGTATATTTTTATCCTTCATTACTGGAAACTGACTCTTGCAGTAACAGCTTTGCATCATATTATTGGGGATGAAATTACCTGACATTTTATGTACCATCAATATCAGATTAAAGTGTCAGTAGTGAATTTTGCACCATGTTGCTGCTTGATACAATAACGGTACTAATAATATCTGAAATTATGACTCCTTTTCCCCACACAAAAAGAGATAACTTCAGAAGGGTGGGGGGGGAACATAATTTTTCCCTGTATTCCCTTTTTCAAGTAAATATTCTTTTGACAATAAGCACATTAACTTAAATTAATTTTTTTTTTTAAAGTCTGCAAAAGTATTGGGACCTGATGTGGTCCTAACATCCCTGCTGGAGTACAGGATGAGTCAGTGACTAATTGAGGTGTTCTGATCCAGCTGGAAGGGCTTGAATATACATTTTTAGTATTGCAATAGCATCTAGAGTAGCTGGCCTAAATCTCTTCCCTGGAGGCTGGCATTAATTGTGTGAACATAAGAGCACTGTTAAAGGGTCAGGGCAAAAATCCTCCTCGCTCCATCTCCAGCACTGACCAGCAGCAGGGGCACAGGAGGCGTGTAAGAGCAGGGCAGCATATGGTGCCAGATCCCTGGCATGTTCCTTTGCCAGCAGTGACTTGTGCCTCTGGGACTGCCTGAATGGAAGGTGATGCTTTTGTGTTTAATAGAATCCTGTCAGTTTTATGCCATTAATTTATCTCATCTTTTTTTAATCCAGAATGGCTTTATGTATCCACAGTGTCATTTTTTAATCCAGAAAGGCTTTAGGCATCCACCGTGTCTACACATTGGACAAAGTACCTCTATGTCCTGCTTTGAATCTGTTACTTGTTAATTTTATTTTATGGTCTTAGCATAGATGAGACATTTTCTATTCATTTGATCCACTCTGTATTACTGGTATTTTATAGAGATATGCCATATCCTTTCCTCAGTGACTTCTTGAAAATGAAGGTGTTATTATGTTTAGACTTTCACTATTATTGGTCCTCCTTACTATCCTTCTCTGTATCTTTTCCAGTACTGCAGTATTCTTTTGGACACAAGGGAACAACAAACTATATTAAAGATGCCTTAGGGGATTTAAATAGTGGCATTATAATGTTTTGTCTTTTGTTTTCTACTCCTTTCCAAGTAATTGTTAATTCTGCCTGCTTATGGTAGCCATTAAACATGGCGCTAATACTTTGGCAGAGATACCTTCTGTAACTTCAGTGTCTGTTTCCAGTACAGGAACAGCTACTTCAGAAGATGTCACAGTGAAAGCAAGATCACCCCGAATGCAGAGTGAAGATTTCTTTTCCACAACTCTGCTTCCCTGTCACATCATTTTTACTAGTGAAGCAGAACATGGACAGAACTGCTCTTTGCAGCAGACACGGCCCTACATATTATAAGACAAATATCTCCAAGGTCTGTTCCTTTGGAGTCTAAGGAGTCAGAGAGGAAGATCCAAAATGAGCCTTTTGCATCTGAAACAAAGTATGGCAGATGACTGAATGTACCTTTGTTTCAGGGGGGTGGAAAAGGCAAATGAGCAGGAGCTGCTGAATCACTGAGATAGATGTAGAGAAGTCTTTCCATAGCTGTAAGTAAGAGGAGGAGTCACTGGAGCAAAAGGGACTGAGGTAATCCAGTTAGACTTGCTAAAGAGGTAGAGCACTGGAAAGTGGGTTCTCACAGCTCCTCTACCTTCTCACAAAGAGAAGATACACATATTGCTAGTTTGATCCTGGAGACCCTCTGAAGTGGGACAAGTATTGCAAGTGGAGAGCCAGATGTGGCATGATGGAGTCCCCTTTCTCCTGCCAGCAGCATCATGTAGTGTCATATTCAATGACTTCCTTTAGACGTGTTGAGCAAATATGAAATATGAGAATCTTAACCCAAAGAAAGGTCAAGGAGGCCTTTTCTGCCACATAAAAAAAAAAGAGCATTTGATGATGGTGGTACAGACTGTAACCAGGATGATTTATCCATGATAAGGACAGAGGCTGATTGCATTATGATGTTGCTGGGAAGATTTACAATTTATTCATTTTATGGAGTATTGAAAACTGTCACTGATAGTGATCTCTCAACCTCAAAAGTCAAGGGTTTTCATCTAAGATTCCACAACTGAAGATCATTAGTACCAAGAAATTAAGCTCATATTTCTTTTAATGATATAGTTTCAAACAGAGACATCTGAACAGAAATGTAGACTCACGTGTGTAGCTCATCTCTGGATGGATGGCCACTCAGCGGAGCCACATGAAAAAGCCCTGTCAGAGAGCCAGGAAGCACCTGGTGCCATATAACACCATCTCTGGGCTGAGAGATACATCAATGCCTTCTGGGAAGTAGCTGGAGGCCAAATAAGATACTCCATGGAGCCTAAAATAAATTTATCACCCATACTTAAGATATTGAACACCAGTCTTAGCCCATACGGTCTGAGGATATTGGATAATGATTCAACTTTCTAGATGCACAGTGTATGATCTAAATACATTAAGAGATGAATTTATTCATGGCTGAGGTATGTTTGTTCTGCTTGGCCATAAGTCACCACTCCTAAAATCACAGATTTAATATTTGTGCTGTGTGTTTTATCTACAGCCTTGGACAGAAGTTTTGCATGTACTAGTCTTTCTCAAATGGTATTTTTGTCGGCTTGTAGCAAGCTAAATTTCACCCCTAGTCACCTGTCAGAGGAATCTTTCCCTAAAAAACAAGGACTCTGTTCACTATGTTGCTATTGATTATGTGGCAGTTTAGACACATAGCACACCTGCATACACATTCCTTTAGGCATCTGGTTTTGGTGTCTTTATTTTGAATTGAGTCCACTTGTCTGATCTGGCTTCCTGCCAACTATTTATTTTTCCTGGTTTTTTTCAGGTGGCTCCCTTTTGTGCCAGTGACTCAATTGTAATACCTGCTTTACTTCTCCGCAGAGGATGGCATTCACAGGACTGCAGTTCTAAATCACCAATATTGTGATGTAAGCCTCACATTCAGTTGGAGACACCGGATGTAACTCAGCTATCTGAAGGTCAACAGCTAATTCTACATTTAAAAATACTGCAGACAAGCCTCTACTGGTTTGTGAAAGATGGCAAACACATGCATGCACACAGAATAAAACCATATGCTGGTACCTTCAGACAATTCAGTTTGAGATCAGGTCTTCATGCATTCTCCTTAAATGATAACATGCTGCTCAATGATCCAGCTGCAGCTTCAGAACATTGGGGTGAGCCTGTGTGGCCAGACCAGGGCTTTCAGGGCCCGTCCTATGTCAGGGTATGTCTCAGCAGCCTTTCTGTGATGTTATTTCCAAGGACCCTTGCTCAGACTTGACAGCTGGAATCCTTCCAGGAGATTTTTCCCTTGCAAATCCAGGACTGAGTATGAGAAAGGAGGTAGAATTTGCTTTTCCTTGTGTCCTGTTAGCACTGGGTTATTTTACTGTTATTTCATCCATCCTTTCAGGATCCCTTTCCCTAGCCCTTCTGTCTTTCCAAATTCCAAATTAACACATTGAACCATGGGATATTAAATGGGCATCTCGGGCCTGAGCTGATTTCTTTTGCTTCTTGTTCTTTGTTTATCTCTCTAAACTTGGCACTCAATCTAGTCAAAGGGTTGGTTTCATTTACAAGCACACACAAATTATCAGATTCTGAATTAGGTAGAAGAGTAGGGATACTGTTCAGAAAATTATTTCTGTTTCAACTTTTTTGTTGACTTCCACATTTACTGTGGATTAAAATTCATGCTGTCTGAGAAAGCCATTTTCTTTTCCAGTCTTGAAACTATTCCTGCTAATAACAATTATATTCAGATTTATGCTGAAAAGCAAGGCAAACATTCTACTTTCTCGAGCTTGCTTGTCTGGAAAAAATGCCTTCACAAACTCTGTTGTGGAAAAAAGTTTCTTCTTCTCAAATTTGAAGCAACTTCTCTACTTTACCAGGTTTCTGCTGTTCAATATTTTCTTGTAGGCATATTCTTGTGAAGATTTTTATTTATTCTGTGTTCCAAAAAGAAGGAAAAGCAAACAAAAACATTTCCTTAGCTGTCTGCTTAGGCAAACTGACCTGGTTTGGCACAGCATCAGCATCATAATAATAAGCCAAGGAAGGTGCAAAGATTGATAAATATGAGCATCCCATCAAGGGTTCTGTGAGCAGTACAGCTGAGAGCTGAAGACTTGTGATAAGACAGGAACACAGAGCAGGACATGAAGAAATAGCAAGGCAGAAGAACCTCACAAAAGCAGAAGCAGGGAAAACGCTTGTTGGAATCACATCTCCCCATTTAATTTTTTTCTTGGATTTATACAACTGGAAACACCCTTTTTCTCAGAAAAAAAAGTCATGAGCTTTGACAGTTATGTTGTTAAATATTTCACCTCTCATTTTCATGTTTTTGTGTGCTCTTCAAGAAAAAAAAACCCAAGAGGAAATGTTGCAAAAAGCATTTTTTGTGAGGGTTCCATGGTGTCTGATGCTCCCCACAATGGAGATGATAAATTTTTGTTGCTAAGAAAAGTTGTCCTTTTGTTGCTTTTATCTTCTGGAAAGTCAGCTAAAGGATAATAAAAGTGGAGTTGGTGGGATAAAGCCTCAGTACAGTAAAATCCATTATATCTAAAAGGAGACACAGAAAGATCAAAGAGGGAGCTAAATGCGTCCTGAAGTACTTCAAAAGGTGGCTCACTTAGGAAATATTGATCATCTCAGGATAGAAGTGGAAAATTGTCCAGCTTTGACTGAGGGAATTGAAGAAGCTGTTGTATAAGTGGAAGACCAGCAAGTCTTTAATTCTGTATGTGGGTTTACATGCAATTGTTATGGTTATTTGCAGCTGTGTGAATTAGTGTATGAATTAGACACCACCCTGCCACTGGTGTTTTGAGGTGCAATCCATTTTATCCAGAGCTGACATTTTTAGTTCTGCTACTGTTCCTAAATACAGAGGTTTCCTTTGTTTTCTAGTTATGTAAAGTACACTTTGCTACCTTTCATTTATGCCTCATTTTGTAACAAATTTAAAGAACAGCTTTCTGATTTGGAACACAAAAACCACAAGGACTCAAAGAGAGAACAAATATAACATTGCTTGTAAAGGTATCAGAGTTTGACATAGTGGGGATATGCGCATATAAATATCTATGCATATGTTACATATTATATATTAATATGGTATATATCTGATGCAATGCCATAGAATCATAGAATAGTTTGAGTTGGGATCTTGTAGGCCATCTAGTTCCAAGCCTCCTTCCATGAGCAAGGAGACCTTCCAGCAGACCAAGCAGTTCCAAACTCCATCCAACTTGGCCTTGAACACTTCTAGAGATAGGGCAATATATGTAATTACATAAAATGCAAAAATAGGTGTAATTATACATAATGTAGTGCAAAAGCATGTCCCCCTAATTAAGGGAGAAGTGAAAAGAAAGCAAAAAAATATATATATACTAAAAAAGAAGGAGATAAATACACATAACAAGAATTTCCAGAAAAACATAAAAAAAGTCTCCATACCAGCTGAACTGCAACAGAATGACAGCTTGTCTCCTCCTACCCTGGCTTTCTTCGGTATTGCTCCCTGCTTGCAGTGATGGTGGACTGGCAGCAGCGTCCCAGAGGAAGCAGCAGCACCCAGGGTTTGCACGCTCTCGCCCCTCTAAGCAGCAGGTGAGGAATCACAGAATCACAGAAGTTCAAGACTGGAAGAGACCTATAAGATCATCAAGTCCAGCCGATGTTCTAACTGTTCAACTAGATCATGGCAGCAAGTGCCACATCCAGTCTTTTTTTGAATTCTTCAAGGGATGATGACTCCACCACCTCACTTGGGTAAATGATTCCAGTATCTGACCACTCTTTCTGTGAAATATTTCCTTCTTAATTCTAACTTACATCTCGCTTGACGCAACTTGAGACTGTGTCCTCTTGTTCTATCTGTTATCGCCCGGAGAAAGAGGCCGACCCCCAGCTCACCACAGCCACCCTTCAGGAAGTTGTAGAGAGTGATAAGGTCACCCCTGAGTCTCCTTTTCTCCAGGCTGAACACCCCCAGCTCCCTCAGTCGCTCTTCGTATGGCTTGTGTTCCAAGCCCCTTATTAGTCTCGTTGCCCTCCTCTGGACACGCTCAAGTAACTCGATGTCCCTCCTAAAGTGAGGGGCCCAGAACTGGATACAGTACTCCAAGAGAGTGAGGAGGAGTGGCTCAGCCCAGAGAGGTCAGAGAGCTCTGACAGTCTGCCTGGCCAACACCTGCCAAATTTCCTTTCTGCCTGCTGAGACTGAAGCTGGCAAAAGCCTTCCAGGTGAGGAACCTGGAGACCCGTCAGTTTGATTTTTCCCAGTGTAAAAATGGAATATTTGTTCACGAAATAAATTTTTTTAAAAATCAATTTTTCAGGAAAGGCATGTTCTCTCAGAAAATCCTCCTGACTAAACATTCCCAAATACCCTCAATGAGAATTTGCATCTGCTGTGGAGGCAGCATACAAGGACTGCAAAATATGGACTCTCTGATGGGTTGATGAGAGTCTGTGGCTGGAATTTCAGCACAGAATTTATGAATACACCTCTCTACTCCCACTTTAAGGTGTGCATGGCTGTGAAAACAATATGATTTGGATGAACAAAATCCAATTTGAGCAGGATCAGTAGCCAAAAGAGGACTCATTACCAATGAGGTGTTCTGTAAAGATGCCCGGTGAATGCTTAAAAGGAACAAAAATAAAATATAAAATAAAATAAATAATATATTCTCTTTAAAATTTCTTTGACTTTAGTGAGTGGAATATTATTGCTGACCTGAGCAAGAGCTTGGGGAGATTCTTTAGAAATTTTTTTTTTTTTTTTTAATTGGAAGTCTGATTCTTGAAGTGATGTATTTGAACTATTTGTCTAAACAAATGTGGGGATTTGTATGTTAAGCATTCACAAATATTCTCTTTTTATTTTAGTAGTCTTATTATTTGGATTAAAAAATCCAAAATAAATTCACAAATGTTAAAAAATTTATTTTTCAAGGGCTGGATTTACTGAAATAAAACATGGAAAAGGATTTTTTTGCCTTAGATGAATCCATGAAACACTCATGATTTTTAAGGTGAATTTCCTTGACAGCAAAATACACTAAGAAACATCAATGAAAAGAAAAAAATAACATAGTTCCAATGCAAAAAATAGAGCAATTTGAGTATTCAGTGTAAGAAAGTAAGAGTATGATCCTGCTTCCAGTGGAGTCGTAGGATGAAGTTCTTAAATCCAATGGATCTGCATGGGCAAGGAGAACATGATCTGCTTTCAGCTGTCTTGATGACATCAATAGTCATCCTCATGGAGAAGGTGTTTATATATATATATATACACATATATATACACACACACACATCTACAGATACAAGGATGTGTGTGTCTGCTTATACAAAGAACTCATTTGCTGGAAAAAAAAGGGAACTTTATCCTACTTCCTCCAATATTTTCTAAGCCACATATATTACCTGAGAACTATCAGGCAGCTCCTTATTTTAGTTATCCTAAACTACATCCTATGTACATAGTTTCGATGGTTTAAATGGGAAATTTTTGATTTATAATACAGCGTTTAAAAAAGATTAAAGCTTTCCAAAACAGTTTTATTAAGAAAATATCCAGTGGCAAGTGTTGAGCTACTTTTTAATTTTTCCCAGAATAATATTATTTAAGCAATATTTAATAAAATCTAGTTAGTGTATGATGCAAAATATTCTTTTCAAAACTGAATTTAAATTATTTTTCTAATTTTTTGGGCATGAAGGCAGTTATAGTCAGCATGTTCCTCTATTGTGTCTTCAGTGCTAAAACTCATTTTTTTTAACTTTAGAAGACTGATTTTTTAAGTGATACATTTGGATTATCTGGTTAAGAAAATGTGGCAAAAAATATTTTCTTTTGCTTTAAATAATCTTTAAATCTCAAACTAAAATAAGGCAGCAAAAGACCTGAAGGTTTGCAGCTGTGGGAAGAAACTTCTTGTATTCAGGACAATGTGTTTAACATCTTGCAGCTCCATAAAATGGCAATTCTGTGGGCCATTGTTGTTATTTATTATATTTTATTGCATTTCACACAGCCTCACGAGCCTATTCTGACAGAATTATGTACTGCTGGAAGACAGTCTACCTTCAAAAAGGCTTTTATACTAAATAGGACAATAAATGAAATCAACATACAGGGAACATGAGCAGAGGAATAATATATAGAAAACTAAATATGTGGGCTCATTGCTAATAATTTAAGAGAAAATGAGTGTTGGGCTCTATTTTCCAGAGCTTTTCTGGATTTTGTACACAAAATAGCACTTATCAAAAATCTGTAAACATCCTGGGGAAGAAATAAGAATTTTTTCTCATAATTGCAGATGAATGTCCTGCCAAACAAGGTACAGCATTGTTCTTACTCTCTTCTCTCAGGACAAAGTTGTCACCTTCAGTTCTTCACTTTTCTGTATTAACACAGCCTACAGGTCTTATGTTTCCTTTTTCCATCTCAGAGAGAGAGGTATGTTCCAATACAAGGAATAACCACAGCAAGGGAGGGGAGGGTCAACACTGGGCAACCAGCACATACCTGGGTGTACTGTATGGCTCCTTCCCCTCTACCTGTGCCATAAAAGGTGCATTGTAAATTAATTCAAATGTAGACATCTATCAATATGCTTTCCTTAAAAAAAACCTATGGAATCATAGACAATACCCTTCTCTAAGTTATATATTCCTACACCACAAATCCTGTCAGTCTTTTCTGGAGAAAGGCAGTTCAGCAGATTTGCATTTAGTTATACTTGCTGCATTCCCCTTCTCTTTAGAACAAGGAAATATGCTTTTGATGACTCACAGTTTTTAATGATGTGTGAACTATAGAATTGTATTTCAATATTGGTAGTTTTTTCATCCTTGATTGACCAGTGTGAACCATAAAACATCAAACCTCATTTGTCAGTCTCTCAGTTTTGTGCTGGAGTGTCAGAAATTGTGTGGCCAGCAGGAAGAGGCAGTGGCTCTCTCCTGGACTGGGCACTAGTGAGGCCACACCTCGAATCCTGGGCCTGTCACAACAGGAAGGACGTTTTTGTGAAAGCACTTATCTGGAGAAGGGCAATGAAGCTGGTGAACAGTCTGGACCACAAGTTTGGTAAGGAGCAGCTGAGGGAGCTGGGGGTGTTCAACCTGGAAGAAGAGACTCAGGGAAGACCTTTTCACTTTGTACAACTCCCTGAAAGGAGGTTGTGGCAAGGTGGGGGTCAGTGTCTTCTCCCAAGTAACAAATGACAGGACAGGAGCAACCTCAAGTTTTACCCAGGGAAGCTTAGATATTAGAAAACAATTTTTTGCTTTGCAAAACAAAGGTTTGTCAAGCATTGGAACAGGCTGCACAACGAAGAGGTGGAATCACCCCTGGTAGAGGATCATCATACCTGGAGAAGGTCAGTTGGGGATGTAATTTAGTGGTGAACGTGGCATTGCATGGTTGGACTTCACAATCTTAAACATATTTTTTCTATTTAAATGATTCTATGATTCAACAGCTAGTTTCTGCAGCCCCAGAAACTGCTCACAGTCCTGAGTTTGCTGATGCAGCTAAATGGGATATGATTTATCAAGGGGAAATACTCTTTTCTCATATGGCTGTCACATCACAACAACTTTAGCTGTAGCTTTTCTGTGCATTAAATCACTGACAGATGACAGTATGAAGTCTGGAAGCTCTTCTGGATGTAATTCTTTTGCTTAGCATTATTTATTAGGTTATAGGTTATTGCTATTGCTTCCTCTACCTTTTGTTTCCTTTCTGATTAAAAATCATTGAGGAAAGAACCTCTGTAGAAAACTACTTATGTGATTTTAGAGTTACCTGGAAACAGTGAAACATAAGTAAAATGACTGAGCACCATGGAATGACAGAATGGTTGGAATTAGAAAGGACTGTTGAGATCTTCTACTCCACATCCTGTCCTACTCAAGCAGGATCTGCAATAGCAAGTTGCCCAGCACTGTGTCCGGTCAGGTTTTCTCAATTTTAAGGATGGTTCAAAGGACAGAGACTCCACAACATCTCTGGACAGAGTGCTCTAGTGCTTGATCATCCTCACAGTAAACAAAAAGAGAGCTTCCTTTAGTTCAAGTGAATTTTTCTGCTCTTTAATTTGTGTCTATCATCTCTTGTTGCATCAGTAGGTACTACTGAGAAGAAGC
Source organism: Ammospiza nelsoni (assembly GCF_027579445.1). Classification (NCBI taxonomy): domain Eukaryota; kingdom Metazoa; phylum Chordata; class Aves; order Passeriformes; family Passerellidae; genus Ammospiza; species Ammospiza nelsoni. The sequence continues at coordinate 73,385,236 of NC_080635.1, forward strand.
TGACCCTACTTTGTATCTGCCTCATCAGGTATTTAGACATATTGATAAGATCTTTTCTCTAGAGTGAACAATCTCATCTCTTTCAGACTCTGCCCATATGAAAGATGCCCCAAACTTGATAATTTGTATGGTTCTGCGCTGTCTTGTTCTTATAGACCCATCAGATTCTTTCTCAAATTGAGGTGAGCAAACTGGTCACAGAATTCCAGATGTGACCTCTTTAGTGATGAGTAGATGTGAAGGATCATCTGGATCACCTCCCTCAACCTGCTGGCAACACTCCTAATGCAGCCCAGGAAGCTGCTGGCATTTTTATGTGGTGGGGATGCCAGCAGGCTCATGGTCAGCTTGCACCGGGACCAGGTTCTCCCTTCCTGCACAATTGCTTTCAGGCCAGCTGGCTTTTTAAGTATTGGTGGCTTTATAAATATTGGTTGTTTGTCCTCAAATGTAAGTATCTACAAAAGGACTGGTGATTAGCCAGCTGCAAACTGGAAATATTTTCAGACTGAACAACTGAGATAAATCCTTGGTCATTTTTTATTCTGTGCAACACCAGCAAAATTCCAGGAACTATCAGTTCTAATATTTTCACTCACAGATCAAAAAGGATATTCTGGAAATTTCCAGTAAGGAAAGGAGATATTCAAATTTCGGATATATACATAGGGAAGATCTTGCTGGAGAATAATATAACTCAAATATGCAGCCAAACAGTGCTTGTTAGTGCTGCATGATGGTTGGGTGGATCCTAAATATGTGAACAGATCTTTCTTACATCTCCATGGCAGTGGCTGAGGATAACTGCTCTCTTTTCAGATCCTGATGCAGGGATTTTGCTTTCTGCTTTGCATACCATTCATAATTTTGATACTGTTACTATTTGTTGTTATTTGTACTTCTGGAAAATTAGTTGGGCAGCTAGAATGCAAGTGGGAAGAAAGGACACAGGCCTTTCTCCCCACTCCAATACTCCTCTCACCAATACAGTACAACTGATTTCAGTAGGTTTAGTCCTCAGCAACTGCAGTTAAATAAGAGGTGAAAGAAATTCATAATCTCTCTGAAGTGCAGTAGTCTTATATGAGGTGCTTGATACCTGAAAAATAGGCAGCAAGAAGCTGAAATCTGTAAACTCATTTAAAAAAAGCATTATAACCTCCTTTAGTTTGTGTAGAATTTCATTGTCCTCTGATGGGAGGTTAGGCTATGTAAGGAATGCAAAGCAGGCTCTAAATCACCTTTCAAAAATCTATTGACTGTTGTCCTTAGAGCAGTGGGTAATTTACTTCCTTTCCTTCAGGTGACTTGGTAGCCTGGTGCTGCAGCTCTTGATTTGCTCTTCCTTGCAGGAGTGTAAAGAAGGAGTCTCTGGCAGGCAGCTCACTGCTGCTTAAGTCCTTCGTGTCTTATTGTTAGCAAAAGTAGCATGACCTTACATAATGTGACACATGATAGAAGAAGTAATGTGACAAGACATATCAGACAGGCCGTACTGCACATGAGATATATGACACATCTCATCTGAAACAAATATTGCACCTAGCGAAAATAGTATTTTAAAAGGCACTTTACCTTTTTTCCCTACCCCTCAAATTGTTGACAGATATGAGGGTCATTACAAACACTTCAAACCTCTGTCCTGGTTAATACTAGAAGCTCAACAAATTCCCTAAGTTAATATTTAAAATTAGAAGACTAAAATCAGAGATAAAACAAAACACAAATATGTTAAGCTATGTGGCCAGAAGGAGAAGATTGTAGAAATTTTTTCTGTATTGGCTGTCAGATCAATTGTACAACTAATAGCACAGAGCAACTATTGCAGTCAATTGGAAATAACACAAGCGAGATTCCATTAGTTTGGGTCATTGTGATTGGAAAACCACTTTCAAAGCCAGGATTTCTGTGAATTAGTAAAGAAGCACACTGAAAATTATACCATATACTGTACTATGTACTGGTCAACCAGCTCAAGTTTTTTCAAAATTTCTTATTGTGTACTTGAAAACAGGCTGCATTTGAAATTTTAAGAGCAAGCACAATAGGTCAACAAAGTGCAATAAACAGAATAACTGATATTACAAGAGACCAAGCTCCAGTGACTAGCTCTTGCTCTACTGCACAGAAACCTCCATGCTTGAGATAAATTCTAAAACAGAGGAATTATTTAGATTCTTTTTTATCAGTTTACATATACTTGACCACCTTCATTTGAAGAGTGGCAAGAACATTCTAAGAATGAATAAATGAAAGTTCAAAACATCTTGGCAAAAAGGAGATCTGGGACTTTTCAATAAATTGCAGAAGGGAGCATAGAGAATTGCAGCTGCATCATCCACACTTTAAACAGAGCATGGATATGAAACCATGGGCCAATATATTGGGCTGACAAGAGGGCTGTGTGGACTGCCCAACTCATATTACTGCATTTTGGGCATCTTCTTTGAGCCTGTTAGGACTAGGGTCAAATGAGTTGGCTGCAGAATAATAGACCTGAGGTTAAATTAACTGAACAGGACATGGGAAATTATTGGACATGACATGAGGACCTGCTGAATGTGACAGAAGACAACAAAAATATCTGACAAAAGTTAAAGATGAAGCTGTAAGGAATAAATGCAGTTCCATGTAGTTAAGGCAGAGTTACATAAAAAGCAGCCAGACCTCACATATGATTGTAGGGGATCTCTGGGGACCTTTCACTGAGAAAATATTTCAAGGCAAACCCTTGGAAGCACCTAAGTTAACATATAAATAATATCATAGTATGCTGTGATTACCTACATAAAAGTATCAGAAATAACTAAATTAAATATGGCTGTAAGAAACTCAGTGAGTAGGAAAATTAATTCACTTATCTGGGAGGATGTAGGGAGGTGCAAGGACAGTGAAAAAGGGGATCAGAGATAAGAAGATGGTCAATACAATACTCACATCCTGGGACTGATGATGTCTGGGGGTATCTGCAGGGCAGCACTACAGTTGATCACTGCAGCCTAAATTATGGCAATAAATCATATCTGTCTTTTTGCCAGTGCCATACAAATGAAACCTTATTGTGGCATCAGTAAGACTTGGGTGATCCTTACCAAGCTGGGTGGTTTTCCCGGCTTTAGACAAACACCCAGATGGAGGGCACCAATACCCTGTGTCAGGGCTTTATTGCCTGTTCCAGGCTGGCAGAAGCAGCATCTGCCCAGTGCTTCCCACCAGTACCACCAGCAGTATCCAGGGCTGTGCCTGCATCCCACATTGACTGCAGGCATGGTTCATGCCATGTGAGATCAGCAATGAGTAAAAGGATAATTAATTGAAGGCTGTGAAATTTAATATTTTTTCCATATTCCTACTAGTTTTCTACCAAAACACAACTCTACTCATAAATTAATCTTTTCTTCTATCATCAATTCTAGTACACTTTTCAATGGCCCTGCTGTAGGACCAGTTTTCACACCTACCAGAACCTGTAAAGTGAGGTTGGCAGTTTCTCATTTTTTTGCTGCAAATGGCTTTTTATTGTTCTGGATGAGACACCAGTCCAGATTTGGGGTGTATGGATAAGAATTCTGGTCATAAATGAAAGTCATGGCAGCAATGTTTTTTTCCAGGGGCTCATTTCTGTCTTGCTGCTACTCTGAATGACACATGACATTTCAACTTGTTTCCTGACCTCTACATCCTGGAGACAAGGAATGTTTTGTGATTTAACAGGTGAGAATATGATGAGAACAACTCAAGCAGTATTATGAGTTGCTATATTTTTTGCTACTTAATTTTCTCCTTGTGAGCATGAACAAGCTTTGGGCAAAAATGGGGGAGAGTTCTTAATGAGTTAATATTTGACAATTCTTTATCAAGTAAGACCTCATCATCACCAAGACTTCTATTGGACTGCTAACACTGTTTAGATAAGGTATCAAAATGCAAACATTTTAGAAGAGGGATTTTACAGAAAAATCATCCTAGTTGGATTAAAATATTTACCAACAACAAAAATTAGACAGGGAGAAACACAAGACTATTATTATTATTTTTTCAAATATGCTGCTACTACTACCAGTTTTGCAAACTCCTGTGGGTCACATCCTGTATACTATGAGAGAGGAAAGGATTTAGTCTTCTGCATAACATATCTTCATGTGTTTTGTTTTTTTTTTATCTCCCTGGTTTTAAATGGAAAAACAAATCACTAATTTAAGGGAAGATACTTCTAGTTTATACCAAAAAATGAGCAGAAAATTTGAATTTTGACTTACAATCCCAATACTAGGGATCTACTTTTGCTCAAGAATGAGAGTTCATAACATATTTTTGTCTCTAGATCAGAAAAAGAATATTCTGATCAACTTGAGCCAGTTGTTCAATATTAATACTATTTGAGAAGGAGGTTTTGTATGTGTTCTTTCTCTCCCTTTTTTAGTTTTTAAATGCTCTCTTGAAGATTATTTTTATTATTTTTAATGTGTTTGCTGCTAGGATAAAAAAATAAATTGAAGGCAAGAATGTAGTTTTCAACTGGTATAGAAAATTATTAAATAATTTTCACTGCCTTAAACTGTAGCTGTATGTAATTTCTCTAAGTTAGACTCACAACAAACAAGAGAGAGAAGATAGCCATGTATGCTTCACTTATGCATATCCAAGGTGTAAGGGTTGTCACAGGATAGTTCTTACCAGAACACAATATTGATTATAGCGCCTGTTTTCACACAAGTTCTGCTCTTTGGTGAAGGACTTTTTTCCCTGAACATTAATTCAGATGCAGTGACCTCTGAGAACACCCTAACAAGAGATATATTTCCAACATGAATGCACAACACTGTGGTTTGCTGTGGACTTGGCTTCATTCTCACTTGGCACAAATGTCAAACTGAAGGCCCATCTCTCTTCTTGAATCTTGAGGACCAGAGGTTACCCAGCCTGACAACTGGCAGCCTGATTCACTGTCTCAGAGTCGTTGTGGAGTGGTGGCTTTTACTCTTCTTTCTTTTTATACTGCTTCCCTCTGGTATCTTTTTTTTTTTCTTAGCTGTATGGTATTTTGTCATTTGAAAACTGAATGACACATTAATTTCAAGCACTAATGGGAAACTTTCAACTTGAAATCTAGTCAATTTAAAGGAAGTTAAATGCAGTTGCTGCCAATGCACTTACCTTGAGACATCCTGCCAGTGTAACAGTTTTGCCTTCACATTTTCCTATCTTTAAACCGTATTTCTTTTTCCTCTATTACTGTGCGAAAGACAAAGTCACTGGAGGATGATAGTGACAGAATGACTGACTATACAAAAGGTGCCCACAGAATTGTCTCTATGCCATAAAGAGCAAGTTGAATTTTTTTTCTTTTTTTCTTCTTTTCCAGAGGAGCTTAACATAACACGCAAATTTTCTAAGAACACCCACTGTTCTTTCTGAGATTTGTTACAAAATTTAAATCAAACTTTGCTTTTTAAAAAACAGAAAAAAATCTGTGAAAACACAGTTGCAACAGAAAATATATGATCAGCCTTGGTACAAAGAGTCCTTGCCAAGTAAATGTATGAAAGAAAGAGAGGAAGAATTCCTAATCTCTTCCAGTGTCTGCAATAAAGCATATTACTTCTATAACAGTATTTTAAAAATTTTCAGGATGAAGTATGATTTTTATATTAAAAATGCCCCTTTTATTTAACAAGCATAACATACTACCTCTGTCTGGCTGCTAGTGCTGTCCCTAAGAGTAAATGAGTCCCAGCAATCTGGGATATATTCATAATTCATACTGCTTACATGAGACCTCCTGCTTTTTCAGTGCAGAGAATTCAGGAGGCACCACCCAAGCTCTAACCTGAAATGTTCTTCAGAGGTCAACACTCTTCTATTTACCCCACACATCCACATACTCACTGATGTACTGCTTTTCTTTCTTCTATTCTGATTTGCTTTCCAGTGTGGCCATAGATTTGCTCCTTGGCAAACCTGAGGGGATACTGCACACAGTCATTGTCTTTACCACAGGTAATGGAAGGCAAGTTAGGTGTACCAGGACAAATACAAAGACCTTATTTTATTTTGGTTTTTATTATTTTTGTGCCTGTGGACTCCAAGCTGAGATTTCACTGTACAGGGCACTATTTAGCAAGTTGAACTCCCCCTCTACAACTCTCTTCTTTGAGGACTCACCCATTAAGACCAGTGTAATTCTTTAAATGTAACCAAAGCTCATTTCCTTTTCTCACATTCTCTTGAATTAAATCTGGGATAAACCATCCTACAACAAAGTTCCTTTCTAGGGTTTGTCTACCTACAGAATATGGATACAGAGATGGTAGGATCATGGATCACTTGCCACTTTAAGCCCCAAAGCATCAGATGATTAAATTTACGAAGAGAAAATAAGTCAACAGAAAGAAGTGTATATGCATAAGCTAGTAGTAGCATCATTCCTAAAGCTAGTGACCTCAAGATATGCTGCAATAAAGTAATGAATGTACATTTTTGTACGTGTCAAGTAATCCTTTTATCTTATACATTCTTTTGTTTCTATTCCAGGCACATAAGAAATTCTCTGTCCTACTTAATTTTTCCTCTGAGAATGAAGAGAGCATGCTGACTTTAACCACAAAAGCACAGACTGTATGCAATTTGCTTGTCAACAAAGATGCCCTCCAAATAACAAGTGCTCTAACATATTTCAGTGATTCATCCCTCACATGATGATAAATGTTTTATGCAGAGAAATGTGAGGATTTTAGGTAGCTTTATTTGCACTATTTATTTCACTATTTTCACCCACAGACATTTTGTTGCTCTGGCTTTCTTAGTTTTTAAATTTATCCTGCCAGTATTTACCATATATCAGCAACTCTCTCATTATCAAAGCTTTAGTAGCTCAGGGCAATGATATTGTACTTTTGCTTTATTTTCTTGAATCCTTTGACAATAAACATAGGAAAGAACAGCTGATTCTCCCTTTCTATATATTTTTTTTTTTTCAGTTGGACTGAGGAAAATTTAGCAGGGTCTGAAAATGGAAGACTCTGCCAGGTCAAAATTTGTACTGATTCATGTAACATTCTTCAAAAGCAACTAAAATATAGTCAGAGTGGCTTTTGGCAGAAGAAGAACCTGGAGTAGGTGGCTAAATAAAGAGCCTGACATTAAGAGAAGGCACAAATCTGTCTCACTGGATCACATCAATAAACATCACGCTCTGTGTCAGGAGGTGGTGAGAAAATGGGAGAAACATTACAGAATTTAGACAGGAACTCTCTCTTTGAATCCAGGCACAATGCAAACCACAAACTATAAAAGTTTTGTACATTGTCAGCATTTGTAACTTGAGAACTTCATGACTTATAGTCCACAATTGCCTTTTGTCAATTGTCTTTTGAAATGTTTGCTAATAAGACAGGTTCTCCCAGACACAGAAAAGGAAAGGTCCACAAAATTAAACATTTGAATGACTGATACAGACTGCTTTCTGAACAACTGCATTCTTCAGGGCTTTGAATTTTAATTCAAATTTTGATTTGATTTTTCAAAAATTCTAATGAAATAAAAATAATGGGTTCAACATACAAAACTTAAGAAGACCCTCAATCTTTTCTTCCATCCTAGATTGGGAATGTAGGAGAATAGCTTCTGTCTGGGTAACAGAAAATCTGGAGATCTGAAATATAGGAGAATGCATTCTCAGCAAAATATTAGGATATTGAATACTAATTGCATCTGCTTGGAGCACAGGTATTATTTCCCCAGACCCTCTATATTTTCCTACCCAGCAGTTTTTTTCTGGTTTTGCTCTTCTGGGAGCTCCAAAGTTGTGGTGGTCACTGCACAGCAGCAATCTTTCCTCTGCCTGGGAATGCGTTCAGGACCACCAAACTTGTACGGCTGTTAGTTCTGAAAGGGACAGAAGGACTGTATTCAACAAACTGAAAGATCACTTCTGTTTGTCTGACATCCATCTGCTTTTAACTATGCTTTGACTTATCTAACAATACTGTTTTTTCCAAATGTGGACTTTTAAAAAGTCATATACATGTCTACCTTCACATGCCATTGGGGCATGTTTTTTCTTCCCTATATTGATCTGCTTCCTGACCATTTAATATTTTTATTATTTTATTGTCACAGGACCTTTCACAAAACAACATTGCTGACATTCTGTATCTGAGTTTCTGTGTTTAACAAAAGCTTTTCTTCTATTACTCATTTCTTAAGAAATCCAATCCACATTTTTTACAGCAGAAAAGGAGGTTGCAGGAGTAGTGAGACAGGTGAAAAGGCAGGTGTTTTGTCAATATCATTTAACATTTTCCTTTTGGATGAAGTCAGGATCACCATATACTCTTTGATTCTGCAGAGGACAAGACCATCCAAATTTCCCTTTGAATGACTTTCCACTGTTAAGCTTGATTGGCTAGAGGTCATAGGGTTCTAAATACAATTTCTTGTTCCCTTTAGTGTACAATGTTGTTTTTATGCCTTCATCTCTTTTATATGACTATTTTTGCCACTTATTGTTGTGAACCAAACATAATTGGAGATATAATCTTCCTGAATTCTGTCTCCTTTATTCCAACAATCCAAGGTTGGTCTCTGGACAATTCCTAGCCATAACCATGGTGTATTAGACTCACATAATTCACAAGACATTGTGTCCTTTAACTTATGTCAGTCTTCTGCAAAAACACAAAAAAAGCCACATAAGAGAGACAGAGCAGAAACTGCAGAGCTGCAAAGGAGAGGCAATTCAAAAGCAAGAGTAACCATTAAGCTCCAACTGTTTCCAGGAAAGTGGTATGTAGGTATGGAATACTGCACTCTGTTTCTTCATTTAAAGTCTCTCCTATGCTAAGAGTGACCTGGTTGTAATTCTTCTACAGATACAGAAGCTCAGCAGTACAGATTTCAATACTGGTACAGAGTCTGTGTTTGTGATGCTGTGTGGAACCAGACAGAACAGTCAAATCAATGCAAAGGTTCCTGCTGACTTGTCTCATACTATTTCCAAAAGAGAAATTAAGAAAACCTTGCCTACTTTACCCTATTTCCAATGTTATTCATTATTTTTAAGTAATTAATTTTTTTTTATGATCTGTCAATTCTGTAGCCTCTGGAACAGTCTTTTATTTATACTCTAAATGCAGTGCTGTGGAGAGTCAGGAGCACTTACAACAGTGAAGACTATAGATTAATGAATTATATAATTTTCAGATTAATGAATTATATAATTTTAATGTTATTTTTATTTTATTCCAAATTATGGAGTATTTCTCAGTTTCAAGTCTCCTTGAAAAATCATAATTAATGTAGAAAATTCCTGTCCAGCTTTAGTCTACCTGGGATTTCTAATTAAAAAGCTGACTCATGGACTACACTGAAGCATTTACAGTAAGACAAATCAAGAGTAATTCAATTGGTACTGATTTACATACTTCAAGTTTAGAATGGTGTATGTGAGAGCAAAACCTTCCCCAAATCCCTAATGCACTTTGATTTATGTAAGCCATGTCACACACTTATAGATCTCTCTTTCTCAGTAATTTAAGCGATAGGATATTGCAACAGCATAATTTCCCTATACAAGCCATAAATGTTCTTAAATTGACTTTGTGGAGTGTTTCTGAGCCAAAAAAGAAAGAATACACCATTCTGAATCCAGGTGTGATGCAGTTAGTAGTTAGAAGTGCATCACGAGTGACCAGGCTGAGGGAATGCTACATGAGGGTACCTTGGCCTTTTGTACAGCTGAGAGCTTTCCCCTAGCACCTCTGCACCTTCACCCACGCTGCCACAGGACTGCTGTCCCACAGCCTCTCTGGAAGTATTTTCCCTTTGTTCTCCTGCTGTAGTTCTCCTGCCATTTCCCATATGTTGTTATTCTTACGACTTTGTTCCTGTGTCTGCTGATATGGGAAGTACTTGCCACAGCAAGACAATCATCCCTTCTTTTCTCCCTTTTCCTCTGTTTTGGTTGTAGTTTTTGAGCTACTTTATCAGAAGCACTAAGCTTAGCAGTCACACAGAACTTAGCCTCTGTAACAAATCAAAATGAGCTTCAGCATCATAAACAGGAGCAAACAATGGAGCCCCAAATGGATCCTGGTGAAAAAAATACTGTTACTGCGGAAAAATACTACAGGGACAGACACCGCACTGAATAGGAACCCGGGGAGGATACTGATCTGGGAACTCTAATTGTTTATCCTCCTCTTTCTTTCTCTCTTTCTCTACTCTTCATTTATTTTCTCTAGAAGTAAATTTCAGCCTTAGAACTGATGAATATGCCAGGTCCAGAGCCTCCTAAGAACTCTTCATGAGCATGAACTTGTGTCAGCCTTGTTTGAGAGGCACTATCAGAGAGAGACACTATAAATTAAAAAGACTGAACATAACAGCCTACCCAATAACACCATACCTATGCTAAGCAACACAGAAGCTTCTGGGACTGTTTCCTGGCCTTGAGGCTGGCTGTCAGGATTGATGTGGCCCATGTAGCCTCTTCCACACCATCAGTGTGACCACATCGGCCTTCCTGCTGGGAGCAGCCCTGGTGTGAGCTAACAGAGGCTCAGACACCCTTGAGTCCATCAGGCAGTGCTTCAGCTCTCCACACAGTGGACATCAAGGAGTCTCTTCAGTCACACAGATGCATCTGGTTCCAGTTGAGCTGCTGATATAGTCTAAGACAACCCCATGGGGCAGGCAGGGACCACAGAGCACCCTGCAAGAAGACACCATCCTGAATCAAGCAGGGACCTCCCAGCTTCTCAAATGACACCAGATGCTTATGTGTGCAATAGAACTGGACACTTGTTATGGTTTTGGCCTGGCAAAGCCAGAGCCCCCATGAGTTCACCTTCTCCCCGGTGTCTGCTGTGAGATGTGACCAGGAATAAGCAAAGCAGGCTCCAACTTAAACATAAAGAAAAGTTTATTAACCCAACTACACACAAACAATTACTAAACTACACACAAAAGAAAAAAAAGAAAACACGAGGAAAATTAAAACCTCACAAAAAACACTCTCCCCCTCCTCCCCACTAAATTCCCAATACAATACATCCTCCAAAATCACCAGTTCTGGGTCCAACACCACCCTTTAGATTGCTCAAACTTTCAGTTCCTCAAGAGGAGAGGGAGTCCTTCCATTTGTCGCGGTGGCCTTTTCTGTCCTTGTTCCGGTGCTCTCACCACCGAACAGGGATCAGGGCTGCTTCCAGGGTTGTCTTTTTAAGGATGCTTTGTCCAGTTCCAGAAAAGCACAGTATCTCACCTTCTCACCTTTGGGACATCTATCCCCCCCATATTTTATATACCCCCTGGGGCCGAGGGATACCCACACTGAATCTTCTTTGGCACTGGGACATTTCTCCCCCTGGACTCAGTCTCTGTATCACACGGAAACATGGCTCTGTCCATGGCTACACAAAAGAGTCCAGCATAAAATGCCACTCCATCTTCTCCATTCTTTCAACATCTCTCACTCTCTCTCTCTGGTCCAGACCTCCATCACTTGTTCATTTCCTTCGTCCTCCTCCACTCTTATCCCTCGTCTAGGAAGGGTTAATGTTCTGTAAGGTTTTCATTGTCCAAAAAGGGTTAAAAACTCCTCCAGGTGGCTGGACTCCTGGCTGCACCCCCCCCATCTCCTCAGGCGGGCTGCCTGCTGCCAGCACATGTTTACTGAGTTTCAAGATAACGACACAGGCTGCACTCTCTCTGTCTGTCTGTCTGTCTCCAAGGGGGGGGGGGAAGGGGGGGAAATGGCTGCCCGATGTCTCTTGGGGCTCCTCCACCCTTCCATCCTCCAGGGCCTCCTCACCTCCCATCTCTGTCCAGGCCCAAGCCTACCACATGGCTGCCCTCCCCTGCCCAGCAGCAGCGGCTGGACGGGGGAGGGAGATCCCACCTCCATCCCTCCAAGTCCCAAGAGACCCTCCCACGGCCGAAGCTCTGCTTTTAACCCCTGTGTGTTCTCGGAGGTGTGTCCAAAATCCCACTGGCTACACCAGGTGCCAATATCAAAATCCGAGCACCCATTGGTTTGACCACAGCACCCCAGAATTCCCACTTCTTTCTGGTCAAACCACCACAACACTGCAGCTGGTCAAGACTAATTCTTTATTTTTCACTCAGTGTTCTACAGATTTGCCTACACCAGGGTGCTTGGCCTGTGCTGGGACTCAGTCGCCAACACCAACAGCCTGTGGGATGCTCGTTTTGTTGTGGGCTATCCAGGGGACTTCTCCTCAGATAACTAGATGTACAAGTGCACAGGCAAACACTTAAATTGAAGTGTCATAATATTGATTTGAATCCTGCCTTTGAGCACTATGATGATGAGTGACTGCAAAAGCCTTTAAATATAGTGAGTGTTTTCTGGGCATTTTGAGTGGTAAAATGTTATTCTGCACAAGCAATACTGATATAAGTGACCTCTACATTCAAACAAAACAAAACAAAACAAAAAATCCAAACAAAACAAAGAATTTGTACATTATTCAACAAATTGAAGTTAGATTAAAGCTGGCTGTGATAGACTTCCATCTTCTTTGATATTTCATCCCATGTACTAACTTCACTCTATGAGCACATGAATAAAGATATTTCAGATTAAATAAACAAAGCATGAAAAGATTTTTTTTTAAATCTTTGTCTGGATGACTTGTTCCATTAAGCTTTGCTGCTAAATTCTAATAATCTTTCTCATATTACAAGCCATACCTAGGGGATATTATTGCACACCTTAAAAACCCGACCATATAGCTGATAGCAGATCAATAATTTCATAATTACTTTTTTTTCCAGAATCTTCTAATAGCTTAGTATTAGGAGTAAACTGTACACATGCATACTCTGCTTTCACCATGTTTTTCATTTACCAAGATGGATGTCAGAGCATTTTTATTGTGCTCTCATATGCAAGGTTATTGAAAGAGATTGAAAGATGAAGGAAGAGGAGCTCATGAGAAATGAGAAGGATTATAAAAGACTTAGAAATAAGCCTCAATTTCATTGAAACAGGTACCTATACTGTTTGGCTTTAAGGAAGTTTTAAACCCTTATCTTAAGGATCCTTGTCACTGCAAAATGAACTGATGCTACGATGATTCAATCCTGTGCACAATATTCCTGAGCTCAAGTGCCCTGTGTTCACAGTCTGTGTCATGCAGGGTTGAGAGATAATAGGCAGCTCCTGACAGACCAGCATCCTCTCTCAGGTGTCCTACTGGAAGTTTTCTGAACCCTCTCTTTGAGCTTTGGGCAAAAGAGAACATGAAAGAGTAAAGAAGAGCAGGAATTGGAGAAGTTGAAAATACAAACCGTTAGAAGCAATGAATGTGAAACAGAGGAAACAGGAGCTTGAAGAAGTTAGTGGTAATGAAATGAATGTATAATATGCAGCTGCTGGAAACCACTGTTTACCCCAGGAAACACAGAGGGTAATTTCACTCTAAGGAGGCTACTGTGCTGTTAATTTTTTGAAGGGTATGTGTAGCTATGCTTGGTGCATCTCCAGAGCTCTGCTCAGAACCATGATCCTTTACAGTTCTGCTTCAGCAGAATAGATTACTGCTTGAGCTCCCTGCTCTCAAACCAGACACATCAATATATGTGTTTCATTCCCCTTCCCGTTTTAGTTCCCCTGGTACCCTTTGGTGAACTCCAGTGATTATGAGGATAAGGGATTATTTGCACACTCTAGATCCAGGTAGGAATCAGGCACTGCAAATGTTTATTTTATAGTCTGCAAATTCATTGCCTTTTGTGACTTGCATTAACTGAAATAGTGATTAGCACTCATGTTATTAATCTATTATATAACCTGTTAAATAGATAATATCTGCCTGAATAGTACCTAAAAGCTTCAGGATCGTTTAGTATTTTTGGTTTTCTCTCTAGTGAGGTATTTAAAGTATTTAAAGGACTTCAAGAATCAAAGTAGATTAGTCATTCAAAAAAAAGTTTGCTGATTCCACCAAAGATTTAATGATTGCCTACTGGTGTTAAGGAAATAATTTCCATTTATCATTTCTTTTTGCTTTGTAAAAATGACCATTTTCTACTGAAAGCTTGATTAGATAGAGAGCTACTTTTAATTAAGTAGATAGTTTAGAAAGCAGGTAAATAGGGAAATCTAGCAAGAAATAAAATTTCTTCTACTTACAATACATATTAGAAGAGTCTGTCCTGGCACTAATGCATTATGCTCTTGTTTAATTATATCTGACAGATAGGAAGGTTTCCTGGGGAATCAGATTATTACAAGTCAGACTTTTATGTGGGAAATATGATTTTGAGCATTTTCTCATGTCCATAACATATTCTGGAGCACAGAAAATAAGTTATGATCCATCTATAACCTGTTCTTAATAACAAATTTTACCAGCTGCTGATTTTGACAGAGTATGGGAAGTATGAACAAGAAGTACAAAACTGGCCAGAAATGGAAAAGAAGTTTATGCCTCTCTATTTTTCTCTCTCTTTTCACTTGAATTTCATTTTTAAAATTTTTTATAACAGCTTTGTTTGCTTTAGAAAATAGAGAAGGAGCTATGGAGGAAGGATTCCTGAAATGTCATCCATGTTTTGAAAAGGGGAAATTTTGCATTTTCATTTTCAAAATCTCAGCTTTAAAAGGAATATAGCCTGCTGGGTAAGGCAGAAAATGTTAAAAGCAGACAAAAAGAAATAACCTTAAACATTACCTAGTTCCAGTTTGTATTTGAACTTGTGCCTTGGGCTTTGATTTTATATTTGATACTTTTCCTGGGTCTAATTGCTCCAAAGAAAGTGTGATAAAAGCTAAAGAGACTCTGTAACAGCAAAAAAAAAAAAAAAAGTCTACTTGTGGTTATATCTATTGGTTAAATAAATCTCTCTCTCTGAAGTTCAGTTGTTGTGAACTCCAGAAGAAATGAGATGTTTCACATACAGAACATTTTTAGAAGTTACTGCTGGGTACTATCAGGGGGAGTTCAGTGGTCCTGAGCTCCTTGTCCTTCAGGAGTTTTACATATCTCCCCAGCTCTCCATACACATGCATGCAGTGATCTCAGGAGATTGGAGCAAGTAGTACAAGGTGAATGCTCTGACTCCTTTCAGAAAAAATATCAGGTTTTTACCCTGTCTCTGAAGGCAAAGAAACCACATGCAGTCTGTGAAGAGGTTCTCCTGCTGTTACTTGAAACACATTTTAAGTGCTACTTAAAACACATTTTATTCCCAAATTGTTAAGGACATCTACTCTTTCACATTGTGTATTTGGGGTAATGGACCCTTGTGGTTTTACGTTAAAGCAGAAATCCTGATTTATATTCCTCATCGTGCAGCTACTTTTCCACTTTTGAGCAAGTACTAACTTTTCTTATCTCTACATAAAAAGTATTATGACAGGAAGTTCTTGTCATCAAGACATGTTATATGGCTAATTAACTTATATTTGCAATGTCTTTTTTTATGGCACTTGTATGAAAAACCTTACATTGCTGTTGTAATGAGTTTGCTCTCTTCCTATCAACAGCAAATGAAGCAGTGGCTGTTTAATACTGAAGCATATTTCTACTCTTAATTATGGGCTAGATTATTATCACTCTCAGCCCAGCTTGGAGGTACTCTCTTCTTTGCAATATCCATTTCTCAGGTTTGTGCTGTTAGGTTCAGCTAATTTATTTTTGTAATTGGAAAGGAAGTAAGTTTGAGGAGGCATCACTGTGCTTCATCTTGCCCATCAGGGCTGAATAGCTTGTGGTCATTTGAATGTGTTAAGCATCCTGGAGTGCAGTCAGGAAAAGCGCTGTAAAATGTAAATTGCCTTGCACTGAAAATGTAGCAGCTGTTAGGAAGAATGAAGAAAAGGACTGAAACGAAAGTGAGCCTCAGCTCAAAGGCTGTGCTCAGTGAGTGCCATGGGCCTCTTGAACTGGGTACTAATCCATTTCTGACTCCTAGTATTTGCAACACCCTATTTCTTTCATATCATTTGGAAGTTAATTACAGGGCCCATCAGCTTTTTTGGCTCAATAATATTTCAGTAAAAAGTATTTAGGCATTATGTGACTGGTTGCAAGGGAGATTATCAAGAAGTCAGAGAAGTGTAACAATCAAGGGATTTCTTTGTTAATAAAGAACTTGATGAAAAACAAATTAGTTAACAGTACACTGAGTTGAAATCTTGCTGGTGGCAAAATTTGAACTTAATTAAAAAAAACAAACTTGAAGAAATTTTAAAGTTTGCTATAACACAAAAATTCTGCAGAAAATTTGTAAAAATGTAGTCTCCAACTCACCCTTTTAGATGTGAAGATGAACCTCATTGGTATATATAGAGTCTGAATGCTTATGTCACACTATCTTAAAATCTGAATCTAGAAACCATTGTGTTTGAAATTAAAAACTCAATGAATTTATTGCATGAAATCCACATCTATCCATAGCTGCATTACACTTTACTCTGCCTGTTTAGGACTCATGTTAAGGAGAAACCACAACATGAAACCACAGCCTGTGCTTTGTTTGCTGAGACAACGTGGCTGCCTGGGCTCCTGGTGCCAGGACAGAGGCTGCTGTGCAAGTTATGCAAGGTGCTCAGTGTGTGGCACCCCGAGGTAGGGCAGGCACAACTGGGCTGGCATTGCCAGGATCACCCCTACAGCACCCGACTTTCCAGAGTGAACTGAAATACAGATCCTGCCAGAGCCTTTCATAAGGCAGCAGCTGGGAATGTATCATCTCTGTATCATCCTGCAACTTGCAGACTGGAATTCATGGCTCAGGGGGCAGGCTTTGCCTCCAAAGCACACAAGGGTCTTGTCCCACGCTGTTTTTTCCTAGAATCAAGGGGGTTTTTTCTCTTGCTGAGAAATGTATATTTCAGCCGACATGGTGCTTGTGGGCAGAGTAGAGAAGAGCTTGTTTTGTATTCATGTTTGCATTCCCAAATGGAACATTCACACAATAATGTTAATGCAGCAGAGGAAAATTGTTTCACATTTGGTTTCCTTTGTGAGCTGTGTTCATGGATTGTGTGAAGGTTTCCATTGTATGCATTCAGCATGCAGACATGCATCAGTGCCACAGCATTTCCTTGATTCTGCCTACTACATTTTTAAAATGAATATGATGCACATATCTTTTGCCTGAGGAAAACAAATACATCCTCACAAACAACAACCAAGAAGAGAAGTGTATCTTCATCTTGGCAATCCCAACACAAAGTGCTAAAACATCATGGATTGTGTCCACAAAAACCATGTCTTCAAAGGTCATGAGAATAGGAAAACTTATAATACCTTGATTTTTTTCTTTTTTTTTCTTTTTTTGGTTTGAGTATTGAGACACACTAGGAGTATATTTTCTTTTTTTAACCATGAATTCTAGAAACTTGTTTTTTGAAAGAAAAACTTTCCAATACTTCTGCCCATATTTCAGTCAAAATATTTGAATAAATACATCATTACTTATTTTGACCTTCATAATAAGGCCATGAGGGCGAGGGGTTTGTCATATTTTTTCAGGCAAAGAAACATGGCACGTAATAAGCAAATCAGGGTTTTGTAATGAGAACTCTTTTCAGCAAGATGTACAATTTCCTTACAGACTCCTGAAAATGCCAAGCACAGGCGAGTTCATTTCACCTAATCCAAGCTTGTTGTTTGGGATCTGTAATTGAAGAGATTCATATCACCTAATTCTTTCTGTCTTGTAGGTGTCTAACCTAAATAATCTGCTAAGGCTCCTCTTGGGTTAACGGAGAGTGACAGGAACCTCCAGGTCACAATTCATTCTGTCTGTCATAGGCACTTATCCCAGGGAAGGGTGAGTTTCCCCAACATCCCTGATTTTACAGGAAGCTTGGGACAAATCATTCCCACCTGCATCTTTCAGCCAGCTGAGGTCCATCGTGAGGGATCTCACTACAAATCCCTTTCTGAGCACCACTGCCCCCATGTGTGAGCTGGGCTCGCAGTCAGAACATGAACCAAACACTGAGGGCCATGTACCAACCTGGATCTTGGTAGTTAAAAATGGATGCAAACTTTTGTGCTTCTGTGCATTTGACAGCTTATGAAACAATTTAGTTTGTAATACATTTGCTTAAATGAAAACCTGATTAATTCTACTGTACTGACTTATTAGAACTAATAGATTTTGTTACATGTGTTGCAATTTAAGCATTGTTAATTATTCAGAGCTGAATATCACAAAACATTTGTCATGAATATTTGCACACATTTTAAACAAAATTGTCCTTGGCAGTGTTTGCAACAGTTAAATATTTGATTTTCATGTATATTTGGGTGAGACAATTTTCTTTTCACGAATATCAGCAGAAAGTGAACCTCACATGGTAATCCACACAAATATTTATTTAAGAGAATAGGTGTACCTGAAATATACTTGCCAGCAATTTCAAGAATCACTGAGGTGAATGGTCATGCAACCAGCAAAGTAATTTGAAGTGTGCTAGTAACTTCTGCAGATGTCACCAGGGAGAAGATGGGAATAACAGTCATTGAGTAGCATCACATTCCATTGAAAATTGCCTCATTTGGCAATATGTAAAGCAATATTATCTCAACATAATAATAACATAAAAATATTAACTAAATGTAGCATTCCAGAATGTCCACATTTAGGGAAACAATTCTGGATCTCCTAGGTTGACGTGCCACTGGGACAGCATGCCGTGCACTACACAGTACTCTGTCCCTGCACTGTGTTGGTTCCAGCTATGCAAACTGGCCTGGAGTGAGGCTTCCAGTGTCCCCATCTGACACACAGGGAGCAGGGGCGATGCTGAACTTCTCAGAGAGTGACAGCCTTTGACAAGAGTCTTCCATGTGACGCAATGCTTGATACTCATCCAGCCATACTTTGGATTCCCGTGGCATAGGTGTAGGCACCTAAATGATATTACTCTAACTTAAACTGTAATTACATGGTCAAATAACTCATGTTTCCTCATTGCTTTGAGAACTTGTTGCTTCCTACACACAAATCAGTTGAATATCCTTTCAGCTAAGCTTCTTGCTTTCCAAGAGGACTCAAGGTCAATATGGGGATGAGAAGCCCCAGAGACAATTTCTTATAAGCAAAAAGTGGTTGTGGGGGACACGGCTCTCAAGTATAGAAAGAAAGGTATCACAGTTCCAAATCACTTGTCAGAGTGCAGAGCACATGCCATTATCCTCCTGATACTATAACACCATTCCTTGTGACCCTAGCCACCATCTCATTTCAGT
Organism: Ammospiza nelsoni; assembly: GCF_027579445.1. Taxonomy (NCBI): domain Eukaryota; kingdom Metazoa; phylum Chordata; class Aves; order Passeriformes; family Passerellidae; genus Ammospiza; species Ammospiza nelsoni. The sequence goes on from NC_080635.1 coordinate 73,404,474, forward strand.
CATTTTGAATTAGGAAAACATCACAGTGATAATAATGATGTTCTAGGGCTAAGTGCTCAGATGTGTGAAAGCAGACTGTGCTAAAGTGGGCATTCCTGAGCAATGTGGACGTGATACACCCTGGCACCAAACTTCTTCAGATGCATGAATGGGCCTATTACTCCCCATTTTCAATAAAGGAATTGCAGGCACCTGCATCATTACTAGCTAAGGATAGGTCAGATAACTCCCTATTGCCCTGGATGACATATCTCTGTTTCTGCCTTTTCAGGAAAGGAAAAACCATTGGGAAGAAGATCAGGCCAGTGGGATGAACCAGCAGGTATTGAGTGAGGAATGCACTGGCAGTTTCTCAGGACTAAAGTGAGCTGGTGTGTGAATCCAATGCCTGCTGCTCTTTGAGCTACTGCCTGGACCAATAAACCTCCTGTTAAAATGAGCCTGCTGTGACTGTTTTGTTGGTATTTTTAATTTAAACAATAGCTAATTAAATATGAAAGCAATTAGTATTTCTGTTCAAACAGCTGTCATGTAATGTCTGTTGCTGCAGTTATGATTCCTTAGCAGCACTGCAAATGGTTTAGAAGCAAAGACTTTTGGGGAGTAGAAGGAGAAATAGAGCAATATTTACTATGGGCATTGAAAGCCACTGGCAGGTGCATTTAGCTTTTGCTGCATCAATTTAAAAGTATGTGGGATGCTTATAAACATAAATATACTTTGGATTATTATGGAACTTTAAGTAACATTAAAATATACAAGAGGAAGAGGAATACAATGACCTATGTTGGCTTCTAGCTTTACCCATAGATTTTCCTGCACAGGGTCTCAAAATGTCAGTGGAAGACAAAAGTATCATGGTCTTCTTTCATGTTTGCTGTTCTTCATAGAGCCCAGTTTGATGGCAGCAAAAAAAGAACAGTAAGGAACTAGTGAAATGTGAAATCAGCTGGAATTCCTGTTCTACACAAGGAAAAGCCAAAGCACTCAGCTTTCCTACACTTCCTACCCTACCCTGTAAGGTAGTGAAGCATCAGGGCTCTCTGGGGATCTGGTTTTACAGAAGACATCCTGGCAGTGGCAGATCTGGAGCAGCCTGGGTGCAGGCAATGAATGGAGTTCCTCGTTTGTACCCTGGCAATGTGCATCTCCTCTTTCCCTCCTCACAGCTGTGCATGGTGCTGCAGCTGCAGGCAGGTGTGTCTAACAGCAGTGTGTGAGATCCACACACCTCTCTGCCGTTCTTGTGCAATCTTCCTGCTTTCGAGCATGCCCTTGCAGGTTTTTAAAAGCCCAAAGTAGTACAACTGCTACATTTGCTATTAGGGACAGTATCCTGGCCAACTGGAGCTACACGCTTGCCTCTCATTTTACCTGTAGCTCAACATGGTTTTTTTATTCTGAACTGTTAAGTGCACTTATCAGAATCTTTTTTCAAAAACTAATAGCAAGTGTTCAAAAATATTTTAGGCTTTTATTGGTATTATCAAGACTTTCTGTGTTGAACCATATGTTGAACTAATTTAATGATACAGTTAAACAGAACTGCCATTATTACAAATTCCATTCTTGTATAAGAATAGGGGGGGAATAGTACTCTTAAAGCAGACCTCTAGCTAGTCTAAATCAGCAGAGTTTTCTACAAATTAAAAGCTCAATTTCATTTACTGTGACTGAGAACCAAGCCTACTTCTGCTTTGGTTGGCAAGCATACAAAAGAACCTCATTACTTCAAGTTTTTATTGTGAATAAATAATTGGCATTGATCTATGTTCAGTCACCTTCTATACATTATTAAACACTTGTTTACTAAACAACCTTTACAGTTTGAAAACAAGAAAAAACTTCACTGAAAAATGAATCAAATCTCTGTATAAAATCAACCTAAGGAGTTTAGAGGTAAGGTGAATGAAGTTCATTTAATTAAAAGATTGCTTGAGGGGAGACATTGGCAGATCAATTTTTTAAGTTTGTGGAATTACACACTGATATGCAAGTTTAAAGCTGCTGCCTCTGATTGCAAAATATAACAAATGGGAAACATTATATATTTATGAACCATTCAATATCTTCCCCCCCTTTTTCAGCTGGTTTATTGGAAAAAAAAAATCCATTCCAAGTTGTGACAGCCCGAGTTAAACAGACATTACCAATATATATATAAGAAGGTGTTAACGTACTTTTCAACATGAAATTCTAATTGAAACTTCCACACAGTGGAAGCCAGGGACCAATTTTATGGCCTGGGGACATGCAGAAACTACTTTATAAGAAATTGCCTTTCTGATAGTGAATATTAACTGATTATTTTTTAGGTTCATAATTTATTGAATAGGTTTCTTCCATTTATTTGTACTTGCGGAATTTTCAGAACTTCCTGAAACTTTGAACCTTTTAATTTCTTATTAAGGGGTATATGTAAAAAATAATGTGTAGTGGAAATGTTAAAAAAGTTTTAGTAAAAAATATTCCTTTAACTAATCAATAGTCTGAGGACCAGAGGTCTGCCGGTGCATATTCCTAAGCCACAACACATTAAGACACAAAGGCTTTTGAAAATTCTATAAAGCCTATAACAATAATAATTGTAAAAAATGCAGTACCTTGGAATTTTAAGTATTAGTACAGTGATCATATAAATGGCCTTTTATGGGTACACATAAAACTGTATTATTTTTATTAATATTACTATTATTGTTTATTATTATTGCAGCATAACACAACACATGCTCTAGTTAAAGGTCCCTTTGCATTTTCATTACATATCCCATTTTTGTTGGGGTTTATGACTCAGTCATTAAAATTCTCCACAGGCTAGAAATTGGCAAAGGAACTCACATTCTAAAGTAATCTGTTCAATGAAAAAAATGAAATGAAATTAATCTGGTTGGTTAGAAAAATGGTTGGGGAAACTCAGTACTCCATTAAGTAGTACCTGAAGTTTATTTAGTACAATTCTATTTTTACATATCTCATGTTTCTTAGAAGCAAAGCCATGAGCCTCTTATTTGGTCCTGTTTCAGTTTTTGCCTGGGGACTAGGAAGTGATTTATGTCCACTCAAACTTGTGCAAAACACTTGTTTTAATTTGTGGTATCTTACAAGAAGTTCACATATTATAATTTTGAACATTCAGGACAACGAGAAATTGGGCTCGAGTTATGGTGCTAAAGTTCTACTTGTCAAGTCTGTCTGCCATACCATGTTGGAACACAGGGCAGTAATCCCAGAACCAGCACTGCTGCAAATCAATATGCACGAAAACTTCTATTTTTGATAATTCTTTACTACAGTTCTCCCTCTTCTTTTGAAGAAGAGGACTGACTTCTAACAATATGAATTTCTTCTTCATATATAATTACCTCGGTGTGGATGTATGAAACATTTATGTTTGTGGTTTTCAGTCATACAGAGTCACAGGATCATTCATATTGGAGTTCAGAGTGTCCGTAGCCCAGTCTTTTGCTGAAATCAGGGTCATGTGCGGTGCTCTGAAAGGTTGCTCAGATCCTTAACCAGTCAGCCTTGGAATCCTCCAAGGACAGAGGCTGCAGAGCCTCCATAGGCAGACTGTTCCAATGCTGAACCCCACTTAGAAACTTCTCATTTTGAGGATGAGCAAGCCCAGCTCCCTCAGCCTCAGCATGACAGCAAGGGCTCCAGCACCTGAGTGTCTTGGTGGTCCTCCACTGGAGCAGCTGCAATTTATCAATGTCTTTCTTTTATTATAGTGCCCCAAAGTGGATGCAGATGCACCCTGAGAGAGGAGGAGAAAAGGGCGATCACTTCTCTCATCTCCTGGCTATGTCCATTCTCATGCAGCCCAGAGTGCTGGTGGCTCCTGCTGCTGCTGCTGCGGTGCCCTGCTGGCTTGTGCACCTCCCTTTCCATCTGTCTCCATGGGGTCCTTTCTGTGCAGCAGGTCCCCAGGTTCTGTGATTGCAAGGAGTTATTCCTCTCCAGGAACAGGGGAGAAAGACATTTGCATCCTGTGGGTTGCTGACTGTTTTTTATTGAACCTCTTGAGAATTTTTGTTGTTTCTCTCCCTCACTGCCCAGTGCCAGCCAAACTATCTTCCTCTAAACCAATAAGGGGGCTACAACTACAGAGGTTTCCAATTCTAGCCATAAATCAGGCATGATTGAAATTATTTCCAGCTTATATGTTATATTTCTATGGAAAATAATGAAAATTACTACATACCTCCCTTCCATTGCAAACAAATTTTTCTAAAATAAACCCTACACACAATTGCATATAAATATATTTACATATATATTTATATACATACATACATATATATATACACATTTACAAAAAATGATAATTTTGTGTTGTTTCGCTCTAATCTGCCCCAAGGGTTCTGTTGACAAGAATCTGAGTTACCTTCAGAGGCAAGTTGTAACACCATATAATTGATAAAAACTTGCTAAAATCAAGACAAATAATACTTTTCTCATTTTATTCACAAATCCAGAAATTTATTTTATCATAGAAGATACTTATGTTGCTCAAACTTTTTTAACCCTTGAGAAATCAATTCTGACTGTTCCCAGTAATCTTATTCTCCTCCATCTGCCCAGAAATGTGTTAAAAGACCATTTATTGAATGATTCTTCTAGGGACAAATGTGATATTGACTGATTGTTCCCAACTGCCCCTTTATTTTTTCCTAAAGATAGTCATGTACACATTTTCCTATTTATAAAAATGACTACATAACAACAAAAAAATATTAAGTAAAAAAGAGTCCTTTTAACTAATCAATAGTCAGGACCAGAGATCTTAACTAATTTGGACAGGGACTCAACTGATTTGAAATGGAATTTATATTTCTTTTTATGTAAGTGATTATAAGAAAACAGAGCCTCTTTTGCTCTATTGTGCAGAGAAGAACAAGACCATAGTATGTGACTGGGAGCCCTCAAATTACTGGGATATATGTCACAAGCACTGAGTGAGTTTTACTGATGGCAACGAGATTCATGTTCCTGGACCCAAATTGGACATAAATTTATGTTTGTGCACCAGAAAATCTGCTTTTGTATATGTGTGCATGCTTGAAATATTTTGCTTTCTGTCATTTAAAGACCTTATTACAACAGTAGGAGGAAAGCCATTTATTCTGGTTTTGAATCTAAGAACATTGGAATGAAAGAGGTTTTTGGCTCAAGGGGTCCCTTGGTGTCACAGGCATAGCATCATATCATCAATTTCATATTGCAATCAAACTCTTACCTTATTTTATACATACCCAGGGGATGTGATTTATTTTCCTTTCTTTTCATATCCTTCCTTGTGTGTAAAGACTGTTATATCACCTGCAGTATGAATATCTTTGGTTTACTCATATCTTTGGTAACTCTTCTGTTCCAGTGTCACTGTCTCTTTCTTTAAGGCAAATGCCTAAGAACCTGAACAATGTTCTAGATGACCACTCACTAGAGGCTCAAACATTGATGTAAATTTTTCTTTTGTTTCCTAGATAAACCTATTCTATTATATGGCATTCTTTCATTTTCACATATTTTCCTGTGGTTCCTATGGTTGATCAGAATTCAAAATGTTTTACTTCCTCTGCATTTCCTAGTGGATGTCTCCCACCTTACAGAAGAAATTCTTTCTGTTAAACTAAGTGCACTCTCTTGCACTTTGTACAAATTTACAATAAATATTTCTCATATCTTTCAGTACATTCTTCAAGTTCCTTTTCCAACAATCACTTCTAATATTGTGCATTAGCAGCAGACTTGTGCCAGGATCAGTAATAAAGATATTATGATCAATTTCTTAAGCACTAGTTCTGGGAAAACCTCAAGAACAATACTTGACTCAACTTTTAAGTTATTCCTAACCTGTAAAAGTCAATACTTTTTCACTACACTCTTAAGTTGTTCCATTTGTTTGCATCTAATTCTTATACTAATCTGTGTCTTCTGCATTTTAACCACCGATTTCCCATATGGCAACATGTCAAATGATTTACTGAAGTCCAGTTAGATTAAACCTATTGCCTTTCCTTTATCTAGAAAATCAATTAACTCATCAAAAAGAAATATCTGTTGAGGATAATGTGATCTATCTTTAGTGAATCCATGTGACATTTTACCCTACTTTCCATTTAATTCTATATATTTAATTATTTCTCCTCTTAAAATATCTTCCTACTCCTGGATAATGTGATAGTCAAATTAATGGGTGTAAAGCTGTCCAGATTTCTTTCTTTCCTATTCTAAAGTCTAATAGTAGTAGAAATAGCAGTAGTTTTACCACTAGTGTTAGTATTTCTAAATGTAATTTTTACTTCTTAATTATTGTAACATTTAGAGAAAAGCAGATATAATAAAAGACCTTACCAGTGGTTTCCTGGGATGTTTGCTGATTAAGAGAAAGCATAGAATCATAGAATATCTCAAGTTTCAAGGGACCTATAACCTATCAAAAATACATCTCATGACTAAAAGCATTGTCCAGTTTCTCCTTGAGTTCTGACAGGTTTGGGGCAATGACCACTTCCCTGGGGAGCCTTTTCTGTGGAATCTTGGAATGGTTTTGTCTTGATGGGACGGACCTTAAAGACTGTCTAGATCCAACCTTCCTTCCATGAGCAGGGGCACCTTCTGCTAGGCCTCATCCATCTAGGCCTTGAACACTTCCAGGGATGGGACATCTACAACTTCTTTGGGCAACCTCTCTAGTATCTTGCCATGCCCACAGTTAAGTTTTTTTTTTTTCTAATATCCAATCTAAACCTACTCTCTGTCAGCTTGAAGCCATTCCCCCTTGTCCTTTCTTTCCATACCGTTGTAAATAGTCTCTCTCCATCTCTCTTGTAAGATCTTTTCAGGTATACTGGAATGTCACCCTAAAGCCTTCTCTTCTGAACGATTCCAATTCTCCCAGCCTTTCATCACAGGAGAGGTGTTCCATCCCTAAAGTCATCTTGGTGACCCTCCTTTACACCCTATTATTTTCAAGGAATATTTATTATATTACATAGTGTCATTTTATTAGCCTGTTCTAGCCCTTGGATTTGCAGTACAATTCGCTGTCTAGTAAATTTTCATCTTCTTCATTAAATTTTAAATACTCATAGATACTTTTGTATATTGTTTATAATATTCGAATGAGTGGGGGACCATCATGATGTGAGGAGTTTTCTATGGCATTAAGCTTTGGCTGCATCCCATCTGTGTGTCCAGACAAAGCGTGAGTGTAAACTCTTCCTCTTTCTCCCTCATACTTTTGTGGTTGCGAAAAGAAAACCCCGATGCATTGGTCAGAAAGGATATTTATAGAACCACCAGTTATAAATGGCATTTTATGTGTCAATGAGTAGGAAAAGGGAGGAAAATATGTCCTAAGTGCTCCTGTCAACTGCTCCAGGCCTACCAGGAGAGTTGAGCCATGTTCATTTGGTGCCAGGCTGATTTAGGGGCAGGGAGGTAAGAGGATGACAAGAGAGCAGGGATGCAGTGGGAGGAGCAACCTCCATACAAACTTACCTTGCTGCAGATCTGCCCTTAACAACCTGTGCTAGCTCCTGTGTCTTCAATTCTGATATGTGGAAATGGCGTAAAAACTTTCTCATCCCTACGGGTGTTCTGAGGGTAATTGCAGCAAAGCTTGAAAAGGACAATATCCTGTCACAGTACAGCCAGTACAAGCAGTTAAGACATAGGGAAAATTGCACAGTGTGATAAATATTGACCTTTTAAGTAGCATTAGGAGTACAATCATTCCAGTGTGTATCCAAAATAATGTAAGTCAACACGCTGGAGAGTGTTTTTCTGAATACCAGCAGATACATTTCACTATTACTGTGTTCTGCATGGTGGTGAATTTTGTTTACCAGTAGTCTGCAAATAATTTCTCCCCATAAAAATGACTTGTCTTCAGTGTATTTGAAAAATTATATGCTAATTTTGGCAAAGTATTTTCCTGACTACTTTCCTAAGGTATCAAATTTTAAAAATATAAATGTTCTTTATGAATGAGCCTGATGAGTCAGTTTGAGAGTAAGACTGGGAATCATGGTTACAATCATTTTGGATGGAAAAAGCAGGCACAGTACACATACCTGCAAATGACACATAGAAGACAAGGATGAAGTCATATGTAATGTTTGCTTTTAATCACTGACAGGAAACATACTGTATCAGCAGCACTCCTGTAGCACAACAGGCTTTACTTCCCAAACACAGCTGAAGTCTGTGGTTCAATCTCTTGGCCCACTGCACATATTTTCAGCTTTATTTAGGGTATAAAACAAAGTATTTTAAACCCAGTTTTAATTCCTTCTTGTATTTTGTGTGGAGTTAAATATAATTCTAGTTTTGAGCACTTTCCAATTGATAATAAACATAGTTACAAGAAGAAAGGATGTTTTCCCTTGTACAACTACAGCAATATTTTAGGATATTTCAAAGTACTTTTCATTCAGTCATGATGCCTGAATTACACAAAACAGTGATTGTGCCCTTTCCTTTCACTCCTTCCATTACTGCATCCCCCAAAACCACTAACCCATAGGAAATAAAAATATCATCAAAAAGCAGATAGCAAGGAGACACAGCCAGACTCTAAAGATGACAAGAGATTACTCATTCTGACCTACTCTGGTAAAGCATTGCAATAGAATTTGCCAATAATATTTGCCACTATACAGTGGATACTTCTGGAGGTTTTTTCCTCATAGGAAATTCATAAGGGGTCTTCATATTCTGTCTGTCAGAACTATGATGTTTAATTTAATCTAAAGCCAGATATACAGCTAGCAAAACTTGCAATGATTTAATACTTTCAGTGTATCCTTTAAAGGCATTCTGCTATGTACACCTCTCCTATTTCTCCTGAAGGAGATGTAAGGAGTATAACAAGAGGAAGATGTAGAAGGAAGGTTTTTTATCTCACCTGAAGAAATATCTCAAACAAATTTCTGAGGTTAGATTCCCTATGGCTACCTCCACATTAATAAATTAAAATGGCCTTGGGAATATGCCTGGCCAACTGGAAGGGAGGAGCCAACATCTGCCTCAGACTCTGAAAACAGAATGGCTACATGCAAACTTCCTGCTTGAAATGGTGTTTAAAAATCTACTGTTTCCAAAAACTATTTAGGAAATTTCAAACTGGGGCAAACCCAAAGCAAGTCAGACACTGCTTTAAGTATATAACAGTGGGAGATATTGATAATATAGATGCTTGTATTGGAAAGTCCAGAAATGTACTCATTGTTAATTTGATGGCATAGGCATAGTCCCAAAGTGCATGTAGCAAAATATCGCAATTTAATTCATGCTGCATCTTAATTGAAAGAACTGAGATGTTTGTAAATCCAGAGTATATCCCCTGTCATTCAGCAGAAGGATGATTATTTGAACTAAGGAACTGCTGGGTTACAGAACTAATGCCTTATATTTTCAGTATTGGCTGCCTTGACTCACAAGCAGCAGTCAGGCTTTATCAGGAGTTGAGAGGATCCTAATTTTTTTCCAAAAGAGTAATAATATAGAAAAGTTCCTAACTGTAGCATCCTCTAGAATGGAAAGATTTAAAATGAGGCTAAAAGGAAAAGAACTTTTTATTATACCTGTGCAAGTTTCTCCTAAAACTATGCCAACACAACAACAAACACAAAAATAAACCAAAAAAGCCAACCTACTGACCAACTTACTGGCCCACCAAAATTACTCCAAAACCCTACCAAAATGAAACAATATCTGTTTGCAAGCAACAGTCTGAGCAGGGCGGAGGGTTTTCTGTCTTTTATTTATTAGAACAATGAGAAGATAGATAGTATTACTCCTTGGAAATTCACATATTTGGAAGAGAAAGTGTTACATCTCTCATGTTACAAGCACCAAAAAAAAAGTAAAAGAAAAAAACAAACAAACTAAACATCAGGCAAAGATGAGGGGTATCACAAGGCCAATGTTCATGGAGTTCAGACTGCTTCAGCAGTGACTGAAGAGTATTTATCCAGACCTAAACAAAACAATCATCACCACAGAGACAAAATGTAGAAGATAATACCACATGAAACAGTCAACTTGATGCACTGATAACCTTTGTTAGGCAAAAGAACTAAGCAAAGGCCTTTTGTTCATGTGAATCTCATTTATAGTGAATGTCACAGGTGTGCTGAAGAACCTGCACCTGACAGTTGTGTGAGGACCACAACAGTCACTGCCTGGTTCTGTTAATAATTATTGATCAAATACCTACAGTGCCACCCACAGGCATTTGACTTTTCTCCTGGTTACTAAACAGGTTCCCACTTTGCACTTCTAATCAAAATGGAATTGCTAAATTTTTCGGTTTTTTTCCACTGGACTAAATCACCCTATGACAAACTTGAAACTTAGCTCAACCATTAAAAGATAAATAGAAAGACAAAAATAAAACCAGAACCAAACCAAACCAACAAATAAAAAAAAAAAAAAAAACAACAAGAAAAATAGGAAATTAAACAGAATAATTATTTTTAAGGCTGATCACTGTTTTCAAGTTTAGTGCTGACATTCCTACATAAAGCTGCCTACTAAACTGGGAAGGGTAGTCAACATCTGTTCTGATATATTTATTTATTTTCCACTGCAGAAAATTGGCAGTTCCAATGTCCCTAAGAGAAGGATAATTGTAATTATCTATGATGTTGTGAAAACTGTTTAAATGGCTCAGCAGTTACTGAGGGCCTGGGGTTTTTTCCTCTCCTTCCAGCATATATATTTCAATGTATGTATGGATGTGAAAAAAATTAACTTTCAGGTTTTTGGTAAGTTTTATGTGATTTTTTCCCCCTCGATACCACTTTGAACACATTTTAATGTTTTGTCCAATATGGAGTCCAGAACATGCATTTTAAATATGCTGTTTATCGTTAAACCTGATGAAATGGCTATTTGTACAAAGTCTCCATCTTTCAAGATGTTGTGCTTGAGAGGGTTGTTGTACCTATGTTCCCTTCGAATGACTGAGACAAAGTGCCTGAAAAATATGCAGGGTTAAATATTGCATAAAATTCTAATAATTGGTTATATTTATTTACCAAAAGTGAAAAAATGCTGATCTCAAATTTCTGTCATTTTGCAGGAAGAAGAATCTAATATCAAATTCAATAAGTGAGTAATTTTCTCAGAACCCATTTTTATTGCTATTTGAAATAAAACCAAATAAAATTCATACTGAATCTTTTACTGAAGCTTGTGTCTCCAGCTCATCATCCAGACTGCTGAAATTCTTATTTCCTGGCTTTATGCAAAATGTAGAAACATTGAGGAAAGAACTGCTCACCCTGGAATGAAAGGAAAGAAAAATGGAAAAGGCATTGCCTTGTATTTGGGAAAAGAATATAAAATACGAACACAGGGAAAGTGAAATATGGAATTATCAAATATCATGGATTAAGATAAAAGGCATATATGACTCCTATAGACTGTCAAGTCCCGAGAATGTATTGATGAGGAATTATTAAGCTCATAACAGTGACATGTAAACATAAAGAGTGGTTGGATGGAGGGATTTGAGCTAACTTAACATCTGATGTATCAGGAAAGTATCAGGAGATAAAAGTTCGGTCTGTACTAACAAACCAAACAGCGCCAGGGACAAACTTCTAACATTGAGGCCAACTGGCACAGTCTGTCACATCCATGCTGTTGAACTCTCTTAGCCTCCCGCACAACGTGGTCAGATCTGTGGTGCCATTTGGGAATGGTCTCCAACCTGTACTAACACTTGAACTACATCCAGAAATCTTCTGGCTGGTTGGCTCTGGCCAGAAGCATGGGCATTATAACAATTCACCAGCAGAAATTACTGAATCCCAGTGCTGGTTCTAGCTCCAGTTCATCAGCTTATTATCTGTGTACGGCTATATTTTCCAAAAATCCTTACATTTTATCAGGGAAAAAATGTGCAGAAAGTACTTAGTGGTAGACAATACTAGAAAAGATCAAATTTAAAAGACATGTCTTTCAAATAAAATTGTTATGAAAACAAATTTGTGTGGTGAAGTTTACAACAAAATCGGAAAATGGGTTAAAGTCAGAAAAGAAGAGATCAGAGTTAATTGGATGTATTTTCTTTCTATAGCTGAAAGACACTATCAAGTAGCTCAAAATGTTAGCCAAGGCACATAAACGTTATTTCCAGAAAAGTATGAAGAAGAGATGATTCAGAGGACAAAAGAAACACCAGTGAAAAAATACTGATATTTAGAATGGCAGAAAGGAGATCCCAAGGACTTTAAAAGCATTTGACCACATTTTGATACTCCAAAAGACATAGAAAAAAAATGTTTAATCTGGTTTTGTGCAGCTGGTAGATAATAAGGTGCTAGGGAAAGGGCAATATGGATTTGTCAGGATTTGACAAAATATGCCAAGCCATCTGAATTTCCTTCTTGACATGTTAACTGGCCAAGAGGATATGCAGGAAGCACTAGATATATTTGATAGTCTGACTTGTGTAATTCTTTTGATATGGATGGCATTTTTACAAACGAATTTAGGAAATGCCGTCTTGATCAAATGCAGCTGATGGAGATGAAGAACTGGTTGGGAAAAAACCTTTCATACTTAGAGAAGAGTTCTCAGTTGTTTTCTGTCAGACTAGAAAACTCTTTCAAATTGGCCTCACTTACAGCAGTTCTGGGATGTGCATTATTTAATATTTTCATTAGGGACATAGATGACAGAATAGTGAATATACTTACGAGAAGTGGAAGGACTTCAGCCTGGGAGTGGTTATATCAATTTAGAGGATACAAGAGTAGCTCAGAGACATTATGGTGTATTAAAGAATAAGGCTGAAATCAATAAGAAGAAATTTCTGAAAGGCGACTACAAAGTATATTCAGGAAGGAAAAACAAAAAGGTCCCTTAAAAATGGAAAACAAAAGGGGAGAAATATAAAAAAATGGGAGTTAACTATAAACTGTATATGAGTTAAATGTACAGTCTTATAAGAAACATAATATCATTTTAGTGTGTATTAATTTCAGAGTTGTGTGCAGGACTTACAAATATAATTATTGAATTCTGTTCAAACTACTGATGTTTTTGATCCAGTTAGAGTTTGTAGAATTTGCACTACTCATTAACAAGCAGGCTGGCAAACACTTTAGACTCTAAAAGGGATCAACAAAGACAACAAAAGATCATGAAAAAGATAAATTGTCAAGAAAGGATGAAAAACACCAAAATGTTTCGTCCAGAAAACAGAAAATCAGGAGATGTAAACTGCATTCAAATCTGTGAAACAAATATGGGCTCACACAAGCATAAAAAGGGTTTCTGAGTCTCAAAAAAATTTAATTTCATCCATTTATTTTTTAATATGTATGTAAATCCAAGGTTTTTTTGCAAGTTTGTGATGAATCAAAAGTTTTCCACACTGTGAGTTTGATTGTATTTTTGAGCTTCACTGCCTGTATCAGCTTTCAGGGTCTTTGGCTTCAGGGCACATCTTCCAGTATTGTCTGTTCATGGCTTGGGGTCCATGACTTTGAGCATCCCCAGGACAGCCCCATTACTCCTGCCTTCCTCAGGGCTATATCTGCCTTGGATCCCATCATCCAAATCCTTCTCAGCAGTGTGAAGCCTTGATAACAGAGAAATTAATATAAAAACTGTTATTATGTTTTTCCATGCTGAAATTAGGCTTATATAACAGTTAATTACTGCTTCTTGTATTAATTTACAAATAGCATTTCCCCCTCCTGCAGGAAGAGCTGGAAAAGGAACAATCTCAAATGTTAGGATCAGCATCTCTCAGTACCTGCTGGATAGAATACAACAATGGTGTTATGCTGCCAAGGTAAACCCAGGTGCAGATTTTATGAAGGGGAGATTGGGAGGGGAAGGAGGGGACTGGCAATCTCATTTTCTCCATGAGTCCTGGTTGAGGGCAGTGTGGGTATTTGGGGTGGGGAACAGTCACTGCTGTGTAACTTCACTGTCCATTGTGCACTGCCCCTTCTAAATCACAGGTCAAGTTAAATCTGCTGCGAAAAAGGAATGGAAAGATATGTGAGGAAAACAAAGATGTTATATCCTATACCTGCAGGAAATATATCCTTAGGGACATAATTCCCCAGCTTCAAGAATTCAGGAGCAAGTCCTGTGGATCAGCAATGTGTGGTTTAGATGGAGCCCTGCTCATTTAATAACATTTTCCTAGCCTTAGGGGAAAGCATTTAGAAATCTTTGAGTATATGGATGTTTGCAAAGAAGCAGGATCCATGCACAAGGCATATTTTAAACACAGCTGAGGGCTGTACTCCTGAGGTCTGTGACTTCTCCTGCAGCTGTGGTAGATCCCCCATGCCACAGTGGTGAGGAGAGAGTGCAGGCCACGCCGGGTAAAATTTTGCAGCTTCAGACCCCTCATCCTCTGTTACACTGATGGAATTTATGGCTGAATCAAGCCTCTATAGTGTGAAATGCTAATGTAACCCAAATACATGAGCTATAATCCATAGCCTGGAGGAAGGTCTGTTATCCCTACATCTGGGAGTGTGCTACTTTTGTGGTGCAGAGTTGATTTTGCTAGTAAAATAAGGCAGCTCCTGCCTCCACTCATAGGTCTATATTGTATGCATGCTATTCTGCTGAATTTTATATACCCTAGGGTTTCTCTGCGTTTTAAAAATATAAGGGGATGAGGACAATGCTACAAGGTGATACTTGATATAATGAAAATCTAGCAGACTTTGGTGATGTTAAAAGGAATTGAATGAGAAATTGTTTTGACTGAAATAGACATGAACAGTCTTATAAGTCTAAAAGATTAGAGGATTTATTACAGTCTCAAGAAAATGATAGATGTGGCTTTTGTTCTGACCACCTGCTGTTTCCTTACTGAAGTGAGATCCAGTTTAGTTTTATTTCGAATTCATAATTATGGCAGAATTGGTTTAACTTTTCAAAGTCCAAACTTTGAGAGTTAAAATGCTGAGATTCTTGTGTAAGCACAGTCACAATTCTGCACAAAAGAGCAGATAAGCAAATACGTATCAGGCAACTGGCATGTTGCAAAATAATTATTAAGTCTGTTTTCTCCTGTAATTTGAATTTATTGAGAGGCAGTGGTTAATCCCAGATAGTTTTTACCTTCTTAAATAAGGTCACAGGGAAGGCAGAGGCGAGAGGAATAAAAAAATACATCTATAGATAATTTCATGTTGAGCTGAGCTTGTTAAACCAGATAATCTGAAGCTAAAGAGTTTCATAGAAGAAAAGAGGAAAGAGCCTTTTCAACTTCCCAAGAGAAGGTAGCAATAAACTGACTTGATGATCACTGTTGTTAAATTGAGCCCCTTGGGATGCCAGGTAATTTGCTGTTAACGTGAATGACTTGGTCTTTAGCAAGGCTGTTTGAATGACTGTCTGGAGGTTCCATCTTTATAGTCCCAAATTCTCTAGCACCTTTCTTGCAGGGGGATCTATTATGCTGCAACAGTCAGTTGATGAACTGCAGAAAGTTGGAGAAGGCAAAAGGCCATTTTCACTGCGTGGGCTGGATTCAAAAGCACTAAGAGTAGCAGACTGCCAGGAGAAGAGATGCTTTATTGTTCATCCCTAGAGTGACAGGGGAGTCACAAAAGGGATCTTCAGGGAGAGAACGTTTATTTAGAGTGCCAGGTAGTTTCTGGAGATATAATCTATTTTTAATAAAATTGCTAATTTATTCAAAATTACAGGAAGTTTGTAGAATTCCTTCATGTTCTCAGAAGTAGCTCAACTAGTCTGTTAACCCTCCACCTACCGTTAAAACTATTTTTCCCTGAAAAGCCTTGCAGAGTGACTTAGTTTCAGAGTTCCTTGGTTTAAAATGTTCATACATTTTTTTTTTCCAATACTTTTCTGCTATCACCTTATAGTTTGTAAATGCTGACACAACCCATAGATCTCACTGGGTTATTGCTACTTTTAGTGGATGCTTTTCTCAGAAGAGACAGCTATGTTTTTCCAATAATATTGGTTTCCTCTTTTTGAGGTTTTCTTCTCAGTAATTTGGAAATCTCAAGACTTGCCATACCTAAACCCGGTTTCTCAGACAGGAAAAGAAGGCACCTATACTCTGATCTAACCAAAACTATCATTTTTCATTCCCACTGTCACAGAATATAAGAGTGGTTTGGGTTGGAAGAGACCTTGATGACCTCCTGGCTCCAACCCCTTCTGCCATAGGCAGGGACACTTCCAAATGGATCAGGTTGCTCCAAGCTCCAATCCAACCTGGCCTGGAACAATTCTAAATCTGGGGTAAGAGCAGGACAACTCTGTCTTACATGCCATGGTTTCTGATCCATGTATTGAGAATAGCTATTCAACAGTTTTACCTTTTTATTAAGAATAATGCAATAAGGAATTTTTAACCTCCTGATTGACAACTAACCCAAGCAATTGAAGAGAACTACAATTATAATTTAGCAAAGTGATGATGTTTTAATGGTTCTTCTTAAAGAACATTTGATTTACTGATATAGAAATGGGTGCCAATATTGAATGAACACTTATGAAATATTTCTGTATGAACTCAAGTAAAATAATTGAATTTTCCATTATAGTTTTTTGCTTCCTTTGTGTTTGCCTTCTGTGAATATTCTATAAAGTGAATTTAATGGCAGCATGCATGTGATAATAGTCAGTTTAAGCAAATATTGGAGAATATTATGATCCTATAAATACCAAAATTGGAGATGCAAATATTAGCATTGTATTACAAATATTTTAAATTAATTTGGCATTGGTACTCATCCAAACCTTTTTTTCACCAAAACTTATATAAATTGTATTGCAATCTGGATGAGTAAAAGCTATTTCTCTCAGTCTTTTATAATATGGGAGTTGTGTGTTTGTGGACAACAAAATAAATACTTTTCTGCAGAAACAGATGCTGTTACATGAAAATAGCATCTAAATAGATACATGGTCTAGGAAGTGTGGCATTTATGCCCTGCACTTTGCTGTGTGTCAGCATCCTGGGTCATTCCTTATGCAGTTAGCCAACGCCACTCTGACCTGAAAAGTCACAAAAATCTGCAGAGTGATCAGACACTTGCACTATTCAGGTCTACTATTGAACAGCAGGCATTTTTAAGGCTGGTTTTGGATTGGTTGTTGGTTTATTGTTTATTTTCTTCAACAAGATATGCATGAGTACCTGGAATCTGTGAACTTTGAAGGATAATAGAAGGCCATGGGAATTACTATGAAATAGCAAATATTGTCCAGGTAGTCAGAAATTATAATTCTGACAGAAAGCCAATATCAAACACTTCAGGTAAATAGAATGAGAAATCCTCTTATGGACAATTGTGTTATAACCTGGCCAGTCAAAATCTCTTTCATTTAGTGATTGTCTCATATTATGAAATGCCTTCAATAATCAGAGTTGACCATTCACAAATGGTCAGAGTTATAAAATTCTATTTTTTCTTCTGATAATCCAGACATTCACTAGTCACAAGAAAGATTTGCAGATTGCATTGAAAAAAAAAATTGTATTGAAAGCACAAGTCTCTTTCTTAATTCTTTTTCACTGGAGGGCACAGGGATGACATAGCAAAAAGGAGAATAAAACCCAAATTTTCAGACAAGCAGACTTCCTGATGCAAATATTTAAACCCTTGTGGAACTCGATAAAATTTATAATTAAGCAAAAAATCTGTTTCTTTAAAAAAATTATATTTCAAGCTATTAAAAACATGAAATCAGTTACTATTTGCAGTTGATTTTTAATTGAATCTTCTCTTTAAAAATACCTTTCAGACTGTAAACTTAAATTTTTTTAATCTTTCATCTCCTGTTTAGTTTAAAGGGTGATAGTTTTTTCAACCTTCCCATAGAAATTTTTTGCTCTTTTTCCCGTGAAATCATTCTTACCTCACAATTACATTAGGATTTTTTTTTCTCATCATGAAGTAATTTAATGCATATGTGAATCAAAGCTCTTTTTTTCACTTTGCTGAGTTTAGGTTAAATATTTCCAGAGGGTGGGCAAGATACATTTGCAAAGCATAGATTGTCTGTGGAGTCTCCAGGAACATTCAGTTTTCATAAGCTGTTTGAAACATAACATTGCAAGAGAATAATGGGATGTGTGGCTAGCAAGGGAAAACTTGAATCAAGTAGTGTCCTGTAATTCTCTTGTTTCTTGCCTTTACATTTTGGAGAGTGTGTTTTTCACTTTGAAGGATCTAGTATCTGGTCTTTAATAACATATTTGTTTTGGTTTTTGTTTCAAGATCTACTGCTCCTTCATCTCTTTCTGTATTTTACGTATCCAGTTGCCAATACATGTTTTTCAAGTGTCCTTTATAATGTATAAAATCAGCAAGTGTTGATCATATCCCAAGCAGCTCCCATTATGCTCAGGTTATGGAGGAGAAAAAATAGAACATAAAGGCACTCACAATATTATATTAATTACTAGGACAGCAAGAAGCCCATATGCTTAAAAATTTGTACATATGTTCCTTGGCTATTTGCTCTCCCCTGTGCAAATTTTCTATTAAAGCTGAATTTGTCATTTTTTCAATTTGTTACTGACAGTTGGCAGGAGTTGTTCCTCCTGTCTGAGAACTGCCAACATAGCTGCTCAGGGAGATTTCAGGACCACTCTCAGTGCTCCTGAAAGACTGGGGCTGAATACCCTTTCCCACGCTGCTAATATACAGAGAAATATATTATTTATTTCCCAAATTAATGAGTTCCTTCCCTCTTTCTTCTTGGTATACTGTCTCTATGCAGTAAAAAGCAATGATATTTATTGACTAACAGCAACTTTGAAAGCTGTCCTTGCACTCTATAAGCATACATTCTACAAAAACCTTTCTCTCCACCACTTTCTCCTATAAGAGCCTAGTTACAGGGACAAATATTACACAAAATACTGGAGAATGATCAGGGAACTCACTTCTGCATCTAATGATTTAAATAGCTCTGCTCCCACTTGGAGTCATTTCTTGGAAGAGTTATTTAAGCATTTTTTATGAATTCTTCTGCTCCAGAGACAAAACAGAGAATGGTGATCTGGCAGCCAGAGCCTAAGGCAAACAGGAAATATCAGTAAGAGCAGCCTTTGGATGAACATGGATGAAAACATGAGAACTATATTATTTCTACCAATGTCTCATCTAGCCAAGAGTCTGCTTACTCATGATTAGTACAGCGATCCTCAAGAGTAAAGGTGCATTAGGAATAGCTATTGTTTAGTAATTTTGAGGGGTGGCAACCATCTACCTGTCACTGACTGTATCGTACAAATATAACACCATCGGTATTTTTTCAGCTACCCCTTGAGAAATTGTTATATCCTAACTGTGTCTATTTCCTGCTAGCTTCACAAAATGGGCATTTTGGAGAACACATACATGCACACTGCCTGTTTGCTGCAGTTCTTGAGCCACATTAATTCCTGTACACAATTGAGGGATTGTGCCAGATCTTGGAGCAAAGCTGTGCCAGGAGACTTTCTAGTAATTTACCAGAATGGACAGCTGCATGCATGGCCTATGCCTGGACCTGATATAGCCTCCTCCTGCTGTTCTACTCTATACCAACTATAAATATATATGTATGGGTTTATATGTGTGTATATATACATATATATATATATATGCACAAATGCACATTCATACACCCATTATAAGAACCGTGAAGTAATGGTCTCTAACAGATTTGCAAACCTCATCCTCAAGCTCCATGTCATGGTATCTTCCCTGGCTGAATGGAAGGCAGTGCTGATGCATGCTGCAATCACTCATCTTCTTGCAGCGGAGACACACCGTAATAATGAGTGTCAGTTAAGGTCTCGCTTCAGCTCTAATCATTTTGCACTGCTCTGCAGTACAGCAAATGCATTTCATCTGCAAGTGGAGAGTGCTCCCAGCAGAGGGAAAGTCTCTACTTGTATAGAGTTAGCACAGATGATTCCCACAAATACCTTGTCAACCCTGTGGGATGGACATACACAGGATGAATAACAGAGAAGAAAGAGAGCCTTTCACCGGTCTCATAAAAATACTGTAAGTTAGAGAAGCCCTCAAGCTATTTTAAATGAGGTCATACTAATACTGGCTTTTTTATCATCTTTTCTGAGTACAGGCCCTGTTTAATTGTACAGCTTTTGAAAATGAAGCCAAACAAACTCTTGTGTATTAAATCTGTCAGTGGTGTGCTGGGCAGAAATTGAAGGTGGATCTGTGGCTTATATCTTTTGCTGAGGAGAAAAAATGAGGACAAAATAATTGTTCATGCATAAAATGTCAGGGCCACCATGGGTCTTTGGTTTTGATGCAGAAATAAAGGCAATAAGATAGAGGAGAAGATGCTGAGGTGGCTGAGGGTGCAGAGTTTCATTGAAAACAACCCTATGTGACCTCTACTATTCAGACATATTTTTTTCTTGAACATTCAAATGAGTTGTCCTATGAACAAAAAGGGGAATTAACTCAGGCCTTCTGTAAATTACTGTCTTGCATCCACTCATCTATTCACCACAGAGATTATTATGTTTCTATTTCCCAGATGCCTATTAATCTTTCTGATATTTCTCTTGTGCACATCTGCATGTTTAAGCTCCACCTCTTCCATCTGCACTCTCCTTTTGGTAGTGTTCTCTGTAATTCTTGCCAGTGATGGAGGTGACATGAACAAGCTTCTGAGTGGTCCAAGGGCCAGCCAGCCAGGATTAAGGGGACGGTTGATTAGTAGTAGGTCAACCAATTTATGAGCTCTTCCTGAATATTTCCTGGCACTGTATCACTAACTGGGGCTATTCTCCATGGCCAAGCCTCTGATTTTACTGATTTCATTATCCTCCAGGGTTCAATTCCTTTGGCAAATGTTGAATCTGGCTAATGGGTTCAGAAGATATTAGATGGGTATAGTAGATAGCAGCAAGGTGACCATAATATTCTTTTCTTTAGGAAACCAGGGTAAACATGGATTTGCATTTTGTACATTGCAGTCACAAGACAGCAAGACAGACATTATTATATAACATCAGACTAATTGTCTGTTTTGTCTAGTATCCAGTGGCAGAACTATTTGCTTCAGATGATGTTGCAGGAAATACTGTAGTAGGCAATTAGGGATTAACCTCTCCATAACAGAAGTTTCTTAATTCCCATCAGTTAGTGATTAGCTTATGCTCTGAAGCATGAAGGTTTATATCCCTTATGAATTTTTGTTTAATCTAATATAATTGCAGATGTTCTTGTTATCCTGTTTTGTTCTTTTATTATTTTCTTTTTTGATCCTACTGTGTTCTTGGCCTCAGTGATATCCCATGGTAATAAATATTATGGAAGTAAAGTCTCTATTCTGAATATTGTCCCTTATTTTAGAATATAATTACAGGGAAGTATATAGGAAATAGGAAAGTTGTGCAGATGGGAATATACACTTTGCATATAGACATTGTTTTCTAAGCAGGGTGATGTGAACTCATTCAATATGCAAATATTGAAATACTAGATTGTTCTCCTTATTGTGGAGGGTAGGATTTATCCTGTCTAGCATCAGTATCTGAGTATGTTGCCTCAGATTCTGTTTTGTAGTGAAAAATATAATTTGGGGTAGATGTCCATTGTAAGAAGTGATGGAACACACCATGAATGTACCACTTTCCCTCTGTTCAGTATGATACTAATTTTGAAAATGATCTCAGGTATAGATGCTTATAATATAGACATCTATTTTTGGTCAAATTAATAATTATGAATGGGTAAATTCCAAAATGCAGTGTAGGTGCTTGGATATATCCAGAGGTTCATTTTGCCTAATAAATTCTGGCTCTGTAGGAACCTGTCTCTGCTGACTACATGCAGAGCATAGCACAAATTAATTCCTGACTTCATGAAAGTCATCACAGAGGCTTTTGCCTTGTCCAATCATATCTGTTTTCCCTATTCTGTATTTCTCAATTTATATTTTAAATATGCATGTGTGCATTCCTTGTTGTAAATGTAGAGTATTTCCTCAATTACCAACTTAGGCAGGGCTGTTCACAGAGTCAAGGTGGCTCAGAGGTGCTCTGCCTTCCATTCTGGGAACAGAAGCAGCATATCCCTGGCAATAACTTAAACTTCATCCTCTGGGAGGAACCGTAGGAACAGCAAGCCAGGTAAGTCTAGGTAGGGGTAAGAGACCCTCACTCCTGACCTCATCAGGTAGCATGGTGGAAGACTGGTCACAGTATCAGCAACTTTCTGACCATTCTTCCTTCCCTTGAAAAGAGTGAAGTGAGGATGACCCTACATTAGCATCTCTGGCTTTGAAATTCTGCTAGAAAAGACTTTGAGAACTAAAGACTTGGGAACCTCTGTCATCACAAGTGCCCATTTCCATTTTACCTTCTCACCTTTTGCTTTTTTCCATGATCTGAGACACATACTCCACTTTTAATCCTTAATTGCAGAGTGTGAAAATGTAACCTTATGCAAATCTATGTGTTTGAGCAGCTTTCAAGTTCACAAGGAAAAGATACCAAGGAAGAAAGCTTTCCCGCTTTGCACAACAGGAAAATACTCCCTAAACTCATTCATTAAGGGTTGCGATTTGGTAAAAGATAGAAAATAATAAAAAAACCCCACACTAAAGAAAAACTCAAACAACACCACAAAAAGTACACACAAAAAGAATACACCAAAACTTAAAGGACAAACACTTTAATATTTTTCTATATTCTTACTGACCCAAGTCACATCACTAAGGGCTCTGATGATGACCAGAAACCAGAAAGGACAGTGTAGGAGATAATATTCCAGTGCTGGGAGCCACTAGACCAACTCAGCTGCTCCCCCTGAGAGCTCCCAGGGAGCCAGAGGCCCACATTTGGGCCCCTAACACCCAGGGATGTCAACAGCAAATTAGAAACCCAAGTGGGGACTAGAATGAGCAAATATCACTGTAGATGTGGGCTGTAAACATTAACCTGACCTCTGTGCTTTGGCTCCAAGGCAACCTGAGGCCATCTGCTGTGACTTGCTGACAGCCTGCTCCCCTCACACCTGTCCTACCACATCTTACAATATAGAAATACACAGAAATTACAGCATGTAATATAATTTGCCTGTATTGATCCTGACTCATTTTTCTGCCCCTGAGCATCAAGGAACCAGGATGATTAGAAATCCAGGACATTGTCTGGTGAACCTGGAAGCCTGACTGGCAGTTCTTCATTTCTGCTGGGTCTCAAAATACACAGGCAAGGTAGGTGAGAACTGGGACATGGTTTGGCTCATTTGAATTTTGTCTCTTAAAATGAGACCTAAACTGACTGATGACTGTTAAAAATACCAAGTTTCTCAAAGTGTTTAGGTGTTTTTTTCTTTTCTCAAACAAAATCATGATCTTGTAGATGGATTCAGTAGGAGTGGCTCACTGATGGCAGACTTTTGTTTAAATGGATTTGCTGAAAGATTGCTTGGATTAAGTATGATTTGTTCTATTTTCAGTAAAAGAAAATAGCTGTTATTTTGCAGTAACATTTAATAAAGGCTTTCTGCAAAATAGTCAATGGTGTTATATTATATCTCTGTTACAATATTACTAATGGAAAATGGCAACCTGAAAAATAAGGTAAAATCAAATTGGTTTTGTTTAGAGGAATAATTTTGATTTCCCAGAAAATAATGAGCCCATCACTATATGTTACTTTGCATTTACTTTTGAATATGCAAAATAGCAATATCCTCTGTGTCTGCTTAATTCTGTTTGACAATAACAAAATAAATTTGCTATTGTTTATTAGAGATTTTCAGGGAAGCCAACTAACTTGTCTTAGATTTGAATTTCAAATACAACCTTTTTAAAAAACATAGGCAGAGATATTAATCTAAAATATTGATAAGAAATTTACATCACAGAATATCTAATTGTAGTCACAGTTCTCACATTAACAGTCACTTGCTGTTTGCTTTTGGAATTAAAATCACAATGAGCTGGCACTCTCAGGTGTATTTCAGCATATGTCACTTTTGCATATGAAAGAATAAATGCATAGAGGCATCTGAAAGCAAAACAAAACCAAGCAAAACAGCATCTTTATTTTAGAAATACCTTTCATTGTTCACAGGAGTAACAGCTTCTTGATCATAGAGCCTTTAGACGCTTGAATTTGAGCAATTATAGCTAACTTTTATATTATACCTAATTCAAGCAACATATCATAGTTTCATACATCTTGAAGTTTTAATGCAAGAACATATAAAAATGGTTCTTTTACAATCACTCACTTAAATACCATTTTGGTGGTGGAAGTGGTGGAGGAAAAACAAGAAATACAGAACTATTGTTTTACCATATATAGAGAAAATAATACTTTTTACTTCAATGAAAGTGGGAAGTTGCAGACAAGACAAAGACCTTTTTAAGTGCGTTGTGGTAGGATAAAAAACAACAGACAATTTTCTGTGAGGAAATTTCTGCTTAGAACACAAAAAGAATTCTTCCCCCTTTTTTTTTTTCCCCATGATTAGAAAAAGATTGCCCTGGGAAATTGTGGAATATCCATCCATAGCTAAGCAAAACTTGGAGGAACCTGATTTAGCTCTAAACTTGGATTTGCCTTTGAAGTTGGCCCTGCTTTGAACAGGAAGTTGGATCACATGACCCCTGAAATCTCTTTCCATCTAAATTATTCTGAGTTTCTGATTTCAAGTAAATGTAGCCTGAAAATCAAAATAACAAATTGGAAGAGAACTAAATATTAATAGGAGTTCAAACAAGTGGCATGGGATGTGCAACATAAATTAACACCATGTAAAAAGGGTCAGTGTTCTCTTCAGTGTCAGCCTCATGCTCAATTTATTGTGGTATTGCATTTTCAAGTGCAGTCATATGGGAAAATTCCTGAAGTGTAAAACAGATATGTTTGGTAAAAAGATAAGAATAAATTTTCTCAACAACTCCCTCCTCCCCCTGCACTGCTAAACTCCATAAACCCTGAAGGTTTCACTCTCTAGACCACAGAGACAACTTTCAAAGTTTTGTGAAAAAAAGGACCATATTTTAAATATTTCTATAGCAAAGAAGTTTCAAGTGTAACACGAGATTTTGCAGGCAGTTGCAAAGTTTATTTATCATATTGTGATTACATAAAACAGTAGGTAGAAAAATGGTGTTTGGGACAAGCAGCATTGACTCAACCAGGATTAGCAGTCATGTATTTAGAATAAAAGGTATATGCAAGTACTGTGAGAAATTTGGATCCTACTCCTTATGTTCTTTTAATAAACCTAAAATTATTTTTTTTATTTTGAATATAAGTTGAATAAATCCACTGCTTAGCAGTAAACATATTATTCCTTTTCAGAAACTGTACACAGAAAATTATTGCAGATATTTTTATGAAATTCACCAGAAAAAAAATATTTGGATATGAAAGGGAAAAAAAAAAGTGACTGAACTTGATCAATTAACTTTATTTATGATGTTTTCGTTTGAACCAGGAAATTAACTGGAGTGGACAACGTAATCTAAGTAATTGAAAAATTCAGATCTATTATGTTCACATCACTGTATACCTGAAATGTATTTTATTCAACAGTGTATTTTATTCAACATTTCAGATACTATGATGCATGTCTCCAGAGCCTCCATAGGAATTTCTTTTATCATGCAAGCTAATGATGATTTTGACAAATAACTTGACATAATTTACTTTCTTTTTTGAATTAGCAGCTTCTGGGGTTTCTTAAAAGGAAAAAGATTTTGACTGTCCTGTTGTCAATGAATGACAATGGGAGATGGATGACTAAATATTTATTGAATATACATTATTGTGTACATGTATCATGAATTGTGTTGAGAAGCCTGTTTAATGACCCATATTTCCTAGATAACTTTTGAAGCATTTTAAGAAATATGATGACTTCTATTTATTTTGAAATACTAATAAATCATGGTTTCCTCATATATTTTGTAGGATAATATTCTAACTACTGTTACTGAAATATATTTAGAGAATCATCTATTATTCCCTTAGATTTCTGAGGTGATACAGATTCTAGTTTTTCAATTAGTTTTGAGTTTGTCAGGTTGTCATCTTTTAAGTACAAGGGAATGGTCAAAAGACGCATGCAGCTGTTTACAGAGGTGAGGCAGAAAAAACTCTACAATAATATTTTAGTGCCTCAACCCATCGGTTGTTGCATATTGATGGCTTTCCAGATCTTTGTTGAACTTTAAATTTGGCAGCTGTTTCCCTCCTACAAAACCTCCCTGTCTCATCATCATGTCTGCTTTTTCTCATAACATGAATTGCTCAACATATGTAGGAAGTGCTTCTCAGAGCAATTTGATCATGAAGTAAACTCCCATAGCAAAAAAACCCAAAACATCTTAGCAATATGATTTAACAAGAATAGTATATGAAAAATATTGATTTTGCCCCTTCAACTGATAAGAAAATTGCTGGATGAAGTGGTAATCAGCAGTGCCACCCTTAAGTGCTCAGCTCAAGGAGGAAAACTCATCAGGCTGATGCACTTTCTTTAAGGTCTCTCTGTAAATGGACAAGGGTTATTTGGTGTCTACTGAGATTAGCAACACCCACCATGCTGAACAGTAGGAAATGCATGGCATTAAGAAAAATAATGCATAAAGGATCAAAGGATACCAGAAATCCTTTCTCTTGGCATTGGGAGTTCTAAACTGGGTGCTCCTATGAAACCCAAAAATCTAAGTTATGTGGACAACATGTCAGAGCTTCCTCATAAGGAGGATGTGGTAGTTGTGATTTTTGTTTTTGAGCTACAGTTACATTGGGTTCTCATCCTGGAAGGTTTTGAACCTACATGATGGATAAAAGCCATTTGGCTGTGGGGTATTATAAGAGAATGTATTTCCATTCCTCTCCTTAGCTGGCCCCGCTGTGCAGGCAGGAACACAAATGATGGGATCATGGAGGGAGAAAGAATTGTTTCTCCCATATGTTGATAATTCATTGACCTAAGGATGAAGTGTCCTGGGTTGTTTATATATTTAATGCCAAAACAATCATGAAAAACAGGACATGTCACTTTTTCCTGCCAATTTTTGGTTTTTTTCAGAAATGGCTGAAAAGTAGATAAAAGACTTATTATAGACTGTGCCTACTGGATCAGAATAAGCAAATCTGCTTCTGGTTAGGTATCACACTACAAGAAGATCAATGCAGGACTATAGCTCAGAAATTATTTCTTCTCTTTGAATCCACATTCCTTTAGCTGATCAATGCATGAAGCTAAAGTAGCAGCTCTGCAAGGAATGACAGATGCATATCAAGAATTTGTAATGTAATCTATGAAATTCACTCACAGCAGGATATGATTTACCAGGAGCCTATTGATTGAGGAATAAATGTTATTTTACATTTAAAAGAATGCATTTCAATAATGCTGGAGCTTCAACTCCTGGGTTTTGAAGGGTTCTATTTTTATTCAATATAAAAAAATCCTGTGCTTTTATTACATCATGCATACTACCCAAAAAACCTATCAAAGTTTCTTCAGAGGTGTGACTTTCCCCATTTTGCTTGTAGTTTGAGGCAAATACAGTTACTGGCAGGGACTTTTTAATTCTTTGAAACTGCTGTTTTGGGAACAGAACCTTCCCTGCTTTTAACCACCACAGATCTATAGATCAAAGGCAAAGAAGCCAATTTGCCAATTAACACTACGTAAGGTCTTGGGTGAGAGTGCTGCCTTTTTCACAGAGCTCATCCCACAGGAGCATAGGACACACCATGCCCTGCTGAAATTTGAGACCCATGTCAGAAAGGTGTTGTGTTAAAAGGCAATGAGAATTTGTCTTGGAGCTCATTAATGAATTCTTCCTTCAGTACACCGACCCATTTCATATGATTCTTACAATTCTCTTTTTTTTTCTTTCAAGCAACGCAATCTGCTTCTCCTTAGACAGACCAAGGTTAACAGTATTCCTTATAGTCTCATAATATTTTGCTGATTGGTTATATACCAATCATTTTTTCCACAAAAAAGCTTTCAATTAACCCCCCAGTGATTGGGAGGTGGAACTTCCAGATTAGTGTTGGAGAATTCCACCTCCTATCACCAGGGGTTTAATTGAAAACTTTTCTGAGAAAAAATAATTAGTGCAAAAACATCAGTAAAATAACCTAAAATTCAAGGAACTCTGTTAATTTCTGTCTATTTAAAGGAAAGACAAAAATAATAGGAACATTGAACAAGTAACAATATTGTTACAGCAAAACTAAGATTAAAAGGAAACTTGTGAAGTGGCCCTGCAAAATCACAAAATGCAGGAAAACTTACTTTTAATTTAAGTTACCATATACTAAAAACAAGCAAGAGAAATTAGCCTGTGTAAGAAACTGTTTCAGAATCAGGTGATTTGCTTCAGATTCAGAGACATAAATCACATTTTAATAATCTCTCTCCCAGTATGAAGCCTCCATACAATCTGATATGTAGGGTTTTTAAGTAGGTGCTTTCTTTGCATAACAAGAAGCTGCAATAAATTAAGTGGAGCCCAGGAAATCTTATAATGCAGCTGTGTAAGGAAGGAAAAGGTGCAACTTAAATATACTTTTGCAAATATATCTATATCTTTGCTAATAATGAGAAACATCCAATGTGAATGAATGCATCTGTGTGCAATAAACCTGTCAGAAACTTGTGTCTTTGGTATTGCTCAAATACATATTTTTCTTGCATTAAGTATAACAGACTTTGACCCACAAATTATGAAAAAGATTAAGATATGCATCAGCAGAGAGATTTATGTCTAGTGTTGACAAATTATTCATTAAAGTTTTATGCAACAGGCCCAGAGAGAGTATTAAATAAGATTATTATGGCAGTTCTTATAAGTGTATTCATCTTGACTAAGAAGAGGTCGTGATAAAGTCTAGGACTGTTTACTTACAAAGCTTCTTTAATTAGGAAAAATAGAAATAAATGTTCTCCATTTGGCTTCTTTCACTGATTTAATCTTTATTACTTCTCTCCCAATATTGCGAAAGATCAACATCAATAAAAGTAAATCTATTACATGCAATTTGACAAATCATTTGCTTAATGATTTCTAAATATAGAGAATATATAAAATTTCCTTCTGAAATTAACAGCACTCTTTTACTTGTGAAAATAAGCAGACATAGCTTTGTATTTGAAATGATCATTAGTGAATAAACAAGGTAATTATCTCTGAAAGGAGCTACTTTCAGTGAAAAACAACCATATATTTCTACTGTAAAACACAGCACTTTGTGTTCTATTCTGCCATACTTTATACTTTTCTGCTGTCAGGTAAAAATTCAACCAATGGCTATTTGATTACTTTGGAAACATTTGAATTGATTTTTATTACCTGATTTTCTACATCTATAAGGAAGATATATGACCTCTCTTCTTGGAAGAGCTGAACAACTTCTCTCTTGGTTTGATGGAACATGTAACAGGCAGGTAGAAGAAAGAGGAAACAACATTACCAGTGGAAAAAATGCTGCTGACTTTGGTGAAAAGGAGGAAAATATAATTTTTAAAATTTAATTTATTCTCTACTAATGTTGCACCTTGCAAGGGTCCAGTGGAACAGGAGTTCCTTCAATAATCACTGAATACCTCAAAATCTCTGCAAATAATAATATTTGCAGTACGTTAATAATTTATAGCAATTTTTTCCCACAATATTTAGTGTGAATATGAACTGTAAAAATCAAGACTTGATTTTTTTTTACTGAATGCTGGTCATCTTAACTGAGACTTCCATCCAGTGGCACTGTCTATGTTGATTAAACCTCACAAATAATCTGTTTGAACAGAAAATGTGTAAGGCAAGACTTTATGAGCACACCCAAAAAATAAACAACCCTGAATTGCATTCTGCTTTTTGCCCCGGCTTTCACCCAGCAAGACATATACTTTATTACCTGTATAATTAATGCAAAACCACACATGGAATATTAAATTTTCTTCTGAAAGGTTACAGTGGGAAGGAAGAATGTCATCTGCATATAGAACTTCTCTTTTCCCCATTGCATCATGGATTTCATTCTACTACATAACCAGCCTGTATAGGCACTTTAACAGATGCTCACAGGTGATTTCCTACAAAAAGTGGTACAATTTAATTTGGAATATGCTATTGTGAGTGGGCCCACAATTTTTTGGATGATTTAGAACAACAACAACAAAAAGGATAAAAAAAGTGGTTGCAGTTTTTATCACTGTTTATTGTTTAAGGATAGGTACTTTGTGCTCTGTAGTTATTTTGTCCGGTGTTTTGGGTTTCTTTTGCTTTGTTTTGTCCCTGAGCCTTTGTATTACCTTTATATTATGTGTTTTAGACTGCATCAGTGACTGCCCTATGCTTCAGTGTGACATGTTGCACAAGGGAAGACTAAGTGTCACCACAGGCATGAAAAAGATGGAATCTCCTTTTTATTTTTCTTTTTACAGCAACACTGAACAAAGAAAAAAATCAGGGAATAAAAAAGGCTTTTGTCATATGTCTGTAGGAAAAATTGCAAACTTAGCTTCTAACTACATAGGAATATGTACTTTCTTGATGAATTCTGCTCTAGAATGAATAAAACCCCTTTGTCCAAGTATCTCCTCTCCTCTCCTCTCCTCTCCTCTCCTCTCCTCTCCTCTCCTCTCCTCTCCTCTCCTCTCCTCTCCTCTCCTCTCCTCTCCTCTCCTCTCCTCTCCTCTCCTCTCCTCTCCTCTCCTCTCCTCTCCTCTCCTCTCCTCTCCTCTCCTCTCCTCTCCTCTCCTCTCCTCTCCTCTCCTCTCCTCTCCTCTCCTCTCCTCTCCTCTCCTCTCCTCTCCTCTCCTCTCCTCTCCTCTCCTCTCCTCTCCTCTCCTCTCCTTTCTTTATAGCTTTTAGAAAAAGTACTTATCTAAAACCTAAGAAAGGGATAGAAGAAAACTGTCTAATAAGCAAAAAAATCTGTCCTTTATATGATTTTAGCAACAGCCCTGGGAAACGTGCAGTTTACAGTAGATGCCATTGCCTCCCTAATCATCATGATTCTTGTAGTTCTACTTCAAAGCTGCATGGAAAGCAGAGATGTCACAATGAGAGTCCTTAAACAAAAACCTTCTCTTTTGAAAGTAAGCATTTGTTCTCTGTTTCTCTGGATAGCTGATTGTGTGCTTGGAAAATTAACACACTGTCCTGCTCTTGCAGCTCCGTAAGAATGATACACAGGAACAATTGTGCATCTTCTCATTAAAGCTGACTCATTTCCAGGAATTAAACACATGAAACAGTGGCAAAGGAAATTCTGAACTGATCAAAATCAGGTGTCTAAGACCTCATTCTACAGCTATCTGAAAGCATGAGTGGATATATTGGTAAAGCTGATCAACTGAGCCCATTTATTTTCTCCAGCTTTACTGTAATGGAGAAATTGAACGATCAGAGATACGCAGTAAGGAGGTGCAAAACTCATACTCTGGTGTAAAACTGAGCTTCAGCAAAGGAAATTTATGCATTTCTATGTGTGCAGAATATATGACATGCAAGACTACATGTCACATAGTTCAAACCCCAGTATTCTTCTCATACTAACATTTGAAAATGGTCCTGTTGTGCCAAAGATGTTCTAACACTGAGCATTTTCACTTTTGCATTATCTGTCATACAGTGTAATTCTAGCTATCAGAATTTTAATGTGTATTTGTATGTACATTCTTATTTCTGCTTTTTATTCAATCATTTCTTACATTCTAATCTACTCTTTTGACCTTCATTCCACCATTTGCATGTATAATCCTTCTCATATTTTTTATTTTAAATAAATTCCTATAATCCATTACTGTGTAATAGCACTTGTCATCAATAGAAATGAAATCCCCAACACATTGAAAGAAAGAGAATTTTCAGGTACTGGTTTCTAGTATTAAGTTGTAATAGAAGCAGTGGGGAACCCTATTTGCATAAAAAAATCCATATTTGATGCAAACTGATGCAACTTTCACAATGGGTATAAAATTTTCTTCTAGCCTTGCACCATGGGCACAAAGCAGATAATACTGTATGACAGTGCTACAGAATTATTTTTCATGAGCTTTATTCTGAGATCTATAATAAAAGTTGGAGTGCCTTGATAATTAACAAGACTGGTTCCAAGCCTCCTACTCTCACAGTGCAATATTAGAAATTAAGTATAATGCTACAAATCCTGATCACAGAAAAAAATCCAACATTTGGTGAGGAGAGTGGAATGTTTCATTGTGAAAAAAAGAATACTTTCAATGAAGTTTGAATAAAATACTTTACAGGTAACAAAAAAAATATTTAAAATGAATGCTGATAGACCTGAAAAATGATGTTGTCATGTCATTCATGGATCCAGGTATTTTTTTAGCTTCTGAATGACTGACTAGTGGCAAAATCTGAGAGTCCAGACATAACTGAGCAACAAATATATGAACATATAGATAGGGTGCGAGACAGAGTCTGAAATCACTAGATTTATCAGCATACAATTCAGCACTCCTCAACCAGACTAAAAATGGTGATCTAAAAAATTCCAATTTCTCGACTCCCTGTCAGCAAAGCACTAAGATTTTCTGGCAGTACTCATGGTGTGATTCCCGTATCTTTGCATATGGTAAAGGAAGTCAGGTTTCTCCCCTGAATGCATCAGCAGAAAAACAAGCAATTTCATTTAGCTCTGGCTGAATTTCACTGGGTGTTTTTCAAAAGCCATATATCCCTAATAAGCATTTTGGTCTTGCTGAATCAGCTCCTTCTGGGAAGAAAAAACTCCTAAACAACTTAATTCTGTACCCAATAGATATTTCACCTTGAGGATTTGTCAAGTTAATAGAGCCTACCCACTTAGAGAAAGAGGAAGGAGGCCTTTCTAATTGGTGCCTAACAGCTTACACTTAAGGGTCATTAAGACGAAATACTGGAGATAACAGTCTTAATGGCTCCAGTCCTCTCTCATGGGGGAGCACTCAAGGTAGCCTGAACAAAAGGGAACAAGACTGAAAGACCCAAAGACACAGCAGGATCTGGGCTGGCTAAGAGGATGGAGATTGATTTAGTTCTGCCCCAGTAACTTAAGAGGAGAATTTATCTCATTTGACTTGTAGTGAAACATAAGATTAGGTGTGAATAACTACAAGGTGGATGGAGATGTAGAATATGAAAAATCATTGGTTTAAAATATGTGTTTTCTGATGTATGTAGTGTTTTCTGATGTATGTCGAAAAATGCTAAATAGAATTGTTTGGTTTTAGGCAAGAAGTTGGCCAAACCCACCAACTGAAGCTTCTGAATGGAATAAAGCCCAGCTTCTTGAAACCTTTTCAGTCCAACCCATGAAGTGAAAAGCATTTAAAAAGAAAAATATGACCCGATCCGAGAACTGTGGTTTCTAAGCTGCAACAAGAAAAGCCAAAGATGGTTCCCCCTGACTGAACTTCCCCCCCAGCTTGCGCACCAGACACCGAAGTTCAGCTCCAGACCTGTCTCATGGCTGTAATATGAAATACAACAGCCCCAGTAACTAAGGCACATCAGCTGTGCAGACATGATGCCCCACTGGAGACCACAGTTGTGCTCATCACCCCAGCAGTGCAGAGGTTCAGCTCACCCTGTTCTGAGATAGGTTGTTTCTCATAACTCTTCTCTGTAAATACCCAAGACAGCTATAAAAAAGGTGAGGCTGAAAGGTCAAACCATTAGCTCTCCTATTTGTGAAGAAATAGCTTTTCTAAGCTTATTAATGGAAAAATACAGGATGAGATCGCCAGTTACCATAAATCAGTATCGCTCTTCTGATTTCAGAAGGGCTGTGCTGTCTTATACAAACAGAGATTATATTGTCTGTAATATTAAATTATAATAAAAAGTCTTACACTGAAATAGTCTTGTTACATTTGGTGAAATACATGCTGAAATGTCATATGCATGTTTTCCTAAGCAAATTTAATTCAACTTTCATACATCTTCCTGTTTCCTTAAAAGTTATTTGTCTTCTGTTGGATGCCTGCCTATTTCAGCTCATCTGATAGATGGTCCTCACTGAACAGATTTCAAATACTGATGAGCTCAGAAAAGTTCAGCTTATCTGTTTTCCTCTCTACAAGCCTTAGACTTTCATTCAGTAGATCCCATAATGAGTATAAAACCCTGTGCTTGCTAAAGCCTGCCAGCTACAAAGATATCCTGCAAAAGGCTTTGGGGATCAAAAGCTGTGGGGTAAATTGTCCCTGTTTCCTTCTTCTGGGGTGTCACCTACTCTGGTAAATAGTTTATCTATCAGTCAAATATGTTAAATTATGAGGTGATTCTCCCCCTCTACTCTGCTCTTGGAGGACCTATGTGGAGTACTGCCTCCATCCTGGGAACCCTTAGCACAAGGAAGGAATGGATCTTTTAAATCAGGTCCAGAGGAAGCTCACTAGGTGTTCAAAGGGATGGAATATGTCTCCTTTGAAGAGCAGAGGGAGTTTGAGTTCTTCAGTCAGCAGAAGAGAAGGATCAGGGAGATCTTATTGTAAACTTTTATCATATAAGTTGGTTTATAAGGTGGAGAGAGACTTTTCACCTGGGTCTGTAGTGGCAAGACAAGTCATAAAAGTCTTAAAGTGAATGAGGGTAGATTTAGATTAGACATAGGAAAAATATGTTACAATATATATTGTATATATAGAGTGGTCTGTAGTGGCAAGATAAGTCGTAAAAGTCTTAAAGTGAATGAGGGTAGATTTAGATCAGACATAGAAAAATATATTACAATATATATTGTATATATAGAGTGGTGATGCACCAGTGCAGGTTAGACAGAGAAGCTGTGGATGCCTCATCCCTGGAAGTGTTCTGGGTCAGGTTGGATGGGGCTTTGAGCAACCTGGTCTAATGAAAGCTGCCTATATCCAGGAGAATTTGGGTCAGACTAGACGTTTTTTGAAAGTTCCTTTTGAAAGTTCCCTTTCAACACAAACCATTCTGATTCTACAATTCTGTAGAATCTCTGTAGAATTCTCTATTTGCAAAACAGCATACGTGAGTTATAGCAAAAATACTACAATGACAAAATCCCCCCCCAAAACCAACTATAACAACAACCACAAAAAAACCCCACCCAACACATTTCACAATCAATCCTGACATTTTTTTGGACTACAGCTACTACTAACACTGAAGCACTGTGGGGCTTTGGCTCACAGCTGGAAGCACTGTAAAACTTTCATCCCTTAGGAATGTGCAAATTAAAAGTGATATATAACATTTACCATTGGTTACTATGGACTTCACCAGAGATGTTAGTACATTAACCATACTCCCAACAGACCCATGTAATACTTCAGCCAGCATTCGGCAACGCTGATAAGAGCATTTCCTAACAGCAAAAGATAATATTTAGTTTTAATTACATATCCTCTCTAAGTATGTGGCTTTTTGGAGATTAATCATGTGTAGAGTGTGATTATGGCTACATTTCAAAATCAAGACTTGTTTAAAAAAATCATCTAAACAGAATTTTGTGCTAAGGCTATTCTTGACATCAGAACAAGGAAATCTAAGTAAAGATGCTATAGCAAATTGAAGCATAAACTTAAGGAAAGCTATTGTGCTTTCACCTTCATAACAGTCAAATGAAATTATTTTTCAGGGTAACTCAAATGCCAAAGTCCTTTGTAGTATTCAACTTCATATATTTCAAGTCTGGGACTTCACTTTTCACAGCATGCTTACAATTTCCATGACATAAATCATAGAAAATGAAAATGGATAATGTACACAAGCAGTTCCTTATGACATTTCCAGCACACAGTCTTCATTATGTTTCTTCATTTTAAATAAAAATTAACTGTGCTTAGAGCTGAGCAATGATGTCAATACATTATGCATATAAAACCAGGACTAATCTTTCAAGCACATACATCTACTTTGGACTGCACTAAATATCTGCAAAGAGATCGGATGATGACATTAATACAGAACTGGTTCTTCCTTTGTTGTTGCTATATGCCAGGGAAAATAGCTGAACAGATAATGATGTTCAAGGGATGGCCTTCCAAACATGCATACTTTTTACTTTTTATTTTGCAGATTATGAAGAGTGTTTCTATTTTCTTACATTTCACTTGTTTTTTCTATTTAGAACCAGAAAAGTCACAAAATAAATGTTTTGTTTAAAAATAGTCAAATATTCTAGCATAAAAAATGAGAGAGGTTTTAAGGGAAAGCATTTGAATGAAAAAAATTTATTATCACTCTCACCATAGGAGGCTCAGAAACCCCCAACACTCTTTGTGTTTTTCTCAGAACATAAACCCGGACATTCTGTTTTGGGGTGTGTTGACATTATTTGTATATCTTTCTTTTTAAAAAAAACTCACTTTGATTTCTCTTTTCCTGTCTCCTTCTCCTGCAATTTGTTTTGTTTTGCTCACTTTCTCTTATTTTGACTAGAAACCTCAATAGGGACATTTCACAGAAAAAGGCACAATCCTTTGAAGAGATGCTGATATGAAGAATTATCATATTATGAGTAAAATGATACCAACAATTTTTTGACTGAATTTACCTTGAAGTCCCTCACTGTTGCCAAAGTGGCTTTGATCCTGAAAGATCTTTATCTCTATAGATTTCACAGAAGAACTGGAAAACAGACATATTAAAGTCCAGAAAAGGACCTTGTCTTACTCACAGGATAGACATCTTTTACTCAAATCATTGTGTAGACTTTCTTAAAGCAAAAGGAGACTAGTTCAAGGAAGCAGGCAGATTTCATGCAAGATTCATTTAAAGGATTCAGCTATATATACAAGGTGGAAGATTTTTCCCCCTTAAAATTGTTGATTTATCTTCATTGACTATCAACAGAATATAAAAGGGTAATTTAGACCATGAGATTTTCTCTTGATATTTCCTGTCCCAAGTCAAAGTGTCTTGATAAATGACCATGCAAATGTATGTGACATTGTTATGGGATGCAGAGTTCCAAACTCTTACTTAAAACAGAATAACTAAGACTGCAAGATAGATAATAAAGCATATATGTGAGCATAGGTACTTTATAGGAGCATACATATTTACACATATATTCATCACATTTACATACAGTCTCACTTCATATGTGAAATGACTTTAGTATCATGCTAATTCTGCCCCTCTAAGAATTAGAAGTGACTTTTAATGTTACAAATAAGCATTCAAGGATAATAATACAAGTATGTTAAATGAAATGTC
Organism: Ammospiza nelsoni; assembly: GCF_027579445.1. Classification (NCBI taxonomy): domain Eukaryota; kingdom Metazoa; phylum Chordata; class Aves; order Passeriformes; family Passerellidae; genus Ammospiza; species Ammospiza nelsoni. The sequence goes on from NC_080635.1 coordinate 73,441,680, forward strand.
AAATGACTTGCAAAAAGCTCTTAAAATTAATAAATATGTATGAGATAAATGAGTCTGGTTGTCAAGTACTCCACGTAGTGATACAAAAGATTTACTTTTTTTTCAGCTGGATTCTCTTGCCACCTAAATTCAATGGAAATTCACAGGTTTAATCATGGGTTTGCAGCATGGTTCCCAGGAAAGGCATGCTTTCCTCAAAAGGAGATTGGGATGTCACAGACATGAATATCACCTGCTGAAGCCAATTGAACATTTAATTCTTGCTCAGCTGTGCCACTCGTGTGGCCTGTGGTCAGCAGCTGAAGGAGGGACACCAGTAAGAGAATCAGATTACCTATTGCAGGTTCCTGGAATAGGTGTTACTTCATTTAAGCAGTAGAAAAAACTCCTTTCTAGCTTAGGACACCTGGGAAATATATGTAGTCAGAGAATAGTGTTAGTCATCACTTGGACATTATGAGAAAACTGCTTGCACAGAAAGTTTTTCAAGTAGGAACTTGAGTGAACTCCAGTCAGTTTCAATTTAAACCTCCAGAAAAATGGGAACAATGGTATTTAAAACATTTTCTTCTAGGGTATTGAAATTCTAATTTATCAAGTGTTTTGTGATCTTTGGTTAACTGCAAGATTCAAAGTGTTATATGGCTCATTATTTTAATGAAAAATCTCATGTAGGTAAGAGAGGTGTTACTCTTAATAAAGGGAAAATATGTAGGAAACAAACTACTGCACTATGAGAACATATGCTGGGGTATGGGGTCAAATAATACTGTAAGGAACCTTCAGTGGGAAAAATATGTATTCCATAAGGTAAATCAGAAGCATAGATAGTGTCCTTGAAGATTACAACCATATGTTCACTTCAAAGGTTGAATGCTGGTGACAGTATTTCTGTATATAAAATATGAGAAAAAAATTATGGCATAGATATTTGCTTAATTAATTTAAATACTTAATGTATTCACATTCAATGTAACACAAAAACTTAGCAGAGAATTTCCCCACCATTTTTTTTCTTTTATAGAATAGCTTGACTTGGAAGGGGAACTTGTATAGATCTTACCCTCCCTTCCATGGGCACCTCACCTTATACCAGGTTGCTTCCAGGCCCATCCAGCTTAGCCACGGATACTGCCAGGCAGGGGACATCCACCATGTCCCCAGGCAACCTGTGCCAGAGCTTCACAGCCCTCACAGTAAAGAATTACTTTTAAAATCTAATCTAAATCCAACCTCCTTCCATTTGAATCCTTGTTTTGTCACTTCAGGACCTGGTAAAAAATCTGTCTCCATTTTTCATGTAAGCAGAATTTATGTATCTTTAGGATGCAATACTGTCTGAGCTTGCTCTTTTACAAGCTGGACAACTTCAATTCTCTCAGCCTTTCTTCACAGGGGGCATATTCCATTGCTTTGAACATTTTCATAGCCCTCCTCTGGACCTGCATTAAAAGTTCTGTATCTTTCTTGTACTTAGAATCTCAGAGTTGGATGAAATACTCTAACTGAGACCTCACTGGAGCAGAATAGAGGAGGGCAATCACCTCCCTTGACCTACTGGTCGCACTTCTTTTCATGCAGCCCAGGATACAGTAGGCTTTCTGGACTGTGAACACAAATTTCTAGCTCACACCTCCTTTTTCATTCACCAGTATTCCCAAATCTTTCTCATTAGGGCTGTGTGGAATCCATTCATCACCCACTGATAGGGGTGTTGCCCTGACTCATGTGCAGGACCTTGCACTTGGCCTTGCTGAATTTCAAGAGGTTCACATGGTCCCACTTCTCAAGCCTTGCAAGTTCTAAGGAGATGACTTACCACACAGCTCGGTGTCATCTTCTCCTAATATATGATGTATTCTGTCCTGCTAATGACTCTGCTGGCCCTTCACTGCATCACTCCTAGTCTTGAAGGGTCTTTGCTGTAGAGGGGAGGACAAGATGAGTTATGGTGGCCTCCAAAGCGAACTCACAGATGGCAGACACCAAAGAATTATCACTTCCTTCAATCTTCTGGTTAATACAGTTTAGTCTGGCTGTCAGCCATAGGGGTATTCTGCACACTTCTTGTCCATCATGAACTACTCCAGGTCCTTTTCCAGAGCTGCTTTCCAACATGGGAACCTACACTGGAGGAGGGGGTTATTCCATCCCAGGTGAAGGAGTCTCTCTTGGTCCGTGCTGGGCTTCATGACAGTTCTATAAAGCCAATTATCCAACCTGTTGAGAGGCTCTGCCTTTCCCCCACCCACGGCTTCACTCCAACATATTGTCACCCTTGAAATTTCTGAGGGTGGATTCCACCCTGTCATCCTGCTGATTAATAGTTATATTAGACAGTATCTGCCTTGGTATTGACACCTCAGTGCTAAAAACCCATTTCTGGTTGAAATTCAAACTGCTGATCACTGTTTGGAGGCATTTTATTCACTTTTGTTTTTCATTTCTTATTCATGAAACCACAGACTCCTGTAAGTTTATATTTTTTATACAAAAAGAATGAAGTTAATATTAAATATAGGTGAAATGACAAGTTTTTGGAGAAAATGAATCCAAATACTACATAATTTTGTCTTGGGATTTTGACATGTGAGTACTGAAATTATGGATAAAATCCTTTGTGTACAACATTGTGTCTAAACTGATAATAAAAGAAAGCCAATTCAATGGCATAAAAAAATACTATTCTCAGTTTCCTGGAAAAATGTGGCTAATTTATCATTAAAAATGTAGAAAACTACCATAATACTATTCCAAAATATATCAGAATGATTTCAAATTTCTTTGCCTTTTGTTCTATCCACAACAATGCAAAAATTACATTAAATATTTTGACCACGACATAATCACATATAAGCCAGTTGTTGATGATTATTGCCAGTTTAGCCTGCCACTGATCTTATATTTAAAATGTGCTCTATGAATTGAAGCCTTTTTAATGATCTAAAAGTAGGATGGACTAGAATTGCCAAATTATGCCCGCTGAGACAATGGTAATTTTCCTCTCTCTTTTTGCTGTTATAGGAATCTTTTCAAAGTGGGATTTAAATAACCGTCAAAAATGCAGTTTTCTAGATCAACAAAAGTTTGTGATTGTACCTCAGAAAATTTTCTGTGATATAGTAACAGAAACTGAGATATAGTAACAGAAAAAAAATCAAATAAGGTAAGTATTGATTCTTGGTGATGGATTGCAAATGTCTAGTCAGAGTGAAAGAGAGGGAAGGAGTTTGTATATACTTTTGTCCCATGATATGTGAGTCACAAGAAAAGTCACTTCAATACTTAATCCTAAAAAGTAATTTCAGTATTTAATCTTTATCCTAACTGAGCAAGTTCTCCACCATGCTCTCACAACACAGAAAAAGAAGGGAGAAATAGAACAATTTGCCCTATCAAGTGCAGAAGAGAAATCCCATTTCTTGAAGGTGTGAGATGTTCTAGTATATATGTAAATTAGAGTAAATTTTGAAATTATGTGATGAGATGATTATTGGACAGAAAAAAAGATGCATCTCTGCAGGCCCTTAAACAGTGAGGTCTTTGCCCAGGATAATGTCCTGGGTGTTCATTTGCATCCTAAATCTTTGTGGATATAAACTTGTAACTCTTTTCAGATTGAAATATTTATATACAAAGCTTATCTCATTTAAATTAAGACTTCCCTTCAAAGCAAGTTCTTCTAAACATGCATGAGAGTTACAGAATAAGTTTATAGAGATTCCAAAGCATTCAAGATATTGAATTGTGTGAAGGGATAACTGGATAAAATTTTGCATTAAACAGGATCACAGGCTGGATGATCTAATGGTCTCTTCTGGCCATAAAAGCAATGAATCTATGAGAAAAACACTCTGAGATCATATGATGCAAAGCACAGTGAAATTGGCAAGTGTTTTCTTGATGTTCCCATTACAAATCCCCTGAGGAATTTTTCTCCCTGTCTTCCTCTCACCACTTCCTCTATCAGATTCCAGAAGAACACACGCTCCGTTAGAGTCATCGCTGCTAAAACGATTTGATAGCAGGCTCCACTCAGTCCCATGCTAAATCCAGTGTTTAGGGCTATGGGAGTGTTGACTTCTTAAATGAAGACACATTTCTCCAAGGCATTTTGCACTCTCTTGTTCCTTCAGATTGCTCAGCTAAAGGATTTTTCGGGACTTTATCAGTTATTAATAATTGTGATGATTCATGATTTATTCATAACCATTTATACATTTGCCATATGCTGCCTGCACACGCAAACTGTTTTCATGAAGCACACAAATGTGGCACAGTGCTTCTTACAATTCATACCCAGTAAATAGATGAGAGAAAAAGATTAGTGAAATGCAAAAAACAATAAAATATCCTGCAGTGGCTTCAGTTTGGAGCTTTGAAATTAAACTCTGCAGAGTAATAATTTTTAGCAGTATCAAAACTAAAATAAACAGGAAGCAGAATAGTGTGAAAAGTCAAGTTTGACACCAAAACTTGGACCTTATTCTATTTCTATTCTGCCTCCCTTAATGATAATTACAGGGAGTAAGAGTAAATCCACTCATCTGGTAAAATACAACTCAGGACAAATAATGAGAGTATCTGCAGTATCATCTTTGATGTCCTTTTCTTGCTTTCATATTAATCTAAGTATTCTTCTGCAGGGAAACACTGTAATAGTTGCTTGGACTGAAGGACAGAGGGAAAGATCTGACATGCAAGTCTTTCAAAATGGTTAATAGCAAACCCTGAATAGAAAATGTTACTCATTGATTAAAAATAAGAGGCTTTTTATGGTGATGTCACTAACCAAAAAGTAATTTCTCATAGGCCCACTATGACACCTTCTTCAGTATGCTGCTCTCCAGATGAAGTGCCTGGCTTTTATGAGAGGGAAGTTATTTAACATAATGCTCTCCTGGTTTTGAGCGAACAAATTCATTAATGGTGAGGTGTGCCCTGCAGAGGAAATGATCAGTGTCCCAGGGCAGGGTCCCAAGGCAGAAGAGGCAGCTTAGGTCTGACTCACATCTCATCTCACTTTCTGTTGCATTTAGTCGAAGCTTTTGGAACAGAATGTTTAAACTTTTACTAGCGGCCTTGAAAATGAACATCTGAATTTTTACTAACTGGTTGCAATTGCCTACTGTTAGCACTCTGTAGGATGGTCTAAAATACATTCAGGCCCTTGACATGCTACAGAATGCTATAGAGTGCATCCAAGACTCTAAGAAATGTTGTTCCCCCATGGCAGGGTCAATGTTACCTATCTCATTCCTGCATTTTGACTGCCCACCTGTTTCTTGAGGATCTCCACTAACTTTACAAAAATATGAGACAATATCTTATTTTGTTTGACTTTCTTCAACATTAGAATTTTTTTTCCTCATGTGTAAAATAAATACAACTTTTAAAAATTTCTTTTTCTTCCCACCATGAATTCACGTAAGTGATATTTACAGAAATCTTTGACATTCCTAATAGCATTCAAGCGCTTTTTATTCAGTGCTTGAGAATCCTGAGTGTTATTGGAGGCACCTACCAAATGTAGAAGCCTTTCATTACAAAACTCATAGGAAAAACACCTGTAAGACCTTGAATTTCCACTGTACCTTTTACGTGAATGGAAGTTAGATAATGGCTTTGAAATTCAGAAACTCATGTCTTCATTATGTTAGGACTCTGGAGAGAAGTTTTGAAACCACCTTCAACTCTTCATTGATTCCTCAAACAGCAGGTCCAGTCTTACTCTCAATCTGGCAACTTCCTGAATTTCATATAGTTTTATAGAGAACAAATCTATTACAATTCTGCACTTCTTATCTGAGAAACAAGCAGACCCAAAGAGCTCCAAACTGGACAAAACAACTGTGCAGTTACCCTATTTGTTGCTTCCTGGTGTCCTTTAAAAAACAAAAAAAAAACCAAACATGAGGCAACGGTTGTAAGGTGTCATTGTTTAACCCCAGTCAAAAAGACCTGAACTGTGGTCTCAAACTACGGCTTTATAGAACTGCAATGACATTACACTTTACATGTCTTCACTGAAATGCCTGCACAATTATGTTTTAGGGAACGTCAGAGACAAAGATTTACTTAGACATTTCCTCTCAAGGACCAAAGTTATTAAAATGCCTAGCTTCTTTTTTGTTTCCTATGGTGTATAAAAGAAACATTTATGATTACCAAAATACATAAAAATAGCAAGAATAATATTTTAGAGGAAAAATTAAAAAAGAATAATTGAGATATGTGATTTCAACTCATCAGAAATAGTTTCAACTTATATGCATGTGGGTGGAAAAATGCTATTTCATTATTCATTTGCAGTACATATATAATCATTTCACAAATTCAAGCTGATCTTCATTTATCATCCATATGATAGTGTATTTCTATATCTTGAGTTGCATATACAGGATGGAGAAGGGTTCATTTAGAATATTTATTTTTTAATATCATTTTGCACTCCGGGAGTTATACATTAGTTTTAATCTGTTTTAACAACAGTAATGCTAAGATAGAGAAAATAGACAAGATATTTGAGCACTAATTGGGCTTCTTGTTAAGTTATGACTTGGTAGTTTTTAAGAACTTGGCTGCAATGAATTTTCAGGCATTACTGTCTGTTCCTGTCCATGCTAATCAGTACCCTGTAGCACAGTGGGTCTTACATTTAATGGAGCAGCACGGAGCTCTTGCCAGCATTCAAGCAATTGATTCCATAGAAGGGGCACAATATAAATCAAGCACAGAGGAAAACTGCTGTGTTCTACAAGCTTGGAATAAGAGCACCCTTTGTCATATTCAAGGCACTCAAACACTTTCCTGCTGTGCTTATGTTGATTGTACTTGCTTTATCTTCTGCTCGGGTTTGTTTTTCTCTCTTTTTTTTTTTCAGTGCCTTTAGTGTTGTTTTAATGTGGGCTCTGGCCAACCAAAGTTCACTTCCATTTTTCCCGTTCAAAAGTTTGAGAAGGTGAGGAAGGAGGATTTTTCCACCTGATTGCTTCTTGCAATTGTTCCTTCCACATAAATTCACAAAAACAATTTAGTTATCAGCAAAAGACTTAATTTATTTAACCTCACTCAAATTGCAAAACTCCTTAAATTCTTGTTGTCTCAACTTGTACATCAGATTTGTACACAATTTGTACACTCAAAAAACTGTCTAGTAACCAGATATATAATTGAGAATAAAATGTTAATCAGCTGAAGATAGATAGATAGATAGATAGATAGATCGATCAAGTGTCCCAAAAGAGTGTCTACCTGAATTCTTGTATTCAATATATTTTATCCATAACCTGCAAGCAAAGTACAAAATTATAACTGATGGAGTAGAAGGATAAAACAAAGAAATTAAGACTAATAAAGAATAATTCAGCAATACAATTTTATGCTAATGCAATACATTATTCTAAAGGGAGTCAAATGTATCATACACCTGGAAAACAGAGGGATTTTAGACCATTCCTACAGAAAATATTCTAGAAAGCAACAGCTTTGAGAACATCACATGCTGTCACACAGACAAAGAAAAAAATTTAAACACTAGCAAACCACTACAGGTAAAAGTAAAATTTTATGGGGATAAGCAGTATTTACTTTTGGTCATCGCACTTGAAGGATAAAAAAGAGTACTTATTTCTAGTGTTCATGTTTCACTGCCAAAACTAGTAAGTTTTGGTGATTCAGAAGAAAATTTCAGGAACAGAGTAGGGCCCAAAATAAAAAGCCTAAAAAGCTTAAAATGCCACATCAACAGTGTATCCCAAAAGAGTTTACATGGTAACACAATCACAATGCGTAATAACCACATGGGACAAAGAGAAAAAAGCCAAAACAGGAGGCAATGGCCAAGGAAAGACATTTATTAACAAATAGAGAAATAGTAAAAGCATTTCCTGCAGGAATTATTGCCTTTTTTTTTTTTTTTTTTGGTGGGCTTTGTGGTTTTTTGTGGTTTTTTGTTGTCTTTTTTTATTTTTCCCCACAGGCTTCCTGCCAGCTCTGGGAGAAAGATGAAGCCAGAATAAAATTATATCAGAACTCAGATGCATATTTTAACAGTGAAATGAATAATTGAGCTATTTGATGGGGAAAATCCTGGATTTTTCTGGGAAAATTTTTGCTGGGAGGAAGTCTAATGCAATTAAACCTACGCAATGTAAGCATTGACATCTACATCTGAGCTCTCTTTTTTTATCTAGAAAATCTTTGTATTCATGATTCACCTTCCATGGTTTAGAAATCTGTCCTGTTACATTAGACCCAATGTAATGCAGTGCCTACACCTTAGATACCCAGACCATGTGTTTGACTCAGACATCAACTGTAAGACACATGGCTCATCACTTCTTTAAATTAAGTCAGTTCATCAGAAGATCTGGTCTTGATAAAAACAATAATTGGAGAAAACGATGGGATTTGTGATACTCAGGACCCCAAATCAGCATTGACTTGTGCGAGCTTAGCAGATATGAATGTAAGAACTCTCTAAGGATCTTAACTTCTTGAAGGTAAGAAGGATGAAGAAAGATCTACCTATTATGTTTGTTTGATGCTTCTTTTTTCTTGTCAAATGTCAAAGCTACATCTCTCTTCTAAATCTGACTATATGTGATTGCAGACATTCTATATAGGATTTCTTTTTTTAAGTGAGATGAACAGAGATGGGGAAAAGCATTCTTTCCTGCTGATATTTCTGAGAAAACAAGAAAAAATGTCATTCTAGATTTACAACATTTTACCTGAGCCTATAGCACTGGAAATAGATAAAAAATTCATGGTATAATTTTTTTCTCAGGGCTGTTACTGGAAAAGAAAATTGCCAGTTTGTGAATTATGAGTCTGTAGATGGGGCCAAATTTGTCTTGTATTCACACCAATGGAACTTAATTGAAATCAGTGAATTTGCACTAATGCAACTGTGAGCAGAAATTGACCTCTTGTGCCTGCTGGAACACAGCCCAAAAGCCACTTGACTTACTTGTGCTTAAGCTTTGCTCTGCATGAATGTCTACTGTTTTACTAGCAGTAAGTTATGTAATATTCATGGTTTAATGGTGCATATTCCACTAATAGACTGGGTAGATGCCAGCAGACTACATCCAAGCAGTACTGCACATTTGCTTTGTTGACCTCTGTACTCATTCAATCACATGAAGTAGTTACAGCTGGGACTCCAGTAAGGAATTCCAACTTCCAAAATGTTCCCACTGCCACTATGCAAATGCTAGCAAAGAGCCTCTGTTGTAATTAGCCTAGATTTCCTTACAATATCTAGTTACAAAGGAGTACCATGAATATTCATGGCCAATTCATTTGAATTACGAACATTCATGAATAAATCATTTGGCTGAGAACAGGGTACCGTATGTTGCATTTCATGGCTCCTGTGATTTATTCCATAGTGTTACAATTTGTAATATTAGCAGCTATCATAAAGTTTATTTTTCAAGCCTTCATTTCCAGCTGTGACCGTGGCACTCTGGGGATCAGATAAGCCTTTTCTTATACCCTGTAAGGTCAGATCACAGCCTAAACACATAATGCAGATTTACTGCTCTTCTACTACACATTCTCATTAGTGCTTCTGCAAGGTGCCTTTGTTCTCTGGGTGTATGACACCAGCCTCAGACAAAGAGGGAATGCTTTCAGCGCAGTTTCTGGGCTGGCACTGAGAAGAGAGACACAATGCTGGAGGAAGCAGTGAAGCAGATTGTCCAGAGACTTTGTGCAGTGTCCGTCCCTGAGGGTTTCCCAAGGTGAGATTGGTTAAAGCCTGGAGCAACACAAGAACAGGTGTGATGTTAACACTGAAATCTGTGAGCTAACTGGTTTCTATATGGCCAGCAGTAAGGAAGCAGAAAGTTCCTTATATTAACAAAATTTATCATATTTCTATATTTGTTCTGTCATAAGAGAAGTCAAACAGTATCCATACAGTTTATTGTTGTAATACCATCCTTTAGAGAGAGGGCCATTCACTTTTTCTTGTATCCTGTCTATTATCTTCAAGTACAGCAATTCTGCATTTTGGCATTCTTAGAAATGACAAAATTAGTAATGATTTATTCATTACTTTTGCTGGTCATTAGTTGAGTTTGAAAGGGAGAGACAACATCACATGATCAAGCACTGCTCAAATGCTGGAGAGCAAAATTAGGAGACTGAGAGATTCACAGGCAATAACCACTTATTAGTAATTGAGTTCCTCCCATGTGGTTGAATAATAAACAGACGCAAGGCAACCAAGACCTCATTACCAATAATATTTGTGCCAGAAAAGAGAATATGTTTCTGAATAAACTAGCAAATGTGTGAGGCTTAAGCATTCCCTGTTAACAGTGTAACTACAGAAGAACAGAGTTAGTCCATGTTGTTCTATAAATACTTCATTTGGGTATGATATCATGGCCTGAGGACAACTTGCTTGCTGACAGGTATTGCCATCTATAGTCTACTTGCAAGAAATAGAGATGCTTCTGTTAAAATCAAGTGTACTCTGAAAAAAAAAAAAAAAAAAAACCAACAAAAAACCCCAAAAAACCTCAACAAATAAAAAATAACCCACCACCTCAAAAGCTAACAAAAACATGTCACAAAGCAGATATGAGATGAAGGGGAAAAAAAATAATCGTGATTTATAGAGTTAAAAGGTCTATGCATAGAATGTGGGAAACAAGAACTTGAACTCCTGATTAACACTGGCAATTGCTATCTACCCCAAGACCCGCTTGGAATAACTCCCATAACAAATTCCTTTCTAATCAAAGTCACAGTTTGTAGATCGCTGATGTTATGGCCTTTTAATGCTTCTGTGCTATGAAATGAAGATTCTGATATGGCATTTCTGGTCATAATTTCATGAGTCTCAGACATATAATAGATGGAAAGAAGATAACTTGTAATTGATAAGAGTCTGAAAAACTGTATTAGAAATAGGAAAAAAAAAAACCCAACAAAAACTGAAGAGCTGGTTTTGTATCTTATATAATTTCCTTCCATGGCCACTTAGCAAACATATGGAAGAGAACAGTGGTTGAATTATTTGAATTTGAAGGAAAACAATAATAGAGAATGAAGCCAAATGCATGATAGGAAATCACCAATACATCTGAAAGAAATCTAAGAATGACTTGGCCTTCTGTCTGAGTTCACTGAACTTATATTTACAGAGGTTAACTCCTTTATTATATGTTTTGATTAAAGAAAATCCAAAAATGATAACATTGATTTTCAAATTATAAAAAGACTGTTCAGGTGTAAAATACGGATGATATAAACTGAGGAAATTCTGCCTTTTTTGGCTTTCTGTGACAGCTGAACTGATTGTGAATGTGAGAATAACAGGTCATCTTGCAAGCAGGCTGAATTCAACATAAAAATAAATTGTTTCACATATTGAAATCTAGAAGAAGCCCCTGCTTTCAGAACATAAAATTTTAAAGAACTGAGAGATCTATGCTTTGAAGATACAGAGGTCTGTTATTGCTGTTCCTTAGTCTCCTATTGCTGTTCCTTAGTCTCCTTTGCACTTTGGAAGAGAACATACCAGTGACTTGTTGATTAGCCAAGCATTTGACCTTAAATTTACTCAGGTCTTTGGGAAGACTTAATTTTTAAATTCTGCATAATCAGAGTTCAACAGCAGGGCATGACAAGGCACCAGAATAAGGCAGATTAGACTAGAGCAGAAAAGACCAAGGGTAAACATAACAGATTTCAGTATGTAACAGCGCTAGAAAAAGCAAAATAAAAAAATGTTTCCAATATGTGCTGGAAATAAATGGCAGTTTCAGTAAGGGCAAGGCTGTACATTAGGAAAATATTTTTAAATAGGGAGCTTTTAAACTCACTCAAAATGGGAAAAGAACAACCTTATACTGAAAGGAGAAAAAAGTAATGAACAGATATATTGGTGTCATCTAAATGATAAACAAACCTTTTTTGCCAAAGTTTGTGAAAGAATAAAACCACTTTTTAAAATGTTTAAAAAAATATATACTCTTTGCATTTATGAAGGTAGTTGTTACAAAGTGGTTTTTAACTTTTTTTCTTTTTTTTTTTATTTTCTTAAATTATGTGTGCTATAATGGAGTAGATCTGTCTGCCCCAGTCTGTCTGTCATTGTTTCTTGGGGGACTCCTTAGCAGATCTGCCTCATCTTGCACTGAACCTTCCCAACCTTTCTCTCAAATATATCTGAAAAAATTGTTGTGCCTGGTAGTTGACGTATGGTTGAAGGCAATCAGTATTCATAGTTAAACTGAGTAAAACCTTAAACAATTGCAGGTACTGCCTGAGGGAATTTGTCTTACTGGAATCAGGTATAAGAACAGATGATGAATCTTTGGAGAACAAAAGGCTCACAATTAAAAAGCAATGCTCGATATTTTAGTAAGATACCAAATCCAAACAGAAGGTACACTGTCTTTGTGGGTTTTTTTACAAGAGGATGTAGTGCCTGCAGGTTAAAAAAAAAAAAAAACCAAACACCAAAAAAAAAAAAAAAAAAAAAAAACCTAACCAAACCAACCAAAGAAAAAAACCCAGAAAAAGACTGAATAAGAGAATTCTTCCCAATTTCAAACATGACCTGTCAGACTAAAAGCAAGGTTGAAATCAGACATAAAAATACTTCTAAAAGTGGTGTATTTTTTTACACTTTTTAAGACTTGAACTTGGGGTGAGATGACTTTTCAAAAGGGTAAATTTTTCAGAAAATCACATTTTTAAGAGCCTTTTTTCATTTTATTTCTCTTGAAAGCTTGTTTATTCTATTATGAAGCCAAATGCCAAGCCAAAAGATACCCACATGTCTCATGAAGAAAGCAATTTCTGGGAAGGAAGGAAGGAAGGAAGGAAGGAAGGAAGGAAGGAAGGAAGGAAGGAAGGAAGGAAGGAAGGAAGGAAGGAAGGAAGGAAGGAAGGAAGGAAGGAAGGAAGGAAGGAAGGAAGGAAGGAAGGAAGGAAGGAAGGAAGGAAGGAAGGAAGGAAGGAAGGAAGGAAGGAAGGAAGGAAGGAAGGAAGGAAGGAAGGAAGGAAGGAAGGAAGGAAGGAAGGAAGGAAGGAAGGAAGGAAGGAAGGAAGGAAGGAAGGAAGGAAGGAAGGAAGGAAGGAAGGAAGGAAGGAAGGAAGGAAGGAAGGAAGGAAGGAAGGAAGGAAGGAAGGAAGGAAGGAAGGAAGGAAGGAAGGAAGGAAGGAAGGAAGGAAGGAAGGAAGGAAGGAAGGAAGGAAGGAAGGAAGGAAGGAAGGAAGGAAGGAAGGAAGGAAGGAAGGAAGGAAGGAAGGAAGGAAGGAAGGAAGGAAGGAAGGAAGGAAGGAAGGAAGGAAGGAAGGAAGGAAGGAAGGAAGGAAGGAAGGAAGGAAGGAAGGAAGGAAGGAAGGAAGGAAGGAAGGAAGGAAAATATTTAAGGAACTAGCTACAGGGCTTAGAAGGTGTGGACAACAGAATCGCGCAGATGAGTAAACCTGGAAATTAGCTCCAGGAATCCAGTTAGAGTAGTTAGAAAAATATCTGAGTTGAGATCCACTTACTGTGAGCTGGCTTTACAGTACAATTTTAAGTTTTGATGTGTGTCCAATAAACCATGGAGAAAGACGCCCTATCCCATTGTCAGGTGGATCTGAGCTTCTTTGTTTGGCTAGATTAACAACAACAAGGCTCTTAACAACAAAAGACTAAAGAATCAACTGCAGTCTCCAAGTCATACCATAAAATATGATCTTATTACTGAGGCTGCTTTTGTTGTAAATGGCAGAGGGATGGTAACAAACAAACAAGCATGGCTGGACGTTAAGAAATGCCTTCCTTCTCTCATCCCAAATATTCCCCTCTTTTAATGTCACTGCAATTTCATTGAAATAGATGTTTTGGGATTTTTGGATGGAAAATTATTATGATGCAGAAAATTGTTTTAACTTAAGGATGAGGAAAAGTTATGTTGAGGAGGTGACATACTTCCTTAATAATAGGGTGCAAATTATTCCAGGCATTAGTGATCAGAACATAAATTGGTATGAGTCTCCTGCCAGAGAAAAGAGACTGCTACTTGATTCTAAACTTTCTTGTTCCCACTCTGCAAAGTACGTTAAATGAGCCCTGATTTATATTGGCTCTGATTTACATTTGGCACTACTCTGGCACCAAGCATTACAAAGAGCTTTAAACTGTGAGTGAATATACAGCTCACTGTAATTTAAGAACATTTTGAGGTCATTTTATGCTGGCAGAGTGTAAGATATTTGGGCTTCTGGTGTCTAGACTAACAGGGCAAAAAGGCCTCCTACAATTCTGACAGAGCGAAGATTGATGAAAAAAAGAGACAAGCTGCCACCTCACCCTCACCCCAACACTTAGCATCAGGAGGAGCATCTGAGCCAGGCAGCTGGGGCATGTGACCCCATGGACAGGAACAAAAACTACTGCTGCTCAAAGCTGTGTCAGACAGACCCAGCATTAAATCCACCCTGGGCACAATTCAGATGACCCTGAAGATGCTGACAGCTACTGAGGAGAAGACTGGATTCTGAGTTGTAAAACTATCCCTAAGGCCTGGAATAGCTTCCTACTGAACTAACAATATTACTATGGCTATTAAACCAAGATTACCAAAATTAATAATAGTAATAGCAATTATAGTAATAATAGTAATAATAATAGTAATAATAGTAATAATAGTAATAATAGTAATAATAGTAATAATAGTAATAATAGTAATAATAGTAATAATAGTAATAATAGTAATAATAGTAATAATAGTAGTAGTAGTGGTGGAATCCTGCTTCATTCTTGTTACTTTTATTTCCTGACACTGAAATAATATTCAACTATCATGTAGGAGCAATGATATTTAAGATATATCAGATATACTGAAGATATCACTTATATATTCCCCAAGACAGGTGGGTCCCTGCCCCTGGAAAAGGGCTTGGAACTAGATTATCTTTTAGGTCTCATCCAACTCTAGATATTCTATGAGTCTACAGTATAAATAATACAGCTTTGAGTCATTCTTGACCTCACGGATCTTAATTTTGTTCTTTTAATATTATGAAATTCTCAGTTGTAACACTGCTTGAAAATATTTAATGCTTGTTCTTAAATAAATACAGGTTACATACTCAAAAACTGCACATTTTTATTCCATTGAAATTTAAATTGTTTCCTTTTATGTCTGAGAGTTGTAAAAATAAATCAAAAGAAAAGTGTCAAAACATTAATGGATGTAATCTTGCTGTTCTGAGGCTATTTTTCTCTACTGGATAGAACAGCATTATTCAATCATAACTCATATTAGGTCACTTCATATGATGAGGGTTCCTTTCAAATGAGACCTGCCTTTCATTCCCACAAGGAAATAGTACAGCTCTTTCCATCCTTCCATGAAGAAACAAACTAATACTCAATTAGATCTATACTTTTCTTCATCCCAGGTTCAAGAGTATCCTTTTTAGTCTTTAAATCCTTTAAAAATTGACTACAAAAGTTCTGGCACATCAGGGCTAGTTGAAAAAGGAAAAAGTACACATCTGAATCATAGTTTTGTAAGCATTTCTTCATTTTACCATATGATCAAATGGCTGTTATGAGTATCAATAAATAACAGTAATGCAAGTCAAATACTGTCCATACACTAATAAATCATCTGACAGAAAACCTATTCAAATTCCACAACAGCAGCAACACTCACAGCTATACAATAAAATATGACATATAACTCACAACTTGGAACTCCCAGATGTATTTCTCCACTATTCACAGTCTCATAATATCCAATTACTTTTACAAATGCAATTGCAAAAAGTTATGCTAAGCAACTTTACATGTTTGTATCCACTGAGGATTTGTTATAAAATTGCCAATCTCAAACACGTCCTTAATCTCATTAAACAGTTATCTATTCACCCGGGGAACTTTGGCAAAATTAAAGGTTTAGTTTCCTTTATGATATGACTGCTATTACTTTGTTTCTTGCACAGGAACTTTTATTGGAGGATCTCAAAGCAGTTTACAAACTTTAATAAATTAAGCTGCTTATCTCATTTGTCACATAGATAAGCATTATTATCCCACCTTTGTAGATACAGTCAAGTCAGGTATAGCAGTCCATAAATTTCTTCATAAGGGTAAGCATTCTGTATAGCAATGCTTACAGATTGTGACAAAAAATTAAATTTCCCAGAAAGCTGTGGTATTTAATATCAAACATATTTTTATCATGAATGAACATGAAACAAAATATCAAGTTCAATTTGTAATTTGGCATCTGACTCTGAAATCAAAGTGTACCACCTTGAGAAAAACACCTTTTTTTTCTTCCAAAAATACTGTAGGAAAGAAGCCAATCATTACTTTATCTTTCATGACTAAAAGAGTGAGCAACTAAGCCAAATAACAAAACACTATCTATCCAAGATGCCTGGTCATAATAAATTATAGTTTTATCTTCCAGGCCCTTAGCCAAAATTATCCACAGAATATAAAGGTTAAAAAAGCAGCATAATATTTTCACCATTTATTTATAAAAAGCTTTAACAGTTGCAGAGCACTGGGAATGGAATGTTATGTATTAAGTTACGTTTTACAACTCTTCACATCAGATTTTTTCTTTTTCAATGAAAAGCTTTCTATAAACTTTTTTATCAGTGTTTCTGGTTCTCCTCTGGAAAAACAATTTAAACTGTGCAGTGTTCTATTCTGTCACTTCAGGTTCTTCTGGTGGTCTTGCTGCCTTGTCATTTAAGTCTTCTGGTCAGCCACCTTCAGAGAGAGTTGGAAATGATGGGTGGCCAGAGGAAATGAGAAGCCTTCTTATGGTCTTGGTTAATCTGCCACCTTAATTTTAAGAATAAAAAAGTAGTGTTAAAAAATCAGATCCTTCTTGGTTTTTACTCAAACAGTAACCAAAATTAGCAGGGTTTAAGGACAGAGTAGTTACAGGCCATGCTTCACCATCCACACTCCAGTTGTTTCTCAGGAATGTTTTGTGACAGAAATGGTCTCTGTTCATTTAGTAAACAACACTTAATTTTTATTCTGTGCACTGAATCTATCATTGCCTAAACCCAGTGAAGCCCCAGTTCCAGGTGATACCTTCAGGGGTCATTTAATACAAAAAGAAACGATCCTCAGAAGGCTGGTCCTGAGGACCAAAACAAAAACAAAAAAAAAAACCAAAAGGGAAAAAAGAGGGAAATATGTGGACATTTTTCACTTAGACATTAACTGTAATATTAAGTGAGGCAGAGTAGCTGACCTTAGCTCACTGACCAGTGAATTGGCTTGAAATGTAGAAACTAGATCCACAGACTTCATGTATTAATTGTTTGATTGTCATTACAAACTATGTCAACCTTAACATAGAATAGAGAGGAAATAACCACTAGGGTAAGAAAATACATCAGCTACATCCCCCTAAAATCAAAGCTTCGGAATGGGGATTTAACAACTTGCATGAAAGTTCCTCAAACACCAGATTCCAGATTGTGCCTTCACTACCCGTCTTTTGGGTGGACTGCACCTCCTGACACTGTGGGTTATCTACTTGGAAGTTCCTGGTTCTGACTTTCATAATTCACAGCTTAGCCTAGGATACAACTTGATTTAATTTCTTACCTGTGAGACAATTATTATTATTTAGGTATCCTTGTGTATATCCACCATTTGAAAACTTGTTGCCCACAAGTTTAAAAAGCAACTGTATTTTTTACAGAATGCTGTTATTACTTAGATCAAAAATTTAGACACTTTTATGTTTAAGTCTGCATTTCTAGACCTTGGACTATTGCAGTTTCTTTATATTGGCTTTTCAGAAAACCTATTTGGTTCATTTCTGTCAAGGGGACAGGTATAACTTCTCTTGGCAGAAGTCAATAGTTGTTTTTCATTTCTTTGCATCAGCTGGAAAAAGCCCTGGATTTATTTTGCAATTCAGTGACTAATCCTGAGGGGTCCTAGAATTTCACAGCATGGACCAAAAAGGACCAAAGTGCTTTGGGTCTGTATCATCCAGAATACATATTTTCTGCTCATGAATTTGCTTAATCTTTTCAACTACACAGAATGAGAGCTATTTAGAGAATTCTGTGCTCCAGTCCAGTGTCTCCTCATGCAATGCATATTGTTCAGCTGGTTCTCTGTGTGAAATGGCCCTGCTGGCCAAGAAGCCTTGGCCATCATACTGGAAGACAAGAGCACTCAGTGTAGGGTATGAGTGATTAAGCATTTCTGTCCACCCATTAGCACTTGGACCTTTTATCTGGTGCTCGAAGAGTCTTTTTATTTTCCTGCACTTAAATCTTTTATCATGTATCTCCCATCTTATCAAGAGTCCCACCAGATAAGCTTTGTCTGGTGGGACTCTTGATAAGATGGGAGATACATGGCTTTAGCTTGATAGATTCAGGACAACAAGCATTTTTCTTTTCCTATTGTTCTTTCATTGACTGGAAGGTGTCAGCGAGTCATGTGAATCTTTCTCCCTCTGTCCATATATAAATGGGCATTCCTTTGTTCTGACTTTCATATTCATATCTCAGCTGTGTATGGAAAGTACAAATATTATGCTTTGTTTTTATCAACACCATTAGCATAAGAAAAGTGCTTGAAAAACACATAAAAATTCACCTCGAGTCTCTTGTACTGTAGGGTCTTGACAGCAATGCCATTTATGTTTCTATCCTTTCTCAACCAGAAGTTAAAGCTCTTAACTATGAGATTATACTGCTTAGTTTGAAAGCTTTTGCGAGCCTCTGTAGTATAATAATTTTACTTTAGGGAGCATGTAATTTTAAGTTCTTGAATAACGCCACACATTTTTATGGTATTATTAAAGTTTGTAATTTTATTTCCCTGTGACAATTAAGTGCACACCAATATTATGGAATTTTTCCCTCCATCACAGTTGAATGAAATTGGAATGGAGTATTATACGGTAGGTTGGAAGTTCTGATCTCTGGAAATGTTAAAGGTTTTCTAGTTCCCTTGTTACGTATCCATTTCACACATAACCAAATCCATCAATTTGTTCATTTTTCCCTTCAGCAACCTACAAGCTGTAACCAGAAAAATGTAACAAAAACATATTCGCTGTGTACTTCTTATCCAGTCCCTTTTTTTACAGGTACAGCTCACAGTGCTAAAGGAAATTAACTTTGATGTTTCACAGATTACATTTGTCAAAATGCACCTTATTTTAAACACTTGACTGCTCTTAGAGGCCCCTACAGACCCATAGGGTAAATGTTGTCTTGCTGAGGTGAGATATACTTCATGACTTGACCTGCTGCCAAAGTCAAACTCCAAGTCAAAACATACCTAAAAGTCAATCTTGGTGTAAAGCAAAGAAGATCCCATGTGTCACTGCAGTGCGTTTTGGATGAGACAGAGAAAAAATGTTGGTGCTATGGCATGAGCCTGTTCTAGCTGTAAGTCAGACCACATCTCACGTAACCCCCACAGAATTCAAGCAGAAAGCCTGTCATAATTCCAACTTTTTTTAAAATGCTATTTTTAGTAAAGACAGTTTCAAGGAACCATAGAACAGCTTGTGCTGGAGGTGACCTTAAAGATCATCCGTTTCCAACCTTCCTGCCGTGGGCAAGGACACCTTTCACCACTCCAGATTGCTCAAATCCCCATCCAACCTGACCTTGAACACTTCCAGGGAGTAACCTGTGCCAGTGCTTCACCACTCTCACTGTCAAGAATTTCTTCCTTATACCAAATCTAAACCTCTTCTCTTTCAGGTTAAAGACATTCACCCTTGTCCTGCCACTACACGCTCTTGTAAATAATCCCTCTCTATTGTTTTTGTAGGTTCCCTTCAGGCCTTCAGGAAGTCTACAATGTGGTCATACTGAAGTCTTCTCTTCTCTGGACTGGACAATTCCAATTTTCTCAGCATTTCTTCATATGAGAGGTGCTCCATCCCTTCAATCCATGTCAAAAGCTTCACAAATTCCCTTGTTTCAACTCTTGGTGAGTTTTTTTTTTGCCACAGAAACATTTACTTTTCTCTTTCTGATAAACCCATTCAAAAAAAGTTTCAGCAATTTTTTAATTTTGTACATAATTTTTATACTAGTATCTCAGATAAAACAATATAAATTAAATTCTGCATACTCATATTATTTTTATGGGAGGGGAAAATATGCTGAATTGTTTTTACTTACAGAAAATAATGTAACAGTTATATTGTCCTGTAAGGCCAACCTCATATGTTAGGCCATCAAATCACAGATATTGTAGAAAACAGTACCAAGTCAGGTTTAGACATTGTTTTTCCAGTCATTATCTAGCCATCACATACATTATTCAAAATAATCAATTATACTTTGAAAAATGAATAAGACTTTTCCTCTGGGGTGCATTCGCACCTCCGAGGTAGCTAATCTTGTACAATCTACTGTCAGAAAAAACAAAAAGAACAAAACAACTAAACCCAGGGAATACAAATCTCTGGAGAAATATTCCTGTAAATCCACTTTAAATATATATTCTGCCTAAGGCTGAGATGTATATGCATACACATATACATACATATATATATGTTAGGGACTCAATTGACTATAGTGAGACAAAAACTCTGGTATTGGATTCTTTTATTGCAGTGAATACCCAGAAATATTGAAGGTGTTACACCATCTTAATTAAAAACTGGAACAGATGAGAGGAAATTAGACTTTTAGGTGGCATTTTATCTCAGTTATGTCTGTTATTATGACCTGAGGATGACTTATTCTACTTGCCTCCCATCACAGCATGTAGAAAATCTAATAGCAAATATGACTGTATATGCAATATAAGCATAAATATTGTTTGCAAAAAAACAAAAAAGTAGGATTTTTGAATTAAATTAACAACATTAATTTACAGGAATACTGAATGACAGAGTTCAGAGAAGACATCTTCTGAGTTTTCAAGCCCAAGTCCCTGCCTTTTTTTTCTCAAATATATCACATAATGTTTCTGAGATGTTTAAAACAAAGACTTTTCCCATACTGGCCATTTTGAAAGGTTGTTGAAGAATCTCAGTTTATACATGGTTAAAAACACCTTTCTGATTATCGGTGCTGATGGGTTCATTGCAAATTTATGCTTATTTTCTTATATAGACATCACACCTGATTTGTCACCTGGAAATAACAATAAAAATCTTTCTTTACTCTTCCATCTTCAGCCTAATGGACATAACACTTTCAGCTTGAAGGAATAAAATACAGTGTCCTTTCACTTTTTCTTTTTGTCCCTCTCCAGATAGAGAAAATAATATTTCCTTAATTCCTTTGGCTATGCCTTACACATTTTGAGTCACACACTTCCATTTGTACATTATTTTGGGATCAGATAACATGTACAAATATTTTTCGTCCTCACTTATTTCCAAAGGTTGGTCTCCAAGTAACGCAGGTAATCTTGGTATTAGTGTAAAAGTGCACACAGATATATTAAATTTGCCTCTTTTCTGTGAGTTCAGTCCTCAAAGTGATCCAGTTTCTCCTGTATGATATTTTCACCCCCCACTACACATATGATGCCTCTCAACATCATTTCAAAACTGAATTTCATTAATTCATACCTATTTTGCATGAAGTCCTTAATGAAAGTACTTAATAAGATCAATCCCAAGATCAGCATTTAAAGAATCTAGAAGTAACTTTTTCCCATTCTGAATTGTCCTCTTCTAATAATATCCATTTTTATCCCTTTTGGCCAGCCTATTTCTCTACAATTTTTGTTCTAATCCCTATGTTACCTGCTTTAAATAATAGTATAATATCTGACACCATATCAAATGATTTACTGAAAACCAGACAGACTAGATCTACTATGTGTCTTTTAATTAGAAAATCAGCTATTTTATCACAGAAAGCTATCAAGTTAGTATGACACCCTCTATCGTCATAAAACCTCACAATATTTTCACCATATTATCCAATTGCCATCATGTCTTTATCATTACCTTGAAAATACATTGAAAAAGTCTATCCACTATGAAAGACAAGCTCTCAGAGCAGCAGCAATGTGAACATATTATTTTCTCCTTTCTGATGTATAGAATATTCACATACACACCAAAACAATGTTTCAAGAAATATGAACAATTCATTCCTCTTTTATATCTATGAGCTTGCCTGATGAAAAAATAGTTTTCCCAGTAACTATGTGATCCATGTGAATATGTTCCCTTTTCTGAATTTTCTTTGAAGCTACGAGTTAAAATGATTCAATCTCTCTACATACCATGGAAGTGTCAAAGATGCCTTCAAGGCTATATATTTGTCTGAAACTAAAATAACTGAGGCAAACCATTTCACACAGCTGCAAACGTCCACCACTCATAAAAAATAACATGTAAATTCCTAAATTACTTCAGTATTTTTCAAAGTGTTATGTACAACTTCTCCTGGACCAGAGAGAGAAGCAAATTCCAGTTGTGCTAGCCTACCTCCTTTGTAGATGTTTTGGTTAATTAATTAATTAATAAAATTTAAAAAGTGACTGTCAGATGAAAGCATCCATTAACATACAAATTAACAATGGATTTATCAGATCTTTCACCAGTTAGTGTTTATTCAGTCTCCCAGGCCACAGAACCATGACTGACGCTATGATATGAGCCAAATTCTGTAACTGGTTAATGATTGCCTTCGGGGAAGTTGGCAATAAACAGAAGGGAAATGCAGTCTCAGGAGCTCTCCTTTTACAAACGAAGGCCAGAAATTTTGAAAGATTTTTTAGAGTATTTCTCACCTGAATTTCTGATTCAGGTCAGGCATGGAATTTTTAGGAATAGGTATTTTATCAGTCATTTGTAAATTTTTCATCCATTTCTTTTTTTAAAAAAAAACAAACATGCGAACTGAGGAAAAAAATTCCTAAACTCCATAACTATATTCTCTAATGACTTTTTTCATTGAATTATTTTACTGCTTCATAAAAAAGTCGTTCTCTTGCTTTGAATCCCAGTGCTCATCCATGGCCTGGTTTCACACACTGGGGTGCTCTTTACTCCACTAAGATGCAACATGAGAATTTTGCAGCAATACAGGTCCCAAAAAGAGAGAGAACACGAATACTAGACGAAAGGAAACACAATTTCTATAAAACATCTATGCATTTCTTTGGCATAAAAAAGTTTGAACCCAAGATTTTACAAATATTACTATTCAAAAATTTATGGAAAAATTAACTATATAGGAATGGTAAAAAAAAAAAAAGAAAGAAGAGGATATATTACAAACTTACTTCTAAGTTTTATTCCTATTTTGTCATTATTATTTTATTTAAAAAAAAAAACTGTGTTTTTTTTCTACAGCTGTCTTTCTGATTTAGGCATGTTACTCTCACCTCATTTTAGATGATGGTTTCCTTAATCTGTCTCTCTTTATGCAGTAGAAAGAGTTTTGAAAGCCTGGAATGATCAGTTCTGTTCAAGACTATGTAGCTTACTTAAGCAAATAATTTATCTTTCTGGTAACTTTCAAAAGGCACTGACTTTTCTCCATTTTATGGAATGGAAACTAAAGAACCTGTTTTAGTTTAATTCCCCTATTGGGACACCTAAACTAAGGAATTAATTAGATTAATTTCAGCTGTGTCTTATTTTCTATCTTTATTCTATATAAACGTGTATTTATTCTAAATAAATATATTCATGAACTAAAACATGCAGAGGCTTTGATGGAACAGAGAACTTGATGGCATGCTGAACTTCAAACACATGTGCCATAGCTCAGAAGTCAGAGGGATTATTTCTGCAAATGCTTCAGTGGACTAGAGACAACATTTAAGAGCCAAGCCTTGCTATTACAGTATAGTACATTAACCATTGGAGAATATGCCCAAGTTTTACATTTTCTGCCTTATAAAGGGTTTTACTAGAAAAAGTTAAATGGCCTTTTCAGCTGAAACTCTGTAGGGCTAAGAAGGCAAGCCCTTCTGTGCATACCATATTAGTTCTATTAAAATGATCTGAAATACATGAATTTCCAGTGACCTGTCTTCAAGCATCTTGCCAAAAAATTTCACAATTAGCAGCAGACTCCTGCTGAGGGTTTGATTACACAGTAAGGAACTAACTTTGCACCTCTGGAAATTTGACTTTGACTGAAAATGTCTCTGTTGGTCTCAGTTTATTCCCCACTGAGTACATGTTCATACCACAATATCAGCACTAAATTTAGCATGATGAATGCAGCAGCTCCTAGGTAAGGGAGCATGAGGAAGAGAAAGGGAAACACCCAAGATCAGTCCTTAGGCTGAAAATTGCATCATACAGGGATTAGTGCCCTATAAAAGAAATGAAAAAATGGCAAACAGGTAGGCAGACAGCTGGAGACTAGTGAACAGACAAAACTGTTACCAGAAATTTGGAGTAAAATGGAACGAGATCTCCACCATTCTGCACCAAATGGAGTAATGCTAGTTCCTGATGCCCTTGGAAAGTTCCAGCACCTCCACTTCTAAAAAGGATTGCACTTTTATAGACAGGGTGCTGTAGTGTGTTGACTTAAAGAAGGAATTTGAGGAATAAGTCTAGTAAGTCTTGTGTTTTATCAAATTACTAAGCACCAAGTTAGCTGCCAGAAATTCCTGTATTTCTGTCTTCCTTCTGCTGCAATCAGGAAATCCTGCACCTTAAACTAGTATGTAGCAAAAAATATCTTGAGACAGCCCTTCTTTGTATCACATTTTAAAAGCTCTAATAACATTGAGCTGTTATGAATCAGATTAATCCTTTTAATTCACTGGGATACACACATGCCCAGTTGCCACTTGAAGTTTTAGATCCTGAAGAGCACTGAAAACTCAGAAACAGTATAAAGTCTCCATAAGCTCAGTTACTCATAGTGTCTTATGTACCTGAGCATGTACTGAAGGACTTGAGGTCCTGATGTCTCATGGACCCTGCTGAAAATTAGAAGCTCCATAAGGACAGAGCCCAGTTCCTTGATGTTTATAATTTTAAGTCTTACAGGTCCCCCTTCAGGAGAGACATCAATTGTCATTAATTACTTTCATCCACCATCTAATCTAATTTGAAATTAAATCCTCAAAAGTCCTCTGAAGAGACCTTACTACCATCAGAATTTCTGTCTATTCTGGATATTTCTTGCTGGAATACAGTGGACCTCTTTCCTCACTGAGAATATTTTTTTTCAATTTCCTGAACCCTGTATGAATTTTTCCTAGCCACTATGGCTTAGAGACTGTTTCCTGACTTTTCTGTTTTTCCATATATTGCCTGTGATGTATATTCATTGAATCACTAAAGTAGTAGGGAAGGCACTGAACCCCTCAGTTCAGTGGCTGCTTGTTGGGAGAGTGAGTTTGCTGATAGAAAGGTGAGCTCAGATGGTGACAAATGTACTCCACACAAACCAAACCTCAGCATGGTCCCACGTCTCTGGGTTCTACTAACACTGAGGTGAACAAAGCCTGCAGAAGAGGATTTGTGCTTATCTTTCAAGCTCAAATCCAGTGAATAGGCAGTCAGTCATAGATATTGTCACATCCACCATCAGCTTTGTTTCCATTTGAAAGATTTAGGGGTAGCAAGAGATTTTTCTGTGGTCATGCAGGTTTTTTTTAGTGGCCAGTGTATGCTGTGCTGTCATGAAGGGTGTCATGTGGTCTGTGTCAGGACTTTCACTTTCATTCAGCATCCCAGTTTGGATGTCACCTCTGTAGGACCACTGTCAAAGGCAGCCTGTGTGAGATGTGCCACGTCACATAGAAAGAGAATCTGCATTGTAAGAATCTGTGCAATACAACACTGCATGGCCATGAGACTCTTGCCTGTAGAGACAGAGAGTGTCTTGAGTAATTTCATTCACTGTTGAAGACAGAGCACCCCTCATGCAACCTGTGAAACAGAAGTTTAAGTACAAGCACACAAAATAGGAACTTGAATTCAGGTCTGCCATTTCCCAAATGGATGTGACAGCTATTATCTCCTTAGTTAGGATTTCTCCCAGAAATGTAACTTGAAGTCATTGGCTTTTCCTCCTGGCTCTATGAAATTGCTTTCTGAATGATGTCTGCTCTTACTTTAACCCTTCAGTCTGGAACTCTGCTGATGCTTTGTTTTGGGGAGTTAGGGGCTAACTCAGGAATTTTTTTGGGCCCTGGAAGCTTCCTCCTAGCACTAGGATCATACTTTCTCCTGCCCTTGTCAGCATCCTGAAGGATAAAAGCTGGATGTTCCCTATCACTGACATGTTCAAGACTTATAACCAGATATAGCCTGCCTGGCTGAAGGCTTCATGAATAATTATGGCAGATATAGCACAGCTCTGTACTTTGGTCTAGGCTGTTTTACCAGCCTCTCCTTGCCGGATCAAATTTTCCTACTAAAAAAAAAAGCATCGTTCAGTTCATTTAATTTTTTTCAGAACAATCGGATTTTTCCTACATTAATTAGCACATTTTGTTTTATGAGTCTTACATGGAAAGAAGCTGGGGAATTATTTAGCTTAAGAGAAAATATTAGAACTTGTCAAGATCTTTGCTGCTGCTGTTGTTGTTGTTGTTGTACTATGCTCTATTAATGCAGATGAGCAACAAATATGCTTCTATAAATTGAATCTGACTATGGCGGCCCCAAGAATAACCCAAGGCAGAAAACTAGGGAGAAAAAAATACAGAGACAGAAAATCTTTCTCATTATTTTACTATAAAAATCTTAATTAGTCCCAAAGGTTTTTGTTATAAAATTCAGGTAGGTAAGGCACAGAAACTTTTTGTCAAGCAGACTATGAAAAAGTAGGACAGTGACACAAAAAGAGTTGCAAATGAAGCTAGACTTGCATTCTTACAAGTGAAATATTTATAAACCTACACAGTTATCTGCCCATGGAGCAGGTAAGGTAGTATAAATAAATTAAATTTCAGAAATTAATACATTCTTTTAATTGAATTTATCCTTGAAAATTAATAGAATTCTACCAATCTTTGAGGAAAAACTCTCCACACATTTGCTTCTATATGACAGGGGAAAGATTATTAGTGCCTTGTAGTATGGTAGTTGCAAATTAAATATGGAAGTCTGCAGCAATTTGAATATCATAGGGAAATTATCTTTTCCTGTCTATATCTTTCAGCCTCTACAGCTAGGATTTTAAAATTAGGCTTATAATATTTTTACTTCCCTGAACTATTACCCACAGCTATATTACAGCTAATCAAAAAAGCTCCAGTTCCAGAAATGCACAGAACAACTCAGTAAATGCACCGTAGCTCCTGGCACCTCATGACAAGAAATTGGTGCTTGAATGTTACACATAAAGAAATATATCTTGAATTCATGCATTATCTCTCAGCTTGACCTCTGTTTGCAGTCTGTGATTAGGTGTTCATACAGAATTGTGTCCCGCTTCAAACTTTTATTTGGTGTATGCATTGGAAAACAAAAAGCTGTTATGTTTACTCAAGTGATGAAGGCATCCCTCTCATTGTAAAACCCGTCTGGAGATCTGACTTGATGTCCTTGTTTACCTTCACTGTGATTCAGCAACAGTTCTGACACACTGATCATGTCATCTTTTGAGACCTAAACGTGGTATGCCAATACTCTGGGGTTTTGATTATAAAATTAATAGGCAGTATTCAGAGCTATTTCCTGTGGGATCCTCTAGCATCTCTCAGTAGAAAGCCAGT
Source organism: Ammospiza nelsoni (assembly GCF_027579445.1). NCBI lineage: Eukaryota > Metazoa > Chordata > Aves > Passeriformes > Passerellidae > Ammospiza > Ammospiza nelsoni. The sequence continues at coordinate 73,469,335 of NC_080635.1, forward strand.
TGCAACCTGAGCATGGCAAGGACAGTTGCTGCTGTGAATGATAAGGGAGGAGCATCTATCCTTCCCACAAACCCCTTGTGGACTGAACTGTGAGATGGATGTGATGTCAGCAAGTTGTACACACCCTCAGAGGAACAAAGACAAAAGAAAACATATCTATGGACCTTTAGTGCTGCAGCTAGGCAGTCGCAATTACCCACTTAATTCCTTATTGCATTTCAGCCTTTAAAACCTAAGTCTTATTGACTTCTATATACAGATTTGGAGGGAATGTTACAGGAAGCTGATTTATGACTCTGTATTTTTTTAAATACTGTTATGTTTCACAGGGAAACAGGGCACATCTTATCTTCTGGTCAACTAAACATTAGATCATAATCCCAGTTATGGCCTTTAACTGTTTCAAAAGAGACAAGGTAGGGAAACAAATAGCTGTGAGAAAAAAAGCAATCTTTATTTACGGCAATACAGACATCAAAATTGCTTTACCCAGCAAGAATTCCAGAGATGCACCAGCATAGATCAGTAAAACAGCAGTTCCTAGTAGGTTTTGATACAAAAGAATGGACTTATCCTCAGGCATTTTCTTTCCCATCAGCTCACACAGCATTTTCTGTTTATTCACTCAGTAGTATTCATTGATCAATTACTCAGCTGTACTTGGCATAAGGAAAGTAATAGTTCACTGGTGAATCAGAAAGTAGGCAACACACTTGTATTCAATCTTTGTGCAGTTAAATACCTATGCACTGAGTTTTACTTTCTGTAGAGAATCAGATTTTTTATAGGTGATAATCCAATATTATTTGAAATAGGAAGCATTCATTATTTCAATTACACTGATTTTTTTTTTTTAATGTATATCCCAATAGAGTGTGGAAGACTAATTTATATATGGGGACAGCAGGAATCAACTGTTAGATAATCAACTTCAAAGTACAGACTTCTAAAATTGTGACTTTTTTTAGATGTTATAGATATAGGATGTTGTCTTCCATATGTATCAGTCATTAGCTAGGATGGTGATACATTTGGGGTGTTCACAGACTCATAGAATGGTTGGATTGGAAAAACCTTAAAGAGCATCCAGTTCCAACAGCCCTGCCATGGGCAGGGACACTTTCATCTACACCAGGATGCTCAAAGCCCCATCTGAGCTGGCACTGAACACATTCAAGGATGGAGCATTCACAAATTCTCTGGGCAACCTGTGCCAGTGCCTCACCACCATCATTTTATACAGTTATTGAATAAATTATATGTCTGTATCTATGTATTTATAGAAAGAAAGACATTAGTACAATCTAGGAATGCTTCAGTCCTGTTCCAAATAGGGCAAGGCTGAAAAGCTGAATTACTCCAGCTATCAAGGGAACAATGCTAATGTAGAAGGGATGAAATCCCTTTAGTTCTTATTGGTAATTGTGTCTGTCTGTATTTACAGAGAGAAAGAGATCTACCTTGAAAACTTTCTTAAAAATACCTTAGGAAGAATACAATGCAATAATAAAGAAAAAGGGGAAAGCACTTCATAAATAATAGCACACACAGAATATATCTTACCATTACAGAAAGGAATACTTTAATAAATATAAAAGTTCATAAGGTCTTGAGCCAGGGGAAGACAAATTACATAAAATTCTTTCAACATTGTATTAAAAATGTAAAAACTAATCGAGATTTCTTTTTAGAAAACCAGACCATAACTCCCATGAGTCCCTTTATGAACATGAAAATATTTTCAGAGTTTGTCCAGCTGATATGTTTGAGACTGACTCAGTTATTTTAAATTTATTGTAAGGACACATGTTTTTATCAACCAAAATCCAACATCCACAGCAAACCCCAAAAGCAGAAAAAGGAGGTCAGTTACAACCAAATCTGTACCTGTCTGTTCTCTGGGCTGATCAATTTAAGTTGTAGTACAAGTCTAAGAAAATGCAGCAAAATAGATTTGATTTAATTTACTATAATCAAGAAGGATTTACCTTTCAAACAAACTTGGGCTGGGTCACCTGTTTGTTTCCAAGTGCAGGTAACCATAACTCAAAACCCTCAGGTTGACTTCATGATACAAGGGAGGATGAACTTAATTAAAGCAAAACACAAGAAATATAATTTCACCATTACTTTCATAATCCATAGTCCTCCATAATTTGTTCAATTTTTACTTATTTATATTAATGAATCAGATCGCTCAATATTCCTTGTGCACAGTTTTCACCTCTCCATATATGTGTGTGTGTGTGTGTATGTCTATGTCTATGTCTATGTCTATGTATATGTATATGTATATGTATATGTATATGTATATGTATATGTATATGTATATGTCTATGTCTATGTATATGTATATGTATATGTATTACTAGTAGGAGAATGGTGAAACTTAATTTTCAGTTCAACACTGCTAGCTTATATTAACTGCTCTTCCTGAAAATCAAACTCTTAACACCTGTGTTTATTTATTAATCCATTACAAAGAAATAGAGTTTGGAATAAATTTTGCAGATTTCTAAAAGTTGCTTACATTTTCAGCTGTATTTCTTTTCTGTGATATGGAGGTATATATCACTCACTGTTCACATATAACTCCTCATCTTTTTCTTTTCTTCTGAAGGGCATAGCACATTATATTAATTTTGCATAACCATTTATCCATTATCAGTCCTGGGTAAATTATTATCTGGAACATTAAGTAAATTTTTCATACTTGAAACTTTGTTAAGGAAGGTTGGCTCCATTGCGCTTTAGGATCTAGACAATTAATCCCATCTTCATTTTTTAGAACTGAATCTGTTGGTTATCCCCTCTCCTAGGCACAAGGAAAAGCAGAGCTGAGCCTGTGTTACAGAGGTGTAAATACACATGCATACAAAGGAAGTGTGCACTTAACAGACGCCTCTATAAACCATAAACAACACAAATGTTCCATTATCACTCCTCCTTCCCAGCCAGCTAGACTTGTAGTTCACTGGTGGAGGGCACACAGGTCCTGCACTGCCCTAATCTCCAGGCACACCATTCTGATTTGAGGATTTCATGGACTCAGTTAAGGCTCCATCCAGGCACTGTGGCCAGGAAGGGCCCTTCATGCAGTTTCAGCTCTCCCCTTGGCTCTCACCTGAGCCTGGCTTTGTCTGCTGGCTGGCCTGCACAGCCCAAAGTTTGCTGGGAAGTGTTTGTGTGTCTGTGCACACACATGGTCATGCACACACAAACAAGAGACCGACCCACAAATAGGTTGGAATGGCGTTCATCTGGCGTTCAGGTCAGAGCACAGGGATCAAGTACAAGCCTCAGGGAGGCAATCATTTTCTTACCTCTCCCCTCAATCTGCCTGCTCTCTATGTTTATTTTCCCTGATATACCTTAAGCATTTACTCGTTCACCCTTGTCCCTGTTGAGATAAAAATGATCAGTTTTTCCTAAAGGTCCATTTTGGTTACATCATGTGGTGGTGTTTGCAGGGGTCCCAGGACAAGGGAAGAGATAAGGGTCTTGACTCCATGTTTCAGAAGGCTGATTTATTATTTTATGATATATATTATATTAAAAGAAAACAATATATTAAAACTGTACTAAAGAATAGAAGAAGGGATTTCATCTGAAGGCTAGCAAAATAAAAAATGGAATGATAATAAAATCATCTGTCTGACCAGAGTCCCAACACAGCTGGACCTGTGATTGGGCATCAAGTAGAAACAACTCACATGGAACAATCAAAGATGTACCTGTTGTATTCCACAGCAGCAGATAATCATTGCTTTTCTTTTCCTCTGAGGCTTCTGAGCTTCTCAGGAAAAAAATCCTAGCAAAAGTATTTTTCAGAAAATATGTCTGTAACAACATCAAATTTGATAATTCTAACATTATTACCTAGGTCATTTGGCCTTACATGGTAATATTTATTGGTTATGTTATCTCTGTTGGCCTTGCAAGACTGGTCCCCCAAAGGCTCACAAAGTTCCCTTGCAATTATTTCTGAAGTTCAACCACTTCTCACATAATTCCTCCTTAACCATCTGTGAAATACATCCATCCCTCATGGCACTATCTGTTATATTTGTCAGCTGTCTCATCCAGCAAACCTTCATGTCAAAATCAGTAATTTCTTATGTTGCATTTACTTTGCTAAACATCAGGAAAGGGCCATATACATGCATGCTTCAACAAAGTTTAAATTTTAGCTGCAATTGTCGCAAAAGTATTATCACAATTTGTTTTCTCTCTTTGTTTTATTTTTATATAAGGACTTCTAATTAACTTGAATATTTGAAATATTGGAGGGGTTTTCTAGTTTTTTAGCATGCTCAATGCATTATTTCAATAAAAATTAGCTCTCTAAGACACACAAAAATCACTGAGAAACTGTTATGAAATAGAACAGGAATGAGAGTTAGTCAATAACATTAGCTGATAAAATTCTTTGAGGCAATTGGTTACTTCAAAAAAAATCAAGTCCATCTCCTTGTCCTGCAAAAGACACCCCCAGAGTCACACCATGTGCCTGAGAATGTTGTCCAAATGCTTCTTGCGCTCTGTCAGATTTGGTGCTGTGACCACTGCCCTGGGGAGCCTGTTCAGAGCCCAACCCCCTCTGGGTGATGAACCTTTTTTCCAATATGTAACCTAAACCTCCCCTGAGAGAATTTCAAGCCATTCCCTTTGGTCCTGTCACTGTCACTGCAGAGGAAAAGAAGGAGCATCAGTGCCTGCCCTTCCTCTTCCCCTCATGAGGAAATTGTGACTGCAGTGAGGTCTCCCCTCAATCTCCTCCAGGCTGAACAGAACAAACAACCTCAGCTGCTCCTTCTGTTGCTTCCCCTCAAGGCCCTCCACCCTCTTTGTAGCTCTTTTTTGGACTCTCTCTTAGCTTTGTACTTTCACTGATTCCCAGTTTGCTTACTACTCACCTACAATAAAATACTCTATGTGTGCAGTCAAGCAATTTTATTAAAAAAATTCTTTTAGTACTTCTATTCAACACTCTTAGCTGCCAATTTTTTTCTACTACCTTCCAGACCCAAAAATGGCACGTTTAATATATATGTTGGGTTATTCATTGCCAACGGTTATCTTTTTTCATAATGACTGATAAAAGAGACCATGGACACTCCAGTCCCTGTGTTTATGGACTCAGCTCTTCCTAGTCAGTCAACATGCCAGAATCTGTGCTAAAGAAGACTATTTTTTAAACCATTTGAAATAGGAGACAGACAATGGTATTTTGTATCTGTGAGTCAGACAGGAAGGATCTCAGTCTATGCTCTCTTCTACATGCAAAACAAACTGTGCATTAAATTGGGAAGAACTGAATTTCACAGTGGGAAGAAAGCATTAGATTAAAATGATGCATAATCATAGATGTATGATACTGTGCTTAGGCATGTAAAGTGTTTCAAGAGAACTAAGCACTAGACACAGGTATTTCAATAAATGTTTATTTGCTTTATCATTTACAAACAGGTGAACAGGAAAAAAGAGGCTGGCAATCTCCTTTAAATTAATTTTCAGCTGAGGAGGTCTCTTGTATTAAGGTGATAAGCAACTTCTGCTGAATTACTATACAAAAAGTTAACTATCTAAAGAACCCTTGAATCAAAGGTTATCTAGAAAACAAGAAAAAAAAAGGTATTTATGAAGAGAATAGTGATAAGAAATGTGTAAATGTTCTAAGCCAGATAAGTTAACCATCTAATGTAAAGGACTGCAAAAGCTCTTTAGCTGAACTCTACAGCAATGCTTAAAATGTGGAATATTCCTTCCTATTGCTTGGCAAAGCTTTCTCATTGCAGTTACTAAAAAGTTCTCATTCTAATTATTGTTATTCAACGTGATTTATGAAGACTGCTTCTCCTCCATCTTCTCCCAGTTCTTACAATCTTTGACTTAGGAAGAGGGACAAGTACTTATTTCTTTTGTTAGACTGTACAGAAAAGCATAAGTGCTAATTTTTAAAAGTCAAGATTTATTGAAACCAGAGAGCGTTTAGGATAAAAGAATTAATGGGAAATCCCCCTACCCAACTCCTATAATATCTGCTCTATACATTCCCTTTTCTCTTTGTCTTTCTCAGCCCTCCTTATAGAATATATCTTGTTCCAGTTACCTTCTGGTAGCCTTGTTGCTCATATTTATCCACACACACTACGAGACTGATGAAAATATCAAGACCTGAGATGATGGAATTTGTAGATTAGATAGAGACTGTAGATCCTTGGTTAGTTTCACATTCCTGAATGCTGGTAATGTCTTTAAATGATGAAATTCCCTTTGCCTCTATGCTGAACTGCTCTGAAACAGAAACAGCATTTTCATTGCATTATATAATAAGTTACTGATTTCTTTTAAAAAACCCTGCTTGATGTACCCTTCCTCAGGTTTTAGTTTTTAAATGATTTCATACATATTTTCCCTGAACAAGCCCTATGTCACCTTCTGCAAAAGTTTTCTGTTTTCTCACACAAGATTAGGCATCTTTCCTAGCGTTTCCTTTTATGGATGATCTTGGAAAGCAGCTAATTTTATCTGCATACTGTGAAATCTACAGAGAGCAAATTTGAAGAATACCCTTTAAGGAAACAGTAGGAAAAAAGGTCTTTTAGCCTCTCTGAGTATCTTGTTCAGCCTGATTCTTCAAAGCCTGAGTCTAATTTCCAGTCCAGCTGTAAGCCACATGTCATGACCTTGCTAAGTGGGTGGAAATCACAGGGAGACAAATAAGAAAAGGAACAGAAGAAAGAAGGAGAAGGAAACTTCAATTACAGTCTCAAGAACAATGAGTAGTTCAAAAGCAGAGTTTCTATTAGTTCAGTGGATAGGTTTCTTTTTTTCTTTTTTGAATGCAGTCTGAATTTTGTATTCTATAAGAGCAACCCAAACAATTCAAGTGTTTCTCTTGAGTTATTGAATTATCTGCTTATTCAGATCCATGTATCTCCTACATCTTCCCCTTTTTTTATCCCTGAATTTTCTAGTATTGTGATTATATGCTGGGATCTTAAATAAATTCTACATTTTTGTACATTCAGGTAGATATTGTAGAACAGAAAACATCTTGCCATAATAGTAGCATTCTACAAAATAGTGATATCAATAGGGCTACAATCAATGTGATTTTGCTGATTTGAAACAAAGAAAAATGTGAACTGATCCTAGCACATATGTACATGGAAACACAAATGTCAACCTAAACAAATAAATTCTTGCAATTATCTCGAAGATGGTATTTTATAATAATTCTGTCACTGAAATTAAAATAATTTTTGAACTGACACTGTGGTTAAAAAAATGGAGGAATCGATGTACATGAGATTATGATCACCAAAAAGATACAATTCTTCTGCATAGAATATTATGCTATTAAAATGAGAACAAGAACTTCAGCACTGATGTTTTTAACATGGATGTTATGGAAGATATCACTGCATTAATTTGCACTTTCATCTTTTTGTTCATCTGCAGCCATTGTGTCTGAGACAGTGAAAAGCAATATTGCAGATTTTGCCTGTCTGTGCCCTATATCTGTTATATTTTCTACAGCTATTTCACAGCCATGAATGCAGTCCATGTAAAGCTTTAAGAGCTGTCTTTTTGGAAATATGAACTCTACATTGAGACTAAGATGGTCAGAGAAGAATTCATCAGGGTGTCACATGCTGGGGAGTGCAATGAAAAACAAAAGCCAGGGCAATGAATTTCTCCACATGCCCGGAACCTCACATCAGAGATGACAACCTGCCCTGGTTTATGTGATGGTCCCAGGGCACAAATGACTAGTGGAACTTACTGGAGACTTCATCCTGAAGCTTACTGGAAGGTTTGATGTCCCAACTATAGTTCAGCTCATTGTGAATACTCCAAAATTAGGACCTGATATTTTTTTTCTTATTACTGTCGTCTACAATTGGATTTACAATATCAAGCTTTTTCTTCCCCTTTTCTTATTCATATTTGTGTCCTTAATTTATTGAAACCAAAGTCAGAAGAGAAGATTACCGTAAAAAAATCTAAAGATTATGCATCTTTAGAAATTTGATTTGGACTTGAGAAATTTTGTTGTAACTTCGTTGGAAGAAATGTATCAAACCATTTTCATTTCTAAAAAATTAAGATATTCAGTTCTTTGAATAAAAAAACTAGGTAGTGGAGTTTTAAAAAATATTTCCATGCAAAGCAGATGTGGATTTCATTTTACTTTGTTACAGTTTTATTTTTGGGTTTTTACACACTGTGATCTAATAAGCAAATAGAAATTTAATGAACACTATTCCATGTTCATAAAACGATTTTGATGTTTCCCTGAATAATTAAAATGATCTTCAAATATATGTAAAAATAGATTATATATATTTATACATACCTTTACTTATGTATGCATAAATACATATATATAGTTTGTATTTATGCTATATATAGCATATATATATATGCTTTATATACATGGCATATAAGTATATATGTATAGCAAAATGTTATATATATATATATATGTATATGTATATGAATATGTATATGTATATATGTATATGAAAATAGAATTTTTCCCTCATTATTTGCTAAGATTTTTTGTGCTAAAAATATCTTGATCCAATCAACTCATTTGTTACAGGAAGAATCTCCAGAGTCAAAGGATGTTAAGTGGCATCAAAGTATGTGGAAAAGTGGTCTCTGATACCCTGGATGATGGAAAATCTGGAGTACTAGATAGGAATAAAACAATTAGAATATGGATCTGTAAAGATGTAGTTCTCATCAAAAGATTTCAAGGTGCCTTGGAAATTATGTTGGTGTCATTGTGCTCAAAATCAAAAATGCAGAAGAGAAACACAATGGGAAGTGACTCTGAAATTGGCCAGCAGGCTTACAAGAGAAACAGATGGGAATGCTCTTCATATTCCCTGCCTTCATCTGCAGCTCTCATTAGTACTTATGATGTTTCAGTGTGACAGGGTTAAAGATGGAGAAAGGAAGTAATGTCTATTTGGTTTTTTTTTATTTTCTGACTGTTCTGTTAAATGTTGGTCTTGGTGTGCAGCTTTGACTGTTTTCAATGCCTCATTCCTCAGATGTGAGTCTTAGCCTTTGCTTGAAAGTTTTTTTAGAGTCTGTGAAAAACTATATAAATGAATGAAACACAACAGCATTACATTTCATTATTTTTTGCCCTTTACTACATACAAAAAAATGTCTCATAAATAAGTTACAGAATGCAATCCTCATCAACACAGCCTCCAGCACTTCGCATTTGGAGTCTCGCTCATCAAAGGGCATGTTACAGTGGTGCCTGGGCTGAGGTCATGGTCCAGGGGAGAAGAAATTTTCTTCACACAGGAAGATGATAAATTTGTTCTTTTGCTTCTGGTTCAGTGAGAAATATACATTAATTTCTATAGTTATTTTCATACTATGAAAATCTGTGATAAGAAATCTGATCTTGACAGGTGGTAGCTTTTTTCCTGTGGCTTCAGGCTATCTCTGAAGACAGCAAATGTTGATCTCCACACTTTTCTCATGTATACATTAGAATAGAATAGAACAGAATAACAGGTTCTCATAAAATGTAAAACAGTATAACTACACCAATATACACTAACTTTCCATAAGACTATTCAAAGCAGAGCTCTTACAAAATATCTTTCCCTTCATAAAATTCCATATACATATGTACATGTTTTTATGTTTTTATAAAAAATAGTCTCCATATAGTCTAAACTGATATCTTTACTCTTTGAAAGTGTTATGGTGACAATTTACATCCAATCACTACTCAAAAATTTCAGGTGAAATCACCTGTCTGTATTCATGAAGAGGAAAATGTGCATGGTTATATCACCTATTTCTCCAATTATCCTTATCTGTTTCTTTGTAGTTTAGCAAGTACTAACAGAGATATTGATGGCATGGCTACAGACCTCTGTCTCCATTTGTGGAGTGTTTGGCTTCATTTATTGGAAGTGTGTTTGAACCTGGATACATTTTAAACTTTTGTCTTTTATATTATTACTATTATATTTTTTCCCTGCAAAATTTATATTGCCACAAAAACTTCAGGACAGAATTCAATAGTTCCAATAGGAATTTTCCATTAAAATGTGCATATGATTATAATGTAATGGTCTGACTTTAAAACTACATTAAAACTGGGAATTTGTTTGATATCTGGTTTTCCAATATGAAAAAAAAATATAAGTTGATGCGTGATTCCTCTGGATTGGATTAAGTTTTATATATATTTATAAGCTGAGAGACTGTGCTTTCTCAATTTTATTGAAGACTTTAAGACCAAAATGACCAACTATTTGTACTTCATCAGATGGAATTCTTTGGTTTTATAATACAACAGAAATTAATCCCGTGTTATTCTCATATGCTCCTATTATCTACTTAATTCTACAATTACAATTCACATTAAGCAGTAGTGTTGCTGTTGTGCCTTATTCTTAAAACCTGTCCCTTTTGCTGATGAATTTAAGTATAGTGCCTGATTATCCTTCTGAAAAAAAAAAAAAAAAAGAAAATAAAAAGCTTAATAGTTTCAATAATCTTCTCAGTGAGAAAATAAAGAATTGTTGATTTATTCTGAAGAAATGAGTGCATATGCTCTCTTGAAATTGTCGCCTATGTTCTGCATGCTGTTCTATTTGAAGCGTTTAGGCAGACAAACCAAGATGAATGGTCACTGTTACCACTGTTACTTGGTGCCTCCTACAGCTCCACGGACAAAGCCTCTATGGAGGTTGATCCAGCTCTGAACTGATCCCTTCAATTACTCACCTTTTTCCTTAAGCCATAAGGAGAATTTTGTTAATGGTTACCTAATAGGTCAGGTAACAGTTAAGTTACAAAATATGAAGAAGAATGAACCAGGACCTATGATTTTATTCTGTTTTGGATTTTTTTACAATTATTTAGTCTCTGGAAGAAGTGATGTGTCTGGATAGCGAGAAGGGATTACAAAGGCATACATGGAACTTCACAGTTCTCTCCTTATCTCCAGTACTTACAATGGTGACTGGTAAAATTTCCCCACTGACACATGGAGCGTCCCCCCACAGCAAGGCATCCCCTTTCTATCATGCACGTTCTTTTGTTGTAGAATGGAGTTTTAAAAGATAGGTCTCAAAGTTTAAGAGTATTTGTGACATTATGCTGCCCACTGCAGTCTGCTTTCCTCCTTTTTGATTTTCCTAGAGCACCCATCAATTTGGCTCCAGAATTCCAGTGTGAGTGCTCAGTTAAGTCTTGCTCTTCATGTTGTGGTGTTGCCAGTTTTGGTCTTCTTACTCTCCTGGTCTGCTGATTTGCATATTGTTGACAGCTTTTTTCCTGTGTTCCCAGTATTTTTTTATATAGTGTTAAGGCTCGAATCTGTTTGGAGGGATTTGTACACAAGTAGAATCAGCTAGCATCCAACTCTGCATCTAATAATTAGAGATGAATGAGCACACAAGTACCCGTGTTCTCCACAGGCTTTCTGAACCAGCAGAATAATTAACCAAGCACCTCAGGCAGACTTGCTTTGAGAAGAAGAGAGTTCCAGAAACACAATGCTGCAGTCCTGTGATATCAAGGCTGTTTTTCTTAGCTGAAAAATATAGAATACATTCTGTCTCCACTTTGATGGACATTTGGTTTCTGTCTAATTACTGCTTTTTCTCTTAGATCTTAATCATTTGCATCACACTTTAAAAAGAAAGAGATCAAAGATCACAGGATAAGAAGATATGAAATATGTTCCTTAGCTCACCCATAGTCATGTATAAAGATGAACATAAAATTTGAAGCCTGTGGGGGTTTGCCTTGCTCTTAGCAGTGGAAAAGCTGTGACAAGACAGGGGGTTATGGGCTTTAACTGTTTCATGGATAAAACATATTCTTCAGTCAGCAAAGAACCTTTTTCAGGCACTATAGTCACTAAAGAAACACAACAACTTACTGAGGAATTGCTCTTTATTGTGCATTCTGTTCCTATATGAGGACAGAGGGAGAAACAGAAATATTGTGAAAAATAATAGAAAAATATAGAAAATATTCTTGCCAATATATCTGGTGTATCATAATCTTATTTAGCTTATTATTTCATCTGAGTAAATTCCTCTAGATTAAAGTTTGAAATTAATGTGCAACTGCTTTCAGATTTATGTCTTGGATTAAGAATTGAATGTGATTGTCTGACCAATTTGGGAAGCATTTGAAAAGACAATTACTGTATTAACTAATAAATTTACATTTAAAAAAATGTTTCATTGTATATATTTATCATTTTTTCATGACTTGGGGGTGTGAAAAAAATATTACAGGAGTGAGAAAGTACAAAGAAAAAGAAATTATCACAGCTGTGTGGAATATTTTCTCCAGAGGAACAGTTAAGTAGTGTAGATATAATCATCCTGGAAAAGAGATGACTTTGGAGGTATGATGGGTGAGGGTCTGAAAGATGAGTATCATGAAAGGACAGTAGGAAGTGACTGCTCAGTGTCGTTTTCAGTATTGAGTTTGTCAAATGAAGCTACAGGAAACGAGAAAGAAATTAAAGATATTTCTTTGAGGAAACATGCAATGGCCTGCAGACACAAGCAAACACTTCCAGACAGCCCAGAGATGTCATGTCATCTCCACATATTCTTTCACATATTCAAAACCCAATTAGGTCCACTTCTGAGCAACCTGCTTTAGCTGATTCAGTTTTCAATGGGGAGATTGGACAATAGAACCTCCAAATGTCCCTTACCTTCTCATCCCCTCGGCGAGTCTGTGAAAATGTTTGGCACATAATATGCATGAAAATTTTCATTCTATTTCAGGCACTACCTACTTTCTGTGGTTTCCTTCTTCTTGGTTTCATGATTTACTAGAGCACTTTTGATCTTCTTGCTGTCAGTGGTAGACTGTGTACCGTGTTTATGTGTTTACAAGAGAAAGATCTGCCCAGGTATGAAAATTCATGACTTAGAGATCAGGATGCTGTCATGATTTCAGACCTCATAGCTCTATTTGTAGAAAAGGTAGACTAGGCAAGCTGTAAAGCTTAACAGCCACAGATGCCACTATTTTTTCCCTTCACAATGTGAAGGAAACACAACTTTCACATGGTGGTTATCCTATCCAGCACCATCTTATCTTTAGAAGATGTTATCATAGTCAAGTCAATGAACTTTTTGGAGGAACTCATTGAACAATTTCCTGAATGTACTTAACTTAGACACCTTCAGACTGCAGGACACTAATTTAGCAGCTTTATTGACAGAGACTTAGCCATTTATAATGTTAGTGTGTCATAACTAAGGAGTGATGAATAAAATATATGACCACGGGGAATTTCATGAGGTTTGATAAAGCCACGTGCAAGGTGCTGCACCTGGGTTAGGGCAATACCCAGTACCAGTCCAGGCTGGGGGATGAGGAGATCAGGAGTAGCACAGGCAAGAAGTAACTGGGGCTGCTGGTGGATGAGAGGCTGGACATGAGCCAGTGATATAAGTAGATCAGGTGGGTTTTAGTTAAAATGGGTTCAGTTTAGCCATTTAAATCTTCTATTAAATATTAATTCTTAGATGTGTTTATGATGACTTGGTTAAATACGGTCCAGAGAGGGAAATAAATTCATTGTGTTCAGATGCACTTTTGAAATCTCTTCAGGCTCATATGTACGGACTTTCCTCACTCTAAGAAGACTAGATGTTTTGTCTTATTTTTCCCAACTAAAAGAACTGTTAACAATAGTATGACAGAAGGTTCTCAGCTTGATAGCCTCAGGAGAATCTGGAACTGTTCAAAAACTGTCCAGACACCCTCAGAAACTTTCCTTCGTGTACCTGCTCAAACCCTGCCATTTCAATACTGAGGGCCACTATCCAAGAAGTATAAAATGTTTGTACCATTTGGCTTCAAGTTTCATTGAGAGCTGATTCTCTGTCTTTCAAATGACTGAGACATATTGTGAGTCAGCATAAGCTATTTAGGGCAAGATGTGCTACTGAAATAAATTGACAGAGTTCCATTGACCACTATAGAATACATCTGAAACTGTACAGGCAAGTGATAGGTAAAGAAGTAATGAAGAGAAATGAAAATGCCATAATTGCACTTGCAGTTGAATATCAAGCTGGTATTTACTGAGATAAATCAGTTTGTAGACAGTCTTCATTGCTAATTGTTCTTGTATTTTTGGCTGTTAGCAATGTAATATTTTATTTAATTGTATATTAAATTAAAACTTTAATAAATAAATATTTTAAGGATAAAACAACAAATAGCTTGTGAGCTGCCTAAACCCATTTATTTTGTCTTTATTTAAATTGAAAAAAGTGGAGGGTTATCACTACATTGTAATAATAACAACTAAACCACAGCAATCAATACAAAGCGAGTGGCATAGGGGAAACTGCACAGTACAGCCTGTCTACTCTGTGCCCAGTACATCAATTAACTCTCACCATTTTGATAGAATATAGTCAGTTCTTCCATTCAGAGAAGGTAAACAACGATGTTTTGCCTTTTCCCTTCTGTGCAGTGCCTCTATAGTGTTTTCATCAACATGGTTTTGCTGGTCAGAAAATATAATGTTGCAATGCTCCTGTGTACCACTCATTAGACCAGGCCTGAATGGATTTACTCCAGTCTATAGGTGGTTGCTTTTAATTTCAAAAATTTTGGTGTAAAACCATGCTGTGGACAAAAGCAGGCTGCAATCATCCTCCTTATGCTGATACTGAACACATCCAGAGAAAGAGCTACAGCACAGCACGAGAAATTTGGTTTAGACACACCCATACTGCATGTACAAAGGGATTCCCTAAATTTATCTTCCAGCAACCATAGCATCAGTCAAGTAACTCACAGGAAGAACTGTTCATAGAATCACTGACAAATATAATTTTTAAAAGGGTACTAAATAACATTATTTGGGAATAGTTTCCCAAAAGTAAGTGAAGGAAAATGTAGGTCATTCTGGATTAAGAAATCACTCTTTTGAAGTTCTAATCCCCTCTCAAGTACAACTCTCATCATAAATTTAATTTGAACTTTATGAACAGTATGATATGTTTTTAAATGAAAAATGAATAATGAGAAATAGTCCTGATCGCTAAGAAAATAATTTCACTAAAATGTATCACTACTCTGAGAGATTATTTCAGCTTGTAAGATACACCACTCTGTTTCAGTGTGTTTTTGTAAGTCACCTTCTGCACAAAGACTGAGCCTACCAAATGATAACAAGATCAATACATTCATTCCATATGTGAATAATATAAGGAAATTATTTTCAACACTTCCCTCAGAGAGATGATGGAGTGTCTGTTGAGAGTACATAAGAAAATATCTTTTTTTTTTCTTTTTTCTTTTTTTTTCCCTTTCTTTTCTAAATGACAAATACCTTTTGGCGAGGGCACTGAAATAAGTGTCAGCAAATTCAGCTGATTTGGTTCTTCTAAGCACTTGCTCTAGGGAAGGATATAACTGATAACAGAAGATGCAAGAGGAGGGTTATGAGGTTTAGTCTTCTCTGTTGGACCATTGCTCTTCAGCATGGGACAATGCCAAAGCAGAGATATTGACTGCCTGGCATGACAACAAATGGAATCTTGAGTGGATCCTGTATGGCCTTCTTTGCGTTGCTAGAATCTTAGAAAGTCACATTTCATTCTGGGGAAGAATGGGATTGTTTTGAAAACACACGGATTTCTTTGCTGTGAAGGATAATTGGTTTGTATCTAGTTGGGATGTTCAACACCCATCTAGGTGTTACCTTTGCAGATGACTATGAAGATTATTGTCTAAATGAGAGAGAGAGGGTGTGTGCATGCATTCAGATCAGCCAAAGTATTTAAGTGTTTCTTCATTGCTAATTTCAGTAAGAGTTGAGGCTTCTTTGAGATAGAGATTCCAGTTAATTTTAGAACTCAGTTGATTCAAGCACCTTCTAACTTCAAGTAAAATAATCACTACAGCACAGAGATCCTATCAATCATAGCAAGGTTTGCATGCTTATTTAGCTAGCTTGTAATTAAAGGCAGCTAAAAATATCATGCATGAATGGCAAGTTTCTACTTTTTTATTTAGCTCATCTCCTTCAGAGAGAAGACACAAGTCCCATCAATCACACAGTTGGTAACTGAAGTCATTATCACTAAAATTAAGGCAATTATATACAAATGAATATTAATGAATCTTCCAGTCAAAATCCAGGTCAGTTTCTAAGAATTTTAACAAAAATATAAAGAACTCCTCTTTTCCACTTAATCTTTTGTCAAATAATCAGTACCAAAAAGGACACACCTTTTGTATTTAGCTAACATCATGGATTGAGGTTTTAATGAAATTAATAACAGTATTTTTCCAGCATGGTGCAAAGTGATGTGTTAATTAACATTGTTCTCACAAAAAGTGACACAATGTTACACTAACTTAACTTTGAAGTTGTCATTTCCAGTTGCCATTAGCTCTATTATAAGGGGAAAATGGATTGTCAGTGCACTGTGCTCAGCCAGACAAGTAAAACAAGACTGCATTATTTTAAGGCTAAAAAAAAATAAGATTTGAACTCTCACAGATCAATCTCTGTGTCTCCCACAAGGAAAGACCATCAGACAATTTGTCCCCTCCTTTCCAAGTCAAGTCACGTTTACTTACAGCTGAGCTAAAGGAAAGGAAAAAGGGAATAAGTCAGAGTAGCTTTCTTTGAACTGTGCTTCACCCCATGTCTTTGGAAATGATCTCAATAGCTTTAAGGTAGGTTGTGACAACTGTTAACTGCACTTGGATACAGAGCACAACAGTAGAGGCAACTGCATCTCTGAATTATTTAAGGAGATAGAAAGTAAGGCATTTCAGGCAGCTATAACAGACTTAAAGTAACATTTCCCTATTATAGAGATCAGCTTTTTATTCTGAAAGTGTGCTTAAAAGATAATTTAATTTTCATGTATTTATCTGTTTACAGTAACTGAAAGTCATGCTGGTGATAGCAACGGTGAAGGTGTCCTTCCCTCATTAGAACAATTAAAAGCAGGAGTGAATCACCTGTCTTTCAAGGGCAACCACATATCAGATAAATGTTCAAAAAACAAAAGAAAAAAAAGGATCTTTTTAAAATATCCTTAAAAAATATTATTCTTCTGCCTAACTCCATGGGCAGATGGAGTCACTGCTATGTTGATGTACACTTGAATGAGCAAGATCAGCTTCAAACTCCTTATTACTATAAGTGTAGGGGAAAATTAAGTAGGAAGAATGTAATCACTCAAGCTTGTGTTTTGTTAAATACAGACCTGAATAAAATTATTTAGCTTGTAAATCAACAATCCTTGCTATTCTGAATTTACATTATACTCCACAAGAAACAAGAGCACATTGCAAGGAAACAAAAATTCTATACCTACAGAAAACTCTGGTTTCACATTTAATCTTTAAATTAGATAAAGTATCAAGAAATTCAGTCTACCTTCGTTTTGAAGTGTGCAAAATAGAGATGGACTTGGGAGTTAACATGCTTGTTTTTCTTTTTTTTTTCTCCATGCTGGTTAAAGTAGAAGAATTATCTGTCTTGAGACTAACATTACCTTGTCTAAAATGGTTTCAATTCGTTAAATAAAATCCACAGACTGGAAAAAAAAAAAAAAACTATTGACTGTAAGTTTCAAAAGTCCCAAGTACAATTGCAAGTGACCCATGTGTGCTTACACCCTGAGAAAACATTAGATGGGCATACACTTTCTTTCATTTAACCTGCTAACAAATTAAATCACAGATAGATATTTTGTTTCATAATAATTGATTGTCTTATTCAAGGAAAGAAGCATTTTTCAGAAATAACAACTCTTCATGGTCACAAGTATTCCCAGCTCATATTTTTTTCCCCTTAATGGAAACAAAATTTTGTCTTTAAAGAAGAGCGCTTCTCATAAATATTGCATATGACTCAGTCCTGCTGAGGAACACTTTCAAGCAAATAAGACAGAAACAGATAAAAAAGCTGAAGGGATTGGTAAGCAGCAGTGGGAAGAACAATAATTTTAAAGTCTGAGGTTCTAGTTTCACAAGTATTTGTTTTGGCACCAGTGTTTGCTTGTTCATCCCCTAAGCCTCACTGCTTATCCCTGTCTTATTGCACTCCCTCAGAAAAAATCAGAAAACATTGGTGTCACACTGTGAACAACATCAGAGATGCTAATTCAGGTTAAAAACCCCACAGCTTTATGTTGTTGGGTTTTGGGGGCTTTTGGTCCTGAGAGAAATAACTGTAAATGTATGGCTTGTTTAAACCTGCCCTGGGATTTCTGTATTGCTTTATATTATAGCAAGCAGGATGCTAAATTTTAGTGTTCCAATTAGGTACTTTAATGGTCACTTCAGATCAAGGTAAATTAGAGATGGTCATGAAAATTTTGCAGTCCCATGACAGTTTTCTCAGAGCCAACATCTATTTCTAATCCTCATTCAGACTGGAAAATACCTGAAAATCCCACCAAATCTACATTGACTCAACATAATTATTGTTGTTATAATTTATAGTAATGCTATTATTTCTTTTTGACTATATCCATATTTAATTTTAGCCATTAGAAGTTCCCAACTATTATACTCCTAAGTAAAACCCAAAAATTACATAAAAGAGCCCTCATAATTTGAGCAGAAAAAAGTTAGGCAGTTTCAAAGTGAGTACTTTGGGTCTGTGGCTGCATTGACTTTTGAGAGGTATGGTAACATCTGGTGAAATAGTTGGCTTGTGGCTTGCACAGCAACAAAACAAGGCTTTGCTTGTCAAGAAGCTTTGCATTTGCTGCAGGCAAAGGTCAGGGGCATAGAGGATTTCTGGTTATGACATGTGGCCACTTGTAACTTTTTGATAATTTCCTTGTGTTTTGTCTCTGTGTCTCCTGGTGATCAGTTCATATTTCCATAACAGCAGTATTGGAAATGACTCTTGGGAGTGACATCCTGAACTACTGAATTCAGGCTCTGCTAAGGTCAGTGGCGACATGGTATTATCCTTTCAGAAGCATTTTTGTTTGATCTTAATTTTTTTTTGTCTGCTATGCTTTCAGAATTTTTTTTCTAATTCAGAGCCTGAATTTATTAATATCTAATTTGGTTCTAATTTATGTAAATATTTTCTTTCTCCTAGGTGTTTCCTCTCGTCTCCATTTCCAAAGCTCGTAATTTTCAGTCTCCTTTGAGTGGAGCAAAAGAAGTTATTTTATAAACAATAAAATAATTTAAAATTATATTTAAAATAAGAAAATGTTTCTCATTAAGGAGCCCCTATGCTTTCTTTAAAGTTCTCTTGGACCAGTGGTGCAAAGTTTCAGTTCTGTTCCAACTTTCTTTTGTAGCACTGGTGAGCCTTTACAGGAATGGTCTCAACAGTGCCTCATGCAATCACATTGCTCTTGGAAACCCTTCTCAGATGTAGCCTAAGAGATGATTTATCTCTTCAGGGATACATTATGTTAATGGCCCATAATCACTCTATCCACCCAATAACCTTTCTTCTCTCACAGCAGTAATAGGTGAGCTTCTAAATTGTAGTGTGGATGACTTTTCCCTTATGTACCTAAAAGACTTTGGACTTGAATTTTATTTTTCTTCTGTTTCTATTACTGCATTTGTCATAGATTCTTGCTCCTTTTAAATGGCATTTTGCATATCTAGAGTCTTGACCTTCTGACTGTAACTAAATCACTTAATACCTATAACTATTACTAAAATGTTTCTCTTTTTGTGGCAAATTCATAAATAAAAATAATTATGATTTAAAAATGTCTGATTATGATAAATAAAAATAATTATGATTAAAAAATTATCACCAGAATATTTATTGACAATTTGGTAACTATAACATATGAGAGAAAAAAGCTATTAGACAACATCTAGAGGAAGGCTACAAGGATGCTGAAGGGCCTTGAGGTGAAGCCTCATGAGGAATGGCTGAGGTCCCTTGGTCAGTTCAGCCTGAAGAAAAGAAGACTGAGGAAAGACTTCACTGCAGCTACAACTTCCTTGTGAGGGGAAGGACAGACACTGATCTCTCCTCTGTGGTGACAGTGACAAAACTGAGGGAATGGCCTGAAGTTGTGTCAGGGCAGTTTTACGTTGGATATTAGAAAAAGGTTCTTCCCTCAGAGGGTATTTGGGCACTAGAACAGCTCGCCAGGGAAGTGGCCACAGCATCAAGCCTGACAGCTCCAGGAGCATTTGGACAATGCTCTCAGGCATGTGGTGTGAATTTTGGGCATGATGCTGTGCAGGGCCAGGAATCAGACTTTGATGATCTTGTGGGTCCTTTCCAACTGAGAATATTCTTTGATAATCTCTTGAATTTTAGACCCCAGCCTAAAGGTGGAATGACAGTGGCAGGTTTTCCACTGCCTTAAGCAAGATACCCACTAATCTTCTACTGAAAGTTTCTCTTGACACTAGTTTTTTTCCTTCCCCTTTCTTTTCAGCCTCACATTTCCTTCCCCTATCTGGCTTTCATTCCTTCAGTAATGATGAAGAAATGCTATAACTATACATGATAGTTGCATGAGACAGCTCTTGGGAGCCTAGAATAGCTGTGATCCACTGATCCACAGTATTATTTCCCAGCTATCAAAAGACAGGAAGGTATAAGGTGACTATGTTAATTCTTTCTCGCTTTTATTTAGTTTCAGTCTTCTCTCTTTCAGTAGTAGGCACAGAGCTCCCTCTACACGTTCTGTGGATCAGATAAAACACTTGGGATCCTGCTAAATGCAGCTAGATGAACAGTACTAGACAAACATAAATCATTACCATTAACTGCTACAGCTCTCAACTACAGCTAAAAATCAAGAAACTAAACCAAGCTGTTAGGGACCATCTTAGCATTGATAAAAGAAAATAGTTGGCATTTGCTGCTGGCAGTTTTACTAAGAGATATGTGTCTGCTGGTCTGAGAAAGATATCATCAGCTGTGTGAAGTCTGAGAGATCTCAGAGGAAGCAGAAAGAAGAAAGGCCTGAAAAGCACTGAGGTATATTTCCTTTGTGCTTAGAAAGGCAGAGAGCTTCTGAAAAACTAAACCAAGTAATGGGACTTACTGGCAGACACTGGTAAAGGATTTGATGGGAAATTTGATCTTCTCTGTTATGAGTCACGACCTTGAATGTTACAGCTTCTGCATGAGCAGCAGCACAGCTGTAAATAGAAGTGCTTCAGATGCAATGCCAGCATTGAGTGCAGCACAGAAAGGGGTAGATCTAATTTGTCCATACTGCACGTCTTTTGAAAACACAGGACCTGAACCAAAGGTAAAGTTGGCTCTCATTCTTTAAAATATGCAATCACCTGCAGTGATATACATAACCAAAATTTTTAATATATGTCATTTACATAGGAGAAAATACATGATTAGGTAAGGATTTGGAGGCAGAAGGAAATGTTAAATATTTCTTCTATACTTTTGTGACAAAGCTGCCAGCTCATGATCTCTGTTTTCCTAAAGCTACACTGTTACCCATAATTGTAATTGCTCTGCTCAGCCTAGTTGTCTTATTTTAAGATAAACAAATACAATGGGCTAGGTTGCTGCCTGAGGAATCAGTATTGAAATCAGATACTTGTCCCAGTTTTGTGCCATCAACAAACATGCTGAAGGCACACTCTGCCCTGTCATGACCATTGGTGAAGCCATGCTGACTTGTCCTGATGAATTTCCTGGAAATTTGGCATGATTCAGGATAAGCAGCTCCAACACCTTCCCAGGGATTGAGGGGAGCCTAATCAGCCTATATGTCCCTTGGAGCTCCTTTTAGCACTTCCTGAAAACAGGAGTGACATTTGCTTTTCTCCAGGCTTTGGGTACTTTTCCCTGTCACCATGTCCGATGGAAGATGGTTGTGAGTGGCCCTGCAATGACATCTGCCAGCTCCCTGGACTCCAGAGGGGGTGTTCCATCGGGGCCCATGGGCCTGTGAAATGTTGAGTTTGCTGAAGCTTTCCTTGATTCTCACCACAATGGTGCATCTTCCATGCTATAGCTACTCCCCTTGGTTTTCGGCACTTGAGATTCCTGAAGGCCCATCTTGCTGATAAAGACTGAGGCAAAGATGGTGCTCAGTACCTCAGCACTTCCCATGTCCTCTGCCATCAGCTCTCCTGCCTCACTCAAAAACGGGCTCCCATTTTCCCCAGTCGTTTTCCCTAATCACCTTTTTGTGTACTTACAGAATTCCTCCTACTTGTCTTTGGCAACCCTGGTCAGATTCAATTCTGTTTGTTTTAGCTGCCCTAACTCAGTCTGTCAATGCTCTGACAGTGTTTCTGTATTCTTCCCAGATTATCTATTCTTGCTTCAAGTCACTATGCTTCCTCGTTGTGTTTGACCTCTCAAATGATTAAAGACAAATGTAATGGCTTTCAGGATTAAAAAAAAAAATAAAAATCACGTTATGGCATGTTTGAAATACTAAAAGGATACATAATTCACATCATTTTAGTAAAAATGCAAAATTAGAGACAATAAGAAGAATTTGGATACCTCATTATTGACTCCTTAGACGCTTCTAAAATCCATCTTTCAGTGAAAAAACTGCAGATGTAAGAGTCCCCAGTACAGGGACAGATGGGAGTAACTACTGCCTGTTGCTTTGAAGAAATATATTACACTAAAACAGTATCTCATTACAACACCTTTTCAGTGATCTGGGAGTTTGTTCAAGAACAAAATGGATATTTATGTTCATTGTGCTTTAAAAATCATATTTTAAAAGACTCTTAATGAAAGACAGTCTGTGACCTTTTAGCTGTTTCAATACTATTGTGGGAACGAATTTTCATTTCATTGTAATAATTATGTTAGCAACTTCTACTTTTTCTTTTTTTTAATTGACAGTAAGTATGATTAGGAATACAATAGCACCACCTGAGGCACAGTAGCTGCCTAGATTACTTGTCAGTTCATAAATACAGAGTCAAATTCAGCATTGCTATGAGTGAGCATACTTTAATTATCCATTATTTATTATAAGTTAAGTTCTAACAATATGCTCTATACTAATAGGAATAGGGGGGAAAATCAGTCACACAGAGCATTCATAAGCCAGGAAACTATTTTTGCAATTCTAATTTATGTTCTGTTTAAAGTATTGCCGTCAATTAACTTTATTCTTTCAAAATTACAGGTGAAGAAAGCTAAAAGTTTGTTCTTACATTCATATATAGATGTCTCAGTAGGCAAAAACCCCTGAATTTCAAGTGCATTGAAGATCCACAGGGATTTTCTGAAAACAGCAAAGGTTCTAAGTGCCAGTGTAATGCCAAAATGGGTAGTAAACAAGTCTCATCACCCAAGCAGGTTTTGTGGTGAGAGTGTTCTGAGCACAAGTGTGGCACCAAAGCCTTCAATCAGGGTACAAATGCAATTTAGCTAAGTGGGTCAGATTCATTACACTGGTAATACCAGAGTGTACAGCCCGGAACACCACGCTCCCACTTCAGCTGGGTAAACTTTGTGAAAGAGCAAAATGCAAAAATACACAGAGCTGCTGAGGTCAAGTGGGGCCTGTTTGGGCTGCTGGACTTTCTGTCTTAAATGAGCATCCTGTTGTTGTTTTGCAGGCTACCTCTTGGGTATATGTTTTGGTAATTAATAAGGACACACAGGACTCACAGGGTGTGCCAGGACCTGAGGGCTTATGTGACCCAATAAAGATTTTGACCATTCATGTTACTAGGGAAAATAAAAAAGTGCATACAAAAGCCAACTAGTATAAGAGATGCCTCCTAAATATACTGAATATTTCCCATTTTAGTGATAATAAAATGAAGCTCATGGCTGTTATGTTCATTGTGAAAATCAATGATGGCATAAGTTGCAGTCCTAAAAATGATCACTGCAGATAAACATTTGCATTAGATTTTAAATTGGTGAGCAATTTGTTGTGAGTAATGCTGCTGATAAACAGGCATTAAGCAATGATTAATCTGCCCATTTTTTCAGATTTCAGACATTAGCAAAGGAGTTTCAGTTTGGTTTGTGTAGGGGGTTTGAACTATACTTTTGTTTACTGTCATCCTTTGGATTCCCCTATATAATCCATCCACCAAAGTTTGTTGTTAAAATGAACCATATTCTTATAGAAACAGATCCTACCAATTGACTAAATAAGAGAGGAATTATTAGTTTTCAAAAAGCAGATTCACTATAATTTTGCTTCCTACAAGCAGTGTAGAGCCAAGATAGCTGAAATATTATTCAAGCCATCACAAGCAGTCATCCAGTTAAAATATTACTCTAATTATAAATTTTTAATTTAATATTCTCCTACAGATACTTTAATTTGATTTTTGTTTTTCATATATGTAAAAAAATGGAAAATTAAGACAAAGCCACATTTTTTTGTCATGTCTGCATTATATGCTGTTAGATTACATGACGCAACTTGCAGTTGGGCAATGGCTAGAAGATCAATACAGTAAAAATCCTTCTCTTTGTCTGCTCATTCTGCCACAAGGGAAAAACACTCCCTAATATTCATTGTCTTAATCAAGTTTTAAAGCATTATAAACACTAATCACAGAAAGAGACACCTCCCACTACCCTGGGAATTTGTGAAAGGCCACTTCTGATCAAGTTGTCTATGATTAAAGTTCACAGGTTTCTTTCTTTGTTTGCCTTTCTTTCTTTCTTTTTCTTTCTTTCTTTCTTTCTTTCTTTCTTTCTTTCTTTCTTTCTTTCTTTCTTTCTTTCTTTCTTTCTTTCTTTCTTTCTTTCTTTCTTTCTTTCTTTCTTTCTTTCTTTCTTTCTTTCTTTCTTTCTTTCTTTCTTTCTTTCTTTCTTTCTTTCTATATGAGACAAGTTATATTGGAGATATGTATAAGACAGCCTGGATTAAATGGAAATAATACACTGAGTACTTGCAAATATCATGTCTATGACAACAATATTTATTCCATATTATCTTCTGTGTCCTCTATTCTAAGTTCTGTAAAATCACAGTAGCAGAAGACCTAGCTGTGCTACTGATATTGGTAATAGTAATATCTTAAGTGTTCAGCAGAGCACTGAACAGCACTGCAGTCTATATAAATCTGTGTTGCACCTGCATCTTGTACAATATGTACTGTTCTGCTACACCTATCTGAAATAAAATACAATAGAAGTGAAGTGAAAGAAAGATGATCACAAATATGTAATAGCTTTCATAAAAGTAGACAGTTAATAGACTAGAACTCCATTTGCTAGCAATATGAGGAAAACATTAATCACAATGACATGCTGAATAGCAATAAGAACAATTATTCACTATTTGACACAATACAAGAACTAAGGACGACCCAAGGTATTATTAGGCAGAGAGTTTAAAGCAAACAAAAGTAAGTCTTTTCACACCATGCACCATTCAACTGTAGAATCCATTGCCATAGATTGCTTTAGGAACAAAAGCATAAATGAGTTTTAAAAGGTCAGATAGTTTCACTGGGAATAGATCTGGTGGTGGTGGTAAAACATGGTTCAGATGCAATCTCTGTCACAAATGTCTGCACAGCAGAAGCTACTAGGCTCTATGTGAAAAGAAGAATTTATCTTACATATGTGTGGTTCTTTTTCACTGTTCAGTCAGCCTCTGTATTGACCCATTCACAAAGATAGAAAACTGTGCTAGATAGATATTTGTTCTAACTCTGAAAGGTTTCTTTTATATCCTCTGTTATTTTGCCACTCAAATAGTTATTATCCTTCTGAACTATCTTGTTTCATTAGGGAAATGCACAACTTGTTGAATGACAGCTACCTACACTGAAGTTTGGTAAATTGAAGATGACACGGCTGATAACACAAAATGTTTGGAAGAAGCACTGCAATTGAGGGGCACCTTCCATCAGCTGAAATCTCCCCTACTGCCAAACCTTTAGACAGGCACAGAATATAGAGTAGGAAGCTGAAGAGAAAAAGAGATTAGAGATAAATAGGTGAGATTAGTTTAGATAAGGATTGGTTGGAAGTTAGTGTTAGACCTCAGATTTTAGAGGTGAGACAGGCAGGAACTGAATTAAAGACAGAAGAGGAAGACAGATAGGGACTGGGTGGGAATCTGATCTGAGTTCACTTAAACTGAGGAGTTCATGTACAATGTACAATGTACAAGATTAAAGCAGTGTATGGAAAAGCCAGAGGCTGTTCGGATAAAAAGTCACAATATTTATGCTCAAGTTATGGTAATTTGGTCATTGAAATAATGGTGATAAAGGGTCATGTTTGAGTAGCCTTGTTTGAGGATTTTATTAATAATACCTCAATGTCAAAGTAATACAATAATTACCTGAATATTTTTGAAAAGGTTCTTTCCAGGATATGTTACTGCTGTGACTCATGATAACACATTAGCTACCAGTTGCCTTCAGAGGTAAAATTGTATTGAATATAATCAGACTACAGGGTGCTAAAGGAATTTGTTCAGGAGGTGCACCTTTTCACAACAGAATCCTTATTATTTCATGGCATTTTTCTGATCTTGAAGGTTTCTATCCAAAACAGAAGTCCCTGACCCATCATGAAATCAGGATATGCTTTGACATGTCTGTAAAAGTGCTAAGTATCCCATGCTAAAATGTGTGTGCTGCATTATTCCTAATAAGGAATAAAATAAAATAAAATATTTTAAATAATGTTCAATTCATCTTTATCTCATCAATTTCTAATATCTATTTTTGTGTGTCTTGTGATGCATATATTAATAAAGTAGTAGATATATATTAATAATAAATAAATCATAGAATCAAAGAAAGGTTTGGATTTGAAGACACCTTAAGAGAAGATTCAATATATATATAAATTGAGGGTACATGCTCAAAAGTTTTTAATGATGGTGATGCACAATAAAAATTTTATATGACTGCTCTACAATACCTGAGTTAACTGCAAATGGATGACAGATACAATGGTGACTTACAGGAAAACCATATCCAATGGCACAGGTATCAGGGTGCCTGAAATGGTGCTTAGGGAATTGTGCAGGCTTCTGGAGACATTTCAGACAACCAAGGGGGCTCCAAGCATCTGTACCACAATAGAAAAGTTATGATGTTTAATGTTTAGCTTCTGAAGTGCAATCCACTTGAATTTAGAGGGATTAATCATCTGACAACTAAACAGTAACTGTAATTTGACTGGCTGGAAGAATCATTCAGATGCACTTTAGCCAAGTAACATACGAAAGATCAAGGCATTATTTGATGGATGAGTATAAAAAAAAGAAATCTGTGGTGATGCATTATGTGGTTAAAGAGATAAAGCACGTGTGTACCACAGAAGGAAGAGATCCCAGTAACAGCACCTGGTGAGAAAGAGCCAAAAAATCTTGCACTTGTGGGTTAGGTTGATGTCTGAGAGGAAATTAGGAAAGAAGCTTCCATTTCATAAAACTATGTGTTTTGCAAAAAGACTGGATGACAACAACCTTCCCTTTGTTAATCAATGAGTATTCCATGCCAGTCAAGGCAGAGGTGGGGGTGGAAAGTAGCTTAGTTTGTATGAATATTCTCTGTATATACCTGTCTATTTTCAACTGTTCCCTGAACTGTGTCCATTTTTCTTTATTTCAGTCCACCTACTGAAAAAGGAAGCTAGTTCAACACACTAAAAGGAGGATTGTGACACAAAAATCAGATGAAATTAAACTCTGAGTCACAGAAGAAGAATTACCAGATGTCACCCTACACCTAAACTCTACAGGGTGCCCCTTAACTACTTTTTAAATGTACTGTGTTGTGTCAGTTTGTTGCACAACATATGGTAAGCATTACTTTTAACAAAACTCCTTCACATCTTTTGTTTTGCATCACAACTTTAATGTTATTTTAATGTATTTTTCTGGTGGATTAATAAACCTATTTTTTTCCTAAAGGGTTCATTATGTTTAGACACTACATTTTATTCTATTTTTTTGTAAGTGAATTTAGGGCTTGATTCAAATACCAGTGAAATCAATGTGTTTCCACAATATTTTATAGAATGTAGTAGATAATGTCCTAGTAAAATTAACTTTGTATGTTTTTCAGTGAAACTGGTTTACCATAGGCCATGCTATAGAAATGTTTCCCAAGCTGTATCTCTACTCAAAGATTAAAGGGTTTAATAATATTTTCATTTCATATCTACTCAGACTTCCTGTAAATGGAATTATTATCATATTAAAGTTCCTTTAAAGTCTGAGCTGAGTTAGGTTTTGCATCAAGTGACCGTTTGCTTCCAAAGAATATCTTTACAAAACTGGTAATGAAAAATGGCATTTGCTTACTCAATAGATCATGGTACTAAACTCATTACATTATTTATTTACCAAAATAATGAGACCATCTGGTCCGGATCTCTACCCAAGTGAGATTATTTCCATCCAACTATTTTTTCCAATATAGGCTTAAAATGCCCCAACAGACAAGTTTTCCTTTAGAAAATGTTCTATAGCATCACACATTGATAGGAAAAAAACGTTTCAGGTGTTCAACCACAATTTTGCTATTTTCATTTTCATAGAGTTAAATCTCTATGTTCACTATAAGTTCTTTCATCAGGTTTTCACAAGTGATCCATTTCAAATATTTTTTATAATTTCTCCATTCTCAGCTGTTTTTTTCAGCAGCCAACCAGTCATTCTTCATTTCTTCCTTTTTACCTGTGCCTGTCACTTTATTCATTTGTTCAGAGCCAAATCTATATTTTGAAAAGAGCAAAATTTCTTTCTGAGCAAAATGTAAAAGTTTTCCTATTTTTTCATTAATGTATTGCTCTGTGGTTTTATACATACACATCCAAAATGGAATAAAAAACCAAAAAAAAAGGATTTTTGTAGTAGTGGCCTGTGATTCCTGAAAGGATTTCAAGGTTAAAGTAGACAGACCTAATTTTCCTATGTTGAAATCCAATGACAAGAAGATTTATTTGGTCTAATTATCAGGAGAACAATGAACAAGGAAATTATTATATTTTCTTCCCATATCTAGCATTGCTGAAACAGAAACTTTAATATTCCATATGTGTCTAGTGACAGCGTTCTTTTAAAATAAGGTTTGCAAAGGGAAGAGGAAGAAAAAGTCACAAAAGTGATTTAGACTGAGGAAAATCCATTAAAATTTGACTGTTAAACTTTTAATCTGCTAATTTATCAAAAGAAGATCACTGTGATTTGAAATCCCCCCAAAGGGGGAACACTGACTTCCCTAATCAGGTAGCAAAAGGCATGCTGAACACCAGCAGATGAAGATCAAATTGAAATTTTCAACTTTGTGTTAAATTCCTATTTTTAACTCAGTGTGAATCAAATTAAAAATACAATGGGATAACTGGATTTTATATCTTTCAAAATCTTCATATATGAGGCCCTTTTTGGGCCCTGACAAACTCTGTGCAGGAGTATCTGGTTTAAAAGCTGTGCTGTGGAAGTGGCGAGCCTGGGTGTTGTGAACACCTTCTGCCTTTGGTAGCTGGCCCATAGTACAGGTGTAGCATCAGGGCTTTCATAGACTGGTACTGACTCCACAGCTGCTCTTAGCAATAGGTCTGAATTGGAGAATAGAAGAAGGAAAACATTTACCCTACCACTTTTTTTTTTTTAGTACAGATGATAACAAACTGACACAGCAAGGTCATGAAAGTGTTTCTTTAGTTGGTACAACTACACAGACGTCCCTTTCATACATCTCCTCTGTAACTGAAACCCAAATTAGCTAGAGACAGCTCAGGTATGACTTTCCATCACCTCTCTGTCTGCAGTCTAGACATATCTTCTGCTTCAGTAGTGAAAATCGTGGTAGAGGACTGGATCCGGTATTCCAACATGCTGCTAATTATGGCTGTGAAAGTGGTTGCAGCTTTTTAAATTGTAAGCTTGGCTGAAAATGAAGGGACTGTCAATTGCTTGTTTATCTTGAGAGTGAGAAAGCAAGATTACATGAATACTAACTAGAGGATAATAGTGAAAAGAAGGCAGTTTGGCTTTCATAATATCAAAAGCAATGGAGTCTGAAGGTTATTTCTCTGTGCATGGTGCTCTGACTCTGGAACTGGACCATGGACTTCAGGGTTGCTATAAGAAAGCTAAATCTTACCTTAGTTGTTATTTGAAAAATCTCAATTCACATGACAATTCTTAATTCATTCTATGTGTTGTACAACAGAGTCTAGTTAACTTCTAGCTTTGGCTGAGTTTACAAAACTGGAAAGACTTGAATCGACTTCAGGTGAAATCGGAAGAAACCAAGGGATTTCTGTTCTAATCCTCTGCCTATCTTTTTGATCCACAGTTGTGCCTGTATGAATCATAGTCAAATATCCAGGCTTTGTCTAACAGGTCAATTTCTTTCCTCTAAATTAGGCTGTATTATAAGGAAGCACCATATATTTCTGCCACTCCTGCTGTAAAGCTGTCTAATCTTCTGCCTCCAGATGCACACCATAACTGCCATTTAGCTTGAAAAATACTTTGTACTAAATATGTCTTTCAAAATGACAAACTATTTTTAATTTGTCCTACTAATATAGTGGATTGTCCCAGGGAACATATGGCATGATGGCTGCTGCCATCTGTAGGATGCCCTGAGGTGTTCAATGGTGCATTTCAAAGGGTCTGATTGTGAGCTTCAGAAAACTAGGCAGAATCACAGAATGGTTGGGGCTTAATTCTGACCCATAAGCTCTCAACTCATTCTTCATCCACTCCCAGGCAGATACATTCCCCTTAACAGAATCATCCATTATGGGCACTTGTTTCTTCTCCTGCTCTCCTCCATGGAGGCTGGAGACTGAGGCAGAGACCTGCTTTTGTGGGTCATGGGTCCAAGGTGCCTGGAGAAAAGGAGGCTCAGGGTGGACCTTATCACTTTCTACCTACCTTTTTTTCTACCTTACTACCTGAAACATTATTGTAGCAAAGCGGAGGACAGTCCCTTTTGCCAGGTAACAAGTGACAGAATGAGACGAAATGTCCTCAAGAATGGGAAACCTCCCTACACTAGGGGAGGTTTAAATTGGATATTAGGGAAAATTTAATTATAGAAAGGGTTGTCAAGCTTTGGAACACTTTACTCAGGGACTTACCTTTTCTCCAAGAGAAAGTTCTGGGCCCTGGGTAAACCTACTCCCTGAAACTGAAGTCTCCTTCCTTACCAGTTTCATCTTGGTGCTAGCAGAGCTGCATCAGACATAGAATCATAGAATCATCTGGAAAGACTTCAAGGATCAATAAGCCCAACCTCTGACCTATCTCAGGGTTATCTCTGTAGAAACGCTGGCTTTAATTGAAATAGAAATTTTGCACCACTGGGTGAAGTAATTCCCTAGGCCAAATAATTAATGAACTATGGAAAAGTGAAAATCATTTCTGATATATCCAAAGCAAGGAAAAATTAACATCCTTCTAAGAAGTAAGAATCCCGAAGGTGCTAAGATGAAAGAAATCAACACAGGTATTGCTGTCTATTCCAATTAACTCCAATCCACTCCTTTCTTTCCTTCCTTTCCTTCCTTCCTTCCTTCCTTCCTTCCTTCCTTCCTTCCTTCCTTCCTTCCTTCCTTCCTTCCTTCCTTCCGACACTTCCTTCCGACACTTCCTTCCGACACTTCCTTCCTTCCTTCCTTCCTTCCTTCCTTCCTTCCTTCCTTCCTTCCGACACTTCCTTCCGACACTTCCTTCCGACACTTCCTTCCGACACTTCCTTCCGACACTTCCTTCCGACACTTCCTTCCGACACTTCCTTCCGACACTTCTTTCCTTCCTTCCTACACTTCCTTCCGACACTTCCTTCCGACACTTCCTTCCGACACTTCCTTCCTTCCTTCCGACACTTCCTTCCGACACTTCCTTCCTTCCTTCCTTCCTTCCTTCCTTCCTTCCTTCCTTCCTTCCTTCCTTCCTTCCTTCCTTCCTTCCTTCCGACACTTCCTTCCTTCCTTCCTTCCTTCCTTCCTTCCTTCCTTCCTTCCGACACTTCCTTCCTTCCTTCCTTCCTTCCTTCCTTCCTTCCTTCCGACACTTCCTTCCTTCCCTTCCGACACTTCCTTCCGACACTTCCTTCCTTCCTTCCTTCCTTCCTTCCTTCCTTCCTTCCGACACTTCCTTCCTTCCTTCCTTCCTTCCTTCCTTCCTTCCTTCCTTCCTTCCTTCCTTCCTTCCTTCCTTCCTTCCGACACTTCCTTCCTTCCTTCCGACACTTCCTTCCTTCCTTCCTTCCTTCCTTCCTTCCGACACTTCCTTCCTTCCGACACTTCCTTCCTTCCTTCCTTCCTTCCTTCCTTCCTTCCTTCCTTCCTTCCTTCCTTCCTTCCTTCCGACACTTCCTTCCGACACTTCCTTCCGACACTTCCTTCCGACACTTCCTTCCGACACTTCCTTCCGACACTTCCTTCCGACACTTCCTTCCGACACTTCCTTCCGACACTTCCTTCCGACACTTCCTTCCTTCCTTCCTTCCTTCCTTCCTTCCGACACTTCCTTCCTTCCTTCCTTCCTTCCTTCCTTCCTTCCTTCCTTCCTTCCTTCCTTCCTTCCTTCCTTCCTTCCTTCCTTCCTTCCGACACTTCCTTCCTTCTGCCACTTCCTTCCGACACTTCCTTCCTTCCTTCCGACACTTCCTTCCGACACTTCCTTCCGACACTTCCTTCCGACACTCCCTTCCTTCCGACACTTCCTTCCGACACTTCCTTCCGACACTTCCTTCCTTCCTTCCTTCCTTCCTTCCTTCCTTCCGCCACTTCCGCCACTTCCTTCCGCCACTTCCTTCCGCCACTTCCTTCCGCCACTTCCTTCCTTCCGCCACTTCCTTCCTTCCTTCCGCCACTTCCTTCCTTCCTTCCGCCACTTCCTTCCTGGTAGCTGAATCTGAGATGCTGATTTGCTAGCTCCTGCATCTATAAATCTGAAATAATTCATTGAATCTAAGAGATTTACATCTGAGTATAGTTAAAAATAAGATATTTTAAAATGGAATAAACTGTGAAAACAAATTCATTTGTGAGTTGCACATAATTTAGTCAAAATAGGCAAGCACACAGTGCATGTTAAAAATGTACATAGGTAATTCCTTTTTAGACAGTAAAGAAGATAAATGGCTTTCAGCAAGAGCATTAACTTTGCAAATTAGTTTCCATTATGAAATTCGCCTATACACAAACATAATTTTAATTTTAAAAATTCTTTTTGTTGGTGAAATTTTCTACTAAGTTTCTAAGTGGTCTATTTAATTCTTCAATTTCTTCACTCTCTCTGGAAGCTCAATAGCATACTAAAAGACAAGGGAAAACTAGAATCCTAAAATTCTAAATAATTCATTTTATTTTCTCTCTCTTTGCTATACTTTTGTGACATTAATTATTGATGCTAACTAATTTCTGTCTTTTGAAAATATGGTTTCAAATCATAGAATCATAGAATTATTTGTGAAGGGACCTAAAGATCATCTCATTCCAACCTCCCTACCATGAACAGGGACACCTTCCACTAGACCAGGCTGCTCAAAGACCCATCCAACCTGGCCTTGAACACTTCCGGATGGGGCATCCACAGATTCCTTGGGCTGCTCCAGTCCTCACCACCCTCACAGCAAATTTTTTTCCTAATATCTAATCTAACCCTGCCCTCCTTCAGGTTAAAGCCCTGTTGAGGAACACATCTGGCGCAGGCAGTTCCATTTGCAAGCTGCAATTAGAGATACAGAATGAGACACAGTCTGAGCTCTAGGGTGAGAGCCCACAAAGACAAAAGGCCATGAACTGCCAACCCTTTGCATGAAAAAGGGTACAAAGACTGATGACCAGATGAATGAACAGAGAAAAACACAGTAGGAGCTGAAGACTCATAGGGATGAAGAAGTAGAATCGGAATGAAAAGGAAGAGTTGTGTAGGGCTAGCCTGTGAGGGTGTGAAAGCCCAGGGGCTCCTTTGGTGGGGGTTCTCCTCAGAGACACCAGCTCCATCTCTTTCTGTGTTAATGCACCATGAATAAATGGGTTTATGGCACTAGAAAAATAAGACTCTAAGGAAACCTGGTCTGACTGTCTGAGTGGGGGTGTGTAGAGAGCCAAGGGACCTACAGGAACCCGCTGCTGCGGAGAGGCTCTGATCCCCTGGTGTTGTGTCACTGCCAGTGAGTCTCATGAGTGAGCAGACTGGGAAGTTTTCCTTGACAACACCTTGTCTTGTCATTACATGCCCTTGCAAGAAGTCCCTCTCCAGGTGTCTTGCAGCCCCCTCTTTAGGCACTGGAAGGTCATACAAGGTCTCTCGTGTCCAGAGTGAACAACCCCAGCTGTCTCAGCCTGGCTTCCTCTGGACTGGCTCCACCTGGTCACATGGTCACATCCATCTTGTGTTGGCTGTCCCAGAGGTGCATGCAATATTCCAGGCAGGGTCTCCTGGGAATGGAGTCAAGGGAGAGAGACACCTCCCTCAGCCTGTTGGCTTTCTAAAGCTTATAACCCTCCACCTTATTGATTAGGAAATTAATGTTGAAATTCCAGGAACTGCTAGATTATAGATAAGTATTTCAAGTATCAGATTAGTCCCTACATGATATGGTGACAGGATTCCCATTCTGGATTTCAGAAATCTCTGCCATTGGGAAATTTCACAAAAAAAAATTGTTGTTTCAGTAAAGAGAGTTTCTGAGAAAATTTGTGACCTGAATTAATTTCAAGTGAGATGGAAGATGTGACTCCAGTTGTAACTCCAACTGCTTCTTTTTAGCATATCTTATCTATGTTTCAATATATATCATGCTACAACAGTTCCACTTGCTCCTAAATATTCTGCTTATTTTTGTGCCACTAGTATTCTATTCCGTTTTATAAACCACCCCAAGCTTTTATTTTTTATTCTATTTTTTTGTTTGTTTGTTTGTTTTAATTGAGGTTTTTTTGTTTAATTTGTTTTTGAATAGTTTGAAGTATTCAGGAAAATATCTTCATGAGTTTTGGAGAACAAGTAAAAAATCCATTAACCTTCAAAATAATTGATGTGTTTTCCAGGTTACTGATTTATTAAGACACTTTGTGCACCTGTTCCAATCATTAGTGATATATTGTTCCACAGTAAACACTCACTCCATCTTAGTTAAATAATATTATTTGGTTGAATTGATTATTGTTTGCAAAAGCTTGCTAAATTAGGATCTGTTACTTTTTTTTATTATACATTTTTTTAAAAAAATCTATTTGAAGCAATAAATTGTGAATATAAATTTGCCTGTAGATATTTTACAAATCAGTTTTCATGTACAAATATCTGCACTGAAAGTCTCTAGTGTAATAGTGAGGATCTTGAGTCACTGTGAAAAACATCAGCCCAGAAATTTCATCTAATCATAAGCAGCTCTCTCAAAAAAATCATTTATCACACTTTGATGAGCTTGCATACTGAAGCCATATTCTTAAACAACCAGAAATGTAGGACTCTGGAAGGAATCCACAAGACAGTTGTTCAAATAAAGTTTCTTGGAAACTGGCAACCATTATATCTTTACAGTTTCTTTAATACATGCTCTGAAATCAGTGATGTTCCTGATTATCTAGAAGGATCAGACGACTGCAAATTTCCTTTCAACATGGTTAAAATGAACCAGTTTTAAACTGCCTTCTCATGAAATAAATACCATCTACCAAGTGCCAAATAGCAATTTTTTATTCTGAATAAACAAAGTTCAAGTTTGCCTGACTGTCTAAAGTCTAGACAGACTTTAGACTTTTAACAGAAATGTCTAGATCTAATAGAGAAAAAGAAAATTTCCATTTTGGGCGCAATATTGAAGGTGAGTTAGGACTGAAGTGGTGAGACTCTGCTGTGTGGAGCCTGATCTAAGATTATTGGTCCTGTGAATCTACATAATCTGGAGTCAGACAGAAGATCAGTTTAGGATCTGAAAGATGTACTACAGTGTCAAGTACTTATTGGAGAAGGTCCAGTGTTTTGCATGTTCCTGTCCTGTCTCAGAGCCAGCTCAGAATATAGTCACTGTAATGACAATAATGTTATTTTTTTCTACAGTGTAATTTTTTTCAATGGTTACCCAAAGAATAGTCATTGGAGTTATAGCAGGAAATCGGTTTGTTGTATTGTAGCTGTCAGTGTCAGGGAGTCATGTTCAGATAATGTTTCCCAACTTTGGGACTCTTGCGTACATGAAGAGGCATTCCACTTCAATCTGTCATATTTGTCAATCTGACAAGGAAACAAGTTTGTCAGAATACCCTAAAATCACTTTGATACCAGCCAAGATTTAAAATTTAATCTACCAACTCAGGATGAAATGGTGGTTTGTAAAAGAAGAGATGAAAACTCAATTATAGATTTTACTTACCAGTAGTCTTAATCCTTACCTTCTCAAGTGCTGAACTGCTTTTGGCAATTTTCTTGAGTTCATGCTTCTTGTTCATTTTGAGAAATTGACTCCTCTCCCAACTCACACCTGAATTATCTCACTTTGAATTTTACTTGTTTTTCACAAGAAATGGAAACATCTCTGACTTGAAAACAAGAGCTTTCTATGGCTGAATAATTACCTACATCCCTCTTCTCATCCTTTCTTCATTTTTGAAGCTGTTGTATCAGTTTGCAACCCTGGTTTTGGACTTTTGACTGCCTTCTGTGTCCTCCCAGCCCCTGCTCCTCACTGCATCCAGCACCCTTCAAATCATAATGAGCATTGCGATACTGTGCTAAAACCCTCCTGGGGTTCAAGACTGGCCCATTCTTTATTTAGAGCACATATGTCAAAGAAAACCAGGGGTCTACACCTGTGATCATGTAAATATTGCTGTGTTCAGACAAAGAACACAATTTATGATATTCTTTTGGATTTTTTTTACTGTCTAGTTATTTATGTACTTATTTATTTATTTAAATAGACAGAAATCTGTTTGTGAGATTTAAGGAAATTACTTAAAGATATAACACTTTGTCCACTGCATTCTTCTCATTCTCAGATCAACATCTCTCAGTAGTTCTAAAGATGCACAAATGATTTGCAAATGTGTCTGATTCTGAGCACTTTATCGTTTATCGTGGGTCTGCACTTACCAAAACTAGTTCTCTGCTCCTGATATTCCATGCATGTGCTCCCTGCTTTTTGGGTCTCTGCCTGCTTAGCCCATCCTCACCTCCCTGAACTTAGAATTTGGATACATATATATATATATATATATATATATATATATATATATATATATATATATATTTTAAATTCATGTTTTTCTTCCTAGATATTCAAGCTTATTTTACTGTGTTTGCAATGTATTTACCATCAAGTATTTCTTGTTAGAAAGGACATTCTTGTCCTCCATTATCCATGCTTTCTCTCAGTTTGGGCAGTTCTTTCTCACAATCTTTGTGGGAATTTAAAATACATATTCTGTGATTCCCAAGCAGCCTGAAGCAAGTGAAGACACCTCTAGGTTTGTTCCATGGCTGAGCTTCATTGCAGCTAACTGGGTTTTGCAATGAAAGCCTTTTGGGTGTGACATATATGTTTGATATACAGTACCTCTCTCCCAGATTCAAAGATTGTTGAATTCATCAGCATCCTAGCAGACACATGGAGAGATTTGGATTTCTTCTTTTGACATATGTGCCTAATTTCTGTTTAAGTTGTATTTTAAGCTCCTATGTGCTCTTAAGTCCTGTACCAAAATTGACAGAAGGAATCTCTAATTAATTTGTGAAGTACATAGAAACCTTCTGAATCTCACTCCAGACTCTTTTGAAAAAGCTTTTTATCTCCCCTCAAAATCAAAAATTTCCAAAGTTTTGTTTGGAAAAATTGAAAATTTGTTTTTGAGTGGTCACACAATTCCACTTTTTGTGTTTATTTTGTCTCTGCTATCTCCTCTCTGCCGTGTTTATTGTACAAACCTCTAATACTCCACTGGCGGGTGTCTACTTCAAATTTCAACAAGTCAAACTCTTCCATCTCTCATGCCTGAGGGCAAAAATAAAATCACTGAACAGCTTATCCAGGAACTGCTTTTTTGCTGAGACAGCTCCCCTTGCTGTCTGCTCTAGACAGGAACTCAGGAATCGGTTTTGTAATCCATTTAATAAAACAATAAACTTTGGTTTTCATGTCAGCAGGGAAAAGGGGCTTTTTTTTTTTTAATCTAATCACCATCTGGATTAATTTTATTTGCCAAAAATCTTCACCCATGATCAAAAGCCAAGAGTAGGGTTATATCCTTGTTTACAAGGCAAAGTTTTATGTTAGGTGATACATGACAGAGTATTGTATATCTCCCCCGAATCAGAAGGGTACCTCACAGTATTTGTTAAATGTATGACTGTACATGTGAAGCCAAATATTTAGGATTATCTGGGACAATGCTGGCACGCAGATGCTCAGTTAAAGAGGTAAAATCTCATTAGAGTTTTAGAGTTAAAAAGAGCATTTTTAGAGAAGATTCTCCACAGGAACTCTCTTAAAACCTGTTTGTCTATATTTTTTTTCCTAGAAAATGATCTTTTTTGCTTTTCTGGGTGTTTAAAGGGTCTGCATATATTGGTTAAAGACCTTTATTTTTCGAATGGTAGTCTATCTTTCACAGAAAGACTCTTGAGACAGAAACCATCTATCTTTTTTGGTGTAATCTTTACACTTGATACTGTAGTATTTACATGGTAGGCTCCTCTAAAGAAGAAGAAAAGCAGAAGAAAAGGAAAAGGAAAAAAAGGAAAAAAATGTTTAGGTTGGAGTGCTCTCTGTTGACACGTGCTGAGAACAGGGAAAATCCATTCAGCCACAAGGGCCCAGAGACACCCAGGATTCTGCTGTGACACTTCGTGTTTCTGAGCCTCCAAAGGAAATTCTCACTCTGGGTGCTTTGCAAGGCAGACTGAATGAACACATCCTCCATGAGCTGAGTCAATCCAAGCACAGATGAGTCGGGAAACTATAAATATGGGCATTAAGGATTGCCTGAAGGACTCTGGCTGTCTTGAAGTGAGACTAAACTATTTGTTTCCTGTCCCAGTGTTGGTGTCATTTGGACACAAACTCCCACGTTGCTGCTTTCACCTAAATCTGAGGATCAGCCAGCTATTAACTCACAACCTGCTCTGCTGCTCACTGTGAAGACTGCTCACTGTTCACTCACTGGCAGGGTTGTGAAGTGTTTATAAACGAGCTGAGAAGCTGCAATTCTCCTCCAGCTCTGCCAGCTCCAGGAGATACTCACTGCGTATCATGGTTATCCCTCTGATACTGAGAAACCATCTCCAAAAGAAGATCTGAGGTGAGAAAGTTCTGTAAGTTCAGAAAAGTAAAGCAAGCTGAAAAAAATCCAAAATACTGTACTTGAGTATGTCTAGAAGGCAGATGGGAAAGAAAAGATTAGCCATCATGAACATATCTGTTTTGTTTGCAAGTTAGTACTAATACTCATCAAAGCAGGAATGGTTTGCTAATGTATGCCTTTATGGGGTTCTTTCCATCAACCCAAAATTTATTCATTTTTGTATTTTTGTATTAAGTAAACACCTTTTTTTTTTTTTTCCTAAGGGAGCAGCAGAAAATCAACAGGGGAATTATTCATACCTCAATTTCAGACATAGATTTATATGCAGGCATGATTATGTGAATGCACATATGTTTCAGGTTTAGCTGCACATGATGCTTTATGAAACGTCCTCAGCAGAGATAGTTCCAGCTTGTACCTAAGGGGAAACTGGAAAATAATATGCCAGTTGCCTAAGCTTCAGAAAATCTGCATATTCCGAGGTTTAGCAGTTACCTCAGTAGGGTCCCCAAATTCCTATTGATCTCTCCAGCTGATGTAGTAGAAATAATATTGCTGTGAAAAGTGTCACCTGGAGGTGCCAATGTTTTGTCTCAAGCGTAGCACTGTGTTTTAGCTTGAAGAAGCTACTGCTGTCATTCACACTTGTTCAAATTTTGGAAGTTTCTCTTACAAAGAAATATGACTTGAAACGTAGTGGAGAAAGATGATGCTTCTTTTTGGGAAAGCAAAGCTGATGTCTAAAGGCCTAAAAATATTTCTTCAGTTCCAGATCGAGACTGCTGGGTTCTTGGCTGCCATCTTGGTTAACAGAAAAGGAAACTAAATGGACATGCAGACAACTCCCAATGCATGAATTGTTCTGGTTTTCGGGTTTTCAACTTGAACAGTAGCGGCAATCTCATCACAGTTTCTTTGGGAGAGCAAGGTGCTAGAAGCAGATGTAATATTCTTCCTCTTTCTTATACCACCTTTTGTTTTTCTGAGGTAATACTAATCAGAGACTCTGTGTCAGGGCCTGCAGGAAGAATAGCTGAAGAAAAGAAGGGAGCAGAGGATGCAAGACCAGACAAATATTTGTGCAACAGTGAGCAGAGCAGAAGTTAGTCAGGGGGAAGAGCAGGAATTACAGCAGAGTTATTAGGATCAGCTGAGAGAAAACTGAATTAAATGGTTGGCTTGAATTGAACAGAGTTGAGAGGATTATTATTATTATTTTAATTGAAGACACCTGATATATTTCTCCAGCATGGAGAGATATCATATATCATAGTGCCAAAGTTCATTTGTATCCACATTTATTTCTTCATAGATGGTAGCATCTCTCATTTAAATAACCATATATATAAGTCACATTTACATGATCTATTTTGTGCAGCGACCATAGGGAATGCAAAGAGTCCCTGAGAAGCAACTGGGTGTTCAGTTCACTCATTTCCTCAACATACAGATGAAGATCACGCGGGTTGAGGCTTCACAGGCATCTCTGGCTTAGGTGAGGAAGGGGCCGGGGCTGGGGGGAGGTTCAGTGATATCTCTGTTTCATACCACTGAATAAAACTTTTATTAACTCCAGTGGGAAAAGTGACAGATCATAAGGCTGCCAATCTTCATCTTGCGCCACAAAGTGGTTTACTTTCAAATGTGACATTTTTAGGTGCCACCAGATGTCACTATCGGTAGTTTTAGGTTTTCCCTAGGATTAAAGAGGGCTATTTTCCTTGGAGAAGTACTCTTTTCTAGCAGTGATACAGTTCACGTTAGAAACACAGAGCAATCACCAGAAAAGACAGTTTGGCCTCTGCCTTTGAAATCCAGCTATGAATCTTCCACACACAGCTGCTGCTTTTAGTTGCACTTATGTCAGCAAACAAAACTTGAATGATGCTGAAATTTAGCAACAGATGCATTAGGCACCCAAGTCTTGGATAAGCACTGTGCTAATTATCAGCTATCAGCTGATCAGTTTGCCTGAAGGCTTGAGCTTTGTATTCCCATGGTTGAGAATGGAGTTTATTTCCTTGTTTTTCATCAGACCTAGCACTCCAGCATGGATTTTGACTCAGACAGAGGGAGATTTATCACTTTGCACTATTTCTTCACCAGCTTAGACCAGGAAGCTGTTTTTTAAAACCATTGAGTGTTACAAGCTCCAGATGAAGGCAGTGGGAACTTCAGAGGGAACAGCAAATATTTAGCAAAGCCTTGAATTCTGACCCTGTGATTTCAGGGGAATTATTTTAAATTCACTTTAGAGCTTTTAGGGAAGCAGGATATATAGAAATGAGTAAAAAAAAAAAAATAAAGCAAGAAAAAAATGTTTTCTTGTAAATTAAGAGTTGTATAATTTATATAAACTTCAGTCTTTTCTATACCTGTGCCCCTGCATTTCTCCTTAGAGTAAGTACTTGGTTATTCATGTTTTATTTATTTCTTTTTGGAACTTTGAAAACTCCCAGAAAGTCATTCTGAATAGTAAGAAACAACTCTATACATATTTTATTATAATACTGGGTGTTTTGTGCCAACTGTGAGTCCCTGTGTCTGGCTGGTTAATTGCTGCCATTCTGCCAGTGACTGATAGATAAGTGGGCATTATAACAACCATTTTTCACTGAAGTTCGTGGTGAACTCTATTTTCACAACTTTGCATGAAACAACCTAAGAAAAATGGTCTCACATCTTAGTAAGAGATGCCAGCACTTTCTATAGTAGTTTCTCAAGTGCTAGGAGGAGTAAAAAGAAAGAGTTAATAACCCTGACACAATGTACCTAGAAACAGGAATGGTTTGCTAATGTATGCCATTTTGGGGTTCTTTGGGCACCCCTTACAAGTCAGTTTCCACCAGGTTTGGGCAAAAATTTTAACATTTCAGACAAGCAGAACAAACTCAGGATCTCAGCTTTTCTGAAGGGCTTTCATTAGTGGCAAAATCAAAGGGGAATCTTGCATTCCAGTTTTTATTGACACCATTCATTTTCTGTGAACCCTAATTTTTCAATATGGTTTTGTTTGTTTGGTTTGGATTTTTTTTTGGTTTTTTGGGTTTTTTTGTTTTGGTTTGGTTTGGTTTTGGTTTTGTTAGTTTGTTTATTTTTTAATTAAAGTGAATGTATTCTGCAGCCAGAGCAAAGAACTTTTGCACTTGAGGATATGGTTTAATAATAAATGTGGGTTGATAGTTGGACTTGATGATTTTAAAGATCTTTTCCAATCTTAACAACTCAGTGGTTCCATAAACGAGGTTTCCTAGATCTGAAAATTGTCCACACTCCACTGAACAGATTTATTCTAGATGAAAATTTAAATTTTACTTTTTAGGAATGTCACCTTATCTCTTTTTATTCAGATTTCTCTCAATTAGTTAGATAATATTCATCCATTCTTGGAATAGAACCAGAATATTTTTTTCTTCATTGAAATGTACTG
Organism: Ammospiza nelsoni; assembly: GCF_027579445.1. Classification (NCBI taxonomy): domain Eukaryota; kingdom Metazoa; phylum Chordata; class Aves; order Passeriformes; family Passerellidae; genus Ammospiza; species Ammospiza nelsoni. Next base: position 73,512,006 of record NC_080635.1, read on the forward strand.
ATTAGTCAAAACACAATGTTTTGTAAGGGGAGTGTTTCAATTGTGACAAAATTATGCATGAACAATTAGAGATCCATTTAATTTATGCTGAAACATTTCACTTCACTATTATGTTATTGTCATAGACCAAGCCATAAACCATAAATTTAATTATTTTTGTGTTTTGGGAAACTCTTCTGATCAGACCATTCTAATATTTACCAAGTTACTATTTATTTCCTTGTAACAATCACAGGAAATGTCTTGGGGTCTTCTGTTTCAAATTAGGATGAAAGTAAGTTCAAAATGTAGCAACTTTTTGTAGATTTGATCTTCTGGGAGTTTGATATGTTCTGCTTTGAAAAGTAATTTGCTGGAATAAAAACATGCATAAGATATTAAAAATAATTTTTATTCATGTTTCATTAAACAGTCAGTAAGGGTCTCTTCCTTAAAGTCCCTGAGCTCCATTCATATCAGCATGCACTTATAAACTCATTAGAAATCATTCTGTGCCTGGTGAAAGTCCTCTGAATTCTTTACTGGAGACTCGGGTCACTCTAAATGTGATTACATGAAAATGCATAAGAGTACAGCATCACATCAACCTCACTTATTTGGTTTTGACTCAGTAACAGTAAATTAGTATTCATGATGGACACTCTTAACAAATAGGGTTATTATCAACACATGCTGTAAACATAAATCAGGTGGATATCAATAAAATTGTATTTTTGTTCTAGTCTTGTTTACAGATCTTCCTTTGGAATGCCACATAAATACTCCAAACGCTTGCAGGAAGCTTGCCACTCTGGTTATTAGTTTTCTCTGGCTTAGAGCACTGACACTGATCATTTACTGACAATTTTTACCAACAACAAAGTTGTCTTATTGATCAAACTTTCTTTCTTTTACTCTCCTTTATGTCTATGAATGCCTTACATCACTTTGCCTTGAGTCAAGTGGAATTATAAACACGAAACACAGCAAATGATAAAAATAACCAGTAAGGTTATGGGTTGATGTTATGAATGACAGCAACAGATCACTGAAGGAATTTGAGAGAATTGGTATTTTTATATTTCAGGAGAAAACCTTAAAAGAAAAAAAAAAATATGAACCAACCACCCAAAACATTTTTAGTTAAAGTTTGTCTGCTATCAGCCCCTGAAGTATGGATTGCTCAGTTTTAGGAGGATGAATTTTGCCAGCATGCTGACTCACACTGTAGTCGTAGGGCATAATTATCACAGTGAATTATATCTGCAGAGAAATGCAGGTTTTTTTGTCTGCAGTGCAAATAGGACAAAGAGTGAAAAGCAGAATCTGTCCCAGAGTGATTTGCAAAGCCTCAGATTGATTTCTTTGAAAGAGCCGCATCAGTCAGTTTGTGAAAAGCATGTGTCTAAAACTGCACTCTCAGCTGGCTTGGGGTTTTTCCTTCCATTATACTGACAACATTAGAGACTTCTATACTCCATGATGATTCCACTTTCTTTGCAAACCATGCATTTATCACCCTGCCTTGGGATAGACTTCATCTAAGGCTATTTTTAAAGAAATCTTAGTTTTTAGTATGCCATAAAATAAGAGGTTTGGATCTTCAGAATGGATTCCTAATTTATGGAATATGTACTTCTTCTTCCCCTTTAAATAAAACTTTAAGTTTTGGGGAAGAAAATTTTTATTTGTCAGGCCAGCTACTGAAGGACACTTAACTCTGCCAGTGTCTTCACTTTTTATCTTTTTGGCTTCTTTTCAGCTTCTTTTCTGTGACTCGTGAGACATATCCTGACAAGTAAGTGACCTTGCAAAGATACTATAAATATTGTTATTTTAACTAAAATTTTTATTTTTTCCTGATATCTTTTTCTTACACAAACACCTGTTTTTGGAGGCTATTATTTATGATTGTGACCTCTATTTGCAAACATCAATGTGGAGGAAAGCCTGAAATAACATTTATAGTTAATCACTTCAGAAAGTTTTTCATAGAACAGGTACAGTTTTCTGAATTTGTATTTTCACCAGAAGTAGTCTAATGATAAATCAATCTTTGTATCTAATTTAAACTACTACTCAATCAATTTGGAAAAATATCAGACTCACTGAATTTTTAGGATTGAAAGGGGCCTTTGGAGATCATCCTGCCCAAGACCCTGCTAAGGCAGTGTCACCTACAAAAGGGGACACAAAAACCATCCAGGTGGGTTTGGAATGTCTGCAGAGAGGTAGACTCCATGACCTCCTGGGGACGCCTGTTTCAAGTGCTCTGCCACCCTCAACATAAAGTTCTTCCTTGTTTGTGGTGAAACTTCTTGTGATTTATTTCATGGCCAGTGCTCCTTGCCCTGTCACTAGGCATCACTGAAAAGATTTTGGCATCAACTTCTTGGCACCTGCCTTTGACATATTTATATGCATTAATGAGATTCCCCTCTGTTCTTTCATGACTGAACAGGCCCAGCTCCCACAGTGTCTTCTCATATGGGAGATGCTCCTGACCCCACATCATCTTTGTGGCCTCCGCTGGACCCTCTCCAATAGCTCCTTCTCTTTCTTCAACTGTGGAGAACTGAATTGAACACAATACTCCAAATGTGATCTCACTAGGGTCAAGCAGAGATGATGTCCTGATGATAATTAAATGATGATTATTAAAAAAGTTCTAATTCTATATACCCATTAAATATGACACTGACTGTCTCTGAAGCAGAAAGGAAAAAGTTAACTGGAGCACTAAATAAGGAGGACTTAGGAACACAGCTCATTGGGACTTATCTTAAGAGGATACAAAAATGAGTCAATATTATTCTGTTTAAAATAAGACGATATTTCAGGAAAAAAAAAAAAACAACTTCAGCAAACTTCATTTTAAGCTTCAGAACTTTGTGCTGTCTCAGATCTGAGAGAGGCCCTAACCCAGATATTCTATTTGAAATATTGAGAAATACAAGTAAATAAATACGTGGAGGTCAGCATTCATTTTGCAAAACTGTTAATCGACTGTTCACTGTAATGTCTGAGACAGCAATATGTTATGAAGCTTGAAATGTCTCAGAATGTATTTTTGACTGGACTGCTCTTTCTGATAGGAAATCTGCTTTGCCTTCCCTTTACTATGCTTAGTCAGTGGCACTGATTTTTTTATCAAGCAGTTTGACTGCAGATGGAAATGGTTCCTAAGCGCTTAACTGCTGCACTTTTAAGGAAAACAGGGTTGAATTGTCCCTTTGGGGCACAGTCATACTTTTTCCCTGCCATTTAATATATGGGATAAGTTATTATCTAGCTCCACGTTTCTGAGCACAGGATTTGGAGATGTGGTTATATCAAAATATCTTCCCCAGTTCTGTATCATTTTCAGGGCATCACTCTTCTCCTGGCTTTCTTGTAATATTTAATAACAATTCAGAGCATCATATTGTTTCTGTTTGGTACCGGTGCTAGGTTGGAGGACATAGGTAACAGTGGAGAGAAAAGTCATGGAGAGCCCACTAGAAAGAGAATTTCAGCAATACTTAGCTGCCATGAATGACTGTCACAGAATCTTTCAGGTGATCCCACTGGGAAGCTGAGAAAATTAGCAGTCACAGAGCCTCTACATTGGCCCTATGGAGCTCAAAAGCAATGCCACCCTTTTTTACTGGTCCTCCATCCATCTGCTATCAGATCCATCAGTGTGACCTGAGTCCAACCTCACAACACATCTGGACTCCCTAAAAACCCACAGATTTCAGTACTGTGTCCTACAGTGCTCCCAGTCCTGGGAATGCAGCACAGGGACACCACAGGGATCCTGCTCAGAGCCAGAGTGAAGTTTTTATTTTGAATGACATTAGTTCTCAGACCACCACAGATGTAGGCATGTGTAAAAGAGCCCCTGCTCTGAGCCAGGACACGGATCTGTGCAAAGAAATTTTAGAGAGGATCTGTGCAAAGAGGAGAGGCACAGAGTAAGGTGGGACAGGGGGGTGGAGCCTCCTAACTCAGGATGTTGCCACATGTGAGTATCTGTTCAATACACTGCAGCTGCACATTGGCCATCATCCTTGAGCAATCCAGTCTAGGTTTAACTGCAGAACACACCAAAAGGCACCTATTTATAAAATTATATTTGGTTTGCCTGGCAAAGTTTTGGCAGCAGTGAACTACAGGGGTGGCTTCTCTGAGAAGCTGCCAGAAGCTTCCCCCATGTCTGATGGACCCAAAGCCAGACCTTCGAGATGGACCTACCACTGGTCAGGGTTGAGCCCATCAGTGATGGTGGCAGCATCTCAGGGATAATATATTTAAGAAGGATGGGGGTGGGGAAAGGGGAAGAAACCCACCGTGTGCAACACCAGCAGCAGTAAGAAAGGAGTGAAAATATGTGAAAGCATCAACCCTGCAGACTCCCAGGTCAGTGAAGGAGGGGTAGGAGGTACTCCAGGCCCCAGAGCAGAGATTCCCTCACAAGCCTTGGTGAAAACCATGGTGCAGCAGCTGTGTCCTTGCAGCCCCTGGATGCCTATGGGGGAGAGGAGATCCACCTGCAGCCCATGGAGGAGAGAGCCAGACTGGAGCAAATGGATGCCTGAAGGAGTCTGTGACCCTGTGAGAAGCCTCTGCTGGAAGAGGCTCCTGTCTGGATATGTGGATATGTGCAGGACCCAAGATGGAGCACCCTGTTCCTGAAGGACTGCACCCCATGGAAGGGACCCACACTGGAGCAGGGAAAGAATGTGAGCAGTCCTCTCACTGAGGAGGAAAGAGCAGCAGAGGCAATGTGTTCTGAGCTGCCTACAACCCCTACTGCCCATCCTCCTTTCAGATTGAGCTTTTATTTATCCTTATCCTAATCTGATTCAATTAAAGTGCCTCCCCCAAGTCCAGTTTGTTTGCCCATGATGGTCACTGGTGAGTGATCTCTCCTGCCCTTATCTGAACCCACAAGTCATTCACTATATTTTCTCTCCCCTGTCCAGATGAGGCTGGCAGTGACAAAGAGGCTTTAGAGAGAATCTGGCATCCAGTCAGGGTCAACCCATCACAAAAATACAACCATAAATCATAGGATTTGTATTAGCAGCCAGTGCAGTATTTTAACACCAGCCTCCCAATTTCATTGGAGTTGCTACGAGACCTAAAAAGTGTCTGCCCTTGCCAAGGAGTGGCAGGAGAGTGCAGGGACAGCCCCAGCTCGAGGGGGTGGCCCTGGGTGAGGGCAGAGCTGTGGCTGCTCAGCTCAGGGCACTGATGGGCCCATTGTCTCTGACCAGGGGGTTCAGCTAAGCTCTGCTGGTGTGTGTTTGACTTGTTTGGTTCAGTGTTCTGACAAATCCCTTGATTTCTATGAGCTGGCACCCAAAAGAAAAATAATTTTAGTTACATTTTACCTCTTTACTTCATGTGTGGAGTAAGCGGAAAAGTTCTTTCAGCTTCATACTCAAATGCTGTGAATTAGCATATTTGGAGAGAAATATTAAACAGGAGAATTCCTAAACTATAAGCTTTTCCCCCCTAATTATTACTACAAGTGCAGATTCTAAAATTTTAATTATTTGTACTGGTTCACATTTCTTTAGTCAGTGTACTGTCTTTTATTAAATAATGAAATCACGGTTTATGTTTCCTCAACACTGACATTCAGCTATTAAATCTTTGCAGAGAAGTGGAAAAGAGTCTACTATTTCTCATGCTAATTGTTATGTAGGAGGATTAATTAATGCATATGGGTTTCCTTTTTTACCTCCTTATTTTTTTTTAACCATTTTTTAAAGTATTTGAATCTCCTTGTAGGGTTAAGTGAATATTTTGGTGAGCTACACTACTATCACTTCAACTATTTATCCACTCAAAATGCTGCTTTGTTGAAACTGACACTCTTCAGCAAATTCAGCAATTGATTTGAATCTGAAATTAGGGGCTATATTAATATTTACAATTACTATTATATTGGCAAAGAAACACAGAAATATTGGTCTGGAAGAGTTTTTGTATGTTCCTATGTCCCTCCAGACTTTTCAATTGCTACTAGACACTAACATTATTTAAAAATATCTATCTTATTCATTTGCTAAAAACAGATTTAAAAATATTCCTTAGCATCTCCTAACAGATTTGTCCTGATTGGAAAATGGCAAAGCCGAAAGTAACATAGAGATATATGGGAAAATTGTTATTGTCTCTTTTCCTTTCAAAGCCAAAAATCTTGGTGTTTATTTCTGGACAGTCTTGGGAAAACCAAATACTAACCTACTTGCAAGAAAATAGAGCCTTAGCAGTTGGCCAAAAGAAATTTAATGCAATGGAATGGGGTCTAATGGAAAAATTTATTCTGAATCCAGTTCTGACAAGCACATTAACTTTACATATCTGAGCAAGGCAAGTATCAGACATCAATCAGACACCCAAAAATTTATCAACATAGGAGTATTGCCATAATCCAGAAAATGTGAATTTTTCAATAGCATATCTGAATGGTTTAGGACAGGTGCAAAATACCCCACCACATTTATTTTATGCTTAAAATTTATTTCCAGGTGTCCCAGGAGGGTTTTTCACTTAATCTGCCATTTGCCCAAAAAATAATCAAAATAAATCCATCAGCTGCCTACATTCTCTCTAATAGGGTTAATATTTACACAGGAATAGGCAGAGTTTCTACTCTGAATATTGCAAATTGGAGACTGGCACTTGTATTTCTGCCTTTAAAAGTCATCTCCTTGGTCCAAAACTCTAAGAATATTTTGTACCAGTGTAAGCAAAATGCAGAGCCACTGTGAGGTATACACGGGCTCATAAATGGCTGTCCCTCATTCCGTCCTTCTGTTCTGCTTGGACAATGATTATGACAAAAGTCAGAAATTTGATAGGAGGGATATTTCTTGAGGCAGCTGAAGTTTTTCATATTTTCAAGTAATAGGATCATTACGGATGATATTCAAGGATATAGAGAGGTAAGGTTTAGGGAGAGGAAGGATCTTTTATTAACTCTACTTTATGGTTTCAAAACCAGACATGCTTCAGGCATACAAACCTTTTTCTTGTGCCCTTGGAAACTGGTCTCTTTTTATAACTGTATCAGCTAGTTTAATAAAAGATATTGCTTCTCCTTCTTTCAGATTTTAAGACACATTAAAGCGAGTTCTGCCCTGCTATGAGCATTTCACAAAATTTTTATTTCAAAGAAATAGTCAGCAAAATGCTCTAACTTCAGCAACTGATATAGACACACAAAAATGTTGACTTTACACTCCTTTATATCTTTAGCCTCCACATTCCTGCTTTATCCTCTTCATACCTGCTTTCATCCTTCGCTTCTGCTGCTTTTACAAAGTGGAAGTACTAATTGCATGATCCCTCCATCTTATTGATACAGATTAAACCCAGCAGTGGTAAGTCTAGTGAACTCAGTGGGATCTTTCTTAATCATTTCTGCAAATTAAATAATTCTTGTTCCTGTACACAATATCAGTAGTTGCACTTCACACATATTTACCTATTTCCTTGTTTTTTATTTAGTCATACTTCAAATTTATATTTTTTAAAGCTACCATCAGTAATATCTTAAAGAGCTACATAAAAATAGGCCTGAAAAATACCAATGGGAGAAATTTCATGAGCCATCAAGCTTAATTTCCTTCTGAAGTAATAATAATTCCGTAATACTTTTCCTCTCTTCTTAACCTATGTTCTGCTATTTCTCTCCAACTCATTGCACTATTCCTGTCCCATGATTCTCACTTGTCCTAATTATATTTATTACTTATTGCTGGAGAATAATTATGAGTCAAGTATGTGGGAAACTTTTAATTAATGCTAATTTTACATTTAGATTTTTTCTGTGTACACATATATAAATAATTATATGCATTTCTGGAGTTACAGAATTTTTTTAACCAGAAAGCAAAAACACCCTAAAGTCTCAGTCGGGGATGAAAGCATCAGTTTGGACAGCTGGAAAGTGAACACTGTACCATTCAAAAATGAAACAATTCAACATATGACTGGGAAGAAGAGACAAAAGAAAATTCAGTGGTCTGGTCTCTGTCACAGAAGCTATGCGCTTGGTTTTATAAAGTGTTTAAGTAGCAATTGCCAAAGATACAACAAAAACGCTCTCCTTTTGGGAGCTCTGCTTGGTTGCAGATGATAAACTGAGGTGCTTTTCTTTCCCCCAAGACTCTCGCTTGTCTGTGTCCCTGCCCAGCATGCACTGTCCACTGCAGGGCCAATGGCTGGGAGCTGCACTGGAACAGAGATGGGGCTCCTCTGCCTCATGGCACAGGCTTGACACTCCGCAGGGTTTCTCTTTGTGCCTCTGGGCCTCAGGCTCCTCTTTTCTTCCATGGCATCCAACGACCACAGGTGGTGATCTGATCAGAGGTAGGAACCTACTATGGGATAGTTATTTAGACTCTTTATGATCACCAAAAAGAAAGCAGCACTTCAAGGGTGAATTTATCTTCATCTAAAACAGGGGATTGATAGGGAAACTGATGAATTGCATCCTAAAAGTGCCTTTTTCTTACCACTCCCTATAAGGGGGCACTTGCTTTGGCTGTCCTGTAGACATTTATCTTCAACCTACCCAGACATCTGGAGATATAGATTGTTGCTGCATCTCAAATGTACCGGGTTAGGGGATATTTCTGTTAACGCTCTGCAAGACATACTTCAATTTTGCCTAAGCAGTATTTTAAGCTCATAAGTGCTCTGATTGTTCTGGGTTTAGCTAACTAACCTCTTTATACCCTTCTGAAAATCTATGCAGGTGCCTGTCCTCACCTTTGACAACAGAGCTCTTAAGTGCAATTCTAAATTTTTTTCTAAATTTCTAAGTTTCTACTGAAAAGTTTAGTCCTGCAACTTACATTTATATAACGTTATTTTGCAGATAAATTACTAAGAGCTCCAAGCTTGTCTTATACAAATTACTTCATCTACCTCCAAATAAATGGGCACATCTAAAATGTGAAAGCTTATTAACTCCCAATTATGCTTAACAGCACTCTTTCTGCTTCTCTTTCTTAAAAAAAGGTTTGTTTGCACTAAAAGCTTTCTTTGGAAAGACTTTGAAACCTTTATTACAACTGAAATTAAATTAATCTAAATTTAAAACATGAGTAGTCACAGTGAATAAAAATGCACTACTGTAAAATTTCTGCAGCATTATAAAAATTAAAATTTTGTTGACTTTATACTATTGGGTAATATATGGCAAATAAAAGGTCACAGGAATATTCTGGTTTTCACTTTTCTAATTTTAGAATAATGGCATTCAATTTTGAAAAAAAAATTTAAATAGACATAAGTTTTAAACTGGTTTTCCGTAATTCTAATTGGCAAAGACATTTTTAAAGGTTATTCAGGGCCCCATCCAACCTGATATGGAACACTTCCAGGGTGTGGGGAGTCCACAACATCTTTGGGCAACATTTACTTGAAGCTGAATAAAAATATTCACTATTAAAATTAGCTATACTTATTTTGTTATAATGCTAAAGAAATAAATATATATACACTAAACAATTGTTTAAGAATACCTTTCAAATTAAAAAATATCTTGTTGAATTGCACAATTGTAAAAAAATTCATTATTTTGACCTCAAGATTACTGTCATAGGAACAATTTCTGTAGTCTGGTTTTGCCATCACGAAAGCACTACCAAAGGGGAATTACATCTCAGGAAAATTGGCAATTTCCTTCCTTTTTTTTTCTCTTGCTCCTGGAGTGCAGTGACTTACTCCCAGGTGAGCTAACATCCTCGTTTCTATTGCAGCGACACAGACAGAAGTGGATGAGGCAGCGTGGAGGCAGGTGACACTTGGCTGCTGCGTGGCTCAGAGGTACCAGGATCCATGGGTTTAGAGTGCCAGGAAAAGCATTAGAGAGATGCTGAGGGAGAACAGTGTCAGCCACAGATTAGAAACATCATGCACAAGGCTGGCTGTGTCTCAGCATTAGTGCTACAACTGGGAAGAAAAGGCTGTGGCAGCAACTGGGTGTACTGGTAGACCTGCAGTGCTTACCTCAGGAGCTGAACCACAAAATTGGAAATTTTGTAATTGTCCCTGATTGTAACTCCCATCAATCAGTAGCAGAAATATCATATGAACCTGTGTGTATTTTCTGCTTGCATTTGAAAATAGTGTATTTATACTATTCCATTAGCGTATTTTAATAAGCATTGCTTTGGGACACTATGCCTGCCAATTTATGTTTATGAGACTGTCAACAGAATTTACATGCCTAAGAAAATATGATACAACATTGCCAAAGCAGGGGCTGCCTGTCAAATGAGGTTGTCATGGAGAACTGAGACATAGGAAAGCTCATACAAATAGTGGCACAAGGAGAATGCCAGAGATTTTTTATTCCCCCTGTTGAGCTCAATAAATATTTATTTCAGTAAGGGAAGGGGTAAGAAAATAATGAAATTATGAGCCATATTATGCAGTCATTTTTGTTTAAGAGAATTTTTCATTGAAACTGGCCCAATACAAAACCACACCAATTTTGTGCATTTAGAAACTATATTTTTGCAGTCCAACTTTTGTAAGGCAGCGCCCTATCCTGCCTGGAAAATAAGCAAGTCGACACTAAAGGTAATTTCTAGAGTGTGCCTTTGGGCTGGGCTGTGTTGACCACTGGAGTGGCTCTCAGGATTCTTTGGGAGCTGATATTAATTAGACATCTCCACACAGCACTCAGCACCCAGACTGGTGCTAAAGTGGCTCAAGACTTTGGAGGCATTTAATGACCTTTTTGAACTTCTGCTCATATCAGTACTGAAAACTTTGGGATTTCAGAGAAAAATACAAAAACAAATTCTTCTCCAGCCTGACAAGCAGGCAATTCAGTCTCTACAAGATACTGGCAGTGACACCAGCTTGACACATGTCAAGGAGATAGGAGGTAGCCAAGTGCTCTGGAGTTGTTTCCCTTATCATAATTTTAATTACTCCAGGGAGAAGATTAGATGCTGCTTGTTATTTACAGTTGATTCATAAAATGGTGATTATATAATGAGGGAAAACATTGAGGGGAATATCTCTTCAATTTTCAAACTCTCTAGGTAGAACTAATTCTCCCTGACTTTAGCTCACTAAAAAATTATTATTGAAATCTAATCAACTGATACAGGCTTCCTTAACAGAGATATAGTCTCCTTGAGACCATGATTTATCACCTTATAAATTAGGTGAAGTGATTTTTTCCTCAAAAGCTCTTCTTTCCTCCAGTGGCACAAAAGGCACCCTGGAGAGGCCTGGAATTTATAAGAATGAATCTCTGAGGATTATAGGCCATTCTGAGCTGACACCTATGATGTGGTCATGGACTTACAGTCCAAGGTGATATTTGCCACTGATGTTTGTGTCTCAGCTTGCTTTGGCTCCAAAGACATCCAAGACCTCTCTGAAGCTTCTTTCTTTCCTATCAAGGACAACTTCAAATTGCTGATGGCTTCCATGGGGAACTTTGAATAACCAGCCAGAACAGCTGAATCAATTACAGTGTGACGTTCACCTAGACCATCTGTGAATAATTAGCATCCATTCTTTGTGGATTTCCAAAACTAAACCTGTTTCCCAGGTGCACTCCAAACATTTTTGAGTATTTTGGTATCCAACCCATCTACCAGCTACCAAGCAATCAGTTTGTTACTTGGATACTTTTGCATTTCCCTCCCCTACCTCCTGCACAGATATTCCAAGTGAAATTTGGTGTCCCTTCCAGCCCAAACCATTGTATGATTGCATGAAACTGATGTGTGCAGAGTGGTAAAAACTATCTAGCATTTTCAGTCTGGGTAAATTATTATTTCTATTATTTTAAAATTGAATGCACCTCTGAGTATGGGTCTATGCATTTTTCTTTAGAGTTAATTGCATTAAATATCTGACCAATAAGTTATTGTAAACTGTAAGAAATATAGAGCATATAATCCTGTGCTGTATAACTTTCACAAGATGTAATGGTATGCTAGCATATTATAAATACACTAGAATAATTTATTTATTATATTCCATTAGTGTATTTTAACAAGCATTGCTGTGGGACAGTATGCTTGCCAATTTATGTTTATGAGGCTGTCAAGATAATTTACATGCCTATGAAAATAAACAACATTGCCAGTGCAGGGTCTGCTTGTCAAATAATCTTGTCAGGAAAAAATGAAACACTACCAAGCTGAAGAGTAAAGCATATTCATTATTGTTGGCTACACAGATTCTATGTGACACAATGAAATACATTTATGCCATTTTTCATGTATCATATGAATAAAAAAATGAGGGAGAAGGATACTTCAGGCAGCCATATGTTGTACTGTACAAAACAGATTTAGCACTCTATCACAATTTTTTCTTCAAAATAATAAAATAATAATATTTTAAAAAGTAGACATACCTGAGCCCCAGTAACTTTACTGGGCAAAACAAAATGCATTATTCATCTGGGAAACTAAAAATACTACACAAAATCATGACTACTTCACAATAGTTAAGCTGAAATAAAATAGCTGCAGAGCTGTCTAGAGCTGAAAAAAATTACCTGGAAGAGTTCATTCAGGAGTTCTGACTAGATAATTATTGAGCTGCACTGACAAATTCTACACTTCCCTGCCAATTACACCTTCCAGGCCATGGCTTTTGGAATAATTTAAAGCAGTGAGATTTAGAATCGTGTTCTCATAATTCCCCATAGACAGCTAACTCTGCATTCCCTTCTTCAGGAGAAAAACCCCAAATTGTAAATGTACTCTCCTCCAAATTCTCCCTAACCATGGAACTGCCCTTGGAAACAGCCTCAGAGATGAAATGTGTCCAGGAGGAAAAAAATGACCCCAAATCATCCCAAAGCAGATAAATGCTCTCACTAAAGTCTTCAGAATGATCACCGTTACCGACAAGCAGTGAGAATGACTTCAGAGAAAAATGGATAAGAGGCATACAAAGAGGGGGCCAGTGTTTATCAGAAAGACTGTAAAGGTATTCTCATTTATGTGGAGAGATTGCCTGTACACAGAGCGAGCAGCTCAGACGTGAATAATCTCTGCAGTGCATGGTGCAGAGCGTGGCGGCCGCCGATGCTATCGGCAGCAGCACCGAGACAGACAATGAGCACGAGGATGATGAACGAAGAACAGGGATAGGGCTGAGAATTACAGGAGGATGACAATTCAGTACCAGTGAGATAAATTAGAGGGGTACAAGATGAAACTTAGCTGGCTCAGATATGGATATGCACAGAGACTGAGGAGGAAGCTGTTGCTGAAGGGAGTGCTGCTCAGACAGGGCCACACTAGAAAGGGAAGGTGAGATGTCCATGGAACTTCACTTGCCCTTCCCATGAACAGGCACTGTAAACTGAACCACTAGGTGCCCCAAAAATCTGGGACCAAGCAGACCTGAACCTGCTGCTTTGGGCTGGCCTGCCCCTCTGCTCCATCTGAGTATCTCTCATGTGGGGTCTGTCGTTGGCTGGTGAGTCACTCCCACTGTAGAAACCACACTACTACACTTCCTGTACTTGTTACAGCAGATCACATGAAAGACAACAAAAAGATGTTTTAAGGGTCATTCCAGGCTGAAATTTTGCTAGAGGTGATGTAATTTTATAATGATGGTCTGATGGGTCTGTCTCATATTGACTTTTAAGATGGCAGCTGCACTCTCACTAACAGCTGTATTATACAGTTAGTATTCAGCTAGAAACCTTCCCTCCACAAGCAGATGGCAAGATAGTCTTTAATGGGACTAAGTGAAAGGAAACTTTACAGCTTTCTTGATTGAAGTCTAAAGCCTATCATTTATTAGGTTGGATTTTAGACAAACTTTTATAGGTTTGTATAAGCAGAGTAAGTCACAGATTAGAAAACAAATCAAAAATGTTTATTATTATTATTATTATTGATTTTTAAAGTGCATAAATTTGGATTGATTAATTTAGTATTTAAAAAATAGAGTGAAAAAAACCAAAACAAAGTCAAAAAGGTGGTGTTGCTCTGTCATCTATTTCAGATTATCAACGACAAGCTTTGAAATAGAGTGCAATTCTATTTTGGAAACACAAGTAAATGTCTCAAAATAGCAGCAAAGCTAATGTCCATTAAAAAAAAAAGTGAACTTGGAGTGGGGTTGAAATAATAGTAATGGAGTCAGGTACTCTGTGGAGGTGATAAAACAGAAAATCGCTGAATGGTTTAGGTGGAAAGGGACCTTAAAGATCATGAGGTCCCCCCTTCCACTATGGACAGGAACGTCCTCCACTAGACCAGGTTGCTCAAAGCCTCATCCAACCTGACCTTGAACAATTCCACAGATGTAGAAGCCTCTCTGGAAAGCTTTGTCCAGTGTCTCACCACCCTCACACTAAAATAGTTCTTCCTTATAGCCAATCTAAATCTACTGTCCTTCAATTTAAAACCCTTGCTTTCTCCTTTACAAGCCCTTATAAAAAGTGTCCCTCCAATTTTCTTATGAGCCCCTTACACACTGGAATTCCATTTGTTGTGTAGCAGGATAAGTAGAAGTGAGATAAATTGTGTAGAGAGTTAATGCTATGATTAATGGGGGAAATATTTCACAAGAGAATAAGGGATAATTTAAGACAGGCACAAAGTAAGATTTGTCCAGAATCCTTCTCAGTACACATCAGTTCTGCCTCATAATAAACTCTGTCTCCCAGCACTGGACCTCTGGAGTAGGTGCTTCCAATTGTGTGGCAATTTCTCATTTGAGCTGTTATCTCAAGAAATTGGATCTAGCTTTCTTCATAGCACTCTACCACATCCCCACACATGGCTGATTTAATTAACACTTTTCTGCAGCTCTTTCCCCTCTGTGTAAGCTTCCATCTATTTATTTATATTTCCCCCCAGATTGTTGACTCTCGAGTTGTGTGAAATATTTTTAGGTACATTACATCTAATGTAAAAGTATCACAAATCAATCTGCCTTTAACTTCTCAGGCACATATATACCCTATTTTAATGTGGCCATTTATGCTGCTGTGTAATACATCTTCATAGTGTTGGCTTAATCACAAATGACAAGTGTTGAAAATGTAATAAAGACAGGGACACATTAATCCATTTTGTATGAAAATGTGAAAAGCGTAATCAGATTCTGAATGGCTGCATGCTTTAAAAATATACTGGCTGAGATTTCTTTTTCCATTCAGGATTCTCACCAGAGATTCTGATTAGAAAGATTTCAGTATAAAATTGCCTTAAAATATTACGATTGTGCCAAAAAATGTACTGAGGAAGTTTTATAAAATTAGAGATAAATCTCAATCAGTAATGTGATGACCCCAAAGCTTCTTATATACTTTAAATAATCAGGGAAGTCTATATTCCTTTTCTTTTTAAAGAATCTTATACACCTTGCCCATGGTTAGAAATTCAGGGTGTATCATTACCATTTCTGTTTCTGAATATCCAGAGCTAATTAAATAATTATTGTTAATAATTATTCCAATCTCCACAGGCAGCTAAGGATACCTTCAAAAATCTGTATTAAAAAATGTCATCTTGGGGTTTTTTCCCCCTGCAAAAACAAGAAATATGAGGAAAAATTGCATTCTGTTCAACAGACACTCTTATAGCATATTCTTCCTCATCCATCACTGTGTAACATGTATTTCCCATGCCCTAGAGAATCTGTGTAGCCTGACATAATGCTACAGGATTTTTTTTTGGTGGGGCTTTCTGTAGGAAAAAGAAAAAATTCTTTGCATCTTACTTTTTCTCACCCCACTGCTTGGAGACTAAAGTTGTAGCATTGAGATAATTTAATTACTCCAACTTCCCTCTTCAAATAACTGTCTAGCCTAGGCTAAAATTCAGTCATCTGTAATACTTTCAGATTCATTTCATCACATTTGGTAACTCAAAGACTGGCACTTAAATCCATTCTGTGGCAGTATCCAAAAATTATCTTCCCACTGGCAAATATTCTGATTCCACAGTTATTTTCCATTCTGTGTGCAGGAAACATCTCCCAGACCAAAGTAACATTACAAATGAAAGATCTTTTTAATTGTGGTCATTTTCTGCTAAGCCTCTAAATTAAATTATTAAATCTACAGAAGTTCTGATGAAATTGAAAATATTTATTTAGTTATTTAACTTTGAGCAGTTATATTCAATGTCATCTTAAGTCTTGAGCAAGAGATGATGCTCTGATTGCACTGAAAATGCAGCTTCTTACAGTGCAGTATCACTGGTATAGTTTGGCAGTGTGGCACCTTTACCTCTTTGTGCTCTTTATCAGTTTGAAGTATTTTAGCTGCAAAACATCAGGGTCAGATTTTCAGATGCTTTGCAGAGTTTATTATAGGGCCTCAAGAGCTGATGGCTCTAGACATCCTGTCTGGGAATTACGGTGATTTATTAATTTCAGCAATCTCACAGTTTCATCATTATTTTCAAAATAACTGAAGGAGTTCAGCACACATCATAGATACTTTTGTTCCTGCACAAACCCTAGGAAAGTATAAAATGTTTTCAGCATGAAAAAAACATTTGCAACATATAAGCAAGATGTATTCCTAAATGAGGAGTGGAAAGGTAAATGATTAGAACATTTCCCACAAGCCCATGCAAATTATATAAAACCAAAAATTGGTTCTGTCAATCATTTTTCATTTAACACTTTCAATTAAATTGAAATGCTGTAGGATGCCACTTTAAATTATCTACTTAATAGAGTAGGAAGGGGAAGGATTGGCTTCCTGCTGTGGCTAAGGCAGTCCAAAACCAAAGTGGATTCAGCTCTACCTGCAGAGCTCCTGTGTCATCTAAAGCTGTTCATCTTGCAGAAAAGCCACAAAGGAAGGATGATGGTGGATCACCTCCTACAGAGATGGGTCATGGCCTTGCTTCAGTGGGTTTCTCTGGGGAGTTCTTGTGCTATTAGTAGCCTCCTACGACAAACAGAATAGAATCCATTTCAATCTTTGCTAGCAGCATATGAAATAATATTTTATCTAAACTACAATTCTGTTTTAACATCTATCTTGTTTCTTGTTAAACAGTGTTTTAATGAATAGCACTGAGACCATGTCCATATTTGTGAACTACAGTGATGGCATTTCAGGAGTAACAGAGATGAGGAGAGAATTAATTTATTTTTCACAATGATTGTTTATACAAGCTTTCTGTGAGTCACAAAATAGGTTATAAATGAGGGAGCACTGGAACAGCACCTCCTGAGCTCTACTTTGTGAAGGAACTTTAAATAGAAATGAAAATGTCACATTCATGCACAGTGAATTTCATTCTTTTCCCCTTTAATTTTGAAGAAAAACTCAGTTTTATTATAAGGGTTAGCACAGGCTGTCATATGTTGGCAAAAACCTTAGATAAATGCCAAAGACAAATTTCTAAAATTATTTTTTGACTCACCAAATCTTTTACAATCTATGTGATAATTTTGTTGCTCTTTAGGAAGACTGAAATACAGTACATGCAGTCGTGCCTCCTATAGTTCTAGACTATTTCAAAACAGAGATAATACAAAGGGCCCAGGTCAGTACCAATCCTTCCATAGTAATTCATAGGGATGCTCAGGACAATAGCAGCCACCATTGTGTCAGAGTGCTTTCAACACTGTGGTATCATAAGAATATCCAGGTACAGGGTGAGAGGCATAATTTTGAATCTCTATTTGGACTAGTGCTGAATAATATTCCTGTGAATGTATTTTATACATCTACTGAATCAGGACATAAGCAGTTTCCACACGAAAAGCTTCAGGTTTGCCATGTATGAGCAGCTCTATACCCGAGTTTATTTATGTGTCAGTAGGTACAGAAATGAGTTGGCTTTGACCATGCTAGACATGGGTCAGCTAAGCCTTAAAATACTTTTTTTTTTTCCTGAAGAGGGCAGTGAATAGGGGTGGCACACAAAAAAAACCTTAGTCATGTTCCCATGTATAATATAGGCTCATAATAAAGATTGAGAACTTCAGCAAGTTGGTCTCCAAGTTACAGTCCTGAAATGAGACCTGACACTTGATTATATGAATACCCTCCATGGAAAATGGACTAAAGCTGACCTTTAGTCACTTTTTGTTGCATTTTAAAGTGCTTTCTTTTTTGCAACCAGTTGGTAAGAGGCAGTTATGGTGGAAGATTTATTACTGAAAACAAGGGTCTGCTTGAGTTTTTTCTCAAGGCAGACACCTAAAAGGGTACATGAAACCCTCAAGTGAGGCTGTTTTCTGTCCATTATCAGAGGGAGACCATGGTCATTAATACACATGAAAGCATCTACAGAGACCTAAATTTGGAGAGGATGAACCTCATTCTGTACACAGCTGAGGGAGTGATAATTGGCATATAATGTCCCAATAAAGGAAGATGAAAGTAGATACTTACCCTGAGTGAGTGAGGTCCCTCTCAGTGTAACCAAACCTGCTGGACACTGCCAATGATGCAAGGCATCTCATGAAACCTGCTCCACAAGCACACTGTTATCAGTGTTTAAAAGTATAGATGTATAGATAGGTGCCTAGATGGGCTGCAACATCTCCTGCTGCAATCATATCCTGCTGTTATATGTATATTATATATCACCTGTGTGTGATATGTATATTATATATCACCTGCAAGCAGATTCTGAGCAAGGAAAAAAGCAAGGCTTCAAGTATTGCTTCTCTAAACTCTGCTGTTCCTTATTTTAAAATATGTTTCCTCTGTGATTCCTTTAGAGAGAACAGATGGGGGGAAAAAACCCAAAACTAATGTATTTTATATGTATATATAAGTAATACATTTTAAGCTGCCCCAAGGGAAATATAGATTGGGTATTAGGAAAAAGTTTTTTACAGAAAGGGTGACAAAGTACTGAAATGGTCTGCCTGGGGAGGTGGTGGAGTCACCATCCCTGGATATGTTAAAAAAAGACTGGATGTGGCACTGAGCACAGCTGAATAAATCTACTAGCACAAGTGTCTGCCTTCAGATGAAGTAACCAAGAAACTGGTAACCAAATAACAGCTGGGTGTTTAAGACTGGCTACTATAACCCTTGATTCACCTGCCAGTACAGACTTCTAAGCGCCATTTGAGGTATCTTCTGCCATGTAGGGCTCAGATCTATATGAAGTTTATAGATTTGGCACAGGACTTCCAGGAGGACTACAGTCACCTGCACTGGCATAAATACCAGCAGAGACAGCCCAAAACATCTTCCATGGTACCAAATACCTTCAGGTAACCAAATCAAGCCCTAAGTAGGTCAATGTCAGTTTGAACCTGAGCCAGCAGTGCTCTATCAGCCAGGAAGGCCAACCCTGTCGGGCCCAGCACCACCAGCCAGGCAAGGCAGGGGATTGTCCCACCCTGCTCTGCACTGGGGTGGCCTCACCTCCAGTGCTGGGGGCAATTCTGGGCACCACAATGTAAAAAGAAATTAGGCTATTAGAGAGCACCCAAAGGAGGGCAACAGAGTTGGTGAAGCATCCTGAGGGGAAGTTGTATGAGGAGTGTGATACTGTTGGACACAAGGTGTGACTCTTGGGACTGTCCTGTGCAGGAGCTGGTCTCAATGATCCTTGTGGGTCCCTTCTGGCTCAGAACATTCTGTAATTCTGTGATATTTAGTGGAGTTGGCAGAATTATTCATACAGTCCCAGAATCCACTCATGGATCATCCAATGAAGTACTTCCACCTTAGCTTTGGTTGTATATATGGACAAATTATTGACAATTATGTTAGCAGTTTTGTTTCATGGAAGATAGCCATGTGTTGAACAGGCTCTTGGCTACATACTAGCTAGTTATGCAGTATAAGCTTCCATGGGTAAGTGTATGTTGACCCCAAGGGACTGACTTAGATAATAAATAAATTAATAAATAAGCAACTGCAGTTTGGTTGTTCAGGGTCTTCCAGCCTCTGACATTGTTATACATCAACTCGGTACACTTTGTACACTGCTTCATATTTTATAAGGCAACTTCCACCCTGGTGTCTGTACCAAGCTACCCACTCTTTAATTAAGTTACTGTAAAAACAAGTTAGAGAAAAATACAAAGCTTAAAATTGAGAGTAGAAATGTCAACAGTATTAAATTCAGTCAAATAGACAAAGCTGACTAGACAGAGTAAATCACTTTAAAGTGATCCACAAGTGATTAACATTACTTTTGTTTGAATCAAGCTCTATGTTCTTTAAAACCACATCCTTAGTCTGTACCATATTTAGCTACATAGGACAAAACAAGATGTCTTCTGCTCTGCCTAAAGCTACTTGCTATCTTGAAAGCTTTTATAGAAAACACTGGAGAAGCATAAATGCTTATTTTCAAAATGTGTCACCTAGAAGTAGATATTTCAGTATCAATAATTACATCTTATAAGTTAATAAATAGCAGCCCTTCTAGATGATTTCTAATTGTAGCATAAACTGGAAATTCTATTCCTGTTTACTCAAATCACTTAGGACTAAAGACTTAAAGTGTTCATTAGTACCTTATTCTACAAATCATTTCACTGATTACTTGTAGATACATATTACATGGAGTATTCTCATCAAAATTGTTACTGAATCAGAGAAAATAGGATTAGAAAGGGCTTAAAGGTCACCCATTCCATTTTCTTGTTTCAAGCCATGATCAACCATACTTAGAAAACTGATGGATGAAGGAGATTTTACTCTCTACAAAATCCCTTTCAGCAATGCTTATTTTGATACTTAGAAAATGTTTCCCTTATGTTTAAACTAATTTTCTTCTACTTCAGTTTAAGTCCACTGCTTCTAATTGAACGATACTTGTAGAGAAAGCTTATTTGTCTCTTCTAGTCTTTGCTGAAGACAAGTCCCTCTTTAAGACATCCCTCCTTTAAGGATTCTTTTTTTTCCTAAAGAAAGCAATCTGTGTGCCTTCAAAAGGTCAAGTTTTCTGACCAGAACCCAAGTGCATCAGTAGGTCTGAATTTCTCTGAGCAACCCTATCAAGTCTCCAACCCTTGGCCCAGCACTATGTAAGTGTCAAGGGCAGTGCTTGCTGGGCATGGCAAGGACGGGTGTGTGTCCTGTCCTGTCCCCCGCCCATCCTGATCTGTTCACTTGATTTCCCAGCTGACCTTGGACATTTTGTACTTGTATGATGCTCACCAAACTCTCACTGAGGAGTGTGATTTCTTTGTAGAGACATTTTGTTTCCGTCCCTTTAGAACTGTCTTGAATTTTTGGGTTTTCTTCATCTTTTCTTTTGCTGATTTGTAAAGATCATTTCGTATTCTAGTCCTTGCCTCAAATCCTAGTGCAGCCCCTCCTGGCTTGGTGCTGATTAGTAATTAAATAAGTATACACTTCATGCTTTTGAAATAATTAAGGGAAATATCGAGTGGTGGCAGACTGAAGACAGACCTTGTGAAATTCCACTTACAGCATCCTTCCAACTTGGCAGTGAACCTAATAGCTACTTTCCCCAGTATGATATCATTCCCTTCCAGCTGTGCCATATTTCTTTAGCTTGTTTAAGAGAGACCTGCTGAAGTTTAGCCAAATAATCTCTGTTCCTTTTCTCTTCTTTTTTTCAGGAAAGCACTTAACTTCTCACAGAAGGAAGCTGAAAAACTATGACATGATTTGTTCTTGGCTGTTCTTCATCTCCTTATAAACATGTACTAGTTGTATATATGTAGTTCAATTATTTATTCCAGTATTTTCACAGGAGCTGAAGGTCAGCTGCTAGGTTACTCCTTACACCCATTAAAAATAGACAATACATTTTCCTTTTCCAGGCTTCTGAGGCCACACTAGTCCTTATGAGTTCACAAAGTTGCTGACCCTGAGACTGTTTGAGTCAGTACCATAAAGTGATTTTCATCAAGCTCAGACAGTTCAAACTTATCTACCTGCTCTCTAATTGGCTCATGTCACTGCTCTTCTGGCCTGAGATTTTACCCCTCGTTGTTGTTCGTGGTGATGTAACGAGCTGCCTTATGAACACTGTTATTGTCAGTGAAGGCTGGAGCAGAAAATGCAGTAAATGCTTTGACTTTTCTTTGTATCACCTGTCAATAGCTATCTCTCCTTGGTAAGCACCAGATCAACTCTTTGCTTGATCTCCTTCTTCCCTGTTAACATATTGCACTTACAGAGGATTCTTGTTTTCCTGTTGCTCTTGGTAGAACATTTGCTACATTTTTCCTTGTTAAATATAAGTTTCTAAATCTGTTTTTAGCCACCTAATAGGAGCAGACTGCTTTTTTCAAGGGTGCTAACCTTTGGGTATCTGACGATTCTGTTCAGGTGCTTAAATTCAGATTTACATCTCCAACTTTAAACTTTGAAGTCTGAACTTGCTGGCTTATGTAAAGTATCATATCCATTTACCTGCTTTCACTAGCAAAATAGGAGATGGGGGAAAAGAAATACTACATCCAATTTAAAGACAAATACTATATCCAATTTAGCAGACCTTCAATCTTTTGAAAAGTTGTTGTTTTCTGAATTCATTTAAAAAGCATAAGCTCTTTCTTTTAATGCTGTTGTTAATTCTTTGAATAAAACAGCAATTTCATTTCCTTTCACACATGTAACAGTCAGAAGCTTGTTTCTTGATTTAAAATTAAAGCAATTACTTACAGCATTATTTCCTTAATAGAAAAGCCTTAAAACTACCTCCCAGTTTAGAGTGCCTCTACAAAGTGTACAAAGTGGTTATCAATGATGCCTAGCTTCATTTCCACTGCAAAATAGAAGAATCTTGTTGATATTAACACATCCTACCCTTTCAGGCATTCTGAATAGATTAAAATTATTTTTTCCCCTTCAAAATAGTGAGAGAAAGAATTATCTTATGCCTAGGGCTACAAGCTAGGCTTCCAACAAAAGTAACTCCACATGGCTCCTGTTCATGAGCACTGCATGACCAGAAAAAATCAACTTCTGTCTTGTCCACACATTCATTTCTCTAAGCTGCCTAAATGCAAGAGTACTCTCTTAGAAGAGTTAATTAAGAAAATTACTGAATCCAGACTGCAAACTCTATTGTGCATACATTATCCTATCCATCTGTGAAGACATATTGGATTTGCTGTATGGGTAGAGATGTGTCAGAGTAGTAACAGACTTAATGATAACATCTTATTTAGGCTTTTTATATTATTTATACAAGGAAAGCTTATCAGGATTTTTATACTTGTAATGGTTATACATAACTTGTTTCCCTGGATTCAACTTTTCCCGTTGATAGATAATGCCAATTTGTTTTCTTCATCCTCTAGACCAGACAGACTGCACTGCTGTGTCACGTTGTGCCAGAGGGTTTCATGTAGAGGTATCTGTGACACAACATCTGGATGCAATCATCAAATGTCTTGCAATGTTACAAAAGATATATGGAGTTTTTTTCTCCTCTTAACTCATGCTTCAGAGGTAAAGAGCAATTCTGGTTTATGTTGCAAACATACTGGTAGAAACAGGCACCCAGGCTTCTTAACTTCAGCCTGAAATATAAAGAAATTGATAAAAGGACTCTCTAATGAAATGCACTGGGATCAGCTCACATCTTCTTCTGATTCCTTCACAGGGTAATCAGTATGTACAACTTCCTTCTTTCCATTATTCCGAGGAAATAAAAAAAAACAAACAAACAAACAAACAAACAAAAAACAAAACACCAACCAAACAAAAAAATCCAAAACAAAAAAAAAAAAAAAGAAAACTAAAGCGGAAATGAGGTGTAAAGAAGAAAAATATCTACAAATAAAGTAAAATATACCACCATGGCTAGTATAGTTATGCATAATAAAACTGATATATATTGAACATAAGCAAGCAATTGAAGTGTCTCATATATATTTTAGCAACTAAAAATAATTGAGCATTTAATTGCAAGAATGAGACAGAAATTGTTCATTAAAAATATGTTTAAGTATTTGAAATTCTATTTCTTGAACTGTACTCATTGTACTAAATAAAGAATTATCATTTTGTATATTGGTATCTCACTAGTCAAATTTTTCAGTTCTGGAGTTTAGGGTTTTTTGTGGATGGGAGGAGCTGAAAAACTGATAATTCCTTTTTTTTTGTTTGTTTAAAGATATTGCTTGAAGGCTTGTTGAATATTGCTTGAAGAATTATTGGTATTGGCCATTTCTGACACTCTCCACTTGGACTTTTCTACACTTTCAGGCAAAGACATGATATTGTTTCTATTTCAGTCATACTAGTTTTTCGCAATGAATAACATTCTCAACTTAATATTTCTAAGCAATCTGAAGTAGCCACCCTCTGGGAGAGAAAGTGAGAAGCTACTGGGAGCTCTCACTGATGCAGCCCCTTTCTTACCACTGTTGTGGGTGAGACAATAGCCTCAGGCTGACATGTACCTACTTTTTCTATAGCTATTTGTCAGTATTTACCTTCCACATGCACTCCCAGTAACACCAGTAACTCAGTGAGTCTCATTGAGTCTACGTGTTGGTTCTGCTTTGTATCTGACATACACCAGATGTATTTGAGGTTCAGAGGATAAATGATTTCACAGGGAAGGAAGGGACTTTTGACAAGGCGGGGGGATGCCAGTCAGTCACTGTAAATAAGAGAGTCTGTAATCACTTTAATATCACATTATTACTATGATTATGACTAAATCCATCAAGTGATTCCAGAAGCTTCAATCTCTTATCTTTTCAATGGCAACGGTGACAAAATATGTAGGTGAAGAAATGCTCCTATGCAGGAGATGCACAACAATTTATAGGCTCTCAATGTCCTTCAGACAGAGCTCTAGATGCAATGTTTTCAACTTATAAGTATTCCAGAGTGCACCTGTAATAAATAGATCCCAGCTTGTACAGCTTTTTGAACATAAAATTGTCTGGAAATCAATAGGTTTCTCTGTGATGAAAAAATGATCAGTATCAATAACAACTTCATTTCACCCACAAGCTTGCCGCTAGTTTGTTTAACTCAACATGAGTAGCCAGTCTTCAGGAGTTCATAATTCAGACATATCCGTCCTAATCTTCCTGCAGAGAACACATCAATCAATCCCACATGGGATTGTGTATGGAAGAGTGTATGGAAGAATTAGGGCCAGGGAGAAGGAAGAAATCCAGGTGTGCTTCACACCTGGAGTGCGGCGATCCCTCTCAGGAATCCAGAAATTTTAGAGCATGTACCATGGATCCATTTGGACCTAAGCTCTCTTTTCAAGAAGGAGTTTGAACACAAGCGGGCTCTTTCTTATCCTCATGACTCAATGGAAGTTTCTCCCTGACAATTTTGTCTGACTTTATTTTCTAATTATGAAACAATCAAGTGTACCTTGTCATTGAATTTTGCCAAACCACTGTTGCATCTACTATTAATATTTAAAATTGCTGGTTTATATCAAGAAACATTATAAAGAGCATCACTCCATCCACAGCACTTATTAATTTGTTATCCTACCAGATGTTGTTAAATGCACCATTTTCCCAAGAGCCACTGGTTCTGAACCTGGCTTAAGGCATTTTACAGTTGAACTGCAGCTGATCTTGCATACCAGCTATTTGATTTCTCCCTGAGTAGATCCCTTAATGCTGAATTTAAGTTCCTATGCCATTATGTCCCAGCATCAGCAGCTCTGTATGCTTTACTAATTATAATACAGTTTCTTATCCACTTGCAGGAGAACTAGCAGTAAAAAAGCAGGTGGTATTTTCTGACAATTTGGAAGGTAAACAAATCCTTGCAAAAGTGGAGATAAGCATTACTGCTTTTCCCTCTTACCCTGCTCCTGGGGGCAGTGCTAATTTTCAGAGAAGGAAAATGTATATTCCTGAAACTCAAAACCCATTCAAAACCACAAATTTTCTCAGCAGCTGATCTACAAATGAAGAAAGAACCTGTCAGGGATAAAACCAAGGTGGAAATGTTCTCCATACGTTCAACTCCAAGGATTGAGTCTTCTGAGTATGTCAGCATCTTTTCCACATGTATCCTAACAACATTCCACTTGCTGTATCCCATACCATAACTTTACTTGCTTTCACTGATAACACAGACCTGTTAACTTTTTGCTACTTCTTTTCCTCCATTCCCTTTAACAGAAGAAATTGTGCATATTACCCTGTCCAGTGCAAGATTGCCCATTGACTCTGTAACAAGCAGTATTCCTCAAAGTTTGCATACTTTTACAGACAGCTATGAGGGTGGCTAGACAGACTTTACCAGCTCTCAGGACCTTGTGTCCAGATCATACAACTCCTTAAAGGGAGCATTCCAGGTCTTCTGGATACATCTGTCTCTCTGCTGGGCTTGTAGAAGGGGGATTGCATAAAATTATGCAGTTAAATGAGTGTGTGTGTGTAAGGCTTGCTGATACAAATATTGCATAAAAACTTATGCAGGGCTTTTCTGTAGAGCTGGAAAGGGTTATTGACCACTTATAAATGCTTTTCTTTTTTCCAAACTTTAAGTGGAAAGTGCAGGTCCTAAAAATTCATTCACTGTTTGTCCTCTCTGAAAAGAAGGAAATAGATTTTAAAAGCAATGCCATTGATTCTTCATTAGAGTGTAAGATTATGAGATCTTAGCCATGAATAGCTAAGGGTCATTACAGCACATATTGGATTTATAGTCAATAAAATAATTACTTGATTCAACGTTAGGTACTAAGTCAATTAATTATATTTTAAAAATTATTTCTGGCTTCAAGGTTTGTTTTATTTATATTGCATAGCAAAGTAATGATATAATTAGGAAGAAATTATGACTCTGGCAATGTACATTTCCATTCAAATAAAAAGTAGAATGAATGTGTATTTCAGTCAGGATCATTTATATGCATTTTTGCACACCAAGCTAAACTAATCAAGTCTAGCTTCCCTGCATCATAGGGAGAAATTCATATTGTCTAAATCAGATCAGGATCGAAGCAGTTAATTGAATTACTAATGGCATGTAATTAACTGGCAATCAGTGAACTATACATTCAGGATCAATATCAGCAAATCAACACATAAACCATTGTCCTGGCTAGGATATACTGCACACCTACAAAATGTTAATATACGGAGACTATTTTTTAAACATCCTTTTATAACCAATTCAGAACTGTATAATCACACACACACACACTTATTTATACAGTTATGCAGACAGTTCACTCACCCAGACACCTCACAGGCCATGCTGTGCCCACCATCCCTCTCTTTGGGGGACTGCAATCACTACTTGCATCCCCCTCTCATGGGAGATGGGGTTGCTCCAGCTGGGTGTGTGCCTGTGCTGCTCCATGCAAACCCTGATGCCCGTGCAGGGAGATCCCCTGTGAGACCACAGACACCCACTCTGAGGTCCCTGCCTCCCACCCCTGCCTGTTCCTCAGTGGGGGTACCATTTTCCCTGGAGTCACAGTGGAGGGAGGATGTTCAGCACGGTTTGGGCAGGGGGCTGCTGTCACATGGTGACTTCTGGCAGCACCAAACCAGATTTCAACCACTGCTCTGTTACAGGGACTCCTATTTTCATACTAATGATTGTAGCATCAGCCCCAGGTAGATTCTATTTCAATTTACACATGAAAAGTCTGTCTATCTAGAAGTAAGTGTTTAATTTTATGTATTTCTGTGCTGTTGATGGAAGGACAGTCCCTTCTATTCTATTATTTTATTTATTTATTTATTTATTAAAAGACCAAACTTTCACACGCTGTGTTCAAAAACATATCTTGGTCTGAAATTGTTCACAGCCGACTCTCTCTGTTTCTTAAAAAAAAAAAATTCTTTGTCTACCTTATAGGTGTTTATTAGTAAACCAAAGTAAAATGAGCTGCCTCAGCTTTGTTGAGGGCTGGCAAACTGCTTTCTAGCCTCAGCACTGATCGACATGGTGTGGATTTATCTTTGCAGACTGGCTTCAGGCTGACATAACCAGTCCCCTTAGTGTAGCCTGCTGATGGCACTGAATGATAGAAATAGGAGACTTGCATAGCAAAAAGTGAGGAACTTGAAAGCATTTGCCTTGCTTAATGTCTTGAAACACAGACTGACTTCCATTTGAATTCTTCAGTAAAAAATATAAACCAGAAAAGTTGGCACAGATTTTGGGATTCCCCCTTTATTAGGTTACACTGAAATAACAAAATACAAAAGGAAACTTGCAAAACCAGGAATGTGAAAATTAAGGAAAAATTACTATAGTTTTGCATATCATGTATTATTAATTTTTTTGTTTAAGGATGCATAGGCTTTGAATGAAAGTTTTTCACCATTGCAGGCATTTCAGGTGACTGTATTCTGAGAAGATTGCCTACTGTCTGAGAAGCAATAACAGCATCCAAAGCTTTTTTTCTGAGTGGCAGCATGTGAGAGATTTTTCTGCTCTACCTAGCTGCTATATTTAATTAAATCTGGAGGAACATCATAGGTCTGAAATGTTTACTTTCCCTGTAGAGCTCAATCAACAGGATTAAACTTCATAAAGGAATTGGAGGGACAGACAGGCAGACACTTACATACACACAAACTCTGTGATGATTTTTAAGATGTTAGCTTTAAAAACAGATAAACAGGAAAATGCTTTGAGGATTTTGAAAGTAGACAGGTTTTTTATCCTCATCATTGTTCAAAGAAACAAAACAAAAATACATCCAAATATAAAATTTGTATTGAAAAATTGGGGAGTTCATCCTGCTTAATATTTTTATCAGAAACAGACACGTCAGCTCTGTCTTTAGAGCTTATACTTAGAGCACTAAGCATTGGAGGATTTAAAGCATCCTGAATTTTATTTAAAGCTATTCTACAGGTGCCTTTTGTACTACCAGCATTTTCATTTCAGGCAATCTCCCATCATATTGGAAAAAATCCTCTGTGATTTGAGAGAAATAAAATTATGGTAGTTCTCTAATATGTAAATAAAGATTTAGATTAACTAACCCAAGACTGTGTAAAAATTAATGAAGAATATGAATATGAAGTTAAAATCCATAAACATGATACAGTATTATGTCTCCAGTAAGGCAAAAATATCATTAATAAAACTCTGCAATGTTATGTATATGTTAAGAATCATTGTTCTATGGAATTTCATAGTTATTAGGAGAAGGCATCCAGAAAACATCGAACTCTTTTGTAAAATTCCTACTTTCTCACAGTCCTTTTTAATTTTATCAGTTTTTTTATTTCCTCCCTTATCTCATCTAAATTGGCAGCAATATTATTCTTAAGGACCAAGATTCCTCCAGGTTGTAACAACCTTCTCACTAAGTCATTGGATACTAAGCTGCAGTTTGTCAGGTCTGCCCATGATTCTAAAAAAAAAAAAACTCCAATCACTGACCCATCTGAAATAATTAAGCAAGTGGTCCAGTGTTGCGCCCTCACTTAATGCAGTGATACTACTCAGTTATCATTTGAAAAGGACTTTTTTCTGTAGAGTCATTAAAGCTGATTGCTTAGGATAGACTTTTTTTTCAGACAAGCTGCATTGAATGCTCTTTAGGCAGAAACTTTTCAGCTGTTTACTCCAAAAAATTAGGTTATTTTTTCCACTGCTGAAACTGTTGTCATCAGCTAAAAGTGTATGTTAGTGTATTCTTTCCTTTTGTTTCCAGATGATTTCAATGTATATTGCAGCATATTTGACTTGTACATTTCCTTTCCAGCAGCTTATTGACCCTTCCTTTTGCTGAGACATCAGAAATAATTTTAAACTCTTCACTTTGTGCAAGTGCCACTGAACCCAAAATGAAATAACACCAGTGAAATGTCAGAAATGGGTACTGTCAAACTATCAATCAGGTGAAAATCATGGCAACATTAATTCTAGCTAAGCTCTAAGGATCATCTAGGAAGAATATTTCAGTGCTACAGCCCTTCAAATTTAGAAAAAAAATTGCAGACATTTAATGCTTCATGTCAATTTTGTATTTAATAATAATGTTATAATTTATGTAAATGTTGAATTTGGGCAACTTATTTCATCATGTCCTATGCAACTTAAAAGTCTGATAGAGATCATCTGATACCCAAGTTCCTAAATAATGTAGCAAATAGACATTTTTTTACATGCCATGAAGAATAAAATTACAAAAAAGATGTCCAAACTGTGCTATCATCCTGTTAATTAGAGTTCTGCTGGGCATCCTGATTACTAGACTTTTCCTGATTTTTCTGGAACTTCTCACTAGTAAGAAGAAAGTGACTCAACCAACCCAAAGCTGAAGGCAGAGTTGAAAACTGGTTTCTGTTATGTCAGAAAGAGCTGGACAGACCCCAAATTGATATGGACAGTGCAAAGCAATAAAGGATGAGTCTGGGCTGTTTGGGTTCCTGTCAAGCATCTCTCAATCTTCACCCTCAAAAATCTTATGGCCTTGGTGTCTGATTAGCTAAACAAGCCGTTCTATTCAGTTTTACTTTTTCTGCTCTGATCATTCCTTAGACTTTTCTTCACATTTCTGTCACTGAGTTCTTATTTCTTGATAATGAGTCATACACAATCAGGCAAAGAAAAAGCCTTGGCTGTGCTCTGCTTGAGCACTTGCCTATCATACTAAATATCCTTTGACTGATACAATATTAGTTTTCAAACTGATTATGCAAGAAAGCCATCAACTAAAAGCATTGTCTTCACCCAACAAATGTTGCTCATGACGCTAATTCTCATTAGTAGCAACTAAATTTTTCATATTTTTTTATATTATTAATTGTCTTAGCACAGACCTTATTTCAGTATTTTGGATCTCTGCATGCAGTGTTGTTTCTGCTTATGTTTTGCACTACCTGTAATAATGCCATATGCTCAGTTAAACTGCACATTTTTATGGCAACGTCATTAAAGCAGATAACTGCTAAGTTTAATATCAAAACTTATTTGAGAAATACAAAAAAATTCACCTCTTTTAGTTTTGAATTTCCTCTTTAATCTGTTTCTGTTCCACCACTAAATTTCTAGCACTTTAACCCAGTTTAGCAAGTAGACTACTGTACAGCACCAATTTCCTAGGCTTTGCTGAAAATATATGGGACATTTTTTAATTTCTTTGTCTAGAAAACCAATTATTTTTTACAAGCAAAAGTTGTCATGTCAGACTGTCAGCTCCTCTGCATTACATTTTTTCCCTTTTTTACATATCTCAATGTCATGGTTGGACCCTGGCACAATGCCAGTGCCCCCATGAGAACATCCTCTCCCTGGTGTCTGCTGGAGATGTGACCAGGAATAAGCAAAGCAGGCTCCTGCTTAGAAATAAAGAAAACTTTATTAACTAAACCACAAGAAAAGAGGAAAAAAAAACCACAAGGAAAATGAAAACCTTACAAAAGCATTTTCCTCCTCCCCCCCCTACCAAATTTCCCAATGCAATACATTCCCCCAAATCACCAACTCTCAGTCCAGCAGCACCCTTTAGAATACTCAAACTTCAGTCCATGAAGAGGAGAGGAGTCCTTCTTGCACCATAGGCTTCCCCTGGAAACACCCTGAAACCTCGTGTGCTTCCATGTCACTCAGCACCCCCCGGAAAGTCCTTTAGCCGCTTGTGACATCTTCCTTCCATGCCCAGTGCTCTCACCACTGTGCATGGACCAGAGCTGCTTTTAGGGTTGTCTTTCAAGGATGCCTTGTCTCGCTCCAAAAAAGGCACAGTCTCTCCTTCGGGACATCTGTCCCCCCCAGATTTTTCACCCCCTGGGGCTGAGGGGTACCCACACTGAGCCCTCCTGGTTCTGAGGCACTGCCTCCCCCTAAATGCAGTCTCTGTGTCACAGGAAAAAAATGGTTCCATCTATGGCCACACAAGAAAAGTCCATCCAAAACACCATTCCATCATCTCTTCCCCCACTCAAGAGTCTTCTCCACTTCCCTCGTGGCCTATCCCTTCTTATCTCATGTCTTATCTCTCTTCTCATTCAGCTCCAGGAGGATCAGCATTTGCAAGGTCCCAATAAAGTAAGAAAAAGGTTAAAAATTTCAGTCTCTGCCGGTCCTAGAGCTCCAGAACTCCCACGCTGCCCTCCCAGGCACCTTCTTAACTTACTCCCCCCTTCTCCACCTGGGCCGGCTGCTATCACATTCTGTCGCCGGCTCTCCCTCTCTCTCTCTCTCCTCTGGGGGGAATGGCTGCCCGATGTCTCTTGGTGCACCCTTCCATCCTCCAGGGCCTCCTCACCCCCCATCTCTGTCCAGGCCCAGGCCTACCACATGGCTGCCCTCCCCTGCCCAGCAGCAGCGGCTGGACAGGGGAGGGAGATCTGACCTCCATCCCTCCAAGTCCCAAGAGAGCCTCCCAGAGCTGAAGCTCTGCTTTTAACCCCTGTGTGTTCTCGGAGGTGTGTCCAAAAACCCACTGGCTACACCAGGTGCCAATATCAAAATCTGAGCACCCATTGGTTTGACCACAGCACCCCAGAATTCCCATTTCCTGGTCAAACCAGCACACTCAATTTTTCCAATTATTTTTTCCTCCAGAACTTGCTAGTTTTCCAAGTGACCAAGGTCAGCACCTTATTCACCAACCTGAATTACTGCTCTTCGTAAATATTTATCATATATATAGTTCTCAAATCAAGTGTTTGTATACTCAGCATAAGGCATATTGGTACAAATTTTACAATTTCACTTATTTCAGAATTCTGCAATGGTGTTTATCTATTTTACGATTCAAGCATGAGATTTAGTTTAGCCTGGGTATAGTTTTCCAGATTATAATTTTTTTTTACATATTTTTCTCAATTGTGCAACCTCTGCTTACCTTCTATGTTTCACATCTTCTTTTTCAGTGAAAAACAAGGTATTTGTTTAAGGTTTAGATAATATATAATTTTTAACATTTCTTCTTTCTTTTCTGCATATTTCAAAAATCTTTGTAAATTATGTTCATGTTCTGACCTCAGGGCGGACTAAGCTTGATTTGTGACAGCTTGCATTTTGCCCTTATTTTATCTGAAACACCTTCTGATTTGTAGGACTTTTGTGGTGTTAATTTGCTTTTTCACATTCAGAATAGATGCTCAGTTAATGCAAAATAACGTTTGTGATGTTGATATTTACCTAAATCTGTGAGTATTCCTTCTCTCTTTTGCTCCCTGATCATGGCCTGAAATTTTCAGACAATTTTATTCCCCCTTCTTTATTTTTTGTTAAAGATTCTTGACGCTTCTAGTAAATTCCAGCCTTTGACCTTGTTTTGCTAACTGATATTCTTGGTTTTTTTTAAAAACTTGCTGATTTGAAATAAGAAAGAGAGAAGAGAGGAAATATATTCACTCATCAAGAAAAGAGAAATTTATATCCATGAAAGAAATGTTTCAGAAGTACAAATGTCCATGGCAATTCAAATCCAATAATGCTGAAGACAAGCTTGAGGCTCATTTAAATGCTATTTTCCACTTCATGTGTGTGAGGCTGTTTGTCTACCCCTCTTGGAACAGTTTGCAAAATTAATTGATTGAGAGCCATAATTCCCTACAGGGTAGACAATTATTATCCTCCATTAGAGATGGGTAGACAAACATTCAGGTTAAGTGACACATCCAAAGTTCATCTTTGGGGTGCAACTTCACACCTCTGAGTGACATTTGTGTAGATTATGCTGCATTTCCAGCCCATTTACTGCTACTTTGGGGAAAGAAGTCTCCAGGGATACCTCACTGGGACCTACCTCACTACCTATAGGGGGCTTAAAAAAAGGAGGGAGAGTGACTTTTTACATGAGCAGATAGTGATTGGACATGGGGAATGGTTTTAGTCTAGAAGAAGACATATTTACATGAAATATGAAAAAAATTTCATTGTGAGGGTGGTGAGGCACTAGAACAAGTTGCCCAAAGAATCTGCGGATGCCTGTGGATCCCTGAGATGTTCAAGGGCATGTTGGATGGCACTTTCAGCATCCAGGGATAGTGGAAGGATGCTCAAAGCTGTCCCATGGCAGGAGGCCTGGAACTAAAATTGTTTACAGTCCCTGTAATTCTGTGATTTGCATGCATCTTTACTACTACTCACCTCTACCTATCTTGCATTTAAATTTACCTGCTCCAAATGGACCCTGATCAACAATTATTATCACAACAATAGCATGAACTTTCGACAGAGACCTTTGCAAAGTCAACAAAGAAAGCTCCATGGTGACTGAAAATCAATAGGGCAGAGAGAAGAATAAAAATTATTTTTGTAATGACTCTTTTGAAATGAGTATTCGAGTTGCATGAGAACTCATGACTCAAATAGTGTTGCATGGTCTTATGAATAGTAATGAAATCAAATCCTAAACAGAGGTATTAGATTTTAATTGAGCTATTCTTTAAAAGATTTTTTTTTTGCAGTGTCAAGGTCATATTCTTACAGATAAGAAGTTTATTATACAAGAACAGTGATAATAGGCACTGGAGACATATTGAGTACATGCTGCATGCTGCACAAAAAAAGAGAGAAAATATACTAAAAGCAGTAATTGAAGTATACACAGAAGACATTCTCATTTATAAGTCATTTAAAATATTTAGGCATACAAGAGGTTGCTAAGTAGAGGGTGTATTTTTTTTTCCCCACATAACATTTTTTACTCTTCAAAACTTCCTTTAAAATGAAGTTTAAGTGCAATTAAATTTTTAAATATATTTTGAAATTTCCTTGAAGATGGAGGTGTTATTAAAAATTCAATCCTAATGCATTATCTCAGCTTACCTGTATGAGACCTTGATTGTCTTTAACAGGGAGTCTAAATAGCACTGTTTTGAATAGGACAAACATCTTGGCCTGGGGGACTTCCCAAGGCTTCTCTGGAATCTGCAAAGTCTATAAGTATGACCTAAACTTTAAATATATGAGTAATATCATCTCCTTTAGAAGGTTTTAATCATTTACTACTGAAGCCAGTGAGATTTAAACAAGTGCATAAATAGTTTTGTATTTGCCCATTTGCTTTCCCGTTTCTTTACATGATGCTTGGACTCATGTTGGTTTATGTCACCCTGTGCAGTACCTTAGACACTTAGTGACTGCCTTCCCCAGAATTCCCCCCCATGTATAGCTGATATCTTTAATGTTGCATCTGATGACTTTTTAGGTTTCATAGCAGAAAATTTTTTCAGTGTTGTTGTTTGTCAGCCATTATAGTTCATTTCATTCCACAGAGAAAAGATCAAATCATACGGGTGTGTGGCAAACAGTTTCTAAGACAGCTGTGAGGCCTGCAGAAAAGTTCAGAAAAATGGGGTTTTCTTTGTTTAACTGGCTATATCAAATGAGCAGATACCTTTTCCTGAAATGGAATCCAGTTTTAACTCCTTGAAAATCTTCCACCTGAATTCACACCAAAACACCTGAGTCCCAATTTGCAATGCTCCACAAATAATGAATTTTAAAAAATGTGTGTGCCACAGTCCTTTCTGATTCATTGGCATAATTTACATTGCAGAGAGGGTGCCACTGTCTTTTTTTCTCCTTTAACCTTCCAATAATCATATTTTGTTTATTTCATCCAGAAGCACCACTAATAATTATAACACAATGTGCCCATACAAATGAACAGATAATATTCATAGAACAAAATTAGAAGATATTCATGTGCCCATATGGCTCACAAAAATTGCTATCCCATTAGCTTTCTGTTAGTCAAAATTGGAGTCAATTTACTCCTGACATGTCCATGTACACAACCTAAGTTCTATAATAGCTTATCCATAATTTTCTATTCAGGAATAATTTCAAGCACAACAATCGAGTATTCCAAAGTCTGTGTCAAGATTTCACTTCTTGCAGTTTCATGTCTTCCCTGTTGACATGCATTGGTAATCATAATTGGCATAGCATTTGTAGAAAAACTGGTCTCATCTCATTGTGTGCCTCATTCCACTCTTTGAAGAATTCTGCATACATCTTGACTGCATTTGTTTTAGCTCAGTAATACATTTGGAACTGTCTCTATGTCAGTTCTCCATTAAAAGTTAAGTATCAATGCAGACACTTAACCTGGATCTATTTCTAGCATTCCAGCAGAAATATCCTTCTCTGAATTCTGAGTTTTTCTGGAAGTATCAGAAGTCCATGTCACACCTTCAGAATAGTTTTTCCTCTTATATCTCACATTTTTAATACTAATGTTTTAAAATGTGGATATTGAATTAATTCATATGTACATAGAGTTAAACAGAATCTAATTCCAAAGACATGTCTGATGACTTTTTTTTCACACACTATAATAGTTAGCTATTTCGATTACATAAGGAATCCAAGCATTAATTCTTATTCACTAAATATATTAGGATTAACCTCCCTTTCTACTTTTGTTTTTGTTTTCACTGAAAAAATTATATGTATTATATATATTTTAATATATATAAAATATATTGTATCTATTGTATAAAATATAATATATATTTTATAGAAATATAATTATGTATTTATATTTATTATATTATATCAATATATGTTTTTATATAAGATATATTATATATATTAGATATAATATATATTTATATACTAGCTATAATATCAATTTTTTATATATATATATATATATATATATATATATATAATTTTCTTCTTGACAATCTGAATATTTCATTAAATTCTAAAGCAATATAAATGTTGTCACAACATGCTGAAGGCCCTACTTTTATTTGCAAGGAGTTCTTATCTATTGCTTCATGGCTGTGTAGGATTTCTCTGAGCTGTGAGACAAAGATAATCTCCAAGGAATTCCTTTAAGTTCCATGGAATTTTAGATGGCAGTCAGAAGGATTCCCATGTACATAACCTTTGTTGCATTGAAAAAATCTGATATTTATTTCAAACTGTAATTTTTAGTGATCAGCATTAATTTTGGATGTTTTTTACCTCCCATAGTCTATTGCAGCAGATGAAGATATCACGGGAATGAGGAAACTTTACAAAACTTTTACAATTACATATTCAGTATTTGCTTTGAACTTTAACAGAATTTCAATGTACTGACATCTGAAATGCCATGGTTTACACCAAGCCTAGAAGTGAATGTATGTCCACAATGCCTTATATACTATGTGGTATTAAGGATTAATTTTAAGCAAATACAAATTATTAAATGTGAATTCTTTTTTCCTTCATTTTAGCCTGGGACACAATGTTATATTCATAATGCTAAGCAATATTTTATATTCACTGGTTGCAAAAGAACAAATTTTTTCTCTGGTCATTTATTCATGACCAATCATCCATCTTCTTTTATCCTTATTAATGTGACGTGTTTAAAGTCACTGATGTTTGGATGGATGGAATTTATAGGAAATGTAGCATAAACAGTTTTCACAGCAGGTAGGGTTTAAAACCTACAGTGGTGTATGTGGCAGAGGAAACATGACTGGAAGCATTCTGCTCACACTAAACCAGGGAAAAACCTTGCTATTAAGTATGAATCTGTTCATTTGAGTAAGGTGTTCAGCACTGTATTCAGGCCAGATGATAGACAAATAGTACACATTTCAATGAAAGGCCTAAGTACTGAAATAATCATCTAATGGAAATTAAATCCCTATATATGTTTTCTACTAAGAATAAATGGTTGACAACCACATAGAAGCTTTGATAAAGAAAAATTTATATACTTTATCTTATGTCTTTTCTAAATTCATTAAAGTTTTGGTAGATGTATGAAAATTTAGATTTGGTCTTCAGAAGACATAATAATTTGCATTTGATCTTAAAACCCAAACAAATTAAACCATAGAGTGAGTAATCTTGGATGAATAATGATATTCATCTTTCAAAAAACAAAATTTCTGGTTTTATTGATGAACACAGTGTTTCCTTCCTATATGCCAAAAATGCAAATGTATCCCCTAATGTTTACTAAGAGAATCACTAAGATTTTTTGGGTATCTTTCTCCTTTTTTTCCCTTACAGTTTTTAAAAATAAAGAAGCTGCTTTCTAAAGTTACTGTCAATAAGCTTCCTGTGTGTTAAAGAGGAAACATTTCTAAGGAGCAATTCTCTGACTTTTAACTTCATGCCCCTTGTTTTAAGAAATTGTTACAGCACAGCAGACTGTGTCCTAAATTCTCCCTGTAGTACCTGGAGAGTAAGAGCCTTTCAGAGAATGGTTCAGATTAGGAACAAAAACTCTGTGATTGTGGAAGGTTACACAGCTCCACCATGTCAGAACCTGCCCTGAATTCCAGCAGTCAAACCCCCAAGAGCAGAGGAAGAGATTGCAGAGCTGCTGGTGCACTCAGAGCCCCATAGCCACATCCATGTGATAGCCAGAAAGTTTGGAAAGGCCACACCTGGTGTTGAACCCGTGTGTTTCCAGTGCTAAAGCACAGAGCTCACAGATTCATAGAATCATAGAATGATTTGGTTTGAAAGGTACCATAAAACTCACCTACTCCAGCCCCACTGCTTTTGATGCAGCTCAGGACACAGTTGGCTTTCATGCTGAGCTTCTTGTCAACTAAAATCCTCAAGTCCTTCTCCTCAAGGGCTGCTCTCCATCCATTTCCACCCGGCCTGTAGTTGTGTTTGGGATTGCCTCAGCCATGCACTTGGCCTTGTTGAACTTTGTGGGGTTTGCACTGTCCCACCCATCAAGCCTTTCCAGGTCCCTGTGGATGGCAATCCCTTCCCTCCAGCATGTCACCTGCACCACACAGCTTGGAGATATGATATATTGCAAATGAAAGATGCCTTGCTTTCTCATCCCTTTGAGGTCAGAGGTAAATTGTGTTCACATGAATATATAATGGAGACTTGTGCATATGATATGCTGAGGTTTTACCTACATGCCTTTCATGTTTCCTGTCATCTCTTGAAGAATTGCTGGCAAATTAACCCTCAATCAACATGACTGACAATATGTAGATATTACTTTGTTCTCTATGACAGAAAAAATAACCTACAAATCAGTCATTTCCCTCAGTGTTATCTTTTTCCTTTAAAGCTATTGTCCATAGAGGTGGTAGTCTTCATTTACATGTTTGTTGCAAACAAATGTCAAATGAACCTGTCGAATAAGGATTTTGCAAGAGCTGTTTGAGGCAAGCAGTCAACATTTAGTTTGTGTGATTGATTAACTACTCCAGGATTTTTAGAAATTATGAGAACTTAATGCTTAACAACCAGAAATGGGAATGAATTTTTAAAGTAACTGAGAAGGATAAATAAAAGGTTTTCTACGCTTTCACCCTTCTGAAAGCAATTCAGGATTTTAATGTCTGGGACTTATGGACCAATTAATGGCCATTTTTTCTACAGCTTTCAGGATGCACTTACTATGTTGTGATCCATTTCTGAAACAAAGGTTGCAGCCTCTGCTATGTTTATACAACACTGAAAATTAGAGCTTCATTTAGGTACCTAAAGAGTCCATGAGTGTGTTGAAATTGTGACTTTAAACGCAACATTTTTGGAAAATTTACTGGAAGTTCAAGCCAGAGCTCATTTCATTCTGCCAGTCCTGTGATAGAATTTTTATAGGACAGCAAAGATCTTAGCGTTTTTTGTGAGACGTAGTTGTCCAAGGAGCACAGGAGAGATTGAGATTATTACTAGATGATAACCAGGACTACAGAAAAAGAAAGCACTGTAAATTTTTCTCTTTTTCCTTTTTCCCTTTCCTGTTTCCTTTATTTTTAATTTCCTCTTCCTCTTTTTTCCTATTCTCTGTTTTCTGATTCATTTTTTTAAATCTTGCCTTTTAACGATATGTACAAGAGCATTTACAAAATGTCTGATTCCATCCCTGCATGAATGAGAAAGGAATCAGAAGTTTTTAAATTTCATATTTTTCTTCATATATTTACTCGAAATAATTGCATTAGAGTGCACTCAATTCCTTTTTTCTTCAAGTTGTCTTTCAACACTGTATTTTTATAGTGATTGAATGTATGTAAATATATGCAGCTGTATGAATGAATGTTATAAATGAACATTTTCCCTCGCTGAAGGCTCTTTCTTGAGAAAATAAAATAACATTTCCAGGAAATACATAGGCATTCTTACAGTCACCCACTGCAGCCATCAAATAAAACAGTTGGGACAGATTTTTACCTCTTCATCTGTACTTTGCAGACCAGTCACAGCACGGCCAAGTCCCCCACTAAACCATGACCATCGACACATCTTTTAAAAATCTGCAGGGATGGTGACTCAACCACTTCTTTGGCAGCCTGTTACAATGCTTGACAAGCCTTTTAATGAGGAATTTTTTCCTAATATGTAATCTAGAGTTGCCCTGATGCCACTTGAGATCTATTGTCTTATTGCTTATTACTCTGAAGGAATAAACAACCTCCTCTTCACTACAGCCTCCTTTCATGTAGTTGCAGAGAGCAATATGCAGCCTTCTGCTCTCTGGGCTAAACAACCCCAGCTCCCTCAGCTGCTCTTCATAGAATTTTTCTTTTAGACCTTTCACCAGCTTTGTTCTCTGGACTTGTTCCAGCAGCTCAATATTCTTTAAATGAGGGGCCCAGAGCTGGACGCATCATTCGAGGTGCTTCCTCACCAGTTTCTGCCCTGTTGGCCTTCCCCCGATTCTTTTCCAAAAACATTCAGCCCTCTTGCCACCATCATTAACCTCTGGGCAACCAAAGCACTTTCTGACATGCAGAGCTACCCCACCACCTCTCCTTCCTTTTCCATCCCTTCTGAAGAGATCATAGCCATCCACTGCAGAGCTACAACCTCTTTTCCCTTTCATTTGATGACATGAGAACAGGGAATGTACCTTAAGTGCTCTTTCTCTTTCCTGGCTGAGTTCAGGTCCACAGACAAATAAACATGCTGATCCTCAGTTTTGAAGTATCACATGGTGAACATCCATGTTCATGCTGACGGTTGTTTTGCATATTGTCCTTTGCTTCCTCCACAACAGCTGCTCATTTTCCTGCAGGCTTCTTGGAGAAAGACATACTTGTTATTTCTCTGCCAAAACACTCCTTCTTTCCTCTTCCAGTTCTTAGCCAACAGAAAGCTTTCTTAAAGGTCATGCAGGCACATGTGATATCAATGTTTGTGTGAATACATGCTTGTATGAATATTCATGGCATTTTCACATTCGACAACTGTTCCAACAAACAGAATTTCTCTCATATGAATGCTTTAAAGAAAATAAATGTGGTCATAACTGAAAAGGAAGTATTCTTCTTGTATTTGGGGAGAAATATTTATCGTTACAAAAGTGTTTTTGCTGGGCAGCAACTAGTACAAAAGAATTTGTCATGTGGTGAAGACTGAAGGCAATGATCCTTGAAGCTTTATCAGCATATAGACTAGCCAAACATTCTTAGATTACTGAGTATGTACTATATTGGGATTAACCTTAAGAGGAGCATAATTTGCCTGTACAGCAACTCAGATATTTCAAGCCTGTATCACCAGGATTTGTTGGATTTTTGGGTTTTTTTACCAGGAACCAAGTCTGCAATAAAATGTCATAAATCAAAATCCTTTTGAAAATTGATCCCTCTATTGTTTTCCTTTTTTTCATGAGGCCATGAGATGAGAATATAGAAGAAAATTATGCTTATGATATGAAAGGTCCTTTTCTAATACGGTATGTTACAGGAAATGACCATGAAAAAATGTAGATCAACAGGAGGCAGAGAGAAAAAAATAGTTCATAAGTGTTCAATTTCTTCCCTGTAACTGTGTAAGACCCATAAGACTTTCAAGTGAATTCCTCTGTAGGGTTCCATAGACTTCAGACAAAGACACAGTGTGAATACCTGCAATTTCTGTCAGTTTGCCATACTTTTGTAGAAGCTAACTAGCATTGTACTTGTGCTAGTACAGTCCAGTATATGAAATCTTCACAAATATTAATTACAATTTTATTTTTAAAAATTATCAAGCTAGAGACTCAAATAACACACATTCATATTAGGCCACTAGAAAGTCGTGCAGAAAAAGCATAAGCTAAAAGCCAAGAGATAGGTTTGGACATTTAGATGGTTTTCCATAGCAGAAACCAATGACTTCTCTATTATCTTTGGTTTTCCCTCTCACTCTTTGTCTATAATTTCTTACGAGGGAAGTTTGCTGAACAATTGTATGGCATATTAGGGTCTGAGTCTCATTATGTAAATATTATGCAGATTTCTAAAGAACCAAGTGCAGTTGCAAAGTAGAGAGAAGGAATGCAAGGTTAAATGACTGCTTTCAAATTATGGGAGCATCTGTACATCTTTATATGGTGATTTTTAAAGACAGGTTGGAAGATAAATTCTGTAAGCTTTCCTTTTTCAAGTATATCTCCACCAATTAGTTTGTGGCTGAGAAGAAATTTCTTTCTTAATTACTATTTTCTTCTCCAAATATTGTTTTCATAATTTCATTTTATTTACTGTTATCTTTCTCCTTTGGCTCTTCCTTCCCCTCACCACAGTCTCATCAGAGTCATAAGTTTTTATTATGTTTTCTTTTCCAGTATTACTAACTCACATTCTCCTTCTGAGAACATATTTATTACTCATTTATAATTGCAAAATACAAGCCAGTCTGTTGTATTGGAACAATTTAAATCAAGGGCAGAACAATCTTTAGTGTGCTGTCCTCTCAAACATATTTGAAAATGAACTGTTTCACAAGTTAGAAAGTAAATTTCACTGCATTCTCGGGAACCTTTTACAGGTAAATTTTTTCTACAAAAAAAAGATCAAAATCTAATTTAAATTTAAAAGAGAAGCATTTTAACATTTAAACTTATTAAGCAGCCAAAAAGATGAAACAAAAACTTCAATTTCATCATCATGGTCTGAGAAAAGAGAAATGGTCTTCATGAGTAAGGAAGACCATTTTACACTAACCTAGTAGAATGTTACAAGAGGCTACATTTATTGCTTTCAAAAGAATGACACGATGGGGAAGCTCTGGTAGCATAAGAATGTGTATGTGCTAAATAATAGAGATATTAGTATTCATTTACAGTAAGTCTGTGCTGCAAGAAGCAATGAAATAGCTGTCTTTAATCCAAGTACAGCTTGTCTCTTTCTCTCTCAAAGCTAAGTAAGAGTTAATTAATCTTCTGGACTCCATGAAAAAGTCAAACCCCTAATCTTTTCTGGGACAAGTCTGCCTTATTTTTGTCAATATTTCTCTTCTTTTTATAGCATGCAGTATTTTCATGCTTCTCTCCCCAGGTGAACTCTTTACCTTGGGTTGTGACAGCATCTGAATCTCATAGCAATCAAGGCTGAAGTCACCAACAGGAATTGAATTCCTTGTAATTAGTAAGCTGTTTTCATGCAGTGCTGTGAGGGCAGGGAAGAGATATCTGAAGAAACTAAAATTTCACAGAGTCAGTGCTGGTAAGAACATTTACAAGGAAGATAAATTCCTCCATAGAAGACAGAGTTATATATACCAATCAGGATATGATTTTCTATAAAGTGACTGTTGTTTATTTAGGACCCAGTAAGCAA
The DNA here is from genome assembly GCF_027579445.1 of Ammospiza nelsoni. Classification (NCBI taxonomy): domain Eukaryota; kingdom Metazoa; phylum Chordata; class Aves; order Passeriformes; family Passerellidae; genus Ammospiza; species Ammospiza nelsoni. Next base: position 73,555,332 of record NC_080635.1, read on the forward strand.
AATATTTGAGTGCTTAAATCAAACCCTTTTCTTGAGCGAATGCTCTTTGCAAGCATGTGCTTAATTTATGTTTAATTAGGTTACTTTTACTGATTTCTAACTTCAGTAAGCTTTCAAGGTCCTTTAACTGACACTGAAACAAACTGACATTGGGTGTTTCTATATTGATGAATGAAGAAATAATCAAAAGGAACAAATTTTTGTACCACTCATCCATACAGACATGCACCTACTGAGCACATTTCAACTCCATATTTCAAGATAATCTGTGATTATCTTTGTAGGAAATGGTCAATGTAATGTGAATTATTGTGTGACTATGAAAAGATTGTTTAGAACTCTTCTTAAGTGCCAATACCTTGTGAATTGTGCATGCAGGACCCATAGAATCCATACCACCCTCTCTTGTTCTGCTTTGCAGGTAAGTTTTAAAGTTTGCAATTTTATTGACTAGATTTGATTGGCACACTGTTCTCTTGTAGTTTAGCCAAAAGAGGGAGCAGACCAGCATATTACAACTACCTAAAACTCTGCCTAAATGGAGGTGTCAGCAGTCATTTGAAGTTAAAATGTTGCCTCAATGAATATTAGTCAGGAAACAATGGCAGTGCAGACTTTTTCAAATAGATTGCTCCTTTTTAACATCCCTCCCACCCACATGGAAGCAGCTCAAACTGAACAGCCAGACTTTTTCTGTTAGGATTATATTTGTAATTATTCAAGTCGGCATCAAATTGAAGGACTGTCATCTCTTAGTTCTGTTCAACATGCACCTGTTGTATGTTGATATTATTTATTCAGACCAGACTTCATGGTTCCCAGGTTTCTTAGATGAAACAGCTCATTGCTGAAAACTGTTTTTTTCTGTCCATGTGGAATTGTTCAGTGCTACCCTTAAATAGAAGCATGTGTATTTTTTCAGTAGTACAATATTTGTTCATGTAGTGAAGAATGTGATTCCAGCAAGTAAGCAAGGGGAATGAAATAGCTGAATGTGTAGAACATATAAACTTTAATACTGAATAAGCAGAACTTGAGTCACTTTCACAATTACTGTGGCCCACTTAATAGGCTTCTTTCTAGTAGCAATAAAATAAATGTTTTCTGATGGGAAGAAATACTATGTTTCATGGTCTCTGAAAATCACCACACAAGATATTATTGTTCTACCTGTCAGTACTCAACATCTGTTGTACAGTTTAAGGACTATCACAATACATACCTAAAGCCATACTCTTTGTCAGAAAGGAAAAAAAGGTAAAAGGTTTTGTTCCCTTATACAATGTTTTTATTAAAACACATTTAGCTTAGATAAAATGCTATTCAACAAATGCAAGGCAGTGATTTTGTTGCTTTGGCATATAATTTATTCAGCTCATTCTTGTAGTATTCAGACACCATGAACAGAATACATTATTCAACAAATACCAACAATTACTCCTTGAATAATTTAGTTGATGAATATTTTATTCTTATGTTAAAACCAGATCCATGTGAGGGAACTAATACTTGTGCACAGCCTGCTGGACCTTTATGGAAAGCTGATATAAACACAACAGCTGATTTAGAACATGTCTTGAAGTTTTGGGGTACAGTGAAAGGTAAAACACATGATGGATTCTAAACCTTGCAGAAAAAGAAGTGAATGGATATCCAGGCATTAATGTTTAATTACTGCATGGGTTTGATTGTAGTAAGCAATGAACAAGCACTAAGTACAGAATGACTGACATCATGTGTTAATTATGGGGGGCAGCTAAGGGAGAAACATGAGCAAAAATGCAGCTCATTTGAAAAACAGATTAATTGAGGGGGAAAGACCTAAAATGAGAACTCAAAAAACCTCAAAATGACAGGATTTAATGGAGTTTTGGGATTTCTTCTAAAATAAAACACATAAAGATCTCTATGATACAACTGCAGTTGCATCTTCATCTATTCAGTGTGTGACTAGGTCTTCTTGCCTCTATCCAGCTACCCCTTCCACAAGTCATAAAATTCCTATGTATTCACATGAACAGCATTCTCTAGATCTGGCAAAACATTTTCTAGATGTAGATGAACAGCCAGAACCACTGATGCATTCGCCTGTCCCGGAACAGCCAAAAAAATTTGTACTCCACCACAGTAGAAGCACGTGTGCTTTTTAGGAGGCTCCTTCTCACTGGAACCACAATCCCATCTGGGAGGATCTGATACATCAGGGAATGTACCTTCCAGATAGTAGGGCATATACACATATATAGGAATCAAATAATCAGGCACATCAGATGCTTTCAGTATGATCTCCCCATGTTGTATGGCCCATCACATATAATCTCAGTCAATAGGCCTCTTTGTCAGTGAAAGGCCTGCACACAAGTAATCTGGAAATAAGTTAACCTGGAAATTAAAATGGAATTTTGTAAATCCCAGTCCTATGGCATCATCACAAAATCAATCCTTTTTGTCCATGTACTACCATATGAAAAGGTTACATTCTTGCAGCATATTCTATATACTGCTGGCTTGGTATCTACTGATGGATAGCTTATCAGGTATCTTCCTTGAGAGTGCAGTGACTGCTGCCTTAAAATGTTCACTAAATGCAGACCTTCATCAAGGTGAGGCTGTCTTCTGTTTAGCTAAAATGATTATAAATGTTTGCTTTTGAGATCATAATATCTTCTGTATCAGTTCTCCTGCAAGTACATAATTAACCTGTCAGCCCACCCTGCAGTAATAAGTGTGATAGACGGGAAATATATTAGGGAAGAACCGGTGTGTGATATGCTTGCAAGCCTTACTTTATCCTTCAAATATTTTTCCTTTAATTAGCACTCAGGTAAAGTCAGACCTTAATGAATTAGCATATAACTGTTATCAGTAAACATTATTTTTTCATTCTGAAATGCTCAGTCAGATGAGGTATAAAAGACTTGGGTGTACCAGGGTGGGGCGGTTGTGGGGTGGGAAAGCAACTTAAGATAGATTGATACTCTTTGAAAAGTCCTGAACTTATAGTATTTATGAAGCCTTTCTTGATAAATAAGATGTAGCATGAACTATGAAGTAAAAAATCCTGCAGGAGAGAAATTGATAAAAAAACATTGTCTCAAAAATGATAACCTTGGAAAAAGAAAGTGCTTATGAAAATGGTTATGTATATGGAAGATAAACTAAAATTCTAGCTGTGACTTAGACTCTGTCACAACTTCTGGAAGGAAAAACAAGTATTGGATGAAATTGATAATCTAAAGGTAACTGACTGATGTGAGAGTTTGTATCTCCTGCTTTTTTAAGCACTGCAACATTCAATGTCAAATTTAGATTAGATACTAGGAAGAAGTTCTTTGCTGGTGGTGAGCCACTGGAACAGTTTGCCCAAAGAAGTCTTTCTTGAGCTTTATTCCTCTCTTTTCCCTTTTCATTGTTATTATTATTAAGGGTTTTTTTTCAACCCATGAGTTTTACCTCTTTTTTTCTAATTTTTCTCATTTCAGTGAGGAAAGGGTATGAGACAGCAGCTGCATGGTACTTAGTTGTTGGGTGCAGTTAAAACATGACATTTTCTAAAAAGGGATGCTCTCATCTAATTATTGGGGAAAAATATTCAGTGAAAAAAACGCAGAGAATCAAATTTAAGATTTTAGTTTGTTAGTGAGAGCTCTGTATATGCTGCTGTAGCCAGTGTCTTCTAGTGATAGTGAGTATAGTAGACATAAATAATGAGAGACAAGGTCAAGTCATGTGGGTGTTGAGCCAAACTAGGATGGCTACGCTACCACAGGATAGTCCAGATGAATATGCACAATTCTACACTGCATTGCAACAATATGGAATTTTGTATGAAAAAAAAAAAATAATTCTTTGTAAACTTTTACAGTGAATGTGGAAAATATGTCTTTCTGGCATATGTCCTTCAGGTGACTCTTAGGTCTCCTGATGACATGGTCAGCTTTCCTTCTAGCAAGACATTGTAACTTGCAGAGCAGATATTGAAATTCTGTCCCTTCTACAAGGAATGGTGGATGATCCTCTGGGTTGTTGTACATTTTAGTACACGAGCTAAAGTGCTCATTCCTTGTGAGACTGTGTTAGCTCTGCCATGCCAGTCCAGGCTACCTTTTATTCTTTCACCTACATTTTAAAGAAGGCAGTAATTGTTTAGTCTTCTCCTCTAATAAAAGAATAAAAAGAAACAGTTCTTTTAAATATAGATGTTTTAGCTATCCCTGACAATATTTTCCTGATCAAGCAAAACATAAATATATCTCTACAGCTTTCTAGAGAATATTTGTCATATTTTGAAACACTTGTCCTTGGATAGATGTTATGGTGTTTTTTGAATGAGATTTTATATCATATAAATACATGATAGTTCATCCACTTAAAAATTGTGCTAGGTAAAGAAGATCTTCAGCTTTATCTTCAACATCATATGTTTAGCAGTTATTGTCATCTCTTTTCACATCTCCTTTCTAGACTGTAACTGAGAAGTTTCACTAAACTGGGAGGAAAACTATTAAAAAACTCTCCATTCTGTAAAGACTGTCAGAACAGAGTCTGTCAGAGAAACACATCAGACACATCACACAGAGACTGAAAATCCTGAGACTGGAATTCATGGCTGGGTTCCCAGATGCAGCTGGGCAATGTAGAGCAGTCTGGGCTTTCACAAGTACTGTAAAAATGACCTTTCTAAATCTCAGCTGTGCTGTTATTGCAGTATAAGAAAAAAAGGAGTCTGAGAAAGGCAGAGAAAGTCAAAGGATGCTGGACAGGGACTTCAATGAATCTGTGCCTCTGCAAGGATTTCTATTGGACCTACTCTTCACTTTATGTATCTCTACAGCAACAGAACCTGCTAAGTTCAAGAGCTTTGAGGACTAAAAACCATTACCTAGAACTGATGTCTTAATCTTCTTCTCAAAGGGCTTGTCTGCAAGAATAATGATGAAAAGGAGATGAGCACCTCATGTATATTTGTTACAATTAAAAATGCTTGAATTACAGGAGACATAAATTTGGGATATTCTAATCAAAGCTACAAAGCAGAGAAGAAAGAAATTAATAGTTTATTTTTAGCTATTCCTATTACTAAAATTTGCATTTGAAATTACAGAAGGGGCAGTCAAGAGGTTGTCTTTTTCAGACTTCCCCAGACATGACAGGCTACAGCAAATGGATGGATGACTCATGTGCCTTCATATGACACCCATTAATTTATACATAATGTTTGTCCTCCAAGGTGATTTTATTTTTCTTTTTATTAATCCTTATTAATATTAAATAGAGAATAGTAAAATACTTTCTTTTTTTTTCCTGGAATGCATAAATGCTATAGCTAATCATTCCCCCACAATTATCATAAAACAGCAGTGACATTTTCAGCTCTTCAAAATTATGCAAATTATTGAGTGGGTAAGTACAGTAGCTCTTTTCTCTATTAGAGCACTGCTGTTTAAAGTGGTATTACATGTCAAGGAGGGCAAGGTGTGAGTAGTTTGATTAGAATTATCCACCCTCCACCAGCATCTCTCTCAGCTTCACGCATCTACACAGTACAGAAACCCACTGTCCTTTATTAAATCACATTTGCATTTGCAAATTCATGGAGATGGGCTAAAAAACAAGAAGCATCCAAAGGAAAGTGGGCAATCCAGATCTGCCTTGTTTTTTGTTCCATAGCACCATCATTCAGTGCACAGGTAGGCAATCTCCACACTACTCTGTGTAAGAAAAGAAAAAAATAGGAGATGAAGATTTGAATTTCTAAATCTAGACTGGATTTTGAACCCAGATGTTCATTTTGCTCTTCATAAGCAAAACTCTTTATCTTCTTGAAAGTTATATGGCCATGGAGTACTCAGTTGAGTCGTGGTAGAACTGAATGAAAAAACAATAAAGAATGGATCACGGTGTATTCCTCTTCAGCTCAGTCTTGGAATAGTAACAATTAATTTCTATTTACCTGGTGATCAGTTTCAAACATTACTGATAAAAAGAATTTCCAGTGTTTTCCAGGTTAGCAGGCTTAGTGCAGTAGTTCTTACCAAATCTCCCAAAAAAGCAGTGACTTCCTTCTTGCTGTTCTCTTCTGCAGTGCCTTAGTTACCCAGCCTATGAACATGCACAGCAAAGCTGCAGCTCTAGACTGCTCCACGTCATCCCAGTAATGCTCACCCTGCTTGGGCTCTCCCATCTGTTTTCTGGAGTGCTTGTGTGTGTTTGTTTGTTTAGAAACCATCTGCTGTCTCGTACCTTCCTCCTCAGCTCCAGCCCTGGAGGAACAGTCTAACTCGAGCTCACAGCACCCAGGCAGTTGTGTGGAGCCTGCTGCCCAAAGCCCTGCATGGCCTGGTGTGCCCACAGCAGAGAGTGCATCTTTCTTGAGAGGCTCCAGAATGAGGAATGGAAGTGCCCAAAGCCCTGCATGGCCTGGTGTGCCCACAGCAGAGAGTGCAGCTTTCTTGAGAGGCTCCAGAATGAGGAATGGAAGTGGTTCTAGAGTGAGGTTGTGCCTTAGGGAACAAGCCCTGCTCATTAGCAGCACTCTTTACCTTAAGCCAGTCCTGCTCCTGGCTTTGGAGTTATTTGAGGGTGTCTCACTGACATTCAGTATGCAGCACAAACATACTTTTAAATTGAATATTATCAGAGATGGCATTTCCATCTCAATTTTTTAATAGGATCTAGCATTATTGGTCCATTCAAGAGACCTTTTAGGTCTCTTTTATATAGGTAAGTCTACATACAAGTAACAGCATGAAACCAAAGGAAGTCAAACATGAAAGCAGTGAATTCTTCATTTTCTAAAAATTAAATACTGGTTGCTTTTCATGTCCTTCTAAGCCAGTTAAGTGGAAACATGACTCCCCTGAATGATCTACACGTGAAGGCTCAAGGCACATTGCTACTCTCTCTTTCAATGTTTCACTGAGATTTTAAATTCTAATAGCTGAACAGTTTCATTTCCTTTCTAACATTTAGACAGAGGGTTTTTTTACAGCTTTTAAATAGAAGAAATAAAGCCAACTATATTCTTATCTCCTATTTTCAATTTAGCTTCAGAAATTAAAATTTCTACCATATAATTGGACCAAATTTATCTACAGGTTTCCTGTGCTTTTCATACTGTATACCCATGCTTCAAATAGAAATTCAAGGCTATGATCAAGTACAAATCACCTATTGTCATTGAATAGAGCATTATAAAACATTGATGTATTTCTTCCTTTTTAGCTGTTTTTTCCAAATGGTTTCATGGTCACAATGGACACCTATGAAATCTGTTAAAAAAAAAAAAAAAAAAAAAAGAAGCATCTCTTCTTACAAAGTGATGCTGTAGTATTCTTTGCCAATTCTTTGCCAGTCCCAGTCACAAATACAGGCTGGGTTGCAAATGGATTGAGATCAGACCTGGAAAAAACAGCTTGGGGATGTTGGTTGATGAGAAGCTGAATATGCCCTGGTAATGTGTGTTTGCAGCCTGGGAAGCCAGCAGTGTCCTGAGCTGCATCAAAAGCAGATTGAGGGAGGTGATTCTGCCCCTCTGCCCTCATGAGACTCTACCTGGAGTACTTCATCCATCTCTGGGACCCCCAGAAGGAGGGGGACATGGACCTGTTGGGGTGAGACCAGAGGAAACCAAGAAGATGATCTGGGGGCAGGAGCACCTCTCCTATGGAGACAGGCTGAGAGCTGGGGTTGCTCAGGCTGGAGAAGAGAAGGCCCCAGAGAGACTTTATGGCACCTAAAGGGGGTATAAGAGAGCTGGAAAGGGACTTTTTACAGTATTGACAGGCAAGGGGCAATGCCAACAAGCTGATAGAGAGTAGATTTAGATATGGACATGGGAGAAAGTCTTTACTGTGAGGGTGGTGAGGCCCTGGCACAGACTGCCCAAAGTCCTGGACGTCCCAACCCGGGAAGTGTTCAAGGCCAGCTCAGGATGGGGCCCTGGCTTTAGTGAAATCCCTTCCCATGGCAGTGGGCTTGGAACAGGATGACCTTTAAGGTCATTTTCAACCCAAGCTGATCTGTGAGTCATGGAAGTAGAATCCAATCTATAACATAAATCTCTTCTTGTATATGAAAAAGTACTAGTTTATTCAGGAATAATTAATATAAAGAGAAAATAATTTTGCACATTTTTATAGAAACATACTGTACATTTTAAGAGTTTTGGGATGTTCTTTCCCTTCATTTTTCTTTCTTCTATGTTGAAAATTAAATTCTGTAATAGAACTGTCGAGCCAAACATTGATACATGCTTAAGGGAGAATATAGGGGCCTTATTTGCATCTTCTTTGTGTTCCCTGTGTTATCCCAATAGTTTTCTGAAATAGTAGTTAATATCTGCCTTGCAGCCATCTCCTGGCCTCCTCACCTCCAAAGCCTTGGCTGCTGAACTTGAGCTCAGTAGTGAGATACAGAGGCAACAGACTGCAACATCTGAAATCCACAGAAGAGCATCAAGGCAGGTTTATGTGAGTGAATGAAACAGCACCAGGGCTCAGACATCAGGTGGTTCAGTCATCCATATTTTTAACTTATTAACCAGCCCTTGGCATGCTTTTGTCCAGGTCTGGGTTAGCACTATCCCATGGAGCTCCCAGGGGTGCTCAGGGGTCAGAAATAAGCAAGGGCAACCCCCATTAGAGAGCTGAGACACAATCTCCTAGTTTTGGAAGATGAGAGTTTAGTAGGATAGATGGGACTAGATGGTGTCAGTCAGCCTCAGGGTCAAAATAGTGTTGCACTCACTATTCAATTTACTGGTATGGATGCTGCCTCAGGCTCCTGTCTATTTCCAGCGACAGAAATAAATTCTGTACAGGCTTGTCTTTTCCCTATGATAAGGACAAAACACTGCTGTTGATGACATTTTTGTTATATGTGAAATTGGCAGGATGTAAACAAATGGGAAAACAACAGAAGGTATTGTCCAGGCTCCATCACTTGAACAGCTGGTTCAAAGAAAAAAATTTGCTGTGAACAAAAAACTTTTGAAACCAGTGATATGGAAGCTTGCCTACCCCTTGCAGACTGTTATTTGAGCCCAATGTACATAAAACTGCCATGTTTCAAATGATAAAAACAAAAAATGTCCCTTTTATATTTTTTTCTTCAGTCTTCATCACCAGGAGTATGCACTCCATGGAGAAGGACGTGGGATGCTTGTGCTTTCACCACATCCTGATGCTGCATCTCTCTCTGTCCATTGATTGTGCTGGAAGTAAGGTTACATCAACCCTCTGTGCAGGCACAAAGAAAGATAAAAGAGACAAGCAGTACTGTTACTGATACCAGACACACTTTAAGACATCTTGGTACAGCTACAAAGTTCTTCAGTGAATGGAGGGAGAATAAAAAAGAACTGAAAATATATCTGTCAGAAAACATTGAGTTGAGGGCCCAGAAAAAGTTCAAGACACAAACCCCAAACCTTTAGAGAACAGTAAAGACTTTGGGGGCAGGAGAGGATGGGGACTACTAGGAATATTCTCTATGCTTAAGCAAAAGGCTATAATTGCTCTTTTGTGTCTTATGACAAAAGCATTTTGTGGGGGCCTGAATATATGTATTGTTATAACAACAACAAGAATACAACAAGTGAAGTATAGTAGGAGTCCTTGTGAATATCTATATTATATTTGGTGGGTCCTAGCTATTCTAAATGAGTCACAGCTGTGAAGTCCTTAGTTGGACAGCAGCTGTGGCTTGTAAAGACAGCTGGGATAAAAGGGGTGGGTCAAGAGCCCAGGAGCAGCTCCTGAGAAGACAGGAAGGACTGTGCTGCAGAGACTGGAGAAGAGCCCCAGCAGACAGGCAGGAACAGCACTGCAGTGTTGCAGTTACAACAGCATTTATCCCAGAAGTATGCTGGTTCAGGTACTTTCTGAAATAATTTAATTTTTCATGAATACTTAGAAATAGGCAGAAATGTTCTCACACATTTAATTCTTTTGTGGGGGGGCTTATATTGTCTGGAATTTACATTTAACTTCTCAGTTTGAAAGGTACTTGTGTTCTTTTCAGGAAAGCAGAGTGTATAGCACTTGGATTTAACTTAGATTCAAAGAATATTTTACTGAATAGGAGCTGTAGTAGCTCTGACAAAGTTAATCACTCAGCCCATAGAAGTCCAAGCCTGATGTAGAAATTTAAAACAACAGATGCCTATTTTTACTTTTATTTTTACTTTTGACACGTAGAGGAGAAAAAAATAAAAGAAGAAAGGTAGGAACTCAGTTTATTTAAACTTATTAAGTTGGTCTTACAAACCTAGACCCTCACTGATGTTCTAGCAGTGAATCCACCTGCTCTCCAATACTGTCTGCCCTTGTAGGCACCCAAGATTTAATCACACATTCTCTGCATCATCCCATTGCTTTCCTTCACTGAATTTATTGGGAATGCATTTCCCTCTGACATTGCAGCTGAAGTACCACCATATCTAGGTGCCTGGGTTACACATACAGCAAGGCTCTTCACTCACTGCACACCATAAGCAAAAATTCAATTTCTTGGGAACCATGTTCTAAGCCAATCCTCCCTTTTTGCTCCCAAATGAACAGGAAAATAAAGTACTTCACCAGATCATCTTTTCACTTTATTCCTTTAGTCAGTTTTAGTTTCTGCCTGTAAGAAGCAGGTAAACTTCATGAAGAAAAATCAAGGAAAACTCCAAGCTCCATTCAAGGTTTTTCAAAAATGTTTACCTTTTAAAAGTTCCATGATACCCTGTATGGACTTTCATACAAATTTTTTACTGAAATGCTACAATAAATTTTTGTTAAATCAACTTCTCCTCAGATTCAGTGAGTTAGAGATTGAAATCTAACAGCCTTGGAGAAAAATATTTAAAATACGAAGAAATGGTAAAAGAGCTTAATGCCACTTTCTGTAAGTCAGGTTTGTTTAGTTGACTCTTCCTTGTCGTGGGTTGACAGCCTTTATCCCAATATCGTGTGTTGTGTCTGGCAGCTGTGCCTTTTCTCTAAAAGGCCAACGCACCAAAAAATATACTGTCCTGGTTTAGGACAAATTAGGGGAAATCTCCAAAAGGGAGCCCCCCAAAACAAAACAAACCTCCAACCACCCCTCCCCCAATACCGGGTTCGGGAAGGAATTTCTCGGAGGAGCAAAGTGGAAAACAAAACCTATTTATTTACAAGTAACAAAAGAACACTCCCCAACACAAGAAAAGAAAAGAAAACAAAAAACAGCCTGTGTTGAGAGGGCGCCACTCTTCTTCGCAAGCTTCGGGTGTCCTGGAGCTCTCAGGTCAGGTCCAGAGCTGGTCCAGTATCTTCAGGGGAGGGTAAGAAAGGGGGAACAAGAGAAAAGAAAAAAAACAGCGCAAAAAGCAGAAAGCAAGCAAGCAAAGCGGCTAGCCAAGCCAAGCAGCAAAAGCAAAAAGCCAAAGAGGCCTGGTCAAAACCTCCTTTTCTCTCTTCCCCCCCCCCTGCGGCTGTCTTGCCGGGGCGGGGAAGAGAAAAAAGGCACAACTGCCAGACTCAACACACGATATTGGGATAAAGGCTGTCAACCCACGACACTCCTCCATCCTGAATTTTTTAAATATGAGTAGACTAAAGTATTTGTTTTAAAATACAGTATTGCCTTGATAAAATTATTGGGATTTTTTTCCTTTTTTGTGATGTCCTTAATGGTTTTAACCCATAGCTTAACCCATAGATTCAGACATGCCATCATTGGTTAAATTTCTTCATGACTTTGCAAACAGCTACAGCCTCTTGTGGAGACATTGTGCAGGCTCTGTAAAAGAGGATACAAAACAGTGTTAATACCTGAGGTTATGTCCCAACCCAGCTCAGTGGCATTAATAGTGACCCAACGCAGAAAGTTGGGGAGAGGTAGGTGTTTTCTTCCTAATGAAGGACTAAAAAGTGAGCTTACTCAAGCTGCCATTACACCAGTACAACTCAGTGGGCTTCAGTGGAAATCCTCCTGAATTATTTCAGATATATTAAACTTAACTCTCTAAAAGTTATATTTACTGAATAGCGGACATCCAGCCATTTTAAAGCACCTTGGGAACATTATTTAAGCTCCAGAATCTCTCTTTCCATGGTTTCCCAAGTGGAAAATAAATTAATATGGTTTATGGACATTTTAATCATCACCCAGGAATATTCCCCAAATTTGTGCAAAATCACACAGCAAATCACCATGCAGGTCAGATACAGAACCTGTTCTCTTGGGCTTTGGTACTATACATTTTGTCCTCTTTTAGAACAATAGACTTAAACTCTTACAGATTATTACTTTTATCTTAAACAGTCTCTTACCTCAAATGGCTGCTGAGTTCTCAGTTGGGCCATTTAACATAAGTGCCTGCTCTAGTTATTCAGTCCATTAAAATAGAAATCAGACTACATTACCCAGAACACACTTAAGCCTCCCACAGCCTGCTCAGTCACAGAGGCACTCTGCCAATAAATAAGCTCTCTACAGTGTCCCCTACTAAAACCATTTAGGAGTTCTATGATAAAATATATGAGTACATAAGTTTGTACAAACCCAACAGCCAATATCTGAATCATAAGATAATTTAGGCAGACAAGCACTTGCTTATGCATGTTGGGTTGGATATTTCATTACCCATTACTAATTCCTGGGATGCTGTTAGCAAGCTTCCTAACTTCTTTCTCTGTCCACATAGTTCTTTGCTTTGAAAACACAAATTATTTTCTTTGGCTGTAGGACATTTGTGCTTTTTAAATTTATCTGGCCATGGGAAGCACAGGATGTTTTGTGTGTGTGGTTCTTGGACACATAAAGAGAGTTAAATCACACATGAGCAAGGTGGGCAATTCCCTAACTAATAGATAGGAGAAAAGACAAGTGAAAAAATCCCTAATGCCTGCTTTACTAAATTCCTAAGCTAGGTTACTTTTTATCATTGCCAGCACTGGAGAAAGTTCAGAGCTGTGAGAGGAGGTAGATGGTGTGAGAAATGATATGTTTAAAATCACATAGATGGCTCCTCAAGGCTAAGTCACAGTTCTACCTTCCCTGTGGAGGCAGCGGAACCAGCAAAACTGATTCTGAAATATTCTTCCACATTTTTTCCTTCCACCACTTTTGCTTCATCCGCTGCCATGGCATGAACATGACAGCCCCAGGTCTTTGTCCTGAGAGCAGCAAAATGAAGATTTGCCTGTATTGACTTGAACTGACTCTAAGCACACCTTTGCTTAGTAAATTCAGGAGTCAGTCAGGTAACACATGTGAATTACTAGTCCACAGTCCTGCAGATAATTGAATGCCCTCAACACTCATATGCGAAATGTCTGACTTTGCAAGACCCAAGCTCTATAAAAATAAACATAATCAAATTCAGACAGCATTTGCTTGCCAATTACTGGCAGATTTGTACCATTTATGGTCAGTCCATTATGATACGGCTCTACAAATTGAATTTGATACAGAAAATGTTAAGAAGGAAGGATCTTTGGCTTCAATTTATCCAGAACAAATGGGCAAATGGAAAAAATCAAATCTGAATTTGTAGCTACAAGGCAATTTGGACAAATGTTAGGTTATATTGCCCTATCTGTGGAGCAAAACATGATCCAAACTATCTCAATGCATTGAGATTATATAATTTGATGATAGCATCTAGAACTGTGGCAGCACAAGCAATCTGGTGCTCAGGACATTCCTGAATTTTGGTCAAAAGCTTTTTCCTTTTTTTTAGCTCAAATATATTTGTTGGTTTAGATTGCACATTTACGGTGCAAAAATGAAACAAACTGTCCTAGATGGGAGGAAAGATGCCTGTGGTATAATTGATTTGCCAATTGCCTTGATTACTGTAGAAATGTTCAGCACTTTTTCCTCCTCAGGGAGATTTTATCTTGAAAAACTATGCCAAGAGACAGACACACTTGTGCAAGTTAATCTGTATTTTATAATGGATAGGATTTAAAAATGCCCTGTGAAAAATGTGGTATTTGCACTGTATTGTCTCTGTCTGGATGCCAGGTACCCACCAAAGCCTCTCTGTCACTCCCCTCTGCAAATAAGCAGGAGACAGAAAACGTTATGGAGGGTTCACAGGTTGAGATAAGGATGGGAAGAGAGATAATCAACCAATTACCCTAATGGGCAGAACACATTTGACATAGGAAAATCAATTTAATTTATTACCAATAAAAATAAGAGCAGGATAATGAGAAGTAAATATTAAAAACAACCCTCTCTCACCCCTTCCTCCTTCCCAGCTCCACCTGTTTCCCCAGAGGTGCAGGGAGACAGGGAATGGGGGTTAGGGTCAGTTCATCACACATGGTTCCTGCTGCTGCTCAGGGAAAAGAGACCTTCCTCTGCTCCAGCATGGGGTGCCTCCCACAGAGACAGCTCTCCATGAACTTCTCCAGTGTATGTTCTTCTCATGGGTTACAGCTGCTCCGGCATGGGTTCCTTCCTGCAGGGTGCAGTCCTTCCAGAACCACCTGCTCTAGGGTGGATCCCCCACAGGGTCACAAGTCCTGACAGGAAACCTGCTCCAACATGGGCTCCTCTCCTCACAGGCCTGCAGGTCCCTGCCATGGGGTCACAGCCTCCTTTGGGCATCCACCTGCTGCTCCAGGGTGGGGCCCTCATGGAATGAAGGTGGATCTCTGCTCCCACAAGGAGCTCCATAGGCTGAAGGGGCACAGCTGCTTCACCATGGGGTGCAGGAGAATCTCTGCTTCAGCTCCTGTTCCTGCTTCTCCACTGACCTTGGTGTCTGCATGGTTGTTCCTCTCACACATTTTCACTCCTCTCCTCTGAGCACAATTACAGCAGTACAATAACTTTTTTTTGCCTTCTTAAATATGTTATCACAGGCTGATCGGCCCAGCCTTGGCCAGAAGTGGGTCCAATTTGGAACCAGCTGGCATTGGCTCTGGAGGACAAGGGGGAAGTTTGTGGCAGCTGCTCACAGAAACCAACCCTGCAACCACCCCCACTCCCAAAACCTGGCCACACAAACCCAAAACACTACAATAGCAATTTAGTTTGTGGAAGAGGTTGTAGCTTTAAAATAATTTCCCTTCTCTAGAATAAAAAAACCCACCTCTTTCATCCTTTCCTCATTTGAGTGAATGCTCCAGGCCCATTAGTTGTCTTCATGGCCTTTGTTGTACTGTCTCCAGTAGTTCCATATCTTTCCACAGAGAAGAGGAAATTCACACAGCAAAAATACTGTTGTTCTTGTGAGGAGCACATATCACATTTGAGAACTGACATAGGTCTTCAGATCTGTTGTATGGATTTCATCTCATCCAACTTTATGGATAGGATCCTGCTTAGACTACTGACATTTAAATTCAAGTCCACAAGGAACAGTCTAAATGCATTCTGAGAGGTAGAATGCAATAGCTTAAACACCTAGGACCTAGAAGACCCTACCTATCTTCATCTGTCACAAATTCTAGAAGAGGATACTTCTTCTAATTCCCTTCTCATATGTGTTAGTCTGGTGTGGATGCCTTGAATACTTTGGGGTAGTCTCAGATGTAGATGTGTGGCTATTAACTATAATGGAATTATAGTGCCTGCAGACTGCTAAAGGTAGGTGATTTAATCTCAATCTGCTCACTACTGAAATCAACAGTAAAGACATCGTCACTGATGATAGTTACTCAAGCAATCCTATAGGGGTATTTTTCTATAGTCATTGGAGAAAATCTGGCCATTCTAGCATGTAATTTTTCTGGTATTTGCCAGGAAGTGACTCCCTTCTCCTTTAAAAAAACATTTTCATATTTTGTTGGAGAGATCCTGTTTCTTATTTCAACACCTGCAATGTGCATGGGAGCTTCCACTTTACAAAACCATGTCAGACTGGCTTTGTTCTTCCGGAGTTTGCTCAGCTGCACATTTCACTGGGGCTTGTAAAAGCCCAGCAACTGCTGCTCAATGCTGCAGTTTGAAAATCTTCTCCACTGTTTTCCCCAGTGAATTTTAGAAGGCTGTTGCCATCCTCTGGCACTCATAGGAAGATGTTTGAAGGAAGGTCAGCTCCCAGTTGTTCAAATAGGGCAAGTCAAAGCAAGGTAAAGGAAGGTCATCCAAAGTAATGGAGACAACAATTGACTGGAAGTCAGCAGCAGCATAACCCTGCTCCAATCAGTATTGTCTCTGAGCTGAAGAGCTTTAATGAGAAAAAAGGATTATTAACTTTCAATTGTTGCAATGACAGCTTGTTTATCCCCTGTGGACACATGGTATGCTCACATGGCATGGCAGAGCACAGAACAATGTACACTTAGCTAGGTGCTAAGTACAACATCTCCTTACAATTCACTTTGCCCACATCCTGACTGAAGGGTGGGCAAGAACAGAGGGTTTCTAGCTAAAGTGAACACAGTGTAAGGTCATCATTAACCCCTCTGTGCCTATTAATATGATTTACAGCAATGGACAAGTACAAGCATCAGCAAAACTTCCATGGACAAATTATAATCCATAATAAAACTGTACAGAATACAATCATTAGAATTCTGGGACTGGTTTCAAAATATTTAATTTTTAAAGTTTCTAAAGTTGACCTTGAAAATTCCCCTCTCCCCTTGCCATCCCTTCCTGTGATCAAACATTCTCAGTCTGAGAAACTGCACACATTACATGAATTTTCCCACATGTCATACAAAAGACAAAGTCACCTTGCAATTTTAACCTCAAATAAAACCAACTAAAACAATTTCCTATTTTCATTGCCACCAAATTTAACACTGAAAAGAGAAGCTGACAACACAGGAAGACCCTTCAGACCTCCATTGTAATCCTTTCCTTTCTGACCCTTTCTAGCTCTGTTTAGCTTTCAGTGCCTTCATCTCTTAAATATGATTTATCAGTCCTTTTTGCAGTCAGCCTTGTCCTCTTCACAGCAGAGTGCCATTTTCACAGAGTTGTGCTTCTGGGGGAGTAGGAATCCTAATCACAGACCTGCAAATAACTTCACCACTTGATATTAAGAAGTTCTGTTAAAGAGATACAAAATCCTTTTCTTTAGAGAGATTAGTTTTAATCTTCTTTTGCAATTGTTTCTCACAGTATTACCTAACCTTTTCACAACTTGATGTGATGGGGTGGGAAAAGGGACACCTATAAGCCAAATTTCCAGATAAGCACATTTCACAGTTTTCTATTCAGTTGTAGCCACTGGTCTTCATCACACCTGAGTTCTAGCATCCTGCTCATTATTTCCCCTGCCAGTCAAGAAGAAGAAGGATACAAGTACTATTTGCCTTCCCTGACAAGTATGAAATAGATTCCAGTGGAGCATGAACCTGACAGGAGACTACAGACTTTGGGTTAGGTGAAGACATAGTGGGACTGGACATCAGAATGTACTGTCAAGACTGGTCATTTGTTAGCTAAAGAGAAGTGTGTTATAGCTGTGGATATGTTTAGATATAAAAGGAAGGGAATATGGGTGTGAAAGTTACCTTAACTTCATTTCCAGTTATAGTACTGGTGGAAATGTCGTTCAGTATCCTTCACTGTTTTTTTAAAAATTCTTGTCACTGAAACACTGATAGTGTTGTGCGACACACTCTGGGCTCTATTTACACTGAGAACCTGCAACTTTCTCCTTTCCTTCACAAAATTTACCAAAGATTTGTATCTAAAATTTTGCTACTTCTATCTCACATTATTAGCACAAAAAATTCAAGACCTGGATATACTCAGACATTTAAGAAATTCCTGTCTTTGTGACATTGGTACCATTGGGCAGATAAAGAAAATGAATAATATTTAAAAAGTATAAATAAATTTGACCTAGTCAGGTTCAAAGCTAGGGTCCTGAAAACATCCACTTGTCTTCTTTCTGACTTCTAAAAGTATCTGATTTCCCTGATCATGTACTTCTTAATGTTTTTGGGGGAAGTGAGAAACTAATCTGATGTGAAAGTTCAGTCAGGTAGATTCTCCTCTAAAGTATCTTAATGTTTTCAAATCTGTGACTGGATTCTTCTCACATAGAATATCTAGAAATAAACCACCTTCTTATTTAACTAAAGTCTCTTTGCTACTGATGGAGTCAAGTACCTCTACAGGCAGGTCACTTCATCCAAGGACATCCCTCATGAATCAGTCTGTGACAATATCTGTCCTCCACTGGATGGAGGCATGAATTCAGGAAGAAGTTCAGTGCGATATAATGTTTTTCACAACAATAGTGGTGCAAGGTACATTAATCTTCTCCAGCTCCTATCCTGTACCATTTCCCTCCTTCATATGCACTGAACGAACTGATTTTTTTCTAAATTTTGTTGTCGAGTCCATGCTTTAAACTCAAGTTGATGATAAACCAAACATTTTCCCAAACCATAGACTTGGACTTTCATTACTAACTTGTAAATATTTCCATGAGATAACTCTTGCTAATGCACACACTACACTACTAATCAGAATATTTGGCAAGGAGTCTAGAAGTCCTAGGAATCATATTTTTCTCTAGTAGGTTTATTTCTGATATCTTTACCTCACAGTGTCCAAAATCCAAATTACAAAGTTTCCTTCTTTTCCAGAGTGGGGACATTTCTACCACTATAAAAAAAAAAATCAATATTTTTAAAATGTTCTTTCATTAATAGGAAGAACAAGGTTTCTATGTGCTGACCAATTTTCCATGTTTGTTTGTTTTTTTCAGGGGGGCTGGCATTTGATCTTTTTGTTTGTGTCACCTACTTTCCTCAAGACGAATAAGGTGGCCCAATTAATGCTCCATTCTCAGAACCAGGCATCTTGAAGTTAAAAATATCGAGCTTTACAGTTCTGTAACTGATCTTTTTAGGCTTACCCTGCTTAAAATAGTCCATTTATAATTTGCTAATGTGGAGCCAAGTTTTCAAACACTTCTCCAATATTGGGGTTCATCAGCTGGAGGATGAAGGAAGTCTGCATCAGGCTCAGTGTAACTCTCCAGTTTGTAAAAAAGCACTGCTTCTAATGAACACTAATTATAATTGGGGAAAGATGAGCTGTGGATTCAACAGAGGGGAAAAAGGCTAATGCTTTTAAAATGTAGCCTGATTAATGAGGCTGTCATAGAACTTATTTATAGGTATGCTGTACAAAGTCTCATAATCTCTGGAAAGATTTGCAGCAAATTAAAGCCATCAAAGTTTAGAAATCATAAAACTGATTTGACTCCAAAGGATATTCTGTACAGACCTATCAGGGGATTATAGCTGAGGCAGAGAAGTTGTGAAGTGCAAGTGTTCAAGTGTTCTTAGACTGTTCTGGGGTGTGGGTCACATTTCAACTCCCTGCCTCCTTCTTTCAGTCCCTACTAAGTCACACATGGAATATTTCACAACTAGATACTGGCCTTGTGTAACAGAAGCAATTGCCTTCTCTGAATTTGTATTAAATTTGGAGTGGCATTCAGAAACTATTTAATATAATATTAGCTGGTTTTAATGTAAGATAGCAGATGGAAATGCAGAGGATCCTGTTCTTTGCTAGGCAGTTCTCTATGGACCTCCAGCAAGTGCTTCATGAATCACTAATGGTGCATGGTCTGCAGTAGGGAGCTATTGATTTGAAGAAATCCCAAGTAAACAGATAGACCTTGTACTATATGGTGAAGGTCACTAAACATAAGAAACAAAATTTTCCCTACAGCAATGTGCATGGAGCATTTGGTATCCTGAAAGTTTACAAAAAAAAAAAAGAAATTAAAAAAAGTATATTTAGGTTGTTATATTTAGAGTAAAGGAAGTACAGACAGAAACAGAGGCTCAGGCATAGATGTGCAAGACACAGATCATCTGGGAATTAGCAGAGAAAGGAATCCAAGCTCCTTTTTTTTTTATGACAGGTCCCTTTAATAAAACAGTTTTTAAATCTTGACTCCAAAGGATTAAAAAAATCATCCAAACTAAGACAAATGGAGAGAGGGACAGATAAGGCTGTTTTAGTTTAAATCTGCATCATACACAATACTCTACAAATGTTAATGCATACTTCTGAACTTTTAAGGAGCAGAAAGGAAAAAAAGTGTAATATGGCAGGATGGTGCATGAAGTTGACTGTCTGGATATGTTGCCAGACCTGAAAAAGGAGGAAAATCACCAATTATTACAATCTCTCCAAATTTAATACAAATTCAAGAAAGAAAAGACTTAGAAAATATTGATTTCTCAGCCTACCATAATGTCTTTGGACATCAATATATTGTTTGATGATACCAGTGTTTGCCTTTTTCTCCTCTCGCAGCTCTATAGATGTTAACTTGCAGGCAGCCTCACTGGCACAATAACGTAATAGCATATAGGATTTTGGCTATACTGAGCACTGGATAATTTTGATGACTTATAAAATCCTTTAGCCTAGAAGTGCTTTATTTTCAAGCTCCACTATAATTAGTTACAAAGGTTATTTGAGTGAGACATGAGGCGAGACTGGAAGGTTGTTGTTAAATGAAATCAATTTCACCTTCTTTTTCTCTTGCTGTAATATTTGCCTTTAAATCTATAGTGAAGAAACAGACTGTTTCAGACAGTCATGTACCAACAAGGACTTGTTCAGTAGTTTCAATATCACTTTCAGGAACAATGAAGAGATTCAGCTGACACCAGCCTTTGGTTGAATAGTTCTCTATGTGTCTCTCAGGCTGTGTCTCCACCTACATTACACATTCCAAGCATGGCCAGCTCCTTCAGTTTGTAGGAAGGCACAGTTGACCTACATAAACTTCTCAGGCTTTAACTGAATTTTGAGCAAAGGCAGCATGTCCCACCAGCTCTGTTCAGACTCTCAGATCTGAACAGCCTCATGCATTACTGATACTCCATAGTTTGCAAGATCAAAAGAAGAGGGATGTACCTCCAGAAAACCTGGTCTTGTTTTATAGTCCATGAATTCTAAAACAAAGGTCTCAAGAAGGAATCACAGTGTATTCCATGGTCTTAAGTGGGATGGGTGAAAGAAGCATTCCAGCAGAAGAGTAACAGAGTCGAGGTTTAAGAACTGTGCCAAAGAACTGAAATTTTTTTAGGGATGACCTGACATGGTAGCTAACAGAGAAAAGGAATCCTCACCTACTTGCTCCCCTCTGACACATAGTTCATGAATGTCACAAGTATTCATACTCCAGATTCTGAAATTATTATGCTTTTCTGTTCATTTGCTTGAGTGAAACTTGACATATAAAGAAAGACTCAAGAGGGATTTGTGTGAACATTTCACACACGTATACAGACAATGAGGAAATAACAGAAAAAATTTTAAAGCTGAAAAATGTCCTTTAACAATCACTTAAGTCCTGACTAGAAAAGATAGCTGCTGAAAGCATATCAGTGATTAGTCTCTTGACCTTTCTTCAACTTGAAGTCATCAGCTATTGTTCGTCACTGATAATAATAACCTTTATTTTGTGAGGTGACTGACAGACAATCCTTAGAGACTACAGTCTTTCACAAGAGCAACCTGCTTAAAAATAAGTCATATTTAGTAGGCTCAATACAGTGAAATTAATTCAGAATATTTATATCAAATATTAGAAACATGCAACACAGTCTATGCAAAAAAAAAAAAAAAGGAAATAGAAAAAAGAAAGAAAAAAGGAACATTCAAATGACTTTCAAAGGAAGAAGCTGAAGCATAAGTTTGGGCAGAAGAATGGCAGAATACTAAAATTTATTTCCCCTTTACCCCAATTTGTTTTTCAATAAGAAGGTAGAAAATTTCTCAATGTGTTGTATTCCTTTTTTAATTTTGAGAGGCTAAGAGGAGGGAAACCCAAGACTCTATGAACTGTCACAGGGCTATCTTTGAAAATGGCCAGTCCTGAATCGTCAGATATGAACACTATTACACTTCATTTAGGAGGAGGGGTATCTCCCTAATCACAGTCAGCAATCGTCTCATGACCTGAAGCTGCAGTGGCTGCCCTCTTCACATTTTCCTTCTTACAAGTGTAATTGCATATGTTACTCTGGACCAGACTTGAATGAAAATCCCTTTCAGGAAAACCCCAGGAGGTGGAGCCAATAATAGGGTAGGTGGCTCTCATTCCTCAGAGTCATTATTGAACCAATCGGACAATACAGTGTGAGGGGTCACAATGAGCAGTGCACTCTTCTGAAGGAATTGTAAAGCCAAAGCCCTGAATAACTCTGGGTGTTAAACATAGTTTTTTGTTTTTTTTTTTCCAAGAGTGAAGACCTTGCTCCATCAAGACCTAACCTGAATATTGTACTTAGTCTCCTGTTAGTTTAGTCAGCCCCTTGGCCTGTGTTAGTAGTATATGGGAGGTCTATGTGTTCTCCTACACCGTTTTCCTTTCTCACTGAAAGGAGCAGAAATTCACCAGTGACATTTTCATTTGACAGAAAAATTTAATCCAACCAATCCAATTATTAAAAAATTACTATCATAATTTTCCTGGAGGGCTGCAGAATATTTGTCCTTAAACTCTGTGTGCTTTCTATGTTCCCTGCATTTACCACTGTTACCTGAAGAACAGAAGAGCCAGCATGAACACTGGGAAGGTCAGGAATTGTTTAGAGACTCATCTGAAGAAATGTCTCCTTTTCCTAGCAATAACAGGCAAAATGTTTTGAATTATATGAAGCCAGTAAGGAGCTAAAATGAAGTTACTAGCTGTTGACATTTTCTTGAATATTATTCAATTATCACTAAACATTCATTGAACAAAGATAAGACCATAAAAAATAGAAGAACCTGATAAATAAATCCCATGGGAATTTAAAAACTTTGAAAACCTCAGCCTAAGTTTTTAGTTTGGATTTGGGGTTGGGGGAAAATATGTACCAGCTGAAAGGGCTCAACACAAAATAGTCATGTCTGAGTAGTATGAAATATATTAACATATGTGACCGCTATAAATATGTCAGCACTGTAATCCTAAATCCACCAAGCCAGAGGAAGATTCAACAGTCAAATGTCCCATATCATGTGGTTTATGTCAATCTCCTTATACTATGACAGTTGAGGTGGTCACTGAACAGATCATCCCCACCCAGGGACTTCTGTCACTGGCTTTCTGCAAGCCAGTTCTTGGTGCCTTACTTCCCTTGTGTGCAAAGATGGAGGCAGGTTTTTTTCTTGGGAGCTGTTTGGAGAGATACTAATGAAAGCAGTAGACAATTTTGTTGTTGTTGTTGTTGTTGATGTGGTTTTGACTACAATCTAAACAGAAACACTTTTCATTCATGTGTAATTTACTTTGAAGAGTCAGCCTCTGTTTCTAGTTATGGATGATAATATCAGACATCCAGACTGTAACATTTTTTACTGTAGAGAAAAATCCATTTAAAAAATCCATTTATAATGTTGCTGAAATATAGCACTCTTTTTTTCCCCCAACTCCTAAGCTTTGAATACACATGGGAACTTGAGAGATCAGATCTAAATAGAGTGGATCAGCAAAATGTGGTAGAGTCAATGAAGTTATGCGGGTTTACATTATCTAAGAGTATTGCCCAAAGTGATAAGGACTGGCAGGAGAAAAACTCCACATACTATTCCCCCTTGAAACACATGCTTTTAAAACTGCTGTAAAATATTATTTCTGCTAAATATATAATATATGAAGGATATGTCAACTTTTCATGCTTCTATAAAGATTATGCAGTTTTAAATGTCTTTTCCAGTCAGACCTAATCTACTCAGCCCAAAGACAAGCTGTTACAGTTTTATAATGTACAGCACATTTTTGTGTTTCTCTGTGTGTATTTGCATGTATGTGAACAAGAGAGAAATGCACTTACAACTGTGGAAAGCCACTAATTAAGCAAATTAAAGCATTTCTTTTTTTCATTAAAACCTCAGATATTTTCTTTCTGCCTTTTATTGTTTATTGGAAACAGTCCTTTCTCTAACACTACCCACAATGGATTTTACAAATTTTGTGGCTTATGTTGACTGTTTTGCAATTTATACTAGTGTGTAAAATATTCCCAGCACATACACTTAATCAAAACAAGCCCAATTAAGCTCAGTACTCCAGATTCCACCTCATTAGCTTTCTGTTCCTAAAATATAACAGATGTGATTGCTGCGGGCCATGAGTTAAAGACGAATTTTTCAGCTAAGCACTTGCAATACAACCTAAAGTTATATGAAGATTTAATTATTACTTTCATTTTCATGGCTAACTGTAAAAGTTCATTTTTCACTCAATAGCAATGGTATTCCACTCCTGCATTTTACCCACTGTTACAGAGAAAAGTATCTAAAGCAGGAAGAAGGGAGAGGTCAGGGGTCTTATTTTTACTCCTGGCCTCACATATCGAATGTGTGACTTCACAAACTTGCAGGGCTTTTACCCATTCTAAACTACTGGCATTCAGAAAGGAGTCAGGATTTCAGCTTGCAGAATATCACTTCTGCCTACAACCTCAGTGCAACCGTGTGAATGATATTGCAGCATGTTTACTTGGCGTGCTTCAAAAAGATAGAATGGCTTAGCATGCAGCAATAGATGTCTAGTGCTCCCCTCAAGCAATTCTTGGTACTTCTTAGCTGTATTTTAACTGTTTAGAACTAGTAGCTTCTATATAATATCCAATATAAGGAAAAATATTATCCCTTTTCAGTAGTCAAAAGGCCAAAGAGGATTATTACAAGACTGACAGCTGGGATATGAAGGAAAGCTCTGCCAATTGTCAGTAGCTGTAGTTCTTTGTCAATACCCCAGTGCCAAGCTGCTGAATGTCTCCCACACTTTGTCTTTGTTATGGGAACTCAAGCATCTGGTGGATCAAAAATAATCTAGCCAAACCAAAGCATATCCAAGAATAATCCAGATGGGACAGTCTGACTTGTCCGTGGCACAATTCACCATGGAGGTTTCCAAATGAGCTTTCATTTTCCAATAAATTGAGCTTCTGTACAGATTCTGTACTGATGCATAACTGACACCATTCTCTCCCTTGATTTCCCAGAATACTCGAGAGTCTTGTAGGTAAGACCCACTTTCTCAAGTTGTTCAATTTTTCAGCTACACTGAATGACCAAGAAGACAACAGTCCTAGGCTCTGTGCAGAGAAGCCAAATGTGCATAAAACTGTGCACATAATACACATTCATTCTTGCAAAAATGAACATAAACCAGTTGCATTAATATCATTATCAACACCACAGGCCATAAAAAGGCCTTTAGGTACCTTTTTTTTTTTTTGCATAAATTATTACATAAGGTACAAGGCAGGACTGATGATTAAAACTACGCAAATGACCCAATTCACTACTCTTTCCACATTTCTGTGTAGGGTGATTTTTTTTAGAGTGTGTGGTTGCTCTCTCAGCAGGGTGGGTATCTGAGATAGCCTAATTGAAGTCAATGGAGCCGCACATTGACATAAAACTAGTGTACTTAATAGGAGGTTAATGCTCAGAAGAAAGAAGTCAAGCTTTGTCTTGAAAGATTTTCTCATGGCTGAGATCTCCTCTGGTTTGTACATTCCCACTGCATTATTCTTTCTTTTCTTCTCCTCAAAATTTCATTAAAAAACAAACAAAGAAACAGAAAAAAGCTACCATGTTCTCTTTGTGGTTTACACAGAAGACATAGCTTTTCTGTTTGTTAAAATGTGGGAAAAGGTAAATAACGAAAATTTCTAGTGATTAGTCCCTAAGGTCTTTATTTATGGATCCCTGGCACAAGTACACTGCAGATAATAGTCCAATTTAATATTTATGATGTGCTAGGTTTCTCTGAATATATAAATTTGGCAATTATCATGGGAGTTATCCCTTATTTATCTCCTTTTGACTTTTAATTAGTAGGATTGTATTTAATCATTAACAATCTTCTCTTCCAAAAAACACCCTACCTGCTAATTCCTCGATAAATGTGTCCCCATTGTGTCACTATTTTCATTAGAAGATCTTTCTTAGCTGTTCCATTGAGAAGCATTCATTTAAAAATACTAGATCTGCAGATGTCTTGAAGTGACTTATCACTGACTGGACATATCACCCTGCAACCACTATACTGTTATGTACCTGTCAGCCCTCAGCAGACCAGGCATTAGGGCACTCACTAAGGTGATCAATGGCCCTTCGAATCATAGCACCCTTTTCAAAAAACAAAGAAAAACACTGTATGTGTGTGAGTGGATAGGGGAGTACAAAGCCTGGCATAGTCTATTTAATTAAATGTAATAATACTCAGTGTAAAGATTATGCCTCTTTCTTTGATGATATAAAACAGTGGCACAGAAATTATACCTTTGTTAAAAAGTTCTAACATTAATCAAGTCGCTTCCATGGAGAGATGAAACTACAAGCTCTAACATGTTAACATTCAGCAATGTGTTACTAATAGCATCATTAACACATACCATATATAGCTGCACAGAGTGCCTTAGTCTGAGCTAGTGCCAAGTCCCAGTTTGTCAAGTTGGGACACGGGAATGGCAAAATAATTTCATTCACTCCACCACCTAATTAGATGGAGCTAAAAGCATGGAAGTTGAGAGCCTTAGCAGGTCTGCTGTGCCATTCCTCCAGGGTGGCTTTGTAGGGAATAGTAAAAATACTTAATACAGTCACCGTTGCATGTTAAATGATTGTTAGGGAATGGAAGCAGCGCAGGTTGAATCAGTAAAGGGTGAACACTGCCATCATTGTGCAGAATGCACTCCTCCTCTCCACCTCATCTCTGTTCCCATGTTTGCCCATACTGCTATAAAATTATTACTTTTTTTAATACCGGGAATCTTGACATTTACTTTAAAACCAAGCTACCTTCCTACAATGAGCTGTTATCTGGTGCACATTATACAACTTTGCCCTGAGAATGTGAAGGGGGAATTAGACCCACTCATCTATTGAGGTTTCCTAGCAATTTCCATTATGAAGGAATCCTGTGGTCTTCCCATTTGAGGAACATTTTTGATACCCATCTTAGCAGCAGTTCTTAGCAAAGCAATGACTGCTGTGTCCAGCTTCTCACAAACTTGGCTCACTAGATTATTTTCTGACTTTAAATTGATGTAATTATTCTCTCCCAAAATCTGATCTGTAGAAACACATTTATAATACACTTTGACCAGCAACATGTTACTCTACTACCTGCAGCAAGCTTGCAATTACAGCAACACTATTTAATTAGGTCCCAGCCCTGCATGCAAGCCCTTAGAGTGCTGGTGCCAGGAGTCAGCTGCAAAATATCCAGTCAGGAAGAGAGAGAATCAGGTCTGCACAGTGACAGTGTAGTTCACCCTGTACCAGGCACCATCAACACTTTGGTAAGTCTTTACGTGGTTGCTGCTCAGAATTCTGCCCCCAGTTAAGAAAATATTTGAGCCATTTGCTTTCTGATGTTATCCTCTTAGTATTGGCTTACCTGACAATGCGCTAAATTAATCAGGTTTCAAAAAAGCTGAGGTACAGATATGTTAAACTAATCACCAAAAAATAAACTCAATTCACAATAAGACTCGTTCCTTCATATCCCCTTTACCCTGTGTATTTCATGTTGTTCAGTTCTAAGTGGGTCTTTTCTATTATTTCTTTCATTAATGTAAGTCTTGATTAATATTTAAAAAAGTAAAATTTTTGAAGGATACTTAATTTTGTTGATATGGTCCTTGCAGGCCACTGGAACATCACACAACAGCAGGGAGATCTGGCTCTTTTAATTTGTGTTGATTCTCTCATTTTATTGTTTGAACAGTTTTCTTGCTTCTCCCACATCCTTCTCATTTGTTACCCCATTTCTAATTATGCTTTTTTCTGGTTTGAAACCAATAAAATCAGAACAAAAATTAAAGTTTAGCAAATAATGTTTATAGGCTAAACTTAAGAAGGCAAGGTACATGCTCAGTACCTTTTTTGATACTTTAGCTCCCATAAGATTTTCTGGTTAGTTTTGATGGTATCGCTTCTCAGTGCAGTAGCTGACTAAGAGTCACTTGAAATATAATTTCCTGTAGTCAGGAAACTGGAAAGTTTGCAACAGAGCAGTATATTTTGAAACAGCAGCCATTAATGCCAAAGTCAGAGCTGGTAATATTTGAAAGCTTGTGCTCACCTATATATCCTTAGGGATGTAAAAGAGAAAAAGAGATTTTCTGCAAATCCATTCCTAATTTTTGATGCTTATCATCAAAAACATATGGCCAGATCAAAAGGACAGATCCTAAGCTGGTGCAAATGGCCAAGCAGCACTGTCAGCAGGGATACTGGATTTATAACAGCTGAGTATTTGGCCTATTTGTAGTTTACTGTAAGAGTTATCTGACTGAGAGTACAGAAGTTATAACAAAAAACACCAAGTAATGATCTTTCAGAAAGCCATCCCACATTTTTCAGAAACTGAAGATTCGCAAATTTGTTAGTGTCTTTGGACCAGTTTCTTTTCAGTTCAGATCTCATATTACCCATATTTTAGTTCTTTATAAAAATGAAATGCACTTCATCTCTTTCTAGACACCAAATAAAATAAATTTAACTGTCGTTAAGTCAAAGAGAGTCATTCTGCTATAAAAGAGTAATCTGTCTCTCACTTTTTCGGACTTAAGAAGTATGAAAAGAAGCTGCACTTAAAAATAGGCCAGGCAATGTTAAGAATATATTGTTGAGAACAATCTGGCAGTGGGAAAGAAGAGAATAGCCTGACCCATCAGCTTTCCTTCCATCCCCAGCTGTTATAATTCTCTAAGTGCTGAGAACACACAATTTAGTAGTTTCGGTGTGGAAACTAGTTGTTTTATTTTTTGCTGTATCTCTAATGCAGCAATATATATACACATATATTTGTATGCATGAATATATATACACATATATTTGTATGCATGAGATTTACATTACAGACAGGCAAAAGCAACTAGAGGGTGGATTCTCACTAACAATTAGAGGTACTGGTTGCACAGGAGGAGGTAACCTGTTGGATGTACATTGATGTGAAATAAAAGACTTGCATGAAGAGAATGCAGATGATATGATTGTGGTTTAACAAAAAAGAGATTGGAAATGGTAGGAATGGAGAATAGAGCTGTTTTTGGTACTGCAAAGGACTGGCAGGTGTTTAGATTTAGAAAGTGTCATTTTGACATTGTGGAGACTGAATAGGAAAAGTGACTCATACTACCAACTTCTGAATATCTTGATCAAGTAAGCCATAATTACTGCTGGAAAAGAATGATAGAAAAAGGAATTGTAAATAACAATTTCCTGTAAGAAGGAGAAAGCAAACAAAGTATAATAATGTCAAAAATTTGGATTATCTTCAGCACAGAAGAAGCAGCAATAAAATGTCTGGGAGTGAAAGTCATCACAGACTGGATCCAATTTAATTCTTAAATGCCTAAAAGCTTCAGCAATGCAACCCCCAGTGCTAATGACATGGCTCTGTGACATCCAGCACTTCTGGTGGGCATGCAGACACCCACTGCAGTGAATAGGGGCTCTCAACAACCTCAAAATAATGACCTCTGTACAGAGACAACACAAAGACACTCATTCACCAGCCAGTTGGAAAATATCTGGGAGTTTCTGCTCCCAGGGCCAATCCTGTGACAGAATAAAGTGATGATTGGACATAGAAACATTCCAACACTCCAGCCTTTTTTCTCTGAGGCAGCACTACTCAGAACTGAGGTGCAAAGTTACACCACTATTCTTTTTCCCTTCTCAGGCCAGGGACCCTTGCAATCATTTATACACACAGACACAGCTTCAAAGAGGAAAACAGAGCAAAAGCTTCTTCACTTTTTTATGAACATAAAGTATTTCACAGGTAATACTCTTCATTAAGCAGAAAAAGAAATTGAACTTGGGTGACCTACTTAATGACTGAATGCTTTAAAAATACCAGGCTTGTACCCAGCAGCCGATGGAGCACTGAACTGATTACAGGGGCTGGTCAGCAGTGGCAACACTTCTATTGCTTAAACAGAAGCTTTCCCACCTGGATGAACATCTAGGAGTACTGAGCAAATGTACTGAACCATCTCATTCAAAGATATGTTGAAGGAAACCCAGATCTCTAAAACATACATCAATTCTTTCCATACTATATAAAAAAACTATTAACATCTGCAATTCCACTTTGCACAGGCCTAACCCTCTCAGAAGGTATGTTATACAGTGTGTTCTGCAGACAGTTGATGCAGAGACTTCAAGAAGAGACAGGCTGAGAAAATTTCTGGTGCACTCCATCTTGCTTACATGTGCACAAATGGAAGTACTTCAGATTTGCAGACCTCCAGCATACTGGGAATACAAAGAAGTCAAACTGAAGTGACTAGGGTTTAGGAGTTGGGGTTTAGGAGAGTTTTTTTCCTCTTTACAGAGAGGAAGTAGGCAAGCATGAGGAGCAGGGAGAAGCATGGATCTTCTCTCCTGAAGACCCATTTGACACATTCCTGTGCATCTGAAATGCAAAAAGCTGAGAAAATGAGAAGGAGCAAGAAGCTTTGTTAAACCTGTTTCCACCTCCTTCCAGTCTTCCCTTTCTCATCATCTTGTGCAGCTACAGACACACTTCAATGTTGAGAGAGAAACATAACGTTACATAAAAACACAGGCTGTTTTTTCTTAGATAGTGATGCCCTGGGAAAAGCTAGCCAGACAAACAGAAGGAGGTTGAAACTCTTCTGGAGTCACTCAGTCTGTTTGACTGACCACACTGACCTGGAGGCTAAAACCTACAGCACAGCTCCCATTCTTACCAGAGAGTTGCCTGAAGGAATATAGATAGTGGGTAAATACAATTTAGTTTCAATTTAGAAGAGGAAGCAGAAAAAAAAAAAATCTTTGCTTACCTGAATCAATATAGATACTCAGCATATGATTTCACGGCAAAGTACCTTCATCAGCTGCTTGTGCTAAAGGTTAATTAAGATTGTATTTGTCAATATACAAATATGGGTATGTACATTTCTGGGGAATCTTCAACAGGAAGATTCCACATGTTATTAAGTATTACTGAAATGGTGCTTTGGAATGTTTGGGTGTACATTTCTTGACTTCTATTTCCACTTTGTACTAGAAAATGTGATGATCTATGAATCAAGATCACGTGTAATCTAAAAACATGCTGAAAGAATCTCAGTCCAACATTCACAGACATAAATTCAGTTGCCTCTAATTAATTCTATGAATCATGGTATGAAGGATTTCAGATCCTTTACAATGTAGAGCTTAACATAAAAATAGGAATTCCTTGATGAATTCTACATATGGCAGAATAAACACAATGTTCCTCTTTTTGTCTAAAAATGCGGTATTTCCCATTCTTATTTCCATGTGATACTCTGAAGTAAAGCTCAAATTTGGGGATGATGAGTCCCAAAAAGTAATTGATAGGTGAGGGTTATTTTCTGCATTAATATCTGAGGTGCTTCTGAAATTTCTTTAGGAATCAATTGCTATCAATTATCAACGTATTGATAATAGAAAAATAGATAGAAAAATAGTATATGCAGAATACATCACATAAATATTTTTGTCTTTCTTACATTCTCTATTTGCAGGTACAGAAAGTAGAGAAACTCAACTCTCCAAGATATATACCAAATGAAAACAGCTTGAGTTTTTTTTCACAAAGGAAAATTGAATGGTCTGTTCTTTCTATTTATTTTTATGAAGTGCAGAATGATAAGATCCTACTTTTAACCTTATGACATAATAAATCAATAAAGGATATGCAATGAAATAAATGGAACATAAAAGTACATCAAAAAATGTGAAAGAGAATACTTTTCACAGCATGCTATCATCCCTTGGAATTAACTTCAGCAGGAGATTATTAAGTCAAATATGAAAGATTTTTAAAGGGCTGAATAATTTTGTGAGTAATAACAAAAATATGAATGTTAAAGTAATCTATTGTTATGCTTCTGAGGGTAAATTGATAGCTGCAGGGGTCAAGAAGATATCCTCTTCTCTGCCTGCCTTTTCACACAACTAGCTAAGTTCATTAAGAGCTTTTCTTCAACCTCCCTTCAAGCACCAGACACTGGTCACTTCTGAAGGCAGCAAAAAATGTGAGACTCAGAAAAGGAGAAGGAATACCAAACTTGTCTGATTCAGCACAATAAATCCTATGCTTCTTCTCATAATCTTTCTCTTAATGTATTTTACCTCCAGCATCAAAGAGGGTTGTTTCCTGTGTTCACCATCTCCATGGACTCAGCATAGGTACTTGTAAGCCTGTCGTTCCAAGTCTCTCATCATTTTAATTCTCACATCTCATCCACACTTTCAACTGGGAATTTAGCTCGTCTTTCATTCACCTAGTAGTTTCCATGAATTTTCCAAACTTTGGCTCTGAAGGATGATGAAATGGGAAGGAAAAGAAAGGAAACAAAACAAAACACCCCAAATGTTCTTAATTTTATTTTCCTGCTCTTAACACCATCAATTTTCTCCCAGATTAGGAAAATTACAATCTCTGTGATTCTATTCTTACCCTGCTGTTGAGATCTTCTTAGTGACCTGCAGCAATATCAGGTGGAAATGCACAGGAACAAATCTGTATCCCGTGTAAAATTCTTTGACACAATTCCTCTCTCAATGAGGTTGCATTGGTCTCAATAGTTGTCCTGTGATACATTTTGCAGACATTTTTAAAAATTTCAGACTTCCTTTATAAATGTTTCACATTAAAATTCTGTGAATACTTTAAAGGGAATTAGCAAAGAATTTAGATTTTATTATGAAGCAAATAAACTCATAACCACTTTTGAAGAGCAATCTGATATAACTTAAATCTTTGGTTACTGCCCACCACAAACTCATTGAGGGGTTTATGATTTCATTTTATTGATCCTGAGACTTTTGTTACCTAATGTGCCTGAAGGACTTGGTAAAAAGTCATGATTCAAAGCACAAGAGCAAAATAATTTCCAGGAATTTATTGTCATTCCTATTACAAATTTCTAAACTCACGATAAAATGTTGCAGTAAACACCATATAAAATGATGTAATAATAGTAATAATAGTAATAATAATAATAGTAATAATAATAATAATAGTAATCGTAATAATGATAATTATAATGATAATAATAATAATAATGATAATAGTAGTAGTAGTAGTAGTAGTAGTAATAGTAACAATAAAGGTGCTTGCTCATTTAAAAACACTTCTTTGATTTACTTTGATGAGTTATCCAAAGTTTATATTCTATCCATGTAGGCTGCATTTAGTAAAGGCTTATGTAGAACTCCTCTGACAGAGCCATCCAGCTTGACTGCTCTGGGCACTAGAACAGACCTACCAAGAGGCAGAAGAAAGCGACATTGGAATGATTAGGAAATAAAATCTATCATTACAAGAGCTACTGAAAAGTATAAAATTCTTCAAAGCATATTCAGTATAGGAGAAACAGGTACTGAAACTAGTTGTTTACCCTAGGCACACCTCTGTCACCTCATCATTCGTATCTTGAACATTATTCTACCATTCAGTGTCGTTGTTAAGTATCATTTCCAAATTGCCAGAGGGGACTGTGCTCTGACCAGGAATACCTCAACTGCAAAAGTTGGAAAAAGGAGCAATATTTTTGTGGTTGTCCTGAGAGAATATCAGCTGAAGTTCTTTCTAGATCAGTAAGTAAATTATATTCATCAAAAGCTGGACCGGTATTAGTTTTTAGGATGGAGCAATAATGCAGTTCTGACACAAAACTCCAGAAACCACATCTATTACAGAGTTTCCATTTCAGAGGTGATTTGGTGCACATGATCAAGTGTTCTGTCTGAGGAAACAGAAGTGGAAGATCATTTGCAGGTGCATGAAGAATATATTTCAACCCCTAATGAGGACATGAAGTCCCAAACACTGATCCTTTGGTTCAGATTTGAACCAAAATTTGTGAATATTTTTTCCAGTCTCACATTAATATAATCCAATGTTTCTATATCATAAAATCATTGAATGGCTTGGGTTTGAAGAGACTTAAAGATCATCTAGTTCCAATCTACCTGCCACAGGTAGAGACACCTTCTACTAGAACAGGTTGCTCAAAGCCCCTTCCAACCTGGCCTTGAACGCTTCCAGGGTTGGGGCATCC
Source organism: Ammospiza nelsoni (assembly GCF_027579445.1). NCBI lineage: Eukaryota > Metazoa > Chordata > Aves > Passeriformes > Passerellidae > Ammospiza > Ammospiza nelsoni. The sequence continues at coordinate 73,589,342 of NC_080635.1, forward strand.
ACAGCTTCTATGCTGGAAACACATGATCCACATGCGGTCTGTGGTTTTAGTTGCTTTGATCCAGTGGCCTTCTTTTGCTCTATACTACTTGCTGAAATAGACATCGTCAACAGAATTTAAATGCCCTGCTCTTTAGTCTCCCACATCTCCAGGAGAAAGGAACACCAGCTGTGTGAATTAATAATCCAGCAAGAATTTCAGCACAAACACTCATCTTCCCTGCTACCAGCCACAGACCCAATTTGCTCATTCTCAAGCACTCACAACATATACAAAGAGACTCATTGCTTGTTAAGCTTAACTGCATCTTTAATAAAAGAATAAAAATGAAGATTATGCAAGTTGCAGAATTGTAGTCTACTCATATATAATCGGAGGACTGTCTGAAACAGCTTTGCTAATATTTTTGCTGTAATTGTATTTCATATGTTTTCTATTGCCTATTACAAAAGAAGAAGGAAAAAAAAGTATCTGTAAATTTATTTCTCTGGATATTTAACACTCATTTTTAGTTCCTCTGAGGGTAACACATGTGTGTTATCCCAAAATATCTGTTCAGCCTCCAAATTCAGTGTATTAGCTAATAATAAAATACATGGAAAATATTGAGTGGTCAGGTGTCTAAATTAGCTAAGAGGGAAGTACAAGGAGAGAGAAAAAATGAATCCTAATGCTCATATCTTAAAAATAGTTCTAAGTCATGCACAGCAGGAACTTAAGAAGATTCTTTACTTAGGTGAGTCCCTTGATGAGTAGTGTGACTGTAAAACCTATGAGGGACATAATGCCATTTGTCCAGCCCTGGAACAAGCAGTCAAAGACTGTTTTGTACACAAATCCTAATCTTCTATAAACCTTCTGAAATCTAGTGCAAGACAGAGTCTTTAGAGAAGATGATCAGAGTGGGATTTTTATGTCAAACTGCTCAGTGTCACCTGAGGGAATTTACTCAGGTGACATATTCTTAGAGGACTCTAAATGCACCCTCTGGCAGAGGTCCTAATGCATTCAAAAGAGGGACTCTCAGATTTCACAAAATTTGAAAAAGTGCTTGATAGTATCTGAAGAATTACTTTTCCTCAAATGTTGCATGTACACAACCACATATATTTTTAAATAACTGTGAAGGTTCCATGTCATTTCTCACCAGATGATCTGTCCTGAAGAATCTGATTTCAGTGATGAGTTCAGAGTGGTTGGATATGGTCATGGTACACAGATCTCTTCTTTTAAGGCTGTGGATAGATTTCTGGGGTCACTAGATCTTTTGAACTAGTCCTTATTTTGGAAACTCCTGTGTCCTCAAAAATGACAAAATTCTAAAAAAATGGGTCATCCTTTTTGGGATTTCTTGGGATGTCTCAAGAACACATGGATTTTCTCTATGCCATTTTGGGTGCTGATTTTATGGGCTGAATCTATACCAGAATGATGCACATTTCAGCTACAAAGTGAGACTGAGCTTAGATCCACCATCTCTCAGCTGAGGAAGGATTTTTATCACACAACAACTAGTTTTGCTGAGGGGTATTTACGAATTGTCCCATTTTCTTTGTGAAGACCTCATTTCTTCATCTAATTGCATCTTAGAGAAATTACTGAGTTAGGAAGAAATTAGTGCTTAATACTATAATTTTTCAACTCTACCAAATCTAGCAGTTGTGATTTTTTCAGTCACCAAGTAAGAATATAAAGTAATGCAGTTTGAACCGTACATTGAATTGCAATAGCTATTATTACCATTATTATTGTTATTGTATGTAAAAATAAAAGAAAGATACACTGTTGGGGGGTCTTTGTGTTTCTATTTTATAATTTGTTAAAATGTTTTTGAAGCACTATCTTTTTTTTAATACTTGTTTTTGTGTGATGGCTTTTTTCACTTACAAAAAGGAACAAAACTATTTCACACGGAACATGTTTTTAAATAAACAAGAAATTCGTTTCTAGGCAGTTATGCATCCTGCTCTGTGAAATGAAAACTGCATGTTGTTAAAGTGACACCTGTCAAATATGGAGTTCAGAAAAGTAATGGAGTAACACAGAACCAGTAACTTTGTCAGGATTGATCTTACAACAAATTCTGTTTGAATAATTTTTTTTTTATTTGGTGAAGCTCTAATGTCTGTATAAAACTCACAATCCCAAACATTTTCTGCTTCTACATTATGCTTGGTATAAACATTGTAATTGTACAGGAGTGAAGGACTAGAAAGGACCCACTGGTTTGGCAGAACACCCCTGGAAGGATAATAGTCCTGCCAACCTTAAAACTATTTTGTTGTATTGTCTCTATTATCACCATCAAACTGTAAATTAGTATAAAGAACTAGAAGAAAAGATGAGATAAAAAAATCTGAAAATCATATTGTTAAAATTTAGTTAGGATAAAGTTTATGTGGAATGAGGCTTGAAAACTTAGTGGCAAATGATCCCCATTTTTCTGACAGGATAGGTTTGTATAATCAGATGCATCCTGTAGTGAATTCCCCTCTTAGCACTCTAATGCAAGATGAAAAAAATTATTGCAATAAGAACTTAAAGCTTTCTGGATCTGAATGTTTTAAAATATTCAGAAGGAGAAGCAAGGCATTTAGCAAGAAATGTTCACTTTCCTTTTAAGACTTCCTGATTAAATGTGATAATTGCATGTTCTGAAGCAGTATGAAAAGAATTGTTGATTTCACATATTTTTATTAGGTTCAACTAAAATGTTAAGAGCTATAAAGGGGGAATATAGCTGAAACAAACTCCTTCTGTCTGGAATAATTTATAAAGAAGAGATTTATCACAAATTTTCCCCCAATATATGGTATTAGAGATTAATTTTTGAACTATTCTAATGAAAGTCAATTTGGGGATGCTGGTACTTCTCTAATTGTTTCTTAGACATATGCATTAGCAACAGAGAATGTTTTGTTGTCATGGCAACAGGACTATGATAATGACTTCAGACATAGAATGGAATTATGTCACAAGGGTGGTTTGGGAACAGCTGCTTCTGTGCAAGTGTGGTTAGAAGGAACAGAGGCGTATTTTGGCAACAAACAAGTGATGCACTGTAGGTGCATATAAAGAGCCCACCCCACTCTGTAGCTGTTTTGATGCTTGGCTACAGTAAAAGTTATTTTATTATGGATATCTCACTCTTATTATTCTGCAATTGTGTAAAATCCTTTCCCACACATTGAGCTTGGTACCTCACTCAGTGTCATAAGGGTGAGGACCTCTGTCTGCTCTCTTTTTCCTATGCATGATCAATAAATAAAGGTAGATGAAGAAGCCCAGTGTGATCCTTCCAGAGTCTGCAAGAACTAAAGCATAAACAAGAGACTTAAAAGCAAACTTGTCATATTGAAATTAGGACAATGATATACTTCATCAGATGGGGCGGCCTGTTGAGTAGATTGCCTAAGGATATTTTGTATGAAGATATGCTCCATCTGCACTGAGCAAAATTCTGGACCTTAATTTTCTTTGCATCCTTTTGGTTTTTTTTTTCCCTGAGTTTTGTTGGCTCTCCATTATGAATTCACAGTCTAGAAAAAAAGTTAACTCAGCGCAAGATAGAAGGATTTCCTCTTCATTAATTATATGCTATTAACTTGAAAACTCTGGATGTGGCTTAGAAGGCAAACAGCTGTCCAGATTGCAACACTTAGGTTCACAGCATGGCACCGATCTCGTAAAGGTGATTCAGGATAGTTTATAGAAAACAGGACATCAGATGGTAAAGTTAATCTCCAAAACAACTCCCTTAGTGCTAATGTAGGAAAGGCAAGAGAATGTAAGTGTTCAGATACTTTAGAAGCCAAAAATGCAAGGAAAAGCTCATTCTATGGCTTCTACAGAGCTGTATCCTGCTGTTGAGTATGAACTGAGTATTTATTTCTAAGTTTATTGAGAAAAGAGAAAACAGTGAGAATGTAAAAAGAGAAATGCAGTATTAGGTATTTTAAAAAATGTAATACAGTGAAAGGTACAATGGAAACCTTTCTTTTTAAAGAAACCTTTTTATAACAGTCTGGAGTTTATTGTGACCCCTTTATTCGGCTTGGCTGGAGGAAGCTGGTGAAATAAGGGATGGGAATGATGGTTCTGTCCAGAAAATAAAAACTTTAATAACAAAAATGACAAACATGGGAACCACGGAGTACGGTGGGCAGGATCCAAAGACCCGTGGGCGTGGCAAATGCAGGCAGTTGTAGGGGCATCCAAGGGAAAAGGTCCAGTCACAAAAGTGAACTCAGAACACGACCTTTTTTTTTAATAGGAACCAAATCAACTGAGAACAAGAACCCAAAACTTGACCAAATATAGGATGGCTCTATTAGCATATTACTAATTCCCTCGACCCCACTCTTCCCACTGTGGCCTGGCTCACCTGGTGTCCTCATTAGACTGTTCCCCACAGCCTAAGGTTCATGATTTCTGTATAATGCTGCTGAGGCCAATGTGCCAGCTGGATGCAATTCCATCATTTTTGAATGTAAAACCAATATTTTCATGAACAAGTTACACCATATATTTTCATTTCCTATGGAGTTGTTTCCAGTGCTATCTAGGAAGATATGACTTCGACATAAAATTTATCTGATGCTTGAAGTTTTAAATGCAGTCCTTCTATGTGTATTCCCTGCTGTTTGACAAGGGCTGAGGTCATACTGCAGACAGCTGTACATTCTCTCTCAAGTATTTAGATGTATGTTTTCACAATATGTCTAGGAACAGAAAATCTTTGAAATTACTGTGTCTATGTCAAAGTTCATTGAACTTGGTGGACAGGTTAAAAAATTATGGACAAGCAGAAGGAAGGGAGAGATAGACATACAATATGATCACAAATTTTATTTCTCTAAGAAATCTCACTGGTAAGGTCAAAACAAAGCAAACAAAAAGGCCAATAACTTGCTGGAGATATCTGAGAAACCCTTAGAATTTTACAAATCAAAGAACAACAGAGGATTAACACTTGGAGGCTAATTTTAAGTGAATGGCATAAATTCAGGCCTATTCATTTTTTTAATAGAAAGAAAGAACATGTTTTAGCAACATACCATTTTTGAAGACTTTATAACACATAAGGCAGTACTGCAGCTTAGGAACACCTACCATCACAGAGAGTTTGGCTTGAAGGGATGAGACAATAATTTTTTCTGGGTTGATAGATTTCTGTTCTAAAGTATGTTTTCTGACAAACTTTCAGATGCTTCAATGCTCATCTGTCTTTACTGACTCTTGTGTGTTTTACACACAGGGTTCTCCAGTTCCTAACTTGACCTAGTGTATGGCATCTTTCCTCCTAAAGCATTGGTTTTGGTGGGCAAGCAGTGGTTCTCATACAGGCATTAAAGCAGTTGTAGATGATAAAATTGTTTTGGAGGTGCTTTGGCAAATTTACAGTTCTGTTACTCCCTAATTGGGACACAGGCCAAACAGACTGCACATGAAGCAAAGTGGAAAAATATCTCTATGCCCCAGTAATTTTAATTAATTTAAATATATTTTAATTTTTTATTTGAAGCAACTATGAGTTATTAAACCAGCTGTCTTAAGGTAGAATTTTATAGGAATTCTTATGGTCATGCACCACAATCTGGATTTGAACTTTGCTTAGGCTATAGGAGATCCAGGCTCAAATCTATGTTTCCCATTAAAATGAGGTACCCCAGCTTTTTGAAATTGATTACAGTTTTCCATATAATTCTTTCTATCATTATTTGTATCCAAAACACCACATTACAGTTTATCTCTGATAACAAAATCTTCACAAAACAAAACAGAACTGAGATGAGAAAGGAAATGGGGAATGATGATGAATATTTTCAATTACTGCATATAGGTTTTGTGAAAGCATCAGGCACATTTCTGTAGTGTGGAGAGTTTAGTTTGAAACACTTGAAAAATGCATCAAGTACAATCCATTTTTCGCTGTTAAAACAATCAAACTGTTTAGACCACTCATAAGGTGTTTGTCAGCAGCTGCCAACGTGTACAGCTAGTCAAATAAGCCCTGACAAAATAAAGTTACAGAGAAACATGCAATTCATTGAGCCCAACTGTCTCATTTCAAACATCTTGGGTTTAACTGACTGCAGAGATGGGTTTCCAGGGAACCATTTTAACTCCTGGTAAGATGGGCCATAGGGACAGGCATCTCACAAACTGTGAAAAACTCAAATTGGATTAATACAGCTGTTCAAGAGCCAAGTCCTCTGCCACCAACCAGTGGAGATGACAGTCTCATCTATTTAATGGCACGGATTATTTGGAAAATTGACAGGAACACCAATTACCTTAAGCAGCTACAGTATTCAAGAGCTAACTCTAGACATATAAAGCAAAGATATGCTTTTGATTTAATGCGTATAGCAAACAAACTATAACACTCACTTAAAATTTTCCATATCTAAAAAACACGACTTGTGAGCAAGCTCTACACTTAGATTTGACCTTGCTCCTTCCCCAGCCCTCCCAAACACATACTTTGCCTGAGAGGAGACATCCACACTGAGTATTCATGTAGAGGTGTCCAAATGAGCCAAAGTTATCTGTGCTGTTTCTATAATAATCAGTGCTTAAAACAGATTGCATTTCCTCAGAGTTCTACTCACCACTTCCTTGTCCTTCCTCACCTTGATCAGAAGCATGACAAGGATCACACAGTCCATCCTAATGGCAATTTCCAAAGTGTGGTCTGTATAGAATTCAGAAGAGCAATGTTTGTGAATTGTCCCTGGTGTTGGTGCTCTGGTGTGGGCACCTCCCCCACAGGCTGTGGGTGGGTCTCTGGATCCCCCGTGGATCCTCAGGGGCTGCAGGTGCATCTCTGCATCCCTCATGGATCCCCCTGGGCTGTGGGTGGGTCTCTGGATCCCCTATGGATCCCCAGGGGCTGCAGGTGCATCTCTGCATCCCTCATGGATCCCCAGGGCCTGTGAGTGGGTCTCTGGATCCCCCGTGGATCCTCACAGGCTGCAGGTGGATCTCTGCATTCCTCATGGACCCCTGGGCTGTGGGTGGGTCTCTGGATCCTCCGTGGATCCCCAGGGGTTGAAAGTGGATCTCTGCATTCCTCATAGACCCAAGGGCTGCAGGGGCACAGCAGCTTCACCATGATCTCACCATGGCCTGCAGAGAAATCTTGGTTCTAGCACGTGGAGCACCTTCTGTCCCTTCTTCTCCACTGACCTTGGTGTCTCCATGTTGTTTCCTTCACAAATTCTCACCTCCTTCTCTTCTCTGGCTAGAGAAAATGCATACCCAACTTTTTTTATTTTCTTCTTAAATATGTTGTCACAGGGGTGCTACCAACCTCTCTGGTAGGCCCAGGCTTGGCCAGCAGCAAGTCCATCTTCAGAGCCTTCAGGAATGGCTCTGCTGGACATGGTGGAAGCTTCCAGCAGCTTCTCACAGAAACCACCTCTGCGGTCCGTCTGCTGCCAAAAACCAAGCCATGCCTTTAACCATATTGAGCCCAAGAATACAAGTCTAAAAGCATACACAGAACTGGAAGTAGTGGTCTAAAAGTAAGAATTATGGTATACTTTCAAATTCAGAAAAATATTAAGATAAAACAGGCTTAAGGTATCTCCAATAAAAAATAATACTGTGAAATGCAATAACATTTAAGAGACACATGCAAATATGTCTGTTTTCCCTAAGTAGCTCAAGTATAGACCAAAATTTGGCTTATTCCTGTCCCCTTAGTAGAATGGCATGGACCAGAAAGTCATGCAGCAAACACTATGCCAATTATGACAATGGACAATGTCCTCTTAATGAAAAAGTTCTTCTTATGGTCTATCAGAGTTCATACCTGTAGATTTAGAAGCATAAGTAACAACTAGTCATATTTTTTTAATGTAAAATCAATGCAGTTTAAAAAAAATGTCTGTTTCTCAGACATGAGTCAATTCAAAATAAAATGCATGTTCTCAAAATAAAAATTGTAAAGTCAGTTGATACTCATAAAATGGGGAAAATTAGTCTCCTTTTGTCTTCTAATCCCATCTGTTTGTGTCAATATGTTGTCTTTCATCTTACTGTTATATTTTTCATAGTAGAGACAGGTTTGCTTCCTTATTGATCCATATGCATTCAGCATCGAGCACAATGGGGTTCCAGTCAACAATCAAAATTTTGAAGCACTATGGTTAGACAAATACATCTAGAATAATATATGAAGAGGCATCATTTATGAAAATGAAGTGAAGAGAGAATGAATAAGATAATTACATAATTGAAATGCACCATGGAAGGATTGATTTTAAAACTATTTGTTAATAATCTTAACAAATTTGCTCAGATTCCATCCACATAACATGCTAAGTAATGGTACAGCTAGAAGAATGGTAAAAATAAAGACCATGGTCTCTGACTTTTTTTTATCTACACTATAAGACAAAATTGATAAATATGATGTGGTGTGTCAAGACTTAGAAGAGAAGAAATAGATATTTAAAAAAACTAAATCTGCTTTCTTTTACATTACAAGAATGTTGAACATGATTTGAATACTTCAAGAACAAAGAAGGTAGGAGGAAAATGAAAACACAACAGTGCAAACCTTCAGCAGGTTGTACAAAGACTATTTCATAGTGTATAGTACAAGTAAATTTAAAAAATATTTGGAATGATGTCTTGGTAAAATTGGCTGCAAAGTTGCATGGAGATGTATCTGCTGTATCTGAAATATGAAATAAAATGCTGAAAGAGCTACCTGTAGAGCTTATCAACAACAAATCTTCAAGAACACTTTGTCATACTTCCTCTTTCCTAAATGCCCATTCCTACTGACTGAAAAGCACAGATAAGGAAAGAGATTTATTAAATAATAAAGGAGAATTACTTCATTTTTTTTTAACATGTGACAATTTTATTAGTCTATTAAATAATGTTTAATCCATGTTTAATTTCATAAAGTACTGAAAAGAATTGCACAAATATTGCAGAGATGGTAACAGATAACTGGGTCCTTCCTGCACTAGGGTCAAAAAACTCCCTGCAGTGCTACAGGTTTGGGACAGAGTGGAGAAGAGTAGAAGTAACAAGCAAAGAATTGGAGAAACATGATGACAGCAAATTTGCAGATGACACCAAGCTGAGGTGTGCAGTTGTCACAACAGAAGGAAGCAATGCCATCCAGGGGACTTGGACAAGCTTGATAAGCAGGACCCACATGCACCTAAGGAAATTCAACCAGTCCCAAGTCCAGGCTGCTGCACCAGAACTGGGGCAGTCCCAGACATCAGTAGAGACTGAGTAATGAACTCATTGAGATCAGCCCTGTGGAGAAGGATTTGGGAGATTCTGGTGGAGGAAATTGTGGGCATGACCTGGCAATGTGCAGCTGCAGACCGAGGCCAGCTGCATCCAGGGCTGAATGAATAGCAGCTTGGCCAGCACATCAAGGGAGGGATTCTGCCCCTCTGCTCTGCCCTTGTGTGGCACCTGGAGTGCTATACCCAGCTCTGGAGCCCTCCAAACTAGGACAGACATGGATCTCTTAGAGCAGAGGCAGAGGAGGTCACAAAGGTGCTCAGAGGGCTGTAGCACCTCTGCTATGAAGACAGACTGCGGAAGTTGATCCTGGAGAACAGAAGTTGAGAACGTCTCATCACTTTAAGGGAGTTTATATGAAAGATGAAGAACAACTTTTTGCACAGGCAGATAGTGATAGGACAAGAGGGAATATTTTTAAACTGAAAGAAGAAAGATTTAGACTACAGGTTAGATGGAAATTCTTTACTGTGAGGGTGATGAGTGACTGGAGGAGGTAGTACAGAGAAGTCATGGCTCCACCATCCCTGGAAGTGTTTAAGGCCTGAGCAAACTGATCTAGTGGGTGGCAATCTTGCCCATGGTGAGGAGTTGGACCTAGATGATTTTTAAGGTTCCCTCCCAAGTCATTCAATTATATGCTTCTATGAATGTTAGCATTGTGCCAGGTAATAACGAGTTCATATGTGAAAAGCTTCAGGTTGAAAAGAAGAGTGAAATAAAAGGTTGAAGAGCTCTCTAGGTGTTCTGGAAGAGAAACATACAATAGAAGTAAATTATGTGAAAAGACAAGTGAACTGAGAAGACCTTAAGTACTATTCCAAAGAGTAAATCTAGCAAGTGTACATTATTAGACCAAGAGCTAAAGAAAATTCAAGGAAAAAGGTGTAGAAAATAGTTGTAATATTAAAAAAAATAACAGACACAAGTAGAGAAGTGAGGTTTTGTTGGGTTTTGTTGTTGTTTTGTCTTGTTTTTACACAGACTTCTATTTGCTCATGAGACATTGAAGCAGCACAGAGGATAGGCAAAGTGCAAAAAAGCTGAAGTACATAGTCAGTCATATTAAAGTGCTTGTAAACAAGCTGTCTGGGGAACAGTCTGAATACAACTCTACAAATTTATCAGTGCACTGTAAGACGTAAAGACTACAAAGAGGAGAAAAATGTAATTTCAGACAAGATGAAATCTTCTAGGAGAACTAGACCATTAAAAGATTATGCTCTTTTTCAATCAGTTTTTTGAAATATCTAAATAGGTTCGTTTTAAAGAAAGAAGGGGGAAGTGCTTCATCTTAATTTTTTTATATATTACATTATTGACTTTAAAATAGAAGACTAATAAATATAGTCAGTAATGTCAGAAACTTAAAAAGTCCTTTGGAATTGAAAGTGTACAATCATAATACCAATTCTTTGTGATGCTTTGGCACTATGCAGGAATCACAGTTTCATTAGAGACAGAGAAAGCTGGACCTGTCACAAGCCAGTGTCTTTTACTCAATCAGCATTTCCAGACACTTGAAAATACTGGACAATTAATTAATTAATCTATCTTCCAAGCTCATCAATGCTTTGGTCTAATTTAGATTCACATTAAGATTCTTTTTCTTGTTAAAATCTGTGTGGATTTTGACTGTACTTCTTCCAATCACAGTAGCAATTAGGAAAAATCATGACCAGATGAAACTGTAAACATAAGGACTTAATATAGATGTTTGTTACTTACTAGGTTTTCTGAAAACATTGATAACATCAGTAGGTAGTATATTAGTATTTTTCAATAGGAAATATCGAGCTGCAATTTTCATATCTGCTAACCATGAGAATGTTACATCATGCTTTCTGTGAGCTCTGCCCTCACACGGTGCCCTACTAATTATTGTACCCACTCTATATCCCCACCACTGCTCAGAAGTGGAATGATTTTGTCTAGTGTGGTAGGAGACTGATTAAAATCACAGCTCTTATCAAAGCAGTAAATATCTCCAGTACATATCTCCCAATCTTTCTATTACCTGTAGCTTCTGGCTTCTACTCCTATCTTCCACAGGGAAACAGTCTCACACTAATTGCAGAACTAATAGTTAAAATTTGGAAACCCATCCCTGAATAGCAATTGTGTTCTTAGCTGCTCAAGCCACAGCTTAGCTGCTAAAGTCAGAGCCTGACTTTTTCATAAAAATTTGTGTCAAAAATTGGCATAATAGGAGATAGGAAAAACATTTCCAGTCACAATTTAGTTCAAATGAAAACAAATACAGCAGAATTTTGTAAACAGTAAAAACACCCAAAAACTCCTTGGGTAATTAGGTATGAAGCAAGACATGCTGACCTCAAGAGCAGTTTTCCCAAGCAAACTGAGAATCAGCAGAATGTTGCCATCCAGTTATAAAATATTTTTATTCTATTTATCCTTAAAATGTCATCATGCAGATTCTTTGAAGGATGGAACATGAAGAATATAAGTAATGTGTAAGAAGCACAAACTATTTCCCAATCTTTTCCTATATACTCTTCCTGGAAATGTCACTACCATGCTGAGTCTACTAATAGGATCATTAGCTCATCAAATCAGGCTTAGAGTCTAAAACTGAGAAGTGAGACACACTCACAAAATATCTCTGAAGAAATAGCTAATTAGGTGGAAAATGACATGGTGTGGGCTCTGGAAAAGGTCAAACTAAAAGTAAGGCTTATAGAGTTGAATCTTAACAACCAAAATATACTTTTGAAATATGAGGAAACAGGAATGCAATGGGCATTCACAGCCAATAGCCTCTTACATGTAAAGTGGTACCTGAAGACCCAGATATGAGACAACACGGGAATTCTCACCCTCACCCAGTCTATCATACATCTCTCCAGGGGTGCTCTTTTCCATGTTGGAGTTACCTGCCTGGCATACAAGCAGCATTAATCACTGTCTCTGAGGCCCTTTCCCAAACTTTATGATTTTGTGATAACTCTAGTTGCTGTCAAGTGGAGCTAAAAATATAAATTTGAATTTCCTCCCTGGATACATGAGAAAAAAATCAAACAAACCAAAGAGGAAGAGGAAGGAAATTTAGGGTAGTTAACAGAAAACAGACGTTATACAATAGGAAGGTATATACTGTCCTCAGGGTTAATATTCTGGGCTAGTGTTAATCTTCCACTATCTACCTTATCCTGTTTCTAGTTGCAAGTAATTTTAAATTTACACTGTCTGTCTATATACATATGTATATGCATAATACTTTCAAGATAATAATACAGTCATTCACAGAATCATGAAAATATTTGTTCATGAGGAATGAAATAAAATATTCCAAACATAGGAATTATTTCAGTACAGATGAGATGGCAATTCCAGTATAAATGAGATGAGATAGGAGATTCAAGGAGGCCTATTTTTACTCACCATAAAATGGGTAGATGGGGATAGGAACCCAGCAGGAGGAAGGACTCATTTTCTTTTTAAAGCAAAGATGCAGAGAGTGTACAGGAAGCACTGGGTTTTAATTGCCTCCTCAAGGCTAAGATAAGGGAATAAGATGGTTCCTGATCTTACCCATTTATGAGAAGGTCAAATGGGGTAAAAAGAGAAAGACAGAAAGACAGGGATCTCAGTAATACTGGTTTCCATGAGTCATTGAAATAAAGGATGGAGATCTGTGATAGACTGAGACCAAAATGTGGACAGAAAGGTTCTTTTGGGACGTTTCCAAACTCCCAGAATTTAAGGAAGATATATTTAACATAAACATTATCTCTTTTTATTCTCAGGTTTGTCAGACTTTAGAGTGGTATGGGTTGAGCAGGAATCCTAGAAGATATAAATGAAATTTTCAGTTGAGTATGTGGACAATAATTTCTTGGAATTGCCAGCTGAAGAGGGTAAAAATAGTAAGTCAAAGACCCATGTGTTTGATATTCACCTACCCATAAGATAGCAGAAGATCCCATGCTTAATTTAAACTAAATAAAGTTGCAAACAGCTGTGGAGAGCCTACTGCAACCTAACACATTTCCTCACTTACGTGAAGAAATGAGAAGAGACAGGAACATTGTGTGTATAAAAGAAACAGAAACTGCCAGAAAACTTCCAATTCAATCCCATGCTGACATTAGCAAAAAGCAACAAACCCAAGTAGACAATATAACAACCAGTTTATGATTGCACCTCTGTTGGAGCAGCTGGCAACACAGCCTCTGCAGTTAGTAGAGAAGCTGGAAAAGGTCTAAGGATTGAAAAAGGCACAAGCACAATACTCACGTGCTGTCACACAAGTGGAAAACTGTGGGTAAATATAAAAAAGAATCTGCAAGGAAGTGGCAGGGTTTGCAAGCAGTGATTGACCTTGTCATCAAAAGTAGTCATGAGTACCTGTGTCAGGACAGGCATTGAATTCCCAAAGCAAGCAGGAGAACTACATACATATAAATAACATCTGGCTACATAAATATGATTGCAGGTGATATGGTACATTGGCAAAACAAGCAGCTTAGAAATGCTGTCTGTACTCCTGGAAAAAGAAGTCGTTATACTGATATGCAATGTGTAGGCTAATAACTAAATATCTTCAGAATAGGCTCCTATTTCTGAATTAGTTGCACAGAATATATTTGCTGGACAGGAAGAGTACTTGTAAGATTGATGCCATCTTACAACAAAACAGACTCATATCTGCAAATAGATACTCCTTTCCTGAAAAGGCACCTTAAATTTAATCCTTTTTAAACTGTCCTAAAGTCTATGAAAGCCTAAGAAAAAATACTTAAGCTTCCTAGAACACATTCAGTTGGCCAAGCACAGTAGTCTGGTGTCATCTGAGACTCTTGCGACAACAAAATTAATGGAACCTAGACAGCTTTTGGCTCACTCTGAAGAGATTTAGGTCTTGATTCAGTTGCCTCACACAAATATCTAACATCATTTGAGCTACACTAGATTATATGGAAGTCTCCTGGCTGCTCACAGATGCAGCAGAGGATCCAGGGGAGTTCCATGTTCCTCTAGGGCTCTGAGGGCAGGACAGTACCTGGTGGAACATCTCAGGTATCAGCAAATATTGGCCTGTGGGTAACAAAAGCAAACTTACTGAGCACAGAAAATTTACAAATTATAACAACTCTGAAGGCCTGGAGTTCAACCAGTGTGGTGTAATTATGTGTCCAAAACAGGTTGGCACTATCCAAATCACCTTTTGTAAATAATGTCTGATCTATGCTATGTTTCAAAGCATGCCTGGGGATTGTTCAGGTGAGGACTCTTGGAACTAGTCTGAAACTAGACAAAGGACATTTTAATACTGTGAATGATTAACATCCAATATCCGAGCCAACATCTTCTCTCTGTTTAATTTGCTCATATAAATGTATCTAGAGGTAGCCAGATAATAGGAGGGTAAATATTAGTTCTCATGAAGACGTACATATATATATACACACACACTTTGTGAAAAAATAGATTTATATATCTTAATAAAAGTCTAATTTAATTTCATAAATCATGTTAGTCCCTCCCATAACAGTTTCTAGATGAACTATTAAAAGAAGAAAAAAGAAAAAGAAGCAGCAAGCAAAATGCATAATACATTTATTTAATTTCTATAAGAAGAAGGTAATGGTCATGGTCATGATTGCATGTCTTCATCATGCAGAAATGCTTCTGAAGAGCCAAAGAAATGAAATTGATTTTTGCTTTTGTTTTTGTTTTTAATAAAAATGATGAACTATTATTGGGTAGAATTTGACAGTTTGACAGAACATGTGACTTTGGGTGTCTCTCATCACTAAATACACAATTTATCAGAAAATGAACATCAAAAAGTTGTTCTTACACATGAAATCCTAGAAGTGGAGCTGCTGCTTGAGTGTAATTGAAAAGAAAGCTTTTCCAGTAATGTGGAAAAGTTAATCTTTTCTTTGTTGAGCAGGGAGTTCAATACACAAACAAAAACAGACACTTTTGAAGGCAAAACTGATTGCACTTAAATCCAGAGTACAAACCTTCCAGCCAACATATACCAATAAAAACAGATTATATGAGTCAAAAAGATGCTTACAATAGCAATTTCCTTTTCTAAGTTTTCACTTAAGAAACTAACATCAAAGGAGTATTTGGAGTTCAAAAATCAACTTCAGCTGCCCATTGACTCTGACAGAGATTACAATATCATCCACTTCTCAATCACAGCAAGTGCTGACGATCTGAAAAGCACTCAGCATTCCTTTGTGATGTTAGCCTATAAAAGAGTTTGATGATATGGAAGACAAATTGTTCTTGGAGCTGATTCCTTGTTGGATATCACATAACTGTTTAGAAATGCTGATGATCCAACCTTGAAATTAAAATCACAGGTTTTGTAAAGCTTAAAAATCTGGAACCTTTAGTTAATGTGGTGAATTCAGAGCCAGATCACAATTAAAATGTATTGGAGGATTAGTATATGATAAAACCCACAAAAGTAACAGCGAGAAATGAGACTTGAGCAAACTAATTTTTTCTAGAGACAGAACACAAACCTATTCTTGACAATTATATACCTATTCAGTAAGCCACAATGAAGACAACAAATCATTCTTATTCAGGAAATCCAATTTTCCTTGATAACCAATTATAATGAAAAGCTTTGAATAAATGGCAGCAACCTCATGAGTCTGCTGTAGCCTCCAGTGACTGCACAATTCTGCAGCTCTGGACCACGCATTTACAACATCCTGACATCACAAGAAAGAGGGAAACTTAGGGGGAAAAAAAACTTATGCAAACCATTAAAAAGATTTAATTTTATATCAGCCCATCCTAATAGTACCCCAAAAGTACATATTCATGTTATTAATTCAATCTCCATAAAAGTGAGACTTGTCTTTCTTAAGTTTAGGTCTCTCAAGGCTGATTTTTAAATTAAAGTTAAGTGTCTAAGCTCTGTCTTGGAGAGATAAAAATTTATAGTAGATCATTTGTTCCAACTATTTGATGAGGGATGGGCTGACTTCTGATAGCATTTAATTCTTATTTTTCACCATGAAGAGAAGCCTGATAACCTGCTTAGACTAGATGCCTAGAGTATAAATCTGGCCAAAAGATTAATTTCATTCTTTCATGTTTGTAAAAGAAGATTAAAAGCCTTAAGTTTTATGATGCATTTTCTTGTCTTTATTATGCAGAAAGAGCAAGAGTACTGTTTTCTTGAAAGCTGCTGCTCTTGGTGGTGCTGCCATATGCTGTCCAAGCATTACACGGGTGGCTGGAATGCTTGCCCAGGACCCGGGAAACCTGAGCTTAGTCAGACATACCAGGATATTGTGGAAAACAGCAGTTGTTCTGCATCACTGAACCTTTCCCCTCAGAATTTAAACATAGTCTAAACCCCCAGAATTCATGGGCCCAGAAGAACAAGCCATTTCTCATCTTTTTCTTGGAAAGGTTTTCTAAAGTAAAAATGTATAACCTAGGCTTAGATATTGGGACCAGAATCCTCTTTTTTTTCTCTGATTTCACTAGTTGATGGACCGCAAATATTAGAATTCTGCATTTATATTCTCATTTTAAAAGGAAGCAATGTGTTTAAAGAAGGCTCTAGAGAACTTCAATATAATATTTAGATGAGCAGTCCTAATATTTCAGGGAATGTGCACATGTCTGTGACAATAGAAAAGAGCTTCTTAAAGTGGTGAATCTCTGTTCAGGCAGGTAGAGTGCAAAAGTGCTGCACTTTTGTTGGGAAGCTTTCTGTTTGGTTAAATGATATCCAGCAATTACAAAGAGAAAAGTAATCTTATTTCTCTACTCTGAAAGTGGGAAATAAAGGTGAAGAGCAAGGTTTGCATATTGTAGAAAGAAACAGAAGAAACCTATCACTTCAAGTGTACAGCACACTTGAGAAGGAGGAGAAGGTGGAGAAGGAGAAGGAGAAAAGGAGAAGGAGGAGAGAAGGAGAAGGAGAAGGAGAAGGAGAAGGAGAAGGAGAAGGAGAAGGAGAAGGAGAAGGAGAAGGAGAAGGAGAAGGGAAAAAGAAAAGAGGAAAGAGAAAAGAGAAAGGAGAAAAGAGAAAACAAGCCCTCTGCTTCTCCATTTTCTCGGGATTAGAGGCAGTATCTTCAAGCTTGAGGGAAAAAAGATCCAACAGTTTAGAAAGTATGGCAATTACAGGTTTAACTGAATAGTTATAGAATTTGCTACAGAAAACCTGGCTTGCCTTTCATCAACAAAAGTTCCTGGAGGAATGCTTCAATTAAATATCAATAAAAAAGATTTTCTTAGTGTTTTGCCCTTTGCCAAAATCATATTAGCTGTGTCAAAATATCATCGAAGGTAAAACATGATCATTTTAAAAAAACCTTTTGAATCTATATTTGACAAAATTTGTAAGTCTCCAGTCCAGTGTCAGCAAATAAATGCAGTACAAACATTTGTGAATTCAGGGTGTTTTGAAAAGAAGGATAGAACACAGCAATACTGAATGTCTCATATTACAGAAGGATTATGTTCAGGCTAAGTGCCACTTTTAAATTTGTTTAGTTAATTGTAATTACCATATAAAGTTCTTACTAAAATTTAGGAATCTTAACAGTAGAAATCCATAATAACAGCAATACAAAGGAAGAACCATAGTATTCTTTTCATATCCACAAAGTCCTTGGCCTGGCAGAGCAAATGAGCAGCAGATGCTAAAGATAAATCTTGGGCAAAGTGACAAGGAATGAGTGCTTATAACGTCTTTCTATAATTCAATTCACAAGCTGCAATTTACATATTCATTTAAATCTATGGTCTTACCATGCACAGAATTTTGGGATAGCTAATTCTATTTAAGGGATCTTATAGTATCTTAACAAAATCTGTGGTGTGAAAACAGCCTAGCCTGCACATGTGATTTCAGATAAACACATTCTAAACCAGGAAATCAACATGTCAGATGAATTTATTAACTAAGCAATTTAACAAAACTGAAGTATCTTTTTCAGTGTCAAAAGCAAATTATTTCTAGTTCCATATCCGGCCAGCTAACCAAATTTTTATCCATCTCAGTTTCTCGGAAGAGCAAATTAGTGTGAGAGGACAGGGCCTTGCACTGGAACTCAGTCATCAGTATAGAGGATAAATACTGAAATTACTTTAACTCAGGCCAACCAGTGCTTTCAAATAACAGGTGTATTTGAGAAGGCAGCCTGGGCCAGGAATCATTCTCATTAGGCACATTGCATGCGGCCACTCTATTTCAGAGGCTAAGAGAGATTAGTAAAATGAATGTGCTGTAATTTTGCCATTTGGCTTTGAGGCAAGAAAGAAAACCTTGGCACTGCTTTGTAATTAAAATAAACATAGCCACAAACCGTAGCATTTTTTGTTTATATTCCTACTGTTTTCAACACTGCAAAAGTATCAGCCTTTATGACTTTTTAGCAAATACTATTCACCTCATTATGTTTAGACTATTGAATAGCTCTATGTTAGAGAAGTGGGGTTTGAAAGCTTTCAAGGGACCCTGATGAGTGAAAAAGCTATGGTATGTGTCAATATCCAATTATTTCAGAAAGGAAAGAAATCTGTTATGAAAGTTATTTGCGCATTATAAATGGTGGGCTTGAATCTGATCTAACCCAGAGAAAGTTTTCATAATAGTCTCTCTTAAGAATCATATTTAAGTGATTGGAATGTAAAAGTACAAAAAGGTTGAATACATAAAAATATATATATATATATATGGAGAACTCAAACTCAGTCTTAAAATTATTACATGGCTCCTCAGAGAGTAAACGACTCCATCTGTTCTGCCTTTCAAAGATCCAAAGACTTAAGGACTTAAGAGGTGATAGAAGAATGTACTTCATTCTATGGGATGGGAATACACAATAAATATCCTTATGTATTTTTGGCTGAAATGGTAAAAAGCCATTAAATTGCCTTGATTTCCTCAGACTCAAAAGAATAATACACTGGTATTTGTATATAATGGAAAAATAGTCTTGTGGGTATGCAAGCAGATTTTCCTCAAGACATGAATTTAAAGTTCACAGCTAAAGCAGTTTGTAAGTTTTAATTAGTCTTTTCTGAGACAAATCAATGCATGAACTTCTGCTGGTAAGAGGAAATCCTTTTTTGATAACACATGTTTCTCCTCATTTCTTATTAACATCAAGAGAGCAAAAGAGAGAACAAGACACTAGGAAGCAAGTTTGCATGAGTCCTGACTCTGAAACAAAAACTATGGCTAAAAATAGTGCTAGGCCACTGCAGACAAAATAGTGGGTGGCAAAAAACCACCAAAAAACCAACCAACCAAACAACCAAACAACCAACCAACCAACCACCCCCACAAACAAAACAAAACAATCTAAAACCTAAAAAAACCAAACAAAAGCCCACACACATCAAACCAAACCAAAAGAAACAAAAAAGCCAACCAAACAAAACAAATAAACAAACAAAAAAACCCAAGACAAAACAACCCTAACAACCACAAGCCCTTCCCCCAAACCAATCAAACAAAAAACCTTAAAAATTATCACCTTACCATAAGAAAAAAAATAGCAGAATGCAAAAAAAAAAAAAAAAAAAAGCAGAGTAACTGAAATAAAGTCATGAAAGCTTTTAAGCTTTTATAACAGGATATTAAGTAAAGCCACTGAAACACAGTGCCACTTAGAAAACCTGATGAAATTCTCACCTCTGCCATGAAAAGTGAAAAGATTTACTCAGGAGTTCTGGAGATGATACTTATGTTTTTATATCCTCAGAAAGAAATCTGATTTCTTTCTAAATTTTAAATAAAATTCAGATTTTTTATTCCCTAGCATCCCCAAATCCATTTTTGTAGCATTATCTCAGTCAGTTCTCTCTCATCCCCTATTCATATGCTAGATCATTCTCATTTGAGAATATCATCTTGCACTTGTTCCTACCAAATGGTGCATTTTTTTTTCTGAGTTCTCTCTCCTGTATTAATATAATTTTGGGCTTTATTTGCATATCCCAATATAGTGACATTCCCTTTGACCTCAGTTACTGACAGATTTAATACATCTACTCTTTATTCTAATGTTTATTCATAAAAATACTAATGAGTTCCACTCAAGATATATCTTGGCAGGGACTCTTTTGGTGCCACCTAATGTTCTGCATATGAACTATTGAAAACTGTTCTTTATATTCAGCTTTCAAACATCTTTACTACACTAATATGATGCAAATGATGTTTCCATATCAAACTTTTAAGACTGCTGCATGAGAGAAAAGAAACCAAGACCAGTCCAAAAAATGAAAATATATGGCAATGGAATCATACAAAAATGTTAGTGTGACTGCCTCTCCTCTTCCTGTAAGGTCTGTTACCTTGCTATGAAAAAATAAAAACTAGATTGCTTTGATACAAATTACACTGGCTGTAATTCACCACTTTGTTAATACCCAGGTACCTACAAATTGTCTTATTATCCTTGTGCAATATTTTTCTAGGAAATTAATAAAGCTGATTGACTGATCTCCATTTCTACCATTCTTTTTTATGTCCTTTTTAAACATGGATATTCTATTTACTTTTTTTCCAAGCCTTACAGGATCTAACAGTTCCATGGGCTTCCAAAACTGACTGCTCAGAGGTCTGAAATTCCATCACCATCTCCTTCTGTCATGCAATTGTTGTCTCAGAAATACAAACAGTGAGGCCAAGTTAGACAAACTTTAGACAGATGGACACTATGAACTGAAAGCATTATATCCATGTAGAGAAAGAAAAGAGAAAAAATAGGAGCTTTTAATCTGATTCAGGCATTTAGGTTATACCTTGAAGGATGTTTTCAAGTGCATCCCTCAGACAATTTACAAGGAAATTTTGCAATTTGTAAATTACAAATACAGTCAGAAGGCTGACTGCTCCCACTATTTTGGCATGATAGTGTAGGAAGATCCATGAAAGTAACACTGGATGTTTTATAAAATGTATTGAAGGAACTCTTAAACTAACTCAACAAGAAGAAAAGAGAAAGCCAGGAATGTTGGACCTAACACCAACAGCAAAATCTGCAAACTGGAATAGAGTTGCAATTTGTTTAACATATACTTGACTGTGGAGTTGAAAGCAAGAGAATTTCCAAAGTGAATTTTTATAACTATACACATATATATAGTTACATGCATACTTTTATATCGGTTTTATATCATACTACTTATCTTCTAAATCACACAAGAAAATATGTTCAAGTTAATGAAGAAGAGAGATTAGAATAATATGCAAATATTGCAGTGTCAATGTCCTTATTGTAGACTCATTTTTGTTTAGTATTTTGAAAGGAGTGGAAAACCTGCAAATACATGGAGTCCTTTTATTATTGTAATCTAATCCAGTAGATTGTCTACAATATTAGAAGAATTTGAACCAAATTACCTGAATCTTAATGAGATTATTTTTCCACTGTATAATACTGAATATTTCCTAGTATGTAAGAAAAGTTCAAAATATGATCTATGTGAATATTTATGCAAATTATATTTAATGTCAATTTTTATTTTATTTCCAGAGGGTTCTTAGTATTAATTTTATTTTAGATTTAGAAATAAATATCACAATCACCAGAATAAAGTTCAAATAAAACAAAACAAAGAATGCAATTGAAACATTTACAGTTCAATTTTCATAATACATAATTGCCATATTCTTGTAAAAATGCCTTTGGATAACTTAAGAGACCTCCTTAAGAATAAAGGTCGTTAAGCAAGCTAATATATTTTTGATTGTAGTTCTTAAAGTGAAATGCTAACAGGAACTTACAGAACAAAACCTTACAATAAAGAACCAGATAAACTTCTATCCTTGATAATGTCTTCATTGCACATTATAATGAAAATTTCAGTGCATCATTCTTTAATATTCAAGCTAAGCAAAAAGATCATTAGAAATGTATTGAAGATCTTAGGTCACACCTGGCTGCAAAGTGAATGCTTAGGCAACTTATGAGCCTTGTAATGGAATGAGCAGAGAGAAAGCTGGTTATAATTTGGATTTGTTTTTCGATTTCTTTATATTAGAGCTGTGAATTAAAAGAATACAGATCCTAATATCCAAATTTGTCAGCATCTCCACATCTGTGTATTCTGAGGTGAAGTGGGCCGCAAGAATAGTCTTCTCTATGTGATCAGATATTTCCTTTGAAAAGAGCTATAAATATGCTACAAATTCTTGTGTGACTTTGCTGTGTTCTTTGGGAGGTGATAAGCCAGTAATTTCTGATTTCTTTTCAGTAGGATGTGTCTGAGAATGTGATAGTAAAAGGGGGTCTGTAATATTAGGGCAAGCATGTCTATATAGAGGAACTTAATGATTATTACAATCTCATTTACTTTTTCTTTTTTCTTATCCCTCCATGTTGCTTTTTCTCATGTCTCCTCTCTTTCTCATTTTGTTCAGAAAATAAGGAGTTCCTCAGCTTGTTGAGACCAAAGGAACTACTTTGATGGGTGCAGCTTTTGACAGAATAAAAGATAAATTGGTGACCTTCAAGAAATTTCTGAAATGTAGACAATCTGGATAAGTAAAATTGTGGGAAAGGAACGACTAAGGGTCAGTTCTGGAGTCACCAAGATTTTCTTTTTTTCTGTTTTTTTACAGGAAGTTAGAAAAGTTGGCTGGTTAACAGAACCAGATGTTTTGAGCATAATTGCTATTACTGCAGTTCTTGCCTTGATGTGCTTACTAATAGTCCTTTTACACTCTCACCTCACTTCCAACTCCAAAAGCTAAAAAAAAATAGATTTTCCAGTTTGCTTTTCCTCTGGGGGAAGACTTTGGGTTTGGGGAAACAATGAAGTTTTATCTTCCCCTCATTATGATCTCTCTCTGAGACTGTGTGTAGGAGTTTGATTAGGTGAATTAAAGTTTGGCTAACAATCCCAACGGCAGGAAGGTATTCATATCACTCCATTCACTGTGAAATTTCCCCCTTCTCAAGTTTTAGTAAACTCACCAATATGTCATCCCTACTCCAGGCCTGCCAATGACACATTCCCTGTACTCACATGAGGAACTCCCACCTGTACATAACATTTCCCTCCTATCAGCTCCAAATGATGACTAGCTCTCACCATTCCCCCTCTTCTCATTCCTCAGTCCTGGAAAACAATGGTGACAACTGCTTTTTTCTTCCCCAGACTGAAGTATCAGGAGTTGAAAGTAAAGGGGGTTAGAAGACAACAGCATCTCTGTAAAAACAATCATATCTGCCAAAGATTACAGCGGGAAAACATTGATGTGAAAGCAGCAGGTTCTTAACTTCAAAAAATCTTGGAAAAGATTTGTAAAATTTAGCTAAACTTCCAACAAGGAATCTAGCAAAGCAGGAGAACTCTGCTCTAAAGGCATTTCATGCAGGAAATGTTAAAATTCTACTTAATAAGACATTAAATAGTTTTAGTTTAATATTTGCAGTGTTGAATGAGGAAAAAACTAAATTGAGTTTGGACACATAGGAGCACACACACATATATGTGCATGCATATGTTTATCTAATAAATGTGCCTCTGATGTTCCTTCTCTAAATTATTCCTACTCTTAGTCTTATTGCTGAATTAGAATAAAAGTAAACTTTAAGACACAGGGTCCCCAGGTTAATTAGCTATGAAGTTTGTCATGCAGTATATAATGCAAAATATCTCAGTTTCTGAGAAACTGAGAATTAAATGAATGAAAAAAATCTTTCAATAATTTGAAAACGCCATTAAAAACTTGGAATTACCTTGAGCAACTAAAATACTTAAATATTATCTGATCACAGGGAAAGGGAGAATATGCTCAATCTCAATTCTATTTAGACATTTACGTGGGTGGTAGAAGCTTTATTCTGTTCCCATTTGTTGAAGCAACATATTTACACTGCTATTTAATCAGTGCTCTCCCTTGGGATATTTTGAGTAGGTTATTTGGATCAACTAAACATACCCTTTACAGTATGAAAGGGTTTCTTTTGCCACTAAAACTAATGGGGAAATCTCTCTGTAAGGAAGAAACTTTTGATCTTTAACTCTGTAAGCTTTTGTGCCAATCTAGAACAATTTACTCTTCTAAGCAGCCTTCAATAAGTACTAACTTGCAGAAAGATGTTATTATCATTTTCTTGTAAGGCAATATACTTCCTGGAAAAAAAAAGCATTATTTGGGCATGAAAAGGACCTACAGTAAATCCATTCTTATTATAGTTTAACTTCAGCAAAGTTAAATTCATGACTTTGAAATTAAGTTTTGCAAACTTTTAAATTCTCTCTTTTGACATTACATGATAAAAATTTCTAAAATGAATGTCTTTAGGAATCAATGTGCTATTTAAATTTTTTGCTTTGCTTTAAGCCTCAGATGACTAATATAACTTGCTGTCTGATTACAAAGAATTATCATGGCTTACATATTTTAGAGCATATTTTGGGCCAAGCAGTAGAAGAACTGAAAAACCCTCCTTCATTTTCAGCCATTAAAATTCAGTGTCTTTCTGAATGTGGTAAAGATTGATGTCTAGTGAAATAATTACCCTCTACTGAAAGTCAGATTACAGTACAAAAGTGAAGAATGCAAGGCCCTGGCTAAAATCCAGTCCCATTTTCAGGTTTCCACTGAAATAATGCTTTAGATGTTTTTTTTTTTTTCAATCTCCTCTCTGGACGTACAACTCAGCAGTGGTTTATTTCCGGTTTGTGCAAAAAATATAAGAATTTTTATTTGCCATAAAAATTGAAATGCCGAATAGAGTCTCATCTGACACTTCCAAGCACTGATGAGATCACCTGGATCAGGAAAGAAGAGCTGTGATAAATGTCACACACTTGGGCAGCACCTTTTCTTTGACAGCAGCATATGCATTGGTTCTTTGGGTTGAGCTAAAGCAGCTTTTTTGTTCTGGACTGAAGGTTGCTGGTTCAGTGCCTCTTGTGAGTGTATGAGGTGGCTGGAGGGGAAGATGTGTAACAGACATGAATATGCTGTGATTCAGTGCTCACAACATATTCTAGGAAAGGGAGCAAGAAGCCAACCTGCACTGAAATTTCTTTGGTAACTATATATATCTTTATATATGTATATATATACACACACCCCAATATCTATCCATGCGTCTTTTATTATCTAGAATATTAAAGAGGTATCTTTTGTTCATTAATATTAATCCTCTGATTGTTCCTAACATATGGACTATGCCTTGACACTTTAATAGTGTATGAGCACTTTTCAGCTCATCCTTGCTATTGTTACTGTATTTAAAAAATAATTGTGCATATAATTACACAGTTTTGCTCTTTTCTTCCTACATGATTATGCTATTATAAAATCCAATAAAAATGGGTGAACTGAAAAGGAAAGAGAAACCAATTTAAATTAAATTTCTAAATCAGATATCTAATACTGATAGATTACCCTTTAAAAAAATATAACACTGAACAAAAGAAACAGTAAAAATGCAAATATTGTTTCTCTTCATAATGAGATTTCTTTGCACTAGTTCTTTGGCTAACCCTGGAGCTGCCCGAGGCATTGCAGTAGCTTACTTGCACTCCTTCTTTCTTTCTTATTGCTTTCTTTATTAAGCAATACTAAATGCTTTTGAATATTTAATGGTAAAATAGCTATATTATTTACCTCATTGGAATTCAAGAGAATAAGGCATTTATTTCATGTGGTAATGATTTGCCATTTTACAAGACTAATTTCCAAAGTTTTCAAAGCACTTTATATCAGTAAATTTAATATCTTTTCTACCTTTCCATCTTCATTAAACACTATTAATTGAATGTATGCATTAGGTAGACAAGAACAAGCTACCTGAAGTCATACTGGACACAGAAAGGATATGCTTGTGTTAGGAGGTAATTTGGAGTGATTCAAGGGCGTGCTTCAGATAAATTTACCCTGGCCCCTAGATCCAAGCATACCCTTTGGATATTTCAAAGCTATCTCACTGACTGGAGACAGCTTTGCCTCTGTTCTTCATTAGGGGACAGCAAACTTTATTTACCCATGTGGACAGAAATTTCTCATTTATTGCCTCCTGGCTGAAGTCTGCTTCCTATGTACCAAAATAATTTTGCCAACCAAATCAAAGCAAAGAAAATGGAGAAAGTTGAAATACCTCAGAACTGTGCATCCACTCTAAAGTAGATCTCTAATGTTGGTTTGGAAGCAGATAGAAGACATATCCAAACCAGAACAGGATTAAAATACACCTGCCTAAATCTCAGACAGAAGCCAGTGATTTCCCGTTTGCAATTAGTCAATAGCAATGCAACAATTCGGAATAGGCTGTGATTACACGTTAAAATTACAATTAATCAGCCAGTGAAATAAACTTTTAATGCAACTGAAGTGTTTGGAAGTTACCAGCAAGCACCTCTCTCCGCTCCACCTTTAAACTTCTGTTAAAAAAAAGGCCCAACACTTCTGCAGCAAAGTGTCCAAGTGATATTTGTATGAATCATCTACTATTGCCTCTTTTCTCCTTAATCTTTTTATTACTGGCCTGTCCTCAACTTGAACTCCTTTAAATAGGATCTTCGTCTGTCCTTCCTGAAAGCAAAGCACTTAGCACATACAGTGTGCTACCATAAAGAAAATAACAAAATAGATGACATTTTGGATCTAGAGGCAGATATGGCTGTTGCCATTCATTCCACAGCCTGATTTATCGCTGCAATCTTTGTATTGCACAGTGCCATCAATGTTTTTTTTTATATATACAGAGGTGGCAGAGAACTTTCAGAAAGGACTTTCATTAATAATTGAATCAAGATTGGTTTGCTGTATTGTGTAAGGTCAGATGATTGATTAACATATGGACAGCAGCTGAAGAGGGGAAACATTTTCAAAACTTCCCAACATTTTCTCTGTAAATAACTATAACTACCTGGTTGCTTTCCAGTTATGGAAGTTTCTGTCACCTACTTAGCAAACAGAAGCAGTGCCGTGATATTAAGATGACCTGGCTGCACCATAAATGCCAGTTAGAAGAAGCAATCAATTTCCAGTTAGTCCAGTGCCTGAAAATGATTTATCCAACTTTCTGATGAACATAAGGAAGTTCCAAGCAACAATTGCTTGAGAGAAGAAAAAGGAGATTTATCTCAACTGAATGGGTAGGAAGAATTCAGTCAGCTCTTAACATATTATTTGCAATCTAATTTGTTTTTCAAAGAAGTAATGTTTATTTAACACAGTAGCATCTTACTACATGCAGTGCTAATGGAGGTTAAATAAAAGACACAAGGGCAACAAAATCCCTCACTTACTTTTCACACAAGGACAAATCTGCTATGTGAGAGAAATGCAGATTAATTTCTCAATCCTCATAGCAGTTTTTGACACCACTGGCTATGGGTTACCTCTTAAAGATTTGAAGATTTTACTAGGGCTGACTGATTTAGATTTGGATAGGTTTAAATCATACTTGTCAGTGTGCTATTAATTTTTAACCACAGTCATTTTTCCCTAGACCTGTTAATATGCTAGGCAGTCCCAGGAAGCATAAAACTTTGACCCATGCTCTTCAGTATTTGCATATAGCACTTTCTGGAGGTGCTTTATTCTGTAATCAAAATTCTAACTACCTCCTCAACAGCATACAGATATGGGAATCCACAGACCCAGATAAAAGGCCCTTCAGACTGGCCATATGATTATCAGACATACATTCTTTTATGCTAACTTGTCTTTTCCTCCACAATTTAGATGAAACACAGCTTCACCTCACTACTGAACTTTGCAGACAACACCCTTTCTCTGGAGGTGCAGTGTGGTGGAATATGGTTTTTCCTTACAACCCACCAATTATTTTCATGTGTTTTCTGGACCTTGAGATCTCTTTGGGAGCCAGGTTAGTCAGAAAAAAAGTAAAGCTAAGATTACTGTTGCCTCAGCACAACAAAAAACTTTGTTTGAAGCTTTTCTGACAACTCGCTTGGGAATAAATGCAGCCCTATCTTTTCAGAATTTCAAAACAGATCACTGCACAACCCCAAACTGTCTCAAGTTTTCAAGCTGAGACATCTTTGTAGAAATAATAGAAGCATTTTATTACCATTGGTCCAACACTGAATTTAGTTTTTAAAAGCTTGGTAAAATATACTTGTAGGCTTCAAAGCTGTCAGACTTTAATTTGAAAACTCCTGCATCTATCTGATCTTCTCCAAAAACACTAAATTTTATTTCCTGCAGATAATAAGTGATACAAGGTCTCTTGAAGACACATGTTCTGAGCTCTGCAAACGGTTGGTCAGTTTAAGACTCAGCTCTAACAACTCTGTTGAAAGGAGAATTCTTTATTACTTGCAGGGACTTCAGTGAATTTTTGGTGGACTGATTTTGGCTGAACACCAGGTGCCCACCTAGACACTTGTCTTTGGATAGGAGGAGAAAAATACAATGAAAAACTCATGGGTCAAGATAATGACAAGGAGATTATTCAATTATTGTCAAGGGCAAAACTGTGTAAATTCAGGGAAAGTAATTTTTTCATCACTCAGAGGAGGATAATGAGAAATAAAAACAGTTCCTAGTCTTCAGCTTCAGTCCCAACTTCTCTGCCTACCCCCATGAGGAGAAAGGAGGTGACATTTGGAGATACAGTGTTTGTCTTCCCAAACCAGCATGTGTTGGAGCCCAGCTTTCCTGGGATTGGTTGAACACCTGCCTGACCATAGGAAGGGGTGAATGAATTCCCTGTTTTGCTTTGCTTGTACACATGACTTTTGCTTTATCAATTAAACTCTCTTTGTCTCAATGCACAATTTCTCACTTTTATCATCCTCTCCCCCAACCCACCAGGAGTGAGTGAGTGAGTAAGAGGCTCTGTGGGGCTTTGTTTGTTTCTGACCAGGATCAAACACTGACAATGTGCTGCACTGTTTACCTCCCTGGAGAGCAAGGGAATCTCTGCTCTGGTGCCTGGAGCACCTCCTCCCACTTCTGGACTAGGTTTCTGGAGGGCTGTTCCACATAATCTCACTCCTCTCTCAGGCTGCAGGTGCTCCTCTGCATCTGTTTCCTCCTCCTTAAACTCGATATTCCAAAGGTGCTTCCATGTGATGGTCGCTGATGGTTCTGACCTTGGCCAGCAGCAGGCACATCTTGGAGCTGGCTGGCACTGGCTCTGGCAAGAGTGTGGGAAGCTTGGGACACCTTTCCAGAGAAAGTCACCCCCGTAGCTCCAAAACCTTGCCACACAAACCCAATAGAGCCCTGCAGCTGTGTTAGTCAGATTTGCAGAAGAGAGACACAAGTGCTGGTGAAATGTCTGTAGCTCCAGACGTACCGTTGTACACATGCAGTTGAAACTGGTAGGAGTAAACTGCAACTTCAGTCAAAACCCGTCAGAGTCTTTTTTTTCAGAGTCACTTGGGAAACTATTATAGAAAAAGAAAGCAAGAAAGATTCCTGCATGGGAACTTCATTTCATCTGTAGAACTAAACATTTATCCTGGGATATCTGACTCTCAATTTGCCTTCTTGTTACCACTGCCCTCAGTTTTTCCTTTCCTCCATAAGTTCCTTGTTCTGGCAAAGAAATGCAACCAAAGATGAAGAGAACTATGAAGAATTTAAAGAAATAAATGTTTTAAACAGTGCAAATAATACTCTTACCGCTCAGATGATTATTTGATTTTATGTTTTTAAAAAAATCTCTTAAAGAAATTCTGTATGATTTCTCTGGAGTCTGACATAATGCTTGGACATATTTGTACATTTTTTTCTCCTTTCCTTGAACATTTGAAAACTATCAGTAACTTTCCTCTTTGTTAAAATTAGATTTCTTTTTTTTTAAATGAAGAACTTAAGTCCTTAAAATTCTCTTTTCCATACTAAAAAAATGTATTTTTAAAATAACTTTCTAAACAATATTTCCATGCACTCTGGGCACCTTTTTAATTAAAAAAACATTATTTCTTCCCTTTATTTTACATAACTTTTAAAATTTACTTTCATTGCCTACTACATTCTTTATCTCTGGAATTTATTATTTTATTAATTCTTATACAGATTTGGCTTGAATAATATTTCACAGTTTATATCTCACATATTTGAAATATAATATATTACAAAATGAAGGAGTCACGTCATTACTCCTCTAAGTACTAAACACACCCAAATAATCATTTACATGAGTAATAATCAAAATTATCAATACAAGATATTACTTCAACCTTAAAAAATCACCCCTTTTTTTTAGTACCACAATTATAAGGTTCTACATTATTACATTTACAATTAAAATTTAATATTTTGCCACCCAAATTTATATTATTCATTATTGAAGGTTCTATCTTTACAAAATTCATAATGGTTCTTTGATATCCATTCCAAAAAGCTTCCTGTTGTTAAAATTAGAGAAACTTGCTTTCACTTCTTTCATTCTTTGACCATTTTTTGTTGCTTTTTTTAAATTTAAACTCTGTGGTTTAAATTTAAAACTCTCTTACTGGGTCGGTAAAGTACAGAAGAAGAATTAACCCCACTTGAGGATTAATCCTTCTATTGTTGTGTTGCCAGGCACAAATATTTTAGCTGTAAAATCTCCAATAAAATTATTTCTTTTGCTATTGTCTGTAATATCTATTTCAGGGAAGAAAAAAGGAAAAAAAATCCAAGAAATAGTAAAGGTAACTGGGTAACATATTCTATCAATAGTAAAAAATCAAAAGATTTATTCTGCTAGAAGGCAAATGGTTTGGGGAAATAGTAAATGCATATGAAATATGGCTTGAAAGCTCTCCTGTGAGAGGCTAAAGAGGACACAAAGCTCTTTAAGTGTGTGGGGGGAGCACTTTCTGTGCCATTAGAGCTTGATTAGATATTATAACAGATAATGTAAGATAAAATTAGACTCTGACAAGAAGCAATTGAACCCTGAGTTTTGACAGTCATCTGTTGGACACCTTACCACTTTTATCCTTGGGGCCTCTTAGATGACACATGAGGATTTTGTTCAGTGGATAATTGTCATAAGTGCATAGTGAAATGTTATGCCTTTTTGCAGAGATGCACAGGTTAGCCCTAAGCACTGCCACAGGGGAGGATTTTGGGGGGCCTGATTGGAATGCTGTCCAGTACAGCAACTGTGGTCTTTGCTGGGCCGTAGGAAAAATACAGAGGTCGTAATATCAAGAGTCTGAAAAGCAGATTGGCCTTCAAATCTTGCCTGCTTGATTGGTAGACAGTTTTAAACTTTCTAGCATAGATTATAAAGAATAGTTCTTCTATTGCAATCATTGCTTTGTTTGACTTATATCAATGTCAAGGGTTGAGCAGTGTCTCATCTTGAAGTGCTTTAAAAAACCAAAGAAGATTCACTTCAGAGTTTAAAAAGAAACAAAAAAAAAATACTTTTGAGATGAAACTATACATGATGTTTTTGTAGAAAGCAGAAATTTACCATGTTGCCTAGAAAATGTGAGCGCCATTGCTTTGGTTGCAGTCTGAAATGAACTTTCACCCAGGGGTATCCCCTGATGGTACTGTGACATTCTGCCTCTGACAATCACTTCCAAATTACAGTAAAGTTGGAGGAGTCTCTTTCCCTAGTGATATATCCAGCTACCAGATGTTCTGAAACAAAAGGATCAGAGATGATTCAAGTGTTAACCAGAGTCTTGTGTGTGAGTTGTGGTTAGTTTTCATACTTTCACATTCAGAGTCCAGAAAGTGTCTAAAGAAGAGATCTGCCTAGGATGTTATCATTATCTGTTCAAAACAGCTTGGTATGAAAAGCTTGAATTTCAAAAAATGAACTGACTTTATGATATCACTGTCATTTGGGAGATTTAAATATCATTAAGATCACTTTGTTAAATCAAAATCCCAGGAAAATTTCAGTCTCACTTAAGGTTAAATTTCACTTAAGGCTAAATTTAATCTCTATCTGCACACAATTGTTGAATTTTTCTGTCATCATAAAACAAAGGAGAACTATATAAAAAATTGGTGCCATAATGAATTATTTCTAAATTGCATCTTTCAAGGACAAGGCTTTATCTGGCTTTTTGTTTTATAATGGCAAGAGAAAAATTGTTCCTGTAGCAAGACACCCAGTAGTTTATTATTGCAAGGTCTATTATCTTAAAGAGGTTCAGAATAATATTTTGGTGGTTTGTTTTTTATATATATTTTTATTTTTTTTAACTAAGTAAGAAGAGAGCCTTTGATACCAGGAAAGCCTCTTGATTTTCTGCCATGGAAGAAGGAATATGCACACAACTTTGGATTCAGCTTTTTGACTCTGAAACATATACCATATATATTTCATATATAGATTTGTCCACAACTGCAAATTTGGGTGGTCTGCTAAGATTCAGGAAGGGCCCACAGAGGGAGCTCAGGTTTGTAGTATTCTGTTTCACAGGTTGATAAACTGAAACACTCCTCACCAGAGCATGAGTGGTTTACAAATCTCATATGAGTGATCTGTGTAAAACAGAGTTAACACTTTAGTAATTTCCATCTGATTTTTGTTTTGTATTCTGCCCAACACAGGTGTTTACTGAGACAAAAGGTAAATTCATACAACAAAAATTAAATCACAATGTAGTTTTGCAAGGTCAGAGTAATGGGAAAACTATTAGAGGTGAATTCATTGTTATTCATTTCACTTCAAAGTTAGATGTCAGTTCCCATGACCCAGCAAATGGAGTGTAATTACTGCACATATACAAGTATATAAATGATATAACAGAAAAATCTGACTCCTGTAGATGTTCTTGGGAAAGGGTTTTTTTCATCATCTAGGTGATTACAAAATTGAACTCCTGGACAGTAAGATCGCTCAAATTACTTCCCCATCTCCTGACAGAAAAAATACGCTTTGAAGTGTCTTATTAAGCAATCTATCTCTATTGAGCTCATTAAGTTCTGGACAGTTAATAAGAATATAATAGAATCTTGGATGTCCTCTATAACATAATCTGACAAGTTGAAGCTGCATTCCAACTTCATTTGGATGGGCAAACAATGAACCATACGATAGTTTCAAATTCAGCTTAGCTTTCTTCTTGTTTTAGTAGGACTAATACATTTGTATAGATAGCTAAAATAAAAACCAGGGTTGCCAATTCAGTTTCATTGTAACCTCTCCTTTTTCCTTGTAAATTCTAACTGTCACACTTCATCTCACTTCTCACTCTACAAAAGACAAGAACCACTTCTGAACAATGCTTGTAAACACCTATGCACAAAAATCCATTTTAATCCATAACAGGATGTTGGCTTTAGTCTGACAAAATGTAGTTCTTAACTACCTATTTTTGAACAAAATCTACTTTCACCTGACATGCTATGTGTTTCTATACTTACATTAATGTCTCTCATTTACAAAATCCTGTTACATGTAGTATATAGATTTATTCTCTTCTTCTGCCCATTTTCTTCTTGTTTTTAGAATATGTGATGCTTTGATCTCTTGCTCCTTTCTTTTTCTTATTGGATCAGAGATCAATCCTGCTATATTTATCCATTATTCTTGTACCAATCTACTTGGTAATAATGCTGTCAGAAGCAAAACATGTGAGTCACCAGCCAGTCCACCTGAATGGCTAAGTCAGTTTTTCAGGCACAGCAGCCTTAATAGCCAGTGGCATTCAAGGGCAGGAAGCAAATAATGTTTGCAACCTGTAGTGACCTGTAACTCCTTAGCACAAGTGATCATATGCAAATTCACAGCAGAATTCACTTGCAAGACAAGTCTGGAGAAGACTCAAATTCTCCCTTTACAAAGCTAGAGATTATTTCCCCGATCTAACCACAAAATCCTTCTGTTTTTCCTGGAGGGAAAGAGGCCTCCTTGCTCCAAGTGTGTGCTGTGCATTTGACCTTTACTGACTGTTAAAACTGTGCTTCTCCTCCCATTTCTTCAGCAGCAAGTGCAAAGGCTGAGGCATAGAAAGCTTTCCCAACCACTGGAACTGGGCACTGTGTTTTCTCAGCTCATCCAAACTGCTCTGACATGAGTGAGCTCGTACTTGAGGCAGAAGCAGTGCAGAGAGGGCTACAGTCCTTGTGTTGCTGCAAGACTTCTGCTACTGTTTTAGTCACTTTCCTGATTAGATGCCTTGTATTGGCATCTTTCTGAGCTAACCTTTTGCACTGGTGATTAATCCTTGGGGTACCTAAAGGCATGAAATCCTAGATTGGGCTGCAGCGTGTGCAGAGAGAAAGAATTTTAAAAATCCTTCCAAATAAAAAAGTCATTCAGAAAAAGAAAACTGATCAGAACTCATCCAAGTTCCCAGTAATGTCAAGAGTATAAAAATGAACTGAGAAGTTCTACAAATAGGAAAAAAATTTTAACAGAAATTTTTAAATTGAAATTCATTTGACTGTAGTAAGATGAGACTGGTATCCTTCTAAGGATTATATTTGTGGATTATTGGGAGTGAATCAAGCTGGAAGAATCAATTTTTATTATCATCATTGCTGTCTCGCAGAGTTCTGGGACCTTCCACAATACTACTCTGAACTCATCAGGCAGTCTGGCTGCCAAAGGACAGAGGAAGGGAACTAGGTGCTACAACACCTTTGTTGTATGTGCTAAAATTTGAATGTCCCCTGTAACATAAAACTTCTCCTTTTCCACAGTTGTCCATCAGCCATGTCTTTATATTCACCTATCCTTCCAGCCATAAAGTATTTGTTTTCTTAGAACAAAATTTACCTTTTCTAGTGCCTCTAACCTGGGACCAAATTAGAAGGAAGCACCTGCCTGTACATCCCAGCAGCCCAGAGAGCATGCCAGATCTCAGTGTGCATGGTCTGCTTATCCCACACCAAAATCAGGAGCCAATATTATTCTCAGAGACAGAAACTGCCTTTGTCATTCTTTTCTATCCTTTTTTATGTCCATTTATTTTGCTTTATATGGGAGGAGATAGTATCAGACTTCAACAGCAAGATTTCAAGTTTCACTAAATTCTCATTCTTTTCTCCCTTCAAAACAATAACAGAAAACCAGCAAATATGACCTTTGAATCCTCTTAACTGTATCTGTCCATTCCAGAGGTAATAAGAGGGAATACTTGTTTTCAGCCTTTACCAGCCAGATTAGCCTCTCTGCTCAATGTGAGTGTCTATACTGCAGGACCACCATACTCAAATGCCCTTCTTGGGGTTGCCCATTCTTACCCATCCCTTTAGTATTCTGGGGACATACTCTGCCTCAACTGCAGAGAACATTTGCAGAGAATTTATATTTCATTGCTGGAGTTTGTTGAGATACACCCTCAGGATCCTTCTTGACTTGTACATTAAACCTGGATTCACATCTAGATCCCACAAATGGTTTCTACTGGGTTTTTTTTGTTTGCTTGTTTGGGGTTTTTTGTGTGTGTTTTGTTGTTGTTGTTTTTGTTGTTGTTTTGAGGTGTTTTTTGAAATCAGATTAGGTAGAAGTCTCACATGAAGCAGACTAATGATGAGGTATGAGAGCAGGTTTTCAGCATGGACACCTGCAGACTTGAGCAACCTAAAGTCCACTGATACAGATGTCAGCTACCAATCTTTCCCAATTCATCACAAAAGATCCCAAATATCCTGCTGGCAGTTATCAGGCCTGTGTGCTGTATTCATGGTGGATTGTCAGCTCAAGAGAAAGCAGAACTCAGCTTAATCAGTTAGCCCAGACAATCCCTTCAAGCAGGTCGTGTGAGAGAGATTTTTGTGTAGATAGGAAAAAATTAGAAACAAATTCAACAAGAGATATGCAATGATGAGAATATAATCTTCAGCTATGTCAGCTCTTTCTCTGAGCTAAAGAGAAGAGAAGAGAAGAGAAGAGAAACACAATGTTGAAAGTAATGAGAAAGAATCATAGAATGGATTGGCTTGGAAGGGGCCTGGGGCCTTAAAGATCACCTAGTTTCAATGCCCTGCCATGGGCAGGGATATCTTCCTCTAGATTTTATGTGGTTGTCAGAGTGACAGCCCTGTAATATATCAACCACAAAATGATGCTCCACAGCTGAACATTCATGAGGTGAATTATTGACTTTAACCAAATTATCTTTTTTTTTCCAATCTGTCTTTTATTCATTCTACATAATCTCCAGCCCAAGAATATGAATATTAATCACATTTTATATTGTTTTGTTGTTGGTTTTTTTCATTTCAGTGTTCGTTTTGCTCTCCTTAGAGGGAAAAAATATTTAGTCAAGCAGTGGCTGATTAAAAAGCATCAATGAATCCCCCAATCCTACCTGTTCATGCATACATATAGGGATATAGACATAGAATTTGTTGTGCAATACCTCCTCCTAACAGTGTGCTGCATCCAGTGATGTGTGACTGGACATCATGAGCATCTCTGTATGATTTGACATGATGCATCACCCCACCTCTGCTGTCTGCAGTACAAACCACAAAATATTCAAGTGGCAAAAAAATAAACCACAAAGATAGAACTTGGCAGAAACAAAACAAAATGTTTTTATTACTTTGTGACTCCCTGAACTTAAGGGCATGGTTTGCTGAGAAATCAGAAGGCATATTTTCCTCTGCTTGAAATGAAACGATGACATGAATCATGCAGTGGTTTGTTTTACATGACACAGTCTCCCATGGTCTCCTGGGAATGTCAGCAGGCTGAAGAAAGCACTGGGATTCTCACTGGATACTTGCACTTCTGAGGAAAAAGAGTCTTACATCTGTTGTACCCACAGCCCTCAACTGAGTTACTTGATCCTTAGTGATGTGGATGCCTAGAATATCTAGCAGCATTCCTCTCCCAGTTCAGACAAAAAGAAAAAACATCCAACCAAAAAAACCTCTTGATCTCTTGCCTTCTCTTTCTTTCCTTACATACCTCCAGAGGGATAACAGCTTTAAAAACCCATGTTTTACAATAGGGAAGACAACAACTGTCTGCTTTTGAAATAAGAGCTGCTGTATCTTATGCAAGTTTGAGGAAAACTAACAGATTTGAAGGTTTATGCAGGAAATATATATAGTAGAGCCATGCTTTCAAGATCACCTCTGTGAAAACAAGAAAAATTATTGAATAATTAGAAGGGACTCATCACCATGATGACTGGCAGACATTGTGCTGACCTATAGACTCTGATCACCTGATTTACAACCTGAATTTCTACTGCCATGTTAACAAGTTTAAAAAAGAAAAATTCCTGTGCAATAATAAATTTATTTCAAAGGAAACATCATGTCTGTCTGAAACCTCAGAGTTTATTAATTGCATTATAAGAAAGCATGCACATGCATGTTAGTGATATTTCAAAATTTTGGTATTGTTGCAGAGATTTATATCAACTGAATTAAAATCCTTGTACATTATAAAATAAGCTTGTATTGACAAAGAAATTACCTGGCATAGAGAACTGCCACCTAGAGATGTTTCTGACCATTCCAAATTAAATGCCTGCTTGTTGTTAAGTATGTTTCAAACCACATCATTAATTTGGTAATACAGCTCCTCTTCACTGACCCCAGGAATCATATAGGATTCTTTCTTTTTGAGAGTCTTAAAGCCTAATAACATTATTATCTATTTATGAATATTTACATTTTAATTCCATGCATTTGGGGGGAATTTGGTTCAAGACAGCCCCTCATACATCCAGGTAGCTTAATCAAAAACTGAATTCTACCCTTTAGGTCTAATGCAACCTGATCATCTGCTGTCAGGAGCTGTTCAACAGTTCATTTGATTCAGAAATAATACATTACAAGATCAAAAGGTGAACACTATGTTAGAACTGTCTTCCAAATGGAACTTCTTTGCGTGCAAAATTCAGGCATTAAATGTGCCTTCATTTCTAAAGGGGGACAGAAGTCAAAATCCAAGGTTTTCCTGTGAGGCTCAAAGTTTCAGAAAACTTTGTTTTAACTGCTCTGAAGCATTACATTTTGATAAGGTAGAAAACTGTAGTTCTGATAAAGTTAAAAAAGTTGCTTCATCTTTTTTTACTTTTACTATATATTAAATGATAACATAAAATAAATGTCAAAATGAAATGTTTTGACCTTATCAAAATGTCTCATTTTGGTAATTTTCCCATCCAGGTTTTAAATTAAATTGGTACATTCTTGAAATCATTTAGGTGTTGTTAAATTGGCATTTTCTTCTGGCAACCTGTTACACTGGAAAAATCTTGACTAGCTCCTGTCAACAGACTCTGCCAAAAAAGGCAGTTTTCTCCTGGAGATCTCTGTGCCTCTTTGTTCTGCTTCAAGCTCTCTTTGTGAGGCAGATTTGCCTCCACTGAATTAGCTGAGCTGAAATGGTCTCTAAGCCATGGGTGTGGAGAGGTGAGCTGTGGTTTGTGCTGTCCGTGGGCTCCATGCAGTTCCCAGTCTGGGGCTGTTTCATGTGTTCAGTGATGTGACAGTCATGCTGGGTGGTCTTGGGTCACTAGTTTTGGATGGAAAGAAGCTGGCAGGAGCAGCAGCTTGCAGCCACCTGTCTATCTAGCCCAGCTTTCTGTCATGGGTAGTCAATGCCACCTCTCCCCTCTCATATTTGTCCTTCCCTTGAGCCCTCTGAGCATGGCTCTTGATCACTCGGGTGGGCATCTCCACTCATGATCACTGTTGGCCTATGAGTGCTTCAAGTTGTTTTACTGTTCTACTTCCTTTAAAGACAACAGATAATCAAATTTGATTTATTTAGATGATGTATATAAGGAAAATTCAAAATACATATTTATTGGTTAAAAAAAAGTCATAGTCAAAGCGCTTATACCTGAGATTCTTTTCTGAAGACTCTGTGTCCTGGACAATTAGATTTTCCTCCTAACAGTCTGCTAATTTTATTTTGCATTCTCTTGTGAGGTGCAGAAAAAAACACCACCAAAATTGCATAGAGGGAAAAGTATGCAAAGTCGTGGTCAAGTACAGAAAATAGTGACATCAAATAAAAACATTGGCAATAACTGATGCATCTCTCAGTGTTGGTAGGAAGCTAAAAATCTCTTAGCAACTAATATTTACTGTACAAGACACTTCCACTATATTCCTGTTCATTTCTAACTTTTTCATTCTACTTCCTATCTAGATTAAAAGACTATCTTCCATCTTCACAGATGTTTTAGTTGGAAAGTTAAAACTCCTGCTCCTGTGAGGGCAGGATTTGCAGTTACATTAAAAAGCAGCAGGGAAAACAGTAAAGAAGGGAAGAATAGAAAAGGGGACTTGAAGAAAACTCTTAAGTAACTTGTGAAGTGTTTTGTAACGCGTGGAAAACTCAGTAAATATATTTTGAGCAATATTTTTTTTAATTGTGTGCAGAAGGCACTCCAATCATATGCATTTATCCTACCTGGACTTCTTACAGAAAATAGTATTTTAAAAGATAGAAATAAGTCCACTTCAAGGGAAATGCAGTTTCATTTTTTCTTTCAGAATCTCTTGTTTGACTGCAATGGGACAAAAATGTACTTGGGCCTCAGCACTGGCACTGAGGATGGGAATGAATGACAATTTTATTCATAAGCTTACATTAGAGACAAACAGTGCATAATTTAGATTCTCTCCTGGCTTGTTGAATCTGCAGGCAGCCATGCTTTCTGTTGCATTAACATTTTGATTGAATGAGCTGGGTCAAAACCATCACTTTTCTCATCTAGGGAAGGAAAACTATTTTGAAGCCAATCATCAATCAATGTATGTAATCAGCCTTTTTAAAGTATCTCGGGCTTCACACATAACTGGCTCTCTGTCATAATAAAATACAAATATCAACATATTTTTTATTCAATAGTCATAATACATATACAATAAAGTGTTAAAAGGACAATAAGGACTTGAAATGTGTTTTGCTATTAACAAGATTATTGCAATGGATTTATTCGAAAGGTTGCACCACTTCAACTCCATGATCTTTGGTATGATAATTAATTTGCATATAATTGTTTATGCAGCATTGCAAGGCATAAAGTCATCTTGCTACTTTATTCATTTTCTTACCGTTAATGGCTTTTAAAATAAATCCAATAAAGTCAATGAAAATGTCACTAATATCCACCAAGTATACCTTCCAGTATAATTTAATAGGCATTGACAATCTATAAGCCATAAAAGCACCATGCAACTCTCTTTAACGAGATACTGTTTTTTCACAATACACTGCAGCCATACAAAATTATGCTGGTGGCAAGTATCAGAGCAGTAAAGGTTGTTAGTGATTACATAGCAACTTTCATTTGTTGTGTTTCACCAAGGATATCCAATTTGACACATGGGAAATGAAGACACTAATATTTAAACAACTTGACCAAGTTTACATACCGAATCAATGACTGAGCCATTTCCACAGGGAGAAGCTCTGTTGCTTATCTCTGCACTCTCATCCCTTCAGTCCTACCACCCTCAGTGTGCAATACTTTTAGAATACCTGTTCTATAGACCGGAAATTTTCTGGGACAATAGCTGGCTTGTGAGTACGATTAATTCTGCCAAATATGTCAGAATCGGACTTGTAATAAGCACAATACAATTACTTTGTTTTCTAAGGGCAATAGTGAGGTTTATATGCTTTAAGCAACCATATTATGATTGTCAGAGTGTATTTGTTGTTGATATAGATATCAATGTAACACAATTTTACCTTTACACAAATTTGTTCCCAAGCCACAGTGAAACATAATTTTCAGTACCCTCAGGTGAGCACTGCATGGCTAATCTCAGATTTCAGTTTTCTGTATGATACCTCCATTGGACCAAATCTCTGCTTCTTCTGTAAGCTTAAATATCAAATAAGACCTCACAGTTACAGGAAATGTGGAAAACAGCTTAGGAAATCATAAGACACATGTACAAAATGTATGCTCAAGTGTAGTATATTCACTTTCATGGAATAGTGTAGGATCAAAATACCATGCAATAGTAAGTTTGTGGAGTGTCCAACAGTCCAGGACAATAATTATAAGGTCTTTGAACCTCATACAGTATTACCTCTGCTCTTTGAACTCACTGTGGAAAATGGTTTTAAAAATCTCACAAAATGTTCTGTTCTCTGCCATAAATAACCTGATTGCTGAATGGAATGTTACTAGGTGTATTTCTTACTGTAATTGCAAATTGAGAATTTGCTTCTGGTAGTGTCTGAATCTCTTGGACTTGTTCCAGGTCAAAAGTCAGAAAGTAGACACCTGATGGTTTCCCTGCAGACCCTGGACCCCTATCTAAGCATTTGCCATTCATAGTTCAAAGTATCATAAATATTCTAATTAAAAGGACTTTAAACATACAATAGCAAATGCTAAATGTAAGACCCTAGCCTATCACCCTTGTCAGGTGAATATCTATATCCTTGGAAATCTGACAGAGCCATTACTTGGCTATTCAAGACAGTAATCAGATTTTCTGAGCATCAATCAGCAATCATGAAGTCAGGAACATTTTATCATGAAGTCAGGAATACAGAGGGTTTTCATAAGCTAATCAGCAGGCATCAAATAGACAATCAATCTAATTAGTGGCTCAGATTTGCGTGGCAATCACAGCTGCCAAATCTAGACGACAAATTTCATTAGTAATGAAATCTGAGAACTATGATTTGTGAGACCTATCATCAGACAGGGATTGTGGTTATTTTAAAAGAAGAATCATTATGGTAGCTTGGGACATTTGAGGAATTTAATTTGCATGGTGGACTTCACATTCTAGTGTTTCCTTTTTGTTTTCAGGGTAAATCGATGCTCAGGGTGACAATTTTCAAAAAGCTTATCTTTCATGGTAAACCACAGTTTCAATCAAAGTTAGCATTCAATACTTAAACACTTTTGTTTCCAGAACTGAACCTCTTGCAGCCCCTGATTTCCAAAAAAGTTCTTTGAAAAGTACTAGGCTAGAACTAGTTATACCCAGACTAAAATCATAGGAACGTTGAATGCTCCAGCCCTCAGATGATTTTTGTGGCCTCCTCTGAACTTGTCCCAAAAGGTTCATGTCCTTCTCATGCTGGAGAC
The DNA here is from genome assembly GCF_027579445.1 of Ammospiza nelsoni. Lineage (NCBI taxonomy): Eukaryota > Metazoa > Chordata > Aves > Passeriformes > Passerellidae > Ammospiza > Ammospiza nelsoni. The sequence goes on from NC_080635.1 coordinate 73,631,540, forward strand.
CCCAGACCTGGAGGCAGTAGTCTAGATGGGGTCTCATGACAGTGGAGTAGAGGGGAAGACAGTCATCTCTCTCACCCTGCTGCCCATGTGGCTTTTGATACAGCCCAGGACACATTTGATTTTCTGGGCAGTGAGTGTGCACTGCCAGGCTACACAGTCATCAGTCATCACCCCCAAGCCCTTCTCCTCAGGGCTGCTTTCAATCCATTCACTGCCCAGCCTGTTCTTGTGCTTGGGATTGCTCCAACACAGGTGCAGGACCTTGCACTTGGCCTTGTTGAACTTCATGAGGTTTGCCCAGTCCCCCCTCCCAAGCCTGTCCATGTCCTTCTGGATGGCATCCCTTCCCTCCAGAGTGTCAACCACACCCCACAGCTCAGTGTCACTGCCAGCCTTTCTGGGGGTGCACTTGATCCCACTGTCCACATCACTGAAAAGACATTAAACAGTGCCATTCCCAATCCCAATCTCTAGGGAGCACCACTTATCACTGGTCTGAACTTGGACATCAACACATTGAGTGCGACCATCCAAGTGCCACCATCCAGCCAATTCCTCACCCACTTAGTGGTCCATCCATCAAATCCTTATCTCTTCACTTGTGCCAAGTACTTCTACTGCAGAAAGTATTTCTAGAGCTGAAAATTTAAGACAGACACATATGTGCATATTCATTCATGAATTAACCATCTACAAAAGAAAAAAATAACCAACTGCATCAAAAGGAGAAAATGTTCCTAACATGCAATATGCCTCTTACTGAGACAAAGAGGAGAGAGTACATCCATCAAGGAAATGTTGTTTTGTTTTTTGTTTTTTTTTCTTGAGGAAGCAGTGCCTCCTGTCCTTCAAACACAGATATTTGCAGGGTTACTTTCCTCGGCTATATACCATGCCCCAGTCTTCAACAGATCATAAAGTGAAAGGACTTGCTTTTATCTTGGAGTAGAAGGATTGTCATGAGTTCTTCTTCAGTCCTATTTTACTAAGACTTTATACTATAGCTCTGTGCTACTGTTCTCAGCTCACTCCCAACAGCTAATATGCACTCATTCCCCTAATCAAGGAGTTGGAAATGTCTTGAGTCCCTGTAGTCCGAGAAATGGGAAGAAACACCTGGATTTTCAGGTTATTAATGTCCTAGATGTTGCAGCTGTGGAATGTAAAAAGTGATAATGACCTTCGGGAGGACTCTATTGTGATGCTGTTTATGTATTTAAGGTCTACTAACTCTGTAAGGTACAATGTCACCTTACAGCCATGTTCACACATAATTATGAAGCCTGTTTTAACAGCAGTTCATCTTTTGGCATTATACCCACAGAATAATGAAGTACTTGATATATACGCAGAAGAGAGGTACATATTTAGGCTACTCTGTAAAATGCAGTTGAAGCACCCTTATGAATCAGCATTGAATATTGGATCACTACCTCATCTGAATGTTCACTGATTTTGACTGGAACCGTCCCAGATTTCATGACACAATTAATCCAGCTGCCTCTAACTACCACCAGAATTAATACTGCAAGGAGCACTATGCTAATCATCATTTTAAAATAAAGACAAAGCTTTATATACTTTGGTTAAATCCTATTTATTGCTTAAATTATAACACAAAGAGTGAGATTTCTGTGTTCTTAGTTATGCTAACCATAACTAAGAATTATGTTAATCATAACTAAGAAATAAAATTTAAATGGTGGAGATAGCCACAAGCCTCCAATGTTTTGAGCTGATCCAAGTTTTCCTAGGAAAATTCAAGATGGACCTTCAATCATTAACTTCCATATTTTCTCATCTTATAGTTTAAACTTTTGTGGCATGAGGTTGCAATCCTGATTTTAACATGCCTCCATACAAATGCACAATGTTAAATAATATGGCAGAAATAAAAAATATTAAGTAGAAATTGTTGTAGAAGGGAGCATATAAGCAGATTGCATTTTTTTATTCCAAACTAAGAATCACAGCATGAATTAGACTAAATGCCAAGAATAAAGTAACAGCTTAAAATGAACAGTTGAAATTAACAGGTGTTACAGCATATGCTAGATTTAACTGCCAAGTATTTCACACCTTCATTAAAACCTTTCATGTCAAATTTAAGGCAATGTTAAAATACAGAGAAAAAAAGCATAGCTTAGAAATGAATAGCTAATTGTTAAGTTTCGCAACCAGGATATATGATGGCAGAGAAGTTCTCAGTTCACTTCGTGCTCGAAATGTATTTTAACTGAGAAGATGCTCAATCAGAGTATATTACACTCAATTTTAATTCAAGTGACTTTGTGTTTAACCTTTAGAAAGTAATGTAACCTACAAAGCATTTCAGTGGGGGAGGTAATGGAACAACAATGCATCCCTGTTTCATGGGGGTATGAAAAAGTTAAAACCAATCAAGAGCAGTGAGATGCACAGACTTAATCCTGAAACACCTGGAAACCTGTATCCCAGAAATCTGGCTCTGTTTTTACTTCTATCAGCCACAGGTTCTCCACTGAATTTACAATTTCAGGACTTTTCAGGATAATGCTGTGTTAAGTTATGACAGTAAAGGCACATTTGTCATCTGACCAAGTGGCTATGCCTAATATGCTCTGATTTGTTTTCATTATTGTGTGGTGGAGTCATATTTTCATAATGTGAATAGCAAGTAGTTTTTCTGGGCAACACAAGGTATTCCCGACTCTAATAATGTAATATAGAGGACTGTAGACCCGTGATGATAGCAGAGACTCAGAGTAGTGGATGATATGTACAGGGGTAATTGCACAGGGTTTGGCATTAGAAATCCCACTTAACAACCCACCAACTGCCAATTAAAGAAATGAAGACCTGGAGGTAGACCAGGTCTAGGTAGACCAGGAGGAGTAAAAGAGAGAAAAAAATTACTATCTAGTTTACAGGAAAGCCACCACAAATAATAAATTCAGTTATAACATGGGATTACAGACCAATAAAGAAAAAGCAAAGTGTACAAGAGTTTTAGCTAACATGTAACAATAACAGCAAGCAGATCCTGGTTACAATGCTAAAAACCAAGCAGGGAATGGAAGGCTGATTATAAGTCCAGGAAAAGTGATAGAATCTGAGAAGTGTGTGCATAACAATATTAACTTTATTATTACTGTTGAGAGTTTTTCATCATTAAAACATTCTTTCTTTTTATATAATAATTAGATCTGAGTTAAGACTAATTCTTGATGAGGCCATTAAGATTTCATTCACACAATGAATAATTACCTGGCTTTATGAATAAGGAGTGTTTCCTCTTTGCCCACAGAAACGATTTTGGTCATTATTCCAAGCAGAAACACAGCATCAGCTCAATGAGAGTTGTTTTGTTTCCCTATCCATGGCAAGACCTATTTGAAAATTCCACATGAGTTTTGTACCTGGTGAAATCATCACCAATGAATTTTTAAGGAAGCATTCTCTTTACAGAAATATTCTCCCACAAGTTTTTATTTGTTTTGATGGTTTTGTTCATTTTCAGAAAACCAAATTGTTAAAAATGTCTAGATCTCTGGGCAGTGCTTGCCCACATTATTTATGTCCCTTTATCTGCAGCTTGGAGTCACAGGTAAAACGTTGTAGACAAAAATCCTCTGTCACTGATGCTGGAATTGTTTTTATTGCAAGATTATTGTTCTGAGAGAGAAAGGTAAACTTTATCTTTTTCAAACATAGCCCTTCTTTTTATTTTTTCCCCTGAAAAATGTGTAATAGAGAATATTATAATATATTTGTAGTCCTGTAACATGTAGAAGATCAGTATTGATGGAGGTATTGTACAAATATATAACAAAAATATGACCATCAAAACATTTTAATCTCAATTCAGGTAAAGAGACAGGATTTGGTTTCTTAATACAAATGCCACAGGCACAGTGTAGAAATGAGAATTCCATGGGTATGGGGGCATGCATCACCAGTGCATGCTGATTGCTTGACCAGTCCAAATATTTTAGAGTTTCAGAACTACAGCGGTCTTTAAAATTGTGAGGTAATAAATATTTGAAGTATGATTTCCTTGTCAGAAGGTTCTAAAGGAAATCTTTGAATTCAGCACGTAACTAAAGAAAGTGGCACCATTCATTGTGCTAATTGCTTTCTGGTGTATGCAGCTATGCCAAAGGGCAATTCAGGAATATGAAATCAGACATCTTCCAAAAAATACTTAATTCAGGGAGTTTTTATTCCACCTCTGGAAGTTACTCTAGAACTCAATTCCTCTGGTAGTTTTATGAATACATTATGATAATGAAATTCTAAAGTATTTATTTTATCTAATAGCTATTTCCTTTAGGTGAACACAAACAGTGCTGAAGAGTGCTGTAAGGAAGAGACTGGGAATGGAACCAGAAAAAGCATCTTAATCTTTTTGTAAAGAAAGAAAGAAAGCAGAGCAATTTTTTTTCTTTTTTCAAATGGATGTTTTTAAAATACAGTGTCCTTAGCCAATGGTGAAATGTGAGGGGAATTCTTAGACATTGAACATGTAGCCAAGTATGAGTACAAATCTCTACTGCTAATAGAGTAGCTTATTTTTTTTAAATTTTGATGAAATCATAACATTATAAGTTTTGAAAGGTGATCAAGCAAATTTTTCCACTTTTCTTTTTGACTGATCTTTTAAAATAAGCCTATACTATGACACACTCTTTGTGTTCTGGACAGGGATTTGTCTTCTTTTTTTTCCCTTCCATTCCCTGATTTCACTAAGCTGCTGAACTGGACAGCAATTTCAGCTGGTGGAGAAAATTGACATCTGAATAAAATCCAGTAAAAATACACATACAGATCTAGAAATTTCTTGCATTAGTGGATTGCTGGGTGCACTTTTTTTCTTGAAAAACTATCATTTTCTGAGATTGGAAATGCTTTAATTTTTTTTTCTGTTTTCAATGAAGAGGTAAAAAAAAGTGATTTTCCCAGCCATTCCTTTTCATCATGTCCATTACTTTTCTTCTCTTTTCATTCCACTTTTTCAAATCAGAAATGAAAAAAAGTAAAAATTGAAATAACAAAGAAATTTATTGTTATTAAAATAATATTTATAATTATTTAAAATAATATTTATAATTAATAAAAATAACACAAATATATACACAAACAGACACACACATATATATGTATACAATATTTTGTGTCTTTTCTATTCCCATTTTTCCCTGGAGGATTTTAGAAATCGCATGGTGGTCGAATTTAGTCTTCAAGTAGAATACTTTTTATGAGGTTAAATAAAAAAATAATTGGCAAGATTTGGCTCATAATATCACCAATAATACAGGTGTTTTTAAATTCCATTCAGGGTTCTGAATCTTCATCCACTGATGAGAGAATTTTTTACATTATGGTTGCAGAGTAACCTAATTAAGCCAAAATATTTGTCCCTGCCTACTTGATACTAGATAAGGCATCATCAACCACCACATTACATCAACCACCCAATAAATACTTGTACAGCCACAGTGCCAGAGAGGTACATCCATCAAGAGGGCTCTTGACAGTCAGGCATTCAAGTGTTATATCTTTGGAGGTTTGAATTACCATTGCTGTTTCATCACATGTGACTAAACAATAATCTTAGTTTCATCATTATAGCTCTATCTTGTTTATTATCAGCACTAAATTTGCAGTGAAATTATAGTGAAGGAAAGACTCTCATGCTCTGCTGTTGGCTTTTTCAAGAGAAAATATCAGAGCTGTGGAGACAGACAGCTCTGACAAGTTTGATAGACTTCAAAATGGGAGTCTGCATGGATGAAGATATAAAAATACAGACTGGAGCCTTCTGCTAAAATCTGAACAGTCTGGTTTCTTACTCTTTTAAACAGAACTTGGGCAGAAGAGCTGACCACAATAAAACAGAACTTCAGAGCTTTACTGTCAATCTTAATTCATCATATGGAACCTATCATTCAAACCATATTCCTGAGAGCAACTAAATCAGAGCAGAAGGATTCTACATTTTCCAACAAACTCTATTGAGCGTCGTTCTGCATTTTAATTATATTTTTAAATTATTTTGAACGTGGCTTCTAAAAAGCAAAAGGAGAGAAAACAAAATAAAGATCCTCATAAAATCTAAAAAAAATCAAATTAATGTGTTCTAGTAGCATGATTTGACTTGTAATAATCGTGGGCAATTAAAAATATTTTCCCCTCTGAATGGAAAATACACAGGACAAGCATCCTTTGTGTTACAAAAATTAGTCACAGACAACTTAAAGCTAGATAGCTTGATGTGCCAATTTTTTTTTTTTTTTAGGATATTTCAATTCTAGTTAGATATGGAAACATCACAATTTTTTAACCCTACTTTTGCATATAAATTATATAATTTCCAAAATATCAGCATTTTCTATTTTGAGTTAGGATCAGTAACCTGTGCTTAGCGCAGCAGGCAGACTTTGTGCTGTTAAGAGCCAAAATATGCTTAGATCAGGAAGAAGCTTTCACCTTAAGGCCCCTAAAGAGCACTGGTATTTCTGAAAGGACCAACCGGCACTTCACAGCCCAATGATTTCAGCTTGGTGCTTTTGAGATACCTGAAAAGATTTTTCCTTTTTTCAGTGCCTCTTGATTCAGCTCAGTGAACTTTCTGAATTGTTCCTGAGTTCCCCTCTGCTGAAAGTCCATGAAAAGAGGCCCACACATGCAGCTGTTAATTTAATTAACTGCAGGTCCCAGAAAGGGGGAACTTCTTGTGCTGGGTTTGACTGGGCTTGTGTTAATTTTCTTCATGGTATCTTTTCTAGGAGTATGGTTTGGATTTGTGCTGAAAACAGTGTTCATAACACAATTTTAATTATTGTTATTTAATATGATGTTTTATATATTAAATTCATGTTTTAATTATTACTGAGCAGTGTTTATGCAGTGTCAAGCTCGTTTATGCTCCTCAAATTACTCCACCAGAAGGAGGTTGGGGAAACACAAATAGGTGGGAGAGGACACAGCCTGACTCCAGCTGACTCAATTGATATCCCTAACCATAGGGCATCATGGTCAGCACATAGAGCTCAGGGAAGAAGAAGGAAAAAGAGGGGACAGTCAGAGTGATGGTGTCTGTCTTCCCAAGTCACCATTACAGGAAATGGAGCCCAGCTTTTCTAGGGATGGCTGAACACCTGCCTGCCCATGGGAAGAAATGAATGGATTTCTTCCTTTGTTTTTCTTGAATATGTGGTGTTTGCTTTGCCTATTAAATGATTTTTATCTCAACCTATGTGTTTTTCCACCTGAATGCTTAGGTCTCACAGCCCTAAGATACTCATACCCTGGGGAAGGAGTGAGTTGAAATCCTTTGCCAAGGCAAGTAACAAGGCCTCACAGCTTAAAAGCAAATATTAAGACCCCATTTCAAGCATCTTTTCCATTACCTGAATTTTTGGGAAACAACTGACTCAAATCAAGAGGAAAAGTCACATGCTGGCTACCTGCAAACTTTGCTTTTTAAAAGTATATTAATATGGGTCCAATTTGTTAATGGTAACACACATTCCTGTTGCTAATTTGTCCTCTCAGAGACTGAAATGATGACAAATAAAGCATCCTGGAAAGACTAGCATCCCTGCACAGAGACATCTGCTTCCAAATCCCCTAGTGTTGCTATAAGCAATTGAGATGGCAGCTCATGTGCCTGGAATCCTTTACAGCTCCTACCTGCAGAAGCACAGCTTGACCAGAAATAGCCCAGTGAGTATGGAAAGAAATGAGTTCATCTTCCCATTTTGTGCTTTAAGCTTTGTCTTGGGGCCCATAGCAATTTCTCTGCTGTAGATTACATGGCTGGGTACCTTTGGGATCCCTTCCCAATTTAAAAAGGCCAAGGGAGAAGAACATAAAAATTGAACTGTTCCTGGCATCTGATTCAACACATTTGGTCACATGTTCCTCCATCTCTCTCCAACACAGAAAAATACACAGTTCAGTAGAGTCTGTGAACATTTTTGCCATCAGCTGGAATTTTCCTATTTTCTCTGATGAAGAACTGATGGATGGTTTTGCCTATGCACCCACTCCACCAGAAAATGCCATAGAAATATGCTCACTTATACACCTGTAACCTGGTTTTATTTTGATTCATTTGATTCTGCTTCTGGTTTGCATGTATCATACATCAGCACTGCCTTTTATGTCTGCTGATCACATCATTAATGCCCAGTGATTGCTTGAAACAGTTCAGTGAAAGATCCATTGTGGACATGAAGGCCTTGAGCTGCAGATCAGCACCCATGTGGGATGTCAGATGTGGGGAATTTCACAGGTGTTGCATGCACACAAATGTACATGTGTGTTTCTGTATGTAAATCATATTTGCACACATTCAGTATTCAGTTTTGGTTACAGCTGGAGACAGGATACAGGACTATAAAGGCTTATGCAAGATTAGTTTGACTGAATAAAACATTTTTTATTCATTTGTGGACCCACCCCCCCCTCCTGTAAAAATATCAAATTACTCCTTTTTAACTCCTAGTTTTTACTTATGCACCACCAATTTGTGCTGCTGGCCCTTGTGCAAAGGACAAAGCAGTGCTTTCTATGAGAAAGACATTTCAGTAGAAAGAGTTAAAATTTCCTAACTGATGAATCAAAGTTGTGTGGCTCTCTACTGCCCTTCCAAAAACTGGAAGATGAAGAAAAGAGATGTCATTATATAGTGCATCTCTTAGACAAGAGACAAACAGAGCTGTTTTGATGGGTTTTTTTCCTGTTTTTCCAGCAGCTTCAGTGTATATATCATATATTTTCTTAAATATCAGCATTTTCTATTTCAGGTTTGAGCTGATAACCTGTGTTTTCGCGCAGTAGGAAAGCCTCATGCTGTCACAAGTAACAGTGACACAGCCTCACATTTCCCTTCCCTTCAAGCCAAGGAGCCCTTTGCTATTATGCCATTAGAGATAATGCAGAGCTTTGAATTGGAACACCACAGACACCAGTGATGCCTGACAACCTCTGTGGCCCATGAACTGCCACCCTACAATGGCACCTGCTCAGCTGCACCAGCCCACGTAGAGAGGAGATAATCAACGCTGCAGAGCACAGGGTCACGCTGTAGCATCTTCCCCAGCTAAGGCCTGAAGGAATCTTGTGCTTCCCATATGAAAAGACAAAGATTCATGCCTCGAGATTGCAAAAATTACATATATATGCAACGTAAATAACCTTAGAAACCAAAATAAATAAAATAGCTGCAGGGTGGCATTGCATGTGTTCTGGGAATTGCTTCCATTTTGGAATACTGAAGTTTGGGGGCAAAGGTGCTGCCATGAATTTCTCTTTACAGAGCTCAGAATGGCTGCACCTTCCATGGGAATGGAGTTGCAGAAATTCAGTCACTAAATCTTACAGCAAATGATCAGTATTAAATCTTTTAAATCTTTTATGAAAAAATTCAGAAGACAAGGAAATAATCTATTTGTTATGTAAGTGTTCAAGGAGACTTTCATTTTAGCAGCATCCATTATTCCCCTTTCTGTTAGCTGTAGAGCCTTTTTATGGGGAAAATTCCCTGGTTGATAGTGTCTTTTTATACAGTATTAAGAAGCTATTAACTTCCCCTTTGGGAGAGAATAATAAAGTGAAAAAGCAGCTGAGATGGCTAGAGCTGTACTTGTTGTCTGTTTTATTGGAATCTGGGCCTGCTCCCTTGGAAATAAAACAGGACAAGCACATATGCAAGGAGAGTAGGGAAAATAGCAAAAAAAAAAAATTAGAAGTTTCTATTTGTACTGTGGACTCTGATTTGTAACCTTGCTGCTAGAGAAAGACAAGAAAAGCACAAAGTCTTACCAGCCACTCCAAGAACCTGGCAGGCCTGAACTGGTGTCAAACCTTTTAAGACATTGCTATTAGCTACCTTTGTGGTCACAGGGCTAACAACAATAAAAACTACAACAGAAAACAAACAGGAAAATTAAGAAAATAGAATAATAAATAAATAGAGAGGTTTGGCCAAACAAAGCCAGATTATATTTAAACAGAAAAAGGTGGAAAGGGGGAGTTAAAGAGAAGAAGGGACAAGGTTGATAGCTACACCAACCCTCATGGGCACAAGGCCCATGCTGTAACCAGCCCCCAGGACCAAAGCTGTGCCAGAAAAGCTGCTGTTGCATTCTTCTTCTGTATCTCTCCTGTCCACTCTGCTTCTCTGCTTCTCTGATTTCTCAGGATCAGAAGCACAGAAATATAAAAGTGCCACTGCAAACCCCTAAAATATGGTAAGCCTGGCAGCTGAAATGAAAACTGTTTTTCCTTTCTGTTTTATTGTCTTCCCAGCAGTACTGTCAAACTATCCCTGCCAAGCATGGCAACTGGCATAATATCCCATCTTCACATCTTTTTATTCATCTGTTAAAGTTGATTTTTTACATGCCACTGTTGCTCCATTGCTTTCTCATCTTTGTTCTTCTAATTTACCAGAAAATTGGAATCATCATCTAAGCTATCAGGAGGCCTCTTTGTTTGGATGGATTTCACTATTTGCCTGTAACTTTTATTTACTTTTAGAAACAATGTTTTGTAACATGTTTTGTTGGTCTTTTTCTGTCTTGAATGATGGAGACCATAGACTTCTTTTCTGCAGCTGAGTGAAATAAAAAACTCCAATATGCTGCTCATGCAGTCCTGGTAGAATGGACCTAAAATCAGCTTCCCAGCTGACAAAAACTGCACCCTTGCAGTAATATGGGGAGGAAACTTACAGACCAATTCACATTTATTTCCTCTACAAGAAGCCCTAAAACAATATTAGATCTCTTTGCTTGATCCACACCAGTATGAATTGTGCAAGGTCTGCCAGGACCTCAGGACCTCTCTGTGAACCATTTGGGTTGACCTCTCTATTTGTTCTTTCATGTCCTGAGCATATCAAGCATGCAGGAACGGAGGGGGTAGAACATCCTGGGATGGCAGCTGAGCATGGCCTGAGGTCTTTGTGAATCTCAGTCCCTGTCTGAGAGGCAAATGTCATGCTTACATTTGAGAACAGGAAGGTGTTTTACATTCAACACCAGAAGAGTGTTTCTCCATGTTACAGCAAGTCTGTTTTCTTGACTTACTGCCCATATCTTCATTATTTTCCCCTACTTCTCTTTCCTTACTCCTTCCAGAACCCATTTGTGTCCAATCCCTAAGGAACAAAACCAATTTTCTTCTAAATTTGGTCACAGTAACAGCCTTGCTGAGGAAATGACCCCACAGGATGTGAGTGCAAGCCTAAGACATGGCATTAAGAGCTGACCCCAGTTTCAGATAAGTCAGAGAAAATAAGATAAATAAGGAATACGGAAATAAGAAATAAGGAAAAGCACTGGCAATGTCCTTTGTATCAGCCCTGAGGGTGGCTGGCTGGGGAAGCTGCTGGCTCCCCCTTGTGCAAGGCTCTGATCTTCCCTGTCCCTATGACAAGTAGCATCACTGAACAGAGTGACTGGGAGAAGAAGAGGTGGAACAGCGTCTACAAAAGGGGATTGCAGTGGAGTCAATCTCTTCTGGTTCATGTCACCCTTCAGCAGACTTGTGTCTGATTTCTATCCCTGGAGAATATTTCTGAGGCAAGGAAAACGTGGAGGAGAGACACAAACCCCATCAGACTTTAGAGTCTTTTCTGTACAGTGCTAAAAAACTCTACAATGTCAGAATAAACACACAAACAAAATCCAACAACAAACCTTAAAGGACCAGTTTTATATGGCACTGGACATATAAATCACAGAGAGGAGTTTAGACAGTCTCGTGCCCAGCATCACACAGTGAGTTCCAGATTAGGTTAATATAAGGGATTCATGCACTGTTCCATTGAGATGCCACTATCTACTGACTTTGGAGGTAGGCCTAGGCAGCTCAGATGCTTTGTTGGGAGTACTTAGCTGATTTTTTTAGGGAAGTTATTGTCTAATGGATAGAGAAGTTCTCATTCTTCTTCTAAACTGATCTTCAGACATCCCCCAATTAGCCTCCACCATTCTCAGGGACTTGATGACCTTCACATAGTAAACATTTTCTGTAGAAATGTAATCCCACTGTACTAAAACACAAGCTTGTCTGAAGATTCAGGTGATTATGTATTTCTTCCTTTACCTTTATTATGGAAAAAAGCAAATTCCATTTCAGGCATTATGGTGAAAAAATATATTTCCAAATTTGTGACAACTTGTGAATAATTGTTTCAGTTTTCCAGTCAAATGCTTCAGTGCTGAATCGTTTTCCTAAAGTTGGAGTAACAGTCTTTTATTTAATCACTTTGTGATGTGCTATACTATTTAGGTATTTCTGATAAGTAAGACTTGTAATATCTTTGGCTTTCTTATTGTTTCTTGTTCAAAAGAGAGTAATCATGATTAAAAATGGGATTGTCATTATGTAAAAATAGTCTGGTTTTCTTAGGACTTTCAGTAGTTATTTTCTTTCTTTCACAGACCTACTTGGCAATAAAACAAGAGGAATTAAGTAAAAGCAGGAAGGCAGTTCCAGCAGTGGGTCTGGATCATGGGGTACATTTTGTGTTACTACAAAGGACTAGTATAAAATTGAGCATGGCATGACTTTGCCCCAATATATACTTTAGAAGATAGAGGGAGTCAGTACACAGGAATGAGTCAAATAGATTTTTATACTTCTAGGGGTAGAAAGGAAGCTAAACAGAAATGCTAATCATCTAACAGCTTTTTAAAAATTTCTGGTTTACCTTGGTTGTCAGGCCAACTTGCAGTTGCAGAATCAGTTGCAGCTGGTATCTGCACAAAGAAAGTCAAAACAAACATGAAGGAGCCACAAGAGAACTGGGCAGTCAGCAGAGGGAGGGAAGACCTACTTGAGACCCTCAGAACGTGCAATCTGTGATTGTTTCTCTCTCATTTCTGTCTAAGGCCTGTATTTTTGGGCTGGCTGTGTCCTGTCGTATCTGTTTCTAAAACTATTAAGTGCAGAGATGCATCTTTCAGTGGGTGCTTTAAAGTTTTTTGGGGTTTTTTGACAGAAATCTAGAAGCATGTTTTATGTAAAAAGAAAAACTATATAAAAGCATAATGAGTTGTTCATTGAATATTTCAATATTTACTATTTTATTCTTCTTTACTTGGCATCATTATTTTAATAAATTTAAGGGGTTCATTCAGGAAAGGTTCATCTACTCAGACTCCTTACTTATTCAGAGTGATTCAGAAAGCTTTCTTAACAAATCCTCAGCTTTGGGACTTTCATATGCTTCATGAACCTTTCTTCAATCTGTGCAGGTTTGCTGAACTGAAATTACTTGCTGAGGGCCATGATCCAATTCCTGTTGAAGTCAATGGAAGTCACTCCAATTATTTCAAAGGAGTAGGATCCAGTCCATAAGTCATTGACTCCTTGAAGTTGTTCTGCAAGTGCTGAATCTCTCTTAATGTAAAAAGCACATTCAGTAGCAAGGAACAGGCTGTAATGGGGCTGAGGGAGTGCAGAGTGCATGTATACAGCACTTAATTAAACACATCATTCTATACTGCCATAAAGCATTTCCCACACTAAGTATTGTTCACATCTCATAGGAGATTTAGGGTTTTGAAAACCCCCACAAAATGTCCCAGCTGTTCTACAGACAATATCTTATAGTACTTGTCACTGTGTGTAGGAAGGGTAATTAACCTAAAGAACATTATATTTCACTGCCAAATGGCAAATGTCAGCATTATAAATTTCTTAATATAAACAAAACATTTAGGAACAGTAGGAGAGATAGAGATATTCTTTGAAAAGGTATTTCACTAAGGGACTTGATGACTGAGGCAAGAGTCACAAGATAACTTAAAGTCATCTTTTCCAATTCTATAGTGCCTAACAAATCAGTAGGATCTTGCTGTGATGGGAGGTACTTGAGGACTTGGTGTGGTAGATCTGGCTGCACACAGAAGCAGTTCTCTCTTTTCCTAGTCACACACTATTATTTATAAAGAACCTATTTCCTTGGTGAACGCTATGTTCTTGAAATAGTTGAAAGATGGAATTTCTGCCCAGTGAGACTTTCCTTTTTTCATTTTTTAATGTATTACATTTTATAATGAAAAAAATTGTAGTCTTAAGTAGTTTTCTGCTTTTTTAATGTGGTGTTTGGGTTTTGGCTTTTTGTTTTGTTGGGGTTTTTCTGCTTAGGTTTTGGTTTTTTTTTCCTTGCTTGTTTAAAATATAATCAACCTTCCATGGTATGGCTCTCAAAAATCAACCTTTAACTTACACTTTTCAGCTATTTTCAGTCTCTCTCTTGTTCCAAAAATGTTAAATGATCTTTCACAGCTTTTGAAAGGTTTTGGCAAGTTAAATAGAGTTGAGTATATCAGAGTCAGGAAGACTCTGCTGTAGGAAATCCACACCTCAAACAGAGCTACTTCAGACTCCAGACATCACTAATGCAGAGGCAGAAGAGTAACTCAGGAGCCTCCGCTCCAGCAAAAGCACTTCAGGCTTGAAGGCTCCTGACTGCAAAAGCTTGAGGGGAGTCCATTGACACAAGTTTGGTGAACCTGTCCCAAACATGGGAATTCTGAAGTCTATTATTCAACAAGACCTAAACTGTGTTTTCAGACCGGCAATCATTTCTCTGAAAATTAAGTTACTTAGAAATTAATTTCACTGGGAAAATGTCCAGGCAATTCTGATATGTTTATCCTGTTCTATTATGTGGTTTTTGCTAACTGGATAGGATTAAAGAATATAAACTTCTGTGACCACCAAAAATGGCTTTCGACCTTAGCCTGACCTTGCCTCATTTTCCAGTACCAGATTTATCAGAATTCAAAGATGGAAGTGCAGATGGCTTTTCTGAACAGATCCTTCCTTCAAACTGAGCAATTCTGACTTCTTGTCCAGTATCTCAGAATGCTTTACCTAGAGGGCAAAGAACTCTGGGCAGAAAAAGATGACCTAAATCTGAGGGTAAGAATAAAAGGAAGAAAGATAAGCATGGAAGAATAAGCAAGATTCTGAAATAATTGGATCTGTCCAGAAGAGTAGCAGCATCTATACAGAAGGAAATTCAACTTAATTTGTGAATCTCTGATGGAAAATTCATCTTCTTTTCTAAGTCTGATACTTTGATTAAATCCTCTGCCTTCTGATTTTGAACTCTTCAGGCCAAAAAAGAAGAGAAAAACACCCACTGTGATGGGGACTGACTATGCCCCACTGCTCTCCATGTATATTTTGTTAGTGACACTTACAGGAGATGTTTTGGTCCAACGATTACTTGCTCTGAAAATTCTCATTTCTATTGTTCCATGCAACTTTTGAGAAGCAGTCTTAAGCCACAAGTCATCAGAATTTCCCTTCAGTAGCATAACAGCATGAACAATAATCCTTGGTTGGCAGTGATCTCTTTAAAACGAGGGGGCAGTCAAAGGCTTGGGTCTGCATTTGCATTTCTTTCTTTATTTTACTTCATTTATTAAAATTCTCACTGCAGTCAGGATTTTGAAAGTGAGAATCCTGGCTACTGACAACACATGCAATTATTGCTGTGACTTTTTCATGAAAAACATGCAGGTGTATTGTTTTGTATTTATTCATCTGGAGAAAAACCTTTCCTCAGCATCATGACAATTATTCACGAGATGAAAATTACTAAGTAGTTAATCTCATTTTTCTGGCTGTCAGCTTCCTTCACTGTCTTTTTCTCCTTGCAGAAAGTGAAAGTGTCCAATATAGCTTCCATTTCTTTCCTTAAGAACAAGTACAGAAGAAATTACTAAAAGTCCTTTTTCCAAGTCTGAAAATGTCTGGAACTGTTGATAAAAATTTATCTCATGAGTTTCTTGTCACTACAAAATTTTCATATGAAAGATGCCCTAAAACAAACTTCATGTTGATACTACTGTATGTAAATAGCTTCCAGCATTTTTAACTGATTTGTTAAGGTTTTAAACAGATACTTCTGAAATTAGATGTTTTGATTACAGAGACAATACAGTACACCATAAAGAAAAGATTGAGCTTTCCAGATTTATTTATTGCAAAACACTGACAGGCAAAACTGTACATTTAAAATTAAATATAAAATATGGTACAAAAAAACTGAGTAATGAAATTGTACTCTCTCTTTTAAATGTTAGTAGAATATCTGTGAAAAGAATCTTTAATTTTGAAAAATGTGTTCTAAGTAAAATTTGCCCACTGAAAGCTAAACAATTTCTATACAAGTATAAAAGATTTAGGTCCTTACTATATTGTTACATTGCAAATATTCCGACTGGCAAAATTTCTTGCCAAAGTTCTCTTTATTTACTTACTGATAACATGGGACCAAACATTTATAATAAAGAAAAGCCTAATTTTTTTTTTTGTTTTGAGTTTTTTTGCCCTTTTTTTTGTTTGTTTGTTTGTTTGTTTTGATTTTGTTTTGTTTCAAAAGCTGTTCTTTGTAAAAGATATCAGGAAAAAATAGGAAAAACTTAACTGATTCATGCTCCTCTGGGAAATTTGAGAATGACAAGTATGCATCAGTACATAAATACCTACATATTTGATGCTCATATGTATTTTCTGGTGGCCCTATTCGAAACATAGCTCCTGATTGATGTAGAAATATAAATGTTTGTCTAGCCACAGACAAGTAATCATCTTCTCTACAATTAATGACAACTATCTTAAAAATTCCCTCCTTGTTTAAGAAAATTATAACACATTTTGGGACAGAACCAGTTTGTTTTTTAATAGCATATCTATTATCTGGCATATCTGTTCTACTGCATAAAAATTACCAATGGGATTACACATTTCTGATGCCTTTAAAAATCGGTGGATATCTCTGGAAACCACTCAAGAGTTTGTTCACAGAGGATTTATGTCTCATTGTCATGGTTTATAGGAAGACTTGGATGCCCACAGTATATATCACAGACATTGCCAAAAGAGAGTGTGCAGCCACAGATATGGTATATTGTCCTCTATGGAAGTATATGAGTCAGACTTTTAAAGGTATGATGTAGAAATGGTTTCATGTTCTATAAACTTTTAAGGAGACTTCAAGCCCATAATTGTATGTCCTGGGTTTTTTGTTTTGTTGTTTGGTCTTTTTGTTTGGTTTTTTTGTTTTGTTTGTTTGTTTGTTTGTTTGCTAAAACAATATCTTGTAAAATATGACAATGGGATTTTTTTCACATTGGATACATTAGGTACTCCTAAGTACATGTGAAACTTCATTCCTGTAAGGGAAACTTTTGGAAATTTTCTTAGGCTTAAGTTGCCATAATAATCAACTAAAAACAAACAGAATAATATTAATACATTTTTGTCCTGAGAGTGACCCATTTATCAAAAAGAGTTTTCCTAGGTACATAAGTCACTGTGAAATACCTTCTCATTTTATTTCCCCTATATAATAAATTTTCTTTTTATCACAAGTAGACTTAATAATAACAAACTTATGCATCTACTTAAATGCTTTACAAGACTGAGGACCTTTTCACACCACATTTAACCTGAAAGTAATCCAGGTAAATCTGAAATACTTAGAGAAAGAAAAGCTGTAATCAACAGGGTTCTTTGCTTTCACACTGCATAAATTTATGCTGAAACATAGGCACTGACATTTCATTCTTAGCTGTTGTCACACAATACTGCATAGCAGATCAAATGCAGCAATTAAAAATGTTTTGAGACTGCAACTCCTACTCCATAAATTACCGTAGTCTTTGTTAGAGAACAATTGAGTCAACTTCCTGTTTGCAGTTAAACTATTCTCAGCTTCAGCCGATGTCCTGCCGTGTCTTTTCCAAAGGTCACACCGCAGTTTTCGATTCACACATTTGATTAAAAATATAAGAATCACAGTGTCCTGGGAAATGATCTGCAGTAAAAATAGAACAAACTACCTGCTGTTTCCAGAATAAAGCAGGTTCTTATGTCTTTTCCCCATTCAGTTAGCATTGCAAAAAGAGGAGGTTATATGCATGTCTTAAGAAATCATAATGCTAAACCAGGGAATTAAAAGTGAGATATTAGCTTGATTATTTATTTTTTTTTAGAGCACAGCTTCTATAACTGATAAAAATATGCTTGGTTTAAAACACCATTAAGGAAAAACAAAGGGCAGAAAACTGAGTACTTAGATTTTATGAGGACCAAGATCTTTCATTCTCCTTCAACTGTTGCAACACGCTTTTGCACAATTGTCTTCAGACCATATTGTCATAACTTTCCTTACTATGAAGAATGTCCTCCCTGAAGTCCTATTTGCATTTAATGGAGTTATTATGGAAGAGACTATGAAGACTATGCTGTCTTTTCTTTCTCTCAAGTTCATGTCCCTCAGTATGTGTGGTAGGATAATTAAACGTCTCTTTCTTTTATCAGTAGTCCTAATATTTGGTGTCCAACAACCAGAAATTTTGAAACAGCATTTGCAGCACCGAGTGCAAGATTCTGGCCCAAAGTGAGTCGACTACAGGAAGAAATGCCATGGTGAAATACATCTCTGTCAAATTACAAATGCCTTTGAGAATTTCATTTTCAATGTGTATACTTCATTTTATGTCATTAGCTCAATCCATCTAATCTCATCTAATCTGAAGCAAGGTTATTATGTTGTCCAAAAGATATATTCAGGCAAACCAGACGACACATTTTTAACTTGAGCCATCTGCTGTACTTTCAGCAACCTTCTTCAGTACTTTGGTACTTCAGTTGTTCGGTACTTCAGTACTTTCTTCCTGCATTCTTCTGGTAGACATTAATGCAGAATCTTCTAAGGAAGGGTTCTCCAATTGGGAGAGTAAGCTTGTGGGTTGAGAGTGTATTTTCACAGCCCAAAGGCTGACCTGGGGAATGCTTCCTTTCAGCCTCCGCTTCCCAGAAGATTTGGATACATGAACAACTGGAAAATCCTGACTAGACTTTACCCAGACCTTGTAGTTACACAAAGTAAAACATGGAATGTGGTGTTGAGACAATTTGGAACAGACTGGTGAGCATTTTGAGTGGGAATGGGCCAAGTTTTAAGAGCAGATCTAACACATGTTCTTTCAAATATAAATTGGATTTAAAATTGTTCCATTTTACTTATTCTACAGCAAAATGGCATTCTGATTTATTAGCAATGCAGGTCTTGACTAAATTTTAGCATGATTTTTATCCTAAGAGGGCTCTATGGGGAACTTTACATTTCTTTGATGATTTTTAATATAGTTTTAGCTATATTTAAACTGAATTTTCATGTACATAGAACATCACATTCTTTTAAACATCAAGATACCAGGACAGACTGAAATAGCTCTGTGTGAGCTCTTGCTGTGACTATAGGCTTGGAGCCTTGGAAAAGAAAACAGATCCATGTACAGGTAAATAAACAGTGGCTTAGATCTAGCCAACCCTGGTTTTGGAGACATATAACTGCCAATTTCTTATTCCAGTGATAATTTCCCCCTTCAGTTTCACATATCTGCTATGGGATCTGTCAGCACAGAGCTCCACAAAATCTCCTTCATCAGATCTCCTTTTATGTGGGTTGGAGCTGAGCACACATTTTCATAATGAATAGTGTCGAGCTGATGTACGAGACGTTAACACAATCATTTACATGGGTACTCGGGGAAGCAAATGCAGTGATTTACTCTAATGGTTCCATTACAGGGCTGAACATTGGCAAAGTATGCACTGTCCATTTCAGAATCTTTGCCTCGGAAGAAAAATAACTCTGACTGTTGATATTCTAGCCTAAATAACTGTTCTTATAAGTTATTCTTCTAAAAAGTACTTTTTTTCATTCCCATTAAATATATTTTCTTTGGTCAACACAAAGCCTCAAATTGCAATATTGGAAAAAAGAAGCCTTGCAAGCCTCTACTTTTATATTCTCGCAACTTAAAAATAGCCACAGCAATCTTTTTTGTCACTTTATTTTCTGAAACTATGCTGTATAACAACACTACATTGTTTTGATAGCTCAAAATTGCAAGTATGCTTTCCTGATCCAATTTCAGCTTGATATTTCTGCAATAGATCATATCACAAAAGCATTGTAGTCAGAGCAAAGACTTAGCATAATTCCTATATTTAGGGTTCTGTCAACAGATGTTGAAAATAAAAAGAAACTATTTTGAGAAAAGAAGTCATGGCAACATGGACATTTGTCTATCAAACTTGAAAATATGTCTGGCTACCTGGATTGCCAGCAATTCCATACATTACTGTCCTTGGACTGTAGCTGTAAATGCACCATCATACTGTGAAGCTGCCCAGAGAAATAAATCAGTCTGAAAGTAACCTACTTCTTTCTTTCAAATTACCATTAATATCATTTTGCTTTTTCAAGATTAATGCACCTTAGCAGACAGAGATACAGTGAAACCAATTGCCTTGTCCGTGTTCCAGCTTTCAGTCATGTTACTGTCTTTTTTTGCATTACTTATGTATGTATACATTTCTAAGCAAATTTAGAGCTCAGATGTTCAGTATGGTGACAGGGCAGATACAGATTAAGCAGCAGTAGCAAAGTAGCTTTCCTAATATTTTCTTTCTAAAGATAAAGGGAAACCTCTGTGATTAGGAGAATGTCTCTGTCTCCCCAAGGAAAACTAAACATAATGGGATTTATTTTTTTTCTTGAGAAAGAACAGAAAAATACTAAATTTTATGAAAACCACCATCCCAGACCTTCATACATTCAGTGGTTCTTTAATGAATAGTAGGTGGGTTTTCTGATAGTTCTGGCTCCTGTTGTCCCACTACTCTCACTGTGCCCTCCTACGGCACAGAGACTTGTGGCAGAAGGGTCAGGGACTGCCTCTGAGAAAGTCTCTTTTGTCAAGTAAAGCTCCATATATGGCAACACCTTCATTCTGAAGAGCAGTCACAGAAACAGACATATTCTGGTCCACTTTCCTACCTTAATGCCACTGTAATTTTTAGCACTTTTTCATCTTTTTCAACTCTTCTTGCTCATCTACTTAAAGTGCACAAAACTATTTACGTGGGCAGACTATTTACCCCTGCCTGGAGTCTAGGTCGGCAGGTCCAGCAGTGAGGGACCTGCACTGTCACAGAGCTCGGTCTGACCCCAAAGCTCACAGACCTAAAGCTGGAATTCATTGAGTTTTATGGGGTTTCAGCTCTACTGAAGCATTCAAAGACTTCCAGAATGCTTTTTGTGAAACCAGGACTTGAGGGCAAAATACCTGGAGCAAGCTCCCATGACGGGATTCAGCAGAGCAAGCACAGAGCAAGAATTTAGTTCAGAATTAAGAACACCTAAATGAAGGTGCCTAGAAGGACACTTGAGGCCTCACCTCCCCTTGTGCTTTATGGACAACTCCTCAGTAGGTTTCAGCCTGCTAGAAACTGGGGGAAGAGGTCAATTGCACAAATTCAGACCTGTAGGGCTATTGGAGATGTTCTGTGGTGTCCAAGACATCCTTATTCAGCTGACAGATACAACACAGACCTGCAGAAGATTCTGTGCAGAATCAGCCTGCAAGATGGAAAGTCACAGCTGTGAGTGCAACAGGCACTGCCACATGAACAACTGACTTCACATCTACTTTAGAGGGATGTGAACTTACCTCCACGCTCCAATAGCGGCACTGATTAGACTTCTGCTGACTATAATTGGTGCCTTGGACCCTTGCACGTGATGGACACCTGTGTTTCGGTGTTAACCTACTTGTCTGTGCAAAGATTCCTAAATTTACATGTCTAAATTGGTGAGCTCATCCCATTGCTGTATCTAAACTAGCTACTTAAAGCTCTCTTAAAGATAAGTCAGGAGAGAGATGCACTTCTAAAGCAAAATTTATCCTGTCTTAATGTTATAATTCAGCACTTAGATGGGCCTATTTATCTCCACTGACTTCTAGGGACCTTTGGGTAAATCCAGGGGTAGGCAGTTACATGGGGGACATAAAGGGAGGGATTCCTTTCTCAAAACATAAATTTGTCATTTTGTGCCCTGTAGCTTTCCTCCTTTATCTCCAGGTGTTGGAGTGTAAAAGCAAGAATCCTCCATGCCAAATCATGAAGCTACTTGTGAAGGACAAAACAGTTTGAAACTTTTAACCCAAAATGCCTTTCTTTTTTCCCCGCTAAATAGGAGACTAACTTGCCATCACCTTATTTAGAGAGTTTTCTTTCAGCACATGAATAAATGCCTTTTTGTTACACTGGAGGCTGCCTTATACTTGGCTGAAAACCAGCTCTTTTTCCAATGGGATGCAAAAGCCTCCACCACTCTCTTTTGTGGCTATTCAGCTTACCCAGTGAGGAACATGTTTTTCACTGAGCTTAAATTCAGTAAATTGGTCTCTACATTAAAAATGTATATGATATGAATATTTAAGCAGTCTAGGTTTTCAGTAGAAATTATGTATGTTTCTGGTTTTTCACTGAGACCAGACACAACAAAACACTCCAGAATGATGGCGTGATTCCTAACCTCTTCAGAAACAAAAGCATATTCTGGCAACAGAAATAGTTTTGACATACTTGACTTTCATACACAGTAGAAGGGGTCACTTTTTGGCTTGCCCTGAAGGACTGCACAGGGCCAAGTTCTGTGTCTTCCCTTGCCTTAGAGTTTTCTTATGCAGTCATGATCCCAGATTTACCTCCAGATTCAAAACCAAGGCTAGAACATGGCCTTGCAAGACCTCTGCACTCAAAAAAAAGTACAGATCTAGACTTAGTCTCTTCTTCATTATGTCATTAATAAAACTAAAATAAGAATGCTTTTTTGTCTACCTGCATTCATTTAGATTTATCACTCACTAACCCTCTTACTTGCATTTCTGGAATCCTGTCATCCAACCCCTGAGGTCTTGGTTGCATTTGAACCATATCACTGGTTATGAATTTGTTAACCTTAAGAAGTATTGGGGAGATACTACGTAGAAAATGCAGAGAGAGAGCAATAAGTGGGAGAACAGTGCCTAAAGCATGTGGGAACAGCTGTGCTGATCAGCAAATCACCAGAACTCACCTGGGATGTTCAATGAGTCATAAATTTCACTTCCTTCCCTATTCAGACTGTCAGCACCATGACCATTTCACACATATTCCCTGCACACATAGATTTTCCTCCCTTGAAACCTTTCAGTGAATCAGATTATTTCAATGCTCTTGCTGCTGTCTCTGCAAGCACAGGTCTTCTGTTGGCCTTCAGAATCTCGTTGGGCTCATCCTTTATGCATCTTTTCATTTCTCCCTGTCAACGTGAGCACCACTGCAGCTGCAGAAGGACAGCAGAGAGTGAAAGCTCCAAGGCTAAGTGACTAAGTGAGAACGAGCACAAAAGGACACTTAACTCAACTTGACATTGTAGGTGACATTTCTGATTTCCAAAAGCCTTTCAGCCCTTGCAAAATGCAGAATGACAAAGTTTCTCTGAAAGACTGGCAGACCCATCTGCGTTGCTATAAATGCTAACAAATTACATCTGTGATGAAGGTCAGACAAAGCCGAGTAATATTTGTCAAAGTGGAAAGAACTAAAATAAAATGGAAAGTTTTTCTTCTACCGAGAACAAATCTTGGGGGGTTGTTATCTCACTGAACGCCTCTATGCCAATTGTGCCCCTGATTCCAGAAATCTTGTATTTAATGTAGTATGAGTCTTATCTACTGAGATTAAGACTGTCTCCTGGAATATATAAGATGGAGGTCTGTATCAGCTCATGTTGAGGTGAGCCTCAAATGTGTTTTCTTTTGGTCGAAGCAAGTTACCCTCATCTGTATACAAAATACAGACACTGTGCTGTTTAGATTTGGTATGATCTTTCTTGGAAAATTCAGTGGAGCCTTCCAATCCTCAGTTCCTGACTACCAATGGTTTTTAAATAAGAAAAATATCTAGGTCTTATTTGGTTCATTTCTTAGAATACACTGGTGACTGTGCTTAGGCTCCTGGGAGAAATTAATGTTCTAAAATGGAGGTGTTGCTAGGTTTTCAGCTTTTGAGGATAGGCAGACCTAGATTACAGCTTATCTGGACATCTAAATCCATTCTGGTTGCCACAATAGATAGTTTCCCAGGAAGTAATGGAAAGATTTAGAGAATGTGAAATATGTGGAGGGAAGTTACATGGAGACTATTGCACCTTCTGAAGTTGTATGAAATCTAATTAAAAATCAAAAGCTATATTCTCCCATTTTTAAATTATATTGCTGTCTGCCAATACCTTCTCTATCTTGCCTAAATTCACATCTTTTTATTTTTAAGCATTTTAGGGGAGATACAATACAAATGTCTATACGAACATGAATTTTCACATCCTTTCAACATGAAAGGCTTATCTATAAAATGTGATCACTTTCACTCAGCAAGGCAGATAGATTCGATGCTTCTTCCACCTTCTTGGGATATGACATCTAATTTTACTTGAAGTATGTGTACTTACTCCACTCAGATAAGCTTATATTGATGTCTGTAATAAAATACTGAAAAACTTGAATTGCTATCAGCTTTGCATTTCATTAGGAATGCTTTGTATGCCTCAGATAGGTATTTGCCAATTTGAATTTTACCCAGACTGTTAGAGTCAATACCTCTGATATCTCAAAAATATAAATGGCTGTTGCTCTTTATCACTAACAGGTCTCCAGGCACAACATTTACATTTTATATAAGATCTTTATGCTTCCAACAGTATCATGCACTACGGAACACTGTTGTGTCGCTGATTTAGTGCCTGCTTTCCCCTGACTGCAGCACTGGTGAGCTGCTCTGCAGACCTGCTGTCTGCAGGTGTGATTCAGAGCTCCTTGTAAATACTAATATTCTCATTGGCTTCACCATTTATAATAACATTTATTATTTTTATAACTCATAAAGGCACCAGCTAAGACTGTCACTAGTCGTGCATCTCATCAGGAATTCTTTGTGCACTCCTAGTGGCTGTTCTCTCTGCTCTGGAGCCTGACAATACTACTAGCAAGAGGCATCTTTTCACTAAACAATTTATTATGCCAGTTGGATGAGACAGACAATCAGAGGCCTGAATTCTTCCCAGAAATGCCAGTTCTGGATACAAAACTAGAGCAGTCTGCATTTGAAGCCAGTTCCTTAGTGCCTGACATACGTGGCACTCTGATGACTCTCACTCTCCCATTGCTCTTCACGGTAATGGCAATGGCAATGTCCTCCCTCCTCTATGTCTCCTGAGTCAGGTGCTGCATAAATATGTGCAATATTGAAAGTTTTGGAACTTTTTTTTGTGGGGCCAGGCTCTAATGTGGCAAAGAATGAACTCTGTTTCACTTAATAAGCATGATAATATTGTAAAATATATGTCTCTTACATGCCAGTAACATCAATTTTGTTTGTGAAGTGCTTTGGTAATACTACCAGAAAGGTGGATGCACTTGTTTCTGAATATAAAATTAAAAGCACTATAGCAGTGATTCTGTACATGGACATATCTAAAAGTCATGCCTAAGTACAGATGTGTACAGATGCTTGCAGATTATTTCACATACCTCAGCTCTGGACACATACAGGAGTTACACGTAAAACAGCTTAGTCTGAATTAGCACAAACTTTGTAATTAGAAAAAAAATGGGGGAAAAATCATGATATCAACTAATTTTATAACTTTGCCAACTTCAACTGTGAATTTTAGGTGGTCTAGAATTTCTTTTCCATAGTGTCATCAATTTTTAAAGTGCTACTTAAACATAAAATGTTTCCAGAACCCGTTTAGAATGAGAATATGAAAAAGAAATCAGACATGAAAATTCTTTTAATAATGACAGTTTTTCAACTAATGCTGTCTTAAAATTTAACAGCTCTGCATGAGAAACAAAGATTCTTGTACCTCCATAGCATTCAAATGAATGTTATTGCAGTCAGCAATATCAGAATTCCTAACAACAGAATAACAATTGCTGAGTGCACATGAAATTTCAGCTGATAGATACAGATTGAAAAACAGTAAAAGCTCCAGGCAAAGCTAAACCCATCATTATTTATTTGAAAGATATGTAATCAGATTTATCAGGCTGATTAGAGTGATAGATAATCTAAGACTTGACAAGGCACCCCCAGATTTTTGAAGATTTACATGTGGATTTAACTCTTTGCAGCTGATAGGAGTCACACAGACTAAATTACATGCATTTTTCTGAAAATGTAAGGAAACAGTTATTGAAGGGGAAGTGGCTCAGACTCCTGTACAAAATGATGTGTTGTCTGCATACAATTAGATTGAATTGCAGGCTCTGCACTAATTTCTGATGGAGGGACTTTATCACTTCAGAGAAGACCTGTCAAAGCAAAGATGAGGACTGACAGACTGTTTGACAGGCAGGAAAGAAGTGACCAACCAAAGCCGGTTCCACAAATGGAGGACAACATGGAAGAACAGCGCAGGGATACTTGTGGGGAAATATGGGCATCAAGAAAGATGCAACTGCACAGGAATCAGTTTAGTGCTGTGGGGAAGGTGGGAGCAAACCAACTTCCGACACCTCTTCATACGCAGAAGATTGTGTCCCACTCAGATCAGAGTGAGAATGCAAGGACCACAATTTATATAATCCAGTAAAAAGATATGAGAGCTACAGACCCAAGAAGTCTGATGTAATGGAGGGGAACTTCTGGTGCACTCCCTGCCTACTTGCTGGGGAACCTGAGCAGGAAAAACAGAAAGCCTCAAAGCTGAGCAAGCACTGCTCAGCAATAGCCAAAAAAACATCGGTGATTTATCATCACTGTTTTAGCCACAAAGCCAAAGCAGAGCATTCTGTGTGCTTCTAGGAAGGAAATTAACTCCATCGCAGGTAGACCCAGTCAGGTACACTGCTACAGACAGTCCCTCTAGCTGCTGACTACTAGACACACTGCTCCTCTTGAACAAGAAAACAATGCAATTCCATGTTGGTCTGACAGGACTGGCCTTTTTCTGCCATCACCTGCTGCCCCCCACCTGCACCCAGTTGGCACTCACACTGCACTCTTGGCTTGAGAGAAGACAGTGGAAAGGTTTTGCTACTCAGAACTTATCCCAGTGTGAGCTTTTGTGCAGTACTGGTCAAGACAGGAACCAGGAAAAAGAAACAGGAACGAGGAGGAAAAGAAAGGAAAAAGTCCAGCTTTAACAGTAGTTTGAAATGAGCCAAAGAAAGCAAAATGACGTTCTGAGTCAGAAGCAAAAAATGGAGTAAAATGAGCCTTCCATTTAATTTGGGCAATGTTAAGTTTCAGGTTAGGAGAAGAAAGTTAAAAGGAGATGTGAAAGTCATAGACTTAGAAGCATACGTATAAGACATACTGATTTGAACAGAGAACAGGACCAGAAGCTGGAAAATAAATTTGTGAGTCAGTATCAAAAATATGGCAACAGAATGGTGTGACCTGGTGAGATAACAAAAACGCAGAAGTGTAAAGAGAGTTATATATTCCTTTCCCTTTTTACAAATGGGATTTCTAACTTGATATACTGCCTGCGAGACTGCCATCTGCTGATCCACAGGTAGGTTGCAAAAATGACCTTCCCAGGCATGCTGCCCTTAGAGCTAGAAAAGAGATATTTCTGTTGCTCAACTCTGCTGCTTTCATGAGACCAATGCACTATTATAGGTATTCTACTGAGAAAATAAAAATCATTAGAACTCACAGGGGAAAAAGCTGGAACAAACATACTCAACATTTGAATAAAATACAAGCAAATCTTTAGCAAACTTTGCACAGAAGGTATACATGCAAAATCCTATTTGTGTTATGAGCATGGAAAGGTGTTTTACATAAAAAGGAGAGTTTGGAGGAGTATTTACATAGGTTTTTAATACTCTAGTTAAATCCTCTTTCTAGAGTATATAAAATGTTAGGTATTAAGCAGTAAAGGCAGATTCAGTAAGGCTCATACTTCATCTTTAGAGGTCTTTATAAATTTACTTTATTGTTGTTCAGTTTGTCTTCTAACCTTTATAACTAAAATTCCCTGGCACTTCCCCCTCTTACTGCCTGAGAAAAAATCTCACTGCCAAAGAAAGTAAAGTTGCTGTTTTCATCTTATCCAAAAATTGAGATGAAAATCTGAATTTGAATTGGTGTTGATGATTTCTTCATTATCATGAGGTGAGGTCTCTGTGTCAATCAATCTGGTGTTTATGTGACCTAGAGGACCTGTTTTGTGTAAGAAAGGAAATGCTTCATGCAGAAAACTGAAACAGAATTAACATATCGAGCATGTCCAGAAATGGTGTTAGAGGAAAATTTTCATAGGAGCTGTATAAGAGAAACCCTTGTTCCACTCCACTGTCTTGATAGTGACTCCATGTTTTCACCAAGCTTAGTTCAAGGTTGGACCAAACTCATAAAATACCACCCTGAACAAAATGCATTGCATTTTAAGCTCTCCCCTGATGCAGGAACTCCAGCTCTGAGCATGGACAAGATGTCCAGAAAGGGAGACAGAGGTTTCACACAAACCCTTCTAACTAGAGGGTTTGGCTGCTCGATGGTAAATAGGGTGAGCATGATGGTGCTTGTAAAGGAACAGAGATATGGTCAAATATCATGAAGAAAGTCCTCACCAGAGCTGGCAACAGAGTCCACCTAAACCTCCAGGTCTGAGCATGGCCTTAAATGTCAGACCAACTGTCCTTGCAAAGAGACCTTTGGTATACCAAAGCAGAACCTGACCTGGGTTAGGAACTGCAGGCACTTGAAAAATAATTTCATAAACAACACTAATTGTCCACTTAATGAGTCATATTTATATTCATTTAAATGTAAGTGAAGATTAAGTCTCTCCAGGGGACAGGGAATAGCTGAAATAAACACAAAGTATTGTCTTCAGATACACTAACCACTGGCAGTTGCTCATTAAAATCAGCTCTGTTGCAGAAGACTGGGAAGTAGTAAATGATGTACCTAGATCGAAAGAAGAATAGATTCTAGCAATTGCAGTCAGAATAGATTTTCCTGAGTAACTGGTAAAATAGCTGAAATACTAATTAAAGCTAGATAGAGTAACCAAACTGCACACATGAACAGCAGTTAGCAGGGATTAATACAGTTTGGAGAAAAGCAAGTCTTGCCCCATATATACTAGAATTCTTTTATTGCATTATCAAAAGAGTCAGTGAAGAAGAGCCAGCTAAAATAGTTTACTGCAACCTCCTAGAAGCCTTTGATACAGTCTCTTACAATAGGCCTTTAAAAAGACAAAAATTAACTCTACTGGGACAGGGATTTTGCTCTCAGCAGCTGGATTGTGCTGTATTTTTAGAAAATGGCAAGGCTGCAGAAAACCCAGTCAATGGATCAATCTGGCATATAGAAAAAAGCTATCAATGGGAGACTCTGAGCTTCCAAGTTGGGTTCAATGCTGTTGAGTGATCTATGTGAAAAACCACTGAAACTCCTATCAGTAACAGACGCATTTAGGCATCTAGAGAAGACTTTGGGGAAAATATGAGGGTATCTAGTAATGATATAAAAATAGACATATGCACTAGGCTTTTAGGTTTAATATTAATTAAAGCAACCAGCAAAATTGACTTGACAACAAGGATAACTTCACTTCCCAAAATAAATGGGACATCAAGCAAAAATCAGATTCTTTTTCTGTTGTTCTTTATTACTGATCTGTTCCATGGGAAAAAAAAATATCCCTGGTTTCTACTTATTTATGTTTCAGTATCTAGTGTTCAATAACAAAGAGGCTCTAGGATCACAGTTTGCATTTGGTTACTATACTGCATTTGGCACACTCCTTCAGATATTTGGGCATAGAAGTTCAGTACATGTAAATCTTTGAGTGCAGTGATACGTGGTTAGGAGAACAAAAATGTTCTTTATCTTTTTCAGTTGAATTTACAGCAAAGCATGGCTGGAAGACAAGCTACATTAAGTACAAGTGAAGCGATATCAACACTTTATCCATAGAACAACATGTATGCCATCAAAGAAAATCTTTTTTTAACACCTCAGAAACACTGTTAGGGATTCTCATTTTTGCCTCTGAGATCTCGATTGTCTGCTTCACAACTTAGTGCTCACACATTTGACTTACTGGAATGGACTGGTATAAAGCTATATAATTTCAGAGAGAAAATCCATAGTATAAGCAAGTGATCTCAGTGTTGATAGAAGTTTTCTGAGAAACTTTGCCAGGTAAAATTCTCTGTCATTCAAGTTGAGCTTTAATTCTGCAGTAAAGAACTGGATAAATCTGAAAATAAACATTAACTATGTTTAAGAATGGGTAATCTAATTTCAAAGACCCAATTACTATGACAGAAAAGAAGGCCAAAAAAAAAAAAAGGACAGTTTATCAGGTAGCTTTACACACAAGTTGGTTTTTGCCCTGTTTTTGTATGCCTTCTAACACAGCTGCAAGTCAGTTAGGACCCAAATCTTGTTGTTAATACATCTAAAAAGGCCTAAAGGTGAGACAGGAGCCATAATTCAGAAATGCCAACATAGATATTATAAATATACACTCACAGTTTTTATAGATATACACACTGTTCTTCTATTATTGATGAACATAAATGCACATGTTGCACATGTACGTGTAGGGCATCTGGGCAAAGGCTTCTTGCAGTTCCAGATGCAGTTCACCATGCTGACAATGCAACCATATGGCCATGTCTGTATAAAGTGCTCAAATGAATGGCCTTTTTATTCCTGAAATTATGTGCACATCTTTCTAGAAATCCAGTCCTTGATCTTCTTCTCTATCATGAGAAAACAGTTTTAAAGAAGAATGAGAACTGCTTCAAAATGAATGAAAGGGAATTTCTATGCTGATAGTGGTACTGAATGATGTCCATGGCTAGCACTGTATATTTTTCTTTTCTTGCTGTTCCAATCCTAAAAATGATAAGCCAAAAGCTCCCCTGAGAGCCATTCACAAGGATTTTATTCTTTTATTGTTATTGCACTGTCCCTCAATCCCAGCAGTCCGAAACTACCATCACCCCAAAGGTAATTAGATCTCATTGTGCATGGTCTCTATCAAGAGTGAGGTTCACATATTGTTCACGCAGTAAATGTTTAAAGATGAGTGCTAAAAATGCCTATTTGTATAAACATATATTTTCATTGCATAAAAGGTTATGTACCAAGGTTCAAACCATGTCCTACCACCCCTCGTAGCGTCCTTCACTCACAATAGATAAATGTCTTCTTAGTATTTGAATATTAACTTCCCACTTTGCATTCATATTCAGTGACAGCTTTTATTTCCTGGCTGTAAATTTTTTTTTTTTTGTCTTGTCAAAGGGACATCAGCAATTCTAAAGCCAAAGTAGGGCCATCAATAATCCTTTGGAGAAGAGTTAGAAATTGAGTGAAGTATCAAGTGAAGGCTCAGAAAATTTTTTGTGGGCACTAGAAATATATTTAAACCAGTAGGCCCATCCAAAAAAAAAAAAATTTGGAAAAAGAAAAAAGTCTGACTTCTGAAATGAAGTTCATTTTTGGTAGAAAGTACATATGGGTAATTCTTTTATTCCCCCCAAGAATTAGAGCTGCGATGTGAGAACTAAAAATCACAAATCACTCTTACATTTACTACTCCTAAACTGGGATTTCACTGTCACTTTCGCATCTGCCTCCTTCTTCATGACACACTTGATAAACCACAGGGGAGCAAGGCTGCATATTGCAGTCATTTCATTTAAAAAGAGAATAAATCATTATTTAACTTATTCTACATTTCAACTAAATTATTTGCTTCACTTTGTGCTTTTCACAGGAAATGGTGTCGCCTATTCCATGGTGTCATCAATTACAGGTAGCTAAGAACACAGGATCTGAAACAAGCATTTCCTGAGATGTTAAATCACTGAGTCAGGAAGAAGCAACAGCTACTGTCAAAAGTTTATGCTCACAAAGCAAAGTCAAAGCAAACAGTAACCAGATTAATGTCTGCATGTGTTTACTATCATAGCTAACATAAAAAGCTCTTAGATTTTGGGTTACATCATCTGTGTAAATATATACACACATATATGTGTAGATTTTCATAAACTTCTGCCATGAAATATATTGTTGAATTTCCCTGTGGAAAACATCCAATAAGTGCAAAACAAGTATGTATGGTGTAGGAAAAGGCAAATTCAGCTGCTCTCTGAGAGGAAAAGTACTGAACTATAAATCTTTCTGAAGAGAGAAATGCAAAGAAATCCTACTCATTATGCTTTGACTGTGTATTCCTGTCTCCCTAACCCTTACCTCACAGAATTTGATAAGAAAGAGAAGGTACATTTGGCTGCCAGATAAGAATTTAGGGAGGTGGGGTCTGAACTGATAGAGAAAAATGACACCTAGAAATTGTATTTGGGGAATCAGTTCAAACTCATTTTGATTTTTGAGTCTTTGTGGAGGGAACAGAAACATCTTTTCAGGTTTTCTCCAGAAGAACTGAAGGCTCAAAAAGAAGGCGAGAAATAAGTTTTGTCTCGGTACTTAAAAAAACAACAACAAAAAAGAAGAAAAGCTGAAAAAATTACTTCTGCATAGGAAATTTAGAACTGAAACGAAGATATGCTGAGCACTGAGGATTTAGTAAGTAAAGCACAAGACCATCCTAAATTTCAGAACTTAGTTAAAAATACCTGGTCTGTTTCCACAAATCTTGCTTTTAAATCTGTCAAGGTCCAACTTTTGAACACTTGAAAGCCTACAATACCAGAAAAAATAATTTTTATTTTTTGAATTCAAAAATAAAATTTTAATAGTATTCTTATAGATTAAACATCAATTGCCACCCTATTTTATATCATTTTATCTATGAATATCTCTCAAATTTCTTTTAGCTTGCTTTACATCTTTTTTTATCCATGCAATTATGTTACGTATTTTTGCCTATGTGTTCTTGAAAACACAAATGAGCTTCTGCTCCCATAATTTCTGTTACTCTTGGTATGAAATTCAGAAGGCTAAATCCAGTGAAGCAACAGCAGCAGCAAAAGCAAACTCATCTTCATGTCAGTATGTAATGCATAGTGGAATAAGCTCAAATTGAGAGACTACAGGAAAGGAATCAGAAATTTAATAGCATATCCACCGATTAACTGAATAAAATACATGTAATTAGACTGTTGCTTGAGAAAAAAAACATTAAATATTAGTGTCAAAACCCAGTTACCTCACCCCTGAGAGCAAGCAGGGAATGTGTCAATAAGTGTGCTTGCATATATGAATTTGCAATATTTATGTATATCACTCAACCTGACTAGGACATGCTGTAGGCTCCAGAGACTAAACCACATTAATTCTTTCCCTGAAAGCAGTTATGTATATTAGTGTAATACAAAGATATTTGAACAGGTTTGCAAAATCCTATTGTGTTTTTTTTTCTTTTGAGCCAGGATGACATTTACTATTAGCATCAAAATGTATCAGCTTCATAACTGTGATTTATTTTTTAAAAGTTTCAGCTTCTGGGTGATCAGAACAGGAACTAATTAGCGATTACAAATTTTTCAGCCTCTATCACAAGCTTCTTGCAGTCATAATAACCACAATTCTCATGCAGTTTCTCGTTCTTTTTCAGTTACAACCATGAACCAGGCACATCATTGCAAAAGAACATTTGACACTGATCTAAAGCAGCATTTATGCAAGAAAAATGAAGGAGTTACAGTGGTAACATCACGGATCTGGCCTATACAATCACCAAACTGAGCTCAAGGAGTGCAGCACAAGCAGAGCCCAGAGGCTCTCTTCACATGAAATAATAAAATACCATAGGATCACAGAATTTTTTTTTTTGTTGGAAAATACCTTTAATCATAGAATCATAGAATGGTTTGGGTTGTAAGGGACATTCACTAGACCAGGCTGCTCAAAGTCCAGTCCAACCTACGACGATGGAGCCCCAGGTATAGAGCAACCACAACTTCTACAGGCAATCTGTGCCAGTTCCTCAGCACCTTCACAGTAAAGAACTTCTTCCTAATTCTTAATCTAGACCTACCCTCTTTCAGTTTAAATCTATTCCCACTCATCGTTAACGTTGATATGTGTGTGGACTTTCCACATGTGTGTGTGTGTGGATTTTCCATACAGGGAAAATCATGGGGGGAGGCAGTGCTATACCTGTGTGACCCTAGCATGTGTGTGATCCCACAGGACTCACCACTGTCATTCTCATCCTCAGAGCAAATTTGGGAATTGGTTGGATCTTTCCAACTCTCTCGAGCTAATGATAGGCAGTATGAGTCATCTTGCCTGCAGTTCTTGTGCCTGGATATAAGCTAGTCATCCTAAATCCCTTTTATATCAAATGAGGACAAACAGCACTGTTAGGGGGTTATTCAGATGGTCTGCTGGAGAAGCCTACATGTGGTCAGAGGAATTGGTTGGAGAATTTAGGATGGCAAGACATCTTTCTCTGAGCTCAGCCTATATTATCTCTGGAGAGAACAGCTTTGGCCTGAAGTCATCTATTACCTTTTCAACCTGAATTCTTGTAGGCCAGAAATTGGAATCAAATGCTCTTTTACACCAGAAGTCCAGAAATTCCTCAGATGCCCAGCAGTAATGCCCCTTGTTCTGTTTCTCATGGGAGACACAAAATCCTGTTGTACCATTCAACTTTTTCCCTTTCCAAGCTGAGATGGATCCTTATGCTATTTCTTGCCCATCCTCATGCACTTATTCGCCCAATCTCAGACCTCTCTTTCATCCATGTCCTAGGAATCCTTCAGATAGTTTCTTCTGCCAGAATACTCTGCCTTTGGCATGCTGCACACAGGGAACAAAAGCTGAGGCAGGACTGAGTGCAGGCAAGGAGGTGTCTTGGCTCACAGACTGGCAACTCCCAAGGCATGAAATTTGCCTGTCAGAAAGTGCAGAGATCTTTCTGAGACAGAGCAAGGTGCTGCTGCCACTACTGATGTGTATTTGCTGGATGTGTCTGATGCAATGAAAACAAGGATTTAAAATGTCAGAACCTCTGGGGGGTGGAGGCAGATTATCAGTTTCCCTTTTCCAAAAAGAAAAATTAGTAAAACTCCTTTGTTTCCCTTTCCATGGGGGAGATGCTGGTGGCACGATCCCTCCGATGGTCTCACTGCTGGTTTACACGAGGGACTAATTTTCACTGAAAGCTAATCTTTACTGTGTCAGAGTCTCAGTGTCAATTTTATCTGTGTTTCTTGCTGTCACTGCTATTTTCCTCAGCAGCAGTGCCGCTAGCCCTGCTATTAGCCACAGCTGGGCTTTACCTCAGAATAGTTCAATGTCTTTTTTGCTCAAAAAGTTACAGAAAGGGGCAGCATTAATAACAGTAAAATGATGCTAAAGGCATTGCTGAAGCGTAACAGAGGTTAACTGGGCAAAGCTATGTTGGTCTGACCCAGGCAGTATCCCAATGGCAGGCTTAGAGTTCACTGATTTATATTCACATCCTAACCTGAGGTTTGCAACTGGAGCCCATTTCCGAAGACCTGTCTAAATAGGGGCAATCAGGAAAATGAACCTGACTTAACCAAAAGTGTGACTTGAAAGTGGATTAGCTGATGTGCATTTGTGAACACTCCTAGGAAGAATAAAATTCGGCTTGTTTCTATTTATTTTATTTCACTTTCAGCAGAGAGCTAATTAAAACTAATACATTTTTATTCTCAGAAAGGATGTTAGCTATTGAATTTAATGTAATTTAATGGGATCACTTTAAAAGCTGAGTCATGCTAATGTTGGGGTTATTCAGTATAAATGAGATCTATTTTAAAAACTCTTGCTAGAAATTTAAATTCCCAGTATCTTCTTTGAATTCTGCTTCTGCAGCAACCACCAGTCATTTCCTCGTATAAAGTTCTCTTGAAGGCTAGTGGCATTGGGAAATCTTTCTTGCTAAATACTAGCTGCAGCAAATGGAGGCTGGAGAAATTAAACAATCTGATGGAATAATGAGTAGCAGTTTCGACAGCTGAATTCTGTTCCACAACAATGTTCTCTGAACCCCAGGACAGTAGGATATGTTACGTGCTGCTGGAGCTTGCAGCCTGCCTTGCTTGCTGTGCCAAGCCTGTAGACACAAAGCACCAACAGCATAAAGACCACAAGGCTCTGTGGTTACACAATTGTTTGTCTGTGGCATCTGCATAAATTGCTTGTAATGATAATCTCAAAGGAAATGAAGTACAAGCAAATGCCTCAATCCCTTTAAGAAATAGGAATGTCCTTGTCTTGAAAGCCATGAGATCTCTCTTCTTTCACTTATTCTACCTCTAGTTTGCTAAATAACATCTTTTCACTTTTGTTTCTGATGCAGGGGTGTACGTGCTCCTGTCTTACTGAGCCATAATAACAGGACAGCTCAGAACAGCAAGTGCTGTTTAATAAGCTACATTTGCAGTAGCTACAGTGCAGTAATTTTCCATAAGAAGTAATTTGAATATACAAAAATAGCAGCATGCTTTAAAATGTTCAATATTTTGCAATACAAATACATTTTTAACAATTTTTAACAGAAAATATCAAAACAATTGCCCAGTAAAAAAGGGAAAATGCTTACCCACCTCAGTATAAGTCAGAGTAGTAACAATTTCATAAGACATATTCATCTTTAATCCCTTTCACAAGCTTCTGCTGGCTGGCAGAAGGCAGACTATTTCCCCCTCTCTCTGCTTTTTGCTTCCTATTTAAAAATCGTTTGGATTCATCATAATCAACACAATATATGTACAATCATGAAAAATAGCCTGCAGCTCTGCTGGATGAAGCATATCAGCTTGTTCTCCAGTTTTAGAAAATTCTATTTTATGGCTATCGCAATTGCAATGAAGAGGCAGAGTTGCAAAGAGAAGCTGTTTGAATAATATACATAAGTATTTTGACAAAAAGACTAAATGATGACAAAACAGCGTCCTTATGAAATCATAAAAAATAAAAAGTAATAAAAAGGGAATTCACCAGGGAAGCACACAGGTGATATTATCTATATTGTTTGAGAAAGTAAATTGACAAGTGAAAAAAGAAAAATAATCTCTGATATGCATGCAAATCATGCATATTGGGTTATTTCATGATGTAGATGATCACCATTGTCCCTGCAAAACCAAAATGCAAGTAAATCTAGCAATCAAGTCCTTACTTTTCTTCCCCTTATTTCAATCCTATGACTTTGAGATTTTCTGATCTATTTTCATTCTGTGAAATTTTAGGTTAATGATACAAAAAATATTTGCCTTGATAATAAAGAGTTTTGAAGTTCTCCATTTCTGTTTTCAATGCCTCATTATTCTTATTTGTAGCATCTAAAGTCTGCAAGTTGACGAGACTCCATAACGCTTTGCATTTTACAAGTCGGGAGACAAAGCATCCTACTTGTTCTCTACATGTTTAGTGCTGTCAAATCATTAAAGCTCTCCCAAGGGTATCCCTCCTTGCCAAATTTGAGACCTTATTAAAATTTACAGGAGGAGTTTGAGATTGGTGAACAAGCAGTAGCATATTTCCCAACTGAATTTGAACCAGACAGCCAGCTCCAGATCCCAGAAGTTTGTCTTTATTTTGCTGAAATTGCTGTTTCTTCTGGCTGATAAATACTGATAAACAACAGTGATAAAAAATGAGCTGAGAATAACAAGAAAAACTAAAGAATAATCAAGAAAGGAACCAAGCTGATAGGTGCAGTGGCCTGAATCAAACCTCACTGAAAGAGAAAAGATGTGTAAGTCAAGTTCAAGAAGCTCCTCACCCAACTGTAGGATCAAACATGTGAGAGACCTTGGACCTTCCATGATTTTCCATGTTTGTGAGTGGAACTCACAGAGTCTCCATTCTAAATCCTTAGCACCTCCTGCCAGGTGGATCTAAAACTATCCCCCAACACTCTGAAAATGCAGGCTTCTATAATCTCCCCTGCTCCAGAGAACTACTCATCCAGAGCTGAAGATGAAGTAGGGAAACTCATCCAAGTAATACTACAGAAAAAGATGTCACGTGGGAAAGGAAAACAATATCTACCTCCCTCTGCAACACTCCGTAGTTCTTCTTCCTTGGTATCCTTAAAGAAACAAAAATTTAAGGTTAAAAGTGATTAATAGTTTTCACAGAAATGATGGTGGGTAGTAATTAGATTTGAGAGTGATGGAACTGGGAGACCTGAGAGAAGATGCAGCTCTCCCAACCAAAAGAAAGAGTAACAGCGACAGGTGAGGCCACGTGCTTTAAAGCTGATGCTTGTGGTAAAAGGGGTTGTAACTGTTGAATGTCAGCCTATGAGATCATGGAAACAAGGAACTGGAAGTGAATCCTAGCAAATGCAGGATGTGTGTGGGTGGGTGGGTGACAATTTCAAGCTCTAATTCTCTCCTTCATTGTTCTCACACCTTCTCCCACCTTCATACCTCCATGCATTGCTGCAGACAATGAGACACCGACTGCTGATCTCTGCTTACACTTTTGGAAACAGATATAAGTCAAACATTTAGTGATTTATACTAGATCATATTTCCCCAGCTTACATATAAAACTAGCTCGTAGAAAAAAAGCCTAATTGATGATTTTGAAACAGCAGAATTCTGCTGATTCTATTCCAAATATAGAATGGGCTGAAGCTATGAGAAAAACATGGAGATAAATTTATGGCAGGAATATATATCACCAGAAGGAGAAATGAAAAATCTCATGATGAAATCAAAGAAACACAATGAAACTGACCATTCAAGACAGTGCTTGATGATTCCAGTGTACACTGGAAGTTTATTTCATCCTGCTGCAAGATTCCTTTATTATGGTAAACGTGATTGCAACATCTCGTATTAATATATAATTATTTCAAAGGCAAAAATTCCTCTCTTTCCTTCCCAGATACCACAAACCTCTTTAATTCCCTTGTATGTCCATTGAAACAAATGCCCTAAACCTCAGCAGGTGGCAGAGAAAGCAATTGGGGCAGCAGATGATTAAAGTCCATTGGAAAGCATCTGCTCCTCCACCTGCCCCTCTAAGGGCTGAACCTTAGACTCTGCCACTTGGCCAGACATTTATTTTTTATGATGTTATATTCATGCTTAGAGGGCCTTACTATCAGTCCCTTTTTACCTTCCCCCCTCCCCAGAACCATGAGGAAATATGCTGCCCCTTCACCTTCACTCCTTTTCTTGCAAGTGTCAGCTTTGTCAATCATGGAGAGATGATCCAGCTCATGAAAATGTGTCACAGCAGCCAGAGTTTCTGCTCTGACCTTCAGCTCTGCCCTCTGCTGTGACTAACAAGTTTCATTTGCCACTCAGAGAAATCTGGTTGTTTCCAGCAAAATAGAACTTCTTTCTTCCTAGAAGAAAGAAAAAGAAAAGAACCCTGGCTGAGGAAATGTAATAATTTCCTGATTTTACTTCACTTTTTGTTCAGGTCTAGGAACAACTTCCTTATATACCAGAAAAAAATCTATATGAATCATTAAAATTTGAGCAAGAAATCTATCCTTTAATTAGTTTTCATCTCCTGTTTGCTAGGAGTGGGAGTTTTCTTACAGAGAATGTACATAGCAGAGCAGGTTACTACCAAGAATAAAGAAATAGATTTTAAAACAAAAATGATACTATATTTTCTTTGATACACTTGTTCAGGAGCTTATTTTCCATCTACAAACACTTAAATGATATTTTTATTTTTTAAATGTTCTGAGACCGAAGGTTGTTATTATGTGCCAGTACATAATTCCAAAATTCCTGCTGAAATCTGGATAACGGATGTGGATGACTGTTATACAGCACTGCAGGATGAAAGCTTCAGTATTCAAAGAACTTGATGGCTGAAGGGCTGAAGCCCCCCCTAAATGGACATGGGGCTCTGAGCAGGGTTTGAGTTTACTGGAGACATTTGACAACATGCCTGAAGATTTAAGATTTAAACCTTAAGATTTTTGAAATAAATCTACATCCATGACTTTAACCAGAAAGTTTCCCTTCAGGCAGTTGGTCCAATTCTGCAAAAACTTGTGGCAAACACCCAAAAAAATTTATGATGGCAACATAAACTTCACAAAATACAGAAACAAAGAACATTATCCTAATATGAATTGGATAATGTAAATAGATAAGCAAGTACTTCTCTTCTTTTTGATTAATGTCTCTTTCTTACTGAGCTATCAGCCTCCAAAACTGTCTGTGCAATGTGCTTTTATCGGTGTCAATTTTAATAGCTTTAAGGCAAAATTCTTTATTCTCCATATAGGAAACACATTTACTAGTCTCTCTTGTATACACCTCCATTATGAAAACTTGCTGAATTACATAGTAAAACTTGAGTAGTTCACATATAACCACTGCATGGAGTGATTGCATAATCCATGATAATGCTATAAAACTGTTTTCTGAGTAACAGCCTATAACCTCCTTTTGAATTTCCTTGGATAAAACATGTTTTAAAGAAGTGTATAAATATCCACTGAGCACCCACAGACTTCTGTTTCATTGCTTCTGAATCCCAGCACCTAATCTTGCTTTTATGTCATGTACTATATTACAAGGAAATGAAATGCAATTCAGTAAATTATCCACTTCAAGTTGTGGCCATTTCAGTGGATAAAGAAAAAAAAGGAGCCCTTTATCTTCTATTTGTTTTAAATCCCACAAGGATGCTGGCTTTATATTTACTCTTAGCTTGGGCTTTACTGTGAATCTTCAAGAAAGCTCCTCAAGTAGAGATATAATGAGCAGAGATGTCTTGAACAAAAGTAATCTCTGACTCTTAACACAAACACTATTTATTGCACATGTAGTAGCAGTAGCACTGTATCAAATTCCTGACAGCCAATACTTTGATAACTAATACTGTTGAATCCAACATTTCACTCTTGTTTTTAACAATTATCTAA
The DNA here is from genome assembly GCF_027579445.1 of Ammospiza nelsoni. NCBI lineage: Eukaryota > Metazoa > Chordata > Aves > Passeriformes > Passerellidae > Ammospiza > Ammospiza nelsoni. The sequence continues at coordinate 73,672,302 of NC_080635.1, forward strand.
TCAGGACACTCTAGAAAGGGCATTACCATTAAACCAGGAAACAACAGCCTGCAATGTGTGAACAGCTGGATCCCAAACGAGCCATGGTACAGCACATCCCATCAGAGTTTAGGCTACTTATCCGAATATTAACACTGAGGATTTCCTTTTAATCAGTTTGTTTTAAGACTCTAGAACTGTTAGTGATTATTTGATCTACCAGCTAATACCTGTCACCGTGAGAGACACTGGGAGCACAGTGTTCCATATGGATGCACCATAGCCCCTGGTCTTTGGCCTCTAATTCAAATGTAGATAGATCAGTATTTTTATTGCTGTGAGTCATTGATGCCAGACACCTAATCCTCTCCTTAAGTCATTCCACTAGTTCTGGTCTGGTATTCAGAAATGAAGAAATTTGCTTTTTGAGTTAACCCACCCTTTCTTGAAACAAGCCTCTATTAGCTGAAATGACCAAACAAAAGTTCTAGAATGTAATTTTATGCCCCAAGGTTTGGAAACTCTTTATTTTTCCAGAAAAAGGGATACACATCATGTTCACAATAGACCCCACTCCAAGATAAACAATCCCCTACCAGTGATAGCTTCTTGAAATACCTTACTGAGAAATATAACATTAGTAAAAAATATTTGCATTCAGCTTCTCCATGAATCCAGCCTTTAACTAGTTAAATTATTAAATCCTAATGCATAACCACATGCATGTTTTAAAGGAAAAAACCCAGAGCACACTGACTTTAAAAATATTGCTATCTACTTTCCCTCATCCATTTGACCTTGAAATTAAAGGCTTTTCTTTTTCCTGGCTTTACTCACCTGATGTATTTCAGAGCAGCAATATTACTGAAGTCAATAGAAGCATTGGTATGGGTAAGTGCTACTCAAGATGAGGAAGACTTGCACTATCAAGCCCTAAAATTGTTTGCTTACCAACAACCTAAGGAGAGCGATAATGGTTTACATGGAAAGGTGAACTAGGCTTGATATGAGAACTATAAATGCATCCTCTGATGAAAATGTTATTCTAATCTACTTTTTGAATAGAAATAGCTGGCAACATGAAGGCTTTGGAGGCTAAATTCCTGTCTGCTACATTTTAAAGAGAGAAGGGAAAATGTTTCTTTGTGAAAGCATTATATGTTCTGAGAAAACAGTAGCTGAAAATTAAATATTCTTGCATAGTTCACACCCGTAGTGTATTAATGATTTGTACTGTAACTATTTAACCCCTAGGAGAGAAAAGTAGTTTCTACTTTTAAACATTAGGTGACTCTATGCTAACCCAGATATTTCTGACCTGGGCTAAACAAAGGGATTGTATTTTATACATTAACCAAGGAATACTTATACACATATATATGTATATATATATATATATGATTATTCACTAGGATCACTGCTGCAAGTGGACTAGAAAATTAAGCTTTTCATATTTGCTTCCTGGTGGAAGCTATGTAAAACAGAATAATAAATGATTGTCACTTTATTTCAGAACATAAAATTAATCTTAGAAAACAGAAAAGTCATGAACAATATTGCAGCAGTATTTCATGGTTCACTGGTTATTATCACTTGCCGACCTTAAGGTCACAAAAGAACATTTCTCATTTGTTGCCTAGAGTATCTGTGACTATATTCCTATTGTCAAACCTAACCTTTTGGAGAACCACAGAGGGGCAAAAAGGAGAGGAAAAAACTATTTAAATGTATATTTTCTTTTTCTGCAGAATCTGGAAAAATAATAATAGAATTAAAAGCTTCAAGCTGCTGGAGATAGAGCGTGGAGATAGAGATGGATTTAAATATTTAGTCCCTGTTGTGACTAAAACATTAATCAATAAATTAGCAGCAGCACCAGATGGGTTCCCTAGAGCTCAAAACCAGAATTTCCCAAACCATCAGTGGTAGCCAAGTCTTCACATAATTTGAAGTTTTGCGAAAATGGGCAATACAGAGAACAAATTACTTTGGGGGTAACAGAATCTATTATTTCTTGGTCAGTGATTTGAAGGTAAACATGGATATTGGTGTATGCACACAAAAAAAAATCTTCATGGTTCATCCAATACACAAATTCAAGACATAAATTTAAAGGAAGTGTTTACTCATCAGTTATACAGAATTCCAACCTTCTGTGCCACTTGGATGGGGGACTGAAATAAATTGCTTTTCTCAATCCTATATCTAATAGAAAAGTATTCACTTCATCCCCTCATGACATTTATCACTAATTGGTCGTATGGGGGTTTGGGAAGGAGATTCAGTACAGCAAAGAGCTTGTAAGAACTATGGCTCCATTCCTCCTTATATTTTTTCTGGAAAGACATTTTCAGTCTCTGTAAAAGATTCTCAAATGGAGACATTATTAATGGCAACAGGATGCTCTCACTCTTGCAAAGCTTAGGAATTACACAGGTGACACAATACACAAAGCGACTAAGTCCATGCGAGTAAAATTTAATTTTCTCCAGATCATTCACTTGACAAGAAATAGCCTGAGTCAATACTACTAAACTCTCCTGTTCTTCAGAACAAAATGTTTGCGCCCAGGCAACTGTTTGAGAATGGCCCTCAGCTCATGCTAATTCTCAAAATAAAATGACAGATTATTTGGCAGAGTGCCAGGTGACACAACCTTCCAGCATGCAGGAAACCTTCCTGACTATTTAACTGCAGGCATAAGTAGACTGCAGTGTCTGAGAAGGCATCAGCATGCTCTTCTTTACTGGCACAGTTGTAGCCAGAATCTTCCAGACCTTCAGTAGAGTCCCTTAAAAGATCTTTTGAAAGTTTCTCCATAGAAAAGCAAACATGAAACAAACAAGCCCAGCCCATCTCCCAAGAGAAATTACATAAAACTGAGAATTAATGGGCTAATCATTCATGGTCATTTCCTCTTATATTTAAGAGGAATAAGTAGCTCTTCAAATATTAAAAGATCGGATTTTGACACATAACACATTTGGTAGACTCAAGTATCTACTTCCCCACTGATGTGTGGGTGATTTATGAACATCATTTCCATTAACAACAATGGAAAATACTCAAGTCAACCCCTCCAGTGCATCATATCAAGGGCAAATTCCTACATCATTTGCCTTTGTTACTGATTCAAATACAAGCTGTGAATAGACCAGTACACAGATTATATTAGAGCTCAAGGAGTGGGAAAAAAAAAATCCCTTCGTAGTACAAACAGACTCTTTATTTTGATTTTATTTATTTTGTTAATAAGATTCAGTGTTCTCCAAAGTGACATCCAGGCTGAGACTCAGTGCTGGCAGGGTAAGGAAAACAAACAATTAGACTTGTTCCTATAAGCTATTTTTTATTGTGAGGTCATGAACTCTCTCCCCCTGACTACCCTCACACTAAAATAAAGTGACTGGCTTAGATATAAAAGTGTTTGTGTTTTGACAGCTCTCCTGCTCTGCGTTTTCAGCCAGAGCATATTAGGCAAGCAGCAATGAGTTGGCAAAGCATTTCCAATTAAGCATATAGGGAGCCCCTTTGCCAGTCTCAGCAAGTGATCCTACCTGCAACCCCCAAGTGTTCACCTTGGCCAGAAACTGATTTTGAAAGCTAATTAATTCTTACAATAAACCAAATTTTAGAACATCTTTTTTCACTATACGACTGCTGATGCAGAGCAAGTATTCAGGAAGACCACATCATCAGCAATGATAATTTTCTGTATTTTTTACATTAAGGGTTTTGTGTTGAGGGATCTCCAAGAACTTCGCAATTATTAATCTATGGCAGCAAATGTCACCATCGCTGGGATGAAGCATGATGTCTGGATGAGCACCAAAGATGTATATCTCACTGTCTGCCACACTCTCCATGTTATGTATTTTAAGCAACTCTCAGTTTGGGGAAATGCAAATAAATGAATAAATGCATTTATAGTGCATTATAAATAAAAATTTCTTAAGCCCAAGTGAATGAAGCATTACTTGTATGATGACATCCTGCTGTAGATACCTGGAAATTTCTGCAGCTTAACAGAAGAGGAATAAACATTTTCCCTTCCATCAGAGCAAGCATATATATTCATATCTGGTACTAGGATCCATCTGGGAAAGCTTTTTTTTCCTGAATGTGTCATTAAAAAAAGTATAATAATGATTGATTTTTTTAATAATTAAAAAAAGGCCAGAGTATTTTCTTTTACCATAATATTTCAGAAGTAGCTGTGCATAAGATTGGCTTTGCTATGAAGCCTTAATTGAGGACATGTTTACTGATAGGTATGTTCATGTTCGCTAGGCTTTCCACAAACTCAAACTGAGATCTGAGTAACTTCTAGGCACCAGAGAAGGATAAAGACAGCATTTTGGACAAACCACGTGAAATATGACTTTGTTTCATTTCTGCACAGAAGGATTTTTATCCGCATCAGGTGAGTTTTGCTTTGATATTTTCACAGAATCACATAATGGGTAAGGTTGGAAGGGACCACATCTGGTCCAACATTCCTGCTCAAGCAGGGTCATCCTAGACCTCATGGCACAGGATTGTGTCCAGATGGTTCTTGATTATATCCAGGGAGGGGGATTTCATTACTTTTCTGGGCAATCTGTTCCAGGGCATTTTCACCTCCTCTGTAAAGTTCTTATGTTCCAGTGAACTTCCTGTGCATCCGTTTGTGCCCAATACCTCATGTCCTATTGCTGGGCACCACCAAGCAGAGTCTGGCCCATCCTCTTGGCACCCTCCCTTCAGATAATGACATATTTTGATAAGGTGCCCTCTTAGACCTCTCTTCTTGAGGCTGAACAGTCCCAGCTCCCTCAACTTTTCCTTGTAGAAGTTGCTCCAGTCTCTTCACCACCTTTGTTACCCTCTCCTGGACCCACCCCAAGAGCTCCATGTCTTTTGGTACATAGGAGCCCAGAACTGAACACAGCACTCCTGGTGTGCCCCACCAGGGCTGAGTAGAGAGGGCAGAATCCTGAACCTGCTGATTCTTTCCAATGCACATCAGGATTCCTTTGGCCTTCCTGGTCACCAGGGCACTGCTGGGACATGGACAGCTTGTTTTCCTGCAGGACACTCGGGTCATTCTCCACAGAGCTGCTTTCCCCATCCTGGGCTGGTGCATTTTGAGTTTCTTTTAACTGAAAAGCAATATGAAAGTCTTATCCTTCTCAAACTAAAAGGGAAGCAAAGACCTTAAGTGCAAAACCACATAAAGTCACAACCGATTGCAATTATTTAAAACCATCCACAGTGAGATGATTACTTGACAATTATTGATTCCTGAGGGCACAGAAAGTGACAAAGAATTCAGTGTCAAATATTTAGGGGCAGTGGGAGTTTGGTCTTGCTTTGGCTAGTATTATACCATCAATGGTCTGGAAAGATTTTTCCCTATCAATTGAATTTAGGCAGAAAGTGGGTTTGTTTCTCTTGTTGCTCCAGTTATACAACATTCACAGTCTTACAATGAATTCTGTCAGTAGTGCACATTTCCTGACACAGAAAATAAGGATTAAAAGGTTTTGAAAACAAAATCCAACGAAAACTGTAAAAATTGATTAAATCACAAAAAATATTGTCTGAAATATTGTAACTAAGCCAGGTAAATAAGGTCTGGAAAGGTCATAATTATTACTATTATTATCAGATCTTCCCCTTTTTGTAGACCATTCCCTAAAGAATGCTGAAGCTCACATGGATACTATTCCTGCTCACTAAATATATGCTATTGAATCATTTATAATATGCCTATCATTTATAATATGGACTACAACCCCATGGATTAATAAATAAGTCTCAAACAAATAAAAAATCAGAGAAAGATTGTTCAACTGACCAGGAAACAGACTTAAAGGAAGAAGGGGATTTTGCCCTAGAGAGAAGATATTCTTTTTTTCTCTCTTCATAAGTTAAGGGAGTTATAATTCAACAAGTTCACAATAAATTATTAATTCTGACTTGTAGCAGAAATTGATAAAACAGATAAAAAAATATAGTAAGAAATTCACTAATGGCTTGAAGCACAGTCTCCCCCTGTGAGTTTATACCCCCTTAATCCACAGCCTTCCAGTGTGTAGGAGCCATGTGTTCCCCTACCAAAGGCTCATCGATTCACCCACCCCTCAACACTGCCTTTGCTGGGGTGACTGCTGTGGCAGGTTCAGAGTCCCCAGCAAGGGCCTGGATATCTGCTAAATTGTTAGCAAAACACTTGGAAATGGCTCTCTTTTCCAATGGTTTTCAAGGATCCTGTTCAGGCAGCTTGGACACAGTGCACGCCCAGGTCTTTCCCTGCAGGATGCAGAGGTTTAGAGCACCCTAAGCTGCCCCATGGTCCTGCCAAGAAAAGCATTCTCTCTGAAGACCACAGTCTCTGAGCTGTGAAAGCAGGACTCTACTCTCCTGTCAGGAGGGTGAGCCATGCTTTTGAGTTGGTAGAATATTTTGAAAAGCAATGCAGTATTAACCTAATGCAGTTGAAACAGCCTTGCTGGCAAAACAGAGAGAGGGAGAGAGATTTCTTCAGCCAGTCAGAATTAATGGGCATCCCCAATACCTTTGCTATTGTTTAGTGTGGAGTTTGGGCTTCACACTCTGACCTAGAAGTGATGTGAAGGAAGGTTTCACTGTCTCATAATTGTTTCATTCTTCTACCCATTCATTGTTCATGCTCAATTGTTTCATTTTTCTACCCACTCATGTTCCCTGGTTCCCTACTGCAACACTGGCACCCTCTGAGCAACAAAAGGAAACAGTTACTGAATGAGGTCTTATTTACAATCAGTGAATATTTAATTTCCTTCATGTGTTGCCTACTGGGAGAACAGGAATGTATCAGCATCCTCCTGTTACACAAACTCATAGTCCTCAAGACTCTCATTACAAGAAGGGCTGGGTGGTGTAATACCGGGAATTCCCTCTTCATTTATCCCCCTGCACCCAAAGATGGCTTGCTATAGCCTAAATTTCATATACATATAAACATTATATATATATATATATATATATATATATATATATATATATATATATATATATATATAATTTTTCCTATATATGTATTCATGGCAAATAAGTAATTATATAACCTTAAACTCAATTTTCTCATTAGAAATGTTTGGCAAATAGAAATGTGACACTGGTTTAGTTTGTTTCTGCAGTGAAATTACCATTTTTTTCTTATATCCTAGGGTATTCACTCTCATGCCGGGGTTCAAACATTTCCAGATTTAGTGTCAGTAAAGAATTTCCCTTAAGTGAGGTTGGTGGGGACACAGTAGAACAGGGTACATGTGCACCATAAGCTCCTCTAGTATATTTTATCCAGTGGATTCCCTGCCATTGCTCTGGCCTCCAGCACTGCTGCTATTTCAGTTTCACTTGATCTTTACCTATGGTGCATCCATATTTATAGCTACAGAGAATTAAGTGCCTTAGCTTATAACTGAGGTTGCTGAGTTCAGTATGGGGACATATTTCATGTCTGTCCCTTATGGCTTTATATTCCCTGTAAGACATAGTGAAATACTTCCATAACCTGAAACATTGTGTACTTTCTGAAGCAAGACCTTTCTACACTTCATGTTTTGACAATGAAATTGCAAATTCATCCCATAGAAATATTTTTCCCAAATGTAGAATTCAAAAGTCAACATCAAGTACATGAATTTCTTTCCTTTGCTGTTTTCATTCACATTTGTCTCTCTCTTTCTCTCTCTCTCTCTCTCTGTCTCTCTCACCATCATTTCTTCTTTTCTGCTCAATATACTAAACTGAGGGCAAAATCTGGTTATTAGGCATGTGTTTGTAATACTGAAAACAACATAATGAAAGGACACCCTTTCATGAATATTTTTTATATCCATTCCCATTACTCTATTAATAATGTGAGAAAACCCAGGTCGAAACTCATCCTGACCCTACAGCTATTGTGGTGGCTTCAGACTCTCCTTTAGTCTACAAAGAGATGGGGAGAGGCTGTTTGAAACATAATTTTCCTTTTTCTCCAGTTATTCTAAAGTTTTGGATGGTATTGTTCTACAGTTAAATGTGCTTTGGACCACATTTCTGAACAGCTTGCAGAGACTACCTCATAATCTAATGAATGCTACACTTGAAGGGTTAACCTCATTAATTGGTGCTGTGATATCCACCTGATCTCTTCCTTCCTGCTTCCCAAGAGAAGTGTCAACATTAAAAACTCAAGATTTGTCTGCTGATAATTTTTAAGGGATAAATAATTTGATTCATAAGACTTGAAGTATCTATTCAATCACAATGTGATTACAATGGAGTTTCTCTCTGTAGAGTACAAATCCCTAACTGGGATTTTTGGAACAACTCACCTGTTTGTAAAATCTAAGTATGCAGTGCAGGACTGTGGAGGAACCTGAGCTCACTTAGATCCTAAGTTCAATATGGAAAAGGTAAGAAATATCTTGTATATCTTGTGAACCTTTAGACAACAGCTGAAAAAGGAAAATTTATACCTAAGTTGTTCATGATGGTATTTTATGACCAACACAGAAAATTGTTCTAGGTTTATCCCTGAAAAAGAAAAAAAAAAAAAAAAAAAAGGAAAACCAATCCAAAACTTTACTATTTTTAGCATTATTCTGACATCACAGGAATTAATGAAGAAAAAATAGTAAATCCATCTTGTCCAACAGAGTTTTTCACTCCATGTTTGACTAAAGTTACAGTTTAGATTTCTAAAGACACATCAGGGAACATGAGAGAAAGATAATTTCTGATAACTTCTAGATGCAAGCAGGATTCATTTGAAGACGTCAGTAGCTCTTAGAGCGGCAACACTCGCTGGAGATATGTTTTCTAGAAAAGATATGATTTTTTTTATTTTAAGATATTAATAGACAACTTTTAAAATTTCTTAAAGTTATTTCTGTTTCAGTCATTCACATAATTTTTTTTTCTTTTCAAAAAGTTCTGCCAAGAAAATATAGCTGTATATATGTGTATGATATATATATATATATATATATATCTACATCTCACACCCCCTTGCAGCTTTTCTGATTTCTCAATACATTCTTATGACCTAAAAAGATCTCAGAATTATAGATTCTTTTCAACATTGCCATTACCCACAAAGAAATTTAATGTCAGAGAAGAATGGGGCATCATATCAGAGCACTTCAGCTTGAAAAGTATAAAACAAAAAGTTTGCTGGAATTTCTGGCCAAGAGAAAAAAACATATTTTCAAAAGAGGAAACTTTCTGCTCACAGCCATTTGCTTTGAACATCTCTAAAACAAAAATTAACCCAGAAGATGGCTTATCATGATATCCCAGGGGAAACCAAGAAAAACATTTTTCAGGCACTTGAGGTAACATAAAATCAAAGATACATTTATAAAAAGCAAGAAGAAATAAGTGTCTAAGAGTCTCAGCCTCAGTGAATTCTGTGGTTATTAATTAGGCTTTAATTCACTGCAACTCTCTTCCTAATGGACTGGCAATTAATTATTCTATTGGCTATTTAAGAATCATGGCATAATACTATGCTGGAGGAAACACATTCTAATTTACATTGTTTTGGCCCAGCAATGATATTGGGGATGATTACTCCATTCTGCCCTTCTAAAAAACAACCTAAAGGACAACATAGACTTAGCAGAATCCTCAGTAATTCAATCAGCCCTCTTCTGATATGGTCTTGCATAACGGGATTTAGTTATAGATGTAAAAGATTTTGCTGGTTTTAGTGTGGACCTCACAGTTATGGGTTCAGAAGTCAGAACACCTTTTTACATCCTTCTGGTGTACATCCCACAGTGACTGCATGGGACCACCCTGCATCCCACAGGATGGTCCCACCAATAGTTAGGGATAGTCTCATCCATTAGAAACAATGATGAAATAACTATATTAGAAAACTGCTAAATATATCATTCAGAGGACTCAAAAATCTTGCTTGGAAGTGATCAGATGAAAAAAATATAACAAAAAAAAAAAAAAAAAAAGCCAACCAAGCAAACATAAAAACCCCAAAAAAATACCCAAAACCCAAAAACTCACTCCAGATATTTTCTTAAGATTCATGCTGTAAGTAGTTAGAACAATAGGAATTAAGGTCCTGGCTGACATGTCCCTTTTTCTTGCAAAATTTTTCAGTCTTTTATATTTTCCATTCAATTGTTGCCTCTATATGTATACAGATTTTATATCCTTTTCTTCTACAGACATATCTCCATCTGCTGCTGACAATCCACTGAATGCTCATCTTTTCCCTAAATCAATATATTTAATATATACGCAATCCTTTTCATCCCCAGTGCAAATATGAATGGGAACAAACCCCACCAGCCTGATAAGAGTCATAGACATTTCCCTGCTGATAAGGCATTCAGCATCTCCCAGATCAAAGGTTAATTAACTCAGTACTTAAACATCTACTCACACAAGGAGTATCATCTAATTTTACCATTTTCACTTAATTCAGAGGTTATCATAAGGAAAACTTGTTGCACTCAACATGCATTATTTTTACATACACCCTTCTAAAGGATCTAAGCCTTCAAAAGTTAGTTACACAGCCAAATATTTTAGAGTAATCAATACCTACAATATTGACATGGTCTTCCACATCCTTTTACAAAGTGCACTTCCAAAATATCAAAAAAAAAAAAAGGAGAAAAAGTTCAATGTGATCTCTGAAGATAATATAATCAGATAAATTGTAGATTATCCAGACACATACAACAGTAATATAATTTCATACAGTTCCATAGGAATATCTTCACCTTAAATGTGTCCCTAAACTAGAAACAAGTTCTTGTGGGTTGTCTGCCTTTTTGGCAGTGTCTAAACCTCAACAGGTAATTTCCCAAAATCACCTCTTGATCACCTCCACAGATCTATTTTCTATGGAAAAGAACTAATAATTTTTGAAGTACTATGATTTTATATTCAATTTTGGTTTATTCCAAGATTTTAACTTTTTTAATTGCCAGAAGTGTTTGCATTTCTTTTGGAGATATCTGAATATTCAAGAATATCAGTCTTCCTTTAAACAAAAAAAATAATTCTGGACTCAGTGATGAAAACTGTAATATGACAAAGTGAAAATGGAATGAAAAAGTGTCTGGATTTTGAACAAATTGTCTAGATTGGATGGAGACCTGAGCAACCCAGTGTAGTGCATGTCCCTGCCCCATGACAGGGAGGTTAGAACTGAATGATCCTTGAAGTCCATTCAAACCCAAAGTGTTCTACAATTCTGTGATAGGACGAAACAAATTTTGCAAATTCACCAGATATTCCACATAATTTTTCAATTGGCAAAAAGTTGCTCCTTTTTAGAAGGGATGTCAGACCTTGCAACCATCCAGATTTTGTTGCCAGTTTTGCAGTCCTTAATGCCCTGGCATTTAAGTATGAATTGGTATTTTTGTATCATTCTAGGCATTTGATTGAATGTGCACTCTCTATGAGATGGGGATATGAACCTTCTTGTCGAAGTTCCATACTAGAGTACATGTATAACTGTATAGCTGCATAACATGTATACCTGTATAACATGTATAACTGATCAGCTCTGTCCTTACCCTGAGGGAGAGGTAAAGAGCAGTGAAAGGACATATTTTGAGACACGCTTACCACACACAGTGATAGTGATAGGTTCTGAAACACAAAGCAAACCTTCACTGAATGTACCAGTGTTTTTCAGCTGCTGCACCTTTTGAATGTGTCAATGATTTAAAAGCTATTGCCTGGCATAATCACCTGGTAAAGGCTTTGCCCAAGCATAAACATATACTGTGGATGCTCAGAAGATAGTCCAGGTAATCTTACCCTGTTCATAAAAGTAGACTTTTTAGTGTGTATCAATTTCCAAGTCTCTTTGAAATTCTGAGTGTCCTTTTTTTAAAGTGTCTGAATAAGAACAGATATAAACATTGGCATGTGTATGTGCTGTGCTCAAAGCTGAAGGACAAAAACGATGGGCTGTTGTCATTGCATTACCATGCAATTGCTGTGCAGCTTTCTTTAGCCTTGTAATTCAGGGGGTCAGATAAAATAGCCAGGAAGGTCCCTTTTAATTGGAAAATCCATTAAATAGACAGGGAGGAGTGGGAAATGTATACTATGAAAAATACAAGCATTAACCTAATTTTTGCTTCAAGATCATATGCTGGAAAATATTTACCAGAAATAAACAGAGCTTAAGGCAAGGGTCAAGCAGCAGAAAGATGAACAGTTAGTGCACCATTAATATAAAGGATTATAGTCAGTATATGACTGAGAATAATTCTGTGGATGCTCTGGCAAAGACAAACATACAAAAGGCTTCTAAATGAAACCAGTGAAGCGGGAGTTCTCATAGTTTAGGAGCACACTGGCATGGTGCAGCTGAAAAAGGAAAAAAAAAAACACCCACTGGGAGAAAAAAAGTAATAAACTCTTGCTACCCATGGGCAAACTTCACAGCAGTTGAATAAGACAAATAGAAGAAAGCTTCTGCTGCTGCCCAGAGGGAAATGTAATGACCCAAGATATGACCTGCCATAGAGAGAGCCCTTCGGAATAAGACAGAAGTAGAAATTTGGGAAGTTATGTGAAACTAAAATAAGATCTGAATTAAGTCCAAGTCAGCCAAGCACTGATGGAACTGAGAGAAAATTTTGATAAAGCACTGCTGCTCCCTTCCCCCACTTCCCCAACATTATTGCCCAGGCCACTCAAATCCAAACATAACACATGTAATGGGAGGTATATCGTGGTTGAATTGTCACACTAGCGTTGTTTATACTGGAGAAAGGGCAAGTGTAGGAGTCTCAGAACAGAGATTGAGAGTGGCCCAGCTGTTACATCCACATGCTATTAACACTGAATCTCCAAGACCATTTTAAAGTCTGAGACAGTATTTTTTGTTCTCTATGCAGTACAAGACCTTAAACTTCAGAAGGACTGTAAAACTTTACAGTCCTTGCTGAAACAAACCCCTGCTGTGAGAGAAGTCATTCTTTGTGCAAAGTCTGACATAATATTTGCCTTGTTTCTGCTTGGTTGGGGTTTATTTGGGGTGTTGAGGTTTGGTGTGGGTTTTTTTGTGTTTTTTGTTTTGTTTTGTTTTGCTTTGTTTTTGGTGAGTTTTCTTTATTTGGTCTTGTATTTCGGTATCAGCAGGGGAACTTTCAAGGATAGAAAAGATTTCCCAGTGTATAAGATCCATGTACATCTTTGGCTAGAGTTCTTCTCAAGAAGCAAACAGTGCAGAAAATATTTGAGTTATGGATTAGAAAAGTAATGATTCTTCTGTTTCTAAAGGTCTCCCAGGTTTATTTATTTTCTGAAAATGATGGAGCTCATTTTTCATCATCCAAGGTAATTAAGCTGAGCATTAGCACTCATTCTTTACTGCTCTTTCTTTTTCTTTCTGGCAGTCTTTATCTATTTGACATGAGAGATTAACATTATTCCTTTGAAAAAAAGTATCTGGCCCAAATTTTCCTCCACAGTCTCACATCCAACAACTTCTTTTAAAACAGACTGCAAAACTGAACTTTTCATGGAAACGTTAACATTAAACATGTTGACCCATCCTTCTTCTTCCCCTTGATTTGCTGAAATATTTGTTGACTGTGACCTAAATCTGTCAATAGTTTAGCAGCCTTGAAGTTATATTTTCCAGTTAAAAAAGTTTCTCTGGAAAAGGGTAAAATTCTCCCTGGTCTGTCTGTGTTATAAACTAGAGATTATAGTACACCACTTCAGTGGTGTATTATCCACTTCCTTTGTTTCATTCCTTCTATATTTTTTGTTACAGGTTTTCTTATCAATAGACATGATACATATAACAAATTATTAAAATAGAGACAGAGGCATCAATATGTTTACCCACAAGATGGGGAAGGGCATATAAAAGTCAGCATTTATTGGCTCTTTCATTTCTATCTGTAAAGATAGCAGGAGATATTTCTTTTCTGAATCAAGAATTATAAATTTGACCCAAAATACACAGGTTTTTAAGTGAAAAAACAAAAATAAGGTTAAAAGATGGCTGTTCATTCTTTTTTCTTTGTTTGTTTCCTTCATCCCCAATAGTTCTGTATGTATCTAATCGTATCTAAATGTTCTGCCTTCATTTTATTCTTTGGTGATCTGTAACTCTTTGTTCTTGCAGTCATGTTGTCCTCTGCCTTAAACAATTATTTCCCTTCCCTATTATTTTTTGTCTTGAGTTTGCTTATAGAATCAATTATGTCCCTTTTCAGACTCTGTTTTAAGAGCCTACCCAAGCTGTGCTGTCTTGAACATATCAATATTTTCTGTCTCAATGAAGTGCAGTCCAGAGATCTCTGAGCTAGAAAAGACTATAAGCCAGTCTTCTTGCATGAATCACTGTAACATCTCATTGAATCATGAGTTTAGGTCTCAAATTAATAGTCTCTGTTGTGCAGTACTAATTTTTTGCTAATAATATGCTTCTTTCTGCCTTCCAATCTTCCTCACTTCCTTCTCTGCCCTGAGTGATCAATTTACACCCACATCTCTATTCCGCCTTTCCATTTTATCACCCCTCAGTAATATTCACCTCCCACTGAAAAGAATCAGTGGATTAGTGTTTGGATATGATCATTGGAGGAACACACAGTACAACAGGGAAAAGAAATGCAGTACTCTTTAAAAGAGATCAATTGACAAAGGTGGTGCCCAAAAGGCAAAACAGAGTTAAAATAGATGATGTGAATCATTTTGGATTTATTGGGCTGATAATGAAAGACACTGAATGTGCATCACATTTACTCAGCTCAATAAAAGCTGAGAACAGCGTCTGTTAAGAACTAAATGGAAGGGGAAGCAGAGGGATATAAAACAAGTAATTAAGATACTGTGAGAAAGCTCAATGAAGTCATGGAAATTAAAAATAGAAGGGATTTTAGGAATGGCTGTCTAGTCCATTAATAGCCAAAAAAACATTTTCCCTTGTAGTACATCTTGTACAGATTCTAAAATCAAGTTCTAAACATGCACCATAAAATGCCCTTGAAGTATTTTGGAGAATGGGCAATGACAAATTTCTGGTTCTCTTTCAGCCTAGGGAACAGTTGCCTAACAGCAAAGAAAATGAAACCTAAAAAGCCTACAACTAAAATGATCTCCCCTATTCTAAAAATCACACTGACTGCTCTGAAACTGGTTTGTACTAAAAGGAAAATAAAAGAAAAAAAAGAAAGAAAGGTGATTTGTAAGGAAGAGAGGGGGAAAGACATAGTCCTCTTAAAAGCAAATGGAAAACTCTGCCAAGCACCACCGTGGTGGCCACCTGCTGTGCTCTGAGTCGGGAGTGGTAATCAGGGTGGGTCGGGTACTCAAGAGCTCTTTTATTTTTATTTCTCATTTCTTCATATCACAGACATGCATTTTGTCAATTCCTGTCTACTCAGATCACTAAACCCCTGTTCTGCACTTCTCTGCTGATAGATGTTATACATTCCTTTGGGATCCCTCCCTAAAGGAGCTGGGTATGAAAAGATTTTGTAGATGAAAAATGTGTTGAATGAGTATCTTGAAAATTTTCCTGACGACTGTTTAAGTGGGAGTCAAACTACTTTGGTGCATGTCATGGAAATAAAAGCAGTTTTTCTCGAAACACAGATGAACTATAAGTGCTTGGAGTCTAGGGTTGTCTTTTTTAGTCTGATAAATAGACTGTCATATGGTAGAGGTGAAATATGCAAGTACCTCAATCCAACTGGCATACTCCTATAAATAAATTTAATTTTAATGGGAATTTTCCCTGGCTAACAAATGACCAAGGAGCACTTCATAAAGCCCAAAGGTAGTAGCTTTTATTTCAAGGACACTTTTTTCTTCCTGAAGGGGATTTCACTATCTAATATCTACATGTAGCAGTTATGAAATATACATAACCAGTAAGGGACAGACAGAATGAAAAAGTAAAATGAGTGCATTTGCATATCTGGAAATCATGTCAGTCCTTCATTTCTGCACACATTCCCACAAGTCAAGAACTTCACCCACAGTCACACATGCTAAAGTCAAAAATCATGTTTCAGAAGTGTCTTTGAAAACTACAAAATTCCCTTAGTGGAAAACATGTAAAAGTACTCACAATGGTGTAGGGGAATTGAAAAAAAAAAAAAGAAGGCGAGGAGAAAAAGGAACTTGAATATATCTAAGTATCACTGTGCACTGTATCAACAGGTTTTAGATCTCTCTGTAAAAAAAAAGCTTTTTATAAGCTTTAAAAAAAATTAAATAAACTAAGCCCAGACAGAACCAGTAGCAGATCAGAAGCACAAAGTTACCGAACACCAGACTCTAAAGCTAAAGCTGAGAAAGGTTTAATAGACAAGAAAAATAATAAGTTTAAGGTGGGAAGTATGTTCAGGGGAGAAAAAAGAAAAGGACTGACCAACTAAACCTAAATAAAGGAAAAGACATTTGTTATTACGGGGCATGTGATATACTGTCAGAGCTTTACAAAGCAGAAATGCTCAGATGGGAATGAGGGGGAAGCCCAGCTGGGGCCAGTCACCAGCGCCATCCTCAGGGCCACTGCTAGGGCTGACACTGGTTA
The DNA here is from genome assembly GCF_027579445.1 of Ammospiza nelsoni. Classification (NCBI taxonomy): domain Eukaryota; kingdom Metazoa; phylum Chordata; class Aves; order Passeriformes; family Passerellidae; genus Ammospiza; species Ammospiza nelsoni. The sequence continues at coordinate 73,688,851 of NC_080635.1, forward strand.
ATGCCTCCCTCAGTGCCTGGGACACTGTGTCCTCTGACACTTGGGTGGAGAAGTGGATGTGCTGCTCTCCAGATGGGCTTAGGCAGGCTGGAGAAACGGTGTGACAGGAAATGCAAAGTCCAGAATCTGAGACAGAGCCCCACAAGGCAGATGTGCAGACAGAGGCTGGCTGCAGACAGGGCAGCTGGGGAGAGATGGAAGGGTTTTAGCAGCACAACAAAACACCGTGGCCAGATTTTTTCCAATCTTTACATAAACTTTCATTTGTTTTTTCTTGCCTTTCAATTTAAGAGCTGAAATAATACTGAGATGAAAGAAAAAAAGAGAAAGTGAAGGGTTAACACACTTAAATTTGACAGAGCCCTGCCATGTGTTTTGAAAGCCATTTGACAACACAGAGCAGGAGGTGTGGTGCCCTGTAGTTCAGAGGGTACATTGTTTACCATGAAATGCCGGATTTGCATATGGTAAGTACTTTCTTTTATTAAAAGGCAAGGCAAATAGTCACACAAACTCCTCTGTAAATAGCAAAGAAGAACACTTAGCCACCCAGACTGAGGAATTACACCAATAGAAATGGAAGAAGAATCTGGCCAAGACATTGAAAAATACCCAACTTATCTCTGAAAAACTTAAGTTATTTTTCTTTCCTCTGTTTGGTGGCAGCTTTGCTCCTTTATCACCCTTACAAAATCAAAAAGAGGTCAACCCCTCCTGCACATGAGAAAAACCTCTTATTTAAAAATAAGATTTCAGTCTTGTGTGGGTTATGAAACCCTACTGGCAAACAAAGCTCACAGGAACCCTTATAACCTATAGGATACACAGTTTATCTTTGCTCTGATTAAATCTTCCATACGTTTTAATCTCTTCTCTTTCTTTGCACACTTTATAATAACACTCTCTTCCAGCAAACACTCTTTTAATCTTATAATTTGAAAACTAATTCCATTTCAGCTGTCTTTTTGGCAAGTGACCTTTTCTTATTCTTTTGCTACAGGTAAAAAAAAAAATCCTGTCTTTCTGATTTTTATCCTCAGCATTCTGTATCTCAGAACTGTTCATCTATTGAGGTTTTTGTCAGCAATAATATTTCTCATTCTGAGTTTCTTGGTGAACAAACCTTAGAAAATGTTCCTTCCTGAAAGCCATTTGATTAATTTGTCTAAATGCATTTCTTTTGTAAACCAGGCTGATTATTTGAAAATGTCACGTCTGGTAGCATATTTGAGAGCTATCCTGGCAAACAATGTTGACCAAATTAAAAACAAAGTATAGAGACATGACAGCAAGGTGGACCAATGACTGGCCTGCCATCTGTCACGGATGGATTAAAGCAATCTTTCTGTAGTGATATGTAGGAGACACTAATTCCAATCCAAATACATGGATTGGCTCTTGCAGAAGGAGATTTACTGAGAGAAATTTTTTTTTCTGGGTAGTTGAAAGTCAGTTGTCATGTCACTAAAACAAACTGCTCACTGTGATCCCAGGAAAACTCACATGTGCAATGTACTATATTCTAGCTACTACATCTAATCAATTGAGAGAATCATTACAAATGATTCGTGCATGTCTTGGGTGGTCTAAAGATAAAATAGTTAAGAGCCATAAACCACTGTTTTAATCTTCATAGTGTTTTTAACAGTAAAATGGCCATTGATCATACAAAGCCTGAAGGTCTTTCCCACAGAGAAGAAGTTAACTAAGGAAGATTTCTCTGTCAGTTAAAGCAGCATGAATCCAATTTAACTCCACTGGTCTCACACACATGCACTCCAGACTGAAGCACTGTTACCACTACATAAACAAAATCTCAGTCACTTCATCCCCAAAATTAAGCTGCCTCCATTATTTCATGGGGCTTTTAGATGGAGGCTGAGGCTGTGTGAATAACCTTTTTGGAGTGACAGCTCTTTCACTTAAACACAGACAAAATTCAAACTCTTTCTTTAGGTTGGGTGAGACCGACACAATTTGGAATCTTTGTCTGCAGCCTGGGTGATGGGAAAAAGGACAACCTCAGCAAGATTAACATCACATCCAACTGGGAGAGTGGTCAATGCAGTAAAATCTTTCAGTCAGAAGGGCCTGGACAGGCTGGAGAAATGGCCTCACAAGAACTTCACGTGCCATGTTCTTCTTGAATGTCTCATTCCATGAAAGATGTGCAAAGTTTAGCGGAGGTCACCAAGCTAGCCAAGGACCTGGAGCACATGGAATCCCAAAAGTAGCTGAGAGAGGTGGGTCTGTTCAGCACAGAGAAGGTTCAAAATGGGAGTTGTCTGTTTATACTTACCCAGGTGAAACACACCGAGAGCAAGAAACAGTCTTCTCATGGGTGCGGAGAGTGGAGTGAGAGGCAGCAGAGATGAATGAAAACAGTGAAAATTCTGGTTAGATACAGGGGTGGGAGGGATGGTAGTCAAATAATAAAAGAAAGAGTATCTTTATCTTTGTTAGTGTTTGAGAACCAACTACTTAAAGATTTGCACAACCGGTCACGGGCTCTGCAAAGAAGGTTGATCTAGATGACCCCAGGGTTTTTTTCCAAGCTAAATTATACTGTGATGCTATAGCTGATATTTGGATAGCTAAAGTTTGTTCATGGAATCCTTCCTCAACAATTCTTCCCAGAAAAAGGATTAAACTTCTCAGCAATGGTATGAAGGAACTAAAACATAAATTTCTTGGATAAATTTTGGTTTTGCAACATAAGGCTCTTGAAATGAGACACACTATTTTTAGATTGTTGACATGTTAGCCACTCATCCCTCTACAGAAGATTTGTCAGCTTACACAGAACTAGCAAATACAATAACACTGGAAAACAATAACTGGTACAGTATGCTTTCATGTTTCATCTACCTCAGTTCTTTGAATTTAAGTTTTTACTAAAAGAAAATTACTGTTTTCAGGTAAAAGTGCTTACAATAGTTATGACTGTTTGTGATTCTGTCTTGCCTTTCTGTTCCTTGGTTATAGTTTGCACTCGCAAATTTAAGACTGGAAATTCCCTGTTTTGATTTCTGTTTTCTGTACAATGTAACAAAATTGACTTTTCCTCCCACAATTTTCATTTTAGAAACAGTTATAAATGTATCTTTATTTAAATCATAGCCAAAATGTAGTGTAGATACTAGGCTGTACAGGCCAGTAAAGGAAGTTAGTATCCAACATATAAAACCTTTTAGAATTGGGCTAAAGTCTAGGAGAGTAGAGGGGAAAGCACTGATTACATTTGTGGATTGATGCCTCAAAAAAATTGGTGAAAAGATCATTCTGTCACAGAATGACATCTCTTTTCTATTTCCCTTTGCCAGCCAGCAGAGCTAGGGGGATCTGAGAAGAGAAAGCTGAGCACTGAAAACAAATAATTCCAAATTTATATTGTCAGCTGCTGCCCACAATATAAATAACCTAATTTGCCCTGTACACCAGCCTACAAGTAAATTATTCTAACAGCACTTCAGAAAAGATGAATTTTCAGTTGTGGCTGCATTATTTGCAGGTTCTGAACAACTATTAAAGGGGCAGGAATGTTTTTCCAGTTCATTCTCTAATTAATCTGGAGACCTACTGAATGCCAGGGAAAATGCTTTGACTGACTGAGATGGTTTCTTCATTTGCTCAAGTTTTAAAGGAGGGAGAATCACTCGGCCTGCTGCAGAGCAGTGCCAGGGTAAGATCTCTGTCAGCCCCCTGCACTAGAATTCCTTTACAGCCACACAGCAGGGAAGGCCTCAGCACACCAAATGTTACACACACAGGCACTCAGTGCCTCAGCAAACAAACCCATTTTATCTGTGCCTCCACCTTCCTTGTCTCCTTGGCCCTTGCCTGTACTTTTCCCAGTATGACCTACAGCCATAGAAGTAAACTCAACAGAGGCAGGAACAGTCCCTTGATTTTGAGGGAAAGTGGCACGGTCTGGCTGGGTGACACCCTTAGGCCCTAGGTCCTTTTCGAGGCAGTCCCTCATTGCGGCTGGCTTGCTGACTATGCTGGAGAAAATTGGTAAATATGTACCAGGAAACATAGAAACAATTCAACAGCCAGATTTTGATGCTTTGGCTGCAGGCCCAGCATTATTTCATTTACTTAAGTAGAACTACTCTAAGTATCCAAGAGCCTAGGATTATGCATCTTAAAAAACCAACAAAAAGGGATAATATTTATTTAAAATTCTCTCTTTCTCTCCTTCTTAACAAATGTGTCAGCTAACTTAAATGTCTTTACATCTGCAGGAGCAGCATCCCAAGGAGAGGTTTGGAGAGAAAAGTCATCCTCACTATGTCACAACAGGCATTTTGGAGTGTAGCAGTGGTCTGTAGTGGTTGGGAATTAGCTGTTTTGGGTTAATTTCATCACAAATAAATACATTTTAGAGGATTCATAACTGCTTCCCAATGAGAAGCAAAGCACAGCAAGCAAGCACCTGCATCCATGGTGCACACTCCCTCTGAACTAAACTGCTAATGTACATGAACCCATACAGGATGAAAAGATCCTCAAAAACCAGATCTGGGATCATCCCAAGGAAGAAAGGACATGTGAGAGGTACAGTGAAAATCCCCCGCATAAGCATGAAACATTTGTGTCTGGAAGAATATCTGTGTATCAGTCTGAAAGGAGCAGGACAGCCCTCAGAAGTCAGAGTGGTGGTAATGGGCTGAAGGTGTGTGTTGAAACAGCATCAAGGCATCACTCCTAGTTTGGAGCAGGGATGGGCATATTCACCACTTTCACATGGGGGAATAACATGTGTTCATACTATGTCTCCTGGACTACACACAGTTTTCCAGTGGGGTTTCTCAATTGTATTGATTTTTTAGCAGGCCACTTCTCTATTATCTCCTGAGACACCTAACAATGGAACTATTTCCTTAGGGTAATATTTCATATAGCAAAAAAACCTTTGGAGTTTTGGTTTTCACATTATTTACACTGATGAAAATAGAGATTACCATCACTGTGATAGCTAATTATCCAAGTTTAAATGAGACAGATGAAACATGAAGCAGATTGGGTTTTTTTCTTTTTATGGTTTTTTTTTTTGAGAAACATCTTTGAAATTAGTGGATTTTTCTTCACCCTGAAAACTGTCTAGATTCTTAAAGTAGTGGTAACATCTTACTAGTATAAAGATGCAATTAATTTCATAATTTAAACTTGCACTGTGAAAAAATGCCACTTTATGCTTGAGGCAGTCTGATATAGCTGTATTCTCCCCTGCAAGGGATTCTTGAGATAGCAATTTGCAAGCAATTGGTAGAAGCTGTGTACATTTTTACTTAGCCACTGTACTACATGGTTATTAAAGTTCCAGGTAACAGTAAGATTCATTTTCACAGGTGCGTCATTCATTTGCACTTCATAAAGGGAGTTGAACAAAAAAAGTAAAAATAAATGAGAATTTTAAAAGTAGCAAAGAACATGTAGATAGGCTGTAAATTAGTGTATTCCTGCCATCAGAATATGCATCTGTGTAAGTGGTAACAAAGAAGAATTTAAGAAATAAATATTAAAAGTTCACTTTGTGTTCACTTTGAACATTAAAAGTTCACACTAGACATAATTGAACATTAAAAAAAGAGAAATGCAACTGGATATAATAAAAAACTTCTTTCCTGGATGGAAAGTCCAAGGTTGGAGCAGGTTGCCCAGAGGGGATTTGCAGTCTCCATCCTTGGAGGGAAGATCCAGTCCTGGTCTGATCTCACTGTTGACCCAGCTCTGAGGAGTAGGTTGAACCAGAGACCTCTTGAGCTCCCCCGCAACATGAGTGAGACTGATATTTAGGATCTGGCATACTGTTATTTCATCACTTCTCACTCGAGATGTCAGTGCACTTTTGGCTTATAGCACCTTGTTCTGACCACGGCTTGTGCATGTGCACACATATGTCCACACATTTTTACACATGTGGAAGGAGGAAATAAACACATCAACAAAAGAGGGTAGAATACCTTGTTGTTTCTTGTCACAAAGAAAAATTTTCATAACTGAGTTAGAAAGTTTCAGTAAATATTAAGTGGGCAAGGTGCTGAGAGCACAGGAGTTAATTATTAGCTGTTTGAAGGTTGTTTGTTATAATTTACATGCTACATTTGGTGGCTGTACTGAAATGATGCATATTTACATATTAGTATTCGAGAGTGTATGCTTAGCTGACAAAAAGATAAATGCTTGATCGTTTTTATATCTAAAAGGCTTTTCTAGCAAGTAGGATGATTAAGCCATTTGAAAAAGAAATCTATTTTCTTTGAGATAGCTTTGATAACTCCTTTTTTCCTCCCCTAAGGACCTTTCAGAGGTGAAACCAAAGAGATGGTCACACTGATCATTTTAGATGATCCACAACAACAGGATAAAAAAAGTATTATTATCAGCATGACCTGCACTGAAGGAAGGAGTCATACTCTGCCCAGCTTTGACCCTGTTATTCTGGTCTGTGACAATGCAGGAGGAGTTATTAGATTTCAGATAGCCTCAAGATCTCTTATTGATTGCAAAGACAGGTTCCTCTTCTTATTGACCACGTTCATTTTGTGTGTCATTAAGTTCACTATTTGTGCTTTCTTTGGATGAGAATTTATATAGGCTGCTTATTTCAATGTTCTGACAAGACTACCTCAGAAAAAAATAAATCTATATCTACAGATATAGGAATAATGAGCTAGCAAGCACTTATTTCACTGCAGTTTATGTATCTTTCAGATATAACCCTAAGAACTCATCACAAGGACATTTTATGCTCCTTCACCTCACTTTCTTCAAATGAAGTTCCCACTTTGCAGGACTCACTTTTCAGAATTATTTCATTTTGAGTCTTTTTTAAGCATTTCTCAGATAATTATATGGAGTGGAATTAATCCAAAAGTTACATACCTTATCTAGGCCAGTCATCTAAGGTTTCTCTCCTGACACTGGTGAGAGACTGGCATCTCCAAAGGGCAATTTCATACCATACAAAAATAAGTGTATAAAAGATTAGAAAAGGCATGAAATTAATTCTAACAGTAATGTTAAATTTTGAGCTTGGATACAATTTCTACTGAATTCATATCATATCTATACCCTACATGAACTTCATCTATTGCTTCGTGTGTTAATTATTCTCATCTGTATTAAATATTCTGTATAACACTTCTGAAAATGATTAGGACAGGCCAATAACTAACACTAAGAGCTTATCATGGTTTTTAAATGTCCGCTGGGATATTTTTCATTGGAAAATGTTGATTAATTGAAACCGATCCTTCAGTCCAGGATGGAATTTCTGGTAAAATGTACAAAAAGACAGCTACTCTTCTTAGAATAGCAAGTAGTCAAGTTGTAATACTAATTAAGTGTGGAAATCTTTTTCTTTAGGATGGGAACTTTATTCAATCTCTCCCATTCTAGGTATCTTACCTACTCCACTGGGATACAAGGTGATTTCATGGTCTAATGAATCTTTAATTAATGATAGAGATTTGGATAGTTCCAGCAAAAATTACTGAGGACAGCCAACAAGCTCACTGCTGATGTAGCTCATCTGGGTCTCCTGCCTTTCCATGAATTTCTTTGGGTATCAGACCTACTTGGAGATGCCTTCATTTTTTTCCTTTTTCATTCCCCAAAACACTGAAACAAGTGTTCTCATGGATCAGCAATAGACAATCTTTCACATAAAAATTTGTTTTCTCCTCCAAAGGAATAGGGATACATATTAAATCTTTAAAAATGGGGATTAAAAATAATTTCTAAACTTCTCAGACTTCTCTTTCAAATGAGGAGATGGGTAAAATATGGTGTGATTTTTTTACAACAGAAAAGCATATTGAATAAGCTTGTTTTAAAAGCAAGCCATTATTTACAGGCATGCTATTTTCTTTCATAGTAAAATGATGGAAGGGAAGTGTTAGTCCCATAGGAGTTGATTAGAGGAAAAACAGATGCATTTGGTACAGGAAAGAGTGGCAGAGGATGAAATAAAGAAAGAATAAGGCGTATCATGAACAGCAATGGAGTGAAATTGCCTGAATGAAGTTGATGAAACATGGACCTGAGGCAGCAACCAGTCAGCAGAGAAGCTTTTCAGAATACAAGCCTTGAATTACACTGTATCTTCCTGGGTGCCTAGTGAAAAATCATATCTTGTATATTTTCTATGATTTTTAAACAAATCAGCAAACTCATCTCGACATTTGGCATCAACATTGCAGACATTTCCAACTAAGGCACCCAAGTTTCCCTTTCTGAAGAAAAATAGCTACAGTCTTGTCGCAATTCACCTGATCTATTTTCATCATATTATGAATCACACAGTGGACAATGACAGTGATGGACTAGCTGCGAAGAGCATCCCTCTTAATTACAGCGCTGCTTTTGTTTCTCTGCCTTTCCTCCACTGCCCTATTCTGTATCATAGGAAACCACTGATCCATCCTTCCAGCGAACTCTCCTCTGATAGTGACATTTTTAAAATCTTTATGCTTCAAATTATTTCAGCTTTAAATCTTTATGGTTTCACGCAGGTCACATGAGTGACAGCATTATTTGTACAGGCAGCTTTCAAGCTGATGAGCCCTGATTTATTCCTGGCTTTTGATAGAGAAGGTTTCACCTCCACAAAGCCAGTTTTGGAATGGCCAGTGGATATAATAACAAAATAATTGTTTGGAAATATCTATGAAAGAAAACCCTGCGCTCCTTCTATCCAAAACTTCCCTTTCAACATCTGAGACTTCTGAGTTGTGCAAAGCAAATTCTGTAAAGCAGTCTGACAGCTTGACATCTATCCCCAAAATTTGCTTAAAAAATTCTCCCACTTCTATCACAATTCCAGTATATTTCAGAGAGGTCTGTGGTTTAGGACATATTGATTTTGTGCCATTAAAAAAAATAAAGTATGATTAAAGAATTTCTAAATAACTAGATACAGTGGAAGAGAAGCTGGAGATATTCAGCTCTTTGCAGAAGAACAAACTGGAAGAGTAAGAGCAAGAAAGAGAAACATCTACATTCAAATCTGGTTTATCTGAAAGCAATTTAAACTCTGTTACTTTATGTTAAAAAGGAGGATAAGAAAGTTTAGGCAGTTATTTTGAGTAGCTGTCATGAAGGTTTTTTAGTGAACAGAGTCTCAACGATGTTACATTGCAGGAACTCTGCATTCCACATCATTTAGCTTTGACAAAGAAGGGTGAAGTCACTTGCTAAAGATTTCAACCCACTCAAGAACAGAAGGGATATAATGTGTTGCTATACTTTTTAGATAACTCTCATAACTGTGCGCTAAAAAATATTTGCTTGATACACATAAATATATACTTTAAATAACATTGATCTATTAAACTGCTTCTTTTTTCTATCACACTTATTATATTGCATGAAAGATTATAAAAAATTAAGTGAAAGTCAAGCTAGACATAAGTACCACTGGGAAAAAAATTATTACATGTTATATATGCATAAAGATAGCAGAAATGTAATCTACACTAAAAGAAAAAAACATGATGAGATTTAGAGAAAATAAATTTTAGAATGTATCTGAGTAATACATTTTCAGGCATTCTCTCCTGCATCTTTATGGTGAAATGGCTGTTTGCTTACACTTTTCAGAGAGTTTACTTATTAAGTACAATTGTAGAAACAATCCAAAAGATACTGGAAACTTACAAAAGAGTTTTAGAACGCTATAGAAATGTCCACCCTCTAGAGGGAAAGTTACCCAGGGAAAATATACAAACAGGAAAGGTGTGGCCCCATCCAGTACTCCATTCAGTGACACAAAATTATCTTCATTAACTTCATTTATCAGAAGATCAGGGTCAAAAAAAGAGAGAAACTTCTGTCTAGTGCTACAGGCAAACAAAAAGGGATTCAAACTCTGTCCTTCAGCTGAACTTGAAATGATCAAACATTAAGATATCTCAATATCTAATGCATCCATTAAATTACATGTTATATACTTTAATATGTATATAGCAAAATTTAGTCATCAGAGCCATAATTTTTGATTACTTTTTATATAGATAGTAGAGGAAAAAATTTCCAAATGTGAAATATCTCTTGTACTTTATACTATGAACTTTGAGACATTTGTACGTGTGGGCTTCAGTTTATACAGACACATTTTCTGTATTCTAATGTTATGCCTCAATGCTCAGGACTTTTTGAGGAATAAAAGAATTTCCTGTAATGTGCTAGATACAATCTTCCAATTTTTATGGGCTTGTGAAGCAAGCATTCATAGCAATGTCAACTTCCCTTTAGGGATTATTTATATTTAGTGTGAAAAGTCATTAAAATTTTCAGTCATTGGATTTTCCAATAAGCCAACACATCCTAATGATTAGTACCACTTCACATTTCTATTCCCCCTCTTTATCAAAGCTATGAAAAACATAGCATTATCCCGAAATTTGACATGCAGATATAGAGGAAATATTAATAAAGCAGTTGAGTAAACCACTTTCTTTATCAGACCACAAAGATATATTCAAGTCTAAGCATTAAACTGAGCTTCCTCCCAATTACTTATTGCGGAAAATAACTGATTATTAATTAAAGCCTTGTTTGCTCTGGAGATTTTCTGCACCAGTTGCCACCGTAAGTGGCTAAATAACAGAATCGTTGCAGCAAGTGGAGAGAGGGAAGGCTGATATTTGCATTAGAAGTGTTTACCCCTTTTTTCCCAGTCTGAATAGATCCAGCAGTGCAAACAGCTGCTTCATTTGATTACACTGAGGATTTCATGAGGGCAACTAGGCTGCTAGTCCCAAAAAAAAACCTAAGACCTCACCCCCTTGGGTTTCTGGCTTTGGTTTTTCCTTCTCACATCCCCTCACATATAGAAATATTATCATTCAAAAATTTAACAGGTGCATGAAAAATGGCAAGTGTTCTCTCAGGTGACTCCTTCTGCCTTGTTGTGCATCTGCTGTCTGAACTCTCAAACTCCCTTGCCGTTCAGCTTCTCAAGCATCTGTCATTTGACTTCCCAACCTTACCATTAGACTTCTTCGGTGTTAGATTTTTTTCTAGCATAGATGTTTCTCAAATGTTATCTCTGCCCACAACAGAGACTGCAAAGCAAAATAATTGCGAGAAAATATTTCCTTTTTTATTTTCTGTAAATAACACATACTATTAATGTTCATTTTATGCCAAGGTGCTCCTTAGATTCCACATATTTTGGCTGCTTCGTGGGGGACTGGACTAAACATGCAAAAGATTAGATCTGTACAAGCAATTCGTCTTCACTGTGAGACACTGGCACAGGTTGCCCAGAGAAGCTGTGGGTGACTCATCCCTGGCAGTGTCCAAGGCCAGGTTGGATGGGGCTTTGACCAGCCTGGTCATGTGGATGGTGTCTCCCACCATGGCTGGGCATGGGAATGAGATCATCTCCAAGGTGCCTTCCAACCCAAATCATTCTAAGATTACATGACTCTTAATCCTGAAAGCATTTAACTACTTGTTGTACCACAAATATTTGTGTTTGTGCTCTGTTTTTTAAGAGTTATTGATTGATTTTGGCTGCTAGCAAATGAAACCAACACTGTAAAGGCATCTAAGTTTGTACCATAGCAGCTACACAAAGAGGTCACATTATCAGAAGCAGTAAAAAATGTCAGAAAATTCTCTGAATTTTGTGGAAACTATAGACCTCTGCCAGTTTTGAAAAATATTTCTTTTTCACTGAAATGGTGAACTATCATATTTAATCTATGTCCAATCCAAATGACATATGGGAGGGAAGATTTGCTGTAAAGATCTCACATGCTCTGCTTTGCTACATGGACAAGTGCTCACTTGATCACTCTTGTTGTTTCAGCAGTGGCTGAAAGGATCCAAAGTCTGAGCTCATAAATACACCTAGCAAGAGAAATTCTCTTTGCCCAAAATTCAGAGACACAGAACTAAGGTACAGTATAGAACATAAAGTTGTACAGGCATCATCCAAAGGCGTTTCACAGTCTGTGGATGAGGAGGCAGAGATGCAGCAAATGGTACATTTGTTCTGTCTAGTATTTGATATTCCTCTGCAAAATTGTGTTCCTGGGTTCTGATTTCCTGCATATAACAGGCATGAATTTCACTGGATCCAATTTTATGAAAGGATGAGGCCATTCAATAGGTAAAGCTGTGATTTGAAAGTCAATAAAGACTGCTGCTGATAAAGCTTGTAGCTGATGGAAAAAGGGGAAAATTTTAATAGTGGTGATGTAGAAATAAGTTATTTAGATAACTTTCTAGTGTGACTTATTCAATGTATCAAAATTCTGTCAAAATAAATGAAGGTAGTCTAGGTGGTATATCTATATATATTAAACACACATATAAACAAGTAGAAACCTTCCCACAAATATGGCTTAAGATCTAAAAACTAGTGCCTCATGATTGAATAAACCAGTTACCTTCCATGTAACTAGACTGAACAAAGTGAAAAAATTGGGGATAATTATGCTGTGGGGAGAATAATAAACTTTTTAGCTGTATCTAAACCATCTTTCAAGAGCACCATGAAGTTTCTGTCATGGCTATTCAAAAAACATAAAAAGAGATTCTGCTTATGGCCACTGCTCAAGCTGTTGGTTTAATAAAGTGTAAACATAGATCTTGAGTATTAATTATGCAATGAAACTTTTAGATGTGCTGACAACACACTGTACAGACAACAGAGACAAAATCATAGGGAAGAATCAGAGTCACACATTGGTAATGAACTCTGAGATGATTGAGATAGATCACCCAACTGCTAAACCACTACCAGCTCCATCACTAAACCATTTCCATGAGTGCAATATTTCCCCAAGTGCGACAAGTGCCTCCAGGAATGATGACTCTGGGCAACCTGTCTGTTCCAATACTTGACAACTGTTTCCATGATGAAGTTTTTCCTAATATCCAATCTAAACTATTCCTGGTGAAATTTCCTCCCATCCTACCAGTTGCCTGGGATTGGATAGCAATCCCCACCTGGCTACAAGTGCCCTTCAGGGAGTTGTAGATAGCAATAAGATCACCTCTGAGCCTCCTTTTCTCCAGGCTAAACATGCCCAGCTTCCCCAGCTGCTCCTCATCACACTTGAGCTCCAGACTTTTCACCAGCTCTGTTGCCCTTCTCAGGACATGCTCCAGCACCTCAATGTCTTTTATGTTGTGAGGAGCCAAAACTGGAAGCAGGATTTGAGGTGTGGCCTCACCAGTGCTGAGTACTGGTGAGAATCACTGCCCTGGTCCTGCTGGCCACACTATTTCTGTACAAGCAAGGCTGTCATTGGCTTTCTAGGCCACCTGGGCACACTCTGGCTCATGTTCAGCTGCTGTCAAGCAGCACCCTACGGGCCTTTTCCACTTGGCAGCTTTCCAACCACTCTTCCTCAGCCTGAAGCACTGCCTGGGGTTGTTGCGGCCCTAGTGCAGAACTCAGCATTTCACCTTGTTGAATCTCATCCTGTTGGTCTTGGCCCATTGAGCCAGCCTGTCCTCATGCCCCTGCAGAGCCTTCCCACCCTCCAGCAGATCAACATTCCCACACAACTTGGTGTCATCTGAAAACTTTCTGAGGGTGCCCTTGATCAATCTCCCATCCATATGGTTGATAAAGATATTAAAAAGGACTGTCCCCAATATTGAGGGAACCCCACTAGTGGCTGGCCCCCAGCTGGATTTCGTTCCATTTGCCAGCACTCTCTGTACCAGACCATAAGGCCCAGTTTTTTAACCCATAAAACAGTACACCAGTCCAAGCCATGGGCTGCCAGTTTCTTAAGGAGAATGTTGTGAGAAATGGTGTCAAAGGCTTCACTAAAGTCCAGGTAGACATATCCAGAGCCTTTCCCTCATCCACCAAGTGGGTCACTTTGTCATAGATGAGCATTGGGTTGGTCTAGTAGGACCTGCATTTTACAAACCTATGCTGGCTGGGCCTGATCCTCTGGTTGTCCTGTACATGATGTGTTGGCAGTCCAGATGATCTGCATCTTGAAGAATTTTTCAAAAAATATGTCATTGCTCAATAGGTATAGCAGCCCTAAGTCTTTGTAATGAGATTTGATTGCCGTCAGTGTAAAAAAAATATTTAACTTTCAATACTTCGAGGAAGTTAGAAAGACAAAAAATGCAACTGTGACATTTGAGGAAATGAAAAGTCAACATATAACAATGTAAATCACACATAGCAAATACAGCTATAATAAACATACCTTTATCCATCCTAGATACAATGACAAATACTTCTAAAATTCAAATTATATTTTACAGCCTAAGTAAATATTAAAAGGCCGCCAAATCTGCTAGCATAAATCCCCGTGACCTCGCAAGTTTTCACCACATGTATTAAATGAAATGAGAATGAACCATGAAGGCATTTTTGCTCTCTGGAGAAAACACACAGGTAAGAAGAGATAGTTTTTACAGCTCCTTTCAGGAGGGCTGTATTTCTGAAACACCCATGGAACTCTGGCTTTGTCTACAGGCAGGTTTCACATTATTTTAGTGTTAAATTTATAGCAATGGTCATAAATTATTTGCACAGTAATTGCACCTGATGTGCAGCAACGCCAGAAGTCAATTACCAAAGACAGCCTCTAAAAGATCTTGTAGTTTAGAGAAAAAAGCCCACTAAAAGAATAACTTATCCTTGGACAGATGTGATCACTGCTGTAGAGTGTGTCACTTGCTTCAACTGGCTCAGCTGTGGCTTTGCACGTCACAGTAGGGAACACACTTAGCATGTAGGGCCAGGTTGGACAGAGCTCTGAGCAACGTGATCTAGTAGAAAAGATCCCTGAATGTTGCATGACATTTGGTCTAGATGATCTTTAAAGATCTCTTCATACCCAAATTACTCTCTGATTTTGTGTTTTTGTGTTAGCTATCTTCAGTGATGGCAAATGATACATCCACCTTCTGTGTAAGGAGGTGGGACTCCCCAGTGAGAGGTGCATGTAGTGCCACTGGGACAAAAGCACACTCAAGTGACTCCACAGAAACAGCTGAAGGTCTTCACAGTTCATATTCTACTTCTCCACCACCATTTTTCCCCCAGGCCAACAGATCACTTCCTTTACTGTTAGTAATCTCAGTCTGTCCTTATTAATAATGTTTGAGCAAGCATTGCAGAACTGCAGCAGTAATCAGAGTTTCAAACTGTAACCCTGACTACACCACATACTGAGGCTTAAAATGCCTTTTTCTCTGATAATTTGAAGCTTTATGTTTAATATTAATTGCAATGCATATTCTCAGGAGATGACAGCGGATGCATGATAAATACGTTATCTCCCCCTGAAACAAACAGACATCCGTCTATCCAGAAGACAGTGCTTGCCAGCTGTGCATATATAAAGAGTAAATGTAAAACCAGCTGTTCTGTCAGTTCATCCCACATAGTGAGGTTGTCACTGTAATCACTTTGGCTGGGAAAATTTCCAGTCATCTCACTGCTGCTCCTCATGAATCCCACTTGTCAGGAAAATATCAGTCTTTTATATGGTATTTGGTTATTTTTGGGATGAATGCTATGAGTGTATTTAGGACAATTATTTTCAGGACTTGAGAGAAATCAATTGATAACACTAAAACACATATGTCAGGCTCTCCATTGAAGCAGCAGACTTGATTTTGAATAAAAATATAGAGTTAGTCTTCCAGCGCACTCCATCAAAACAAGCTCCCACAATAAAACTTCATACAGTTTCCTGAATGTATGAAAAATTGACAAGTTGGAACAGTTCTGAGAAAAGCAGTAGTGGGGACTGGTCAGAGATCCAGAAAATATTGCTCGGAGGAGAAATCTGAACAAATGGTTTTGTTAAGGGAAAAGGAAAAAAATGACTGAAGACATGAGAACAAATTTCAAATAGTTTGAAGTGTGGCACAAAAAAGTAAAGGCAACTATTTGGTCTTGTTTAAATTGCATGGATCAACTGTGACAGCAAAGATTCAACATGGATATTAGGAGAAAATTTCTGGGGATTAGAACAAATTGATTCATATTAAATTTAAGCATATGCTATGTGTCAAAATACTTGGATAGAATCCCATTACATCTATTAGTAAAAATTCTTTAATTCTTTTCAGAACAATATACATAAAGATCTACATTATAGATTTTATATAGCCAAGAGCTTCAAAAGTTCAAATATACAACAGTATGAAAATAGCACTTCTGTGGAAAAATAAGAGGTACATATTATGTCTCTGTGGCTCTCTGTTAGTACTGCTAATCTATAGAGAATGGGTGGACAAATTGCATTGTTAACTGAAACCAGAAGTTTTGATTATGTACAGGTACAACAATGCCAGGGAAAACAAGTGAGTGGTGCCTTCTTCTGGGATTTGTGATGTCAAATGTGCCAGGTCCAATTTTTCATTGATGCTTTACCTGCTAAAGAGGATTTTCTACATGCTACAATAGTACCTGGCCTGTGAATTGCACAATATCAAAGTGATTTTCTGCTCCTAACTTTTCAGTATTTAAACGCTTTTCCAAAGGATCTTTGATTAAAACTGAAATATCTTTGATGAAATAGCAAATTTTGATGGTATTTTTAAAGGGAAATTGGCTTCAGTAGAACACATTTTTTCTGAAGTATTCAACATGAGATGTGGTTGAGAATGTTTCTTTAATCAGCTACTACTTCTTGTTCTAAAACAAAATCGTTCCGCCTATAGGGTCCAGGATCTGCAACCTGAAAGTACCAAGTTTAGGAACATAAGTCTATTGCATTGTTGTTTGACTTTCAGATTATGTGTATATTAATTAGCTGTTACAGTTCTGTGCTTGATAATGTAGATGAACAGGTGATTTGTATGAGTTCTGAGAATATCCAGACAAATTCAAAAGCATTGAGTCATTACTGCCGTAGTTAGTCAATGTTTTCTAATATAAATTGTTGTGATAATCTGTTCTCCAGGAAATATCAACATTTTGCATACATTTGGTTTGAAACCCTTTTTGAAATGGGGAAGTGTCTTGGCAAAGGGAATTTCTGTTTTTACCATAATCACAGATGATGAAATTGGGGCTCAGCTGCACTATTCAGAGATGTACCATCTCAAAGATCAAGGATAGATTTATTCTCTATAGTAAAATGCTACAGGATATGAAGAAAAATGGGTTATGAATTACAGAAAAAATCTGTACATTTAAATTAACTGTAGTTCTGATTAGTCTCATTATAGACACAGGTATTTTTGGATGCCAGTTTCTGATATTCCCTGGCCCATACAAGCTAGTCAAATAAAAAAAGCTAAATAACTAAAAATTTATTCCTTTTTTTTCCCATCATTTTGCCAGTTCCTCTGCCCTTTGAATTAAATCTGGTCTTAAAATACGATTTACCTGGATTTATCATCATTGACTTCTGTGATATAAATGATTCCTTTGGGATTCTTTAAATTCTTCCTGGCATGTCATTTCCAGTGTGTACACAATCAAGCAAGAGTGTGGTTTAATTTGTTTGCATTCATACATGTGCACATCTGTCCACTCAGACACAGTTTCACATTTTACATGGTTAGCTAGGAAAAGGTGCATGGGGGAGGAATCACATGGAGCAAAGACCGGGGAGCACCTAACAGAGTCTTGGACAAGACTTTAGGAGAGTATTCCTTTCATAGATATTGCTGTGACACTTCACAGCAGAAACTTTGATCTGCTCAGAACAGGGGCTGATGTAGGAAATTGGGCTATGCAAGCTCTGTAGAAATCTGTGAGCTGAGCCATGAAGCTTGCTTTATAGTTATTGGATTCAAGCAAACAACTTGAGGCATTCTTGGGGGACAGTTAAATCTAAAAAACAAAAAAAGTCTTCCCCAGTTTACTAAAGATCCTATCTACCTGGAAACTTCATCCTCACCTTCTAGACTACTTGCCATTTTAGAAGTATGTGTGAAATGTATGTGACCCAAATTTTGCCATTGTACTGGAATGTAGATAGAGAAAAGGAAACAGCCAGCTTTGGGACAGGGGTCCAGAGATATCCTGATGAAGTCAACCAAAATTGACCAAATTGGCCAGTTTGCTGTTTTTCTAAGAACTATGCTAGGAGTAAAAAAGGTTAGTTATTCTTTCCAAATAAGTAAATTAAATAACTGAAAAGATCAGCATTACCCATTATCATTTGGAGTGTTGTCACAAATTGAAATTAGTGGATTGATTTCCACAGTCTTACCCCACCAGGTGTAAATGCAGCACATACCTGTAAAAACATAAAAGAGAGGAAAATTTAATGCCCTTACAAACTCAGTGATATCGCTCATATGTTTCATGCCATTTCTTTTTCAAATACTGTATTCTTTTTATTCTTTTTCCTTTTTCTTTCTTTTTTTTTTTTTTTTTTTTTTTTTTTAATGAGGTTTTCTGGCCATACCTCATGCCCTTGAAGACCAAAGCCTTTGTGAAGCCAAAGAGCTTCAAAAGTTCAAGATGTGGCAAGCAAAGACAGGATGAGATTCAGGAAGGAGATGGGACTCTGTAGATTGGCAGAGTGCCTGGAAAACTGCTGAGAGAAGCAAATACAGATACATTAGGAAAAAAAATCCCTAAAAGTCGTTGAAGATTTTAGGGCAACCAAAAATTCAAACTGGTAATAAATAAGTTTTGAAGCAACTAATTTATTTTTAGTAGTGCTCTGCAAGGCCACAACAAATAGGTGAAGATATGTCAATGAACTTTTATTCACTTCTCTCTCGTAGTCAATTTTTCAGTCCCTGAAAGTTTTATAGAAGCTAGCTATTGTAGTTATTGTTCAAGCTTGACTTTAGAGATTACAAACTCCATTCTGTTTTGGGTATGCTCTTTAATAAGAAAAAAATTTTAGGTAGATATTTAGGTAGACTCACCTCAGAGCTCTGAATCCTGCTCCAGACCGGTTTATACATTTCTGTATTTAACTTCTAAAAAATCCTATGCCAAAGATACCCACAGCTTAGTAGAGCATTACATTCACTTAATCACCAACACTCTTGATCTTAAAGTCTCTATGACCTTTTCCAGCCCTCTCATTTTTTCTCATATGTGGAAACTCCACACACAATTGTCATTGTAGACACCATCTTTAGCTTTTCATAAATCAATATATAACCTGTTCAAAAAAGGATTTTCAGGACTGCAGAAAGTATTGAAAATATAGGAATATTATAGACAAATGCCTATTATAGACACATAAAGATGTGTTCTATTTTTGATAAATTTCTTTAATAACTTTATGAAACCAATCTGTCTTATTTATTTCTGTGAATATAACAAGTTCAAGAAATGCTAATGAAATTATTGCAGTCAACAGTGAATTGGTAACAAAAATATCTGTGATATAAATAAGTGAGTAATGAGGATTTTCCTACTTCAAAAGTCAGAATAAATGCTCTCCTGATGAAAGTTGACAAAAATGGCAATGATTAACTGGGGAAGAAGAGTTTTTTATCCACTAGAAAAAGTTCCTATTACAGAAATTAAAAGAAACATGGTAGAATAGCCTGATACTATTGTGTCCCCCCCAGGTACTCTGGGGGGACACAGTTTGCTAGAATATTTTATGTTATCTGACCTCAGGAAAAGCATTCATTTAGTCAAGGAGAGCTTTGCTGAACCCTTTGCCAGACTTCTTGCCTATTGTACACATAAGGAGGCCTCATGACATGTCAATAAAAATTATAGTCAAGATAAAAACAATAGCTTTAGCATTCCACGGTACAATTCACTATATGAATAGATAGAACAAGTCCCACAAAGCTTCTGTTGACTTCAGTCACTAGGATTTCTAAGGTTTGACTATTGCTGTGACCTATTTTAATAAAGTATGTAAAAGTATTATTTAATCAGAACAATGAGGAGAGACCAAGAATTTATTTTTTTTAATGTAGGGAATGGAGGTAGTGACATAAGGATCTGGAAGTTCATTTTAAAAGTATTGTCTTTCTACTGTCAAACGTTGCATAAAACTCAACCTTGGCTGGAAAAACTGTGCACTATCAAATTCCTTACATACCCACAGTTGCAGGATCAGGCTGATTGCTTTTACACATTGATTTTCATGCTCAGATTCATTGATTCATCTCTCCGAAGGAGAATAACTTTTCTCAAACTAGTTCTGTTAAACTAACATGAGCAATTGTCAGTTATCAAACATGCTCCATGTTTCATCAGTCCTCTTAGGATCATTATGTTACATCACCTCTTATTTATATTATATATATATATATATATATATATAATATTAGTATAATAAATATTCATATATTTACATCACCAGCTTATTTATAGCTGGAGTTTGACCATGTTTCCTGGAGAGAGAGAGAGAGAGAGAGGAAGGAAGGAAGGAAGGAAGGAAGGAAGGAAGGAAGGAAGGAAGGAAGGAAGGAAGGAAGGAAGGAAGGAAGGAAGGAAGGAAGGAAGTGTCGGAAGGAAGTGTCGGAAGGAAGTGTCGGAAGGAAGTGTCGGAAGGAAGTGTCGGAAGGAAGTGTCGGAAGGAAGTGTCGGAAGGAAGGAAGGAAGGAAGGAAGGAAGGAAGGAAGGAAGGAAGGAAGGAAGGAAGGAAGGAAGGAAGGAAGGAAGGAAGGAAGGAAGGAAGGAAGTGTCGGAAGGAAGGAAGTGTCGGAAGGAAGTGTCGGAAGGAAGTGTCGGAAGGAAGGAAGTGTCGGAAGGAAGTGTCGGAAGGAAGGAAGGAAGGAAGGAAGGAAGGAAGGAAGGAAGGAAGGAAGGAAGGAAGGAAGTGTCGGAAGGAAGGAAGGAAGGAAGGAAGGAAGGAAGGAAGGAAGGAAGGAAGGAAGGAAGTGTCGGAAGGAAGGAAGTGTCGGAAGGAAGTGTCGGAAGGAAGTGTCGGAAGGAAGTGTCGGAAGGAAGTGTCGGAAGGAAGTGTCGGAAGGAAGTGTCGGAAGGAAGGAAGGAAGGAAGGAAGGAAGGAAGGAAGGAAGGAAGGAAGGAAGGAAGGAAGGAAGGAAGGAAGGAAGGAAGGAAGGAAGGAAGGAAGGAAGGAAGGAAGGAAGGAAGTGTCGGAAGGAAGGAAGGAAGTGTCGGAAGGAAGGAAGTGTCGGAAGGAAGGAAGGAAGGAAGGAAGGAAGGAAGTGTCGGAAGGAAGTGTCGGAAGGAAGGAAGGAAGGAAGGAAGGAAGGAAGGAAGGAAGGAAGGAAGGAAGGAAGTGTCGGAAGGAAGTGTCGGAAGGAAGGAAGGAAGTGTCGGAAGGAAGGAAGTGTCGGAAGGAAGTGTCGGAAGGAAGGAAGTGTCGGAAGGAAGGAAGGAAGTGTCGGAAGGAAGTGTCGGAAGGAAGTGTCGGAAGGAAGGAAGGAAGTGTCGGAAGGAAGGAAGTGTCGGAAGGAAGTGTCGGAAGGAAGTGTCGGAAGGAAGGAAGGAAGGAAGGAAGGAAGGAAGGAAGGAAGTGTCGGATGGAAGTGTCGGAAGGAAGTGTCGGAAGGAAGTGTCGGAAGGAAGGAAGGAAGTGTCGGAAGGAAGTGTCGGAAGGAAGTGTCGGAAGGAAGTGTCGGAAGGAAGTGTCGGAAGGAAGGAAGGAAGGAAGGAAGGAAGTGTCGGAAGGAAGGAAGGAAGGAAGGAAGGAAGGAAGGAAGGAAGGAAGGAAGGAAGGAAGGAAGGAAGGAAGGAAGGCTGATTGCATATGCTGTCTCTGTTTATCAGAAAAAACAATTTTGAAACGACTGTACAAATCATTGTGGTCCTTGGTCTGTGAAAGGTCCACATATAGAGAGATCTCTGGTTGCAAAACTCTAAAGAAACACATAAATATATGCAGCAGAGCCAAAAGAGGGATGGAGGCTCCTTTAAGAATAACATATTCCCTTCTTGTAAAGGTCAGCTTGTCCCTGCTCTTCTCAGCCAGCTCTGGAGAGCTCAAGCTTGGCTTCATGTGTTATCACAAAAGCTTTCCAGAGCATTTCCCCACACAAGGAAAAAAACCAACAACAATTCTAACTGAATAATGCTAACTGAAATAAACTGTCATGAGCAATGAAATGCTCATTAACTTTGATTGCCAGTACTTTCACTTTTCATGATATCTATGAAAGATAAATCAAGGGAATCAAAAACTTTACAAACCTGCTAAAAAATCCATACATTTTGACACCCCCTGCCCCCTTCAGACAATGCAAGCAGCACAAAATGAAATCCTTGCTGTGTTTCTGTGTAAAGAAAAAGGCAAGAAACATCTGGCCTCTGCTGACCTCCTCACCTCCATTAAGCACTGACTCCATATGAAATGTGTAAGTAGCTCTGTCCTGTATGAGATGGTGGAAATTGCTACCTTGGAATACAGACAGCACACTTTGTTTTCTGGTTTTGCATCTGACTTATCCCAGCCTAATGAAATCAGCAAAAATTGATTTTCTTAACTATATTACATTGTAATCTTCAAGGGAGGTAGGTCAGGTTCTGTTCCATTGCTCAGACACCTGTTAATCAGTTTTCTTAATAGGAAAGGTGCTTGAGTGGCACTAGTCGAAGAGATGACAAAATGCATTCCTAGGAAACTGGACCTCCCTGCCACCACTAAAAGCAACTAATAATCTAACAGGCAGAGAAAAACACCTGGCCTAATTCTCACAAAATAATCCCAGGTCAGAAATCATTGGGTTTGTGGCTATCTCTTCTTCAGCCCTAAACAATTTTTTTTCATCTCTCTCTGCCTGTTTTCTTTTCGGGCCCTCACTTCTTGTTCTAATTACTTTTCAAAACCTATAAGCTTCCCCACCTCAGGTTTTGTAGCAACTACCACAGGTAACAGGATCCCAGAATTTTTTTAAGCGATCCAATAAATTTGGGGTAATTAACAACAGCACAAAGAAGACTGGTAATGCTGTTTTTTACTACATTGTCCTAGTGTTTTTTCTCCTAATTTTTACCTTTGCTGAAACAAGTCTTTCACAGCTTTCACCATGATTTTTAAAATTTGTTGACAATCCACCAATTACTTTAAAGGGCAAAAGATGGTCTGGGTATAAATGTGAGTCTGGATTCTAGTCAGGTTGACAAAGAATTTCATGTGACAAATACCCATGAAAAGAGGTAAGATAATGGTCATATAGAATATTTTAAATCATTAAAAATTATTCAAGTGCTCTAAACAATGTCATTTCCATACAGATTTCACATGTTTTTTACTTTGGACATCTGTTTTAGAATTACAGTACATTTGCAAATTTCATTTTGTTAAAAACATTGGCAGAAATTAAAACCCATTTATAAACAAACCAGCTTAGAGCTGGGAAGTACTAATATCCCATTTCGAAAGAATCCTGACACGTTTTGAGGAAACAATTAATTTCTCACAATATCTGAAAGACTCACTTCTTCTGGAACACCATATGTATTTTCTAATGAAATTTTACTCCTATTTTTGTGAGGGCTACAATTTATAAGTGTACAGTTTTAACAGGAGAGGCAGATTTTTCTGATAGTATGGAGAGCTAGATGCCATCATCCTAACTTGAGTACCTGGAGGGCATCAATCTTCTAAAACCACAGAATGATTTGGGTTGGAAGGGACCTTAAAGATCATCCAGTTCCAAGCTGCTGTCGTGGGCAGGACAGCTTCCACTAGACCAGGTCGATCCTGAGAGCATTTTTTTCTACTGTCTCCAGAGATCTTCAATAATTGTTTTAGTAGGTCAAATTTAGATGCTTAAATTGGGTGAGTGAAGAAATCATTCCATAATTTTCTGCTTGTTACATGTGTTTATGCTGGATGTGTTCAGCCATCCAGAGTGCTAAGCTTTATATGCTAAAAAGGGAAGTAAAATCCCATGCCCAAAAAGTCTCCAGTCAAAACATAGGAGACAGAGACATGATGGGAAGGAGATGGAAGTATGGAGGATGACATGAATTCAGACAACAGGTTAGGTGTGGGGCTGGAAATACAATCCCATCAGCAAAGTCTTAGTCCAGTCACAGGGTCTGCAGACCGCACTACCATTAACAGCTTAAGCACAGTGCTAGACACAAAAGGGAGAGAACACATCAATCATAGTGAAAGATCTAGAATGAGACCCTCTACCTTGGCACTCCCAGAGATGGGATCAGCCAGGGAATAAGACAGAGAAGCATACATCCCTGGCTGACTGCACTATGTAAGCTGTCATCCTGTTCTGAACATGAAAATGTTTAATTTTTTTAACTTTGGTTTCTGAGATTTTATGGTAAACTAAGATTCCAATTCTATCATATGCAAAAATACATAACAGGACTTATTTATATTGTTAATAATTCCTAAGCAGCATACTTTTTTCATTTTCCTGCAGAAAAGCTACTTGCTTTATAAAGTAAAAAAAAAACCAAAAAAGTACAAATCTTCTGCTCAGGATTGTCTAGAAGCAATCTGCATTCAGTGATTGGATTATGTACTAACAGCATTACTTATCCCCATCTGAGAGGTACCCTACAGGGAAAAGCTCCAAAGAAAGACACCGCATTAAGGGAAGATTTGGAAGTCTGATTGCACTCTGTTTCCATCTCTCTGCAGGGCTGGCTGTCAGTGGCATTCAGAGCTGCACAGCAGAAGAGGAAAAACAACTCCCTTTCTTCAGCATTGTGAGTCATGGGTGATTGAAAGCATCTTTACCCCAGTTCAAAGTCTGACCAGGGGATGTGGTCCAGAGTTCATTTAGAATTTGCATTGACTTCATACAAATTCAGCTATGGCCTGTACTTTTTAGTTGGAAACTGATTGTTTTACAGAATCATGAAACTGAAGTAATAAAGAGTGTAAATCTTATAGGGAAGGTGCAGTTCATAACCATAAACATTCTCTCAAGCAGTAATCTGGATCCAGATGGTATACAATATTAAACCAGGATGTCTGGTTCCAGATGGTATACAATATTAAACTAGTGATATCTCTCTAAGCACATTTTAAAATAATTAATATTACCATGGATTTCCTCCAGACTTCTTCCTTATCATGAATATAGATCAGTACATTCCCTTAGGAGGGGAAAATTGCAAAGTTTTCTGTATTAACTGCTTACTTATTTATTTTCATCATTCAGTGATCTAGTAGGTCATGGCTTCAATTCTAAGGGTGGAGACACAGGCAGATTTCAATAGTTTTACACTGAATATCTTCATGGAATAGTTTCTCAAATGTGGGATAGTTTCCCCAAATGTCTCCAGAATTTCTGTTGCAGTGTTGTAACTCTCTGGAAGAACCAACTACAGCCAAAAATTACAGAATTTAAATTAACACATGAATGTGTAGAAACACACAAAAATACGCAAAAATGTGTCTAGTCACATCTGAGTTTCAATTTATTCAAAACTACAGCTTGGAATAGAAGACAATCCCAGCCTAGAAAGATTCTGATTTTCCTGTCAGTACTTTTTAAAGTTTTGTTTGCTTTTTTGTTTGAATATAGGGTTAAAAATTGGAAAACTACCCAGTATCAGAATTCAATCTAATTTTCTACTAAAATGTTTTATCCACATGGACAGGAAATAGCTGCATTGCTTGCAAAAGATAGGAGCAATTTGAAAATCTTCAGTTTTTTTATACCACATATCACAGAGAAGCAGCTGGATGGAAAAACTAAAAGATGAAGAATGCAAATACATCTACAAATTAAAATCAATGCATTTTTGTCAACACAAATTATTGCTCATAAAGCAGGGAGATTGGTGTCTATTTTAACATTTGAGGATCAGGATGTTCAGAAATATCATATAATTCAATCTCAGTAAAGGAAATGCAGTAACTGCCCTTTGAATTCATATGCATAATTTGTTTATTATTTTCCTTCATGTGAAATAAAAGTAGTATGAAATACTTTTTGCCCTTTGTGTATGAAAAACTGCGTAGTGCTTTCCATTGTTGAACACTGGTACTTGAATATTTTATATTCAAGAGTTGCATTTTAAGCATTAAGTTTTAATGCTTAAACTGTTCTCTCATCCTAAGGGACATCTGAATAAGACTTTGTTTCACTCAATCAGTGTCTTCCTATATTTACAAACAGATTAAGTTCTTACTGGTCACAAGCCACAATTACCACATCTGTGCCTTTTTTTTTCTATTTATATGTTACCAAGTTATTCTGTCAGTCAGGACTAGAACAACATAATTTAGAAAAATTCAAATATTACATAGTTTTAAATAACTTAGCATCATTGCTTGCCCTATTATACAATGCATTACATTTTGATTTTTATTTCGTTTTTTTTTTTTTTAATGAGTTTTATTGTTAACTATGACATTTACTTGCTTTTGAATCTGCAAAATTCACTTTATCTTAATTTTTTCTTACTATTGAGTCCTGAGTAAAGATTGTTGAATGTCCCCAACACCTTCTACTGTCACTGTTATCAGAGCAATAATAACACAACAATATTATAAAAAGTGCCTCCAAAAAGCAGAAGTGAGAATTTATCTATCGCACTTAGACAACTGACAAAAATTTCCCTTGTCTCTGCAGCCTACAACTTTACAAACCAGACTAGAATGTGTTTCAAAGGAAAAAAAACAAACAAACAAACAAACCAAAACAAAACAAAAACACCTCATGTGGATTACAATATGACAAGGTAATATTGCTAAAATGTTAGGTATCTACAGAAAAGGAAATGACAGTTTTTCTGATTGATGCAGCCCCTCACAGGGTCATCTAAAGATTTAAAAACAATGAAGACAAGTGCCAGAATATTTTGAATTAATCTTAATGGTGTTAGCAGTGATAGAAGATGATTTGCTTGCAAAGTCAGAAATAAATTCAACCAGCTGAGAAGTCTTTTCCTTTTTCACATTTTCTTTTTTTCCATCTACCTACTCCTTGTCCTTCACCTTGCTATGTCTCACTGATGAATATAAACTTTAAAAAAAAAGTTCAGCATTTTTTATTCACATACTTTGTTTCTTTTAAGGTACCCAGGCTGAGATAAGGAAGTTGAAGACTACATACAAACAGATAGTATGTTTCAATACTGCTTTATCATGACCTTCATTTCTTTAGGAGCACCTCCAAACTTTTCATAGCTTTAGTATCAACTCCAAACTCCAGACCTCCATATTTATTCTCTTGCTGTCCTCCATATTTATTCTCTTGCTGATCAAAGATAGACCTTGAACGAGCTGCATTTTGATGGTTGAGCTAGAAACCTGTGAGAGAATGTGGCATAAATGCATGTCACCCGAGACCTCACCTTACTGAGTAACGTAAGGGAAAACAGAGGAATGGAAGAGCTGCATACAAGAAAAATGGAATTTGTCTGGTCACGCGATGGAGAAAGGGCCATGATGTGTCCCTGCATCATGGGGAGCTATGGGAGCTCCAGCGATGGGAGAGCCACAGAGCATGGGGTGGCAGAAGGGGCCCTGGGCAGTGGGTGAGGCAGGGAGAGCTGTGCCCTGGCTGCGCGGGCTCTGGGCACGGTCCTGTGAGAGAACAGAACCAAAAGCCAAACGGGAACACCCAGGAGCAGCTCAGCACACCTGTGAATGTCCCAGCCAGCACATGTCCATTCACCTGCCTTCCAGGCTCTACTGTGAATTTTCTAGGCCAAATGGAAGACTCAGAGTCCCAGACTGCGCTGCATAAAAAACGGGAGGTGCTGAGGAGCCCTTAGGGGCTTTCTCTTATTGCAATTGACATGAATGCCCTGGTATTAGTTGCAGCCACTGGCTGGATGGATGCTAACAGACTTGCATATTTCTTTTTCAAGCCCATGGCAGTAAATGGGAGGAAGGGACATTTTTGCTTGCTTGCCAGCTCCTCAGGGAAGCACAGAGATCATCACAATACGCAAGAGATCAGCACCATTCATTACTGCTGGATAATGCCTGCCAATGATTTATCCACCATGCCTAAACTTCAAAATACCATAGGTCAATCCTGCAGCACTATCATTGAATAGCTCCCATTATCCAACCCATTATGGTGTGCCACACTTTGGCATAAATAGAACCCCCTAGTGTTTCGTCCAGCCAGATAAAATCTTCATATCCTCTCATGTCCTTTTTATAATTTAGGGCTGGGTTTTTTGGTGTTTTTAATATACACAGCTCAGTATAGGTCACTGATTGCTGAAAAATGTAAATTCACCCCTCTTGGAAGTTTAACATTGGAATTAGCACAGTCTAACAACTACCTCTCATTATCAAAGTCACTTGCAGGAGATATAATAGCAAATTTTTCCCTCTGGGTTCCCATTAGTGTGCTCCTATAATGCAATGTAACAAATGCAGAAAAAGTTTACCTTCATGTAGACTTTTTTCTTTTTTTTTTTTTAAGCCTGAAAGTTTCATCCTTCCAGTTCAGATTGTCAGCTGAATTCATTCAGTGATGATCAGAGCATAAGCGACATTATGTGCCTATTAGTGATGTCCTGTGCTTCTCTTATCCATCCATTCCTTAGATGACATTCATTGGTGTAATTACACCAGAGATTGGGATGACATGGATATATTTCAGCTAAGGATCCACCCTACTGAATATACTTGAAGATTGGCATTTTCAGTTAATACATTATTTCAAAGAATACAGGGCACATTTTCTTAAACTGGCATTGAAAATTCTCTTAAATAATAGGACTCTTGGTGTAACATTGACTTGTATTAGAAAAGGACTCTGATTTAATCAAACTGTATCTAAATCTTACCTGTCTTGCATTGCATTATGCTTTAGAATATATTTTTGTATTCCCCATACCCTACCCCTTCTTAGGATTCAGGTAGAAAATAACGAGCTTTAGCAGTAGGTAGGGGTTTAAACCTCTTCTGATCTTGAAGAGGCAGAAACAGAACAAATGAGCCCCTCTGTTGTGAGCTGTGATCTGTGTGGGGGTACAAGCAGAGCTCTGGGCAAGGGATTGCTTCTATAATCTCGATTTGCAGAGCATGATACATGCAGGAGCACCCACTCTTTCCACATTTGTTTGCCTGATTTTGATGAGACACACAATGAAACGGCACAGCCAAGGAAAGACAGAAAGCTTTGCCCATGGCAGTTTTGCACCTAAGCCAGCTGTAGCAAATTATATCCTATCAGAGACATCACAGACAGCAAGAAGGCAGCAGCAAATGCCATGAGCTAAAGATGTCAGCACAGACCATTCAGAGCTTGAACTGAAGCCCACTGCAGACTTTAACATGTCAGCAAAAGGCATTGGAATTCCCTGATGAACACAGAACTTGTGTAAGGATTTGTCCTTCATCTGGCTCCCTTCTTTTCCCAGCTGACAACAGCCTAAGAAGAGAAGTACACTCTCAGGAAAACAGTGTCAGGTGCACAGTTACCTCCAACTCTGAAAAAATATAATACAACAAAGCACTTTATAAACACAACATTTCAACATCTGTTTTGTTCAAATCTGTCCCGCTGTAGGGCGTCTTGCCATTTTTAGATTCATCCTGGCCATAACCAATATCCAGTTTTCAGACAAAAAGTATTTCATGCCTTCAAACAGCTCCTTAGTGAGCATCACTTTGGCACACACAGAATCACAAAGCATTTTACCAGTTGGTTTCACAAAACTCCATCATGATAAAATGTCCATTTAGCAAAGTTTTTGAAACATTATGTGATCCATATGAATTTTTTGCTAGTAGAGAAAAACCAAGGAGCATATCACCCAAGATGGTGAAATTCTGGTAAGGTTTTTTCAGATGAACTTGAAACACGAGTTGGCAAATGAGTAAAGACAATTTTAGACACTTTTAAACTGGGAAAATGTACGTCAATTTGACTCCATCTATGACATGTTGAAAAAGGACTGAGCTGTTACATTCCCTCGCACTTTGACAAGGTCTAACTTTGAGATCTATGAGAGCTACCACAGCTCAGCTGGCTACCCATAACCTGCTGAGCTGGACTAATATCTCTGTAGTTTGAGCCTTCATCTACCTTGTGCTGAGGGTCTTGAGGATGAGGATAGTTAGATAGACCAAGGTATTAACTAAATTTCTTGGAAAGATAAAACATGCAGCTCAACAGCAGCTGGATAATAAGCAAGGAGGCTTTGTAATGGCAAGGGATTATCTTCTGGCTGAGACAGTGACAAAAATACATCAATATGGTAAATGCATGAAAAATGACAGGAAAAAGAAGCAAAGACTGGGAAACTGCTGAGACAAATACAATTAAAATAAACATCCTGTACTGAATTAAACTAACTGATGACAATGTCTCTTGTGGCAACTCTTCTGGAAAAAAAGCTACCTAATTTTTCATGTAGGAAAGAAATCTGGAATCCAGTCATTTTCAGAGTTCATGCTCCTGTATTTAACCCTCCATTTGGGTAGGTTAGAAATTTGCATTTCCAGCTAACATTCTGGACTTTTATCTTTGCAGTCAATGCTCTTTTGCAAATGTGACATAAATAACATTAAATTCCCTCCTGGCCATACATCCCTTCTTTACCAGCACAGGACCTGGCTACCGGCACCAACACCCTTGGAAAGCAGGCACTTTACCTCTGAACACAGTGAGGTCTGATCTTTCCAGCAGTTATAAGCAGACTTAATGCCCTGTGTGCTCTTAACTTTTAGCAGACAGTTTTTCTACCTACCCAGGCTTCACCTTTTGAGTGCTGATGTTTCCTGCAGTGCAGCTGCCAGATGCAAACCCATGGGCGGTTTTGTTTGAGCTGTAGACTAACAATTCCTTGTACCAGTGTGCTGAATATGCAGAGCATTTTGACACTCTCCAGGATGGAAGGTGCAATGTAATATGATTATCATGACTGCACCATCGATCCCTGCTGAAAGTGTCAGAAGGATTCTTCATTATCTTGTTACTAGGGTTTGCTATTTTAATTATCCTCTTAGCTTCACTTTCTTCCCTTATATCTCTTTGCTATTGATATGTCTGGCATTTCAAAGAGATTTTTGCTGCAGGGAGAAGGCGAAGGAGCAGGGAAACCCTATGCCCAGTGCTGCACGCAGGGTTACCAGGTCTAAAGACAGAAATCTCTCCAAGGACAGGAGAGGGCAAGGGCAGGGAAGGGTAGGGAAGGATAGGGAAGGCAAGGCAGGGCAGGGGAAAACACTATGTCAGCAAAACCTGTGGAAGGAAATCAAAGATCTCGGAACTCTGTTATCCTTTTCTTCAGGTAAATAAAAACAGTGTGCTCTACCCGTGTCCTGCTCTAGTTTCTCCTCTTTGCCTCACTCTGCTTCTGCTCCACCAATCATGACTGTTTCAGGTAAATATATTCAACTTTGACTGCAAATTTTCTGGTTTCAGGTTATTGAGCCTTCCAGCAAGATTCCCAAGGGCAGGATGAGGCGCCTAGTTGGACCTACTAGGCAGGAAGCTTTTGCTTCATTTTGACACATCTTTTTATGTATAGTAATAAGAAAGTGGAGAAGATAGGAAAAAAATTGTTACTTGGAAATTTAACTAAAGCCCATGAAATAAAGCTCTTGAATGTCTACTAAAAATCACAGCTTTGATAATGTCTTCTAACTTAAGATATAACTTACGGTATCATTCATCTTTCACTTTTCATTTCTTCAAATAAGTGCTTAAAAATAATGGCTTTCACTATCCAAAGGAAGCAGGAAACCCAGCTGAGTACTTAATTTTAGCCTTCACTTGCAAAAGAATATCATAAAGACAATAAAAGTGTGCACAGGTAGCAAATGGGTGTAAAGTCAAATTTCTCAGATGCATGGTAAAAAAAAAAACACTTTTGTAGCCTAGATTCACCAAGTGAAATTCATTTGCCTTGGCAATGGTACCAGAGTTAGTGGCATAATTCAACATTGTCAGTAAAGTGAAATAGGCACCTCCAGGAGACAATTGTTTTCATCCACATACAGATACCTGTGACAGGTCACATGGACTGCCTTTTGGAGGTACTTATTTCTCTCATTAACTATGGAGGGACTCTACAGCGACAGTTTGAAGTTTCACTATTCCATTATAGATGCCTTAAATCAGAAAAGATTCATCTCACTGAAAATGACCTTCCAATATGAAATTCAGGTATCTAACTGATCTCTTTAAAAGCTCTAGAAGCACCAGAAAACTCTATTTAACACCAATCCATGCTCAGAAAAGAGAAAAAAGAGTAAAATACATTATAGGAGTTTAAAATAGAAAGTAAGAATCCAAGGGAAAGAAAATGATAACATTAAATAGGAAATATTAGGCTAGAAAGTAGCAAAAAGCTAACCTCAGCCAATACAAAGTCACCTTTGAATAGTCACAGACAGTTAATGCTGTAGGGAATGAGTTCCACAGTCTGAAAATGTCACTTTATGCATCGTTAAAAGCACCTGTCTTCAACATAAAAATAAACAAACAAATGGAAAAACACTACGTGTATTGTAGCAAAAATGAACAGGGCATTGGGCTTTTCTTTTTTCAGTGTTTCAAATGCATGTTTAAAGCATTTAAATATTAAGAGAAACTGAATACTGATTTCACTTCTTTGTCTTGAAATCTTCCACTAAACAAAATTGCCTATCACTGATCAAAAAATAGCCAGTGTCACCTAAAATGTAACATCCACTGTAGCAAAGATTAAATTTGACCTTATCATAGAAAAAAAAATAAATTACAGCAAATTTCCAGTCATGACCTCTAAGGAGGTTTTGGAATAGACTTTAAAAACTTTGGCTTTGTCAGTGGAGGCTTTCAAATGCTAGAGTTGAGATCAGCATTATCTGTGAGGAAAAGCTAAGAAATCTGGGTTTATCTGTTTTGGAGAAAAGGAGGCTGAGGTGCAACCTCATTGCCCTCTTACTGCTTCCTGAGGAGGGGAAGTGGAGAGGGAAGTGCTGAGCTCTTCTCCCTGATATCCTGACACAGGACATTCAGGAATGGTTCAAAGCTGCACCAGGGGAGTTTTAGACTGAACGTTAGGAAACATTTCTTTATTAACAGGGTGGTCAAACACTGGAAAAGGCTTCTTGGAGAAGTGGTCAGTGCCACAGGCCTGTCAGTGCTTCAGAGGCATGAGGACAATGCCCTTAACAAGCTTTAACTTTCGGTCAGCTCTGTCATGGTCAGGCAATTGAATTAGGTGGCTGTTGTAGGTACCTTCCAACTGAAAGATGCTTTCCTATTCAATTCTATTCTAAAATCCAAGGAGTAGAGTTTGCAAAATGTGCTTGGGGAGCTGTTCCTGCAACAAGAGAGTCGTGGGACCAAAGGAGAGAAAGCAGGAGGAAGCCTGACTGAAGGTGTCCAGTTCTAACAAGGTGTTAGGAAGGAGTAAATACAGCAGGCAGCCCGCAGTGGTTATACCCGCATGGTTAGGATATCCTCCTAGGAAGAAGGTGAAGAGGGTTTTAATCCACTGGTTTGCCTATAGACCACATATTTCTGTGCCTTGTAGAATGAATAATGTGGAAACCAAGAAATGAAGGCTGTTCTGTTTGTCATGATCATGGTATGTCTGAGAATCCAGGATAAGCACCAAGCTGCCTATTGGCAGAAAAAGAGGACTGAGATCCTATCTAGTCTTACCTGAGTCATTCTGCTGGAGACAGACATCAACATTTTAAGATCTGAAAGGGTACCTGCGTATCAAATCCTGTGGGTATTCAATAGGACTGTACTGCTGTGCACCATATTAAAAAAACCTACCAGGTTTAGATGTTTTCCAGAGTTCTACCCCAAATCTCCTTAAGGGTCAAACACCTTTTACCTCCTTGAATGTATCAGGGACAGACAAGAGCTCAGCTCTACAAGCTACTTCTTAAGGCCACTATTTTTAATGCAACTTGAATTTAGATACAGGTTTTGTCTATATGGTTGTAAAGTCAAAATGACTTCGTGGAAGTGTCTTCTTAAGAAGAAACTGTAGGTTTCATTTGGTGTGAAG
The DNA here is from genome assembly GCF_027579445.1 of Ammospiza nelsoni. Lineage (NCBI taxonomy): Eukaryota > Metazoa > Chordata > Aves > Passeriformes > Passerellidae > Ammospiza > Ammospiza nelsoni. The sequence goes on from NC_080635.1 coordinate 73,722,620, forward strand.
GTGCAGGTAGACTTTTGCTGCTGACTTCAACAGGAATTTAGGCTCCAGGTTTTCAACTTGCATGACCTAAATGTCAGTATCATCAATCACTTGATTTCTCAGTTTACCCCATTATTGTTCAAACAGTTTTATTTATCTATTTTCTGCCTCCACTTAATAATATATGTAATGTCTTTTGAAATTAGTTTTTGAAAAACACAAAACAAGGAGTGAAAACAGGACCTCCTATTGCCTCTCCAAGTAATCAAAAGCTGAATTTAAATAGTTCTGTGGCAACAGGCTGAGAAAAGTGTATTTTCAATTACTTTTTTTTCATGTATAAACTGCACATCCAAATCACATTTCATGAGTAAGTAAACAATTTAATTTAGTTTTGGTTTGTTGTTTTGCTTTTTGGGGGTTTTGTTGCTTTGTTGGTTGGGTTTTTTTTTTCCAGGGGTGTGGTTTTCTATTTTCTTTTTGTGTAAGAAACAATCAAGAAGAAATGGGGAATAATCAAATGCACCCAGCATCAGCAAACTTCATTACACTCTGAGCAATCGCAAGATGGGGAAAACAGCAGATCATTATGTCTGATGAGTATAATTACACTTTTTTGAAAAAAGGGGGAAATCTAGGTTTATCACTACACCTGTTTGGTTTTTCTAATAGACACCTTTAAATTCTGCTGAACATGCAGCAGCAGAAAAATTATTCCTTCTCGCGGTTTGATGGCCTCCAGTAATGCTTAAGAAAAATTGTTTTCCGTTCCACTGAACTGTAAAATAAACAAAACCAACCCTTCACTAAATGCTCTAAAGGCCAAAGGGTCTCAGTGAATGAACTTCAAATGGCTGCTTTGCTCATCATAGGAAAAATCCATTATGTGATTGTGTTTAGAAATAGTCTAGCATATTTTGGGTGCTATAGCATTTTAAAATAATAAGGTTTGGAAATAAACAATAAACTGGTGAAGAGGCAGAAAGTAAGTTGCTCCCTAAATCTAAATACAAATGTATTTCAATGTCATTTTTCTATACACAGAGAAATGCATAGAACTAAATCAGTTCTATCATTTATAGTGAACGTTATGTTTTCCTGTACTTTTCAGCTTACTTTCATTCATTTCATGAAAGAGAGTCTCATGACCTTTTCAGTATTAGCCTCAAGACATAGCTGAGCTATTCTTTTCATATAGAAATCCAAGACCTCAGCTGGCTAGCATGAAAGCTAACTTTGCCGACAAATCTCTAAGAAAACATGTGATAATGTTCATCTGGTTTTGGGGGATATTTTTTCTTTTTACTGGGACTATCAATGCACCTAAATTTAACAGCTTCCTGTAGTTTTTTCAAGTTTAACCAGGGCCCCATGAGACCAAGTATTAATTAACATTCTGTCCTGTATGTTAAAAGCTGATAAAAGTCAGAATATACAGCAGAATCATAAGACTTCTGGTAACAGAGTCTCTTTTTGCTGCATCTGTTAGAAAATGTACTGCTGGTGTTTTAGGATACCTAACCTCTTATTCATCACTAGAAAATAATAATCCTGTAGTATCTGTTCTGTTGTAAGCGCCACTAGGAGATGATTTCCAACCTCTCAGCTGGATTTCCAAGAGTTTCACTGTGAAGTTTACTTTTTGTAAGGGATTTCTTTATAAGAGACAAACAATTGGGACAGAGATTTTCTTTAGAAAAGAAATATTCTCTGGTTTTTTCAGGGAAACTTCTTCTAGTGGTATATTCAAATCCCTCAGGATTATCTATTAACAATATCAGAAGGAAATGAATTACAGAAGACATGCTTGAAAATTCAGGGACAAACTTCACACAAGACTCTTCAAAAGGGCTTTAGAACGGTATCCAAGACATCTGCAGGAGCTCTTTAAAACCCACTCTTGTAGCCACCTTCATCTGCAGACATTCAGATCGAAAATCCCTCTGATTTTCATCAGAGCTTCTGTCTCAGCCACTTAATTGCTTAAACAGGTACAGCTACTGGAAAAGCCTCTTTGCAGGTGTCCAGGTGTAGCTGCCACCTGAGCACTCCCACTGCAGCTCTGGGTAAGAGCAGAAGCCACACAGGTTTGTAGCTGTGGTAGGATGAGGCATCCAGGGTTGTACATATCCTTTACCAGTGTCCATTGTCTTGGTTATGGTGTTTAGGGCATGGGTTGGACTTGATGATCTTGAAGGTCTCTTCCAACCTAGTCATTCTGTGATTCTGTGTGATTCTGTCCTCAAAAAAGCCCAGTAGGGTGGAAAGGATTTGATCTGTAAGATGCACCCTGGAGAGGAATGCAGACCAGTGCAGATTTTGCTTGCCCTTTGGAAGAAGTAGATATGATGCAAATTTCAGGGAACGTCACCCAACAGACCTTAGAGGGAGCCTCTGTTAATGGCATTGGACCTTCCACCAATCACACCCTGCCCATTACGATGTTTGTCTAACATTAGATACTCTGAACAGGTTCCTCAGAAAATTGCCATGAAAACCTCTTGGTTGAGGAAGTGTCAGATTAGACGTAATTGGATTGGGTATTCCTGCAGTGCAATATATTCTAGACCCCACAGGGCTCAGAAAACACAAGGTGTCATTCATTCATTGTGGCTCAGAAAGTGATAGCCAAGCAGCTGGAGAGGGAGGATAATAAAGGATGACACAACACCATTAGAAAATCATTTCATCTAGTATAAGACCAAGAACTATGTGACACAGAAGTGATCAGATTCGTAGGGCAATTCAAAATACAAAGGGAACATGATCCTCAACAATTATCCAAGCATGACTTGGCTAAAGAAGCCCATCTCACACAGACTGGCATTACCAGCAAAGTGAAACAGAATTTATTTAAGTGTCTAAACCTACCTGGCTTACACTTGGAAACTGCTGAGCTGATATTATCAGGATATGAATGTGGCTTCTTCCAGCTCCATGCCATGCTATTGCATTTGGTTATAGGGGTGTAGGGAAATATGAAACCCTTTAAAACTCCTGCAAAGCAGACAGGTGAAAAATTCAATATATATTTACACCATTTAAAGAAAGGAAATGAAATCTTGAAATCAGAGAACAAAGCGAAATAAACTGACTGAAGTGGACTTACAATGAAATTAAATTCAGTGGAAAGAAGTAAAAGAAAATTCGGAAATTAAGATATTGTAATCAAACAATGAGATGACATGAAGTACTAAAGTGCTACCCTTTTGCATTTGGCTGAGTCTGGTGCCAAGCAGAAAGGGATGGAGGGAGGCATGTTGGGGCAGTGGGGTGTTCTTTCTTCTAAATGAAATGGACAGAAACCTTCCAAAATTATACTCTCTGAAATCTCAAAATCGGGGAGTGAAGTCAAGCAAAGAGACAAGAGAAGAAATTGATGAAATGAAATGCTAAAAGAAAAAAAAAAGAGAAAATTCTGAAGCAAAGTGAAAACAATAAAATGGCATGGGATGAGATGAAGTGCAGGGAAATGGACCAAACCTTGCCAAATTGGTCCTCATTGAAATGGCAAGATTTCATTTCTTTTCATGAAATGAATCAGCTGAAGTAAGTGTCATCAAATGAATTGTCAATAATGTCAAAGCCACACTCACATCCTACTCTTGCAGTCTTTCCTGTACCAGTAGCACTATTCAAACAGCTTTTGAACTTGCAATACAATCTTCCCAATATTCAAGTAAATAAAGCCATACCCAATAATGTTGTTCTTTCTTGACTTATCAGAGGAATTTCTGTTCTGTACTAGCAGATATTAAATTTTTCTATCACTCAAAGTAAACTTCTGCTAATTTCAGAAAGCTCAGTTTCTGAAGAGAGAAAAACAGAAGCAAAAATCTCAGATTTTTCTCTCTGGCATAGAAGTATTTCTACAAATATATTTAGCTGCTATATATAATATTTAGAATTGCTACCAACTCTGAAAACTATGATAATTCCCACAGAAATAACATGTCTGTCATATTTCTCTCTTGGGTGATGGTGCCATTTGCCAACTAGGGGAGACCTTTAAAAAGAAAAGAGCTATTCAAGACTTTTCTTTCAGTACTCCCACAGAAGTCAAGACCTGAGCAGCTTCTTAAATGTTGACAGAAGGCAGTAGAGGACCAGTTAACACTTCAGCACTTTTTTAATACACTTTTGACCTACAAGCTTGGTGTGGAACCCAGAATAGGATTTATACCCACTCAGTACCAATTCAGTAATAGGGATATTAGAAGGAAAACCTTGCCAACAGTTCCACAAGAAACTTCAAATCTAAACCACATTCAGACAATATTCAGCATTCTGATGGACTAGGGATTTATTATTAAAATTAAAGAGACAAGCCCTATATGGCCTACAGCTCTATCAGTATAGTAACCTGTAGCAGGATATAGGCAGGATATAGGGCATAGGTTGATAGATTTCAACTATCCATTCTATCCAGACTTGAGAAAAGGTTAGAAACACTTATGACTTTGCCCAAGGTTAATTTCCTGTGTCTACACCATCTCAGATTATAAGAGAAACTGTCAGTAGAGCTGCAGTATCCAGCCTTGAGACTTAAGAACTATGTGTTTTAAAGTAATAGCCATTATCTTCTCAAAACTTAAAAAAAAATGGTTAATATTATTTTACCAGTCCTGCTGAAAGAAAAAAAAAAGTCCTGTTTGAATCAGAATCAGGCCTCTATGCAGAAAGCTGGAAGAAAAGTGGTTCTAATACTTAATAGGTAGTTTTTGTTGGGCATATTGCATCCCCGGTCAGTTTTGCATTTATGGCTCAGTACTAGTGAAACATTTTATTTTCACATCTTAAAAGATCATTTCAGGGCTGAACAAACACAGCAGATTCAGCAGCAGCTGGAATACAACTACTACTGTTCACCCTTTGGAAAGTTTATGAAAGAGCTGACATGGTTCTGAAATATTAAAAGGACTTCTAAAACTCAGAGAGAAAACAGCAATATAAAATCAAGGGTCTGGTCTGGCTGAGTGGATAAAGTGCCATCTTTTGATACTGGGGACCTAAATCTTTCAAGTCAACATGTGGTATAGAATGGCTTTTATGGTCATTGGCAAGTGGCTGTGAATTCATATCAACAAAAGTAACATAATTCAGACCAAGAGAGAGGAAGAAATCAAAGTGTAACAAGGCTTGTGTTGTAAAAAGGCACAGGCACTCGCTTGGAAACAGCCTTGAACAGTAACACCTGACCCAAATGCTCTGGCTCCTGGGAGAGTTCAGATCACAATTTGCATTGGGATGTTTCAGCTCCCCTTAACTCTATACATCTTGCACATTTTACACTTCACAGTTTCCATATTTTATATGACTCCACCACCATGGCACCAGAATACCTCAAATTTTGATGCACTTATTTTTTTAACCCTGTGGAGTAAAGAGTACTTGGGCAGAGACTTTGCTTACATTTACATAGACAACTTGCACCCAGAATATCGAGAATGTTTAAACATGCTGGCACTAAAGCAGGAAAATCATTAGTCCATAAAGTTTGAATTTCAGCGTAGCAGCTCTGGCAGTCCTTGGGAAGCAGGCCAGCATCCCAGATCCACCTCAGGGCATGCCAGCTCATCTCATGTATGTGTTCCAGGCTCCGCCCTAGGAGAAGGCAACTTGATTCAGGCTCAGGTAAAAATCACGAAACAAAATCACTGTCGCCCTCAAGCCCTCACCTCCCTCAGGCACATCTTTAAACATCTCTCCAAATTGTCATTGCAAGAACTTGTACAATGCCTGGGCAATATTCCTGTGTTTCATGCCTGATACCTTTGGGTACTTTTACAATTTATCAGGGAAAAAGAGGGCTGGTTTTCTACAGTTCAACAGTTATTCCCATGTGAAGTGGGAGAAGGGAAGTGCTATTTAAAGTTATTTTCAGTCTTCCCACTTGCTACATCTGAACAGGCAGCTACCAGGCAAAAAAACCCTCTCAGAACTGGATTTTTCCCTGTTTCTAAATTAATATAATGCCATACAAAATGCAAATCTGATCCGAGTCATCCCACACTAAGTTTATCTCTTAAAGACACATCCCAGAGCACACCTATATTGTCCTATATTACAAGGATTTTTTTCATCCCAGTGTAAAAGAACTTCTGGTCCGCCCACAAATAATATTAATTCTTTTTTGTTCTTATTTTAGAGAAGGTAGATTAATTTTTTTTTTTACTTTACCTTTCTGTCATGAAAATTTCCTTTGAATGTCAGAGGACACCTTCTGTGGACTGAGTTCAGTTCTATGACACACCAAATATCATAGTGGGCAAAAATCAGTTTTATCAGACCCAGCAAACAATCTCCCTACTGTAAAAGTTAATGATGGTGATCATTTAAAAAAAAAAGAAAGATAAGTACTATCCCTCTTTTACACAAATTAAAAAAAAATTAGTATTGTATAGAATGATCTTTTCTTCCACCTAATTTTCCAAACCTTTTATAAATGTAACTATACTTTGGGTACTACAAAAACTCCAGACAACGAATTCCAGAGTTGAAATGTGCTGTGTGAGAAAAGTGCTTTCTTACTTTTAACTTAAGCTAGCAGCATGATAATTTCTTCAATTGGCCCTCAGTTCTTCAAACATTGTTAACAGAAAACATTGCAGTCCATCTACTTTTTTATTTGATATACTCTATAATTTTGTCCCTCAGTCATTTTTCTCCCTGAAGACCCACAATTCCAGCCTAATTGCTCTTCATACAAAAATTTCATATCTAATCCTTGCTGCCTTTGTCTGTTTCAACAATTTCTCTGTTTGAAAAAGGGAGGACAGAACTTCATACAGTATTCAAGACACGAGTTGATCCTGGTTTTATATAGAAGAAAAGTTATGTTAACTCTTCTGTGATTGATGCTTTCTTTGTTGTTCCTATGATCTTCAGCTTTCACTGAGCACCACTTGGCACTCAGCTAACCATAATCATTCTAAATGTCTTTCCAAAGTACTTATACCTCATTTATGATCCCATGGCTCTGTAAAAATAATTAGGATTATGCTTTGTTGCATCTATTACTTTTCACTTATCAGCACTGATTTTTTTCTCCTATTTTATCCCTGACCACTCAAAATCACAAGTTCAGTTCATCCTTTTGTTGTCAGTGTTAGTTTCTGTCACTTTGAACAATTCTGTAGTATCAGCAAACTTTGTCACCTCGTTAAGCTCTCACTTTTCCAAATAATTTGTAACTGTGATGAAAAAGTGCAGATCTTATGAAGCTTCCCTCTTCATCTGTACTGGCAATTTCTTTGCATTGTGAAAGCTGTTAAACTATCCCTACACTATACTCCCCATCTTTTCACCTAACATCAGCCTTCTCTCCAGAAATTCAGTTGATCTTGGATACAGTTGATAAGAAATTCACACAGGATTCTAGGTCCATTTGCTCAGATGCAAAGGAGTTGAATGGAGTTATTTTTATTTCAGAGAAAAGCCACTTCTCTGACCTCCCAGAAGGCAGAAGCAGAGCAGCAAAGTGCATCCACATCTCCAGTCTGGTCCTGCCTCCTCTTTGCGCCACTGCTGTTGAACACAGTCAGAACACACTCGTGCTGGGGTCAGACATGCATCACCAATATTTCCCAGAGGAAGGGAGTAGGAATGCAGACCTCAAAACAGCCTCCAGTCAGTGTCACCAGCTCAACTTCTTGGCTATCCATTTCTACACAGGCTTCCAATATACCAGAAAACCCTTGATAATCTCCACTGCATGTCTTAAATTTCTATACAATTTCTATTTAAACTATTTTTATTTTTCTAATCTGAATTACATACACAGAAAAGATATATAGTAGCTGAATTTGTATTTTTTAGCTTTTGTTCTTTTCTCTCTGGTCTTAGCTTCCTCCTTCATTGATGCTTCTCCTTGCATTTTCTACAAGGAAATACTTAGTTTAACAAGCCAAGTAAATTGTCTTGCAAATTTGGATGAGCCCATCCAAAATCAGAAAGAAATACTTGTACATAAAGAACCCCTGATGTTTAGTAAATCAGCACTTTCCTTCCTTGTATATTTTCAATTCCTAATCAAAAGGAGCATTTTACCTAGGTGAATCAAAGCGTATCCATGCCTGCTCCTGTTCTTCTTTATGGCTACACCATTTCAGCAATTCCCATTTTCTCTAGCCATGCTGAGGGCATGAAGAGACATTAAAACTTAGTGTTGTGTCAACGTTGTGCAGGTGTATTAACTTCTTTGCCTTTCATGCTGACTCTGCAGCGATAAAAATGAGACAAACCAGTGGGTAAAAACTACACAGAGATATAATAACCAATCTGCTTCTTCTCTACTCATTTCTGTCTTCATGATACTGAAAATCTCACTGGTTCAGCCCGGGGAAAGAAATCTTTCCATAATCCTACAAGAGTTTACAATCCACCACACAAATCAAAGTAATATGATAATCAGCAGATAAGCAGAATAACACATGTGGAGTTAAATGAAGTCTCTTGTTCTCTCATGGGGAGGAAGAGAGAGACTTATTTGTTCAATATACCATTATAAAATTATCTAGTTTTAGGAAGAAAAAAACCACACAGAGCACATTTAAAATTCTTTTCTTTTTCCTTTTATTTTTTTTTTTTGTGGTGAAACTCATTGATGAATAATTTAGAACTGTTTCTTAGCTATTCTCCTCTATCTATACAAATGTAATCTGACTTAATTATGTGTCATCACAGCAATAACAGTAAAAGAAATCCACTCCAGGGATGAATAGAGCATATAGTGTTTTATGAAAAGTCCAAAAGACATTATTTTAATTTATACTAAGCGTATTTTAGCACTTGAAACACTTTTATTCATAAAATTGTTTCCAAGCATTTCAGAGGCCTCCTGCCAGTAAGGGGAGTTGCACAACAGATGAATGCAAAGGGTAGTGGAAGCCTTGGTTAAAGGTTGTCAGGTTGATTGTAAGGCTTTTATGCACTCATTCGAGAAGTTAAGATTGTTAAGGAATATTTTATGCACCAGAAACAGAGGAGACGATGGAAAACTTCTATTAACCCAAGCCAAATCTGTTTAGTTGACCCCTATCCATGTCATGTCAACAAATCCATGCTGCACAAGTAATTAGAAAATAAAATTAGCAACAGCTTTTGCTGTTGTTTCTTCAGCCAAGTGGAGAAACTTGTAGCAACCATTTCAAATGAGATCACACCAAGACAGCATGTAAAATTCTCTCCTAAATTTAAATTCATGTACACATTTTCATCAGAGGCACAGTAGGTTGGATACATACACAGTGACTCAGAGGTATAAAGTCATAAACGGTACAGCCAAGGGCAGTAAACACTCCATCAACTTGAACAGAGGATAGAATTTTTATTTTGTTAAGTTACAGTAGCACATATCATCAAACAGACATTCTGTTGCTAAACAATAATAATTGCAGTGACTGAAACTAAAAATTTTGCGACTGAGAGAGATGAGCAACTACAAAAAATAAAACCAGCAGCTTTCCTGCTCTACATGCACAACCATTCTTCTGTGAAAACTCCAGAGCTCCACTAAAAAAGCATATTCAGAAGAATTTGCATCATAGTTATACAACCTTTATATCCAGGTCACAGATGCCTAGGAGTTTACAGCATTTCCTGATGGAGAAGGGACTCACTGCCAGGTGACAAAGATGGTCATACTGTGAAAAACCAGAAGTTTAGCAATTAAGAAATAACCCAGCTCATTATCTGCAATTGCCTCTGTCCTCAGAGACTTGATACAAGTTAGCTATGTTTTCCAGCACAGATCGTCTACCTATTCTTAGATGCAATTTCTAAAACACAGAAGGGTAAAACTTCAAATATTAGCACAGGAAAACACAACTTATATATAATCTATGCTCATTATTGCTTATACTTCCCTAGAACTACCATGATTTGTTTCTAAGAGAATCCACAGTTATCTTTCCCTTGTTAGACCTTTCATCCTGTAATTTTATTCCAGACATCCGTTGCTCAATGGGCTGCAGCTATTGCAAAAGGGCCTGAATTATGTTCAAAAATCTAAAGTTACTTTAAAAAGTTCAAATGGACCAAGCTAAAAAGTGAAGTTCAGCTTTCAAAAATCAGCATTTTGGGGAAATCAATTAAAACCTTTCATGCCTTGTGTTCAATAGGAGAAATTATCAGAACTTTCTGAAGGGCAAACAGCAAGACATTGCAAGTGGCACCTGTGACCCAGCCTCTGTAATCACACTGGGGCAGAGAGTTAGTACCAGCCCTCCTCCCTGAAGAGCTTTTTGAATACCTTCAAGTTGTGTTACTTAATATTTGCCAGCCATGGCTTGCTCTTCTCGTCATTTCAGAGAAAAAGATTCTTGCCATTCTTTTGCCTTGGTTAAATAATGAATGTACTGGGCTGCCTATTCATGTCACAGTCTCAACAACAGTATTTACATTATTTCTTCTTCTGGCAATACATGCAACATAAGAAGTACTATTGTAATACAGATTAAAATCTGGTTTCATCTGAACTGAAATCCCTTTGCATATAGTCTGTCCCAATCAATAATCCTTCAGGAGGTTTACAAGCAAGTTTCCATTGAGATAACAGTTTTAGGGAAAAACTCATAGAGGTTTTCATGGCATTGAAGCTACTTCAAACTGCTATGAAAACTTGTTTTGTATTATGACAAAATCAATTCACTGCAAACAACATGTAACACATATGTGAAGTCTGTTTATATACCATTTCCTTACTGTTATCAGGCTTCCACACATTCAGAAGAAGAGCAGGAAATTGTAAAGTATAAGACACTTCAAGTTTTGGATGGCTCATTTTCTTTCTCTTTTTTTTTTCAGGTTCAGAAAAGGTGTCTTTATAAATAGTCAAAGAGCAGAATGAGTTAATTGCGTTGTTGGTTTCATTGCATATCACAGGGGAACTAAGAGAAGATAAAAATGGCATAAAGCAATGGAACCAGGAAAAGAGACCAAAAGAGGAGAGTACCATGGCAGTCTAAAAGAGTTGCTGTTGCAGAAGGAAACAATCCACTGAAAAGTTGATGCTGAAACGAAGCAGAAATGAGTGGGCTGAATTGATGGGCATCCTTGCTACATTTGTCGATGTAGAGTTCAGCTGAAGCAAATTGAGTGCAGGCTGTAATGTCAGAGCCATGCATAAAAAAAATGCTTCAAATGCACTGTAGTGTTCTATAGACTCACAATCCTCTTTTATTTCTTCACTTTCAGCTTGATTCCCCCTTTACTATTTGATTGGTTTGCTTGTTTAATTGACACGAATATGGAAGTGGGGCTAATAGGAAGCTAATTTTGTCTGAAATGTTTATAAAATACAAGATTTATTGAAAGAATTCACACTCTCTAGCAGGATTTAGTGCTTTCTTTTTAACCCCATTCTATGCTGTAGACTGGCTGTCAGTAGAGTGCTAGATAAGTAGGCTCTTGGGCATCTAATTTGGACACCCAAGTTTAAGCAACAAAAACTTTCTTTGCAAACCTTCCAAGGGACCTTTTATTCTCTAGACTGTTAAAATCAAAGACTGAACAGCACAAGGACAAGTCAAGCAGAATGAGTATTGACTATTTGTTGACTGGTATATTCTGGCATGTTTTATGGGCAAAATCAACATGAAAAGAATAAACAGTCATTTCACATGTTCTAAAACATGCAGCAACCTGTATAAAATTTGTATTTGATTACATAATTTTTTTCACAAAAAATCATTCAGGTCAAGAAACAAACATGAAAGAACAGGACTTTGGCAGCACAATTCTAGTTTGTTACATCAGACAATATGCAGACATAATTTATTAGAAATAGATGCATGTCACATTTCCAGCATCTTTCTAGGGCTTTAGGAATTTCAGAGCACAATAAACACAGGCCATCAAAACCTCCTAAGGCTAAATGTATGGATCAGATGTTCCTAAACTCTCTGCCAATAGGATCACTATTGTTAAAAAAGTTTCAAAGAATTAATGTGGTTTCTCAGATTCTCACAAGGAACCAACAAAGGCTCATTACTAGTTGATGGGAGATTAATGTTGTGGAAAGAGGAGAGACTTCATGGAATTATTTATTAGCTTTCATGAGACATCTCTGAGATGGAATGAGAATACAAAAGGGGTTAAAGACTGCTGCAAAGTCTCCTACTGAGATAACTTTTCATACAAAAGGGTAAGTGCTAAATAGCTTTCAAGCACTGCCTCACCTGACAGGGTTGGAAAAGTAGGTATTATCTGAAAGGCAGACCATACTTTTCAGAAGTAAGGAGGATGATTCTCTTTTGGCTTGCAAATGCCTACCTATCAGACAGGAGGGGATTTAAATGGGAGGGTTCATCTGTCTGCTGCTGAGACAGACTTACTGGGAACAATTTTAACAGAGGACAAAAAGTATTCTGTGAAAAGGGAAGATAACATAGCAGGAGTTCATCTTTTTTCCATTACAGAAAGTCTCACATCCCTGTCTCTCCTATTCCTCCTCCACCAAGAAAAAAAAGAATTAAAATTCTGGACATAATTCTTCATCATCATCATCATCATCACTAGGAGCTGCTGGACTCATGCTAGTTTAAAAGCCAGTATCCTAATTAAATTTGCTTTATTAAACACATGGGATTAGAGCCTTTAAGTCATTAATTTCAGATTAGTCGCTCACAGGAACAGCTGGGAACAAGGCTGTGGGCCTGGACTTCTCTGTTTGGAGCTTTAGAGTCCAAAAGGAAAAGCAGCCCCCTGGGATAAAATTAAGTATTTATGAAGTCACACACTTTACATTGGGCTTTCTGGTGTCCTGTTTCCATGCCAAGCTCTGGAAATTTGCTGCTGTCCTAAGGGCTTGGGTTATTCCAGGGAAGTATTAATTTAAAAAAAGGAAATTGCAAAAGATAGGGAAGCAGCCTGAGCACATGGGACAAGTCTAAAGTGATGAGTCCATGACTTGCCCTGGATACTATTAAAACTGTATCTTCTTTGCTTAGCTAACAATATTTCAGGTGTTGATCACAGGATGATTGAGGTAAGCAAGAATTGAACACAGAAGTGCAGCTCTTGCCCTGCCAGTGATAAGCAGAGGCAAAGGATCACCTCTCTCCACCTTTTGGTGTGAGGATGCTTTGCTAGGTCATGATCATCTTGCTGTCCACCAGGACATCAAGCTGCTTTCCAGCCAGCCTCAGCATGTTCTGGTGTGTGGGGTTAACCCTCCTGAGATGCAGAACTTTGCAATACCCCATGCTGAACTTGTCAAGATTCCTCTCTACCCATTTTCTTCAGCTTGTCTCTCTGAAGGTGACACAACCTGGTGTAGTGCCCAGCTTATATCATCTACAAACTGGCTGAGGGTAAATTCCATCTGCCTGCGTTTTCCCAAGTAATGTTAGGAAAGATGAACTCTTTCTATGTGTGTGATGCCTTAAGATAATTGCTTTTATATTTTTCAGATCCTGTACTGCATTAGTGTAAAACTCTGAATTCCATATAGGGTGCTAGTTAACTCTCTTCACATTTTGGTCAGACAAAACAATCCTTCAAGGCTTGAGATCCAAGTACAGCCTCTGCCACAGGCCCCATGAAGTATACACAAGAGTGAATTGGGAGGAAGTGGACTGGGGGTGTATGATTTCCTTACCTGAAACTGTAATTGGAGGATTAACCCCTGATATGCTAATAGACCAAATTAATGTCTGTCTGAAAAACTCCTGATTATTGTCCATTTTGGGTGTAGCCCCTTGGAGAGGCTTCGTCTGCCCTCCAATGTACCTGTACCTTCATTAAATATATTCACTTTTATCCTTTTAACATTGTCTGGCTTCTGTTTCTAGGTAGGCCTGAAGTAGGCATCATGTGCACATATCTACAGCATCCTCCTTAACTCCCCTGAAATTAATGCAGATCTATAGCTTATTACATTCTAATTAATAAAATTCTAAGAGCAATTATGTTCAGTATAATGAAAGCTACCATCAGAACACAGGAGTGAAAAACATCAAGGAAAGGAGAGAAAGAGAAAAAAATCAGTCTGCAAGAAAAAGATTATTCCTATATAAAAGATATCTGAGGCCTTGTCTGCAAAAAACTCAGGAAATAAAAAACATTAGTAAAAGTGTGAAGCTAAAATTGATTTGCTAAATCTCGCAAACCTTGTGTAGACACATTTGTTCAAAGCTGAAGTAGTTAAATTTGACTTAGCTCAATTCATTTATAGTATGTATTAAATTAAACAAAATTAAGGTCTTTTCTTCTAACAAGGCTGTCAACACAGGGATTTAATGCAGCTGAAGTGTGAACTTTAACATTTAATTTGGATTGACTTTCCTAAATGTCCCAATGCAGAAGAGTCCTATTAGCTTTCACTGTGGCAAAAATTAAAAACAGAAAACAGGCAATGGATGCTAGCCAGGTAATGGTAAAAAGTAATTAAATGAAGACAAAGACTCTTTCCAGAAGGAATTATGAGAAGCAACAGATTCTGGCCAGGAGGTGATCAAAGCCATTTACCAGCATGCAGACGAAGAGCCAGGAACAGATGAAGAGTAATCATAAAACGGATCAAATACTGTCAGTTAGGGATTGGCATTGCAAAAGATCTGGAGCTGAGGAAAAGGTACAGCGTTACTGTTTTTAAATGACCAGATGGAACTGGCAAAAAGGCGGAGAAAAAAGCCAGCTAGACCATTACACATAGTCATAGAAAGGGATGAAGTTTTTAAAACCAGAAGACTCTCTTAGCTTTAGAAAGGAAACTACTAGCATTTAGAGATGCAGAAGGGCCCAAACTGGAAAACCAATTACCCTGTAGAAGGGGAAGAAAATTTGATTACAAGTAATAATGATTATGAGGACTTTCACTTATATTTCATAGCACAATGAAAAGACACTGGGACTCATTACACCTGTTCAGGTAATCAGCTGTAAGAGAATATACCTGTAAGGGAAATGGTGATTGATCCATATAGTGCTTGCTACTCAGTTCTAACAAGCCATAGATTGTTGTGACTTACAAAATTCCAAAATAAAATAAATTCTTAACCAACCTAATCATACACCTCCAGCTTTGACTTCTAGAATGGTTCTCTGCACCTACACAGAAAGACTCTTTACAAAAGGTTACAGCTTTACCTGTTCCCTGGGGGGTCACAGTGGATGAGCAGTGAACCTGCAGCTCCACTGAAGAGCTTTGCTACCATTTCATGCCACCCCTTTTTGCAAATGGCACAGGGAAAGATGGACAAGTCAGCTGACACACAGGGGTGCCCTTTTTATGACACTCATCTTTCTTTTGTTCACTAAAGACTTTTAAAAAGACTCCTTTTCCACCTTAGAAGCCAAGCGGGACAACCGCCTTTGTTTCCAGGGTGAAATACTTTTTTGAAAAAAGGAACAATCTAATCTTTTTTTTTTTTCCTCACAAATTTCTGAAGCTGTAACAGAGAAGTGAATCAATCAGACCTAAATAAAGTAAATAAACAGGTTTTGATAAAGCACTTGCCTGCACCTCGTTACCTTACATGCTCAGGTCTAAAGCAACAGAAAAACCAAGGCAAGATCAGCATTAATACTCCTCGGTAGCAGAGCACAGCAAGATATACAAAAATATCACACTTGAGTGAAATGTTAGAGGAGCCCACAATGGTAAATTGAAGAGTGGACAAAATCAAATATTGAAAAAAATAGCTTAAATGAGTTCTTAATATTTGGATTAAAATTACCCCAGAAGAGTGCAGCCCAGACAAAATTTGAGTAAAGCTTAATTTGGCCTCTCTGTCCAAGACAGTTTAGCTGAGAGCTTGGTTTGCCATTTATAAAGCATAGGCTATATGTAAATGTATTTTCTATACCACCCATAGATTGCCAGAAGAAGTGCAGTATGAAACCCAATTTATGCCAATACCTGCTCTTAGAGCCCTCATCTGTTACCTTGCTAAAATTTCACACTTCAAGGTAGGGACTAAATCTAACCATATGCGATGCAGCCTTGCCTAAATTAATTTACAGCAAAAAGACTTATTTATTTCCTGCCCTTGGTATAATCTGATTGGCTTTTGTGACAGCTGTAAAAGGAAAGCTGCTAAGAGAGACAATCACATCCGACAAAGAACATGCTAATGAAATCAGGCTTTCTAAAGGGAAGTGATTTTGACAGATTAGAAATTATAGCTTTGTATGGATACTACCCAAGTTGTCAGCCCCTCTTCCCACAGTAGCAGCAGGCTCTGTTCAATTTGAGGAACACTCTGTCTGCTCATCATGTTATATAAAATCAAACTCTTGCCGTATCTGGGTGATTTCCTACAGTGAAAAACTCAGAAACAGAAGGTAAAAATTCCCCATTTGGCATCTTAATCTTCTATTAATGATGCAACCTGTACTGTACCATCTGAAAAACATGAATCAACACTGAGCCCACCCTACCACAAATAGAACTCTCTGCCCTATAATGTGGTGATCTTTCTCTTTCTAATTGCATCTTACAGATTTTTAAAAGGCACTTTAGTCCTTAAGTGTAAAATTTGCATCCAAACTACTGTACAAAGAAACACTAACAATGATTTTGAAGCAATTCCTGCTAAAAAAGAGCACCGACTTCTGATCACACATCATCAGAGAAGATGGAAGTGTACACGGAGCATTTTTCTTATCTCATTAGCAACCATTAGAAACCCTCAGGGGGAACATAATGACCAGTCGAAAAAGGGCAGAGCAGACTGCAGTGAACAAAACAGATGTTTATTGCATATAGATATTATCCAACACCAGCATCAAACTAGTGAGTTTGGCCATTTAGGGCATCTCCTAGGAAACCATCAGATAACATTAAAAGATATTGACTAACATAAAAGGAACTGCAGGGGAAACGGTGCATATTTGATAGAAATGGGATGTGCTTCTAAATGCAATAGTTCTAATTTCTGCTAAGGAAAAAAATTCTTTTTCTAGATGCATATTTTGATTTTGGTTAAAGGTCTTAAAATTTGCTGTACATGACTGTAGCTCCATATTGCAGTCTTTAACTAAGCAAGGTATAAAATGCACTGCAAAAGCAAATCACAAAGTGAGATAATATAAAAATATATCTTAAATATGTTAAAACTTGTACAGCACAAAACATTGTTTTGTTGTTCTTAATATTGTCTTCTTTTCTCTGCCTTTCTGGATGTAATTTTCCATGTAGTCTGAGAGCTATAAAACTGGCAAAGGTATTGGGCACTTTATTTCCTTTATGGTCCTTTGAGGAAAACTTCTTCTGCACGTTGTGCCAAAAAAAGCCACTGTAATTGACCTGGACCAACTGGCAGCGTGTCCATCACACCATATGAAGTATTCTTGCTCATAATTGCAGCATTTCACCTCTGTGTTTTGTCCAGGAAGAGAAAGCATTTGATTCACTGATATGTTCCTTTCCTTCACCCAATTTTGTGTCTGATCAACAATGTTTATTGCCTGGCAGCTTCTTTTTGCAGTGCTAAGGACAGCTTTTCCACTGTGATTATCATTTTGCCCTCTCTGCAGTCAGCGAGTAGAAAGGTTAGCTTGGAATTTTGCTAATGAGAACTTTGCTGATCTGTTCAAGTTGGCTGATACGCCTTTTGGGCATGACCAATCAGAGCATAAAGTGTCAGGAGATTTGCTGTCTCTCTACAGTCCTGGCACATGTATTCCTACAGTCTACCAGAGCATTAATTCTCTGCCCAGTTCTCTATATATGGCAAGGGATAGTGGGACACACTCACCTCTACATAAATCACAAACTATCCATGCATGCCATGCTGTTAAGCTTGGTGGAGAGTTGGGCAGAATTGAGGAACAAAAATGAAACCATTGTTGAAAAAATCTACCCTCTTAATTCTATAAACCATATGGCTTCCCTGGTGTTCCTTAGCTCACGTAAGATATTCCTGCGTAGAGCCTGTGTTTTCCTGGGAGGCTGTGCCCATTAGTGTGCAGAGTATCAGCACAGCACCAACACACTGCTGAGCTGTTTTGGGAGGTGATTGTCATATGGTTAACTCAGGGATCAGAGATTTATGAAAGGACAAAGATCTGACATCTTGTAATTTAACCCAAGAGACTCTGTTATATAACAGACAAGCTATCAAAAAACCTCTGTGAAACGTAAACCTTGCTGAACTTCTTTTGATGTTTTTATTTTATTTTCCAGATGGAGCACTGCCAAATAACAGCTGCATAGACAGTTAAGATAGTTTACAGAACTGCAAAGAGTTTGATTGATCAGCTCAGATGTCAGCAATTTTGTAATATGCTTGGGTACCAAAGGAGCAGAGCAGGTTGGGAAATGCAAAGGGCAAAAAATATTATGTATTCTGATTGTGTCCTTCACACAAAATTACAAGCATTTTCAACAACAAAGTAATTCACTTCGTCCAATAGACTGCCTCCAAGTTCAGGGCAATAAAAATGAAGAGCATCTTTAGCTGACAATTTAAGCTCAAATCATTTTTGACTGGCAAGGTGTGGTATCATCCAGAAGAATTGATGCTATAGCAGTAGCTTCAAATTACGGGGTTATAGTGTGTCTACTCAACATGCAGCTCTGATCAGTGGAGGTAAGGGGAGGGATAGGAAAGAAATGGATAGCAACAAACACTTTCTGTAAGCTCTATAGTTAATTAAGGATTAGAATTTCTATATACATTTCTATTTGAGAAGAACTCTGAGTAAAAATTAAAATGGAAGACTTTGACCGATGCTGAATACACATTGAAATTGCCATTTCAGGCACTATTTTCCTATTCAATCCCCTGCATGATTTTTTTTTTTTTTTTTGAGAGGTCTGGGGAAAAATGTGTCTCCCTTTCAGCAAAGGAAATTTTTAACTATGTCATTTTCTAAAAATGGTGGTTTACTGAAATTACATGTTTCTGTTATGCCAACCCATTCCACTCCCTACCCAAATATAATTCAAGGCAGGTTGTTGTGTCAGCAGCTGTCAGTCTTTGTTAGCAAGTGTCAGGGCTGAGATAACCACTAATGTCCTTCTCTAGCTGATGAGTTTAAAGGGCATTAAAGCAGAAACTAAAACTCAGTATTTTTTAAATTATAAACAAAACCTCATCCTAGGTTTTCCTTGAGCAGTGAAACTGTTAGCACATTTTTAATGGGCTTCTCACCCCAACAGAGCTAAATAATAGTCCAATAACTGTAACCTAGAAATCCATCCAATTGTAAGAATTAATTAAATATTACAATAAGTCAAGTTAAAGAACTACATGGAAAAATCCCAAGTAGTTTAAACAAAAATGGTGAGATAATACTGGAATACATATCTAACACAACTAAGAAATGTGAGATTAGAAATCCCTGATAGATGGGTTAAAAGTTAGACATAAGAGGTAATCAGATCATGGTTATTCCACCCAGAAACTACCTTTTATCATTTTCAAGAGAAGGTTTGTGGACTAAAATCATCGAATATACAGCCTGTAAAATTATTGCTTCAGATCACAAAACCTAGTCATAACTGATAATCTTTACTCACCGGGAGACTCGTTTCAATACAAATGACCCCCACTGGATCAGCAGGAGCACCAGAATGATACCTACAGAAATACATTTTGTGTTATACCCTGAGAACACTGATATTTGCTTTTTCACAGTTACTATTGGAATAACTGTATTGCTTCTCCAAGTGATGTGTCCCTTACATCAGAAAGAAGAAAAATTTCACAGTGACCACCTCAAGATTCAGCATCAGTCATTTCTCCTTAACTGAATATCTTTTAAAAAGGTATGCACAGAGTGAATTAAATAGCTCAATGGTTACATAATAGCATAATTTCTTTTTGCTTATTTCTTCTTCTGTGCGTTTTAATGACACCTTTTCTTTTCTTAAAGTACATTTCTTTTTTTTTATTATTAATTTTCTTGCATTTGTGCAAGATATTGAGGTTGGAGGACTCCTTACCAGAAGTTCTTAATCAGGTTTAATAGTTTAATGCTGCACAGTGACAAGGTTGTGTTAAGGCAATTGACCCTTCAGATCAGCTGATTCCATGGAAATTAGAGCCTCCCACATGTCTCACCTAAGCATAGCCACCTCAAAAGTAGGCATTGATTCTGGAGTGTTGGGACTCCTCTAGAGTGAATAGCAAGAAACAGGCACAATTTATCTTAGAATACTTATCTCAGAATAGGGTCGATTGCCCTCTGCTCCACCTACATCTCTCCATTGACTTTTCTGGAAGCTTAGGAGAATTCACTTACAGCAGACATCTAGCTGTGAGATGGCATGGTTAATCGAGGGGAATCCTTGCTGGATGTCAATGTACCATTGCTGCACTGCTGGCTGTCTTATCCAAAATGCCACCTCCATCATCATTGTCATAGATGGCTCTGACTGTTAAGTGCAGATCAAAAGATACAGCAGATTGAGATGAGTTTCTTTTGTAACTTTGTAATCTCCCTGAGAGATACCGTGATTACTGTGTTTATGCAAGCAGTGTTAAAGATACACTTGTGCACTATCAACAGGAGATTTACTCAGAGTATCTTCTAAAAAAAAACTTCAGCATTATCTTCACTATGTTCCATAGCTTGGCATTTTTATTGCATTAATGCTTCTATTTTATCTGTTATATTTCTTCTCATAAACAACCTACCAGCCAAATGCTTTCTGGCTGATTGCACCAGAGCTTGACAATGTCTGGCTTTTAATCACAGTTTCCCCCATCTCTCAGAGAACATCCTTGGTCTTCTGGGTAACACAAGCCCTGTGGCAGGCTAACTTATGCTGAGAAAAGGTCGGCTGACTCTGGGAGCAAAGCACCAGGAAAGCAAAGCCCAGTGCTCAGCTGAGAGCTGAGAAGTTGCCAGGGGGCTGTGGAGCTCATGCAAAGAAATTCCCTGCCTTCCATGGTACACTGAGCTGAGATCTTGACTTTCTTAGACCTTCAGACTTCCGGACACTCTCCTCACTTTGAATAGCAAATGAGAATCAATTTAGCTGTCAGATGGAGAAAAGACTCATGTGTGGTACAAAGGGGGATTCAGTCTGAGGCCCAGGCATGGGAGACAGCTGCCTGAGATGACTTCAAAAGACAACTGCATAAATAATTCCAAGCTCTTTTTCTCTACCATATCTTGGGGTTTCCTGAGGAAGTCATCAAGGCAATTTGGACATCAATCACAAGACTGGGCCAGAGTACAGTCTACAAGAGAGACATAACACCTGAATAAGACAAGGGGTCTCGATGATCTTTATGGGCAGATAGTGATAGGACAAGGGGGAACAGTTTTAAAATAGAGGAGAAGAAATTTAGGTTAGATATTAGGGAGAAATTATTTACTGTGAGAGTTCTGAGGCACGGAACAAGTTGCCCAGAGTAGTTGTGGGTGCCTCATCCCTGGAAGTGTTCAAGGACAGGCTTGATGGGGCTTTGAGGAATCTGGTCATGGGGAAGACATTCTGGCCCATGGAGGGGATTAGAATTAGATCATTAGGTCCCTTCCAACTCAAAGCATTCTATGATTCTATGGTTGTATGATCTCTCACAAAATTGCACCATTCTGCCAAGGAATGATTCTTTCTCAGCTCTGTAGCAGTCTGTGCTCCATTAACCAGCTCTGGCTACAGTAAATCCACTCTGCTCCAGCAAGACTTTTGCAGCAGCCAAGCCCCAGCAGTACAGCAGGGATAAAGAAACTGTCAGAAAGCCATTTTGATGGCCAACACTTTATCCTCTGACACAATACAGTTGTAAGTTATACAGGAATTTCACAGTGTGTAATAGTAATATGCACAAGGTAAAAACTCTAAGTCATTAGCAGTTTAATTTATTAGCTAAGTTGTGCCAATGCCTATCAATCAGGCTTTAAGGTTGGTTCCAGAGAGCTTTTTGATCTTCCTCACATTGCTTTGCTTTTCTTCTTCCATGGCAGCATTAGCAGGCGACAATTACATTATATATCTACTCAGTGCTCTGGTGAGAGACCATTATGTTCACAGATCATTACTGACATCCTGACATTTGTCATCTCCTTTCATAGCAGTTAAATCTTGCTTTATCTGTAAATGTCACCACGTCATTTATTCATGAAAAGGGGTCACATTCCCAAAATAGTACACTCAGCTTTTAAAAGGGAAGTTGGTTTTATTCACTGTGGTAATCCTTGGACAAACTTCACTGCTGCTAAATACTGACATTTTTCCCCATGCAGCTGTTTACATCCACACATACAGATTTCAGGTTGTTTTTTCTTTTTTTTCAAAGTAAAACCCTAAAAGAAAGACAAATTATCTGGATGAGAAAAATAAGTGCTTATTTTTTCAGCTTCCTACACTTAATCCACATGGAATTATCATCGCCGAATTTACTGTTGTGAAATATAATTTTAATTTGAGATCATACTGGCTGAGAACCCACTGGCTGTCTGTTTTTGCTAAGACTTTGGCAGGTAGTTCTCAGCTGGACTGTATTACAACCTCACAAAAATATAGTTTAAGTAATCCTCTATAATAATACTTTCTTTCTCCATCTTCAAGGCCTTGAAAGTTTAATTAATAAAAGTCTTGGCCTACCCTGCTAGATATATGGACATTCTTTTTTAAAATATAGAGAAAATAAATAAAAGCTGATGCAAGAAGGATGCCTAAAGGACTCTGACTGTGATCTTGGAAAAAATTTATCAAACCCAAGTTAAAGTCTGAATTTAGCAGGGCAGAGGCTCCCTTTTACACAATTTATACACTAACAGGCATCCTTTCTGCAGTAGGATTTCCTTTATCACTATGCTTCTCTTTCTTACCTGTTCATACGTTAGGATTTCAGTAGATGCATTGAGGAGGTTGTGGGTTTTTGGCACTGATGGATTTCCCTTTGAAGTTCATATTCAGTTTTCCTCACACCCATCCTATCAGCCAGGTATGTCACCTGGAGCTCCATCTTACTCAGGTTATCATTGAGGCACTTGCATTATTTCTGAAAAAAAATTGGCTGTGGACAAATTTTAAGGCCAGATTCTAAGATAGCATGAATTAGCTTAACAGTTGGGATCCATATGTATATTTATATATGTATATACATATTTATATATGTATATACCTATAGCTTATCTAGTGATCTACCATCTTGATGCTTTCTATAGTGATAAAAACATAGCACCTCACTTCTCTAGAGTAATTTCCAAACCATTTTACAAGCCCTGTGAAGTATATGCAGCAATTACTTTTCACACCATTCACAGCAGCTGCTTTATGAGCTCAGCAACACTCCACAATAGCTGAAGGTAGAAAATAATAAAAAGTGAGGCCTGAGTTTACCAGGGGGCTAAACGGGCTGCAGCTTCTCCATTAATGTTGCCCCCTGAAGCATATAATCAACAGCTGGATCCATTTCTGAAACTGTCACATCCCTTTGAAAATAAAGAGAATGATTTAAGTAAAGTGAACAGAATCACAGAAATACAGAATAGTTCAGGTTGGAAGGGACCTCTGGAGGTCATCTTTGCTGAAGGCAAAGCCACGTCAGATCTGGTTGCAGGGCTTTGTCCAGTTGAGTTTTGAATTTGTCTAGAAAGCATCAACAATCTCTTTTCCATGCTTTGACAGCCCCCATGGTGAAAAAAAAAACAAAAACAAAAACAAAAACAAATTTTAAAAAAACAGAACACCCCAAATGCATTCCTCATATCTAGTCTGAATGTCCTGTGTTCCCGGTTTTGGACTTTGCCTTATCACCATGCATCTCTGAAGGTGCTCCAAAGCCTTCTCCTCCGAACACACACACCTCCCTTAAATACTCCTCTTGCCTCCTGACTAACAGAGCCCTGCACTGGATTTGATCCAGTTTTTCCCCCTCATTCTTTCCCTGAGATGCTCCAAAGAGGCTGTGTGTGGATGGTCTGTGCATTGCCATCTCGCACATGTCAAATCCAGGACAAGAATCGATTCTCTCACTGCAAGACATCACTGCTGAGGTGCAGCCCTTGCTCCCCAAGTGCCATCAGTAAAACCTGCCGCACATTTCCTTCCTCCAGCAAGTTATTCAGGTTACCATAGTTTCTGCTCCAAGTTTTCAATGCTTCTTTTCCTGCCAAGTTTCCTGCCACTTCTCTCCCCTCCCCCAGCATGACTTCACAACTTCCAGTTATGTGATTTTCGAGACCAGCTGGAACATAAATGCTCAGAACTGAAGAACAAATAAAATGGTTGCTTTCAAAAACTTAACAGACTAAATTCTCCTCTGTGCCAGTTATCTGTTGAAGTCAGGGTCATTACCTCCACTTAAACCAGCTGAGAATTTCAAGTATTTGACCACAGCTTCTGAATGCACCAGGTGTGGGACCAGCTTTCCCTGAGAAATCCGTGGTATTGCAATTATGCCAAGTATTCAATTCAGAAATACACTTATTTTCTAACAGTATTGACCATATTGTATTCTCCAAACAACAAAAATCTTTATTTACTAAATACTGACTTCTCAAATTTGCCTCTATAGTACATTTTGCCAAAACAGCAAAGGAGGTCACATAACAGACCTGTATTTGTCACTGTTGCATTTGAAATATTTCAGTATCAATGTAAGAAAAAAAAAAATACAGATTTTGGTAGGATTTATTAAGAACAGTATCTGTCTATAAAAATTCTGAAAATAGCTTTACTGTATGTTCTAAAACACTATCTACTTAATATTGTGCTAGGTTTCAGGGAAACCTCTCTGCTGATCATTTTTTGTAAGAAAATTGATTTATTCCGAAGAAACATATAGCTTTTTTCTTTTGAGATGAAGGGTTGCATATTGTTTAAAGACATTGATAGAGTAAAGCAAAGAAATGATAATCAAAAAGAAAGGAACTAGGGCTCTGAAAGCATATTTTGCTCTAGCTGTACTTTGCCATGTGAGAACCATAATGGATGTAAATTTTGTTTCATGCAAGCCAAAGGGAGGATTGTCACAGGCTTGAATGATGTCAGGACCTGACACCATTTCTCAGGCTGATGGTATTTTGCCATATAACTTGCAGCATTGTTGGTGTGAACTGAAAGATCCTACAATTAACTTCCCTTATTCCAACGAAAACCCTTTTTTATTTTCTTTTTTTTTCTTATTTCCACCATATTTTTTGTAGCTTTCCAAAACATACTGGAAAGTTTTGCATGAAGGAAATATTCCTGTTTACGTATATTATTCATATATTTTTGCATGTGTATATGTGTGTGTGCACATGTATGTACAAATGTGTATACAGACTCTTTATCAAACATTAAACAGTACAGTGGATATTAAAAAAATTGTGTTTTCTCTACTCACCATGAAGCCTATTTTCTCCTGATAACTACAGCAAACTCTATTGACCTCTGGAGATTTGCACTGATATTGCATATTGCCTGTTAAAACAACTGAAAAAACAACTCCCCCCTAAGAAGAAGCTGCACTCGTTCATGTGAGATTTTGTTCCTGAATCCTTAAAGAGAATTTTGAGATCAAATGCTGACAAGCCAAATACTATATTTTTATTGCCAGATTAAGCTAGTAAAAATAATCATACACATACATACACAAATAGTCCCTTTGCTTTAAAAAATGCATTTTATTTTTCTCAGAACCTTTAATCTCTTTTCTCTCATCACCTTTAATCTCTATTTCGGAAACAGCTTTCTTTATGTACCCATGCAAATCAAGATCACTGACATCAAATACACATCTTCTTTCCTGGTGTTACTCCCAGCTTCCAGCATGTTTGTATTACTAGTTTCATCTACCCACTGATCAATTGTTTGACCAAGCACCCTTCCAGCTTATGGCCTCAAATTGTTTTTTTAAATCAAATGCTGACCAGTGACAGTGCTGCTTGTTGAACAGCAGTGTCCATCATGTACGAAAATTGAATCACAATAAGGGACGCTGAAGCAGGGATAATCCACTTTTTTACTGACATCTGGCTTATAGCTGTGGCTCACATTTCATGTAGAGACATCGCTCACGGTGAAATTGAGTGAATGGTAAGTGACAAATGGTGGAAAGACTGCTTTCAAAATTCGGGGATTGGTAGGTGCTTTTATACCCTGGTTCTCAAAGATGCTTCCACATGCAATTGTTGTTCTGGATAACATTGGTTACAGACTGGAGCACCAGAAGTGACTGCATAGAAAATGAGGGTAGTGTGTCATAAGACATAACTAATGATGGATGGTCTCCTGCCACTTGGCACACATTTAACAGAGGGTCTGCAGCACATTCTCAGCTTAAAGCCAGGTGCCCCGAGACAGGTAAAGAAGTGCTGGTGTCAGCTGAAGCCCCCAGATGTCTCTGTGGACACCAAGAAGGACAGTTAACCCCTCGAGATGGAGTTAACAACTGGGAGAGTTATCACACACATGGATATCAGAGCCAACCCACAGGGTCTGACAGCAAAGACAGATGAGGAGCAATGGGCAGAAACTGAGGCACAGGAAACTCCACCTGAACATGAGGAAGACCTCCTTCACTGTATGGGTGACTGTGACAAGATCAGATTGTCAGAGAGGGAGTGGGGTCTCATCACTGGAGATATTCCAGGACTGCCTGGATGCAGTCTTGTTCCCTGTGCTCTGGCACAACCCTGCCTGAGCAAGTGGCTTGGACAAAATGACCTGCTGTGTTTCCTTCCAACCTGACCTATTCTGTGACTCTGTGAAGGTATCTCAGAGCTGGAATTTCTGTGAGACTCAGATGAGACGTGGAACCTGAGCACATTTCTGAGCACAGACCACTACCTCTTCCTCTGCCTATTCAGCCATGAAAGGATTTGGCCAGCAACTACAGTAGCTAAGGATTAGGCTATCCACAGGATCTGGGAGAGCAAGCTGATGTTCCTATATTCCAAGAATATCCAGATATCTGGCAAGGGCTCTACCTGTAAGAGCTAAATCACGTACATGAAACCAAAAGGAAAGAAGCCAAGATTTATACCGCACCATTGAGGACTTACAAGGCAGTAAGCCCTGTGAAAATCCTATGACCTGCCTTATCCATAGATTATCCAGTTTTCTGCAATTATGAAAAATGAATTAATTCAGTGTACCCTTGCTGTCATGCCCTTGCATTACTGCACAAGTTTTAGTAAAATTTAATACAAAGCAGCTAAATTCACTCAACAAACTGGGCTCTAGAGAGACGTCAGGTGTATGAATGGCTGTTTTATGAATCACTCAGGAGAAATCTCCTGAGCAGCAAGCACAGTAAAGAGGTGTTCCTGTTGCGCCTTCCCAGCGTTAGAATGGGAAGGAGTTCCCAGTGTTAGAGTGGGTGTCTGAGGGAAGGTTTTCCAAAAAACATTTGTAACAGCTGGGACAAATCTAATGACAAGCAGCCTTGGAGATGTTTCCGTGAATTATAGAGAATTTAGACTTCATCATTTTGCTCAAGTGACACATTTGGTTTTCAAGTGTTTTGCTGATTTCCTAACTGTACCATAGACTGAAATCATTTTGGCCCACTATTGCTGCCAGGGGGGACACACAGGAGCAGCACTGTGGGTCTACAACAGTGAAATTTCTGAGGCAAAATTCTGCAATGTTTCAGAAACAGTTCCATTTTCCCCAGCAGAAATGTGTTTGAGACAAAGTACAGCATTTGGTGCAACTCAATTTCCTTTTCTCCTCCATGCAGAACATAAGGTAGCATCAAAGGGACCCATTGCTGCTCATGAAGAGAAAAAATCCCAATCTGTGTATTAGGGAACCAGATGGAGAAAAGCCAGCCTTTATTTAAGTGTAACACCTGTGGCTCACTCTTCCAGCTGCAGAGAGTGAGCATATGCTGAGGACATTTGACCAGACATGTAGAGGTAAAAGCTGTATAGTATTGTATTAGAAGTTTCTGTCTCAGCACAATATGCTCAAGAGAAGATATCCCAAAATACATTGCATGTATTAAATAGAGTTATGTAGGCAGGCTCATAAGATAAGTTTTTTTCCACCTTTTGAGATGTGTGTTATTTTTTTATGCTACATTTTGAATAGAAGGAATTTGATGTTGGATGAAAAATTTGAATAGTCCTAAGAATAGCAGAAAGGATTATTGGGTAATTTGCTTCAACATCTCTTTTACAACCCTATTTCTTAAACATTCCCCACCTGTGCTCCTACCACACCATGTCAAGTTGGCTGACATTTTCCACAGTGCTTTACAAATATGGCAAAATAAGAAAAGAACAGAACAGATCTGCAATTATAACCTACTGTATTTCAAGATACTTTAACACAGGTAACTGCATGCTGTAACTTAGAAAATTAGTCCCCTTTCTGATCCTCTGAGGATTACTGAAAAACCAAATAAACCATCTGGCTATTACACATTCATTTGCCTAGCAAGTATTTTGGATGTCCTCCCATTAATATGTCATTTGAAAGAGTATTTAGTTCAGTGGGAGATGAAGCATCACCACACAGGTCATGCCTAAATCAACAGAACAGCTTGTCTCTCTCTCACACAGCCAATCTACATATAATTGATTTTCAGAATCCATATTCAGAGACAAAAACCATTTCTTTGAGAGATTCAAGTGCCACATTTCACAGCTCTCTTGCACAACTTTGGGCAAGGTCCATCTTCCAATGCTGCAATATTGGTGTAAATTTTATATTGCATCATTCTCAGATTATATTCTACTTATTGCAGATGGGCACAAATTCAGAAGGAAAAATGATAACTGAATTTATTGAAATCTTCTTTCAAGCTCCTCTTTTCAAACGGCTTACACTGACTGTCACCCACACAGCACCATATTCAGTGTTAGTGAGAGGTGTGAAGCAGACTTGGTTTGCTCTTCTTCCTCAACACATTCTTGGTTTTGTGAACAAAGAAGTTCCCACATAATTTGAACAGATGAGCAGACATTTAACATTACCACCAGTCTGAAGTAATTTCCATAAGAGCATACTTCCATATGACACCAGCCTAGGACACAATACCAGAGCTGAATCAAACAATATCAGTGTGGAATTTGGATTCCAGTCTCACTATAAATCTTAGCATGCAGATACTTCACTGCTAACAGACTTCATACCACTTTGGTACAAACACCCCCAAAACTGCAGAGGATCTGAAACAGACTGAGAGAAATTTGTGGGGTTTGGATTTTCCAAGCTCACTCACAGATAATGATGCACATACGTATACAGAACTTCGAAAATGGCTCTTTTGAGAAATATTCCCTCCTACCCATGACACTGCACCACTCTTTGTAAGAGGGGGCTCCTGGATAGTGCAAGCTGTGGGGAAGAATCACCAGGGCACTTCTTGCTCACCATTTTGCTAAAACCACTCTTGAATCTGCTCCAACTGCTACTGATTCAGCAGAAATTCTTCATGTTCTTTCAGCAACAATGGGAATATGTGAAAAGCGCTTTTCATCTGAATACCAAATGTTTTTGAACAGTCTTGTTGCTATTGTATTTCTATTACAATAATTTTAGCATTAGAAGTACATGGATAAATTGGGGTGGGGGAGTAAAACAGGAAGCAGGGGAATGTGTCAGAATTCTTGAGCCATGGGAGATGAAAATCAGACAAATGTAATCTTAGCTGCAAATTACCAAGAGAGAGAAACTGAAAGTGTTCATTTGAACTTACCCTGTTATCCAGCATTATGAAAAAGCAGTGACAGTCAGTACAGATTATTTTTATTAAAATTCTTGGGAGATAATTATTATTTTACCTGAATAATCCTTGAGTTATTTGAAAGAAGGTCTGGCAGAAGGAAGCAAGTTTTAAGCTGTAAAATGCATTGCTATCAACGAATATATAATTTGTATTTCAAGCCCACAGACAGTAAAAATACAAGTAAAACTCCAGAAACATACACACAAAAAAATTAGTTTGTGGCAAATAATGAATTGCCAAGTCAAAGACTATAGAAAATATTAAGGATATACTATTTCTATAAATGATGTTCAAGAGGGAAGAGGAAATGGGTGAAAAAAGAATGGTTGTGAAATGGAAGATGGGTCTTTTCATGGGTACTGTTAATGGAACAGCAAGAGGGACACTGAAATATATTGCTTACTTTAATTTCCATTCCTCTTGTCCTTTCTTCCTTTATTCTTCTAGACACATTCATCAATGAGAAACAGGTTCACGTAACAATCATTTACCTATCCACCAACCTAAATACATTAAATAAAAATAAAATTATATTCTGGGACAGGATGAAGTAATTGCATTGAAGCTTTAATTCATCTTCTGAATAGCATTGAGTTGAGAAAAAAAAATGTAGAAAATCCATTTACAAAGTCTTCTTTCCCTCCAAAAGCACATAGCTGTGAAGCACTGGCTAAAACATATATCTTGAGGAAACAGTTCTCGAGGGACCATTTCTAAACACATTTAATCTTGGAGGCTAAAGCTACCATCTCACTGTCTCCTGGTAATATACATTTAGGAACCTGGTAGATCCCAGGCTCACAGCCCTTCCCATGAGGAATGATTGTCAAGTGGGCAGTGGGTGAAAGGATACTGGATTTCACCACAGGGCATGAGAGAGGGTGGCTCACATCGAGGACATATAAAAGTACATTGTGTCCTCTGGGTTAGACCTGAGTCCTGTGTTAATTGCCCTGGACAGGAGCTGAACATCAGACAAATCCAGGAATTTTCCAGCCTGGTCAGTTCTCTAATACCATTTCTAATTCAAGCAATTTTTTTTTTATTTTCTAATAGAAGCTAAAGAATGAACAGAGTAAGACTCTGTAACAAAAATAAAATTCCATAACTGAAATTCACAGGATATAAAACTCACAGGATTGACTTAATATGTATTTGAATCTCTCCCTTGTTCTCTCTTTCTCTTTCCATTTCACTCCACCCTCCCAAATACATGCAAACAATGTACTTCTCTCGCCCTGAGGGTTTGCTTTCCTCAAAATTTTGTTCACTAGATTATTTCCCTTTATTTCCTTTAGAAAATAAACGTCAGACTGACTATTTCTAGCACCTTAATATTAAAACAATTTAATATGTTTCATAATCATAAAGACTAAGAGTTGGCAATATCACAGGGAAGGAACCTTAAAAACTACATATTTCTTTTCTCTCTTTTCAGAGTATTGATGCATTTCCCTCTGCCTGACTCCAGTCCCTTTTAGCCTGCTCAGAAGTCTCTCTAAGCTGCTGGCTGACCCAGCTGTGTCAGGAGCACACTCTGTACTGCACACTTTGTTGTTTCTTTCTTTTCCCTGCATCAAGGAAATAGTTGTTCTTCTTTGATCCTTCTCTCAGCTGCACGACTTTTAGTTCCATCTGTCCTGTCTGCCGTTTATGAAATAACATTTTTTTTCCCAGTTCTTGCCAAATAACCTGATTTCGATATTTTTCATTCTTTATGCTGAATTCCCAGGCATACATCTTTCATAACTGCAGGGTGTGTTTGGTTCTCTGCATTGTAATTGAAGGCCTGGCTTGAGACCGAAGGGCAAAACTTCTGTTGTTGAGGGCAATTTATCTGCGTGAGTCCCATTAATGTGAATGGAAGGTAGGTCGCTAAATCCCAACACAGCTCACAAAAAATATATAGCAGGCTCTCTATTCCTCAAAAATAATACACTGGATGTATTATTAATTGTATAGTGCAATTTACAGGGGCTGAAATACAGTGTTGTTTCATTTTGGAGGTTGCTTTATGTAGATTTAAAATCAAGAGGACCTTTGCTGAAGATTGAATGAAAAGAAATCAACAGCAATGCATCAAAAATATTAATGTATCTAGACAGTTTTAAAGTTCTTTTATACTTAGAGGGAAAAACTTCAATATTTGTACTGTTCAGGCTATTTGTCTGAATATTGACAAATTCTTGCTATGTGTGGAAATGGAATGCTGAAGATTACCAAGGACAAAAGCACTTCTCTTTTTTTAATTTAAAGAGTCCAATGAGAATATTCTTCAAAGAATAAAAGCTAGGCCTTGCACTTTTCAGGTAGTCATTTCTTTATTGTCATTAATTATTGACTCATCTATTTGCCATTTACACGTTGCCCTACCTTTCCTTCTTGTCTTTATTTGTATCTCTTTATTTTATGTCCTCAATTTTTCATTAACTTGCATCAATCTTTTCTTCTCTATTTTGCATTTGAAGAATCACATTCCTACTCTAGGTCATTAAGCTGTATCCTCCTTTCTTTATCCAATTGCTACATGAAGACACAATACCAGAAGGAGTGTAGTGACAACCAGGGGACCAACAGGTTGCAAAATGACCTTTAAGTCCCACTACATAGCACAATAAGGCCAAAATTACTTAAATTGGAAAGCAAAAGACACAGAAGAGAGCAGAATTAATAAGTAATTCATGAGTACTATTATATGTCCTGAGGTTGTTTCACTATGCAAGTGGCATGCTTTCAAGTGCCATGAATAGCTACAGAATGTATTTCTGTGTATCCAAATGCTTAATAATTACCTCCTATTAAATAATGATAAAGAGTATGCTACATGGTCTCTGTAGTTGGCTGGAATGAATATATTTTGCCATTCGTGCATGGCATATGGCTCCTGATGATTGTACTATCACCTGAACTCTTCATAACATATTTTCTCTTTTAATTTTTAGTGATGCTCAGCAAAACCACTGAGTTGCTCATCACAAGTGATGACCAATGTTCCATCTGCAATGCAAATATATGGGAATAACTATGGAAAAAGAGCTTTTTCACAGCTTCATGAGCAAGTTAAGAAGCAACTGAACAACTGGAGACACACACAAACAGAAGGCATGGGCAGCAGCCAGGACAGCATCTCCAGGCACTCCATATGTGGACTTTCTGTTGCCTACAGCAAATAAACTTTTGAAGCCAGCAGTGGTAGGAAAGCTGACAGAATGAATTAAAAAGTGGCAGCAGGGAGCCAAATACTGCAGTAACAGAGGTAACAGGGAGCTCCCTGAACTCTGGGCAGGACAGGCAGTGAGAGGGTTGCCAGTGACAGAGAAAAGCAGCTGAGGACAGGATGAGAACACAAAAGGTTCCTTCAAGGTGAGGAAAGGTAGAAGTAGTGGACAACTGTAATTTCTACAACTGCAGTTTCCAGGAGGCCGTGGAGGAGCAACTTGTCTTGAGAGATGACAGAAATACAAATTCCGCATGGAAGTAGGTTAGAACAGTGAACAGCCATGAACATGTGGGGATGACTTCCTGGAAACATTCAGGAGCTGTCAAAGAAATTGCCAGATTTCTCTTTTCAGAACAGAAATCTCCAGAGAGTGAATGACAAGAGGACATGAGGCTCCAACTGGACAAATTGCAAGTGAGCCAAATTTGCCTAGAAATTCCTGAAACCCCATGTTTAGGTTACATTATTCATTTTCCAGTAAAGAAAAATGAATATTCTGAGTATACTCCAGATTTGTATTAGAAAATGATAGAAGAGGTGTCCACACATGACAGTCACAAGCCTTTATCAAAAATTCCAGAAGTGTACAACCAGCAAAACACCTTGTTGTGCACCAGAAATGGCTTCCTGCATGTAGTTTTTCTATACGTCATTCTTAACACCACTGTCTATTTTCTCATGTTTTATTATTTACCCTGTGAAGTGCAAATTTCTTTTTCTGTTCTGAGAGTCTTGTCACACATATACAGACACTGTAAGATAAAGTGATAGCTTTCTACACAGTTCTATTATAAGAACTTGAACATCATCCCAAATTACCTGTCATCAGCTGTTCAAGTCTTCTTTCCATTACTGACAAAACAAATGAACAGCTGCTTGCTCCACAAACCTGTGCACTGAAAAAAAGACACACTCCTAAAAAAAGCTGTAAACAGCAAGCAAAAAAAAATATAAATGTTCTAGACATAATACCAAGTGGGTTAAGGCAGCCTACAATACCTAAAGAGAAGAGTCTCCTCCAAGATGTTATTTTATAAAATGTTCTTATTTAGAAAAGCATTTCAGCAGCAGCTACTGTATGTTAAGAACAACTTAATTCTTCATGGATATAAACCTGTGGGGTTTTTTTCTGAATACTGGAAAAAAGGTAAGAGTACACAGGTATCATGAAAATCATTTAATCATTAAATACTAGACCATGAGTTTCTATTTATTTAGAACTGCTTAAAAATTTTACAAAGTTCATTAAAATTTGAAAAAATGCCATTGTATTATTTCACTGTTTTTCCCTGCATAATGTCATGAAGGAAAAGGAATATATGTTTTTCACTTTATTTTCAGGCACAGATTGGTTTTATTAGGAAAGCTAAGGCTAAAAAGAGAGATAAAGAAAGTAACAGGTAAATAAAAATATATAAAATTAAGCATCATATATGTATTTCAATTTAAAGAAATAAAATTGAAAATAAATAAAGCCCAACATTTTAGAGGCAAAACCAAATTTCAAGCAAATGGATGGCTATGGCAATGAAAATTCTGTGCAATTATTTTTCATTTTCCCTCTTTATCATTTCCCCTATTTTTCACCTTCCTTTTGCCTTAGTTAATAATTTCTCCCATGCCTCTTCAGAACTTCAAGCAACACTGATAAATGTACAAAGCAACTTTTCTACCCTAGAAAAACAAGTTTTGAAATTCATACATTTCAATGCCAGAATGAATAATTGCAAGCATTCAGCCTGTTGCTTGGTGCATCCCAGGCCACAGAATCTCACCAGGAATTTAACCAGGCTCATCTCTTTGCTTTGCATGGTAGCACATTGCTTAGATATGCACTCAAGGCATTGAAAAGCCTCTATATCCCAAGATAAGCTTTTCCACCCACTAACTGTGACAGTCACACATTTTCCTCCATAGAGCTTCCTCTGCTGTAAATAATGAGCACGCTAATTTCTACATCTACACTTACTGTGTGCTAGTTTAAATTCACAACTGTTAGATTTTGTGCTCTGGGGTTTTTGTTTTTATCTTTGTTTGTTTGTTTGTTTGTTTGTTTGTTTGTTTGTTTTGGGAGGGGAGGCAGTTGTTGCTGGGTTATGGGGGGTTTTTGGAAGATAAAAGAGCCTTCTAGGATCAAATACTTCTTCAGATGTAATCATAGGCAGCCACCTCTTGGCCTTTCTGGACAAACAAAATTGATTGCACTTCCTCAGTTTCACACTACAAAGTATCCTTTCCAAACCCTGAAATGCTTCAATAAATCTTTCCCAAACTCCTTCCAGGCTGTCAATATCCTGTTTGCTCTGCTTTGGGTTGCTGCCATCTGATTCCAGTTTCACTCTCTTTCCCCACAGCTGACAGAGGGAGCTGACATCCTGCGCTCCACCATGATGTTCCGCCTCACACTGCAAAAGGCATTTCACCTGCGTCTGCAGGAGCACATGGCAAGGAGAGATTTCCTCTGCTGACTTCAAAAGGCATCTAGTTTCAACCCAGGAGTCTTAATTCTTGGACAGCTTTAGTGAGGCAGATGAATCCCACTCAGTGGTCACCAGGGGACAATCCAGATGTCTAGACACCAGAGTTCTGTGCGATTTCAGAGACCTCAGGCATCACACCTGGCTGCACCCATGGAAGCCTTGTCACATCTGCTGGCTGCACGCAATGCCTCTGAAAATATAAAACATCTAGGTACGTTTCATGGAGATAATTGCTTCATGAAAATGTTTTACAGACTCATCAAGACACAGGATCATTAAAAATAAAAATATTTTCCATAACGTTGCATTGATTGGCATCAGTTGTAATTTATTCTTAGTTCAGTTCATCCAATAAATTTTTCTTAGGTAAGGTTCGGGCTAACTAGCAAATTGTTTTCAAGGCCACTTAAGTCACTATTTGTAAATGCTGGCCATGGCTATTTTGTCAAGCTTATGGAAGTTCCTCAAGATACAGATATTTACAAAAAAATTAATTTAGGCAGCTCCATAGACAAGTCATTTTCTTGACAGTGAATTATCTAATTCTGTTGATTTGAAAATATTTAGTGTTTCTGTTTAACACTCTTTCTCAGAATGAGAGAAAATAAAATCTTTCATTCTTCTTTTAGAAAATGGATGTATTTACTTAATTCCACATTTTCTTTACCAGGGTTAACAATTTTACCATCCATAGTTCTACAAAACTGCAGGCATTTTGTTCCTGTTTAAAGAACTTCTTGTTATCTTTGCCCTACTACCCATAGATTTTCAACCGACTGCTTTAGTTTTCTTTATCAGTTCTCTCCATTATCTAATACAGAATTTATTCATTGCTATCAGGCTCCATACTTTTCCCATTATTTTTTCATTGTGGACTTCACCTCCCTCGTAGCTGGATTGGTTTTTAACTGAAGGAAATACTATTTGTCAGTGCAAAACTCCATTTCTTCAGGCATCTAACACAATTTCCTCACCTATCAACCCTACTTTTTCTGCACAGTCTTGTGTTAGTAGTTTTCTTTTTTGTGTGTCCACTTTATAATTAAGGAATAATTAATCTGGAACTAAGGTGTGTCAATTAATTCGCTCTGTTCTAAACAGCCCATGAATACTGCAGTAACCCACAAATTCTCAAATTTTGGATTTTTTTTTTTTTCTAAATTTTCTAATTAGAATTTTAATGCTAAATGGACATGAAAAGCTTTTGGCTTTGGGGGCATTTTAAAGGTATTATAACAAGATGTAGAAAGGATATTTCGAGATTCTTCAGTGATGAATGGGATCCATCTTACCTGTCTCTTAGACACCTATTTGTGGTACTCTAGTGCTGTTTATTGTTCCCTGCCAGTTCCAGAACAGCCAAACAACTTCTCCTAGCTGCCAAACTTGCAGATGACCAAAGTGACAGAAGAAGAATCCTTCTTGCATTGAGATGTCTCTAAATTATCTAATTTTCAAAGATTCCCAATTACTTTCTCATCCCTTTCTTCACCAGACATCAGGACACGGTCAGGTGGAATGGATTGGTGATGAGATGGACTCTGGACTAATCAGTGAACTAATACAGAACACTGCATGGTTCGTCATGATCATAAACTTAGACATGTAAAGCATTGGTGGACAACTAAAATAAGGTGTCTGAGAGATTCAGAATTAGAATCTGAACCTCTCAAGATTCCAGATGAAACAAATTCTGAGGAATTATTAAATTAGGGATAGATTTTAAGAATACTGAAAATGGACCCATGGTAACGTCTGTTTTTACAGCCTGAGCCACAGAATCTCATACAGAAGTGAATGAGATTTTCACTTATTGAAAACAGAAGCTGTGAGGACAAAGCCCTTAACTCAGCTGAAATCAAGCAGTAGAGAAGCATGCAAACACATTCACATTGCATCACACGACTGCTACCACATCACCAAATCACTGTCTCAAAAGGATGACAGTGATGACAAAATCATAGAGGTATAAAATCACATTACTGTGTTTCAAACTTCATCAGATATTAATGCTTCACATTTACCTAAATTTACTCTATCTCAGTCAACAACTGTGCAATTCTATAAAATCCAGAGGTATTTGAGGAGCCATCAAATTGGGCAGGTGAAAATTAAAATACACATAATCTTTTCTTGTTCAAATTTTGAAAATTCAGGGATCTTTGATTTGTTTCTCTATTAAAGTATTTTGTCCAGGAGTATAGTTAGAAAAGGCTAAGGCAAATATAATCAGATTAATTTTTTTTTTATTTTCAAATTTTGAGCAAGCCTCAGTTTAGGCTATAGCATTAACCTCAAGAGAGCTACATAGCAGTTTATGACTGTTGTGTTAAAACAGTGGTAGTGCTGATCAAGAAAAGTTGTTAAATGCATCATATAGAACAGCCTGGGAAACTTTAGAGTATTTAAAAAGCACATGAAAAAAAACATGCATACAAATTTCATCAATAAAAGATTCATATCCTTGTTTTCAATTTTCCTTGAGGCACTAAAAAAAATTTAAAAGTCTATTGATCATGTTATTTAATGGTGTGAGCTAGCAAGACATAATTGTTATTTCCTCTTGCTATGAAATTTAAAAGTGAGTTAATGTATAATAAATTAGCAATATTTTTTGTTCTTTTTTTTTTCTGATTATATGTATTTCTGGTTTTGGTGGCAGTATTTGCAGCCTCCTTGTGGATCACAGCCTCACTATGCTAATGAAATGGCAGAACAGAAGACAGTTCCCAGTTATTAAAAATTATTAAAAAGAGCTCATCATCACTGCCCTTTGGGCCAGAGAAGTAAAGGGACTACAGAAAAGGTAATGAAGCCCTGGAAACAAAACCTACTGAAAGCATGGCCATAAATGCCACAGGGCAGGGATCTTTTAAAAACAGTGTCACAATTGTACACAGTGAGCCTTTCAGTTGACTTGGTTTGAAAATGTGGTCCCTGTATTGATAATCAATATGTTCCATTGTGACCAAGAAGACATAAATGAATGCTTTCAGTTTGGGTTGGATTAAAGGAAGCTGCGGGAGTGAGTGGGCTGTGTGGCAAATGCTGCATCTTTTCTAATTGAGCCACTTGCTTTTGAAAGAGTCAAAGATGTCCCTAGTGGACATAACATGGGGTGTGCTCGAAGGATAAGGTTAAAAGAAAGGAGGCAAGAGGAGTTCAAGGCACTGTTTATTACTTTGAACATTTCTGAATAAAGGGAGGGTTAGCTTTTCAGTCAGGAGAATGCAGCAGTCTCACTCCTGACTGTACTGATTTGTAAGAGTGTCTTTCCCCTTAATCTTATTCTTTTTTCTTTAATCTGTATGTTTTATAAACCTTATCTTTTCTCTGACCCTACCTTTTGAGTTAATCCCTAGTGTCCTATGCTTCTGTGCCTGTCTAGGTCTATTCAGCTTTAAAAAGGCACTCAGCATTTCCCGTGGCACCACAGGGATCAGGAATGAGCAGCGTCCATCCCAAGACCCCTGTCTCTTCAAAAGCCCTGTCTGCTATACCCACAACCAAAAGGGTCATCACTGACACACGTTTAGTCCTTTGTGTTTCCTAAAAATTGAAATGAGGGATGGAGACACATAAAGAGATGAACGAGGAGAAAGAAGAAAGGGAAAGGGAAAGAAGGAAAGGGATGAAGGAGAGAGAAGGAAGAAAGCAAGGAAGCAAGGAAAGAAGGGGGAAATAAAATTTCTCACAAGTTAAATGAGAAATTCAA
Source organism: Ammospiza nelsoni (assembly GCF_027579445.1). Taxonomy (NCBI): domain Eukaryota; kingdom Metazoa; phylum Chordata; class Aves; order Passeriformes; family Passerellidae; genus Ammospiza; species Ammospiza nelsoni. Next base: position 73,761,587 of record NC_080635.1, read on the forward strand.
TTCAAACATAAGAACAAGTGAACAGCAGTATTGAACGGAGTGGACACAAGCCAACATTGGAGGTTAAGGCTTCCTGGGCACCGGATGTGAGAGTTAGTGCTTATGTTTTTCAGGCATCTGCTAAATAACCAAGATGTATACCTAGATTTTCATTTTGAAAATAAATGAGGGAAATAGGCAAAATTTTCATGGAATGTCACAATGATCTGAGAGATGAATGACAGACAAGATAAACAATGTCTGTGCAAACCAGAATCAGACACATTTTATATCAAGACTGGAACTGTGCGATGATTTTGTCCAGTAAATAAAAGAATAGAGTAGGCATATCTTACTACTAAAGTAGAGTTCTTTCATAAATAAATTAAGGGTAGGTTTCCTCCCTCCTTAAGTCCTTTTCTTAAGTTTTAAAAATAAATACTTAGCAGGTCAAAAGAGCAGAGTGGATCCTCAGGGCTACAAATAGTCTTAACTTTTCTTCAGGGCTACAATCTTCTCAGTAAGTTCTTTCAAAGAATGAAATAGGCTTCATTATTTCCCTAAAAATGCAACTATTAAATGACAATATGCTCCAAAGCATAGCCACTTTTTCCTATAGTAGATTCACAGGAAAGCCAAAAGGTTTGAATTCCAGGCCTTTAACACACAGTTGTAAAATTTATTTTCTCTGCTTTTATGTGAAAGGACTTGTCGTGTCTTTGATACCACAATGAAAGACTGACAGCAAAATATGGACGAACATGAATCAGAAACATGAATTTAATAGGAAAGAAGATTTTTTCTTAGCTGAGTGCAATTTAATTCATACCATAAGGGGTCATTTTTTACAAGGACACAAGTGCAAATCATCAGATTTAATACCATATAAAAACATTGTTTTCCACAATTTTTTTAACTTTTAAAACTTTATTTTCTTGTGGAGAAAAAAAGAGAGAATTCCTTCCCTGGTTCTGTTCCAAAAATCTGTGGAACATTCATATTAGTGGCAAAGGGCATAACCTTTCCTTACATTCTGTGAATCAGACTACTGAGCCAAAATGGGCACAGAGGTTCACCATACTAATGAATTTTCAGTAATTTTGAAGGCAAAGGGGGCATTTGTAAATATGCTGGCAGAACATAACCTTTCTACAAAGACACCCATCAGTGAAATAGAGCACAGATCCAGAACATGTCAAGGAGATGAGCTGTGGAGCAAATAATGCCATCTGTACTGCTCGTGATGCTCTTGGACCAAAGTATCAGAAAGTTGTAAATGAGTGCCATGTTTATGTTCCCAGAATACAGCCATGATTGATAATAAGCTACTGATATCAATGAGACTTTGTAATTTGGTGAAAACAAAATAATTTTGGATGAGAAAATGAATGTGTTATCAGAAAATTCATAGTAGTCTGCAGAATCACTCAAGCTATAACCCTCCATTGTGCAAGGTATCACCTGCAGAAGAGAAAATAAATATTTACAAATAAGTTCAGTAGATTCCTCCATTTAGAAAATTGTTGTAGTCACCATTTGCAGATGAACATTTTTGAGGAAATAGTTCATTATGGCCCAATCCTTATCTCATCAGTGACATCTGACCTATATCTTTCAGATACTGCGGCTGTCTGATCCTGTTCAAGGCCAGGTTGGATGGGGCTCTGAGTAACCTGCTCCAGAGGAAAGTGTCCCTGTCCATGGCAGGGGGTTTGGATCTAGATGCTGTATAAGGTCTCTTTCCAACCCAAGCTACTCTATGATGATTCTATGATGATGATTCCAGTTTCTGAGAAAAAACAGTTCCACATTTTCAAAATAAAGGAACACCGGAACTCAAGTCATGTCCATTTTACAACTTGTTCTGGATTAAGGGTATGAAAGATTAATGGGTATGACTGTGAGTACACTCATTGAATTCATAGGGAAAAAGCTGATAAAGCCTGTGCCAATTTCCATGCCATGGCCACTGAGGGTAATTTTGAATTTCTGTGGTGATATAATTTGAATCATGACAATTAGATAGACAATTACTAGCTACAAAAATTATAACTTACTTGGCAGATACTTAATACTTCAGTGTTTTCATTTCAAAGTACTTTTTTTTGGCTTCCATAAAGGCATTAAGATAAACTTAATGCAGACCATGTTAACATTGTCATAGTCACCTCCTACTTACATTATTAGGAATCTTTTTCTTAGTCTGAAAAAGAAACAGGATAGCCCTGAAGTCCCATCTATTATTGCTGTGAAAAATTAACAAAATTAATGCTTGTAGTCATTTCTTCAATATTAAATTAATCAATAATTTCTGATCATCTCAGAATTGATTCTCTTTCCATTTTTTTTCCCACATCATAAAACAAAGGTCCTTTGCACTGACTCTTCTGGGGATCAATCAATTATTTGTAAATTAATGTTTTCCACTAAATTTTATGTAACTTTTTTTTTTCTTAAAGATCCCTACTTCTATTATTGAGAAGAGTTAGAAAGGAAAAGTCAAAGGAAATTGTAAGGGGAGAAATAAGACAAACAATTTATTAAATAGTTTGGAATATTTCAAAGTGAAAATGCACATCTATAAATTTATTCATTGTCACTAAACAATATTACACGAGACATATTTAAGTCTTTATGCTGGTTGATTTTAGTCTGATAAGACTGATTATTTTACTGCCCGAATGTGCTTCTCCAAATTATCTTTCTCCATCTATTTCTCCTTATTTGTCTCTCCTTAAACTTCATCATCTTAGAAATGGTGGGAAAAGCTAAGGATTCACAGGAAAGTAACAATTAATAAATACAGATATTTCTGTAAATAAATTTCCCCACACATATATCTGTATATCACATATATATCTGTATGGGGTAGGTTTTTAATAAACATTCATATCACAGAAACAGAAATTACCTGTTAGACATGATAAGACAAAGAGGATATTAATAGAGCTGGAATAGAGAAATACAAGGAATTTAGCAAAATTTTTGCATATAACATCTCTAGTTGTAGTATGGACTAAAGATTAGGTCTAAAAAATGTTTCATGCTTTGCAGAGCCAATAGATAGCTTCTGACTGCAGAAGACTGACCTCAACAGGAGGGTAGCTTTTAGATACAGAACCTAATCATGATTACAAATTTACCTCTGGTGAAGAATTTTTTGGTAAGAGGCATTAAAACCAAACAACTCTTATTTCAAAGACATGTTCATGCTTCCAGTGTTATTTTATCTAATGAAAATTCCAGTTATATTTTTCTAGTTAGGTTGAAGAATGCACTATTGAACCTTGTTCACCAAACAGACACTGACTGCCTAATCTTCTCTTTGATAAACTAAATAATTTACTCCTTCCTCATAGTATGCTTTCCAGTTCAATAGTCATACTCATAGCTCTTCTCTAAATCTTCTCCCATTTTATAACACTCTTCGCTAAATATCAGAAATTATCCTGATACAGATGGGTCAGTGCAAAACCCAACAATACAGTAATTTAATCACTCTATAACTTCTCATACCCTCTTGTGGATTCATGTAGTGGTCTCATTAACCTTTTTGCCACAGCGTTATCTTTAGCAGCTCGTTTTCATCAGATTAACTCCCCTGACCTCTAAGTCCTTTCCACACTCCCTTCTCCCATGAACATATTTCCAGTCCTTTATGTCTAACTGATTTTTTTTTTCCTGTGCTCTGAATATGTAATGGGCAATACTGGGAAGTAATTTTCCTGTATCACAGTTCCAAGCAATCAAAGTGCCTACATTTTCATAACCTATTTTCCTCATTATTTATATCTTCCCCTAGATTTTTTTTTTCAATCAGAAGCTTCAGCAGTACAATTCTGTATTTTCCAAATTGTGATAATGCATGTGTAGTGAAGAATGGATCTTAGTGAGGCTTCCTAAAAATTCCCCAAGAAGATGTCTGCTTCCTAATAATTCCCATTTATAACTTAGGGTGGGTTGATTTTGGCTGGTGACAGGTGCACACCAAGCCGTTCTCTCACACCACATCCTCATGGTTTGGGATAAAGATGGTTTAGTGAAATAAAGCAAAGCCTGAGTGTAGATGCATTTCTTTTTTTTAATGAATATTTATTTTCTCCTTCCCATAAGCAAGTGATGCTCAGCTGCTTCCTGGGAAGCAGGGATTTGGTACCAGTATTCTTCAGAAGAGAAAAGACTGAATAACGAATGCTCCCCACCTTCTTTATTGCCAAGCATGACATCATATGGGACAAAATGTCCCTCTGGGTCAGCCTGCCCCAGCCTGTCAGCCTTCAGGGGCAGAGAGTGCAGAAACAGCCTGGAGGCTGTGCCAGCACAGCTCAGCACTGGGGTGTCACCAACACCTTTTCAGCTTCCAAAACAGTGCCCAGCACTGTGGGGGCTGCTGTGGGCAAAGGTAACTCCACCCCAGCAAGATTCAATGCACAACTGCATTTTGAAACTCACTTTTTCACGTACTTATTAATCCACTGAATTTTCATCACTCTTCCTAGGTATTGAAATATTGCTCTCTACCAAATCAAATGCCCTGGAGATGTCTAACTATATTAAACAGATTCTTCAATCAAATTTTTAATTTCATAAAAATGTAGCAAGCTATATTAACAAATTTTGTTAGCATATACTGATGCTGATTGGCAACAATTAAGTCACCTCTTTTAACTCTTCATTAATTTGAACTGTATCAACCATTTCACTCTTTTTCCCAATATCAATGGCAAACAGGCTCACAACTATCCTCTGTAACTTTCCCAAATATTGATCCGTTCATTTTTTTTCCAAATCTCTTTGAGGTTAATTTCCAGGACTAGTGGAAAACAAGCAAAAATTCTTTTTTTTGGGACGCAAACATCACTTTCAAAACTCTTCAGTGGGAACAGTTAAACTTGGCTAAATAAAATATATGTAATATATGTCTGGTAGGCACCAACTTTCCTGTTAAAAACTAAAATATATTGGTACAGAATAATATATTAATATGGTAATGAGCCATGCAATTTTTTCCTGAGAGAGCCATATGACTTACGATAACCACTGTCCTGCATTCAGCCAGGATTAAATGCGAAGGGAGAAAAAGATGCATATTTTTGTCTTAATTGGTGTGAGGCTCTAGCAATAAGAACTATTTTCCACTTTTGCCTTACAAGGATGGAAAAAACAAAAACGGTTTTTGTCTCTGTATCTCCCTTCCATGTCCATACAAGAGTATACTTCCCATTAATGTCAATGAGGATTACAAGAATGTAAGTGGGGGCAACTATGTCAGTAAGCAAATAAATTGCCATTTGACTGGGTATAAATTTCAGAATATCAGTGATTCACTTTCCATTAGTTATCCAGCCTGTAACCCAGGGTACTCACACTTATTTACTGAAAGAAACAGAAAGTTATTAGCTGGCACCAATCCTTCTCCATTAGGGCTGGAGCTAGACTATCTGTTCTCATTTACTGCTTCTGAGTCACTATCAGATTCTGTTACTGAGAAAGAATTTTAATGATGGTTTCTTTGTTCTTGATTTATAGTCACCACTAGCAGCATTACTTTCTGCAAGTTTTCTAATTGCTCAAAGGTTTGGGTGTTTGTTGATGAACAGAATTGAATTGGCAGCTAGCTGTTCTGCAGTCTACTCCTAATACATGTTCACTCTGGGTTTACTAGAAGAGTGTAATCCTCCAAATGTGAATTTACCTTCCCAATTCCCATAATAACATGGGGATAAGCACCTCCAGATTGCCTGACACCACCATGTTTCCATTCCACTAACACCGGGGCTACAACTATTCTCAGCAAGACTGTGAACCTGCCCCAGCTATCCAGTCTACAGAAGAATTATAAAAGTATTTCTCTTTTGGCTACAGACACTTTCAGCTCAAGCTGCAGAGACTTCTGGTTTTGAGTTCAAAATGTTCCAGGACTACGTCTCAAATGACATCTGAAGTGACAGCTGCCATTGTGTGACCATGCCAGCAGAGTCTGAGGCAGTGATTCTCACATGAACTAACAGGCAACCCAACACCATTCAGCCCTGCTGAGCTTCCAGCAGTACCAAGTCTGTCATTGTAGAAATATGGACCACAGGTGTCTGCCACCACCTCTGTCTCTGAGCATGGACCTTGCCCAACCCTTTTCCAACAAGGGACAATTTCTACCTTGGTTATTCAATGGTTACAACCATTCTACACAGAATATATCTGCACAAAGTGGTGGGCTGCAGCTGAAAATTGATGAAACAAAGCAGGTGCACATTGGTGTAAAATGTGCAACATTACAGAACTTTGACACGCTTTGTCTAATGAATGCAGCAAAATTGTCAGTTATTCTGAAATGAAATTCTGACCCAATAGAACTGAGCCAAAAGGGAATTTGTGATTAAAGTTAGCCTTGCCTGTTTTCAGAGGGATCAGTGAATTTATTCCAGTTTTGTAAATGTCATGTCCTGTTCAGACCTCATAGGAAGCCACCCATCATCTGGCCTGAAACAGGCCTTGTAGTAACAGAACATGCAGGAGAAAGCAGAGAATTTAATTTTGTGTGTTACAGTAGTTGCAGCAAAAATAAACTTAAAAACTAATCTTAAATCAAGGTGATTCTTCCAGCTTGCTCTTATCACCTCCAAAAGTAAAGATATTGAATACTTTGCACCAACACAATGCAATATACAAATTCACAACTATGTCAAGTTACAATATGAAGGGAGAACTTTTTTCCTGTCTTTGTGAGGATTCCAGTTCAAATACAATCAGAAAAATAAAAGAAAATTCAATGTAAAATTGAGGGCTGACAGCCAAGTAGTTACTTAGCAAATTGAAATAAATTATGTAAAAAATGAAAGAAGAAATTCAACAGAAAAAATGTCTAAATATATCCTATATTTTAGTCATTGAAATGTAGTCTTGAGTAAGCCATTCACCAAGGACTAGCACTCAGCTGCTATTCCAATTTCAGAGATGATAAAAATTGCTGTAGAACAGTTATTTGCACTGAACTGTAGAGAAAAAGTTTCAAGCAATGCTTTTCTGGCCTCTCTTCCTGTGCTTAGGCAAAATCCTTTTAATCTACTTTATTTGAATTATAAATATAAAAATATTACATCATCCTTATATGCAGCATTATTGCTGGCATATAGAGTTAAAACTATATACTTATTCATTTTATTTCCTATATACTTATGCATTCAGCCATTTGATATCACTAATGTAAATTATATTTATATGATGTCATCATTAAAATTAAATATTAACATACACTGATTCCATATGTCTGCTTTATACACGCATTTAAGCAGACTACCAGAACACTATGAATATCTTTAAAAATATTTGAACCAAAACATCTAAATATTGCAAATTATTTCTGCTTTTCTCTTTTTTTTGTGTGTGTTTTTTTTTTGTTTGTTTGTTTGGGGGTTTTTTTTGGGGGGGAGGGGAGTTTGGGGTTGGTTGGTTGGTTAGTTGGTGTTAGTTTTGGTTTTTTTAAATTCATCCACTCAGTCACTTCTATTATGTTGCCTTCAGATGGAATTTGCTACAAATCACATTAAGGAAAAAAAACAAAACAAAACAAAACAAACCTACAAAAAAACCCCAACTAATCAAACAAACAAAAAAACCCAATCAATACTGCAGAAATGAGGTCACCAGCCCTGAAGGAAGTGTGTGGCTAAGATCCCTCCTTTACTGACATTCCAGAAAGTAGTTCAGCCAATTCTTACTGTCATGTCAGAAGAAAAGTGCCCTCGTTTGAAATACTTATAAGGAATTACATAGAAGGAACACTTGACAGCCTTCTTATTCTACTACATCATGTTCAAAATAAACTCCAAATATTTAAATTCATAAGCCTCCACAATAAAGCTCTACAAGCTGTGTGTGAGATACATCAGTTGGTGAGACAAGCAGAGGCATATAAACAGGTATTGTGCAAAATGAGACTGGGGAGATACAAAGGGACTTTTCAACATTATCAAGAACCTCACCCTAAACCTCTTCTCCACGTGACAGTGGCACCAGGGGTGCAGATGACAAATGCTATTGGAATAAGGAGACATCACAAACCTCTGGAAGGTGTGTCAGGAATCTGCACTATAGGCAGGTTATTGGGACAGTTCCTATGAAATAACAACATTTATGCCAGACTTGATCAAGTGAAGAACAGTCATTCAAACTGGCATAAAAGGAAAACCTGCTTTGTTTCTGTTTCTCCAGGAATCTCTCACCTGTGTGTGCCTGTGCACTCACACACACAAAGACACACAGTACATTGTAGCTGAGCTGAGCAGACACTTGCATAACACACAGTGTACACATCAAATTCTAGTCAGGTGCAGGAAAAGAAAGGAAGATGTAGATTCTAAAAATACAAAAAATTTCATGATGTCACGTCAGGAAAAAAAAAAACCTGAAGGAAACTCATGCCATACTGAACATTTTAAGACAGCTAAAGAATTACTGCATGCTCTGACTAACATATATTGGTTTTCTTGGCTTCCACCATGAAGCAAATGTATGACAGTGATTCACAGTTCCATGTGCAGAATGTAGGGGCACACAAGGGAATCCATGGTCTTTAAAGGAATGAAGACTAAATAAGCTGGGGAAACTTAAGCAAAGTTTGGACTTTTTTGACTACATTGGTAATAAAAAAAGGTTAAAAATAATAATTTTTTAGAAGTACAGCTTTAGCCCTTTAAAACAGACTTGGACTTCAGCTAGGTCACCACTCTGGTTGTGAGCAAAACAAGCTCTTAAAATTGATACCATCCTATAAGCTGAACTATTTCAAAAAATATCTTTGGGAAGCCATTTTAAAAATTATTAAAAGACAACCTTGAAAGTTATTTATGGAAGACGGAAGAAGAAGTGAACTGTAGCCAATTTATGATAACTCCCTTTCTTGAGAGAAAACAGTTAATTTTGACCAGTATATATATGGACAGTCATTAATAATTCCTGCATAATTCAGATTCTTAACAAAAAAATAGTAAAACCAGTGATGTGTCAAACATGATGCAGTGCACCAATTTAAACATATAAAAAATCAGAACGTAAATTATCATTATCTTTTGTAAAAGATGGTGTTAAGGCAATGCAGTCTTAAAGCCTATGATATAACCAGAACAAAACCTGGCCATTTGATTTGGGTGATGTCCTCAAATGTAATAAAGACTTTCCAAGCACCAAGTCCTCACCAAGCTGCCATTTCTGTCTGCTTGCAGTGGTATCATCATCGTCACATGCTGTTCTTGACAGGTTGGGTTTTATCTAACAAACGTATCTGGAAAAAGGGAGAAAAGCTGATCCTTGAAGTCACTTTCTATCTCCCACTGACTACAAAGGGACACTTAAGAGCATGCTTAAATTAGATACAAGCTTTTTTATTGATCAAAATGAGTACAATGAATCTCACATATATGCATGGCCCACATTAGATCTTTAACTTCCGAGGTAAAAAATTAGTTTAAATATCAATGCAATCTTTCTCTTTCCTTATTCTATCACTAGACAAAGCAGAGATTATCCAAATATTTCACAGGTTCCTAAGTACAAGAGCCCTCAATGGTGCACAGATGGCCAAAGATGAGAATGCAGGTTTTTTCCTTCAGTCTTCGCTTGATACAGCAGCTGTGATTAGATGTCTAACACAATTAGCATCAACGAAAAATGGGTAAAAACTTGGGATGGAAAAGATAAAGCAGAGATTTAATTCTACTTTTAGAAGCTTGACATTTTTTAAACCAGTGAAATTCAGCTGAGAATGCGTGGAGAACTGGCCTGAAGTGATCTCACAGCCCAGGGCAATTATTTTGAGAATGGAGTGAGGACAGCTAAAATTTCAAAAAACAGGAAAAAAGCAATCATAGTCCTTACCTTTAAAAAAATGAAAAGTGGTGTAGATCAGTCAATCTTATTTCAATTACCAAGAAAAAAAAAATTACTGGTTCAAGTATTCAAACATCTGGATGGGAACAAGGGGATATGAATCAGGCAACGCTGATTTGTCAAGAACAAATCACGTCAAGCAACTGAGTTTTTTCCTATGACATGGTGACAGGTCTGTGTATTGAAAAGGAAAATATCTTTACTTTAGAAAAGTTTCTGACAGTGTCTTTTATGACATTTTTCTCTGCAATCCAGGGTCTTCCTGAAACTGCCATATGGTAGGGATATAACTGATTGGGATACTGTGCGTAAAGACAAACTGTTCAGCAGGAAGGATGTAAGAGTGAGGTCTGCTGGGGACTGATCTGAATTTTAGGTCTATGGAAAACTTTCTATAATAAAAACTGCATGATGGAGTAGGGAATATAGTTATTCTCTTTCCAGATGATTCAAAGCTGGGACAGGCAATGACGAGGTTAGAATTCAAGCTGATTATTATAAATTGGAGAAATTGTCTCAAGTGGCTAGGATGCAATTTAATAAGGGCAAAAAATCAAAAGTTTTCCACTTAGGTAAGAGTAACCGTCTGCAAAATTACAGGACGAGTAATAACAGTTCTTCTGAAAAAGGGTGCATGTACTATAGTGGACCATAAATTGGCATGAGTCAGCTATGCAAGGCCATTTCAAAGACAAAATAGAAGCTTCATCCTGGAAGAGGATCATATAGAAGAAAAAGTTAAAAAAACCTTCCTGTTTATTACTTCAACTGCTTTGTCTCTGTATGGGATACCATCAGGAGAAATGCTGACCAACTAAAGAGATAAGAATAATCAAGGGGTTATAAAATACATTGTTTGAGGACAACCAAGATGTGTTGTGTAGTGTGAGTGGCATCTGAAGAGTATTTTCATGGTCTTCAAGTGTCTTAAAACACTACTGCATACAGAGAAAATTCAAATAGGAAAGCTAGAAATCAGTCTAAAATGCACCAACATTTATCTAACATATGTATTAGAGAAAATAATTTCAAATGTTCCTAAAGACTTGAATAAATTGCCTGGAGAAAATACAGATTTTTCAACACTGGAGATTTTAAAGAATTGGTAAGATAAAAATCTGTCAAGTTTAGGAAGAGCTGAACCTGCCCTGCAGGAAGAAGACATACTGGATAACGTCTCAAGATCTCTTCGAATAATGCAATTTTTCTATAACTTTTAATGTGTTTGACTCCTGTAATAATAGAGACACATCGAAAATGAGAAGGGAGTTTTTCTAGTAATATGTGTGGCAGATCTAGTTTACTTGTATGACTGTAAGACCTCTGGAAAAGATTTATTAATGGGAATATCTACACTTCTTCGTGTAAACACTCCTTATTTTACAATATGTCCAAAACAGTTTTCATTTAAGTCCAGTTCAGTCCAGTGCACTGGAATTCCTGAAATGAAGTGACAAAACTTGCCACAGGCACATGTAAAAGAGAGAACAGCACCATGAAAGATCCAGAAGAGAACTCTAAATTGCCTTAATAGGCTGAGATGGACAAGGATCCCAAATCAAACTGGTTGCATACATGCATTTACCAGCAGCTCTCAGAATCTAAAAAAAAAAAAAAGAAGAAAGGGTAAGTAAGAGCTCTAGTTGCTCTTGACATGATTTCATTTAACTTGCTAGGTCTCTGACCTTTCAGCACTGGTGGAAATAAAAGTGCAAATGTAACACTGAGGGGGAAAAATTCATGCAAATAACCTTTAAAGCCACCACGTGAGACTTTTTCTCTTCTTTTTTTTTTTAAAGGAGAGAAATCTGATGATCCAATTATGCAAGTCATTAGGAAAACAATGCTGAAATTTTGTGGCTAATGGGATTTTAAGTTATATTGACAATGAAAACCAATTATACTTTAAAAACTTTTTTTCTCCATCTGCAATTGCATTATTTTAATGAAATAGCACACTAAACCTCAAGTAGCCAAAAGAATGTTAATTATGGAAATAGTTGAGTTAACAAAAGAACCTCTCTTTTTCCATGACCTCATAATTTCACAAGCCTGAATAGAGGCATAAAATCATTCATTTTGCATCTCAAATGTTTGATGATGTAAACATAGAAACCTTTGAACTCTTCAGAACTCCTGTTTTAGAGTAAAATTTATATTAACTTTCTTAAGAAGTTCACTGGAACCAGAGCTCAACCACAGGATGAAAGCAATTCCAAGACTTGGGAATATTTAGATACTGACCCAATTCTTCCAGGTCAGAACCAATTCTAGTTTAACACATTATAACTTTTCTGCTTTAATTGATTTTTCCACTATCTATTTATCTTTCTAATTGGATAGTAAGGTACTAGGTAAAAAAAAAACCTCTGTAAAATCCAAGCACTTCATGTAAGAAATTTCAATAAGTGAAAGGGCCGATGGGAAATTTTTCAAGGTTACTGTATAATTAATAAGAGTCACAGAATTAAAAAACGTTTTGTCAGTTGCTAGTGTCATCAAACTAAGGGCAGAATAAATCTGTGATATCCTAAAACATATCTCTTACTGCAACAAGCAGGTTTTAGGTTTTATTGAGTTGAATACATAGACAATAAAAGAACTATAAAATCACAGAGTGGCTTGGGTTGGAAGAAACTTTAAAGATCAGCTGGTTCCAACTCCTGTGCCATGAGCAGGGAGAAGTAATAGAAGTATCTTAAATGGGCTAGAACCTTTTGAGATGATTTGGCCTAACTTTCTCTTAAAGGCCTGGTTCATCATGCACCCTGTCAAGCCAAGTCTTGAACAACAAGGGAAACAACAATTTCCTGCAGGAGAGATTCCACCACTTTTCTGGACAAATAACTCAAATTTTAAATCTTTCCCATGATGTTTTCTTATTTCCTGAGTGAATTTCCCTTAAAGCAGCTTGTGCCTGGGACTTTTTGTATTGTCAACATGCACCGTTGTGAAGTAAATGCCTCCATCTCCCACATAACTACCTTTCAGGTAATGGAAAATCATGATTAGATAGTCCTGGACCCTCCTGTTTTTAGGGCTAAACCCTATTTTTTCGTGATTTCTTCATATGTCAATTCCAACAACCCTCCAATCCTCATTCTGGCCATTTAATAGATCAGCTTTAATTTTTAGATCTCTGTTGAACTGGAGAAACTCCAACTAGACATGATAGTTCAGGTAAGGCCGAACAAGTCCCCAAACAGCATAATCACATCCCTTGATCCTCAGGATAAGCTCTTGCTAATTCATCCCTGGACAGTTTGCCTTCATTGTCACAAAGGAATGTGTGATGGAAGCCCTACAACCTTGCCTTGATCAAGAGCTGGGTGCCTGAGAATAATAAACTGCAGACAGCAGGGCAGAGCAAACAAGTCCTGAGTGTAATGAGGCTTGATATGGGCATGGACCAGCAAGTGATGGGAGAACAATCCCTGAAACCACTGGAAAGGGGCACCAAGCTACCAACATGGGCTGACTTGACTGGAAGTGTGTGACAACATCTGGCTGCACATACAAAGACAAACAAACACCCCCAGGTAATAAAGATCATGGATAAACATTTTTATAGGGGCACCTGACACCCCACACAAACAGGAGCTGCCAGCTGGGACCATTACAGACCCAAGCAGAAACATCAGTCACTAGGACTCCTGACAGAACTGTTGCTCCTGCCCAGGTGCTGACCACACCAAGAAGACAAGTTAAAGTGGCCTGATTGCTCTTTTCTTAACCTAACAATGTGCAAGAATCAAAAATCTTGCTAATTTGCCTTCAGTAATTGTACTACACAAGTGAAGGAAGAGGTGGAAGCTTCTCTTCAGTGCAATTGCAATTCACTCTGCCAAACAAAAACTTTCCCCTTAAAATGTGCCTATGTCTGCAGCAGAACCAGATATCTTACCCTATACTGCCTGGCACTGGATTTTGGCTGTGAAATCAGTCACTTGGCTTCAAATATTCATAGGGCTAAATTTATTTGAAGGGAAAATAATCTGGAGTGAACATAAAATATAGAACAGTATTCATACATTAGGAAAAAAATGTGTTTCCTTCTTGTCCATAAATCTTTTCTATGATTGTGGCCAAATTATTCATGGTTTTGTATGTCTGTTCTCCCCCATCACCCCCTGAGCTGTTTACTATACTGAAGTACTACGGAGCTAGAATTATCTTTTAACAAAAATAATTATAGTGATACCACAGATATTGTAACTTGGTTCTGAAATACAAAAGACAAATTGTAAATGAAGCCATACAAATCACAGGAGTCAAAAGCATTTTCCTTATTTTTAAGAACAGTATACAGAGAAATAAGTAGTCAGCCAGTCCACTGGTAATGAAAAAATTATAAAGTCATGGATAATTTATGTTGGAAGTGGCTTCCAGAGGTCACCTAGTCCAGCCCTCTCTGTCTTATTGCACCACTTGAGGCAAAGTGGTCTCCTGTGTTAATAAACAAGTTCCTCACTACAGCCTTTAATTTTTACTCTTCCTCTGAAAGCTGTATCACTTCAGAGACTTAGAAGATGTAAAAATGGATGAGGACTTAGTAGATCCCTGTGCTCAAGCCTGCTTGCAATGTGGTTCCTCAGGTAGCTGTAAGCTCTTAAAGACAGTTTGCTTCTGACATCAGAAGAAGTATTTCCAACAGTGTCTGGGAAGAATTCCATTTGCAGAGACAGATTTTGCGATATTTGTTAGACCACATGCATTTTAGATTTTTGTTCCAATTAACCTACCTCCTAAATTTACCCCAATCATTTTGCATGCTAGGTATTACTGGCCCCATGTGCAGATCATTTCACTTATAAGAGAAAGATACAGCTGGGAGAACACATAAAAAGTGAAGCTTCCTGAAAGTGGAAGGATTTGCTGAAATGATAAGGATGTACCAAGTACAACCCAAGGGAAGACTGAAAATCAAACCAAAATGAGGTCTTGTAATGCACAACTGGGACATTATGGTGATCAGGACGGGGTCTGAAGCAGTTTTGAAGATAAAGGGAAAAAAGCCCAAACACACAGAGAGAATCTGATAAACAGCTCACTTGAAAGAGAATAAAAGCCAGATGCTGTCTGAAGATCCCATATTAAAAAGGCACTGGGGGATACTGATGCACTAAACTTAGGGCTACTCAGATTTTTCTCAAAGTGGGGTTTCCTGGCATGCTAGGAAGGTAGATGTGTGTCTTAAACAATGTCTGCAATTTATCACAAATAAATGCCTTTTTAGTGATGTGATTTTGTATATAGGTCATTCACTGGATGCAACATCAGGGACCATCCTGCCAGTTTCTACCTAGCTGGAATTACTTATTAGCAGCCAAGTAAAACACTTTTTTTTTTCCTAATTGAACCACATATTTAAATTGCTTTTATACTTCTTTGCTTTAGAAATACAAGTATTTATTTCTTCATTCCTGACTAGAATGTCAACCTAGCTTTCACTGTAACAGCTATTTAAAATTCATATATTTTGATGGAAAAAAATAGGTGTCAGCTGTTTTTATTATTCTTTTAAGAGCATCTATAATAACAGCTGGAAAACCACAGCAATTCTGCTCACCAAGAGAAGTAGATTGGGTTGGTTATTTCAGTCTCATCATCTTCATTGATTTTAATAACATATTTTGAAATGGTTTATTTTCATGAGAGCCTGTAATAACTCAACTAGGTCTAAGTGTCCTCAATTCCTACTGATATCAAAAGAATGTGGACATCTTCTAGAAAGTTTCAGTGCTGAAGAATCAAAACCAGTAATTTTTTTTTTTTCATGTATTTACTGAGATCCTAGACTCCTTGCACAGAAGCATATTCCAGGAGAACAGCAACATGAGCAAACTAAGCAATATCCAAGATGTAAGCAATATTGTCTTTTTCCAGCAGCAAAACAAATTTAAAATTCTTTTTTATGCTAAAAAAGTCAAATCGATTTAATAGTGCCTTAAAAATATTTTTGTTCCAGGACACTTAAAAACCTCATTAAGAAAGTTCAGAGGAAACAAACAAACAGAAACAAACAAGCTCAGAATTCCTAAAGCTGCCTGTAGTTCTACATTGAGCAGCATGACAGGATATACATGTTCAGTGCCACTAACAACAACCAAGTTCTCAATTTGTGTTAATTTAACTGTGCAGTCAGCTTAAGCCCCACTGCCCAGGCAATGGCAGAAGAATGACTCCTAAACACAACTGCATGTGGCTGTGTGGAAGGGGAAAGGCAGCATCTCTCTAGAGCAGCAATAAACACTGCTCAGGCTGAATCTGCAAGGGCAGAAAAAATTAGCACAGTGGCAAATGTTCCACCAGCTAGATTCCATGCTTTGTGCGTACATGAAAAATAGAAGGATTTTTGTCCCTGAGGAGAAGAATTTAACAAAAATGGCAAATGTATTTATTCTTTCATCTGTAATAGTATCCTGCCAATACATAAAAAGATTATTTCTTTCAGTACATCTATAGACAGGTAATAGCTGTGCTTCCACATTCAGCAACACCAGTACTTGTGCTGAATCTGTCTCTGGCAGCTCAATCCAACCCCAGTCCATGAAAGCAATCCAAATCATGGCTTTCAACAGCCTGTGTCAGCTCCCCAAAAGAGCAGTGCAGAGAGCACAGTGCAGGTGCAGGCAGGAGCCAGAAATGAAAGAGCTGTGAGGGAGGATCCTCTCATTGCCACTGCAGAGGTAAGGGATGCCTGAGATGGGCAAGGGTGCCAGAGCAACCCCTGCCTGCACCTCAGAGGTTTTTCTGTGCTACCAAGCAATCACATCTATGGCATCAAAAGCATAATAAAGTGATGTATAAGCAGTGTTATGTAATACATTACAACCTAGTTCACTATTCTTTTTTTCTGAACTTGGCTTTAACTTTTTTCTGACGATCAATACCTGATCTGTGTTTTCACAAAACCTAATTAACCTTAGACCACATATGTAAAAACTTATAAGCAGTTTTAAGTAACTCCAGCAAGCTTTCAAAGAGAGTAGCTTATAGTCTCAAAGTGAAACTAGTTTCTATTCCCAAAGCAAAGTAGCACATACAGTATTCAGAAGACAAAGATGCTGTTCAAGCAAGTCTGTATTTGTTGCTACTACACAGGTATCCTCAAATGAAGGACTGCAGCACAAACACTTCAGGCTAGTGCACCTCTTCTCTTACCTCTGCCTAGTCACATTTGAAGAGCACCTCTGGCTGGTGTTGAAAGCTTGGAAGTTAATTTACAGAAAACATTCTGTGGCCATGGAACTTGAGACCTTCCTCTAACTACTGCATTTTGCCTTCACTCCAAAGTCTGGCCAGTAACTGAGTTTTTCATGCTAATGACAGCACAGAAAGTTAGTATGGCAGCAGGCAGATACACAGTTCAACCCTGGGATAATGGGGTTTTCAGGGATGATGGGTTGTGATGGCACTCTCCCTCTCCTCCATATGTTCTTCTTCTAACTTAATGGAGACCCAGTTTGGTCATATTAGGGGAACCATTTCCCATTCCTAGAGGATATCACTAGACTTTTCAAATTTCACCAGAAATTGACATGAATTTCATCTCCCCTTTCACCACTTGAGCAGAGGATGCACGTAGGGAGTCCTCTATAGTCACTTCTTCCCAGGGCTGAAGCAGAAAGACAAGTGCCATGCCTGGAATTACACACAGAGAGGCACAAAGGAGAAGGCAGAGAAGGAGATGCAGAGGATTGACACAGCAGAAAGAAGGTTCTGCTTCCTTAGGAGGGGGCATAACAGAGTTACCAGAGAACACGAGAGGTGTTCAACACCAGCCCCGGTAGATATCAATCCTTCCAGATTTCTAGACTGAAAATCCTCTTTTCCTGTGCTAGAAACACACACTCTTCCAGGGAATAACACAACTTCTTCCTTTATGCTTCTTTCTCCTTCTCCAGGGTAAAAAAAATAAATGTCAAATGTTCACAGAATATGTTTGTGGGTTTTGTGCACATGTTCAATTTTTTGGCATATATATAATCCTCTATGTATAAAATGCAGCTTTGCCCCACTTCACTAAGAGAATATATACCAAGTGAAATGGGAACTTATAATAACCTTCAAAATAAAACAAGAAGAGTTATCATTTTGTTTGTCAATACAGAATGAAAGAACTGAATATCTGCATGTAGGAAATGCTTGTTCCTTTCCCAAACAGAAGGAAGCTCTGTGCTGGGAAACAGGAATGGATATTTTATATACTCCAGCGCCATCTAGCCCAAGGAAATAAAATTCCACATTGAACAATGGCTACTGAAGGACACTTTTTAGTGCTAAATGTTAAGTCCATAAATAATTTCTGACCCTGGATGAAACAGCTTTTGGCTTATTGTTTGACATTTAAAATTTTTTTCTGCCCTATAAATGCACCTGAGTAGTATAGAAGCTCCTGTGAGAGCCATCTGCCAGGGGAAATAACTGGCATATGCTATTTTCATTATTTCTCATTCAAACTGAAACTCTAGACAACCTGAAATAATGCAAAAAATGAAAACCCAGGACACGTGCATTTTGTGGGTGTCTTGGCAGAAAATGAAGAAGTTAAATAACAGGAGACAGGAAAATAATAAAAAGCAAAAATTCCAATAATGAAAGAAGGATCTTACCAGACTTTCCATTGTGAAAATTTGGTATAAGGGGAAAATCTATAGTGTAGTGTATTATTTCTTTCCTTTCTTTCTAGAAATGTCAAATGCATTTCTTCACAATTCAATACAAAGTTCAATTAACTTGTACCAGTTTGAAGTTTATCTAAATTAAATATCTAGGTTTGGATAGAAGTGATTTTAAATCCACTAGGGAAAATAAGAAAGGCTTCCGAAATTCTAGAAAGCTTCCTCGTGATGATGCTCAGTCTAGTCAATTCAAAATGTGATTGCAGGTCTTCTAAAATGCAACTTTTCAAGGACCACATTGCTGATATTATTCCACTGTTTTTCCTTCACAGTCTATGTTCTGTAATTTTTTGAGGATTTCCAATTATAGCAAGTGAGAATTCGTTTTAATATAAAGTACGGCCACATCTACTTTAGAAATTTATCACAGAATGAATCATCCTGTTTATTGATTATGAGGAAGCTTACATAACTACTTTATCTCCCACTGTGTACACCTCCGTTTTCTAGGACAGACCTGTTTCTTCAAAGACTGTACTTGAGTTAGAACATTATCAGAGGTAATTTTTTTTGTTTGTTTGTTTCTATGAGAACAGAATTTTCACAATAATTTTTGTTTTTTTAAGCTTCAGGCATGTTTTTCCATGCAAAGGATAACCTAAATCCAGGTATGAGATGCATTCCAGAGCAGTGCTAAAACGTGGAGCTCAGTGGGTTCTGAGAAAGCCAGCCCAGGATCAGAAATCATGTAGATCCACTAAAAAGGGTTCTTAAAGAGTCTAATACAACCTTTTCTTCAGGTAATTCAGAGCTACTTTAGAGCTGTTTAGGAAGACACACTGCAACTCTTCGGCTGATGGATAAAAGCTTCTCTGCCAAGAAAAGACACGAGTTGCTGCTGCATGAGCAGTTGACAGTAAGCACACCCACAGGACTTTTAAATAGCATCTTTCTAGTTTTTTCACAATAACACTAAAACACACTGGTGCACAAATGACCCAGCACTGTTGAAAAAAAAATGGTCAGAAGGCTAAAAATCAGTAAGAATTTCAGCCATTAAATGAAAGCCAAACATGGATCAATAGGAGGCACAGGATTTCCTTCGTGGCCTGCAAGCTCATACCAACAGAAGTCTGTGCTCACCCACGAGAGCTTGGCACAAACAAAGCTTTCCTGGGCATGAATTCTGACCCAGGCACCCACTGTGGAGCAGCAGTACCATGGTGTTTCACAACTACCCAGACATATTTGCAAGCTTTTTTTCCTCAGTGCACATACAATCCTACCTGAAGACCTTTATCACACTCACCTAGCCAACTACAGGTTACTCCTCCCTTTTACTTTTGTCATTGTTGATAACCCATTTCAGTTAATTAAAAGACAGTGATGGAATTTACTATTTACCTTTATTTGATGATCAACATTTTGCCCTTTCAAGCTAGAAGTTGTTAGGATGTGTGTGGTGCATGTACAGGTGTGCATTTTTCTGTTTGTACATTTGCAGAGCCCAGAATCAAAACAAGTCCTATAAATATCATCATATAATTTGCTCTATTGCTGTGCCTTTGCTACCCTCCAGCAAAAGATTAAATTTATTATAAATCAATGTATATGCAGCAGTTACAAGGTACAAGTTAAACTTCTTAATAATATTTGTTAATCCTACTTATGTTATCAAATAATTGCAATTAAATAGGGTCACATTTTTCCATCAAAAGTTGTCAATTTTACGTACTAAGTCTTTATACCATCACTTATTAATTAGAAGTGCTGCATTCACATATAGTACTAGTGTACCATTAAATGCATATAATGTTATTTTGGATGGAAAGGAAGGAGGAGCTCTATTTTGCATACACTCAATGTCTAATTAGGTTTCATAATTAGGCTTTTGACCCTGATTTCAGCTGGGAGCCTGAATTAGCAATTGAATTTCTGTTGGGCAGGTGACCCTATTTGCAGTGTCACAGCCTGAGCTTGGAGAAACATTTCTTTGGGAACCCTTGCCTTGTGCTCTACTTGTACTCACTACAACTCCCTGGGAGACTCAATTAGGGCAGGATCAAGTCTCTCTTTCTTTCACCAAAATATCTCCCATAATTTCAGAGGCCTAAAGAGGCAGATCATCAGAAACAAGTTTTGTAGTATCACTGGGGAGGGGTAGGTGATTGTAAAGGGTATCCAGGAACAGGAGTCATCTGTACAACTCAGTACCGAACCTGAGAGTGACAGATTCTCCCTCTGGAGTCACAGAGCCATAGAAAGGTTTGGTGGGAGGGTCTTTGAAGATCATCAGGTCCCTCACCAAGGGCAGGGACACCTTGCACTAGACTAAAGTTCTTCAGACACATCTGCTTTGCCTGCTGACCACACAAGCAGTTTAAGCATTTACCTCAGGAAGACTTACTGATTAGACATCTAAAACATATTATGAAATCAGATGCCTTTGTGTGGTGGGTTTGAGCCTAGACTTGTTATCATCATATTTTAATTCATATCTCCTGTAGGCTACTAGCATCTACTTTTCACCAATTTTGACATACTTACTCATTGTAAAACAGGCAGAAATAGGTGGAAAAGAGAAAAGATAAGATGAAGCCTGAATTTAAATGACTGTCACGCATGAAAAATTGAACTTTCATTCTCAACAACATCACCTCTGAATTTTGCCCTTAGAATTTACATTTTATCATCCTCATCAAGATCCAAAAAATGCTTCCCTTCTCTTCCCTTCCAAAACAACTCTAAACCTTGCAGAATAAAATATAGTATAGCCACCCAGGCACCAGGCATAATGAAATCTAGTAACAATAACTCAAATATGTGTCTCCTTGTCTGAGTCACTTTAGAGACATCCAGAAACATAAATATATGTTTTCCCTGAAAGGTAACAGTTTTCTCCCTTTTAATCTGAAATAAAATTCTGTCCCTATCTCCCAGGGAACTAAAGGTGACAATAAGAGCTTGACAATGTTCAGGAGATGTGCTTTTCACATTAACATCGCCAACAGCTGCACCATAAATACTGGGTATACAGAAAGTGCATTCAATCATTATAGGAGGTGCAATTTAAAATCTGAAATTCATTCAAATAAATCAGTAAAACGAGTTAAGGGGTCTAAGTCTGCAAAACCTAAAATGTACTGCTTTTATGTTCCAGCTTTATTTGCAAGGAGTTCTAAAATCTACCGGAACAAAATATTCCCCTTAATGTTCTGTAAACCACTTATGAAATACCAAGCTTTGTTCCGTTCATCTTTTCTTTTTCTCTGCTACCCCCTTGCCAGATGTCAAGGAGCTGATGCCAAATGTCTGTGAATTCATGGCTTATGCCGGGCAGGATTGGACGAGTGAAGGAAAATCATGCACAGAAGACAATTATATTACCCTACCCCAACCTCCTCTCCTTCATCATCACCAACACACAGTTGCACACAGAGAGCTGGGAGCCAATAAGAACATCTTGGAATTATTTGAGACATAGCTCATGCTGTCAGACCTCTTGCATTCAGCCCTGGAGATCCTCCATTCTGATCCTGAGGAGATTTGATATGATGGCAGGCAGTGCATGCTCTCTGCTAGGGTTACTCTGCATATTGGAGACCCTAAAGGAGGGCTACAAGGATATCAACCCTTGCCAAAGGCACCCTCTCACTAAAATAATGCTTATGTCCTGCTGGCACACACAGAAAGTGCCCAAAAATCTGGAGAGGTGCCATGAGCTGCAGTAGAGATTCAGGTCAACATTCTTTCTATCTTTACAGCCCCAGATGCTCAGTGAAAGAGTTTAAGGAACACACCAAGTATAGGAGGAAAAACCTTTCAAAATGCCAGCAATGAAAACATTGGAGAGTCCTGAGCCAGTTTGCATCCAGGACACACATTTCAGAGAGCACAGTGAGCCAGCTGTCATTCCTGAGGTAGACCTGGTGACTATTTCATGAGCAGATGGGAAATGCCATGTTCTTTAGCAGACTGTTAACAAGAAAACAGCCCGAGACAACACTCAGTGAATTAATATTCACTCTCTACATTTCATAATAGGAGTCTGATCTTTACCACAAATATTAAAACCATTTCTATCAATTTACCAGACCTACACATAAGACTTTCTACTTTAGAAACCCATTCTTGAATGTCTTGTGCAAGATAATTGAGGCAATTTCCTAGTATCTCCTTTTAACAAAATTAGTTCCATTAAAAAGTGAAGATAAAGATGCAAGGAACAGAGGAATGTATGGAAACTTCTATAAAATATAACAGATTGATTTCTAGTTTATTTAATAGACTGACATGTCTAATATATCCATGTCGAACACCAGCCTCACTAAAAAAAAATGCATTGCCAAAGTTTAGCCCATTTTAAAAGTCATAAATTTCAAGAATGACAACAGTTTCCCCATACACATTTTCTATGCTGTCCTTATCAATAACTACCATGGGAAGTTCAAAACAAGGAGTACAAGATGAACCAGATGAAGTACAGAAAAACAATTCCCAACCTCCTGCAGTCCCATAGCATCAGGAAAATTTATCCTGCAGTAATTGCTCCATTCTCTTCACTTTTGTAAAAGTTACCATTAAGTTACATATTTACAAATCTAGAACAAGCCCTCTATCCACAAAAACAAGCCACAGTTTAAAAGTCACCCTGATGACTCTCCTGGATCTCTGCAAACATGGGTAAGGATTAAAGCAGAATGAAAACATTAGAAATTGCCTCTGAAAGCAGTACTTGGAAAAATGCATTTGCAAATAAAAGCAAATTATGAGGAATTTCTAATTCCCTATCTCCCATTCAGTGTTCCCTCTAATTGAAACTGGTGCATCTAAACACACACTCCACCTCTACTGTCTGACATTCTCTTTCAGTCTCCCTGTGCAAATGAAAGGGATATTATTTTGATTTATTTTGCCCTTTAGAATCTATTACTAAGTACCTTCTAAAGTCCCTTCTTTCCTCTATATAGAAAAGTATATTTTATCTAAAAAAATATGCTTTTTTTTTTAATGGCACTCTACTTCTCTGGAGGACTGCCATGTTTTAATCCCAATCTGCAACTCATCCCCCACAGCTGCTTCTTCATTTACTTCCTGGTGGGATGGGGGAGAAAGGCAGAGGGGTAAATGTGAGAAAATCCATGGATAGAGGTAGAAACAGTTTGATAGGTAAAGCAAAACCCATGCACACAAGCAAAGCAAAACAGGGAATTAATTCACCCCTTCCCATGGCAGGCAGGTGTTCAGCCATCATCCCCAGGAGATCAGGGCCCTTTCACGTGTAACAGTGACCTGGCAAGACAAATCCCATCACTCAGAACATCCCCTCTTCCTCCTTCTCCCCCTCGGAATGCTGAGCACGACACTCCATGGTCTGGGATACCCCTGGGGTCAGCTGGGGTCAGCTGTCCCAGCTGTGTCCTGTCCCAGCTCCTTGTCCACCCCCAGCCTCCTCGCTGTGGGGTGAGGCACAGGAATGGCTCTGGCTCTGTGGAAACCCTGCCCAGCAATAATGGAAACATCCCTGTGTTATCAGCACTGTTTTCAGCACAAATCCCAAACAACCCCGTAGCAGCTACTATGAAGAAAATTGTCCACCTCAGACAAAACCAGCACTTTTCATAATATTTTCTAAAGCAATTCCAAATGAATGAAATGAAAAACAGGCATATATAAGAAATTTAGGGTGCTTTCAACATAGCTTACATGCTACTGCATTTTAAATGACCATTTTATGAAATGTTGCAGTCCTGTTTGATTTTGGTCGCAGCTAAAAGTAAAATAAAGCCATTTCCTGGTTGATTTCAGTTGGAATTGGAGATAGTTTTTCAATATGACCCTCAGCAGTGCTCAAAAAAGTGGGGGAAAGAGGCAGATGAGGCACTGAATGAAATAAATGGATCCAATCTGAGCTCAGTTACTTCATAAGTTGATAGCACAGTGGAAAGGCAATGCACAACCAGTAACCTCAGCCATAAGAAACTTAATGATGGATGAAAATGAAAAACGTCAGGATGCCTATTTATCTATGAGAATTAGAATCCTTTAAGCAAGTTATGAATGAAAGACATGTAGCTAAACCAGATTTTAAGCCAATTAGAAATGAATGAAAAATCTAATTTAAATGGACATCATCTTTCACTAATATTAGAAAAACAATACTTTCTACATTTTATTGGAGCTGACAAATTTATTGTGACACCTGAACAGGACAGCAATTTTATACTAAAAGACAGTTTCCTCTGCTTAGCAAATAGTCAAACCCAACAGTCAATTTAGAATTTTATTTCCTGTTGGTGAATCACTCATAATTTTAAATTGTTCTTATTACTTTCAACTATAATGGATGGATTAAAACAAAATATTATTGGTATAATCAACAAAAATAATTTGTACTTTGCTGCATCATTGTATCTAGTACAATTCTGTCTCATAATCCAAAACAGGAGCTATTAACCTGAGTGATGCATTTTAGCAATAAGGTGCTGGACTCCTCCACACTTCTGAAAAATTACTTGTCATTATATTTTGGCTATGTAAATGAGTTCAGATCTGGACTGATACACCTAACTTACATGTTTTGGACATCAGTTGGCCATTACATTGTGCCACTCTTAAGAGTTACATTGCTATGTCCTCTAAAAGTCCCCATGTGAGACAAAATTCAGGTTATGGATTATCCTTTTTCTCCATTCCTACACGTATTCATGACGCTTCTCTACTGGAGAGTAGAGAGAAGCAAAAGAACTTGTGAAGTCAAAGACTATCACCTCCTGGCCAGGCACAGAGGTGGCTGTCCTCTTCAAGGGCCAGCAAGAAGATTCATGGGGACAAAATGTACATGTTTTCGAACATGTGAATTCATGGCTAAAGCCCTAAAGATTTCAGCTGAGGAAACCTTTAGGGCTTTATACTGCAGCCACTACACACAACAGCAAAGAAACAAGTCCTTAAAGCTTTGCTGATCCAAAGGTTGGAGCTCAGTGCAGAACATCAAACAGAGAGGTAAGAGGCAGCCTTCTCTCTTTGTCTCCCTGCAAAGCAGCAGCAACATGATTGTAGAGACATACTCTGCTATTACAGTGATAGAACAAGGGGGAAGTTTTTAATTTAAAGAGGAAAGGTTTAGAATGATATTAGGAAGACAAACAGGGATTGGTGAGCCACTGGAACCGGTTTCTCAGAGAAGATGGGGATGCTCCATTCCTGGAAGTGTTCCAGGCTGGTTGGATGGAGCTTGGAGCAGCCTGGTGTAGGGGAAGGTGTCCCTGCCTGTGCCGGGGGGGTTGAATCAAGATTAGCTTTAAGGTCCCTTTCAACCCAATGCTTTCTCTCATCACCTATTGTTGTTCAAAATTATGACATTATGGGCGTTTCAAAAAATGACAAAAATGAGAACAGAGAAATGCTCTTCTACATCAGAACTGACACACTGCTTACCTTGGAGGCTGTTATTGCACATTACAAGCAAAAAGAATGCCAGTAATGATGTTTCTGGTCCACAATTAAAAAAGGTTTTTAGAATTGCTGGGGCCTATGGTATAACATTACACTAATTGTTTTAAAGTCAAGCAGAAACTGTAAAATTTATTAATTGAATCTGACAATGGTTTTGGCTTTTGCCAAGAAGCAGTAAAAATCTTAATAAATAATAATACATAATAATAAAAAATGTTTCTTTCTTCCACTGGCTCTGATATGATAAATTTTAATGGACACAGAAAGACCCATATTATGCTATCCTTGGTATCTGTAATATCCCTAAACAGAAGAACAGGTAACAGGCAAATTATTTTCCCATTTACTCTCTGTTTGAGAGTAAATAGGAAAATAATTCTTTTTTTCTCAGATAGGAATTCCAAAGCATAGTCATTAAACAATTTTTTTTTTTGAACAGTTTATGCTGTCGTCCAAAGGAAAAATTCATATTTCCATTCCTCAGTCACTATAAATTGTCTCCTCAGAAAATAAAAAAGTATGTATTTTCCTTCTGAAAGGAAATACAGAAGCAAAACCTTGGAAGAACACTGTCATTTGGGCAACTGTGTAAAAATTGCAAAAGGTAACACTTTTCAACTATTCAGTTTCCTATCAATGTTTGAAAATAGAAGAAAACAAAATGAAAGAATCAAAAAACATGGGAAAAAACCAAAAAGTTTGTGAGATATGCAGAAGGTTCTCTGATCTGTTACCCAGATTCATGCTTGGTGCTCTGCAGCCCTGGGTTGGCTGCTCACAACTTCTGAGAAAAACCCCTCTAATTGCTGTCACATGCAGGACCACAATCAATGCTGGTTTAGGGGGCATTCAGTTGATGCAAAATTTCCCTACAGAGAACTTCACTGGCTGCCAGTGCAAACTCCAGACTGGAACACAGAGAAGCTCTTGCAGTGTCTCGCAAGTGGAAGGTTTATCATGGTTGGATAAAGCAGCACTTGCTCTCCATGACTGCCTGGCAGCTGGAGATCACTACAGTGCCATCTCCACTCCTTAAGCTCTTTACTAACTTGGAACTCCTCTAGAACCCCAGATGTGAGACAGGGAGAAGGCTATGGAAAAAAAGGCTTGGTAGCTGAAGATCACTACAGTGCCATCTCCACTCCTTAAGCTCTTTACAAACTTGGAACTCCTCTAGAACCCCAGATGTGAGACAGGGAAAAGGCTATGGAAAAATGGATCTCCAGTTATCCTTCTTGAGCAGCACTGGAATCACATGACTATTGAGTTGTTTTCCTATCCTCATCGGGAGTTTTAAACCATCCCCCTGATCACCAATTCTGTTGCACTGAGCACTGCAGAATACACTTAGCATATGCAAGGCTAATTAATAAAAAATTCTAATTAGTACCTTTCAGGTTTTGAATCCATTCAGTATCACATATTGAGAATTAATTTTTTTAAAACTTAATTATGCATTGGTATTTGTCTCAGGTTATCATCAGACAATCTATGTAAAATATTATATCTGCTTAAAGATAGGTCACCTATTAATTAAGAACATTGTGGCCAAACTAATGGATGGAGGTCTTAGTAATTCATAATAACAGCATCAATGAGAGCCATAACATGCATTTAAATATAAAATGTAATAAAGTGTACTTTGAAAAAATAATGGTATTAGAGAAGCATCCTTTTAATCTCATCAAGCCTGAGCCTCGTCATAAACACAGGTTATTTCTTTTTAGGGCAAAACATTACCAGCTACATTCTCTTCTTGATGCATAAAGATCTACATTCTCAGCCTTGCACCTTTTGAGGAGGGACCATGACCTGTTTTATTTCTCAAGTTTTACCACTTATGTTTATTTGTAGAGGATGGGACAGAAGTATTTAAAAAGCAGTGAGTGCACTCCTGTTCACATTCTTCAGTGTTGAAGTTCAGAGTGATGTCAATGTAATCAGCATTCTTAATTATGTCCTTGAAATGCAAGAAGTTTGCAAATCACTTAGATGTTAAAAACAAAAGAAGAAAGGGAAAAAATTGGCAATGGGTAATTTGAAATAAGAATGCATTCCTTAGAAAGAAACCCTAATTTACAGAAGGTCCTGATTACAGCTGCTTTAGCAAGACCTTGCTTAAACAGAGAAATTATTTATGTGTGGCATGACCTTGACAAAGCTACTCCTTCTGCAAGGAGAAAACTGAAAATTAATATCTGGCAATGACACATTAGTGCTAAAACTCAGATCTGTGTGTTTAGGATCCTGTCATTGTTCTTTTTTCCTGGGGCAGGGAGAAAATGTCTCCTGAGTTTCATTCATTTAAGATTCAAATCTCTCAAGTACAGAGCAGCACTGGAAGCTGCTGAGCACAGTGAATTTTTCCCACCATCACCACAAGTGTTCATTCTGGGAGATGAAGACTTGGCTCTTCTTCCTGCAGAATCACATCTTTAGTGATAAGTTGCTTGATCCAGCTCCTCATGAAGTCAAGGGGAATCTTTCTCCTGATTTCAGTAGGACTGTATTGAGCTCTCAGTGAATTTAGTAGGAATTTCCACTGCATAAATAATGTGGGGTTTGCCACTGTATTAATTTTTTATCTTTTGTGTTTCTAGATATTTTAAATTGAAGAATTCTCTCGGCTGTTGCTAAAGTCATTGGGATTCTCAGGAGGTGCTAAGCTGAAAGTTCAACATCCCATTTGTACCCTGTCTTTTGCAGCAGCCATAAAAATTTGCTAGGAGACTGGATTATGACAGTTTTGTGCAAGCAGATATGCTTAATGTCTCTTTCAGCTAATCTGCACAATTGCCTCAGTACACAGGACATAGTTCTTAAAAATACTTGCCAGTGTGCACAGCAAATAGCTTAAAAGTTAAAAATCTGTAATTAAATACATGAAACAGGACTTTGGGGACACAAAAAGCCCAGCATACAATTAGCATCCTCTGAAGTCTGAGGTGGAACAAGATCATCATATTCTACCCCAAAGTAGCTTGCATATTTCTACCACTTTACACATCTCATAATAATAGACCAACTGAGTGAGAAATAGAGTAGCAGTGGGCAAATCATAGATAAAACTCCAGGAGAATTTATGACAGATTGTAACATAATTCCACCCTTTTGTTTATTTGTTTGTTTGCATTTTAGTTGCCAGACACTTTCACAGATCCATTTTTAATGCAAAAATTTATTATTTGTTCCTTTAATTGTTTCATAAAATATTTACCATGGTCTGTTTAAATAAAGGAATGACATCATGCATAAAAAATGAAAAATAATGTGCCTGTAATAAGCTAGAGGTTACATTTAATGAAACAATGCCCATAAATGAAATTTCATTGTGAGTGCTGATGATGTTCATTTCAGATGAATGCACTTTGTATTTATTAGTTTTAAGCGTGTTCATCCTCAGCTTCTGTAATCAGAATTACAATATCCACTCAGATGAGAAAAGTAATTAAATCATTAAGACATATTTTCTTAGGGCTGGGTGATTCTGTGGATATGCAACAGTTGGCTGTCTCCTGCCCTGAGTCCTTCCTGCAATAGATTAATTGTTTCTCATTATTTTCCAGAGGGTATCTATCCTCACAGCAATAAGCAGACACAGTCTGAGAAAAGGCCAAGTGCCTCACACTCACTTCAGTGTTTTGTGTGTCTGTCTTTGGGCTACCAGCACAAAAGGCAGCAGATTCCTTGTGTCAATACCTAGGGAGGGTGACTTGGCACAGCACACGTGAGGCAAGACCCAGGAAAGGCTTTTGGACCGTGTCAATGTTTTGCAGACATTTGGCTCTGGCTACATTTGCTCAACCTATACTCAGTGCATCAGATGTGAAGTTGTACATAAAATTCACTTCACATGCACAATTTTAGTAGAACTAACTCCACACAAAGAAAAATTATCAACTCTTCATTCATATATTCAAGTACTCTGCCTTAAGTTTTGCATTTTTCCAGCACATGCCATTGAAAAATTCAGGAGTTTCATAGTTCTTTAAGGTTTACACAAGAACCATAAATGATTTTAGGGCCTTTTGTCCAGGATGCACCATGCCTATTGAGAATATTATCATGTGTCCCTTCACAGCATCAGTCCTGTTCCAAAACAGCAGAACATTTCAATCCTTTTTTTAAAGTATGTTAGTAGCAAAAGGAAAACATTTAACTGATTCCTGTCAAGATGGTCATCTGAAGAAAAAGTGAACGTATTCAAAGGGTTTTTTGCCTCAGTCTTTAATAATACTGATAGATCTTGGGCTGCCCAGCCTCCTGAGGTGAATTCAGGAGCATAATCATAATTCTTCCAGTGATGACTATCTTCTATGGAAAATCTATGTGATTTATAATACTTATGTGCTTTAATCTTTACTATTCTACATGACGTGGAGAGTAAAACAAAAACAAAAAATAAAAAATGCTTTTAATATGATATTAAGGTGCTAAAAGCAATATTAATGCAGATAGCATGTATACTGTTTTATAAAATTTTCATTTTAAATGCTGGACTGGAAACTGTTTTCCTGTGCCACAGAATAATACTTCCACAAGTTTAAATATTCCAACTCCATATGAGGACAAGATAAAATTGAGTGAGGAAGGGAGGGGAGAGAGAAAAATCTGGCAGACACACACTCGAGCAAGCCAGCAAGACCAGTGACTGGGGCTTCAGCTCAGATGAACCTGCTCCTGTCCACACCAGGAGCTTGAACCAAGCACATTGAAGACTTCAAATGAATGTTCTTCAGTTTCTGACCTATTGGCTACTCTGTGCAGTCAGTGTCTTCTTTTGATGAGAGACTCCCTTCTGAGCCTAAGAAGCCATTTTCTGATTAAAGATTAATCAAAATTTAATTTGATTCCCAAAGCAGCTACATTTGCTGTGTTTTGTCACTAAAAGCAGTAAAAATCTACCATACTTGACTGGGAAAAAAATGAAGCTGGAACAGTTTCAGAAACCTTCTTTTGTATTATATTTTAACATTTCAGTGGCAGGGAATTTAGAAGTTAATGGCAGAAGATTACCAAGTATTTTGTTTCCCTGCTAAGAAAAAGAAAAGCGAGGGGAAGAGCCTTTGCATAGTAAGTTGATTTTTAAATGTTCCAGTTCAACTTTGAAGTTCTTTCAATGAGTGGAATGTTAGTGAGTAAATTTACATTTTCTGTGAGCTTTGTGTTAAACTAGGCAAGCAAAAATGCCTTTTCAATCATGTATGACTCTATTTTTATTTTTTCCTCCAACTAAGAAAACCACTGATTCCTTCTCTAAAAGAATCTATGTGTGAAGATCTGAGTTTCAAGCTTTGAACATTTGCTGCCATTCTGTTAAAAAAAATTTTAAAATGTAGTTATATATACTTTTAAACAATGGGAAAAGTGTTCTTTCCTCTAAGTCAAAAACCTCTAAGTCAAAAACAGCTGAAGGAATTGCATTCCAAGAATTGTATCAGCTGCTCAAATATACTATTTTCTCAGATAGATACCAGCATGAAGAATGGCAAGCTCCTAAATGAGTTCTACAGAAAGATATCCAATTTTTTTAGACACTCAATTACTACATCTATGACCAGTGGATTCTATTAAAAGAGCAAGATGCTGGGCAAAATAATTGCATTAGAGAATATGCCATACTTTTAGTCATCATTTTGACATCTGACAGATACAAGGCATTGATTTGACACTGAAACTATGAAATCAGACCATTAGAACTTAATTTCTGACATAAAAACAAGAAAATAACATTGTTATGGGGAAAGAATAAGTCCTCTGATCAATATGCACCACAAAGATGATCTTCCAGAGGGAAAATTATTTAATAGAAATTTTACTAAGATATCTTCTCTATGTTGCTTTGTCTTTCTTAACTCATGTTTAAATCTGTTAATGTGGATTTACCTTAAGCCTTTTATAACTTGCAAGTAGTTTGTCTCTGAGGTTTTAAAAACTGCTGACTAAATGATACCACTTTTTTAGGGCCATAGATATAACTAACCTTTGTTGATAATTTTGGAATTTGACAAAAATATTTTTACATTTTGCAAGGAAGTTAATGACTTGTATTGTGACAACAAAGAGTTTTAAGATTGGCCACTATTTTAAATGCTGTGAAACTCCTCATGATTCACCACAGTGAAAGTTCTTTATGATCTTTTTTCATATTTTTGAGCTGCTGTGATGAAGCTGTTACCTTTGCAAAGTAAGAAAACTACAAGAACAAAGGAACATGCAACTCAAATATCTACAAAGGGTGAGCTACACAAATGTAGTGACCAAAACAAATAGAAAACAGATGATTAAAGGGTTAAAAAAGGAGAGTACACAAGGAAAACTGCATGTTGTTGGAGGCTTGTACAATAAGGAATGTAACACACCAAGAAAATGTAATTGCAATTTGGAAAATGAGCCTGCATCCATGTCCATCCCTTAGTTTGACTGAGGAATTCTGAGAGGGGACAGCTCTGACTGCTGCAATAATAAATACAGCACTTTTGAAACTTGTAATTGGAAAAAAATTCTAATAGTTTCCCTTCAAGAAAAAACTAAATGATGACTCCCCATCTTCCACTCTGGAAGGTTCCTGCCCATTTCCCTTTCTCCCAGTTGATAAAATGTCTCCATGGCCACAGTTGGAAAGCTGAAAAATCCCACTGAAGTTTTCTGAAATGGAATTTCCCATCAGTTCTTAACCACAAAAACTTTGTGGACTTGAATTTTTGTTTTGATTAGGAGTTATTTTCTTAACACCTTTTTTCAAGGGAAATAATTTCCATCTTCTCATTAGTCCTATTAAGGAACATCCTGTGGCTTAAAAAAAAGCATTTCATTTCTCATTAGTCTCTACAATATGAAAATGTGCATTCTGTATCATTCTTGGATCTCTCTACTAATATAAGTCGGAGACAGGGGGGGAACGGAAAATGCTGATACCTTCTCCTGAAGGAGAAAGCACTGTGTTTGGTGTGAAAATAACATTTTATATAACAGTGGTAGGAGTTTCTCCATGGTTTTGCTGAGGATCCTTTGTAAGTCTATACTTATACAGCTAGGTCAAGATTTCACTTATATTTATTCTGAACTGCATCCATATATACATGACAAGTAACACAACACTCCCATATTTCTCTTTAAATTTTAAAGAGAAACATTATATTCATGGTGAAGAAGCAATAACTGAAATATTTGCTCAGAAAATTATTAATTTAATAAGTTCTGCCTTTATGTTAATGGATTAAGTGGTCAGAGAGATTAAAGACCATATTCACACTTAATAAAACAGTTGAATGACACCAAGCCCTAATAACTCTATTTGAATTATTTTATTTACAATTTTATAATATTTTGGTACAAGAAAAATAGAACGCATTTTTCAGAATTTCAGAAGTAGATCACTTGAAAATTTAGAGAAATTTATTCCAAAGTCTGTTTATCTGTATGTAATTGCAATGGTTGGCTGAATCAGCTTGAAAACTAAGACTTCACTGCTGCAGCTTCATGAATAGTTATCCATATCATGCAATAAATACCATTACTGCTTCCTGACTATGTGACCTAATTGTGCTTAAACTATTTCCCACACTGGCAAAAATAACAGCTTAAATTAAATAAACCTTTTGTGAAGGTTTACATTTCACCAGCTCCAAAGAAAGTTTTACTTGAACAAATGTTCCCAGACAATAATGGGAGAACATGCTGAACTGAAATCTATCTGGACAATTTTTCAGCAGCAGATTTCCATACTACCCAGTCATCCCTGTTAGTTTGTGGCACACAGTGTCTGACAACTGAAAAAAAATGTAAATTGCTCTATACTTGTTATGAACACTCCTCCAGATTTTGCTCAAAAGCTGTAACAGGCTGGGCTGCTCAGCATAATTTTTTGAAGCATTTGCAAAGCTGGTACAAGATCCTGCCCTCTTTCCATATGTATAGCCCTCGTTTGATTTCCATGGAAGAAATGCCCATTTAGCTACATGAAGAAAGTCATTTAAACTCAACTCCATTTCCCACATCTATTTTTGTCCCATTATACACATACCCTACACAGAAATTTTCAGTCTTGGTTATTATTTATGGAGAGCTTTTGGGATTACCTTTTACAGCTGATTTATAAAAGTAATCACCTGCCTCAGACCAAAATGTAGCACTTGAAGTTAAAATGCTGCTTCTGATTTGAAAGATGTCATCTGCTTGAATAAAATCCTTCATTTGAAGCACAGAAAATCTTTTTGTATATAAAAAAATAATTTAAAATTCAGAATATTTCTTTCATTGAATATGTACAGTTTCCACTGAATAGCTCTGTACATATTTTAATTAATTTTATAATGAGATATGTGGATTGTAAAAACATATATGCACACATTATTCCATTACCTGTCATTTGAACTAGTAATACTCAGGGTTCAAAGTAGATGCTGTTCTTTGAGTGCATGCTTATGAGAAAACTAGATTCCACTGCAAAGAGAAGCATTACACTATGCAAAATTGATTCAAGCAATGTAAAAAACATGCTCAAAATCTGTCTCTGAGATATCAAGGGCAGCTTTCAGACCCTGTACAGAGTTCTGCTCTAATGCTCCCTGCTCTACACTGCCCGTGGCAGAGCTGTAAACTGTCTGCCTGCCTGGGAGAAGGGACAGAGCATGCCATCTCCGAAACAGGCAATTTCTGATCTCCACTCCCAGCTTTTCAGGTGGCTCCTTGTCCTGCTAAACCTCCACACCTTAATTTTTACTTTATTCTTGTCGCTGCCTTGGGATCTGAAGAACCATCCAAACGGTAGAAACAACCCTTTTGTCATAAATCAAAAAGGCAGTTCAACCATACAAGTTTTACATGTGGCTTATTTTTCTTCTCTACAGACAAGTCTGCATTTATTATATAACAGAAGGTGGCATTCCAGATTGTTTGCAGGATGTAGACACAAGGGTTTCGTTTTTAGCACACTTCATAAGTATTTTGCATAGACAGATGAAGATGCACAACACAATGTAAGCAAAAGCAACATTTCATGCCTTTATTCCATAATTAGGCTTAGCTCTTAACAAGTCACATTCTAATTCCCATCAAGCAAGTATGAAGAGGGCATCTGATCTCAAATACCTTATTCATGCAAAGAACAGGTTCAGCTAGAGTGCAACAATGAATAAAATATGGGGAACGTATCTCTGAAAGGTTATTTTACTGTGTCACCAAGTTAATTCTGGCACAAGATGACTCAAACCATCTGCAGCTTGAACAAGAAGAATTAAACATTTTGACAGGCCTGAAAACCTCATACTTTGATTTTCCATTTTTTTAAAATCCCAGTTTAATTCCACTTCACTCCTCCTTTTTTTTTTTTTTAATTTTTTCCCCCTAATGCTCTCCTTGCCGTTATCTCTCCATTAAATCCAAGTGCTGGAAACCCCCCACTGTGTGACACTTTCAACCAGAGGTTTCTCAGGTTGATGTGAATACATGGTAGTTATTCACAGTCTTGCTCAGAACTCAGGCTCCAGAACTTTTTGCAAGGCTGACTTAGAGCAACCTTAACATATTACCCATGTTTTGTGTGGGTTTGAAATGCAAATGTTTACTTTCTACTGTAACATAAACATGATTTGTTATGCAGGGCACTGACACTTCTTATCATACCTCTAAGAAATGGTATAACTGCCGCTCTTAAACACATTTCTCAACACCAGGATGCTTGAAATTTATACTTTGGATAACAACAATGTACTACGGTGAATGCATAAATCAATATGCACTGATCCTCACTTGAAAATTTAGGCTCTAATTCAGGAAAAAAAATTGCGTCATATTCTTCTGTTTAAGAAAGCATTTAAATATTGTCTTCTATGAGGATGGAATTCTTAATGCACTTATAATGTTAGAGTGTGTCACTACATCCCATCCTTATGGGTTTTCTCTTTCTTTGTCCCTTTTCCTTGCCATCTGCCTTTCAGTGTTAATTACATTTATCTGTCTAAAATTTTGCCACATGCTGCATTTTTATTGAGCCAAATGATACAGTGCACATGCATTTTACTGGTGAATTTATGGCTAGAGGGCCCTCTCTTTTTTTCTGTCCTTTATGGAGAGGAACAGTTCTAGTTTAAATGCTTTGGCACATGAGCTTTAATAGCATCCATGCATCTGCTCCTGCGCTCCTCACTTAAGCTCCCTATGTACTGTCCAAGATGGAAGCTGTAACAAAGAGAGAATATTTCTCACCACTCCATTTTCACACTTGCTTCTCAATCCTTTTCCTGACTGCTGATCACATAGTTCTAAAACCTGACAGTTAAGTGAAGATGCACAAAAGGCTTCTCCATCAACAAAAAGGCCCAAGCTTTCAAAGAGATGAATTTGAGAGATGAAGCTCAGATACCAGACACTGTCCCACCCAAAATTCATGTTTGCATTAGGAGGCTTAGCCTTTCCTACTGTTCAGTTTCTGGGCTCTGCATGTGTGAAATTATTTCTTTATGCTACTCTACTTCCAACATTTAAATGCCAACATTATAAATATGGAGGGAAAATAGGAACAGGCTCAGTCAAACAATTATGGGCAAATAATTTTATTTTTCCATTAAAATCTGAATTACATTATTCTAAGGTTTATTTGGGGGTTTATTATTTTTGTGATTGTTGCTTAATTTGTAGCTGGTAGATCCAAAATGTTTTTCCAAATTGGATGTAATTTGTGCACTAAATAAAAAGGCAGTGTACACTTTTAAGAATATTCCTTAAACGTATAGACCAATCCAATAATAAGTTTTAAGGAGTAAAGCCATTAAGATGTTGTAATGTCAACCAATTTTTTTTTTTGCAAACTATTATATACTTCTGTTTGAATTTAATCACTTGCTAAGCAGCTAAATAATTATTTCAAGCTAATGAGAATTAGTTTTGAAGTTGTTAGTATTAATGAGAAATCACCATATCCATATTAGTGCTGCATAGTACTAAATATTTGATACCTCAGTTCACATTACTGCTTGGAGAATACTAACAGCAAACAAAATTATTAGTTTCATTTTGTCAGACAAAGCACAAGTTTTTACTGTTTTTAAAAGCAAGTATTTTCAAATGGAAATAAAACTGTACATCATTGTGACAACAAAAAAACCCCCACCCCAATCAGTCTCCAGATTTAGAAACACAATGCTGTCTACTTGCTTTAAGCCCTTGAGAGAAGGAAGGACAAAATCATAAGAATTCAGTAGCAATCTGGAGCATGCAACGCTTCCTAGGAGATTTTCAGCCCTGTTTTAGGCACAAGCCCTAGAGAAATTGCTTCTTTCTTCCATGCAAGATCTGCCCTATTCTCTTCCAAGGAAAGGAATGCAATTTTCACACCTTCAAGATTAAGCTCATGGTTCCTGTTCATTGGAATTTTAAATCTCTTTCACTTTTTATTGTTTTTGTGAAGTATTTGGTGCTTTTCCATTAAGCTAACAAGAGTGATTAGATGGCACTTCTCAGGCTGCCAACAATTCCACAAACTCTAGCATCTAAAAATTCTGGAAAACGTGAGCATGAATGTTTCTGGTCCAAACAGTGTTACAAGGACAGCACAGGAACACAAACAGTGAGCTAAGATCTCCTCTATTTATAAATCACCAAAATTCTCATTGCAAAAGAAATCTGCTGATTCACACCAGGTGAGTATATCTATAGAATGAACATAATTACCTTTTGGTAACATTATAATTTCTCTTTTAATGTTCTGCGACAATGATAAACGCACTCTCATCTCTTTCTGGGCAATCTGCAGAAGTTTATCCCTCAATATCAATGACCCTCAATATACAGCCTAATGATATTAATGACTTTTTTCTTGTGATCCAGACAGAATGCCTAGGATTAATAATCTTGCATTTTTTCTAACTTTCTGAGGTTCAGCTTATCCACCTCTGTGTTTCTCACATGTTATGAAGGTACCATGCTAACTGTCTTTGGCAGTCCTAGACAAGCTTCTCAAGGCAGAATTTTCCAGACAGTGTAGTTTCTCCTTCTTTTTCAGTTTAGTTGTGGTTGCAGGCTGACTCTGGCCAGCAGCTGAGCACCCACAGCCACATGCTCGTTCCCCCGCAGCAGGATGTGGGAGAGAATCACAAGGGTAAAAGTGAGAAAACTTGTGGGTTGAGATAAACACAGTTCAATGGGAAAAATTTAAAATAAAGGCAAAAAGAAGCAAAGAAAAACAAAACCAAGGGAAAAAAAGCTGTTCTAAACTCTAATCTCCCTCCTCCAGCAGACCAATGCCAGCCAGTTCCTCGTTATAGCAGTCCTGACAAAATTCCCCCACTCTGCTTGTACTGCTGAGCATGATGTCCTATGGTGTTTGGTCAGCTAGGGTCAGTTCTCCTGACTGTGTCCCCTCCCATCTTCTTCTGCACCCTCAGCTTCCTCACTGAGGGAGCAGAGTCAGAAGCAGAAAATGCCTTGATGCTGTTCACTAATAACTAAAACTGTGTTACCAACACTGTTTTCATCAGAAATTGAAAACAGCACCATACAAGCTACAATGAGGAAAATTAACTCAATCAGCTAAAAACAGTACAGTGGTACAATCTGTGGTTGGCATGGCTGTCTCTACATTCTCTGAAAAACTATTTCATGGTCTATTCAAACTTATTGCAAGGATGTTTTCCTTTGCTGTACTCTTCCACCAATAATTCTACTGCCTTTTCAAAAAAAATAAATTCTTTAAATTCTGAATGTCTTTCCAAGATTCAGTCTATCACCTTCACTCCCACACAATCTAAATTTTACGTAGTTGGCACTTTTATCTGCAATCACACTTCCTGTGGCCCTATGACTATTTTGTTTCTTTTTGACAGAAACATTTTCCACTTTGATATTCTTGGTGAATATGAACTTGTCATTACACTTGACCTGGTCATGTTTTCTACAGCACTCTCAGCTACCCAGTCATTTTACACCTACATGTTTCTACGGGTAGGCACTGTGTGATTTATCTAAGAGAAACTCTGTCTCCTGCCTTTCAGGCACAGGATACTATGGCTCTGCAATATTAATGAACCAACCCATGACAATCCTCTCCATGCCCACACTGAAAACACTCCCTTGCTCCCCAACACATTCAAACTGCCAGCAAGGAATGCTCCATGGCACAAATTCACTCCTAGACCATGCCTAGGAGTAAATTGGAAGAGCACTGGTTAGCTCAGGCCAGAGGCATGCAAGAATCCTTGTCCCATACAGCAGCAAAACCAGCCAAATTGCAATACCTGGTCCCTTGACCACGATTTGTTCAAGCACTTGGACAGACTAACCATAAATCCCAGAGCTGAAAATTATTTCTTCAGAGTAAAAAGGTGTCTCCTCATTTCTGCTTTCAGACGTCTCAAAAATTACAGGGTTTCACAAAGAAGAAAGTGTATCAGGAAATGTGTATTCACAAAAGATGTGCCTAAACAAGGAATATTGCTCATGGGAATCAGAGTTAGCAGGCATTGGTTTTCTTCACACAAAATTAGAGACGGTCATATTAAGAATCACATTACCAGACTAATGGAATGTCTGGAAAGTCCTGGAAAGAAGACTTTTTAGAAAACTTTTGCAATACACATGACACTAAACTCCCCAAATCCTGTTTAAAAGGAACCATTTAAATCACCTGTGTTCCTCAGACCATGGTGAACTCAAGTCTATACTTAAAAAACGTCTTTCAAAATCATTCAGTTATGGTCAAAAGAGTTGCTATAATAAGTGAAGGCAATGGTCTCTGAGGTTCAATAAACAGATGCCAGCAAAGACTAACTTAAAAAATATATAAGAATACACAAAACAAGGCAATCATGACATACTTTCTCTTTTGAAATAGAGTAACCTTCTTGGGCTATGCTTGGAAATGCATCTTCCGGATCACTTTAATCACTGATGTACTGAATGCTCACATTATCTATTTTCCTGTCCAGGTCCAGTCTGTGTCTGAATCAAATTTTGTTTAGGAGTTTTCTAAAACTAAATAAAGAAAATTACAGGTTTAAGGAAAAAAATAAACCAACAAAAAACCCCAACAACAACAAAAAAACTAAAACCAGAAAACACCACATCCCAGTGAAAAATATTTCCCTAGAAACATATTTGAGTACATTATCATTTTTTAGTTATTTAAAAGTATTTATTTTTCTTTTATTTTGAACAGTAATATTTCATTCTGTCCTTACTATAATTTCTGGGTTTTTATTTCTCATTCATTCTTTTTAAAGTAAAACATGGATATGAACAAATTAAGTTTTGGTGGATACTTGATGGAAAAAGAAGTTATTTATTGCTATTTGATAAAAGGAATGGAAAATTATCTATTCCTATCTCTTAGTGCCTTCCTGTATCATTAGGTTTTTTACAATTATTTCAGATGTGTCCCGCTTGGTAAATTTTTAGAGACTTTGTACATTATTGGCACACTGTGGTTTTTTTAATGGGAATGGATTGGTATTTAGGGAAAAGAAATGTTTAAGAGAGCAGGGAATCTTCACAGAAGAAGAAATATTAAAGAGAACTAAAATTTCAGTACATTTCTAAGAAAAGTTTTGCCTGAATAAAGATTTCGCATTTTAACCAAATTTAAACAGGAACATGGGACTGGAAGGGATCACCTGAGCTACTGAGTGCAGCTGATGAAATGGAGTGTTGCTATCAATGTCCTACAGCACTATTGTTATTTAGCATTTATTAAATAAAGATTTACTGTGACTCAGGTTCAACTTTCTCTGTCTACCTGCCCCAAGATTAACTCATTTTGCGTAATCTCAGACAAAGCACATGAACTGAGAAAGCCAAGCACATCCCACAGTGGGCAAGAGTGGGTTAAAATTAGTATCTGCCAGCCTGAGCTGTTGCAGTCTTTTGAATATGCAAATATCCAGAAAAACTGGAGGTGGATATTTCTGTTTTTGCAGAACAATCAGGGAAAGGCAACTCTCCCCACACAATCCTCACTAGTCCTCTCTGGATCAGCAGGGGAAAAGCCACCCTCTTCCTGCAAGCAACCTCCATATCAGAAAGAGGTCATTAATATATGAAGTGATCAATATATAATCTTGTGTCAGAGGCATCAAACGTCCAAGGACTTGTTCATCCACAGCAAACTTAAACTCCCTTATTTTAATTTGTAATCCCTCTCAGTAGGTTACCAAACATCATCTTAAAACAATTTTGATTCCTTCTCCAGTTGGCTATTTGGAACATCATTCCAGTAATTCACCCTTTTTCTTTTTTTTCATACCCTACACTTCATGAAGACCAAATTTAATTTTTTTTTTAATTTCAGAACCTTTTTTGATATTTGTTCTCCAAAAGTATCTGTAGAAAGTTATCCTTTCTGAAACTTAGTTAAAGTAAGGTTAAAAAAGCAAACTATTTTATTCTGTCAACTAAGGTTTAAATAATGCTCTTTAGAATGGAAAACACCTGAAGCCAAGTAAACTCCTTGGCAGCTCATAGTCATCGTCCATCTAATGAATGATCTTTTTTGTTTTCCAATTTAGAAATCCTCCATTTATAGAAAAAAAAATACTATTGAATATTTTGAGTGCCAAGTATTGTAATTTGAAACTCTCAAGTTTAATCTCATGCTTTTCATTTCAGTGGCGTGAGTCATCTGATCCATCTGCCCTCTTTTAATGGATGATTCTCTCCCCAACCTCTGTTTCAGCCCTACATCCCAGCTTTATGATCACTTCTGAATTTCAGAATCCCATATTTAGTTCTCTATATTTAATTAACAAATACATTAAACAGGATCTGTCCCAGACCGATCCCTTGAGGACACCAACAGTGGCCTTTCTTTGTCCCAGTATCCCCTTCTGCACATTCTCGCCTTCTAACAGCTCTTCAATCCACCCTACATTCTCCATTAATTGCCATCATCTCCACCAGCAGAACCAAATTTATACACAGGATTGTAGAAAGTGTTTTTTTTTCTACAATCTGTAGGGATAAGGTCTAACCTTACACAAAAAAACCCCAAAAACAAAACCAAAAAACAAAACCAAAAAATTCAAAAACTGAAACTAAACGAAACAAAACAAAACTAGGATCATAGACTGATCACACGAAAAAACACCTTTGATAACAAGTGATGTTCTATAAAGCTTGCATTTTCCTTTAAAATATTTTTTAATATTTTGACTAGTATCAGGACTGGTTTCAAGCATAATCTTGGGAGGCCAGGGCCTTTGCCAAGGGCAAGCTTTGGTGCCTGCTTTCTTTGTCCCTATTTTCTCTTGTTTCTGGGAGCAGGAGCTGAGAGAAGAGACAAGAAAACTGTGTCACTTCCAGCCCTTTCCTTCATGTCTGACCAGCTCCTGTTCTCAATCCCAACTGATGGCTGGAGCTACAGGAAAGAACACAGGAGAATGGAAAACTGGGAACAGGGTGAAACCTGAGAGGGTTCCATTGTGGACACTGGTGAAGATCCTTCTCCTGACATGATGAAAAAAGAACAAGAAGGTGATTTTAGAGGTGGTGCAGGAGACTCTGTCTTTTCCTGTTATGGACTGGAGAATGAGGAACTGAGCCAGAAGAAAAATACCTATGGAAATAAATGGGAAGGGAAGGGAAGGGAAGGGAAGGGAAGGGAAGGGAAGGGAAGGGAAGGGAAGGGAAGGGAAGGGAAGGGAAGGGAAGGGAAGGGAAGGGAAGGGAAGGGAAGGGAAGGGAAGGGAAGGGAAGGGAAGGGAAGGGAAGGGAAGGGAAGGGAAGGGAAGGGAAGGGAAGGGAAGGGAAGGGAAGGGAAGGGAAGGGAAGGGAAGGGAAGGGAAGGGAAGGGAAGAGGGACATAGATGACATAGATATAATTTTTTTATTAATGGGCTCTGTGGGAACAAAAGAAGCAGCTCTGGAGAGCTGACAAGCATGGGAAGGATACTCCTCACTTCCAACATCCAGAAAAGTGGGATCTATGTCCTGAGCATGTGGCCAGCATCCTTTCTATGGAGTGAAGGCTCTCTCTGAAAGACACCAGAGATTTGGCTGGCAGGGTCGGGACAGAGAAAAAGCTCCTCAGACCAGTCTCTCCCATTTACTATTACTTCACTAGAGCTTTTAAAAGCCCCTTCAAGCTTGTTATTGCCTACTCTGTCCTCCCAAAATCCTTCTTTGCTCCATGACAAAACTGAAATGTCAACCCAGAACAATAAGAAATAAATTAATGTCCCTGATGCTCACCCATGCAGTGGCAAAATTGCATCTAAGAAGCCCTGAGTTGGCCCTGATGAGAAGCAAGAGAACAGAGGCTGGGGGGGAGGAGGCAGAGCTTGTGATTTTTTTTTTTTTTTGTTACTGGTTCTGATTCTCTCTAATCATACAATCCTTGAAATCCATTAAAAAATCTTGCTGCTGCACTTGGCATTTCCTGTATTAGATTCCTTCAACAGTCTAGAAAGGAGATTATCTGGATTTTTTCACACTTAGCAATCTAATCTTCGCTTCGTAGAGCTCTGTTCTGCTGCTTCTGCTTTGCTTAGAGCTACTGGGTGTAGAGGAGTTACTATGACTGATTTATGATTATATCAGAGACCATGTACAATGCACAAAACAAAGGGCTAACATTCTAATCTTCTTGCATTCAAACAGAAACACCCCAGTGGAGCCAGACACTGAGATAATGAAATAAAGTTCAACAGGAAGATCCTGAGAAAGGATTGTAATGGTTTTAATAAACAAGAATTGCTAAAGTTGGGGAGAGAGGCTTTCTGGAGGCTTAATTAATCAAAACAGCTAGGGAACACCTAAGCAACCATGATAAATAGTGCAAATAATTGTTCTTTATGTGAGTACTTTAAGCCAGGATGTAACTTCCTAATTTAGCTGTGGAATGATATAGAGAGTGAAGAATGTAGAAAATGTCTATAGGTTCATAAAATCATAGGCATGTTTTAAATACATTTTTAAAATTATTACTTTGTTGATTGGCTAGGAAATGTAGTTAGGAAAGCAGAGCCCATAATCTGAACAGAGATATCTGTTGTACCATTTTCCTGTGAGGGACTGTACAGTAAGAAATTGTATCTGGAGGTTGCATCCAAGGCACTTTATAAAAGCTGGGACAGAATCTCAGATGGCATCTTTTCTTTCAAGTTTAATAATTTGTGATTGTTCCATCATGCAGGAGGAAGGAGTCATTCAGACAAATTCCTGGTTCAGAGCAGCATTTCTTAGGTGTACCCATGTGCTCTCCATGAGAAATGCATCACTCTAACCACACTTTTTATGACATTCTGGTGTCAGCAGAACCAGCTGTCGAGGCTAATGGAAGTGCACAATCTTCCTGATGATTTCTGGAATAATCCAAAGGAGAAGATGATGACAATTACCTTTGAGACACCTGCCTCTAAAATAGCACATGCTCATTTTAAACAGCCTGTAATCTCACCTTGACTGACTGCCAGGCTTCATTTGGATCCTTCATGTTTAATATATTATTTAGATTGCATGAGTTTAGGCCTGAAAGGAAGCAATTTAGATTAAAATTAGCAATAGAGTGTGGAATTATACTGACAGTCAGTGGAAATTAAGACAGTTGTTTCAGAAATATCACTCTGTGCTCTACATGTGCCTCTATGCTACCGAAAATGTTTAGATACATCATGACATCACAGTTAAATGCTCAAAAATTACAGTTCTTAAGTTAAGGTGTCAGGCTGCTGTTTTGCTCCTTTCTTTGTTTCCCAGTGCATGACCAACAGCAGAATGTCACACCCACACCTCTGGCTGTTGATCAAACTGAGAAATGCAGAGAAGGCTGATCAAGGAAAGGAAAACAGATTTCAAGAGAGGTAAGTAAAGGAGGGCTGGTTGG
The DNA here is from genome assembly GCF_027579445.1 of Ammospiza nelsoni. NCBI lineage: Eukaryota > Metazoa > Chordata > Aves > Passeriformes > Passerellidae > Ammospiza > Ammospiza nelsoni. The sequence continues at coordinate 73,806,347 of NC_080635.1, forward strand.
TTTGTTTGGTCAAATAAAATACGAGTAGAAGCTGATAAGAAATATATCCAAGATGATACAACAAAAAGAAAAGAATAAATATTTATATCTGAAGAATAATCTTGGTATGAGATCATCGTAGTAGAAATCTGTCACAATAATGTGATGCTGAAACACTGCAAAACACTGACTGGCTTCTCATTTTAAATCACATGCAATGCAGCTCTATGTCCTTTAAGTCTTGAAAAGGGAGGAGTTGTGATGATTATCTCCTTTTTATCTTTTTCCTGCAGAAAAATGGGTGAAGGAACTTTCAGCCAAACTGGCGAAAGTTTCTGAAAGTAGAAGGTAATCAGGTGCACTTTGACACCCAGATATAAATCTGCTAATGGTGTTCACTATGTGTCATGATATATGGAATTGCCATTCATCTTAAACAGCAGGCACTTATTCAGGGGAAGTACAATTTGCAGACACTGACAAGCTCTCATGCATGAGTTCCAGCTTTTACTTGCTGGGGACCACATACCAAAACCAGACGCTTGTAAATCAGTCACGTTAGTCTAATCCTGAGGTGACACTGCCATGGACATGCGTGGTGAGACTTGGATAGAAAAGAAGCAGACTTGTCAACACACTGGGATTAGTTGCTTTTCCTACTCCAATAATATTGTTTTATCAAAATGTAGCCAACTAGCATTTATTACTTAACTATCCATCCAGAATGGTTCTTACATTATTATCTATGCACTAATATTAGTTATATCTCCCATATGTAGCTTTATATTGCATAGTTAAGCTCTACAGAGATTGGAGACAAAAAATTCACTTACCAACATCTTGCAATTTTTTTTTTTAATTTTTTTTTTCACATACAGCAGCTTCTACTGCCTTTTTATTTTAGACAACATATCTTTTCAATCCAGCCAGCCTTCAGTGGCAGTGTATATTTTTAGGGAGCTGTACAGCCATCTGGAAAGGTTTTATTTTTTTTTTATGTTTATCCTTTGCACTTTTCAGATTTCTGTCAACGTCCATGGTAACAGCTGCTATAATACTTCCATTCTTGTGTGGTTTGAGAGCTGCACAATCCAATGTGGTTTGCAGTCTAGACTTCAATCAACCACCAATTTGTAAGACCAATAGTGGGGGAGTGACTTTGGAGAGTATCATAAGCTGCCATAAGTGTCATTTCTGTGTCCTTTTTGCTTATATTTTATTTCAAGGGCGGTTGATCAGGAGACTATGCATTAGTTTTTCATACTCATGTGTGCATATATATATCTATATATAGAAAAAATCTGGAAAATTTTGACTTTTGAATTACAGGTTTTGTGTTTAGTTTGTGGTTTGGATTTTTTGTTGTTTGGTTTTGGTTTTTTGTTTTATTTATTTATTTATTTATTTATTTATTTATTTTTATCCTCTATCATCCACCCTGTAAATTAAATTATTTTCCTTGCTTGGGAGAGCATAAACTCTGCAATGTTCAGTTCATGTACAGTTCTATTTCACTTCTCATGAACAGTAATAACTTGCATAGGTACACCATTATTCAACTCACAGAACTAAAAAAGGTGGTGTCACCTGCAGGTAAAGACATAATTACTTGTTGTTTCAACAACAACAAAAAAACCCTGTAAAAATAACTGTAAAAGCAGTAAATAAACATTTTTTCTAAAAAAAAGTAACTAAACCTGAGGGATATATTTGTGAAGATGAAATCTGAGTTGCCCTGAGAGTTAAAAGCAAAAAGGAAAACAAATACCGAATGATTGCATAATATTTTGAAACAAGTTCCCAAACATTTGTGGAAATTACTGGAAAGAAAAATATTCCAATAATTTCCTATCTTGAATTGAGGAATTTTATGGTATGTGATCTACATTCAATTACTTGCCAGACTTTTCGGCGCTTACAGCCCAGGGAGCATCAGTAGCTGTGCCAGGGATGTGTGCTGAGCCAGAGCTACGTGAACACCCAACAGCAAACACCAAGGTTGGACTGGTGTCTGAGCAGGTGCCTTCTGGGGCTTAGTTGTTTAAATCTAAATTAATCCTGTGCATCTTCAGAGCCATGCCAGGCAGTGCTTGTTCTAATCTGAAAGCTGATGCTCCGTTTATAGCCTGTGGAGAATATGCAGGGAGCGATTCATCCCACCCTAAGACCTGAACAACCACTGAAGTTTAAAAACTGTATATTTCGATCACTGAATTTTAAGGTTGGAAAAGCCTTTCAAGATCATTGAGTTCAACCATTATCACAGCACCACTGTGCTCACTCCTAAGCCACGTCTCAAGGTTCCACATCCACAGGCCTTTTGAACACTTCCAGTGATGGTGATTCCAGCACTTCCCTGGGCACCCTGGTACAAGGCCTGGGGTATTAAAAAATTTAATTAATTTAATTACTCTGTACTTGGAATTCAGTGTTTCATTTCAATTTCCTAAAATTCAACTTTTGCACAAAGGTCTACGGACTGGGACATTAGTCTCAGAACACAATCTGAGCAGGAAGGATACAAACATTTCTCTTTCAGAACTTTCACATGGCAAGTCTAGGAGAAAGATATATTTCTGTAACTTATTCAGATTTCACAGCAATGGGCAATGTAGGTACCTAAGTGCCCATTACTGAGAAATCTGAGTAAGTTACAGAAATATATCTTACCTCCATTTATATCAAAGGAAAACTGAGAGTCTCTACTTGGAATCTGCCTTACAGCTAAAGACCTCTTCAGTTCACCAGTGAGGGCTTTATCCTTCCCTTTTACAGAAGGGTAAACGGAAAAGCCAAACTGTAGCCAGCAAATTTTCATTATCTTATTCTACCTCTGTGTCACAGGACTGGGGTAGTGCCTCTGAAAAATCACATGGGTCTAAGAAACTTTATGCAAAGTTTGACTGGTCTTAAGGAATAAGAGAGAGAGAGACAAAAAGCCCTGTGAATTTATACCCAGTACAGTGTGTTGAACTATAGGCCCAGCAACATCAGCATATCAAGGAAAACAGCTCTTGGGAATGCTTAACACCATGGAGCAGAGAAAAATTTGCTATATGATGTAAATATTGGACTGTCTGTCTTTCTATATTGTTATTGCTAAGTTCTTTACTGTTTAAGCTGTGTGGTACAGTACTTGTCAGTCTCTGTTGTACCTGAGAGTTCCTATAAACAAACAGCATTATGATAAATCTCTTGAGTTTCCCTGAGGCATTTTTGCTGCTGCTGGAAACCTGAGGTCAGTGTGCAGTCAGTCCTGCAAACATCCCCCTTGACTATCAACTAGGACAGCATGAGTCTGGATGCTGTGACACTGGAATGCTTTAATAAAAATCTCACAGTACAGAGCTTTGGGAATCAGCATCTTTAGGAAGTGTAAAAAATCTTTTTGTTTCTTCTAAGGATCAAGAAAAAAAATCATGTCTGTCAAACCATCAAATGTGCAGAAGAAACTGTCCCTGAGCATACTCTGTAAGTGCACAGACAGATCTGGCAGTGAGAGCCCTGCTACTTTATCGTGATCCACTGACAACTCACAATAAGGTTCCTGCCTCCTTCAAGGCGAAAGCTACAAGGAAACTAATTTCCAGTTTGAATTAAATAGATAAATGAACAAAATTGGATATAGTGTTTCCACTTTAGAGGCTGGAGGTCAAACTCAAGCAAACTAAAGCAAGGTAACACCTAAAAATGGCACGTCAAGGTTTAGTGTTATGGTTCAGAAAATCTGAGTTAGTCATCTTGAGGTCTTAAGGCAGTGCTGCTTCCAAGGGAGCCCTTGTAGCCTGAACTCCCACTGTGGAGCCCTATGGAGCAGGGCAGCAACTGAATAACGGCCCTGCCCAGCTCAAGGCAGAGCTAAAGACGGGATACAACCACCCTAACTTCAGGCATCTAAGGAGGTTTTCTGTCTCTAAACTACCTCTGTGGTCCACACACAAAAGCAAGAGAGTTAAAGCACCTCCCAGAACACCTATTCCATGAGATGAAGTACTTCCCTAGCTGTGCATATTTGTCTCCACTGGCTGAGAACATAACTTTTGAATGAGCCTGTTTCAGGGAGGGGAAAGTCATCATAGCTGGCTTAGCCCATTTCCCATTTCCCATTTTCATATATCAAGCTATATAAGTTAATACAGAAACACAGAACTGTAAGAAAGATGACACTTATTTGCACTGACTGGACCATTATGGGTATTACTAAAGCTCCTATTTGCCTATTAATTTATCTGTGTCTGGTTATTTATTTTTTTTTAATGTGAATCAAAGAAACAACCTGTGGTTTTCTCAGTTGTCAATTCAGTTCTGTATTTCTCAAAGTATATCATCCTAAGAGAAATGCTGGCATTCCTGAGATTACAACTCATGACAGTTTTCTGACATGGACAGGCAACAAGTAAGTATTTTCCTACATGAATCACATGACTTTATCGCAGGGGCCAGTTTCAGTCAACACCTAAAAGGCCATGCTGTGGTTCTGTTCCCTTTGAACCCTCTACCACACCCAAATCAAGATCTCTACTGGAAGGCAGAACATTCTCTTGCATCTTAGTTTACAAAATTATCTTATGTCAGAATGACTTAGCTCACATGTGTATGACAATATTATACCACACATCATTACATGTATGAAAGCATGAATGTGTTCTATTTACAAATCCTAACCATGAAAAATGAAACCATCATTACTCCAGTTTTCATTTCTGAGACAGGGAATTGAGAAACTCTATTCCATATGGACTACTTGGATTTTTGTGTAAGAAAACACTATTGTTTTACTTGCAGAAAAATCCTGAAAAGCTTCCAAGGACTTTAAAAACAGTTTTGCTTTCAGTTACATTAGATCCTATAGGAACAGGAAGAAGAGAAGACTTTTCTTGTGCCATTGTGAGTACATCAGCAAGATCAGTGCAAAACTGTTCCCATTTCTCTGGATGACTTAGAAGAGCTGGAAGATTAATTTGATAACCCAGGAAGACTCATTCAGTCCATGTTTGCAGGCTAGCCTGGCATAGAATGAAATACAGAATCTCCTCTGAAACTCCTACATCTCCCAGAGTAAATCTGTGAGGATTTGTAACACTCCATTGCCCATCCACCTCCGTGTCCTTGCCCCCACCAGCAGGGCGTCCCCAGGCAACTACCTGGGAAGCAATATTGGAAGCAATATAGACAGTTATACAGGCAATATTTTTATTGCATCTGCTGGCAAAACTTGCCACAGACCCAGGCTCTCCTCCATGACTGTTCACTGCAGACCATGTCAGCCAAGGGTGGTGCAGTCAAGCACCTCTCTCCAGGTTTTACAACCACTGAGGAAGAAGAGGCTCATAAACAATGCCTTCTGCATATATAATTGCTGTTGTTTGTGTCTCCTGCCTATTAACAGGTGTATCTTGTCCTTCATGATCCCAGAAGAAATAAATCATGCACACAAATAAAGAATATATATGTATCTTTTTTAAAATATAAATCAGAATCTCCTTTATGTGTGAGTCAGGTTTTGTCCCATAACACAGGAAATAAGAGTTTTTCCAGAAAATGGTGTCATGCAGATTTCTAATACTTATTATCCTGACTGAGATGATGAAGCTACTTTTGTTCTCCATACAAAAGTGGGTGCAGTGAAAATTGTGTGTGACTTGCCAGCACATTTGTGTTTTGAAGGGTTATTGATGTGAGTAGCAGGTGAAGTGTAAAGAAAAGGCTCCAGCTGTTTCTTGTTTTGAATTCTTCCTTGGTGCAAGCACCAAGAGTAAATGCTGGAATGGGAAAAGTTAAACTCATAAGTGTCTCTGTTACACTCAAAAAGAAAAGAATTAAAACCCTTTTCTGTTGGTGTGCTATGCAGTTCTGCAACATTGATTTTATTCACACATAGTGCACAGCTGTTTATTGAGTCTGACCCTTGAGGGGAAGCTGAAGAAACACTGAAAATGAAATCACTCAGAAAAAGACAGTTTTCCTTTCCTGTTTACTTGATAGATGTTTTATATCTAAAAAAAAATCAGAAAAAGAAGGAAGCATTTTTTATATAGCAGTGACATGCAAATCATTGTTTTGAATATTAGCATAATTATTTAAATACTTCTGATGTTTTTTCCATCTTATTCTCCAGAACATTTGCTTTCACTAAAAATGAAAATAGTGGAGAAGCTACTGTTGTTATTGTTCAGGAGACTACAAAATAAAAATAAGCAATGCTTTGCTTTGATTAGAATGATTTAGTAGCCAGACCAACTCACTTGTCTTATACTGCCTTTAAATGTTACTATAACCAGCCTTAAATATGTCATTCCCATTCTATTTGATTGTTTTGTCAGAATAAGAAATAGAAAATACATAATGGATTCAAACAAACAGAGACTGAAATGAGGTGACCACATTCATATCCCTGAAGATCCAATTTTGTGGGTAGGGAGGATGACTGGGAAGTTGCCACCTGAGTACTTTTTGCTAGACTCCTGCAGAACTTTCTTTACTTAATACAACAATTCTTGAATCAAGCAGTACCATTATTTGAATACAAGTACTTACATGAAATTTTGAGCCATCCTTTTGGAACTGAAGCTTTTCTTTAAATTAACAACACCGAAGACAGTAAATGTACAAAATAAAATGATGCCTTCAATCCCCCTTTCTTCTTAGGTGCCTCTAACCTTCCAGTGGCAACATCTGCCCAGCTGAAAGTGATTTCCAGAACCATCAATTCTGTCTTCAGCACTGGGCAATTCATCACAACCAGATAAAGCTAAATTTTATCAATTTGAAATGGCATATGTCTATGCTTTGAGACTTTTAGAGGTATTCAGATTTAAGAATTCCTTTAGTTTACTTTATATTGCTATAGACTCAGCTCTAGTATATATGTCAAAAACTGAAATTCTAAATGTTCTTCTCCTGAAGGACAGCGTGATAAAATCATAAACTACTGTGAGGATGTTACCAGAAAATGAGTGTTTGAACCTCAGGGAGGTTTAAAAAGCCAGGTCAAGGGGACTTGACAGAACACAGGATCCAAGATACAACCAGAGACAGAGCTGTCAAGTGCTCTGAAGACAGTTCAAACTCAGTGCTGCTTACAGAAAGAGCCAGTGGAAGATCTGAACAATGAAACAACTGATATATCAGAAAGGCAGATTTCTAGATATTTTGATGAGGAATGCTAAATAAATGCAGAATGTTAGTATTTTCCAACAGGAAGGTAGGCTGGCCATTACGGGGTTGGAATGAGAAATGCAGATTTTAATTAAAAAGAAAAAAAATCGCACATCCTGTTCAGAGTTAGGGAGAAATATTTCCCAGCGTGTTAACTTTCAGATTACTGCACCAGGACAAATGGGTACAAATTTTTCTTCCTCATTTTTAAGCCATCTAAGCTGGAGGTCAAATGTTTGGATAAAAGTAAGCCCATGCAAATTTTCCTTTTGTTGTATGTAGACTATTTTTTCCTATTATATTACTTCTGAGTTTTATGTTAAAGTTCTAATGCTCTTAATCTTCTCCTCTGTGATATCTACAGGAACAAGGACAATAGTGAAAACCATCAGCCTGAATAGTTCAGCAGCTTAGGCCAGCACATGAATTGATCAAATTCAAATAATGTCCATGACAGTCTATGTTAGTCTGATTTATTTCAACAAAGCTGTATTAGAAACAAAGCTGTATTAGAAAAAAGATCTTAATAAGGGGCTTAATATTTTGCTGCAATTAATGCTATTCTTTGGCTTATGCATAATGGCCAATCACTAAATAAGCTCTAGCAACCTCACTGCCCTTTAATGAACCAGCTGAAAGTCTTTTGCTTTGAAATACATAGACGAAAATAGTATAAATTCAGAAAGAAAGAAAAATATTAAGGGACACATTTAAACCTGCAGGTTATGTAACAGTCCTCTTTTATAAATCAAATCTCAGTAATATAATCAAAATTCCACCCTGAAGAACAGTGGATTGCACCATCACAGAAGATCTAATGAGGGTGAACCTTACAGATGTGATCACGAGCTTTCCCCCACTATAGTATTTCATACTAACAGCGGCACCCAAAGAACTGCCTTTCACAAATGAGGGACATCAAGCAGTTTGCAGATCTTATTTTGAGTGCTAGATTATCCTCCTTCTAACCACATGGAATTATGAGCCCATATGGAACAAATGGTCCACTCCAGGAGAACCTGCCCTCAGAGTGCCACACATCCCTCATCCACTCATACAGCACTAAGGTACAGTTTTATCATTAATTATCAGGCTCTTTTTTCTTAGTCTTTGTGAATCATTTTTCTCATGATTCATAATGAACTCCCTAGAAAGCTAAACAGGAGCACCAAATACCACCAATGTCTAGAATATAAAAAAGGCAAATTCATAATAAAACTAAATATCCACATTTCTAATGACAAATGGTCAATTATCTGTGATGAATGAATTAATGTGATGACTTCAAATTAAGATGAAACATGTTTCCAAAATTTGTTCTCTATTTCAAAAAAAACCCCAGAAGATAGATGTGGATAATAGGGGGGAAAAAATAGTTCTGTACTGAAAACCAAAAGCCCATCCAGAGCAGCTTTCCTCAGGCACCCTGAATCTTTTCCACAGCACACAAGGGATGAGTGTGGCCTAGAGGCACGTTTAAGTGCAGCAGTAACCCCAGCAGAACTCACTGGGTACCCTCACTGCTCTATAAGTACCTGCAGGTTTCATACCAAATCAAAACCTGTAAAAAAATTCCTCAACTGCCCAACTCCCATGCACTACTTGATCCTAAAAGTTCTTTGGGAATCTTTAAAACTGTTTTTCTAGTACTTATTTATTTATTAAATTTAATTTTCCTTTTTTTTTTAAACAGTAACCATTTTTCTACATGAGCATCTCTTTCCATTCCACAACTCCCTCTCACTGCTACAGACAAATACTGTGTTTATCCCCAGGCCCAAAGCAGATGCCACCAGCCATGGCTTAGGCTTTAATTCCACTTGTTCTTTCTTTCAAATGAACATTTTTCAGATGTATCTGCTGATGGAATATGCCAAAAGCAGGAAGAGGATTGTCAACCCTTCTTTTGCCCAAAGGTCTTCAGGATGAAAACAAGGGAATAAACTAAGCTCATTAAAGTGCAGAATAGCAGAATAGTGATGGAATCCCTGAGACCCCTCTACCCACCACCACCAGCTTCATTCCTCACCTGACTGCAGCTTTCATTGCTCTGTCACTCAATACTGTCATGTGCACCCTTTTAAACCACATCTATATGGATTTTTTTGCCTATCCAAGACCAACTAGATCAACTCATCCTCTTTTTTTTTTTGGACACTCTCCTGCACAAAATAATCTGATTCATGATATCAACCTTTTATTTCTTCTATTCACTTGCGACTCAGCCCCCAGATTTACTCACATATCTCCCTTTTCCAACAAGTTTGTAGCTGAAACATGTTATTATTGCTGATCAGAAAGGAAAAATGGTTTATTTTCCTGCCCCATTACTGAAACTCTGCAGACAGATTAGTTACAGGGCAATGGGTCCTCACCTCTGCCTGAAGCCTCTTCATTGTATAAAAATGTAAAGAAATATGGTGGAGCTCCAATTTAATATTACTCTCCTCCATATTAATAAATAGCTAGCCTGGAAAACCAATTTCCTCCATAAATTTGCAGATTGTTATAGATGACACTGTCTATTACTATTTGCATTTAGGGACTTCCACTTACAGAAAAGCATGCAATTATGTCTTTGCTATTAACTATGCTACACAAAGATAAATGTTATTTAAACCTGCTGCAAATTCTAAAGGCCAAAGAGTCTTTATAACTAGGTCATTTTTAATGACAATAATTCGAGATTGGTCAATTCCCTGCCACTTAAAAAGAAGAATCAAGCAGATAGAACATATTTAACTTTAGCAAATTCCATTATTTCATGAAACAATTCAGCAATATATTGCTAGATCCTATACTCTATGCTTCTCTCTTTTTTTTTCAAAGAATTAAGGCTTAGCCTCCTCAGATCAGCCTAGGAAACTTTTCATTGCAAGAATTATCTACAAGAAGACCTGGAAAATAAATGGGATTATTATATTTTTGTGCAAATGGCTTCTTAGGCTGATATCTTCTTTTACACTTTTGGTTTAGGAAAAATTAAAGCAAAGTCTCCACCTGGTGGTCAGATGTATCTTAATGAAATCAAAATATTTTGCTGTCTGGTCAACATTATATTTTGATCTCTTTCCTACTCATTCAAGCCATTGCTTCAAATTTGATTGTTACCATTAAACAGTGGGCAGAAACTTTGGGTTGTAGAAACAATATCCCTAATACAGTGAATATACAACGCTAGTCATCTGTACCTCCCAGGTTTGTCATTTTGCACAGATTAACACCTCATTTTTGCCATTGTCTTGTTATGATCACAGTTTAAATATACACAATCCCAAAGTAGCCCAAGCAGGTAAATAAAAATGTGAAGAAAGGTTTAACAGAGTAGTGAGCCATTTAAACTGAAAAACTCAGCAAGTATCTTCTCTCAGAAACAAAAAAAAATGTGATAGCAGATTTCAATATAAGAAATGGGACAACCTCTGAGCTAAAAGAAGAATTAAAAGAAAACAGCAATTAGAAGAAAAGAGAGTTATTCAAATAAAGCTCAGTGTGGTGGGTTGACTCTGGTGTGGTGCCTTATTCCAACCAAAGCCCCTGTGTCACTGCCCCCCTCAACTGGGCAGGGGAGAGAAATTGTAATGACAGACTCATGGGCTGGGACAAGGGCAGGGAGAGATCCCTCAGCAGTGACCATCATGGGCAAAATAGACTTGACTTGGGGAAATTTATTGAATATATTACACATCAAATCAGAGGAGGATAATCAGAAACGAAGCCAAGCTTTTAAACACCTTCCCTCTATTCACCCTAAACTTCTTTCACAGGAGGATGGGGAATGGGGGCTGTGGTCAGCTCATCACATGTTGCCTCTGCTGCTCCTTCTCAGGGGGAGGATTCCTCAGTCTTCCCCTGCTCCAGTGTGGCGTCCCTCCCACAGGAGAGTCCTCTAGGGACCTCTCCAACATGAGTCCTTCCCATGGAGGACTGCCCAAACTGTTCCAGCATGGGTCTGTCCCTCCCATAGGATGCAGTCCTTTAGGGACAGGCTATTCCAGCATGGCTCCCTCTGAGAGTCACAGGTCCTGCACAGGGTCACAGCCTCCTTTGGGCATCCCCCTGCTCTGTTGTGGGGTCCTCCGTAGCTACAGGTGGATCTCTGCTCCCCTGTGGGCCTCCAGGGGCTGCACCAGGAGCTGCAGGGGAATCTCAGCTCCTGGGACTGGAGCAGCTCCTGCCCCTTCCTGCCCCTCCTCCTGCAGGGTTGGGGTCTGCAGGGTTGGGGTCTGCAGGGTTGTTGGGTTGTTGCTCTCACATATTCTCACTCCTCTCTCCTGGCACCCGTGCAATAACTTTTTTCCCCTTAACTCTGTCAGAAGCTCTGCCATAATCCCTGACTGGCCCAGCTGTTTGGAGCTGGCTGACATTGGCTCTGCTGGACATGGGGACATTTCTGTTCGCTTCTCATAGACGTCACCCTTGTAGTCCACCCACTACCAAAACCTTGCCATGCAAACTCAGTATAATAAAAAGTTCATCTAGCAGTGCCACTGGAAGTGATGAGATTAATTACAATTTTAAGGAAACCAGTTTGTGCATGTGCCATGCATGATGATTGCAGTGGATGACAATATAGTCTCTGGTGATGAAGATATTTTTGTATTACAGGAACAGAACTTATGTAACTATTGGCCAAAAAAAATTGGCCAAAGAAAATTTTACATTCCAAGTAAAAAATAACAATCTATTAATTATTTAGATGTGCTATAAACTACAGGTGTTTTTCTTTATGAAACTATTGTGATTATATTGTAACATTAATGCAAATTCCATATTAATATATTTCAAACTAAAAGTTAATTTCCCCTTGAAACATTCTGTGCATGGTCCAGCTCTTCATCATTAATCTTCTGTTTTGAGCATCTCTGGTCAGCTAAGTCAATCACTAGTACAACTGTTCATTGGTTTTGACAGGGACAAAAATAATAGCGTGCCATAACCACCAGGACAGCTTTGGATCTAATGATCCAAAATTAAATGAATGTCTACACTCCCTTTGGCACCAGCTATCAAATCATAACTTGTTGGAACAAATACTGTGGATTTACACTGTAGAATTGTAAATTTATAGGCCATTGGTTCTTTAGTTATTTTCAGTTTCCACTCTGATTGAGTACTTGCCAAAAAATCAAATATAGTACTATACAGACTAGCAAATTATTTTGCTTAGTATCAAATCTTTCCTAAAGCCACTGTAGAAGAAACTTTCTCCTTCTATGTAAGTAAAAAATACAAATAAGGAAAGTTCAGATCATATATGACTTACAAGTTAATAATGGAGACTAAGTTAGAAATTTAAAAAAAAATGTTGCCAAGTTTTCATGTATACACATGGAAAATGGACAGAGAATATCTCTGAAACTGTACAGTCCTGCTCTTGCCAGAACAGCAGGTGAGAAAACCAGAGAGCCACTCAGCAATGCCTATGGAGCCATTCTTCCACATCCTTTCACTTTGGGGCTGTTCCACTCGGCGTGGAATATCCACCCAGTCACTGGCACAGAGAATGATCAAACACACAGACAGACAGATCTGGGCTTCTGCAGAGCAGCTGCACAGTGACCTCCCCAGTGTACCCCTGGGAACTGGGGCTCAGCCCTGGCCAGGGCCTCAGGTCACCCCCAGCACACAAAACCCACTGGGCTCACCAGGGGCTGCATCCTGTGAACAGGAGAAAGCACCACAACCACAACTTCCAGACCGCCCATGGATATGCAGAGTCAAGGTTATAAAGACAACTACCTTAACAGCAAATTTCTAACTCTGAAAGAAAAATTAAGGAAGTATCCACACACTTCTACTTTGGCAAATTATTCCTGATCTTGTATTTTTAAAAAATATTGTTTTTACTCACAGTCAGTATGATATATATCAGTACAAAGACCAATAAACTCCTACCACAGGAAAAAAAAGTTAATTTTTAAAATCTCACAGAAGCATTGTAGAAAGGGGAGTACCTACAGAACATTCCCACATACAAATGTACAAGACTTACCAAGACCACATCACAGAATAAAATATTTCAGAAGGGAAAAAATACCTCTGAGGTAATCTCCTTCAGCCTTACAGGAAACAGCCCAAGCTTGCTCCCTTCAGGCATTTCATCTAATCTAGTTTTAAATAAGCCATATAATGAGCCTTCTACAGCTTCCCCTGGGAACTTATTCCACAGTCTAATTGAACTCGTTTTCAGGAAGTTTAAATTATTTTTAATTTCCTCCCATTACTTCTAGTTATATATATCATATTATTCTTCATACAGTAAAACCTTTTTGAAATACAGTAAACAGTAATTTTTCTTTGTAAAAATCTAACCCTTACCATCATTAATAAGCTTACTAACTTCAACAAGGTTTTCTTTTTCAAACTAATTTAATTTTCTTGAAAGGTTACAAAGTGAAAACTGATTAAAAATTTTCATTGTTTATAGATACAGATATAGATATATATAAAGTATAGTAATGTTGAAAGGTATCCTATAAATATGACCCACTCAAAAATTAGGGTTATTAGTATCAAGAAGATACATTAGGTGAGTGTCCATTCCCTTAAATTGAAAACGTCCTTGTTGAAAAATACTTGGAGAAGTAAGAATAGCAGAGAAGGGAAAAAATCTCAGTGCAAATTCTTACTGTCTAGACGGAACAGTCATTATCAAAATAAGCTACTTGTTTATTAACAAACCCTGCTAGCTCAGCTTTATTTACTCTCTTAATCATATAGATCTATAGATGGCACGTGCTGGGAAAAAGCCATTACACCAGAAGATGAGTAAATTTGAAAGAAATAAGCTAGGAAAAGGGCTTTTTAGTACTGTAGTAGATTGTCTGACATTGTTCAACCACATAATGATGGTTCCTTGTTTTTGATAGTTCTGGTAAAGGATGTCTGTACCTGAAGAGTGGCATGGAAGGCAACTGGGTATGTCTGTACTACCTGTGTGCTATATCACCATGGGAAACAGCTGGCCTGAATACAATATAAAGTCTGGAACTGAGCACTAATCCAGTTGCCCAAATGGACCAAGCTTAGTTACTACAGAGAAACCATCTGTTCCCAAACTGAATCACCTAAAAATAGTTCAGGTCTGTGTACAAGATACTGTGTCCAATCCAAGAAAATAATATTTATCAAAGAGTAAACAAGCCTGGACTGGACCTCCCAGGGCCATTTAGTGTGACTCCTGCTCAAAGTGCCAGGCTGACCTTTGACAGCAACCTGTGCTCAAAGCAGGGGCAACTCCAAAACCAGGACAGGCTGTCCAGGGCCACATTCAGTGAAGGGTTTGTATCTCCAAGAAATGGAGGCAAACTGTGTCAGTGCTTATCTGCTCTCACTGGGAATAATTGTTTTTTCTTGCATCTGTCTGAAATTTTCCTTGCTCCAAGTTGTGCCCATTGTTCTTCCACTGCACACTCCTGAGAAGAGTCTGGTTGTTTTCTCTGTACGTTCAGTTTAGGCAGCTGAAAACTGATTAAACCCAGCCCAGTCTATGGGTAGATGTCCTCACCACACAGGCATAATGCTCACACACACTCAACCTATCATCCATCAGGAGCACAAACATCTTGATTTTGGATACACCTCCCTTTTTGCTGCACAGCTGTGTTGCAGCCAGCCAGTTCCCAGCTTGTACTGTTGTATGGGGTTGCTATGATGCCAAAAGGATTTTTGCTTTTTATATATTTTAAGTGTCTGTCCCTTGGCCCTGTGTGTGTCCACCTTGCTCAAAAGTGATCCCTAGCTCAATCTTCCTAATCCATCCTCAGATATGAGTAAGTATAAATTGAAAAAAATCCCACCACAAGTCAGTTTTATTTTAAAAATATACTAAAATATTTTTGAAGGAAACTAACTGCATGAAATAGGTTGCATGGACTAAATGTAATGAAATCTTATAGCAAGGATTAAGCAGAATTGTGTTGTCCAGGTTCAAACTTATTTGAAATAACTTGTTCAACAGCTGCCCTACCTACAGGCACCTGCAATTACAAGCTGCCTCCTTATCTGATTTTCCAATTCCCCAGGCACCAGGAACTATACTCCCAAGCATGCCCTGAACTACTTGTCTCACCAGCTCAGTGCTCCCACATACACCCAGCTGGAATCCAGGCATGGGCTTTTTTCACCTGACATCCTTTAGGGGACAGGCACCAAAAAGCAGATATTCTTTGTGCCCCTCAAGGCTCACTGGTTATGAAAAAGCTTCTCTGAGAGACCACTTTGCATAAAACATGGGCTAGAGCTCCTAACCTATTTTTTTTATTTTTAAAAGTTGACAGAGAAGAGGGTAGTAAACACTAATCAGCAGTTTTCCAGTTAAATCATTCACCTAGAAAACAATGGATATTTTCAGTTTGACAGTGTCCAAAAACATACCTTCCATCACCAAGCCATAAAGGCAGAAGTAACCTTTTCATTCTCTCCTTTTGAAACTGCTCTACTGTAGACAAAGTAATGAGCAGGTCAGAGGAGGAAGCATTTAGAGCACATACCTTAATCTCTCTAATTCTGTACCCTAGCAGCTAGGCTACCAAATCATATCCTTTCCTCTTTTGCACAAGGAATTCCAAATGCCTTGCTGTACAGCTTCAGAAAGAAGGGAAACTGCTCTTTCTCAAAATGTCAGTCTGTAGGGGCTTTCTCTGGGTTGCGGCTATGGGTTTAGTAGGAACTTGTTATTGGAACTCACAACAGCTGAGGAAGTGATGTAAACTGCACACACTATGAAAAATTAGCATTATCTTCTTAACTGGTGGATGTGTTTTATGAACAACTGTTAACTGTGTTACATGAGCTATTTTCAGATGTGCAAGCCAGGGAAAGACTGCATAGACAGATGTTCCTACATACACCCCACACAAAGCACCTTGTTCTGGAAGGGAGAAAAACTTAAAATACATTCTCATCCTCATGTTTTTCTATGACCAATATGTGGACTACTTTAAATCCCACTGAGTGAATAGACTTTCCCCCATACAGACTACAGGAAGTTTTCATATTCCCAAAAGGTTTCTGTGCCTGGGACACAAAACCCCAATGTTAGATATTGTACAAGACCTTTGCTGATCTAGTGCCATAAACTGTTTCAAGGCATTACATCTCATTAGGCACAAAATAAGGCCTACTAAGTTTCACTTAACTTTTCCATCTCGCTATCAGAGCAGATTCCACAGCCCATGGCACAGGGCAGATGTTTTGGGATATGCTCTTAATGACTCATGAGTCCAAAGGGAGGAGCGCTTGAGTCAGCCAAACAGAAACGCTGCCTAGAGGCACCTGAGAGGTCACCCTTCTCTAGCCAACTTAGCCTCCACAGAGGTTCTTCCAACCACTCATTCACAGCCCTGTAGATCCTCATAAAACTAAAGTGTAATTTGTCTCATACTCCTCTGTGCTTTATCCTTTAAAACAGAAAATGAGGATACATTCTACCATGAAGTAGGCTGGTACAGTCAATCCAAGTGAAGAAAATGCAAAGTTAATTCTCTATTTCAGACCAAAGTTGGTCTTTCCCTTTTCTTGGTTTTGTTTTTAATTTCTTTCAGGTGTGGTTTAATCCAAGCGCTATCAGCCATTTCCTCTCTCTTGCTAAAGGTGTCCTGCTTTGCTGAAAAGGATCCAAGATTAATTAGGGGAAATAAAGGATGCAAAATGCAGTGAACATGACAGGATTATGAAACTCCTAATGTCTGCTCCCACAGTTGTTTTATCAATGAGGTTTTCATATAAAAATGCTTAAGAATTCCTTTCAGGGGAAAGTGGAGCAGGTTTTCCCCTGCTCAAGAAATTGTCTAGTTACTAGGCTTGACTCCTGTGGCTAGAGAGACATATCACAGCTCTTTAATACTTTTTAGTACAGTAAAACAGCTTCAAGAAGCTTTTAGCTCAAAGGTGGGAAATGAGAGATGAAGGCTTGAGCCCTTGGAGGCAGAAGGGGGAATACTGGCTTAATACAAAAGTAAGTGAAATTCCATGTTATATGGAATGTCAGATTAGAGATCAATGGTTTCATGGCTTAAAAGAAAATGAACATAATTAAAGGGCTTGATCATATATTATGCGTTAAGTTCAAACTCCTATGAAATCAAGGTGATTAAACACTAAAGAATTAATCAGAATCAAAGTCTGTCAAAGAGTGTTTTCCCTCTTAACACCTTGCTATTCCTTTAAAGTACAAAAATAAAAAGAATATTAAACCCATTTAAACCCCACTTTTATTCCATTTCTTTATATTTGCAGGAAAATAATTTCACAGAACTAGGCCTAATTATATTTCAGGGTCACCCAGTAGGATTCCTAATGTTTACTGCTCACTAAAAATTATGCTGCAATCACCATTTTAATTCCTTCATTATGCAGACCTAGACACAGTAGCCCTAGAAACTTTCTTATTAGAACTGCAGGAATCAAGATAGCTGTCCCTAAAGCCAGTTCAGAGCTGACTAAATATTTCCATGATTTTGTTTCACAATGTTTATTATGATGGAAAAATTGATTCTTGAAAAGAAATACAAAAAGAGGAGATTTTAAACTGTGTGTAAACAGTTGAGAAATAGAAATTTAGAGAGCATTAATGGAAATGTGCATTTTTAGGTGCTGTTGAATAGCCAGCCTGCAAATTCGGCATCTATTTCTCTGCAGATAACAGGAATTCACCACCAAGCAGCTTCTTATATCAGGTGTCCCTTAAAATAGCATCTCCAACCTTTTTATCTTACTCTGCCTAATCATCATGAGACCTTTAAGGCTCATCTACTCCAATCCCCCTGCAGGAACATCTCCAACTAAATTAGGTTGCCCAGAGCCACGTCCAAACTGTTCTTAAATGTTTCTAGGGGTGGAGCATCTACCACCTCTCTGAGCAAGCTGTGCCAGTGTTTCACCACTCCCTTTGCAATAAACCTTTTCCTTGTGACTCTAAGTCTGCCTTCTTTTACTTGCCCTATTCCAACAGGACCTGCTAAAATGTCTCTCCCCAGCCTGATCATTTTTATGCTTCAGGTGCTGGAAGGCTGCTATAAAGTTCCCATTCAGCCTTTCCTTATCCCAACTGAACCCCAGCTCTCTCAGCCTGTCTCCACAGGTGAGGTGAGGTGTTGCAGCTCTCTGAGCACCTTCATGGCCTCCTCTGGTCCTGCTCTGACAGGCCTATGTCTTTCCTGTGCTGAAGAGTGGAGAGCTGGATGCTCTGCTCCAGGTTTCAACTTTTCTCAGAACATAAGCAGAGAGATCCTCTCTTACAGGACATTTAAGGCTGGGGTGACCCCTGCAGGTACACCAGGAGCAACCACAGGGCCAGCAGGTGCCAATGCAGCTCCCAGGATCCATCAGAACAATCCACCTCCCACGCACAGGCAGGACCAGGAGCACATCTCTGTGTGCCTTTAAGGACACTGCCACCATACACACACCTCCTGGGGCAATCAGGAGAGCAGTCAAGCTGATACCACAAAGTTCTCTCATGTCAAGTGTTTCCTGCTGCCCTGCACACATTGGATGCTAAAAATTATTCTCAGCCTCTGCTATTCCCACTCTCAAATCAGCCAAGTAAAGCTTTTTACATTATCAGAGCTAGGCTTTCTTTGGGAATCCCTGTTCCCCAGGACTAGTCAGAAGGGATCAGGAGACAACTCCTTGGCTTTCTGAGGAAGAAGTCTTTTCTGCCTCTTCTTGTACCTCCATGCAGCACGTACATTTTGCAGTGTCTACACAGGAGCTGTCTGTAAGTGGGAAACAACACAATCTGCCAGGGAAGTGCCATGACCTCTTCTGAGTAGTCAAAGAAAGTCTTTGGATATTCCTAATGTACAAAGAGTAGCTGCAGCAGTAACAGAGAAATTCAAGTGAAGAGAGGCACCTCTAGAGTTCCCTTAACCTCCTGCCCTGAAGTGGGTCATCTGTGTGGTCAGACCAGGTTTCTCAGAACTTTATCCAGTCGGGTGATGTATACCAAATGAAATACCAAGGATGGAGACTGTGCTATCTCTCTAGGCAACCTTCTGCAACACGTGACTGTCCTCATTCTGAAAAGATCGTGCTTTCCAGCCTAAACCTTTCATTTTAATGTATGGCCATTTGTTCCTGTTACATTTCATTGTGTTTCTACTGACCTGCTTCTCCAGCCTCTCCCTCTGGATTGCTGCCTGTGGTCCTTAAGGTGTATATCAGCTGGTTCTTACAACTTGGTATAACGTGCAAACTTCATGGACAACTACTCCATTGCTTCCTTATTGCAGATAGAGTGATGCACTTCACTTGTAAGAAAGCAGAAGTAAAATGTTTACAGATAAAAAACATTTGTCAATTTAAGAGTGATTTAAGAAAATCTGATGGCAAGATACACTTGATTATTTACTGCATAGACATCAGTCAGACAGACTTGACAGGGAGACCCTACTGTTGAGTCATGGGCCTTAGAAAGGACACCCCCGCCCCCTGCTTTCCAATTCCCTCTCAGAAGGGAGTTTAGCTGTAGCTGGATCCAGCCTTAATCTCAGCCTGTTTATGTCTAAAGGCTTGCATGTGCACAATCAAGCCTTTGTATCACACAGCTAAGATTCCGAAGTTCAACATGCTATTATTCACTTACTGAGAAGCTGCTGCAGGAAGCAATCTCTCAGCCTCAAGCAGTAACCAGGAGAGAGGTCCCTACTCAAGAGGCGATCCTGGCACGCAGCCTCAACAGGCCCTGGGCTTTCTACTCCTCTCTACTTATGTGGAGAGAGATAACTGACTCACAGACTTATCTGCATAGTAATGACAGCAGTTGGTGCTTTCCAGACCTGGTTTGAGTCCAGCCTTGACCAGTACTATGGCTCAGATTAGTCCTTGGCTATTGTGTTGTCTGTGGACCCAAGTCCACGATTTCAGATGCAGCCATCACAGCCAGATGCATCCATTACATTTGGGACAGGCTGTTTATCTGGGAGGACTGTGGGCAAAGATAAGGCACAGGGGCAGGAAAGAAGCAAGGGCAGGAAGGGCAGCTGTCTGTGCAAGAGTGAAATGTGTCCCCAGACCTCGGTCTGCAGCTAACACAACATCCTCAAGCATGCACACACAGACCTGTGCAGACATTACAAGTAATTAAAAGCACTATCAAAGGCTCTTTTCCACCCCTGAATTCACCTTTATGAAACTGATGATAATTCGTTAGTTTGTAGGAGCTCTTCCTCAAACACTACACTCCCACTTAATTTCCTAACTTTTTACTGAAAACTAATCTTAACACACTAGTTTAGCACTGAAGCTTCAATTTCTGCCTGAAAGCTTACACTTCTATGCTGCCTGACTCATACAAACATTCAGTAACTATTCAGCCCTTTCAAAGCACCTGAATCACCCATCTCTTACCCCCAGTGAAGCCTTTTCCTTCTTTGCCTCTCTTCCTACATGAATCCTCCAGGATCTTGTCTCCAACTCTCAGGCCCACAATTTCTGGTGGCTCAAGTTGGTTCTGGTGGCACATTTCCTCTGGAGGTAGTGATCAGCCAAAAACGTTCAGCAAAATCAGCAAGAGGTACTTCCCCTTAGAAGTCCCATGCAACACATACTTATGTAGCTTCAGATATTTCCCAATGCATTCACTAGCAGCAAAGGTCACAGAAACCTTCAGAATGTCTTAGGCAGGGCAAGTTACACAGAGGAGATATGCATTTTATTTATTATTTTTAGTATTCATTTTATTGATGACAGAAAGGCAGTATACACATTAAAGTTTTGAATTCCAAAGAAATGAAACTGGTTCTCTATCACTTTTGTGGATTAAAAATAATCACAGTCATCAATGATACAGTATAAATAAATACAAAAATATAAAAATATAAGCATTACTTTCAAATTAAATTTCAGCAAAAAAAATTACTACTACAGAAAATACTGCATTTGTTCAGCACTATGCTCATCCAAGAACAAATAGGAAAATATACCTAAACAATTCACAACTTCTTCCAACTAGGTTCTGAGCATACATTCTCCTTCTTACAAGAAAAATGTTTTAACAGCAGAGTTACACACCAGAGAAAAAAGACTGGGCATAAAATACACAGCCAGACCTCCCAGCAACTTAATCTAACGATCATAACACATCCTTGTAATGCACTTCTGAGAATGAGCATCAACAGAGGCAACAAGACATTCTTTATATTTACAGATGCAGTATAATCCTGAAATACTTTCAATTATCTGATTTTTACTTGAAGCATTTTGAGTATCAGACCTTCAGTAAAAGAATTACTATCAAGAGCTAGTCTCATTACAAGTTGAAAACAAAACACATTCTTGAAAATAAATCTAACATTTGCAATTTGCGAAACATAAAAAGAGTACACACAGCTGTTTATTTTTTTTTTCTACATACATCATTTCTAGGCTCCATTTTAGAACATTAGAGAAGCAATATTCTACAACTACATACAAGTTAAAGCACAATATACGTAAGCAAAAAAATAATCTACTTAAAATATGCAAGTTGTGTATTACTGTACACAACATGTCTGCACTTAGGGTATCCAAATGATTTTTAAAAAGAACAGATGCCCAAGATCCTACTTTTCCAACTGAAAGACAGCCAGAAATCAGAATCAGTGTTAATTAATATGTAAGTGTCAGTGCCTCTATGTCGCACTACAATGAACCAGCACAGCAAGTGTGAAGTCATCACTCAACATGAGTAATGTTGCACAATACAACCTTTGTGTTTTATACTAACAGCCAGCAGTATGTCTAACTATTGACAAAGAATGTGCCAGGTAAGCTTACAATTTTAGCAGGAAAACCTTGAAATTCTGAAATATTAAGAAACAATGCAATATAAAGAAAACAATCACAAATGATTACAACCCCCACACCTTTTTTTTAATCACTATATTAACACAACATGACTGATATTTTAAATAGTATTTACTTGAGCAATATTATCTTACACATTTTTTGATTTGTTAGTAATGGGCACTTTTCACTTGTACTATGAAAATAACATAACCTTCAAGAATAATTCACCAGCAGAGTGAACCTTGTAAAGATCAGCTGGCATTGGCTCGCCTCTTATTTGACTTTCCCAGACATGTCTCTCTTACTGGGGGGGGAAAAAAAAAAAAAAAAAATCTGTTTTCCAGATAAAGCTTTCAGGTTTTCACATAAATTAAATACATCATGATATGGAGGGAGTGGGAGGGGGGGACTGGGGGCAAAGGGCATATGTGTTGTTAAATCTTGTTTACTTCTAGAGATGCATAAGATATGCTGTCTACCACTAGGGCTGTATTCATTTTCTCACAGAAATTCAAACTATCACAGAGCATACAAAGGAAACCCCTCATGGCTTCAGGACACTTCATACTTTGTCCAAACAACAAAGGAAGAAGGTGAGGGCAAAAAATAAAATAAATAAATATATCAGAAAAACAGACAAATTCTTACAATTTAAGACTAGATACTGAAAAAAACTACCCCGCTAAGATACACAGTACTACCATAACTTTTCAGTTTTGAAATTTCTTCCTCGCACAAAGGAGAAAAAAAAAAAGGTTCTGAATGCTCCCCTTCAAGATATAAACAATATTTTGACTTCACAGTGTATTGACTAAGCACTCAGAGAAAATCCCCTCTCTTCATGGGGAGGAGGATGAAGGAGAACTATCAGTGGAATGCATGCTTGGCAGAGTAAAAAATCCCAAAATTAATAAACTTAGATGCTAAGAGAATGTTCAGAAGGGGCAATAGCATCTTTACACGAAGAACTAATTGAGAACAACCTAATGCATGTCTCTCCCATAAATGGGGATCCCTATTTTTGGCTTAATCATAGTGAACATTGAAACTTTTCTCACATGGAAACTCTGAAATCAGAACCAAAGAAAATGTCTGGCATCTTTGTTTTCTGAACATCCAAAACATGGTGACATCATGTAAACCACCTGTAAACCAGATGTTACTGCAAATAAAGATTATATTTATACATACAAACCTTCGAGAGCATTCCAACAAAAAGGCTGTTTGGTTTATTTTCCTTTGAAGTAGTGCTTTTCTAACTGCAACCTACTGATCATTCAACTAATTCTTTGACAGTATCTTCACACACTGTCCTTCACACACTGTAGAATGTCAGAACCACAAGCCTCAACCAGGGTTTCTGGTAGCAGATTTACTTTGTGTTATGATAACTTAACTTCTCTTGTCATCATAATGCTGAAAAAATCCCATCCTCACAGTACAGTCCATCCTTTGTAGGTTTTCCTTCCTTTCAGTGTTGTAAACTCAGATCCTTTGTCAATGGTATTCCAGCAGCCACTTTACCACATTCTCTTCTTTGAAACTCTTTATAACTAATGCTGTGCTTCAAAACGCTTTTTTGTTTCTCTTCTTTGCCCGACTTCTGTCAGCAAAATCAGAATTGTTATCATAATTATACTAGTTCACAAAGGGAAGCATAGTAACTAGAATCTGGCCACTTCACTTGCAATTCTTTTTTCTGATTAGAGTCTGTCAACTGCAATGGGACAGCACCTACTGTGAGAGCAGACTGCATGGCCTGCAGCAATTAAAGCATCAGACAGATTTCTATCTTCACACAAAACATCCACCTCTAACTTCATTTCAGAGCCATAGTGGATAAAATGAAATATCAGACCTGGTTTATGAAGAAGCTGCTGAAACAGAAGTATAGCTTCCTCACTCCAGTGTTCCCCCTTCCCAGGAACTGTATCATGCAAAGAGCAAGAGTGTGCCAAGCGTGGCCAGTATAGCAGACTTTCTGGAACAACTTTAAGTTTATGGATCTCAGAATAAGGTATGGTCTTCAGAAAGCCGTAATCAATAAATGTAAGAACAACAGACTGATCTGTTACTTCACCAATTTCTGCCCTGTACCACTCTGCTTCCTGCCCAAACTCGATCAAGCAGCTAGCACCAGGTATCACAAGTTCTTCTGGCAGAGCTGGCAAGTCGTCAGGAAGGTCAGAGAGCAGCAAGGACAAGTTTCGCATGCAATCAAAGAAGATTTCAAACTGGATACTGAAGTTTGAAGGATCAGTAACTGCAGTTGCACACCCAGGATACGTTCTGCCACTACGCAGCAGCATCCACATGACTGAATTTATCTTGAATGATGTATCAAACTCCTTACAGTTTGTATTACTACATTTTTCTGGTCCAACAATTGACCAACAATGACTTAAGACCTGGTTCAAATACTCCTGAAGTGTAACTTGTCCTACTAAAATATCTACCTCCCAGATATCAGATGATTTCAAGTATCTCAAAAACAAGATCCTTATTTCACAATCTAGAAGTGCATTTACTACATGGTCTAAGTGAATTTTCTTCAGGTTTTTAAAACAAATCCACCTACAATAAACAGCTTGTTTAGGAATACTCTTAATCTCATCACTGAGCATCTTTGCATTATTTAAGGATACCATCTCACATGTGCCATAATCCATGAAAAACACTAGCATTAACTTTTCCCTGACAAATTTCTTTATCACTTTTGATCGATTCCATTTTAAGTTCCTTTCAGATTGTGTAATGCATTCCAGACCCTGTTCAATGTCATCCACTCTAATCAAATCACTTCTTTGGGCTTCTTTGTCAAGCATGACATTTAACTCATGTAGTATTTGCAGATTTTTAAGTAACTGTACATAAAATTCTCCACTCTTTGAAATATTAACTACTTCTGCTGCTTCTACTTGTCCAGAATTTAAAACCTGATGAAGGAGACTTAAGGGTTTTACAGAAATATTTTTCATCCCAGAAGTCTTGGTTTTATTTTGGCCACCTAAACTGTTCTTAGACTTTCGAGGATTACCATGTTGTTTAGGTTTATTTTCCAAAGAAAATACCCATGTGCTATTCCACTTTATGTTGTCTATTTTATGCAAAAGGCTGTTAGACAAAGACTCTCCATCACAAATTACATCTATTTCCCATTTTTCTCCATGTTGCTCTAAGAACTTGCAAGCTACTGGCTTGTCACTTACTGCTCTTGCAAAATATGCAGCACTTTCTTTAGTCCAGCTTTCCCCAGGAACACTTTTTACACTGCTAAGGAAACAATGAACACTAAACCTTGGCAGAGTTAAGAATTTTTCTGGAATCCTGCGGATTTTTGACGAACTTACAACTGCAGTATTACCATAGTCAATAAATTCTACCTCATAGGAGCTTCCCGATTTCAGAGTTTTAATAACTGCTCTATAGTAAAAACAATCAGCGTCGTGCTCTGCAACGATGAGATTCCCTACCATGAGCTCATTTAAGCAATTTTCCCAACCTCTATTCTCCAAGCTTTCATTCAAATCATCTGCTAATTTTATTATTAAGTTTTCATCTTCTGCAAAGTGAACATAGAAACTTGATGGACTATTCGTATGAGAAATATAACCTGCTACTTCAGTATTCACCTGGATATCACGTTGAGGAAGGCTGCTTAATGTAGGTATATTTTTATTACTCCTTTCCTGTTGACCTGCACAATTTGGTCTTTCATTCTGAGATTCAGAGAGAGCATTTACAGTTATTTCCTTTAAATGTAAAGCAGAGTAAGAGAGGGAGTGAGAAGCAGGTTGTCCAATCCAAGGTTCCTCTCCATTCTCCAGAAAAGCACTGAAAGTATTTCTAAAACTTTGCTCTTTGCTGTCATGTAAAGTTTGCTGTTTTGAGAATCCACTACACAATTTTGGTGCGCTACATGCAGTCTGCTCTTCATCTCCAAAATTCTCACCAGTATCTGCCTGGAAATACTCATCACAGGCTTGGCATTTCACTTCAGTTTTCAATTTAAGTATTTCAGGTTCTTTAACACTAACTTTATTAATTTCTTTGTCATCTTTCATGTGACATATCTCTCCTTCACTACTTCTAAATGGTTCCATATGGCTTTCCTGTGCCAACTCTGCCAATACCTTTTCTTTAATTTTCTGACTTACTTTGAGCTGTCCATCATACAACTCCACAACAACCTTTCCATCTGGTTCTCTGGATAAAATTACAGCCTTCAGCAGTTTACCAAGGAATGTTTTCACAAACCATGTAGTAATTCTTGCTGGAAATTCTGCCCCCCTAAGATCTGACAGACAGAATTTAATAGCTTGCATGGGTGTGAAGAGTAGGTCAGTGGCAGAATATGGAATAGGCATCAACTGGTCTCTCTCCACCATACTCCTATTTCCAAAATCCACATAGTCAACCAACAGAAAGGACGTTGATTCCACAGGAAAAGCCAAAGCTCTGTAAAAGAGACCATCTTCCACATATTTGGCTATACACAGTCGTGCATTGCCATGGTAATTTACATTACTTGACATTTGACTTACGTCACTAACCTTCTTCATCAATGCCTCAAGAGTTTCAGAGTTGCGGTTAAGCTGACAATAGAATTCTGAAGGACTATTTATGTGAGTTATATAAACCTCCTCCTCACCTCCAACTTTTATATTAAAAGATGAATAGCAAAAACTGTACAGAGAACCCAAACATGAAAGGCTTCTCGGTCCAACACATTCAGGCTGGGTGAGACCACGCTCTCTGAGGAATTCCTCTACACTATTAAGTGGAGTCCGTAAGTCAACTACATTGCATAAACAATTGGGGCTCAGAAGAACAAGAGCATAAATGGTGCAAGTCAGTGGTCCTCTGGAAGAAAAAATGAAGTCTTCAAATTGTCTATGCACTTCTTCAGACCAATTGATTGAGTCAGTCTGTAAGACTACATTTTTAAGTCCACATCGAAATGCCTGACTCTCTAGAATTAGGAAATCTGGAAGGACACCCTGTACATCTTTAAGTGAAACTCTTTCCTGATAACCATAGTCTACAAAAACCACAACAACTTCATCTGTGGATACCTCCTGCACAACAGTTGCTCTGTACCACTTCCCATCTTTGGGATACTTAACAACACAGGCAGCCTGTCCAGTTTTGTAGGGAGTGGTATGATCTTTATAATATGTCTGAATTTTTCCCATTAAGCTATTTAGCTCTGGCAGTTTGCTTTGCAGTTGACAAGAAAAATCTGCTGGGGAAAAGATGCAAGAACATACCACTTCATGAACAGTTCCTGGTTTAAAAACAAGCTCCTTATAAACTAATTTTTCCTCGCATACCAACCTATGCATTTTAGAGACAGCACCTTCTCCTGAACAAGATGGCACAACAGATTCTCTAGGCACTGGCGGCACATTTAATGATTTTTCTTTCTGAAGCACGTCTCCATTTCCAGATGCCTTATTTTTGCAAATATTACTGGTGTTCTCTGCATTGATTTTTTCTTTTTTACATTTGAGGTGATTCCCGCTGTGCCGCTTTTTTGCTGCCCTTACAACAGGCTCTGGTGGCTTCAGCCGATATTCAGCATAACCAGCTTGCACCATGCACGTGGCAACGTTTCCTTGCAGGAAACCAGTATGACACTGCACATTAACAACGTACTTGTTGTTTTGCTTTCCAACAACATGAAGCAGCAGTGGTTTGTTCAACACCACGTTTTTAAAGAAATCAGTTTCTTTTTTAACCCACACACCATCAACAGGAAATGTGCAAGCAAGGGAACAACACACAGCTAAAGCCGGTAAATCAGAAAACTCGGGAAGCAATGTTTTCACATAGTGACAAGGTATAGTATCTGTATTTCCAAAATCCAAAAAGTAAACCATAATGCTAACACGAAACACTTTGGTGACAACACCCCGGTAATAACACCCATCCCTGCTATACCGAGCACAGCACAGCAACCCTGGTTCTGGCTTTTTAAGGACCATCTCATCATCTCTACACTGACTGTATGTGCAGGCAATGTTTTTCATCAAGGCATGAAACTCATTCTGGTATCTACAAGTTTGAATCCAAAAGTCAGATGGATTTATGACGTATACTACAAAAGCTCCATAAAAAGAGTTCACTTGCATCTCTACTCTCTTGCAGTGGCTGGAGAAAGAAATGTCCCGTTCAGGTAAGCAGGCTTTTTTATCTTTGTTTCCAGAGCAATTCTTAGACGAATTGTGTCTCTCAGGACTTAGTTTGCGGTTTAGCACGGTACTTCTGGGTTTTGTTTCCAAAAGCGAGACACACGGTGCAGCTGTCTCATTCTGGTCTTCTGGATGCTCAGCATTAGTGCCAAGATTTTGTTTCTGCAGCGTTATATAATACAAGCGTTCAGCGTTATTGTACAAATCAAATTGGACACACACAGAAGTTTGTCCTATTAAGGCTTGGGTAAGTTCTTTGAGCTGAAATTTTACTACTGTTTCATCCTGACTACCAAAACAAGACAGCGTACATGGAAATGAAATCATTGGTAATGTCATGAACTCAGCTTTCAGTTTTCGAATACAACTAGGTGGCACAGCTTCAATAATACCAAAATCCATAAACCAGACCTCCACATGGTCAGAGAGAAGTTGTTTTATCACTCCTCTATGCCACTGTCCGTTTTGCCTCTTGGCAGCACAGAGCAGCCCAAAACTATCACAAGATGTGGTATTTTCTCCAACAAGAGCTTCATAGTACAAATGCATAGCTCCTGTCAAACATTCCAGCTCCTTCTGCCATTTCTGTATCTGACAATAAAATTTATTTGGGCTTACTGCACCAGTTATTTTGACATTTTCTTTACTGCCAACAGGTAGACATGGAAAGAGTTGATCTGGAACATGCCAAAAATCTGTTGGTTTCTCAGAATTATTTAAGGTAAGTAACTCCCTGAAGGGATACTGCTGTGTCAACAGTTGTGGCATTCTCTTACAAAGCATTCCTTGGGGCAATGCTCTTAAAGTTTCTACAACAAGACAAAATGAATCTCCATCAATAAATTTACCTAGCTGCAGTTCAAGAACATCAGTAATAATCTTAGGCACTTCTAGAATAAACAGCTGATATGGTGTAACAGCCTTCACATGACCGGTGATCTGTAATCCTACCAGAGATGAAAAATAGTTAACAGCTTTTGGACCCCATCTTTCTCCAAGAGGAAGTATGCTTGCAAAAACACCCAAAACCACCTTTGGAGGCAGCTGAAACAATTTATCATTAGCAGCAGCAAGATGTGTTTCCTCAACAGCCAACACATGTCCAGTGTCTATAAGAAAAGTCTCACAGATATTCCCTTTTTTTCTCAGAACTCTTCCTCTGTGCCATTCTCCTTCTGTGTCTTCCACCAAGCAAGATCCACCAACACAGACATCATCTTTTACTTTGAACACACGCTGTATTTCATTTTGTAGTATGAAATAGTCAAGCTCACATCCTGTGTTGTACTGAGCCTGGAACACTATAACCAAGCACTCAGGATGGCATTCTACATGAGTTATCTTCAATTTCTTATCTACTGAGTCTGGTGAAGGAGTCAGAGATTCCATCCTGTCTGCAAAGAAAAAGAGTATGATCATCTTGATAATTTTCTGTATTTTTTCTTTCCAATTCCTTACATGACATTTGTTTTCAAAATGGCTTAACAGCATATTATTAAAATTCTGGCTAAAACATATACTAAATATTTAAGAATGTCATGTTTTAGGCAACTGGGATACACGCCATGCAATTCTCTTAGAAAAGACATGCTCAGCTCAGGTAACATGAAAAAAGCTACCTCTTGATTCGCTCACGTGGCAACTGTTTTTATCACCTGAGAATAATTTTCAAGCAAAATGTTGCTCCCACAATAACACCAAGGTATTCCAGTCTGTTTCTCCTTCCTTTTAATCTGTAAAAGACCAAGGAGCCATCCCCTACTTACCCTGCATTTTCTGCTTAAATCACTTCTTCAAATCACTGACAATTTATAGCTCCATGCTTTACTGTTTACTCTGCCTGTCTGTACTAACAGCACATTTAAGGTTCTCAAAATTGCAAAGACATACTGAGATTATCATCTATGTGCAACAATTCTGCACTGCTCATCAAGTAACAACTGTGCCAGCCGTGTTTTGTATGGTCTCAACATTCTGAGTGTGATAGTTTAAATATCTTCAAAACAGTCAGACACTTTTCTGATCTGTAATCCAGTCTTGAAGCCCAACTTCCAGTTTAATTCATTTGTCAATGATTCAATGAATCTGTGACTTCACACTGTTTAAAAAGGCTGTGTATGATGATAATTTAATCAAGCAAAATTCCATTAAATGAACTGCTGTTCTAACAAAGTAATTTGAGGTAGACAACATCAAATGCAAAGACAGTGGATAAATGCTCAAGGATAGTCTGGACAAAGAAAACCTCCATTTATGAATTTTTATGTAAAGCTGGAACTTAAACTTTCAGTTTCAACTACAGGGATTTAGGGCGATCCCCTTAGCCTGCAAAAAAGTCTTTTATAAAACTGTCATGGTAGTTTTCATCACAATCAAACATGAAGCAGCTAGTGAACACGTAACCTGTCTTCAGAAAAAATACTGATCCCTATCATTCTAGTTCACAAAAAAATTTGAACCCCTCCCACAAAAAAACACACAAAACCACAAAAATCTCCCTCTAATAAATAAATTAACATTCCTACTGTAAAGCAGTAGGGCAGAAGGATGAAGGATGCGTAACTTCTAAAACCAAGCAAAAAAACAAACCCAAAAAATCAAAACCACTGGACACCAAAAAAAAAAATCCTCCTCCCAGTAAAAGCAGTATTAAACCCAGATCTGACAAATTCCTGCTTCAACAAGACCCCTTTTATCCACCTTCCCCTGTAACAGAAAGTGAAAATCTGGGTGCTTTTCATGCAAGCAAACAGCCTTAAGGAATTGGTCCTGTCTGCCTGGAAGAAACATTTGATCACTACAGAGACTTAAACTTTAGAAGGGGCCTGACTGAAACTCTGCTCCCTTTTTTTTCCCCCTTCACTGCAACTATGCCCTCTTTGCACTAACACATAACAAAATAAAACAATTTGTGCATTAATGCTTGTCTGTTATCACAGTCTGAGTATCAGCATCACACTGACACAGCCACATTTCTACAGCTGACAAAATGGCCTTTTGCTGTTTACTCACCTTTCCACCTTCATTAGTAACACATCTTCTAAAGGAAACACAGCCCAGTAGTCGACAACTACGTATCTATGAGGAAGAACGGTAGAAAAATCATTAGAAAAATACACATCAACTAAATTATTGTACTACTTCTACTGAGACCACCCCTGAAGATAAAGTCTTTGAGATGTTTGTTGACAAGAAGCTCAACATGAGCCAGCACTGCCCACTCACAGTCAAGGAAATCAAACACAACCTGGGCTGCATCAGAGGCAGCGTGGGCAGCAGCTCCAGGGAGGCGATTCTGTCCCTCTGCCCTGCCCTACGAGACCCCAGCTGCAGGGCTGCATCCAGCTCTGGGGTCCCCAGCACAGCAAGAACATGGACCTGTGGGAGCGAGCTCAGAAGAGGCCACAAAAATGATGAGAGGGCTGGAGCACCTCTCCTGTAGAGACAGGCTAAAGGAGTTGGGCTGTTCACCCTGGAAAAGGAACAGTTCCACAGAAACCTTATAGTACCCTACAATACCTAAAGGGGATGGAAAGTGACCTTTTACAAGGGCATGGGATAATAGGAAATGGGGGGAAATGTCTTTTAACTGAAAGGGAGTAGATTTAGAAGAGATATTACAAAGAAATACTTTATTGTGAAGGTGGTGAAGCACTGGAACAGGTTGTGCAGGGAAGCTGTGCCTACCCCATCCCTGGAAGTGTTCAAGGCCAGGTTGGACGGCACTCTGAGGAAGCTGCTCCAACAGAAGGTGTCCCTGCCCATGGCAGGGGGTTCAAAGTGGATGAACTTTAAGTTCCTTCCAACACAAACCATTCTGCAATTCTCTGAATCCTCCTCCTGCCTGATAAACACACACTGGAAAAGTTCCTCATACTTAGCTGAACTACAATCTTAAGATTACAAAAAGCAAAATCACAAAACTGAAAAACTGAATCCACCCTCCTAAAATCACAATCTGGCTATACTTCCCTCACTGAAGCTCCAAAACCCAATCCAGTCAGAGGAACACCAGGCAGGCACCCACCATCTACTTTCTAAGCAGGAGTGGTCAAACATTTTTATTTGCTTGCAACATTTCAGGCACCAAAATGCAGAGCTCCATCACGAACCACCAACTTAAAGACAATTCATGCCATAACAAAAGGACTTTTAAATGCAACCAAATGCAAGACACAAGGTACAGGTTGAGCTGCCTGCGCTCTGGCCGACGCTGTCTGACGCGGCACTCACTCACCTAAGAGGAGCCGGGCACGGGCAGAGGCTGCGGCCGCCCAGGGGGATGGGG
This sequence comes from Ammospiza nelsoni, assembly GCF_027579445.1. Lineage (NCBI taxonomy): Eukaryota > Metazoa > Chordata > Aves > Passeriformes > Passerellidae > Ammospiza > Ammospiza nelsoni. Next base: position 73,838,741 of record NC_080635.1, read on the forward strand.
GAACGGACCCGAGCGGAGCCGAGCGGAGCCCAGCGCCTTCCAGCAGTTTCCAGCAGCCTCCGGCAGCCGCCTCACCGCCCGCGGGCAGCAGCGCCAAGCCGCATCCGGCGGCACCGCACGCCCTAAATGGCGGCGCGAAGCGCGGCCGGAACGTGGTGCCCGGGAACGCGCGTGCGCAGCCGCACCGCCCGGCACTTTCGCGCCTCGGGCGTGGGGCTCTGGAGAGCGCCGGGTGAGCTCTGGAGCCGCGGGTTCGAGTCCCGGTGCCGCCTTCCCGCGGGCGCTGCGGCTTGGTTCGCTTTTCTTCTCGAGTTGTACTTTATTTGTTTGTTCTTGTGCTTGCTTCTCGTTGTTTTTCCTTTGCGTTTCTATGCTGCAGGTGTCATATTTTTAGGATGTCACGTGAGAAAAGTGCCCATGGGCCACAGAAGTTACTGGAGCTGCCCGAAGAGGATTCGAGAGCTCTTATTCTTTCCCGTTAGTGAAAAGAAATTCTCTAGGCTGAGAAAAGTACATCTTAACAGAGGGCAAAGTGCTGCCCCACTTCTTTTTGTATATACATCAGATTTTGTTTTTCTTAGAGGCTTGGAGGCAGTGTCGCTTTTTTATTTTATTTGGGGCTGTTTTACAAAGTGTATAAGAAAACTTGATAGGAAGTATACTCCTCTAAATATCAACATGATGGTATGTCTGTAATTGATAGAACTCTAGAAAGAGTTCAGCTGTAGATAATAATTTGTAAGAGTTTATCTTCAGTTTTTGAGCTTTGTTTTCTCAAAATGTCAGCATTGCTGCACCATAGCTACACTTGGCAAAGTTAAGAGAGAGAAATGCTGGGTTTGCAATACTTGAAGATGTAGTAATCCCCAATGCTAGAAGTAGCTGTGGAATTATTGGTTTTCTCTGTTATGTGTTAACTTTTGCAAATTATTATTAGTCATAATAAGTTTGATATAATACAGTTTATAATTACTTTTAACTGGTTTTGATATAGTATAATTTGTCAATTTTTGTGGCCAGTTCTCTGGCCATGTGTCTCAAAGACAGCTATTATATTAAAATCTGTATAATATGTGGTTAAAGTGGTATGTAGCCACTTGCATTAATCCTGACATTTACAGGAGCTTTGATTTTGTGGGTAAGCCATCATGTTTATCAGGGTCAAGTATTTGTAAGAACTACTCAGAAAAAAGGTTATAGAAGTCTGTCATTGATGGAACTTCAATTTCATGTTTCAGGTAAAATGTCCAGTTTATCTTTGTAGTTTTGCTTGGTGTCAATGATCAGACTATACATGTATAGCCTAGTTAGTCAGAGTTATGTAAGAATGGGTTTCATTTTTACCATGTTAAGAGAGGGAAAATAAAACCAGATCTTTTGAAGAAGTTAGATTCTTGCAAGATGGAAACATTAGCCTGAAATCTGGAACCCAAGGTTCTATATTGTGTTAGCATTCTCTACACTGTTAAGGGAAAGGGTTGCCTAAGACTGGGAAATTCAGAAGCCTCAGGTACTGGATAAGGTCCAGAACTTCTGACTACAAAATACTCCAACAGGCTGTGGTGTATGGTTATGTTTTTCCTGGTAATTGAGGCTGAAGTCAGTCCTAAAGGCAGAGTGCTACCATTGCTTTTTTTTAAAGGCAGAGACACCTACGTTTTTTCCAACTAAAATTACAGTGGTGATGGTAGCTCTAATACAGTGACCTTCTGCTAAGAACACTCAGAAATGTAATCTTGCAGCTTTTTTAAAATGTGCACCATTTCCCTTCAGCGTGCCTTAACCATGGTGGAGCAAGTGTGTCCTGCTTGCCTGAGGTTGTGCTGGGATGTGGGATGGGGATGTGGGGGGAAGGAAAAACAAAAGTTATAACCAGACAATCTGACAGGTACAATAGGATTCTGGAGCTTTCTTGCATTTTCCGAAAGGAAAAAAGGACTTTTTTTCTAACTATGAGTTTGTTCCAAAATTTATTTGAAATTTACATAATTATAGCCAGTGAGAGAACATGTCTTTTCTGACACTGGAGTAGGGTGGGGGGGTGTTTGATACTCTTTGCTCAGAATTTGTATGATTTTTATTTTTTTTCCTCCCCAGGGTTGATATCCACATTGGAAAATGTCAAGTAGGCATAAAACACTGCCTGATCTCAGAAGTGAGGTCCTTCAATAACATTCGAGCCATGAAGAGTCACTGTAGGTTATTGGAAGCAATCAGAAAGCATGTAATAGCCCAAAGCAGAAATCAGTGTTCCAGTACCCCAGAACATCCTTATCAAAACTTCAGCAAACTTGCAAAACCTACTCAGTGTTTACATTTGAATTGCAGATGTTTTAAAATGCTGCTGCAACTACACAATCCACATTGATGAATATTAGATCTTGGGGGTATTCCCAGTGTTGTGTACTATGAAAATAATGGGGCTAACTCTGAGTTTTCGTCTTTTTCACTTTCTTGAACTTTGAAAATTTTGTGTTGCTATTCCCAGTGTTTTCCTTCCTTGTCATTATTGTGAGGAACTCATTAAGTATTTTTGCTGTTTTATCCAGTATACAAGGTTAACAAACTTTGGTAAGGAATTTTTATATTTCATTGATAAAAATAAAATACAATTGAAACATAATTTTGTCAAGTGAGGCTCTACTCTCTTAACAAATCTTGACTAAGACAAAACCCCAGAAGTGAGACTCAGGTTGTTCTTTGTCTATATCAAACTACTGAACAGGATGTGTTCCAAAATACGTCTGTGTCCACTCAGAAATACTTTGTTACCAGGAAAATTCTGCTGTGACTCTGTATATGCTTTAAAATAGCTAATGAAAACCCAAAATTTAAAAAGCCTTCTGTTCTTATGGGAGAATGAAGTGTAGTATTAAGAAAGTAAAAATTTTCTTCAGAGTATCATAAATGAAGCTCTGCTGCCAGCTGCCTGCCAGGATGTAGAGCATATTACTGTGTGAGTGAGTACCTAGTTGAGCTCAGATAATACCTGATCACCATTCTAGCTAACTTCCAACATCTAGGAAAACTGGGTTTGAGGGCAGGGAACATTATTTGTTCCCTGCCCTCAAAGGCAAAGTTATTATTTGTTGTAAAAACTGAAGGGCATACTGAAAAATAGTACCCAAAGGATGGGTTTTGGGTAATGTGGACATTCATCATCCAGACTAAACACCAAAAGTAGTTTGCAGACTTCTTACATTCTTCTTGGTCGGTGGTAAATATGTGTTTGCTTTGAGCAGTAGAAAAATGGCAGACAAAAGCTGCAAGCTGTAGGATACCATATTAAAAGGAGGAGAGGAATTATCAACATCTTCTCTTCTGTTAGGGTTTTGTTTTAAAAATGAGTCTTACTGAATTCCATGTGGGAAAAAAAAAAAACACAACAACAAAATCAGGTAACCACCTGTTTCCAAGGAAGGCAGGAGGCACAAACTACAAGAGGATGAGAGTGTCTCCCCAGTGTAGAAATAGGAGAAGGTTTGGATCTTAATCTTCTCCTTAATGACTCCTTCTGGGGTGACTAAGGAGCTGAACATTCATGGAACTGGTTCTGTGTGCTGACTGGAATGAATCCCATTTGCAGCACCTGACCTTCACAAATAATTATGTAGGAATCATAACTGCTTTCATTCCCCACAGGGAGAGAATTAAGCTACACCAATATCCTACTTTTAAAAACCAACAACTATTCTGGGATCTGTCCTTAGTTTTACGAAGATTGTTTCTGAATATTAAAATCAAAATAGTTTCTCAGATAACTTGCACTTCCTTATTTTTAGGAAGGACCATCTGTCATAACAAAGTACTTTGAAACTGTCTCCTGTGGGATTGGGTTAATTCATGACATGCTAAAGTGTACAAGAAGAGGAAACACTCCATGCCTCAGTTCCATTCCTCTCGGCTTAATTCTTGTGCAAACCTACAAATACATCAGTGATTTCTGATTGCCAGAAACATTTTTTATTGTATGTAACCATTTGCTTTTCTAAAAGACACTGCAGCATTCCTTGTCATAGCATTTATGTTTATCTTTTAAATAAATAGCTTTGAAAGGGAAGATGTAGGTAACAGGGTTCTGAGTGGTGACAGCAGAAATTCATGACATTGCATTGTTCTGAAAATGAAGAGTGAAGGCACCTCTGCCTAAGATAAATCTCACAATAAATGGGTTGTTTTATCCAGATCACCCCAGTTTAATTGTTTAAACATTATAATTTATAGTTAGAAATTAGGGATTAAAAAATAATCATATTGTTCTATTATGTTTTCCTGGAAAATTCAGTGTCTTCTGAAACATATAACAAGACCTGTATGACACATTTTTTTTCTGAAGTCAGTCTGGAAGTTTTGCTGTTTCTTTGTAGTCGTTAACAAACTTGAAAAGTTCAACAAACTTGAAAACAAGAGGGGACTCTAAACAGTCATCCCAAAACAAAAGTTTGCGCCTGTATTCCTAATTTTTTTTGAAAGTGTGTCCTTGATGTGCTCTTAGTTTGTGTTTCTGTTAAGCTGAGCAGCTGCCACGAGGTGGCAGGAACAGCCACAAGTTCAGCGGGATGCTTGGAAATGCGCTTGTGTTCCATCGGTAGAAGGAAGGAGCACAGCAATGATAATTCAGGGTGACCCACAATGAGATATGAGGGTGCATGTGCTGGAGAGTTTCACCGGAGGAGTCATCACATTCGTCACACGGTCAGTGTTGATATATTTTCAGTGGTTTTAGGTAACCTAAAATAACTCTTGAAATATTTTCAATCTATTTACAAGGCCTATTTACTCAATATACAGTCAAAATTTCAATTCAGATAGTTTACTAAATCACAGGTCAATTTTACCACCTCCACATCTTTTAAACTGTGTTAATATCATCATTTACGTGAAATTGGCCAGTAATTCAGCAGCTTATGTATCAGAAAGCAGAGGGTAGAAACAACTTTTACAAAATACTTTCATTAGCAGATGATTGAGTCATAAAATGGTTTGGGTTGGAAGGAAACTTGGAGTTCATCGAGTTTCACCCACCTGTCATAGGCAGGGACACCTTTGAGTACTTACTGTTGCTTCTTAAAATAGACATTGCACATTTCAGTCACAGTAAGTGTCAGAGCAGAGAGGTTTGCCCTTTACATCAGAAGATGTGGCCATTTCACAGATGAAAGAACAAAGTGAGAGTTGCCAGATAGTGGGCCAAAGTAAATGGTAGAAGTTCTGTTAGTAAGGGCCTTCTAAAATAGATGAGTTTTGCCATACAGATTATACCACACCAGTACTGCTGTGCAAATGCAGACCCACGTTAGTGGTGAGATTGAGTTTCTCTGCTGTGCAGTTTGTATGGATGGGGCTGTGGGGTAAGTTCACATCACTCTGTCATCTAAAACATTTAGGTCCATAGTGCAGAGTCCTGAGATGTCAACAGATTTGAAGGGAGGGAGGATTATTTAAGACTAGCGCTAGTGTAGTCACATGGCCTGCATGTCTGCTAGCATTTGAGATAGTTTCATTGCAAAGAATTTGTGTGCTGCAGTGCTGACCAAAGCTGTCGAAGTGGGAATCGTAGGGAGAGTCACCTCCTGTTCTAAAGTAAAACTAATGTAAAAGCACCTCAGAGGAAAGCTTAGACTTAGGCACTCCATTGGTAAATTCTCCTTTCTTCAGCATGGCAGTGCAGGAGTAGGGCTAATAAAGCAATAGAATCATCATACAGGAAAAAGTAGCAACCCTCTTCAGAATAGAAATGTAGTACTTTCAATTACTCAGGTTCATATAATTCCATTTTTTGTTGCAAATACTTTATTTGTGAAGATCTATAGATCAAAAAGTTTGGTTGTTTAGTAGGAGCTGAGAGATGGAAACAAAACCTGCTAAATCATCTGAACGATCTGACAGGTTTCTAACAGTATTCATTTCTATGGTTCATACCAGCTAATTAACTTCTGGCCCCAAACCTGCAGGATGTTATGCGAAGAAAAAGCCACAGCCTCTTACAGACTTTAATGAACACTCTGGATGTCTGTGCAGGTACATATTTTGGATTATGCAGATCTGACAGCCTGTAAGTGGTGCTAATTCACACTCCCGTAAAATCTTACTAAATCTATTTATGAATTTTAGACATTCAAGGAAAATCAAACTTACCACCCTCTCAAGAAAATAATATTTTTTTGCTCAGGACACTGCCCATGCATCTGTGCACTGGACACATAATGTTTAAGGAATATGGTCTTACCTGGAATCTCTATGCACAGTTTTCCATTTAAATGTGAGCGCATAAGTCAGAAAATAAGAAGACTCTGTTGTTTTTAAGTTTCTCCATCTCAGAGTGCAGGACTATAATCTAAAAAAGGCCTTTCTGTTTAGGAATGTTGAACATCTCCATTTCCTACTGTAGCAGGGATCAAAATCTTTTCAATTTAGAGCCATGGTTTAAGCTAGTCCAGTATTAGCTTTTTCTCAAAAGCCTTACAATGTTAGACTGCAATGTTAATCATTATATCCAGCTTGTTAAATATTTTACATCTTGTCTCTGTTTACAAACAGAATGAGTTCTCTAAAACTCTTTTCTGATATTTATCAATGGCCATTTGTATGAAATCTGAAATCATAGTGCAAAGAATAAGATCATGGAATGGTTTGTGTTAGAAGGGACCTTAAAGATCACAAAATCATACAATAGGTTGGGTTGGAAGGGACTTTTAGAGGTCAGCTAGTCCAACCCCCCCTGTAATGAACAAGGACATCTTCAGCTAGATCAGGTTGCTCAGAGCCCTGTCCATTATGACCTTGGTTGTTTACAGGGGTAGGGCATCCACAGCTTATCTGGGCAACCTGTTCCACTAGCTCACCACCCTCACAGTAATGAGTTTCTTCCTTATATCTAATCTAAACCTTCTGTCTTTCAGTTCAAAGCTGTTAACCCTTGTTCTGTCACTGCAAGCCCTGCTGAAAAGTTTGTCCTCCTCATTCTCATAGGCCCTGTTCAAGTATATAATAAGGAAGGCCACAATAAGGTTTTTCTAAAGCTTTCTCTTCTCCAAACTGAATAACCTCAACTCTCCCAGCCTGTTTCCATAGCAGAGGTACTCCATCCCTGTGATCATCTTTGTGGCCTCCTCTGTACTCACTCCAACAGTTCCACATCCTTATGTTGAGGGCCTCAGAACTGAATGCAGGACCCCAGGTAGGGTCTCATGAAAGTGGATAGTTTCCCTGAAAAAGTCTGCTCTCCTGAAATCCAGGGTACTGAGTTTGCTGACTACCCTCTTCACTGCCCTAAGAAGCTCAAATTCCACCATTTCTTTGTCACTGCAGCTCAGTTGTGCTTGAGCTTCACATTTCTCACATATCTCTCCTTGTTGGTGAGAATGAAGTCCAGAACAGCACCTCTCCTTGTTAGCTCCTCTGTCACATGGAGAAGGAGGTTGTCATCAATGAATTTCAGGAACCCTCTGCATTGCTTAAGCCCTGCTGGCTGTCCTTCCAACAGATAATGGGGTGGTTGAAGTTCTCCATGAGGACCAAGGTTTGTGAATGTGAAGCTGCTGCTGTCTGTAGAGTACCTTATCCCCTCACTCTTCCTGGTCTGGTGGCCTGTAGCAAACCCCCACAATAATGTCACCTGTCCCTGCTTTCCCTTTGGTCCTGACCCCGGAGTTCTTGGGTGGCTCCTCAGCTGAGGCTCATGGCTGAGCTCTGTGCACTCCATGGTCATTGGCATAGAGGGTGACAGTCCCTCCTCATGTCCCCTGCCTGTCCTTCCTGAAGAGCCTGTATCCTTCCGTTCCAACACTCCAGTCCCAGGACCCGTCCCACCATGTCTCCATGATGCCAGTGAGGTCACAGGCCTGCAGTTAGTTGTGTGTACATCTCTAACTCCTCCTGTTTTTTAATCCTCCTGCCCTATGTGCATTTTCATAGAGGCCTTTAAAATGAGATCCTGGTGAAGCAGATCAGTATACTGGCTGGAGTGGCAGGAATTCCTTTGTGCTGCTCTTCAGCTGCTCTTCTGCAGCTGACCTGTGATTGCTCTCCAGCCTCTTGGCATCTCCTGATGGGACTGGCATTGACTGAGAAGAATGGAATGGGTTGAGGTTCCCCTTTCCCATCAAATCTCAGCAATGTTCATGACAACATACACTTGCTTTTCATGCTTCCAGCACAACCTGCTCTTTCATGTTAGCATTTGAGATGTTCATATATGTGTATGGATGTATTTTAGCATTAGTTCTCTTTTTAATGAGTGATCAAATCCTACCTTCAGATATGCAGAGGAAGCATGCTGCATACTGCATACCTGCATACATATTTTTGACCATTTAGAGATTCCTTTAGAAGTAGATTTTAAGTTGTCTTAAAACTGTTTGGGTTTGGGTATTTTTTCTGGTAAATTTTAGTTATTTATAGCACATAAAGTAAAAAATGTTTCTCCGCTATGGTCTTTCAGACAATATACTGGGTGAGTATGATATACTACAGCAGTTTTAATTACTGTGGGGTGCTGATCCATCCTTGGAATGGGAGTACAGGATTTTGTCATCACATGTATTAAAGGGAAAAAGACTGGGTGAAAATCACACCAGCCCTGGGAGAAATTTTTGTCCTTATTGAAGTCTGTGGCAGAGCTCCCACTGAATTCACTGAGGCAAGGATTTCACTCCATGTATTTAAACAACAAGAAAAGTATTACATGTGTTACTAATACTGCATGGATAGTTAAAAGCAGATAAATTTTCACTGTCTGTCTGTCTCTTCATTGTTTGTGCTGCAGATTGATTTTGATCCTCAAGTCCCCAGAGCAAGAAAGTTTTCACTTTGGGTGTCTGCTTGCACAGGCAGACTTACACGAGGGTATCCATGTGCCTGTCAGCGTCTCATTGAAATTTTCAGCTGTGAAATTGTTTGTGGGATCAACACTCCAAAGATGATAGTGCCAGAGTTGAAAGACAGAGTATATTCAGTAGCATAATTTTTCTTTGGAAACTCACTCCCACTTGACCCAGGGCTTGGCCACATCCAGAAGATTATGTAAGTTGCACCTCCCCATCCAGGTTTTGTGCTAAGCCCTTTTCCCAGCATTCAGTCTACTCTTAAGTTTTCCCTTCTCTGTCATGTAAAATGGTATCTCTGGGCAGGTGGAGATTTCTGCTTCAAAACACTTTACTTTTCCTTGCAGTCTAAGCCATGTAAAACACATTCACACCTTGTACACAGTAAGTTTCTGGTACCAGCTCAACTGCCTCCGTGTAAAACCAAGTCCCCTTATGCTCTACTTAGACGTGCTGTGAGGGTTACCAAAAAAAGGCTGAACAAACAAACATTTCAAATATTACCCCATGGATTCCCATGTTAATTTTTATAATAATAGCTATATTTCTGTATAAATTTCTTTATACAGTAACAGGGAATGTTCTAAACTAAGAAGTCCAAAGGAATTACTGGGTGTTGTTAACAAAGTATTTCACTTGTAGGATTCCAAGTACTGAGGCAGCCACTCATCTTCAAAATGAGTGCATTTCCAAGGTGCAATTATCCACAGCTCATGTACAACCCCTGTGTGCATCAAATTAAACCACTCTCTAATTCCCACATGCTGCTGAACATATCAATTTGAAATCCTTCATGTGCTGAGGCCGGCATTTAAGATAGCCAGTGTGGTTTTAAGTAGTAAATGATGATGATCTGCTAAGACTGCTATTGCTGTATCCATGGCATATGGAGGTAAACATGAGCTGAATTTAAAAAAAACCTCATCTACAAACTGCATTTATACTCTATTGAGGTTTTTTCAGACTTGAGGAATGAAGAAAATATAGTACTGATAATGAAAGCTTCTGAAAATAAGGGCATGGCATGGAAAGGAACCTCCTGGTCTATCAAATCCAGTCTCTTTCTTCCACCAGCTGTCTTACACACGACTCAGTTCTTGCAGACTTCATATGAAATGTATTTGCTTTGAAGGATTTTTTCCTTCTGCTGTTTTTCTTGAAATGTTCGGATACAAATGTGTTTTTTTGGTGTGAGACAAGAAATCTTTACCCTCCTTGATAGTTGCATTTATGGAACATGAAATTCAATTTAGTTTAAAACACAGCAAATAAAGTTAAATTAATTTCAATTACTTATCAATTAAAGGAAGTTCACACTTTTATAGCACTATTACAAAACCTACCTCCATCAGACAGAAAATATAATAATATTTATAATTTTAGTATACCTTTTCTGTCTGGATTTTAGGTGAGATTTGTGAAAAGCTTTCCTTCCCTATGTTTGATTGATTGAATATATTTTCTGCTTTATTAAGGGCTTCCATTTAATAGAAGCTATTGTTCTCTTAGTCAATGCATTAGTAAATTAGCATTAGTAAATTAAACTAATGATACTTAATCTGTGTAGAAAAAGTAGATCTATGTTTATTAAAAGTTGAGATTTTCACGTCTCACTACATCAAATTGTTGTTGATGCCTGCTGTGTCACTTTCTGGTTCTGAGAATGAATGGAATATTGTAATGCTATTATAGATACTATAAGACCACAGATTACAAATACTTTATATTTAATGAGACTCTTATTCATACATCTTAATCAGCACAATGCATCTTGTGTATATAAATATAGATATATGTATATATAATGTATATATATGTAAATATATAATATATCTTAAGTATATCTTAATCAGCAAAATAATCCTGAATATCTCTTTTCTCAAATAATGCTATTGGGAAGCTCCAAGAATCTGCCTTCATTTTTGTCTGGAAATGGCACAGAAAGATTTTTCTAGATATTTCATTAGACAAACTACATTGTCACTCACCTAATGTAAAAGGAGGGTTATTGAAAATGGAAATGACTCATTCTCCTTGCAATTTTCTTTGTTCCGTGGGATAATGGAACTGGAAAAGTAGGAGGAGCTAGAGAGTTACATACATTCAAATGGTCATAGCAGTTCATGGAAGTGAATAGTTTTCTTTCATGTGCTCTGTGTCAGGGTGATCTTTCAGATGAACAGGTCAGTGTGGTCTGAAATTGAGCATTTTCTGTTGATCTGAGCCCTGAAGTGTTTGCTTTGCCTAATTCTTATCATTCTCCATGTCTGTCCATCTCCACCCTCCTCCACTTCAGGAATTGCACAATGTGCAATACCTCCAAAAGGTCTTATCAGGAATCTTTTGTAGCGAGAATAGTCAAGTCCTAAAAGGCAGAAAAATAAGTCATTGACAAAATATAGCATTATCAAATTATGATATGCCTGTGGGAGCACATATCCAGCAAAACAGAAATCAGAATTTAAATATGTGTTGAATATAAGCAAGTTTATAAGCTCAGGAGCTTTGAACTGGCTACCACGGGTAAACAGGAAAGAGGTGATTGCACAGACTTCATCATGGATTGTGCAACTGCATGGGGGATCTAAGGCACATGCTTTGGTTCTTCTCCCTCTCTGACTTCATCCTCAAATAGTGCATTTCATGCTTCCTTGGACCATTCTCCCCTGCAGTCACACATGCAGTTGCGGTGTCAACAGATATAGAGAAAAGCTGCTGTGAATTCTCAAAAATAGCAAAACTGAAAGTCAAGCCATGTACCAGGTCCTTTTAGTTAAAAAATGTGTGAAATAAAAAAAAAAAGGGAAGGAAAAAGTTGGAACCAGATTGTTTCAGTGAGAAATACCGTTTTGAAGATTTTTGTTTTTCTTAATGGTCTTAGCATTTTGGGGACTTCCCCCTCCAAACCCCCTGAAAAAAACCAAACCAAAACATTAATTGGAGCAATTTGGGAACAATTAATTTACTGAATCAATTCAGTTATTATAACTGAAAATCAGGCACAAGTATAAACATAATTTTTCTTTAAAATCTAGAACTTTGCAGGAACTTAAACAGATTGGGGATATTTTCTGCTAAATAAAATAAAAATATCATTATTAGGAATTTTTCCCAGCTTTAAATTTTCAATGAATAGTAATTAATAGCTCTGAACTTGTGACATTCTTTCAGAACTCTGTCCTGATCTGCCTTTCTCCTTGGCTTTGATGCTTAGAGTGAGACACAAAAATTTTGGTCCAAAATTATGATAATGTACGTAATACACTGAAACAGGTTTTGAAGTTACATAAAACTTTGCAACTTAATGGATTTTGAGGTTGCACAGACTTTCCATGTTTCTCCCTTAAGCGAATAAATGCTGCCTATTTTGCCCCTTAAATGCCGACTTCTCTATGAAAAAAAATATCTTTTTTCATTTTTTATTAAGCAGACCAATGTTTGATTTCTTTAACAGTGCCACATCAAACATAACATTTATCATATTATTTGCCTTAAAATAAGAACATTCACATAAATGCAATTCAAATCACAGAGCTGAAGACAGGCTACTTCTGATAAATTTATTTTCATTTACAGTTCTAATACCTAGCCAAAAACTCGAATGATACTTGGAGTTAATTGGAAATCTGACTTGCTAAATAAGGGGTAGAGCAGCACTGTGGTACCAATGGTTCTCTTAAAAGAAGTTCATTTCACAAGCCTTCCACCTTCATGAACTGAGTTGAAATTGTGTCTCAAAACCTTTATTTCACCCTAAATAGAAAAAAATCCTGTAGAACTAAAAGCAAGTGATACTTCACACCATGTAAAATGGCACCTGTCATATTCTATCAAACTAAAAACAATTTTGGAGTGTGCAGATCCATTTTCTATGTCTTTGTTTCTTGTTACTTCAGAATTGAGGAGGACTTCATGATGGGCGTCTCTTCAGTATTCCTGCTCTAGGAAAGTCTTACTGGATAAGAAATTCATAGTGCTTGTGACATACATATTTATTTGATTATTTTCTTCTTCCCTCATAGGACATGGTGCTGATGTATGCTACTTAGTCTGTATGCCCAGATGGACTGAGGCCACATTTCAAGAGTATTCTAAAAACTAATAAAACAGTGGTTTGAGAAAAGGGTCCTTGCAAACAAATGAATAGTAAAGATGTATTGGTAATTTTCAAGGGAAAAAACCCAACATTTTTACAGACAAACTTCACCAACAGGACTACAGAAAATAGGCTAAAGAGAAATTAGGCTAATACATGTGACTTCTCACCTAACCTTTCCTTGCAATCAATAAATAAGTCATAGCCATGGTAATTTTAGGAAGTGAATCACTGAAGATTGACAATATAATTGATCCAATGCTAAGGCAAAAGAAATGAAGATTGCTCAGTCTGCTCAACAGCACCTTAAAACTTGCAAGACTTTCCCTCAAGTAGTAAACACGCTGTAACTCTTTGCTCAATCACACTAGAAATTTCACATATCTAGAAATCTGAAATCCTGAATTTGTCTTGGAGGTTGCTATATTGCAAATGATTGTACATTATTACCATGCAATACTGTTAATTAATTAATGCATTCATTACCTTCCTGGGCCTTTTTAATCACTAACAATTTGCTATTATGGAGCTAAAACATAAATGTTGCCCTAAATAATTTACATATTGATATCATGACCCTGACATTATATATGTGGGCACTCTTTGTTCATGTGATTTAGTCTACAAATAGTAGATTTATTGGCCTATACTTATTCCAGGAGTCAGACTAATGAAAAAAGCTGCATTTAATCATGATATCAGGTCTAGGGGAGTTATTTTTCCTTTTCATGGAGTATTCTTAAAACTACATCTGAGATACAGTGTCCTGAGGCTCTGAAGTAGAAGAGAGGAACTGACAAACTGAAGAGTCTGGAGGAAAGCTGATAACAGGGTTGGGACTGTGAAGCATGTGATGTGTGATGTGGGACAGCTGTTTTTGTCCAGCCTTGGAAAAAGAGAACTACATAGTGGTCTTGTTGCTACCTCCAACTACCTCATGGATACATCTTTGAGGAAGTGGAGCTGCCCACATCCAGGGGTGAAACAGAGAAACACTGAGGGAGATGAAATGCAGCAAGATGCAGCTTTTGTAAACATTCTTTGGCTGTCTCTATTGGATGCTTTTCAATCCCTGTAATGTCACAGAAATATCTCTGTATTCTGAAACTATTTTTAAAACATTTCAGAACACAGAGGTATGACTTGGAAATACCTTCTAAACTTAAATAGCAGTAACTCCAATATTACTAACAGCATTATCATTCATGTCAGTGCTTTTTAACCAAAATATCCAGAGTAGTGTATTTATAGTGTACCTATTAAAATCCTAAATCCCTCAGGAATTAAATGTTCTTAACTGCCAGTTCCATGTAGCCATGATAAGTAACTGCCTGCCACAGAAATGGATTCTGGAAGAGGAGATCATTTGGTTTTGGCCCTTTCCAGTTGCCTGTCCTTTTGGAAAGGGGGAACCAAGGTGTTGTCACTCTTTTGTCTGTGTATTTCCTTCCCACCTGAGATGAAAGGAATGAACATGCACTGAACCTGCCCATGTGTAATGCTAAGAAACAGGCACTGGGGAAAAAACAAAACTGAAATCCAGTTAGGTCTGTCATGGTTTTATGCATCAGCACATATCTGAGCCATGAAACTGTACTGGGCAGAGCCACCACTGTGTCACCACCTGTCACAAGAAATTAAAGGGAACCTATTCTTTGGAAGTAGAAGGATTTCAGTACCAGTTATTTATAGAGTATGATGGTCTTGCAGTTAATAGCAATCATCACAGTGGCAGCTCTGACAACTGAAAAATGGGCATGATAATAATGAGATAATAATGAGATTTTGATAAATTTGTACTAGTTCCTGGTGACACTAAGACCATTATCTGGGAGTGGAACATTAGTGATTTCTTTTCTGTACTTAGTCAGGAGTGCGTTTAAACTCTTGTTGATGAGTTTATGCTTGCTGACTTGCTTATCTCACTTTTATGGCTAAAGTTTATAATTCCCTCTGTGATTTTTTTTTTTCTCTTCTTAGTTTTATCATCCAGTGGAGAATGAGGTGAGATGAGTAGTTGTGATGTCTAGCTCATGATAGACAATGGAATTACCCTAGATACAATGGTTCACATTCAGTTCTATTGAAAACATTCCCAGCACTATCTCCCGTTACTTCCTCTCAGTTATATGGATGTGGAGATGCCCAGGCAGAGTCAATACTGTAGATGCAAGCGCAGTGTAGTAGATTTTTAGCTGAAAATAATTTTGACAAATAGCCCAGTGGTTTTTCTCAACTGCAAGGCCTGTGAAGTATTTGTGCAGGGAGCAGGAGCCTTATCAGCAGTGCTGACTCCAGTGCCGTTTATCAGGATTGCGCATGTAGGTTAAAGCTGGGTCCGTGAGTGAACGAGCGCGAGCCTGAAACCAGGGACTGCCTGCACCTCCTGTTTACCCCAGCCCTTATCACAGAGGTTATAAAGAAGCTGTTCCACCTGAACTCACTCAGATTATAAAGAAGCAGCAAGAAATACTACCTAGCTTTAATTGCTAAGATGCCAGATACCTGAACTTTGCACATAACAAATCTCTGTTGGCTGCAACCTTTGCACGGCACAATAAATATGTCTGCTGCGTGGCACTGAGCTCAGGGAGTTAGTAACAGAAAGACATTGCTTGAAATTAGTCATGTAAAATAACACTTAAATGCAGAAGGAAGCACTGCTCTACAGAAAATATATGGTCTAATTTGTTGAATAAAGAAATTAATAGAGGAAAAAAGTCTTTGTATTTCAGTACTGTTAATTAATAGAAGCTTTATAGCAGTGTTTGAATTTTACTCAGGCATGAAAGTCAAATGTAAATAAATAAAAAAAGGACCTTTTGCCCAGAAAAAACACTTAATGTGTGCCAGCTCTAATGCTGGACTGATACCCTTTTTGGAAAACTAAAAAGGGTAAATAATGAATTGATAAACAAATAAATAATTCAAATTGTATTTTATCTGCTTTCAACTTATTTTTTTTTTTACCCTGGGGAAGAGCAAAGAAAATTCATGTGATATTTCAATAAATGTCAACTTTTCATTTTTCAGTCAAGTAAACAGACCTAATTTTATAGTTGTAAGAGTTGGAATTTTAAAGAGAGCTGCCCTGGGAAGACAATTCTTTAAGGCATCCAGGCAGCATAAGTAAGTGGGATTGCTTGAAGTAGTGGCATAAATGTAAAACATAAACTGGTGTTTCCATTAGGTGCCTTTATGTATCACAAGATTCTTAAATGCTTTTGTAAACTGGCTGTAGCCATTGCTCTCTTTTCTTCGGGTTTTATTGTTTTAGATTGGAAAAACTAAGTGCAAGCTATTAGCAAAACATTATTCTTTAAAACAAAAAAAAAACCCAAAAACCCAGGTGTAAATTTCAGAAATATTCACGTTGTTAATTCCCAGTGTTCAAACTTATCTGTTTGTTTTTCACATTCATGTTTTACAGGCAGATTGTGTTGAATACTATTTATGGAAGTGCACTGGATTTGCCCAAAGCCTGAATTTCATCCATTTGCTCTCAAAGGGCAAGGAAAAAAAACACCTTTGGGTATATGATATTGAATGCAGTTAGGATTTTAAGCAACAGAGCTCATTAGAGTTGTTTATATAAATGTTATCTGGGCACCTACAGTTTTGTGAGTGCTTGTTATTTTAGTGAAAACTTAATTTGATGCCAAAATGCTTTATGTTCCCTGCAGCATCACTGTCCTGGCTTCTCTGTTCAGGCTGTTTATGATTTCCAAACAAGGCATTTCAACCTCAGCTTCTCTGGGAGGTCAGTTCAACCAGTGGTCTCCCGGCACCTCTAACACACATGGACAGCATTTATTTCAACACAAAGTACAGCAGTCACAGACAGTTTCATCCAAGAGTACAGCTGGAGGAAGCATCAGACTTGTGTATAACAGTCTAGAGAGTTAAACCAACTGTCCAGGAAATGGGAGTTAGAATTTCCAGACTCTCCTCAGTCCATACATGTTCTATCTGACTTTTCTCAGCTTCCAGGTGACTGCTCAGCCCCTTAGCTGTTAGGCAAACATGTAATGCAAACCAGCTACCACTTCTCTTACTCAATAATTTAGAAAATTAATCTGAAGAAAACTTTATTTTTATTCAGATATTAGGTCTGTGTAGCTCAGCCCTGCATTGTATGCTGTGTCAAAATTCTTACCTAGATAAGCAGTTGGGCAAGCAAAGAATACCAGGCTAAACTTTGTTTCCTACAAAGGTAGGTAGCATTGACAAAAGAAGGCTATCTTTTGCCCCCGTCTTTTCCATTTCTAAGGAAGTATTATTAATAGTGATAGCATGCTGATTCTTTAAATTGACCTTAGCTTAAAATACTAATTTTCATACTTAATCTTACTTGTTCTTTAGTGGAGAAGACACTGTACCCCTTTTACTTTTCTAAGTGTGCAAAATAAAAGCAAAGAAATTAAAGAGAAACAACCAAAATAAATAGGGAAAAAACCAACAAACCAAAACAAAACAAAACTAAACCAAACTAACAAAAAATAACACAAAAGAAAATAAGAGGAAACAAAATGGCCAAACCATGAATAACTAAACTTCCGCAGTGACAGCTGCCAATGTTTCAGGGGTAAAAGGACAAGACACTTATTTTAACTATTATTCTGGCTATCTCTATTATGAGGAAGCAATAGGGGAATGAGAAATGGATTGTGATGCAGGTAGATACTCTAAAAAGGAATAAATCATTTCAGATGATCTGAAGATGCAACTACATTCACTTCTTAATCTGGAGCAGCACATGCTCCTAAAGAAAACCCCCCCTTACTCTGCTTTGATTCACATCAGAACTGTCTTGGGGTGCACAAACTGGATTCCTTTGAAATGAGATTAAAGCAGGAGTGCACTTTAAGACCTCCAGTCCTTGCACTGTCTGTGGGACCAGATAAAAACTGGTCTGAAGTCTGCAAATGTGCCTGCTTATGGCTGCTGAGTCCCCAGCATGGGCGGTTCTGCTCTGCATGGTCACTGCTTTGGGTATGCAGCACTTGCAGGTGAAGGAGTAGAATGATAAATGCCCAGGAAGAAAGTACATCTTCCTAATGTCTATAATTGAATCTCAAAAGATTTGTCACATCAGTGTCCAAGAACAGGAGGCTGAATAGGATCAGTTAATCTCAGGACTTTTTCTACTTTTGTGTTAGGCACCACACAAGCCCGCTCCTTATTGTCAGTGTGTGACAAATCCAAGGTTCAGTTCCAAAAGAGTAACATTTTGAAAGATTAATATGAATTTCTTTCTATCCTTAGTATTTGTTGTGCCCTCACATATTTTTTTTTCCTGTTAGGAATGTGGTGACCATTTTTTACCACTTATGCAGTTTTTAGGAGTAGTAGATATAAAGTGCAGATAGAGCATAAGGATTGTAATCAAATTGTGGTCCACCTAAGAAATCCCTGAGCAAAATATATTTATTAAAACAAAAAAACTAAATATTTGTGTTCAGCTTTTATTTCTGATAAAGACTCAATATATACTGGCTTCAGAAGTTATTTCATGTCAGCTCAGCTGATCTTGCTGTTGACATATATATGCTTAACCCTATGGAGATGTGAACTTAACCTGACATTGAGTTGCATTTGCTGCAAGCTGGGAATGAGCACAGGGAGAATTACTCTGGTAACTTGACTTTTCAACCAAACCCTCATTCTAGTCCTAGTGGATAAGCATTCAGTCATATGTGAAAACCTTACAGCCATGTACATTGCATATTATTTCTTTTAGATAATAGGGATTTATATGCTTTATGATTCACTATAGAGCAGTGGGAACGGTTCATGACCTAAGCTATATTAGGCTGCAAACCCCAAGATTTTGAATCATGAGAACTAGTTCTGCAATTTATGTTTAACAGACAAAACTTCCTTTACACCTCTTTGTAGATAGAATTGTGTGGTACTCACTGGCACTCATAGAAACAAATGGTTAATGGTGAGGATAGCAAAATAACCTTTGTAGAAACAGTGGTCACCAAATAAATGTTTAACTAAAATAAATTTGCCCTAGATTTCTTTGGCAAAATAACCAGGACGCTGAAAAACACACAGAAGTTTTCCCAGTGCCTTTCATTCCCTTTTCATGGAAAACAATTGTTTAAAATTCAAGAAAAAGTGTTCCAGTCTCAAAACAATTTGCTTTCTATTAGTATGTTTTCATGAGAAATTCTTGTTAAGTCTGCAGAGAATTTTCTAGGAAAAGTTTTCTGTCTTTAGAAAGTATTTAAAAACTCATCAAAAACATGGTGAATTTCAGTTTAAAAGAGACGAGTTCAGTGTTTTGCTTCAGGCTTTTGAGTGGGTTTTTTAATTTTGGTTTCATTTTGTGGTTTTGCTCTTTTTTTTTGGTGATGCATCTTTAAATATTTCTGGCTTCTGCATAGTGTTGTAAAGGAGCAGAAATGCAAATCCACCACTGGGAGGGTCCATGGCAACATGGCACATAACTGCTTTACGCAGAGGATTCTAGGAGAGCTGTTATCCCAATAGACCCTGAGTGTAACTTTGGGCCAAAAACTGTATTTCAGTAGCCTTTACCTGCTGTCACCTATTTGGTTTGAGAGGCTCAATCTGAGCATTTTCTGTGCCAACCCTTGTCCAAGTCAGAGATCTGTTAGTGTGCTGATAATACAAAAATGGAGAAACTGGGAGTTTTTTGGCTTAATCTCTTCCCTTAGCAGATTTTTTTTTAATGGCTAAGTAGTGAAATCTTACAGGCCTGAAAGGTTCATGAAGGCCCGTACTAAGGCGAGCTATATTGCTCTCTGTGAACAAAAACTCAAAGGATAAAATCCTGGCTCTCTCGTAGTTGATGGCAAAACTCCCATTGACTTCAATGGGGATAGGATTTCTTCCAAGTGCATGGAGTATTCCCAGGTCCAAATGTAAGCACACCAGCTTATTAATAAATGCACAATAACACAGCAAGCCAAAGGCAGTATAAATACCTCAATGGAGTGTGATTCAGTTTAAATGCCAATAACAGACTTACTTCTGGAATCTGTGAGGGATCCAGATGCCACAGCTAAGATCTCTCACGTTCAAACATCTGGATTCACTGATTGCTATTCAAAAGGAAATAATTAATAAAGAAAAAGTGGCAGAGTGGTGCTATATATCTAATGGCACAGGACTTTATGGTGATTACGAGCTTTTTTCTAATGTTTAAGTAAGTGAGAACTGGATTCCTTTTCTGCAGTCCTTACTCTACCTTTTTCCAAGAGAAAGTGAAAAATAACAGCTGAAGTTAACACAGTGCATATGAAAATGTCAAAAAGTTTTAAAATTGCAGTTGAAAAATACAAGAGAATATGAGCATTTTAATTAATATATTTTCCATAGTATAGCTATCTCTACAAAATAGCTGTCATTTATATCTACGTTTGAGTTAGAGAGAGTATCCCACTACTAACTGCTTTATACCAAAAGAAAAAACCCAAATCATATATGGTCTGGGGACATCTTTCCTGTATGGAGTTAACTGAGGCTTAGGGCAGTGGTCTGTTCATTTTCTATCTGCTTCAAAGGAGCACATTTGCTAATTAATTTGATTCGAATAAGAAAATTGTCTTATACAATAGTGAAATTTGCATGTTAATTTTCAATGTCTCTTATCAAAGAAAAGTCTTGAAATTGTTCTTTCTGCCTGTAAGTGCCGCAGAAAAGATATTTCATGCCTGAGAGAGAGAGGTAGGGACCAAGAGGGAGAAGTCTTTTACATAAGCTGTTTTTTCTGTTTTTTTCAATCCTATCTTTGGAGACTGGTGACCCTAACCAGGGGATGCAGCAACAACCTTTAACAGTGGTCTGATAAGCCTGTGAGGTAATCACCTTTTGTCTAATCATTTCCACCACCATCCTGTAATGAAAGCATTTGCAAGGCAGGCAGCTAGTCAGTAAAAAATTTTCTTTGCACTCCTTGCTACATGGTTTTTAGTTTAGGAAAACTATTTTTACCAGCTTGTATAATCATATGAAATGTATCATACTAAGACTGAAATTCTTACATGTTCTTGTGACACAGGCCTTCAAGCAGAGCTCATTTTTATACTGCAGGTATCAAACACAAGCAAATGCTGACTTCCTCTCAGTTGTAATTTATGTTGAGTGGAGAACATCACACATGAGCTCTGTAGTTTTTTACAGTGAGTTTTATATTTAGTTTCTTCTTTTTGAATGCCTTTGTTATCTGTTAGGTTAAAAAGTTTATGCTGTGTTTACTTTGATCTTTCTTCATTTTATCCCATGTACTTTGCTCCTTGAGCCCTTCCTCAGACTGAGCTCAGCTTGGCATATATTCTGTGTGGCAAGGCTGCAGAGCATGGAGATGATCTTGAACTCAGGGATCGTGGTTCTGTTCTCAGGCAGAGCCAGCCCAGGCAGAGCTCAGGGCACCTTTGCTGCCAATCACCCAGCTTCTAAGGTGGGCTTTGCTGCTTTGTTGGCATGACTGACAACAATCTAAAATTACCCCTCCCTCTATTTTACTGTTAAAATCCAGAATTGGTACTTGGATGGTAGCAAGACACTAGGAAATTAAAATCTTAGCAGATTTACTGCTAATGAAGCTGCAATAATTTATGTTGTGTCTTTCTTTAATGTCTGTAACTGCAGAAATACATTGAGCTAAATTGAATGCAGATTCAAAGACAAAGCATTTTTGATGACACTGCTTGCTTTCTCCGAGATATTCCATGCAAGCAGCTGCTGCTCTGGCCACGAAGCAATTGCTCTAAGCCTGTGCCTCTCTCCAGGGTTTCACATGAACTCCCAGTCAACATAGGACACACATTTCACATGCAGTGAAATGGTATTTCAGGAGTTATTACCTTTAAGCAATTTCATGTACTTGAGGAAATTTCACCATTGTGGCTAAGAACTCTGAAAACTAATTTATTCCACAGGTTTTCAAATACATTAGTGAACAAAAAGCATCTCACTAGTGCCTTTTAAAATGCACCCCAAAAAAAGAATTAAATGTATCACTGAACATCCAAACATTTGGCCAAAGAAAGCCAAAAGTTTTTTAAAAGGTGGGGTTTTTTTTAATTTTAATTTTTTAAAAATGTTAAGCTTCTAAGTCTGTAATAAGTATTGGAAGCTGATTTTCATTCAATCAACTTTGTCATCAACTTTTTAAAATTTAATGGAGGCTTGATTCTGAAAAAAATCTCTGTAGTGCTTATTTTAATTGGTTACCTATGCACTCATATTTAGAGCAGTTAGCAGCCTCGTTTTAGTTAGTACAATCTTTCAAAATCCTTCCCATCATTACCTTTTATGAGTTTGTCTATGTTTATATCAGATATATGACTTAAGAATATCTGTCTAACTGTGTCCATGACATAATGAGTTTTTCACAGTTTAATTTATACCTGTGTTAATGAAGAACAATGTACATGTTTTCCCCCCAAATCATCTGAATATCATTTCTTGGTCGACATAGGCAGCCAGCTATATGCCAATAGAAAATAAATCTTTATTAAGAATAATTATCATGATAATGGCAGCATAATAGAGTAATACACACACACACAATCCTGCAAATGTGAGAGTAGTCACTAGTTTCTACCAGTAAAGTGTCAACATTAATTTGCAACATTTAGTACTTTATTAAGCTCTTTGCATTGCCACCACATTCCCCAAATTATAACCAGAAAGATAAATTAAAGTTTTGTGGGAGTTTTGTGAATTCCGTTGTCATTGAACAGTTAATTGAAATGCCTTCTATTCCTTATAATTCTTTTCTTGTCACAAAATGGTATGTATTGTCAGGTGTATCCTAATAAGCAGTGATCCAGAAAATTAGTTTTTTAATAAAATTTCTTAAAAATGAAAAATACCACTGAAGGGAAGAAAAAATTATGAGCACTTTGAAAGAAAGGGTGGCAAGGTGTGACTGTCAGCAGAGGTGGCTAAACCTTCCTGCTGAAGGGAGCTGGGACAATCCATGGGAATGAATCTCTTTAAATCCTGTTCACCACTTGCTCCAGACCTTATTAAATAGTTCAAAGGAAATTATTTTAAATATTATTCCTCTTCATTAATTAATAATAAGTAATGTTTAATAAACACAGTGTTTCATGCAGGCAGTGTTCTTGGGAGCAGGCTGCCTGACTGGTTTATTAGATAATTTAGAAGAATAACATTGTCACATTTAACTAGATACCTTATTGAAAACGGCTGTTTTCTACCAGTTTCTGTCACTGTAGGATAATGGGTCTATTTTAATATTGTTTTGCATTATAAAAGCATTTCTTTTTGTTGGACATGCGATGAAACCAATTTCTTTCATGAAGGCAAAATTTGATTAAAGAGTTTGAGGGAAAGGAAAAACATGTCCAATTGTGGAACAGTTTGTCTGACATAAGTCCTAGATTTGTTGCTATGATTGTGTGCATTTTTTATATATAACTGGTAGCCCTATCTACATCACTAATTGCAGAAACTATGGAATCTATATGTAAAGATATAATAATCCTTAGGCACCTGATTTGTATTGATAAGCAGTTCTTGGTGCCTTTGAAATTATTTCTTTTTGTCTTCCTCTGTGGTTGTGCATTCCCTGACATAATCATGAATCTAATAATGAAACATAAAAAGTGCAATACTGGACTTGAGTATTTCAATGTTATGAAATTTATTAATGTCTGTTTTTCTCCATAGTTGTCAGCCATAGATATCCACAGTTTGTATTTTAGAAGCATTCCTGAAATCTTTGGTGTAGGTTCTTAGTAGGACTTTTTTTGTCTTTTTATTTTTCTAAAAACCCATCAGTGTTTGAGGAAAAATACCATCTGATGTTGCAATGAGTGGCTTCACCTTTCAGGGTAATGTTTAACCGTAGGTGTAAATGTGCACAAACAGAAAAGCTTTTCTGTAAGAACTCTGTAGTTTTAGTCTAAGAATGTGTATTTTCATCATTCTCTTAATTATTTCTGCTTAGCTAAGTTCTGCAGCATTTCTGAAGAAAAAAAAAATTGGAAACGACTATCAAAATCCTTAGGATCATAGTCCTGCTTCCTGTCTCAAGCAACTATGTTTTCTTCTGCTGGTCATAAATGTATTAAACTAGGCTCTAAAAATGTTTAGGTTTGGTTCCTTAAATGCCACTGTTTTTCTGCAAAGGCTCATAAACTAATGCATAATTTCCAGTCTTTGGCCTTGATGTACCATTGTCTGCTTTATTTTATGCCTGTAAAACCACCATCCTTAAGCTTATATGGCTCCTTTCTCTTTCTGTCAATTTACAGGGATCAGTAATCACCCTCTTAAACTTTTCTAGGATAGATGTGTCAGGCTGCTTTCTCTCTTCTTAGAGAAAGACGTTTTGCTTCCATATTGATTTGCATATGATTTCCATTCCCATCTAGTTTGAATTCATATTTGCTGAATATAAAGAACAAGAAGTGCTTATAGTGTTCTGCATGAAATCCCAGAAGTATCAGGGAAAATAAACAGTAATTATGATTATATTGTAGTGCATAATAATACCACCAGTACAATACTTTCATTTCCTCTTATCTGCTCCTAAATGGATGACTGTTCCCTTTTTACTACAGAAACTGATTCCTAATATTTGAATTAGGTTAATTTAGTTCCTTCCTGAGCCACTTTCTGATCTCTTCCATGTTGACTATATCCTAGATCACAGAGAGATGTGACAGGATTCAGTCTCAGTTTTAGGTTTGCTCTTTGGCTGGGTTGCTTTCCATCTCTGACGGCAATGTCATTGTGAAGTACCTCTCTTTATCACTAGAAAGCATCACAGCAGTTCTGCCACTGTGTGTGCCCCAAGCTCTGATAGAGAGTTGAGTTTAATGCCAATTTAATTTTCAGACCAAGCTTAACAGTAGCTTTCTGTCAACTACTTTCTTCCTATCCTTCCTTTGCTGTTTTTTTTCTTGCGGCGTTCATACATTCCCTCTGGAGTTTTGACACAACTCCCTCAACCTTCCAAGACAGAATTTTTTGCCTCTCCTTTTCTTAGTCATTGTTAATATTGTATTATATATTTTTATATTTAAATATTTATATTCTGTTGAAATATTTTAACAGTATTTTCTGACATTTTTGATATGATTTATTCAGTTAGGCTGGGAGTTCTTAATTTCAAGTTTTATCCTCTTGTTTATTATGGAAATTCTGGAATAGTATTGCTGTAAAGAAATTACATTCTATTTCCATGTGCTGAAGATCAGTCTCTTAATTTGATTTTTTTTCCCTAAGAATATTCTACTTTCATAAATGCTCATTGTTGGCTGACATTGTTGGCTCTGATTCCTAGAAATTCATAATCTAGCTATTTTCCTTCCCTTTTCAAGGTTTTATTCTCATTTGAAATTAAAATTCTCTGCAATTGCACTGGAACAGAATAAATAACTGTTATTTCCAGTTATTAATTACTGGAAATAACACTTTCTTGACTGTTTTCCCTAAACTAAACTAAATAGAACTGCTTTAGTATGAAACCAGCAGAATCATTGCTTTCCACTTACCTAAAAATTAATAGAAAGTTTTTCAGGTTTCCTCAATTTGTATCTCATATCCTTACTTTGGTTTAGCATTGCATATTTTTGTTCACTGCCTACACTTTGATGACAAAATATTGTCATTGACAAAATTTGATGGCTTATTGACTAATTCTAGGTAAGCTGCTTCCCAGGATTTTAGATCCAGCCTCTCCCAGATTTGAGAGGAATTGCAGCATTTCTCCTCCCTGCTTTTCTTTGGTCCTTGGGTGATGGCATTCCATTGCAATTCTCTCTATGTTATCTTCATGTATCCTTGGACTCTCCTCTCCCAGGCTACACCTACACTGGGAAACTAAACAAAACCCTTACTTTTTTTGACCCTTACTTTTTCTCACAGCTAAATACAGAATCAACAGCAGGGTTTAGTACCCAGGCACTATTTCAGACTTCTCTCCTGTCAGGAATCATTCCCAGTACACATCATGCATGTAAGCATTTCATGTCAATGAGAGGATTTAAATTGAAGGACATGGATTGTGCTATGACCCTTTGACTCTGACCCAGAAAATTATCCTTGGCCCATTTTATGTGTGAGCTCATTTTTTAGGTACAAACAAACCCAACTGTCCTCATCAACCTTTCCCCCTGTTACTAGTATAATTTCTTGTTTTTGCCAGACACTTTCTGTTTGTGTCTTTAATATTGTCCACTACAGCAAATCTGTTTGTCAAAACAGTCTTTCTGTAGCAAAGGGTGTCTGAATTTCTCTTCCTGCAAGTTACTATCTGCATTTCTGGGCATCTTTAGGCGTGTGAGTATTTGAACATCATATTCACTCTCCTAAATTCTGTGTTCCATCCCTAATTGCACACCATCTTTCCACTTTTCTAATATTTTTCCTCTTATATTCTGCTTTTTCAAATATGTACCTTCATCCAAGTAGTCATCCAGAGATAATACACCTCCTAGCTTTCTGGACCCACTCTCTCCTGACCATCATCACCTTCTCTCTATGGACCCAAACTTTAAAGAAATAGGAGGAAAATCCCATCCAAAGTAACCTGTTTGTAGACTATTTGACTGCTGACCATTTGGTGTTTCAATCTAATCCTACTTCTGTGCTTTGGTTGAGTTGGATCTCCATCAGCAGTCATTAAAGGCTGAAAATTTCCCGCACTGGTTGACCTAAGAGCTGGTAAGCCCATATGTAAATTCACCTCAGAATAATATTTTTACCAAAGTGTAAAGTCATGGGAAAATTTAAAGCACTTTCCCAACATAAATCTCAGGTAACTGAAATTCAACATTAGGCTTGATATTAATCCCATGAAACTGAATAATAAAAAGGCTAACTAGAAATTTTAAGTACAACTTCAATTTCAAAGACTTGGAGAAGTTTAACATTCTCATATTTACCTCCTTTAAACTCTATCATCCATCAACAAGTAACTTCTTTCTACCCTCTATGTTCTCCCTCAATTCTACACTTTTGAGTGCATCAGGAATTACTCCACTTAAGCACAGAAGAACAAATGTCTACCTATGTAAGCCTGTTAAGTGAAAATTCTATGTGAGGATGCAGCTAAATCTTTTAAATTTATTTTCCAGCCCCACTAGAATCAGGCCTTATGAATTACTATTTAGACTGAAAGATGGATTTTTATCGAATATAAAGTTGACTTACAGAAACAGCTACACTCTTTCCACAGCAATGTAAGGTGATTCTGAGAGGTATGCTGGAAACTACTAGATGGAGCTATAGAATTACCTTGCTCTGAAGGGAGATTCGTAGTTCATGTGCTTAAGCATGACAGTTTGGACCATTTCAATACTGTTATCTGGGATGTAGGTGTGTACAGGTAATAGAAATATTTACATTTGTACTCTGTGGAGATCTAAATGTTTAATCAAATGGGTACCTAATGCTATCTGAGCTTCCTTGTGTTCCTCAGCAATGTCAGCTATTTTATAAACAAGTGGTTCTTAAACTTTTGATGTGGCAGCTGGAAACCAGTCAAGATCCTCTAGGATATTAATTTATTTAAGGTCTTCAAGTTTGCAAATACATAAATTATATCCTTTCTGTATTCTTGCATTGTTGTATCCACCTGCTTCAGTATCTTTAGGTTGTATTCAGATCACCAGCTCAGTCAAGAGAAGTCTTCTTTTATGTCTTTATAAAACGCTACTTCACAGTCCAACCAGAACAGGACTTCCAGGAGGTAAGCAAAACCAGAAGGTACATTGATAAAGATATTTAAACCTGAGATCTCAAAAGCTACCTATGGGTCATACTTATTCTTCAGTTTTGTTTAATTAGATTAGGTTTTACATTCAGATATATTGCCAACTTCCTGGTTCATTGAATGCAAGATTGAAGGCTTGTGTATCTATTATACTTTCATCCATGGTGAATTGTCTTGTTTGAGCTTCAGCTGCTAGCTGAGATGGCTGCAAATCTTCTGTAAAATTCATATATTGTTTCCAGCCACCATACAAGTGTCCTTGATAGCCAAGGAGCTAAAAATACATTTGGCTGGCCCTGTGTCAGGAATGGATTTCACACACAGGCACCTTCCAAATGTCTTCAGTACTACAAGAAGAGTAGACCCTCAGTGCTTCTAATTGGTTTGTGTGTCTTTATCTTAGTTCTTCTTATCTCTTCTTCAAACCACACAATTAGAGCCTCTTCAGTCTCTCTCAGATAAGAGGTGGTGTGGCTCTGACCTGTGTTTCTGTGATCCTTCTTAGCTTCCAGCACATGTTCATTGAACTGGAACCACTGGAACCGAAAAATAGCTCCGTTTGCTTTCTATTATTTTTATTGTTGCTGCTGATAACATATCATTGCTCGCATTACCACAGTACTGATATAATATTTTAACACTGTTCTCCATTTTCTTGCTTCATTATGTTACTTTTCTTTTTGTACACCTCTACACATTGATCACAATCCTGCTCGCAACTATATGCATGTTCTCTGCCCACCAAATCCTTACTGTTATGGTGGAATTCATCTTACCTGAATTTAACATCTGAATATTGGAGGCCTGAAGTCTACTCCACACTAGGAAACAAGGCACACATGTTGCATCACGAGCTTGGGAAATGGGCAGAGGGATGTTTCAGGAAGCCCCACAATAAAGCACTCTGAGGTTATGCGTGGTTTAATGCCACAAAAGTGAGCACTTTAAGGAGCTGAAGAGGTGTATGATAAGAATCTGCTAGGTTGTCCTAGCAGAGGAATTCCGGAGAGGATAATGGATTACAAGGGCTTAGTGAACAGGGAAATGAGGAGATTTCAGCACTGTAGCACTAAAGCAAGACTTAGCAAAATTCTACCTATTAGGAAGAAGTAAAGATAACAATGAGATAGTGTGTGGTATGGGTAATGTGCTGAAACAGAAAATAGGAAGAAGAAATGGAAGAACAACATTAGAAAATAAAATTCTTTAGGTGCAATTGTGGCAAAGAAAAATTAAACAGAGGTACTGGATACAAGGGGAAAAATGGTAAAAGGTCAAGAAATAGAAAGCAAAATGTGGGGCAGTCAACAGAGAAATAAATGCTGAGAGCATCAGATGATAACAAAGAGGCAACTGCAGAATAGAGCCCAGTCCTCCTGTGCGATAGATTAACATAACTCCATCATGGTCAACCAATTCATTCGTGCAGATAAAGTGACCTTTACTGTTACATGGTCTCTTTCATTAAAATATGCCATAATTGGCATGCTGATATGTTGGAAGTATATGCCAAAAAGTCTGAATAAGAAATCCTCACTCTTGCCAACCAAATAAATAGTTAGATATTTTATTTACCTTGACTAAGCATGTTTGCAAAGAACTTTAAAAAAAATTAACTTCTGAAAGTTTTCTTTCTGTTACTAAATAACATCTGAACTGAATACTATTTGAACAACAGGATGTTCCCAATTTTTTTTTTCTGAGCTCCAGCTGCTATTGAAAGATAAACCTTAACCTATCTTCACAGTTTATACCTTATCTTAGTGTTAAATGAGGTTTGGTTTCATTTGAGTGAACAGCATAATGAATCACTACACTGCTAATAGCAGAGACAATTGGACAGTCATGCACTAACATGAGACAAAATGCTCCATCTTCACTGAAATCTTTGAATAAAGAAGTTTTATCTTAAGTGGCAACTGTCTTCAACTCACTATTATCCTGAGAGGCATGTTTTCCACAGATGTCATGGGCTGATTTTTAAAGCTGCAGACCCCAAAGCAGAAGCTCTGTACAGAGCCCTGTTACGATGTCAGTCTAGCCCTGGGACATCATCCAATGGGTAGGCAGGGCCAGCAAAGGGTAGCATGCTTATTTCCAGCACCATTCTTTCTGACTCTGTGGTGGAGTTAAAAAAAACAGATTTTACTGAGAAAAATGTAGTGATATTGGAAATAATTTTTAACCAAATCTTTAGATTTGGAACCCCCTTGATTTATCAGAAGTCTGTATTAATCAATGTATAGAAGTTTGTATCTGTAGACAAGTAAGGAAATAACCGTTCCACATGTAAGATATTTACAGTAGAACTCCTATTTGTGGTGTGAAATAATAGAGACAATTTATTATACTGAATAAATACACCTCTCTCATGCTGATTTATATTCCATCAAGGTTATAATTCATCAAAACTGAACTTCCTTTGCAAACATATAACTGTTATTAATATGACTTTTAGGAGACACATTTCCTTCTTGAGAAATACAATAACAACAAAAAAAGTCTTATCCTAGTTAGAAGACTGATAATTTTTTTGAAGTCCAAACTGATAATAATAGAATCATAGAAACACATAATCAAGGAAAATAAAATAAAATAAAGTAAAATAAATTAAATAAAATGAATAAAAATTCATGAAGTACAGCAAATGTTTTACTTACAAAAATACATTGAAATACATTGCAAAAGTTTAGATTTTACAGCATATTTTAGATGTCTTGTTCCTGTGATAGGGAAATACGTAGTATTTTTATGCACCACAATATTGTCCATATATTGTCCCATACAAGTAAGAATACAATTATTTAATTCAATAAAATTACCTTAGTATTAAAATATATTAAAATCTATTTAAAATATTGTATTAATTTATGTTAATTTTATGTTCATCTAGGGTGGTGTATTGAGTTTAGAAAGGAACTCAGAGGGTAAAAAATTCTTTCTTTTCAGATGCCTTCTAAAAATGAAGGATTTTGGATACCATCAGTAGTTTGTGCTGTTTAACCAGTAAAATACTCAGGTGTATGGGTAAGCTGAAGATATTTCAATGATGCAAGCCATGTTTAGAGATAAAAGGCAGGGATTTTTTCAAATCTCTGTGACTCTTGGCCTGTCCTAGAATGTAAAATCACAACCACTACAATAATGTTTCTAATTTTGAAAGCATTTTTACCCAGGAAAGGGAGCTGAACCCACTGTTTATTAAGGCTACATTTTCAAAGGTGACCAGAAAGTGAAAAACCTTTGATGTCAGCACCAATCAGATGCAGAACATGTCCCCCTTCTTTCTAACTTCTCAGAGCCTCCGGCCCAACAGGCGCAGTTCATCGTCCAGGAATGAGAATTATAACCTGGTGAATATAGAGATTAAAGTTCAGTCCCCACCTGACAGCCATATCTGCTGTCGTCACCCTTGTGGCTTCACGTGTTTTGTTTTCATTTCTGGTATCATGCAAAAGCACTGACTCATTTTTTTTTCTTCCTTGTATTTCATCTGCACCTTAGTAAAGGAAAAAATTATGTACAGAGACCTCTTTCTCCTCCTCAGATGAGACACTGGGTGTCACACCTATTTCCTTAGCTGTCATATGTGAGTTCAGTCCACAGAGACTTCCTTGTGGCTTCGAGCTCCTGGTATGTCACAGGGGGCATCTTCTGCAGTATCAATTATCTAACATTAGGGACAGCTGATTCTGAGGGCTTCCTATGCTCTGTAAGGCAAGTTATAGTCTGCTTGTGGTTTTATTCCCTATCACTAATATGAAGGTGGATTTTTTTTTTTGCCCTCTCCAAGGAGAATAATGTCCTAAAAAGACTCAGGAATGGTCTAGTAAAATTACATATAATGTTGTGTAGAAAGCTGTGTTGCACAATATCAATCAGCTGAAACTGATGGATCAAATTGATGGATCAGCTCAGAGAGAATGAAAGTGACCTGTCAGAGTCTTTGGCTTTGAATCATTACTGAACAGCACTCAAAAGGAGAAAGAAAAATGAACTGCTCAGAGTGATGGAAAAAATGAGCTCCCAAAACAACTGGAAAATATTTAAACATTACTCCTCAGTGTATTTGTGAGCAGTAGAAGCCAGCAAAAAGAAAAACAGCAAGGCACAATTACCATGAATGATAATTCTCTGGATAAAGCTTCCATTTAATTGAAGTGCAGAAGGCTATTTTGCTATAGTGTGATTCTTTGAGGACCATGATATTCTGTAGAAAATTGACATGTGACAGATAAATATTTGAAAAGAAATATCAATAATAATTTTTAAAAACACCCAAAACTTAAATAAACCATTTCTTTTTTGATGAATTCAGCTTGTAAGTCTGGAAAAAAAATTGAGACTCTGAGAAGTGGCCAGATGGAGAGATGAGGAAAAGCATCATAGAAAGCACAGTGGTGGTGTGAATTAATTTGGGGAAAGCAGCTGGAATTTGCAGGCAGGGATGGCATCCTGTGTACATGAAAGCCTGTGGGCACAGCATGAGCTCCAGCAGTATGAAAATGATGGAGAGCTGAAACCATGGGAGAGATGAAGCAAAAAGGTGCACAGAGTTTCAAGTTGGAGCTCTCAAAAACCATGGCTCACTGAACCACTTATGTCATGAAAACAATGTTTTGGCAGGGCAGGCACTACTGAAACATGTTGCAACCTGAACAGAAAGGATGACAAAGTGCCACTGGTTCAATGGAAGTTACTAGAACAGCAGCATGTAATTTTACTACAGGAAATCCCCAGATTGTCATTCTGAGAGTAAATGGGTTATTTCTTAGCCTTACCTATTTTGCAGATGAACTGAACATCTGTACCAGAAACAGTATTATTAATACTAAAAGAGACAATACACAATCAGTCTTCCAGTGGTGAGCTAAAAAGCAAGCATTTGAATAGAAAGTATGGACAAATAAGAAAGAAACAGGGAAAAAATACTGGTTTAGAAATACATCAAGCACTTCATAATGTCACCTTGTTGAAGAGAGAGACTAAAGATGTTTGCTACATCTTTGTAAGGATGTCTTGGGAAAATTAAAAACTGAATTTAGAGATCCAACCTACCACAGTTTTGAAAAGCAAATTCCTTTGCCTAATGACAAAACAAAATGAAGGAACTGAGGAGGTTTAATACTTTGAAAGGAGAGTAGGAATAAAAGGTTCAAAGGATTCAGTACATTTTCTTGTTAGTGTTAAAAGAAGTCAGACCCTTTGCCCAAGAATATACTCAAAAGAACTAAATAAATATGTAAAAAGGAAACATTTTCCACTACCTACAAGGAGAGACATTCTGGAGGAGATGGCTTATGCCAAATATTTTTCAACTCTTGATGCCTCAGCAGGCTTCTGGCAGCGTTTCTTAGACAAACAGAGGGTATGTTTGTGCACCTCCAACACCTCCTTTGGGACACACAGTTTCCCCCAATTGCCACTGGGTTATAGTTAGCACCAGAGGTGTTTCACCAGAAAATACAACCATTTTTCTCTGATGAGGGACATGCCAAGACCTGAACAGATGAAACTGTGAACTGGGAAATGCACTATAAGGCTAAGACCAATGTTTCCCAAATAACAGAAGTGCTGGGCCTTCACCTGAATGAGATAAAAATAAATTTGAACGCCACATAGTGGGTATATTTCTTAGAAGAGAAAAGAAGGAAGAAGGAAGAAAATGGACAGACAAGAAGGAAGGAGAGAAAAAAGAAAGAAGAGAGAGGAACAGAAGGAAAGACAAAAATGATTATTTGGAATAGAAGTAGGAAGGAATATAAGGAATAACTTTCTGAAGGGTGGCTGTAGTGAGCTGGGGGTCGGCCTCTTTCTCCGGGCAACAACGGATAGAACAAGAGGACACAGTCTCAAGTTGCGTCAAGCTAGATGTAAGTTAGAAGTAAGAAGGAAATACTTCACAGAAAGAGTGGTCAGAAACTGGAATCATTTACCCAGTGAGGTGGTAGAGGCATCATCCCTTGAAGAATTTAAAAAAAGACTGGATGTGGCACTTGCTGCCATGATCTAGCTGAACAGTTAGAACATCGGCTGGACTAGATGATCTTATAGGTCTCTTCCAGTCTTGAAAATTCTGTGATTCTGTGATTCTGATTCTGTGAATATAAGTAACTTAGTATTAACCATAACTGCTCCTATAAACTGTCTGTTTTGTTTTCTTGCAAAAGTCATTGAATGAAAATGAGATACAAAACTTAATAAAGTCTTTCAATGAGCTAATTAAAGAATTCTTATCCTAAGACTATGCAAAAGCCTCTCCTAAAAGTACTGTGAAAACATCTGAGCAGTCTCCAGAGAGACAAAGAAACTCTCAGTATCACCAAGCAGACAAAAAGACTACATCTATAATATATCATGCCATATATAAGATATGCACATACATAATAGGTACAATTTTATATATAAATATAAATATAAATATAAATATAAATATAAATATAAATATAAATATAAATATAAATATAAATATAAATATAAATATAAATATAAATATAAATATAAATATATATACACTATGCAATATATAATTAAAGGTTAATGGAATTTCTCTAATTATATCAGCATTAAGAAAATATTGTTACATTGCCAAAACAGGCACGACTAAAGTAGCTCCTCTCTAGAAGACAGAAGTGTAGGATGGAGTGAATTCAGGTGAGTGATTTGATGTGGATTTCTCCATGTAGTTGTGGGAAAAGGTGAAGTCTGAAGACAAGAGTTTCATAAAATAAATTGATGTTTTAAGAAACTAATCTAGATTCTGAATGTCAGAAGAACTACAACTTAGAGTTTTCAAAAAATAAAGTGTTAATGCACAACATGGTTCAGAAACAAAATTCAAACCCAAATCAGTTTAATTGGCTTGGTTAAAGTTTGAATGTTAAATGGTTTTTTTGTTCAATTCTATACATTTAACAATTCCATAATTGCAACTCGCCCCAGTACATGCACCAGGCATGAGGTTCCTTGGTTTCTTGGTATGGAATATCCCTTTGGCCAGTTTGGGACAGCTGTCCTGGCCACGCTCCCTCACAGGCTCCTGTGAACCTCCTCACTGGCAGAGCACAGGAAACTGAAAAGATCTTGAATTTGGGTAAACACTGCTTGGCAACAAGCAAAACTTCATTGAGTTGTTAACATTATGCTCATGCTAAATCCAAACTACAGCAATGCACCAGCTACTAAAGAAGAAAATTAATTCTATCCCAGCCAAAACCAGGACACTAGGTAATACAGCAGTATAGAACTGTCACAGCGGATTGGTGTATGCATGACCTGCATGCTTATGGGCTGAGTCATAACTTTTGTAACCTTTTTATAGCCATGCAACATGATATTAATACAGTCAGGTTCAACTTCAGGGTGAATAACCACTTGAAGGCAGTAAGGAGACGCAGGCAAAATAGAGAAATATCTAACTCTGAATGGTGGGCACTCCACAGCTCTGTTTATTTGCAGTGCTACAGTGAACAAGTAAATAGATTTTAGGAAAGAGTCAAAGCCGTTATGTTTGCGTGCAAAAATTAATCAAATGCTATGAACAGAATGCAATCTTTGGTACAATCTTACTATAAGAAAAAGTCATTTTTACACATCACAGCACATATTGGGGCAGCTGTGGACACAAAAGTAAACAAAACACATTACTTTTTGGAAGTAAAAAAATAAAAATCTGTATTGATTTTTATTGAAATCTGTATCTGTGTTAGTATAAGCCAAGGACAGAAACCAGAATGGTAAAATCAAAGAAATGACTGCTTTCTGGTGTCTCCAACACCAATGAATCCACAAAAGGAATTTTTGCAGGAAATGTCTATGAAATGGCATACTTTTGTTAATGTCATCAGACAAAATCCTGATTACAAGAAAGATGCCTCCCTTACTGGAAAATACAGGCCATCATACATCAATGGTTACCATTTGGCTGAGCTGATGTTAGGAGTTACATGATCTCAGTGCACCCTGGGAAATGTAATCCTTAAGTCCAAGAGAAAGGGTATGAAGAAACATGAGACTTTAAAGATAACTGCCATGATGTATGGTAAAATAGTAACTTTGCAGGGTTATAGAAATTACTGCTTAGCTAAGCCAAAATTTGATTTTTGATTCAACAAGCTAAGGAAAAATATTTAAATATGTGAATGTCAAAACATTTCCATTTGATCAGATATATGAAAAATTAAATTTACTGAACAAAATGTTCTTAAATATTTCCATAGTCAATTTTTTTACTGCAGTTACCTTTGATAAATATGAATAGAGAAAGAATTCAAACTACTAGAATTTCTCATGACATAAACCTTGTCTTTTTTGCCAATACACATAAACTTTAAAAAGGGGGATTTGTTTGCATTTAATCAAGTTTATTCTCTTCATAGGTTTATCTTCTTCATTAAGATAAAATGTATCATCTAGTTTTGATATTTTTGCTGTTATTAGCAAAATAATGAACCTAAAAATAAGGAAACAAAAGAATTATGCAGAGCTTACTTTCAAAATAGGCACAACCTGTTTTACCTGAATATTGTAAATCAAAGTAAAATATTTTTTAAAAGGCATATGACAAGTTCTGTTCCAAAGGGAAAAAAAAACTTTCAATCTCCCACCAGTAGTTGCACAATATTCTGATTTTGTCAAGTACTTACATTCTCAAGCTTATCAACATCTGTACTAAAGCACGATGCAATGATAATTTCTTCCATCTCCAATTTATGCATTGTAGTCACTTGTGTAGATGTGGTGCATTTATTTTGAATACATTGTTAGAGTCTCTAGCTGGGGGATTTGGCTCTTAAAACTCTGCTTAAGGGAAAGACTGGTGAACTGGAAGTGACTTATCTCCAGCTCAGTCTTGTGCCTTCAGATAAGCCTGGGGGCAGCATGCCAGTGCTTGAGGGATCGTGTCCTACCACAGTCCCTGATCTGCCACTGCAGCAGACGTAGGGCATGGGGACCCGCTTCCGTGGCAGCAAAGACACAGGAGCTGTTGATGTGTTACAAACAGGGGATGCACCTAAGAATCATCACATAGGTATTAGAACGTCACCCCTCAAAAGGTGGCAGGACCAGAAGCACAACTCTAGTGCACCTACACCAATGCACACAGCGTGGGTATCGAACAGGAGGAGCTGGAAGCCACCGTGCAGCAGGGATTCTGTGATGTAGTGGCCATCGTGGGAACATGGTGGAATGACTTGAATTACTGGACAGCCATAGTGGAGGTCTCTAAACTCTTCAGAAGATGCAGTCAATGAAGAGGAGGCACTTGGCTAACGCTGTATTTTAGGAGTGTTGGGATTCATCACGAAATCAGAGTTCACAAAATCATAGTTTTGGATTCTCAGAGGAGCAAGGATGAGGAGCTAGCAGGAGTGCTCACTGAGCCATTGTCAATCATTTATGAACAGTCCTGACTAACTGGAGAATCCCGAGTTTACTGGAGGTTAGCTCAATATCTTAGAGGTTTTTTCCAACCTGAATGTTTCTGTGACTATCAGCAACCAAAGCAGGGCATGGTGTGGAGCGCAGTGAGGATCTGGGACTCTCACCTTTGGACCTTTGGCAATTTGCTCTGAGCTTTCTAAACTGTTTGACTCAGCTGCTTGCTACAGACTATATAAATGAAGGTCCAAGTCAGAAGGCTCACTGTCCCTGAGGCAGCAGGGAAGACTTGAGGAGGGAAGAAAAAGGAGATAAAGAAAGAGCAGCAAGAGGGACCAGGGCTCACCATGGGCCCTGTGCAGCTCTTGCTGCTCTCCCTGCTGCTCAGCAGTGGTGTTCTCACACGTAAGTATTCTCTTTTATGTCAGTGCTCTCTACTGCTTTATTTATGAGCCCAATAAAACAACAATATGGAAAAAAAAAATCAAAAGTACCAAGGCTTTTAGAATTAGAAAGGTTCAGTGTGGCAAAGATATAATTTCTTCCGTTCATGGGAATGGGCAGTCATAGGAGGAAAGTCATTCATGTTGCCTGATGGCTTTTGATTTAATGTATTTTGCAACTTGTGAGGCATTCACTGTTTTTCTGTAGCATTGTCTTTTTAAACCCTCATGGAGCTACCATAGCTTGGAGATACCATGCAGACTTGGCCCAGCTGTTGCTAACCTATTTTGCAGCAAATGTGAAGAGAAAGAGCAGTACAGCAAATTGTATTTGGCAGGCAATTTAAATGCAATTTTGTATTGAAGGGATACAGTCATCAGAAAAAGAAGTAGGCCACTAGAGGTTTTTTCCTAAGATCAGAAAAGACAACTGAGATCAATGTGATGCTATGGATTGGGAGCTATCCTCGCTTCCCAAGAAGTGGCTTTTTAGAATACAGCTCTGTAGTGTTACCTAAGGCTTCAAGGAGCTTAAGGAGAAAAGTGAGTCTAGAGGTAATTATGCAGGTCTGGTTTTATACAAAGGTCTAATTCATCATATGGACATCTTTCTTGAACTAATGTTCTGTTCCTGACTGATGTTACACAAATGTATTATTACACTAATTGCTGTTAATGATATTATTAATTTTATTTTCATAGCAATAGTAGTATTTCTGATGCTGTTGTTACCGTGACTAATGTTACAGTCTATTTCTATAGAGTGGTCTACTTAGAATTTCCAGAATGAAAATGTGGAAAGTGTGCAGAGGACATTGTGAAAAGTGCTGGCCTTCATGTGTGATATCCCAAAGAATGACATAGCATCCAATAAATGCCAAAAATTTAGTAGACTATGTTTAATTTAATTTAATTTAATTTTTTTAAATAGAGTCATATGGAACATATCTAAGACTGATTGGAGCAAATAATTCTTAACTTGAATAAGCTTCCAACCAGCATTCTTTTCCTCCAAAGAATAAACTCTCAATATCCAGAAAAGATTTCTTGGCAGAGAATTTTTGTATTAACCTTCAAAGTTGTCCTATTTTAAACATACAAAAACCAGAGTATAGCCATTCATCCATTTTGCAGTATTTTTGTGTGGTCAAATAGACCAAAATTTAAAAGTAAAATGTGTTATATGGTACATTTTATCTGTCTGGATTTACAAATTTTTTGTAAACAGCTTTTCCAGTTTTTAATGTTGTTTGTTTGGGTTGTTTACAGAAGAAGAATCACCTGAAAGTGCAAATCCAGGATGTTTAAGTGAGTGACTTTTTGCATTTCCTTTTTTTATCTAAAGTCATTATTTTAACTGAAAACATCTTTCAAAGCCTGAGTTTTCCCAATCTTTTCTTCTGAAATAACTTAAATGAAGGTGATGGTAATATTCTTAAGCCCTTCTTGATATGTATTTTAAGTATTCAATTATCCATTAGACTTGGTTCAAATAATTTTAAAACTTTCCTAAGACTGGACAAGCTTAGGTTAAGTTTCTGAACCTTCCTAAAGCTCTCATTAAGAAACTATTTTCTGTTGGGTTTGTGGGTTTGTTGGTTTGTTGTTTGGTTGGGATTTTTTTATTAATTTCTTAATTGTCAGATGCAAATTCCTTAGTCTTGAAGTCCCTGGTCACCAAAAGTGAAGCTTTAACAGTGAGGTTAAGTACACTACACCTCCGTGTGGACTGAATCTCACATTTTATTTACCCTTCACAGCTGCTGCTAAGCCCACATAATTGCACATAGATTTCTAACTAAATACCTGTGGAATAAATCATCAACTCTGTCGGCAAGGACAGCAATTTCTTTAAACAAGCCAAGAGTCAGGAAATGCTGACTTTATGCACTATCTTTGTCAAGAACTCTGACTGGTGCTGACTGCTCGGTTAGATACATAATGTTCCACCACAGGGTCAAAGTACTGAATGAGTTAGTTCGTTCTTAGTCTTCAGGGGTTTTTTTCTCCCTTTGTTGGGTGCTTTAGCACCACCTCCAGGCAATTTGGTTTACTTCAGATGGCTGAACCATCTCAAAGACTGCTGGACTTCATTGCCAATTTCTTGTTTATTTTTTGATACAATTACTTATTTGTTATGTGTACGTCTAAGCTTATAATTTCACTATGCCTTTTTCATTGGTTTCTGTTTAAAAGCAGGATATGAAGCAATAATTTTCACTCTAGCAATATAGATACTGGCATTGCAAATTTTTCTGAGTACAGTTGGAGACTAAGATAGCCAGAAGTGACAGGATTAGTGATGAATCCTTTAATAGCAGCTAATTCTAGGGTTAAATAGATAATTTAATTATAGTACTAATTTGTTGTCCTCCCTGTGTATGAAATGGTGTGACATAAAGGGCAATGTTAACATTGCCATTGGCTTCTGATGTGACAAAGATTTGATAAAAGAAGATTAGGCTACATTTCTGCTAGCACAGGCAGGCAAAGTCATACAGATTTGATGGTGGGTATTTGGGCTTACACCAGCATTACCTATCTTTGTTTTTTCTATAGAAGTAAATCAGGACTGCATATAATCAGGCAGTCACAAATAACCACAGAGGAGCAATTTAGGAAATTACCTTTCATTCAGGATCGCAACAGAATCAGTTCCAGTGAGTTGCTCAGTCTGAACCAAGGGAACAGTAATTTTTGCTTCAGATTGATCTACACTGCTCCAACACAGACACTTCAAGTGCCTGATCATCATCTTTAGTTTGAAACAATGGCTGCAGTTTTAGTGGGAGTGATTTGTTATTGAGGATATTGTTCGGGTTATGTTACTCATTTCAAACACCAAAGTAATGTCTTGTATTTCTGTATTTGACATAGAGATTATTTTATTTCTTTATATTTCTATTAGCACTTTCATTCGTGCTTGCAGGGTTTAAAATTACAGAGGGTTGGGTTTGAGGGCAACAGGGAGAGGTTAAATTAAGGTGGAATTCATTCTTTTTAGGAAGCCTATTAGGTTTTTGATAGAAAGAGAAACACCTCTGGAAATACTCCCTCCTGCAATAGTTCTTAATAGGTCATAATTTAGTGCTCTTCCCTTGTTCTGGATGTTCTCCAATTAACTAAAGCTTATGCCCATTAAAAATAATCTACCCTAGTACAATTTTCTGATCTAATAAGTGAATTAGAGTAAATCATATTTCAGAGAGTCTGAAGCAGAAAGATTGTCCATAAATTCAGGTGAAATTGTATTGAGGAATGGTAGTTTTGGTGTGTTGTCTATTTCTACGGTTTTTGCTTTCAGTCTCAGTCATGTGGCTAGTAAAGCAGCCCCTTGTATTTGCATTATGATGGAAAAATCTGAGCTGAAAGGAATCTTTTTATTACCAATTTGAAAATTACAATTTTATTGGCTCAATTTAGAAGCCATAGGGTAGTTTTTAAACAGTTTCAGACTTCAAGTTTTCTCCTGTCTTTCTCATTTGCTTTTTGGGCATGATTTGAAGGACAGGTGGGGTCACACTGTCAGATCCTATCTGAGCAGTGGACCCCAAAATTTATGCTGCACCCAGAAGTTTTGTCCTATGCTTCAGAAAGTATCCAATTGACATGAAGGCATCACTTCTCTGTCTGAAAGATATTCTGTATAAGGAAATAGTTGGAGCATGGGTGTTCAGGCTTCCTTTTTCTGGCATTTATTTTAGTTACACAACACTAAGCATGCACTGTAAGGATTCCATATGCATATCCTACCCAGGTCATAAAACCACTCATATTTTCCCAATTGCAGAGGATGCAACCAGATTTAAACCCCTGAGAAAATATGTTTACTCATATGAAGCAGAGACATCAAGTGGGATCACAGGAACAGCAGATTCTCGAAGTGGTTCAAAGATCACTTGCAAGGTAGGCAAAGAGGAGTAAATACACACAGGTGGGGACTGTGTACTTAACAGCATGATCCTGGAAATGTGAAAATGCTAAAAAGAATAATGTATAATATTTGTGTTTTCAGGTTGAGCTTGAGGTACCTCAGCTATGCCGCTTCGTCCTGAGGACAATGCATTGCTCCCTGAGGGAGACTTTTGGTGTTGACACCAAGGAAAGGGCTATTCTGAAAAAGTCCAAGAACTCTGAGGACTTTGCAAGTGCCATGTCAAAGTAAGCAATGTCAATTATCAAAACTTGGGACCTTAACATGGAACCAGCTGCAGTGTAAACGGTCCACCCTGATTATGTTTTTCTAGGCATGGGACACATTTCATGATCACATGATAGATTTGTAAGCTGGTTCCACAGCAGAACTATGCATGATACACTGAAGAGTTTACATAGTCCTCAATTGCCAGTAGGGAAGGGAATTTTACATACAACATTTTAACCTGGAATGGTTTCCTAATTTCTGTCATCTACATCAGGAAGTTGTTGGGTAGTGGCTCAAAAGATTATTGCAAGTGTAATTATTATTACTTCTTGTAAGCACATTCTCAAATGGCTGCACTCAGCTGGTTTAAGATAGTTTTCCTTTGCTAAAAAACTGTGCAATAGAAAGGCATTTGAGACTGAAGTCCAGATTTCCAATCCCAGTCTGTGTAGCTAATCTTTTCCCTACCTATTTGCTTTTATAAGTAATTTCTTCTACTACCTCCACTCAGCTAGTCTCTAATGCTTGTCTGTGCATATTTTAGTCATGCACCTTCATGCTTTTTTCAGCACCTCAGTAATTTTTTTTCTCATTACTTATAGATCTCAAACCAACTAGAGACAGTGTTAAAATATGTTTTACAGAAAACAGTTAAAGTTTTCTTTAATGACTCAGACTAGTAGTGAATCCTTTGCATCATTTCCCAGTTTATTGCAGTAGTTAATAATTATCCCAGTCTAAAAATTTATCTCCTCTCTGCATTTATGCAACTCCAACTTTCAGCCATTGCTCTTGATATTTGCTTGCCCTTAGATGACGTAATCTGGCGAAATCGAAATGTCCTTGGTTGGAATTTTGTTGCTTTAATAGTAGTACTTTCTGTTAGTAACAGCAGTGAATAGTAAATAATGATAGACCAAGATAAACATGATGCTTTATCTCTAGCCCAGTAGGTTATTGATAACATGTTCTTCACTGAGTGGCTTTAATATGATTTCATACTAATGTTGTTTTTCTGGGGGGCAGGAATGAGCTAAAATTCAGCATTCAGGATGGAACCAAAGTCAAGCTGTATCCAGAGAAGGATGAGCCTCTGAATATACTGAATCTCAAGAGAGGTATCATCTCAGCTCTCCTTGTGCCAACAGAAACGGTGGAAAACATGAAAACAATTCCAATGGTAGGTCTTTTGAAAGCATTCACGTTATTGCGTTAACCAATGGAAAAAATTTCACCCAGACAGAGCTATTCCTGAACACCATTTTCAAAAGGCCTGGACATTCAGATCAGAAAGGGTGCCTTTCAGGTAGATCAGGAAATGTCTGACAGCACGAGCAAAGGCATTCACTTCTTTCTTCTTTCCAGGATACTGTGTATGGAAAGTGTGACAGTGAAGTTGAATTCAAATCCAGAAAAGGGAATGTTGCAGAAGATATTTCAATCACAAGGTACCTGAAAGGCTGTGACAGCTTCAGTCCCATCAGAGATCATGTCAGCCCCATTGCCATTGTAAAAGGACTAGTAAGTATGCCATTAAAAATTATTTAATGTAACATTTTTCACACCAGCACTTAAAATGATCAATAACCACTACCATGACTACTTTTATATTTATTTTTTGAAAACGTAGTTTTATTGCACTCTTCCATTAGATCAGACTGCAGTATTGTTGGCTGTTAATAGAAAAAAACGGATGCAGAGCAAGAGTTCTTCAATGTTCTTCTCTATTTTAAAGGAGAGCTTTTCATATATGGAGTTACTCCCATTGATTATTCAATAATCCAATAATCTATCAGAGCATAGCCAAATTGGGTCAAAATTTTCAAAATTCCAATTTTATTTAAAACAAGTAGACCTCTAAAATTCTAAAAGTATGTGTAAGGTCCAGGAGGATAGGTCTCTAGCTGCCCTGAAGTAAGAGGTTTGACAAAATGTTTGGTCTGTCTGTTAATCCACAATGATCCCATGCACTTGCTTGCATGAATATGGTCAGATTTCTTTCTGATATGAAGGCATCTGTGCTTTTGGATGTTTTAACTAAAAAAAAAAAAAGGTTTTATATAATGTGGAAAACACATTTTAGAACTTTTACCACTTCTACAGCTTT
The DNA here is from genome assembly GCF_027579445.1 of Ammospiza nelsoni. Classification (NCBI taxonomy): domain Eukaryota; kingdom Metazoa; phylum Chordata; class Aves; order Passeriformes; family Passerellidae; genus Ammospiza; species Ammospiza nelsoni. The sequence continues at coordinate 73,882,468 of NC_080635.1, forward strand.
TTGTAGAAATCTTTAAAGTTTGTGTTGCGAGACTGAACATCGCAATTGTTACAAGGGGAATGAACTACTCTAAAAATTACAAATTGGTTTTATAAAGGAGCCTTTATTGTAGGCAGCAGGGGATCAATCATGCAGTAACTACTAACCCAAGCACCTCAATAAGGCCTGAGGGAACATTTCAGTGGGATTTTTGCCTGAGAAGAGACTTAAATCCAAAGATTATTACTGGCACAATTTTGTCTTTGTGTAAGAATGATTCCAGTTATACGCCTCCATTTCCAATATATAACTATTAATCTAAAAGTAAAACTGTGTCAACCTTTAAAACTATGACTGCTTCCCATTCTACTCAGTAAGCTGACTGTCAAACTATTTATTTTACAGAACACCCCGTTATCTGCCCTTCTGAAGAGCACTCAGTTCTGTCATTACAATATTGATGCAAAGAAAAGGCACATAAGAGATGTTGTCTGCAGTGAAAAACACCTGCTTCTGCCTTCCTCAAACAAGTAGGTTGTTCACTATTTATCATTAGCCTATATTTATAAATATCCATTTTAAATGGTGATGTATCACATTCTGCCCTGATTTCATCCCTAAATGGACATTTTGTTTTGAAGAATGCAGGAGGCCTGTCAAGACCTTATAAAAGCACTTGCACTTAACTAAAGCACTAAATTTGTCTTTCTTTCCTAGAAGTCGCTATGTTGTCATGACAGAGGTCAACCAGACTCTGAAGCTTGAAGATACCCCAAAGATCACTAACAAAAATTTTGATGGAGGTATAGCTGCAGTTCTCAATATCATAAATACAGAGACAAATACAGGGAAAATTTTTTGTGATTTTTTTTATAGTGAATTAATTAAGGATGTGGGGACCAAATAAACCCATCATTTAAAATGAAATATTACCAACTTAGTAGGGAAAAGTTTGAGTATAAAATGAGAAAACCAGAGAAGTTTAAAAACACCTCTAATTTTAAATAATCTTTGTGTTTTCATTTTAATTTTAAAATTATTCTTTAAAATTTAAAAATATATAATTTGCTTGAAAATTAATTTTAATCTTATTGGAAATTAGTTAAATGAACCCTTTTCAGCTACCCATGATTTCTTAAGCATCTTTTCGCTTCAGTGCCAAATGTAAGCAATCCATTATTACTACATATTTTGTTCTGAAACATACTTTTCTGACCTGTTAATCCCAGTCATAAAATACTTCTTACAACATATATTTATTAAAATTTTAAAAAGAAAAATATGCTAATCTGAGAGGTGTTAAGGAATAATCTTCATTAAAATACAAAAGAATGTATACAAATATTCAAGTTTTGGGACAATTATATTAAATTCCACATCATTATTTTTGTAAACTGTTCAACAGTTATTAAATAATGTACAGACTTTGTATTTATACTGAATGTATGACAGAAGATAAAAATTAACATAGCTCCCCGACAAAGACATAAAGAATGCATTTTTTTTTCCAATTTCTAGATGCACTGGAAGAGAAGGGACTTGCACTGGAAAGTACAGATGCCAAACTGTCCAGGCAGGGCGATGCTGTTCTGAAAACCCTGCAGGAAATGCAGAAACTTGCAGCTTCCCAGGAGAACCAGCAGAGAGCAAGACTCTTTTACAGATTTGTTTCTGGGCTGAGGAGTTTGCATAACAGCAGTCTCGGCCTTCTTGTACCAAAGATGATGGAAACCTCAAGGTGTGTTTGAGCAGTTCACAGTGCAAAAACACCATACATCAATGCCATGGCAAAACCATGCTATGGTTGACGATTTGCTGTAAATGGTTTTAAATTAGAGATGTATTGGATGTAATGAGTGTCTTTCAGAAAGATAAGTGTTATAAAAACTATACATAGAGGGAAATAAGGAAGGGAGCCTCAAGCCAACTGTGTATGCCTGACACAATCCTTTGGATGTGTTTTTATAGCCAAATATCTTTCATGCAGCTTTGCTCAAAGACAATGGCTGTAATTCCAAGGCCCCAAGTGTAACTTATAGCAAAGAACACAGTTTTGAGTGGAGACAGACTTCAGCAGACATGGAAGAGTGCTACTGTTTGGTCTGACCCTGCCGTCCACTCCACACCTTTACTCTTTTGTCCAAGCTGGACTTGAGCCAGTTTACATATCCTTTATGTCCTCCATCTGAAAAGGAACTAGAGCCTCAGTCTGGGTCAATATATTAGATGATAATACTTAAAGTTGTGTAAAAGTCTGTTGCGAAGGAAAAAAAAAAAGATATGTCCATGTAATGATCATATCATTAATGCTTACTTTTTCTAATTTAATTGGTTTATTAGTATAACTTGTAAAACTAAGAAACTTCTTTTTTGGTAAGAATTGATGTAATTTGCTTCCTGACACACATAAGCTTACATCATTTCTATTAAAACACCTTAATAAAGCTGCCATATGTTTGTTTCAAACAGTCAACATGCAGCAATAACTGCAAACAGGGAATTAATTTATAAAAGAAATCTCTTCTCCTTTCAGCTCCATCACTGTCCAGGCCCTGACCCAGTGTGGGACTCCAGAGTGCTACAGTGCAATCCTTCAAATCCTGAGAACTGGAAATGTGAATCCACTTGTGGCAGACCTGATCACATACACCCTGGGACTGTTGCCTTCTCCAACTCCACAAAGAATACGGGAAATTCTTAATATGGCCCAGTATCAGCCAAGTAGAGCTTCATTCTATGGCTTGAGTCATTCTGTTACTAAGTAAGTAAGGATAGCATGCAATTGTACAAAATTACAGTGCTTTGAGTAAACCCAAAGAGTGTTCACTTTTGTTTTATTTTTATTTTCATGTATTTACTCTTTAGGAATAAAATGTAGACATTTCCCAATTTCCTCTTCTGTTTCTGACGTGTTTATCTATTTCTTTAGGTTCTACAATGAGAAGAAGATTGTGACAGAAGAAATAGCAGATGTTGCAGACTTCATGGTTTCACTGCTTGGCACTGATTGTTCTGGGGAAGATGAACTTACATACCTCACACTTCGGGTATTTTTATTTCCTTCTTTCCTTCTGCAGGCTATTATTATAATACTAATATTGTATGATATGATATGATATTATGTGATATTATATGATATTCTATTATATTTATGATATTATGTTATATTTACTATCACATTACTTGTCTTGGTGGGGAGGAAGTTTTTATTATCTTTCTCTGTTTTCATCACTACCAGGCTATTGGAAACATGGGTGCAGTAATGGAGAAAGTTAAACCCAGTGTGAAATCTTCTCTGAAGACATGTATCAGAAATGAAGCTGCATCACTTTCAGTTCAGAAAGCAGCCATCCAGGCATTCAGGAAAATGACAATTACTGAAGAGGTAAATTGGTGCAAGAACCAGGATAAACTCTTCTCAGTTCACCTTGACTGTTCACAGGAGTTATTGAATATGCAAAGCTATTCCCATTTTTTAAATTCTGCTATCTCCCTTTTGGCTGGCTCCAGTTTTCAGAACCCCTTTAGTAAGTTTCCATACACATAGCTGGGAAACCTCCTGGTGTAGTGGGTGTTGCTCTTTTGAGATGCAGTTTCTTTGTCTAGTTATTCTTCTCAGTTTAAATGGGAAGATCAAATCTGTTCCTTTTAGTGTCTTAAGTGTCTTCTGCTTATTTAAAAGTGGTGTTAACTAAGTAATTACCCCAGAGTTAAATGTATTCAACTAAGAAAAAAGTCATGTCCCTATTTTATACTTGCATTTTTTTGTCATTGTTAACAGTACTGGGTAGATGTGTATTTACAATGCAGCGACATTACAGCATCCCTTACAAAATAGGTATCATTAAACAGAGCATTTCTGCTCAGTATCGTGAGATAGTTTCAATATTGCAAAATTTCTTCCCTAAAAGATATGCTCTCATTTCCAGATAAGGCTTAAAAAGTCTGGGAAACTGTGAACACCTGAAACTCATATCCTCAGATTCAGTTTAATACATTTAATTTTTTTAATTATTACTTAGTTTTAAATTATGTTTTTTATTTTTCCTGCAGCAGTAGATTTTGATCTTCTTTTTCTAAACTGAATTATTTTTTTCCAAATTTTGTTCATTTGTCTGCACAGATGATTCCCAATTATCAAAAATCAGAATTCTCAAGTAAAAGTGTAACCTGTATGTACAAGATAAAAAATAAAAGAAAAAAAAAAAGCAAACAGAAAAGATAAGAAGAAAAAAGAGGGGAAAAGTAAATTAAAAATATAAGAAAATTAAGGATAAGAGAAACTATTTACAGGACCATTTAGTGACAGGACAAGGGAGAATGTGTTCAAATTAAAAGAGAGTAGTTTTAGATTAGACATTAGAAATAAATTCTTTACTGTGGGGGTGGTGAGACTGTGGCTCAGAGAAGCTGTGGATGCCCCATCTCTGGAAGTGTCCAAGGCCAGGTTAGAGAGGGGTTTGAGCAGCCTGGTCCAGTGAAAGGTGTCCCTGCTCATGGCAGAGGAACTGGAACTAGATGGTTTTTAAAGGTCCCTTCCAATACAAATGATTTTGAGATCGTCTGATTCTATGACAATCACTTTCAGTAAAGCCATAATTTCTATGATGTTTTCTAGCAAAAGAAAGTTTAACAAAATAACTTCAAAGAAACTGTTGTGATAGGCTGTAGAAATAAGGTACAAAAATAGCTATGCAGTCACTGAAGACTTGGACTGGTGATCCTTATGGGTCCCTTCCAGTCAAGAATATTCTGTGATTATTTCACCCTATATATTCCCAAAAGGGTTTGGCAATATCATCCATGAGCCAGTTCATCAATGCAAACCTCTCTCTGTTTGTGCAGGACCGTTCAGCCCTTCTCAAAGCATTCCAAGAACCGGATGCACCCACAGACAAACGTCTAGCAGCCTATCTCCTAGTGATGAAAAATCCCTCTCCAAGTGATCTCGCAAAGATTTTGAGAGTCCTCACAAAGGAGAAGAGTGAGCAGGTGAAAAGCTTTGTTGCCTCACACATTGCCAACATCCTGGACTCTGAAGAACTGGGCATTGAAGAGTAAGTGAAATTTAGGTCTATATTGGTCTCATTGGAAGAAAAAAGTTTTGCCATAGCTGCAGTAGTAGTTATCTAGCAGTATAGTTTTGGACTGGTTTTTCTGTTTATTTGGACAAGCACATCAGCTGAGTAAACTGGCTTTGTCAGGACAGCGCCAGATTATAGTCTTTTCCTTGAGTCTTATGTTTACTGTTAAATATGTGCAGAGACCTACCCATTAGCAATTAGCACAGTTGTATGAATGTCTGCAAAGGCATTAAAAAAACATTAACTAAGACTAAATGAGTGTATGGAATATATACTAATCATATTTTAATTGCTATCCTCTTCCCTAGTCTAAAAAGCCAAGTTGAAGAAGCTCTGAAAGGAAATCAGCTCCCAACAGCCAAAGATTTCAGAAAATTCTCACAAAATTATCAGATTTCAAAAAGAGTTTCTGTACCTGGAATTGACCCCATCTCTGCCAAAGTAGAAGGAAACGTGTTATTTGATCCAAACAGCTATATTCCTAAAGAGACCATGCTGAAAACCACCCTGCATGCCTACGGTTTCAACCCAAGTGATGTCTTTGAGGTACAACAATTACCAAAAACATTTGCTAGTATTCAGCTGCTTTCTTTCTCTGTTTTCTTATAACAATTTCTGTGAATAATGTATTTTTTTTTACAAGCCTTGGGAGAAATCACTGTGACTTCAAGGAGACTTTGATTTGGTCTCACTGGGCTTTAGAGCAAGCCATTCATTATTTGATGTCACTTGCCACTGACTGGATGGACGACCCTGTGGAAGTTATTAAAGGGTTCAGGGTAAATGAACCCATCCATAACACATTGACTTAGTGCTAATGAATCATCACTGGCACACTGAAATACTCATAGTAGATTTTAAGTGAGATACAACCTATGCAGATATTTTTTTGTTGAACCTCACCATAGAGATAAAATGAATTATAAGACATAGTGTTCTATATCTTCTGTTAAGAGTCATGGGCTTCTAGGATACACTTTAAATGCATTTTTTGCTCCCCAGAAAGTCTATTTGTCGTAAAGTTCCAAAGAAAAGGAGGCAACAGTCTCAGTTATGCATTGTCCTTTCTGTTCATTTCAGCTTGGCTTGGATGGAAAGGGATTTGAACCAACAGTGGAAGCATTGTTTGGAGAGAATGGATTTTTCCCAGACACTGCAACCAAGGCCTTGTACTGGGTTGATGGCAAAGTGCCAGAGAAGGTTTCCAAGGCACTTTTTGACTATTTTGGTTACTTGCAGGATGGCAAGCAAGATCAGGTACAGCTTGAAAACATTCTCTGTGCAGCACAACATTCCTATCTTTACACAGTAATTACAGCACTTAGCGCTTTACTCTGTATGTTCCTTCTACTCTATTGTGAGATAAACAGAAATCCTTAATGTTATTTAACAGCATGTTTTCTTAATTGTAGTTGGAGGGATCTTTGTGTGGGGAGAAATCTATAAGTGCATGTGCAGAATAGCTGACCTTCATGAAGTACCTGTTCTAGATATGTGACATTACATACTTCATATAAGTCTGTTTTATTGCTTTCTGACTGAATTTTCAGGATATTGCGAAAGGAATAATACTTAACCTTGAAAAACTGATTAAAGAATTGGGCAGCAAACAAGCTCCAGAAGGAAGAGCATATCTAAGGATCCTGGGAGAAGAACTTGGGTACATGAAACTCAATGATTTTAAACTGCTGGGAAGCTTGATTTTAAAGAGTGTTAAAACTCTTCAGACTGTTCCTGAAATGGTATGTTTCTGATGCAGCAATGTACATTATCAACCTTTTTTTTTAAACCAGATATTTTTAAGATTTAGATTGTATTTAACTTTATGCAAAAATATTTGATATCAGTGTGAAAATATAATTATTTAAAATAAAATACCCAGGCTTATGTTGAAGGACTGAGAAATCTATGAAGACTCCCCAGTAACCAAGTAGTGTCCTCCTGGAGGATTGGAGGGGAAGAAAAAAGGGAAAGTTCAGGTCATATTGTATTATTGAGAAATCTACTGGAACAATTCCCAAAACTTTGGTACTGGCTATTAAGCTACATGACTAAATTTTAAATTATGTAAATATGTTTTAATATTAAAAATGTCATCCTTGTCAAGTTAAAAAGAAAATATGTAGTAAATTTTGGGAATATTTGGTAATATCCTTCTTTCATTGAAGTAAAATAATGCTTTGCCATTATCTTTGGGGAAACCAGAATATTACATGGTGTCTAAACCAATTCACCTTTGTATGTGTATGTTAAGGTAGACAACCTGTGTGTGTCAAGGCTGGTAAAAAATCTGCTATTAATTTAAATTTCAGCTTTTGCTGACAGTGTTTAGTATACTTTTTGAAGCAGTGAATCTGTGGAAATTAGATTCTTACTCCATATGAAATTAACTTTTGGATTATAGAGTTGCAATCATTCCCTGATCAGTTTGAAAAGTACAAAATGTGCATATTCCAAACTGTGGATTTGTTAGTGTTCATTTCCTTGTTTGATTCCCAGATTGCTCAAGCCATCTCAAAAGGTGTTGACAGGGATCTATTTGTCCACTATATATTCATGGACAATGAGTTTGAGCTTCCAACTGGAGCAGGTTTGCAGCTGAAGTTTGCCTTGTCTGGAATAGCAACACCTGGGGCAAGAGTAGCTGCAAAGCTTCATCAAAAAAGCGTAAGTTTCAATAGTTGTCTATATTTTTTCTCCTCTTAGTAATCTGCATTTTAATTTATGGGTTAAACTGTAACACTAGAAGCATTTTAAAGATTGCAAAATGTTCTCAATATTAAAAAAAAAAAAACCCTAACTCATTGGAGGTCTTTGGTAATTTGTGGATGAAATTTAAATTAGATTAAGTAATACATATAATAAATTACAAATGAGACATAATAAAATGTATGAATTAAAAGTATTTCAATCACTCTTTCAAAAATAACACTTTTTGATCTGTTTATTTCTCTCCCCTTGCACTCAAAATACAACAGTAGAAAAGCTACACTATGTGAATTTGCTATTCAAGCCTAAAAGTAAACAAAACATTTTGTTGGGGCCAATTCAAATAGAAAAAATTTGATTAGCAGTTAAAAGAAATATTGAAAATTGAGTCAACTAAAATATTTTTCACCTGAGAGGGAACATCTTAAAATTGTAGCAAGAAAAAAGCATGTGACACAAAATTAATTATCTACTTAAAATTAAAAGAAAATAATTTTTTCTATTCCTTTTTACAGTTCTAATAACTACCTTACTCTAACTTAGTCGATATTTTCTAAGAATTTCTTATTAGTGTCAGTTAATCTAAACTTTTCATTTCCTACCATATACAAATTTAAATCAAAATAAGAAATAAATTCTCAAATTTAGTACTTGTTGCCCTTCAGTTATCTTTGGAATCTTTTCCAGAATTTTGCATTCTGTCCTTTCTTTCTTAATGGCCAAAGCAAAAGGTTGACAATAAGCCAGTGTGTGTTTGGAGAAATTCAAATCTTGGATCCATTTCTTTTTTGTCATTTTGTTTGTTTGCTCATTGTCTTTGAAAACTGCTATTTTTTTCTTATAATGGAGAACTGGCTCATGTTTTCAGATTTATAAATACATGCAAGTAGCTCCATGTATAAAATCTTTCTGAAGCATGAGTATTTTTACATTAAAATAGGTAGGGATTCTTGATGTTTTCATCTTGCTGATTTGTATACCACAGTTACCACTTATACATTCCATTTGATTATGTGATTTGGAAATAAGATTTTTTGAATAGCAAAATCAATTCTGTAAAATTTTCCTCTGTATTAACAGGAGTGGTATGGGTTTTTTTTTTTTTTTTTTGTATAACCAGCAAGAATTATATTAGACCAATAAATACCCCTTTTTTTTGATTATTAAATAGATGCAAGCAGATCTCATTGCTAAACCTTCAGTAGCAGTGGAGTTTGTGACACACCTGGGAATAAATATGCCTGAATTTGCTGGAAGTGGTGTGGAGATTAATTCTAATATTTTCCATGAATCTGGAATAGAGGCACATGTTAGTGTAAAAGCTGGACAATTGAAATTCAGCATTCCTGCTCCGAAGAGTCCAGTAAAACTCCTCAGTATCAGGTAATGGGAACTGAATGAGAACTTTCAAGGCTATGTTCTTCCTTCTGTTCTTGTTTTTTATTGTGGTGGAATTGAAAATCTAGGATAGGCATGGAGAAATTTTCAGTTCAGAAAAATCCCAGACATTATAAAACTGCAATAACTTCTTTTGTGAGACAAGCAAATATGCCAGATAAATGGTGACTTGGAGTCATGGCTTACAGATTATTTGTCACTATTTTTGAAATTTTATACAAGACTCTTACTATTTCCGTTATTTTGTTTTCTTTCACATAAAATTATTATAATAGCAATAGATAATTTAAAATTGAATTTAAAGTAAATACTTGCATTAATTTTAGAGAGAGCAAATCGCTCAATACACTAAATTATAATTATCAATAATAATACCTACATCATGTAAAGCCAGATGTTATTTCAGTTAGCTCCTACATCAATAAGGGAATTTTATTCAGAAGTAACTGTGTTAATGGGACATCTGAGCACCTGTCCTGGGAATAAATTACTGACTCTTCTGTTTCAGTGATACACTGCATTTGGTGTCTCCAGCCAAAACTGAAGAGATTCCAACTCTGATAGAGAACCAAAAAACCTCAACTTCTTGTAAGCCTTTCATTCCTGGTCTAAATTTCTGCACCAAAGTATTGTACCCTAATTCCACTGATGCAGAGGCAGTTCCTTATTTTCCCTTGACTGGAGAATGCAGGTAAGTCATGTGAACTTAGACTATGTTTATTTTGTGCTAACTACCTTCCTGCTTAGTCTCCAATAGTCTCTCACATCAAGCTTACCTTTAAAAAATCATTCAAACTTACTGGCAGCAGCAGCTCAGAAAGAGAGCTGTTGAGAACTGTATGATTTCTTCTGTTTGTGGTCATGGACAAAAAAGTTACATTTGTTTACTCCTTCTGTAGATTTGAGGTTGAATTAGTGTCCACAGGCGAAGTAAAGGAATACTCTGCAAGTGCAAACTACGAACTGCAGAGAGAGGGAAATGACCAGATTGACACCTTAAAGTTTGCTGTCCAGGCAGAAGGTAAGTGTCAAAAAAAAAACAAACCTGTGGTTTTTCTCAGTTTTGAACTGTCATTTTATAGAAAAGACATTTTTAGTAATAAATCTTAATAGTATTCTTAACAGTGTAAGATAGAATACCATTTTCACACCCAAGCAGGCCCACAATTTAACCAGATTTCCTTTCATGCAATCTCAGTGCAAGATTTTCATGATGAGAGGCTGATTTTGTATTTTGAATGATTTTAATAAAAGTGTGATGTTGGTGAATGGAAGCAAGGAAGAGGAGATATTGAGGGGGTCTATATAAGCATGAGAAAAATATGTTTCTTATGAAATACAGAATGAAAGCATACAAAACATCTGTGGGGTCATTTAAATAATAAAAGTATTGATGAGTCAGTGGATCAGCCCATGGTGTGTTTAGAAGACGAGAAGAAAAAAGATGGCCCAGTTGCAAATCAGACTTATTAAAAGTTGTGTTAGATCTTTGGTGGGATATAATTGTCAGCTGATTCTTTTTGTTCACCTTTTAAGAAAAGTCCAAATAGATTCCATAGTTGTGAATAAATAAAGTACGTTATATTTTTTAGGTATAAACCAGCATGAGGCCACACTGACCTTCAGGTACAACAGAGGCAAAAAAATTTTGACCAGTGATGTCCAGATTCCAGATGTTGGTGTTGACTTTGGTACAAACTTCAGAATTACTGATGAATCCATTTCTGGGAAGAAAGCATACACCTTTGTCTTAGACGTCAACAACAAGAAGATTACAGAAGTTACTCTTACTGGCCAGATAAGGTAACTCAGGAAAATATTTAGAATTTAACAGCTACCTTTGAAAAGATTTCACTGGATGTAAAAATTTGGCAAAATTTTCTCTTGTTTTGGAGAAATTTCTTAAATACAGACACAGATAAACTTGCCATTGAAACCCCATTATAGAAAAATTTTAAAGTATTTTATTTTTAATGCATCAAATGCATACATATAACACATTGATTGATCTTTCCTACTATATGAATATATATATATATATATATATATAATTTGTATTACAAGTTCCTTGAGGTAGTTCTTCCATGTTTGCACACACATGACTACAAGAATGCATTGTACTACTGTTATTGCAGGTGTGATAATCCAAGAATATAAACAAGGCAAGGTTTGTTCAGAGAGGTATTATCTTTTACTGGATATGCTTGGCTCTAAAAAAAGTTATTACATCTCCCCATGAAGAAATCTAATGGCACTCAGTAAGAAACAAAACCAAAAATAACTGAGAGCTTCCTGTAAAAATTCCCACGCTTCTCGATGAGAATATTTCCGGGAACATCTACAGGGGAGCTAACAAAAATGTTCAGCCTGCCAGGGTTTCTAAAATTGTCTGCCTCAGAAACCCATAGTGAAATGGGCTGATCACATTCTTTAATAAACCTCAGTCTTCCATGGAATTCTGTGATCTTGATGGTGCCCCAGGGAGTCTTTGTCTTTGCTGTTCATGTAGAATTGCCTCTGATATCAGTGGGAGCTTTGGACAGATGTCAGAGACCTCAATTCCCTTTCATTTGCACTAACATAACATTAGAAGTTTGCTAGAGTCAACAAAGTTACAGAGATATAAAATAAATGTGAATAAAGGAAAATGAAGCCCACTGGCATAATATATTTTGCCAAGTGTTTTGTCTCTATGTGATTCATGGCCACAGTCTGTATCCTGAGTAGAGAATTTAGCTTGAGTAAGGCATTTAGAATTTGATTCAGTTACAACTTTACCAGGACAGGTACATATTTCCATCCTTTTCACTCCTTTGAAATTAACACAGACTCATTCCTGTGTGTATCTGCACAGTAGCATTATAATAGTCTATTACAAGTTTTCCAAAGTAACTAGCATAAGCTGAAAATATTAATTGAATTAGAACAGTGTTTACAAGTTTGATTAAATCTAATTTTTTATAACACTATTATGCCTTTGCTATAGATTTAAATGCTGAAATTGCTCCTGAAAAAATACAATTAAATATTTTATTCACATGTATTTTTTCTTTTACAGATATGCTGGAGTGGAAGAGGCAACATTAAGAGGCAGCATTGCTTTTCCTCGCCTGGAAACTGAACTTGAAAGTGAAGCATTGGTTAATTATTCACCAAACAAAGCCTATCTTCAGATCAGCTCAGCTGCAACAATTCATGGAAACTCAATTTCAAAAAGAGTTCTTCTCAGATATGGTAGGAGCAAAAACATGATCCACATACACAACCTGTACACTTTAAGCATCTTTTTTTATTAGTTTATAGTATTTCTCAAAATAAGAATATTACTAATTTTACCATTTTCTTTTTAAAATTTGAATTTTAGATGCTGAGAAAGTTGAGCTAGAGTGGAATTCAAGTGCCAGTGCCGCTGTGAAAAAACTGTCTTCCGCCTTCCCAGCTGACTTTTCAGACTACCCAAAAACTCTGGAGAAGCATACCAACGAACTCCTGGATCAGAAAGTGGCTCACACAGATATGACACTGCGACATATTGTGTCACAATTTATCGTGGTATGGTTTTCAACCTGCAGTAGATATCCAGTACATAGACCGAAGGAATTCTTGCCTCCCACATGAAAGCCAAAATAAGAACTACTTGTAAAATCACTCATCAAATTGAATAAGCTGTGTATTTCCAGCTTTGATAAGAATGAGTCACTTTAGCAGATACCTAGACCCCAGTATTTGGGTAGTTCAAATAACTTTCAGATACCTTCACAGAGAAGTCCTAAAACTTTTTATTTACTTTACAAAACTTTTCTCCTCATTGTAGGCAACCAACACCTGGCTGCAAAAGGCATCAAAAGATGTCCCTTATGCCCAGACTCTACAAGACAAACTAAGTGCACTGCAGGAACTGAACATTCAGAAACTTAACCTGCCTGTTTTCACCATTCCTGAAGAACTTTTCCTGAAAAGGTAGGGAATAAAATTAGGATAGTGAAACAGGAAACTGAAAATAGATATTTGTTCACACTTTAGTGTTACTTTATTTTGCTTTGGTTTTATAAAACAGCATGGAATTGCTGTAAACATTAGCATAAAATTGGAATGATAACAAAGAACTTTACAGTCAGAGAAATGAAATTATACAGAGGAATTGATGTACGTATTTAATACAGATTTGACTTCATGTCGTATGTGAAGAGATCCCCAAGTATTGTATATATTATAAGGCATACTGAATGAAAATACAGTCTTTAGGCCACAGAACTACCGAAGCCATGTTTCTCATAGATTTGTGTCCTACATCCCTGCTGACACTTTGGCCATCACCCTCATAGCTCTACATTTTCCTGTGCAGTCCTGCTGGACAGTTCTTCCCATTCCCCTACACACAGTGGTTAACCTCCACCAACAGAGCAACCTGACCTGCTCCCACGCCTGACATGCTCAGAGGGAAGTTGTACTCGTATGGACTGGATGTGTGCACTAGTTTGGTCCCATCCCTTCTACCTACAAGAGTTTCACAGGACTTGTATGAATGTCCTTACCCTTCTGTTAAATTTCATAGAAATTAAATGCTGAAATAAATGAAAAGGACAACAGAGGCTAGTGTAAGATTGGATTCAAAAAACAAATGGAGAAGAGTCTTCAATTTTGTATCTCTTAGATCTGTTTTTCCATGTATTCTCTTTTATTGTGCTAATATGGTATGGTGTGTTAGTGCTACACATCTCTATTGCTACCTTTGTGCTCCTGAGCTAGTATAAGCAAGGAAGAAACTTGTTTTTTTCTCCTAGGTTGTTATCATCTGTGCTAATAATAATGGTAATAATGGGGTATTTTACTGCTCTTTTATGTAGCTTTTTAAAGGACCAAATTTCCTTTTGTAAATTTGTAATCCTTTTGTAAAGGAACAAAATTTCAAAGGCATTTGCTTAATTTTCATCTTAGGATGTAGCTCTAAGTGTAAAAATTCAAGATTTTGCAATATAAAAGACCAGTTACGAAAACAAGGAGTGTCTTTGCCAGCCTATTGTTCATTCAGAAATTAAGGCCAAGTTTCTTTGTTTTGCCTTTTCCTAATTACACTTTTTGAGCCAATGATCCATTTTTCAGTCCTAGTTCCTAGTCGCATGCTTAGATTTTATTCCCTTTTATTCAGAATTTAAAAAAATGCTGAATATTTAGATGAAACTTTTGAAATGGTTATAATGGGAAAGATAGATAAATTCTTAACACTTATATGATTTCATGCATTTCTCTAAGAATACATCACTTTTTAAAAAAAAAAATTGCCTTTTTCTGGTACTCAGCATCCCACAAGTGTGCCAGTAATTTTGGAGGATTTTTTAAAATTTTATCTACAAGTCCCTTTGTTTATGAAATAAGAGGAAAAAACATTGAAACAATTCCCTGGTATCAAAAATACTTTTGATAAATACTGATGAAGGAGTGCTTGAAAATGTTGACATTAAAGTTTGATTGTTACATTTCTCTCTAAAACTAAAATCAGGACATTGATATAAGCATGTAAGGAAACTCAGTATCTTGGGCAGAGGAGGAAATCATGAAAACTCCTGTATATGCTTTATGAGCTTAGTTTCTAACAGCCTATCTTTCTATCTTTATTTTCCAGCGAAGGCCGGATCAGATACAACTTCAATAAAAACAGTTTTGTAATTGATATTCCACTGCCATTTGCGGGAAAATCATCTGATGAGATACGGATGCCGAAGACTGTTAAAACACCTCCTCTGGTAGTGGAGTCCATGGGAATAAGTGTGCCATCTCAGGAATACAGAATCCCAACATTTACTGTTCCAAAATCCTATCCTTTCCGTGTGCCTTTGCTGGGCAAGTTGGAGGTCTCTGCTAATGTGTACAGCAACTATTACAACTGGACAGCCGCGTACACTGTGACTAACAGCACCACAGAGAGAGCAACCAGCGTAAAAGCTACCTATAACACAAATGCTGATTCTGTTTTGGAGCTGCTTTCCTACAGTGTGAAAGGTAAGGATGTTTGCTAGACATCAGTGTTTGTAAACCTTCTTTACTTATTTTGTATCCCTTATATCAGGCACAGTGTATTCATTCCTATCTAAAGACAGGTGTTGCATGATCTCGAATCACTTTCCCTTTGATTTTAAAGATATTGGGTGTGTCTGTTTATTCAGGCTCTGAAAGTGAAGAAGTCAGTTTAATTCAGTTAAGACTTTTACAGTCCATGTTTTCCTGGATGTTCCTTACTAAAAAAAATGTCCTTCAAAACTGAAGGCATGACTCTACAAACACTTGTGCAGCTGGTAAATCAACTGTTTTCAAAATCAGGTGTGCAAGTGTATGTGTAGGTATGCCCACAATTTATTTCTCAGTCTATTAATATGTGTATATATGTATATAAAATTGTCTTATCTTTTCTTATGTCCATATATTGTCATAATATGGTATTTTTAAGTTGGTTCCCCTAAAACTGCAGTTTGGGTTCTTAAACAGCAAAAGGACAACCTGACTTCATTTTCTTCTAAACTCCTCGCCATAACTGAGGCATGATAAACAAAACACTAAAGTCTAGGAATGTTAGATATGGGCTATTCTTGAGTCCATCTTCTTAATTTAAATAATGACATAATTTTATGCTATTTCACATTACTATATTTAGCAGTGTAGTGTAGAAACTTAATTTATTTTTAGTTCAAAACTTTAGCTTCAAAAAACAAAATAGTAGCCATTTTTACTGAAATATTCAGTATTTACCAAAGCACTTAGGCCTTTAAAACAAAATATCATCACAGAAATTGCAATTCAAGCAGTAGCATAGAAGTTCAGTGGCATCAGACAAGTTCTCAAAGATTAAAAGGTATAGACACACTTACCTTTTGTCTCTTTTTTCCTATTAAAGGTTCTGGAGAAGCATCATATAACAGAAATGGATTCATCTGTGCATACGAAAATCACCTGAAGCACAGAGTCTTAACATCAGTTTTTAAGCTGTCTGGCAGAAAGAATTATGAACCTGTTCCAGTTTCAAACTACACCTTATCACTTACAGCATCAAGTACTCTGGGTCCTCAGCTTTCATTTTCCAGTGACATTGTTTCTGAAAAGATCAATAACATGAATACCAATAATGTCAATATGGAAGGGCAGCTGGAAGTGGCTTCAGTGTATGCAAAGAGCATTTACACTCTGTCTACCACATACAATGAAAAGAGGCAGGTTTTAGAAGGAAAATCAAATCTGAAGTTGGAGTCTTCTTACCTTCAGGCTACCAATCAGATATCTGGCAGATACAGTGATGGTTCATTTTCCATTACTTCAGTTTCTGATGTACAAAATGAGCTATTAAAGAACACAGCTACACTGAAGTTTGAAAACAGCCAGCTCAAAATGTCATCTGAAACCAACGGGAGGTATCAACATACTGCAGGTGTCAATAAGCTTGAAATAATTTTGTCAAAGAAGATGGCAGCACTTCGATCCGAATACCAAGCCACTTACAAGCAAATCCAGTATTTTGCCGTGTTTGCAGGTTCCCTCAATTCCCAGGACCTTGTTTTCAACACTGATATCTCCCTGACTGATCAGAAGAATCGAGCTGCACATAAGTCATCACTCAATGTCAATCGGTATGGTCTAGCCAGCAGTGCAACCACCAACATGCAGTTTAGTCCCTTGGCAATTCAGAGTGAAATGAATGCCAAGCTCGACACTGCTGGAGGCTCCATGTCACTGTCCTCTTCCGGGCGCTATGGGAAAAACAATGCAAAATTCAATGTAGGTGGAAGAGTGAGCCTAACAGAAATAACGCTAGGAAGTGAATATCAGAGTACGGTTCTGGGTATGGACAACAAACATGTTTTAAATTTCAGAGTTAATAGAGAAGGACTCAAGTTTTCAAATAATTTGCAGGGATCATTCAAAGAGATTAAGTTGGAGTACACAAATGATTTGAATATTCCAGGCTTATCCTTAGCATTTGTTTCAAAATTAGACAACAGCTTCAGCTTTGACAAGTTTCACAAACATGTTTTTGACCTTCAACTGGAGCCTAGCTCACTAACAGCTAAACTGAGCAATAATCTTAAATACACTAAAACGGAAGTTTCCAACAAAGCAGAACTCCTTCTTGAGCCTCTGAATATGAACTTGGGTGGCAATGTCAGAGGAGCCCATGGAGCAGATGAAATAAGGCACACCTACACCCTTACATGCGCTGGTCTAACTGCAGACTTGAAAACAGACACCGTGGCAAATGTTCAAGGTGCAGCAGTGAGTCACAGAGTTCATCTGGATGTGGCAGGACTTTCTTCCTCAGTTACCATGAACACAAACTGTGATTCCAAACCTCTCCGTTTCAGCAATGTTCTGCGTTCCACTATGGCCCCATTTGTCATCACGGCTGACGTACACACCAATGCTAATGGAAAGCTGGTTGCTGTGGGTGAACACACAGGAGATTTGTACAGCAAATTGCTGTTTAAAGCAGAGCCTCTTGCTTTCACTTTCTCCCATGATTACAGAGGTTCTACCAGCCATAGCCTGAAGTCTACAGGAAGATACACTACCCTGCTTGACAACAAAGTTCAGATGCTTTTTACTCCATCGGAGCAGTCAAGTTCTTGGAAACTGAAAAGTCAGCTAAACAATAATGTATATTCACAAGATTTCAGTACTTACAATAATGCAGAAAAGATCGGTGTGGAACTTAATGGGAGAGCTTTAGCAGATCTCTCTGTAATGGACAGATCAGTCATACTGCCATTAACATCTGAAGAAGTTAATTTAATTGATCTGTTGGGTCTCAGGAACAGCATATCGGAGCCTCAAGAATTCAGCATCTCTGGCTTTGTGAAGTATGACAAAAATAAAGATATGCATGTTATCAGCCTACCCTTCTTGGAAAATTTGCCAGTTTACTTTGAAAAACTCAGAAGCACCATCCTATCCACACTGCAGCCCATACAACGTTATCTGAAGAGTGTAGATATCGAACAACACGTGAAAAGATACAAGGCAACTTTGAGCAAACTGCCACAGGACATTACCGATTACATGGACAAATTAGATATCAAAGGCAAAGTTAGCAGCATGAAAAATAATTTTGTTGCTTTCACAAAGGACTACAGAATAACATCTGATGATCTCCAAATTATGCTGGAAAAAGCCATGGACAATCTTCAAGAAATACTGTCTCAGCTGCAGATCTATCTGGTAAAAGTTGAGCAATACATCAAAGACTGTTATGAGCAGTACGACATTAAAGCACTTATTGCACAGCTTCTTGATCAAATAGTTGACACAATGACAGCTCTAGAAAACAAATATCAGGTAAGAGCAACTGTAATCAACATCATTGAAAAATTGCGGGTTTTTTTCCAACAATATGATCTTAACAAAATTGGAAGCAGCACTTTGGCTTGGATTAAAAATCTTGATGATGAGTACAGAATTGCAGCTAAAATACAGGAAAAACTAGAATCACTCAAGATTCAGATTCAGAATATTGATCTCAGAAGCATTGTGGAAAATTTGAAACAACAGATTAAAGCGTTTGATGCTAAAGAATGTTTAGAAAAATTTAAGCGATCATTGCCAATTGAAAAAATTAATGAAATTCTTGAACAAATCAAAGACTTTATTCTAAATTGGATAGAGGAATATGAGTTATCTGAGAAGATCAGCGCTTTCCGTGGTCGTATGCACAAATTGATTATAAAATATGAAATTGATAAGCAGATATATTTTTTAATTGACAGAATGATAGAACTGCTTAAAACTTACAGGATAAAAGAAACTGTCCAGAAACTGACCATCTACCTGCAAAATGCTGATGTGAAGTCATACTTTGATAAAGTTGTTGCTTTTGTTGATGATGTTGTCAAGAAAGTGCAAACCTTTGATTATGAAAAGATGATAAAGCAAGTCAACAAGTTCCTTGACATGGTTATTAAAAAGCTTAAGGCTTTTGATTATGACCAATTTGTAGACGACACAAATAAAAGAATTCGAGAAGTGACTCAGAAAATAAATGAGGAACTCAGAAATCTAGAACTTCCACAGAAAGCAGAAGCCCTGAAACAGTATATAAGAGATTTTAGAACTGTAATTTCAAAATACATGGAACAGCTAAAGGACACAAAGCTTGCTGCAGTAATTAACTGGCTCAGGGAGCTCATAGACTCAACAACATTTGCTAATCTCAAAGCCAAGGTAAATGAACATCTAGAAGACCTGCGAGAGAGGATTTCTGAAATGGATATTTCTCAGGAACTCCAGAGGTGTCTTCAGAAGATAAGCCAATTCTACAATTCTGTTGTCATATACATCTCTGACCAATGGAACAAAGCTTCCAAAAAAATCACTGCATTGGCTGAAGAGTATGATCTAAAAAATTGGGCTGAAAATATAAAACAGTTTGTTGAAACTGGATTTAAAATCCCTGAAATCAGGGCAGTTATAGTCACTATACCCGCCTTTGAGGTTAGTCTCCGAAGTCTTCGGGAAGCAACATTTCAAACACCAGAATTCATTGTCCCACTGACTGATCTCCGTATCCCCTCCTATGAGATCAACATTAAGAGACTAAAGGACATGAAAATCCCAATGAAATTTACTACCCCGGAATTTAAAATTCTAAATACCTTTCCAATTCCTTCCTTCACAATTGACCTGATTGAAGTTAAGCTTCTGATTGTGAGAACAATAGACAAATTCATGTCTGCAGAATTTCAGTTCCCATCTATCGATATCTATTTGAAAGACCTGAAGATGAAAGATATGCCTTTTTCTGATATTTCTTTCCCAGAAATACAAATGCCTCAGTTTCAAGTACCAGAATTATTGATTCCAAAGCTAAATCTAAATGAGCTCCAGATTCCTAACATGAAGATACCAGAGTTCCAGCTCCCACATATCCCACGTACTGTGACTGTACCTACATTTGGCAAGTTGTCTGGTGCTTTCAGAGTCACCTCTCCATTTTTCACACTGTCTACACAAGCTGAGCTTCGTAATACCACAACATCTGCAAACAGTCCAGAATTTGTTACTTCCATTTCAGCTCAAACAACATCCAAATTAGACTTCCTAGTTTTTAGCGCTACTGCAGATTCACGTCTGCTGGCCCCTGACATGAAACAGCTGAACCTTAAAAATGCCATGAAAGTCAACCATAGGTTCCTTAAAGTTGATCACACCAATGAGGTGGTATTTTTAGGCACCTCAGTAGTAGGTGAAGCTGAAACTAGAGCAAACCTAAATACAAAGAAAAATTCAGTAGAACTACAGAATAACTTAATGGTCAAGCTGCAAAGAAAAATTTGGATGCAGAGTGGAATGGCATATTCTCACAGACTGAATATTCCACAAGCTGATTTCTCTAGCCAGGCTGATCTGATCAATAACATGACAACAGAAGTAGAAGCAGGATACATATCATTTACCTCTGCTGGTAGAGGAAACTGGAAATGGGCTTCACCTAATTTCTCCGATGAAGGCACTCATGATTCACTTGCCACTTTCAAGATTGAGGGCCCCACTATTACATTTTCTGCCAACAACAGAATAAATGATAAGTACCTGAAAGTCAACCAAGCTATGAAATATGAATGCCATTCCTTAATGTTTGCAGTGTTTCAGATTCAGTCTGAAATGGAGTCACAGCGTGTGGGACGTAGCCTTCTGAATGTGCAAGGCACAGGAGAACTTCTAGGAATGAAAGTAGAATTAACAGGCTCTCACAATTCTCGGCTCCATGGACGGATTACCGGAACTGTAAATAATGAATTTTCCTTCTTGGCAAACCCTTCCAAAATTTATCTTTCTACAAACAATGATGGAAACATGAAAATCAGCTTCCCGATGAAACTAACTGGCAAAATTGACTTCCTGAATAACTATGGGTTCGCCCTCAGTTCTTCTGTTCAGCAGGTCAACTGGCAAGCTACTGGCAGATTCAATCAGTACAGATATTCCCATAATATGTCTGCTGGCAGCAATGATGACAGAATTGAAGGTCATATTGAAATGAATGGAGATGCCAACTTGGACTTCCTAAACATTCCTCTAAGCATTCCTCAGATGCAGATTCCCTACACTGGAATCAAAACTCCTCAGCTGAAAGATTATTCACTGTGGGAACAGCTAGGCCTGAAGGAATTACTGAAGACAACAAGACAATCCTTTGAATTAAATTTGAATGCTCAGTATGAGAAAAACAAAGACATGCATGCAATCCCACTTCCTTTAGCAAAAGTGCATGAAGTACTTAATAAGAACATCCTTTTATTCAACAAGCATTTTGAGAAAGGGAGAAATGCAGCTTTAGATTTTCTTACAAAGTCATATAATGACGCCAAAACAAAACTGGACAAATACAAAATACAAACATCATTGAACAAAATACCACGGACCCTCACAATTCCAGGATACACCATTCCAGTTGTGAATATTGAAGTTTCTCCTTTCACTGCTGAGATGCCAGCCTTTGGTTTCACGCTTCCAAAAGAAATAAGCACAAGAGGATTCACAGTCCCAATAATTGGCTTTTCAGTTCCATCTTACACAGTAGTTGTACCTTCTTTTGAGCTTCCAGTCCTTCATATCCCCCAGGATCTACGCACTCTAAAGCTTCCTAGATTCAGAATCAACAGCTCAGCAAACAACATCTTAGTTCCTGCCATGGGCAACATTACTTATGACTTCTCATTTAAATCCAGTGTAATCACTTTAACTGCAAATGCTGGACTGTTCAATCAGTCAGATATTGTTGGACATCTCGGTGTCTCATCCTCTTCTGTCATTGAGGCTCTGCAATTTAAGCTGGATGGTTCAACAAGTTTGACAAGAAAAAGGGGGTTGAAGCTGGCCACAGCATTGTCCCTGAGTAATAACAAATACCTAGGAGGAAACCATGATAGCACTATCACTCTCTTAAAGAGGATGATGGAAGCTACTGTGGCAACAAATATAGAAGTTGACACACCACTTTTAAAAATGAATTTCAGCCAAGAACTTTCTGGAAATACGAAATCTAAACCCACTCTTTCCTCAGGTATAAAATTAATGTATGATTTTAATACTCTCAAATATGGTACCAGTGCTAAGGGAGAAATTGCTCACAAGTTTGCTTTAGAGAGCCTGACATATTACATATCAGTAGAATCTTCTACAACTGGAGGTATTGACGGAGTATTTTACACTGGAAATGCATTTTCTGGGAGTTTAGACCATGAGGTAAATGCCTATTTAAATGCTAATGGAGCTCGGTCATCCCTCAGATTCGAGGCCCACTCTAAAGCAGATGGACTCTGGTTGATTGAAATCAAAGAATTACTTGCAGTTGAAGCATCTACCCGTCGTATTTATGCAGTCTGGGAGCACAATGGGAAGAATTATGCACGATGCACATCTCGTTTCACAACAACGGGGACTCAGAGATGCAAAGCAACCTTAGAGCTGGCTCCTTGGGATGTATCAGCAGATCTTCAGATTCAAGCCATTCAGCCAAATCCCTTGCTGGGCATGGCATCAGTTAATGAGGCTGTTGTAGTGAAAATCAGTCCTGCAAACCAGAAAGCTGGCTGGAAGGGTGAAGGCCAAATTCACTCACTGTCTCTCAGTCATGATATGCAGTTATCAAATGAAAACTCAAAAGCAAAATTTGATATTTCTGGTTCTTTGGAAGGATACATGGACTTCCTCAAAGTCATCAAGTGTCCCATTTCTGAGAAGAGTTTATGGGATATTTTGAAGCTGGACGTCACTACCAGTGCTGACAGGAAACAGTACTTGAATGGCTCAGCATCACTCGTGTACACCAAGAGTGAGGATGGTTACTTTTTCCCCATACCTGTGAATAAGCTGACTGATGGCTTCACTGTCACTATTCCTGGGTTACACCTAAAGGCTCCAAGCCCTGTCCTCAGCACTCCAGAGTTCAGCCTTCCTTTCACCACTCTCCAGGTCCCAGCATACACTGTTGACTTGCGCAACATAAAAATTCCACAGACACTAAGCACAATGCCATTTGATGTCCATTTACCCACACTGCCAAAGCTGAGATTCCCCAAAGTGGATGTAGGAGCAAATTATATTACATTAGAAGAATATAAAATGCCATTTTTTGAGGTGACAATACCTGAATACCAAATAACTATGTCTCAATTCACTTTACCAAAGAGTGTTTCATTTGGCAGTTTCTCTGTAGATCTAGATGAAGTAGCTAATAAAATTGCAGATTTTGAAATGCCTACAATTACCATTCCTGAACAGAAAATTGAGATCCCCCCTCTGAAAATATCCTTGCCTGCTGGAATTTACATCCCATCATTTGGTGCCTTGACTGGATCTTTCAAAGTTGTTTCCCCTTTGTACAACGTCACCTGGAGAACAGACTTGACAAATAAGAAGGATTCTTTTGAACATTCCATTGACTCTACCTGCAGCTCAACATTGCAATTCCTGGAATATGACCTGAATGGTAAGACATTAAAATTCTATATGCCATGAGTTTGAGGGAAAAAATTATTGTATTCTAGGATTTTCCAGATCTTTTTTTCCCCAGAATGTTGCATATGAAGGTGTTTCTGTCTGTTTAGCATTGATTTTAGATGACTTTTCTTTTATCAGGAGTGGTATTTTTTCATAAATTAGTATCAGAGACTCGGTCAGTCACCCTGAAGGCTAATGACTACATATATATAGCATGTGTGTCAGTCATATCCATGTTGAGATATAATGTGAATTTTAAAATGCTCCAGTTAAACAAATGTTTTCATGTCTTTTTATTTGGGACATTATAGGCATTAAGTTTCTTGAAGCATAATTTGACATATCAGTGAAATACCCCAAAACTGACCATATAACATACAACTGGATGTGTCTTTTGTATTTTTTGTTGGTAATATACACATTTGAAATCTTTTTCACAGTTGTTTCAAACTACGAATATAAAGAAGGCGTGTTTGTCATGAAGACAACTGGCAGCTTTTCACATCGTGACCTGAGTGCAAACTACCAGGAAAATCTAACTATTTCAGGATTTCGGTAAAGATTTGCTCTAATAATGTAATTTATAATATACATAATTGCAAATGATGTGTTGTTGCTTTGATCTCTAATGCCCCAGGGCACTTTGCAGTAATTAATAAGAACCTGTGTGTATATCTACCTTGCCATTATGGGCTGTGTCCTTTTCCCTCTCAAGGTAACTTGAAAGCTGTTCCCTCTCAGGGTTTCTAGAACAGCTTTTCTCACCACCTCAGTGGTCAGAAAACCACTGAGACATAAACACGGTATTTTATAATCAGAGAAGTTCTATATCTAACCATCAACATAGCTGGGTTTCTTCCCAGTGGATCCCTCTGTCACCACAAGCCAGCACAGAGTAATTTTTATTCACAAGTGCCCACACCAGGAATTAGACTTGTCTCTCTTTCTGCCTGTTTCAATCTGCAAGTGTTGTGCTGATACATCCAAGGGATGGAATCAGTGAAGGCAAGTACAGATACAGATAAACAGTAGTGTCCATACTTGTGTTGGTGGAAAAATTGCTGTCAGTTTGTAGAAATCTGTGGAAAGCTGACAATGGTACAGCTACAGGCTTTGTTTACCTGCCCTAATTTAATGAAAATTCACAACAGAGCTCAATATAGTTTTATCTAAAATGGAAAAATTGGAGTGACAGGAAGTTTTGAATATGTCAGGCTAAATTTTAAGAAATGTGGATAATAAACCTGATATTTTATTTTCATCACAAAAGCATTGTTTACTAATATATATATATATATATATATGAAATTATAAGTGGTACTATGTTCAGACATACATCATTGGGCTTGTGCTTTCTGCATTGCTTCATAGCTGTGTATTTACTGTGGTTGCAGAGGCACGGAGGACACTTTATCACTAGACATCATCAGCCCAACTTTCACAGATGTTCATGTGCGTTACCAAGAGAATGAATGGAAATCATCAGGATCAATATCCTCACCCTCAGCTGGGACCCTTGCTTATATCATGGAAAGGGACAATGAAACTTTAGTTGCCAGAGTGTACTACCAAACTCAGGTAAGCTTGATATGAGCCATAAAAAGCAAAAATGTTTGGTGTGGTCAGAGAAAAAGTTCCCTTTTAAATTTTGTGTGTGTTTATGTTGAGATATAAATTAACCACCAAATAAAAACTATAGTATCAGTAATTAAAGGTTTTATTTCCTACACTGGCCTTTCTAGTACTAAAACTAATATCTGTGTAAAGAGGTGTTTTCAAGCCCTTCACAGAGTTATTTTTTTCCATCTCCTGTGGTTAAGAAGGCACATCCACTGAAAGTGAAGAATGTACAAAGTCAGTTTTAGATAAGCTACCCATCATGTTTAATAGGTAGCCATCAGGCTACTTGGAATTACTACATAAGTGACCAGTATAGGAATAAGGCGACTAGAAGAGGTCAGACCATCTGTGAACTATCTTTTTTAATCTGTTAATATTAATTTTTTTAATCTGTTACAATACATGTTTTTATTATTGGCATACTACAATAATTTCCAAATTAAAATATTACGTTCCAAAATTATATAGTAATTTAGGGATCAGAAGCAACTCATAATTAACTGTTTATTATAAAAACAGGTAAATATATTCTCATTTGAGGATTTATTAACTTCTCTGAATAACTGTCTAAATTGTCTCATTTACTTTAATGATTACAAAATTAAATCCTCTAATATTTTCATATGAAAAAGATCCTTTTTGAATTCACTTTAATTGATTTCAGGAATGAGTAGAAGGCTCATTTTCCCAAGTAATTCACCTGCCTTATGAGACATGATGGGCATTTAATACAAAGGAAGGAAAAATCTTATTTGTAGTCAGATATTAAAGACCAGACTAAGTTATGTTCTAGTCTTGCACTTTGAAGGAGCTGGAAATAGATTGGTACAAGATAATTTCTTCCAAAATAAACTTTCAGGATGAAAGCAAACAGACAGCAAACAGACAGTGGACAAAAAATTGGAGTGCTTGTCTTAATGAATGGTAAAATTAAAGATGCAATACTGAGAATGTTAAAATACTCTCATAAATAATATTGGAGTTTTCTTACCCTGTTTTCTATTTTCAGTCTGCTCCCCAGAATGACATCAACATACTAAAAGGTGAGATATCCCTTAAAGAACCTGACCAGATTGAAATGAAATTCAACTGGAACGAGGATGCTGCCAAAGATTTGCTGTTGGGTCTGAAAGCAAGAGTGCCTAAAATGACAAATGCAGTCTATAGATATGTTAATCGGTACCATAAGGAGCATACGGGACTGGAAATCAGTGCTGCCACCTTAAAGATGAAGAATATAATGCAGAATAATGCTGAAAAAGCATACACTTTTGCTGCAAATCAAATAGATGAACTAGATGCTCAGCTTCGCACAGCTGCCAATGAGGCCTCGGACAAATATCAGGAGCTGAAGTTCAAAGCTAAACGGCTTTATCGAAGAGCAGCAGATCAGGCTGAACACTTTGACTATCAAAGAATAAAAGCGGAACTTTTGAACGTTTTAATTGACATAATAGAACAGTACCACCAGAAAATAAAACACGTAATTGACTCAGCCACTGAATTCCTGAAAACCACAAAATTTCAGGTCCCTGGGTTGTCTGAAAAGTACAGTGGTGCAGAAATATACCTCATGACTACAGAGAAGGCAGCAAAAACTGCTGATGTATGCCTTTCAAAACTTCAGGAGTACTTTGATGCCTTGATTGCAGCTATCAATGAGCTGGAAGTCAGACTTCCTGCTTCTGAAACAATTCTTAGAGGCCGTAATGTACTTGATCAAATCAAAGAAATGCTGAAAGATTTGCAGAACAAAATCAGGCAGACATTTGCTACTCTTCAGGAAGCTGACTTTGCGGGAAGGCTGAAGCAACTGAAACAAGCAGTGCAGCAAGTTTTTCAGAAGGTAGAAGAAATGGTTAGAAGCTTGCAATCCAAAACTTTTGAAGACATCAAAGTCGAAACCCAACAGCTGTACAAAGATGCAATGGCTTCAGAATTTGCCCAGAAGCTGAGATCCTTGACAAAAGATGTTAAAAAATACATTTCTCAGTTCAAAGACTTCAGCCAGAAGACATTCCAGGACCTTTCAAAAAAGCTGCACCAGCTGCTCCTCTATGTAAAGTCATTGCGTGAGGAATATTTTGATCCAACTACACTTGGATTGTCAGTGAAATACTATGAGGTGGAAGAAAAAGTACTGGGATGGCTGAAGAATATCATAGATCTTGTCGTAGATTGGCACAACCAGCGTATTGGAGATCTGGCTGGCATTGCTACACGCCTGACAGAGCAAGTAAAAGAATATGTGGAAATCTACAGTCAGGAATATTATGACCTTATAACTGATTTTGAAGGAAAAGGAAAACAGAAGATCATGGAACTCTCATCTGCTGCTCAAGAAAAAATCCGATCTTGGTCTGCAGCTGCTAAGAGGAAAATCGATGAACATAACAAGCAACTCAAAGAAAAACTCCGGGAGATCTATGGGCAGCTTAGTCAGTCCCAAGAAAAGCTAATCAGTGAAGCCAA
This sequence comes from Ammospiza nelsoni, assembly GCF_027579445.1. Lineage (NCBI taxonomy): Eukaryota > Metazoa > Chordata > Aves > Passeriformes > Passerellidae > Ammospiza > Ammospiza nelsoni. Next base: position 73,910,211 of record NC_080635.1, read on the forward strand.
AAGGTTAATTGATCTAACTATAGAAAATTACTCTGCCTTCCTGCAATACCTCTCAGAGCTTCTTCGCTGGCTTGAGCAAATAACAGCTGAGAGCATAAAGCCGTATGTAGCTGTTCGTCGAGGAGAGCTTAGAATACAGGTGCCCATGTGACTGGCAGGCCATTTACCAAATGCCCCAAAAAAGCAGACAGGCACTCAGGAATAAAGTGGAAATGACACACATACTGATTCAGCAAGGCATTGAGAAAGGCTCCAAGAAATGGAACGAAATGCAACACTTCACTAATGGACAACTTGACGCTGAGCAAGTGAGTCCTCAGGAGATTATGGAAAATATCCAGCAGCACATGAACACCTGAATGGGCGTGTAGAAGAGGAAAAGTAACAAGTTTCTACCAAAATGTATTTAAATATAACAGCAATCAGTATACTGGAGCTTCGGGTATATATGTTTGAATCTGAATTTGTAAATGAAAACTTGATAATCTACACTAGGTTATTTTAATAAGCTTAATAAGCCAATAAATGAATTCTTTATTACATTTTTGTGTCATTTATTACAGCTACTTTTACTTGGAGCATAAGGCTTAATCCAACAATTTTCAAGGTCAATGGGAAGTCTTTTCTGTAATTTCACAATATGTTGGATCAAGTTAATAATGTGCAATGCATATTGTAAATAGTCACAAAAGCTATGGAATACATAGAATAAACAGGTTTTAAGATAAAGGTCACATTCATAAGCCAGTTGAAGGAAGACTTGGAAACACATCTATTTCCCAGCATAGAGATACCTTAATAGATAAGTAAGGAAAAGAGCATGTGTAAAACCATGAATTAAAAAAATTATAAATTCCGAAAATGGCATCAAAAATTGAAAATTAACATACAAATATGAACATATGTAGAAATCTGACTCCTGGAAATTTTCAGATAATAATACAAAGATTTTTTAAATAAGAATTAATTTATGCCTGTGTCAGTTTTCAGACAACTTTACCAAGAATTTTATATTAGTTTTCTTTCTACTGGCTAATTTATATTTCAGAAATACAGAGTTTTCTCACCTGTTTCCCCATGATATTTCTGGTTTCACTTTAAATTGTCTATGTTTTACTTATTATGAGTTTACTCAAGTGTCAGAGTTTCATGGACATCACTGTGTATGATAGAAGTCAAAAAGTTTTCCCCTCTTAGGCAGACGCTTAGGCCATTTAAATGAATTTTCAGTTTAAAAGATGAATTTAAGATGTTGAAGAAGTCCCTCACAAAATAAGACTGTTTTTAAGTGAAAAATATGTTGAGCAGCAGTGGTGTACTATACAGACAGTCCTAGAGAAATGCATGCTCGAGCTGAAATAATGTTGCCTCTTTGAGAATAAACTTTTTGACAAAGAACACTAGAAATTTTGTGCACATGTCTGTTTTGATACAATCAATTCACTCTGTAACGTGGTTCTTGCTTGTTCATTAATGGGAAAAACAGAGCTCTTTTCATTCCATGGTGTGATGGAGTACATACATGAAGCAATGGAGCACCCAGACTTTGACATCCCTATTGACAGATAATATTATTATCTGAGTAACTTCACCAGTAATGATTTTTATCAGATAATGATTCTTATCAAATACTTATGAAATTTTTATCTTTAACCCAGAAGTCAGAATCGCACAAGCATGGTATTATACACACACCTATCTAGCTGCCAGCAAGTGGTTGTCTCTTAGAAAGTAAGGTAAATCAATTTTCTCTTCAGAGTTTTCAGACATCACAGCAAAAATTCACAGAATAAGAGATAGAATAGTCCCCTGTGAACTACAAAATATGTTTTGATTCTGAATAGAACTAATCTGCATACGTTGCCCTGCCCAGAGGAACCAAAGGTATAAAATTCCCTTTTTACATCTTCTACTGAGCATACCAGTAAAAAATATGCTGGCTGCAGAGCCCTTTCACCTTCATTCACAAGGAAACCAAAGCCTATGGGTCACCTGATCTTTATTGGATGTCAGACTGCACAACTCATTTCCCTGAATTTTTCCCTGAATTTTAACACAAATGTTTAAACACAACCAGATTTCTCGGCCACTGACTGATTGTTGTTTCCCTTCATCAAGACAAACAACCCTGTGAAACAAAGGACAATAGAATAAATTATAATAGTTATGGGAGAAGAGCGATTTAAATTTTGTTTTCTTTTGTTTTTCCCCTTATGTCTATTTATTTCTGTCCATCATCCATTGTTCTTGGAACGATTTTAAATGCTAAAAAAATTTTTTACTTATAAGGAATGGGCTAACTGAATAATAAATATGCCAAATAGTATAAATACTGGCTCCTGTTGGCAAGAGTGAAGCTTCCCAAGAGCAAACACAATAGTTTGCACACTAAACTGTGGTTAGAGGTTAGAGGAGATTTCCAAGTCTCATAGCAGCATTGCTGCCAACTGGATTAAAGCTCTCAATCCTGTAATCGATGTGCCATCTTGCCGTCATCCCACAGTTGGTCTGGGAGGGCCTGGAAGCAGAACACTGCTCTCAAAATTGATCTTACTGGAACTTATCTGTTTTGTAAATCTCCAAACCAGAAAGGTCATCTCAAGCACCCCTTTGAAACTCGGGCAATATTTTGACACAGGAAGAGGTTGCTTTTGTTTGTATGTGTGCATCACATGTGACACAAGCACTACAACCAGGTGACTCTTTTATTTCCTTTCTTTTTCCTGTTGTTTGGTTGTTGTTGCTGTTTTCTTTCAGAATCTAGAAAATTTTAGCTTTATTTCTAATGTAGTAAACTACAAAAATATAGAAAAAACCACAATTATTCAAATTGTGTTGGAACTTATGAAATGTTTGCAATATCATAATTTGTAATATTATTAGTTCTCTTTTGGCTTCTTTTCAGTCTAGTTTATATAACAGGAAATATTCTATTTCATTAAATCAAATTGTATTGGAGATAACAGGGAAACAGCAACTATTTGGGACTCAGTGACATTGCTTCTTTCTTTTCTTTTTTTCTGTAGTCTTCATCATCTGAATTCTCATAAATGTCAGAGGGGTTTTTCTTTATAATTTACAGCAGGTATCAGACATAGAGCAGAACTGGTTGTAAAAGTTTAATTACGTGAAACATTTTAACAAGAAATTGAGAGAACAATATGCCCTGCTCTAACTAAGTGATTGTAGAAATAACATTGACAAGAAACGTGTGTGTTCCTAAATGAAAAACTTTTGCAGACGTAGGACAGCAAAAATGTTCCAGAATTTTAGATTATGCAACCAACTAGAGCTGATTTTTTATTAAGTGATTTAAAAGTACATGCATAGTTTGCTGCATATCCAGAGATTCTTCACACTTATCCACATCCACACACACTATCTTCCACCTCTGGCTCTAAATTGTGCTATTGATACTTTTAGAGCAACTGCCATTATGGCCTACTGATACCTTTCAAAATTTATATTAAAATATTTAGTTGTTCAGTAAGTGACACCAAAATTTGTAGTACTCTTCTGCTGGCGGATTTATTGCCCAGGTGGGAAACCAGAATTTATTAAAGGCCATGCGGACATACAGAATTGCTCATATTCCATTTCTACACAGCCAAATCCAGGCCCAAATGAAATCAATAGCAAAATGTCTGTTGGCCTCAGCAGAAGTAGGCTTTGGCCAGTTAGATGTATAACTTGAGAAGCACTCTGGGATCCTGTAGGACAAAGCTATATTATTATCTATTAAAATCTACACAGAAATATCATTGAAAAAACATGCAGACAAGAAAATTAATCACTAACAAATTTGAGTCAGATCAGAATGAAGCTTGCCTGTACAACATTAACCAGAGCTTCTTTACAATTTTTTACCCACTATTACTTAGTATCACAGAGAAAGTCTGTCAGGGCCAAGAATTCTGGGTTCTGGTCCCAGGCCTTAGACATGGAAATATACATATACATCTCATCACCTTTTCCCACGTTTCATTATCCATTCGAGGCGTTAAGGGAATCTGGAACAGAATAAAAACTTGTGTTGATGTTTGCAAGACCCAACTGGGCAATTTCTTGAGCAACACAATCTGATTTAAAGCCTGCCTCTCTTTAGAGAAGTAGGTTGTAGAGACCTCCCAAAGTCCCCTACAACTTCAGTTACTTTGTGATTCTCTTGTGACTAAATTGATATGGCTTTAGGTTGCCATCTCTAACACTTTGCCTACCCTTTGGTCAATGGTTTACAAGCAATTTGCTGCATCATTATTGTAATACATCATTATACATAGACAGAAAATTCCATGGTACCCCTGCATGTAAACACAACCTCATTCTGATTGCAACCATGAGGCATTCTAAAATTCCCTGAAGCTTTCTAGCAATTGAAGCCTTCTCAGTTGGTTCTGCATCTTTCCTCTTCTATGCTTTTCATGTGAATACCTCTGTCATACTAAATCATAGAGGTTTTCCCAATATGCAGGAATTGATGTTATGACTATAACCATTCATATTCTGACAGCATGATTGTTGTAGCTGTTAGAAGAATAAGATGCACATCTTCTCAGAGCGGCTGAAGAAGGGTCCTCTGCTAAGCTGAGCCTTGTCAGAGTGAGAGGATCGAGTACATGAATAGCAGATCCACCACAGCTTGGGGAAGTAACAAAGGTCAAATGTCTATACCATGCATCTGTTGTGAAGAATCTGCCAGGTATTTGCTGTAAGCAGAGACCCACCACAAGTTATAGCCTCATATTGATGTCCCAACGAATGAATTCAAGGGGACATGTTTAAAACAATCTTGAATTTATGGATAAATCTATTAATCTATACTGCCTTTGGGACTCAAGGAGCAAGATCTAGTCTCTGAACAAGTGATACAAACTAGTTCAAACATTCTATAGCATATAGGAAATAAGACTTGGAACAGCTCTCTGTTCAAGTGTCCAAGTTTCCTCTAAGAGTGAGCCAAAAGCCATATGCAGCATAGGTGCCTGGGGGACCTGAGACTTGGTCTGAAGCAAGGAGTGAACCAAATGCGCAGCAGAGAGAGCATGAAGAACTAAAATATTCACTGCATCTACCAGACAAATGGCGTGGTTAGATACTTAGAAGAGGCCACTGGGATGAGTAAAGATGGCCTTAATTAAGGCCATTCATGGGGAAAAGTATCAGACCGATAACTTTTTAAGTGCTGCCTGCTACTTCTATTATGCTACTGAATGAGGCTGGTGACTCCTGGGTTTCTGGGCAACATGGTTATTCTTACAGGGATAATATTCTGCTCTGCTTTCTGTGCAGCTTCGACTAAGGATGGAAAGGAAACACTTAGCCTCCATACTTTTCTTTCCCCATGTTTTCCCTGCTTCCACTACCTCTGCCACAGTTAAGATGTATTCCAAGGTTGGTGCCAATAAGAGGGAAATTGTTAACATACTTGCTAACTTGTTATTTTGCTCTAGTATTTTTAATGACTACAGAACGTTATTTCTGAAAAAAGTGATACTGCTTTTATTCAGAACTGTTTTCTGTAGAAAGTATTTTATGGACGTCCTTCTATTCAGCTCTGCCAAAAGCAGTGGCAATTGTAGTTCATTTGGTTGGTTTCATCTGTGGAAGCTTTTTGCACTGGAACCCTCAGAAGTCTCTTTATCTGCTAACCTGTTGTTTTGTCATCAGTCTCATAAACAGCCCCACACTATGCCAGCCAGTCACTCTGAAAGGTTATTTATTTCTTTGCTTCTAATACCTGTAATACTCTTAAATCAGTGGCTCTCCTGGCTGGAAGTGAAGATCCAAAGCCAGTTACAAGGTGCCATTAGGCCCCTACACTAATGCCACCAGATCAAACTTCTGCATTTAGCCAGAAACTCCCCATTTCCTGGGTGTATGCACACTCCTTTCCATTTCACAATCCCATTGAGACTGCATCATATTATTCTGCTAAAAAGGAAGAAAAATGGAAAGGTGGTATCACTGTCTCCAAAGTTCAGCATAGTTATTAATTTAATTTATTTCAAGATTACTACCTTTGAATGTTCTCAAAGAGAAGCTGGATTAAAAAAATGCTCTCACTTCTTTGTTGCATGACACTTTGCACAGACATTTCCCATTTTTAGCAGGCTGTTTGTCTCTCCATAATGTTCTTTCCCTGTTGTTACTATATTTGTTCATTTAATAAGCCTTTACTTTTCCCTATGGAAATGACTTGCTTATAACTATTCGCAAACGATATGGACAGTTATGCAAAAGCATTTGATTTTAAAGCTGAAGAACAGAAAACCAGCCAAGTCTGAAGGAACACACATCTCTCACACATAGCCCATATTCCAGCAGTACAAACCCACGACGTCTCTCTCTCAGACACATCTGTCTATATGTGCAAACATCCATGCAAACACACACACACGTACTATGTACATTACTGTCAAGTTAAAAGCCTGAAGTTAATCCTTAATCCTTAAGGATTAAATGAAGGTCATCCCCTTCATTTCAGCACATCGAGCCGTCCAAGCCTTCCCATCAGCAGTGAGCTGACGTAGCTCTTCCCACTCAGGACCTATTAATCCAGCAGTTTCACCAGTGGTGTTCCACCAGGTTCATTTTCCAAAACTTCAATTTTTGTTTAAACTCTGAATCAGAAAGTTATCGTTTTTGGGTCCTGCAGGGAGGTAGCTTTCCTTTTATTTTTTTTGCAGTCCATTTCAGCTGAAATGTCCTGATGAAAATATTGCACAATTTTGTAAAGTGATAGAGCTGATCTTATTCAAAAATGGCCAGTTCCTCTTCCAAAAGATGGAGCTTAAATTTTCCAATCCTTTTAGAAACACACATTTTTTAAAATAAAAATTTGGTTGATATTCTGCTAGCCCAGTATTGACCTGGTAACTTCTTTGTGGCCATGTGCATGTGTGTCATCTGCACTCTGTGTTGTCTCTCTTCAGGTTTTCACTGAACATCACTATCTTTTTGCTTTTTACAAATCTTCTTGATGTATACCCCATTCCTGACTTCCCTTGAAATGCGTTACCCATTGAAGAGACGGGTTCAAGTTTTAATAATTCACTTTCTGTATTTGGGTTCAGTTCCTAGGCCAGTTTTTTATCCACTGCATCATTCATCCACCTCATTTTCTCATATTTTAGTTTCCCATGAGTAAAATGGGAATTATACTTCTCTGCTTTTCAATGGAATTGTCAGAATGAAACTAACTCATGACTTGGAGATAATCTGATAAATCTCATAGTGCTGAAGACCATGAAGTAGATAGACACACTGTAATGGCAACAAGAAATCAAGATACAGATATTGACTTCCCTCTCCCATCATCATGTTTATTGTTTTAGAAACTTGGAGTTGATTTCATGTGCTAAATCACTCAGAGACACTCTAGTCCACCCCAAAACCATCATACATACCAGGCATCAAACATATAACACTCTCATACAGATAAATGATCCGAGGAATGGACTCAATGGCTGCTAGCAGTTAATTTATATCGTGGTTTCTCCATAAACTTTTAACTTTGGAAATAATCTGCCACCCATTTCAGTTTTTTGGCTGCCACATAATGCACCTTTGTGAAGTCACTTTTCTGTCTAATAGAGATATTTCTTTTTATGGTTGAACATTTGTTTAAAAATAACAAATAGTAATCTCATTTACCGTGCACAAAGAGTGAGCTACTTAACTGTATGTAACCAAGTCCCATTTTGTCTGGTTTAATGTTTAGCAAGGCATGAAAACTAGTTGATATTACAGGGAGAGGATGATTTATTAAATAAAATTTCATTCCTTTTTTTTCCCCATTAAAAAAACAAATAATTGTAACCAAAAAAAAAAAAAAAAAAGTGTTTAAAGTAGAGAAGCATAGCCTGCAAAGATTGATACTGAAAAGTCAGCACATATTAGAAAGTCTGATGCTAAGCTCAGCTGCTTCTTTACCCCCTCCTCTGTTCTGAGTCTGGTTTGCAGCCAGTCTGTGTTTCTGAAGTCAAGTACTCCCATAGTGATTACTGATATCCACCATAATGTAGTTAGCAGATAGCCCATTTGTTCCGCTCTGGATAGGGTTGCAAGAGAACATTTTAAGCCCAGTTTGTTCCTTTGGGGAGGATAAAATTTAGGATATATATAGATATAATATGAAATGTGCAATGTCTAATATATGCATTTACATGTTATATCTACCTGTCTGTACTCTCCTTGTGACAAGAAGTTGAACAGGAGTCAGCAGTATGGTCTTTTGCTGAAGAAGGCCAACCACATACTGGCAAGTTGTAGCTAGGAGGTCTGTGAGGAGATCCTTCTCCTCTTTTTGGCATTTGTGAGCCCACATCTGGATTACTGTGTCTGGTTTGGGGATCCCCAGTGAAAGAGAACCATGGACATACCAGAGTGAGTTCAGCAGTGGCCAGCAACCTACTCAGGGGGCTGGAGTGCACAGCATGCAAACAAGTGGTAGATGGATGAGTTTGCTGAGCCTTAAGAGGAAAAGACTGAGGAGAGACATTATTTCTGTTTTCCATGACCTGTTGCATGGTTATAGAGAAGACGGTCAAGCTCTTCTCAGAGCAGAAAGACAAAAAGCAATAAATAAAAGCCATATGAAGGATAAAAAAAAATTGCCCTGGGAATAATCAAACATTAGCATAGATCCAGGAGAGGTTGTGGAATGTTCTTCTTTGGACATGTTCAAAACTCAGATGTGAACATTCACAAACTTCATCTGACTTCAAAATTCAACATAACTTCCAAGTTAATCCTACATTGTGTAGGGTATTGGATCAGATGATCACAAGAGGTACTTTGAATTATTCTGTTTATGTTAAGACCTAAACCCCTTTTTGGAGCTGGGCTCCCAAAACCACTGAAAGGCTGAAAATTCACACCCATTGAATGACAGAGATTCTCAAAGAAAAGCTTAACCATGAATGTCCTATGCAGGAATATCTTCCAGTGGAACTCACATTCAACCATGCAGCACAAATGTGTATCAAACATGGCTTCAGCAATTCTTGTGTTCCCGAAGCTATTCAGTGAAATGTATTGAACTGTTTCCCACAACATTTCAAGTCACACAAAATTGCCCTACGCAATATTTAGTAGTCATAGAGTCCCTGCTTTGTTGCTGTTGTTTATCTTCAACACATGTAGAAATTGTTTTGGTGGAAAGATGGGCCAGTAAATGTGATCTTTTGTTTTGACGTAATTCATTCCTCTTACTCATTAGATGCCTTTTGAGATTAATCTAAGAATGTTGCTCTTGCAGTCAACCAGATAACACTTCCTTTTTCTTTTGGGGAAGGGAGGGATGGGATGCCCACAATTTTTTTTTGCTAGAGCCACTCTGACACTTTATGCATTTGAGCCTTTGTTCTTAAAATAAACACATAAACTTGGCTTAAAGTGAGAAGTAGTAGAATTTGTTTGTTATTGGAATACACTTGTGATTAGAAGAACCATTAAGCAGCAGCTGTTCTTATGCTCTGTGTGAGACGACCACACTTTCCCTACATATTTTGAAGGGCAAGAATGGCATGTGCTATGATGCTAAGGATCTCACAAATGTCAAGGATGCCTTTTAAATTACATTTATTGCTCTGTGCTTCTCCAGCCAAAGAAGCACTGTAGGAAAACAAGGAGACCCTGATAAAGACGAAAAGCTTATGTCCAATTATTTTTACCCCTGAGTTGCCTTTTGCTATCAGGTTTCCAAGCATAATTTTCTTGAGACGATTTCCACTCAGAGAAATAATACAGAAAAAAAGACCATTCATGCAGACATGCATATCTTCCTGAGACTGTCTGTAGCACTGCTATGTGTACACCAGAGGTTGTGAACCTTTTCCAGAGGGCTGTAATTTCTTCAGTCTCTTCCATTTAAAGTTTTTTATGCCTATTTCATGTCCATTCACACACAGCCCCAGAAGTGTCTGGTAGGAAGCCATGGTGGATTTCTCCTTCATTAGCAAGTGGGGCTTTAAGATCATTGAGGGTACCTTTAAGATCATTGAGTCCAACCATCAATCTGACACTGCCAAGTCCACCACTAAACATGTCCCTAAGTGCCACATCTAAATGTCTTTTAAATACCTCCAGGGATGGTGACTCAGCCACTTCCCTGGGCAGTCTGTTCCAGGGCTTGACAACCCTGAAGAAATTTTTATCCAAATAGCCAAACTAAATGTCCCCTGATGCAACTTGGGGCCGCTTCCTTTTGCCCATTGCCTGTTATTTGGGAGAACAGAGTGACCTCTTCGTGGCTACAACCTCCTTTTAAGGAATTGCAGAGAGCCATAAATCTCTCCCAAGCTTTCTTTTCTCCAGGTAAAACACCCCCAGCTCCCACAGCAGCTCCTTAGAAGACTTGTGCTTCAGGTCCTGCACCTTTAGGATCTCTCTGTTTCAAAATATCCAATCTTCCTGCACTTCTTTGCCTTTCAGGCAGAGGCATAGTCCCAGCTGGTACCATCATTGTTGTGCTACCAGCAGGTGATAGTTCCTCATAGCCATGTACCACGTTGCATCTCTGTACTCCACCACAGTCCTCCTGGCAGCTGGAAGCTCTATTCACTATAAACCTACCGGGAACAACTGAACAGACATCAAACTAATGCCATTAAATTAATTATCTATAAAGCTAATTTGTCTCTAAAGGTAGGAGTGATTGCATATAAGGAAAATATCATCGATTTTAGGGTGCAAAACTCTTGCACAACAACATTCAGGGAAGGACAGATTCAGGAAAAACAGAGGAAAACACAGATTCACAAAAAGCAGTGCAGCCCATGAAAGCCAAATGGCTCTAGGACAGGGTCATTATCCAAAAGATCACTCATTATTAAGGGCATCCTGTGCTGAGGACTGCGACAGCAACAGCACCAGTGAGAGCTCTGGCCTTATGCTGGGCTCTATAAATACATGGATTCAAGGCGTGGGGAAAGAATCTTAAACAGATCTTTTCCCCATATTCAGTACATGTACAGACTTCACATCGTGGCTTGACCTTCACTGGTCCTGAAACACTTGAAGTACATTACTTTTGGCAGCTCTACAGTGGGGTCAGCAGCCTCCAGCAAGAGCCAGTAACAAAGAGCTCAGGTGCAATAACATCTTAAATCACCACAGCTGCTTGTTTGGTGTGCGTGAGTCACAGGTCCGAGTGGATGAGTATAAAAACCTAAAGGTTAAATCTATATTAGTAAACTAAATAGTGTCAGGGCCATTGAGCCATCTGGAACAATCTGACGCATCCATAACATTAAACTCTCTTAACCTCTAGCACAGGACAGCTGCCTGCATGTTGCCTGCTGGCAATGGTCCCTGGCCTCAACTAACTCACAAGCCATACCTAGGAATTTTTTGGGAGGTTGTTAGTTGATCTAGGCCAAAACCACACCAAGGACTGTTCTAACAATTGAATAGTGTGGATGAGCAAATCCCAGTGCACGTGTCCATGCTTTGACAGCGCTTAATTTACCAGAATATGTGTACCCATAGTTTTCTGAATGTGTCACTAATCCATCTGCTGTCTCTAAGTATTTTGGTCTTTGAATATATATATTTGAAACATATGCAGCCTGACAGTACCTCTTTACTCTACACACTCTTAATTGGTGTGTTGGCATAGAGCATCCAAAATTCCCTCCATAAATATACATTTTTTTATGACTGCAAATGAATACATCTCTATTTGAAATAAAACCCTCCATGTTTGGTCAAGCCAAGCATAGGTTCAGAACTGGCACAGCCTGGGCTGCACATCTGGAATGTGTGATGGCGTTAAGAGATCCTAAATACCAGAAGAGCAACAAGTTGGACTTCTGAACACAGCACTTATATTTATTGCACTGGCTTTGATGTTCTCTAGTTGTCAGGCCTCTATGGACACCCCTCGTGGTGTGAAGAGTCTTGGTGTTTTTTAACCCATCAAATTTTGGTAAAATTCAGCAAGGTCTCTGGTTCTGGTCCCACAAATAGGAGCCAAATATGTGCTTTTTGTACAACACTACTTCTGGAATTGCCTGAAGATTTTTCCATTTTCTATCAAGGGCACCACTGCTTTGAGCACACTTCCTTTTCTACCCCTTCCTGTCCTATGCTGTGAACAAAGGCATGGGAAAGTATAACTTAGGGATAATAAGTGCAGAAACCTGAAAATCTCCCAAACAAGCCCAGAATATAACTCTACTCCTTTAAATCATTGGCTTCTCTTTGCTTTAATCTGCTTTCCCTCCAAATAAAACATTATTTTTTGGAACACTACCATGCAACATGCTTTGTTATCATTCAGTTAGTCCATTCTTATTACCAAACCTTGAACAGATTTCAGTTCTTTAGATATGAAAAAAAACACCTTTCACAGAAAAGCCATAGATTGCTCCCCACCTCTCTGCAAGGATTCGGGAGCAGGAAGTTTCTACCTTTTATTTTTTTTTCTCCCGGTTGTTTTGACAATGATTACTTTTAATGTGGTGTCAATAAATCCATTAAAATCTGGAGTAATGTTGGCTTGAATAAACAAGAAAAATTTCAAAAATAACCTTTCTCCTGTATATGTTCCAATAAACGGAGTCATGTTATACTCAATAGTAATTACGAGGTTACCCTATAAATTATTGTACAGTGATTCATGTTATTCTATAGACTTTAGGTCATACACTTCATTTCAAGCTGAAAGTGCTGCAAAGGATGTATTAGGCTCCAGAGGAAACAGGGAAAGAATATAGTGTACACTTCATATTGGTATCACGGGAGACCTGGCTGTGAGAAAGCACTTTCCAGCAAAATATACTGAAATTACTGCAACGAACCTGAGCTGAAGAAGCAACTGCATGTTTCCCTACTGACTTGAGAGAGGGAGGACTTCAGCTTGTCATCAGAAGCAGTGATTGGAATTAAATCTCTGTAAATTCTTTGTCTGTTCAGCACTAGACAGAAGATTAAACATAATAACATTAGTTTAATAACATGGTTTTGTTTCAGAAAATTATTGTGGTGATGTGACATTGTAAAAGAATTGACATACTTCATTTTCTCATAAAATTTTCTTCAGTCTACCTGAAAACGCTTTCTGTAGGAGGCAAATAGACTTAAATTTCAGGTGGGAAACAAGCATGAGAACTAAAAGTGAACTAAGTGTCCCACAATCACTTAGAATCTGGGAGCTTGGCCGAGGCACATATTCCATTCTTCTGATTTTCTCAGCCATTTTTTCTGTACCTATCCTGTGTCTCCTAGAGGAATAAGTGCATACCTGTCAGGTTTGCAGAAGCTAAATAACCTCTTTCTGTTCAACTGACAAAACCCTGAACTTTGAGAACCAATCTAAGCTGGCAGAAGGAGAAAGGAAGTCACCACTAAACTAGGAAATATAGTTTGCCTATCTCGGTTCCTTTGATTTTGGAGTCTACTGTATTTTGTCTTTGACTTCCATTATCAACAGAGGGAAGTGTCTTGTTCAAGGAAAACTCTTCTCTATTACCAAAGATGAACAGGTGGCTCCAAGACCAATTTTCTCTCTACAAACACTGAAACGCAACCAACCTTCCCTTTGTCTCCCAAATTCACAGCATAGAAAAGAAGACTTTTTTCCACATCAAATGTGTCTGGTTGATCCCATCTGTGGGCCGCCCAGACATTGCTGGGAGTAATTGGCTGCAAGTCAGGTCAAAGACTCCAACAGACCACTCCAGTTTACCCCAGCTCATATCACCAGCATTCTGGTGTTGAATATAAAGCAGGGAAGCATCTGCCTCTAGGATGGCACTTGAAGTGGGCTGTCCCAGACAGGGCAGTTTGTCCAGCCTAATTCTTGCTTCTCACCCCACAGTGTGCGGAGCTCAGGAGAAGTGAGCTGTGTGACCTTCCCTTGGCAGTGTCAGATTGATGGTTTGAAGGGCAAAGAAGTTCAGGAAGACTGGGTATTCTGAAACAGGGAGACCCTAGGGGTGCAGGAGCTGGTGCAGGACCTGAAGCACAAGTCTTACAAGGAGCTGCTGTGGGAGCTGCGGGTGTTTAACCAGGAGTAAAGGAGACTCAGGGGAGATTTATGGCTCTCTGCAAGTCCCTGAAAGGAGGTTGTAGCCAGGAAGGGGTCACTCTGTTCTCCCAAATAACAGGCAATGGGCAAAAGGAAACAGCCTCAAGTTGCATCAGGGGACATTTAGTTTGGCTATTTAGAAAAGATTTCTTCATGGAAATGGTTGTCAAGCCCTGGAACAGACTGCCCAGGGAAGTGGCTGAGTCACCATCCCTGGAGGTATTTAAAAGACATTTAGATGTGGCACTTAGGGACATGTTTAGTGGTGGACTTGGCAGTGTCAGATTGATGGTTGGACTCAATGATCTCAAAGGTCTTTTCCAACCTCAATGATTCTATGATTCATCGCTTCCAGGCAGGTTTACTTTTTCCTCTTCAGAAGGTCAATCAGTTCAAGGCAGGTGTGAGAACTGCTGCACAAAACAGCCAAAGGCTTATATAGTGCACCTTTCAGTGTGTGGTCCCACCAAATATTTTTGCATGGACTTACAAGTTGGCCCTAAAATGGTTTCCAAAACAAGGTCAAGGGAATGCATTGGAAAATACTGCTGTCATCATTCAAAGAACAGCATCAAAACATTAAAACTGTGGAGTAAAATGTACCATATGTTCCTCCTGTAACGACGGCCAGCCTTACCTCTGGGGCTTTGTTAGCCTGACAGATCCAGGCAGCACACGGAATGCTTCAGCTGAAATGCACTGGTCAGTCAGACGATGGCACTACAGACCCAGGTCCACCAGCTACACTCATTAAAACTTCTGCTTGGCCGTTCATTATTCTGGTTTCATTCTCCATCCCAGATTTCCCCTGGTTACCTGGTTGGAAACTGTACCCCCTGATAATTCATATGCTGGTGCAGACAGCCCATGGCAAACGTTGCTAAGAGAGGGACTGCCACCTGTTAAGAATTCATGGTTTGGGGACGCACTGAAGTGTGCTCCTTTCCCACACTAGTATTTTAAAAGGTTATAGATCATGTGTGCATAATAGGCAGAACATTAGGTCACTTGTCTCACTTACAACAATAATCTGTTTTGATATGGGTCAGGTTGACACAAAGGGTCCACCCATACCAGATCTATTGATGAAACTGATCCCTTTCCCCCAAACTAATGAAATTTTCAACTAATGGGTACTTAAGTTAATAAAGTGTGCCACACATCTGCTAGAAGCCATTTGTAAAATAAAGCTCTGGAGTTCAATTTTGAGAACATTGACATAATGTTTGAGTGGCATCCCACAGGGACCCAGCATGGCACCAAATTAAGGAGAGTAACACAATAAACGTGTAAGAAATAACGTTAGTATATAAACAGTAAGTAGGAGCTTCTCTTTCTTTAAAGGAAGCGTAATACTGCTTGGGGTTCATACCATCACTAATGAATTGAACGGGACAAATCCTCATCTCCCCTCACAGCCAATGAGCATTTGGACAATGACTTCAATAGCACCAGGATTTAACCTGGGGAATTATTTTGACAGAAATTGGCAACAAGCTGGTTCTTATAGCTGAAAAGTATCTTTTCACTGATCTTGTGCGTGGCTCAAACTCTCCACTCCATTTTGTGTTGTATGGTTTTGGTTTTGGTTTTGTTTTTATTTGTAAAGGAAATTGGAGGGAAAAGGCATTTCAGCAGAGTCTGAGATATTTATTTTTTAGTTCTTGAAGTTACCTTGCTTGATACAATCCAAGCTAAATGTTTCTTAGCTGCATCAAAGCTCTCTTTTACTGCAGCCCTCCTCATAAAACATAGGAATCATTCTAGACTATCAGCTGAATTTTAATAGTCCTCTTTCCTATGCCACACTACAAAACAAGAGGCAGCAAGGAATATCAGTGACTGACTGATCATCATGAGTGGCATTGCTCTTTATAAAAAAGGTACTGTTCAAACATTGCATTGTTACAGTTGGCCAACATTTTTGCATGAAAAACATTTTTGATTTTACGATTGTATTTGAAAATTTTTAAAAAGCAGGTTTTGACAGTACCACTCATAATCAATTTCCTTTTTAAGAAATTAAAACATCAGAAGTAACTCAAAAATATTTTTGTAACAAAAAAAAAATCTTACTTTCTGTAGTACTTCTGTCCTATTTTGAAGAGGAAAATTGCTACATTAATAAAGCTAAAATTTTAATTCAAAAATTGAGAAGGATTTACAGCTCTGTTTACTAGTTACTCTTTTTCTCAGAGTTTATATGGGAGAGAGATATGTTGATCTTATAAAGAAGACCTTTAAATCTCCTTGTTAGCATATTCCTAAAGCAGTTTTCAGTTAAATGGGCAGTTGCCAAGTGATGTGAAAAGGTTATACTGAAGAATTATCAGAGTTTATGCCTGGACTTTGATACACATTGATTGTCCCAAGACAGGATGAAACCTAGACACAGACAAGAGCACTAGGCCTGCTTTTGTTTTGCAGGTCTCCCATTTCAAAGTGCTGTTAAGCTGGGATTGCATTTATAGCAAGCATTGCTTAATATTCAGTCTATGTTTTTTACTAATAAAGCCCCTCTATTTTTAACCTTATTTATTAATAACCCACACAGATTAAACATTGTAAATGTGCTGATTTCCCTCTTTTCCCTCAGTTGTCCTCCATTTCAGCTTTTAGTTTTGGCAAACAGGAATAAAATGCTCATCAAATTCATGGGTTGAGGTTAAATGTGGTTGGAGCCCCTTTAACCACCCTACACTGGAGCACAGTCATTCTCACCCCTCAACACATACATATGTTGTTCCAAGAATAATGTTTCTCACAATATTCCTAAGCTTTCAACACTGAGTTCAGTTGTATTTACAGTACTTATATGGAAGGGTGGGAAGGGAATAGATGAGGATGTGCAGAAGAAGATCCCACTCAAACATCACTGCTGTGAGATGGTTTTTTCCAAGTTGGTTCACTCCAGGATACCTTCATGCAATAATGCTGTTTCCCAAAGCAAACCATGTCTGTATTCCTCATCCTACAGCTCACAAATACATGGGAGCCTGCTCAGCAACTACAGTGGGGTTTGAACTGCCTCCTGCCTGCTCAATAAATCCAACTCGAGTGGGCTGAGGGGTCTGCTGTGTCTGTGTGGCAGCTGAGTGGTTGGGTGAGGGCTGAGTGGGCTGAGTGAAGTTTAACTCCAGCCAGGGACACATCTCCACTCGCTTGGGTCACTCGGCTGCCGATCTCGCCTGTTTTACCCTGCTCTCAAATGTCACCCTGCGGGTCTGTCTCTCCAGGAGTGAGCTCTTGTCATGGCCAAGTGCTGGATATGTGTGTTACTGAATCCCTTAGCATCTGAATTCAGCAACTTTGAGTCATCTGGTTCTATTATAAATATTATGGGCTTTTGGGGATGGTCGAATCTAGAAGCCCCCACTTTCTACCATTTCTGAATCAGGCCTCCATTACTTTTAGCTCATTTATACCATTACAAATGAGAGAAGAAGCAGCCCTACAGGTTACACTTCTGCTCTCTACCAGGGCATGACTTCAGCTGGTGTCTTTGGAGATGAAACTGCTGTAACTAAGGACATGGTGGGACAGTCCTTTACCTATTTGGATTGACCCTGACAACTGAGGCAGTAGAAGGTAATCTTCCATCCCAGGGTGCAGAGTCAGCAGTTTAAGTTTTAACAAACTCTTCCTGAAATTGCCAAGTAGAGCTGCTAAAAAAAAGAGAAACCTTCTCTATTTCAAATGTTTTCATTTTGAAGTATTCCTCTTTTCCATTTTCTTGATTCTTCCCCATATTTATAATTCAAAAAGCATGATGGGAACAGCCACCAACATTTTTCATTTATCAAATACAGGGATTTTGACATATGATATATTTTAACATAAATTTCCTTATGCTTTCTATAAAAATGTATTTAAGTAATACTGAGGAGATCACAATTATTTCCTGGTCAAAACTCATGCCAAAAAGTCTACTTGCCTGTGCTATCATTTGGAGGAAATAAATTGCCATAGTATCTATTATCAACTTTTCCTTTTTAGGGAAACACCTGCATAATCTGCACAGGGAAATCTGGCAGAACTCCACTTCAGCCTCCTCATGTCTCAGTGTTACTCTTACAGCCTGAGGTTAAATTCTGCTGGCAGCACACATTTATGTTCTGGAAGCAATTTTTTGTTAACACCTATGGTAGCTCTTAGCATCAAGTTACTCAACATGACAATTAATAGAAATCACTGCAGTGGTGCTCTCTTTTATGTCAAAATCCTACCACAAAACCAGAAAGGGAATTAGCCCCATCAAATAAAGAGAAGAAACACCATCTAAGTATTGTTTGGAATAGAGGGGAAAAAGGTGTCAGGCTCCAAGAATGCTGTTAGAAATTTATTTGTGTGGGTGATTTTATGAGTAATGCTTAGATATTCCATATGCTGCATATATGTCATGCACATATGCATGTTTTAAAATAGAACTAAAATTCCTCTTTAGTCCTTCCTTTCTCCAAGGTTAGTAAGTTTTTGCATATCTGCAACTTTTACTTGGTCCCTATACCTTCACATGGTTTTTCATCTACAAGGTCACATTTTTCCAAACAAAGAATGTTTGCTATGAGCTTACAGGGAAAAGAACCTTAAGGTGCCTCCTAACACAAAATTATGGTCTCATGCTCAGCTCTCATGTCTATGGACAAATGAGATATGAGCACTAGACAGAAAAAACGTGACATTTTTCATGTGCACTTGAAATTTTGTCCTTTGCACATAGAATCAAGTGGAGTTTTGGAGCTGTAAATGTGCAGTATCAATAGCATGCACTGCAGACCTCTGGAGTGTTTTCAATTGCCACACTGCCAATCCAAGGAGAAACCCCCTCTGCAAATCTATTCCATGTACCTAGCATCTCACCTTTGTGTGAAAAGCTGACTGGAACAACTAATCTTCGAAGTATGTGGTCATGATGTACCACTCACAGATCAAGAGAGGAATCTGGATTAGAGAGCAGGAGAAGGCTTGAAAAAATTGGAAATGGGAAAGATGATTTGTTCAAGGCATCAGTAGCTGGACACCATAAGGCAATCATAGCCTCAAAAACATCTTGGTACCTAAGTATCTTTGCAAATTTTCATCTCAGCATCAATATTAAAAGACAGAAACTATGCTGTAAATAAGATTAATTAATAAATTTCCTAATTAGACGTGCATACTTTTAAAAAATGACAAATTTCTTGGAGAAGAATAACGGAGGGACTGACACATTCTGCTGCAGAGGGAACTGGAATCAGATTGTGCAAGCAGCATCAGCAAACTCCATCTGTAACTGTCATCTTCCTGGTGGGCCACACCATCAAGCATCCCCAAGGTCTGTCATGGTCTCTTTGCTCTGCAGCAAGTAAGGATATTCATCAAAAAGCTCCAGGTTCCCAGCTCTCATACATGGGTGGCTCCACTTGGGAATGAAAGGATACGACTGTATTGGAAAATAGCCACATTATAAATCCAGCAAAGGAAGGGATTTTGTAATAAACAGGGAATATCAGAGACAAATAAGAAATAAAAAAGTAAAGAGCCCCCTCCAGTGTCACCACATACGTGATTAATGAGACTTAAGGAATTCTCCAATAGACTCTCCAAGCAACTGAGTTCTATTTCAATGGTATGCAGTCAGGTTGAATTTGTATTCAGAAATCCCAGCTGTACTCAATACCCAGGACTATTCCATATATGTGAAAAGAATTACACGCAACTCAGCTAAGAAAAAAAGGAATTGCCATTCAAACACAGGATAATTTTAAGGCCAGGATATTGCAGTGGGCATTTTTACTATCTGTTTCTCCTCTCCTTCTTTAAGTAGAATACAGGAAAACTGGAAAGAGATGAAGTTATCAAAAAGTTATCACATAACAGTGGTATTCAGACACACCCCATTTGGATGGTACAAAACAAAATTAAAGTACTTTTTAAAAGAACAAAATACAAATACAGTGTGGTGAAAAATTAAGACAATGGTGTTCTGTCTGCTTGACTTTTGTCTTGATATCTAACTTGCATGCATAGCTTCTCCTTGAACCTGATCTCACTGTCAGTAGAAAGAAGACACACTTTCCCTGGGTACTTTATTTTTCAGACTGTTGGCTTCAGATCTGAAAAGTCCCCTGTGCATATTGCACATTGGTCATCTTTCCATGTGTTGGAGGCCACACACTGGGTCTTTGAGATTGTGGCAGTGAGACTGAAGACTAATCGACTTCACATCTGTAAAAGACTTAAGGAGAGAAACCTGAATAAATATTTCAAGGGGTGGATAAAGTAGCATTTATACAATTCTGGTCCATTTCTAATATCCACTGAGATCCCAGGCTGCTTCATTGTGAAGCCAGAAGTGAACGAAAGCTGAGCTCCTTTCCCATTCATAGTTGTTCTCTTTCTATTTAAAACAATATTTTGAAACATTTAAACCATATGGTTTCTTTATAGATAGTTTACATTTTTCTGCAGTCAAAAATGTATCGATAGCTCCTTTTTAACTGACAATATGGTATGATCATAATATATTAATAGTTAAGAATTAATATGTAAACTAGAAATAATGCCTAGCCTAAAAATCAACAATCTACATCTTAGGACAATCCAGAAAGGGCTGCAGTGGTTGTATGTGGTTTGGATGGAATGTTCTACAAGGAAAAATTATGTTTAGTCTGGCAAAGATTCACTTGAAAAGTGGTTTAATGATAGTATACAAAACACAGACAACTGAAATCTGGACAAAAGACAGAGGTATTAGAGAACCTAATTTCTTCAAATTCTGTAAGATGATTAAAGTAAAAAAAACAACCAGATCTTATTCTAACAGACAACTGCTGGTCTTGTGTAGCCCTTTAACCTTTTAAAAATAACCAGGAGAATTACAGAACAATTAGTAGAACAAATATTTGTTCTTACACAAAGCATATTGAATAGATTTGGAACACAGGATGCAAGTAATTATTAGAATCAAAACAGGCTAATGTTCTCCGATGCTATTTGTAAAGCAATTTGAGTTTCATTATTAGAATGTGTATTTAACATATCATTTTGAATCTCATTACATGCTATTTGGACTAAACTTAATAGGATTATTATTTTTGGCATTCATGGTCATACAATATCCATAAACAATATTTCTGAACCCTTTAATACAAGAAACAGACATACAGTGTCAAGAAACAAGCAGGCTTTTCAGCTTTTTTAACAGCACACTTATAAAACACTTTCAATTTCTGTATTTCTAGGAATATTTGTGAATATGTCACTATTAAGGTATTGTCCATCTCTCTGCTTGTCTATTCTTCTACAGACGGGAATAAACATGGCTTGATTAAAAACCTTATATTATTTACTGCCCCATGTTCATTCTGAATTCTTTCTTCTAGCACAGTTTTGAGAATTACTTAATGTTTATGAGGTGATAGAGAAAAAAACCCTTAGCACTTATTTTGTTCTAAAAGTAAAAGAAAAGGAAACAGTAAAAATCTTATTTTCCAAATAGGAGAAGTTAAATTGTCTCTCCCCACATCTAACAAGGTTTCTAATGTGAACTGCAAAGCCCCTGTGTCTGGCAGCGGCTGCCAACGAGGCATTGTCCACAGACATCTTTGAACCCAACTTGAAAAACCCAAAACCAAAAGAAGTTGAAAGCTGCCCTACCCTTCAGATAAGAAACAGCGCTAGTAGCCACAAAACTTAGTGTTCTATCTACTGATCCACTGGGCATCATATCCATCACACATCCTTGTGATCAATGTCCATCACATGCTGATGGTGAGGTCACTGAGCCTCAAGATGAATATTTATGAATGGATATACAAACAGAATCACAGGATGCTCCTGGTTGGAAGGAACCTTTAAAGACCAGTTATTCTAACTCTCCTGCCATGAGCAGGGACACATTCCACTAGACCAGGTTACTTAAAGTCCTATCTCACTTTACTCTGAGTATTTCCAATAATGGAACATCCACAAGTTCTCTGGACAACCTGTTCCAGCATCTCACTACCATCAAATCTAAAAAACCAGCTTTCTTATGTCCAATCTAAACCTACTGTTTTCCAGTTAAAAACCATTTCCCTTTGTCCTGCCACTACACGTCTTGGTAAACCATCTCCTCCATCTTTCTTGGAAGCCCCCTTTATATAATGGCAGGCCTCAATAAAGTCTTCTCCAAGCCTTCTCCAAAACTTTTGAAGCTTGATTTCTTCATTCCCCACCAGTCTCTGCTTGCCCTCCATGGCCACCTCTTCTGACAAAGGCTGAAAAATTACTTCCATCACTTGCTTCTGCATCATGGCCTATCTAACTCAGCCAGCTGGGATCTGCCACGTTTCACTGGAGATGCCAAAGGAGGTCACAGAACCTGGACAGAATAAACCTTCTGTAACACATCAGCAAGAAATGTTTGGTGGTTTGATCCCTGTGCATTCAGTCAAGATTGCCCTGATCATGTGTGCTGAAGGGAGGGAATGAATCTTCTGACAGGATGTTAGATGGAGCCCTCTTTACAATAGGCTGAATTTTTGGTTTATTTATCCATATTATTTAATTCAATGTGATGTCTGTGGTATGCATAAGTATTTGCCAATGGATTCTGTGTGGGAGAAGGAAATAAAAAAAATGGATACATATGCAAATATGGTGACTCTAACCATTAATAGGGAGTCTGCAAGAAGTTTGTTAGGGGAATTGAAAACACCTCAGCAAACAGTTGGTGCTGCCTGACACAGTGTATATCAACTCCCTCCAAGTGATTGGCTTCTGAGTTTTTTTTCTTTAATCTTGCCTTGACTGAGTCTTTGTGCTAAATTACAAGCTCTTTGGGAGAGGGGCTGTGTAAATGTTTAAGGAACACCTACTGCAAGAGGGTCACAATTATGACTTGGCAGCATGTAAGAAATAATGAAGAAAAGAAGAATGAGAATTGGGCTCTTGAAATGGCATTGTTCAACCTTCAATATCCCACAAAGATACAATTGAAAGTAACTAAATAGTAGGCTTAGTCCCACAGGTCTGAAAGAATTCCTGAAAGAATTTCCAGCCTCTTCAAAACAACAAAGGAAGCTGCCAGTCTGGCATGTAAGGATAGATTGGTGCCTGGTGGAAGTAAATTCCTCGTCTGAGGCAAACATTTCAATTACATAGCAGGAAATCCTATAGCAAAGGAGTTTCTGCCACATTCAGGAAGATTAGAAGGGCTTGACTCTACTCCTTGCACAGCAGAGAATGCTGAGAACATTTCTCTGGCTCCCCAGAGCAAGAAAAATGGTAATTCTGGTTATTCTGCCTCTCATCTTTAAAGAGATCCTGTGATATGAGATTGGTTCCAGGTCTCAATGGAGTGTAGGTGAAACCATTAAAATTAAACAAGAAGCAGGGGGGGCAGATGCCATCTTCTCTGAAACTGCAGAGGAGCCAGCCTGCAATTAAGCAACCAGAAACAGGCCAAGGATGCAAAGTTCAGTAATTTGTTGTTTCCCAATTTGTTAATGCATCATCCAAGATCAAAGATTTGCAACAAATGTTGTTTTCACCAGAAAATTTTAATTGCTTTATGCCAAAATTTAGGCTGTTGTAATTCAGTGCAATCTCTCAATTGTGTTTAAAAAATGTGTGTAATTTTAACTTAGTGTTGTATTTCAGCACAGTGAAAAGCAGTGAAATATTCAGCATTACCACATCACTATGTTGTGCTCGGTTCAAGCCTTTGTTTTACATCTGAGACATCCATTTTGAAACTGAATGCTAACTCATTCAGTAACTCTTTGGATTAATGGGTTTCCTCATATGATTTTGGGAAGCACTTCTTTATTTGAAACACTCCTTTTCCAACACTGCCTTGGCATAACTTTGCTTAATTAAGTATGATGGAAACCAAGGGAAAAAATAGATCCTCAATTCATATGATTTACAGACAAAAGGAGAACTGGGTGATGATCTGTCTCTTTGCAAATATGGGGCATTACGGGGGAAAAAGGAGAAAGCTGCAAGAATTGAGCTAAGGACAAGTGTTTCAAAGGCTTACTTCTCTTTTCCATTCCCACCAAATCTGGAGATAAGTCAGAAAAGGCATTCTATCATTAATATGGAAAAGCTGTAATCAAACTTGTTATTAAATATGCCTTTTTTTCTTCTGAATGAGAAGAGGATAGTACTCATCAGAGTTGTTTTGATATTTGTAGTATTGAAGTATTTGTCTATAAACAGTTTTATACCACTGTGACGAAATCAACAGAAAATTATGACCAGCAGAACTGGTGCAGCCCCACAGTGTGAAAGGAGCTCTCTTGATGTGTGTCTAATGCTGTTTATGCTGCAGGGCATTTTAACTGGAGTATTTTTGTCTCTGTATCTGTGTGCACCCAGCAGGTGCCATGATGGCTGTTGGTCCACACAGATTCCTGTGTCCTGACACTGCTACTCCCACTCAGAGCTGCACCACATGGTACAGTGAGGCTGGGAAAAGGGCTGCCACAACATCAGCGTGTCTGCCACCTCTGTCCTTCACCCGACTCCTCAAGGCACCTTATTCCCAGTGCAAATGGACAAATGATAATTGACCAGATTTATTCTGTATCTCTGCAAGGTGAAATATTTAACTGTACAGCTCTCCTCTCAATCAAACTCTTCTTTCAGCCTTCAAAGTGCTGGTTCAAAGGCAGAGAAATGGAAATCTGGCAGAATGTATCCTGCTGTTATATTTAATTATATATTATATATATTATAATATGTATAATATATATTATATATTTAATATTCATTTAAATGACCCAAGGAGAAGATGAGGGAAATTAAGAAAAGTAGATAGAAAGGAAACGTAAATATTGATCAGAAGTAAAAAGGTTTTGGCATATGCATGAATATGATTAAAATGGCTTTTATCCTGTGCATAATTACTTAGCATATTTGTGCTTAGAAACTTTAAAAGGGAAAAAATGTCATTTAAATAGATTTTGAAACAACATTCACATTGCACAAAGTGTATAGACTTTACCAACTTTTTCATATCCAACGTGTTTTGTCAAAGAAACAGCTCAGATATAATGGAGTCTCCATGACAAAGTAAGTATCTCTGCATGAGAGAAAACTATCCCATGTACAGAAAACTCTTGGGGTGCACAAGTCTGCACTCTCTGCCTGGCCAAATGCTGCCACAGGACTTGAGAAGCAAGGAGGCATGCAAGAGTCAAGGGTGAAGGAGTTGGATGGCTCAGGGTTGGCTCCCAGGGATAGATTGCAACAATAACACTGAACAGTCTCCACTGGCAGTGGTCACAGCTGAGCTCAGCAGACAGGTGATGCTGTACTGAGGGTAAACACAGCCTGAACAACTCGAGCTAACCCCACTAAAAACCAGCTAATACACCAGAAACCCAGGAGCCTGGGTTTTCTGTATGTTGTTGATACAGGAGAAACCCAAAACATGAGGCTGCCAAAAGGCATAAAATAGAAATCACTTTGCTGAGCAGTCCAGGACTATTTTCACACTTTACCTTTTATTATAGCAACCCACTTGTTAATATGTTTCACTAAATTACAGAGCAGAGTTTCATCCACAAGGAACATTTTTCTTACAGCCTAGATCCTATTCCAGCTTGGACCATTGCACCTCAGCCATCCTGCTGAATTCATGGGGCACTGGAAAAAGGCAGTTCCACAGCCATATTTGGGCAAGAAATTCATAGATTCATAGAATCATTAAGGTTGGGAAATATGTCTAAGATCATGAGGTTCTGCCATCAACCTAACATTGCAGATCCACCACTATATCATGTCCCCAAGTGCCATATGTACATGTCGAAAAGACCTCCAGGGACAGAGACTCAAACACTTCCCTGGGCAGCCTTTTCAGACACCTGACCATCCTCTCAGTGAAGAAATTTTTCCCAATACCCAATATAAACATCCCCTCGTGGAGCTTGAGGCCATTTTCTTTCATCCCTCCACTTGTTACAGGGGAGAAGACAGTGACCCACACCTCGACACAACCTCTTTTCAGGTAGTTATAGAGAGAGATAAACTCCCTCCTGAGTCTCCATTTCTCCAGATTAAACACACCTAATTCCCTCAATGACTTGTTCTCCAGACTCTTCAGCAGCTTCATTACCCCCTTTAGACATGCTCCAGCACTTTGAACACACTAGAGCACCTGAATGATCATATCCTCATATCATCATATAGAAGCAACTATAGACAAAAATAAAGGTGTTTTCCTCCCAAACTAAGTTTTGCCAGGTTTTACAACTCCATCATGCATCCTTACACAGGTTTTTTTCTAATGACTAATTGTATCCATACACTAAGCAAATGTATTTGTTCACCCTAATCCTCATTTCAGATTCACACACAAAGAGTGTGTTCCTAAAAGATTTCATAAATAATGGAGAAGATCAAAAAGTGAGTTCATTTTAAGATCTGCCTCATTGTTCCCATGAGGGGAAATGACCTCCTGCTGGCTGAGGAGGTTTAGAGGAAGTGAAGTGTAACTCATATTCTGTTTGCCATGGATAAGGTCTTGGAAATCACAGCATCCAGAGGGTCACCTCTTCTTGCTTGAGTGAGACACCCTGGAATGTGTGGCAAGTTGATATTTTTCAACAAATTTGCATTTTGTGGTCTTGGTTTTTTGGGGAGTGGGGTTGGTTGTTTGTTTGTTGGTTTGGGTTTTTGTTTGTTTTTTCTTTTGTTAAACACAGGTAATAGCATATTGGAAGCTAGACCCAGCAAGCTTCATAAAGCACTGTTCTGTAGCTAAATATTTGGATAAGTTAGACTTATGGGTCCAAATGTTCCATCAAAATATTTATTTTGATGGAACCTTTGCTCATTTTTTCAAAAACAGAAATATGTCTGTTAATCCATAGAAAGGATTTGTACTGTTGGTTCCCAAAGAAGGCAGCTCTTGTTTGGTTATACTGGTGTAACTTTGGCAAAGAGCTGTTCTAGAGTCTGGCATCAAGTATCCTGAATTTCCATTTCACAGATTGATCATGGAAGAACAGGACCTGGAAATAGGGTGTCACAAAGAGAACTTTTTATAAGCCATTAAAAAATTAACAAATTAATGACTCTGTAATTTTATTTAATTTTTTTAAGAGGAAGGGAACAAAAAGAAGTCAGGATAAAGTCTGTTTTTCTTCCATTCATTGTGCCTCCCTACCTGTTTCCCCCTACTCAAACTCAGATTCAGTCACCTCATGTCAAGCATTTAACTCTAGAAAAGTCAGAGTACCCTATAAGATTTTATGCTCCTCTTGTGGCCAGTGGATTGAGAGAAGGTTCCTGAATGTGGTGCAGCTTCTGAATTGTCCCCTGGGAGAGTCTTTTCTCAATGACTGTTGGGGGTGTAAAGTATTCTAGATTTTAAAATGGCTCTGAATACCCAAGATGGATCTAAGTTCCAGAACCAAGTGGCATTTGATATGTCAACCTCATTTCAAAATTGCCAATATTCAAAACAAAATAAACACAAAATTTTCCTGCAAATTCTCAAAAACCTCTTAAGCCTTCAAGGTCATGCAGACTTTCTAGACAGAAAAGTGAGAGCTCAAGCCTGCAATCAGCAGCTGAACAATTTATTGTGTGACTCTCACCAGTCATGTGTGGTTAATATGAATCCACATCTCAACTAATGGTAATGAGGATCCACACCACCAGGCACAAAAATGCCGACAATCTTACTGCTCTCCATGACTTTTTATCAATCTTACTCTACAGTTACATTCAGCCAGTACATAACTTACAAATTGAGCTTAAAGCAACTCTTAAATACATATAATGCATAAAACTGTTTAAATAAACTGCAGGTGGGTTGCCAGGTGACAGATATGCACACAGAGATGCATAGAAGCCTTATATACAATAAAAAGAAACTGATGCCAGCTTATTTTTAATCTCTCTGACTATTAATGACAACAAAAGTTTGTTTTGCGTGTACAGTTACTTGATAGTTCATCAGCATTCATGGATGGTAACCCTACTATTGCTACTAGGGGCTTTTCTCTTTTTTCCTGGCATCTGATGGAATGAGTATCTTATTGACATTTATGAGGCAACTTTTCTTTTCCTCACCTAAAAGCTGCCCTTCCATGCAGGACTGACCATGCCAAAACACACACCTGATTTATGTGGTGGATTTGTTGCAGCACAATTGTCACTACACATAGTCATAAATGATTCAAGAAACCCATTAATACCTCTAAATCAGCATTCAAAGCTGTTTATTTAGATGTAGCCAAAGTCATGATGTGTCTAGATAGATCCCAGCCTGGACAATGAGTTCAGCCATAGCTCTGCCAAAGGCAAGCTACATTTTTTCTTCCAGGTGCTTGTTCTACCACAGAAATTACTTAACACCTCAGCTGTCATTCAATAATATTATGAAAATGTCTCAGTTTCTTTAGCCCTTGTCTGCAGACTGTGGATGGCACCAGCTTAGTCCATCAAAGCAGTGGGGTGAGATTTTCCACTGTGCTCATTTCACTGGACTGGTGTGTAATTGAGTGCAGAGGAAAATAAATCTTTCTAGAATAATCATGAAGCTCAACAACCTTTAATCCAGCAGAGCACACCGGCATCACCTCCTTATATAATAAATACACGTCTAATAAATAAATGTCTGAAGGAGGCTTTATGGCAATAGAATCCCATTAACAGGGGTCAGGGTTTTACATCAAGGCCTGTTGGAGCCCTCTCCAAAGCAGTAGGCTGCTTTTCAGGTCTACTGTGGAGGTTTTGCTTTCTTATACAAGCGAATGTGGTTCACCTCAAGGGAAAAGAAAACAGATCATTTGATGGTTCACAGTAGGCCTGCACGCCACACTGCCAGCCATGAAGGGCTCATGGAAATACTGCGGGTGGAAGGCACCACAGTCTAATCCAGCAGACCTTTCCCTGGAGCCAGCTCTGGGGACCAAGTCCATCAGAGAATAATAAAATGATGATGGAAAATGCAAAAAAAAAAAAATGCAGCAAGATTAATTAAATAAAGGGCATCCTTCCAAAAAACCTGGAACAACCCTGTGAAATGTGTTTTCAACACCACAATACTCCTTCTCTGTTTTGTTTCACAGCAAAACCATTACATGTAAGTGTTGCCTTTGAAACGCCAGGGAAAGACACTGATGAATGTTACACAGCAGACCAGAGGCTGCCAAAACTAACTGATTTCTGTTTAGAGACCCTAAGAGTGAAATCCCTGTGAAGTAGCAGAGCTTGAAGAGTAATTAGCTACAACCATAACAAAACAGTGAGCTACTCACCACTCAAATCTCTATGACTTCTCTGTTGTTATAAGTGACACTGATCTTGCAGGTTGCTGAGAATGGACTGGCCATGAAAAGAATTACTTAGCAGGAAAACAACCAAATGAGTAAGATGCAGACAGGTCATCTGTTATGATAAAAAAAATAAATCGTCAATGTTAGTTAACACTGATTTACCTGTTCCCACATTTTAAAGACTTTAGGCAAAATTGATCTAAATATCAATCTAAAAAAAAAAAATTATCTAATTGATCAATTTCACTTACTCTGGTGGACATATACCTCTGGAAACTGTCCCAGCAGCTGTCATTTCATCATTTCACCACCAACAGTTAACTCAGGTTGTGGGGATTTGGGGGTTTTTGCTTTTTCATCAGCTAGACAAAAAGAATTTTCTCAAAATTTTTTATGTCTTGCTTATGAGAATCTTAGTTAATATATTCCTATTTTTGCCTGGAAAAAAAAAGGAAGTAACAATGACCAGAAGTTTAGTCTGCATATCAAATGAAAGGAGATTCATTGGTTGTGTTCTCTACACCTACTGTGTGAAATGGCAGAGTGGTGAAGTAACAATAGATGGTTCACAGAGGTGACACACATTGGTTGCAATCACTAATGTTACACTTCTAATAAAGCGCCCGGGAAATACCTTACAAAACCTCATAAAACCCAGAAATACCTTTTTCAGTTCTTCAAGGACCAAAAGGATAGACTAGAACATGAAAAGAAACATTTTTATAATATAATAACATATTAAGTATAATTAATTACTAGAAAGGTAAGGGTTTTTTATTTCTGTACTTCTGCCCTGTTTTATTGATTATTTTCTTGACAATGTTGTTTGTAAGCTAATAAGAACTGCTTTTAGCTTCCAAAAAAATTGATTGATCAGAAGTAATTCTAAAATAAAAATTTAATAAATCTGAAATATAAACAGTATAAATGTGAATTGAATTAATGAAGTCCATATTGAATAAAGTATTGAGGAATCAGATGTTTGATATGGTTGATCATGATTTTCCCTAACCTTCAATCAAAAAAAACCTTACAAGAAAACACCTTTAAATTCTGCAGAAACTCAATGTGAGATTTCTTAAAACTCATGTGGATTCTTTCCCTAGGACTTCTAAGAGAGACATCTTAAAAATCATAAAAATAGCCAGATCTATTTAAGTTGTCATGGGCTTTTGGTAGATACGAAAATATAACAGCAGGGCTGCATTTTATTGAATTTAGTCTACTTTTTATTGGACATATTTCAGCCAATTGCCATTTTGACTATCCTGGCCACCCTTTTGAGAATTCAGTTTTTCTGTAATTTCAACACATCAAGAGAGCAAACTTGGAAAAATGCCTTTCCCACCAAAACTACCCACAAATTGCAGAATCAACACTGAACTATTTTGTAGTGATTATTTCAGCGACATGACTTGAACTTAACATTCTCTGATCCGGGGGACTGAGATAATTTATTCACTCTTTATGAAAATAAAACCCAGCAATGTCCAAAGGAATTACCCTTTTCTGTAGGCTGAAACAATTATATAAAATGGTTTCCTTGTCAGCCACAGGAACAGTAGTCCTTTTGACATCACCATTTTTTCTAATACTGTCAAACATCAGTCTAAATGGAAATATTGGGATTCAGCACCAGCGCCGCAGACCTGCTGACTTGGAAGTGTCAGTATTACTGCACAATTTAGTTAAAACATCATCTTTCTTTCTGAACAATTACTCTGTTTTGTGATTATTTGTATACTGTAACTTCTACAGTAAAGTGCATCAAAATCCAAGCTTCAGAAAAGCCTGGCTTCAGGTCACTTTGAAGAGGAGAGAGAATTTTGCGCCCTATTCTCTAAAGAAGTTTGCCATGTGACAGTTAACACAAGTTTTGGTAATCAGACTGTGATAAATGCTGTCACTTGTTTTAAGACTGATTTTGACATTCCAAGGCTTTGCCATCACAGATACACGTGGGCAGACACTTGTTCCCTTAAAAAATGTCTAGAGACTTTAGCATTAAACTGGCAAGATCTGGAGACCTTGGCTCTGGAGTTTATCAGCAGTGATGATAATAGAAATGACTGAGCAAAGGTTTGTGACCTGGACATCGTGGTGGCAAAATACCACAGTCTCCCCCATGTTACAGCTCCTAATTTACCAACACACAATGACTTTCTATATTACTGTCTTACTGCTCCTCACCTTCAGAAAGTCTCTTGTGAAAGCAGCAAATGCATAAAGTGGTCTCTTGCTGTTGACAATCCCCTTTTCAGCTGCCTTTAATCAGTAGCAGAGTTATCCCATTAATCTTCACTCTGAGAGAGGAGTCATCCAACCTACCAGCTCACAGCTCATTTCCTTCAGGTCCCAGCAGACCACCAGTCTTTCCAGGAGCTTCTTCCTCTGATTTCTCTTGGTAAATTATCATAGCAACATTTCCATCACATAGGATACTATACAACAAGAGTATTTCCAGCAGTAATGTAGAGAACAGCAATGAATGCAAAGAACAGCAGCTGGGAAGAGCTGTGTGACTGGGTTATTTAAAAACCTTTCTGAATTTCTATTTTCAGTAAAGGTAAATTTAAACTGTGAAAGAAACAAGGTCTGTTTTTACTGGAAGACACAATCAGCACCTGTGCAGTCTAGAACTTGTTGCTTTAGCTCTAAAAATTAGGGGAAAAGAGTAATTATTATTTAAATTTACAGGAGCAACACTGGCATCAGGAAAATAAATCTGCTAGAAGCTGGAGAAAACGTTGACAGAAAATTAAATGGATATTAAGTCCCTAGAAATAAATGCAGATGGTAAATTAAAAACAAAGAAACCCCTTTTTAATCTTTGGAGTGGAGGACTGTTGAAAGAGGGAGAGTGGAATACAAATAGTTTCTACCTTCTCTCAAGAGTTTATAACTTCATCAACAGAGCTCTGGGTTGGGATTGCCTATGGCAGGAGTGGCCTTGTCTCCTTCAGGCTTTTTTTGTACTCCTTCACCTACACCCACTACTTCTCCAGTCATCACCCAGCTCCCTCACAGACAGGACAGAGCTGATGGCAAGAAAGAAATCTCCCCATTTTTTTTTCATACTGTTCTGCCACCTGCTCTTCACATGCTATTGTTGAGTGCCTCTTCTCATTTAATATCAGTTTTGGTAATGTTTTACAGTATATATGTCTGCAGAGAGGGAACTGACAAAACAGGGACATGATTGTCCCTGTTTTGTTTCAGGAAAACTGACCCTTCCTGTGCCAATTTGTTTCTAGAAAATAAGAAAGCAGAAAACACTTTCAAAAGGCCAGGGGGAAAAGGCTTTACTATAGCTTAATTTACTATTAGCTAGGTAATTACATTTCCAAAGTATTTCTGAAACCTTTCCATATTGCAGTTCTCAATTATCAAGCCAGAGGACACTGGAAAGTGATAATTAGGTGTGAAACACCACTCATGCCCCTGCAGATAGCCCTCCTGCCAGCCATTTAACACTTTCTCTGGCGCCAAAGCTAGGAATGCTGTGTTTTTCAACAGCATTTGTGTGCTAATAAATTATCCAGCAGCTTGAGAGCAATGGCCTGCCTAGATGGGAGAGTTTCACTGCTGAGGTCATGGGCAGTTGTACCCCTGACCTGCAGAAACCAGACCTGCCCCATCCAGGGAAGGGTGGGATAGGCTTGTCGGCAAAGCTGCTCTAATTCCACAACAGCAGAGGCACAAGTCAAGGGTGACTGTCCTGCACTCCAAAATGCCTCTTTTTGAGATGGAAAGCTAATTTATTTGTGGGATTCAATATCGAGATGCACCTCAAGTGTGTCCAGAGTTGGATACTTGCCAGCTGGGGTTATCCCATGCAGATACAGTTGTCTAGACAGGTAAATTCCACTTGTCCTTTTTCCTCATTATTAAATGCTCCTTAAGCACAAGTTACCTAAATCCTTTCTGAAGCAATACCAAGCCAAAAATGCTGCCCCACCAGCCAGTAAAAAGATGTCAAGAGTTATAATTCTTCTGAACTACGTATGTTGCATTCACCTCCTTAGTTTATAGCAAATAAATTCTCCACTAGAAATAACATTTGTGTGGATTTACAGTTCAAATCAAGAGCACCAAAAGTCGTTCAGCATCTTAACATCTACCTGGCTGCTAGCACGTGTTTCAGAGGCACTAACTGAGTAGACATAAAGATGTCATGTCAAAACTGTCCGTGTGGGCTGCATAAGCCAAGTCCTATCCCAGGACTGGAAATTACTTACCACTTTATGACTCTTTGTCATAAAAGAGTCATATGCTTTGTCATGTTCTTCATTCTTTGTTCCTAGAATTTGCTGTGGAAGACACATGGTCTCTCTAAGTGATTTAAAGTACATGATACCAACACATCTAGCAAGATCAAAAATGTGCTCAACTGGGCTAGCACGTGGTTATCAGCAGCAGAGACAGAAAAATCCACAAGCACGTGCATTCAGATATATTTTCCAAGCAAGTGCCTGCTACATTCAAAAGCTGTGGTTGTTTTTCACTCAGCAATGGTATCAATCAGGGATTGCCATCATGCAGCAATATGGCATCATGGGAGGAAAAAATCTAATACAAATGAGATAAAGGGAGGACCCAAAGTGTTACAAAACATAGGCTTGCCAAAAATAGCTGTTTATTTTTGCCTTAGGTGCTTCAGAGCATCCTGCCTGGCATTCATCTACAGCCTCAGAAGGCTGCAGGCTTTGGCAGGTCCTGTGTCTTACTCACCAACTCCAGTGACCGCCCTGTTGCACTGGGACTGGCTGCGGTGGGGGTAGCTCTCCTGTAGGGTGTTGTGCTTTGACCTGGCAGCTGCAGCAGTGCTGATAACACAGCAGGGGTTGTACAGCCTGGGAACACAGCTTGCACTGCAGCAAGTTGCTCTTCCAGACTTTGCTCCCACTGCAAAGGAGGTGGGGAGTGCTGGGAGGGGACCCAGCTGAACAAAGAGCAATCCCACCCTATGACACTGAGCTCAGCAATAAAAGCTCAAGGAAAGGAGGTGAAATGGGAGGTGGATTTTCAGTTATTACATTTTTCTTCACAACTGTTACATTCTTTCCTCAAAAGGGCTGAACAAAAGCCCACCAATACAAAGTGTTGAGCATATTCCTCTTTTTAATTTGCTTGCACACATGGCTTTTGTTTTCCCTATTAAACCATCATTATCTCAACCTGTGAGAGATTTTTCCCTCTACTTTCTCTCCATCCTGCTGGAGGAGAGGGAGTGAGTAGGTGGGTGGGTATTTGGCCTTTGGCCTGGGGCAGCCCACCATACCCAGACTCCTAAGGGTACCACCAGATATCTGCATTTAGGCATAAAACTTGTTCTCCTACTGCTCACCCTTAAAGAAATTCTGTGTCAGAACAACAGGTGTACAAAAGGCAAAATAAAACAGAAAGAAATTGAAATGAAGCACAGCCCCAAAACCTTAGCAAATACTGTCCATTTTGTATGGCAAACTGAAGAATATGATGGGATAGAGGCTTACACATCTTGCACATCTGTACTGCCTAAATCCAACCCTGTTCCTTCTTTTTTCCTTCCTGATACAGTGTTGGCTCAAAACTCTTGGCCATCTACCAGGCTAAAAAGAGAAGCTGCAACCAGTTCTCTGCGCTCACTGCCGTGAAAAGTGCTGGCCTTGCTCACTACTGAGTTTATTTGGGGATTCCATTTTAATGGCAGGCCCAAGGAGAATTTCTCACTTGTCTGCTCCTGGAAGAAACTGAGCCAAATGCCATACAAAAGGATATTTTCTCTCTATAGCAGCATTGTCTTTGGTAATCAGGGAGCTCTGCTGACAACCAAACATCTCACATATTGCAGGTCTTCAGTGAAGAAATGAAAACAAACAGTTGAGGAAAAATCACTTCAGAAAAAAAATTCAGCAAAACTGGAATGGTTTAAGGCTCATTTTCTCTGTAAATAAAGTGGTGAAGAGAATGAGATATTTCAGTGAAGTGCTCGGCCGCAGCAGAGGTACAGATGAATGGAACTAATGTATGTGCAACTAGAAAATGTTGAGTAGGGAAATTGTTCTACAAATGCCTTTTTGCCTTTTTCCCTTTCCTCTGATCCCCCTTGTACATGCATTCCTCTGGAAAAGTGCTGTGTTGTTGTGGCAAAGGGATCTTGCAAGTATGAATATTGATCTATCCCTTAGCAGAGGGAAGTGCTTGGGGTACAGTGTGGCTTGTGCCAATGTGCTGGAGTGCTCAGTCAGTAAGTTTTGTGCAAAGGAACTGAATGACTGGGGATTTATGCACTCTGATAAAGCACCTTTGTCCCATCCTCTATAAGAAAAAGCTTTAGAATCCAGTACATTACACATTATGTGGTATGCATTATATTTATTATGCAGATATTTTATATCTGTTATGCCAATATAAAAAGACCTTGAAGTAAGTAGAGTGGATATCTTTCAGCCTCTTTACATTGCCATAATATCTCATTGACATTTTATAGAAGAATCTATGAGACAGAGGCTAGTTATATGTTACATTTTAAGGCAAGCCAAAGATTACAGAGGTAAAATGGGTCTGGCCTCAAAGGAGAACAGAGGAGGTGACATTTTTCAGCCAGAGAATTGGTGGCATCTTGCATTTTCATACAGAAAACATGCAGCAGCTGTACTTGAGTTTATTTATTACACCTGAACATACCTACAATGCTACTTACAGAAAAAGCATTTCAAGAACTTGGAAAGTGAAACTGGATGGCATCATCCACACTTTCGGACTTCCATTAAGTAGAGTCTTTCTAGTCACTTTGGTTTGAATCAGA
Organism: Ammospiza nelsoni; assembly: GCF_027579445.1. NCBI lineage: Eukaryota > Metazoa > Chordata > Aves > Passeriformes > Passerellidae > Ammospiza > Ammospiza nelsoni. The sequence continues at coordinate 73,946,293 of NC_080635.1, forward strand.
TACTATGGGAAATATTTTCAGACAACTTCTGATTGACTTTCTATTTTAGTTTTAAAAGGTTATAAAATGGCTGGAGTCATTGCAAGTGAAACTGTCAGGAAGGGGCTTTTCCATTTTTTTTCATAGCTGAACAGGAGGTACAGAAGAGAAAGACATTTCAGTGAAAAATGGTAGAGATGACTCCAGAGCTGCTGATCTACTAGATCAAAGGAAAAATGCTGATTTAACCTGAACAACAATCTGGAGCTTGTATTTTACACCTTTTTCCTACTGTCCACTACTAAAATGTTTAATTCACTACCCAGATTGGAATTTTGCTTGTGGATTCAAGTTGTAAAGAAATTTTTAATGATTTCAGTAGCTAAGAAAAAAAATCTTTAAAATAAACCCTGTATCAGACTTGGTGTTGAACGCTGAATTTCAGTCCAGAGGCTGAAAATAACAATTTTATCTGCCAGGCTAGAGCTTCAGAAAGCATATCCAATTTATGATAATGGTTGATTAGAAACCAACACTATGAAAAATTTGTTAAACTTCCATCTGTGGATTTGTTTATAACCTTCAGAAGAGAACACTGACTGTGGATGCCCCATCCTTGGAAGTGTTGTGTACCATCTCTCCCAACCCAACACATTCTCTGATTCTACGATAATATGGTCCAGCTTTGGATTCAGCCCTGTTTTGGGCAGGCAAGAGCACCAGATGACCAAATGATCCTGTGACTCTGTAAGTGGTAAAATAGAACTTCAAAGCTGCTGCTCTTTGTCTATTGTAATGGGGAAAAAATTTATGAACTTTGTTTGCTCTTGGGAAACAGTTAATGGACTTTGCTTGCTCTTTGGCTTGCAAACTCTTAATCAAATTTGCTGTTCAGAAGTATTTCATTCTTTCTTGATAATTGTGAGAAGATTTGTGTGAATGATTTGTGATTTGGGATATCTTCTTTTTTAAAATCTTTTAAGGGACCCCCCTCTTTATGTAGGGCTAGTGAGGCACTGTGGAGCTGAGAGGTGACCAAATCCCTGATGATGGCAGATAGGTAACAATTTAAAAGATACCAATGGACTGCAGCAATTCTCCAAGCATGCACTGTTTTAAATATAATGTAACTTAGCCTTAAATGCTCTGCCCCTGACAGCTTTACTCCACTACTTGGCCCTTTCCATGTGCTAACAGAGTGTCCACAGTCAGTGGGAGCACCTCAGATGTATTGCCGCTTGTCCAGGAGCAGTGACATGATGATCTATCTGAGCCTTCCTGTGCTTCCTCCTGAACTTTGACTACCATTATTATTGGGATCTTTTGTTTTTAATCTACTTAAGAAAGCAAGAAAGAGTGACTGAGTAATCACTGAAAGGTGATAAACTCCCAGAGCTGTTTTTCAGAAGGTCTAATGAAGCCCGAGCAGCAGTCAGATCAGCAATTTGGCACACTGGTGGCTCCAGGGTGCAGTTCAGCTCCCCATGAAACCTCTGGAAAGACTCTGGGAACTAGATGATGCTCTAAATGAACAAAGGCTGTTGTTCCAGAGACTGAGTGACATTGAGTATTCCCAAAGGGGTTTTTTATTATTATTATTATTAGATTAGAATCAGTTCTTAAATCACTAAATTGTGTGGAAATTTCCTATTCCAGAAGTAAGCAAACATTCAAGAGTATATATATTTTACTTAGCAGCTACCACAGAAAAATATACAAAGTGGGAATCTGTTAAATACAAACCCTAACTGGATATAAAAATGTATTCCCTTGACAGGTCTGTTTCTTTAATAGAGTTTCATTAAAGAGGGAACCATTGTTTTATGGAATATTCTGTGGTTTAATAAATGAAATATTCAGCCATGTAATGTGTCTCAAAAATTTCAGGTTTGCATTGTACTTTAATTTTTCATCAGCATAAATTTCACTCAAATAACTCTCTGTAGAAAGGCTTCACTTTGTTTCTGTGCTTGTAAAATACTTCTTTGATCAGCTTTGTTACCTCTGAGATGATTTTTATTTATCCAATCCAGGTGACACTAAAGGTACAGTTCATTATTTAAGAGGTCAACAGATACTTGGGACTCAATTCCTATAGATCATAAGTTTAGGATACAATAGTAGGGTCCAAAATGGGGTGTGGTCTGGCATGCACACAGGCATATGAGTGTCCCAACACCACTCTTCCATGTGACAGGGCAATAAGGCAGAAAAAGCACATGTCTGCTGTATGTATGGCTTTAATGGGAAGAGGAGACAGTGCAGACCAGCCATGATGCAGCTGGTGAGGATGGCAGCCCTGCCAGCCAGGCACATCCTAGTGCAGCATGTCATGGCCCCTCCCACATCACACTGTGGGATGTTGATTTCACCCTCTACTTCTACCTTGATTGTTAAACACATAATGAATGGCACAAATGCTTCACTCGGTCCTATAAATACTCTGCATGTCCATCTAAACCACACATATGATTGCAGCAACTGGCATGCACTGTAATCTCACAATGATGTAGTTCTAGAGATACTCACTGATTCACTAATTAATTTAATAGAAACAGATTATTTTATGGTGATCTCTGCCAAATGTCAGAAGGCCTACAGCCTAGACAGTAAAAGAGTGGATTTTAACTTACATACAGAATATGAAAAGTGTTCAGAGCCACAACCTCAGCAATGCAGTCAGTTCCCTTGTGACAACCCTTGATTTCCTGTGGGGAAAGAGTAAACCAGCAAATCTTAAGCTCAGCTTGTGTTGGGATACTCTGACTGTCTGTTAGATTCCTTTTGCCCTGTAAAAGATTGGTTATGTACCCTTAAAAATGTTGACAACATAGAATTACACAATAATCGCTTGTTTATAAACTACCATAGCAATAATTGCACTTGAAAATGGCAAAAGCAGAATTTCTGAGACATAGATGTCATGGGATTTTTCTCATTATTAAACATCAAATTTTGTGAAGATTACCTCTTAAAGCAGAAATAACCCTCCATCAGCAACTGCTGAATGACTCCCACAGTCTTTCACTCACATACTTCTTCTAAAACTCTTCCTCAGCCAACTCCTTGTACCTTTGCTAATCTGTCACCTGGAAATGACACTACGTGTACTCCTTATATCAGTGACAGTGATCAAAACCAGTCAGACATAGATAGCTTCTACAGGAAAATTCAATTAAGGTTGTCATGTGGAATAACAACTATTTGATGTTCAGGCTCTTTTTTCCACAGATTAGTTCCAAATTTGTTTTAAATACCTGCTGAGAAGAAAGCAGCAGAATTAGGCCCTAATTCAGCAAAAACCTAAGCATGTGGGTTTCTCCCACTGCATTAGTAACACAACTAAAGTCATGGTAAAGTTTGCTGAAATTGCTTTGCTTTGAAGCTGCATCTGTGAAACTAAATCTTGTGTGCTGCACTAGAGGGATGCAGTATGTAGCTTTTATAAATAGAAGGTGAGCTATGAAGTCTGATCCCTTTTTCTGCTGTAAGCTAAAGTATTATTCCTAGTTTAACCACAGAGCAGAGGAACAGCAAACTTACCAAAGGGATGGTGTTGGCAAAACCCCAGTCATTATCTTCCAGCACAGTTTGTTTGAAAGTGGGGAATTTTCTGAGTTCACTTTTGTCCTATGGGAAATGGAATCTCCTCACTCAGCTTTCTTCTACTCTCACACAAACTCTGGTCTAGGACAGCTAGACAGGGTGTTCTTTGGGAAAACAGCAAAGACAATAGTCAAACAAATCCCCTAGTAGGATATCTATAATTTTCAGTGACCTTAGCTCTTACATGTCATGCAAATTGTTTATGCTTGCCATCACAACCTTATTTGCTCTTTTTCTGCACTATTTAAAATCACAGAATGGTTTGAGTTGAAAGGGACCTTAAAGATCATCCAGTTCCTACTCCCCTGCCATGGGCAGGGACACCTTTCACTAGATCAGGTTCATCAAAGCCCCATCCAACCTGGCCTTGAACATTTCCAGGGATGGAGCATCTACCACTTCTCTGGGCAACCTGTGCCTGAGTCTCATCACCCTCACAGGGAAGAATTTCTTTGTAATATTAGTCTGAATCTGTCTTCTGTGGTTTTAAAGCTATTACCTCTTGTCCTATCACTACAGGCATTTGTCTGTAGTAACTCTCAGCTCCCTTGTAGCCCTTTTAGGTACTTAAGGTGCTCTAAGTTCTCCCTGGAGCCTTCTTTTTCCAGACTGAGCAGCTCCAAATCTCTCAGTCTGCCTGCAGAGAAGAAACACTTCTTTTCCTTCACCGCATGCTTGTCATGTCTGGAGGGATCGCTACAGCCTCTAGCCCAGGTTTCCATAAAGCTTAGAGGACATAATTCCCCATTAGGGGCTTAACTGTGCAAATTCAGAATAAAATAACATCAGTGACACTTTGGAATGCAAGGTAAACCCCTAATCTCATACAATAAGCTGAGATTCTTGTAGGTCAGTGGAGAGAAAGAGACTTTAAAATCTGACAAATGCCTGAGTGAAGGCATGAATGCTCCCAAAGAACTTCTTGAACATCTATGTAAAATCCAGACCTCATTGCAGAGGCCAAACTTATATTAACTTCAGCAGTGCCAAGACTTCACCCTCAGTTTTTAGTTCCAGCAGGGTGAAAAGCCAACTTTCTAGAAAGTGATGGGACTGGGAAAAAGGAGAAATGTTGGAGGTGCAATAAAAATTAAAATGAATAATTAATTTCAACTGAGGTAGAACTGGGAAAAATTGTCAATACTGACTGCTGTTTCAGCTGGGTTCAGATTCTACTTATTTTATAAGAGAATATTTTAGCAGAAGATAAGCAATTTAGCAGTGTCTCTTCTGGAACTGCTTCCATGCTTACCCAAAGTCAAAGTCTGTCCTTCTCTTTTTTGCATGCTTTTAAAATTTATTCGCTCATTTCTGCCTTCTACGTGCTAACATTTTTTGAAAGTTGCTCAGCTTGGTTCTCCACTCTTTCCGTAGTATGAAAGCTTTATTGTTCCCTGTGAATGCTTCATCACTTTTCCCTCCCAGCTCCATGCTTTGGCACAAGTGGGCTCTTTCGAGCTTCTGTGTGAAGACCACCTGCAGCAGACCTTGGAATGACTAACTGGAGGTGGGCTGAGATCAGCTTTAACTTGAGTTTCAAATGTACTCTACAACTCTTGCTGTTTCCTACCCCCCAAAACAACTTCATTTCCTACAGCAACTGCTAAAGCAATAGTCCTGAAAGAGGGGGCAATGATTTACAGTGGCTCTTCTTAACTCATGAACATTATTTTATTTATTGCAACAAGTACCAAATTTGCTAGAGACGAGGTCCATGATTGGCATTTTGAAGGAAATATGGTAGATTACTCAAATCTATGGATATACCTGTAGAGATTTTTAGACCATTGCCTTCAACAGTTAGAATGTAGTATATGACTAGTGCTGAGATCATGTCCAGTGTACATTTTGCTCATTTACTTTTGCAAGAGGAGATGAAATAGCTGCCAATTCACAAAATTAAAGGGATTTTTTGATAATAATATATTGAAGAAAAGATATGTAGAGGTAGGCTAAATGAAAAATATAATTTAAAAGCAAATACATAAACCCAGAACCAACACAAACTATTTGCTATTTTTAACTGCTTGAAAATTGCATTAAAAAAAATCTCTCCTATGAAAACATCTATCCTATCTGATCCTATGAAGACTTGGTGCTAGTCAAAGGACGAATTTCTTGCCTAGTCCTCTGCCTGATAGAGAGTGCCAAAGGAGAGAACTCACAGTAGTTAATCATTTAAGTGGTTGATGGAATTTACAGGGCCAGTAGTGACAATTTTCCAGCCATTCTCTTAATCAGGTTAGAGATACTTTGAAATCAATCAATTGCTCATGATAAACAATAAGGTGACCAAGTGCACAAACAGCCCCAACAGAAAAATTCCTTGTAATTCATTGTGCAACAAAGCAGATAAGAAAAATCTGCAGTTTCCAAACATCCCAGACAAATAACAGCCAGACAAACACACAAGTGCACATACTGGGGAAATGAAATTAGCAAATGGTGTAATTTGATTTAGCATATGATCACTTCTGACAGGCATGAGCTCGTCTCTGATGTGTTTTCTTGTTGGTGCTGGAAAAACAATAACATGAATCCAGTTAGGAATGTTTCTGAATGTGATGCTTTCCTTTTCGCCATGCTTTTTTTTCCTTTTCTTTCAGTAAAAACACTGGAAATGTTTAAAATCCCTAAATCATACAAGGCATATTTTTAATATCTTGTACTAGGGATAACCTTTTTAATAGTACTGGAAATCCCCATATAGCATATGTAGGTGTATCCAGATGGATTGCTTCCATATGAAGACATTTTCTTCTGCCATTTTTCCTTCTATTGTACGTATCTGTAACTTATGCTTTTTATAACGAAGCGCTACTCTTAATAACCTTGTATTTTTTTTATTTTATTTTTTTTTTAGAAAGAGCAGATGTGATGAAGTGAATGAGAGCTCTTGGTTTAATAAAGCACAGTCATCTTCTCTCAGATGTTACAATAAACCAGATTAGATAGAGCTTTAATGGATAAAGTTCCAGCATTACTTCTGCTGTTGATAAATGGTCAGAAAATTTCATTTTCTCTGCTCTGTGTACCTTGCTTACGTGCTTGTGTTTAACTGTTTAGAAACTGGAATTGTAAAAACATGAAAGTAAAGAACTCCAGGATCACAAAATATCTTGTTATATAAATGATGATTACTACCTGATAGAGAGAAGTGAAAGGTGACAAATCCTTCTCTCTCAATTAATTGCCTTCATGAGAGTCTTTAGTACATTTCTGGCCATAATGTCAGTCAAGCAATAACAGAAAACTCAGTGTCATTATGGAAAAAGGACATTAAAACTGTTTTAGAGGTGGAAAGAGGGGATGCACAAATATACTTCAAAGAGAGGGTCTTGTTTCCCTTTTATTCCCTCAGTATTTCCATGAAACCTAAGGCAATGACATCACAACACAACAAGGTTGCCAAGATATACTATACAAAAACATGTTTTCTCATGGTTACATTTTCTGCAAATTACAGTTCTTGGAATATAAATCAGAATAATTGTTTAAATCAGAGTGACTGTTGAAACAGATTTACAGAGATCAAATCAAAAATGTAATAATTCTTGTGGTTTCACTAATGCTCAGAGCACCAAATACTTCTGAAAATTTTGGTTGTCAGTTATATATAGTGTTTACATTAACATGCTGCTTGAACAGAGAAAATATATATTTTAAGATGAAAATGTGAATCCAGGGTTACAAGAATGTTTCTGAAACAGCTAAGTCATCTTGCTTCAAGTAAAACCAGATGTTTGCTTAAAGTGAAAGGCAATCATTTCTTTTAATTTTGTTCACTGGTTAGGCCACCAGGAATATCCATATGTGCACACAATGATCCAATTAAAATCAAAGACCTTACGATGGAGAAAGCAATCAACAACTGAAAGGCCACCAAATGACATGCGAGGCACTGACCTGGACTCCACTACCTCCATTCACTCCTTTTCACTCAGCAAGTCAAACGGGGGAGACTGCTGCACTCTGCCAACCTCCCCTGGGAGTGTCCTGTCCTGGGTCCTGGAGGTATCTCTGGGAGCAGTGGCTTCCTTAAACAGTTGCTCCAAATTGATGAACCTGGACTAGACACATTTCTCAACTTTGCACTGGGTCAACACTCTTCCTTGGTCATTTCAGCTTTTAGGATATGTGGGATAGTTGTGAGTCTAACGGAAGACGGAAAAAATATGGAAACTCCAGAAGTGTTTTGCATTAATATTTCACCAGAAGAGAAGGAGATGGAAAAATGGATCTAATACGTGTATATTCATGTCCTCCTGAAATCCTGCCTGTAAATGCCACATGACCATGCTTGGCAGAGACTGTTAGCACAAAATATTAGCATTATATTTCTTAAATAATCCACACTCTTGACAGCTCTTCCTATCCTGGACATTTCACATGCACTTATCACCTAAAGTTTTATCGGTGGCTGATGGCTTTGAAACTTTGCAACACTTTTCATAGATCGAAATTTTTATTCAAAACTGTGTTGGTCATATATTCTTATATTCTGGATATATTCTTAGTCCTCCTGTGAAGAAATACCTCTACTCATTTAAAGGGAAAAAAATCATCTTCTGGGAACTGGCAACTAATTCCAGTATGACCTCCTCAGCTCCTCTGTCATCCTCTTAGCAGACAAGTACAGTTCTAGATCCACCTATTTCAATGACAGCTATGTATTGTATATCAAAAATTGTGCATTAGATTTACTTACCATTAAATATACACATGATATTCACATAAACACACGTGCACAAACAGTGCTTATACACATATAATATGTTGCAGGTGGACATAACATCATATCCTCTGATTTTCTTCTTATAATATTCATTCTGGTGCTGAACATTTTCTCCAGGAAGATTTGACAAGTTAATACCTTCTTTTGCCCACGGTTTTCAATTGGTACTACCTCAGCTTAAAATACAGGACCCTTTTTCTTCTGTAGCATACATCATGAGCCTATGTTTACCTTTGGCTGGAGGTTGCTCAGTTTTTTGGTGATATTTTATGTCAAAGAGTTTCTTCACCAGTTTATGAATAAGAAAAGGAAAAAAAAAAAGAGGGAAAAACCCTTTGTAAAAGGTATTCTCTGACCATGTGTATTTGTCAGAAGAGCTGGCATTTTCACACCAGACTGAATATGTAATCAGGTGATAAAATGTCGTTACAAAAAACATGAACCAAACATATGGCTGCAGTGAGCCCATTAGGATTTTTAACTGTAATTTCAATAAGCCAAAGAAATACCCCTTTCTATTTTCCCAGGTTACTTCTGTCATTGTTGGGTAGGTCACTTCATGTGTGCAGTTTCTATGAAGAAGGTGTTCTCCTTGTCCAATTGTGCAGAATCTTGGTTCAATTGTGCATGATCTTAGTTCAGTTGCTATATTGTTTTGCTTTTGTTTTCTAGTCCACTTTTTCCAGAAATACTTCTCACCAAAGAAGAGATCCTTTCACTTCCATCCTCGCTGCAAGACAACCTTTCCCTCTTCCAAGCTTTACACTCAGCCTTAGATTAAGGCCAGACTCTATAGCGTTCTTTGATAAACATGGATATGTTCATATAACACCCATGTCCACGACAACTTTATTTTGATCTTCTGAGTCCTGTACAGTCTTTAAAATGCTTCTCCTTCACATGGCTTCACTTAACTGTCAGTGTTCTCACAGGACCCTCTGAGCATTGCAGCCAATTCTTTAAAGTTCCTCTCATTGTTTTGACTAATAAGCATTTATGTTAAAACTCTGGGCCAGGATATTTAGAGGGGAAAAAAATCATGCAGACCCTGCAAATTTAGTAGTAGACACTTGATTTTTGTGGATTAGCTTGTTGCCAGGAATATCTTCCTCAAGGCCCACTCCTTTCTTGAAATACAACATCTTCACCACTTTTAGGCTGAGACAGGAACCAAGACAGCATTGGAGCGCATGACCTCCAAAACTTCTGGCACTGCTCAATGGAAAGTAGATGGCATTACTGCTGATACAGAAGGGTAGCAGGCAGGCTAATTTATATCCTAGAAGGAACCCAAAATATGTCCCAACTATAATTTATTGCTAGAAGCTATAAAATAGAGTTAAAGAATATTTTATTACCCTCGTCGTAAAATATACAAGTACAGGAAATATAAACAACAGGAAAACAAGCTGAGAGAAGGCAAGCTTTCAGCTAGCTGAATCATCTCAAAATTCTAAATATTATCTCATGATGGATGGCTGCTGGAGTCTGCAAAAGACTACCAAATCCAGTTCCCTGTTTCACACAGACCACCCCTATTGAAGACACTTCAATCCAACTGTGTTATCACATATTCTCCTCAAAACAGAAAATTTAATTTCCTCATCAACATTTGGTGAGCCTTATGTTGAAAAAGGGCCTACTGCATACCTCTCTCTGGACTGGCTTTTTGGAAGAATTGTTCTTTTCCACGGTGTTTCAAGGAACAATCAAGCATGTCTACCTACCTTACTGTGCTGGCCTGGGTAAGTTTTTCAAGTCTAGATTTTGTAAGCTTTCCAACACTAAATTCTAATAATTTGCCAGTGGTATGTTAAGTGATGCAAACACTATCTGTTGCATATACTGTGAGTTCCTGCTCATTCTCATTTATTGTTCTTCTTTTCCACACTGCTTCGGAACTAACACATCCTTCTGTACATCCTTCTTTCCATGCTGCCACACTGAGTATCCTACTGCTAATCTGAGGAACACTTAGGAAAAGGATATAAAATCAGAGGATAACATTAAAAAGGGTCACAAATTATATAACTAACACATTTAGTATACTCACATACCCACAGAGTCCATATAGTCTCCATTACAGACACAAGCATTTCTGGTTTTAAATCCTCTGGTGACTGGGACCCTGCAGCCTCTCTAGAAAATTTATTCTGTTCCTCAACTGTGCCTTTTTTACTTAATGCATAATAAAATTGTCCCTCTCTGCAAGTTAAATTGGTTACATCTTATTCTATGGATTATGGCTATGAACAGTAGATTACTCCACTTTCTTGTAATTTAAGGATTCCTGAAAAACAAACATTTGCTTTTGAAGCCCCCTGACTAGATGGGCTGGATTCAGCATATCTGGAAAGCCTTAATTAAGAGAATGAACACCTTATGACTGACTGAGCAATCTGAACCAATCATTCTATTTCAAATGAGGCTGAAAAAGCATTTTGAGAACTTGCAGATAAATTGCATATTGGATAGAAACATCATTGTAAAATCTCAGAAGTTTGCAAAATGAATTAAGTTTTGCAACTACTTTATGAATTTGTAAAATGTGAGGCTTAAACAGGAAAAGTTCAATATTTGCCTTTTTCTCTCCTACTTCTTATTTCATTTAGCAAGAAAATGAACTCAGTGTTTAACAAAATTATGCTTTATATCAAATAATATATAATTACTACATTTGTTTAATGGAGTTTAATAATTAAGCAGCCTGAAATACAATCACTAATACAGTTTATAGATAAGAGAAAAACATTTGAAAGGATCTTAAGTAAACTACAAAAACATGGGTTAATCTTACGAACAAGTGAAAGTCCGGAATCCTGTTTAGGCCATGGTCTGCTGGTAATGCATTCGCAATTAAAGTATTCTGTGATTTATGGAAGTCAGAAAGGAAATTACTCAAAACCATCTACACTGAAGGTTTGTAACTAGCTCCCTTCTCCCAGAGGACAGGACTTTAACTGTCACCATGGCTCAGCTCAGATCTTTGACTTGTTTTGCAAAATATTTATATGACTTCTTCAACTTCATATGTTAAATGTACTCTGCTCAGTAAGATAGCTAGCACAGAGGTTACACAAGAATTGTAATTACAATATCAATCCTTATATTTTCTAACAAATGGAGGAGTCTATTTTTATTCTATTTTCATCTTCCTCAAGGAAAATGTTCAGACTAATTAACTTCCCTTGTCATTGAGAACTCAGTGCACCAATAAATATAATTATAATCTCTTTTCATTTTTTAAATTTTAGACTATTTCAGTCTGTTCTAGTTGTTAAAATATCTATTCAGGACATTAGGACTAATGGCAAGGAAAAAAATGAAAATTTTTTCACAAATAATCAAAATTCTGAAGTTGTTTTAATTTTAAAATATTTACAAGCCTTTTAGCTTATTTTTAAAAAGCAAATGTTTAAAGTTGCCACATTGAGAACATTACAATGGAATATATAGATTATAAGAAAAATAAATTCATAAAACCTTAAGCAAAATATTTGCAAGTTTTCTTTAGCCCTGTTAATACACCAGAAAACTCCTTGGGAGAAAAATGCAATAATATAAGGTAAGAAAAAAAGCAACTTGCAATCATGAACATAGGCTGCTCTCAACATGTTGATTCTGTTTGGACCATACATTTTCTTGTAGGAAAGTTAGGAATGAACAACTGGTCTGTTGCTATTAAAGAACAAGATGTGGTTCAAGGTTTATGTCAAAGCAAGCCCCTGATTCTATGATATTATCACCTGTACTTTTTGTCTCTTTCTTGTAAAAGAAATCCTTTGTGGATGTACAAGTAGCAGAGCTGATTGACAACACTGCCAGCATTAGTCTTGGCCTGAGAGACAGAACTGATTTTACAAGTGAAAAATTAGTTAAATGACCTTTGGGAAAAACACAAAGAATAAAATAAGGTTCATGCCACTCCCTGAATTAAAAGAAGTAAGAAGTCATCCTCCACTAAATTTTTGCTGATTATTGGTAAGCGCAGATGTGCATTTTAAGGACCATGGTAACTGACGGCAGTGATACAGCTGGGATCTGAAATAGTTGAACTTTCGATCTTCATCAAGACAGTGAAATAAAAGATCTGCAAATCACTGGCACTTCCAGTCGATTGGGTTTTCACAAGGCCATTAGGAAAACCGACTGCTAAAAAATACAAAAGGCACTTGAAAATCACTAAAAGATTTTGCTCCTGGCAAAAACCTACTGTGAATGAGATTCTAAGCCAACTTCCCTTTCAAAAGTTGTAAATACCCCATGGCTGGCTCTGCTCTGTCATGTGCAAATGATGTTTAGCCAGTACCTGAAGAGAGAGAGCCAGTGAGGGGCTGAGGAACCCAGCTGCAGTGGGAAGGGTTTGGGAGAATGGTTCCCTCTGATTATGAAGTGATGCAAGGGATGGTGAGATCACAGCTCTGCCAATGCAGGAAAGGGCAACCACAGGCAGAATTTTGTCAACTGCAACCTTCCAGCCCATTGATATGACTTACAGGCCACTTCCATGCTGCAATCCAAAATTATCTCAGGAATATATCAAACACATCCCAAGGGAACTTGGAAAACCTGCACGCATTGCAGCTACAGCCTGGCAGGGGTAGCCCATGCTATAGATTCCCTGATGGGTTTAAGGGGGGGGCAATAGGAGGTAGAATCCCATTGGTAATAGGAGTCTGAAGGAAATAGAGTCTGAAGGAAATGATTCTCCACACACTCCCCATCCCAGCAAGCAACAGCTCCAGAAACCATGTAGAGTTCGGGTAAGAAGATTATGAGGTGTCTTGTTGGTAGAACTGCCACTATCAGTATCATAGTTGCACGTGCCTTGGATTTGAAGACAGCAGCATTATAATAGATTTCAACAATCTTCTGGCATTTCTCACTTTAAGAGATGATGATCCTGGTAGAGATAGGAAAGGTAACTGTGGAGAAGGGTTAATTTGGCACACAGTCATGATATTTTATCTTATTTAATATCTCAAAAAATTTCTTTGTTAGGGTGGTGAGGCACTGGAAGGTTGCTTAGAGAGGTTGTGGATCCCCTGTTCCTGAAAGAGTTCAAGGCCTGGTTGGATGGTACGTAAGTGGAAGCTATTCGTGCCCATGGCAGGGGTTTGAAACTAGATGATCATTAACATCCCTTCCAACCCAAACCATTCTGTGATTCTGTATTTCCCAGCTTATCAATAAATTTGACCTTTTTTACCAAATTCAACCACATTTGTTGAGGGAACATGTAATTTGTACCTATCAAGTTTTTAAGAGCTTTGGAAAACAGGTAAGTGGATTAAGAGAAGACCAAAGGTTATGTCCTGGTTACAGAGGGGTCAGTTTTGCACTGTGTGGTTGTGACCAGGTTGTTATCCAATACTGCTCACCTCTTTGCTGAGCCAGGGTGTCCTTAGTGAAAGCTGGCCGCTTTCCTTCCCTCTGGGAAGGTGATTGCATCAACCCCTCCATCCCACAGGTCCCTTTGTCATCCCTCTGAATTGTCACCAGAGCACAACTATGGACCATTGGTGCTGAAAAGGACAGCAGAGGAAAGGTGATTGATGGCAGTGCTGAAATGACAATACAAGGGGGAGGGGATGGCAGTGGTGATGGCCCCAACCTAGTCAGGTCCAGGCAAGGCAAGCTGAAAGGAGCATGGTGGAGAGGTAAGAAAAGCAGCAGCAGAGCAGAAGAAGTTGTTGTGAAGGTCCCTGCACAGAACTGAGCTTGTCAGGAGGGCAGTGCCTCCCCTAGTCAGACAATCTAGCTTCCAATGGTTTTGTTTTATCACCATTTTTTGTTATTTTGGGCTGGGGGGTGAGAAACATTATCTGTGGGAGCTTACCCACCATATTGCCTTTACCAGGTGGAATGGCACAGGAACAGTCACCATATTGCCTTTGTCTGGGGAACCACATGGACATGACATTCAGGGGGTGTCCGCCTTCTTATTTTTGTTCCTGGTGGTGAATATTTTGTTGTGGATAAAACACCATCTCTTTTTTGTGTACTTTTGCTATTAAAATTGCCATGGTTATTGTGTCTTGTTCCACCGCTTTGTGCTAAATTTGTGCTAATTTTACTAAATTGTTATCTCAACCCATGGTCTCTCCTTTTTGCCCCTCCTATGCCAAAAGGGGTGGGGAGAGGGAACTGGCTTATTTGGGGTTTAATTTCTTGCTGGTGTTAAAACCCAGGTAAATAGATTTAGATTCCAATGAGTTCTTCAAAAACTGATTCACTCCTTGGTGCACTTCTCTAATGACATCTCATTGTTCTTCACAGATGTTTGCACTTTGGACATCAAAATAAGGACTCAAGGTAGTTTGCACTAAGTCTGAGGAGCTATTGATAAATGAATCCATTAGTCCACATTAGAAGTCTATTTGCAGATGTTTATCAACCATAATTTTTAATCTTTTTTAAGGAAATTACCTTCTTTATCCCCTGTTGAAAAAAATTTATTTGATCTATTGTTTAGGCAGATTACTTCTATTTAATGTAATGCTGATTCTATGCCCCTTCCTTCTTAATGAAAGAATATTAACAAAAATAAAAATATATAACATTGACCTTTTTATCTTATTATCAGGGCAATATGTTGCCGTAATATTATTGCTACATCAAAGTACTTTCAAATCTATTTTCATAAGCAAATGATGCTTGCCTTAAATTAAATTCTTCAAATTTGTTATGAATCTGGTTGAACTAACATATATTCCATACTTTTGTCTGAAATCAGCATCTCCCTTACAATCCTGTAATTGCTAGCACCGATATAATTATTCCTTTTACATTTAGTCTTGGCACTATGTTTCTTCTGACAGTCTGGCATTTCCAAATTCTTTAAATACTCACTGAAAGAGAATACTGTAAATTCTAAAATTTTCTTTGGGCAGCTATTTTAAAACTTTCAAATTAAAAAAAAATGGATCTAATGCTGATTGTCATTTAAGAGCATTGATTACTACTAGAAAATAATATTTTATATAACATATAATTTACCTTTCTCATTCAGAGCAAAAAAAAAATTTTAAACACGTCTTTGTATGTATTGTTATCTACAGTTCTAAAATTAGATAAATAACCTGGTTGTTTTATTTATTCCCAAAAACTGCTTTCCTCATACTGTCCTTAACACTAACAGACAGATTTCCTCTTACAGTGTCCATTTATCTACAGCTCCCAATATTAAAAACCCCAACAAAATCCCCATTATAAATTGGGATTTTTTTGCTACACCTGTTACAGATATAGGTAACTGCTGCTCCCATTGGTAAGCATTTTGATTCTTTAAACAAGCCTTTCAGCCGTGGGATTATGCTGTTTAGGGCTTGGAGTAAACAGTTTTTAATTACCACTCACATTTTTCTGATTAAATTTTTCCTCCCAGATGATTTGGTTTGTGATTGCTTTCAGCCCTGTGGGAGTGCTCCTTGCCAAGCCCCGGGGCATGCACACACATGCACACACGCACAGGCGCACACGCTGCAGGCACTAATGCATGCGCGCGTGTGTGCGAGCGCTCCGAGTGCGTGCAGCCGTGTGTGCACTGTACAGCTGTGCACAGATGGTTGGGATTTTATGTTGTTTATCCAAAGCAACTGCAATCAAGTTGCAAACACTTGAGCTGAACCACAAGCATTGGGAAATTCTTCTGCTAACTCAAGTGTCGAACGCAGGATTGTCCTGCGCCGGACGCAACGCGTTCTGACTTAGACAATCAACATGAACAATATTTTCAAATTCTCAGGACATTGAGTTCTAGCAACGTGCAGCCACCAGCCAGCATTTCCCAGACTCCTGAAGTTTCCCAAAAGGAATCCTTCATCTTTCCCAAGGCACTGAAGATCAGAGGTGCTTATTTGACTTGACCATAACAACCAATTCTGAGAATAATATGGAAAAAAATTAACATCACAGTATGAAAAGCAGCATAGCAGAATATAAATGCAAACTGCAGTTCTTTCCAGTACTGAATTATAACCACATTAACATTAAATAAGGCAGTCAGAAAATACTGAAGAGGCGGAGATTAAGAGGTTCAAGTGAACAAGTGATTTCATGGGCAGAGGTCAAATAGCCAACCTGATCAAACCCAACCACTTGTGATGTCAGAAAGAATAACTTTGTATTAGAAATTTAAAATCAAAACATCTGTCTTAGATAGGGGTAATTTAGCATTAGTGGTATCCAATTTTCCTCTATGCAGTGAAACAAAGATTTTTATCTGCTGTGAACTTGGAAGAGAAGGGTTGGGCTCCTTGGTATTACAGCATTGTCTCTCCAGACCTGCATAAGGGTACTTCAGCAGTTACACGATCTGTTTGGTAACCCAGGAAGAGATTCCATTGTCTAAACTAAAGGATTCAGCATCATTTTAGGCAGTGAGGTGTGTCCTGCATGGCCTCCATCTGAGTCTGCAGAAAAGAGTTCCTTGAAGGCCTGAAACTCTGAGCTCCACTCAGATCTCTTGGGTAGTTTGAGGTACCTCAAACCACCTGGTTGCCCAGGCTTAGACAAAAGAATTCCATCTACCAGCAGCTTCTAAATTTGGGATTTCTTTCTTAGCAGGTTGGCCATCTACTAAGAATTTTCAAGGTAAATGAAAGTTTCACATTAAATTATTTCTTTTTCATCATTTACTATTTGTGTTTGCTCTCCTTTGCTATTGATATGACCATGTATTTTCTACACTTCATACAGTGCCATATATTAATTCATATTTTATCTGTACTGATTTTCTTGCTTGTTTCCATGTTTCATATTTTAAGTAAAAGTCTGATCTTAGTTTTTCTGATGCAAAAATTCACACTGTTCTCAGGGCTTTCCTGTCTTCCTTTCTTCTGTCAGCACATGCTTCCTATCTGGTTTCACTGCGATACTCCCAAGAACTTCAGTTCTCCAGAAGTTCTCCTGAAATTTTGCAGTGCCTCACATATAGCCTTTTATTTCCACCAGAAGTAATAAAATGCTTCATCAAAATGCAAGAGCTTTGCAAAGATTGGAAGAAGGCTGGACAAAATATTCAGCTCTCCATCCCATGAAAGAACCGGCATTTTCCATATCAGCTGCACTGAGACCTGGCAGTCAGGGACCACCTTCAGGAAGGTCTCTGGTGCTGGAGCCTCTTCCTGTTTGTGCTCAGACCATGAACACAAAGCCCTTTCCCCAGAACTGTGGAGAATACTGTCTGATCCTTATGATTCTAATTTTGCAAAGATAATGTCTTATAACTATCTCATTTTGTTGTCTGGTCTCCTTTCTTGAAAACTAAATATACTAATCCTAATACTAATACTACTAATAATCCAAAATATATCAAAAGCTCTTTAATGACTAATAAGGATATTTTCAAAATACTTTTCAGCCTATTACTCATCTCTGCAGTACAACTGGTACTGGTCCTCGCAAAAGAGAAATTTGTGCATTTTTCAGAGCCAAGAAATTTTGAAATAAAATGTTTATTTAAAGGACCATATCTTCACAGGTGTTATTTGAAGGATCATATCTTCATAGATGTTATTTAAAGGACCATACCTTCCCAGATGTTAGTTTGCTCAGAGACAAATGTAGCTGTGTTAGTCATACATTTCCAGCATAATCTTCTTGGTGAGGGGGAAAGGTAAAAATTTTATTTAAATTTGCTGTCTTGGGATTACTCAATAATCATAATAAAAAGATTAAGGAGTCCCTAGAGAGGTTTCATTCCACACATTTCAGGATCAGATTAAACACATTTTGATGTGTCTGTTTCCCTACAGGGAGCATGTCAGACACTCAGCATTAAGAGCTGAACTTAAATTTTCAAAATTCCACTTTAAAGTGGGAAATCCTTTTTTATCTATATATCATTATTAATGAACATTAAAAACATTATTTCTAGCCTCTACTTTTGTTAGGAGTTTGATTTACAACGGCTCTTAGGACATTATCTGCAGATTCTGCTGACAGATTAATCACACAGAGTGTTAGGTAAATTTATGGCACATCATGTCACATCTCCCCAATTACATGTGCAAAGAAGAGATACCTTAAACTTTTATTTAAACACAGTTTCAACTTGGGCTCTTCTGATGCTCTGATGTTTAAAAACACAAATAATAAACCAGGATGTTCATACCATAACGATTGTGTAGCAGCTCATGTAGTGGTTCAAATTCAAGCTGTTGTTAAGTGTGCCAAATATCAAGGTGTTGTATAGAAGCATGTAAATGCTGTGGAGACAGGCACAGTATGTGGCCTCAAACAGACCTGTGTTTGTGGGTCAGTGCACACACTGATGTCTTGAACCAACCTCGAGCTTCTGAGAGTGGCTGATACACAAGTAGAGCAGTAATAGAGAGAGGACACACAGCTAACATCTCCACAGGAGCCTACTGGACCATTCCTGAAAGCAAAACTGCCTGAAGGCTCCCAGTCTCTGAGGCTGAGAGTTATCAGAACACAAAACATGAATTTGTGTTTGAGAAATGCTTGGTATCTTTTGATCCTGAAGTTGAATGAGGCTCATATGAGCTACTCTGCTATTATCATCCTCATCATCTTCAGTCATGCTGCTGGGTTTTGACCACACATCCCAAAATACACTTGAACATCCATATGGACTCTGTGAAAGAGTTAGACAGGGCCCTGACATCCATGAACATTACTCCCCCTGAAATCTCTGGGAGTTATGTGTACATCTGAGGGCAGAGTTCGGACCATAAAGTTTAAGCACAAGCATCTGGGCACAATTTTCTCCAGTGAGCAGGATTCCAAGTTTCTGTAACATCTGCTGTGGGAACTGTAAGTACTTTATATTAATGTTGTAAACTGTGTTAGCTATAATCACCTTTTTTAATGGGAAAAAATGCAGTCATCTCCACCTGGTGATTCCAGTGATGCAGACACCTGTCTGCTAGGAATTGGATTGAGACCATCGACACATTTCACACAAGCTATGATATGATAATGGCCTGAGGTTATAATTTGCAAGTGACCCATGGATGCTGGGCTTTTTCCAGCAAACATCATTGTCAGATAAGTGCTTGTTTCTCTGTAGGGACTCAGCTAGTTCTATCACTTCATATTTTTGCAAATTGTTTGGCTAAGAGATAACAAATGCATGTGAACACAGGAAAGGAAAGAGTCTTTTAACTGTGCTGTGTGTACAGAAATCAGAACTATGCTGTAGAATCTATTCTTTTCTTTTAATTGGCTTCCTACTTATGTATGTAAATATGTAGCAAGTATTGGTTTAACATTTCCCAGTGCCATCAGTAGTTCTCCTAGCTGTTTCTGGTTCTTGATGTTTGTTGTCAATCTCATTATATCTCATTATATCTCATCATGTATGTGATCCTGATTAAGGAGAAGTGCTTGACTACACTTTATGCTTAAGGCTGATTTTCCTCATCTATCTAATTAGTGAAAAGAGGCACAGGCATACAGCCCACAGTCAGGTGTATGTTGCCTTCCATATGTTCTTATTGATACTTGAATCAGTCAGACTAAAGGAACCTGGAATAAATCTGCATATCACTGTTTTACTACAGTTGTAGAATGTCTTTATAAGAAAAGATAAGCTGCAGTTGAACTCTAGATGGAGTTCTAAAGAGCTATGTATGTACCTAGATACATTTTAACTAAAAATAAATCCTACAAGAATCTCTTTGTTGGAGGAGGAATATTTTACCACTCCTGCTCCTATGCTAAATTTAGTTTCAAAACTGTCCAAAGGGCAATATTTCCAGCTGCATTTTTAAATTATTTCTTACTGCCTGGCCTGTGGAAATGAGTTGAAGCAAAAGTAAAATTTAGTGTCAAACTTTTCCCATAGTTTCCCATTATTTTCTGTGAAATGCTGTTGATGACCAGCATATCATTCCCTATGAAAAGGAAGAATATATTTTGGGAAATTGACAGTATTCAGTCTATTTGAGTACAAAAGTAAGTCAGGCCCCAAATTCTCAGTACCAGCCTGTACCCTGGTCTGATGTCAACATCAAAGAGGGGTTTTCTGAACTTGAAAAGATGGCTGCATGGATCTATACAGGTACCATACATACAGACAAAACCTTCAATGTGGAAGAATGAATTTTAAGATGGAGGAATGGATGGATACTCCAGAATCCTATAAAAAAGCCACATGGAAGTCTTTTTACCACCTGTATAGTAGAAACCACTGAGTTTCTACTATGTCCCCTAAATGAACCCTGTTATGAAGCTCCTGATGTTAAAATCAAGCTCCCACAGAAGGATGGTGTGCAGGGGCACACAACGTCTGTGGAAACTCAGGGATAATCTCCTCTGCTGTTGTAACCCTCAGGTGGCAGTACCTAGATGCAGTTTTGCCTTCTTGGATGAACATGAATTAATTCTTGGAGATTTTAATCCATGAGCCAAGTGTTTGCCGCATTGTAAAACCAAGGAGTGGAAGAATTTCTAATACTTGCCTCTGAGTCAAGGGTTAGGAGGCAAGATACCAATATAGTCGGGAAAGGTTGGTTTGCTCAAGCCAGTTTAAAGTCAATGTGGGAGTATAATTTTCCTCTGCTTGTGATTTTATTCCCACTGATTCCATCTGCAAGCATTGAGATGAACTGATGAATCCATGTTTTTACTGGATAAGTAGGTAGGGGACTCACAGACAAAAAAATTCCACTGAACTTTTATTTTTACCATACTCAAATTGTTACTAAGGAGTAGGTTTTCCTCCATGCAAAATAAAATGAACTTAGATAAATTGAAATTCTCCAGCTTAAACTGCATGCTATTAGCACTGGCTAAGAAAAGTTCTTATTTTCTGGCATCTTCATGCAGTATGCCTTCAAAAGGAAAATTTAATAACTTGCTTCTTACCACAAGAATGGACCATAAGCAGAATTACCCATCAACAGCTTTAAAGTCTTCAGTTGTTTGGATGTGAACAGCCTTCAAGAACCTTTCTGGATTCACCAATGTTGTGGGAACCTTCCACTTACACTTGGCTTGGGAAGTGTGAATTCTTATTTTGCAAAGAGCCTGGGGATCTTGCCAAGGCTAATATTCTGGGGTCCATATGTGCTAAGTGATCTGCAATTCTGGAGCACAGCAGCAGGCAGTCAAACTGGGGAAGCCTCTCAGAGACACTTCAGCCAAGGAAAGGAACATGGATTTTTTTCAGGAATAGAGCAGAGTAATGGCCAAGAAAAGATCATTTGAAATTTGGAAAAATTTAAGATGAGAACTTTTGTCCAGGCTATGTGCATCACAAGCAGTTTTTTGCGTTGCTGTAAGTGACAAGCACTTTCCTTAAACATTGACTGTGTAAAATGAAGTGTCACTGCACTCAGGATTGTGAGCTCTGAGACCACAATAGAACACATGTTTTACTAAAAGTTTTCTGCATCCATTGGAATGACTATATGAGAGCTAGTGCAAGAATTGTGAGAGTGCTAAAGCACCAAATAGATACAGATGGTATTTTTTCACTCATTACATAGCAAGAATGCAAATAATTGTTTTCTATTTTCTAATGTTACACCAGAATCCGACTAGCACTGAAAAACACAAAAAACTCCTTATCTTTTTGCTTTCATGTTTGCCTAACAAAGTTCTAGGTTCTATGTCATGTATAACACAAGGGCTTATAGGCAGGAAAAATTAATCCAGCCTGCAGTACATTTATGATAGCTCTGATGAATATCCTCAGAACAGGACTTAAATGATTCCACCACATTTACAAACGAGGTGCTCCACAGTTCAAGAGAGACACTGCGGTGCTGAAGCAACAAAGCTGGTCAAGATCTAGAGAGTAACCATGTGAGCTGTGGCTGAGGAAGTTGGGGTGTTTAGGCTGGAGGAAAGAAGACTGAGGGGGACATAATTGCTGTTTACAACCACCTGAAAAGAGAGTGTATCAAGTAGGCTTTGGCCTCTCCTCCCAGGCAGCTGGTGACAGGATGAGAAGAAATGGCCTCAAGCTGTGCCAAGAGAGGTTCAGGTTGGGCATCAAGGGTCCTTATGCCTTGGACCAGGCTGCCCTGGGAGGCAGTGAAGGCACCATCCCTGGAAGTGTTGAAGAATCAACTGGATATGGCACTTAGTGCTGTGGGTTAGTTCACATGATGTTCAGTCAAAGCTTGGACTTGATCCTGGAGATACTTTTCAGTTTTAATGACTTTATGATTCTATCATTCTATGCCTAGCAGTTAATTTGCTGATACATAATAATAGAAATGTTGTTTTCAATGAAAATTGATAACAATATCCACTCTAGAGACCACTGTTTTTCTGGCTTCCAGGAAAGATGATTTTTTCTTCAAAAAATGCAAGCAATTGAGACCATCTATGGGATCATTACATGAAATTATTTTATCATTCCTTCAAATTATTTTAATCTCTCTTGGTTATAGTACATACACTTTAGTACATTGCAGTGGTACTTTGTAACCTCATAAATTTTCAAGTGAGTAAAACTGGTATTAAACATTAAATATTATGTATTTAGAATACCTGAAAACAACCTGGCCAAATAATTCTGGATTTTGAAACTCCTTCATTATATGTTTGACAGTTCAGTGCTAAGAAAAACACCACTTAGCTCTGAAGTTCTAGTTTGTTTGATCTGTGTGACTGGGTAGAATTAAAAGTAAATATCTCAGTGGTTTCTCATTGAAACTTGTAGCTTTCTTAATGACTGGTGTGCTTTGTGTAATATACAGTGGCAGTGGCTTAGTTAGTTTTTATGTATATAATTCCATTAAAATGTAGGGTTTCATAAAATAAAGTTGTCTCTTAGTTAACTCCTTCTCCAGAAGTGAAGAAGACTTCTACACTCCTACTATGGAAACAGTGGGTGGTTTTCAGGAGAGGTTTGTGTAAACAGAGTAACAAGAGGAAGGGCCAGCAAGCAGATGGTCTTCTCACTTCTCATTTTAGAGCTACTGTAGCAGGTGTTGAAAATGCCTTCCATTCTCCTGATGTAATAATGAGGGGAAAACAGACCTTTAGGAAAACCACAGGAAAGAGTAATGACAATATATTCTGTCATGTATCAGTGGGAAATGTTCAAAAATGCAGTTACTTTCATGGAACTGATTAATATTTCAAACAAATGTGTGCCGCACAAAGGAGATGTGGCTATTCACAGTGGCTATAAATTACTGCAAATTACTCCGGAGAAAGGTCTGGGAAATGAACATCACTTTTCACAAGAGCCAGGATGTTGGCATGAAAATAGTTTGTATTTACATTCCAGCATTTTCATAACATCAACTCAAGCCATTGCAGAGTAAATGTTCTTCCGATTTTGTGCATCCTCTTGTGTTTTCCTTTCCGTGCCAGTCATCACAGAGCAAGTGCATTTACAAACACACTCAAAGCTGGACAAGCACAAACACATGTTGCATCCAGTTGTTAGAGAACATGTAGAATTATCTGTCATGACATAGCCATGAATATTAGAAATTTTAAAATTAATTCTAGTTTGTTCATCTCTTCCGGTTTTAAATTTACTTTGGAAAAGTGGAAGAATGCAGAGATTGAGGATAGAGAGACTATATTTGCAGCAATAATCCAGAGTTCTCCCTCACTAAACCTTTTCAAGTCTGAAAACTAAATGAGATTCTAAATTTCTCCTCTTTCTTGCGAAAAGCACTACTTTTATGGTCATCACTCCCCTTCATGAGATCTAACATATGCTCCTGAGTCAGCTGGCTGGAGAGAAGACAGAGATCCTTCATTTTATTGACTCCATAAATAGTCAAATACAAATTATTTGCTCAAGTTTCAGGAACATTCAGTTCACACCAGACAAGCTCAGTGTATTAACTGAGTACTATAAATCACATCTTTGGTATTTTTCATCACAGTAAATCTATGGTTAATCTTGTGATTTGGGCATCTCTCTTTACAACACTGAATATCTGAAAAGGAAGAATGCCATTCTTCAAACAGCCTGATACCAATTTTATTGGCATTTAAAATTATTACAAATTGATTAGCATCCTGCACTTATTCTGATTGCTGGATGTCACTTACTTGGGCTTATAAGATTTTCAGAAATAATCTCAGATTTTATAAGGCACATCCAATTTGAAAAACCCATTTTCTGTTTTGTGGACATGTTGATGTATTATCTGCTTTTGTTAACTGCAACTGGGTTATAGGTGACTGAGGCCAAAACAACCAGCTCTAATGTTAAAAAAAAAATCAGATTTCTTTGAATTTATATTAGGTGAATTTGGGACATCAAAAATTAATATTCACATCTAAAATCTTTCAGAAATGAGCCCCATAGTTCTCTGAACTACTATTTTATTTTTTTCTATAGGGAGGAATAGAGCTACAAACTAAAATTGGAATTGGAATTGTCTTTTCTTAGAATTGTCTTTTCATTAGAATTTTATATAGAATGAGTGAAATTATACAAATGTAGATACATCTGATGTAAATAAAGGGGGCAAAAGTCAAAATAAGTAAAAAAATATGTACCTTTCTGGACTTAGAAACCTCAAGTACTAATTGTCTATGAAGGAGAAGAAGATAAGTTTCCCTTAGATTTATCATCTGGATATAGTCATAGATTCATAACATAATTTAGGTTGGAAAGAACCTCTGGATATCTCTAATCCAACTCTGAACTCAAAGCAGGGTCAATTTAGATAAGGTTGCTCAGGTTCTTGTCCAGTCAAGCTTTCAGTTAACTCCAAGTTTAAAAGTTCCAGAAATTTTCTGGATAATTTGTTCCAGTTTTTGGCCACCCTCAGAGTGAAAAACTGTTTCCTACAATTTAGTTGGAATTTCCTGTGGTTTTCATATCAGAATTTAATCACTGAGCATATCTGAGAAGAGTCTGGCCTGGCCTTCTCCATACCATCACATTAGGCTGCTATAGGCAGCAGAAAGACCCCAATTCCTCTTCACTGGACTTGCTTGAGTATGTCCATGTTTTTCTTGAGAGGGTGCAGTACCCTGGATGTGGTGACACAAATCCCAGATAGAAGGTTATAATCACTATTTTTATAGATACTCTGCCTTTTCCTTTTCAGCAAAACTGTTCAGAGAATTAAAAAAAAAAAAAAAAAAAAACAACCAAAAAAAAAAAAAAAAAAAAAAAAAAAACAAAAAAAACCAAAAAAAACCCTGACTTTTGATAAAGCATTGACTAAGAAAGTCAAGTGAGGAATGAACATGAGGGTAGGGTAGAACTGTCTGTGGAAGTGGTGTCTAACTGAGAACTGTATGCACAACTTGGCAACATGTGTGACTGCACATCCTGGATCTGGCTGGTCTGCTGATGTAGACAAAGAATGCCATGGAACATCTCAAGAATCCTTTTCCCTACTTTCCAGAGGTGTTTAAATCCAGAAACACTCAGTAACATGGTCTAATTAACCTAAGTCATGGAGACCTCAGAATAAAATTCATAATTAGTGTCCAACAAACAAACAAGTTTTTTCCTTCTGCCAGGAAGAATAAATAAATAAATCAATAAATAAACCAGACAGAATGTTCCAAAGATCTACAAATCAGGAATTTTATTGGCCAAAGCAGAAAAATGTGTTTGAGTGAGGCAGAGTGTATTAGTAACAGCCCTTATCTTCCATCAGGGAACAGCTATCTGGAGTGTCCCTGAAGGACAGAGGCGCATCTATGTGGTGGCCAAAGTGCAAAATATCTTCAGCTTTACAGGGGGGGAAAGAGCATCTTTCACCCAGTCCAGACCTAACCAGCAATCTGTGAAGCTGCATCACCTACTTCCTGTGCAATGCATCACTTGCCATAAGAACAGATGTGCTGGGTCAGATCAAAAGTCCATCGAGCCCAAAATCTTTTCTCTGACAGCAGTCAGTTACAAACATGTTAGCAAATAGGTGTGGGCAAAAATCAAAAGCAGGAATCTGAACAGCCATGAAATTTGAAATCAAAATCCTCAGTCAGATCAGAAATTATTCAGAGTTTCTGTCCCTGAAACAGGTCCAGTCAAATCCCTGCCTCCGCCACAAACTCTCTCTCTGATAGCACTGAATTCAGTGTGTGCTGGTGAGTGTGAGTGGAAAGGCACAGGCAGTGAAGAGACAAATTCCACAGCTTGAACTCCATGCTTTATAATAAACATTGGTTTTAAATCATTGTGGAATTAGCCCAAGAGAGTTGAATCATTCTTCTGCTTGTTTCAGTAATCTATTAAAGACATATACATACTTGCATAGTCTCTCACTCTGTCTTTTCATTTTCTGACCAGCTGGATAAATGTTGATAACACAGTACATTGTCCTAATTTTAAAAAAGCTCTGTATCTCAAGGATGTGTATTTATAGGATTATTGGACTTCTTCATGACCTAATACAAACTCTTCTGCCAAAGGATGAACTTGATGCAAAGGCCAGATTTTAACTGGAAACACCCTTGGGGTTTTTTGCAGCAGAATGCCACACACTGTGTGTGGGAATACTTATGTCCAGGACAGCCTTGCTGGGATTACTGAAATATGGATGCTGTTCGTAAAGCACTGCACCTGAAAATACTCTGATCACTTACATAGCTGTGGATTGGGTTGATTAAAGATACAGGTAGGCATCCATCCTCTGGATAACTGGGGTATGTAGAGGAAACAAGATGACAGACGTACACAGGACATTCCAAACTTCTGGTTCTGGTGCTGTTATTTACATTATAACCATCACTGCAGAGTTTCACTTTCAAAGATCACACCCAAAAATCAAATCCAAGTGTGCTCAATTTTTTCTCCCCGCCAGTAACAAATGTCAGTCTTAACTCCAAGCACAAATTGTCTCCTCAGAATAAATCAACAAAATTCTCCTATTTCGAATTCAGTTCTGACCACAACATTTTGCACCTGCAGCAATAAAGGCGCTTAGGAATGAAATTTTTCCAAGGGGAAGCAGCTCCCACTATAGCAAAGCAAAGGAAAATCTGTTTGTATGAGTAAATGAGAGTAGGCAGGCATGGGAGGGGACAGCTCTGACTCCCCTTACCCCAAACCCCAAAATGGCCCACGCAGCTTGGCCACTGAATCAATAAGAGCATGTAGGCACTAAAAAAAAAAAAAAAAAAAAAGAAGGTAACACTTCTTCCTTCTGAGCAGGAGTGAGGTTTCAGTCCCCTAACTCCCACGTATATCCATACCTGTGTGTTGGTGTGCACATCTGTAGGGATGACATCTGTTCATGGTCCAGAAAATGCCTTTGCACTGAAGTTTAAATTCACTGCTCATCAAAAGGCACCTTCCAATAACTCACCCTTGTGCTGTTTCCATTCTCCTGCAGCTTTCAAGCCTTGGAGACTGACAACCAGACACTGGAAAGTGTTTCAGCAAAATGTTTACTAATGCAAAAACCTAGCAGGAAGCCTTGAATTTTTATGTAATACCCATGAACTCAAATCAATTAAAATTTTGGTTCCGCTATAAATGTTTCAGCCAGCTCTGAGCAATCCATAGCTGACACTTCCTTTCCTCCAGGAAGCTCTAAGCAGCAGCAAAGGTTTCAGTCCAAGCCATTACGTTAATAGAGCACACACAGACCCTGTGCCATGTGTCTGACTTCTGAAGGGCCGCTCGCTGCCCGCCTGGCACGGCGCTTCGCACATGCTGCTCGAGCTGCAGAGACAGACAGCTCCCCAGGGTAAACTGCAGAGCTGAAAGGCAAAGGAGAGGCACCTCTGCTTCAAATGTCTCACTGAAACACTGACGGGGCTGCTCGAGGCTCCACTGCAGTTCACTTTCCCCCCATGTTTCTGAATTTTCTGTAGAAGCTGAAGTTTTTCAGCCCTGTCCTTAACCACTCCATAAAAACAGTGGGGGATCGACTTGACTATGCTTACATGAAGGGAACAGGGCTAGCTTTCCAAACTGGCAGTGTCTCTCCTTCGCCTGCTGAAGCCAAGTGTGCTGCCAGCAGGCCCCAGGTGTGCGCCACATGAGCAGGTGAAGAAAATAAAAAATGTTTATATGCATTGCGATGACAGTTCTGAGTCCATGTAAAGCAAAATACACGACAAGGAGTGTGGTTATCCCAAGACACCAAAATTCCTCATGTGTACAAACAGGCAGGAATCCAAAGGCACTCTGCCTTCATCTTGGAAAAAATTCACTGGGCTGTTGCTCTTTACCATGAGTTTCTATTTTATGTTTTAAAAATTGATTCATTTTCAGTTCTACACATTTTTTTAATACATTTTCCTCGAAATAGGCAGCAAGGAACTGCTTTACAAGACAGAATCTCATACTTCATTTACAGGACTGCCTAAATTTAAATGAGATCAGAATCAGCCACAGACAGGTCCTTTCAAAAACATTAATTAAACTACTCTTTGAAACCAAAGTTTAAATTGGAATTGTCCCTGTGACAAAAGCCTCCATGCTTCTAGAGCTCTAACAAGAAAGATCTAACATGCAGCTTCTTTTGAAACAGTACGAGGCACTCGTGACCAGTTCATAGAAGTGTCCTGAGCTGACAGTCTGCTGATAAAAAGCTTATGTACAACCAAAGCCAAGTGAACTTCATGATAAAAAGAACCTTCTTGCTCTGTGCTCCAGTGAGGAGAGGCCAGCATTTTTCTTTTCTTTAAAGAACCATACTGATTATATTTGTTGTGCATCTTGAACAAAACCTCTCCTCTCGGACAAATGGAAATTCATATCATATTAATGCCAACATCTATCCATTAATGCACATTCTATCACATCAAAAAGAAACATCTTAGAAATACATAGTAGATATGGCAGAAATGCCACAATGAGCAGATCAGACCACCAGAGTCTCTTTGATAATTTATGATTCCATAACTAGTGAGACAAAAACTGAGAAAAATCATTTACCTGTGACATGAGCAGATGAAGTCTCAAATTCTAAACCTCAAGAAATTTTATATACCAAACTATTTCAGTTTGGTACACAGTGAAACTTTCTGTTAACGTTAAGAAAATTATAAGAAAATCACAAATGCATTATCCAGCTAATTCAGATTCTAAAATGGAATTTCGGGGTTGAATTTATTGTTATATATAGAAGAATCATTACTTTTTAAAATCTTAAATTATACAGTGAGGTTTAAAAAACATTATCTAAAGCAGTCACACACCTGCTTGATTCAATGCCTGTTTCCAGCAGACTTTGTTGGCACAGAGGCGTGTGAGTAAAAACAAAAAGGAGCATTTGTATGTATATGCTTTTATCTAAGCAGGGACATAAATTTCAACCACAAGAGTGGGATCATGCCTGGTTTAAGTTGAACAACAGAAAACAAAATGGGCCTCTTGAGATTTTATTACCATCTTCACTTTAAAAAATAATATCTTTTAAATCGTAATCTACAAAGTAAATGGACTATATATATATAGAGAGAGAGCGAGAGCTGCATCTGTTTCAGAAACATGAAACAGCCCTGAAGTTCAGGTTGGGAGGTAGAGAATGGGTGGCTTCCAACCAAATGAGTTACTAGCTACATTTTGTTTCCTGAATGTGCACTGGCTGCTCTGCTCTGTGGATTGTTACCAGCTTCAGCATTTTTTAAATATTTCCCATTACCCTTTATTTGATATTTTATGCTTCCCCTCATAAACCCTGAAGCAGATTAATTGTGCCTGTGATGTTTGTTTGTAAGTACAGCTGCTCTTCCTTCCAGTTTGTTTTATAATTGTGATGTCTCAAAGATATCCTCATAAAACTGACGGGTGGATCTGCAAACAACCAGAGTTTTATCAGAAAGGAAATCCAGATTAAAGTTATTGGAGAAAACATTTGAGTAATGCTCAACATTACCAAATAAAAACACAAGAGAAAACTTTAAAAAAAACATTTCTTCTTCTG
Source organism: Ammospiza nelsoni (assembly GCF_027579445.1). Taxonomy (NCBI): domain Eukaryota; kingdom Metazoa; phylum Chordata; class Aves; order Passeriformes; family Passerellidae; genus Ammospiza; species Ammospiza nelsoni. The sequence continues at coordinate 73,976,407 of NC_080635.1, forward strand.
CATGTTTATTGTATGTATATAAATACTGCTAATCTTGTGGTTTATGTTGTTTGGTAAATACAAATACACAGTTCTGGTACAGTAGGATGTTTTAGAACAAATAATAAACCCAAACTCAATAGTGTAAGATGTAATACTAATTGGTTCAGAGGCTGTCATGCTGTACCTCCAACAAGTGCTATATTTCAGGATTCTTTTGTTTATTAGTTGGAAAGAATGGGTGAAGTTTCAGACCAAAGCAATTGCTAACTATAAAACCAGATCAAATAAAGACTTCAGTTTGAAAGAGCACCTTTAAAGTCCATTTGTGAGATACACTGTTCAGCTGTTAAATGTCTTGTAAGTTTTCCAAGAACTTTGTTGAGCTTTCTTCATAAAATCTATATTATTTTCATTGAAGATTAATGATAGACTTATTAAAAAATAAAAAACTTGGAGAGGCTTTCTGTGATTATGACCAAAGGTCATCACACTACATTACTTTGGAATGTTTTTATAAGCTTTGTCAGTAGAAGTACACTTTAAAAAAAAATCTATACACCAACTTTTTCAAATCTGTTTTTCATTTTTAAAAGATATAATTTATTTTTTCTCTTTCATTTACGAGTACATGAACAATACCAAACAAATACCAAAATACCACTCTCAGTTCCATCCACACAGTATCATTGAATGTCATTTCATTATCACTTGTAACTGAGCAGCCATGGTCAAATCAACAGGCCAAGACAGGGAGGATTGTGCCTGTGGGCTGGCACAGGTCTGCATGCTGCAAATGAAGACAGAACATGTGCAGAGGGAAAACAGCTCCTGCTCCTCCATTTTCTATTACCCAAGGCAGGATAAAGGGTGCACAGTTCCATATGGCTGCCAGAGAGGATTTGTGTTTCAGAATGAAAGTCCTGCATAAAACAAACAAGGAACCCTTTGGAGCTACTGCAGCCAGGAAAGGTTGTCCCAGGACCAAGGGATGTGAACCAGGGAAGGCAGAGGCTGCCTGCCCCTCGCCAGGCCATTGGGGTGCAGGGCTTTCTGCTTCCTTGTCCTGCAGAAGAAGAAGTGGTATCCACTGTCATGTGGCAGAAAACAAACAAATAGAAGTGTCCAAGATGAGTGGCTGGTTGGCCTGACTTCTCCTTGTCCCTGCCTCTCTGATGGAGAGCATTGCTCTGCCTGTTTCAGGGTCTACCACTGTTGAATCTGTCAGTTTATACGGACTCAGGTATCTGAAAGTGATTTAGGCAAAAGTTTTTCCCAATGCCCAATTTGAGATCCTCGAGAAGCAGCTGAAAGCGAAGAAAGCTCCTCTAAGCAGCAGTGGCCTGGGTTCATGCCATGCTAGCACCATCATGGATGGGATTGGTTTTGCCTTTGTTTATCCATCAGTACACACAGGGCTCTGCAGAAGGCAGTTCAGGTTTTAAAGAGAAATTTTATGCTGGACTATACTGAATTACTCCTGGTGGTGCCTATATCTCCAATAATTAGAGAGAACAACCTGTGGCTTTGATCCTAACTCAGGCATCTTAATTGAATTACCTGAATCCAAGCCTCTGTTTAAACATTTTTCTTCAATCTTATGTAACTTAAGTAACCGCCTATATTGGTATGCACATTTTTAAACATCTTCCTAAAGTGCAGAGTCATCAGTCGTTTCTAGAGAGCACAATATTTGACGGAGAGGAAGAATATAATTTAAAGTAAAGAGACATATATCACTTTTACCTGAAGGAGAATTAGGGCTGAAATGGTAGAAGTACACTGGACCATTTTGGGAAATTCCTATAAGCAATGGTGTCAGGATACCACCTTCTGTTGCTAAGTATCTGAACTTGAAATCAGGGAATAAGTTTAAACAACCTGAAACCTTTTTCTAAAAATACCCCTTTTCTAGAAAAACCTTTTTACTAAAAACACCTTTTTCAAAGAAAAGCACAAAAGCAGCAGTGAATTTGTTCTCTTCCTCAGAAAACTCTGTAGTCATCAAGATGTCACAGCAGTCTTTCCCAGTTTTCCAGTTTGCCAGTATTAATGAGAGAAAAGGTGTTAAATATCATAGAATCACAGAATATCCTGAGTTGGAGGAGACCCACAAGGATCATTGAAGTCCAGCTCCTAGCCATTCCCAGGATAATCCCAAGAATCTCACCATGTGCCTGGTATTTGGAAGAGGAAAACTGCAGATGTAAATTGGGGTTCTATAAAATTATATCAGCTAGAGCAGCAGCACCTTGTGTATCTTGAACTTAAATTCACATACGATTATTTTCATGCCAGATGAAAAATCTACAGGACTGTAGATAAGGATCAAATCAGTTGCCTTTTATGAAGCATCACTCTAACAATTGACAAATCTTATTCTAAAAAATCCAAATGCACAAAAACCAAATGTCACAATCTTCACTTCAAAGAGGAAAACCAAACCTCTCAGATAGGGTCCCACAGCTGTCCTTACACTACTGAATTAAAGAGTGCCTGACCATATGCCCACCACCAGAGCAGGATTTTTTGAACTGTTACCCTCTTAGGTGGTCCCTGGTTTAGTCTTGCCCTGGGCCAGCTAATATTTTCCAAAAGTGTTCCCAAGCACACTCTGGGCATTAGCCTGTGTCAGGGATTATTGTCTGTCAGTAACTTTACTATGATGTCCTGTGCTGGACAGCAAGAAGGTTGAAGATTGTGAGCTAGGTCATGCAGCTGGTCCTGGTGAGAGAAAATGGCCATCAGCAGCCTTTGGTTTCCCAGTAGAAGGCAGGAACACCAGGGACAGGCATAGGACTTGATCAAATGCAGCCCTCCATCCATGTGAAATATGTCACTACATTCTCTTTCAAGCATTAAATCTACACTGCTGATCAAAACCTCAGGGTTCTCTTCCCAAACTTAAAACACCAAATAAAACCTGAGATAAACGTCACCCTTCAGTGAGTCTTCTGATTACCCATCAGTAATTGTGACACAGTCCTCCATCAGCATGGCTGTTGCTGTGACAGCTCATAGTGACATCCAGGTCTTCTAAGAGATGCCAGCATCCCATGATGGTCGATCTGCAGGAGTATTTACTGTCTCCACCACTACTGAGAAAAGACAAAACTTCTGGCAGGTTCCTGGAGTAGGTAATTGTGCAGTTCTCTACAAGATGTGCTGGGGTTCCAGAGCTCTGTAGCCACCTTCATGGTCTTCCCTAATTCCTGCAAAGTGCCATGATGACCACAGGGTCATTGTGCCAATTTAGCCATTATGGTGGTGGACTCTGAAGCTGGGAGGCACAACCTGTGATTAACCCTAGAGACAGTGCAGCAATCATTTTGAGTTACTACCAGCCTAAGCCAGATTTGAACTGCTGACCAAGAAGTGAAAGGCTTTGTATCCTATTACCAATATCTTAAATCATTCAGCCTCCCCTGCAACTATATTTTTTGGATTATTATGTAGGAACAATAATAGAGTACCCCATAAACAGGTTCTTTAGATATTCAAACATGTCAGGTTGTACTTTCTACATTTTCAGATAATTGTGGAGTAAATATTTGTTAAATGAAGTATTTTACATCTGTCTTGGACCAAAGTGATCTTTCTGTCAGTAATACCACAGAACACTTGTAAAAGTATGCCGGCCATTACAGAGTTATGCACTCTTGGCAAATACAGTCTTTGAACTCATGTTACTGTGCTGCCAATAAAAAACATGTTCTTTTTTATCAACTGGATGTCTTTCAATTATACAATCATTGTCTGACAGAAAAGCAGTTGAAATAGATTTTTTAAAAATCCTTTTTTTTTTAATTTCACACCAGTTGGCAAAAGGTTAATACTTGTTTGCCTAACTCTCAAAGAGACATTTGGTGTAGTTCAACAGTACAGAGAAAATACTGTATAAAGATCAAAAGGAAAAAAGCATGCACACTTTCCTATGAAAGACAACACATGGTCCTTGCAGAAGGAAATGCTGCATTTCTTTCCCATATATCAGAGCTAGTCCTTCACCTCATCATGGTGCTCATCTGCAGTTAAAGCAAATTGTGCTGGAGCTGGAAGCCTGTGCTGTCCAACATTTTCATAACCCTCTTTAATCCTATAGAACACCAAAAGAAATCAGTTACCAAAAGCAATAAAATAGCTGCTTCAATCTAGACTGCCATTACACATTAGACATTCATATATGCAGCCAAATTCAGACTACACTTAAAATTGTGAAGTTATCTTTCCTGTCCCTGTAACCACTGAAACACAGTGAAATTACTTCTCACGGACACAACAGCACTGAAAACACCCACACCACCAAGTCAGAACTGCACATGACAGCATGGATGCACTTTGTGATCCAACATGCTGCCACACTTTATCCACTCCAGCACAACCTCACACATACCTGATATATGCACAAAATCCACTTCATCCATAGGTTTGCAACTAAGAAAATACAGTTTAAATACCAAAGATATGCCAAGGTGTCTCTATCCCTGAAACACATGCAGCTCCATCCTTTTTCCACAAGCAATGCTACTCCTTTTGCACTTTGAAAGTTAGTTTAACCTTCCTGTGAAGAGAGGATGCACTTTTAATTGTCATCTATGTAATCATCCTCTCTGTCTGCTCTTCTTTCCATGTGCAATTACACTAGTATTTGTCTTATTGACATGTGATTGCACTGATGTGGGATGCACTTGATCACTCTTTATTGTAAATTGTTTGTTTTTAATGAGGGAATTTGTCTTTCTGAGTCATTCCTCTTTGCATTGCCCAGAAGTACCAAAAACCTGCTTTTTTTCTACATGTATTGCTCTATCTACCTTCTGGACTGTTTCAGTTGAAAATTTTCCCTTTTCACATGAAAGGTCCTACTGCATTTCTTCTTCCTCACTCTAACTACTTTTTCAATGCTTTTTCATCAGCCACCTCCTGCCTCACTGCTGTTCAGGCTCCTCTTTTCTCCTTTGCACTCTCCTCTATACAGCTCCTGTACTTATCTTTTTCAATCATCCAGTCAGTGGAGGTGTGAGGACACCCCAGGTGCTGCTGCAAACTCTGCCAATTTGTGCTAGATGGATTTGTTAGTTAAATCAGATACCTTCCCCTTTCCAGCTTTGTCATTTGACAGGACATGTGCACTGATAACTTTCCTGCATTTGGTCTATTTTTAACCTTGCCTTGGAGATTCTGGGAGTTGTTTGTCAGTGTACACAGTTAGTTAGGTAGGCTACAGTGGGCTACTAGCACAGTAAATGCTCATTCCAAAATACCAACCAGTTCTCTCAACTTCCTGGTGAAGGGGAAGGAAGGGAAACCTTTGTTGATGGACTGCTCTATCCTCCTGTTGATCTCTCCCAGAAAGAATTACTCAGGGATGCTGCAGTCTGCTGGGAAGGTGATGCTGTTTCAGAGGTAGTGAATGTAGAAAGAAAGGTGAAGGAAAGTCTCCAGAAACCCAAACCAGCCACTTCCCTTCCTGCCTTTGCTGGGGAAACTATAATTCTTTCATAATCCTACTGCATTTTTCTTATTTAATCATTTCCTAGAGAAAGGAATGGTTACTTGAAAAGAATGGTTACTTGATCCACCTAAAAATGTGAGAGAATAACTATAGCTAAAGCAAAGTTAAGTCTGACGGAAGGATGGCTACATGGAGGAGGTGAAATATAATCGGAATTCCTAAGAGACATCAAAACTAGGAGATGGTATAATCAAAACTATTCCATGCAAAGATTTGGATTCACTGGGGCTGAAGCATATATCCTTTTTGTCTTTAGACAATTCTGATACAAAATTTTCTAATCATGATTTAGTATTTTTGGGGGTTTCAGCATTTATAGACCTCTGGACTCAGGTAGCTCTGTAGGAGAGAGGAATCTGAAGGTGTTGCAAACATTTTGTGCCACGTGTCACAGGACCCATCACACAAATCAGCATTTACAGAGAGCTATTACATCCACCTCAGCCCCAGGTCCTCCTTTAATTATGCCTTCTGTTTCCATTGCATGTTACAGAAACTGAAGGACAACTGGAAACTGTAGGGCAACATTTGGTGACTGGCTTCCTAAATTAAACACAACAGTAAAATGCCTGCAATTAATAAAGATGAAGATGGATCCTATGTAACACCTGTAACACCCACCCAGGAAGAACCATCAATGACCCTTGCCTAAGACATCCATATTACACCTTACCCTGCCTGTTTCACTGTCTTGTAGAGACAGGGAGTATAGATTATTACCTTTATATTTGAAATATTAGATTATTACATTTATATTTGAAATACTAATCTTAAATTGTCCTGTTGACAAGAGGAAAAAACTCTTTCAGAGAATGATTCACTTAACATAGATGTCTGCTTTGGTAACTGCATCCTAAAAGTCTCTGTTTCTCTCCCCTGACTGTATGAGGAGTTTTGATAATTTGCTGACACTTGTCTCTGTTATAGCTACCTACATTTGCTAATGTATTAATGCTGTGCTAGGTATCTATATCCCTTGACAGGAGGCTTGTAGAATTAAAAAGTCAAAATCACATCATTTAATCATCCTTAAATAACAAACCAGAGCTTCACCAATAAGTCCACGGCCATAATGGCCCAGCTCCAAACTTGTCCTCATTCTTATAACCTATCTATAACTAAAAAACTCTTTCACTCACCCTTGTCATGAATCACCAGAGATTCTTCCTTTCTAGTTTCTTGCATGGCATTTTGGACAAACAATTATTCTGATTGGCTCAGGTGAACATATTCTCACTGCACCATGCAGCACTGCAGGACTTTAAAAATGCCTTCCTAGCTCACTGCCCATCAGTATTAACAAGCAGCATATGCTTTGCATAGGAAATGGGTCCTTGAGTGGTCCTGGTGGTCTCCCAGGGTGCAGGTTCCTCCAGGGGCTGCTCCTTTCTGAGCAGTAAGGAAGGCAGCTGCTTCTGCGCACTTAACCCCTCAGCCAAGAAACAGAACAAAATATCAGATTGGCTCGCTATGTGTTGTACCCAGAAATCCAAATTATGCCACTTTTAGGTACTTTCCTGAGCCACTTACACCCCATGCTCCCTCTAGAGTGAATGGCAAGACAGAGGCATCTCTGGGTCACAATTCAACTAGGTTAGGGTGGAACTATTTGAATAAAGGGCTGAAAACTCTAGCAAAAGCAAAGGCAAAACATGGTTAATTTAAACACATTCAGTGTCATCTTACTCTGACCCCAGCCCCACTGCAGTGCCTACAATCTTCAGGTCCAGGTGACAACAGAACAAGAGTGGAAGAAAGAGGGGATGTTTTCTTTCTTTTCTTTCTTTCTTTCTTTCTTTCTTTCTTTCTTTCTTTCTTTCTTTCTTTCTTTCTTTCTTTCTTTCTTTCTTTCTTTCTTTCTTTCTTTCTTTCTTTCTTTTTCTTTCTTTCTTTCTTTCTTCTTCTTTCTCTTTCTTTCTTTCTTTCTTTCTTTCTTTCTTTCTTTCTTTCTTTCTTTCTTTCTTTCTTTCTTTCTTTCTTTCTTTCTTTCTTTCTTTCTTTCTTTCTTTCTTTCTTTCTTTCTTTCTTTCTTTCTTTCTTTCTTTCCTTTCCTTTCCTTTCCTTTCCTTTCCTTTCCTTTCCTTTCCTTTCCTTTCCTTTCCTTTCCTTTCCTTTCCTTTCCTTTCCTTTCCTTTCCTTTCCTTTCCTTTCCTTTCCTTTCCTTTCCTTTCCTTTCCTTTCCTTTCCTTTCCTTTCCTTTCCTTTCCTTTCCTTTCCTTTCCTTTCCTTTCCTTTCCTTTCCTTTCCTTTCCTTTCCTTTCCTTTCCTTTCCTTTCCTTTCCTTTCCTTTCCTTTCCTTTCTTATATGAACTTGTAAGATCAAGTTCCTGCAGATCTCTCTCATATGAGCTGTTTCTGACCCTGTGTTGTTATTTTCTTTGCATTCTGGGGGAAAATAATGCAATAGCCAGAACAATTAGGTGTATTATTTTGTAGGCGATAAAGAATTTGGTAGAACCACAAATAGGAATAAACAACATACTAGAATTAAAAATTTTATGCCAGATTGCTTCTGGTGCCCTTTCACAGCAGATATTATAACTTTTGTGAACTTTCTACTATTCATCTCCTTTTTAAAAATCAACTATCAAACAAAATTAACTTTCATTCAGCAAAATATGTCCCAAATACCCCAAAATACAGATAATAAATAAATTGATGGAATGAGAAGAGAAAGATAAATTACCTAAAGTGAAAATTAGGAACTCACTATTTTTTAAACAATTTGCTTTGCTTTCCAGATTTCATATATCACCAATAACAAAACAGAGCATAAAGATATCAGAAATGCGTCTTCTGCATGAAAGTGCTATCAGTCTTTTCACAATGACAGTATACTAACAGAACTCCTAGATGTGCTTAAACTGGTGATAGAAAAGCCTAGATCAGCCCAGACATGAAGTCACCTCAGTGGGCATGATAACTGATAATTCTTTCATATGGTGATCAAAGTGGGGATCATTATCATTTGAGTAACGTGGAGCACCTACTCCAGCAGACACTTTTGGGAACAGCTGGACCCATATATATCCCATTGAGCTTGTGCACCAGAAAAAACTCCTAAATAAGGATTCCAGTCCCCCTGAGATCACTCTGAAATCAGTGGGCAGAAAGTGCCTCTATACTGCTCCTGCATGGAGCCAGGGCATGAACACGTGCCCTGCAGTGTGACCATGCAAATTATTGCTGCTAGTCCACAGAGAAGGCTGACCCAGTCTGACTTGTACTCCTCCAGACAATCTGAGAATTACCACAGGCCAATGACTTTTGTCATGGGCAATTTCAGCACAACCATCTTGCTTTGGAGAATAAGAGAACGTAATAATAGAGGTACCATCAAATAAGACCAGCTGGCCTAGAGGCCAGAGAGGAAAGTTGAGCATTATTGAATTTACTAGTTAATACAACTAGCCCTAAGAGGCAGTTCAGACGGGATGCTTGCTGAATTTTTGCTGGAATTGTCTGAACCCTCATCAGAGAAACTTGCACTGTTCTCAATACTAATTTAAGTGCTTTATATAAGTAATTAAGAATTACACTGACAAACAATGAAAATATAGCCTTTAATTAGGTCTAATGTACCTGGAAGTTGTCACCTTCCAGAATTGGAACTAAAAAACAGGAGGGTGTTTTACAAGGAATCCATTTCACAGCATCATCAAACTGCAATCCTGAAATTGTCAAGAGAAATCTCTCCTTTCAAAGTTTTTTTTATTTTCTCACTTAGAGAGATACCTTTTGTCAATCTCACTCTGAGCTGCCTACCACTCATCTGTACATATTTCAGCACCTTAGGCATACGCCCCAATGTTTTGAATACCACTCCTATGTATAATTTTTAAATACCACAACGCTGGACACAATAATGACTCCCTTCTATTTCTGGATCTGGTCCTGAGTATCCAAAAGCAAGAAATCAAGTAAGGAAATTTTATTAGCAAGTGGCAAGGCTTGATCAGAAGCCTAATCAGAACAAGTAACCAACTCCTTTCTCATGATTTTCCTTGCCCAGGAACAGGAGCTAACTGAGTTGATCAGGTGGAAAGTTAGGTCCATGTGCCTACACTCATCTAAGCCTCCAAGGGGAACTACTCAGGAAAGGAAAAGGTGCACATTGCCTTTCTTCTAGTGTGATAAATCACTGAAGATGGGGTGCACTGACTGGGAAAGCCCTGGGAGTTCGTGGTTGCAGTGTTATCCCTCAACACTTCATTCCTGATGATGTATAAGGTATAATGCAGCCCTCAGAGTGCTGTACCCTGCTGTGTTCAAATAATGAGCAGAGACTAAATGTTTCAAGTCCTGAGGATGATTGATACCTGCGTAAGTTTATCATGCTGCCAATAAAGCAAGCAAGTCCTGTGTCTGAAACAGTTTTCACATTAATGTGTATATGGCTACTGAGTCAGGAAAACATTCAGAAAGGCTGGATAAGTATTAAATTCTGAATGTTTCATATTTTACATTTTTTAAAAATTGTCATTCCTTGTAAAAAATGATCTGATCTTCAAGAACTCACCAGGTTCTGAATGGAGGTAACCTGTATTACTTATGTGAAGATTAACAGCACATTGAAACAGGTAAAATGATGCTGCAATGTTTACTGCAGTAGTTGTTACAACAACTCTAAGGTTCTCATTCTCCCCTAGGAGTTGGAGCTCCCAAAAATTTGAAAAGATCCACCAAAAAATCCCAACTCACAATTAAAACAATCAAAATAGCTAAAAGAACTGAAGCAAGATTACTTAGGTTAGAAAAAATTACCACTGTTGTTCTATTGAAGATTCCTGATAACTCTTTTGTTAATTCCATTTCTCACAGTGTTCCACTATTATTTACATCTGAAGGTAGGAGCCTTGTGCAAAAAAAAGAAGCAATTCAGTGTTTATTTAATTAAAATCAGCTCTAATTTACCGTCAGTATTTCTGAGTCTCGATGCCTTGGTCAGACATGAAATCTGGATTGCACCCACAGACAAGTTGCAGAAAAAGTGATAAATTCCTAGAAAAAAAAATTTAACTGAGAAGCCAAAGACTGGAGAAGAGGAAGCAGGATGGTTGTGATTAAACATATAATGGCTATACAATGGGTATGACCTTCATCAGGAATACTGATCTTCCTTTTCTTTTTTAACCATCAGACAAGAAAGAGCAACAATGGGCACATAACTAAAACTTCAAATTCCTTCATCTTTTGCATGAAAAACCCTCTAAGTCTGCTATTCCTAATAATCATTACAAGTCATCAGACTTTGAAGATGACAAAAATTTCTTCTTTTGGTGCAATTCAAAAGTAATTATGGGTCTAGCCTAACAAGAGCTGCATAATAGTTCTACTTACAATGAGATTGATTGATCAAAAAATATTATCCAGTGTCTTACATCTTTAGGATGTCTCAAAACCATATCTATTAACAAGATTGTTTGCCTGGAAGTCATAACCCTGAGTTACTCAAAACATCATCTGCCAGATAACAGAATGATATTTGTTCTCAAACATAAGTTTTTCTGGGTCATCATGTGAAAATATACAAAATGGGCTCTGAGCATGCTTAGCCCTGCGTATGTTACCCTCTTTTGTTTTATTTTTCCCCTTAAGTAGTGATGCTGGGAGGTGATGTGAGATTTTGCATTTCCATTCACAGCAGAGGACTCCATGGAGTGCTCTGATTTGTGACCCTTATCCTTGCCACACATCCTTGCTTAGGAGCATGATGACTTTGGACAGCCTGCTGTGCCCCACACTGGGATCTACAGTAGCATAGACTAAATATTATCCATTTAAAATTATACATAGAGATCCCTTGCAAGCAAGACCAGAGACATTTCCTTCTCAGCTCCTAATACCAGAATAAACTAACATGAACTTAACAAGAAAAAAACAAAAATATATATATATACACACTGTATTGTTGATTCCTCCTTTATGGGCTACACTGGTGGCAGTGTTTTCTGTTTCTAATCGCCATGGCCTTTATGATACTGTACTTAATGAATTATGCTCCTCAGGAGGAGGTCAGTGAAAGAATTGAGCTAAAAACCCCTAACAGTGTTGCTGGCCAGGAGCCAGCTCTTTCAGGGCTGTGTTTCTGCATGAGGTCTGCCACAGCTGGAGCGAAACGACTTGCAGGTGGCTCAGTGGGCAAGAGATCACACAGCGCTGCTCTGTCCGCCCCCCGACAGCAAGGAGGGAGTCACCTATGCCTGCTGCTGGTGGCTGAAAATGAGCAGGAAACGTCTGACAATCTTGATTAAGAACTCCCAAGCACTGAACTTTCCATAAGGAAAAGGCACACTCAGATCTCTGGGCTTTGACATTCCAACTTCCAATTTAAATACTGTTTGAGGTCCAGGAGAAAGCACTAATGCTTATCCTTAGGATGTTAGGCAGTGGATGGCTTAATAAAGATGATGTGCATGGCCCAGTTAGCACACCAAAGCCTGGGCAATGAAGTAGGTATGCTCCATTTTCCCCCAAGTTTCATTCAGAGAGAATTTATAGGTTTTATTTTAAAAGTAGCTGAAACATACTAAGTAATTTTCTGGAGTGTTTTTAAACTATTAATTTCTAAATTACATGAACAGATGCATATGCACAGTGGAAAATAGCATCAAATAGCTTGGGGGAACAGAGGAGCTCAACGACCTGGCCAAATAAAGTTAGGTTCCACTAACAGCCTGCTTGGACAACTCCTTTCACATCCCTGGGAACCCCACCACTCAGCCGTTCAGCTTCACTTTCTTGCAGATTAATCATTTGTGGTTTTGAAAATATATAAATCTTAAAGATCTGCAGAAACAGAGGAGCAGAAGGCTTTTCCACACCTCAGTCGACAGAAACTACTGTCCATTTGCTGCAGGACTCATTTGAGGCTCCTTAGCAGGAGAGACACAACCCTGATGTGGCAGCCGAGGATGAAGGGCTGCAGTGACCCTCCCAAATGCAGGCTGGGAGCCAGAGGGGCCACTGGGAATTGATCAGGGAGCTTGGGGAGGGTGTTCAAACCAAACACAAACATCTTTCCATCAGCAGCCACTGAGAGTGTCCCCACAGCACAGCAGTGACAGCTCTGCCTCTCCAAGGCCCATTGCAAGGCTCCTCATAAGGAAAAGCCAACCTCAAACGTAGCACACACCAGGACTGATGGCATGGCTGCAGGGAAGGACCTCAGATTTACATGTACTCACCCACTCTGCTGCTGCTTTCAGCTTCTCAGTCTTCTCAGCTACCACCAGTGAGAATTATTTGCTGTTGTAGAAATAGTGTGACTCAGGAGCAACACCATGAGTGACCAGCACAGCTGGCGCTTTTCTCCAGAAAATTCTAAATCAATCCTATTCTAGAAATTTCTGTGAAGGACATGCATACTGCATCTTCGGTGCTGGGAGTCCTTAGGTTTGGTGGGACTACAAGACAGACCTCTAAATCTGGGATCAGCAAAATATTTTCCTGAGCCTCCATGACTATATTCAATGTTTTGCTCCAGTTACGGTGATGCAGGTTGGCACAGGTGTTGTGATGCCAAAAAAAGGAGACACCATAATGATTTCTGCCAGACTTGACCATGTAAATAAAATGGCTGTTATTCCTTCTTCAAAAGTAAAAAGTGAATGGCTCAAAATGTGGCCTCCTTTTCTTTAGCAGCCCTCCTTAATAATTACATTTATCAAACCAGAAATGAGAAACATGTGACTAAGGTGACCATAAAATGATTATAAGAAAAATTTGAAATTCACAGGTGAAATACAGCAATTACAAGTAAGTGTAAGTGTTGTTAATGAATCACTGAATATAACTATCCAGCTAGTTAACTAAGAAATAACTCAGTGTGCAAAGAACTCGCTAAAAGTTATAGAAAATAACATACTTGGCCAAACTTTCATGACCCCACTGTTTTGGCTCTTGATTCACCCAGTATGTCTCACAACATTTACAACACAGTTTTTCCCCCATTTCCTTTGTGTAAAGACATGGAAATTTACAGGGACCCAAACGAAAGTCCCATACCTCCTGGAATTTGATTATATTGTAGACATGCCCCTATAATCTGGAAAGAGTTACACAGAGACAGAAGAAGCTAATGCTGATAGGACTATTCTTAATTATCTTTACACTCATCTCACATTGCAGTACTTGTAGTACTTATGGACAAGCCAGGCCATGGGATTAATGACTAGAAAGAGTCAGTGGCACAGCATGTTCAACAAAGCACCCTCAGCTCTTCCCATCTGGTCTCTAGTTCTCATTCCCGCACCCTTGATCATTAAGTCTTAATTTACTGCAGTTTAAACAACAACAAAAAAAGGTATAATGAGTAACATACTAGCTCATGTTCTGGTAGCTCTCATTCCCTATAAATTCCCACTACACCTAGGAAACTGTGGTTTGATTTTCTGTATTGCTAATTGGTGAGCACAGCCAAAGAAATTCCTAGCAGGTTTTCATCTCTTGAATTTATTTACCACCATGGAAGGGGAAAGGGGCTGCTCCTCTGGGAAGGAGGGAGAAGTTGGAAGGATTACATTAGTTTGACCTTACATTTGAGCTGACATCTAGCACGGTACTAAATCAGTGACTTGGCACAGGAGAGGGGATTAGCACGGGTGGGTTACAAGCAGCTTGCAGGAGTGCAGCTTTCCTGTGGCTACCAGAGGATGTCAGTAGAGGCTCCACTTGCAAAGGAGCCAAATGGAAAGAGGCAAAGGAAAGAAAATCCTCCAGGTTCTCTTAGTATAAAGTGCACAATGCATTAAGTTCTTCAAAATGGCTTGTCTCTTCCAGCTAATGATTTAGGACTACCAGTGAGCAGCAGTACATTGAAGGATGTAGCAAAGCTCATTGGGCTGCTTGTAATTTTTCATTCTTTCACCTTTCAAAAGCAACATTTTTTCAGTTAATTTTAAAACAATGAACAAAGTCAGAAGGCCCATTGTTGGAATAGCAGAGATGCTGGATATCAGATTTAAAAGAAACAAAATGTATATCAACTTCTCCCTCTCCTCCAGCCGAGCAGCCACAGATCCAGGAACACTTAAATGCAACAATAAAAATGAAACTTCTCTAATTATTGCTTTGCAGGGGTTGGCCTGCAACCTTTTAGTAAAGCAAACAATGGACTAGTGAAGCACAGGGTTTTAGCTAGAACCCCAGAAAATATTATATAGAATAAACAAACAAGCAAACAATCAAGCCCAAAATGGAAAGTATTTCCTCTGTTAAATTGTAGCCCATCACCTCTTCCAAGTAAAAGCTGACATCACTTCCACAGTGAACATTCCTGGCCATGGAGTCACTGATAAGAGTGACTGAGCTCTAAAATCAGGCAGATTTTGATGCCATGGCTTATGCTGAAAAATCACAGATTTTGTGGGCAATGAAATACCACCACAGAAGAGAACAGGTATCACCATTTAACAAGCTTTCATCCAAGAAAAGTCGTGGAAAAATCCCACAAGAATTTTCCTCAAAATAAATGTGGACTTTTCAGGTCTTTCTATCCTGAAGTAATGCAAAGTAAGTTTACTGATTGAATAGGAATCTGAAACTGCAATGTTCTGTTAGAGGATGAAAGCTTTCATACTCGCAGCTGATATCCTCTAACAAAGGATTGAGAATCTCTCTCAGTTATTCTAGCTTGGGTGGATGCTGTTTGGTTTAACATTTTCTGCTCTTCCATTCTGCCCAGTCTGTAAATACAAATTATTATAGCTCATGTGGTCACTAGAGTTGGTCAAGTGTTTCAAGAAAATATTATTTCTTCGGAAAAATGCCAGTCCTAGAAACTGACATGTTTCATGGGAACATGCAAGTTTTAAAAAACTTTTGTTGGGAAAATTTTCTCAGGTCCAGAATGGAATTTCTGGTCAAAACCACAGGGAGAGAGCGAGACGGATCTATCTCATAATAACAAATACCACAGTGATCATCTTTCCTCATAAATCACTCCTTTGAGGCTTCTCAGTATTTCTTATCCCAGTTTCCTACACAAGTGATGAAAGTTACATGATCACATGATCTGTCTGTTTATCTCTCAGTCCTCCATTAAAAACATGGGGAGCCATTGGCCAAATTCTGTATTTACAGAGGTTACTGTGCACTGTTTGGGAGTTTTGGATAAACCAAGGGCTGAGTAGAGGAGAGAGAAGTAGCTACTCTGCCCACTGTGGGAAAGTGTCCAGCATGAGAGCAGACATGAATCCTGGTTTCCAGCTTGCGAAAGAGTCCGGCAGATGTGAGGTGGGGAACTGGAGATGCTCCAAGCTGATCACAGACATAGGGAAGCGAGACTCTGAGATAATTGCAGTGGATGGGTGATGAGAAGAGGCACATGACTCATCCACAGGAAACTTGAATTCTCTATTCGCTTTTCCCAGAACCACCTGCACTGCTTTTCTGTAGGTTGTCAGTGTTTTCTTGACAATGCTCTTTGCAGACCTGAGCAGCACAGAAAAGAAAGCACAGAATTGTGAAAAAATCTGCTACTTATCTCTTTTTTGAGTGCAAAACTATTTCCTGTATCTTTCAGCACTGCTTCTTCACAGGCATCCCTATCTGCCTGATGCACTTTACATTTTCCTCCATAACTTTTTGCTTAATTTTATATCATTGGTATTCAAGGCTCTGTCTCAGGTGAAAATATTAATTTCTGTTTTTCTGGTTCCTTTCATCTGAGAAGACTCTCAAGTCTGAATTGTGTTGCTTGTCAATTATTTCTCTTTTCCCTTTCTGTAGCTGCAGGAGCAGACTCCCCATGGATTACGAAGATACTCTGGTCATGGGTAGGGCAGTCAGGGGAATTAGGGGACATGAGAGATCAGACAAGTCTGACTGGAGGGAAAAAATAACAAGCTTTTGATTTACTGAAAATGAGGAAGCTTCTGTGAAAAAGTACCAGAGAAGGCTATTATAAGTTAGCAGGTATATTGCTGTGAGTAAAATTCTTTTGACATCAATTTAGTCACAGTAGAGGAAGATTTGATTTGGGTATTTACAGGTTATGAACAGATTTTGCTATAGGAGCTGAGCTTCACATGCAGGTACATTTCTTTGTGGTCTGAACGTGCTTATTTAAAAGTGCAATTGACATGTATTGGCATCTTCTCAGAAACCTAAGTAAATATAAACTAGCTCTAGAGCCCACACCCAACTGGTTCATCTGAAAATATTTTATGATTGGAACAGACTTTTTTCTTGTAGTCCTTCAGCAGTAGAGTGCATGCAATATCCCTCTTAACAAAATTTATCAAAGGGATGTGCAAACCCAAAATAACAAGAAGATAAAACCAGCATTGTTCATAATGAGTTATTTTATAGGGTGTTTCCCATCTTTAGCTTCAGTGTTCTGGTAATTTAACACATGGAATAATACCAGCTAGTAATTTTGGCTTTGAATTATGTTATTTTATGTCTTATGAGAAGTTAATTGCATCATAGACACAGTCAAAAAGGAAAAAAAAAACCCTGAGATATGGGACAGGTTTCTTTATATTGTTGCTTTCTATTCATGCAGCACCAGTCCGTGCTAGACCAAGCAGAACCAAAAATGAGGAAGGAAAAAAGTGGACGCAGCAGGTGTAACAGAGAGCTCAGACCACAAAAGGGTGCTATCATTTTATAACATGAGCAAGCCTTCCATAGCGACCTGCAAAGAATGTGGCCTTTGAAATAGCTTCACTAGAATTAGTAGCCTTTCAGGAAATATTACTATTGTTCTGAATTCCACTTGAAAATTTAATTTGCCCCCTGTTATTTTCAGGCAAATTCCAGCAGAGCTTTATTCTATGAAATCTGTGTAGGTGCATAAGAAACATCGTCTTGATTAAGGAAATTCATCCGCCTTTGCAGGCAGGGTGATCTATTTATCTTGCGTGTGCTTATCTGCTCGAGAGAGAGCTGATATAATTCACATGTAGAGGTGTGTATCTACACTGGAATCATATGCATTCTGTATGTATGCCAGGAAATGTCTAATTAACTTGGAAGAATTGAACTGTTAACTAGCAAGTATTGAAACATTAACTAGTAAGTACTGAGATGTGAAAACTCACAGTTTGATCTTAAAAACATGCATAGTGCTGCAGTATAGAAAAAAGAAACATGATGTGATGCAGCTTTCATACAAACAATATGCCAGAAAAGCAATTGCCTATTGTATGGAAGTCAGACTTCAATTCTGAATGCTCTTAATTTGAGGAGTGAGAATCAGGTGGCTCTGAGCTGAATCCCTGTGTGGGTACCAAAGGCAGCCAGGTGAGATACAAGGTGACTCAGTTATCTTTCCATCAGTATGCCAGGGAGGAGGCATGTCTAGTTGGTTCAGTCAGTGTGACAATCAGGTGTGGCTGGCCTCCAGAGACCTTCTCAAGCTTATTTTAGCAAACCTAGCAAGTTATCAGTGCTGATGAGGCTGCAGTAGCACCAGTGGAGCGCAGGAAGCCGGGGCAGTCAGAGCCCCTGTGAGTGCCCAAAGTCCCCACTCTGACAGTCAGGGGCGTCCCTGTGAGCAGGAGCCCAAAGCCAGATGCTGTAATGGACCTAAATGCCCAGATTGCACAAGCCTTGTTAATTTGCAGTGGCTCCTGTGGCAAATGACATGGTCTTTTACCACCATGTAAAATATTACCCAAGATATTACCCAAGCTTGGAGAGAAAAAAGTCCTAGCTAGATTTGTAACCCATTAACAACCACCTCTTAGAAGTATTTATTTAACTTATGAACCTAGACTTTTAAAATAGCATTAAAAATACAAGGTATGGGACACAATTTGGGAGAGAAATTAATAAATTTATGTATTTCTGCATTGGAGGATGTCAATGTTATTCAAAAATGTCAATGGAAATGACAATAATTGTCCAGCTCATCTGCAGTGCAATTCTGAAACTTGCTGCTTTATAAGAACAAAACTGATTTTGGATTCGATTCTGCTGAGATCAGCTAAACAGTCAAATTTGTCTTTGTAGCTAAAAATAAAGGTGAAAATAACTTTAAATTATGCTGCTTTGATATAGTATATACTGTACATTTCTTTAGAGAAATGTTCAGCAATACCACCTTTTTCAAAGTCATGTGTAATAAGATCACTGGATTTGTATTTTTGTGTCATGCTAACTTTAATTTTTGCTTTGAAACAATCTTCAAAAAGGAAATGTGGAAGTCTCACACCCAGCTGAACATTGTTTCAATCTGTGACTGGCTGCTGGCTGTCACACTGTGTTATTTCACACTGCCATGTCTGAAAAGATGTAACAGAATGTGGCAGAACACAAAACACATCAGAAATTCAGGAGCGGAAATACAAATTTTGGGGGGAAAAAATTAAAAAAATGTACAGGTTGTCTGTAAAACCCAAGCAAGTAGCAAATATGTGACCAAGTACCTGACAGCCAATTTGGAAAGGAACTTATACCACTTCCTTCCCTCTCTCTACAATTAGTGGGTGAGAGGGGTCTGTCAGCAGGGAAAGAAAAATGTTAAGCTAAGAGCAAGAAAGACCACGAGAGCTGCCTACACAGCCTCCACTCTGGTTTGGGTTTTGGTTTTCTTTATTTTCTTTTCTTTCCTCTGGGTAGATAAATTAATAGTTCATGGCATTTTCCTTTTTTTTCCTGTGGAAAATATGGGTTCAGAGAGACCAGACATTTTATTACTTCTAATCAATTCCAACAAATTGTTCATTAACAGAAAAGAACTGGAAAACACCCTAGAAGTTGAAAGATTCCTGGTTTCCCATTTGAAGTGACTTTAAGCTTTGAAATGGGTTTCAAATGTATTTTTTTTAAATGTCAAAAAGTAAAATGCCTTAGGAATCAAAATAATTCAAGTGAAACAAAGCATTTTTTTACTCTAAAAATTTTCCATTTTTTCTGTCTGAATAAAAATCAAAATCATTTCAATTGCCTTGACTGACAATATTTCCCTTCCAGGCTTCTGAACTGCCAAGCTAATACAAAATTTGTTACTTTCACTGCAATGTACTAAAATATGCATAAATCTATCTATCTATCTATCTATCTATCTATCTATCTATCTATCTATCTTTATGTTGGCTGTCAGTCAGGAAAAGCAGGTGTAAATTCAAATTTAATTTGTACATAGGAAAAAAATGAGGTGGAGGTTAACCAATAATCTGTTATAGATAGTGTACATTAATTTTAGGAAGCATGACCTGGAAAACAGCTTTTTCTCAACAGAGCTTGCCAGAATTCTTTATAGTGATGCTAAAAAAAGGAGCACTTGGGAGATTTCTATGATTTGATCAGAATTTAAATGAAATCACAGTAAGATAAAAAGTATCAGATATAGATACATGTGTATTTTAATTACACTCTAATTTCAACTTTTGTTGTAAGTTTTGCTTCATCAAGCAGCAAAACACACCTGAGGAGCTGTGCTTAGCCCTGCTCCCTCTGCCCTCTAATGAGGGCATTACTCACTCATCACTCCAATAATACTGCCATAACTGCAATAAAACTCAGAATATTCAGGGTAGATAGAAACAAAACGTAATCTTTAATATCTTAAATTCTATTTTCTCTTTCTCCACTGGATATAGAGGCTGTTTGCATGTTTAGCAATGGGTTAATCTCCCACCTAAAGTGGCCTGCTTTAACCTGGCAAAATTTTGAAGAACGTTTAATAGTGGAACTGCCTGTTTCCAGTCTCTGAAATTTGTGTGTCTGGTCAATTTTCATTCAGATGTATGTGGATATGTATGGTGTGCACACATACAGCCCAACTAGTAACTTTGATGGTAAAGAGTTCTTGTAACAGCTCAGCTTTTAAGATCTACTAACCACTGACTTTGGGAGCCTTAGAACACATCTTCCTTGTGCAGGGCAGTGCAAGGCAGAAATCTCCTGCTGGACCCAGGACAGGGTGGTGGATGAGAAGATGATTCCTGCTTCTCCAGGGCAGAGACACACACAGCTCTAATGGGAGTGACCCCTTCCAGCGGGCACAGCTGTGCAATGTTTCTGTGCTGGGGCTGGTTCAGGGGTCTCTGAGTATCACCCCAGTGCCCTTGCCCAGTGTAAGACAGCTTCTGCTCTCGTGTCTGAGCTGCATCCTCCCGTAGGCTCTGCTCCCAACCTAAAGGAGCCCTTTTTTGCTGCAGAGACAAGCAGTTAATGCCTGACCAAAATGCTTCATGTAGGACACACGAGCCCATTGTCAGAGTCAGCTGGGCTGTACCAGCCGTGCTCCCTGTTTGAGCTGCTAAAGTCTCCCTCTCCATAATGTATTTTAACTGAACAATGCTGCTTCAAGTCCATGGCAAAACAATGGCAGATGTGTTCAAACACTTTGTCAGAACAGAACCAGGGTCCAGCCCTCAGCAACATCCCTTGGCACTGACCAATTTACTAACATGCTAGTATAGCATGGAATTCAACTTGCTGCAGCCTTTACGCACTGATACACTGAGCTGACATATCTCACCCTCTAGACAAATGTGAAGTCAATTTGTACATCTGCAGTGGCCATTTGCTCAGGATCTCTGAGCACAGGGCAGCTTCCCTGGAGCTGTTGAGCTTCTCCAACAAGCCTGCCAATTGACTGGAATTCCTAGACTAACAGCCAAAAAAGCAGCAGGACAGTAGATGATGTATAAAGGTTTGCAGCCAAATATGGTGGAGTTGGCACCTGTGACTGGCTCAGCACTGCAGTTCCCACTGTGAAGATCAGTGATTATTGCTTTAATAAGTAGTTCTTAAGTGAGGTACCTGATATCTGTTGTTGCAAGAGAAGGAGTGCCAAAGGCACAAAAGATGGGGAAGTTTTATAAAAACATAATCCTTGAAGCTCACCATTCAACTCACCTTGGATTTCTTTATTCTTGAAAAAAATTCTTTGAGTTATTTTACACACAAAAAAATGCACATAAAGAGATTTCTCAGTGGGTTGCTTATTAGTTGAGATTTTGCAACTTGCCAAGAGTGCCCAGATTTCTGAGTCCCATTTAGCAAGAACCAAAGCTACGGAAGATCTGTAACTATATACTAACTTGTAACTAAATACTAACTTGACACTAACTTGTTCCTAGTAGCACAACACTTGCAAAGAAAGACATGACCATGATGTTGGTTCATAAATCATTATGCCAGCAGGACTCTGTAAATATTCTTGTTTAAAAACACCAATTAAGGCTTGTGTTTCTTTGAACATCAGAAGTGGACACATGTTTATGTAAACATAGTATGCACAGGTCAATTCTGTTGAGCATAGTTGTAGTTTCTTTAAGTTACATTAACATTAAAATAAAAAGTGAAGGCAGGGTGATGCTCAGCAACAGCTTAATCTGTTTAACTTTAGAATGGAAATACTAACTGTTCAGTCTGAGACTGGGAAATAATTAATCCAGATGTAAAGAGAGAACCTTTGTCTTTGAATCTGTGTACTGTAATTTTAAATAAGTGTGCATTAATGAACTATTTTATGTTACTCATAGTGTTGTAATTTGCCACGTATTCTTCAATTATTAGAGCTACAATTAGAACATCAGGCTTGGAGAAAAAGATTAAAGATCAGTTTTGTAAAAATCTCTGTCCTTAACACAAGAAGTTAGGCTTCTTAAGATTACTCCAAATAATGCCTCTTTCTGAAGCACAGAGGATCACATTCTGTAGTCAAGTGAAATCTCATAGCAATGTGACTTGTAGCATGTGAAACTATTAATCCTGGGACCTCTGCAAGAGTTTCAGAAGAGTGTTTCCACTGCTAAATGAGGAGCAGCATCTTACAAAGGTGCATCTGTCTCAGGCTTACCAGCAGATGGAGTTGGAACAAGTTTTGATATGCATCATCATTAACATGAATAAGGGTCATTTCTGGAACAGCAGCACATAGCTGGTGTACTAGTGACACCTCCATTTATAATATGACAAGTGTGCAAGATATAACTGGAAAGAGATTTTTATTCAAGTCCAAGTGAAAAAAACACACTTGAGAAGCCTGGAATTTGTGCTGCAATGTCCAATGCAATTTGGTAAAGGTAATACAAAGGACAAACACGGCTTTTTTCCATTCACAGGCAACTGACTGGGTTATGGAAGTGACTTGCAAGGCTTTAAACTATTTCCAGAAAAAGTGAGGTTATGAATGACAAAAAAAAGCACCATGCCAAATAATACATTGTTGCAGATCCTCTTCACATACAGCTAATTATTATAGCAAATTTGTCTAAGACTTATCTGCATTAATAATTGCAATGACAAAAATTGCATTTTGGACAGTCTGAGACTGAAAACTTTTAGAAACTATTTAATTAAATCAAGAAGTTAAGAAGAGATAAAAACACATTACCTTTCCCCTTCTTCCTGCTCAGTTGATGTAGGAATAGATGCTTCTCACCTAAAATAATAATGGAAAAAAGATGCTAATTGCTTCCACTTCCATGAGACATACGAGAAAAGACTCACCCTCTGACTATTGTATTTTGCTATGAGGACATTCCACTAGTCTTTACATTGGAAGAAGCTGTTCTGATTGCAGACCACAAACCTCTCGTTAAAATTCTTGAAGCAGAAACTGATTATCCGGCTGATACATTACAGAAGTGGACATTAAGGCAAAGTTCTTATCATTATGATATCATAGCTAAGCTATCTGAAAAACAAAGCAGATCTTTTTTTTTTCCTGTTGACTATTAGAGATGAAAAGGTTACCGCAAAGAATCCTTCCACTGCCTCCTGCCTTCCTCCCCCTTTGGGAAAGTGGGACAATGCACTTGAAAAGAGTCCCTCAGCAGGAGATCCGGCTGCCTTGCAGCTTCTGCATCATTTAAAACCCAGGCAAAGTAGGTGAGAAGTGTTGGTCTGAACTGGCAGTTTTTTACATTCACTCCATTAGGGTGCAAATGGCTAGAAGGGGCTGGACAGCGAAGGAGCAAGAACACAGAGTTCAGAAAGATTTGGGAATTTGTCTACAAACCAGGCAGCCACCCTGTGAGCTCACCAGCAGCCCCCAGATGAACTCTGTCAGTCACTGCAGCACTGCCTCCCTCCAGATGTGCTGGTAAATTGGAAGGAGCAGGGTGAGGGATAAACACAAGACAGTTGACTATCAGTGGCCTACCTGGGTACCAATTTCGATGTCAGAAGGACTGGAACTTCTGCTGTGAAGGCAAGGAGTCTTTAATTTTTGAACTAGAAGGCTTAAGCACAAGCAGAAAGAAAAATTGTGTGATCACCTAAAAGTTTACTTTAGTGTCCTCTTCCCAGGTGTTTTACCTGACCACAGAGGATGCACCCAGGAACAGGTGGTCACTAGGTGGAACAATAGCCTCTAATAATTTTAAAATTACACGCCTTTTCATTTTCATTTTCTACCCTCTAATCTGGTATTCCACTTTATGGGTAAAGCCTGGAATGAAAGATCAGTTCATCCTTTGTGATAATACATCAGCAATGCTCATGCACTCCTACAGCACCTGCTCTGGCCACTGAAGCCTCCTTAGCTGCTCTTTGAGCCTAACAATGCTCACCAGGGCCCCTTGCAGTTTGGCAAGCACACAGCTTCTTGCCCTGAGGGGCAAGAATGCAGCTGGCTCTGCTCAAAGGTGTTTCACAAAATAGGTAACATTCAGGTAAATTGACCTGCAGTGTTTAATCCAGAAGGAACCATGTGGCTATATGTATATTTATATATATATGAAAACCATGCATCCATCCATCTATCTATCTATCTATCTATCTATCTATCTATCTATCTATCTATCTAACTATCTATCTATCTATCTATCTATCTATCTATCATATATATGTATATATATATATATATATGTACATCTACTGGTATATATTATGTATATATACCAGTACTGTAAGCAGCACCAGCCCACTGGCATATGCAATGGCATTCAAAAAGCTGCTCTGTGAATTTATTAGGGTACTTCCTGGCATATCTGTAGCCCAGGTCATCTAGCACTCTCATAAATTTCTGGGCACACTCAGGAAGTTGGCAAAAGCCAGGAAACATTCCCAAAAGGCTGTTTGTACTGTTTGTATCTGAACCTCCTGTTCAATAGGAAGACACAGCCAGGCTGCCAGCCCCTGCACAGTTGCATTTATAAGCTGAGATGTAAACTCAGAGCTCACCTACAAGACAAAAACCTAGAACAAAAGATACAGACCAAAATCTTTTGAAAGAGAGAGAGAGGAATAACTTTCATTCTGCTCAATTTTTTAATGGTAAGAGCTCTAAATCAGGGTAGGGGAATGATCCTTGGAGGATGGGTATCTACACTATAGGTGTATAGTCAACTGCAGGGAATCCCTTCTCAACCATGGTCCACCTTAGTGTAAGACAGTGTGAGATCCTTTATGCAAAGGGGCTTAAACTCACTCATGCACACTGTAGATTTGCACAGCACCTGATTTTTTACATCACTTCTCAGTGGAGGAGAAGGGATTTGTATCTGTCACACCACGGTTTCCTGATCTGCTGCAGGAAGGAGGGCACCCTACACACATCCCACTTCAGGAGCAAAACCCCCTCTAATTTGTCCCTAAAACCAGAGAGAGAACTATTTCATCAAAGACAACCAAATTACAGATTGTGAAGAAAGGCACCTATGTTACTAATTTTAGAAACATGCAAATGTTCAGAATTTGGCAAGCAAAGGCACTTCAGAGTGTCACCAGTCAGGTTCTTCACCCCTGAGCATCACTCTGCAGCATGCTCAGGCACTTTCCCCTGACACTGGAGCCCATTCAAGACCCCAAGCTCTTTCAGGTGCTTTAAGAGCAGGAGGATAGTGACAATCTTCTATGGTTCTTAGGCCAAAGCTTATCTGAGATCCAGTCTTTTCTGCAAATATCTCCTAAGCCTACTTGGATACCCTGCAGCTCCACATATTTCCACAACACATGCTTTAAAAATTGAAGGTTCTATTTATTTTCTCATTTATGTGCGTGTAAATTCGGTGCAACTTCACTGAAACCAATGACTGAAACTGGCAAAGCAAAACAAACTATAGGAAAAATCAGGCTTTGCATTTCTTAGTTTCAGTTCTTGTATGTGACAAATGATTCTGGGGCCCTGTTTTCGAAGCATCTAACTTGAAACAGCTTTGCAAACCAAAGTACTTAATGCTGTCTAACAATCAGTCTTCTGCAGGCTCCCAAAAGTGAAGTCTCACTATTGCAAGTCACTCTTAAAAATCTTGGCCATTTTTTCAAAGGATGTGTCAGGGTCTCAAACAGATGCAAAAGCCACGACCACTCAAATAGTTTGGTGTTTACAGGTTCATCAATCAAAAAGAAACACTTTGATCACCTGACATGATTCAAACAACATACTTGATATCTGATACCGGACCGAGATCATACAGATCTAATAAACTTTTGGCTCCTACAAATTTCTTTTAAAAAATATAAAAGAGAATCAGTTATAGAGAAGTTGATTAATATGCACTCTGTTCAAACAGTCTTGAACATCTGTGTATTAAATTCATTTATTAAATTATACCAATCTGTATTTTAATGAGTAAAAGATACTTATTCTGCCATCCATCAAAATAAACTCAGGAAATACTTAACATTATAATCATTTTTCTTGTTTGAACATGAGTTATGAAATATGAATCCCACACTAAGAATGCTGTACTTGCCATTATGATCAAATATGTTTTTACAGGTGCATCAAATATTCTGTTTTCATTTCATTCTCAAACTGTTGAAAATATAAACCATGTTTTATATTTCTTTGGTAGGTAATATTGCCTTTTTCCCCCCACATGGCACCCATTATTAGTGAGTTATTACCATGCCTTTTTTCAAACACACACTACATATCCTAAAGTTGCTTAGTAATGAAAATACGAATTTATGTAACATCTAATATCAAATAACATTTAGGGCACACTTTGGCACTGAAAGGTTTGGGGCACTAATAATTTTCAAGTGCATGTTAATATTGCCAGATAAGGTGTATACAATCTGTTGGGTTAAGTTCAGCCTTTTACCACTTTGCTTTTTTGGCCCAAGGAAAGTTAACTTTCAGGTACAGCAGGGTTTAATACATGCATGCACAGAACTTTTGTTTCTTATTGTTCTGATAATTGTGATTTTGATTTCCATTTTCTTGGTCTCCTTTTATTAAAAAAAAAAGAGGAAGAGGAACAAAATCCTGGCAGACAGACAGCAAGCACAGCTGGGACAGCAGGTGAGCTAAATTGTAGATTTCTCCCCAGTATCAATTTGACACTATATCAAACACTAAGTATAGTCATTTAAAAAATTCCTTCCTTCTATTTGTACAGAGTGGATATTCTCAAAGAAAACAATATTTGGGAAAGCGCTGCAAGAAAAAGCAAGATATGACTGCAAGGCACAAAGCTGCTCAGCAGGAATTGATTCCACATGCCTAGGGCACTTCCATGGAGCTCCAATCCAACAGGGAGGTTAGCACTGGAACTGTGATAAACAGGTAAAAGTCACCAAATCAGGAATCCAGTCTACAGTGCTACTTTCAGCAAAGAAGTGGGAACCTCTCCACTGAGTTCAGCAGGAGTAGAAAGAGCACGAAAGAGCGCACATCAGCAACAGAGCCAGCACGTTAGAAAAAAAGCAGTCACACTCTGGAAAGCCCATGTAACCACACATTAATCTGTTTTCTTTGTAAAACATATCAAGAGACTAGGAAATAATCTGGCATTTTTTTGGAAAAGGGGGAAACCCCTTCAAGGAAACCATCACCTCATGCAGGTGCTACCACAGCAGAAGTTACCACCATGCCAAAATTACAGCTGGGGCAATGTTAACCCTTTTCACAGGTATGTGGAAACCAGCTGCTACAAGGAAGTTCTGTGGTGATGACAAGGAGTAGTAACTTTGTCATAGCTGATTGTGTCCATACATGACACTAGGAATGAGAAAATTTACCACTTCTAACTTTAAATCAGTATTCAAAAAAATGAATTTTCTTAAAAGACATCATTGTCACTGCATTTATGATTTTAACTCCTTGTCTAGTTAGTCCATCTCATATACAACATTCTAGGTAATTTCTTTTTAAGGAACCCACTATTTTTGTCTTGTACCAACAGTTTATGTGGATCCAGAAAGTAAAGAAAAGCCACTGGTCTGAATTCTCTAAATAAATAGGCCAAAAAATGAATACATTGTATTCTTAACTACCCTTTGCCTTGACATTCTCGTCCTTAAACAGTATTCAGTCATGACTGAAAGACTTACAATGATACAAAGAAGCTATCACATCCTCACATCCCGACCTGTGTTATTACAAATATTAATTGTGGGCATTGAAGAATTTTCCACCTTTTTTTAGGCACAATTAATCTAGAATTGTATTCTGAATACTACATTCCACTGAGAACACTTCAAAGATAAGAAAAAAAGTAAAACACATCTGACAGGAACAAAACCACCACTTGGTCTACCAGAAGTATCTGAAAATCAAACAAGTTCCTATCTCTTCCACATCTATTTGGAACAAAACAAAACAAAACAAAACAAAAAAACCAAAACACACACAAAAAAACCACCGCCAAAAACAAAAACAAAAAAAAAAAAAATAAATAAAAGGGGAGCAGACTTATCCTTCCAGCTGGCAAAGCCTAAATCCTTTTTTGGCTATTCTGCACTATAAAAACTAAAATATGGATATATTTACATATTTACATGTGTAAAAAAACCACAAACAGTGGGTTTTTAACCAGAGAAGCATTTTCCCTGACTTTTTTTATTAAAAGCTCCTTCTGGGTTGCATTCTATGGACAGGTTGGAAATATTTGAGATGTCTCATTTATTGTCCAGTTTGGATAATCAACAGAGATTCATCATTAAATGGAAATAAATAATTAATTAACTTTTCTCTCAATTTTACCACTTCTAGTCAATGCATCAAGAGGAAAAACTTTGAGTTGGTGGAATGATTTCTGCAATGCCACATGATTCTAGAAGGAATCCCTATTAATACAGGAATCACCTTTGTCAGCGACAAACAGGGCTTTAACAGTCATGGTTCTTATAACCTCCTCAACAATAAATGTATCAAAAAAGAAATATGCATTAAGTGGCAACCCAAAACCAGTACAGATTGGGCATGCATCACAGACAATACTTAGTTAAATACTGAACAAAGCTCATCAGGAATATTGAGAATGTTTGAAGTTAATTACTTGAGCCATGGAATTCTTTCAGGGAACGTCTTTCATTTGCAGACCTCTCATCATACAGCTTCGGTTTGGACCCTCTTTTTCAGGCTTGCCACACAACTGAAAATTTGGCAATTATTTTATTACAAAGCATGAGCTCATACTCTTGTATAAACTTGGAAAAGATTGGATAGTTTGGTAATTTCTCCTCCTTGGCCCCCACCCTGATTTGTGAACCAAGCAGCATAAAACCAACATAACATTTCAGGCTAAACCAGTAAAAGAGTCAGTAAACTACTCCTGGACTATTTCTTACCTGACCAAAATTTGGAAGTTAAATTATCTACCCTTACTAAAGAGGTTGCTCAACCTTCTGCCATCCTAAGGAAACTCAAATAGTTTCCACATGTGTGTGGCAATCTTGCTCATATGAAAAATTGGCAGAAAGTGTTTTCTTTCTTTTACTCATTAGAAGGCCAAATGGCTGCAAAAGGTTTTTCATGGGAAGAATAAGTTAATTTAACTAATGTTAAGAGAAATAAGAGAAGAAAATAGCAGTATATTTATCAGCCTTCCAGAGAAATAAAAACTTCAGTATCTACAAGCAGAGAAATAACACTGGGCTCTAGCTCCTAGTCCCAAACACTAACCCAAGGATGCTGATAACAATATTCAGAATCAAAAATGTGTTTTTCTACTAGTAAGCCTTTTCCTTTGCCCTTTATAGGCTATTATAAGTATCTATGAGACATTTTGTATCTAGTCGTCAGGAAGAAAAGTTTTGAGTAGAGAGAAAACACAAGCTAAGACTCTTAAGCGAATAGTCTACCACAAACTATTATTGGGGTTAAAATCTTCTGGTGCTTCTGATTACTTTTTTGCCAAAGAGAATCCAACTTCCCTATGTCCTAAAAAATCCTTCCCCAGACTTCCATTGAAGGTCTTTGGAGAGCAATATATTACTCAAGCTTTCTAATCATTATATTAAATAACAAGTTCTTCAAGACTCAGAATGCATATAATTAACCCAAGGGTGTAGACAATAAAATGCTAATAGATAAAAGATTACTTAACATGGAAAAACCCAAATCTCTTAGAAAAAATAACAGATCAGAGCAGAGACACTCCATTCAAACTAAAGATACCGAGCAAGGACTAATGCTGGAAAAACTTTGGTATAAGAAGCAAATGCAAATTCAACACAAGTTCACAACATTATATGGCTTTTATAGAGGCAAATATATCTCTGAACTACATATAGACAAAAAGGAATGGGGTTTTTTCTTTTATCTCTGGACTCTGCCATGGTCCTTTCTACCTCAGTGCTTGGAAGCTATTAATAAATTGGAGGGATTACACAGGAAAGTACATGAATTGTCCAACGTTTTATAGCTGTTGATTAAAATGAATATGTGAATTTCAGAAGGTTAAATGCTAAGCAAAGAATATAAAGCATACATATATTTTAAAGTCCAAAACACAGACCTGTTTAACTATTCTGGCTGGGTAAGAACAACTTCTTTTGCCAACATGGGGAGACATCAATGCCTTCCCATAAAAAAAACTTGGTTCAGGTGTTCACTTTCTGTATGTGTTTAGGTGTAGAGCTCCCAGACGGCAGCAAAGGTACTGCACATCTGTGAAGCAGCTGCAAATGCTTTACTTCCAGATATCTGAATCAAGGATTCCTGCTGCTTTTGGAACCAGCACACTTACTGTACATATGCTACCCAGTGCAAGTTCACCCAGAAGTCCCTGGGATTCCTTAGCTGGCTGTCAAAGG
Source organism: Ammospiza nelsoni (assembly GCF_027579445.1). Classification (NCBI taxonomy): domain Eukaryota; kingdom Metazoa; phylum Chordata; class Aves; order Passeriformes; family Passerellidae; genus Ammospiza; species Ammospiza nelsoni. The sequence goes on from NC_080635.1 coordinate 74,006,798, forward strand.
TGATGTCTGAGATGTCTCCTGCTATTAATAATTGGACAGTTGACTCCTGGTTGCCTTTCTCTTCCCAAAGCAACTTTAGGGGATACAAGCTTTGAAGTAACCTCAGCAACTTCCTAACCATCTTTCTTCAAGGAAGACCTCCCAGCTCTAATGGCAAGGAGCATTGCTATTGCTGCAGTCGACCAGTGGAAATGTTTATTTTTGTTTGTAATGTCTATCAAATTTACATGTCTCTCTCAGAAGCCATATCTTGTAAAATCTGTCTGCTAATGAGACTATTTTTTATTTCCTGTACACTGCTTTTTTTACATACCACACTGAGAAAAGCAATTGATCAAGAGCAGACACAGCAAAGATAATGCAACTGCTGAGAAGATAGCCATAATGAAAAGCTATTATTTACCAATTTACCATGAAAAATATTCTAAGTGAAACATAAACTGAAATTTTCTCTTGGAGATAGCTGAAAATAGTCCCTTAAGACAAAGGAGTAAGAGATTGTTTATAAGGGCCAGTTCTCAGCAGAGGTTTTGGGAAGGAAATAAGCATTCTTCACCAGTTGCACAGTATATTGCCTTAGGCAGAGTACATTGATACTAAAACAGTTTGTCTTATTATTCATCTCTGTTCATTTCTGTAGTTGGTTTTGGTGTTGACATGAAAATAAATGAATAACAGAGTATCTAAACAAATGTTTTGTCTAATGGAGATCTTATAAATGACATGCCAGTTACACAAAATGTCAGATTCTCTTCTGTCACTGTGTTTTGCATCAAAACAAAGTATGTGATTTATGAGAAAAACAATTAAATACAACCAAAAGTGCATGGAAAGACTCTTTCTAAATTCCACGGGGCTTCAAAATGGATTTTTTAAAAGAAGAAATAAAATTTACTGACAAAAAGCTTTTAACCTCAGAAGGCCCATGGGAATATTAAGAAACTTACACTACTCTGAAAAGAAAGACCAAGTGGAAGTTCCACAAAGCACTTATAGAAGGGGAACAGAATCTAAAATAAGACATGTAGAATAGATTTAGATTAGATTACAGTAATGTAATCCATTAATATTTGGTGCACAAGACTACAGTTCCCACAAACACAAATACAGATGTGAAAAGTGTAAGTGACCAGTGTGTCTACCTCCTAAATTGCATGTTTCTTATGGTATCAACAGAAGGGAGGAGAGACTACTCCAAAGAATGCCTAAATGAATTTTCTGCCCTAAATTTTTCATCAGAGTCTAGAGAAGTACTTGAAGGAACATAGATTTGCAATGCCTAGTCCAATTCTTTACTCCTCTTGCTACGGCTACAAGAGTAAGCACCCATGGCTTTTCATATATTGGCCTAAACCTTTAGTGGAATGCTTTTCCCTTCAAATACTCATCAGATCTCAGGTGGAATGGTGCAATTCCTTGCCCTATTTCTTGTTGACTGCTCTTCCCAGGTCCTAATTTCTGACTGGTCATCAGCAGCTCTTACCTACCACTCACTACAAGTTTTACTGATACTCCCAGTATCCTACCCCACTGTGACTGCCCATGGTGCAATTTATTCACTGATTAATCACTGCTTCAGAGGACATTTCTAATTTTACCACTCTTTTGGGGACTCACACTTGCCCAGACACCTGAATAGGCTGCACATGATGCGCATTACAAAAATGTCACAAAACTTGATGCCTATAGTTAGCTGGCCGAATTGCTGCTGTGTGAACAGAAAAAAAATAATCCCGTTGAACAAAACTGTAATTGTACCTACAGATGCATTTGATTTGTGCCACTCAATACATTTCATTCTGATAAGCTCCTCTCAGGTTCTTTAAAGGAAGAGGACAAGAAGGCCACTGGACCAAGCCAAGAAAACATTCTAGGCCAAGTCAATAAAGGAAATGAAGAAGCCAGATGCTGATGACTCTTTTGGGGATGAATTAAAGACTGCTGATTAATACTTCTGTTGGGGCACATATCGTAGGTTCAAATGTGACTCCACACATCTGGAGTCGGTCCTGACTAGCCTCACTTGGGGCTGCCACATTTGCCTCCAGCCCATGGGCCCACCAGCCCCTGCTCAGGCTGGAGCCTTCACCTCCTCCATGAGCCATAACATCGGTGCACATGCCACTGTTTCTGGCCACAGACCCTTTGACTTGGACTCAGACCTATGGACTCAGTTGCAGGCTCAATCTTGGACCAGCCTGGGGATTAGTAGACTGTCTCCAACTCTAGTTACCATTACCAAAGCTGACCCCCATCCTGACTCACGCTCTGTCCCTACCCTGGTGTCCCCTGTCACCATGGACTAGCAGGCGATCTGCACTCCTGGACAATCTCAGCTACCATCCCCAGGCCTGCCTTACTCCCTTGTTTGGAGGCAGTGGGATGGGGCTGGCAAGGCCTCTGCCCTGCTGGCCATGGCTCCCCTCTACCCAGCCCTTAGGGAGCAGCTAACCCTCACTTGCATCCCAACACCTGGCCTTGAAAGAGTGATCCCACCTTCCCAGTGTAAATTCCTGAGTTCCTCTTGCTCCAAGCTCCAGCCACAGTGCCAAAAGTGAGGTGCTCTTTGTACAATTGGTCAATGGAGCTGCATCAGTCTGCCCCATGCCCAACACCCTGCTTGCCATACACAGAATTGCCTTATGCAGGAAAAATCTATCCCACTTGGGTTTTGTGTTGCTGAAATGGCTCCTGAGGTATTAAAGAGTCTTTTTTCCCAGCCCCACAACCAAAGAAGTCAAGGTTCCTCAGCTCTGCTTTTCAAGGTTGTCCATTTTCTCTTATCTAATACCCTCTTTCTCTGACCTGCTGAGGTCTGTCTGGCAGGTCGGGTTGTGGCACACTGACCACCCTCAGGGCAGTGTTATCTTTTTGTTCTAAAAGCTACCTGTACATTATTTACAATAATTTTCCAGTATCTATCACCTATGTTAGACAGTCTGTCTCTACTGTAAACCAATCAAAAAGTGTCACCATCCTAGCAGGACAAGAAGAAGAAAGACAGGACATGCCCAGATTCTTCCATCTTACCTCTTGAACCCCCATTCTAAATCCCCAAAATTCTACTTTTCCATCCTGTGATAAATTCACTTTCATTCTACTCAAACCCTTGTGGCTTGTAAATCTTCACACAGATTTTGTAATTTTTTCCATGGGCTAAGATCGAAGGCACAGGTGTCTTTGACTCTGTGGCAAGGTCTCTGAGCCTCTTGCAGGGTCTCGAGCCATCCAAGGCAGTCAGAGGAATGTCCTGGGTTCCAACATATCCCCATGTAAAACTCAAGGGGGATTGATGCCTTTTATCCTCTGTGTTCCAAGATAACTCTTCCCAAGCAGATTGTTCAAAATTTTCCAAGTCAGCCTTGGAGCTAATTCAATATACAAGCAGGGATACAAAAGTCCCAAGACCAGAAGGGCAGAGGAGGGGTGAGCAGTAATCCCCTTGGCAGGGGCACATGGTGGGTACCAGACCCTGTCCCCCGGAACATGCATTGCATAAATGGATAAAACAAATGGAAGTGGTCCAGAGGTCATCTGTGCTCCCTCTTCCACTCATACGCTACTAACAAGATGAAGATGATGAAGATGAATATGAAGATGAATATGAAGATGAAGATGAAGATGAAGATGAAGATGAAGATGAAGATGAAGATGAAGATGAAGATGAAGACTGCTTTTGCCTTTTTTTTCCTCCAAGACATCTGCCCTCAAAACCACACAGCCAAACAATCTCAAATTACTTCAACCCTAAGAAGTGAGTTGCCTAAGAATTATAAGACTCTGAAGGATGTTCCAGTGACTTAAGAAGAGTTTGAGTACCTCTGTTCTAGGAATGGTTCACATGCTCCACATTCTAAATAACACTAATAACTGTATTTGCATTTAAAGATAGATGACAAAAATTTTATCACACAAAAATAATGGCCCTCCACACACCTTTAGAGTCACCTGAAACTAACTGCTCCTCAAAGGAAAGAGAATCTGAAGGTTATGTAAGAAGGGTGTGCATTATAAACTAATGCATATCCAGCAGTTCTAAAATTTTGTCAAATCAAACAAGAATTATACCAAAATAAATTTGAGTAAATTGCTGGCAGTTGTACCTTCCAGTGAGTTAAAGTGAAGGCAAACAAAATTTTAAAAGCCAAATATAGAATAATTTTTCATCACAAAGTCAAAATATGGATTTGTTTAGCTGGGGTAATTGTGTCATATTGTACTGTAATCACTCCACAATAGCAATATCTATGAGGTTTCTAGAAACAAGGTGATTTTCTTCTTTAGTAATTTCCAAGAACACTCATTTATTCTAGAATCATGTTGACCAGAAGGCTTTAACTGAACTTTTAGTGAGCAGCTACAAAATACTGAATACCAAATAACTATGCTATATAATCCAATAACTAGACCTTAGAATAACTGTGGGCTTTTGTGTGTACTGGGGAAAAAAAACATGGTTGTGTATTCTTTCTGTGCAAGAATGTTAATTTAAACTGATTTAAGTAGTTTAAATTTCTAATCTTCCCTTTGATCGAAATATTTATGGGATTATTGATAGTCCCATAAATTCTGAGCACAGTAAAGACCTGCTCACAAACTGAATACAAATGTGGATGGAAAAGGCCAGATTTCAAGTTTCATTTTAGTTCAGAATTCTATAGAATCAGTATAAATACACTTTTGAGTCCTATTATTTTAAGTAATTTGATTTACTAAATGATGTGAACTAAAAAAATGCCAAAATTACTTCATAGTCATTTTATTTAACTTTAAATTCTGCTTTGAATTCACCAAGTTTCAAGTTTCTTTAGTTTCAGAGCAAGTAAAAATTCAATAAATTCTTAAGAAACATGTTATGGATAATTACCTTGTCAAAATTCTTGAAGCAGTATGGGTATTTTTTACTGTACTTACCTTAATATTTGCCCATTGCACACATGAACACTATCATTTTTATTTGATTCCATAGTTCCTCTTTCTTTGAGGCCTATATATTAAGGAAATAATATTGTTAGGCTCATTTGCACAATCAAAATATCCTATATTCCCATGATTCGTGCATTTCTCTTCTCTACCCTGATAAGGATTATAAAATTACCAACCTGCACATGGCATGATGATTGGTAAAGAATGCTGCATGAAAGACTGTGCTGGTTAGAACTGAGATTACCATTTGTTTCAAAATGTTCCAGTGAACAATTGTCCACTGAGATAACGTATGTTAAGTAAAGAAAACATCAGACAGAGTTTAACAACAAAGTCAAATCGTGTATTTAAGGGAAATTCTCTGTATTTAACATAGTGCCCTGTGTTGCAGAGTGCAATAATAGACTCTAAAAAGCTTTCTTACCTATTTTTCTAACAGTGCCATAAAAAAATGCAGTTACAATTCACCATGCCAAAGAGGTGACCCTAGGACTTTAGGGAAACACAAGTAATTATATGGAAAGGATATGTTATAGAAATAATAAAATTCCAGTATAAAGGTCAAGCTATGTGAAGTATAAAGCTTTTATTAAATAACCTCTAGTTCTGACCTAGAGACCCTCAAAATCATTAATATCATCCCTACCTCTGTTAAAATTAAATGGTTACGTCAAGAAACATATTTTAATATCTTCAGCATAACTTTTACTGAGAATGCTCTCTTGAAAGATCAGATTATAGCAGTACCATGAGGATATTTGAATAAAATATGAGTATTTATGAATAGCAACTGCACCCAGCCTATCTTTTACTTAATTTTACTCTTTCTTGTGCCTCTGGTTCTTTACTTTTAAGAGCAATTTGGGGCAATATTTATTTTAGTCTTAGTCTAAAAATTAATGAAATAAATTCACTCTGGAGTAGTGTTTTATATACTGTTAGAGCAGATAGCAGTTCCAAATTTGTCAAACAGAATATTAAAAAATCTTGAAAAAATCACAGTAACTGTACCAAAGAGCACCTGTCCTAGAAGATGATAAGTTAATGAGTCCAAAAGACACTAAATAATAGTAAGAGAAGTATGGACAGCAATTGCTCAGTGACCATTCATGACTGATCTGCAAAACAGCATGGACAAAAATAAAAAGGGACACAAATTTGAAAAGAACAAAAAAATTAAACAGTTATCTGAGTACAAAGGACAGCATATTGACTGCACACTGTGATATATTCTACATGATTTTACTCCCTCCAATGTCAACTCTTGTGCAAACTATTTTCAGACATTTTTCTTAGCTATTATTTTAAATTTGCTTGCTTCACAGTAGAAGGCAAGGTGAAAATATTTGCAATATAGGCTATAAAGAGTAAGACACTTGTTACAGGAAAGTGTTGTTCAAACATGATGGAAGATGCTGAATGAGATGGAAGCAAGTGGGTAAGTGAAGAATTGTGAACTTGTACTCACATTTTTGTTAAGTTCCTGGAAAAACAATATTATTTAGGAAGACGGATGCCAATGAAGCACACATTGATCTAAAATAGATGTGGAAAACTCGAGACTGGGAACCTTTGAGCATCAGCTAAAAGGGTCAAAAGGTAATGAAATCAATGGGATTCTTGTCTCATTTTCAGAACAGTATTTGAAGATCATTACTTTAAATGCAGTTTTCAACTGGGAATATGAAGCATTTATATGATGGAGAATTAGTCTTTCCATGTTTTCCTGCAGACCTTCCAGGCAGAGATAAGAACACCCTTCCCTATTTTTTCCTTCTCTGAATCCACTTCATTCTTCTGTTCTATCCATAGACATTTTTTTATTAACTACAACCCCCAATTTTTTTCTATTTTTATCTCTATTGCTTCCTGTATTCATTAGCAGGTGAGCATATATTTTATAGAGCATGCATGTATAAAAATAACAACAAGAAATGTTTTAAAGTTACATGCAGAAGTGAGAGTGTGGCAGAAATAAGCTTGCCCATGCAACCCCAACTGATTTATCTTGAGAATATGCATTTTGATACGTGCCTTCATTACATGATCATTAACTTTTTTTTCCAATGCACACCAGCCGTTTCAGTTCTCAGAGTGGATGGTGTTTACTTAATGAACAGCTGTTCAATATTTTCTTCATTGTTCAGTATGTGGCCCCATTGTTCAATGGATGGCCTTGTGCCATCTTTGTTGCACACTATTCAAACCCTTCTCTAAGGGACATTAATTAACCTCCCCATGAGTTTTCTTTTATGATGCTAATCAGTATAATTTTGAAATCTTTACAAATATTAATTATATCCACTGTATCCATGTGAGTTTTATGCACATCCTACAAACACAAGCCTGAAGTGGGGATATTACACCTAATAATATCCATGAATTTTGAGTATCCTGTCTGACACACCTGGGGTTTGATTTCATTGACCTAAGTTGCAGTTGGGAGTCTTCAGCACATCTTCCAATATGTTTCCCCAGTCTGAATCTGGCTACCAAAAATATTAAATACATTCTTTTAGCAGCAATCTATGCAAAGTTTGTTTTAAGTTACTTCCTCAGTAGCATATCTAGAGCTGAGATGGGAATTCAGTGTCTAGAATTGTATTCAGTTTTCATAATGAGGCTCTCCCTTTCTCTTAGTAAAATCTTTTGCTCCAGCTTTACCTTCCTTCCCAGTTCTGCAACAAATGGGTGATGAAGACAACCTTATCTGTGGTATAAACTCCAGAAAGGCACTCTCTGTCCTCTCATCAGTGCAGAGATCCTAGAAGTAAAAACATATGGACCTCTAACTAAAAGTTGCCATCATACATAGGCAAATCTTTAAAGCAGAATTCCCTACTTTTTGATGCCTAGAATTTTAAATGTTCATAATGTCTCATTTCACACTTCCAGTTTTCAATGTTATTGATTCCATGCCCAGGTAATTCCCGGTGGAGAAGGACTTGGGCGTACTGGCGGATGAGAGACTGGACACAGCCCAGCAATGTGTGTTGGCTGGCTGCCCAGAACGCGAAATGTGTCGTGGGCTGCTTTCCAAGCAGTGTAGGCAGCAGGTGAGGGGGGATTCTGCCCCTCTAATCTCTGGTGAGACCCCACCTGCAGTGCTGCATGCAGCTCTGGGATCCTCAGCACAGGCAGGACATGGAGCTGTGCAGACGAGAAGTGCAGAGTAGGCCACCAAGCTGATCAGAAGAAAGGCTGAGAGAATTTGGATTGTTCAGCCTGGAAAAGAAAAGGCTTCGGGGTGACCTAATTGTGGCCCTACAGTACCTTAAGGAATGCTACAGGAAAGAAGGATGAAGACAATTTACATGGTCATGCAGTGACAGGACAAGGAGGAATGGGTTCAAATTGAATGAGAGTAGCTTTACATCAGACATTAGGAACAAATTCTTTACTCTGAGGATGGTGAGGCCCTGGCAGAGGCTGCCCAGAGAAGCTGTGGATGCTCCATCCCTGGGAGTGTTCAAGTTGAAGCTGGACAAGGCCCAGCAAAGCCTAGTGCAAAGTGTCCCTGCCCCTGGCAGCGGCTTGGAACCAGATGGTCTTCAAGGCCCCATTCCAAGTCAAACCATTCCATGATTCTATGATTCTCTGAATTTCCTCTCTAGTTTTTGTTTTCCTTTAGTTCTCCCTTACATCCCTGAGTTCTTGTTTCTTTAGATATATTGTTTCAGTCCAGCCCTTTTCTTTCTCAAATTTAGCTATTGTTTCTTTTGCATCTGAGCACAATTCTCTCTTTACATTTTTTGTGATAGAACAAGGTTTATAACTGAAAACAGGTAATTGTCATAAAGAATATAATGTCAAACCAGTTCCCTGCTCTCATTTTAGTGACCATCTAAGTGATAAAGTTCACCTTTTTTTCTACCACTGTGAGCTGAGGCAGGCTCAGTTCTGTGGTGAGGGATGGTGCCTACTGAGCAAAGAAAGATCTATGGACAATCAGGCACCTGAGGATGCTTTGGAGCTTTCAATCCACAAAACTGAAGGTTTCTTATCTGCATCTTCACTGAAGTATAACCACCAAAGGCATACTTTTATTTTAAAAACCAGCCCCTTGAAAATTTTAATTTCTCTTGCCCTTAGCATAGGGACACTGGCACCTTTCAAGGCCTGGATTTCAAAAACTTCAAGGACATGGGCAAAAGATATTTTTTTTCCTTGCATCATTCCTAGAAATGGCAGAACTGTTTTGGCCAGAGCTTTCCAGAAAAGTACAGCCTGGGACAGCTACTTGGCATGGAAAACTTCAGTCAGAGCAGTTACAGTTTGGCACAATTATAAGTAGAGAAAATCAAAGTTTCATAATAGGAAGTATTAGGTAATTTTAATAATAGGCAGTTCTATCACCTATAAAACCTTTAAACATAAAAAAATATTATTTATGTAAACAAATATCAAGAAAAGTCCTTTTAAAAAGTGTCCTCGTGAAATGGAGTAAAAACAAACATACAAAAATGTGAAATATCACATCCTGACTCTGAAAAATAAAGACACATATACTTCTCCACCTTAACACAGCATGTGTCTTGAGCTTTCTTCACCTCAGTCCAAAAACAGAAGAACAAAAAACATAGCTTTAATCTGCCAGAAGTTTTTTTAAAAAGAAAAATATTAAGTTAGAGTCCTTGAGCTTCCTTCCTTCCCTGTATTAAAGTATGGATAGTCTAGGGCCTAACTTCTGATATTTTTCTGGGTCCTTTAATTTAGCTTAATGAATTTCCAAATAATGTGTTTAATTTTCTATGTACTGCAATCTGGTGAAGCCTCTTTTTTCATCTCTCTCTCTCATTTTTCCATTCAGTCAATAAAAATTCTATTGCCCTTGATTCCAGTCTCATGGCCCAGGACTTACCTCAAAACTTTAAAATGTCTTTCACTAACTTTTGAACAAATTTATTACAAAGCACTGTCCTGGAATTAAATACACCAGGGATATTCAAGGAATATCAATTGGGAATGCTTAAGAGAGTTTAAAATCACATTTATTCAATTGTCCCTACTTTCTAAAGTCAAAGAGGGTTTTATGACTGCCTAATCAGTCTTGGATAACAGTCTATAAATCTTCCACATAATTTCTGGATTATTCACATAATTTTTTCACTTTCTAGAAAACAGGATTCAGAATCATATTCACTCTGGATGTAAAATCTTCATGTCATGGCAAATGTACCTCATCTTTAGAACAGTGGATTTAGCCATGAAAAACAGACAATCCAGCACCAGCCCTACATTGAAAGAAAACCCACAAAGTCTGTTCTGTTGTACTGAGGGCAGCAAAGGATTGACTTGAATAAAAGTGATCACAGGCTATGTGGATAGTTCAGAATTCATAGCAACCAGCAGAAAGTCCCTGGGATAAAAAGAGTTATCTAAATTAAAGGGTTATATAGATACATATGATACAATATTACTAGTAATATTGCTTCTATTGTATACCATAATCCCAGGCAGTAAACTCACAGAACCTTGCTGGTTTAAATAAAATGCAAGAATAAACTGACTGAAGGATACATTTTAATAGCCCTTTGTCAGAGAGAGTTAACACACTTGCACTTCTAACAACAGCATTTTTATTAAATCTTTATTATGTTGTATTAAAAAGTCCCCTTAGCCCTCAGGTAGTTGGTTGATGCTGAGCTTTCAAATGAAATATTTATGAAGTTCTTTGTTTAGAAGTTTAATTGTATCTTTAAATGACTTTCATATGTTTATATGCTTTACCCTCCCATATAAATGCCATATGATGCTCTATCATACTGTCCGGAATAGTCATTATGCATTTCACCATCACAACTGTTACATAACAATAAGCAGAAAAAAAGGACAAAAGGATAACTAAGTTAAACCAGATCTTATACATACTTATTTTGTTGGTAACACAGATTGTATCTCCAGCAAAATGTGTTTCTCATCATGTAACATAGCATAGTGCTGTAACACTTTCCATATTTAAACTTTTGGTCAATGTATAATACTATAAAAGATACTGAAATGTACTCTGCACTGACCTTTCTATTTCTCTGCCATGAGCAGAGGGAAGGAGAAGACTCTTGTGAGAATGGGGCTAGAATGAGAAGACCTAAGGAGTACTCTCTAAATGAAATTCAGTTTTGCTTTTATAAGAGCTCTGAAGATCTACCAATCCTGTGATACAATATTTAAGGAAAAAGCATGGCTTAGAAGCTTTATCTGCCTTCCAAGAAATGAATGACAGTTTTCAAAACACTTTCTGGATTTATCAGCTAAAAGGACATTTTCTAAACTAAAAGCACACTCGTGATTTGTGTCACTCCATGTGAAAGTAGGGCTGCATTAAATCTGACCACACTGTTTTCAACAATGCTATTCAAGTGTCTTCTGTAGAGCAGATTTTGGACATCTGGTCCAGGCAGTCTCTACTATAAGTCCTCAAAAGGTCTAGGCCAGTTAGATGACATGATTGGAGATCCCAAATAAAGGTGTCCACAGCTTTATCTGTGGAAGACATCCACCCATCCACCTGTGCAGCCCTTTTCTGACCCACAGCTAGGGAGGGAGATCATGAAACCAACTCAGCTTATTGTGAAAAGTGACACCCTTCTCCATGCCTTGGGCAGGCTGGAGAGCCACCACAAGATGAAAGCAAAGGAAAGAAAAAGATATGAGAGAAATTTGAAGGAATAAAAGGAAATTGTAAGTTCATTACTTGGGATCCTTGCTTGTAGTTGCCAGAAAGGATAGGGAAGGATATAATATCTGTGGTTTATATGAACCATACATTACTATTATGTAATCACAGGTTTTAATACAGTGTTAGCTCACACCACTACTCAAACACTCTCTGCAGATTTCATATTTGTTGTTCAAGTACTACATAAAAACCCTTTGAGGAGAGTATCAGTTCAAGGCTCATGAAAACCAGTCCTTTTGCAAAACTGTCATAAAAAAACTCCTGCTGATCAAGAGGTCTGTCAGTGCATGACTGAGTAACATGCCCTTTCAAAAATAGCAAGTACTGTCTTTCTAAATTTGTCCTCTTGATGACAACTTTCATTGTAACAAATGGCCCCTAAGCTCTGTCTTCTCCATATAAAGAACCTTATCCAGTTATTATACTAACAGCCAACAACTTCTGAGAAGTAATCTCACTCATTATTTAAGGTAGAAACCAGTGTTTTCCTATATAATAATACAATAGTATAGAACTCTATGTGCAACAGGAAAAGCTCTGAAAAGTATCTGTGGGGACCACTGACTTCAGAAGATTTTTTTAAAGCTGCTGCTAGTCTATAGAGAAGACAACCTGCAAGAAGCAAGTTTTTGTAAAACTTTTGCAAGTTTTTGTATAACTGCTCCAACAATCATGCACATAACTTTGAAGTCCCATGTGTTAACTGCACCTGCTGAAAATTTATGGAACTCTTCTCATCAAAATGCCTATCTTGAAAAGACAAAGTTATAGCTAGATATGATCAAACATGGTAATCTTTTAAGTCACATCAAAAAAATCAACTGCCAGGTTTTTCCCTATATTTTACCATGTAAACATAATTCTATGCTATAATTTTACACCAAATTGACAATAGTATTTCACCAATTTCAGTAAGTAGTTAGTTAAATGTATCACACATAAAAGAATTTTTTTTCAATATTTTTCCAATATTTTGTTCTCATACAAAGGCTGGATTTTATTTCAGTCTCATTGATATAATTCTATTTACTTCACAGTCGTTACTTATTAACACCAATGAGAAGAGAAACAGAGCCATTAAATCCATTTCCTCTCTTTTTCTTGATGCAACCTGATGCTTTTTGGTTTACCATGGAATGGTTGCACGGTGAGAGAGACAGATTTGCTTGTGTTTCTAATAATGTGTTCTCTTCAGACAGAGTCAGTATTTGCCCTGCCCAGTTTGACTGGCTTCACTTTAAAAATCCTTATTTTTGCCTTAAAAAAATTGGAGGGGGTAAAGAACACATGCATTAGGACTTGCTTTCATTTGGGAAATGTGACTGAAAGGAATATGCTTTTTTGTCAGATGGAACTATATTATTCAATTTCTTTTGTGAAGGGAGCAAGTTCAGCTCTAAAACTAAATAAAGCCCTTTACATCCACCAGAATGACATCCAAGAAGGATGCTTAAAACCTTTCAACTCTCCATGTAAGACTTCATGACCCTTTAACATCAATTTTTTCTTGGGCAGCACTGTCCAGTAGTTGTTCCTTCTGTGTGTTCACCCCTCTCTGATAGGTGGCACTTGACATCAAGTGGTACCCCCTGCCTTTTTCTGCCCTCAATAATCCTGGTATTTCCAGTACATCTCATAAGAACTTAATTCCACTTATTGTGCTGAACTTATTCTGCTTTCTGGAAAATGCTTAGCAGAACAGTACATGCTATTCCAGATAAGGTCTTATCAGAGAGCTGAATCAGGACAAATAGCCTATCTTTATGGAAGAACTGTTTTGGAAGTATTTCAATTGAAATTTAATGGAAATACCATTAAGCTTTGTTTGGCTTTGTAAAAGGTGATACAAAATACTCTGAATCAGCGCAGCTGAAAAAATACAATCCTCACTGATGCTCACTGAGAAAAAAATTTTCCCTTTTGAGAGGACTTGGTTAATTACTTTGCTTATTTGTGACCAAAATTGAAAAGAAAAGCAAAAAGCTCTGTCATTACTCATTATGCATGTAATTTATCACAGAATACAGTTCTGTTCCTCTGCTTATTAAGCTCTCCCAGACATTCTTTTGTGTTCTGGGCTTCTGAAAAAACCTAAAGTAAAACTGATGTTGCCTAACTGAATCACTGCAGTCTTCTGCAAACCTCACTGATGGCTTCTCACTGGTACATCTAAGCTGATTTGGGATTTTAGATATTTAATGACCTGCATGGAAAAAAACCAACTTGATCATTCATTAAAAAAAAAAATAAAATTAAAAATTAACAGTTTGCACTTCTTGCATTTCATTACACTCAGGCAGGATTCTGCTGAGCCCTGCAGACCCCTCCAGTGCTACATTCTGTTAGTGAAAATGGCATGAAAGGATGAGCAAGGGTGCCACACAAAAAACACCTCAAAGTGCAGAACCACTTTGACTTTGAATTTCTTTCTCCTTCTCTAACTGATCTCTCCTTTGAGGAGCTTTTGTGGGCATTACCACCATAGCTGCAGTACTCTGCTGCCCCAACAGTGTGTGGGTCCGACAAAAAGATCCTGGTAGGCTGTGTTCATGTCAGCTCAAGAGATAAAGGCCAGTTGTCTGGTGATCCTTGAAAAGCATTTGGAGGCAGTCAGCTCCAGCAGTTAGCCAGGAATGATGGACAGGAACAGCCTGCAAGCATTTCTCAAAGGAGATCGGTCAGAGAAGGAGCCTGCAGCTGTAGAGCAGGGAGGTGCTCTGTTATTGCTCTTGCTATTTTTCTTTTTTCCTGCCTTTAAATAAAGTAGATTATTATTCTTTAAGTAAATCAGGCTCACCCATGTTAGTCCTTGGCTGAGCTCTGAGTGCTAAGTTGGAGCACTGTGCTGAAATAAGGCCATGATTTTCAAAAAGTCTAAGGACTTTGGGCAGATATAACTCAATTAAAACTGGGATATTTAATGTTGGCGCATTTTGAGTGATTTTCACAGTGGTGCAGATGAAACACTCCAGTTTTGGAGAGAGACCTATTCAATAGCTGAACCACATTCCCATTCCCTGCAGTGCTGCTTCTCCCATGTACTGCAGAGAACAAACAAAAGAGAAGGATCAAGCTGTGCTGTATCAGGTAAAGTTCTTCACTCTGTTCTTTCTCCCTCCGTTTCTTCTGTGCCGTTGCAAGACTGAGAGGGAATGTATTCCCAACACCACATCCAGGCTGGAACAGTCACATCCCAGTTTTTGCCCACAATAGACAGGAAACATGCAATGATAAATCATGGGGTCACAGGCTGAGATCATGCCTGCAGATATGTTCAAGAAGGTTTCTGGGCTTTCCTCACCTGAACATTCCCTACCACTTCAGGGAAGCTTTGCTCAACAACTCAGTCCCACCAAGCTGCACCACTCTGTAAATTTACAGATACCAAGTTGAGCAGGAGTGTTGATCTGCTAAAGGATAGGAGGGCTCTGCAGAGGGATCTGAACAGGCTGAATCTATGGGCCAAGACCAATGGTATGAGGTTAAAAAAGACCAAGTGCCAGTCCCGCACTTTGGCCACAACAACTCCCTGCAGTGCTACACGCTGGGGACAGAGTGGCTGGAAAGCTGCCAGGAGGAAAAGGACCTGAGGGTGCTGGTTGAAAGCAGCTGTACAGCCTGTGCCCAAGTGGCCAAGAGGGCCAATGGCATCCTGGCCTGTATTAGGAATGCTGTGGCCAGCAGGACCAGGAAAGAGTACTGTACTTGGCACTGCTGAGGGACATTTGGAGTGCTGTGTACAGTTCCAGGCCACTCCAGGAAGGACATTGAGGTACAGGAATGAGAGCAGAAAAGGGCAATGGAACTGGTGAAGGGTCTTGAGCACAAGTCTGATGAGGAGCAGCTGAGAGAGCTGGGGGTGGTTAGCCTGGAGAAAGGGAGGCTCAGGGGGAACCTTATTGCACTTTACAACTCTTTTTAAGAAGGTGATAGTCTGCTGGGAGTTGGACTCTTCTCCCAGGTATCCAGCAACAGGATGAGAGGACACAGCCTCAAGCTGTGCCAGGAGAGATTTAGGTTGGACATTAGGAGGAATTTCTTCACTATGGTTAGACATTGGAACAGGCTGCCCAGGAAGGTGGTGGAGTCACCACCCCTGAAGGTGCTTAATGAAAGACTGGACAGGGCCCTTAGTGCCATGGTTTAGTTAGTTGTGCTGGGTCATAGGTTGGACTTGATCTCAGAGGTCTTTTCCAACCTGAGTGATTCTATGACTGTGTGACACATCACACCCATTGCACTGCATTTTCCTTAGAAAGAGTTTTGCATGAAGGATGCTGGAACCAGACAGTAGTGGTGTCAGATGTTGGTGAACTGCTATGAGCAGAAATATATAAAATGTAAACATAGGAAGTTTGACTTCACAGTGTCTCTGCCTCCTGCAAGAACTTTTCCTTAGTATAGGCATCATAGGCTCCCTCATGGGAGGTAGCAGACAACAACAGCTATTCAACTTCTAGTTTTTTAGCAAAATAGCAATGAACTTTCCTAGCTAAACCTTTCATGTCCTTTTGGCAAGCCCCAAAGTCCTCTCCTGCCCCCAAAGCCCAAATCTTTTAATCTGGGGGGCGGGAGAAAGCAAGAAACAGAATGGAAGAAGTATTTTTCTGATGGGCTTGTGCAGTTAAAAATCATAAAGAAATCTACATGCTAAGGTTCCAACAGAAACAGAGACTTGGCTGACTCCTGTAATCTGAATTTTGCATTAATTAAGTGTTTTGAATTTGATTAGAATAAACTAGCCATCTGATTTGGTCCAGCATTTGCCCCTTTCCAGACTTTTTAAAAAACGTATACAAAATGATCCAGGATTCTAACTCAAGTAATGAGAAGGGAAAGTGGAGGATGGGGAGTTGAAGACAGAAAGATAAGCAGGACGCAGACAGAAAAAAACCAGTTTTCATCTCCCTAGGACTTGCATTTGGATTGAATATCTGTTTTACCTTGTAAGACCTATACAGATAACACTCGTATATTGATCCTGAATTCACATATTTTATATATTTTTTTATTGGACCGTAATTATTTTCTGAAACTAAGAAACATGAAATAAACATGGTAACAATTATTGGTGCTTTCTTCCTGCTTTTGTTGGATCTTGGAGAGGCACTTGACAACCCAGACCAGGGCTACTTTGACAATGTTTGAAGAACCAGTTCAGCCATAGGTTGATGTCAGCTCCACTAATCAGAACTCTCTCAGCAGATAACTGTATTCATATGTTGCACGGCACTGCTCAGATGTGCGTGGCAAGCTCCACCCATCACACGGGCTACTCAACATCAGCTTTCTTTTCAAGAAAATTTATCTTGAAACTATTCATTCAGCTGTGGTGTCACTGATTTTTCCTTTAAACACGCCTTCACCAATTCCTGATGACACACATGGAAGTGTGACTATCCAGATGCCATCTGGATGCCATCCAGAGGGACCTGACAGGCCTGAGAGGTGACCCAGTGAAAACCTCACACTCATCAAGGTCCTGCACATGGATCAGGGCAACCCCAAATCCAAATACAGCAGGGCTGAGAATGGTTTGAAAGCAGCCCTGAGGAGAAGCTCTTTGAGGAGCTGGTGGATGAAAGACACAAATAACCCAGCAATGTGAGCTTGCAGCCCAGAAAGCCAAACCAAAAAAAGAATTCTGGGTAGTGATTCTGCCCCTCTTTCCTTCTTTCCTGAGACCCTACCTGGAATACTGAATCTAATTCCGGAGTCTCCAGCACAGGAGAGGCAGCATGTCTGAGGAGATAGCAGGTCCAGAGGTAGGGCTCAGAGCACTGGAACATCTCTGCTATGAAGACAGGATAAGACAGCCAGGGCTGTTCAGTCTGGGGGAGAGAAGACTCTGGGGAGATGTTGTGGACTTCGAGTGCCTAAAGGGGCTACAAGAGATGAAGAGGGACTTTTAGTACAACACCACGAAGTGACAGGACAAGGGAGAATGTGTTCAAATTGAAAAGAGGGTGGGTTTACATTAGATATAAATAAATTCTTCACTAGTAGGGTGGTAGACACTGGAAGAGGTTGCACAGAGAAGTGTGGATTGCCCCAGTCCTTCATGTGTTCTAGGCCAGGCTGGATGGGGCCCTGAGCAACCTGGTCTAGTGCAAGGTGTCTCTGCCTGTGGACAGAGGCTGAAACTAAATGACCTTTAAGGTCCCTTTCAACACAAACCATTTTATGGTTCTATGCCTGCTTCAGTCAGCGTGAAACCTTGGAGAAGAGCTCATCGTTACACCATCACAGCCTTGTAAGTAAAGCACATGAGCAGAAGGAACAGACCCAGAGTTCAGTTCCCCATTCAGCTACAAGGAGGCTGAATCCTCAGCTCCCATTTCCCAGCATGCTGAACTGCAGGCTATGCACCACTCTTTGTTTGTGCAAACATGTGAGCATGTACACAGAGAGAGGAAGGGAAGAAGGTGTTGAAATTTGTCCTGTGACACTGCCAAGAATTCAAGATTCATGGGGCCAGACAGACACTTAACCAATCCGATTGTGTAATCTGCTCAGCGACCCACAGTCCTGGGAATAGAAGCAGTAGCTGCTGATTTGAATCCCCCATTTTCTCCCTTGACTTTGTGTTCTAAGTTATGCTCCATGTGGATTTACCATCACCTATGCACCAGGCAGCTCAGGTGCCAGGTGTTATTTTCTGGTGCAAAAGCTATACAGCCTTCTGAGGACATGCTTTCAAAACATTCAGCTGCAGCAAAAGGTGTCTTAAAACACAAGCAGCAGCCAAACTGTAGACACTTCAACCTTTTACCAGAATATTTCAGACCTTATAACGATCCTGGTTATTATTCTTGGATTTAGGTGCTTCACATCAGTTGTGTTCTGGGCAACTTTGTATTATTCTGGATCTCATCTTAGACATCCACAACATAATAGATCTTTAGCTCCTGCTGTTAATTCATGCAGCATACCAGTGCTTTAGGCTTTCTATAGAGCTGAGCAGAGACATGTCTGAACTGTGGCCAGTAGTTTCATTACTGTGTCACTTAGGATGTATGTGTTCCTGTTCAGGAATTTAAACATTGATAGAAAAATTGGGTATGTTGAAATATTTTTCTGTTCTTTTGATCATCTAGAATAGTTTTCCAGTGCTATATGTCATTTGAAGAGCACTTTTATGCTAAAAGTTGCTGCTTTTTGTTGTTCTTTTAATCCTAGACCGGAACTAAATACCATGCAGTTGCTCTCTCACTGCCCCTCCTACATAGAGGTGAATCAGAAAGGGGTAAAACCTGTGGGTTTAGAACAGTTTAATAACTGAAATAAAATATGATATAGCAATAATAAAAACAACAATAAATAATAATTATAATTAAAAGGGAGACAATAAAGAGAAGGAAGGAAATAAAACCCAAGGGAAACAAGTGATGCTCAGTACAATTTCTCCCCACACACTGACCAATGTCCAGCCCATCCCTGAGCAGCGATTGGCAGCTCCCAGCCAACTCCCCCCAGTTTATACACCAGGCATGAGGTTCCTTGGTATGGAATATCCCTTTGGCCAGTTTGGGACAGCTGTCCTGGCCACGCTCCCTCTGACTTCTTGTGCACCTCCTCACTGGCAGAGCATGAGACGCTGAAAAGTTCTTGACTTTGGGTAAACACTACCTAGCAACAACTACAACATCAGTGTGTTTTGACATTATTCTCATGCTAAATCCAAAAAACACAGCACTGAATGAGCTAGGAGGAAAGAAATTAACTCTATCCCAGCCAAAATCAGAACAGATTTTCAATGCAGATGTGAAACAGAGAATCTACAATTTCCATTTCAAATAAATAGTGAAAGGGTGTGTTGTCAAAAAAATGTCATTCAGTTGAATTAGGATCTTAGTCATGGAGTTTTATAACTTAAAGACTCATCTCAAAGAAAGCAAAAGAAACCTGTAAGCAGGAGAAATAGAGTATGCTGAGCAGAAACTCATAATAACATCTCTGTTGATTCACCAAGATGCCACCTTGATCCCTTTATATGCAGTTGTGATAGTGGCAGAAGAAACAAGATTTCTGACTTGGCCATGGCTCTTTCTCTGCATGGACCTGGAGTCTGGAGCCAAAGTCCATGGTCCCAGAAATGTCAAAGACTATCTGGAGTTTAACTTTTACTATTTCATTTAATAAAATATGTATATTTCTGTAACACCATGGCTATGATGTGCCATGATCCTAACTACAGTTCCTGTCCTGGCCCAAGGCCCATGTAACAGCAAAGCTGCATTTCGTTCAGTAAGACTTGGGTATATCTCACTTGGAATTTTTTTGTTTGTAAGACAAAGCTCACGACCCCAGTTCTTTACTTATCTGTATTAAATTACAAGTGTTGTTGCTACACAATGAGGAAAATTGGTATCAGTCAGTTTTAAATGGATTGCTCTAAAATTGTAACAGACCACAGAAAGATTTCAGAATCTTCTGTTTATAGCAACCAACAGAAGTTTTGTTTCCACTCAGTATTTTCCATGACATCTACAAAACACCACTAGTGAGAAGGCTCAAGTGCTGAGATCACTGTTTGTCATGATGACCAAAATTACTTTACAGTTTCCCTGTGCTTTCTGTTCCCCCATAATTATTTGTTGTCTCTTGGCTTATAACAAGACTGTAAATTCCTTCAGGTTTCTCTTCCTTTGTTTTTTACAACACTTAGCGCAACGGGATCCCAAGGATCTGAAACATTTCAGTAATACTGCAGCTAATAATGAAATCACTGGGGTTTGGTCCAGTGTGGTTTAGTTGCAAATCTGTAAGGATAGGGAAAGAAAAGAATTATTTTCAGAGTTCATCTTGTCTACCTCCTTTTGATATTGTTCACCCAGTTCCTGTTACTGGAGTTGGGTTGACTACGTGGTTGGTCCAGCAGTACAATTCCTCCAGCAAAGTTCTTTGCCTGATGTACAAAGCTGAGCTCAATGGCATTGCCATCAGCAGCGACATGGGATATGGTCCTCTAGTTTTCTTTGTACATTTTCTAAATTTATTTACTTAGTTGAGAATACCCACTCATAATTAATCAACTCAAAGCCACTCCCAATGATCCTCATCAATACAAAAGTCTGAGATTACACCTGTTGACTGAAAAGAAATCACCCCTTAACTAGGAGCAGATTTCCTCATGGAATACCAGGGAACAAGTTAACTGACTCCCTCTCTTCTACTACAATGGAAATGTCTCAATTCCAAGATTTCAAGTAGCCAATGCCTGGGAGGAGAAAATCTAGAAAAGTTCTAAGTTACACTGAGAAGGAAGAAAAGGCAGGTACAACATTTATGTAATATAAACATGCCCCTCCCACTCTCCTGCTGCTCATATTAGACAGAAATATTACTGGGAAAGGTACTTGGAGTGACTGCTGTGAAGGGAAAGGAAAAGAAAGCAGGGATGATGTAATATTTTGGCAAGTGGATGAAGAAACAGGAAGGGGTTTTGAAGTTAAAATGAAGAAAGTAAAGACAATAATCAGAAGAGAATTTTAAAAATCAGAAAAAATAACATCCATCATGTGAATATAGACATTGGTGAGCAGGTGCTGTTGCAGGTGCTGACTGGTGGGAAGGAAAGTGAGTACTCAGGTTTTGGTTGATCCTGCTGAGAGGATAAATGCTTCACTGAATGCATAAAAAACCAAAGTGGGTCAAAGAGAGGTAGAGGGCCAAGGAAGAAGGCTCTGCAGTGCTACCTGGAGAGCCAGGAGGAATAACAAGGGAAAGAATTAAGGGAAGAGGGAAAAAAAAGAGAAGAGAAGAGAAGAGAAGAGAAGAGAAGAGAAGAGAAGAGAAGAGAAGAGAAGAGAAGAGAAGAGAAGAGAAGAGAAGAGAAGAGAAGAGAAGAGAAGAGAAGAGAAGAGAAGAGAAGAGAAGAGAAGAGAAGAGAAGAGAAGAGAAGAGAAGAGAAGAGGAAAATAGAGAAAGCAGGGAGAGCAGAGAGAGAAATGAGCAAGCAGCTCACCAATCTGTAACACCAGTGGCCCAAGAAACTCGCAATTAAAAACCATTCTTGCAGATGGAAAGAACTGAAGAAAAAGGTCAAAATGTTTCTCAATTTAGGTTTGCTTCCTTATAGTTTAGGTCAGACTTTTTTCTTATATTTTTTCCATATGCCCAAAATGAACTTCTTAAATTACTCTGTTTAGAAATAAACACATGGAAACAATAAACATCTAGAACATCAGCTTGCATATTTCCTTAATGTATGCATATTTCTCTCCAATTTTCCACATGAAATGAGACTAATTCACTTAAATTTCTTGGGATCCACCTCTGTCAAAGTTTCCATGATTTCAGGGTTAGCTCAGTAGTTGCTTAATACCTTTGAGAACATTGACTAAAAAGTTTAAGTCAGCCACTCAACTTGTGCATAGCAGAATATTTACACCATATTCAAGTGACCTCTGTCAATTTACACAGATGAGAAATTACCTTTTATTTCTTTTCCTATAAGAAAATATAAAGACAATATTATGCATATAGATCTAAAGGAATACAGTCAAGGTTTCTTCAAAGGTTTTTCTACTTTGAGGTATTTTGTGCCAAATTTATTCATATATTCTTTGAAATTTAAATGTGCTGCTTTATATTCAACAGTTATTTGCAAATATAAAATTAGTTCACAGTCTTCCCTCGGTTAATACTGACAGCAGAACTTTGTTCAATAAGAGTCTTTTTCTGGCAATCCTGGAGCAAAGAATTTGTCTTCACACTGTTTAACTCTGTTGTCCCCAGCAGTGGCAAAAGGAGATGCACCTGACAGCCCGTGATCATGGTTACTTTTTGTGGCACATGCCCTTCAAAAATTCCCACACCCCCAAGCCAATACATGAGCAATGGCAGAAAATGCAGACCTATGTGGTCCTTCTCATATCTGTCAATGGAATGCTGCCCATTAATTTGGCTAATCCTGTGTTGAATGTGCTGACACTGCCTCCACAACGTCCCAGGGCACCACAGTGCTGATTTGCATCACCTCTTTTATAAAGGGTAATTTTTTTTCTGGTCTGTTTTCCCTTTTTTCATTATTATGCCCATGACATTTCAGATTCTGTACAGGTGATTCACGCCAAAATCTCACTGACTGCTGCTATGAATTATCTGCCCCAATTCATCCAGGGCAGTTTTACTCCTAATTTTGTAATAGGAAAATATTCCCCAGCTGGAAGGAGAGTGTGGCCCAATATGCAGGAAGAGGTAAGAGGGAGAGGATGTAAGCACAGCAGCACCTATTCAGGCACCATGAACTAAGAGAGAAGGTCTTGGGCTGCTGAGGAGGTCTATTGATGTATTAAACTATTCTCAAGGGCTAGTTTAATGTGTGGGTGGAGTCAGGAAAAGACAAAAACCACTCCACTCCTACCCCTGCCACATATACTTTCAAAGACTTCTTGACAGTTTATAAATAAAATTTAATATAACTACAAATTTATAAATATAATTTTTATATACACACACACACATATATATATGTGTGTGTGTGTATAATATTTTATGCTGTTCTAACCCAGTAGTCCCCAACTTTTACCAGGTCATATGTTGTAACACTGGCTAGAAACTACCTCTGTGTACTAACTCTTTTGGACTTTATGTCTGATTGATTTAAAAAGTTTAGTGTCATGCAAACATGAAGAATACCAAAATAATTCATCACCTTCCAATGCATGGTATTAAGATTTTGTCTGTTTAATAGCACTGGTTAAATACCTTATACCAAGCATTATCAAACAGTGGAACTTATATACCAAGTCCCATGGTTTATCCACTGACAACTAGAATCTCTCATTTAGAAAGACTTCCATTATGTATTTATTTTACATGATGTCAAACCCATCATAGTCCTCACTGCACAACACTCTCTGGGAAAGACATCATTGTGAAAATGAAGCTGCCTACTTCTATTTTTTCCCTGGTCTACAAATTCTGTGCTACCGTATTTTTTCATGCCTTCTCCTTATTACAATGAAGAATGATGGAATATTAATTACTTTGTTCTCTGTACACATGGATGTATTTTAATAAATCTGCTAATTTGATTTCTGTATCACTGAACTCCTTTATGCTTTATCTTTCAAATTGTGGACCATTCTTTGGCTTCTTAGGCTTTCTATTTTAACAATATATGGACATGAGAAATGAAAAGTATGCCAGAAGTTGCAGTATTAAATTAATAAGTTGTATGAGTGATATAAAAGGCAGAATACTGTCCCCACTTCTGCTCACTATTTGCCAGTCCCCATGTCACTTAAGGGTGTGCAACACTACACTTCAGTTGCCCTTGGAATAGCTTAGTGCTTGTTCTTACAGATTCATCATTATATATACAACTACTTTAGCAGGGATTTTTATGTAGGAGATTCCCATTGATGTTTATTTTTAGGTATCCAGTTTATTTACTTATGCTCTGTTTTAACCAGCATTTTCTTCACACAATATCTTTTTTTTCTGTGATCGACTGCCAGTGGTCCTCCCATAGAATTTTATCTCTCTTCTCCAACATACCCTTAAAGGTTGTTTCATGTAAAGGCTATAAAAATGTCAACATGGATTAGCTACATTCATATTTTTAATTATCCAATCATTTGTGAAGGACCTGCTTTCAACTGAGTGGCTCTGCAATTGCTTCGTTCCCTTCACTCACGGCTTTTATTAAACCTGACACAATGTAGAGTCTCTTTGACAGCCACACAGGAATCACACAAGCAGGAGACAAGGAGCTAACAGAGTTCCACCCAGGTGTTTTGACACCACCCCATCATTTGCACCTCTCTGGAATATAGCTATGACTCTCAGGCCTACTGCAGGATAATCAAATCTGTCAGATGATGTTATTTTTCCTGCTATTACCTACATTGTAATAAATGGAAAAGGGATTTGCTCTTTCTTACTAAGTGAATTTTAACTTGTGCAGATAATACTTTTCTATAACTGAGTTACAGCTGAACTTATGAGAATGATCCCACTATATTTTTATGAGCTTTTTAACTTTTACAACTTTTATGTTATTAGATATCATTGTTAATGTCTCAAAATTTAACATTTCAAAAGTTGCCAAGTCCCAAAGGCTAAAAGGAACACTTGAAACTTTTAACAGGCAAGCTCTTGTTTGACAACTTACACATACTTATGTGTAAGCTTAAGTTAAAAAATTTAAAGTAGGAAAAAGCACTTTTTTCCAAAAGTATTCACTGGAACAAACTACACAATGATATGATATTTGGTTTTGTTCTTAGTATCTTCAGATCACGACTCTCCTGCAACTACAGGTTAACAAACCACAAGGTATCAGAAGCAGTAATTATTTGATATTTACCATATCTATTCTGCATAATAAAATTATATTGATTAATATAGCATTATTCTGGTCATGAACTCCAGGAACTTTACAGGATTTACTTTATAGTCTGTGATGATAACAATTCTTTATTTTGAAATCCACATGTCATTCTGATGCAGTAATATGTTTTAGAAAGTCAAGCCTAGGAAATCTCAATCTTCAAATTTTTTGGGAAAAATAATCCTACACAAAAAAATGCTGAACTTCTTGACACAGTCCAACAATGTTCTGCCAAGATGTCAAGGTAAAAAAAAAAAAATAACCAGCTGGGCAGTGATGCATGAAGCATTCACAGGAGAAAGCTTGCTTTTATGAGAGTAAAAGAATTAATCAGTTCCACATTTTGAACATTCTATAAAACTAAGACTTCCCAATTTTTTCCTAAACTTTTGAAAATACATTTAATATAGGTTTGGTCTGCTTTGTTTTTTTTCTCAATCAGATTTATATATATGCCTATTTCCCATGCAGCATTTGTCTCTGTTCACATTGCTTGTCTGCTCAAATATTCCTCAGGGAAGCAGGAATGGGGAACTCCAGCCTTCCACAAGGCCTCCAGTGAGGCAGTGGGTTGATCCATAGGATGTAGAAGGATGGTAAAGGTAGGTCTGTGTTACTGGATGGTCAGATGGAAAACAGGGCTTCTTTTACTCTTGCAGCACCCACATTTCTCCAGTTTGCAGGGATAGGTCATGTTTGGACCCAGCAGGTGTGGTAATTTGGAAATAGCAATCCCCTCCTGACCTATGAAGGAAGAAGTGTGTTCCCAACTCACATCACATTTTATGCTCTGCAGACTGTGCAGTGCCGTGCAGAGATCCATTGCAATTGCTCCTCCTAAAAGCTTTGGTTTCTTTTACGAGATGCAATATTTACTTTGGGGATGTCAAGAAGCTGCAGAGGGTGGTTTGTTAGCAGTGACACTGTAAGACACACACTTGAATCTTTGCTAAGCGGAGAGAAGGCTGGAGGCAATAAGGGCTGAATTCTTATGTACATCTCAAGGGAACTGCAAACAATACCCACAAAAGCCTGATAAAACTCAGTGATCTGAGGCACAGATGAATTAATGACTTTTTGCCACCTTCCTCCACACGTAAGTATGTCCTGTTCCACAATCATCACCTTGAAATCAAGCCAGACCAGTGGCTGTGGAGGTACATGCAACAAGACATGGTTAACTCCTGCTGTGTGAAAGGTGTTTGTGATGTGCCATTACCTCCCGCTTTCAATTGTAGCTGAATGTTTCCTTAATTGTTACCACATCACTTCTAGTTTTGTTTCTCTTTTCACTATTTTTATTGGGAAAATATGCAGATATTTCCCCTGAAATGGAAGCTGGAAATCAACTTGAGATACGGTGAGGTGAGTCTTTTTCAGCAGTTGATTGCTCCCAGCCCTTTCACATACTCAAAGTAAATGCTGGAGTTGGAATGGAATACTTCAGTCCCACAGGTTCAATGCAAAACAGATTTTAATCTACAGTTTGTATTTTTGCTGGTAACACACATTAAGATACTTGATATCTTAATGAGTTGCCATATTCAAGGCACTGAATCAGGAAAAATAGATTTCAGATGGAAGTTAAGCCCCCTGTAAGCATCCCCAAGCAGAATAGCTTTTCAAACTGTGTGTTTTCCCTTTCAGAGAGGCACACATGCAAACAGATTGCTTAGGGCCTCCTCTGAGGCAGTACATACCTCAGGAACAGCCATGCCTCTCTGCAACTTAATGGCCACATTTACAGGAGTAATGAAAATGAGGCACGACTGATTCTCTACCCAGCTGACATAGCAGAGGTTTCATCTGTACAACTGAGCAGCCTTACTGCTCAAACCCAGTGGTACCTGCAAACTTTTTTGCTGGGAATGAACTCTGGTGTGTGCCACCCATAGGTGTCTGTTCAGGCATCACCTGGGAGACAGCATCTTGGCATGAGTGAAATGCACACCCGAGCCTGTGTGCTAGCAAACAATACGGACAACATGTGGCAGTGCCTGGACCTGCACCAGCAGTGATTACTTTACTGGAAGAGACGGAATCACTATGTGCAGCTACAATTATTTAATGTCAAAGCATTAAGTAGCCATGAGAGCCCCGTGTGGGATACTCTCAGGACTGGTTTTGGCACCCTATACTCTAAGTCTCCAAACAGAAATACCTCAATGAGCACCTATGCCACATCCAGGGGCGGTGCTCGTTTGTCAGGATGAACGGCCAGGGAAGCTGTGCTTCCAGAAGTTTTTGCTGTTGCAAGTAAACCCGGTGGAACTGTGTTGGTCAAACTAACAGACCATCCATCCAGTCTGCTGTAGAGAAAGGAGACTCAGATGTCTTTTGTCTCTGGCAGTAATTCTTCCATAGAAATACAATGCAGTTGAATGGGTGCTTTCCAAACACAGTCTACACCATTCTCACAAGCCTGGAGAGCTTTTATTTATCTGTGCACAATGTTTGTTTTTTAATTGGACATTATGGAAACTCTGACAGTAACGTAAAAGATGATTAGCAATAAAACAACATATAAACTAGTGGCTTCTAAATTTAATAATAGGCTAAATGTCTACATTCAGACACGGTTAATCAAAACCAGTTTGTAAACTTCATTTTATTCAGGTCAGCCAGTCAACAGTACATGTAATGCATACTATAAAACTGATTTAGGGCTTTTGGACACCCAAGCATCTACATAAACCAAGCAAGCATTAACCAGGTCTGTCTACTCATAAATTACAGCACATTGTTTTTAAGTGACCAGGATAAAAAGCAACATGCCGTGAACCATCTACATCATGTTTTTTTCTCCTTTGACCAATTTCCCAGTTACTCTCTCAAATTATCACTCCAGTTTCTTCTTTGTTCATCCCTGTATTATTTCCATATAACTGTCCAAACCCGCCTGCAAGGCAACTAATCAAAAAAAGCTGAATCTCAAGAACATTGACCACTTGATAGTTTGCCCAGCTTATTAAAAATATGAGTTTGACATCCTGCCGCATGTTTCAGCAATTGGTTTGCAAATTACAGAATGGCTAAATACAATTAAATTCATTCCATTGTGCACAATAACTATTTAACATATGCTGTGAATCTTGTACACAGATCAGGACTCTGCACTGTTTTCCTACAGCTGTTAGTCAAGTCTTGTTGCCTCGCACTACAGATCCACCAGTTCTTGTAACATAAACAGACTTGAGCTGGGTCATAGCTTGGTTGCAATTTTAACAAAGCTAAATAAAACCTCAAACCCCCATTCAGATGGTTTTTAGTAGTAGTGATGGCCTTCCATAAGTGAAATTATTCATTTCTCTGTACTCACTGCAAATCAATACTGGGTTGCCTCACCTCTCTTAGACGTGAGCCATTCCTAAGTACTGGACCAGTGCCTTGACTCTTCAGCTCAAATACCAGAACACAGGCAGAGCTGAAATTACTTACTGCTTACTCCAACAGTGGGTTTTGCATAAATTTATATCACTTTTCTTCCCCTTAAAAAGTTCATATTTTATCCACTACCATATATGTGATAATATATGGGCTCACAAGAGCTAACACGACACAGGATCTGTCCCATGGATATTCCATGCCACTCCGCGTGCATCGGATCTGAGAAGCACGTGATCCATGACTCCCAGGGGATATGAAATACATGTGGGTCTGATTCTCCACGTTGTTATTCCAACTCTACACCCTTGCAACTCTAACAAAGTTACACCAGTGCAAAATTGTTGTACTCAAGTGGAGGATTAAACCCATATGTCTCTTTATATGAGCCAAATTTACAGGACAAAGTTTTTCAAATGCATTCAGTAAACATTCAGACTTCTTCAGAGTTCTATACCTGTTTAGTTCTTAAATGGTACTTTTCCTGCTTAAGGAAAAGCTTTATCTTAAGGACAGCAACTGTTACTTGTAAAAAGGCTGTCAGTAAGATTCTGAGTTATTGAAAAAAAAGGCAAAACTATTGGGAAAATTTGCAACTTACAAAACACAAAACAAGATGGCATTTCCTCAAACTCAGTCAGCCATGATTAGAGCCCCTTTTGCATGTTTAGATCCATATCTCTTTGTAGAATCACAACCCATAACCTTTTGAAAACGCTTATGATTTCACTGTGCAATTTTGAAGAGTTTCTCCTGGCCTCTTTCCAGACAGTACACTTCCAAATTAGTTTAGCAATATTTTACTGCAATAAAAAATTAACTAATTCTGTTTGATTTGGATTTGTATACAATTCTGCAAACTTACAAGCTATATGCTTATATACCAAGTCAGATATAGATAGACATTCATTAAATAAATATTGACTGATTGTCATGAAGTGTAATTTAAGAACAGGGATCTGTGCTGGAGCTCTGAGGGTATATTACTAGTTTAATTTAATAGAGAAACCAAAAAATTCAGATTAGCTCTCTAGATAAATCTTCAGAATATTCCACTGTATTCAAAAATTTGAAATTTCCTTCTGGTCGATGAAAAATTATTGAACCAGCCTAAAGAATTTTGAGAGCAGATTTTAATGCTATGCAAAAAATATTGAGGAAATCTAATCATTATGAAGATAATTACAACAAAAACAATAAAAATCATACGATTTTAAAAATAATGATGTATTTTTATTTAAACCAATTATAGCTCAATCCTGAATATATGTTCTGATTTTTTTTTTCCTTCAGAAAGTGCCTTTGATCAAGGCAGTTATTTATTTGGTTTGTTAAGTGTTCAAAAATTATTTTATACCTCCCTACTTATACCTGTAATATGATTAGATATAGAAATCAATAAATAAGCCCCATGAACAATTTTATAGTTAGGTATGATAGTATTACATTCCAATATAGTTATTAACATAGTAACCAAGAAACAGTAGTGACTTCAGTTATTGAATACCTTGAGTAATATCTCATATGAATATCATTCATGGCCTAAGTTAGAACCAGAAGGGCATATCTAAATATACTAAAGGTTCTGTGATCTAAATACTTTTTTGTTTTTAAATAATTATGTACAGATACTTCTTTAGGCTACGATATCTCTTACCTAATTCTAATAGCAACAAATATTAGGAGGTTCTTCCAGCCACCTAAATTTAGATGTCATATACTTGGGTGAAGGGGCTGAACACATTGGGGACAGTAAGACACCCACAGAACTGGCAGCTCTGATGTACCACCAACAGTTTTCTAGAGCAGCAGCTGGAGGTCAGTCAGGAAGGAATAATATTCCCACTATAATCTGAATTTCTAGTTTAAGCAGTACAGTCAGTGGCACTGAAACAGCAATTCAACTCACCTGGCACACTTAGGGTAGGATTTGGTTCCTTAAACAAAGGTATCTGCTGCCATTGGGGAGCATAAGAGTCTTTTGGGCATAATATCCATTCATCCCATCCCAACAGACATATGTAAGAGAGAGGAGGTAATCTTTCCTCTTTGTTGAAAATAAACACTATCATAAAGCTGAATTACATGGTCACTTGTTTGGGGTTTCCTTCATTTGCCCACATGTGTGTACTGCCATGTTAGGTTTGTTGTGTCTGAGAGGACCACACAGTGATGGATGTTCTGCAGCAGCAGCAGCAGCTGGGAAGAAAATGAATTGAGATCCTCTGGTGAGACCCTGGCATCAGAAGCCATCTTAGATGCCATTTTAGATATCTGAAACTTCTGACAGGTACTAAACAGAACTACAGGAAAGCCACACCTTCCACCTGAACTGAAAGTCACGTGGGATCTCATGCGTGGTGTCCCATGAATCCCATTTATACAGTCCATCACCACTGTTCCACCCCTACTCTGGAATTTGGCCTACAGATCAAAGTTTCTACCAAAGTAGAAGCTGTTGGTTGGAGCTCAGCTGTATGGGAATTGGCAAAATTGACTAATGAAACCTTTTCACCTCCTCCTTCATCTCCTCTGTGCTCTCTCTGGGATCATTCTTTTTTCTAGCAGAATTTTGTCCCCAGCTTTATGACTGGTCACTTCACATGTACTGCTGCTTTCCTGAACATCAGTCTCATTAGATGACATTCTCCAGTATTGTCCTCTTATGGACAAGATAAGTAATGCTACCAGAAGTGCATTAATTTTGTGTAGTTTCACCTCTAAGTCCCATGAACACTGAATCCAGGATTTGATTTTGTGGTTCTTTTCTCTGCATTTCCAAGGCTTCAACATTTCTTTATAAGGCAATTAAGCACCATTCCAAGCCAAAAAATATTACAGAAATGGATAAAGACAGCAAACCTTTCGGCTTAGCCCAGAGAGGAAAAGAGAAGGAAATACTATGAGCATTTTTTCTACATCTGAATATGTATCTAACATCTGAATCAAAATAATTTCTACTTAAAGAAGAATTACATTACAGATACTTTTAGCAATGCTGCATACAGCATCACAAAATGCAAAAACTTTCACGATGCTTTGGAAAACCAACAGGAATTTAAATGAGATATAAACCAGGCATCTTCTAATCCTTCTTCAAGTTTTGTTCCTTCTTTTCTTCTTGTTCACAATATGACTCAGAAGGGCAGATCCTACCTGATATAAAACAGTCCATCCAGCTTTATCAAAGTCATAGTTACGGTCACACTGAAGGAAAATCTGGCACGATGCATCTAAAGCCCAGATTTAACATTAACTGTGACTAATTGTGAATGTTGTAGATGTTTCTTCCTACGCAGAGTTATGTCTTTACCTGAACATCTTTCTGCTTTTTATTATTAGGCCTAAATAGGACATCAAAGGTTTGGTTTTTTTTTTAATCTTCATGGAAAAATGTCTCTCATTTCCATAAAACTTCTCCTTAATTTGCTTCTGAGGACTTCAAAACATCTTATTGTCCATAGCAGAAGAAACATCTGTTGAAGTCATACATAGTTTATTGGCTGGAATCAGTGATAAAAGACAGCATAGAGACTCACCAAAACATTTCATTGCTATCAACGTAAAACAAAATATTACAAAAAAAAAGCCTTTTTTTTTTTCTTTTTTCATTTTAATAAGAGAAACATGGGGAAATTTTGCAAGCCAAATAGACAAGAAAACTGTGATTTTAATTCATTAAGCTTCACATGACCAGATTTTGTATCCTAGCCAGCTGAGGCCTAACCACACTAAAAAACTGTTTTGTAATTAGCTAAGAGAGAGAAACAATTTATGAACAATGGTATTTCTCTCCACAGGATTTCCTGTTTAGAGGAATTGCTTTCTACACTAGAATTGATTTTGCTCTTTCTACCTACTGATCCATTTTACCACTTGCCTAGTGCAGCCTGATATTAATTACTACTGGTTTTTTTGGCATAAAACACCAACAAGGCCCCAACATCACATTTCAGATCTAAGCCAGCCTCCTAGAAGTGAGGTGGGAAGTATATGCAATGAAATTAGAGCTGCCATATTTTTCCTTTTTTTATTAATCTTCCCCAATTCATCAACTCTCTACCTTAGAATATTAGACAGAAGACCACCTGGCAGGTTTACAAAAACCTGTCTTATTGGCATGAAAACACAAAGGCAAATAATTTGAATAATGCTTCTGGTGATGAGGAGGAAGAATTGCAAGGTGGTACATTGGAAACCTTGTTTCATAAAATACACTCTTTGTGTAGGTGCAAGGAAGGAAGGAATGGCACCATCAGAAGGAACTGATACTTAGCAATTGTGGTCCCCGGCAGATACTTTGGCAATTGGATACAATTGTCTATTCAATTTCCCCCGACTTGCAGGTGTTCAAGCAGGGTCTAGTGCTTCTGCTCAATTACTCTTTTATATTTTGCTATTCCGTTTCCTTTTCAATGGTACCCTACCTACTTTTTCCTTTACGATTTGGGTTGGTTTTTTTCTCCCTTACACCCCAGAAAATTAAATTTTTCCCATTTTGTCAGTAACTAGCTTCATCTTTTCCTTTTGCAGATTTTCTCTTCTTTCCACCATGTTCCTTACCCTTACGCATAATTCTGTGTGAATCATCTTTTCGTCCTCCTGATTCCTACTTTTCTTCTTTTTTATTATTGCCATCTATACCATTTTCTTTTACTTCGTGTCCAGTTTTATCCATTTTCTCTTATTTTCCTTTTCCTTTCTTGTCTTTTGTTTTCCCAGGTTCTCCATTGTACCTCGGTTTCTGTTGTACACACACATTGGCATTAGAGAGCATGAAAAAAAGGCAACAAAGGAAACAAAGTCAGATGAGGAAAGCACCAGAGGTCTGGTTATCTTTTACACATTTATTTTCTGCATTTCATTTTTGCCTTTTCTGCATTTGCCTCAAGCTTGATGATCATTTTATTCCTCAATGTCCTTCACACTTTTCCAACAGCATCAGTTGTTTTTGCTTCAGGTAAGCATTGTTTATTGTCCTAAGTTGACATTTATTCAACAAAATGCGTCTTTCTTCTGCATATACAATTGTGAAAAAGGCGTAACTCTTAACTATGGATGAAGAGATAGGTTTTGCCTTTTTGAGCCAGATTTCTTAGTTCCAAGGTCCAGAGGTTTATGACTTGTTTTTTGTAGTTCCAGATCTGCGGTCAGGATGCCCTAGCACTCAGCTGGAAGCATCTATGGCTTCTTTAAATATTTTTTGTATTTTGTTATTTCACAAAACTCTGTAACATTTATGTCAAACATCAGTATTTCAAAAAACCCCATAGTATCAATAAGGATCTTCTTCATAACTGTTTTTTTCAAAGCTTGTAGGCCTTCGGTCTCCTTTAAGGAAGCCGCAGACTATTAGAAGGACAATAAAAATATTAGGATAAATTAATGATTTACAGCAGAATCTTTACAAAACATATTTTAACAAGGTAAAAAACAATATGTTATAGATACCTACAAAGTTAAAAGCAGAATGTGTAGTGAAGAGTCATTGCTACTTGTTCCTTCTCAGCAAAGGTTGTTTCTGCACTTGGCTGCCTTTAGAGAGGCTAGAAACAACATGGAGCTGCTTTGTTTCCATTCCTGAGTTTCTAATCTCTTCCCATACTTGTGAAAAAGGAAAAAAAGCCTTAGGATATTACAGATTTAAACATAAGAAGATTATATTCCTCCTCAGAGATGCACACTATGATGGATCTTGTGTTTTAAGATGGTTATGGGTACTTCTGTATTATGTATGAGCAAAACTATGAAGATTGATGGAGTCAGAGAATGTAGCTGTATTATAACTTTACAGGGAATTTTTTGAAATTACACTATTATCTTTTCTTTTCTAAAAAAAAACAACAAGATTTCCAGGTAAAGCTTGGCATCATAAGCAGCATTTAATATTTTCCAGTGCAACTTGTTGGAATTTCTGTAGATAAACTACCTAAAGCTATACTTGCCAAACTGAGCAGCCACAAATTCTTCTTTCCTTGACCTTATTCTTGCATATCAGAAGTTCCTAAGAATACAGACCTACTATATTTATGGCTGTTATGGTAATTATCAAGCACACAATGAGTAACAGTAAATAGTTTGCGTCAGCAGTCAAAAGGTAAGGTAATGCAACCCACTCGCTGCTGCTGTTTTGCTGAAGACATCAAATCCTGAAGGGACTGTATGATCATAAAAGTAATGGGAGGAGTTATTATGAAAAGACAAAATATAATTAAATGTAACATTCCTTTGAAAAAGAAAAATCCCCACACAGTATCATTACACCAGAGCTAGGGATACCTGAGAATATAAACAAAGTAATTTTTGGCTACTGTTTATTGCCATTTGACAGTTTCTCTGTAGGTTGTGTAAAACAGAAAGGAGGTCTTAGCCACTTCTTTAGGACTGCAGACCATAAAAATTCCTTTTGTGCTAAATACTCTTTCCATAGAAAATGATCTGTCTCATCTAGCTCTATGGCATATGGCAGTTGTTAATACAAAGGAGTCCCATGCCATTTCATATGCCTTATAGAATCTTCTCTGGCCTCCAGATGGGTCTATTGTACATTGCTTGCTCCAGGGGGACATCTTGGGTACCATATGTCACAGGCATCAGGAATTTATAGTTTGGCAATCAAACAGTTGCCTACATCATTAGTAAGGGAATCTTAGACACACAGCTCACATGAAGATGCACAAATATTGACAGTTATTTAGGTTTGGGCTCTGAATTTGAAATTCCTTCTGAATTTAAAGCAATTTTAATTCTACCACTCAAATTACAGAAGATTAATCCTACTCTTCATGTTATCCTCCAGTGTAAGCATGGGAAGCACACAGCTGGCTGTCACAAATCAACTCCTTGATTTCCATTGCCTCAGTCAAGCTCCACGCCCTTGTCAAGCACAGTGGTGAGACTGACTGGCCTGTAATTCCCAGGTTTTCCTTTTCTATCTTTTTTTTAAAACAGGGGTTATGTTTCCCCTTTTGCAGTCAGTGGGAACTCTGCCATAATGCCACAACTTCTCAAATATGATGGGTAATGGCTTAGTGATCTCATCCTCCAGTTCCCTCAGGACCTGTGGATGAGTTTCATCTGTTCCATGGACTTGTGCATCTTCATGTTTCTTAGATGGTCTCAGACTTGATAATCTCTTACAGCAGGTGGATCTTCATTCTCCCAATCCCTGCCTTTGCCTTCTGGAATTCAGGCAGTGTGGTTGGAACACAAGTCGATGAAGACCAAGAGTTGCTGAGTATCTCAACCTCCTCCTCATCCTGGGTGACCATGTCTCTCACTTCCTTCCAGAGAGGGTTGACATTTTCCTTAGTCTTCCTTTCATCACTGAGGTACCTACAAGCAAAGAAGCTTTGCTTGTTGCCCTCAGTGTCCCTGGGTGGGTTTAATTCTATCAGCTTTCCTAACCTGATCCCTGGTCCTCAGAAAATTTCTCTAGATTCTTCACAGCCTACTTGTCCTCACTTCCTCCCTCTTGTACACTTACTTTTTGCATCTGAGTTTGTCGAGGAGCTCCTTGTTGATTCACACAGGCCTTCTAGGGCTTTTGCCTGACTTTTGCTTTGTTGGAATTCATTGCTCCTGAGCTTGGGGGGGGGTTGATCCTTGAATATTGGCCAGCTTTCTTGTGCCCTTCTTCCCTTCAGGGCTCTATCCCACGGTACATCACCGAGCAGATCCCTGCTTCTCTGAAGTCCAGGGTATTGAGTTTGCAGTGTGCCCTCCTTGCCACTCCATAGATCTCAAACTCCTGTGATCAGGAAGCTGAACCCCTAGCTGTGGCACCAATCCTGTAATCATTGGTCAATCAACCAGATCTGACTGGCCCTTTCAAACCCTTGTGACTAAGTCCTTGTGACGAAGAGGACCGATGAAAAAAATAGCAGCTCTACAAAGTTCCTTACTGTTATTCCTAGGGCTCTGCAATCCTTCCTGATCCTGCTCAGCCTGCTCCTGCCTGTACCACTGGTGCCCATGCAGAACAACAGCAGCAGATAATGCTTTGTGTCCTCTACAAGTCTTGGCAGTCTCTCGGTGACGTCCCTGATACCAGCCCCCAGTAAGCAGCACACCTCTCTAGAGAGCGCATCAGGCCAGGAAATGGGTGCTCCTGTACCTCCCAGAAGGGAGTTATCTACTACCACAACCCATCACCTTTTCTTATTTACACTCGTTTTTGTACAGGGAGCACATTTACATTTCATTGCATCACACAATGCTTGACCAAAGAATTAATAATGTTGTGTTTAATCCAGAGCTTCCAAAAGGAAGACTTGCTTTTATTATGCTCTTAAATTAATCTCATTATATTTAAATTGTTTAAATTGTTTAAATTTTTTAATAGTTTAAATTAAATATTTAAATAATTCAATTATTTAAATCAGTAAATCACTGGCCCTGCTGGGGTCAAAATTATTATTCTGTTCATGAGGATTTGCTATTGGTGTTTCCTTGATTACTGATAGGTGCCTGCAACAACCAAAATATCACAGGTAGAGCAGTTATTTCTGCATGTAAGTAAGTTGACAATTCCAGTGCCTTATACAATACTGTGCAACAACGTTCTAATATTTGGCTTTTCAGGTTACCACAGAATTCAGGGTGGTCAGAAAATTACAGATATTCCCATTATTTTTGGCTTCTCAATTGATATGTACTACAAGTTCCTACAAGGAACACTAATTAGGTGTTGGAGGCTTATTTACAAAAAGTCTCAGTATTCATTACCTTCACAAATAACCACTGCAATATTCAGATCTGAGTAAATACCGGATACATACACAATTAACTGAGTCTACCTCTGCTTTTATCAGTATGGATCTGCTTTAAAGGCTACCCTGAACTGATCAACCATGTTACCAGGATTATTTGCTTTCTGGAAATGTTAGAGATCAATGAGGACTGAAATCCACTTACAGCCGGCACTGTGCCTTCTTCCTTTAACAGCCAATCTCTGCAGCAGTGCTTCCAGACTTCAAAGACAAGATCAGCTAACTCTTCTTGTAAAATAGGCCAAAGTCTACCCAGAGAGAGCAAAAACGTGTAAAATTGGATACAAACTGACAAGGCCTTCAGATGTACTGTACATGGTGAAAGAACTCTGAAAACCTGAAATATGTGTCTGAGGTTGGAGCCTGTGAAATTGCTGCAGTTTTGCCAACATAAAATTCTCCTACAGACTTGAAAACACATAAGAAACTTAAACATTAAAGAACAAAGATGGCTAAAATGAACATAAAAAAGAATTCCAGATTTTACACACTTTGTGGTGAATTATATTTTTAGGGTCAATCCAAATGATACATTTAATAAATTATTATTATACAGTGAAAGGGTTCCTACTCATTTATTAATTAGCCAAGATGGTGGGTTGGCCCTGGCTAGCTCCCAAACACTCACCCAGTCAACTCCCCTCTCCCCTACAACACTGAGGAGTAGAAGGAAGGTGAGAAGACTCACATATTGAGTTGATAACAGTTTAACAGAGAAAACAAAGGTTGCATGTGCAAGAAAAACAAAGTAAGTATTGAATTCATTACTTCCTTTAGGCTTGCAGATATCCAGCCTCTTCCTGGGCAGCAGGGGCCCTGCACACACAATAGTTACTTGGCAAGACAAATGCCACAACTTCCCCTTCCTCCTCCTTCTGCCAGTTTTTATTTCTGGGCACAATGACATAGACATGGGACATTCCTCTGGTCAGTGGGGATCAGATGTGTCTCCTTGTAATATTTTGCCTTACCCCAGCCTTCTCACTGGGGTGAGCAAGGGGGGAGAAAACCTTGATGCTCTGCAAGCACTGTTCAGCAAAAGCCAAAACACTAATGTGTTACCAACACTGTTTCAGCCACAAATCCAAAGCACAGCACCACACAGGCTGCTGTGATGAAAATTAACTCTATCCCAAGCACAGCCAAAGGGAAATTAGAATTTGTCTGAGTGGCTGGATAGTAAATACGTAATAAAAACTAATTAAAGCATAACTGGGTTGATGAAATGTGGATGGAGGAAGAATGTAGAAGAGTCACCAACTACCAGCAAATAGGGACTTGACCAAGGATCCCATTGTCCTTAAAACCACATAGAAAGGCTTGTGTTCGAAGGGACCTTAAAATCATTCAGTTCCAACCCCTCTGCCATAGGCAAGGACACCTTCCACTAGCCCAGGTCTCTCATAGTCCCATCCAACCTGGCCTTGAACAGTCTGCAGGAGTTTCAGCGATCCCACAAAAATGGCAATGAGGAGAAAGCAAAATGTTTCATGAAGGTGGAGGTTTTCATCCTCATGCCATATTACAGAACCAGCATAACACCCATCCTGTGGGGAGAAAAGAAGGGGATGTAAGGCAAGAAGTATAAGTGTAAAACATTTTTTTGAAAACACTGCAATGTGAACGGTACATGCAAATTCCTTCTTCTGATGAAAAAGGGGTTATCAAGCCAGCAAGACAGGGAAGTTATTTCAAAGTTCTTCCAGTTTTGAGCAGTTTCCATACATCTAGACACAGTCCCTGCTTTTTACACTGTTTTATGAAAGTGTTGATTTTCTTTACATTAGCATTTCCCACAAACCCAAGCACAAGTGAGCTCATTCACCAACTTTTGCAAATGGAAGTGGGTTTTCAAACCTGATGTTTTACAGCAAAAAAAAAAAAAAATTTTGGAACTTTGCTTTGGCCTGGAACCCATTCAACTGTCACTGAGGACAAAAATTTTTCCAGTAAAAAAAAAGATGAAAAATCTTTTTTTTCTTTGACACTCTGTACCTCAGATCATTCTCTTCAAGAACTTGGCTCACCCTGTTGTCAATACACATTGTTTGGTCACTGTTTTGGATTTCTTGCTATGCACAAGAAGTTTTCACACTATCTTTCGTAAACTCTTCCAAGAATTAATCTGGCAGGGTGCTGACCATTCTGGCCTGATCCAGAAAAACACTTAAGGCTGTCTTTAGGCACCCGAGTAGTTCTAACCAGACTGAGCTCATAATACTATTGTTTTACAAGATGGTGAAATATCTGTTTACTCATTAAAGTCTGAATATTAACATTCAAGATTGCTTGTTCTATCCATTACAGATGTTTTCTCCTCATAAATGACAATCAAAATTTCATTTGTTTGATGTTTATATCTTTGCTCAGTTTTCTACTCTATTGAATAACTCTCAGTGAAAAATTCCAGGCTCTTCTCAAACAATTTATTGTTCTTTTCTTTTTCTTCATTATTATTAATGGGAAATTCCAAACTTTGCAGATAAGATTTATATACACTTCCAAATAGGTCAGAAAAGGAGAATATCAGAAAAGTTTAAAAAGTCTGTTTTGCAATTTATGGCTTTATTGAAAATAAAAAACCAAACAAAAAAAACCCCCAACCAAAAAAAAAAACCCAAAAGCTTCAACTGCTTAAAAAAGTATAAAATTGCCAAAAACCTCTGTGACTAACGTACCACAAAGGAATCTGTCTTGCAAACATTTATGTGTCCAATTAATTTTAAGCACATAAGTAGCTTGTATACCTCACTGTACACTTTCATTAATGACCTAACTAATAGGAGACATAATATGACTATTAAGTATTCAGATCACACTGTGAGAGGAGAAACAACAATGTCCTGTTGCAAAAAGAGTTAGGCTTTATATTTGCCACATAATCTTAGATTCATTTCAGTTTTCAAAGGGATTTTTCTTTAGTTGAAGTAACTCTTGTTTTTTCATTTGGTAATCACTCTCTTAATACACATAGAAAAAACAATAACCCTTTTCCAAGCAAT
Source organism: Ammospiza nelsoni (assembly GCF_027579445.1). Lineage (NCBI taxonomy): Eukaryota > Metazoa > Chordata > Aves > Passeriformes > Passerellidae > Ammospiza > Ammospiza nelsoni. The sequence goes on from NC_080635.1 coordinate 74,046,902, forward strand.
CTATTTAGGTTCTCCTGTAATTGATCACCTTCTCATCTTATTACCATGACTGTATTCCAGACTGTGCTTATTTTTCCTAAACACATGTGTTTCAAGCAAGTCAAGCATTTTCTTTCTTCTATGGCTTTCTGATTCTCTCTGCCCTGGGAATACTTACCATCTATCTCCATGTCAGTGGATTTTAGTGGAAATATCCATATATTTTTTCTGCACTCATGAATATGTTTTGTTTTGGAGAGTCCATTTGCTCAAGGGAAAATTCTTTCAATTTTTTTCCCTGGATATTCAGGTTTATTTTTGTCTCAGGAAAGAACTGAGGATAATGGCTTCTGGATAAAAAACACTGTGACTTAGGTCATGTAATACTGATAGACATCAGTAAAATTGAATATTAATCAGTAAAATTAATATTAATCAGTAAAATTGAATATTAAAAATGCAGCTTACTTGCATGGCCTGACATTAGAGTACAGAGACTAAAACACTAAGGTCTATTAATAGTGTGGTATTCTCAATGATACTTTTTTGTTCTAGGATCCTTAATCTTTTTTTAACTAATTTTTAAGACAAGGCATGACTTTTTGTAAGACTGCTTAAGATTTTTCTCAAGCTTTTGGCTGTGCCTTTCTGAAAAGATGATTGTATTTGAGCAGAACTACAATAATTTTTAACAAACTTATTATCTAAGAGTGCTGTGCAGTCTACAGTCTAAAAGCTTCCAATATTTCCTAGCTAAAAGAGTTCGAATGGGAAGGAATGAAAAAGATGGAGCCAGATTCCTCACACTGTCACCAGATGACAGGATGAGATTCACTGAAACACAAGAAACTCCATTTCAGAAGAAGAATTTTTTTTTTTTTTTTTTTTTTACTGCAAACATAATCAAACACTGGAACAGCAGTCAAGAAAGCTTGTGGAAGGTGGCCAAAGTCCAGCTGGACACAAGACTCTGTGCAAGTGGCTCTAATGTACTCTACTTTGAGCAGGTGGATTTGACTAAGGAACCTCCAGAGATTTTTGACAACCTCAGCTGCACTCTGAGTGGATGACTATGAAACCTGACTCTTCACTGCTGATATTGAAATACTCATCTAGATGTGGACAGCTGTCTTTCAAAAACTACAGCAGTAGAACATTTGGCCACCTAAACACTGAAGTCATTCTAACAAGATTGATAATGAAACCCAAAAGCAAAGAGGAAAGAGCACTCTGCTGGGATAAGAGATGCTGACACTGGGATTATCTCAGTCACTGGGAAATGTAAAACCAGTTTCCATATTGTTAGCAGTGAAAACTGAGTAAACTTCAAAATCAGGGTTCCTGGTGCTTCCTCTTCTTCCAGACACTGTAAATTTTTCGGCGTTCTTCTTTTCTCTTTGCTGGGCTGATTTATTACCGGAGATAGTTAGCTCAGGGAATGCCATTTTTGCTCTGTTTCTCGGCTGTTTAGGCTGTTTAGGTTTTCTGCTGTTTTAGGTGTGCTGGAATTCTCAAGGATGTCCTTGGAGAGCCGACGCTTCAAAGGACGAGGAGAGACTTCTGACCTTGTCTCGGTCTTGGTGTTTATTAATTGTTTATCTAAAAGATTTTCTTTCAGCCCGACAGAGGTCTGCACAGCAAGTCAGCCATGGGCACACTCCCGAAGCCCCCGGGCGGTCACTTATCTTTATACCCTAAGTTACGTGTACAATATTTATCATTTTTCTCCAATACTTTCTACTCTTATTAACCTGTGCACTTCTAGTAATGACCAATCCCAAAGTGCCACCACCACCACAGAAGATGGAGGCCAAGAAGAAGAAGAAGAAGGACAGGACACGCCCCAATTCCTCCATCTTACTTCTCTAGACCCCCCTGTACCAAAATCCTAAACCCTGTGTTTTACACTTTAACTAACTTATCCCTTCACCATTCACCCAGTGGAATCCTCCCAGTCCTCATACAGGTCTCATCTCCTGTGTAGGATCAAAATCTTGCCACCGGACACTTCTGGCAACATTCCAGGATTCCCGAGCCCCCCAAGGGTGGTCTCGGCCTCTCTGCACCTCCATCCTGAGGTGCTGAGATCCCACAAGACACCATTACTTTCTCATTTGTAGATACAAAATATTTTAACTTCAACAAGAGAGGTAAGGTATTAACCATTTTATTGCCTTTTTTCTGTCTTCAGCTGACAGACAGTTTCATGGTCAGTAAACTTCCTTAGACTATGAGATAACTTTTCAGTCCCAATTGTATTTGTTAGGTACATATCTTAACTATGAAACTGTGAAACTTCTATAAAAAAGACATTGCTGCTGCTCTGTAGGTTGATGCATAGGGGCATAAGATATTAAAATCCAATTGTGCGCCGACTAAGGAAGTCTTTATTCATCCATGACTATATGTTTAATATCATAGCCAAGTGCTCTTGAGCTTTGTTCTGATAAGCACAAAAGCTTATAAATCAGTTAAGGCTGGGGCTTTTTTAAACTATTTTTATTAAGTGTATATAATCTAGCAAAGAAATTAAGAGTTCAAACACCAGTCATAGGTAAATGAGACATAGGAGGCATGTGTATACCTAATTATAGTTTGTGTCCTGTAAAGATAATCTTTCTTATGAAACAATGAAAACAAACATAGAATCAAAACCACAAAAAATAGGAAAGAAAGAGTAGAGAGGAAAAGATAACATGAAAGATTAATGCAATCTGCAGTATATTAGTCTGCTATCTGATACTCAAGAGTGTGCTCTGTTACACTGTACTATGACTCAACTGATCTGATTGGAATAAAGGAGTCAGTTTGTGATGAGAAGGTGTAGGTCTTATATATTCAATTTATTTATACTAAGCCAGTCTTCTGTACAAAGCTTTTAAGTTCTGGTAGAAAATGGAAACATGGCATCACAAACCAGTTCTAATAATATTAAATGGCATTATTTTAGTAATATTTACAGAGTGCACTTAATATTATTTACAAAAAGGAAAGTAAAATAAAAAGAATATTCAATTTCGCAATTTCCATTTTGCAGGCATCACTAGTATTCTTCTAGCAAAACATTTCTCAGAAAATACTTACATTTTCTGGTTGTTAAGTCTTCCTTATTAAAGAATATTTGTTAAAACGTGTCTGCCTGAAGTTTCAAGACCCTAGGTGTCAGTTTCCAAAAGGGCTGTGCTGTCCCAGCCTGCCAGCTTGTTTGGAAACCACTCAAGAATCTCTAGTAGGGCACTGTACAACAATGGCAAAATCCTCAACCTAAAAGTGTTATGTCACCTTTGAAAATAGGACTAAACTCACTTGGCTGGTGCCACTAGAGCCTTGACCACTTTTTTTTTACATTGCAAAAGTGTAGTCCAGATAGAGAATACTGTGGCTGAGAGCCCTGTTATTCTCCTGGAATTTCATATCTTCCAGGACAACAGTCTAATGTCACAATCTAAATGGCATCATCCCAACATTCTCTCCTGGGAATGTCAATATATTTCCCTTCATGCAGGACTCTTCACCACTGCCACCTCCCCAGCCAGGCAAGGAGCTCCCACAGACCCTCCATCACATCTGCACCAGAAGCCATTGTCTCAAAAGCCCAGAGGCATCTCAGGTGACAGCAGAGACTCAACTGTGGACAAATGCATCGAGGCCATAGAGTTTGTTCTCTTATCTAGGTTATTCATACTAGCTGTACTGTAGACAACCCAATTTAGAGGCCTGCATCTGAATCTAAATCCCAGACAGAATTTTGACTTGGCATCTAATATTAAGCATAAATTTCCATAACTGGAAAGAAAGCATTTTCCAAGTCAGCATATTGACCAGAATTCTGTTACAGAAAGCTTAAAGGAAGTCAGAGGTAAAATCCCGAATTTTTAACTATATACGTAGAACTAGACATTTAGAAGCTTTGCAAATTCCAGTGCTGCATATTTATGCACTTCAGTATTTTAAGTGACCATTTAATGACCTGATATGTGAGCATTTGCAAGTACAGGACCTCAAAAAATCTTCTGCATTCTTCCGGATGAAATGAATTTTACAGTAAAGTAAATAAATTGGCCACAGTAGATGGTTTTGGTGAAATACTTCAGAATTTATAAGCAAGAATACTGACATGATGATTGCACTGTACCATTACAATATTGCAATTACATGCAAAATAGGGTTTGTGGATCTCAGTCATTATATTAAATTTCCACATTTATCCTTAAATTGATTTAACATGTTTATAAAAATTTATTAACACTTTCTTATAGTACATTAAATTATCCCAAAAAAGACATGTTCATATTTTGAACCATCTAATTTATTTTGAAAATTTGGTTTTTTCACATTTTAAGAAAGTATTTAATTGTTCTTATCACAGTTTTTAGAGAAGTACATTGCAATAAGAAGAACACTGGGATTCTTTTTCACATGTCAATGGCTGGCCACACTTTTCATTTTCAAAGCAGAAAAGCTCAAATTAAGAAACAACTTAGAGGTGACAGATAAAAGCTTGCAGAAAAACTGAAAAGGCAGTTCACTGGGTTTCTTGGATTTTTCTTAGCAGGTTTCTTTGAGGATTTTTCATTTTGGAAGTTCATCACTTAATCTTTATTTTCATCATACATACTTTAAAGAAAATCACCATGATTTTCAACAGTCTATTTATTGTGCTACACATCACAATTGGTAATTTAGAAAAATTAACAGTTTCTCTAGAACACATTATCAAAGAACATGTATAACTCTTATGTACCAGAAAGATTTTTTTCTCCCACAAAATCCACTGATGCACATCCAAGAAACCCCTGGACAGAGCCTGCTGAGGATCTTTTGCACTTCATGTATAAGACTACTCAATTCAAATAACGTGTGCAATGCTGAACCTAAGAGGCATTAATGCCAGAAACAACAACTGCACCATATCAAGCCCAGGAAAAAGTAATGGGACTAGAAAGGGAGATTTTCCAAAAATCAGAGGTTTTATTTCATCTGTAATATTGTTGATAAATGGAAACGCTACCATGCAAAATCTCAGCACTTTTTTGGCCGGAAAGGCACTCATGCTAATATAATGAGTCTGGATTACAGAGGTTTGCCAAGCTTAGATCATGTATAGATTAGTAATGATGCCTTTTAATGTCTTAATGACCTCTTAATGAAATACATTTATAATGCTACAATTTGGTGAGGACTCACTAAACATTTTTCATATCAGAACATGATGTTCAAAGCTAAGTTCTTAATAATAATTAACACATGTATTGTTCTTTTACTCTTCAAAGTGCTTTAAGAACATTAGTAATTAGTTAAAAACCTGTGTGCTGGATGTATGTTATCTGTTTAGGCTCGAAGAGGCCCACAACAATCAAACTGGAGCTAGCCAGTAAAGTCCAAGCAGAAAATAGTCACTTCTTCTGTGTTCTAAAGAATTTTAGATCAAGGCAGGAAAGACCTGTCACAAGATAAATTAAATGCAGGTGGTGGTCACTTCATACAAATAGTATTAGACAAATAATATAAACATAGACTATACTTTTAAAAAATGTAACCAGAATATTAAAGCTTAATTAATTTTTTTCTAAAAAGCAGAGAAAGAAAAGGCGACCTCTGAAACAAAAAAACTCCCCCAAACCAACTGAAACCTCATTTTGCTAATTTATGTTCTCAGCCTCCAAAGTGAGCAATTTTAGCATAAACAGTGGGAGCTTGTGGTGCTGATTCAAAACTTGCTAATGCTCACTAACTGTGAGCCACAACAAACCCCGTGTACATCACACCCCTTTGCTCCTGTGACCAATACGTGGCAGGGCAGGGGTTAACTGATCAAAGGAGGGACTGCAGCTGGCTAAATTTCAGGGGCTCATCATATGCCAGATCAGTACAGGTAGGAAAAGAAATCAGAGGTAGCTGTGGCCAAGCAAGGCTCATCTTGAGTACCCAGAGAACATGGTTGCTAGAGAAGAGAGGCTTTCCTTCTCAGGTTCACAGGTATATGTCCCCCAAGCCAGGGAAAACTTTATTCTGAGAACTTTCCTTCAGTGCTAGAGGAAAATAACTGTTTCACACTATTGTACTGCTTCAGATGGAACAGTTAACTACTGCATAACAATGTGAATTCAGAGACTTTGCTTTTTATCCATGAATATTATAGAATTTTAACAAATAATTCAAATACATCTCTGAAAACTCATGCAAGAAGCCAGCTATACATGAAAATCTCATTCTAGCTAGGCTAGATTTTAAATTGTTTTAATATCTAATGCAACTGATGTGCTTCTTTTCTAAGGAGAGACAACAGCAACTCCTACATTCACAGGAATATTGCGAAGATAAACATATAAAAGATTAATCAGCAATGGCATTATGTGCTCAAAATAAATGTGCAGCTAGATTTAGTCAGTTGGAGTTGGGAAAGATTTGGCTGTCTGCTTATGATCTCAGTTTCGAGGAGAAAAAAATGTTTATATTTAGTTGAATTTGAATTTCAGCAGTCAAAAAAGGTGTTACTTATTATCCTAATTGCCTTTGCCATTTTTAGCAATGTAAGATTTAAAATAGATACGCCAAGGCTATTTAATTTTAAGTGTTATGAAAAAATTCTAATATTAAACTCAGTATGTTTTAGCAAAACATACTTTTTAATTTTTATTTGAGAAAGGAAGAAATTAGGAATAGAGGAGAATTTGGTGATTAAAAGAATGGCATGAGATATTCAAATAATAAAGAACTGATTGTAACGAAGGAAACACCTGTAGTAAAGGGCAGAAGCTGAAAATCTGATTATTTACATATTGCTCTCACTTGGATTTCTTCCAGCCATATGCTGGAATTTCACTTTACCTTATGTTAATTTTTTGGCAAATGGCAGTGTGATGCTTGTGAGGTCTTCAGAAATATGACCTAGAAAAAGCCAATAGCAAATTCTTGAACACACTTGTTCTACTTAAATTATACAGACAGCACAAGAAAGGAGAAGGTTCAAAAATGCTATGGGATCTCAAGCTGCTGACTTCTGAGCCTGAAGAAAAAGTGACCAATTTCCATTCTTTTTCTTGGAAGGCGTAGCGAGGCCAAGTTTTATGGAGCAAGCCTTGCCCTACCATAGCCACCTCCCTCCTGCCTGCTGAAGAGTCAGTCTCCCCAGTAAAGCAATTCCAATAGACCTCTGAAATGCAAGGCAGGAAATTCCTTTCAGCACTGCTTTCAGCAATGAAAAGGACTGTCAAAACACCTTCCCAGAGGATTACAGGGCTCCTGCCCAGGAACTAGTGGAGAAAGTTCAGCACTTACATGAATACAATGCCCCCAGCTCCAGTCCATGTGTAACAAGAGCAGCTTTAAGGCATATTTATACTAATGCCAGTTAACACTTTCAAACTCGGTGCAAGAATTTCACTTCTGTACCACAGACTGTTAAGAACTTCTAAAAATACACCAAATGTATTCTTCTTTAAGTGTGTGTGCTTCCCAGTTTGCAAATAGAATTGTTTTCTTAATTAAATACTGCCTTTTATATATATATATCTGGGTAATACATAATTTTACTAAAGACCTTTTTATAGTCTTCCCATCAACCCACTGCATATGCAATCACATTCCACATGCACAGGTATCAGTATGCATACATGTTTCTTCTGCTCTCTTTCAAGCACAGTAAGTATGAATTTATTGGTAAACTTGGAAATGTTGCTAATTTCAGTCCTTTCAAATACAGTTGGTAAGGTGGTGCTGCTCACTAGAATTCAGTCAATGATGGCAGGCTGCCAGGACAGGATTGGGTTACACAAACACCTGAAAGTTCCAGCCAAGATGTCCTAGGGGATATCACTGTGTCCTGAGATGTTCAGACATCAGCTGCCAGACCAGAAAAAGCCTGATAGGTCCTGTCTCTCCTGTGCCAGACCCCTACATATGTCTTAGGTGCACAAGAACATGTCAAATAGCACCAGATTGCTACACATAGGCAGCTAAATCCAGTTTCCAATGGCTTTCTAAGTAGAGTGAACAGCAAAACTGGCCACAACAGTGAAACAGCTGAGCTCAGTAGCTCCAGTAACAGCCTAACTCCACCTTTGTGCTATTAAAAAATAATTGTATTGAAAATAGCAACTACTTGAAATGTTACTCCCCCCCAAAGAAAACCCCAAGAAAACAAAAACCCCAGAATAATAGGTTCCCACAGACTATAATGGAAAATAGCCACAGAACATTACACAGCATTTCTCAAATAGAATTTTCTGGATTTATTATTTCAGTGTACCTTGTAAGTTAACAGGAGTTTGTTGTCAGTCATAGAATCACTGAATCCTAGAGTAGTGTGGGTTTAAAGGTCCTATGAAGGTCATCTGGTCCAACCCCTCTGCAATGTGCAGGGACACTTTCAACTAGATCAGGCTGCTCAGAACCCCATCCAACCTGACCTACAATGTTTCCAGGGATGGGGCATCCAGCACCTCTTTCAGCAACCTGTTCAAGCATTTCACCAAGCTCTTCAATAATTTCATCCTTAAATGTAATCTACCCTCTTGTTTTTTGTCATGTGCCAGCAAGCCACAGTCTAATATTTGTGTCATTGATATATTTCTATATTTTTAATCAGGTAAGTATTTCAGAGTGACAGACAAAGACCACCACCTCTGGCCTCCTCCTCACCCCTTCCCCCAGTTATCTAGTAATTGAACTTGCCTTGGACCTGAATAATAAAACCAGTTAAAACTGGAGGGATGTGTCTGTCTATAACCCAGAAGAAAAGTCTGCCATCTTTTACAAACCTGCAGAGAAAAAATGTAGTAATGTAAAAGTGTAGAAAGAAAGATGGAGACTGCACAGTCTGTGCCCATGCAGCATTCTAGAGAGAGGCACACAGGAAAAGTTTCTTCACTACTGCTAACTGATTGAAAATATAATAAGCCAAAATGAGGTTCCCTTCTCCTGTGCGGGGAAAATTATGTCCTGTAAAGTCAGAAACACAAGCACAAGATGAATAGGCAGAAGAATTTATCAGAGAATAATGGATGAACCATTATAGGTGCTTTCATGGAAAATGTAAGAGAATCTGATTCGCTGCAAACTGGGAAAATGCCAAAAATCATGGCAAAATATCAACAACTGCTGGGTTCAAAGGGCTGTAATCAGTGGCCCCACGTTCAGTTGAAGGCCACTCACTGACAGCCCAGCCAGGGGTCAATAGTGGGACCAGCACAGCCTAACCTCTGCATTCATGACCTGGACAATGGGCCAGACCCTCAGCAAAACTGGGAGCACTGGGGTGAAGGTGCTGCCACGCAGAGCAACCTCAGTGGGCTGCAGAGATGGCCATAGGGGAACATCACACAGTTCCAAAAAGCAAAGTATGAAGCTCTGCACCAGGAAAAGGAATAACTCCACACACCCACACAGGCTGGAGAACAAGTAGCTGGAAAACAGCTCTGCAGAGCAGAACCTGGGGGTCCTGCTGGACAAGTTTTCTTCAAGCCAGCAATGAGTCCTTAGAACAAGTAAGGCCAACAGTGTCCTGGGGCTGTGGCAGGAGGAGCATTGCTAGGAGGCTGACAGCAGTGATCCTTGTCTTCCACTCAGCAGTGGTGAGGCCTCATCTGCAGCGCTGTGTCCAGTCATGGGATCCCAATGCAAGAGATACATGGATTTACATGGGCAAGTCAAGCAATGGGCCAGAAAGATGATTGAGGGATAGAAGCAAGAGAAGGCTTAGAGAGCTGGGACTGTTCAACATGGAGAAATCTCAGCGAGCTCCTATCAATATTTAGGGGAATAAAGACACCTGATGTAAGGAAGTAAAGAAGTGGGAGCCAGTGACATGACAAGAAGCAGAAGGCACAAACAGAAATAAGGGAAATAAGATTAAAAAGTAAAATACCCCAAACCATCTTTCTTATGGTGAGACTGGTCAAACACAGGAAGAGGTTGTCCAGAAAACTTGTGGAGTCTCTATCACTGGGGAGATTCAAACTTAAATGGTCATAGAGCTCTGAGTAACATGCTGCAGGTGACTGTGCTTTGAGCAGGGGAATTGATCTAGAAAAATCTCCAGAGTCCCTTCCTATTTTATCCTTCCTGTGAGTATCTGCAACTGTAGTTTAAAAGGGCAGATGAAAAAGCAGAAAAATAACATTTTTCTTTGTCCTTTCTATGTCTAACTTCTAGAGTGAAATTATAACTCCATAGTTACACTTGTCTGTGTACTCCATTCACCATTTGTGCTAGACTCAGGAGCAGATGGGTTGACCTCTCTTTCATTTGATGTCTAAACCTCATGTTTGTTCTGGAACTATATCTCTTTTCAAAATTAAACAAGGGAATAGAAAAACAAAGTCACCTGCTCTGCCCTATAAAGTAGTATAACAATATAATGGTGGCAGGGAAAGGAAAACAAGGGATCTAAAATGTTAAAACTTTCTTTCATGTAATACTGACATAAATTAAATGAAAATTATAATACATCATTAAATTAAAATTCAGTCACAGATTTTACTTCACCAACAACACAGTTTTAGAGTATAAAGAATATTGCACTATTATCAAAGGTACAGATAAAGCACACATGACATTTTAGGGGATTTAATGTAGCAAAACTTATGCAAGAGCTGTTGTAAAAAAGAACAATTTGATACATTTTAAATGGCTGAAGCAGAAATAATTTTAATTTACTATCTGCATTGGGACTAAAACCAAAACATTACCACAGCAGGTTTTTTGCTGCATATTGACCTCAAGGGCAAAGTAGTTGGTCCCATCACTAACAAGAAGGAAATAGTGTAGAAAGGTGTTTGGAAAGTTTACCGCTTTCTAGTGGTTTGTATTTCATTGTCGCCCTTTAACTCGGCATATGGGTCTACGACTGCTTAAAGGGAGACCACATACAAGTAATCATAATTAACAGTTCAGAATAAAATTCAATATTCTGCAAAGGCTAAGCAAAAGTGTGATCCATGTTGCTGAGGCAAAAGGCAGGGCTAGGAGTGACTTTTTACAAGAGACCAAGTTCTGTACCTGAGCTGGAGCCTGCACCCTCTGAAACATCAGAAAATCTCTGATGAAGATTCTTAGCCACACACAGCTCTCAATTCATGACTAACAGTTCTCATGGTCAGTTTTAGATAGCAACAGGAGAAGGCAAGAGAAAAAAGAAACCACAAATGATTCAACTAGTTCTCAAACGTACTTATAAATGGAATTTATTTTCTTAAAATTCAATGTTTTATTTCATTTACAGTTTGCAGCTATTAAATATGAGGCAGTTGCTGTGTGAGTTGTTCCAGTACACACAGCTGCATTAACAGCTAGCTACAAACACTTTTTACACTAGTGGGTACTTTTAAGAACCAAATGTCTCTTCAGGAAGTTTTACCATCAACTTTTTTCATGTGCTTATGCAGTTTCAGCGATTTTGGTATGTTATTTTCCACATACATGCACTTTTTTCTGTCTCTGCTGCCTTAAAACTAATTTCCACTCATCTGTGGGGCAACACTAACAATGACACTTCCATCTGTTCCTCGACAGGATTTGCTATCCTGTAACTGTTGACATGTAAAGGGCATTTTCTATTTTGATTGGACATTAATAGTGCTTTCTTTGGATTAATAATTTTAAACTGAACTATGAAATAGCTTCAAATATATAGGTCATAGCAATTATTGTGTTATTTATATTACTAAACAAGTCTGCAGCAGATGGCGTCCAGGGCTCTGGCCAGAAGAACCTAACTCCTGCAGATTTATTTGGTGCTTAGAGATACTACCAACTAACTTCTCCAACCTGCTTGAATGCCATTGTGCCTCTCATTTGATGCCAGCAAAAATATTCCAGGCTTATTTGTTTCAGCATCAATATTCCTCCAGGCCTTCCAGGTACCTGGCTATATAAAATGTTCCTGCCTGGGCCATGGGTCAGAAGCCATGCCCCCGCAGTAAAATGAAGCAGCACCAGAGACCCTTAGCCACCCAAGGCATGCAGCCTGGCCACGTCTACACTTGCTAGTACTTGGCTCAGTTCCTTTTTGGAGCTAGGTGGGACCACTGTGGCCATTAGAAAAAGTTGTTATATTGTTATAGTTGTGTAGGGGTTTTTTCATTCATAAGTGCCTGAAAAATACAAAGACTCTACTGCAGCCCTCCAGGGTGACTTCTCCATTTCACAAAATGTGGGCTGGATACAGTGTGATGGTATGGGCTGGGTGAGAATGCAAAGGCTGCTAGGACAGCTCTGGAAGACCACATGAGGTGAAAAACATCATGTTTGGTGGAGGCTTTTTCATCCTGACTACTTAACATGGCTTATGGTGCAAGTCCTCACCCTTGAATGCACCCAGGACTGTTCATCAGAGTGTTCACAGACCCAGAACAGGGCAATGCTTGACCAATCTGAACAACCACTGGTTCAGCACTAAAGGACACTCACAGGTCCTGTTTCATGTATCAGCAAAAGCATAACCAGGGAAGTGATGCCAAATACTCATGAAAATCTGACCTTATAAAGTGCTACCCCAAGCTTTCATAACATAAATTTTACTTTTTCCCTATGCCTGAATTAAATGAGCCTTTAAATGTATTTATTGTATTCCACTCTGATCTACCAAAATTTTTTATGCATGTGAGCCACTTTAAGATCACTGTTTTCCAGGATACTGTTTGTTTAAGCAAGCCTATGCAAGTCCAGAAACTCTGGGGCCATTGTTCTATGTTAGATCACTCACATGCTCAAAGTTTTGTGTTTGCTGTAATGCGACTTTATATATTAAAAAAAAAAAGCACCTGAAACCAATATTATATACATATATATATGTATATAAAATGGATAACATATACAACCTTCAAACTTCTGATTCCAAAGCCTTGCAGTTGTATTTTTTTAGTCTTATAATACAGGAATACCTACAAAAATGTTACTGCTGCCATTTATGATATGAGCATAACTCAAAGGCACAAGGTCTGCATGTACTCACACTATTGGGCACAATGAGAAAATCAACACTGTGTCAAGTTAATTTCTTTCCAAGGAGATGTGGAATAATGACATTTTCCTACCTAAAGTTTCCCTTTGCTCACAGACCAGGGCAAAGTGCCTCTTCTACAAAGTGAAAGACCTTTTTGTGACTTCACTACAGTAACTTACCAACTCTTGCTCATATCAAAAGAAATACATGCATTCGTTATTTTAATATCACACAAGCTAACCTGCTGCTGCCAAACCAATTTTATAAACAGTTTAATAAAATGTACTCTGATCAACAATACATCAAGCACCTCAGTGGTTCTTTTATATATTTGCACATTAGACAAACTGAGTTCTGGAATAAGAAATGACCTGAAGGATTTGATGTGAATCTCAGAAAAAAAGTGATGTTAGTTGCAAATAGGAACATGAAAACTGTATCAGATCAGGGCAAAAGTCCATTCTGTCTTTGAAAGCCTCCAACAGTTGTGCCAAGGAAAGGGCAAGCACACTGGGCTACTTCCCTTGTGCAAGCTCTGGCAGAGTGACAGCGCTCAGGGCTACCTGAGCCTTTACAGAGCATTCTCACGTTTAACAGTCCCTGATAGATTTTCTTTTTCCATAAATCTGCCTTATCTTTTTGCAAATTCCAGTGAAATTTTAGGAATCTGTGACATTTCCAATGAAGTTTAAGACTACTTAAAATACTTTTTGTTTTGAGAGTGCTGCCTATTAGCCTGATTTGTTTTCCAAAGGTTTTGCATTAGAAATTACAACGAGGAATCACTGTCCATTCAACTTGGTTTCACGAACAAATGCCATTATTTTCCCAAGCTACTTTCCTCATTAGCTTGTCTTCCAATTTCCATTTTAATTTCTACTTACTGTGTGGAGGAATTTCTGTGAAAAATTTTGTCACATTTTCCATATCTTTTGTAGAGTTACTGTACCCCTCCTGAGAGATAGACACTGCAGTCCCTGTCCAAGCAGAGAGCATGTCACCATCACACAGAGTAAGAATCATGACATTCACTTCCCAATGGCTGCTAAATATTACCTGATTGTGTAAACACAAGGGTTTATAGTACATCTAGACACTCAGCTTTCTCTCTTTTCCTATATCCTTTATCTCATATGTCAACATGTCCATCATTTTATTGTTCAGTAGGAATCAAGAAGTCCTTCTGCAACCTGACAATTTTTCTTAAATCTAAAGAACTCAGTGTCAACAACAGATTTTACTACTCCAGTGTCCTCCCCTTTTTTCAGATTATTTATGCCTGTGTTGAACAGTACTGACCTTCAGACAAACTCCTTCTAAGTCCTACCTGTTACACAATCCATTGAATAAGATGATAATCAGTTCCTAACCTTTCTTTTCTACCAAGTATCCAGCCATCTGAAGGTTGCAATCTTTATCTCATCGAGCTTGTTCACCACTGCACACCACCAATTCACACACTAAGGTGAAGTATTCCAATTTTTGTTTCGAGTTTGTGCAAAGTCAGGAGCTTGTAAGACACAAAAGGCTGGCTCCCCAGTCATCAAAACTTTACACTATTTACATGTTTTAGCCAACAATGCCATCAGCATTACACAATTCTTTTCATTAATTAGCACTCACACCCCTTATATGGTAGTTAAAACTCTTGTTTATCATGATAATTAGTCCACATGCACAGTTCTTTCCTCCATTTGAGTTGAGAGTCTGTTTAGAGTAAGTGGTCAATGAGTTGATTCTCATGATTTCCTGCTGCTGGACTTACCTTTCCCTCAGTTACTGCCCAGTTCTGCTGACTTTGCTCCTGGTGCTGTCATCCAGACAGCTCCTTCATCTTGGGATTGTCTACCCTTTTCCTTAAAACAACTGATTAGTCAAGCATGCAACGTTCACAATGCAATTGCTTAATCACAAATGCCTCATTATAGCTACTGATTAACAACTAAAAGAAATTGCAGTTTGAGTCAAATCCTGAGGGGCTCAAATCTTGAGTGGCTCAATAAGACATGACTCCTGAATCTTCTAAAAACCTTTAATGAAAATTCTTGCCCAAACCAGGAGGGTCAACCATGCCTGGTGCACCACAAGTATTGTCAGCCAGTCAAGGGAGGTGACTGTCACGCTGAGCTCTGCACTGGTATGGCCTCACCTTGAGTCCTGTGTGCAGTTTTGGATAACACAACATAAAAAAGACAAAGGTATTAGAAAGCATCCAAAGGAGAGCTACAGATATGGTGAAGGTCTAGAGGGAAAGCCATATGAGAGCAACTGAGGTCACTGGGCTTGTTCAGCCTGGAGAAGAGACTGAAGGGAGACCTCACTGCAGTCTTCAACATCATCACGAGGGGAAGCCAAGGGGCAGGCACCAATTATTCTTTCTCTTGTGACCATTGACAGAACCCAAGGGAATGGCAGGAAGCTGAGCCATGGGAGGTTTAGGTTGGATGTTAGGAAAAGGTTATTCCCCCAGAGGGTGGCAGGGCACTGGAACAGGCTCCCAAGAGCAGTGCTCACAGTACCAAGCCTGACAGAGCTCAAGAAGCATTTGGACAATGATCAAAGGCACATGGTGGGATTCTTGGAATGTCTTGTCCAGAGCCAGGAATTGGATGTGATGGTACAGTATTATAATCTTGTTGTTGTATTTCTAAAGTCCCATACTGTTGCAACCATATTACTAAGGTCTTGTACCTTCTCGGTGATACTTCTTGGGGGCAGTTCTTCACAGCTCTGACTTCTTCTCCTGCTTGTTGCTCCTTCTTTGTCAGGGTTCCTTGTCAGCTCAACTCAACTGGCCAACCCCAGCCCCTTTTATCCTAGTTATCTTCACTAGCTACAGCTGCAGCCCAATGAAGGACATCACAGCTGCAGCCTATCAAAAACAACCAGGGCTTATCAGGGCAAGGCCTATATACAGATACTCAATATACAATACAGATATTTTACTAAGACTCCTACTATAGTACAGATGTGTCCCTTCCAGCTCAGGATATTCTATAATTATATGATTCTGTGTTCACTGGCCTGGTTTGCCTTGGCAGATGAGGTCACTTGACTCCTCCAAAGAGTCACAGAGATTTCTGAGGCACCATGCCCCTCCACGGAAAATGAAGCCGATAGTTCTCAAGGGCACTATATCTATTCCTATTTCATTTCCACTTGTGTTTGTTATTCCTACCACTGATTTGATCAATATGCATACCAACCTCAGGTTTTGGCTACAGGCAGTACTTCCCAGTCCTTCAGCACCTCCTGTAGCATGTGATTACATAGTCCAGCTGCTTCATACCTGAATCCCTGTGTAAGTCCTGAATAAACACCATCCAGTCTTGCCAATTTTTTACTATTCAATTTACCTGCTACCCTGGCTTTTACTGGAAACATCTCTTCCAACATTTCTACCCAGAAAGCAGCATTTTAGCATGAAAACCTCCCTGAGCTCCTCTCTGATAAGCATGGGGTTTAGTTTATTCATTACATTTTTTCTGCGCTCTTTTCACACCTTACCCAGCAGGCATGCAGACTCTGTGTCAGGTTCCTGGTGCTTAGGGAAAAAAATTACCGCTACTTTTATTATCTTCACAGAACCACAGAATCAATTAGCTTGGAAAAGACCTCTGAGATCATTGAGTCCAACCTATGACCTAACAGCAGCATGTCAACTTGGCCATGGCACAGAGTGTCATGCCCTGTCTTTCCTTAGCACCTCCAGGGATGGTAACTCCACCACCTCCCCAGGCAGCTCACTCTGAGGTCTGATCATCCTTTCTGGAAAGAATTACTTCCCAATGTCCAACCTAAACTTCCCCTGGTGCAACTTAAGACTATGTCCTCCTGTCCTCTTGCTAGTTGCACAGTGTTCTTTTGCAAGTTGATCCTCAAAACATCATTAAAAAAAAAAAAAATTAAGTGGGGAGGAATGTGTGCACTTTAGTGTCTTGCAACAGTCCAGGTGCTCTGGTCCAGTTTCCTCACTTAGATGCAGCTAAGGGAAACATCCTTGGGGATGCTGGATGACAGCCAGCTCAAAATGAGCCAGGAACATGCCCAGGCGGCCAAGAAGGCCAATGGCATCTTGACCCATATCAAGAACAATGCTGCCAGCCAGACTAGGCCCTGGTGAGACTGCACCTCCAGTAGCGTGCTCAGTTTTGGGCTCCTGATTTTAAAATGGTCATTGATGTGCTAGAGTATTTTCAGCAAAGAGCAACAAGGCTTATGAAAGGTCCGGAAAACATTATGAGGTATTATGAGGAAAAGCTGACAGAGCTAAGGGATGACCTCTTTGCTCTCTAAAACCACCTGACAGAAGGTGATAGTGAGGAAGGGGGTGGTCTCTTCTGCCATGACTACAGTGAGAGGAAATGGCTTTAAACAGACTGGGGAGATCCAGATTAGATACTAGAAAAAAAAATTCACTTTTAGAGTGGTCAGGCATTGGATTAGGCTACCATTGGGGGTGTTTAGGAGGTGTCTGGATCTGGTGCCGGGTTGATGTGGTTCAGTGGTTTTGGGGTTGCAGCAGCAGCAGAGGACTGATGGTTGGACCGGATTACTCCACCTTGGTGATTCTACAATTCCAGCCCTCAAACATACTGAAAGATAAGCCTGCACTTCGCTACCCCCTCCACTGCCATTTTTTAGGCACCCCAGCTTATTTTGCTCTTTCAAAACTACCTATTCATTTTCTCCTTTGCCAGAATTTCCAAAGAAACCGTGACCTGTGAGAAAGAGTGAATGACAGGCAGGAGGAAACCCCCGAGACGCGCGTCCCGGGATGACCTCCCTCTTCTCTTGCTCCTGCCATTCCCAAGCGGGCGGCGGGCGCCGGAGGCCGGGCGAGCACGGCTGGCTAGGAAGGGCTGGGTAGTAACGCTGGTCCCCTCTCTCAGAGGGGTCGCAGCCGCCACCCTCATGGCGCGGGCGGCGGGCGGCGGGCGGCGGGCGGCGGGGGGCGGGTCGGGCCCGCCCTCAGCGCGCCCCGCGGCCCCGGCGGAAGGAGCGGCCCGGCCCCTCCTCGCCCGCTGCTTCCGCCCGGTGTCGGCAGAGACAGCGCCGGCCGCCGCCGTGCCGGGAGCTGGAGAGCCTGCCAACGGGGAAGGTAAGTGCCGCAGCGGCCCTGCCCTGCCCTCCCCTGCCTCCCCTGTGCCGGGGCCGAGAGCCGCCCCGAGCCCGCGGGCCGTCCCTCCCCGCCGCCGTGCGGGGCTGACCCGCAGCCTCGCCCAGCAGGGAGGTGCCGCCAGCCCGGCTGTGCTGGGTGTCAGCTCTGTTACGGACCCGTTGCAGCGAATAGCGCTGGTGATCTCTAGGCGTTTGCTTGAGGATGGACTGACACATCCCATGCCGAAAGAAACGCTTCGTGCGTGCTCCCTTGACTTGTTTTGTCATGGAGGAGACTTCATGAAACGAGTCCTAAGTGGTGTCTCCTTTTCCAGAAAATAGCTGAGGTGATGCTATTCGTGGTGTTTATTTCTGTGTGTTAGCGCTTATTCCTGGGAAGCATCTCTCAGAGCTGAGTGATGCTTGTTATCTTGATGGCGTGTTATAAAACAAGAAACGAGGGAAAAGTCTCTGACCTGAAGGGCCTATAAATAGGAAAAGAGGAAAATAAGATTATAAATTCTTAAAAGCTAGAAGTGAGATGAGGTTTTTTTTTAAGCAGAAAGAGGCATATTTTAGTAGAGGAGATACTGGTTTGGAAAAGCAGGGCGTCCTGCAGGCTCACACCCTCTTTCCAAACCTGCCAGGTTTGCTGTCACTGCTGCATCTGGGGCATCATCACTGTCATCACCCACCTCCATGCCTGTATTTACTACACAGGAGAAGAGATGCCTGTGCCAGACAGGGTGAGCAGCAGGTTCAGGAAACAAGTAAATGCTGGAATGGAAATGTGCAGTGAAAGAAATTAGGATAATGATGAAGGGCTATTTGAGGCATAACAGTTGTTGAGAGCTTTCTTAGTGGTAAGTTTTTTGTTGCATTGCAAAAATTTAGAAACAGCTTATTTTCTTGACACTTAACTATAATAATAAAGCCTTGAATGACTTGGGTGATGCAGACTCTTATTTTTTTAGGTGTTGAATAGTCCTGGCCCTCTGGGACCTTATGGTGCCCAGTTGAGGCCTGAGAGTCCATCCGCATGGGCCTGTGTCAGAATCTGGACGTGAATCTGTATTCTGTGTGCCTCAGGGACTAGAAGCCTTCAGTTACTGATTGTGATTACTGCAGCTTCCTATTTTCTTGTGACATTTGCTTATGATGTCGATGAGGGAAGTTTACACGTTTACAGACCTGGATAAGCGGTGACACTAAGACTTTATACCTTCCATCATGGAATTACTACAAGGTTTATGTCAAAGCAGTCAAAGTCAGTGAATATGGATCTTGGACAGTACACTAAGCCGATGCCTGTGAAACAGGCAAGCATGTATGGTTCTTCTTTATGTAGTTCCACACTGAGTATCCACTCAACTTGCAGTAAGGTGCAGTCCAGGAACTTTCTGGAATAGATGTGCTGAGGTCTTAAAGAGCCACTGTGGATTTCTCCATCAACACATCCTTGCCTTTCACTCATAGGTACCTCTGGTTTTCCAAACATCCAGCCTCAAGTAGTTCTGTGGGCCAGAAATCCACTAACTCGCTAACATCTGTTAGTTTTTGGCACACTTCCTGCTATTTCTACATGGCATTATCTATTTCATTTGATTCACAAGGACAATTACAATAAATTGTGTATGTGTAATGGTAAAACAAAATTTCCAATATGACTGGCCAAGCCAAAGAACTTGTCAGTAAATTTGACAAAATTTACCCTACAGCTTCCTAATTGTATTGTTTTCAGTGCTGTTTTTTGGGTTTTTTTTAGTTGATAGCTTTGATTTCTTTTAAATGAAACTTTATTTTCCTGTTCTTGGGGTTTGTTTTAATGAGGGCACTTTGTCTGGAAAAAGGGGTGGTCCCAATTTTGGATGATGTCTAGCTTATTTTTATTGAGTATTAGAATTTCAAGGTTTCAGCTTTAGAGCATGCTATGTATGCATTTGTACAGAAAACCTGTTTGCAGGATATGAAGGACAGGTAGTTTTCCCTTACTTAATTCAGGCATGCTCTTAATAGCAATGTGACTGTTTTTTCTGCAAGTGACAAACTGCTGTGTAGACACTGAAATGTTTGACAACACTGGATTCCAGTTTACATGTTGAATGATGACATTTAGATGTCTTGTGAGGCTTGTAAACAACTTATACTGGGGGAAGTAAATTATTCTGGTAAAAAAAAATCATAATAGGAAAAAACCGTGTAATACGAAATGTTTGAGCTTAAAGAACAATTAAGTGTGAAACAAACGGCAGTTTTCACACTAAACACAAGCCTGAGTATATAGTCACTGGTGAAATGAATGAGAACTGCTTGTTTAGCTCGATGGGGTTGCACAACCACCTCATGTAGTGTGACAGCACCTCGTTACCATATGTTAGGTAATCCTGATGTGCCAGAACAATGTCTAACCAGTGATGCTACAACTTCAGGTTTGGCAGGGTTTCTTTCATCATTATCCTTGTTTCTTTCTTCTATTTTTGCTTCCTCCTGCTGCTACCATGCTGTTCACTTGGTTCTTTCTGTTTTCCATCTCATCTCTAGCTTCTGTTTAGATTCTGTTCCCATTGTCTTTTGTTTAGAGCAATTATTTATTCAAATCTTTAGTTTGAAAAAAAAAAAAACAAATCACTTGCGATACAGACTTTTTGCAGAGTCTGAAATTTGGAATGAGTATCAGGCGATAACTAGATTTTTATTTGAAGCTGTGATGAGCACAGGCTTTGTTCTTGTATGTATTTGTTCAAAGTCATGAGTTATCAGGATTTAGCAGAGTTATCTTGATGGGAGGAGCTGGGCTCTTGTGCAAAATGCTGTAATAGAGTAACTAGAAAGTTTCCTGGTGTGGTGAGGAGCAAGCTGCAGTTTTCCCAGCATGGTGAATTGTCTTTGGATCCTCTTGTGACTGGAGCTGTAGGTGTGTATGTCAGAGCTCTGCGATGTGTAGGCCTTCCTGCAGCAGTGGCTCTGGAGAAACCTTCCGGCTCCTGCTCCACTGTGTCCAGCCTGGCTGTTCAGTTCCCTGCCCTGCCCTCCTGATGGGCAGGGCCAGTGCTTCTTCCTGGGAAGGACTCGGACTCCAGGCCTCACATCAGTGGTACAGACAGTTACATTGCTGTAGTGACTTGGAAAGGGATCTGATGCTGCTGTTATTCGTGTCCTCTGATCATTGCTTCCTTCTCCTGTTTGACCTCTGTGTCCTTTGCACAGAGCTCTGTACAGTTTGCTTTCATATCTCTGCTTGCAGTGCCTTCCTAACTTGTTTGGGTGAGTGGATGATATCAGAATGGACAGCTGGGTTGAGAGGTTACTGAGAATGCAGCTGTGACTAGTAAGTTGGTCTACCACAAGTTGATGGGATTTTGACTAATTCTTTTTTGTCCTCATTAGAAAGGAAGAAAACCAGCAGCAGCTGGAGAGCTAAGCTGAAGGTGGGATAAACAGTTGACGTAAGAACACACACAAGTTGAAATAATAAATGAGAAGAAAACGGTGTTTAGAATTTGGAGCATATTTTTGGTTAAAGGAGAATAACTAACCTGGAAATATGGAAGAAAGAAAGAAATAAGGGATACTTCTGCATGAGGATTTATGCTGAGCAGCATAGGAAAAGATGGGGGAAACCAGATCAAGGGCAGTGTGATGCTGATTGTACTTGTGGACTTTATTTTCTTTTTAATTTGAAATCTGCTTATGCTCTTTGAACTTTGCATTACTTGACAAGACAAAAGGAAGAGTAGTGCTCTCCATGAAGTGGTGAATCTTAATCTGTGATAGGAGGTGGAGAAAGAGTTATCAAACATAAGGGGAAAGAGATTTGCTTTTTTCTGCTTTTTTGCCTGTTATTATTGCTGCTGAAAGATGAATGTTTCTTCAAATACTTAACTTCTGGGAACTATGGTTTTTTTTATGTTTCATTGAATGTTGGGCAGGTTACCTGTATTACTTAAACATCTGTCCAACAGAAATGTGGGACCTGTAGTTCTTTTGATGTAGGAGAAAAAATACGAGTACAGAACATATGGTTGAAGAGCCAAAAAGTTTTTTGGTGTTTTTTTTTTTTTTTCTTTTGAAAAGTTCTCATTTTCCTTAGGGATAGTAGGAACCACATGGTAAAGAAGCATCATCTTTGTTTAGTGAGCAAGTGTTTTTTCCTCAAACTCTTAGACCACAAGCAGGCTTATTTGCATGAATATTTCCTCTCTCTCAATGCTATCTTCAGTTTCTTCTTGTCCATGTGTCCTTGATAACCTGTACCTTCACTCTTTTTTAAATTTTTTTTTTGCACCATATTTTGATATTTTTCTCTCTCCTTAAAAGCAATATCCTGTGAAAGGCCATGTCTTCTTCCCCATAATTCACATTTCTTCACTTTTGAACATGCTTTGGTTTGTGTGGTGATTTGTATTGAAGTTTAAAGGCCAGGGATGTTTCTTCTGTATCCAAACATAAGCATGATGGGTTCTTGTTCATGAAGTGTAACATTCCCACCTCTAACTTCAGGCAAGTTTTAACCCAGTCTTCAATCGTGGTGTTGCATTTCAGTTTTGCCCACTGCCTCCCAAAATACTGATGTTCCACAAAATTCTAATAAACAAGTTGCATACTTTGCAAACTTTACTATATTTGTGACAATTTTTTTTCATGCTATCCATTCTCCCTTTGATTTTCTGGGAGAGTCTATTTACAAGATACTCTTGACATGAGTCTGCTGTCTTTGAAATTTGTTGGTCAGAAGAGACCTGGCATAGTTTTGTTTTTTCCCTGGAAACCTTTCTTACCATGTAGACATTGTACTTCAGCAGCAACTTTTTATGTTCTTTCACGTAGATACTCTATTTGACTGTGGTCTTTTGCTAACATTGCAGTTTAGTCTCAGAATATAAAGTATATTTATTATACCTACATGTTATTCATGCCTACTACCTTCTGTTTATTCCCCTGTGAGATTTCAGTTTTAAAAGCCCTGTTTTTTCTCTGGATCCAGTACTTTAATGCAGTATTTGGAGGGACAGAGATCTTTGAAAGTTACTTTATTTCACTGATAAATTTCAGTACTGCATACAAATGAGCAGCTTTTTCTACCTTTAAGACTAGAAGGTTTCCCAAAACCCCACTTTCTGTTCTGGAAAATGCTTCATACTACACCAAATGAAGCCATCCTATTTGCTTTCATGCAAATGAAACTATCATTACTGCCTAGTGTAGATTTGTTTCTTTAAGCAGCAGCTTTCTTGCTCATTTCATTTTAGGTCGTGGACATTCTTAGTTTTATCATCAGGCCTGCACTGACTGGGAAATTGGGAATTTGCTGGGAGAATAGCTACCACTTTCTTGTAATCTGTGGGATTCCCAACCTTAATTTTGCTTATGAAGTTACTTAAGGAAAAAACAAACCAAGATAAAAAACTTGTACTTGTTTAGGGTCATTTTCATGTTGGTAGCTCTCAACAGTTCACAAACAGTTCACTTTTGAAAAAGTGAAAGTTACCATCTTGTTGTGATTAAATAGAATAGCAAGACATGATATGTAGGACCTCTTCCACTGTATCCTGAAATCCACTTTTAGAAAGTCATGTCTTTATACCTTTGCACACATTTGAGGTGTCTGGTATTGTGTGAAGCCTCGGCAACCCTCGGCCACACCAGAGTAACTTCCCAGGGTTTCCTCCATGCTCGCTCTCACTCCAGTGCTCTGTGTTCTGTGTTTCTAACCAAGTGTTAAACTGTGATAGCAAATGGAGGAGCTTTGATCTAGCTGGTAACAAAGGACATGGACTCTGCTCTTGGAGCACTGGACAAGCATAACTGAGGTTTTGTGACCTTTGTTAAGCTGAAGGTCTGTGATTGCCATAGGAGAAAGAGACCAGATCAAACTTAGAGCGATGTTGCCAGAGCTGTAGTGAAACATATCTGCTTGCGGTGTCAAGTGCTGTAGACCACCAGTGGATGCTTTCAGAGGTGTGGCTGCTTTCATAAAGGCTCCATAAAGGTTCATGAGTGTGCCTGATCCCCATGGAAGTCTTTCATTTGCTTTTTCACCTTCTTGAGAGTAGCGAGGAAGTCAAGGCCAAGAGTACTGTAGTAGTTCCATTATGATAATTAGCAGAAGCTCTTTTTTTTTTTTTAAGTCATTAGTACATGCTGAACTTTTCAAAGCTAAAACTCGCAGTGACATACAAAGATTGGTTGCAGGTTGTGATGGGCTTTCCTAATCCATTTTCCCAGGGTTTAGATCATCTTATCTGTTGAATAATTTTGTGCCAGGCCAATGTATCATTGTAGGATCTGAAAATGTTTTCTGATTTCTTGATTCCCTAACTCCAAAACTCTTTGAAATCATTTCAGAGCAAAGCACCTTTTTGGAATAAGGTTGGTGGAAAATGCATTTGTTCCTGATTTGAGTCTTCAAATGGATCTTTCTAAGCTAACAATTTTTTGATTTGTGAGTCCTGTCCTGCTTTGATGAATAGCTGTCTCCATAATTGCATTTATAATGTTTAGCAGTGATATGTACACCTTGTCTGGTAGAAAATGGATACCCAGAAGCTATTTTCCCTGCATCTGTAACAGCGGGACTGTGCACACTTTCTTGGTCATTGCTACAAGATTATTAATGGTAGTATCATGTTACAAGGTCTTGCAGGTAGATCCAGTTCTTCAGACTAGGTTTCTCCCGTCTTAGGTCTATGCACAGTCCCCCATATGTTGTCTCTGAACTAGGTTCAGACTTGAGAAGAGATACCAGTTTTCATTTTGCACTTCAGCTTGTTATCATTACAACCCTAAACATGAGTAATATGTACCCCATTTCCACACGTGTGACTGATATTTTTATACAGTCTTCAGTGAAATTCTCCCAGCAGTTTTACTCCTTGAGGGAGTGGCATGGGGGAATGACACAAGAACAAAACAAAGTGAAGGCCTTGTATTGCTAGCTCAAGTGATCGCTAAAAACAAGGCTTCCTAATTACTTCATTGGTTTTAGAGGAAAGCACTGTTATTTTGTATAACTATGTTGCTTCGATTGATGTGTCTGCAGTGTAAATTTTTTAGCTTTGTTCATTTTTACAAATAATGCCTAACAGTTTTTATTTACTAATTCAGAGCTAGCGTGAAAGGGACTTGTATACGACTTTGACAGAGAATTGCGCTGGAAAGTACAATGAGAAATGTTTCATTTTTATGTGCTACTGGCTGCTGCTGCTGCTTTTCTTACACAGAATTGGTCAAGATTTGTGACTGATGTCACAACGGCTTGCAAAGCCTTTGGCCTGTGTTTATTGTTTTCCCTGAGAAAATCTGGCATCCATTGTTTGTTGTTTGTCCAGATAAATCTTTGATGAGATCTGGGCATCGTGTGTCATGTCATAGCTCATCTCTCACATCACAAAATCCCCACTTCCCTTGTTCCTCTCTTTGCAGTTTTCTTACCAGGTCGCTCTGTCCCTTTCTAGTTCCTAGCTATGAGCATGTAGGTTCCAGTCTGCAGATCAAAGAGCTTACATCACGTCTGGATGATTCTCCTGTGGGAGTAATGTAGAAATTGTCAGAGCCTTAGTGTAGAAGGCAGCTGAAGGAATCTTGCTGTTTTTCCAGTTATTCTTTTACATTCTAGTGTTGAATTCAGTCACATAAAATCACCTATTAGGGCAGGGTTTCTTTTTTGTCTAACCTGGTACAGCTAATCAATAGAATACATCTACTTTAGTTTCCTATATTTTGAGATCCTTGTTTTATTTCCTGCTTTTTTTTTTTTTTTTTCTGCTGTTTTAGGGCCATAAGAATTGTAAAGTGTTGATTTGTGGAAAACTCTGGAGAAAACTTAGTCTGGCTTTCTGTTGAGATCAAAATTATGTTTTGTCCAGCTGAGTCTTAAAAACCTCCAAGAAACATTCTGCTGTCTTGCTAACCAGCATCCATTGCCTTCTTAGCAACTAGTTTTTTATGATGCCTTGGGGTGTCAAGACACAACTTGTGGCTGTTGCCTCTTGTTTTACCATCTTCCATTGCAAAGAAAGGTTTGGCTGTGCTGCTTTTGCTGGTCTCCGTCAAATGGCTCTAGGTTGCAGTTTGATTGCAGCATGGGAGACTGAAAAAGCACAGTTCACAAAGCTTTTCCTCTAGCCTAGTTATTTACTTGACCCTTCCAAGTTTCCTTGTGTTCTTGATGTGGGGGGCTTGAACAGAGCTGGGCTCAGTGTTGGAGGTACGTTTCTGATGAAAATCCTGAGTTTTGTAGGTACCAGTATTGACCCAAGATTACTTGACAGCTGGCAGACAGTAGTTGATTATCTTTTAAGCTTGTTCAGTTACTTTTCAAACTGTGCAAGTCAGTTTATTCAGCCTGCATTTCCTTGGCCTAGAAAAGAGAATGCAGTGGGAGACAGTGCCAAAATTCTTAATAAGGCGGTGTGCATTACATTTACATATTTTCTTTCGTTCTTGTGGCCAGGTATTTTATAATTTAGGGCAGTTGCATTGCTTAGTATGGTTTGCTCATGGCAGACTGGTCTCTTATTCTGTTTTTATGTGATCAGAGGAACTTACACAATACATGCTCCTGTGATTTTTCCTGTGGAGTCAGTTGAGCCAGAACTACCTATAGTGCCTTGGGTGCTCTTTCTTGCCTTTTCTGCTGGAGAATAGCTATGATTTTATATACCTTTTCATCCTTAACCATCAAGACCTCCAATGATTTACAGTGGTTTTTGATAAACAGTATCCTTGCAATAGACACTTTATGGTGTATCTAGTCCAGTCTCATGAATTTACACGCATCCAACTTTGTAGGTTATCCCTAACATGTAGTCCAGGTCCTTTCTCAAAGAGGTCAAAGCAGGTCATGTTGCTGAAAGCATTGTCCAGTTGGGGGCTGTCCTGCCTTTCAGGGCAACTTGCATTATTTCATAGTCCTAATTGTGCATGTAGGGGAAACCTTTACTATTGGAATTTCCTTCTCTGCAACTTTTGACTATTTTTCCTTGTCCTTTGGACATACATCACATGCTTCAGCATCCATATCATCTAATTGGCTTTCTCTAATACATTGATGTCTTGTTTGTCTGAGGAGTCCAAAACTAGACACAGTTCTCCACATGCAGTCTTTCCATTGCCAAGCAGCAGGAGATACAAACATTCCAAGATTGCAGGCTATTCCTTGTGCAGCCTTGTATACACTCGAGCTTGATGGTTACAGGGGCTCATTACTGGCTCATTTTCAGCTTTCTAATAATTTGTGTCTTTTTTTAGAAAGCCACTTCCTAGCCTTTGAGCCCCCAGTCTATTGCTGCATTGGGTTGCTGAACTCTTGGTGCAGGACTTTCTATTTGCCCTTGGCTTTCATGTAGTTCCCACCTTTCCAGCCTGTCAGGATCCATTTGGATAGCAGCCTTGCCCTCCAGTGTTTCAGCTGGCTTGTCTTCTTCCTCCCCCTGACATTTTGCAGGACCCTTCTGAGAGTGGCTCCTGTCCTGTGTGCAGGTGTTCAGTGGAGACATTGGACATTATTGCCACTTGAAAGACATCATTGGTACATTAATGCTTGTTTCATGTTCTTGGGTACAACTTTGAGTGGGATTTATTTTATTTTATTTTTTTACAACTTTCTGTGAACTGAGATGAGGTTGACTGGCCTAGAGCTCCCTGGACACTCTAACCACGATGGTTGCCTTTTTTTGCAGTTTCCAGACATGTTTTCCAATCATAGAATTGTTAAGGTTGAAAAAGAGCTCTAAGATCATAGAGTCTGACTGTTAACCCATTACTTCAATGTTCATCACTAAACCATGTCCCCAAGGGCCACATGTACACATTTTTTAACGCTTCCAGGAATTCTACCACTCTCCTGAGTAGCTTTTTCCAATGTCATTGTAACTTACCAGAAAGGATAGAGAGTGGCCTCACAGTAGCCTTTACCATGAGCACCTTGGGGTGTGTCTCTTATGATTTTGTGGAACCTTTTATGTCAAATCTGCTGCAGTTGTTCTTTCTCCTTTATTTTGGTTTCTCCATTGTTTTATGCAAGTTACCTTTGCCCTTGTGGTTATGATTACATGTTTCACTACAGCATCTTGCCTCAGAATAGGTACACCAACCTGTTTGTCCTGTCTTGTGATTGAATAGTTTATATGCCAGATATCCATTTAATTACTCTGATTACATTACATGGTGCTTGTCTGAGTTTGTGATAACTCTTTTATTGAGCACTCTTTAAGTGTCGATCAAATTTTGTTATTTCCAAGTTATCTTTGAAATAAAATGTCAAGTCCAAGTAATAGTGTAGGATGGAGCAGTTAAAATATGTTCTCAGGAAAGAGGCATAAATAATTATCCCGATGCTTGCAAAGTTCACTTAGCTTTACTATCAGCATTTTACTTTGGAGTCAGTTGAACCAAAGATGAAAAGAATTGGTCTTATGGCAGAGGTAATCTGCCCTTTGTGGATACCTCTATTTCCAGGTACTCCTGTCAGAAAAAATGACTGCAGGTGGCTTCTGGATCAGTAGGGAGACACCTGAATACATGTGTTGGTTTGCAGGTGCACCTGCATGTCTTCATATGTTTTTACTATGGTCTTTGTTAGCCAGGAGAGGATTTTTCTAATCTGGAGGTGGCAACCAAGAAACTGATCCCACAGTTATTCCCCTAATCAGTTCATGTAGTGACACCTAAGGCTTTGTATCCTGTAACAGGAGTTTGTTTTGTGGTAGACACCCACATTAAGGGTGTGTTAATCTGGAGCTAACGCCCTGTGAATCGAATATTTCAATAGTCTAACAGAAATTTTTACACTAGATTAAGCATTCTTGACAGAAGCTGAATTTCTTGTAATACTTTTCCTACATTAGGTTAGAGAGTTTATGTGCAGGGGTTGAAGAGAAGGAAGAAAATACTTATTGGATGTAATAATGTCTGGTTTCTTAGGTAGATGCATCTCTTTGAGTCTTGTTACCTTTCTCCTTGATAACTTGTGAAACTCCCACCAGTCAAGTTTGTCCTTCTGTCTGCCTAACATTCTTGGAGTTGCTGTGGCACAAGCTGTGCTCTCTCTGTGGGCTGACAGAGCCAGTAGGAGCCTCATCTCTCGAAACCTCTGCCTGTTAAATCTGTTTGGAAATTGATAGACTGTCTTATGATATTTCTAGGGGAAATGCAGGCAATTTGTGCCAAAAATAGATGCCTGAAATAGAAATACTGTTCTTCAAAGCTTCATTTAGGAAGGAGGAAGGAGATCCAAAGGTATTTTTGGCTATTATTGATTTCTTCTTGAAACAGGTCTGAATAGTATTCTGGGAGAATATCCACTATATTTCCCCTGTTTTTCTCTTCTGTCCATTTTTATTACCAAAGGCCGTAAAGTTGTGAATTAAAACTTAACAATAAATAAAAAAAAATCCCTCAGACACTGCATAGAGTTAATACAAAGAAGCCAAATGGGATTGTCTCAGACAAGCAGTTTTTCAAATAACCATTTCTTCTTCTCTGGTGTGCAGTCGTCCTTTCAGGTACTGCAACACTGTGTGTTTTTGAAATTATGAGTTAAGTTAAAGACTGGACCAAAGCCACAACAACAGGTCTGTGTGAACCTGAAAATCCTCCTGTGCCAGTCCAAAATGTATTGCTGAGTTTTCTGTTCTCATTGCTTAACTTCTGACCTTAATGTTGCAAATACTTCCTTTGAATGAAAAGTTGTCAGTGGGATTTCCATTTAGATTTGTTATGTGAAATCAATTCAGAATGAAAATATGCAACAGATTTTATTGGTTGTGATCATGATCAGAAACTTTGTCCAAAACCTACTTTCTTGGGTAAGAACTAGTTACTTTTGCTTCTTGGATTGTAAACACCTCAGAAAAGGAGTGACAACTTATGTTTACTGTGGTTGTTGATGTAACTGGATTTCTTTGTTGAAACTGTTCTTGGCTTCTTTCACCTGTAAATAATGAAGAAATACAAGCAGGGATAATGCATTAAAATGTGCCTCTTTATAGTTTGGCAAAAATGACTTTACTTAGATTTCAGTCACTACAAGTTAGATAATAACATGGCAAACAGTGAAGTAGTAAAGGTGTCTACATAATCATTAAAAGAACTTTTTGGGGATGCTGGGGTGAAGTGGGCAGATGGGGGTACAAGGTTTCATCCAGAGAATTTTGCTGTAATTGGCAGCATTGGCCAGTTCTGTTCAATATTTTTATTGACGATATGGACGAGGGCTTAGAGTCTTTTATTAGTAAATTCGCTGATGACACTAAATTGGGAAAGAGTGTAGATCTGCCAGAGGGGTGTAGGGCTCTCCAGAGAGATTTGGAAAGGTTAGACGCATGGGCAGAATCAAACGGGATGAACTTCAATAAGTCCAAGTGCCGAGTACTGCACTTCGGCCACAATAACCCCCTGTACCGATACAAGCTGGGGATGGAGTGGCTGGATAGTGCCCAGGTGGAAAGGGACCTGGGGGTGCTGGTTGACAGTCGATTAAATATGAGCCAGCAATGTGCCCAGGTAGCCAAGAGGGCCAATGCCATCCTGGCCAGTATCAGAAATGGAGTGGCCAGCAGGAACAGAGAGGTCATTCTTCCCCTGTACTCGGCACTGGTGAGGCCTCACTTGGAGTACTGTATCCAGTTCTGGGCCCCTCACTTTAGGAGGGACATCGAGTTACTTGAGCGTGTCCAGAGGAGGGCAACGAGACTAATAAGGGGCTTGGAACACAAGCCATACGAAGAGCGACTGAGGGAGCTGGGGGTGTTCAGCCTGGAGAAAAGGAGACTAAGGGGTGACCTTATCGCTCTCTACAACTTCCTGAAGGGTGGCTGTGGGGAGCTGGGAGTCGGCCTCTTTCTCTAGGCAACAACAGACAGAACAAGAGGACACAGTCTCAAGCTGCGTCAAGCGAGATGTAAGTTAGAATTAAGAAGGAAATATTTCACAGAAAGAGTGGTCAGATACTGGAATCATTTACCCAGTGAGGTGGTGGAGTCATCATCCCTTGAAGAATTCAAAAAAAGACTGGATGTGGCACTTGCTGCCATGATCTAGTTGAACAGTTAGAACATCGGCTGGACTTGATGATCTTATAGGTCTCTTCCAGTCTTGAACTTCTGTGATTCTGTGATTCTGTGATTAAAGAACAGTTCTCCCTTCCCTCCAAAAGTGTTTTCTGTTTGTACATTCAGGTTTGTTCATGGTGCTACTTGTTAGTTCAAAACAAAACATGTTCTGTCTTTTCTGCATTGATTGTTCTTTATATTAAACCTTTCAAAACCTCAGATTAAAATTTGCAAAAGTAAAGAAATATTGTTTATTCAAGTGTACTTTTCTAATTTTGTCAAGTGTGATTACTTAAAATTTGAGTCAGATCTGTTCCTTTTAAGTTGTGTAGCACTGAGAATTTTTCAGTGACTATTAGTGAGTGTAGTGCCTCCCACTTGATAGTGCAGCAGACCTTGTAGATCTTTCAGGCTTTGGTTTACATGCCTGAAATTTCACAAACTGACTAGGAAATAGAAATTTCACAAACTGACTAGGAAATTTGTGTCCTTGTACTCAAAAATGAATAGTCCTTTTTCACTAAGCAAAAATAGTTGAAAACATAATGTTATTTTTAACTATGCTTTTGAGAGTTAAAGAACTTGCAAGGACATTCAAGCACTAGTTATGTTTGGTATTTTTTCATTTGCTTGCCTTCAAACAGCTTTCAGATTAATTTTCTTAGTGGACAGTATTGTCCTGGTTTAGGGCAAATTCTGTTCATGAGGACTTGCTATTGGTGTTTCCTTGATTACTGATGGGTGCCTGCAACAACCAAAATATCACAGGTAGAGCAGTTATTTCTGCATGTAAAGAAGTTGACAGTTCCAGTGCCTTATACAATACTGTGCAACAATGTCCTAATATTTCGCTTTTCAGGTTACCACAGAATTCAGGGAGGTCAGCAAATGACAGATATTCCCATTATTTTTGGCTTCTCAATTGATATTGTCCTGGTTTAGGGCAAATTTGTTAAAGAATCTGCAAAGGAGGGCCCCTCCAGAAAGCAAAACCCACACGGCCCCTGCCCCCAACCGGTTTGGGAAAAAAATTCCTTGGAGAGAGGCGGAAAGAACCTGTTTATTTGACTGGCACAGCACCCCCCAGCACACAAAATGAACAATACCCGATGACACCGCTCTGAGAAAGATGACAAAATCAGAAAGTCTCTTTCGGGGGTGGTTGCTCTGTTCTCAGTCCCTCCGGCGCTGGGGCAGCTGCTGCAACCGAACAGTGCAAACCCTCGGTGTTCCCAGTCCCAGTCCGGAGCAGGTTCGAGATGGTCACAGGAACAGGAGAGGAGAAACAGTCCAGGAAGGAATGTGGACTGTTTAGCTAAACTAGCTAATAAGCAGAGGCCAAAGCAGAGCAGAAGCAAGAGCAGAAAAGGGAGCAAGCAAAGCAGCAAGCTGAAGCAAGAAGTGAAAAACAGCCCTATGTACTGCTCATCTCTGTGTCCCTGAATAAGGGAAACCCAAACAAAACTTCCACTCTTCAGAGCCGGTCTTAAAGGCACAGAACAAATGAATGGGGATACAAGCATCATAACATCACCCCAGGACATTCCACCCCTTATCCCCATATCATCAACATACTACAACACATCATGCATTATTCATACAAAATTTCCATCTGTTCCCCCAAAATTACAAGCAACACCCATCATGCCTTCATCACATCCCCACACTGGACCACTGAATTCAGGCCCTATATTACAGAGCTGCAGGATTCCCCCTTTTTCACTTAAAGCTCCATCTATCACTTGCTCAGACCTTCAACACTTACACATTTCCTTCTATCTCATGTCTGTATGGTTTAATCAGGACAAGTATGAACAAGAAATTTAAAATATTTGCCTTTAAGGTAGAATAGAGCTTCTTGTCCAGTTCACCATTGTGTATTTCTGAGACAGAAACTGAAAGATGATGCTTTCTCTCATATAGTAGCAACATGTATCACCTTCTCCAGCCCCTTCAAATATCAAATACTGAACTGGGCCTTATATTACTGGATATGACAGCTGTTGGGGGAGGGGTGGTTTGGCTGGGTTTTTTTGCAGTTATTCTGGGGCAAGGCATAGTGACAAAAAGACAGCTCTGTAAGTATTGACCTGTTATAACAGTATCTTATTCTGCTCAACAGCAAACATGAGGTCAGAAGAGCCAGTGCCCTTACATGAAGAATTTATCTACTGTTGTGGAGCTGCTACCCATGTCTTAAAGTGTGGGCCCTGGAAAGACCTCTCAAAAGATGAAAGTAAAAATCTACCCAGGCTCTTGTTCATGATTATTCCTGGTAAGGGTCTTTTTTTTGTGTTTGAGTCTAGAAGTTTGTTGATTGAAAGGAGTATGTCCAGTTCTATTTTCAAAATTCTCACTGTCTAAGTGGTAAATTCTGGCTCGTGCACGTGGCCAATAACTCAATAATACTACAGTGGTGAAATTTCTTTGTTACATTTGATTGCTACTGTTACCTTTATTTTTAACAGTGCAAGAAGGCAGCACTTAGAAATTAGGATGTCTTACTCACTTTCTTCGTGGTGGTGGTTTACTGAGAGTGTTGTGGGCTTTTGTTTGTTTTCATTGCTCTTCTTCTATTTATCTCTTGCACCTTGAAGTGTTACTGCAATGTCAGCTGTGTGCCAACTGACAGATGAAAGTTACAGTATTTGAGGAGAAATTCTAGATCCAGTTGTTTCTTTTAGTTTTGGGTTTTTTAATATGAAAATTTTTTAACTTAGATTTTTACACATGAATTTTAATGCTGACTCTCTTGAACTCAGTGAGTATTGTACAGCTCCTAATTATATTTAAATGTGGCTGTCTTAAAATGAGAGCTCTAAACTTGCCTTTGGCATATGTTAAAATTAATGGAGAAGTTCTAAGTTTGTTGAAGTCTACCAATGAACTGTAGGAATCCTGATCTTAGCAAAAGTAAATCATGAACCCACTCAAGCTGTGACTCTTTGACCACCTTAGAGTTTGCAGATTTCTAATGTTTATTTTTTTTGTTTATTTGGATGTTCTGGATACTGTTGTTATTTCTCCTAGAATGAGTGGTACAAATAATGACTTTTCTGAGTCCACAACTTTGGTTCACTGTTAGTGTACCTAGTGGCCATTTATGGGACTGTGTGTGGCTTGGTCTTTAGTGGTGAAAGAGAACACAGGTCCAATTTTTCAGGTTTTTTTTTTTCAATGTTTTGGAAGGTCCATGGAATATTTTATGTTAGTTTCCTTGGGCATAGTGATTTTATGCCTTTGCCTCCAGGAGCTGAATAGTAACTTCTTAAGCCAGTGACAGTGAAGTTTAAATTCTTTTCTTAACTGAAAAGAAGCCATCTATGAGTACATGTTGTTCCTGTTTTGTGGGGAATGACCTTTTAAACCAAATACACTGTGCAGTATCTCTTCAGTACCTCTCTGGAGGTATAAGCCTGATTTCATGCTTTTCAATTGCTGCTTTCTCTCAGTTGTGGAAGGTTTAATTGAACAGCTAAGTTTAGAGTTCCTTTTCCCCACAAGTTCTGGAGCTTTCACCTGTCTTCAGACTGACACCTTCTGTTTGGGGTGATAGTAGAGGCTGTAAATCTGTAAAGCTAGATTATATCAGTGGAAAGATATGTAGGAGAGGAGCACAAAAGTAAAACATTGGCATCCAAGGCATGGTACCTCTGCAAGGCATGTAATTATTCTGTTCAAAATGTACCAAGTCACATACATTGCATGGTCTCCATATTCATCACAGGAAACTTTTAATGCAAAAAAAAATGTAGTGGCAGGACTACATGGAGCTGATTTCTTGCTGAACAGTTCTGTGAAGACTCGTTAATAACATCTTAAGATAGATGTTCAGAAATAGACATCAGTGAAATATTCAGTGTACTTCTGTCATGGTCTTCAGTCTTTTGCAAGCAGCTGATTTATGGTTTTGCTCGTATTTCAGAATTATGTTGGTAATAAGCTGGAAGTTCTCTCACTGCAAAAACAATTTAAGACCTCAGCAACCACTATAATGCTCTCTTCACTTTAGGTGCCCAAATTCAGTAGTGAATAAAGTTACCCAAGCTTCTTGCTGTGCCTGGCAGGGAGCTTAGTGGGGCCTGGCATAACAAAGTGCAGTTTTGCTTCTCATAAAACAAATGGTGAGGTTTTTTTGCTGCTGTTGCATGCCTCATTTTTAGCTTTCAAGGAAAGGCTTATCTACAGTGCAAAAAACGCAGCCTTAGGAGAGATATGGACATTTGGTCAATATGTTCATGTACCTAAAAATCAGGATTAGATAGCATTTCCCTTGTGCTTTTGTAAATTCCTGAGTATTAAATGTGGAGCCTTTCTGGAGTCCAGCCATTTTCACACTTGAATGGCATGTATCCATGGTTGAGATTGTTTATGGAATGGGGGAAAGAGGGGCAGAAGGACAGCTTGGTACACAAGTCAAGGAAAGCAATCTTCAGACAAGGGCAGCTCTGACTTTAAAAAAAGAGAGCATGCACAGGCAAGTGTGAGTGATCTGAGCTGAAGGTGGTTGGTCCTGCTGCATTTGTTACTCTGTTCTGTGTATTAAACTGCTCTGGTACATACTTTTCCAGTCCTAGTGAAATTCAGGCATATGGTTTTGTTAACACGTGGTCAAACCAAACAGAGTTGTGGGTGGGTATTGAGAAAGGTGACAAAATTCTCAGCTTCTGCTGGAATTGAATTGTTGCAGGAGATTTGAGAATAAATCCTGTGTATTTATTTTTGGTTTGTGTGGATTCCTCTCAGGTCCAACTTAGCTTTCTCCCTCTCCCCACTTTTTAAAAAAAATACTTCCAAAACATTCTTCTACTCTGAAATCAATGACTTAAAATGAAACAGGATTCTGCCTCTTGAGAACTGATAGCTCACTGCGCTTGAAGCAGTTGAAAAAAAGAGCATGCAGCAGGATTTAATCTCATTTAACTGCAACAAGCTAATTTTTTTTGTTAGTGGCAGTGTGAGTGAACTTATAATTTTAATAAAGCTTTACTGTATTAATTGAAATGTTTAATACACACTTTGTTTCATAGCATTTCTTCTTGTGTCCACAAAACCTCTGAATAGGAGTAATAATGTGTCTACTAAAGTAATGACTGTGTAGAAGGTCCAGTTTTTCCTCAGTCTAGAGTATATGCATATACTTGTTTGACTTTCTGAAGATAAATTCTTTTCTGTTAAAATTGATAAGATTTACTCATGAGAGTAACATTAAGTGTGTACCAGATGGAGGATCAGGTATGTGGTTTTCTGGATACGTAGGTGCAATGGAAAGAACAGGAATTACTGTTTTTCCTCTTGTGTCCCAAAGGACTGTTTTCACTTTTAGAATGTTTGTTTAGTGTAAAATTAGCAGTGAAATACAAAATCTGCTACAGCAATATTTAACATGTCTTGTGTTCATTGAAAACCATAATCCACAAAGTGTAATGGAATATTTTTCTGTTTTAATAGTATCTATTTGTGCCTGTGTATTTATGAAACATTTAGTCTTGTAAATAAATGCAAATTTTAAAACCACTGTGCTGTTTAGCTCATGACATTTTGCTTTTCATCAAAGTTTTTCTTGCATTTAATTGCAGGGGTACATTGGGATACCTTTGTTTCAGGCTTCCTCATTTGTGTTACCGTTGCTGTAAACAAGGCAATTTTGCAATTTACAATCTTGTACTTGGTAAACATATATAATGTAAATAGTTGGTTTTTTTTTTTTTTTTTGTGGTAAATCATGTTACACAAGTTTCATTCATTAATATACAGAAATAATTTCAGAATCTGGTTCTCTGGCCTGCATTCAGAGTATTCCGTATGCTTTGCCAAGTTTCTTGATCTGCCTGTTTGCAGTTGAATCACTGCTGGCTTTTTGGATCATGTTACTGTTTTACCAACTTATGCTGTCACTTGATGATGTTTAAGGGCTATGAGGACTTAAACACACACCTTTTTCAGGTATAAAGATATTTCTTCTGAACTAATTCTGTGAGTCAAGAATTGATTGTGCGCAACAGAAATTGCATATTTGGATTCTCATCTCTTAGGAGTAGTTACGTGTACTTATATCAACAATACTGCTTCACTTGATGACTGCTGAACTATTTTTTAGCTGTGAAAGCAGAACAAACAATTTGTCTGGATTATGACAACTCTTTAGTATACTCTCTCTTGAGGTGAGAGTTCCTGTTAGTTTTAAAATCTTTAAATTGCCATTTTTAACTGTAACATACGGACTCTAAAAAGCTTTCTGTACCTTGTCTGGCTTTGTCTTCACCTGCTGTTTTACTTAAGAGTCATCACCCTCAACACCTGCATAAGGAAAGTTATAATAAGAATCACTATGTTAGAATACTTCTCAATAAAACTAATTGTATAGTCCTAAAGCTTAGTTTCTCTGTATTTTGTTTCTTTGGCTCCTACCAAACCAGTTTCTTGAAAGTTATTAATTTTTCCCTCTGCTCAGCTGTTACTGGAATGAATTGTTCTTCAGGAGGGTCTACTGTCACCACCGAAACCAAGGGGTAAAAGCATCTATTTCCTCATT
This sequence comes from Ammospiza nelsoni, assembly GCF_027579445.1. Lineage (NCBI taxonomy): Eukaryota > Metazoa > Chordata > Aves > Passeriformes > Passerellidae > Ammospiza > Ammospiza nelsoni. The sequence continues at coordinate 74,084,514 of NC_080635.1, forward strand.
CAGCAAACTGTGTAAAGCATGTTTAATTCTCTTCAAGTTGGTTTTAGAATGGGCATACAAAATTTATGCGATTGAATGCCCTTGTTGGTACAAAATCTTCCTGTTGTAACTTGGTCTGCAACAACTGAAGTAGATGTACTAAGGGCTCTCAGTATCAGCAGATGAGCTTGCAGTGTGTAGCTTTTGGCAGCCTTAGCCAGGATATAATCTGGAATCCTGCATGGAATCTTGGCACCTCATGTGGATGGGTCAGACTGTTTATGTGAGGCAAAATCTGATTTTGGAGTCAAGACCATGAAGTTACTCGGGGAAGATGCTTTATCTTCTCAGACACTGCTTTCCAAGTCAGCAGCCAGGGTCTCCTCCCCCAGCACATAGCAGTGTTCATGATTTGCCTTTGAAATGCAGCTGGAGGAAAGGGAATGTTGCTGGCAATGGACAGACATATTAGGAGGAAAATAGATTTCTTACCTCCTGGGCAAGGGGTGTTCTGGGTCATGTGTATTTTGTGCCTAAAGGCACTGACTGAGCTCCAGCAGCAATTCTGTGAACAAAGGTGAGAACCTGTTCTGTCTGAATGCATTAGGCAGTTTTTTCCTCTTTCTGGTTTTGTGGTTGGTTGTTCTTATTTGAAAGAATAGTACCAGAGCATCATCCAGGAAAAAAAGTCTGTCCTCATGTTCTCTGCAGTTTTGTCACTACTAGCAGGATTATGAGAGCCCTTAGGAAGTTTGGGTTGGAGGGTGTTTGTTTGTTTGTTTACTTTGTCTTGGTGATTTGATGGGTTTTCTTTGGTGGAGGGGGAGGTGAGGGGGTAGTCAAACTGAGTCCAGTGACATGACACCTCGTTCAGAAAGGGACTCTAAGGCCCAATTTCACCCAGCCTGATTAAGCAGCTAATTCAGATGCCGAAGGAAGGAGCATAAATTTCTGGGTAGTTTGTAGAACCAGAGGGTAGGGATGGCACCATGAGTATTTCTGCCTACTGAGGAGTTAGGTGGCTGCCCTGAGATGTGAATCTCCAGCTGTGAAGATAATAAAGACTTCAATGTGTGTGCAGCCTCCTCTGACTCTGCATGAGCAGGGAGGAGCTGGACTCACATCTTAGATGATCCCTTCCAAATTCAGTGATCCTGCAAATGTGACCCCTGAACTGGCCATCTAGTCTCCATGTGTGGATTCTTGGTTGTTATTGGGATACTTTCAAAAGATAGTAAAATCTATGGATAATCTTAGATAAATACTTGATAAGAATTAGTCATCCTTTCAAAAGCTGTATTTTGCTTCACAGCTGTACTGAACAGTGAAAACCTTTAACAATGAAACTGGGTTTGTTAAGTGTTGGGAACCAAACAGAATTAAAAATTGGTAAGGAATGAAGTATGCTACTTAAATACAGTATAAGCAGAGGATGCCAGAAGAGGGAGCTGTTCTAAAGATTAGGGAAAAAAAAAGTGTGTTTTGGCAAAGTGATTGCTATAATAGCCAGATATATCATACTACAGGCTTCATGTTCTCCTCTGAATGCACAGGTAAGCATTGACTGATTCTCTACTGTATTATTATTAGAAAAAAATAAAATTAGTAGTTTTATAAGATCATGTTACAGTGATTAACCAGTTATGTTAGTTGTTGAGGGTCATACAAATGCCTTTTATTTGCATTAGGAGGAGTGAGGTAAAGCAAGTTAAATTAGAGCAGAGAATATAAGATTGAGAGTGCTGGGGCTTCTGTTCCCACCTTTCCATTGGGTTCCTTCTTAGTATATGGCCAGTCATCCTCCCAAATTGTGTCCCAAAGCACCAAAAAAATCTTCATTCACATTTACAGTATTTGTAATTACACAATAACCTAAACTTCTAAGCTAGCATTCACAGCTAACACCAAGTAAGTAAATTAACATAGAAGCACAGCTGCATAGAGTGAGACAACAAATACTTCCTCTCTGGAATGTTTAAATCATTGACCAGCTCTATGGGCAGCTAAACTCTTACTCACTGTAAAAAATTCTTGTGCCAAGGCAGGTATCACCTCCAATGTACAGCAATAAATAGGAAAAGGACATTAAGGAAAATAACTCATCACATAAAAGTACTTCAAGTCTTTTTTAAAAGAATCATTCATTTAACTTTGGATTTGGGGGGTTGAATTAAGTAATGCTTCTACATGCAATGAGAATTTTTAGGTGAAATTCTGAAAGTGTAAGTACACTAAAGTGTAAGTACTTATGTTGACAAAAGCTCCAGAGGTCCCCTGTTCATACAATAACACTCTTAATCCTGTATCACATATTTCTGGTGACCTAAAGCTGAGGTTGTTTCTTATGTGGATGTTTTCCATGATATTAACATTGTACTTGATGTGTTTATCTTTACCTACCACTACTAGTGTAAGGTACAAGTTTTCATGAGTCCTATTGCTTTTCCTCATTTTGATCATGCCATCCCAAAGAGAGTAGTGCTTCTGTTGTCCTTCTTCAGCTGAAACAATGGAACAGAGAAAAAGGAACTTTTAGGTGTTCAGAAGTGAAGATGTTGCTATTTTACACATCTGGTCCAGGGAATCAACTAAAAAATCTTGTTTGGTTGAAGTCTTGGCTCTCTTGACAAAGCCTGTGGGGGGTTATGGAGCTCAGAATGGCAGCTAGTCCAGCTGGCACACTTGAGCCACATGTGGCTGATCAGCAGGAACTGAAAAAAGTCTGACTTTTGCATCTGATTTGTGTCCTTATTATATGCTGTTCATATCCAAACAGCTGAGCAGAATGCCTTCTGTGTGTGCACAAATACTCTATTTAGGAAGAATTTCTCTTTTACATTTTATCTTAGTAGCAGCATTCATCCATTCTGTGATATTTGCAGTGCTTGAAATTAAACTTAGTTCTGCAGATACTGTACTTGACTGGATTATTTACTATAAAACATTGTTCCTTACTGCGTGGAGAGGATGGCTGTGAATCTGCAGTGCTTTCCTGAAGAGAGGAAGAGAAATGCTGTGCTCTTTTATCATGGCCTCACCTGCAGCATGGGGATTGAAGCAACCACTTGATCTTTGAATGTGTTATTGACCTGCTGGGCTGCTCATTGCATTGGCTCAGAGAAAACTACCTGGTGGTCCTAAAATTTTCAATAATGTCTTTCCCTGTACTCCACCTCTCTGTATTATAATCTTACATGATCAGCATAACATAATTAGAATTTTCCTGGAAAGTCTCTACCGTTACCTGCTTTGATTAGCAGGTAACATTGAACCTCTCTTTAGATGTGGGTGGCTATTGAGGAGACTGGCCATTCATATAGCTCTTGCCTTCACACAGTTGTTGGAACCATGATGTTAGGTGTAAAGCAGATGTTCCTGAGTGTAAAGTAGTGTGGAAGTTAGAAACTATTTGTAGAGTGTTCATTAAGACTCACCAGACAATGGAAATCCAAGAGATTATTGCTTGGAGCACTTAAAAAACTTCCTGAGGCCATTATTTTGCAATTCAAAATGTTTGTCAACAATACTGGCATAAGGTATTCCTTTTCCCACCATGCTGTGCCATTCCACCCCTCAGTTATGCCAGAACAATACTTTGAGAGATCATGCTGTGAATTAAATAAATACATACATGTATTTCTGGGGTCTTTTTACAGCTGGAGCAGTTCCCTGTTTGGGTTCACAGCAGGGCCCCACAGAGCTGTGCCAGTGTAATTCAGGGGCTGGTGAGCCGTGGTAGGAGGGTGGGAATGATAGGCAGGGGGGAAGGTGGGAGTTCCTTCAGCTGGATTTGCCACAGAACCTTCTGTTGTTAAGTTATGGTGTCAGTCCCCAGCACTCAGCACATACATGAGTTCACATGCTCTGTCTGGAGATCTTGGCAAGAGCTGGTGCCCCACCAGCCTCTCCAGGTGGTAGTGATTCCCTGAGAATGCCTCTCCCTTGAGCCATCTGCTTTTGTTTCCACTGCAGCCCCAGCTGAAGCTGCCAACTCCTTACATTTGACCCTGAGTTCTCAGATTCTGACACCCAGAATTTGTATTTTACATTGAGATGAACTTTTTCCATTTTTCTGAGTAAAAGAATTGGCTTTCCTACTCTCCAGTAACTGGTATGGGGGATGCAAAAGTCATCACTGAGAACAGACTACACTGTAGAGTTAAAGGTTTGTGCCCCATAACAATGAAGGTAGAAGTACATAGAGTAAGATAAAATGTTTTTCCCTTTCCCTATGATTGGTCTTCTTATCAGCAGGTAAGGAAGTAACAGCACAGTTTTTTATTTCAGTGAGACATAAACACTGCAAAACAGTTTTTATTCTTGTGCTTGTATGGGGTATATGTCATTATATTTTGTGTGTTTGCACTTTGCACAGGAGCAAAAGCATACACACAGACACGCACAAATCAAGAAACAACCCACCCATATCTACCTGATATTTCCAAAGCTACTCCTCCCAATTTTTCTAGCCATTTCTTTAGCTCTAATGCAAATATTCATGACTTAATTACAAGATCAGCCTTGTTTCCTCAGGTGATTGTGCATGTAAGATACTGTAAGCTGGAGTTGTTTGTGCATGAAAATTAAAGTATTACTAGGCACTGATTATTTGGTTTGTTTCCTGTTTATAAAATGTGAATAAGTGCCACATGATCCTCCCCTTTACTTATTGAGGTAAATAGTTTGACTTCCTGAGGACATTTTTTGTAGCAGATAATACTAATTTGTCTGTACCTGTTTGATTTCTGTTTTCAATCCACACAAAACTTTGAATATGTTAGTGAATTTTCCCTAGGCTTTTTCTGAGACATAGTGGATGCCAAAAGATAGCAAAATAAAAGCTTGGCTGAAGACATGCATGCTTGTAGAGTACCCCCTGAAGTAAAGGTGTGTGTTCTATCTCACATTATATATTAAAAATTTTGATTCTTAGGACACTGTTCTTCATTATTTTTGCTGCTTCTGGACTACTTGTTTGTGACTAATATTTTAAAATATGCTGACAGTTGTGCTTTGTTTACTGGGTCAGCCCACGAGCTTCCATTGTCTTTAGAACAGAAAAAAAACATAGTCTTTCATTAAAAATAAAAACTTCCTCATGCAGAGAGGAGCCTGTAGGTCAGATCTAGGCTTGAAATATGCCATTTTTTTTTTAATTTCCCAGTGCTCCAGAAGTAACTCTGATGGGGGCTTGGCACAGTTGAGCTTGTTAAGTTTGAGAAGGCAGAGTAATGACAGGATGGTTGAATGTCCAGCTGTGTTTGACAGTACTTCCCTCCACTAAATCTGGGTGGCAGATGGGACTTGCTGAAGTGACTTACTGAAATTTCTCAATCCACAGCCTTCTTTTGGTGTCCTCTCCCTAATGAGGCATTTTCAGCATGGATCCCTCCTGCCTGGCTGTGTGAGCAGCATCAGGGGAGGAAGTGATCCCTCTCCTGCAGCATGCAGTGGCTTGAGTTGGCAAGAGTTATGGAAAAGTTGTGTTCTGGGGTATTTTTCTTGATTTGAAAATTTTAAAAAAGATCTGTTTCTCTTCATGGGATATCTGAGGCAGGATGGAAGAAGAAATTGCTTAGTGAAGGACTTACCTATGAAGGAAATCCAGTGTTTCCATGTGCATCATGTACAAACAAAGCATTTAAAGTGTTTAAAGCTACAGCAGCAGTGTATAATGTACTTACTTTCTGGGAGCTGATACCAGAAATACCTGAGCTACTATGAATTTGCCTTGATATTAAACATTTTGATTTATTTGTATCTGAAAAGAATGAAAACTAAAAATCCTATTTCAGATTCTAGTTAACACATGGTCTTATTTCTGTCTGATAGTAACTCTTATGGATCACTGAATCAGTACTAGAAATAAATATGACCCATTATGTTCAATATTTGGATTATTATGGAAATTATGGAAAACAGTATGACCAGAAACTCAGTTAGTTATAACTCTTGCTCTTGTTTTACTGTTATGGGCATGATGGGAGATTTTGTTCACTGTCCTGATTTCCCTTTTTGAAAATAAACCTTGATTATCCTAGTTGGATTAAAAAACTCTCATAGGAATAAGTAAATACATAGTGATACATAAATACTGCCTTCCATCTCTAAGTTCTGGATATTTTTTATCCATTGTCACAGCCTTCTCTTAAGAGGCAGAAACTCTTGGCAATAGATCTTGAATGGGTGAACAAATGTGCTTGTGAAGTGATTTGTGTTTTATGTTTTCCTGAAAAAAGTGTTTCAGTTGAAGTCTTCATGGAGCATCTACTTAGGACCAGTATTAATACCCCACCTACAAGGCCTTTTTCCTCAGTCTGAAAAACAGTGGTGTCAATGCAAAGAGTCTGTTCCTAAGGAAATGTGTTGGTAAACCGTGGTTTATCCATGTTCAGAACAGTCTGTTCTTTTATCTTGCATTTCTGAAGACTCAAGGCAGATGCAAAATTAGTTCTCTAAATCATCTTAGATTGTTGGTTTCAAATGCAACAATTTTGATGTTTCAATACACAAAAATTGCACATTTTCAGTCTGTTTTTCTGAAATTGACTGTCTTGGTGCTCTCTGTTGCCATTTATTTCCTGTCTGTTACTACCTTGATAAAACAAAACAAGCAATAGCTAAAACTAATAACCCCAAAGCACCCAAACCTGTGCATTTTCTTATTTTTTTTTAATTCTTACCAGTGGTACAATATAGGAAAATCTGATACAGGTTTGAAAATATTCTTTTTGGTGCCTTTTGAGTGTATTGTTTCCTTTCTCCTTGCATATAATTCAAAAGTGATCAAATTTTCAGAGCTGTGTATCTGCACAAAACAAATAATTTGTGGTTATCTTGGGTTTGAATTCTTTTTTTCCCATCTTTGTCTTTTTCCTGCTGCTGTTGTCTCATCAGGGCTGTGTTATTCAGATGTTTCATAGGCTTTCTTGTGAACCCATTTGACATTAAGTCTCGTGTTCCTCTTCATGCACTTCCTTTGTTCTCCCTCTTTCTTTTAGGAGGTTTGTTTTCTTCTGGTCCAGTGCTGCTTCAGACCACGAAGCTGGCTGAAAAATTCCCACTGGCAATTCCAGACCCAGCACAGAACTCACAGTAGCCTCTCTGCCAGCATTGGTTGTAGGATGGTTTGGGTCAGACCAACCACCTAGTTGTATCTAGTAGTTATATCTGTGTTCATCTGCTTAGGAGACTGTATGTGTGTAGGTGTGTACTAGGAGATCTAACTAAATGTTTTCATTTTTCATTTACTATGGGGAAAACAGCACACAAAAATTATTTAATTGTAAGCACTAGAAAATTCTGTGTTCTACTATTGAAAAGTGTGAAAAACTGGCTATTCCATTGAGAACTCAATTGTTTCAGTTTTATGTCTCAGTCTTAACTCCCTTCCAAGAAACATATTAAAAGTTTACAGACATATTAAAAAATTAAAATCAAGGCTTCTTTTGTATTTATGTACCTCTTTTGGCTGAGATGGCAGAAGTCATTTTGAAGTACATCTGTGGACTTTATAACCCTTGCAATATTGCTTAATTACAAAGTTCAGTAGATTTGCAGTGGATGAAATCAGCATTTTGGACTTCATATCTTATCTGCCTGGATAGATGCTGTTAATTATTGCCATGGGAAAACCAGCATATACTGTCACAATTTTTAGCTGGTAATTTTAGTTCACAAGCTTCAGGCATTCTTGTCACTTGGGCAAAAACAGCTGTGTTAGGTTAATTCAGGTTTATCAGACTGTCTGTGGGTTTTCTTTAGAAGTGAACGAACCTACATTTATCCTAAAAGTGAAGCAGCATTAGGGAACAACAGACAAGCTTATTGGCTTTGCAAAATATATACAAAGAATGTGTATTATAAAATCCTATATGTAAGTTTTATAGCTGTGTCAAACTAATAACAGTGTATGTGTGTACGTATATATGGGGAAAAAATGTGAAATGTTCTTGAAAAATCTCTCTAATAAGCTGTGTTACAGACACCTGGCTGAATCCTTCTGAGATTCCCTATTTTCACAACTCAAGCAAATATCTTACAGTGCTTTCCAGCCAAATTCACTATTCCAGAGTTAGAGAGGATCAAACAGAGTTTTCACATGTGTTTCTGTATAACGTCCTTGTAATGTTTTGCTGCTTGGCTGATGCTGCTCCCCTAGAGTAGGGACTATAAAGGGATACAGGACAAGGAATGCCAGACCCTGAGACGTGTAAACAGGTGAAAGCTTCATTGACATGAGTTTATGATGGTCACTCAATATTTGACATGTTTTATATGAAATCCCTTGACCTTGCATGTCAGAGAGACCTGTGTGTTGCCTTTTAAGGCCTGCTCACCAGCCACGGTGTCAGATTCTGCACTTTTCTCCCAAGTGTGAGAACATCATTGTGTGTTCTGCATGCTCCATTTAAATTCTTCTGACATCTGCGTGGGCTGCTTTCCATTCATTAACATAGGGGAGTTGCATCTTCTTCCATGGTGGCTGGTCACATGCCAAAGGCAGATTAAGTTTCCTTGAGCAAGGAACTTGTCACTGAGGCTCTTCAAGCTGGAGCTGGGAGCTTTGGCAGCTCTGTGAAGAGACAGTGAGAATCATCACCACAAAAATGATTTTTATGTGTCCTGCTGTGCACCCCTGGATTTCAAATTTACTTTATAGCTGCTCTTTTTATTTTATTTTTCTTTTTAGAAGCTGCTTTTTTTTTTTCCATGCAAGAGACTATAGTGTAAATACTGCAGCATACCCTTCATTCTGAAACTGTGGGTTATTTCTAAAATTACATTTATGGTAATTGCTGGCATATTTTCCAGTTCCTTAAAGTTCTCTGTAAACCCACTGCTGGCTGTGTATTTCCCTTCTTGTATTCATGTAGCTGCCTTTATTCTTTATGGTCCTGCTGAGGTCCCAGAGCAAGCAAAAAGCAACTGCTGGAGAAGTGCATAAAGCACCACGGCTCAGTGCCAGCCGCTGCTCCCAGGGATGGTCAGGCTCCTGGAGACACCACTGGGAGCACTGGGGAACATCTCACAGGACAGTGCATGGAACCCAAATGCTTGTTTCAAAGCAGGATGCAAGAAACCTTGTCACTGTTTGGGATGGCTTAGTTACATGGCAGTTTTTCATTCACTCCCTACCACTCTTGGCTTTTATTATATACTGCTTAAATAAATCTTTCTCAATTCAGCTATCCCTTCCAGAACTGCTAAAAATTACTTAGTTTTATGTTTTAGTCTCAATTTCTTTTGAGCAAGCTGTATATATTTTTGACTTATATTTTTTCTGCACAGAAGGCTTCTTTCTTGTTTTGGTGACTGTCTTCATTTCTAACCTGGAACATTTTTTCCATTGGGCTATCTAGTGCTTGTGTTCTCTTACCTGTGGTTTCCATTTGACATGAATGTGTTCTGTTGCTGAAGAATTCAAAATGCTTGGCAATTTGTAAGCCATAAAAGCTGTCATTGCTTGTGAGGAATGGCTATGGTCTGTGACTTTTTAAGAGAGCATGATGTGTTTGTTGTCTTCCATTCATAATTAAACTGATGGAGTTGCACTGATAGTGCACTGTATATAGGTTTAAATTTATCAAGTCTGAATAATTTCTCTTGTGGAAGTGCAGCATCTCAAATATTAGTATTTCATTTTAAGACAAGCCAAGTTCGACTTTGTGATGCATTACATAGGAAATAATGTGAAGTTGGGATAAAGGTTGTTCTTTAGAAGTGATTTCCGGGTAAATATTCTGTTTATAGAAGTTGTTCTCTCTCCACTGCTTAAGTGTCTTATTGAGAAAGCAGATGGCATTTAAAAATCTTGATTTGATGGAAAAAGCATTAACAGGAGAGTGTTTGAAAGTGAAAGGTAGGCAAATGCACCTTTATATGCCATGTTTGTATTTCTACTTATATGGGTGACTAAAGAGTAGTAGTTCTAGTTCTTGGAAGCCTGTATCTGCAGTATATAGAAGTGGAGAATATTTACCTCCTAAAATAGCTCTAGGTTCCACCTCTGCACTCGTGGTTGTTCTGTACTGTTTTGTGTTAGCTGTGGGTGGAACAGATTGGAAAAGGAAGCAGTGGATTCCCGTCTTCAAATTAAAAATGGAAAGACTTTGAGCTTAATGTAGAATAGCTGGGTGAAATGTCATGGGTTACGGAGAGAAACAGGGAGTGTGGCAGGAGTTCTTTGCATATTGCAGCCAGTGGGCACATCAGATAAAGTAGTCCTGCTGTTCTCATTCACTGTGTAAGTTGTCCATTTGACACAGTCTTTCCATGAAGTGCTTGGAAATCTTTTGCAAATTAGACAAATCCTCAGTGTACTACAGTCTTGATTCTTTTTCTGTTATGGTCACCATTTACAGCTGTTGTTTAAAAGACTTCTGATACAACATAAATGTCATTGAAAATTAAGCACAGTTGAGAGTAACTGCTTAAGATGTGCTTCATGCTTCAGATGACTGCAATTTGAGATTTATTGGCATGCATGAGTGATTCAGCTGCCCTGAGGTGTCTAAGGATTGATGTGGTATTCAAATAACTGGAGTAACCTTCAAATCATGGGGGTTAACACTGCATTTACTTATGGTTTCCATTTTTTGACACTTGGTTGCTGAGTGATAGAGCATAGGCAGTTCTGGTTTACTGTACTGGGAAATCCTTCTAAAGCACAAATGAGCACTGCCTGGGTGCCCTTGTGATTGACCTGGTAGTTCTTTATCTATAAAATAAAATAATTTAATTGAACACAGATCAGTTGCAAAGATCAGCCTAAAACATTATTGATCACAGGCTGCTGTATGTATTAAGTCCCAGTTTCTATTAGCTGTTACTATTACTCTGTTATATGAAAAAAATCTTAATCAGTCCAGGTTCATTTTTTTTGTTTCCTCTCATAAAGTATTTTGACAGCAGCTCAATCAAGAAGATATAAAATTACTTTGAAGACATATGAGATAAACATTATTCAGTCATAAATATTGTAGATGCCAGCTTTCAAGAGCTAGGACTATTAATCTGCATTTACTTAGGTCACTGCAAATCTGGAATAACTCCATTGGAATTGCAAGTTCAATAAAGAATCAATTTATAACTGCTTTACACATGGTGATTTTTGCTGTAGAAATTTTCTGTAGAAATTTTTGCTGTTAAAATTCTTATTGATTTTCATTCCCCTGTGTGCCAGCAGTTCTCATTCATACCCATTCAAGGCATTTTGAAATGCCAGTAGCAGTTCTAACAGGTCAGATGTCGCAGGTATCTCTTACCAGGGGCAGATGCTTATGAGGACTGGGGTTTCTTTTGCATTCATGGATTTTCTCTTTTACCTGCCTAAAAAACACACCAAATTAACACAGGATAAAAGTCTCCTTTCCCTGAAAAAAGTATTAGATTGTCTTAGGCTTTTTATAATATTTGATGCAAAGCCTCGCTGTTCTTCAGCTGATGACCAAATCCTGAGCAGATTTTACGTCTTAGGTTCACCTGCTGATGATGGAAAAGAGCACCAAGATGTCTAAGCTGCTGTCATTTCTCCCCATCCTTGTTCTGCATTATTAAAGGAGAGAAAAGTGCAAAGAAAAAATGCTATGATTGAGATTAATTTTGTGATTCCTTGATCTCAAAACTCCTAATGGTGTTATATTCCAGGATTAAACATAATGCAAAACATTATGATCATTTGTGCTACAGAAGACACAATTGATTTTGGATTGCTGCTACTTTTTTCTTCTGCCTTGCTGAAAGACAGATTTCCTCTGTGTAACATCAATCCAAGGAACTTGACAAATGATGTCAAGATTATGTTTTATTGTCTCTGGGGCCCTTCATGTTATATATTTTTGATGTATGAAAGCGTGATGCAATTGTATGGATATGTGAACCTTGTGAATTTTAAATTGTTTTCTTGGAAATCAACTTGCACAAATTTGATTGTGTTCTGGAGTTTTTACAAAACAAGTTTCTTTTTTTTAAAAGTCTCCTTTAATGGCAAGCTTACAATGAGATGCTTAGAAATACGTAATAACTGATTGTGACGTTTTGAGGTTGAGGATTTTTTCCCCCCCACATCTGTGTGTGTAGTCCAGTAAAAATAATGTTTGTCTAAGATCAGTAGTTTTATTAAGATTTAAAACCCCCCAGAGACACTCAGTACATGCAAGTGAGGGGTGAATGTGTGAGATACATTACCTAGAGGGAAAGGCTCCCTTCCTGTGCTCATGCATCATCCCAGGGTGAGCTGTGGTACGAGCTCCTGTGCACGTGGCTCTGCTCTGCGTGGCTCTGGGTGCCTCGGTGGCACTGGGCTCAGGGAACCTCTTGGGACAGCAGTGAACTTACTGTGTGCTACCTGAACAGCAAAAGGGTGGAAGAAAAACAAGAAAATATGAAAATACCCACTACAGAAAGAGAAGAAGTGGAATAACCCTTGTTTTTATTTCCATACGCCGTTTTCACAGGTACTAATTTGATTATAGGTCTAATCCTTCTCTGTCACTATCAATACTTTCACAGCTCAGCTTCTGTTATTACAATCAGATGGATATAGAGGAGTTGACAGAATTTGAATGAAGGCTTTTTTGTTTTGTAATACACTGGTGTAATTTTGGAATGTTTTTGTCTTAAAAAATGACAGCCTTTTGACACAATACTGCTCATGCTGCCTTTTGCTGTTGATGATACCCAAACTAAGAATTGCCTGATGTTAGAGTTGAAAGACACATAACTGAGCAATCCCAGCCATGATGGTGAGCTTTGCTGGCATCTAAACAATAATAAAAAATCAGTGTAACTACTCTGGAAAACCATCAAATAAATAAATAAGTAAATATGAATTTTATGTTCTGATGTCTGTGTGGAATTTTTATGTATCCTGTGGAAATTAGGAAAGTTCTGCTTTGTCTTCATATGAATTTCCTCTCCAATTTACATCACTAGTGATATCCAAACGAGAAAGAAAAAAGGAGGAGTAAAGTATAGAGTTTTGTTTGGCAATCCAGAGATCCTTTTCATAGATGTACTTTTATCTTTGGGACAATATTTCTGTTTCCACATCAGCAGTGGTGTATGACTGTTGATACTTTCTGTGTTTAACAGTGGATTTTAGAGTAGGGTGGTCTGAATTCCCAGGGCAAGCCATAGCCATTCAGACACCAGCCTTTTATGAGAAGCCCTCAAAAGCTGCTGGGACACCAGGAGGGAGGACAGGTTATCCCATGGTTCTAGAGCAGAAGATTTGAAAAGGAAAGAGCTTCTCCACTGGTGTAAAAAGGGACAGATAAAAAATGAAGTTGCAAGCAGGAAAATATTTATTTGGTCCAATGTGTTTAGGATAAAATCATCCTTTCTTTTAGGGTCAGGACAGCCTTTTTGTATAGTAACAATGCCACATACCTATTTTGAAGTGGTTACACTGAGATATTTGGAAAGCAGGCATCTGGATCACATGATACATGCTGTAGACTTAGTGATGTTTTAGTTTCACATTCCTGTAACTGGATGGGATAGATAAGCAAGCTGATTAACCTCTGATGGAAAAAGATGTTTTCACTTGTGTTGGACTTCAATTTTAGGTTTTGCAATTTCGAAGTAATTCTGTGAAATGCTTCCCATGAGTGCCATTGGTCACTGGAATTAAACAAGTTCAATAGCATAGGGGAAATGAACATAACTTTGGGGAAATGAAAACTGGAAATGTACTAGAGAAAATAAATTAGCAAATTGCTGTGTAATGCTGTTTAGTTTGTTTTGAAGCAGATTGCTTGCTGTTGGAAGGTTATTATTGACTGTGCTTCTATGTTTTGTTTTTTGGCAGGTAACCCAGGACTGGCAGGTTATTACAGGACCTTTATACAGGCCCTTTATTGTGGACTGAACCAGCAGTATCCTGTCTGGGTTGTGAGCCATGCTGGACACTGTAAACCTCCGAGTGGGATGGAAATGATAGAAGGTACAATACTGTAACCTATGCATACAATTGTTTATACTCTTCCAGTTTCAGCGGCAAAACTTGTGCTTATTGAAAACAGATTGACTTGAGTTTTTAAATGTCTCCATTGTATATCCACAGAACAATTTTCAGTTGTATGAGAAGTTAGTGAAGTATTTTAGGTAAATTAGATTTGCCAGACAAATATGTGCTTTTAGGAGAATAAAAGAGTTTACTGTTGGCAGTTGTTAGAGACACATTACAGTGAATAAGGTGTAGAATGTGTTTATGTTGAGAAGAGTAGATAGAAAAGTACATTTTTAAATTAAATGTCCAGTTCAGAGATGGAGTACGTTAGGAGAGATTTAATTATCTCAGAATTTAAAAATAGCCATACTAAATCAGTGAATTACCTGGAAGTTAAGTCTTTCTGAGACTGGAGTATGGGGTGTTTGCAGGGGAGAGGTTGCTTGTGTATCTGTTAAGAGTATTTTAACATGCAGATCTGCAGCAAGAGATGGTGCTCCAAGCACAATTAGGTGGGGGAGCCTGCAGTGAATCCTGTCCTGAAAGCTGATAGATGTTGGAAGTCCTCTGGACTTGGTCAAGCTACAGTGACGTAGCATAAATTGGCATTTCTGATATTTTCTTCCTATATCACACTGTGCTGACACCCCCCTTTGGAGACCACTGATTTAGAGTGTGCAAGCATTTAAATTGTGCACTTGACTTGTGAATTATGCTGCCCTGTAAAGGGGTCTTAAATGTAGCAAACTACAAAGGAATAATATGCCTGATAAGATTTAGTTCAAGTACATTTTGGAAGTCTAATAAAGACTAAAGTAAGTTTTCCAACAGCAGCCATCGATCACAGACTACTTCCTAATTGACTGGAGGGATATCACTTAGCAATTTGGAAACTGAACAAAGCTACACCCTTCATTTCTACTTCTGTATGATATCCTTCTTTTCAGAGAACTCTTGCAAGCCTTGCTTCACAGAGGCACACACCGTTAATTGAACATTTCTCTGCTGTAATTCTGCTCCCAGTAATCAATCCACTTTGCACAACTATTTGAAACTTAATTTTACTCATTGAATACAATACAGAAGTTATACCTCAGTTTCAAAGGCCTTATCCTCATCAGTTTTTAAAAAGACATTTGTTTTGAACACTACTGTGAACATAAAACAGGCCAACATCAATCCTTAAGTGTAGGCAAAATTACAAAAATGAGAACAGTTTTCTAGTTCTCTCTTATTTGATTTAAAATTAGCATAAAACATGCATAGACAGCAGGTGTACATACATAGCAATGTTTAATTCTGTAGACATCTGTAGACATAATTAAGTGGTTTAATTCTGTAGACATCTGCTGTGGCTGGATGAGAAATAAGAACTAGAACATTTCACACAGAAGTAAGTGTAGAATCTTGGGATCATTACATTTGGAAAAGATCAAGGCAACCAAATGCCACCGTACCCACTAAACCACATTATGTGTCACATCTGCTTGTTTTTTGAACCCTTCCAAGGATGGTGACTCCACCACTTCCCTGGGCAGCCTGTTCCAATGCTTAACCACTCTCAGTGAAGAAAGTTTACCTGGTGTCCAAGCTGAACCTTTCTTGGCACAACTTGAGGTCATTTTCTCCTGTTGTATCCCTTAGAGACCAACCCCTGCCTGCCTGGCTACACCCTTTTTTCAGGTAGCTGTAGACAGCCATAAGGTCCTCCCTGAACTTCTTTTTTCCAAGCTGAACACCCCCTGATCCCTAAGCTGCTCCTCATCAAATTTGTGCTTCAGACCCTTCCCCAGCTCATTGCCTTTCTCTGGACACACTCCAATGCCTCAGTGTCCTTCAAGAAGATGGAAGGCATGCTTTTGTTTGTCCTTAGGGCTGCCAATAAACTACTTTTGGTAGAAAAGTGAGACTGATAGTAAAGAGAAATTAAATCAGAAATAAATTATTAATTTATTTACCCTAATAGTCTGTGTTTGCCAAGTGCTACAGAAATATGGAATCCTGTGATTCATATCTTAATCAACTGAAGAGGCACAATTGATGTATTAAAATGTCATATACCTAATTAGTAGTTAGTCAGCATTCATTACTTAATGATACCATATTTGGTCAAATGATAAATAATATTAAAGATAAATCTCTAGAACTTTGTAAACAATATGGATGAGTACTGAGTTAGACACAGTCAAATCAGCAAGGCATGTTTTTCCTTCTGAATGACAGGAAATTTT
Source organism: Ammospiza nelsoni (assembly GCF_027579445.1). Taxonomy (NCBI): domain Eukaryota; kingdom Metazoa; phylum Chordata; class Aves; order Passeriformes; family Passerellidae; genus Ammospiza; species Ammospiza nelsoni. Next base: position 74,100,678 of record NC_080635.1, read on the forward strand.
GAGTGGCATTCTTAATAATCAATTTACAAAATAAATTTCTAGTTAGATCTTTAATGTTCTATGGACTGTAGAAGATAATAGTGTGTCCTTTAAATCTGCTAAACTAGCCTTAGTTTATGGTTCTTCGTGAAAAAAGACAGGTAATGACTGGTTTCTAGTCCATCAAAAAGAGTGTTTCCACTGCTTGCTCTTTACACAGGGGGAGTAGGGCCTTCAGACCATTTTGAAACTGAATTACATCCTAAGAAACAGTATGGGAAAAGCAGAGAAGTGGTGAAGGAATAATAAATTATCTGTGAAGACATTGATTATGTGAACCCGAAATGTTAATGTACCATTAGTGTGAAGTTTTGAACTCAAATTAAGTTGTGCATAAAAAGAAATAAATTCTAGCGTTACAGGAAAAATTGGAAGTGGTATGTAGCTTAAATTTATTTGATATATTGCTTCTTGGCTGTTGTTATAATTCATCTGAATGGAGTTTGCTTTTGCAGCCCTCTGGCTTCTAATGAAACTGCAGAATTGGCTATGAGTGAGAATCTGCCTCTAGCTCAAGTGGTATAAATCCAGAAAAAATGACTGAAATTGTTTGGGTAAAACTGAATTTATGCTTCAGCAAGTTAATAATCTTGTTAATTGCTGGCTAGTTGTCCACCAAAGGACAGATAGAAGTGTGGGCATGATTAGCAGATATGAGCCATAAGTTTTTACCATCGTGATATGCTGTGCTGGCAGGAGAGAGCCCAAAATAGTAGCCTGAGCAAGACAAAGAGTGTGGTGTTCTGTAATAAGAGGTTATGAGTTATTTAGGACCATGATTCCCAAACTGTGATCTGGCTGATCAGATGCAATTGGCACTTTAGCTGCTTTCCACTTGCTAAGGGGAATGAATAGTAACTAAGAATACTTTTCCAATATTTGCTGCTGTGCCCTTGGAGATGTTGTACCACCATGAATGTGTGGTGCTGGCAAGGAGTGGGATTGTGGTCTGCACTGCTGCAAACAGGAGAGGAGAAGGTCATGGAAGTTTGGTGTTCCAAGAACTGAGTTCCTAAAAATAGGGACTTTTCCTTGTTGTTGAGTATCAAAGAATTATAGAATGGCCTGGGTTGGAAGGGAGCTTAAATGTAGTTTAGTTACAACCCCCCTGCCACGGACACAGACACCTTCCACTAGACCAGGTTGCTCACAGCTCCATCCAGCCTGGCTTTAAACATTTCCAGGGACAGAAGTTACATGGACACAGGGACTCTGTGTGCATTTGGTAGTTTTTGCTGGCTTGTGACTCATTTATTTTAAGTAGAATAGATGTTTTTAGCAATTGCTGATGAGGGAAAATACCTACATTGCTGAATCAGGTGGATCAGAGATACTGGCAGTTTCTTTGGTCAGTACAAAAACACCTCAGAATTAATCTCTCTTGTACTCAGAAGTTTTTTGACCAGCAAATCCTTATCTATGCTTCAGCCCTATATGATTAGTTATAACAGCAGATATGTGGCCACACTGAGGTATGCAGTGATAGATTTAAAAAGCATTTATGTCTGGCATATTTATATATATGGGAGAAAAGCAGTAGGAAGGCAGCTGGGCTGGCATCTCACATACATACTTTAAGCTTATGCATATTTAATTCATGTTACATACATTTAATTCACATTAATTTCTATTTCAACAACATTTTCTGCTTCCTAGGCTTATCAATTAAAATATCTGAGAATCATTAATTATATTTAGTGTAAGTTCCTTTGAGGTTTAGTCAGTTATATTTCTGTATTACAGATGCAGAAAACTCTGTAGTCATGTTTATGGCCTAGAATACATTAAAATTCTGCTTAACTGTAATGCAGATTTATATGACACAGTGTCTCCCAGTGTAGTGGTATCACACTGTAGATACAATAAAAACCCCAAGTTTTGAGCATGCCATCACAGTAGAATTAGTGCTGGTTTCACAACTATTTCATACCAAGTGTAGTTTTTTAATGTAGAGAGAGGTGAAGGTTCCTGTTCACAGAGCTGGCCTTGGCACTGATGAATCACATGGAGCTCCTCACCTGGTGTTTGTCAGCAGTGAGGGACCCCAGGTCAGGGTGTGCACAGAGGGACTGGCTGCTGTCGCTGGATGGGACAGGAACTGTCACTGCAGCGCAGTCCTGCTGCCCCTTGTGATCCAGCAACTGCTGCTGCCCAGAAACCTTATTCCTTCCTTGGAAAAGGCAGCCTAAGGAAGGAAGCGTGTGTGCATGTGTAAAAGTTATTAGGAGCCATTTAAATGTTGAGGTTTTTGTCTTAGCCTGGTAAGATCTGAATTTTACTGTATGGCTTTAGTGCGAAGTGTCTATTTTAAGGAAACAAATGGTCAGTTCATCTTATGAACCCACTGGAATGCTTGAAATCTAGATGTGTGAAAAGTAAGCAGCCCTAGGGATGCTGCACTACTCCAGTTACTTTCCTTTAAACCACATTCAGTTAATTATTCATGGAGGTCCCGTAATCATGCCCATAATTATGCAAATACATCCTTAGAGTGATATCTTGGCATTTGGCATTGACTTTATCAGTCCTGCTTAATTTTAAGCATGTGTTTAAAAGTCTTGTTCCATTCAAAATCAAAACTAAGAAAATTATAATTTTGCCATATTTGAAATATTTCTAAGTTGCTCTTGTTGCTTTCTTTTCTGGCCATTCAAAATGTTAACAGTTTTAAGTGTTTATATTATCATACCTTAGCAGCCATGTATTTAATTATAAAGCTCATTTAAACACTATTAAGCTCATTTTGATACCACTTAATGTATATCCCATTGAGTTTGATGGAGTAGTGACTAATTTTTGCTGACATTACAAGGACTAGGACTTTGTCTTTACATTTCTTATGGCTATGTGAAAAATAGGTTCTCTGCATTCTCTTATTTCTTTCAGGGTTTTCCACTAAGTCTGTTGACATAATATCTATTGGAATATTATTAAAAAATGTTTCTGTGGAGAGCTTTTCAATCCATTCTAGTACCTTATTCAACTAATTCCTTGGTCAAAAGAACTAGAATTTTTTATCCATACCTACAAATAAGAAAAATATAATTCTGTTTTTAATGATATTTGAAAAATGATACAATCTTCTGGATCTTTACCCAGAAAACAAGATGTTAAAAAAAAAGGCAAGAATTCATCCATTAGAGAGCACAATGTCTTTACTGCATTCCAAGAAACTTTGGATGTAGGCTTTGAAATTGTTTATGGGTTATTTTGTGCATTTCATCCCATGACATAGGTATGTTCTGATTTGATACCATCTGATACCAGCATTTCTGTTTAGATGCAGGTGGCTTTTAGTGGGGGGGGAAGTGCTCAAGAATGTTCTACCTGGTCAAAAGGTAACAGTTCCATCTTCTGGTGTCTGTCTGAAGGCAGGTCACAGTTCCTGAGATGAGCAGTGCTATGATGTTTTAGAGTAGCTTGCTTAAATGTTTACCATACTGTTGAAGGGAAAGTAAAAACCTAATGTAATTTGAAAAAAAAACCCACAATATTTATATGATCAGGTTATTTTCCCCAGAGAGAATATTTAGGAATCTTTTAATGCAACTCAATTTGAAAGATATTCTTGCATCTGCTAACAGAATGACAATGAAGTTTTGAGGTTTTGTCAATTAATAAATATATAAAAATAACCTAATTTACTACAGTTATTGAATTACTTGGTGTGGTCAGGTGACTACTTGTTTGCCAAGTAATTCCCCATTGGGTTAAACATTGTAGATAATTAAAATTCTTTGGCACTTTCCTTGTCACTTTTTTAAGAACAGAACTATGATTTCAAGCCTATTATTGCTGAGCTTGCTGCCACTTCCTGCCATGCTATGGTTTATGTGATTTGGGGGATTTTTCAGTTAATCACAAAGAGGGCAATATCAGTGTTCCTGAATACACTTCAGTATGAAAGTACAAGAGCATATTTGGAGCTGTTTGTGTCTAGAGTCCAGGTAGAAGTCAGGTGATGTCTTATTATATAAATTATACTGTAAAGCCTCAGGCAGTTTCAAAATGTTTGTATTGAGCTGTTGCTTCAATGCCTGCTGATGTAAATGAGTGAGGAAACCAGACTTTTTACAACCGTGCCTCTAGAACTGCTTGTGGTGAACTGATTTACTTTTCATGAAGGATCTCTCACATGTGTAAAAGAACACCAAAAAATCCTTCATTCATCCCCTACCATGGGCAGAGACACCTTCCATGAGATAAGGCTGCTCAAAGCCCAGTCCAGCCTGTCCTTGAGGGGTGGAACATCCACAACACACAGGACAAAATTTCTTCCTTATACCTGAACTAAACCTGCCCTCTTCCAGTTTAAAGCCATTTTTCTTTCTCCTATCACTTCATGCCCTTGTAAAAGTCCCTCTCTCTCTTGGTTGTAGCCCCTTTAAGTACTCAGTACCCTTTTGTACTGGTGGCACTTGAGTCTCTATTTCACCTATCAGGTAAACTCCCAAGTAGAATAAAGCCATCACAGCAATACCTTGGGCAGGTTGCCATGGTTGTATGCTGGGCATTTCAGGTGGGTGGCTAAGAAAGAAACCTTCAGCATTTTCTTCAGGAAGGTTAAAAAGGAAACTGCTATCTTGGTAACAGAGAATTAAATGTTAAACAGTGTAACAGAACACTGGAGAAGAAAAGATAAAAATCAGAATTTAAAGCAGTCATTTCACAAAAATCTGTTTCTTCCCCAAAGATACAGAATTTGCACTGAACAGCTTATGCAAATGGTTACCTAAAACATCAGCAACTGATGAAGAAACCTGCTACATTTATACAAAGTACAAGGTGAAATTCTATTTGCTCTGCCGAGTTTTCCCATTGATTTTCATAAATTCAGACTTTTGCAGGTGCTGTTTTGTCTGTTTCTCTTTTGCCAGTGGGGATCAGTGCTGGGAGTCACTGAGCCATGGTTGGATCCCTGTGCTTCAGGTCCCACACGTTGTGTGAGGAGGAGCCCAGGCAGAGATTACAAAGCTTTTCAGGGCAGGTTGGGAGTGTTGACTGAGTCCTGTGAGGTGGCACTGCATTGCAGAATATTTTGCAGACGAGCTGTGCTACAGCCCTCAGCACTGCTAGCAGGGGGTTGTGTTCTCTGCTGCCATAAACTGATATTTTTGCAGTTTTTGACAGCTCTTTGCAGTCTGTTCTGTGCTACCAGTTTACTCCAGCAGAGAATAGAAGATAATAATTCTGAAGGGTTCTTATAATCTATCAGTTTTGAGGGATACAGGTGAAAGATGGAAAATTGTTATACTTGCCTAAGTAGATCATTTACTCCTTAAAAAGGATGTTGTTGTTAAATAATTTACAATATGAAATTTAAAATTTCTATGGACAAATGAACATAGAAACCTACACTTTTCTTTATACTTCTATTGAAACAGTGTCATCCAAGATGAATATTCACCAGGGCAAAGAAAAACACTAAGTTTATTGGATGCCATCCTAATGCCTATTATAAGAGCTGGTGAAACAGGAAGTGCATTACTGTTATTTTAGTACTACTCTGAAGACTCATACTTAATTGAACATGTCAGTCTTGGCTGATACCACGCTAATGAATAAAATTTTGGGATAGATTTTCAAGAAAAATTGTGACTGGCCTGGCAAATTAAAAGTTACAGCTTGAATTCAGTAGAAGCATCAAACACTTCAGAAAATGTCACCCATCCATCTGTCCAATCACTGTGAGTACAAATTCTGTATTGTAACTTGGGCTGCTGTATGACTGCCCCTCTCAACTCCTTGCTTTTTCCCTTTTCTTTCTCTTAACATCATGGTGTGCACCTTCTCATTTTCTCTTACTTTGAAAATAATTCTTTTTATTTCCTGTCTGTGAAATAACATGGGTTGTCTTCCTTGGCCAGCTGTCTTACTCTGCTCTAAACTGTGGCTCTCCCTTGTTTGCTCTTAGTCCTTCTTTCTCTATTTGTATCTGTTTAAACTTCCCAAAGTTTTGAAGTGCTGTTTTCAATAGGTGTGGCTGTTGGACTTGCCTACTGTGGTGCAGCACCTCATTTGTCATAACCAATGGAATCAATACCTGTGAAGTGATACTTATCTATTTTTGTTCCCTTCAATACTCACACAATTTCTACTGTCCTTTCCTTACCATCTCTGCTATACCTTCCCATTCTTGGTGGTGTGCAGAACATCATTCTTCTGGTTTTCTTCCATTGTTAATCTGTATAAAAGCAAGTTGTGTTGAAGTGTGCAGTTTTGTTTGTGTGGGTGAGTGGGAGGCGTTGACACAGACTTGCCCTTGGCTTCAGAAACAAGAAACATAGCATGGACAATCACCTTCCCAGGGACTCAGACCTCTTTGCTTTTTGCTCCTTGAGCTCATTCTATGTTGGAAATTCAGATCTGCTCCTATACAGGGATGGGTCTCTAGTTTGTACCCTGCAAAGTGTGGGGTTTTTTGTAAGTTTGTTTTACAGTTTGTTTTCTCTCTTCATAATACGATGCTGAGAATTATTACAGGTTGCACTTCCTGCAGTTATTCAGCTTACTGACTATGAAGTGCAGTCATTCAAATACAGAGAACTTTACCATATACATTATGTAAATCACCCATATAACATCTGCTTTATGCTCATTAAAGTGGTTGGAATGGAGATGTTGATTGGTGTAGAACTGCATAATAAAACACTGCTTCATGGTGTTTGCCTTGCATTGGGGACAACCAACAAAATTCTGCTTCAAAGTTTGTACTGTTATTTCATAATTACTTGATAATAGTTACTCTGAACAGAGGGGAGCAAGACTGGAAATGTAAGACAAAATAAGTTTCTAAGAGATAATTTTAAAAGTTCAGAGTGCTCCTGTATACTTTTAATAAAAATCTGGGGTTTAATACTTGTCATGTTTATTAGTTCATTCTGTCAGACTACTCCTGTACTAATTTAATTATAATATAGCTTCCTTTGAAAAACATATTAGGTGTTAAACAAGTGTCCCAGCAATAGGTGTGTAGAAAGCAAAGGAAATCAGTAGTTCAATTTGTAAAATAAGGCCTTGTTATTTTTCTAGTAAAGAAAATAATACATATTTCCACTTCAGTATCTTGAGTAAATGGTAATTTATTTGTGGAGGATACCTTTACAAAAAGTAATTGCTCTAATAAACAGTAATGAATGGTGTGTTTATCTTAAAAGTTGCATGAACAGTTCCTGAGGGTGCTAGGGCCAGACTAAGGTCTAAGGGTTAATCTAAAACACAGTGCTTTAAGACCTGGTACTTAGTGTCAGGAGGAGTTCTTCAATATTTATTTAACATTCTTTCAGGGTTTCCATCCTATTTCTTTGGCATTTTATTGCTTGCTGATACAAATTATCCATGGTTCACTAATCAAATGAAAGTGAAACAGGCTTTGAGCAATGTATCTTTAGGGGATGCCCATACTAGACCCACAAACATTAAGTCTGTTTTTAAGCTTACAGTTCTATTTTAACACTTTCAAATGTCATGGTTCAGTTTTGAGGAATTATGGTCTTTTGCTGTGAGGGAAAAAAGCATTCAAATTATTTATTAAATTTCCAGAATTAGACTTCCTATTATGTACACCATTTTAACAGCTAATCTAAGTAATTCAGTTGTAGTTTCTGCCTCTTACTACATAAAGGAAAAGAGAAAAACTTTCCAGGTGCAGCTTCATCTAAACACAGATTATTGAATCAAAACTTCTGCTGCTCCCACCAGTCTCTATGTGTTTGTGGAGGAAAAAAGAGGTGGTATGTAAAGTCTAAAGCACTTGACCCAATATGTTGGTTTTACTTGGGTATTTGGTGGAGATGCAGAGGAATTTATATGTCCCTGAACACCCCACTGGTTCAGTCTCCAGACATTTACTTGTCCTTACCCTGCAAAAGGTCCAGTTCTGAAAATTCTTGAGCATGAGTTTATAGAAGTGATTGACTGAAGTTTGTCCTTAGCTATCCTGCTACGACTTCTTAGAGTCAATGGTCCATGGAAGAGGAAGATACAGTGCAGGTAGACCAGTGGTTTTTACCTCCCTTTCCTCCATGATGTGTAATTGCAGGTCACCTTTCCTCATGGTTCCTTACTTGTTCAGGAGTAATTAGGAGGCCTTGTTTATGAGCTGATCTTAGGACATACTTCAAAGTCACTCCGTGACAAGTGGACAAGTGTTCATATGTACTGAGCTCAAATACTCAGTCACCTGTTGTGACCAGGGCAGTTCAGAGTTTGGATATGTAGAATTGTGAAATTTGGGAAGTGCAAAGGTGTGCAGAAATTTGAAGGTCTTGTTAGAAAGTCAGGCCTCTGGTATCTTTTTGAATCTCCCAGTAAAAAGAAATCTATGATTCAGCAGACTTTTTAATGAAAGGCTAACTTTTATGAATTGGCAGCCTCAGTCTGCTCATATAACTGCTACACTTTTTTTCTGCATAAGAATTTCCCTTGCATACACAGCAGAAAAGCAAACAAACACAATTCTCTGTTATTTCCCTGAAAACCAAAGTCCTCTTTCCTAGCAAGATTAACTTGTTGACTAATCTTAGAACAAACACTTTATTTTAATCTATCATTGTTTTCTGCCTGTAGTTTTAGCAGAGGTTAGAAAAAGGCATTCATTCAAGTGATGGTGCATTTGTTTTTCCGAAATCACATCAGAAAATTAATGCTTTGCCAAAAAAAAAAAAAAAAGAAATACAGTATTTCTTTTAATACACCTATAAATAAAGTCTTAAAATCATGTTTTGGCCCAAATGGGGTGTTTGTAGCATAAGGTACAAGTCGTATAATTTCTACTATCTGAAAACTGCTTAAAAGCGCTCTCCTTCAGCCATGGCGTGTATTCCACACCTGAGGTGAAGTCACTCTGGTCTCTTCTTTGATGTAGAGCCATTGGAGTGCTGACTGCCAGTGTGTTTGTGCAATTCTGTTTGCTTATACAAAGAACTTATTTAAACTTCTCCACCCAAGAAATTCATGTTGATTTTGGATAATCCCTGGGCGTTTTTATTCTGTAAAATAAATAAATAAATCTTTCCGACTTGTGGTGCAGCCCAGCTCTTGCACATTTTGGACTGTTAGACATGTAGCATTTGTTTTGGGGAAACATGAAGTGACACGAGGCGTGGGCAATTTTATGTTTGTCCAGATGTCAAATAGGATGTCTATTTCAGTATTTCAGGGTTGTGTGACACTGGAGCTTCACCTGAGGAGTGTGGGGTTGGTCCATGGTGCAAGTTTTGCATGGAGATTACCAGACCCCACACTGCATGCTCATTCCCCAGTGTGGCTTCTCTAGGAATAGTGCCAAGGTGATTGGGTTTGGCAATGAACCACTATTTCAGAAGAAAAGGAAAGGTTGTACTAAACAGCTGAAACAGTTCTCTGGGGTCAGCCTTGGCTGTCAGGACTCACTGGCAGTCTCAGAGGGGTTCTCTGTGTGTGCAGCACAGGCCAGTAGCCAAGGGAATCAGAGCATCCTTGCTCTGAGTGTGTGAGCAGATGCACTGGGGGTGATTTGGCCCACAGTAGAATGAGTGTCCATGATCATCATCAATCACAACTGACCCATCCATCCAATTACAAATCACTTCTGCAGGCTCAACTCTCCCTAGCTCCCTTAAGGAAGCACTGGTGCACAGACTTGAATTGAGTGTTCTCAAGTCTGGACAAAAGCAAGGAGGTAAAAGCCATTGTTTTCACTTTATTCTGAATCCCCAGTCCTGTCCTTCCTCAGGGTTCTTGCTCTGGCAACACAGCTGTTCTGAACAGGCACGTTTCTACTGGGGCCAATAGCTTTGGATATGTTGGCCAGAATGTCTACACTGCTATTTATTAGGTAAATAAACATTAAATTAGGTATGTAATGTCTTAGCTAATTAACTGTATTTGTCTAACATAGTTAATCTAAACTTGGAAAGGATTGAGATGGGCTTAGACTGTCTCTGCTGTGCTATTTATTAATTTCATGGCAGCAGTCTTCAGCAGCTCTTTTAGCAGATGCTGAATTCGTATACGGAAAAGCCATTAACCTCGTGAGACTAAATAATACAAATAAAATTTGTCATCCTCCTTGGTATTTGGGGTCTTGTCAACCATGAAAAGTTCTCTACAAGATTTATACACCTACTTTTCCTTGTTTTCCCTTGCTTTAACTGGAAAATAAGCTGAAAACACTTATTTTCAATAATTGAAATGAAATGTAAAACATTAAAAGATGTGCTGATAAACTGAGATGGCAGGGCCTGAGTGAAACAATACAGAAATGACAGCAAATGATTACAAGGGACAATTGACTCACTCAGCTCAACTATGTTACCAACGCATATATATTGCAATATGTGTTGTAATATAACTTACTCTTAATATAACTTACACTTTCACTTGCTGCTCTTGCCAATGGGCCATCATGTTTCTAGTATGCTGGTGATTTTTGTGTTACATATACCTGTAATTAGACCTGGGATGTAGACCACCAATTCCTGCATGAGGCTGAGCTGCTGTGTAATTTAATGTAGGAAAGGCAGCTTTTGCTAAAAGTAGAAACTAAATTTAAAACCAGTGTTTTTGCCTTAGGCTTTTATTTAGGGTTTTGGAAAATAGAACAAACTCTTTGTTTTCCATTACATGCAGAAAGCCTAATAAACAAAATATTACTTCTCATCTAATTTTGCATTCCTTGAGTGTATTTTGCTAAATGCTTTTTTGTTTTGAATAAATTGCTCTAAATTATGCTGGGATATGACCATTGGTAGTTTTAGCAGAAATACTAGTTTAACTGAAGAACAACTTTGTTGGGACTTTGATGGTAATTATTTAAACTCAGAAAAGATCAGTCTTGAGCAATTATTTTGCTTCTAAAGGGTATGTTTCCTACAGATAATCAAAAAGGTGATGTAGTGGCAGCCCACTTGGGCTACAAATTAGTTCTGTCACTATCAACCTCCCAATAACTTCACTACAGCAGTGTTAGTAATCTTTAGTATTTGAGGTTACTGTCCAGTTGCCATGAAATTTACTGTGTATGAATTAAAGCACTGACAGCCATAATTTGATAAATGCTATTCACAGTCAAAGGCAGTTAACTCATAGTTACCTCTTTCCTCAAGCAGGTGCAGAACAATCTGAAACAGAACTATGATTCTGACTTTCTTGTACAGTCATTTCTCAATGCATTTCAGTCTTTTTAATGTATTTATCTTTACAATGTCTTTGCCTGATGGACCCTTTCTTCCACATCTATTTTTCACACAAGGGGACTGTAGCAGAGCTTGTCAGAAGACCCCAAGTGGGAAGTTCAGCACCTTACTGGGCCAGTTAGGGCTGTGTGTGCACTCTGTTAGCTGCTCCTGTGTTGTTAGAGGTGGGTGGATTTTGCCAGCAGCCTAGGAGCCATCTGTAGGGCCATGGCTCAGTAACTTGCTGGTCCCCACTGTGTGTCCAAACTATGCTGCCAGGAGGTTTAGCTTACTTCAGGCTAAAACTGCACTGCTAGTCAGCCTGTAAGGAGCGTAAAAGATCAGAGGTTTAATCTGTAGTGTGAAACTGAATCCTGAGATAATAGCAAAGATTTAAGAGATTAAGTGATGTTAGTACCACTCCATCTTGTCTAGATAATCTAGGGGCATTTATTCCTTCATTCTTTTTGTCTCTTTTCTATTACTCTTTTTAGTATTACTTTTTACAGTCATGTCAGTAGAGTAGTCCACCATAAAGTGGAGTGGTGTTTCCTTAACTTAGTGTTTAGTTTAGTGGATAAAGCACTTTTCTAGCAGATGAAAAAGCTGTGAACCCCCTTAGACTGGGGAACTTCAGATGCATGTCACCCTTGAAATAAGCAAGTTAAAGATGCCTGAATTGCTGCATATTTTTACAGACACCAGTTCAATTTGTCTTGTTGACTGGCCAGGAAGCAAGGAGCCAAATCCTCATCATGATGGATTGCCCAAGCTCCTTTAGAAAGTCCATGGCAAAGCAGGAATGAAATTGTACTGTAATCTAGAACTATGAAGCTCTAACTTGATTTTCCTCTTTGCAGCTGAATTGACAGTGAAAAGAACCTGCCTTAACAGGGATATTTTATGTAGGTGCTAATGTTCTGTGTTAACATCCAGGCATTTTCTCTTTTTCCTCATTCCATGGGACAGGACATTTTTGTGCATCTTTAACACAGGATATTTTTAATATCTGAAGGTTGCTAGTGCATGATGACACATATGGTACCTTGTCTTCTGTGGGGATGGACTAATTGCTGGGCAGTATTGCTGTTGTAGGTCCTGATCTCTCAGTGTAAAGTTGGATTGATTTAAGCTCATCCAATGTCCTGAGTTTGGTCTTGTTCTGAATGAAGGAGATGAAAATAGTGGATGATGTGTTATGAAATCTCCATGTGTTTACATACCTTGTGCTGGTTCCCAAGCTACACATAAGGCTTTACATCCTGTGCATGTGATTTTTCAGTCAGTATTTTCCAGTGGTGGTAACTGAAAATTAAATTTTTAGGTCTGGTGAAGTTTGGGGTTTTTTGTGTGTTTGGTTTATTTCAGGTTTTTTAAAATTAATACATGTTTTTAGTTCAGTGTTCTACAAAGAAGAGGGGCAAAAAAAAAAAAAAGAAAGACATGCCTGAAATTTTATTCACTGAACCAAAAGACTTCTTTTCTTTTATGTTTCAGACACAGATATTAAGGAGCTAGAGGATGTTTTTGGACTTAACGGCCAAGTAGAGCATAAGCTGAACTTCCTCAAAAAGAATGTATCAAAAGATATAAAGCTGGTACTGATTGCTCACTCTATTGGTTGCTACATCACCCTGGAGATGATGAAACGAGCATCAGAACTTCAGGTACATGAACCTTCTGGAGGGGGAGTTGCTTTATTAGCAAAGCAGTGCATGTGCTCAGCCTATGGCTAACGCCATGTATTTCCTGTGGAAACTCTATTCTGTTATACACAAACAAACAAAAAAGAAGGCTTGATCTAGTTACATATAATAAAACAGACTGATGTAATTCTGAGTCTGAATTTGGATCTTTAATGCCCTTGGAATATAAATAATTAATAATGGTGAGACATATATTTATGACTTCCTTGTTCTCATCTTTAAATAATTTATAAGCGAATCACTAGATATTTGCCAATTGCATAACATGTTACACCAAAATTTAAGAGTGATTGTGATTTTTATAGTGGTCTCTTATCTTGAGGCAAACAGATTGCTGGTTAGATGTGGGAAAATGTATGGGAATGAATAGTAATATAAATTATGAGGAGTACTACTATGAAATACACTGGTTTTAAAATTTAATACAAATATCACTGCTTCTGCAATTCAGTCTTGGTTTGTGTAACTCAATGGGAGTGAGAGCTGTAACTGCATGTTCTGTATATCTGAGCATTTTCCTTTGTCTCTGTGAAGCAGGGAAGAAGGCTGAAGCAGGACCATATCCTTGCCCTCTGCAAATGGCAAACTGTGCTCAGGACCAGCTGTCTGTTAGTGGCTGATAAATGGAGAATAGGGAGTTTTTATTCTTAAACATTCACTCTTGCTAAAATATTGCTTCTTCCTTTACTTTATAAAATCTTCAGTGGAAGGAAGTTCCATGTTAGTGGTGACATGAAGTCTGGGGTTAATATATGCGTGTGGTTAATACATGTAATGTATGTGGTTAATATATGCATATCCACTGCTTCATAACCATTTCCACCATTAACTTCTTCCTTTAAAGGTGAAAGGAACTAAAAATGAGAAACATGAGGATAAACTGACACAAAATATGTGCATTAATTTGTTCAAACATGCCAACTTTTTGGGAGTCAAAATCTTTAGTCTTTATTGCTCAAATGATTTTATCAGCTTTCAATTAAACTAAAAATTGTTGAGTAACACTTTTACACCTGGCTCACTGGATGCTGGCAGCTTTTTGTCAGTATTTTGAAACATAGGCATCTTTGGGACCCTCTTAGACCTCAGGGTGCACTGTGTGCATAAAGTTAATATATGGCAAGCTACATTTAAGATGCATTCAACAATAGAAAATATTTGTGTAAGCCAGAGTATTGTGCAATCTTTGTCCCTTTGCCAAAAATAAGTTAACTCTTAGGTTTTATAACATATGAAGTGTGATAATAAGAAACTTGTGTTTCCATCTCTGCCTTTATTTTTACTGGAATATTTGATTCCCACAAGATTTTGAGCACATGTGTATTTTAGTAGCTAGATCATTTGATTTTATATTTGTGTAGTTCTTGGTGATATTTTTTCATTATATGAATTTTGTGTTTGGTCTTTAAATTCTCTGCTTTGCTAAGAGCCTTTCATTATTTACAATTTATATTCTGAAATAGAAGTTAATTTGTTGCATTTTTTATTCAAATAATCCAGTAAACATTTATATTTGGAATGTATGTTTAGCAGATTTGATTTTTAGAATCACACAGTCATAGAATTGTTAAGTTTGGGAAAGATCTCTAAGATCATTGAGTGCAGTTGTTAATGCAGCACTGCTGTGTTCAGCACTAAACCATGTCCCCACAGTGCCACATCCACATACTACTTGAACACTTCCAGGATGGTGATTCAACCATTTCCCTGTGCAGTCTGCTCCAGTACCTGACCTTGCTTCACTGAAGAAATTTTGTTTCACAATTTAAAGCTCTTCTGTAATCCAACCACATACAGGCTAGATTGTCACTCCCTAAGCATGCATCAAAAGGAGAAAGTACATCCCCCTTCTCTCTCCTCCTTGGTTCCTCTCCAGCTGTCAGTTGTCACAGAATTACAGAATCATCAGGGTTGGAAGAGACTTTCAGGATCATCAAGTCCAGTCATCAACCCAGGAGCACTATATTCATCCCTAACCCATATCCCCAGGTGCCTTATCCAGTATGCCTTTTCAACACTTCCATAGACAGTGCCTCCACTACCTCCCAGGGCAATTTATTTCCATGTCTAACCACTCATTCAGTGCAAAAACAATTTCTGACAACTAATCTGAATCTCCCTTATGCCATTTCCTCGTATGTTTTCCTTTGAGACAGGGCAGAAGAGACTGACACCCATGTCACTGCAGCATCCTTTCAGTTGTAGAGGTCTCCCCTGAGCCTCCTCCAGACTGAAAAAAACAGCTCCTTCAGCCACTTTCTATAAGACTTGTCATCTAGACTCTTTACCAGCTTTATTGCTCTTCTTTGGACCTGAATGCTGCTGCTATCTAGGGCCCCTGTGCTCTGCAGTTAAATGAAGTACTGCATTTTTTCCCTTAAACTTGTGTGAAATAATGCTTTCCTCTTTAATTAAGAGAAATGAAATAGGAATTGCCAATTTATTCCAGCATGAATTCAGATTTGGAGCCCATCCCCATTTTCCCATTGATTCTCAGGGATGCTTCCATTGAGTGTTCTTTCAGGAGACCCATTAACACAAACTTAGTCTTAGGTTGGTGCCTTTAACCAAGTCTGATTAGTAGAGAAGGGCACACAGGTTGCATCCATACTTGTAACTAAGCGGGGCTATGGCACAGATTTTAGCACTGGCACAGTGATGCTTTAAACTTGTCTTTAAGTGACTCTGTGGCCCAAAGGAAGTAGCAACTCCCAGCAGCACCTTTGCATGGTTCTGGGCTTGGCTGAGGTCCAGGACCGTTTCCAGTAGTTGGTTTGGATGCTAGCATCCTCTTTGGAGGCAGGAGACTCATCCATGTGAGCACAGACCATCCCATGCCCTCCTGTTCAGTGAAAAGCTCCAGAATAGTTCCTGGCTGCTCTGTTTTCTGGCTCACAAAAAACCACAAACACTTTCCAGTTGTCATGGTGGGCTTCAAGTCTTAAGAACATTCACCTCTCCATGGGAAGTCGAGCATCCAGATTTTGCCAGACTGCTAAAAAATTCTGGCACTTGGAAGGAAAAAAATCAGCCTCACTTTGAGATGGAAAACTGCAGTAATGTACAGCTTCCTTGATACTTGCTCTTAACCTCATAATCTTCTTCGCTCTTTATTCAGACAACAGAACTGAAAAATGAAGCTCAGTGACAAAATTATTTTCTCAGTTGTTGGAACATGCATCTGACCCATAAATATGCTACATCCTCCAGGCATTCTATTCTAAAATGGAACTCCTTACTTGGAGGATTTCCTTGTACTTTACTGGCAACACTATTGAGTGTTTCCTAACACACTCCATTTGATCATTAATTTAATCAAAAATTGACAAGTTTCCTTGCTAGTGAAATTCAATCTCTTACAGCATTACTCTTTTATTTGCAGTGATGCTTTTGAAATGCTAACACCTTTGTGGTAGTAAATCAACTCTTGTTGGTGAGTACAATATCAATATTGCTCTTCCTGTAAAACACATTGAAGA
This sequence comes from Ammospiza nelsoni, assembly GCF_027579445.1. Lineage (NCBI taxonomy): Eukaryota > Metazoa > Chordata > Aves > Passeriformes > Passerellidae > Ammospiza > Ammospiza nelsoni. The sequence goes on from NC_080635.1 coordinate 74,117,058, forward strand.
GGATGAGTTTAAAACCTCTGAGTATTATCAATTTAAGCAAATTAAATTTCTGTAATATGTAAATCAAACCCATGCATTGCTACTGTGTCTCATGGTGTGAAGAAATATTGGGTATTGCTGGAATTTGTTGATTTCATAAATGATAGCTAAAACCACAGAACTTGGAATAGTTGTGCATAAAACAAGGAAACCCTGACACATCATTTCTGTGCACATACTGATTATTTAGTTTCAGTTGCTAAACACTTGATTGTGAGTATGGGAAGCACTTTCATAATGTTTGGAAAGAGAAAACAACCATGTTTTTAAATATGGATACTTAGGAAAACAAAGTTCTTTACTCTGGAACTACTGGAAATCTACAGGATCTGTGAGATTGTGAGATTGTAAGATTGAAGGAGGGGGATTATTTTAACAGTACAGGAACTACTAAGCATGTCTGACCTTTGAGATCGTAGGGAATCTTTTCAGCAGGATTAAAGGAAGGGGGAAAGAATATATGAAAGCAGTGACAGTCATTCAGTTTCTGTTTTGCTGAGATTAGAACCTAAATATGTCATCCAATACTCATGGTGTCACCATTACAGAAAACACCATGTGAAAGGATAGCAATGTAGCAGGTTGTGACTAGAAGTTCTTGTGTTTTGTGGAAAGAGAGAAAAGGTGAAAATATAACCAGTCATGAGAGAAAAAGGAATATAAATTTTTATTCCATATTTGAAAGTTTCATTTGATGTAATAACATCTGATTCCAATGTTGATTACCTAAATTAGATGTCATGGTACTTTAAACAGTCAGTTTATATAGCTGTTGTCTTGGTGAATTAACTTCTGATGGTCTCACTGTCTATAACAAAATATACTTAGCAAGGCATATTTTTAGCCACCTTGAATGCTCCTTTTCAACAGTAAGCTTATCTCAGATATTTTGAAAAGTACAGTGAGACTGCATAAAATAGCCAAATATTATAGAAATATCTATTGAGAGAGGGAGTAATAAATATATGTATTTCTTGTTAGTTGCAGGCCTAAAATAAAAAGTGAAAAAAATAAGCATAAAAATGGGTAAAAGACTTAGAGTAACACAAACTCAGTGACAATATTTGTAAAATTATTATACAGGGAGAGAAACAGATGGCTATGCTTAGCAGACTTCACAAGGGAATTGGTGTACGTTTCACATAAATGTGTATCTTGTGAAGAGAGCTATGATTTTCTAGGCCATGATATAAAACTAAACTGGGTCTGGTGTTGTTTTCTTCTTCAGTCCATCCATTCACATACATGAAATACATATTAAAAGAAACAGCAAATGGCATTGGGCTCATATACACCCACCTTCATCCCCCTTTGCATGTTGAGGAAGCAAGAAAAGACTTACTCTGATACAATTTTACACAGATTTAAACATCGATATAAATTCAGCTGCCTTCAGTGAGATGAGTGTGTTAGTTTAATTTTATGGGTGTTTTAAGTGGGTCTCTGAGTTGGATTGTTTTTATGAGACACAGAGAGAGATTTGGCAGTTCTATCAGTTCTTGATGTATCAAATCTTTGGAAGCATATACAAGGAAGCCCAGGCGGTCTGAGACAGCAATTGAAATAAAATTTGCTTTAGTTGACAGTTTACACATTACAGAGTCTGCAAAATCCACCTCAGAACTCTGGATAATGCTTTGGGCAGTATCAGTAATTCTGATGGAGCAGGCAGTAAAGCAGCAATAGGAACGTGGGGCATATGCAAACGTTCTGCAGCTCGCTCGCCTGGGAAAAGAGAGGGAGTGCAGATGATTTATTAAATCTAACCAAATAAAATAAATTATATATTGTAAGATACTTTATTAAATCTAACCAAATAAAATAAATAAGATACAAATAAAATAAAATAACCATCAAAGAAGTTGCTACAAAGATTTGTAGAAAGATTTTTTTTTCCTAAAAAAGAAAATATGAAAAAAATCTTCACATGAAAAGCTAAGGCAAATATAAAATATGCTCTCTGTTTGGGTGGGAGGCTGCAAAACAAGGAGATGGGTTCATGGCAAACAAAGGTTTTTAAGGGAAATAGTAACTTTTGACTGAGATACTCATAAAAAGCTTGGATTTAATATTTCAACAAACCTTGAAAACACCATCGGCAAAAGGCCGATAACTGCAGAATGAGGTTGAAAGTGTCAGCTCACCCAAGAGACTGCTAGCAGCCATTATTTTCACTGGCTTGATGACAGACCCTAACCCTGAGGGATCCAGTTATATTCTCTTCTACCTTTCCCCTTCAAAAAAAAGCTTTAAAAATATAAACTGTAAGAAAATGCAGCAGTCAACAGGCAGACGGCTCTTTTCTGTAACCCTCAATGGACACAGCCTTTGTCAGCAGGAGCAGGTACTGTCCATTGCCATGTGCTGTGTAGGTCTGCTGGAAATTACTTCACAGGCAAACAACCCCATCTTGTAATACAGCGAATAAAAATGTTAAGTGTCTCAAGGATGCAAAAAAATAAATTTAGGAAACTTAAAATGAAATGAGATAAACCCTGTTGAATGTGATACAGCTCCTAAGATGTGATGTGCCTGAGGGAGGTTTAAATTTTAACAGTTTGCCATGTGTATCCATAGTGTACCTTGTGTGGTTTTTGAAGTGGGTGAGGCAGGTAGGTGTCACCTGCTCTATCCTAGGTCTTTATGGGGAATAATGGATTAGATATACTTCAGTACTCTCCTGAGTCAAGAAGATTTGCTGTCCATAAGTGAAGATGAGATTGGTAAATAGCAGAGTGACGATTTTTGCAATTAAAAGACAGGCTTGACAAAATCAGCAACACTGGATCTGTCGGCTTGTAATTACCAAGCAGATGAATGATAGCTTCTGCTTTTAACACTGATCACATTTTAAGAGTGAGAATTCAGAGTTGATTGCAGCATTGCACTAAGATTTCCTTAGGATTTGGATCTTAAGCCTCTGATCAGAAGGCCTGAGAAAAGGCTTAATTCCCAAAATTTTCTGTGAAAAATTATGTTTTGTTAATATTGTTCACTGAAACGTCCAACTTCTCTCAACTTGTTTAATATATTGGCTTACTGCTCAGTTGAATATAGAAACAATATGAAAAGCAATATTTTGATCTGTGATGATTCAATGAAGTAAAACTTAAGAACAATCATTCTGATTTCAAGAGACTTGATTTTTTTTCATAACATTGTGTTTATTTCACTGCTAACGAAACATCTGATTTCAAGTGCATGTAGTCAAAATTCTAATACACCTATAAAAATTATTTTTTCTAGGAAGTTAAAAGACATTAAAGTAGCCAAATGTATAAACAGAAAAGAAAGAAAAATAAACTGAAAAGTGGAATCTATGATCATTCATCAGGAATCCAAAGTAAAACATGGGAATGAGGTGGAAATGAAGGACTAAAAATAAAAAGATGGTTAAAATGGTAAATGGCAGAATAACAGGATTTACTAAGTACTTTGAATTTTTACAGATTTGTTAATAAAATCTTGTTATTTTGAATCTCCAGTAATTAACTAACTGAAATGATTGTATAAAAATGAGGGAATTGAAAGCAAGAAGTGAGTTTCAAAAACAATTAGGATTTCTGTATTTCTGTTTTAAGAAGAGCTCAACTCAACACCCTTCTACAAGCCAGATTTCCAAAGAACATTTTATGCTGGGAGGTGAGATCTTTTGAAATTCTGCAGATGTGTGCACATAGCTCTTGAAAATCAGAGAGTCATCTCTTTGGAGAATTGGACCAAATGATTGGAATTCAGTATATGTTGCACGTAGCTTGAATTTTTTAAATGTTTTTATATGGCTGTTAATGTGCTTTTACAGAAGACAACAGAGCCAAAAATCTAGCAGTTCTCATGCTGTTTTAATAGTAGGTGAAGGAGAACATAGCCAGTTAGGACACTGAAGAGTTGTTCAGGAAAGGAGCAGGTGAAGGGATATTGTATTGTTTTTGAACATAGACTTTGCAAACATAGTTAACACTTTGAGCTCAGCTTTAGCTCTAGTAACCAATATCTGTTCCTAGAAGCTCTATGTTAAAATGGGATTTCACTGCCAATTGAGAGCCCTCAGCAAAGAAGCTAAGCTACTTTGTCAGCTCTTGCCTCATGTTATATGTGGTACAGTTGCTCAAGCCATGAGGAAGAACTTGGCTTGGAACTTTATAAAGGAAGTTACTGAAGATGAACAGGGTTGTAATTGCAAATATTTCCTTCTCTGCCATATTGTTCATTTGTTCATTGCACATGATTCATGGTGAAGCCTAGGGGTACTTCTGCTGCTTTGGTTCCTGCCCAAGAGTGGTGTGTCCTGTTTGAAGAGTTCACTGCAGGAGTGAAAGGAATCAGAAAAAGACACAAACTTCATACCAAACAGTTATAACATCTCTGAGCTTAGTTAGCACATCCATTGCATTGAAGGGCATTTTCAATACCCTGTGGAATTAAGTTTAGGCAAATACTGGAGATTTTTTTTTTCTGTATCACTTTAGTAGTTCATTGATTGCTGATTATTGTAGGGGAGTTTTTTCCAATGACACTATTGATCTTTTCAGATACCTGAGGATGTGTTCCATGACCATAAGGCTCTCTTTAAGGAACTAAACCAAGCCCTAGATTTCTTCTTAGGAATCCCCATCTATACTCTTAGGACTTAAGCTATCTTCAAATTAAGTGTAATAGAAGTCCTCTTCCTTTTCTATTTGTTTCAATGTGTAAGTGTTTGAATACTTAATTTCTGGTGTTTGGATGCAAGTCTACTTATCTGTGGCATTTTGTGAAAAAAAACTCATTGGAGTTTACTCTTTTATGTGGAATTGAGTGTTAAGTATACATTTTAGCACAAGCTCAGGAAGGACAATGTGTTTAATTAACTTATTACCTTTGAAGTCCTGTAAGAAAGTTGAATTTATGTTAATGAAAATATGTTTTTAATAACTTTGTTACAACATTTTTAGTCACTGGAAAATTTAAGAACATTCCGCTCCATTTCAAATTCCAAAACAAAGCATAGTTTTGTATAAGGAGCAGAATTTACTGAGTCCTAATTGTTCTTGAAAACACTGAATTTCTGCTCCTCTGTTTTAAAACAGTAGTATGACTACTGCAAGTGTATTTTACTGAAATGGAAGGTACAAACCCCAGTTCTCAATAAATATAATTTAAATTGTGACCTTTAAATTTAATTGTGACCTTTAATGGCAGCTGGCATGGCTCAGACTTTTTACCTGCAAATGGCAATTGAAAGATACTCTGCAAATTCTTGTTTTCAGTTCCACTAAAACCCTTACTTACCTGATGACCAGTTTTATTTGTGTGATAAATTAGATATGATAATTTTTCTCTCTTAGCAGATTCCTGCATATATTCAATTTGTTATAATAATTAAGGCTAGCAGTAGTCTCTAGTATTGCTAAGGAAGGAATTTTCTATTTTTCCCTTACTATTTAAAATCCTAACAGTTCTGGAAAGATGAAAGCAAGGATGGAAAAATGAGCTGAGAGAATTCCTAACTCCCTTCTCTCTCTTTTTACCTTCTTCTGATACCCTGACAAGAATTTGGGATATAAGTTCTCTCTCAAACCTCAAATATTCATGGTTTCTTTTCATTCTCTGACAAAAATATGAACTTCTGCTTAGTGTATACTTCCTGACTCACTCATCCTGTTTTTCACTGATATCACAAGGCAGAGCCTTACTGTTCTTCTTTCTCTGGGGTACATCATTAAGCCACTAAGTGACTTTAATTAGTTTAAATGGTAGGGGCCTGAACTCCTTCCAATATTCAATACCAGTTTAGCTTGTCTAACTCCTAACCCTTTGAGCTGAGAAAGACTATGAATCTGGTTTGACTGGATGCCTTTTTGAGGGCTGACTTAAGTGAGTGGTAAAATGAACCGCTTCCAAATGTCATGAGTGGAGCACTTAAAAATACAAGTCCAGGGATCTCAAGGCACTGATGGAAAATCATGGCCTTTCCTTTTCATCAGCAGAATGAGATTATAATTGTAAAGCTGGTTTCTCATTTACTTTGTTCAGCTCCATTTCCTTAAACTGAATGGATTGTCACTGAGATTTATTGGTAGGTATGGCTGTACATCTATGGCTGTGAAAGCAGTTGGTTCAAGACAACACAAAGTCTGATTCTTAATGTTTTCTTTTGGTTGAGCCACCTCTTCACTTTGCTGGTGCATCCTAAGTGGTAGATGTGCCAGAGCATGTGTACAAAGGTCACATTTGCCAGTCCCTGTGCCATAAGGGTACCTGTAGATGCAATGTGGTGATCTCACGGGAGTGCTACACTGAAAAAAACCCCACCCTGTTCTTCCAAAATGAAAACGGAAAGAATTTCTGCTGGAAAGTGGCAGCTGCATTCTGACATTCATGTAATGGGAGCAACTGAAAGCTTTATGGCGTGTAACTGTGACACTGCATTCCAACATAAGCTTCTCCCTGCCCTTCTTCCAACCAATAAACTATTCTTCCTCTCTTCTCACTCTCACCCCTCCTAATCTTCTTCTGTTTATATGCTTTAATCATAATAGCAACAAATCCATCCCTGCTGGTATTATCACACCGTTGCAAATTTTGGCTGTCTCCTTTGGCACTTCCCTTGTAGATGGAATGACATTGCCCACTTTGATGGGGCTTAATTCTCTATGTAAAATACTGCCCTGTCAATGAATATTTTCTCTATTAAACTATTTTCAGTCCAACAATAAGATACAGATTTTTGGGAGAACAGTTTTTTCATTATTACCTTAACCCATAAAGAGGCTATTTTTTTTTAATTCAAACATTTTGGGCAAGTTTTCAGTTACCCAAATATTTGTAGTACAGAGTAATTTGCATTTCAGCCCTGTGAGACTTATAAATGTAATGAACAGTCTGTGTGTTTAATATTTTTTATATTTTTAATAATTTGCAAATAGTTCAGTACGTAGAGCTGACCTGTTGAAAAATAGTTTGCAGTGTCTGTAGAGAATACTTCTGAGACTTTTGTGTATTTAACAGATTCTGAGCTTCAGCTGGAAAAATTCTAGGAGTACTTCTTACTGGAAAATATTTCAAGTAATGTGAAGCAACAGATAGTTTTTTCCTGTGCCATGACCCAGTTGTAAGGTGAGGTATGGAAAGTCCCTCTCCTATTGCTATAAAACAGGTTTCAGCATTGGAAGTAAAGTACACAGAAAATATTGATACCTGCTGAAAGGTATGATTGAAAGTGTGTTTATTTCAAAGGAAATTGTCAAACGTCTCAATTTACTTGTCAGTCCAAGAGATTAATCTCTAACTACCGTGATCAGTGTTTTATGGTAGCCGTGGTCCTCATCTGACTATCCAAGAATAGATAAGATAGTCTTGGTTTCTAGAGCTGGGAATATTGTGTCTTTTGTCATATCTACATGGAGTGTAGGCTGTCACATTTCATATCTGGGAAATGATCCTTTGATCAGAATTTATTCCTGGGGCAGAATTAAGACATATTAAATTTTTGAAAATTTTGCCACTAGTTTCAACAGGAGCAATATCACACACCCACCTGTACTGTAGGTGCAGTCACAGAGCAGCAGGAGTACTCACAGGCACATTGGGCACAGTCTCATTAGGGCTCTTCTTTTTGGTTACTGTGTTTGTGATCACTGTTGTCAAAGATGATTTCTTACTCTCAGCAGCTGTAGCTGGATACTGCTGAGATTTCCATGCCTCTCACTTATCCTCAGTTACCTTTGTCCCATTCCAGTTCTTTTGTAATTAAACTCTGCAGAGCAACTTCTACTATTCTCCTAATAATACAGCACAAAGTTAATACTGTGGAAGCCTGATGGTGACTTGTGTTTTAGCAGGACTCTTCATATGGAGAGTCCAATGAGTTTGGATGCAGGACCCCAGTGCATAAGGCTCAGAATCAAATTTATGCTAAGTCAGTGGAAAGTGGCCTTAAAGTAGACATAAATTTAATCACACCTCACCTTGGTGCAAATGACACTCAGATCCACATACCTAAGGATGTAATCATTGTACCCAGCACTGTATTTGTCATTACACTGGAGATCATGGTTTGAAATACAAATACATTAATAAAAATGCTGGTCCTTTAATTTTGTTTCCATCCAAGTGGAACTGCCAGGAAGCACTGGAGGCTTGGGGTCTTATAGGTGTACTTCAAATAAAATTGGATAATGTATGTTAAATAAAAAAGGTGCCAGGACATGGAAAAACCATGTGATCACTGTAGAGTATTTTAAACAGATGCAAATTTTACCTGCTATATATATCATCAGGTAGAAGCTAAAAGAAAGTAGTAAAAAAATAAGCAAAAGTTTTAATCCATTTGAAAAAATGTGTGGATTATAAATATTTTAAAATAGTTGGTCAAATTCAGATGTTGAAGGAGGTATCATTTATATTATAATATTTGATATATTGAATGTAAGAAACAATAAGTTAAATAACATAAAAATTCAGTTTGTTGTGCTCCATTGTAAAGGAAGGTACCAAAAAGGAAGATACCAAAAAACCTTATGGTCAGGAAATACGAACCAGCTTACACAAAAAGGAAGTTTCCCTTAAATTTACTTCACTGTTTCTTAGCTTACATTTCTGCCATTTGCAAATAGTGACTTTGTCTGATATCACTGAGGTCAGTATTGTTCATACAACTTAATTCTCTTAAAAAAAATCCAAATACAACCTTACATTTTGCATCAGTTGGTGCCATTATAGAACATTGTGAAATTATGAGAACTAAGTTATGCCCAGTTTCACAAGATGGGTCACAGATGCCCTGTATCTTTCATTATCTTGTATCTTGAAGGAAGTTAATGCTATTGAAATGCTTGGAAACAACATACTTCTGAGGTTTTCAGGAAGATTTATATGTATGTTTTTTTCTTAGAGAAACCTCCCAGGAAGTATTTATATCTATATACACTGTTTCCTGAAGAGCTGATATAGCTGATACTTCTTGCATAGGTCCAGACAGGAATGGCTAAAACCATGGGATATGTGGTTATATAAATTTGTGTTGTCCTGAAGCCAGCCTATTGTAGTCTCTGGAGTTCTCTCTTTTATAAATCAGGAGAATAGAGACCTGTCTAAGTTGATCACCTCCCTTAAGGTCAGTAATAGTAATGAAGTTTTTTAAAGGTGAGAGGGGTCTGCATGGGCTGTACCTATGATCAAACAGAAACAAGAATGGTTTCCTCCTCAAGCTGAATTGAATATCCCAATCTATTAGAGTATGCTATAAGTAATTTTAACTATAAAGACACAAAGTTAATTCTGAAAAAAGGAGAGTGCATCAGACACCAAGAGGCAAAGACATCCTTAACATCAAAGGTAAATGGAAAACAGCACTTGGACTGGAAACAGCCCTTGTCTCACAGCCAGCCTGAGCTTAGGTTGTGAGTAGTTAATGGAAAAGACTGTAAAGAAAGCTAAGAGAGTACATCTCTTATTGTGGCTGTAGATGTGCACTATACAGATATTGTAAATATCATATATATATATGTTTGTGAAGTTTAATTATTATTCTTATTATACCTAAGATATTCATGGACTTTTCCATAGTCCACCAAGTATTTTTTGTCCTGATGTTAAGTATAGCTTCTTGTCCTCATCATCAGATGATGCCCTCATCTGCCTTCCTTGGAAGCAGTAAAAAATGACCACAGGTAGAGAGGATATGCAGTGTTCCCTGTAGCACTGTAAACCTTGTTTACATGCTCACAGTAAAATTCATTGAGTATTTGAAATCACATAGGAATTCTCCACCAACACTGATTTCTGTGTTTTGTTTTGGTAGCATTTTCTCTAGGCTGAAAAAAAAACCCCTTTCCTGGTCTTTTAAAAATATTTTAATTTAATGAGTTCCATATTAGAAAAGGGGGCCCATGAGAGTGATAGTGTTGTGAGTCTGCCATCTTCTCATCCTATGCTGTATCATCAGTTTTGGGGGTTTGGATCTTTTTCCAAAGCATCATAAAATATGTCATTGAGTACTGGAGAATTTCTTACAGCTTGATGGGAAGGAAATACAGAATGGTTGTCAACTGGGTTTAATGATCAATCTTGTGCTGGAGTGCTGAAAAGTTCATCTTATTAACAGAATATGTTGAATTATAAGTATTTTTTTCCATGGTGTTCTCAACTTCACTTTTTTTCTGATTTTTTCTCTTTTTTTGGAGGAAGCGTGAAAGCTTTAGGAATAATGTGTGATTGGTTTTCTCCTCCTGAAAGGATATATTTCTTTCCGGAGCATAACGCTGCAGACATTCTGCCAGCTTGCTGTGTAACTGAAACATAAATACATTTTTAATTTTTGAATGTGTTAAACATTTACAAGAAAGAAGGAATAGTGGGGGAAAAACCCTCACTTTTTAAGTGAGCACATTTGCTTTTCATCATTCATTTAGTCAACATCTGTAATATGCAGTCCCAGGGCAATGCACTTGCATGAGAAAAGTTGAATATATAAGTAACATCATCAGGCTTTATATTAACTAGTTTTTTACAGTTCCCTGACACAATGTTCTGGTTTGGGAAGTCCAGGCTGTACATCCATGTAAGGGGGCATTTCTCTTTCTTGCACCATTCCTGCTGGTTCAACAGTTCAAAAGCTGGGACACTACACCTTGATGCAGCATAAAAATTTGTGTCAATGCAGACTCCTGATACCTGCTTTAGCATTTTAGATTTTTCATTTCTTTCCATCACATTTACTTATGTCACTTGTTCCACCCATAATATTATTGAGTATCCTTTGCATTTATAACCCTTAAAATCTTGTGTAGGTATGATTCTCCACCCCATTACCTTTTTGCTCCCATTTTGCCATACAATTAATGGGGTTTTTTTCTCTAAATGTAACCTCTTCCAGAAATTTTATCATCCAAGCCCCTTGTTAATTTTAGGCTGTATTTGTGGCTCACTCTTGGTTGAAATCTTTCCATTTAGGATGTAGAGCACAGGATGCAATCTGCATTATCTCCCAGAGGCAGAGCTTCCTCTGGCATTTGTGATGTGTTTCCTCACTGTGTCTAATATGGAGTTGCAGAGCTTCTCTCTTGTTTGCTTTCTGCACCATATCATATTGCAAACTTGCATCTCCCACTTGTCTTTATCACTGCATTACTTGCCAAGATTTTTGCTACTCATTCATGCTTTAGATTATTTTTACTTAGTGTATTTAAAAATAGTAGTAGCTTCTGAGTTTGTTCTGTGAGCTGAATAATTAAAATACCAAATTTAACTTAACCTCATTATTACACCACTGCTTTCCAGTTCAGGAGTGGGGTGAAGGTGGGTGTTGTTTTGGGGCTGTTGTCGGTGGGCAGGTATTTTCTGAACTTCTGCTTAGGAAAACTGCCTTAAACATCATAAAACAGACACCCAAATTAGATCTCAGAAAGGTGGCTTGGCATGTACTGAAGCACCATATCCATGTAAACTGCAGTCTAGCTACAAGAGGTAGTGACAGTCAGTATGAAATACCTCTAGCTTCTTGCCTTATACTGCCTATCTGCAATTCGAAGATCAGATCTTCAGATATTCACCTGATATCATAGTTACTGCATGTTTTCAGTTTTTACAAAAGTTATACATTCTGGTCTTCTTTCATTGCCATGTTAAGGGGCACCAGTGTATTTACAGTGTTTTTAGTACTAGAGATCATACACTGCTGTGGATGGGCCTCTTTAGAGAACACTTGCTCAGATGCTGCTTAATGGTAGCATTTTGTTTCCAAAATATTGTTTAGAAGTGTGCCCTGCTGCTTCTCCCTGGAGGAGGGGTCTCATTTGGTTCTATCTGATGAAGCTCCTAGTTAGAAGTTGTAGGTCCTCTGTAATTAGTGGGAAGCAGATAATTCTACTAGAAAGTGTTTTTAGATCACTTGATATTTTTTGAGGATCTGTCCATGACAGACTTCAGTTGGGAGTCTTTGGTGATTTAACTCCTATCTCAGGCACCTCAGTTTAGAACCAGTAGTGAACTTTGATAACACTGAACTAAGATGGACTCTGAAAGGGTGAAGGTTTATTCTCAGTTATTTTCCCACCATTTCATGGTGCAATTTCAGCAGATACCTTTAACATCTGTGTTTGTAAATGCATACACAGTTAGTGATGGGCTGTTCTTTCTTTGCTGAGCATCTGATGAATGATCCCTTGATAACAGAGGGGAGATCTTTATATCCTTGCCAAGGTTGCCCCACAGTGTGTTTAGAATCTCATGCAGACAAAACCAATGATTAAATATCACTGAAAAGGTTAAGGTATTTCTGACTAATTGAGGTAAATATGCTAAACATTGTATTTAATTTTTTTTTAATAAAACATACCAGGGCCCACCCTGTGGCTCCTGTTAGCAAGTGGCTAATACAGCTTAGATTCCAGCCATGAATATTCCGAGACCCAAACTTGATTGCTTCACAGATGTCCTGTATTTAGAAGAATCCCTGGTCTACACTGTTTTTTAACCTGTGCCCAGATGTCCTGCTGGCTTTGGCCAGAATCCTGCCAGAGAACATACTAAAAAGTGTTGGTCTTAGAGCCTGGGCCCTAGCCTGGTTTCACTTACCAGTACTGAGGTTATGATGCAGACAGGAAAACATGGGTTTTATCACATGTTAGGAGATAACATTTTTTTGTGCTGTTTTGTGTTAGGAGATAACATTTTTTCACCTCTTTCTATTTACAGAAGACATACAAGGGGAAAAAACCATGCTAGCTAGTGAATAAGAAGTGCCTCTGCTCTGATAAAGCTCAGGTTATTGCTGTACTGACAAAGAGAAGTGTTTGTTATACTGCTGTTCTGGCACAGCTCAGCTGCTCTCTGCATGTATGCATGCTTTACTGTATTTGTGAATTTGCTCTTTTAGTGTAAGATGTCATTAATATTCATGTAACCAGTGTGCTGGATGGGATCTCTAGGTATTGCTGTATTTATTCAGGGAAGAATTAGAAGCATGTACCTGAGTATGTGCCCGTGTGTGTCTGCATGTGTTGGACTTGGCACATGCCCAAGGTAATGCCAAGGCCTAATGCCTTAGAGGTAAAGGCACTGAAGTTGTCAAGCAAAATTTGATCCAACGTTTATGTGGGAAATGGATCTATGGACTGCTTGCATGCTTTTATGCTCAGTCCTTAAAAGTTCATTTGATTTTACATACTCACGTTTTATATCTTTGGTGCTATTGTTTGGGTGCATATGTTTCTATGTAAAAGGCAAATAGCATCCTGACCTTGTAAATCATGTTCATCCTTAGGATCATTGCTCTCTGCTGCTGTCCTGTTGCATTTACACTGCTGTGCTCTAACCTACATGAAAACATGAACTGGGTCATTGTATGTTTAAAGGTGGCATAAGGTAGTTCTGCTGAACAGTAATTTCTTCAGACACTGTGAGAGAATTTCTGCCTGTGTGTCTGTGCATCCTGGATGTGCCTTCACAGCCCTGCATGTGTTGATTCCTTTCAACAACTCAATCCCTAGCTGGATCCTCAGTATGCCTATGGAAATTCTACCAGAAGTTCCTGTGATCAACCCTGGATCCTTGATTCACTTTGTTCTCAAACTATGACAATTCAAATACCCTTAGTGAAGTTGAGCTGACAAACATGAACATGAAGCTGTTGGTGACAGTCAAAAAGTCTGTTTTTCTTAGGGAGCAAGAGTTCCTGCAGCCTGTCAGAGAATTTAAGAGTGTTATTTAGTTTTACCAGCATGTTCACAGAGTTGCATATCCTAACTGCATTTGTCTGGAAAATAAATTCAGCTCTTCAGGGAGCATGTTATGTGCCTCATAGAAGACATTTTGTAGAAAATTTAAAAATCTTTCCTTCTGTCACTTAATCTCATAGATTTTATATAATGGAATTAGAAGTCTGGAAAGAAATAAATAGAAAAAAATAGAATGCATCTGGTGCCAGGACACAAAGTGAAAATTTGGGCACTAAGAAACAGGAAATGTAGAAAATTTTAAAGGAAACTTTGAAATCAAGTGCACATGCCTCTGCCCTGTTCTATAGCCCCTGTATGTTGGGAGGGGTCCATAGAAGATGTCAACAGAAGATTCTTGAGCACTAAGCAGCCACTAGTGAACTAAGCCACCGTGACATTATTTGTAACAAAAAATACAAACTTTCCTACAAAATGTTGTTTATTTACAATTTTTTACATCTTTGTTGTACAGAAACAGTTTGGTTACCCAGAAAAGTAACCTTTGGTTAAACTGTAATTTACCATACAGTTATTTAAAATATTCCTGCTTTTGCAATGTATATTTTCATGTGAAGTCATCTAACTTAACAAATTTCAGTTTATTTGTCTATAAAAAGCATGCTAAGACTTCTCTGTGGTGCATAATTCTTATAAAGCACTTTGAAATAACAGTTGTAAGATCTTCTGTTAACTATGTTTGAGATATTTGTTTTTCTTACCTCTTTAATATGCCAAACATTTGTTTAGAATTACAGGAGATCCATAGGGTAAAGTAGAAGAAAATGCATACAGTATGTTTTTGATTTCACACCAGGAGAAAAAAGTGTTTTGTCATTTGTGTCCATTCTTTGGCTCTTTTGCTGTCATGAAATCCTGTGAATTTGTTGATATTGAGTTGTGACAGAGTTCACTGGTACAAAAACCAACGACATCTTAAACTGACAAAGACGAAATTATTCAAGATTTTAAAGTAGATCTCTGTATTTTACATATTATATTCTATTAATTAGTGAGTAAAGTGAAGTGAATGGGCAAACCCAGCAGGTCCTGCTGTGGGGAGAGGACAGCCCAAGCCAGCACTGTCTGGTTTATCCTGTGCGTTTCTTGGAAATCTGCTCGGCACAGCTGTGGCAATAAAGCACAGAATACTTCCCTGATCCTCGTTGTTTTGCCTGCAAGTTTCTGCATACTGAGTAGAAGAAATTGTGTGATTAATGTGGCATTCTGTGTCAAGGGTAGACTGTAGATTACTGTTAAGTGCATCATTTTGTTATCTTTGAGAAATTTACTGGGTTTCACCTGACAGATAATAGCTTTTCTTCTGCCAGCACAAGAGGGGAATAACAAACTAATACATAGAGTGACCTAATATATATCAAAAGAAATGCTGCTTTTGACAGAGAAGCAGCTCTTGCTTTCTGAAGTGTTTTGAAGGAATTTTAAATTAAACTTCCTCACTTGTTTTCTTTCCAGAGCTGGCTGTGTGAGTGCAGCGCTGTGCTTAGGCTCTCCATTACTGAGCACCGGATGGTGCAGTGACTCTGATGTAACACATCATGGATTGTTTCCTTCCTTCTGCCCCCTGATTTGAAGTCTGAGTTTCCTTTGGGCTCTGAAATGCATAACTGGTGTGGGATCTGAGCCTTGTGATCTTTTTGGTGGTGGTTATTGTATTAACCATTTCTGCCATCCCAGTTATCAAGAATGGGTTATTCAGCAGGAGCAAGTGCTTTCCAAAAGCCTCCCTGCTCAAAATCCAGTGAGAGCCTCCAGCAACCACTGCTTCTGTCATTAAAGCAGAGTGAACCAGTGATTTATTTCTGAGAAGTTTCACTTTCTGGTATTTTCTTCAGTGGGCCAGAATATTTTTATTTTATAGCTCTGATAGAGATATCTGAGCATACCTGTGGTCTGTCATGAGCAGGGGTGGTCTGTTCATTGAGATCCAAGGGATAGGACTGAGAAAGCATGGCTGTAATTACTGTATTCACCTACTTGGAGCCTCCTCTGAAAAAAAATCTTTGAAATGGCTCTTGCTCTTTTCTGTTGGTCAGTGTTTGCCTTTTTGCATCCTGACTGCTTTTCTCTCCTACTTTATTTCTATTAGCAGAATGTCTCTCTGTATTAAGAGCAGGTGGCATGGTGTGACAGCCCTCTCCAGGCCCTGGCTGAGGGAGCTCAGAAGGCACACACACACCTGGGGGCCTGAGTCTGCAAACAGCATTTCTTGTGTTATCAAAACTGGCTGAGTTCAAAAGCATTGACCTCCTGTTGTTGGCATTGAAGGACTTAACTGCTCTGAAAATTAAGTGACTTCTTTCAGTACTGGTTGTAAGTGGCATCCAGTTTTCAAGCATGATTTTACATTCTCAGCGCCATCATTTACCAGTCCCTTAAAGAAGTGGTATTACCCATTCAAACTTCAAATTGTAGCTGAAGAATATATTTCAACTCATTCAGTAGAAGGCACTAGTGGAAAATATTACTGTGGGGGTGTTTTTAACTTTATCCAATTTGCATACTTGTAGTATTTTTATAAGGAAACCATTTAAACATTTTACAAAAATCCTTTGCTGGTGTTGTTGAGACTATTAAATTGTGCAGTGTTAAACAGCAACTTATTGGAAATTTAATGGTTTGGCTTTTTTGTACTCTGTTCTCATTTTAATCAAAACAAAACAACTTGCAATTTTTACTGCAAATCCAAACCCAAGTTTGGACATAACCCTTATGCAGTGAAGCTGTGAAGGTACTCAGTTGTCATTTTGTCACGTTGCTGTGGATAGATTTAGATAAAAGCTCAATTGAAAGCCTGGATTGTACAGGAATGTATGTGTGGAATCTTGCTAGAAGTCTTTGCTTTATTCTTTAATATTTATATGGATCGTGGGAAGTGAATCATATTCATTGGGGATTCTTCCTAAACAAATCACCTTGGTAAATGCCATGCTGTTACAGAATGGGTATTTAATATTCCTTGTTTTGAGAGCTCACTTTTCCTGTAAAATAAGTCGTTTTTCTTCCCTCTGTGTTCTAAAATTTACTGTGCAGGTCATACATTCCTGAAGTTAATGGACTGATTGCTCTAGATACAGAAATATATAAACAGTGTCAAAAGGGAAACTCCCCAAGTCCCCATGCCTTCCTCCTGTGGTGTGTGTTGAAAGAATCAAGAGCAGAACATTCTGGGCTGGTTTGTTCTCTGGATGCATGCTCAGGCCATGCACCATTTGATTCTCTCTGTGATATATACACTCTGCTAGACGAGGGAATAGGAGCTGCCCTGGCATCCACATGAGTTATGTGAAGAGTTTGCAGGTAATGTTAGCTTTTGGTTCTTGACAAAATGTAGAACTTCTGAGACACTGCATCAGATTGTAGGCCCTTGAACCATTTGGGGTTTGAGCCCTGTGAAATGTAGAGTTAAAAATTAATGATTAAATAGAAGCAGCTGCCTTGGTGACTAAACAAAAGAACATCTATTCCTTGAATAGTGAACTTTAGTGTAAGTGCTGTCCTGAGTGTTGATATCTCATAGTTCAATAGCATGATAAGGGGATAACTGGTAAATAAATTGGCCAGTTGTACAAATACTGTTGGTTGTCACAATCATCAATGGTGACAATTACAGTATAATTTAAGAGTGCTTGTACTGTTTTTAGTGGGTTGACCAAAGCAGAGTCAAGGATAGGTGGTACACCTCCTGGACACGAGGCGTGTTTGCCTTCAGTCAAATCACTGGCCAACTTCCTGTAGTCCCTGGATCCATCTGAGTCTCTGTTTCCAGAGTCTTCTCTTGTTCAGCTCTCTGCCTTTCCATGTGCTTAACAGATAAATATTACTGCACTTTGAATTGGGGGTAGTTTAAACTAGGTGAATCTGAATGTTACTCTCTAATACTGTTAATATTTGTGCATTATATCTAAACTTAGATATATATGTATGGTAAAATATACTATATTTTTATTATATAAATAAATATTTGTAATACTTCTTGTATTTTGACTGATGGTATTCTCAAGAAACTTGAATTACAAGGAGGGTTACTATAAGTAAAACGATCATTAACCTTTGCACATTATTTAATGGTATTTATGTGTCATTCATAGTTATGACAATACATGGTGGTTATGATAGCCAGTGTCCTCCATTTTCAGAATAACTGTTTTTATATTAATTCTGAAAATTTTAACTTGAATTTAATTCTGTGCCATCTGCCTGATTTCAGGTAGTGTAAACTGTGTGTAGATAAATTCCAGGCATATAAAAGTAAAAAAAACCCCAAAAATTATTAACTGATGGTGAGCATTTGAATATTATTAATTTCCTTAGTTTTACCTGAATATTTCTACTTATTTATTTCATGACACAAATAGGACATACTTTTTTATATGTGCCATTATAACAAAATGGGTTAAACCTCATATCTACATATCTGTTGCAAAGAAGTTGAACTAAATCTTTTAAGCAATTCTGCAGCCAGATGCACATTTCAAGATCATGGCTTGGGAATTCAGCAGTAAATTAAGAAATAGTGGATAAATGTTTGAAAAATATGAATTTTACATTTCTCTGTTAATGTCTGCAAAAGGTTTAAAAAAGAAATTAAATAAAATTACCCTCCATTTTTAAAATTTGTGGGTCATTACAAAATGCAGGAATGTACAGGATGGGGTAACAGTTTTCTTGGTTTCTCCCTTTTCTGCCAAGGTTTAGCAGCTTTCTCTGTGGTTAGTACAGCCATCCAAGCAACTAATCCTATATCTATAAACTGCAATGTCAAAGGATTAAAGTGTGCCTGGGAACGCAGGTCAAATCTGCTTTAGATCACAACAGTTTGGGTTCAGCTCCTAGCTGAAATATCACAAAACTACCATGTAATTTAGTACAAGTTTTGCATTCCAATACTTCAGCTGCTGGTTGCCTTTAATAAAAAGAGGCCCAGGATTGATTTCCCTGAGAAGGTATTTTTCTTTGTCTCAAACCAAAGCAGTATCAGCTGGAAAGCAGAAAGATTTATTAAAATAGTTCTGTATTTTTATATGAATAACTCTTTCAAATTCTCCTTTTAAAATTCTGTAAGAAGTACAGTTTCTGATGGTGGGTGCATGACACAGAGGTTTCCCTTCCCTCTCTCTGTCTGGCTGAACACAGTGGCTTAGGAGACCAGGGGCAGTGGTGACAAGTTCCTGCCTGGCACAGCTGGTGCGTCTCCTCTGGGACTTCTCCACCTCTCCAGGTGCCCTGGAGTGACAGCTGTGAGGCTCTGCAAGAACAGTAATCCAAACAGTGGTTCAGCTGGCTTGAAGGTGTTGCTGAGGTTGTCAGGCTACAACCTGCTTCCATAAAAATTGCTACCTTGAAAAAAAAAGACAAGTCATTTTCCTTCAGACTCCTTCTGAAGGAAACAGCCCCACTTCTTACAGAAGCCTGCTGCCTCCCTGAGATGGGTTAAAGATGTACAGAAAGCCTCCCATCTTCCCACGCTGGTACAGCTCTTGGATTATTATCAATTATTGATTCTTCAGGTAGATAGCAATGAAATTGCAACAAGCAGCCCAAGGACAATCAAGAGAGACTTCAGGGCCTTGGGACAACTGGTTAAGGAATCAAAAGCACAGCTAATATTCCCTGTCCTTCCAACTGCAGGGAATGATGAGGGAAGAAACAGGAAGAGCCAGCAGATCAGTACCTGACTCTGAGCAGTTGTTCTCTGAGTATCCAGACATGGACAGTGAGCAGAATGAAGCCCCCATAATTTATGGGGAGATGGTTAGTGACCTGCTGCCCAGCAGAGACACACAGTTGTCAGTGACCAGCAAGACAAGGGCAGTGATTGTCACCCTGTACTGGGCAATGTTGAGGCCATGCCTCGAGTGCTGAGTTCAGTTTTGGGCTCCTCATGATAGGAAAGACATTGAGGGGCTGGAGTGTGTCCAGAGAAGGACAGGAGAGCTGAGAAGCACAAGTCTGATAGGAGTGGCTGAGGGAGGTGAGTGGAGAAAGGGAGTTTCAGGGGGTCCATATTGCTCTACAACTACCTGAAGGAAGGTTGTGGCCAGGTGGGGATCAGTCTCTTCTTCCAAGGAACAAGTGATAAGACAAGAGGAAAAGGCTTGAAGTTGTGCCAGGGGAGGTTTAGATTGATATTAGGAAAAATTCCTGCACAAAAAGGGTTGCCAAGCACTTAATAGGCTGCCCAAGGGAAGGGGGTTATTCACCATCCCTGGAGGTATTTAAATGATGTATAGATATGGCACTCGAGAATATGGTTTATTTGTGTATGTGGCAGTGCTAGACTAACAGTTGGACTCAGTGATCTTAAAGACCTTCTCCAACCTAAAGGATTCTGAAATTTTATTATATTGCCTGAATTTTTGCAGTTTGTTCTGTTACAATGCCCAGATTGTGTAAGCATCTCTGGGTGGCATTCCCTGCCTTCCATTGGAGGGCTGCTGGGACTGGGAGTGCTGCACACAGGTGTAGAGGCATACACATCAGCTGCATCTCATCTGGGAGTAAAGAAAATTATCATAAAATATATTTTACAAAAATAAGAATCTAATTTGCACAACATGTAGAATGATATGTGCTAAGCAGACATATGTAACTACATTTATTGATACTGAGTCACCAAGAAAGCCCAGCTGTTTATAACTTACTATCTACCAATGCAATATCCAGATCCTCTCTTACTATTTTTTATTGATACTTCTGTTAGGTAGGGCTGTGTCTCTTTGAGGGTTATTCCTATATGAGTTATTGCAATATATTTTTACTTCCAGAAAAAAGTTGCAATTATTCTTTTAGAATATTTGCTTCATGTTAGCATTGAAATATAACTATGAGTAAATGTATTAACTCACTTTCGATTAGTATGGGTGGATGTGACTTTAATTAATTTCTTTTTACTTTAAGGCCATAGTGTATTATTATAAAATAAACTAATTACCACCTTCAGAATGTCTATTTCATTATAAGATATAAAAAGCAATGTCTTATGCCAGTGTACCCATTGTAGTGAAGAGGCTGTATGCTTCTTGTTCTGTCCAAGTTTACCTGTATTAAGCTGCAAATTGAAAACCCTGTATGTTGTCAATTTTTAAAGTTACCATTACAGCAGCTGATATTTTTAAATTTGTTTGGTTGGTTTACTTAGAGGAAGCAGTTTACCAGGTGAAATGAAAAGCAGTGTACTTTTCCTGAGATAAAAAGCCCGCCGGGACTGAGCAGAGGGCTCCTGCCTGCTGCCCTCTGCTGGGGTTACTCCTGCCGGTGCTTCCAAAGGCCACTCTCCTCTTGAGTTCTTATCATAAAACATAATTTTGTAACTGCGTACTTGTTTGCTTCATGTTTTAAAAAACTGAATCTGGGCACATCACACCTTTGGGGCAGTGTGCCTGGAAGCTCAGTTTCATGCGATGGAGACTCGTGTGAAGGTTGGGTCTGCATGGGCTGTGCTGCCGTGCCTGGAAGCTCAGTCTCAGTGCGATGGAGACTCGTGTGAAGGTTGGGTGCGCAGGCTGGCTGTGCTGCCGTGCCTGGAAGCTCAGTCTCACTGCGATGGAGACTCGTGTGAAGGTTGGGTGTGCAGGCTGGCTGTGCTGCCGTGCCTGGAAGCTCAGTCTCAGTGCGATGGAGACTCGTGTGAAGGTTGGGTGTGCAGGCTGGCTGTGCTGCCGTGCCTGGAAGCTCAGTCTCACTGCGATGGAGACTCGTGTGAAGGTTGGGTGCGCAGGCTGGCTGTGCTGCCGTGCCTGGAAGCTCAGTCTCACTGCGATGGAGACTCGTGTGAAGGTTGGGTGCGCAGGCTGGGCTGTGCTGCTGTGCCCCTGCTGACGGTGCTGTGTGTGCCCTGGCAGGTGCTGCGCTCCGTGCTGCTGTTCCCGACCATCGAGCGCATGGCTCAGTCCCCGCAGGGCAAGCTCATGACGCCCCTGCTGTGCAAGCTGCGCTACGCGCTCTACATGCCCGTGTTCCTGCTGTCCTTCCTGCCCGAGGGAGTCAAGGCCTCCCTGGTGAGGTTTGCTCTGCGGGGGATGAAGACCTGCGATGAGTCCTCAATAACAACCTCCATAAATCTCTTCAGTGTCGACTGCATTGGTGAGCACCTTTCTGTGTTAAACCACCTTTTGTATTTTTCTCATTTAGTAAATGTTGATTTAGTTTTTTAGTATTAAAGTATGAGTTTAACATACTTTAACAGCGGAGTAACAGATCTGGTCTTTTCTAAAATTAAGACCGTGGGTACAGGAAAGTCTCGTATGAGTAAATTAAAAAAAATGTTAAAGGCAAAATAACAAAATATTTTCACAAAGAATATATATTTCTGACCTATACTACTGACATGATTTCTCATGTGATTAAAACACTCTTTTTACAATGTACTTTATGTGACTTACGTCTGCTTAGTTTTTGCATTTCATTCATATTGGGTGGTGAATGTAAATCAGTAATCAGTTTCACAAAGAGTTCTTTGCATCTGTTTTTATTAAGCTGTTTTAGCCAGCTGTATGGACTCTGTCATCTGAATTGGAATATTGGTAAATTCAGAAAAGGACCTTCAGTCTACAAAGACTCATAGAAGTTACTTTATGCACTGAATTTCAGCACTTTTTTGGGCACAAAGAGAAAGATTAACACTCCTCCGGTGTATATTGTACATATATTTTACACATTCTAGCAAGAGAAACAACTTTAAGAAGCAGAATAATTTCAGATATATTATGTTAAGTTTAGAATGAAAACCAGAATGTGAATTGTGCTATACTCCAGGTATTTTGGTAAGTTAACAGTTTAAAACAATTTGGAATGGAATTGACGTGCTAACGCAGTAATAATAGCAAGAAGGAAGTTTTGATTGCATTAATAGTAGTAAAAACACATTCCTACATTTCCAGTTGGGCTCTGTCTTCTATCAGTTAAATTTTACTTACTAATCATCCAAACAGATGTGCCAGAGTAACTGGGATTGCAGTGAGGGGCTGTGCCTTTCATGGGTCTGTGCCTGTGTGTGGGAGGCTCCCTGTAGGACTGTAGGGCTTGTGCTGCCAGCCTGGACAGCCTCACTTTTGTTGTACAGATTGGACATAATGACAGTCACTCCCTTGCAGTGCCCTGTGCCTGACAAAAGCAGACTCCTGGTTCCTAATACACATTTCTGATTGAACTCTTCTACTTTGTGGCTCGAGTTCCTATTAATTGATGACAGTTTCGTGGTGACCAAGGAGAAAGCAAGCATGCAGTCATACCTACACGAGATATTCAAGTGTCTTCCTTTGATAGTTTTGTCTCAGAAAAAGGTATGTGGGGGTCTGTGAGGTCACATCTCCACAAGCCAGGAATCCTTCTCTGGTCCCCACAGATAAACTTGTACCTCTAAAATACAGGTTATACACAGCCAGGGTTGTATTGGAAATGGTCCTTGGCCTGTGTTAACCTCCAAAAAAGCAGGGCCAGCCATTGTTTGTATGTGTTGTTTGGCCCAGGCCACACTGCAGCCGCAGGAATAATTGAGCAGAACGGATTTTGTGTTCTGCTGTTTGTGTTCTGCTGACCCTCTGAGCTCTTTAGTCCCCAGGTGAATGAGCCAGGTTGATATGTGCCTGTCAGCCTGTTGTAATTTCCTCTGTGTACCAGTGTCTGACCTGTGTCCTAGCTGTAAGGTAAATTGAGGCAAGAAACCAGGCTGAAGTCTCTTCACTCATGGGATCTGTTCTCTGGCTATGTTCAGTTTGTTGCCTGAATAAATTGTACGGAATGAACACCCCTAGGAGCCAAAGTCTTGTAAAACTTGCATAAATAGGCCTTATTGATGCAACTAGTTCTTTTGGGCTTGTGATAGCATCTCTCTCAAGTACAATTCCCCTTTGGTTTGCATCTTTGGAAACTGATGGTGTTTTACAGCCCAGTGACTCAGGACCACATGTGTGGATTAATAATCTCTGAGCATCTGGATATTGCCTGTTAACCTTCTCTTTTATTGTTTGAGGACAATAGAAGATGTTACCATTCAGCAAAAATTTGCTAAATATAGCACAACAACTGAGTGTGTCTTATGAGACTGCTCATCTGTGAGTTACTAAAGCCTCTGAATTTTTGGTAGATGCTTTTCTGAACACTTCCTCTTCCTCTAATAAATTACTAGATATAGTTCAGAAACATTCAGCAAATGAGGTTGTTTCTTCTCTCCAAGAAGGTTGCATGTCAACTCATTAAAAATATACATATTGCCTTTGGCATGTAACTCTGTTGCATTACTGTAATTGTAATAAAAGCTGTGATTAAGGGCAGAAAAGATGGTAAAAGTTTCCTTAAATCTAATACGTCCGTTAAAACAACCCAACCTGCCAGGGATTTGTTACCACATCCAAAGCTTAGTCACAACAATGTTTTCTCTCCTCTGAAAGGAAATGAGATTTGAAAGCTTAATTAGAACAGAACTCTAAGACCAAGTGCTTCTCCCATTGACACTGAGAGTGAAAAGCTCCATTCGGTTGCTGCAGGATCAGGCCCTTGGCTGAAAGAATCAGTGAAGGAAGAATTACATTACCTATTATTGCCCCACTTCCAAATTATGTTTGTTCCTGCTTCTTATCCAAACACGTCTTTCTGTTGTTCTAACTCCATAGTTGATGATATATGGAAGCCCCAGTTGCACAGCAAGAGGAATTGTGATGACACTGTCCAGAAAGGGAACATAATGAAGTGTCTTGTCCCAAAGAGGAAACAACACAGAAGGAGAAGAGACAGCAGGGACTGTAAAGAAGATGGATTGTAAGGAAGGATGGGAACATACAGTGTATAAATAGTAAAGGACCTATAAGAAACAAGCAAAAGAGGCTGAAGGGCCTTTGCTTATCTGGTTTAACTTCTAGCAAAGATACCTTAGGGCAGAAAAAAGCATTATAATGAACAAACAAGCATTTGGGTACTTGTATTTGTGAACTTAGAAGATCAATAGACAGAAATATTAAACATTAGTGACCCTGACTTATCTGAAACATTGTCACTCTGTTTATTCAGGCTAGCAAAACAAGGCTACCTCTATCTAACACAGCAGTGGTGGTTCTACAAATCATGTATAGTCCTGAAGTGCTGGAATACTTTGGCACTCCAGTGCCCTGAAATTTGTAAACATTTTTTTTGTGACAGATGCTAGTAGCAGACTTACAGTGACAGTAAACCATTCTATCTACATGGAACAGGATTTATTGTCCAGCCGTTTGACTGGCAAACTTCCTCCATTTGTTTCTGTAAAATTTCCACAAAAGCACAGACATTACATAATGGGTAAACACTGCACAGCTTTTTCGAGAGGCAGGCTCACAGGTCAGAGGTTAATGTCTGGATGACAGGGAAGATACAGATAAGCACAATAGCAAGAAAAACCTCTAACTGGCCCAAATGAGGTGGGTCCTTTGTGATCTTGAACCTGTGACTTCCCTGGAGGAATCTCCCTGTTTGTTTAACCTGGTCGGGGAGCAGGGGAGCACTGCAGCCTGGGCCAGGGGGAGGTCTGCTTTGTACTGTTGGGGCAGGTTAGGAAGGAGGGGACTCAGAAGCCTGAAACAAGGCTATCAGATTCATTTAGGCTGTCACATAAGTGAAAACTGGAAATAAGAGATGCCTAGTTAATTTAAGCATCCAACAGAAGTTGTAAAACAAATAATTAAGATAAAACTCCAGAGTTGTGTTTCAAATTTTATCTTGTTCCAAGTGTGGAAACATTCAGATTTCATCTGCAGGGTTTAAATTTCCCTTGTTTTACAGAGGCAAAGAGGGCTATAGCAGTTTCAGGCACTCCACAGGACTGTAAAGGAAGCAAGTCCCAGCTGAGGTGCTGAGGCTTGTCTCCCAGCAGTAGCTGCTTCTCCCTCTCAGATGTACAGGATGACAAAATTAAATCCCTGAGGTGCCAGAGAGTAAAAGATTTTATTGTGGGATACATTTTACACAACTATAAAATAGCATCTTTGAGATAAATTTACATCAGTGTCCAGTAATATATAAGCTTACAGTTGCTATGAAAATGGAACAGAAGTTTTTACATTGACGACTCAAGTTATTTTAAAAGTTTATTTCCAGGAAGCCAACTGGGAGGTAGCATTCTGGGTTTGAATTACCCAGCCTCAGGAGTTATCATGGCTTGAGATCTGTTTCTATTCCAATTCTTTTTATTTATCAGAGAGATTTGAAATGTGACATTGTGGTTGGTCTTCATCTGCTCACTATGAACATCATGCTGTCTGAGCTGCTGGCTTTAAACAGGAAAGGCGAATCACACCCTGCAGTGACCGATGCGTTTTACTGATCGCAGAGGGACTCTCTCTACTAGAAACCAAAACCCAAGGGAGATAAATGTCACTCAGAATCCACTGACTGTTCTTTTTGCTTCAGATACCAGAAAACAATGTCTTCCAGTTTTCTATGCAGCTTTTACCCTTGCTGCTAGGACAGTCAGATAATTCATACTTTGTCTGCATTAGAATTTACAGCTGCTGATTTCTAGTGAGAGTCATGGTGTTTGTTTCCTGCCTTCTTTGAAAACTCATTTTACATTTTCACCTCAATTTCCTGACAAGTAAGATGGGAAATTTTTTGGAGTTCTTTTTCTGGGACTGAAGTGCTGTGGAAATACCCATCTAACCAAAATGCTTGGGTAAGGACAGTGCATCATGTTGTGTTCATGGAACTCAGTAGCACCTCCACCTATTTTGCTTGTATTTTTCAGATATAAAAACCAGTGCTTAAGGTATTAGGTGAGCACTTGATAAAAATCTTCACATGAAATGGTCAAATAAGAGGTTTTGCCCCTGAAAAAAAAATCTTTTAAAAAGCTGTATAATTGCATGGCTAAAATTTAATTTACTTTTCCTTTTTGCTCTGCTTTCTAAATTAAAATGCAACAGAAGTTATGATGACCAGATTTTAATTCAGCACAGAAGGCATAGTTCTTTTGATTTTTATTTTGTTTTACGGAACAAAATCAGAAGAGCTCTGCCTTCCATGCTGAATGGAACAAAACCCATCCATTGAGGTATGCACAGCCAAGGAGGATATGCACATTATGTACTCATCTAGTTTTTATTTTTCAAATGCTGAACCACCATGTTTAAAAAAGAACCCAGTATTCAAGACAATGGATGAGCTATTGGCCAATATCACATGGCTGGTTGGCAGCAGAGCTCTACATAGACCTGCATCTCAGGGCAGTAAATTGATCTACTGAACCTGCCTAGCCACTAGTTTAACCTAAAAATATATATATGGATGTTAGTCATGAGCAGCTTCCCCAAACCACACTGGCCAGACAGGCTGGTGCATGCAGTGCATTTTAAAATAGAGACAGAAACTGATACTAGAAAGGATTTCAGGTAGCACCTTGCAATCTCATACCTACATCTTTACCATCCTACCGTCATAGTAGGCAGGAGAATAAAAGCTTTCCCTACACTCTGGGCACTGGGTAACTTTTCAGATCTTTGAACCCAGACCAAAACATTTTCAAGTTGGTTTTCCAGGCTGATGGAAATCCAAGTCCCGGTAGTAAAAAGTGATTGCTTTATTTCTTCTGATGAATGTACGTTGTAGATAACTTCTGGCTACAATGCAGAAACCATTTCAAGGATATTTTATATTTAAATATGTGTAGAATTTCAGACATGATGGATAGCCAGACAAAATTTCATGGTGAACAGAAATTACTGACATGGTGCATAAATTCCATCTATATAAACTAAACCATGTTACATCTGTGCAGCATAGTGCAGTATATCACAGGTGGGCAAAAACAGTGGAGCTCAGCAGGTCTCCTCTCTTCCTATGTGCATTCTTTGATGCTCAGTGGGACAGAAAGAGGTCAGAAATTATACAACAGATAGTCTCTCCCTCTTCACTAACATTTGATTAATTAGGCTTCAAGAGAAGTCTGTCGTGAAATCAGGTAACTCTACAGCCATCTCCTGAAAGATGTTTTTTGCCTCTCTGCCAGAAGGCTGCTTTGGTAGCCCAGGAGCCTGGCTCAGTGTGCAAAACCCTCTGGTCCTGCAGCATTTCTCAGCAGCCTCTTGTGTGCTGTCACAGTTGAGTCCTATCCACTTCTGACATTTTAAGTGATGATCGTAATATGTGTTTCTGCAAAGTGTTTAAGAGCGTGTTTCCTTACCTGTGGAAACACAGTAATATTTTATCACCTGCTTCGCAGGAAAAGGCGCCAAAGAATAACAGTCTTTAATATTTTCATGTTTCCTTTGCTACTGTTTATTTTCCTGTGTGATGCCTGACTAAAATGTTTGTTTAATGTAGTCGGACAACTCACCTTACCAAGGCAGCACTTAAGCTGATGGAAAAACCTCACATCTGCTCTATTCTTTCTGTGTGAATAAACTTTTCCTTATTTCAGAGTGGGATGCTCATATTAAATTACTGGAGGAAGGCAATGACTTTTATGTATTTATAGTCCTATTTATTTATTAAAGTTAATCTGCTTCATAATTTACCCCATTTCCAAAAGAAAGAAAGATGTTTAATGAGGACTTTTATTACTTGCAAAAGCTTTTACTTTCCTGTGAAAGCCTTATGAAAATAATAGTAATAATGTGGAAATTTCTCATTTGGTCTGTTTCTGTTAATTATTCCTCTCTTTCTTCTTGGGGGGAAAACCCAACATAAAAAACTCCCATCATAAATATTACTCATAAGGCGTGAATGTTTTGATAGTGGAACTGCTGATCATTTCCATGAAATGTGAGGCACAGTTGGGATTTGGTTGGGGAAGGGGAGATTGTTTATTCACCCCTGGTGAGGCTTCATCCCCAGGGACACAATTTACGCCCACAAATTTACAGTGAGTCTAATGATGTGTTGCAAATGGCATGAAAAAGGAAGAGGTAACATCAACAAAGCAGAAAGGATGTTGAAAATAGCTATATGCCAATGAAGTGCTACCAGCTGCAGTTGCTTTGTGTTAAACTATGCCAGACAGTTATCTGCAAATTGGCACTTTATTTTTCCTGGGCCAATACAAGCCCCCCTGAATTCAGGGGAAGGACTCGCTTCTGCAGTAGGCTCATGCCTTTTGAATGAGACCTGTCTGCCGAAACTCCCCCAAGGAGTATATGAAGTAGAACTCATGGCTCTGATATAACTTGTGTTTACTGGCTAGAAATTTAGCTTGATCCATCAAACTCCTTCATCATGCAGTACCAGCAAAGCACTTAAACTCATGCTAAATCCATACCCATGGGTAAACTCTAGACATTTTTCTTGGAATAAGTTTTTTTTTCTGAAAATGACATTTACAAAGCTGGTAATTTATTTAGTACCTGTTATTTCATGTGACTGAAGTGGACAAAGTGGACACTGGTTTGGATTTAATTCCTATGATCAGCTAAAACAATATGGCAATCCACTTTAATGCTGCTCCTTATGAAGATGTCCACCAGCACTCGGTAATTCTATAATGTGACAATACTGACAAGGAGAAAATTCCTACAGAATCTTCATGGATCTGAGAAGGAAATGCTGGCTTTTCTTAAGCAAACACAGTGGCACAAAACATTGCTTTCTGCTTAGTGCAAATGCCAGGTCTATTTAAAGCGAGCTTTAAAAGAATGCATTCTGTTTATGAAGTACAAAGTGGTATAAAGTCCACCTTTCTTATGAATCAAAGCCACTCCAGTTGTAAGAATGTTCACTTTTTTCAAAGGATAAGCAATCCAGATGTTGAATTTCATGAGGCTTCCTCAGTAAAGAATCAGCCCTAGGTCCCAGTCCAGAAGGGCACTTAAACTGACCTCCATTTAGCTACTCCCAGGCCAGACCCCTGTCTAGCAAAGCAGGGTAATCCCACAGAGCTCAGGCAGGAACCACAGGGAGAATGGAGATGCTGAATTGCTGCAGACAGTGTCCATCCTGGCCATTCCTTATGGACTGAGCACCACCTACAGCAGACCCTTCTGTGTCCCTCTTGCAGACACTTTCCATAACCAAAGTCTGGACGCTGTCAGAACTCCCAGCATCACAGCCATCTGCCACAGAATGAGAGCTTAAGCTGGAGATGAATTTTTCTGCCTAAGGGACAGTTCTATCATTTGAAGATGGTGGGAGTTGTTCCAAAGTAACTTCAGGCAGGATTAAGCCTGTGGACATTTCAGTTTTCCATCACATATGCCACTTCATCTGCACATGCTTCATCACACAAAGTAAATGAGTGTTTTTCACACTCCCCAACAAAGCATCTATTGTTTGCAAAGCACCTGGGTATAATCGTTGAATAACTTTTTATTTTTGCCTTTAGCCTCTACTCTGCTTTCTCAAACACAGCTGACTGATTGTCTTGTACAGTTCTGCTCTTCCTGCAACTGTAGTACCAAGCAGATTGGAGAAGGCCGTCCGTAACAATTGCAGCTGTTTCTGCCTCTTCATGTCCATCATGGTTATACATTAACTGCTATGTTTTCATTCTAAATTCAAGTGTAAACTTAAGCAGACCCCAAAGTCAATGTTTAGATCTTGTAAACCTCTAAACATCAACATTTTATCTAATGTGTCTGTGCATGTGTGGAAGCACATGTTCCTGCATTAGTCATCCTTGATACAAAGCAGTTCCTTCTGTTTGATGTTTTAAACAATAAGTTATACGATATTTCCAAGATTGCTGTTGGCAATAATTACCGGTAGAAAATATGTTTTCCTCATAGGAAATTACAGTGCTGTTTGGTATTATTAGTTCTTACCACTGTTTTCTGACTCCTTCAGAGGAATGACAGAGATTGCTTCCTCAAGAGCAAAGGATAAACTGGAAATGAAACTAATGTTACACTTCACTGAAGAACCTTAAAATAAGACAGGCAACTTACCAGGAAAAAATGCGATAAGATAGTAGTATATTTCTTGAGCTAAACTTATTTTCAAAAATTCAGTCAACTATTTGCAGACTATTTTGATACAAATGCATCATTTAAGAGCTGTATTGCAGCATGTCAAAGTTCAGATAAACTGCACAGCAGATGAAAATCACAGACTCACAGGGAGATTAGTTTTGGAAAGGACTTTAAAGATGATCCATGCCATGGGCAGGGACACTTTCCATTAGAAAAGGATGCTCAAAGCCCCATCCAACCTGTCCTTGAACACTTCCAGGGATGGGGCACCCACAGCTTCCCTGGGCAACCCATTCCAGTGTCTCAGCACCCTCAGAGTAATAAATTTGTTCCTAATATCTAATCTGAACTTGCTCTCTGTTGATTTAAAGCCATTTCATCTTGTCCTATTACTCCACTTACTTGTAAGTCCCTGTCAGCTCTTGTATAACCCCATTAGGTACTGGAAGGTGCTATAAGGTCGCCCAGAGCCTTTGCTTCTCCAGCCTGAACAGTCCCAACTCTCCTGAGAGAGTCTTTGGCCATAATCATCCCATTGAAGTCAAATTATTTTATTCTTGTACCCTCTGCATGAAGTCCCTTGGAAGGACAAGAAAAACTGTGTGCATATCTGTAACTCAATGTTCAGCAGTAGCAATTTAGAAATAAACTGTAAAATCTGTGGAGCAGAAATGTTATTTTTCCTGATAGCCTAAGTAGCCTCTGAGATGCTGAAGCCAACTTGACTGGGACTTTTTGCACTCCCATGCAGTATAACTCTTTCTTAAATGCAAAAAAAAAGATCGAGGCGGGCACTCAGGACTCTTTCCTTTGGCTACAATTACTGGAAAATTATCAATTTAATTTTATGTTGTCCAGTTTACCTTTACAGGGGCCAGGAGTGGGAATTTCAAGTTGTCAATGTGCATATTTTAAAATATTTCTGAAGCATTTTGTAATAACCGATTATTGTGAAATTATCCTGCTGTGAGGCAGATTTGCTAAGGGAGGCATCAATTAAATGTTCTGGAAGAAAGAGACTAAGAATTTGTGGAGGTTTTGTGGAAGTCTCTTGTGTGACAGAAGAAAGCATCACTTCAGGCTTTTCCATGTCAGTATGGCCAGCACCTGACGAAAGATGTCCCCAGTCTCTGCATGGTCCTTAGCCAACACAAACAGCAGTCTGATGTAATAGCAGTAATAGAAATTAAATGGCAAATGGTGAAATAGCAGATTCATTCTGTGAAAAAAACCTGACAGTAAATGATAGTTTTGTAAGGCAGAGCATCAGAAGTGTCCTGGGAAGCTGTAGTGTCAGTATGGGAAAGGAAGATGTATGGAAACAAACTGTAGAGAGTGAGAGATTAACGACAGGGTAATGAGGTTGCTTGTTTTTCACAGGGCATAAGACTTAGCTATTAAAATCACTCTGCTTCCTCAAAAGAATATTTTCAAGTATGCACAGTGGTTGAAGCACTTTCAATCAGGCCAGTGTCATGGGAGCTTTGGCTTCCTTAGCCATGAAAAGGTGATTAACATTGAAACATTTAGTAAAGGATGCTTGATGATGAATTCAAGGGAAAAGATAAAAAATCCCTCTGTATATCACTGTGAGCAAATTTGTGCTCATGAATGGTGTGAAATTATGGTAGAGAAAGAAAATTCATAAGGGAGAAAAGGACTACTTGAAGGTGGTAGATGTGGCAGGTGATATGCAGGTCATGTAAATTTCTAAAGCATGGAAAGTAAAATCACATCGCAAACCTTTAAAAATCATCAAAATTATTAGTTAATTGTCTTAACAGACACAGGTGGGAGAACTGACAGAGCTGGAATATCAATATGAAGGGATCTAACACTCTTGGGAAAGAAGAGCAGGGAGAAAGGAGGAGGATGGATGTGCTTGCCTTAGCATCCACATATTAAAGACAAGAGATCTGTTGAATATTACATTCACCAGAGCATGACAGATGGATTTAAGGGACTTCTAAGAAAATTTGAAGCTATCCAAAGTGCAATATGTAATATGGTTGATGGTTGTAGAGTAGGGAATCCACAACATACGCTGTTCAGCTACTACTCACAGTGCATTGCTTTACCTATATATTTATATATATAAAATATATTTATATCCATATGAAAATATATGTGTAATAGAGCAGAAAAAGAAATTGGCAGACAATATATGGCAGTTTGATACAGAAGATGATGCCTCATTTGAAGATGAGGTAGATTGGCTTCATATTTTCACAAAAGGGTAACACCTGTGCTAGAACAGAAATGCTTAGCATATTTACAATATAAAGCTCTATTCACTCATTAATCTCCTTAAAATTCTGCCATAGTCAGTGGAGAAATAGGTAACACTTGTCTAATCTGTCTTTGTCAGTACTTAAGGATGAGATGAACCATGTACTTTCATATGACCGTGAAGAAAGAAAAATTAAGCTTGAGATACATTTAATCAGGTGAATCCTATGACAGGCATAAAATAGAGTTGTTTAGACTGAACAGGAGACAAATGAAGAACATAGAAAGAGTTTGCTAGTAAAGGGCAGTAATTTAACTTACATGTCCATGGTAGATGAGGTAATATATAATGGAGTACATTGCAACAAAAGTGATTCAGTTTAGATTTTATTTAATGATATGAGCAGAATTCTAGATGGGATTTCCTATGAAGGTAATGAAACTTTCATCATGTGTGCTTCCTAATGACAGGACACATAAGTACCTGCTGAAAATAACACAGAACCATTGATTCATCTTAAGAAAAAGACACCGATGGAGATCCCTTCCAGCCCTGTAATGTCATACACACTGATTAAATAGACAAGAGTAGCACTGAGAATTTCAGAACCCTTAATGAGGGACAGTTTACCTTAGAAGAACCAAGCAAAACAGGTGAACAGATGCAACATAGAATGATTGAGGAAACCCAAATAAAGGTGAAGCATGCCTAATGTCCGACATTAGTTAAAAGCAAATATGAAAGTTGATAATGTGACTGAATTCTGGTATGTTTTTAGCCTTCTCCAGTTAGCATTCTCCAATTATTCAGGCTCAGTTGAATTAGCACTGCCATGCATCATCCCCATAAGCAGTTTTGGTGGGGGAAGAATCTAGTTCTGTGGAAACAAGCCATTCCCTTCCACTTGGCCTCAGGGTCCCAGAATAGTTTCTGGCTCCACTTTGTACACTGGTGCAGATACAGCCTACATTTGTACCTGCAAAAGCAACAAGGGTTTGGTTGTTGAAAACAGACTGTGGAAGTTTGACTTCGCAATTGTCAAAACAGGAGCTGGGAAGGTGCATTTTGTGTTGGCAGAAGGGTAAAATAGCCTAGGAAAGGCTTTTTACTAAGCTGCTGATCAGTGAAGGGACAAAGGACTATCAAAACCAAGGCAATGTGGAAATGTGTGCTTTACAGCCTGGCCTTTATGGAACAATTTAGTAGACTTTTCTATAACCAGTGAGTACTTGATGAAGGTACAATGAAAGGCACTATAATTTTCCAAACCATCAGGCCATGTTTGGGAGAACTATACTATGCACTGGGTTTAAGAACAAACCTGTAAGGCTCTAATGCCAATGAAGGGCAAACTAATAAAGAGCTATGCTCAGATTTCTGTGTAAGAAATGTGGAAAAACTAAGTAAATTGTAGCCACTCTTCAGTTTTTTATTTCAAGTCTAGTAGAACTGATGTTCAGTACTTGTAATAATACACTAAACAGGAATGTTGTTTTTTTAAGAAATAGTGACAAATATTGCTGAAAAATTAGCTCAAAATTAGATGAATATAAGCACCATCATACCGAGATATACTGTTGACTTACACAGGAAATAATAGCTGGAAATGAGGTCCAAAGTCCATCTTCCCTGGTCTCTCATTTCCAACAATAGTCAGAACAAAATGCTTCCAAGAAATAGGCAAAAATTCTGCATTAGAAAGGTCTGCCTGTTAGTAAAGGCATTGTTCTTTGAGGTAAAGGCTTAAAGACTTGAGGCATTTGTAGTTACAGTATGCAGGTCTAAATGATAGTATGTTAAGAGAATTCTAAATATTTCTTAACTTCCAGTGTCTTTGTCCTCTCTTGCTAATTTCTTGGCCCTGAGAGGTTCTTACTGTAATGGGTTGATGTGAAGTTGCTTTCCTTTCACATGTTTTTCTACTTCTTAATATTCTTTTCTATTGCAAATGATTTGCAAAATATTTTTTAATAACTCAAGAGTTCTCTTCTGGGCCTGGTTGCGCATCAGGTTTGTGGCTTTTAACCAATAGTGAGCTGTCTTTCATTAAAAGACAACGTCAAACACAAGGGAGGACAGAGACCAGCTGCAAAATATTGTTTTACTGAAGAAAAAATGAATTAACTGAGTGACATTCAACCTGGAAAAATAAAGCTAATGGAATACATAAGAATTTTTTTTTAAGTATGTAAAACATAGGTTCTCTATAGATAGGGAACAGAATCAAGGGAGCCAGAAGTAGTGAGTGAGTGAGCATGGCCAGGAAGGGCCATAAAACTTGTTATGCTGCAGACTCTCAGAATACCCTGCAGAAGTACTGAGAATACCCACAGCCTGCACTACAGTCACAAGGGGATCACTGATCTCTTACAAACCCCTTCAGTTCTTTATTCATTTCTTGGTGAACAAAAGACAGTATCTTGGTATGTATGACCTTCACAAAACAGTGTAAGGTGTCTCTCCACTCTCTGTATACATCTGCTTGAGGGCTTGGTTGATCTGAGTAGTGGCACCGGATTTGCATTTTGGAAACATCATGAAGGCAGGCCATGCTCTCCTTCTCCTCTGAATTTGTCCACTCTAGAAACTGTTACAGTATGTTCTTCCAAGGCTGATGCTGCTGAAACTGTACTATCTGGACCTTGAAGTAAAAATTTGGCTTTGTGTTTCTCCTTGTATCCATTGCAGAGCATAGCTCCTACTAATAAAACAGAACAATATTTTCATGTGTAGGACTTAATAAATTTACACCTACAGCCACAGTCTTGTTGATAGAGTCAACATAATCTAAGGCCAGCAGCAGTGGGGAAATGAAGTGAGCTTGGGTAACCCTTTGTAGTCTTATGTTTGTCTGATGAACAAGCTATTAAAGAATGTGTGTGTGCATCCATTAAGTTGTCTAGATTGGGGATATCTTCACAGCCACTCATTTTTGTTGGAAAAGGAACTATTTTGATGATTTCCTGAAAACTATTAGCCAATGAAGTTGAAAAGGATTTTTTTCCTTTGTTATTGTCCCTTGTTTCATTAGTATGGCATCTCTTTCTGTCTATTCAATCACAGTAAATTCATTTCCGTAGCCCAGCAAATAACACTGTATCATTTTTATGTAATTAATATACAGGGAAAATTATATTTATGTATAAATTATATGATTTATACATAAGTAATATTTAAATAATAAAATAATACTTATGCAATTAATATACAGAGCAAACCAAACAGAATGAGCTCTAGTCACGGCACTACAACACACAGCTATTTTTAAAGTAATCTAGGGCATGTATATCTCTGAAAATTTATCAGGATCAAGTCAGAAATACATAACCTTTTGTATTTTATGGATATGTGTGCTGTGTTCAAGTAATTTTTTTCAAGAGTTCTTTCCATAAAGACATAGTTCCAGATCATCTCAAATTTTTTCAGGCAACATAGTGTGACGCCTCAGTTTTTAGTGTGAGTTCATGATTAATTTAGGCCTAATCTAATCTTTTGTTTGCAAATAAGCAGGCAAATCTTCTTTGGATATTTAATAATCAAGCAAGAATTTTAAAGACTTGAGGAAAAACACATATTTCTGTCCAAGTACAGGAAATCTCTGTATTGCTTCAAGAATCAAGTATAAAGTTTATCTGTCCTGAATAAGAAATGTGTGCAATTTGCACAACTTCCCAAGTTCTAGCATAGATCTCTTGATATCCAGAGAGTCAGCAGATGAGAAATTAGTTTTGACTATTGTTCTAAAATCTTTAGAAAACAATGATAATAATTCTAGGCATGCAGTTCTTAAAAATCAGGAAGTTTTCTATTTCACATGTGGTTTGCTTGGCTACACTGTGGCTGCATCAATGTGTTTGAAGTTTTGCTCAATAGATATAGGTATCCATCTAATGACTGGCTGCTTGAATTGGAGATTAAAGAACCCGAAGCATTGAAAAGCTTGATTGATTTCAGTCATTATTGTTTGTGAAAACTAATAATTTAGCTGAAGGATATTAAGTCCTTGCTGTGACACTTTGGGTTAAAGAGCTACCAATGATATAAAGCACTCTATTCTTTTCTGGATCCTTGATTTTAGTCCAATCAGGGTTCCTCTATCACAAAACCCCAACAAATAAATCAAACACATTTTGGCACAGTTTGTCGTCTCTGCTTAGCAAATGTATGAGACTGAACTGACACTGATCCTTAATCACCTTTAATCCATGGAGAGGGAATGATCCTACCAGGGCAGGAAAAAGGTCACTGGCAGGATCATGGGGAGAAGCTAAGTTGGCAGTAAATTTCATAAGCCTGACCTGGGAATAAATGAGGAGCTTCATTTTCAAAGTAATCTGTGTATATAAAAGATCTGCAAAAGTTACAGCATTTTAAGGTATTTATGTGTTAAAAACACTATAAATATGGTATTTGTCTGTTTAAACTTTGATTCACTTTGAAGCTCTTAGTCCTAATTGTTTATAATAGTTAATTAACACTAGCTTTTTTTTTTTTTACTAAATCTTGGTAACCTGGTTGTGAATTACAAGGGGTATCAGCAGCTTAAGATGGAATAGAACATGATAAAAACTTTGGGGTTCTACAGCTGTCACCAGGTACCTTGGCCAGTTTCTGTAGGTTTGCAACCACATTTTTTTGTTTGTTTTGTTAGAAATAAACCATATGAAGGAATATTTACAAAGGCCATGATACTGCAAAAATTCATGTTACAAGCTTCACTTTCTGTGCTTTGGATTATCCCACTGACTCATACTGACTCATCATGCATCAGTCCAGTATATGCAAAAGTACACATTTGAAGGAATGGGATTATGCCATGAAAATGAAGAACAAAGCCCACTCAAATTTGCTTTAGACTGTTAAACCAGATCAACATATTGAATAAGCAAAAAGATGTTTACAGGAAAAGCTAAAGAGCTTCTATATTTCTTTTCCTAGAAATCCTTGACTGGTTCAAAGCCAAATTGTTAGGAGCCTGTTTCCTAGATAGGAATTTAGAGTGCAGGGGCATTGGACTTTTGCCTTCCATGCAAAGGATAAGAAAAAAATAATTTTTGTTCCTTTCTTCTAAACTCTTTTCAGGAGAGAACTGCAGTTTATGTATCCTCAGCAGGTAGGGAGATGGCTTCATAAGTCGCATCCTGGCAAGACAGGATTTAGGATTTAACTCCAGCCTTGATACTGCAAACCATCCTTGCCCACTAAGGAGCTTTCAGTCCACTCTGTGTGTGTCTGTGACTGGGGTTGTGGAGCACTCACACTCATTTCTGTGAGAACACCCTCCCCGTTTCAGGGTCTGAATATCCACGTTACCAAAAGAGCTGATGTGAGCGGTGTACATCTCGCTTACACATCCCATCACAGCAGTGCTGTGGTTCTTCAGACACTGAATGTTCTCATGATTTATCACTGGGTGAAGTCCCTCCTTCAGTCCCTTCTTGCTTTTGGGAGGAAGCTCTACAAGTGCACAACTTCTCATGAAGCTCATCAGCCACACCGTACACCTTCATTTTATGGCAGGATCAGCTTATTTCAGTTGAACTAAATATCAGTTAGGGACTGGTGGAAGGCACACAGATTTCAAACTACAGGACAGTTGTCATCCTCCAGATATTTAACACTGTCACTTCAAACATTCCTGCTAAAAGCAAAGAGGCAGAAGTGTGTGTGTGCAGTATTAGGTCCTCCAAGCCTTTGGTATTGGCTTCATTAAGCCAGTTCAGAGAAAGATTTTAAGTTCGAAAAGCACAGTTTTCTCACAGAGGCATGTTTTGACTTTGGGTACTTTCAGACTAGCCTTTGGCTCTGTTTTTGAGGTTTTCTTCATCAGATAGTTGTGAAGATTTTGTTACTTGATCACTGTAAAAAGCAACGTTCAAGGTAGTGGTGAACAATAATAAGGGAACATGATGAATTTGGCTCTGTAATTTCATTATTGATAAAGAAATATATTTTTCAAGGACTAATTGATAGACATTTCTACACAATGTTTTTCACTTGCAGGTATTTTTAAGACAGTCTACAAAACACACTTCATTGTCATAGCAGCCTGAAGTGTGTTTTTAAAATGAGAAAACTGAGACATAGAGATTTTTTAATTTGTACTGGGTCTCAGAGGATTTCAGTGACAGTTCACAAAAATTCCAAGCCTCTTGACCTTTCATCCCACAGTCTTATCTTTCACTTGTAATGATTTTCCAGAATACTAATTTCAGTCTTCTTTTACCTTTACTGAGCCCTGAATATTTCTTTCTTCGGTGACAGTGGTGCATGCCAAATAGATGGAAGCTACACACTCACCCTAGCCCAGGATGGACACTGAGGTCTCAGCTCCAGCAGAGCTTCCACACAGCCCATTAAGTGCATTTCCTACATTTGCATTTTGAGCCACAGTCCTACAGATTGCTGGATGTGCTTTATTTTTGTGCAGTGAATGGTTCTGCAGGCTTGGGTGAAACAGCTTCACACAGGAAGTTCAGCATGTGGGCTCTACATTGCATTTTATATTCTACTTGAAATCATGACAATAAAACCCAATAAATATTTTTTCCAGGACTCTTGGTAATGATTGTGGGATTCTAGAGATTTCCTGCTAAAGCAAGCATTGGCACAGGTTGGAAATCTTTCCAGAGTCAGTAACACCAGGTAGCAAACACTGTGCAGGTGATCGTACAGGACAACCTTCCTCTTCAAACCCAGTGAAAGATTTCAGACGCCATTCATTTTTTAAGTGTCAGCATCTGGTTGTGCCCAGTTCACAGCCTGATTTTCAGAGCTGCTGAAAAGCTCAAAGTAACAGTCCTTGAGAGCTTTTTTAGATGGCTTTCTAATTGCACACAAAAGAGGTAAGTTCTGAGGTATATCCTTAGAAAAAGCCGTTTGGTATTCATGAAATTAGGAAACAGAACAAGTTTTTTTTTTCAAAAGGAAAGAACTAAATATTCAAAAAATGCCAAGGTTAGCAGAGTGTAGTATTAGGAAATAGCAGAGAGATTTCTCCCTGAACTTGTGACTTAGCTTTTGAGAAAAATAGCTTTTTTGAAGAAGCCCAGATTGACATTCCATAGCAGCCAGAGAGAAGGTTACTGTTCCTGCTTTATAATTGTATAGCTTTAAATATAGCTTTCCCCAGACATTAAACATCTTACACTAATGTGGATTAGAGGGAAGCAGTGGATTTAGGATATTTTGACTTTAACAAAAATGTTTACAGTGTCTCCCATTATGTTCTTACAAAGTTTAGGAAATATGACATACCTGACAGCACCTACTAGACAGATGTATCACTGCCTGGAAAATGGGATTCAGGAAGATTTCTGGAACTGGAAAGATGTATCTAGTAGGATTTTGTGACAGTCTTATCTTCGTTCTTTTAGTATTCAGTAGCTGTTCCCTATGTGACCAGCAGAACACAGTGTGTGTGTTTGCTGAGGTTACAGAAAGCACCATGCTAGAATAGGCTGCAGATGTGCTGGAGAGGGATGGGATCAAAGTGACCTTCACAAGCTAAGACAAGTGCTGGGGAGCAAGGAGAGGACAATGCTGTCATTCCTCAGGGAGCCAAGTTGTTCTGTGTGTAAATTTCTTACAAGGGTGGTAAATTACTGGTTAAGGAATAGTTCCACAAGAAAATATAATGGGAATATTGTGTGTCACAAGTTCATGTGGGTTAATGTGCTGTAAAATGAAGCATGAATCTCATACATATGAAGAAGTACAAGGGCTGAAAGACCTGCAGCTCTGCTGTTGAAGAGAGAGAGATTCACTGGCATGAGCTGAAATTCAGCATCAGTAAAATTCAAGAGAGACATGAGCCACTGGTCATATCTATAGGAAACTAAGTAGCAGATGTAGAGAATGGTATCTAAAAGGTGGGGTTGATGTAAGTATAAGGTATCTGGCCTTTGTAGAGATTTGCCCTAAAATTAATTTTATTAACTGTGTTTACAATTAGAGGAGCTCAGGGCAACGCACCTAAAGTGAATGCGTCAAATGTGTGTGCAGATCAGTTTCCTGTGGCAGCAAGGTTCATAATTAATTGCATATGACATTAATAAGTATTTCCTTTTATTGTTTTGTATTTAAATGTTTTGTGCTCCAAGAGGGGGAAGACCAGTGTGTCATAAAGTAACACGAACATGATGGAACAGATGTTTATTGTACTTCTTTGATTGTTTTCCCCACCATTCTCAGTTTTGCAGTGTCCCTCAGGGGTTGTGGCTGTCAGCATAGAGTAAATGGTTTTTCAGGTGTGACCACATGGTGTAGTGGTACTGCAGAATTCCATAGTGGTACTGCAGAATTCTGCATCATCTTCCTCCTGCTGTTCAAGAAACTTGGTATATGGTGTGATTGGACTTTGGAGTTAATGTGGGTAGCGAACACCAGTCATCTTGGTGATCTCTGGATTCTGATTGCATTCTTTGCATTGATTATAAGCTTGTAATGGAAAAAACACTCTGGTTTTTTTCTGCATGTATCTTGATTTCTTTAATTTGAACTTCATTACTGCATTGGCTTTTTTTTCTCTCTTCTAATTGGCTCTGTCTCATTCTCACTGCCTGTTCCTCACAACCTGACTAACATCATGTCCTGTGTAAATGGTGTCAATAAAGGACTTATGTGTTTACCAGATGATTAAGAAATCAGGTACCCATTTGTTTTTAATATCGACCTGGACTGGAATCTTTGGCCAGGATTCATTCCACTTCATTTTAGTAATTAATTAATTCAGTAATTAATTCAGATTAAGATCTAAAGGTTTTATCCCTGAAAATCGAGTCATCTTGAGAAGTGATTTAATCCATAGCAGAAATTATTAATTTGCCAGGTGTGTTCAGTAATTATTTAGAGATTTTAAAACAAAATTTCAAATTGTATTAATTTATTAGGATTTATTTGCATTTTATTATAATAAATTTATTCTTTTTAAAATTGTGATGACTCTAGAGCTTCTTTATAGTTATGAAGACCAGATTATCTAAGCCTATTTTTATATTTGCTTCCAAACTCCTTATCATATTACAGCCTTTCATTTTATAGATGTTTAATTCCAGCCAAAGTTTGTTGTGTCATATGTGAGAGAGTTTTTTAAAGACCTGCAGTTTTTGTAATCTAGTTATGCATACTTCAGAATTTAAAGATCAGTAAAATCCTATTTTCCTTTGTAAAATCAGTAGCAATTAGATAGTATTTTCCACTCCCAAAGCCATAGGACAGGGTGATTCTTGAGTAGCAAGATTGTTATTAACTCAGCAATTCTCAATTTGGAGTTCTTTCAATCCCTAAATATACCTTCTAGCCCTGATGTATTTTGTGTTCTCTCCCCACTGTTGCTTCTTCTCAATATCTCACTACTCAAAGAGAAATTGTTATCACCAGAAAAAGAATATAGAGAGCAAAAACCTCCTGAATGTATTGAACAAGAAAGTTGGA
Organism: Ammospiza nelsoni; assembly: GCF_027579445.1. NCBI lineage: Eukaryota > Metazoa > Chordata > Aves > Passeriformes > Passerellidae > Ammospiza > Ammospiza nelsoni. The sequence continues at coordinate 74,159,348 of NC_080635.1, forward strand.
TGCCATAAAGGAAAGTCATTTATCTTTCAAACAGCATCATAATCTTCTTTAGCTGCTCCCTTAGCCTATACAAATTCTGTTGTAGGCCTCTTGTTCCTGATATACCTAAGGAATATTTTATTGTTTATTTTTAAATCCTTTAATGTTTGTTCTTGGAAACCTACTTCTGCTCTTTGCAATTTCCTCTTACTTAATGCCTGCTGAAGTTTAAGTTCCTGTTTATTGGTTTCCCTAGGATCATGTTTCCAAAATTTGAAGGATTCCTGTTTGGTTGAAATAGACTCTTGAACCTTGCTGTTCATCCGGTTTAGCTTAATCCTGCCTTCCTGGTTCCCTTTCTTGCACAGTGCCCAAACCTTCAGAGACATTTCCTTTTGAAGTACTGCCCTTGCTGCCTTTGCTGTCTTACAGTTTTACTTTTAGTATCTCTGTGACTCAGCTTACTACATGTGTGAATTTCACTTCAATTCTTATTATTTACTGAAAAAACCACAAAACCCACCCAGGAGTATGAGCAGAGTGCACTGAGAACAGGGGACAGAGCAACCAGGAATATGGGAGAAGGGGAGCAGGACAGTACTTCTGTTCCCACTGTGTGACTGAAGTTGGGGTGGAAAGCTGCCTGCAGCATCCCAGTAGTGTTGAATCTGTCAGGTTCTGCCCTGAGGGCCACTGCTGCTGTCATCCCTGGCCTCCATCCACTGCAGGTACTGCAAGGTAATGCAGCAGCTCTGACTGCCCTTCTGCTATCTCCTGTGGCCTGCTAACAAGAATTGAATGTTGGGCTGAAAAGTAGAGGTCTTGACATAGTGAGATCCTCATACAGGGTGTTTGGTACAAGTCCTGTTGCCACAGATATCCTGCCAAATCCAGGCTATTGCACTTAGTGCTTTGTGAAATCCTCTAAATCCAGGGAGATAACTTGGTCACCTGAATAACCAGCACTTAGAGTAGCAAGGGCTGCTCTCCACATCTGCCTTCTGACACAGAGCAGGGCTTTTGGCAGACAGCTTCAGTTATAGGTAATAGTTCTGAGCACTAAAGTCATATAGTTACCACATTAGAAACAGAACTCAATCAGAAATTAACTGCATTCCTGTGGAATTCCTCATTATGACTTAAAGAGTGGTCTGGATTGGAAAGGACCTAAAAGATTCTAACTTCCCTGCTATGGATAGGGACACCTTTCACTAGACTTGGTTGTTCAAAGCCCCATCCAACCTGGCCTTGAACACTTCCACAGATGGGGCATCCACAGCTTCTGAAGCAACCTGTGCCAGCGCCTCACAGTAAAGAATTTCTCCCTCACAGTAAAGAATTTCTTCCTAATATCCAATCTAAACTTGCTGTCTTTGAGTTTAAGGCCATTCCCCCTTGTCCTATTACTCCATGCTCTTGTGAGAATTCCTACTCAGCCCCTTTGGATACTGGAAAGTGCTACAAATCTTCCAAAATCCTCCTTTCATCCAGGCTGAACAGCTCCAACTCACTCAGCCTGTCTTCACAGGAGAGGTGTTCCAGCCCTGTGGTCAGTTTAGTGACTCTCCTCTGGACATGTTCCAATTGTCTTTCTTATCTCTTGTTTAAGTTTTTCCTGGATGATTTTTGAAGATGCATTGAAGATGTGCATCCTTCTAAAAACAAGGAATGTAATCCATCAGTTTGGAGCTGAATTGAGAGAACAACAACCAGTGTCAGGGTATGAACTCAGCAATGCTGTAGATGCACAGATTTTGCCAGCTGCACCACAGGATTGGATGGCTGGGTTGCTAGAAATGAAACTGCACAGAGACCCCTTTTCCCAGCAGAGTAGGGTGGGACCAGCAGATTTGTTGGATTGTCTATGACAACCCTTTCATTTTGTCAAGGAAAGGCAGAACTTGCACAAGCTGCATTTAATGTTTAATTGAAGAAGGCAGAGCTCTGCAGGCCTGTAACTGAATTGCATCTGTTTTGGCTGGCTCAGAAGTAAATATTACTTTCTAGGATTTTTTTTTATTCATTTGAGACCACTGGCTTTGTCTGTTAACATTTGAACTGCAGTGGCATCACTCATCTCTCCAGTGGCATTCTGTTTCCTTAGAGCACTGCTGGAATTTCAGCCAACTCCATGTTCTGGTCACCACCAAAGACCAGTGTGATTGCCACTTCCTCCCCTGTCCCACAGTGTGAGAATGTTTTACTCCTGTCTCAAAGCAGCATCAGATCCAACACTGTCATTAACTACTTGTGCACAAAACTTCATTGGTTCTGATTTTTAAAATTATCAAAGTTTTTCAATTTTCTCCTCTTTTTCAGGAGAAGATTTAGTATCTTAAAATACTTTCCATTATTTTGAGACCTAGAAATTGAAATGTTTTTGGATAATTTAGCCACGTTGGTTTTACAAACTGGTGAGAAAGTAGAATATTGTCATTTATTCCCACATATAGGTTATGAATGTCTCTGTGATCACAGGTCAGGAGAGGCTTGGCCATTTTATTAGCCCAGTAAGCTAACTGGTGCAAAAAAGAGCTAAAAGAAGTACTGATTCTTTGGCTAGCTTCACATTTCTTCAGTACAGCATGATGATGACAGAAATGGATAACCCTTCTTAAAACACTCTCTCATATTCTGGAAACATAATGCATGGAGCAACTCCTGATTCTGCAGTTGAATACAAGGTTTTCTCCAGCAGCAGAATTCATAATCTGCAGTGCTTGTTCAAAGCCAGGCTTTGGACAGTATGATGAGCTTCTGTAGGGTCTGTTGTATGAGAAGTCAGGCCAGGTGGGCAGTGTGGTCCTTCTGTGTCAGGATGTTTAAATTGGTGAATATTCAGACATCCAGAAAAACCAACCCAACTAAGCACTTTTCAGAAGTGCTTAGTTCCCATTGCTGTCTAACATTATAAGGGACATGCCTGAACTCAAGACTTCATAAAATTAATTAGGTGTCCAAATGTTAGACTCCGTCATTTATGTCTCTAAGACAGTGTCTTGCAGATCAACTGAAAATAAATTGCACTAAGCTATTTTTAATACTTTACATTCCAGAGAGCTAAGACTTAGACATTTGGTGTCCAGTCCAGTCTTGACTGGACACATGCCATCAATTTTATGAAGGACAATCACATATTTGTAGCTGCCATTGTTTTTTTTTATTTTTTTATTTTTTTGTGTTGAATATTTGAATGACTTGCATAATGATATGTCAATAATGTATTAATCTACTGATTAATAATGCCTTGTAATGTATGTTTTGTATTTAAAACCCAGTCTTGAAAACCCTCCGTATGGGATTTTCATGCTGACCTTTACTTTTCTAAAAGCATGTAATGAAAGCTGGTCATTAGAGTTCTTTCTCTGGTCAGGAGAGAAAGTCATCACCATGGGCTGATCTAGAAGTCTGTAGGATAGATGGATAGAGTTACAATTGAAAAATCCTTTCCCTCTCCATTAATTATGGAATTAATTAATTAATAGGAGGTAAGTTAATTCAGTCTGTATGCCTTTTTAATTGTTAGGTGAGATAAACTCTTTCCGTCCATGGCATTATTTTCCATGGGATTGTCAAGACGATGACTGCTCTAATTGCTCTGGTTCTTTGCAGAGTTGTGTCTGTATTGTACTTATTAGCAGTTTTGCTATGTATTTACATTATTCCCTGTTTCTTTTTCTGTAGCCAACATCTTGTACATGGCAAGCCAAGAAATGATGAAGGTGGTGGAGCGAGACAGTACAACCATAAAGCAAAATTTAAAGAAGGTAACTGTTTAATCCTCAGTTTTCAAAGGAAGCCTACATGCATGAGATGTTACACGCAGTTATATTTATGCAAAACCAGAATTTCAGCAGGCTTGATTCTGCTTTTTTGTGTCATTCCATTAAAGGGATCACTGATTCTTAAAATGTGTTGATCCAGACCTTTGTAGATGTAGCATTGATAACTATCAGATGTACCAACCCATCTGGTTTGTTTTCCTTGCTGGAGGAGAAGCAGCCTGTGTTCTGGCTGGACATGAGGTGTGGCTCCCAGTGGGGCCTGTAGTTACCTGGGTTCTGATCACACAGGTGGGGTGTCAGTTATTACCATGGGATTCTCCTGGCTCAATCTTCCATGGCTTCAGAATTGAACAGAGAGGAATCAGCAAAATTATGGCTCCACCCTTTCACCCACTGGACTGTAACATAAGAGAAATTCCTCAGAGGCTGGAGGTGCTACTCTACAGGTGAACTAATTCATTTCAGGGACCTTTCTCACACTGAGCTTTCTTGTCTGTATGGATTTAATGTTGAAAGAGATTCTGTAAAGTTCTTATCTGCACCAGTTGCATTTTCCCAGTCACGGTTCAAGGGTTGGCACAGGCCAAGAACTGTTCTAATTGGAGTTCTGATGTGGTCACCCTGTGGTCACCATGTTTTGGAGGCTGAAATAATTTAAAATGTGACCATGGTCAGACAATTCCAGATGGGTTATGAGCCAGAAAACTGTCACATTTCATAAACTTCTATTGTGATAGCCCCTGTGAAAGTAGATAATCAGGGTAACATATTCTACTGTGTTCCTTTCCTTCTCTACAGTTTTCTGTATCATCCCTGTATTTTTGCTGGAAGAATGATTCTAGCACTTTGCACTGGAAGAGATTTTCCTCAGAGAGTGGAGTTTTCTAGGACAGAGGTCCTAGATCTCTGTAAAATTACTCTGTGCCTTTTAAATAGAAACAGTATAAAGTTCATTTCATAAAACAGTCTTTTTTTTGTGGCTGAAAATATTTACTTTTAGTTAGTCCATTTGCCTTCTCTGCACTTTGAAAGGTATGTTCATATTTTAAAGGGGTTGAAGTAGCAAGTAGCACACAGTAACAAGGATCCCTGCACTGTACCTGGCATGCCTGGGCTTTCTCATTTTTGTTGCAGAGCACTCAAAGTTGTGCACTTTGTGGGAATCTCAGAGAAGACACTGAAGGGCTCATCTTGCAGACTGCAAATACTCCCGTTGTCTTTTAAAAGCTTTCCATGGGTTGACCGAAAGCCCAGTGAATTCAAGGGAAATGGTTGATTTTATTGACTGAATCACTCCTCTGAGTGTCAGGGAGCCTGTTCCCTGCCTGTTCCCTGAAGCATGAGCCAAGGCTGACCCCACACAGGCAGGCAGGGCCCTCTCCAAGCAGGATGCAGTCCCACAGCACCGGAGCAGAGCACAGGAGCAGGGTCTATCAACTGTCCCAGACAAGGCAAAGCAATGAAACAGGTCCAGCATCCCTCCAGATAATCCAGTCAGGAGCAAAAGGGGACAGGGGCAGAGGCAGGAGAGGAGACAAGGCTACACATGGGTCCAGAGTCTATCCAGGAGGGATTACCAAAGATATGGTAGAAGGGAGGCTGCAAGGTGGTAGCCATCCAGGTGTCAAGCTGTGTACAGTGTAGATCTGATGTTGGTCTGGGACACAGGGCCAGGGCTGGAGTCACTGCACAGTGTAGCTTGGGAGGCTGGGACTAAAGCAGGACAGAGCTGGAGAGCCTGGAGCCCTGTGCAGGAGGTGTGGGCTGGGGCCAGGCAGGGCTGGTGAGGCTGTCAGTGCCCTGAAGGGTGGCACTGCAGGGCCCTGTGCTGGCAGGGTACAAAGTGAGGAGGGCAGGAGCAGGACTCCAGGTGCTTGAGGAAATGTTAATCACAAGCACACGTGCTTGAAGTCAAGCAGGAATGCTTTGTTGGATGGGACAGTGGTGGTGACAATCAGCTGCAGCTCCAGTGACTTCAGGTGGTCAATCAGATGCTGCACATTACAAAAATTCTGATTTCTTGTACTGAATGAAGGCCCATAGCTAACAGTAAAGTTTGCAGGTGTCCTAGTCTGCTCCATCTGTGCTTTTGACTCTGTCAATCTAAGCATGGCCTTGGCAGGCAGGAGCTGATTTAAACCTGTGTCAACTTTCTTTTATTGATTCTTCTGTGTCCTCATCCATGTGTGGCAAACATACTCAAGAAAAAAAAAAAAAGCTGAAGCAAGCTTGTAAGAGTTAGCTAACTGAAGAAAAAGCAAGTCTTAAAGTGAAGCTAAATGCTTCTCTTTTTTCATCTTCTAGTAATTTCTGGGAATGTAAGAATTAAGGGAAAAATTTTCAGTTGGCATCATGTTAAATTTGAAGAGTATTGACAATAAAAATGGGCTTAACATATAAAGGTTGGAAGTTTATAAAAACAGGAACTATAGTCCAAGTTGCTATAGAACTGGCAAGCTGTTACTTCAAAAAATTTATACTGTTTAGTAGTCTCTGTGATCATATGGTAAAATCCAATCTTAACACCTGACTTTGCCAGCTGCTGTGGAATAGAAAAGTTATTTCTGGATCTTATTTGCATTCTGTGATCTGAAAGAAGAGACACAAAATTATTCCAATGTTTCCATGTCCAGGTTTAACTATAATTAATACTAGCTAGGGACCAGGAGAAATTTTATCACCAGACTGCGGATTCTTAGTCTAACAAAGTTAATTGCTTGGATTTATGTTGAAAGAATGAGAGCTGGAATATTGTTTGGATAATTAAATGAGGTTTTTCACTTAAACTATTTTAAAGTCAGGACTTGTGCACATTAGATAGCCGTGGAACTGTATGAGGAGGATGGAGACCTGTCTTCTAACAAAGTAATATATGATAGAGCCTTTGAAATATTGTCTAAAACTATTTGTCCAGATCAAGCAGTACATGGATGTACAGGAGTTTGAGCTTCATATTGCAGTGACATGGGGGGGTTGTGATAAACCAGAAAATCCAAACAAATAAGGTAAGGGATACTGATAAAAGATTTCCTCAGATCTGGAGGTTAATTATTAGCTGATCATGTCTAAGCTGAGCTACCTGTGTTCTTTCACTGTAATAACACCAACTCCCTTTCCTAGCAGAAGCTGGAGGCAAAGATACTACTGAACTAGAGGAAGTTTATTGTAATTCCTGCACAAAAGGAAGTGGGTGTAATTCCATGTTCTTAAAAGATGGATCAGCACTAGGCATCATGAAGCTTTTACAAACAGAATAAAAAAAATTTAAAAGGCAGAGGAAAATGGATGTATTGGGCATTCACTAGCATGCCTGGAATGGACAATGATATTTCCTTATAGAGATTCTCTACAGAACTTAGATTTTTAAGTTTGCATTGTGTCCTGTTTATTGCTCTCTTTTAAGACTTAGCCTTATTGACTCTTTTTCTAAGCATATAAACCTGTTATAATAAATATAACCTTATATGAATCAAGAAGATAATTGCATGAAAACGTAAAACTAGGTGCTTACAGAAGAACCCCTCTTAAAATAATCACCCCTCAGATTTTGTGTTTATTGAGAGATGTATCTGGTTCATTAGTCCATGTGTATTACACAATAGTCCTATTTTGAAATGTAGGATCTGCTCCAAAGCCCTTTTAAATCCATTGAAGAGCTTCCACAGGGTTCAGCAATTTTTGAATCAGTGAACTTTTGTAGTGGTTCATAATTTTTTAAGATGATAAACCACCTCCTCCAACTGCAAATCAGGATTCTTTTGGTTGGCATGTTAATCCAAAAACATTTATATGTTTCTTGAGTTTTTTGCCAGTGGTCTGGTGTAGCAGTTGCATTGATTGCATAAGGAAAAAGACAGGAAACATCTGAAGTAGAGATACAAAGATGAAAAAACCCAACCTGTTGTCTGATAAGAAAGTTACAAACTGGAAATTTATCAACATATTAACCTATTTTCACTCAAACTGTGGAAGTTTGTATTGTAGGTGGCTTATAGACCTTATAGATGATTAAGTGGGGAAGAAATACAGTTTTGAAGAAATTGTATTAATGAAGTCTATGTTTACTACTTTGTGCTTATTCCAGTGGTGTATTTAGAATTTAAAGCAGTGCAAGTTTATATCACACCAATGATACCATAGATAATATGTTCTCCAAAAGTATCAACTAAACAGTGACCCGCAGAGGTTTAGAATAAAGGCTGAAGAATGAAGTATTTCCTCTCCACAGAGAAGTGCTAGGCTTTTCTTTTGCAAAACTGTCCTTGCTAGAGAATTTTTTTTTAAACTAAGCAACCAAGAACTATTTGACCCCTGAAGCAACTGTTTTGATGTTTCCTAGTCTTTTTGTTTGAGTCTCTGTGGACATCCATGTGGGTTAGTAGTGATTCCCAGTGACAGGAGCATGATCTGAAGGTACGTGCTTAAAAGAATGCTACAAATACTTGGCCTGCCCACAGGGTGAGTGAGGTGCTTGCCTACATTTGTGAAAAACCTTCCAAACACTCTTTCTGAATAGGTGCAAAGTGTTCTCTCTAGCCAAGAACACCTCTTTTTTTGGCTGATCTCACATCCTTTTTGGCTTGCCCTCCCTGGAGGTGCAGAGTTGAAGCCAGGGAAGTTGCACATCTGCTTGGGGATTTTGGTGGCCCTGTCATTTAACCAGAAGAACCAGCTTTTCTTTGAAGTGCCCAGAATGCCTAATCAGGGATCAGCAGCTTCTCTCCTTGGTGGAAAAGGATCCCAGTGGGCATTTTAAAAAGTCAGTGTACCGCTATATACTTACCTGTGATGTTTCATGTACTCTGTAACTGAGTGTCTGTTACCATCATTTGTGTTGTGAGGTATTCTAGTAAACGAGAGATGACAAGAATTTCCAAAATTTTTGGTGTGAGTACAAGGTGTGTGCTGCACACAGTGAGCAAAGATAGCAGTATTTCCCCAGCCTTCTGAAGAATATTTAAAAGTTACCATCAACCCCTTACTACCCCTTGATTTCCTAGTTCCCCTTTGCAATGCTTCCCACTGGGGAGCATTGCCTTTTACAGCCAGATTCTGGTCCTGCTGTTGTAGGAGACGTTTGACTTAGATTAAGTCCTAGTGAATGCAGAGTGTCAGGCTGATACTCAGAGGGAAAAACTGCTTGCAGTAAATACAGTTGGAAGAATCTGTCCCAGCAGTAGTATTGCTTAAATAAGGGTTTCAGGTCTGTTTTTATTTTGGTATTTATACAGACTTGACTTCTGAAATGTTCATGTTCCTGACACATCTAAATATATACCCTCAAAATGCTTTTAAGTCTTTAAAAGTAACATAGATAATATAAATAAGTTAATCACTCTGATTTGTTGATAAATTCTCGGCATCCTTTTTAAAAGCACAGTTTTACTTTGCATTGAGTTTGACCCATCATTATCTGTGAGAAAGTGGAAATAAAAGTGGTCTCTGTTGATCTCATGGGTCTTTGTGCAGAGCAGCCAGTCGTGTTGATAATAAACTGCAGCAGAGTTAGAGAAGCCCTTTTCCTTCCCTTTGTTGATTTACCAAGTCTCAACATTGATAAAGGCATGAAAACTGTGTGAGAATACTTGAATATTCTCACTAGGGAGAGCCCTCACACACCTGGAATCACATGCAAAATAGCCACTACATCAAGCCCCATCTAAGGGACTGCATCTTAATTTTTCTGATAGCAAAATGTTTCTTCATCTCCTTTATAGACAGGGAAGCTAGTTTTGTTTTTTATTTATGCTGGCTTAACAACACTGGCCACCATTATGTTAAATAAACTCAGCACAAGCACTTGAACTACCCATTCCACCTTCACTGCAGGTCCTACAGGTGGGTATTTAAAGAGCATCAGGACCCCAGATTGTCAACTGCCTTTTCTCCAAACAGTCCAGCTGAAAACACTGGGCTTCACACTGCCCTTGGAAAGCTGAGAAAACCCAGTTCTGATAAAACAAGCTGACAAGCAAGTTCCCCAGGACCTTACCATCAAACTGGCTGATCTCAACCATGGCAGCATCACAAGGGAAAGAGATGGTATCTCAGAGAACCATATCCCAAAGCATTTAGGGCTTCCTAAGGCAATGCCAGCTCTTTGAATTCCCAGAAGCCAAAATACAACTGAAGCAAATTTTAAAAAAGTATGTCCCAAACCAGTCTGTTCCCCTATTCTTTTGGCAGGCTAAGGTGGAGACACTTTCATAATTCCAGAGAAGCTAAGTAATTTTCTATAAACCTTGGTTGAAACTAAAATTAATTCTGGGATAATGCCTTTTAAACTAGTTTTCATCCAAGAACAAATAAAACTGGTTACTGTTGAGAGATGTCACCCAGAGAGAAGCTGCTGGAGCAGCCAGTGAATGCATGTGGGAGTAATACTGATAACATGTGAATGTATCAGAGACAAGGATTTCAGCAAGGACACTAGGGCAGTCCTGCTATTGCACGTATGCCACTCCTTTATATCCACAGAGATCAGTCCTTCACTTTGGCCATCAGCTGCAGTGGTGCCTGCCTATGTAATAAGATCCTAAATTTGTTATAACATGCACCAAATTACAGAGAAATAGAAAAAAATTCAATTAATATATTTTAACTTTTTTTTTAATTTTTTTTCAGTGCTGGTCTTTGACAGTTACAGAAGAGGCAGAAAAAGAAATCTCTCTGTAATTCACTTCTGTGAACTGTCATACATACTATAACAAGTGCCAATGGAGTCAACTGCAGGAAATCTTTATTATTTTCTTAGAAACTCTTTAAAATGTAAACATCCTGTTGATACAAATCTCAGATCCTTCTGATGTTTACTTAGCAGCTGCCATCATTGTGCAGTGTCAGAGTACAAATACCATATTACAGGGTATGAGGCTGACAGAGCACTATTTGGACTTGTGTTTCATTTTAGAGAAGCTAAGGCTGAAAATACTTCTGAGCCATTTAATGATAAATCACCATCTAAGAATACTGCTGTTATTTTAAAACTATTTGGAGTTTAGAAATTGCATAACTATTTCAAATGCAGCATTGAAATGGTGGCAAAGACAGCCCACGTGCCCTTCACTGTGCCTTCAGGATCAGCAGATCCTGAAGGAGGACATGTTTTAGTCACTCATAGCAAGCAGGATATTGCATCAGGAATCATAAAGTCTTTGTCATGTCCAGTGGTAGGTGCCATTTCCCTTCTGAGTCAGGAATACCTGGAAGTCTCACCATTCAATATTGAAAAAATATAAAAGATAATCCTCTCACCCTCATGGCAGAAAAGTTTAAAAAAAATGCAAATATTGGAAAGTTTAAGCCCACAGCAAAACCAGAAAGAACTTCCTATTTATTATTTTGCAAATCTGTTTATTTTTAAGCTAGTCTAATTATTTTGGGGGCCTGACTCATCATTTCTGAATGCTTGGATTGGCAGCAGCTTTCCATTGCTGGTGCAGTGGTTGTGCTGACTCAGGATGTCTTTACAGCCATCCACCATCCACAGGAAAATATGCATTTTACAGATCCATGCAGGCCATATATTGCATGCCAGTGTTCTCTACATTAATGGAGATCCCATGTGCCTCTGGTTACACATGGTTTGTTAATTATTCCTGCCTGCCTGCTGCAATAGCAAAGCTCCTGGTGTTAAAATTAAGATGCGAAGATGGATTCTGGAAACTTTCATTTAAATATATCTAAAATTGTGCTGCTTAAATGTATTAGGAAAGAGAGGGACATTTTAAAATCTGTGTATTTCTTGTCTGTGTGTGACACAGGCAAAGAACAGATACATTTTGTTATTCGAAAGGAGATGGTCAATCTCATAAATGGCAGTCAAGTAGCTGTCAGGTTTCCTAGGCCCTGTACCAACATCTGGATCACTGAAAATTTACACCTTGGTTGCAGTCTTGCTCTTTCTCATAATCCAGTAATAAGGAAGAAGTTGAAATTAAAAATCACTTCTGTTAAAGTTTTGGATGTGCAGTTGTGGGCACATGGACAGAGTGCACACACCAACACCTGCACATGAAATAAGCAGGAAAAATAACTGCAGCATCAAATCAAGTTCCCCAAATCTTGTTTAAAAACTGTTCTTAGTTGATTATAACAGACAGAAACCTTACTTCGTTGCATGTATGACACACGTGTCTGTCCTACTTTGACTGGTTCTGTTTCAGTCCAAAGGATTCTACAATGTCTGCAAATAAAGCTCAGGGAAAATGCACTGTTTTCTCATGGTGGCAGTTCCTAGCTTGGAGAGGGAAGCTTCTCATTCCAGTGTAGAGGAGACACATGCTGAGCTAGTGAAGAGGTAACTGGTGAGGGAGCAGCAAACAGAGAGGAGGAGGAGGAGGAGGAGGCAGGAAGAACCAAAGGCTGTGTTTGTTTGGCCAAAGGAAAGCTTCTGGTGCTACAGGAGGTGGTGGATTGGAACTACCCGAGCAAAGCCATCTTTCCTGAATGTGTGATGGAAATTGTGGTGCCTGGTACACATGTAAACACCACAGTACAGTCACCTCTACATAGATGTTTTTATGCTGAACTGAACGCAGCACTCTTGACAGGAACAACTGCTGCTCTGAGAGATGCTTGAGGAACAGTGCCAGGAGTATAGGCTCTAGAAAAAACAACTAGAGTTGGAGTGGGGACTCAAAACGAGGTGGAGGACCCAGGAGACTAAAATCTGGACTTTGTAGGGCAAGAATGGGGGACTAGAACAAGAAGCAGAAGTAGTACCAATTGGAAATAATGAGATATGGAGAATAAAACTAAAATAAAGAACCAAAGTGGGTGTAGGGCAGTCTTGAGACCAGAAAGGGTCACTGAACGTCACCTGTAAAGAGTGAGCAAATGACTGGACAACAAGACCAGTAGTTGGTAAAAGTTCTGCCCTTTTCTGGTTGTAATGGAACCTAAATTTCCAAAATCTTATTGTTCTTGTTCTCAGCAGATGCCATTTTACTATGTTTGCCTTAAGAACAGAAGCAGAACAAGATAAGAGAATTTGTAAAGATGGATAGCAAGTAGTGAGGACTTGGTGTTCCAGATCCTGAGGTACCAACAGTTGACTAAATGTCCAGTGGTGACTGGAGGTTTTTAAGTGTGATCCTGAAGAGCATCTTTGCTTTAGTTTCAGTTGGAAGGACTCCATGTGGTCCAAAGTAGGGTAACCAAAGTATGGTAAATATGGACAAACTGGACATTTGCTTCAAAAACACACCGTAGATTTTCAAACTAAATCATTAATTTCTGTGCTGGATGCCTCCAATGTGACAGCAGGAGGAAGGTGTCCCATGCTCCTCTGGCCAGAAGCTGACAGTGCTGCTTCTTTCAATTACACCTTGACCTTAAGGAACAGAGGCCTAAAGCAGCAAATCTGGAGGTGTTGACACTGTTGGCAGCACTTGTAGGTGCCACATGTGAAATAGCTGAGGTTTGGTTTACCTCCTCAAAGCCCAGCAGACTGTACACACAGGTTCTACTAAAACCAGCTGCATTACCAAGCATTTCACAGCTGGGGAGCACTGACCTCAATTCAGACACCTTTTGTGTAAGTATGCAGCACTGAGCTTTCATTAAAACATCCCTTTTTCTTCCTTCATTAACCAAAAGAGCTGTGTAATGGAGGAGACAGCATGCTGGATGTACAAGCTCATCTGTGGCAGAAGGGGTAAAATGCCTATTGAAGTAAAAGGGAGTAAGCTGATGGTAAAGGCACCTAAACTTTGAAGAGAATAGGCTCTTGGTGAAGTCACCAATATTTTTCATAGATAGTCACAGTTTGTTCTCATTTTTCTGAATATCTCATTTAAGACCTTGAAATGTGTATTACAGACAGATAAACAGTGTTTCAGAACACCTGCAAAAGCAGTCCAGGAGTGCTGTTCTTTGAGTACAGTTGATACTGTGTAATGCTGCACACTCTGGAAAACCAGCTTGAGGTGTTTCACTCTACACTGCATGCTTTCATATTAATAAATGTAGTTTGACATTAATTTCTGTGCTCCTCCTGCAAAATGAAGATAAAAATTGCCACTAAGGTGCTGCAAAACTAAATTAATAAATGTGAGCATGTGAATCCTGTAGTAGTGCATGCCAGAGGAATGCAGAGCATAAAGAAAATAAATCCTGTCTGTAAACCATGAAATATGTAGTAAATAAATCCCCAGACCGCACACAGAATTTAAAATGAAAAATACTATCAAATAGCAGCTCATCAGCTGAATATCATCCTGTCATTGGATTGAGTGAATCAAGGATCCTTTGGATCATGCAGTGAAAGATTAAACTGCAGTGCAAATATACCAGGGGCAAGCTAAGAATGCACATAAATCTTCCATTTAGGCATTTTCAAATCTGTGAGTTCTCAAGTTTACAACCCTACCTGGAGAAGAGCCCATTTCACAGTCCATGCAGACTAAGCCAAGTATTTCATCCACCTTTGTAAGTTTAAATGGCTTTTCATCTTTTTCTAAATGATTGTGTGATGAGTCTCTGTAACTTGCCTTTCAAAAAATCTAACCATTTCAAGGACTACTCCATTAAATTGGAGCTGCTGCATTGCTTTTTTTCCCCCTCAGTTTCATAATCTTTAGTTCTGTATCTGTTGGTAATGGAGCCCAGGGTTGAACATAATTTGGTCAGGTGTTTTGCTTCCAAAAGGCCTGAGTGCATCTGGACATTTTACATTGGCTTTTCTGAAGAACTTTTGCTAGTTTGATATCTTGTGATTGATGAATTGAAGGCAAGATCAAAAGAAATTTTCTGCTAGAGCAAACAACACACACCTTGTTTTCAGCAAGTAGTGAGTGACAAAGGAAACCAGTAATGTTTGTTAATATGGGATGGTTTATGTTCTATGTTTTGCACAGAAATAGAAGTATAACTGGGGTTGGTGTCTGTGCAACTGAGATACTATATTTTGGATATGGCCAATAGTCAATAATGTACAAGATTTGGGCAAACTTCAGCAAGAGAAAAGTGAGTTAGACAAAACCTTGTAATAGTTTGTGAAATGCAGTCTGGGCTCTTAGCCCACCTCTACCCCAGTGGGTCCATTTATTTATATTCCACATGGCTACAAAAATGATGGAATTGAAGATATTTGTGATGAAAGGAAAACTTCTTGTCCCCTAATTTATGTTAGCATTGCTCAATTATTCACTGAAGTACAGAAATGAAATATGAAACAAATGTGAATAATGGAATTGGGCCAAGCTGTGTGTGATGTGTTGAGCAATCAGCATCCTTCTGGTACCTGCATTCGAACATTTTAGTATGAAGAGTGCTCCCCATTAATCTTGTTCTTGTACACTCTGAAATCCACAGGTTTTTTACTCTCTCCCAGAAAACTAATTCCCCCTCATATACTTTATAGAAGTCGAAAAGCATAGCTATAGCAGGCAAAGTTGAGCTGAAAATGAGGAGAAGTGATGACTTGGGGAAATGTGACATTCACTGCTTCTGACAGAGAGAAAAGTCACTTCCGTGAAGATGGCATTTTCCTGGAATTTACAACTTTCATGTTTAGGTGGGCTCTAGGACAGGTAGCACCTGCTTCATGTATGTCATCAGCCAGGGTTATTTGGGCAAAATCAAAGCAAAATGGACTTTTGCAGAATTTTAATTCCATGTTACAACCCAGAAGAAAGTTGTTTGTTGGTCTCTGGGAGGTGCCTGCACTCCACACAGGCAGCATTTCACAAGGATAAGACAGAGAGTTGGGACTGTTCAGCCTGGAGAAGGGAAGGCTCCAGGAGACCTTAGAGCACCTTCCAGTATCTAAAGGGACCTGTAAGAAAAATAGGAATATAAGAAAATTTTTAGCAAGGCCTGTTGCAATAGGACAAGGGGCATTGGTTTTAAACTGAAAGCAGATCAGTTCAGACTGACGGTAGGAGGTGTTTTCACAGCAAGGGTGCTGAGACACTGGCACAGGTTGCCCAGAGAGGTGGTGGATGCCTCAGCCCTGAAAAAATTTAAGGTCACGTTGGATGGGGATTTGAGCAATGTAATATAGGTGAAGTTGTGCCTGGTGATTGCTTTTTTAAAGTAGCTGGAAAGCTAACACGAAAACTGCTAACAGCTATGAAAAACACAACAGCTGGGCTGCTTGCGGGGGGCACTTCATGGACAACTCCATGTTTTGAGCCATAATAAGAAATTTACTAAGTCAGCCAGGCTTTCATCAGCAGATTTCTGTTTTCAGAGTTAAACCTCTATTGTGTTCCACAATTTTGCAGAGCATTTAATTGTCTTCATCATACCTGCAGACCTGGAAACAACCAAGAAGTACCAGTCTGCTATTCCTCACAGCGTATCTGAGGATTTGATGCATTACTTATTTCCAAACTATTGCATTGGTTGCTCCATCAGTAACATTCCACACTGATTATTTGACGTGCTTTTTTTCCTAGCTGATTTTTTACTATGGAACTGGAGACAGCTGGTGTCCACAGCACTACTACGACGAGATCAAAATGGATTTTCCAGACGGGGACATCCGGCTCTGTGAGAAGGGGCTCCGCCACGCCTTCGTGCTCGATGCCAGCAAGGAGATGGCTGCCATGATCACAGACTGGCTACAGGATGATCTGACCAAATTATAAACACTAATTCAGTGATCAACAAGAAAAAGATGTAATTATTTTGTGAACGTGTAAATTTTTTTTGTGAGAGAGTCTGTCTTTTTTTTTTTTTCTGTTTACTATAGATTATGGCTTGTTTTCTATTGAGATGTTTTAGAGGAAGTTAAAGAGAGACTGGCTGGTCCAAAGTATAATTTTATTGACTCAGTGCTTATGTAGTTTCATCCTGAGTCTTCAGGACTCTGGAAGACATGGCAAAGGGTGGAATATTTATTGTCTGCTGGCACTTTAGACAATGCTGACACAACTGCACCTGAGCTGCTCCCACCCCACTCTCTGCTGCAGAAGTGTCAGCATGTGGGTGGGTCCTGGCAATGGTCCTGGGCAGCCCTGACCTTGTCTCCTCTGGGTCAGAGGGGGTCGGTGGTCAGGCTGAGTTTGGGATGGGTTCAGGGAAGATGTGGAGATCAGGTGTGCAGTTTCTCCAAGTCTCACCGTGGGTTTGGGGCACTGCCAGGACTCCACAGGGTATTAGAAATGCTGTGAGGTATCTGTGACTGCTCAGCAAGGGAATATATAAGGATCTCTTACCTGGAACATGGCCAAGTGTTTCATTTTTCAGTTGACTGTAGAGAAGGAAAAGTACACTGGTCAAAAAATGCCAGTATTTAAAAGTTAAAATGGATTGCAGAATCCATGTATAACAACTTCTAGGTGGCCTAGGTCTCCTAATGAAGTCCATGAGAACAGTGCTTGCTCAGCAACTTTAAAGAATTGAACCACTTTTGAGGCATGTCTAAATTTCAGTTCTTTGCTTTAAGGACTGAAGTATGAAATTTTCTGCCAAGCCACAAATTAGGTACGTTCACCATCAGAAAACATCTGTTACTGTGCCATGGCTGCACCCATGACATGGCATGAATGTTACTGTTGAGAACCAGACCCTTGCATGGTGCTGACAAGTTCCCTGTTCCTCACATTTGGTGAACCCTTTCCTTTACAGATGGAAAAAAAAAAAAAAAGAAAAAAGCCTCCTACCAGTTGTGATAACAAAAGAAGTTGCAGGGAATAGCTAGAAATGAAAATATTGCAAGTAAGGGGAACAGAGCCAAGTGTAATCAGGAAAAGCTTTCTAGCCATGAACCTGTGAAAAAGTCTCCCTGTGGAGTTCATAAAGACATTTATAAATAAGCAAAACACTATAGAGTAGTCAGGGGAGGTCCTGTCCTGTCCTTGCAAAAAGATTAATTTAGATGATGCACTTAGTATCTCACTTACATGATTTATTACCAGTTTTGATACATGTGAGAATGGTATTGGAGAATGTTCTCTGTGATGCAGAGATCAGTTAGTTGCTTTGTTTTCTTACACAATTATACACACCCCTTCCACTGCTCTCTAAACCCCCTTGAACCTTTCACTAATATTTAGAGCAGCTTGTGATAGAGTTCAGTTCCTGGATATCTGGGACTAGTTTTCAAACCTGCAGACTGACACTGGATTTAAGTGACCTTCTCTGTATCAGAAACTAGTTTAGCTTTTGAGACTAGCCAGTGGTTTTTCCAGTCACACTGCCACGTAATGAAATGGCCATGATGAGTGGGGCAGGAACACTGGGAGCACAGTTTCAGCAGCGTGGGGAGGAACCAGACGCACTCAAAGTGAGGAGACTTTGCCCATGCAACTGATTCTGCCTATTGGAGAGTCACAGGACTTTCCATCTTTACAGGTCCATATTCAGTCATGATCAAAACAATCCTTGTGCTCACTGCAGAAATCCACAGTTGTGTGTGTGTGTGTGATAGTCCCCAGATGCTGGGATCATCCCAGCTGGATGGCCTTGTGGCAGATGCTCCCTGCATCTGCTGGCTGAGGTTTTCCCTGGGGCAGAGCCAGGGAGGATGTGCCCATAGGTGGAGATACTTTAATGTACACATATATGTGCATGTGCACCTGTCTGTATGTCAGCAGCATAAAAATCACAGCTCACTTGGTTGTTTTGGTTTGCACATTGGTGTGGTTGAACAAAACATTTGTTCTTTGAAGTATGTGGAGTCAGGGAATGGACAAAGACCCAGTTTGTGGGAGTTCAGCTGTTGTAGTGGATCTCCTGAGACCAGACAGATTCTTGCATTAACCAAAGATGACAAGCAGCTACTACAGCCTGGAAACTGAAGCACCTATGAGAAGCAGTTGTTTACAGTGCATTATGAGTATACTTTGTATGAGGAATTAATTTAGCAATACTTGTACTTGACTTGTGTATGCCTTTTATACAAAAGTTAATCCATTATACTAAATCCTAACTGCATTAAGACCTAAACTGAGATTAGGTCTGGTCAGTGATGACCAGATCTACTGCAGAAGAATGCCTTACAATTTTCTTAAAAGAATTTTCTCTAGTATTAAAAATAAAAACCATATTGATTCAATTGCTACCTTCTGCCTAGAAGCTGTTACTGTAAGGCAAAGATCTGAAAATTTGCTACTCTGTTCATTGCTAAAACACATGGGCCTACTTTCCACAGCTGTATTTCCTGAGAGGAGCAGATCCCACGCAGTGAGAATCCAGCTCCTCAGAAGCCCATGGTGTTCATTGTCACCCCAGGCAAAGAGTGTCAAAAGTGCTTGTGGTCCAAATGTGCCAATTTACCATGAAAACACAGTGTGGTTTTTGCCTGTTTTAGACTATTTAAGAATTCTTGGAAAACCTATCACAAATATATTGACTGTAAGCTGTAGCACCTACTCACTGTCATCCACATCTGTGCTTGATTCTCACCACACAAGTAACCCTGCTAGTGCAGTGACTTTGACTCATGTGCAAGTGTTTTGCTAGATCGATACCTTTTAATAAAAGTACACAGCTCCAATAACAAAAATAAAGAAATTTATGGTAAAATGTAACTTGAGTCTTTGTTTGGTAACTTGTTTAGTTCTAGTTCAGCTCCTTTATTACTTCATGCATACAAAATCTAAAAAAATACTTTCCAGACCCCAAATTTCACATGCAATGCAGACATCTGCCAAGTGCACAGAAAATCCGTGGGTGGTAGGCACCTGACTCTCTTAAGCATTTTTATCCAGAGCCTCTCCAAAATAATCAATCAGTTTCCCCTTGCTGCTTCCAGCTCCATGTTTGCTGCTCTGAATGAGCTATAGAGTGTGTGGATCAGTGAGGCTTGTCCCTTCAGGAAGCTGGATGAGTGCTTGCCCAGTGTTTATGGTGAAGAATTTGGAGTTGGACTCCAAGCTAAACACCAGATTCTTGACTCACAGAGACAGATTGCATACATGAGCCACAGCAGATAATCTCTTCTCTGCAGCTGAGGTCATTTATGTATTTATTTTACAGAAAATGGGTTTATATGTGCATCCACCCCCATCCCTTTCTTTGGTCCAGCTAATTGCCAGCAAAGACTTTAAACAAGATGTTCAATGTTATCATTTTAAAGTCACTCAAACTATTACTGGGTTTGGATAGACTCACAAGACCCAAGAGATTTGTTTTACTCTGTATCACAGGTCGTGCTCAGACTCCCAACTACAATAAGTTTCTGAGGCTCTTCACTTGCAGGCAAATGTTCTCTTTCCTGGCACATTTACAAAATAAGGATCCAGAGAGCGTTTGTGAGTGACCAGGAACTATTAAAACAGCATATATTTCTGGAACAGCTGATGGGGGCTGAGCACGAGCAGCAAACCCAGCAGTAACAGCACAAGCAGCTGCCAGGAGCGATCGCTGCTCTCGGTAGCATCAGGCAGAAGTTCTGGAACAGGCTGACACTCGTGCTCAGATGGGACAGGCAGGGAGGGATTTCATTAAAAACTCTTTCAGAGTGCTTGAGCTGATAGTCAACAGCCTGGGTTTTGCCTCTTGCAGGAATGTGCTTGCAGGAGAACAGTTGTGTTGCAGAAAGTAGTTTGCAGCAGCTAATAAAATACAGGTGTTGTTTAAAACATCTGACTGACGTACCTAATTGCAGGGTTTGCCAGTCAGGCACTCAAAGATCTTTTCCATCCTGTTTGAAGCAATTCACACTGAAGGAGGAAAGGAGGGGGGCCTCCTGCTCTCCTCCTTTGTGAACATCTTCAACAAAGCCCCCAGACTCGGAAATACTGTGCTTCATACACTGAGAAGGAATCCATGGGATGAGGTAACTTAGAATTAGGAAAAACAGGCTTTCCTAATGGCAAGACTCATCTAGTCCTCTTCCCTAACCAGCACCCTTAAAATTTGGAAAGTATTCCACTGTTCTGATCTAACTTGTAGGACGCAGGAATGCCATTTTCAGGACATAAATGTTTTAATGTCCTAACATGCTCTCATTGTGAAGGGGGTACAGCAACTCATTGGTGATTATAGGAAAGAACTTGTATTTTCACCCACAAAGTAAACCCATGGGATTTTAAGTATCCAGAATGGTTAAGCCCCAATTCAGATCCTGTCCTGTTTTACCAATGCTATGCATTTTCTTCTGTTGTATTCATGTTTGACCTTGGACATCTCCTCTGTCCTTGCTGTGCCTTTGATTTCTCTTCAGTTACACACTGCCTAGTTTATGTTGTCGATCCCTTGAGTAGTCTGCAGTGCTGTGGAGTGAAAACCATTGAACACAAACCCCACCACTCCCACTGGTTTCAGGGAAGATGTGGTGCAATGCCTGTGAACAACCATTTGCTCTCACCCTTCACTGCTCTGTTGAAAATAGCTTGTTAGGATAGCACATTCCTGTAAAATGCTCACAGAGTGGGCCAGGGGCAAAATGCCATCCTGCCTGCCTGCCCAGAGAAGCTTTGCCAAAAGATCTCCTCTTAGGTTAGTGTCACCAAAAAATGGGCATGTGGGGATGCAGAACACTGACCAAAAGGTGGGTCCTGCTTGGTCAGTCATTCAGTGTGCACTGGGAATAGAAATGACCATGCCTCACTCCAGCTCAGTTCTCCATGTTTCTTCTGGGTCTTGAAAGCTGAGTTTGGTTTGCTATGTCTAAAACACAAACCTGATGCCTTCCATGCCTCCAAATGTGCCTTACTCCACACTTGCATGTTCACAGTACTGTGTGCTTAGGGATGTAGGAGAGAGCCATAATCCCTATTGCCTTCACTCTCTGTCTCCAAGGCACCTGGGTGATGTCCATTGCAGGAGCACCTGCTAAAGCACCTCACCCTCAGTCCAGCCTGTCCTTGAACACTTCCAGGGATGGGACATCCACAGCTTCTCTGGGCAACCTGTTCCAGTGCCTCACCACCCTGACAGAAAAGAATTTCCTCCTAATATCCAATCTAGATCTCTCCTCTTTTAGTTTAAAACCATTCCCCATTGTCCTATCACTATCTGTCTGTGTAAAAAGTTGCTCTCCCACTTTTTTACAACCCGCCCTTTAGGCACTGAAGTCCACAATGAGGCCTCCATGGAGCCTCCTCTTGTCCAGGTTGATGGAGGGAATCCTGGCTGGCTGGCTGGAGCTGGATAGCTTCTCATCATGGCAGGTGAACACTATTCAGAAACACGGGGAAGAAAAAGGATGTACATTTGATGATAAATCCATCACAAACACTCACTGTTCTGTGACTATTTAATGGAAAATACCTGTGGCTTCCCTGGAAGGCAGTTTAAAATGAATGGGTATTTCATTTTTGGTTTAACACCTTAGGTAACCCAAGGAATAAAGGTGGTTTACAAAGGCTGCTCTTGACATCTGGTTTTAGGACACAAGCACATGTCATCAAAAGAAAATCTTGCAGAGGTCTATTTATCAATAAAATATTTAATAAACTTATCTGTACAAAATATTAAAAAGGTTATTGAAGAGTATACAAGAATATTTATTTAACAAATATATACTGCTATATAATATATTCAAGAAAATATAGATTGCTGTTTACAGTTCATTTACAATCCCATATGTACAATCTATTTAAACTTTAGATACATACAAACAATGCATTTACACCATCACGCACAGAGCTATCTTCTTCAGAGATATTTCACACATCCAGACCTGAAAAAGCTGCACAAATACATGGATAGTTCAGAGGCACACACAGGGATATGAGTATTGCTTCAAGAATCATAACTACTAGAAATACAGCTGTTGGAAACTTTTTAATTTTTTAATATTTTCCTTTCAAATCAAAGAAAAGAACATATAAATAAAACCACGACTGACCAGCAGAGAGGCTCGTTTTGTCAGAGGAACTCCAGAAAATGTTGACTTGACTCCAGAAACAGAGAACAGTGATGAGATACAAAGGGACTGGGCAAACTGGATCAACATTGCTCCCTGCTTCATCTGAGACAGGGAGCAGCAGGAGCAGAGCAGGTCTGTGCTGCACAGACCAGTGTCCATTTCCTTTGAGCAGCATCTCCACCAGCTTTCCCAGTGGAGCTGCAGAGCTGGATAGAGCTGGTGACTCCCGGTGGGCACAGCCCCTGGCTGCTCCTCAGGCTGTGGGAGCTCCATTTGCACAGGCACTGCACAAACCTGGCTTCAGCTGAAGCTGAAATGTGGGAGCTCTGCACCTTCAGCACCTCAGGAACTCAGACATTTCTTTAAAGGTTCATCACTCACAGCAGGTGGGATGGATGTAAGCACAATGATCACCCCCTCCCTGGGCAAGGACAGGGTGAGCGGCTCCTACAAAATGCCCCATCCCAGCTGATCACTTCCTACACAGCAACTCTGGCACCTTCAAGGACCAAAGCCTGGCCCATCCCTGTGTGACCATCCCTTCTCCTGGCCTCTGGATGCTGTTCCACGCTGCTGCTGCTGGCTGAGCTTCTGGGAGCCCCTTGGTCCTCAGCAGTTCCTGGCACACAGCTCCCTGGGATGACCAGCTTGGGAGCAAAACAGCCCTAAGCTCTGCCTCCTGTTTATTCCCTACTGTTCTCCTCCCCTCTCTTCACCAAGGCATGATGGAGGAAATGAATGAAACCCCACAGGGAACACTACCATCTCCCCAAAAACTGTGACCAATGCCACAGCTCCCAGGGAGGCTTGGCCCAGCCTCTGGGTTTCATTCCTCTGATGATGGAGACCAGGGTGGCACCAGCACAGGCTCATATTGTGGCAAAGAGAAGGGGAGGAGAGACCCAAACACTCCCAACTTCCATCAGAAAGGCACTTGAGTGTGTGACCCATTGTGAGCAGATCCCCTCCTCTCACCAGCTTCAACCCTGCCAGACCCATCCCCTCTCTGTACCCTGCCCAAAGGGGCACTGATAGACTGCACCACAGGGACACACTGCACCACGTCCTCCTGCTGCTGAGCCTCAGCCTTCCCTTCCTCACCCTCCTCCCCTCCAAACACCACAGCAAGCTTCCACGCTCCCCATCCTGAAAACCCAAAGCACGAGCACAAGTATCAAAGCAGAAAAATGAGCTCACAAAATGTATGACTGAACTATTAAGTGGTGATGACAGAAAAATGGAGAGTAAAACCTGCTGAAAAAACATTGAAAATGTGTGTTCTGGTTTCATCCATGGAATGGATGGGGATGGATCAGGCTTTGGTTTAAGATTTTTCAATACCAGTTCCATGCAAATGCTCTGCTGCCCAAGCTTCCCACCCTAGTCCATCCATAGAGCAAGAGTCCAACATGTTGCATCCATCAGCCAGCCCATGCTCCTTCCCACCACCACCTGTACCAGGCTCCTCTCCAACACAGAAAATTCAGGGGCTGTTTGAGGACTGCAGTCAGTGAAAGTGAAAAGCAGACACAGGGCTATTTGTGTCTTGAGGTGCAAAGATGCAAAACATCCTTTAGATGTAGGGAGGTCTCCTTGGTCAGTGGGCTACACCGGCATGAATTCCAAATTTTCTGTCATTTTCTGAAGGCCCAGATCACTGGCTGGTAGGACATAAAGTGATTTTCAGAGACATCTTTGCACCTCTATGTACCTCACAACCTGTTGTGCTGGGAACAAAGAGCTCAGATGGACTGAATGTAGCTGGTTTTACCTTGGAAGACATAAACCAGCTTATGACAAAACTGAAGGTGTCACACACACCAGCCTGGTGGAACATCTCGCTCTTGTACCAGCCATTAATTCAAAGATAGGAAAGACACAAAGCTCTCCCCCTCCCACACAAATTCACAGGCTCCTGACCATCAGCAGCACCCCACCCATGGAACAGGCACTCCCCAGCTCCTTTCCTCATTTGGTTTCCATGGAGGACACACTCCCACAGTGGGGACACTGCCACTCTACTCCTGCCACTCCATTCTGACCCCACACAAAGGGACCCCTGATGCCAAGGGAGCTGCTCTGAGGCCAGTGGGACACACATCACCTGCTGGTCATGAGCAGAGTCACACTGCTCCCAAATACCTTGCTTTTTCCCACACAGGTCTTCCCATCCCCTCACCTACCTCTCAGAGCATGATGTGAAGAGAGAAAAACTCACCCCAAAATTCCAGCTGCACCCAGGAGAGGGGACACAGGCAGTGATTTGGTGGAACTGCCCAACCAGGTCCATGGGACAGCCCTTTGTTCTGATCATCTGTCACACCCAGATGTGGGGCACACAGCCCATTCCAGGTGGCAGCCTCTGTGCAACGCCCAGGCTCTCACTGCCATTGCCCCACAAGAGGCTTTTTGGGTTTTCCTCCCTGGCACATGGCCCTGCTGCCCCAGCAAAGATAAAAAAGAAGGCACTTGGATTTCAGAACCCAGCATGGATTTCCATGCTCAGCAGGAAACCACAGCATTTCCCAGTAGTTTTAGCCCAACACAAGTATGAGCTGGGCTGGCATGTATGATGTATCTGCCCCCTTAACGTGGGTCCTGGGGTTTTGATGGAACTACAAACACTGCCATTGATACAATCATGACAAAACTCCTGTTAAGGCTGGAAGCAAAGCCATGGCAGCCCCTCAGCCTCCAAGGTGCTCTGCTCCTTTTCCCTGGATGCAGCCCTTGGCACCTGCATTCCCAGGGGTTCCCAAGGGATGCCCCAGCCTGTGCTGTCCCCTCCCTGCCAGCAGCAGGGTGTGTGTGTGTGCTGCTCCATGGGGGCCAGCGCAGGTGACTCTCCCCAAACACCACTTTAGTGCCTGTGGGATAAGGGCTTAAACTGCAAAAGGAGCTGTTGGTTTTGCAAGGGGAGTGTGATGGATAAATCACTGCCCAGTGAGAGCTGTGCAGCCAAGGGCTGGGTTAAAACCCATGGGGTGCCAACACACTCAGGAGCCACTGGCACTCAAACTTGAGCAGAAGGCTCAAGGATTGGGGTTTGCTTTTAACCAGAACTGGATTTTGCCTTTGCAGCCTTTTCCTCATGGGTATGCCAACCATCAGCCAAGAGACAAAGAGGATGTGGCTCCATCTGCCAGTGCTGATCAGGAGCGAGGCCACTGGGATCAATACAGCTCTGCCAGGATGAAGCTACATCAAGCCCTTTTCCATATGAATCCTCTTTGCCAGAGGATACTGATTTCCTTCCTATGATTGGATTTGAAGTATGATGTAAAAGAAAAACAAAAGGGGGCAACACATGGTTAGAAAAGCCCCCTATTTTAAGAGAATTAAAAATAAAATTTTCCTTAAAAAAATAAAATCTGTGATTCTTGGGAAGTATTTCTAGGCCAGAAGCACCCCTGGTGACCAGGGTTAAACAGGGCATAAAGTAATTTTGCTTCTGACTGTTCCTGAAGGCAATGGCTTGAGCACAAACTCCAAGAACCCCCAGATAAGGCACACACACCAGTCAGTCCCTGTCCCAACTGGGCAAATTCCCCAGATCCTAGCCCCAGTGCTTCTAATTCAAATGAGATCACTCTGCAAGTTTCCCTACTCCTGTGCAATTACATTGCCATGTCAGAGAGGAGGGAGCCAGTTAAGCATGGATACACAGTCCTTTGCAAATGCTTAATATTTCTAGTTTCACTGTAATTATATCCTGCAGATAAAAATGGTGCTCAAGGTCAAACAAATCCTCCAGGAGAATATGCACTGCATGGAAACTGGTTTTTTTTTTTTTTTTTAACTGGAAAGGTTGTATAAATACTGCAGATTGAGAACCTATAATTATCCATTAAAATCACTCTGAGACTGCTGAATTAATATTTGTTCATGTTCAACTTCTAGTCTCATAATTATAAAGTTTACATGTGCCCAAAAATCAGCTCAGGCAGGAGGCAACTGATCAGAAATACATTTTTCTGGGCCTTTCCTTTGGCATTAGAGCATGATGTTCTTTGAAGAAGCAGCTCCAGGGATGTGGGCTGGGCTGGGCCACCCCTATCCTGCAGCCAGTGCCTCACCAACCTCTCCAAAGGCAGGATTCACTGCTCCATGGCCTCTACTCACACATCCCTGTGTTGCCCCAACAGTGCAGGGCTGCAACAACTCAGCTGAGAGGGAAAGGCTCTCACACCCACCACTCCCATTCAGAATCATGCAATCATTAAGGCTGGAGAAGATCATGTCCCTACCATCAACCCCACTTCATCACCAAATTCACCATTAAACTGTCTCCTCAAGTGCCATATCCACACACTTTTTGAACACTTCTAGGGATGATGACTACAATTCCCTGGGCAGAGCTTTACAACTCTTTCTGTGACTTTTTTCCCTGAATATTTAAACCTAAATCTCTACACACTTGAAATGGCTCTGATGGTTGCTGCCGAAGACTAATCCCACTGTTTGGTGCAACCTCCAAATCTGCCTGGGGATGGAGAGGCAGCCCTTGCAGTCATCATGCAGGGATTCATAAGGGGGACAGTGGTGGCTTTTGCTCTGGAAATTCTCCCCTGGGAGCAAGGAGCAATGTGAGAGCCAAGCCCTGCAGCTGATACACTCACTCGGGGGGAGCAGCACAGTTCCCCACCCAAGCCCCCAGCTCCACTCTCCTCCAGCCCTGCCCTGCTCATTCCCATCCCCCTGGAGCAGTCCCAGGCAGGGAGCTGCCTCCCCTGGCTCCTTAGAGAAGCAGAAAGAGGAGCCAACTCCATCCTTTGCCCTCCCCTTGTCCTCCAGAGGTTGTTTGCCCAGGAAAGGAACAGAAGGCACTTGGCACACTTGGCACAGGCCCAGCACCTCTGGGCTCCTCTCGGGGGGGATGAGCTTTGCTCCCCCACCAAACACTCCTGTCCAGGGGTGCCCTCAGCCAGGAGAGCCAGGCTGGGCTCCCAATGGGTGAAACCATGGACAGCATCATTGCCAGCAGCAGCAACATCTGTGCTCCCCCCAGATCTTCCCCTCTCATTTATCCTTGAGCTCCAGGCCATGGAACTGCAGCAACTGAGCCACTGCTTTTGTCCCCAGCATCAGCAAAGCCATCACTGGGCTCAGGACAAAAGCCCCAGCAGTGGGCACTGCCCCAGAACTGGGGCTGGGGTGAAGAGTTGCAAGACCCAACCTGTCACCCTGCTCTCCATCAGCCACCTCCAGACATGAGGTGGATGACATCTGTTTGTTCCCTGCAACTCTGGATGAAAAATACCCACAAGAACTGGGAGCCACTGGCATTACCACCCCTGGGACACAGTGCCACAGGAGCAGGTCTCGGGACACCTTTTTGGTGGAGGCTCACAAGAGGCACCAGCCAGCAGGGGCTGCCAGGAACTATATATACACATCTTGCTTGGATGTGAACTGCCCATGAACCCTCACCACAAATATTTGGAGGAAGGGGAGGGGGTAAAGGAAACAAAAACATTTTTAAAAAATTGTCTCAGCAGTGAGAAAAACTATCAAACAACCAAAGGCAATTGAAAAATTAGGTACTTCCAAAGCTTGGTAACTTTATAACTGATGTGGAATCTGGCAGCTCAAGCACTGCTGTGCCAACCTCCTTCCCCAGCCAGCTGTGCTGAAGCCAAAGGGAGGAGGAAATCCACAAACCCTCGTGCTGACCCCTCCTCACCCACTCAGGGACCTCCCCAAATGCTGACAGGGAGAAAACCCATGGCATGGACCTGATCTTTCCTCTTCCCCCCATCTCCATCTCTCAGCATCCCCCTGGAGCCCTGGAGGCAGGCACATCATTAGCATATATTTACATGCAAGCTGAGGTAGGGACATGGGTTTTCCTCTTGGATGCATGGATGTAAGGCCAGAGGAGCTCTGCAGGTGTCAAGGGGGTACATGAGACTTATGGGTGCCACACTTTCTCCCCTGAGCTGCCACCAGCCCCAGCCTGAGGGTGCAGAGCAGGCTCTGTGGGCAGGGATGGAGGGAGGCTGGGGGTTATCTCAGTGGATCTGTCACTGTTTTCCATGGACACATTCACCTCCTACTGATGCACTTGGGGGGAAGGGGCTGTTGAACCTCACCAAGGCTTTTCTGATCTTTGAAATCAATTGGATCTCAGCAGAGTTCTTTGAGGTAACCCCCTCTCTGCCCTGGCCAGGCTCAGCCCTCCCAGCAGAACACCCCTGCCATGGAGGACAACTGGATTTATGCTTCCAGCAGGGATTTACCTCCTCCAAAAGCAAACTGCCATCACTAATAAGCACTGATGCTTACACACCAACACCCTGGCCACAAGAGAAAAACAAACCATCAAACACAAAATCTGTGCAAATACATCTCTGGTCTAAGCCAAGCCACCCAGCAAAGCCAAAGTTTGGTACCAAAACCCACTGAGGTGCAGCAGAAAAGCCTGCCAGCATCCAAAGCACACCCTGGCATGGATGAAGAGCTTCTCTGGTTTAAAGGTCATTTATTAACTCAGCTCCTGAGTTACTGAAACCCTTTCAGCACATGTCAAAGCAGCCCACTTAGCATAGCAGTCCCTGAGGGTAGCACTCAGCCCTCTGCATGGAAAAGATCTGTTCCTGGAGGATCCAGCTCCCTTAATGGAGCAGGGAGCAGCCAGCACTCCAGGGAGGGACACAGCTCCCTGGGAAATCGATGCCAAAGGAAGACAGGGTGGAGCTTTTATAGTGATTATTTGGAAAGAAAAGAACCCGAGTGAAATGGCTCTTCCCTAGGGAACCTGGAACCTTTGTTTCTCTCCAGACAGGCTCAGGATGGCTGTGTGACTTGCAGGCCTGATGCTGGGCTCCCAGTATGCCTTGGAAACACAGTTTTGTGCAGGAAAGGGAGGGGACTCACCCACCAGTACCTCCTGCAAGACACAGACAGCAAAGCCAGCACTTCCGACCATGTGGAGTGGAGGCAGCCCCAGCTAAAGCCTCCCAGGGCCACTCCCATCTTTGTAAGAGCACAAACTCTGCTTCACACCTGACTCTTTTAGCCTCTGGTTCTCCCTCTTTCCTGTCTCTGCCAGCAGACTCACAAGCCTCTCCCCACTGCAAAAAGGCCTGCACCAAGTGATTACAGCCCACGACAGCCACAGGTTCTCCACCTCCTGCCTTCCCCCAGGGATCCCTTATTTTTCCACCAGGAAACTCAGGGCAGCAATTTGAAGACTGCCAGAAAAACTCATTTGACTCAAGAAAAGAGCATTCCTACCTCACCTCCATCCCACTGCCACAGCCAGAGGGTGATGCTGGCCTGATCCCTCTGCTGCAGACACCACTCCAACCCCCCCCCCCACCCCAGGTCATCATTCTGGCCAAGACAATTTTGGCTAGACATTTTCCAAAACCTTTGGGAAAGAAGTTGTCAGCTCCACTCAGGCAAACCAAGTGTATCAGGCAGAGCTCAGAGGCTGGGGAGACACTCCCAAGGCACAGAGATGGTGGCAGCCTCAGTCTCAGAGGGACACCCCCATCCCTCCTGGGGTCATGGCCAGGGTGGCCCAAGGAAGACAGGGGACACCTGCTCTGAGCTTGGCTTTTGGGAAGGCACACACCAAAATGTGTATGTGTGTATATATCTATATATATATATTTTATATATATATATATATTTATATTTATATATATATATAAAATGAGCAGGGCTGCTGAGCAAGGCCAGGAGGGATAGGGAGAGCTGCAGAAATTGCTACCTGCAGCCACACGTCTCCACGACCATGTCCTCGTACTGTTTGTAAACCACGTTGTTCCCAGAGTCAATGTAGAGGATGCTGATGGGGCTGAGCTTGGAGGGCACGCAGCAGCTCGGGGGCGTGGACTCGGGGTCCATGGAGTTCATCAGGGTCTGGATGATGGCGTGGTTGGTGGGCTCCAGGTGGGAGCGCAGCGGGAAGTCGCAGACCCCCTCGCAGTGGTAGGCCTCGTAATCCAGGGGGGCGATGATCCAGTCATCCCAGCCCAGCTCCTTGAAGTTCACGTGCAGGGGCTTCCTGCTGCAGCGCGTCTTGGCCTTCTTGCCGTGGCCTCTGCCCCCGGAGCGGGCCGCAATGGTGGTCCTCCTCTTCCTGCGCCTCAGGAACGCCTCCTGCCCGGGATCGGGGGGCTCCAGGAAGGGGGGGCTGCCCAGGGCCTTGATCTTATCCCGGATCTCCTTGAAGAGGTTCTCCTTCCTCTGCGTGCGGGAGAAGGCCACGAGCAGGGCCCGCTCGTGGGGCTGCGGCCGGGGCTTGCCGAAGCCCAGCTGCCGGGGGGGCAGCGCCTGCCCCGAGCCGTCCGACACCACCCGCAGCTGGAAGCACAGCAGCTGCCCCGAGGCCGAGCTCTCCCTCCGGGCCCGCAAGGCCTCCCGCACATCAAACACCTCCCATCGGGAGGAGCCCGCGTCCAGAAGGTCCGCGGCTCGGGAGTCCAGCAGCCGGGGCTCCTCGCCGTCCCGGGCGGGGCAGGCGGCGAGCAGGAGGCGGTGGAAGGAGCCCTCGGGGGACAGCGCCAGGCTCCGGTTCTCGGGCACCGAGCGCAGGATCCGCAGCTCCGCGCCCGTCACCTCCTCTGCCTCAGGCAGGCTGGAGATGTCAAAGAAGTACCGCTGCTCCGAGGCCGACGGGGAGGCATCTGGAAGAGATAACACAGAGAGAAAAAAAAAAAAAAAAAAAAAAAAAAAAAAAAAAAAAAAAGGAAAAAATATTTCAATATCAGCAAGCCAAAGCCAAGCTCTCATTAGGGAGGTGCAAGGGACGCAGAGGTAATGGGGGAGATGTCGCTGTGCAGCACGGCTTCCTGAGCATCCCAGCGGAACACAGGCTGTGTGTCCTGCATCCAGGAGTGTCACTCTGCCTGGGGGCACCGAAAACAAATGGGAAGGACAAGGTACAGAGGGAGGGAGGAATCAATTCAAACAATTGGCTTCTCATCAGCACTCTTCTCCACATCCTGAGGAGGCTTCTCTGCTTCCTCTCAGGTGTTCCAGTGACCCCAGATGCACCACTATTCTCTTTTGGCACGGAAGCCACACCTGAACCCGTGCAGCACATTACCACCCCCAATTGGCAGTTTGTCACCTATTTCTTCTGCCCCAAGTGTCACTCACATACACATGCCGTTAAAAATTCCACTTTCCCCTCGCAGACAGGCACAGGCACACAGGTCTGACAGAGGCACCCACAGCGGCTGAAAGTGAGCCCAGCCTCAGTTCGGCGCTACTTTTAGTGCATCCAAAGACCTGACACAGACTTGTGCAGTTTCTGGCACTGAATAAATATACCCAATGTGAATTTAAAAAGAAGCACCAAAGGAGGCGGTGCTGGGAAGAAGAGGTGAATTGAGTCCTGGGAGGGTTGTTTTTTTTGTTTTCTCCCTCGTTAACGAGAAACCTGACCTGGGCATGCTGCACACATCTCTGCTGTGCCCGGAGCGCCCCGACCCGCTGCGGCAGGGCCTGCCTGACCCCCCCGCCCCGCAGCGCCGCTGGGCACAGCCTGCACCGCCCGCCGGGGGAAAGAAACTGTTTCTCCCCGTCATTGGCTGCTGCTGCTGCTATTATTATCATTAACGGTACCATTATTATTCATTATGGTTATTAAAATTACTATTTGAAAAGCAGATCTAAAATTCCTATGAGAAGCAGATAAGAGCAGATAAGGAGATCCCTTTGAAGAGTTCATCTGGTTTCGTTTTGCGCTGAAATTTCCCAGGACCTGTGCTCAGCTTTCGCCCAGGACTCACAAGCTGAGCACTGCCCACCCTCCCACCGGAGCATCCTCCTCTCGGTCCCGCCTCGCTCCCCCGACGTTTCCCCATCAGCTTCCAGTAAACCTCTTCCCGCAAAGGCTGCCGGCAGGATACGGCCCCTTCTGGGTGTGGGAATGGGGCTGTGGGGTGCGGGAATGGGAATGGGACTGGGGGGGCTCTCCCTCCAGCGACAGGGACGGGGTGCGGCTGGCGCTGCTTTTCAGTTTGCCTTTTCATTTTATTCGATCAGGAATGTATTATTTTTTTCCCCCGCAGCCGTGCGAACTTGGCCGGCAGGGCGCGAAGTACATATATACATGTATTTGTTAAAAGTTTATTATTAGGTGCGTATGTGCATTTGATTATTATTATTAGATTTGCGGGTTTGAAGAGGGCAAAAGAGGGCGAAGAGAGGGAAGGGGACCGCGATGCCGAGCTCAGCCGGCGGCGTTAGCGGAGTCGCTCCCTGCAGAAATTGCTAACCCAGTCGCTCCGGAGCCCGCGGCCGCCCGGGACCGAGCACTCCCCAGGACACCGCGGCTGCGCTCCCTCCCTGGCCCGGCCCGGCCCGTCGCGGTGCCCCGCGGAGTTTTTCGGGCTGCAAAGGCTCTGGCAGGACGGGGGATGCGGCGCGGAGAAGCTGCTCTCAAAGTGCGCCGCACGGCCCGGCCCCGCATCAGGTGCTGGCAGGTCCCGAGAGCCCCGCACCGCCGCTCGCCCCGTCCCGAACCGCATCCCCAGCACCAAGCGCCATCCTCGACACCGACTGCGTGTGCAACCCCACCGCCACCCCAGAGCCCCGCTCTGCGCCACGCTCATCTCCGCCGGCAAACCCCTTCACCGGTGCCAGGCACAAACCTTTTGCTGTCCCCATCGTCAACCCTCCTCACCGTATGCTCACGCACAACCCCACTCCCAGCCCTGTCCTCGCCCCCAGTGCCACGCTCAGATTCGCGCACGGCTTCGTTCCCGTTAAACAACCGGGATGCGCAGCCCCTATCCCGTGAAGCCCCATCCCCTGCAACCACCCCGTCCGGAAACCAGCGCACAATCCCACACCATTCCCCAACCAACGCACAATCCTATCCTGGGCACAGCCCCGTGCTCGGACCAACATGCGAGCATCCTCTCCGTGTGCCACCACGTCCCGAAACTCACGCTCAGAGTGATGCACAACCCCGTGTATCCATCCCCACAGGCACACAGGAGCCCGATCCCCACACCCGTGCACTGTCTCCATCCCCAAGCAGCATCCCCATTCCCAAGCGTATTCCGAAGCCCAAGCATCGACTTCTCTCCCGCCCGACGGCGGAGTCCCGGCGGGGCGGTCGGGCCGCGGCTGCCCCGCACTCACCGCTGCGCGCCCGCTCCGCGAAGCCCGTCACGGTGTCGGCGCGGCGGCCGGGGGCGCGGCGGGCGGCCAGGCGCTGGTACAGGGCCACCATGTAATGATGCGGCACCACCGTGCCGTTGCGGAGAGCCCCGTCCCTCCGCGGCGGGGAGGAGAAGGGGGAGGCGGCGGCGGCGGAGGAGGAGGAGGCGGAGGAAGGCGCGGCTGCCGAGGGTCGCTGGGGAGCGGCCGCCGACGGGCCGCGCACGGCGGCGGCCTCCAGCCCGCGGCGAAGGCGGCAGGCGCCCAGCAGGCAGAGGCAGAGGGCGGCGGCGGCGGCGCGGAGGCGCATGGCGGCGGCCCGGGGCTCGGCGCGGAGCTGCTGCCGCCGCCGCTCCCCGCCCGCTTTTGAACATCGTCTTCGCCGCCGCCGCCGCCGCCGCCGCCACCGCCGCGGCCGCGGCCGCCCGCCGCCCGGGGGCGCCCCCTGCCGGCCGCTCGCCCCTCCCCGCCCGAGCGCCGCCCGCGCCCGCCCCGCCCGCCCCGGCAGGTGAGAGACACCCCCGGACCCCCCTCTGGCTCCGCTCCGCCCGCCCCGGCAGGTGAGAGACACCCCCGGACCCCCTCTGGCTCCGCCCTGCCTGTCCCGGCAGGTGAGGGACCCCCTGGTCACCCCTCTGGCTCCGCTCCGCCCGCCCCGGCAGGTGAGAGACACCCCGGTCACCCCCTCGGGCTCCGCTCCGCCTGTCCCGGCAGGTGAGAGACACCCCCGGACCCCCCTCTGGCTCCGCTCTGCCCGCCCCGGCAGGTGAGAGACACCCCCGGACCCCCCCTCTGGCTCCGCTCCGCCCGCCCCGGCAGGTGAGAGACACCCCGGTCACCCCCTCGGGCTCCGCCCCGTCTGTCCCATCAGGTGAGAGATCCCCCGGATCCCCTCTGGACCTCGCCCCGCCCGCCCCGGCAGGTGAGAGACCCCCGGATCCTCCATCGGATCCCGCCCATGTCCCCCGGCAGCTGAGAGACCCCTCAAGGCTCCGGGTCAGCACCTGGTGGGGGCACCCGCACCCCTCGTTTGGCGGGGGGAGCTGCGTCCCACAGCCCCGTGCCAAGGCGTCACCCACAGCCTGGCTGTGTTTGACTTTGGAAGGTGACCCCAGTTCGGATGGCGGGAGGTTGGGGGGCACCACCACCTCTGTTTGCAGGCGTCAAATGTCGGAGCGGGGACTGACCGGGAGACCACCAAAGACTGCACCGGGAAACTTCTCCCCGTATTGGAGCGGGTCACTCAGCGCCCCGTACTGGGGCGGGGGTCCCGGTCCTACACTGGAGATGGGGCTGTCCCGGCTCTGTTTCGAACGGAGGAACCGCACCCCATGTTTCGGGCAGACCCCTTTTCCCCGACACTGACCCGCGGAGGTGATGCCGGCGGCGGGCCCGGGCCGGGAGCGGCCGGGGGGAACCGGAGCGACCCGCTGTGGGGCGGCCCCGGGGCCCCGGGCTCCCCCCGCACCGCTCCGAGATGCCCCGGGCTGCCCCGAGCCTCCATCGGCCCCGGTAATTCCGCCTCGGGAGTCCGACACCGGAGCAAAACAAAGACCCAGCCGGGCTGCGGGCTGATGTTTTCCCTCGCGCGGAGGGTTTCCTTGGTAAAATTCAGATGTTTCCTTGGGTCTCGATTAAAATAACAAAGTGGGGTATTTACTAGGATGTTATTTCAAGTCTCTTAAGTCCCTGGTTATGTCTGTTGCGATTTCTCCACAAATACAAAAACAAGCGCTGCGATGATTTATTTGAAGGAATGTAGGTGTTTCGCCAAAACAAACATGGCTTTTTTTTTTCTTCTCCCCCCCGAAACAATCGCTTCTCACGAGCATTTGTCACTGCAGCCTCTTGGATTTCTTTCTGCTGTAATTTTACAGGTGTCCTGTCACCGCATTGTGAGCAGGTTTCTAATGCCAACCAGCGGCTTTGCTCGGTATGTACACACACACTGTGCAGAGGCACGGACGGCATTCCCAGGACACCATCCCAAGAAAACCCCACCCCAACAAATTCTTGTCCCATGCACGCTGAATGGCCAGGCCTGAAGCCATTTGCACACCTTGCACAGCACTTGTGGAGTCTGCACAGCCTTTGCACAGGGCTTGCACAGCCTGCCCATGGGGTTGGCATGGCTTGCATGGCATTTGCACACCCAGTGTGTTCACACGGGGCCTTGCACACACCACCCCCTCCCCAGCAGCTAGTGACCCCCGGGAGCCTAACCCAGCTGGGGCAGGAGGCAGGGGAAGGGCTCGCAGAGGAAAGCTTCATTAACTGTTATTCTTCTGTCAGCCCCTTTTTAAATCCAGCCTGATGCTGTTCAGATAGTAAAGGTCATTTTAAAAAACCATCTGACAAGACCTCCCAGCCCTGAGGCCTCACTCCCCCCTGGCCAGGGTGCTGAGGCTCCACTCAGGAGCCCTCCCAGAACTAGAACATGGCAGCACGGCTCAGGGCATCTCTTCCCAAAGATGGGAATGCTGAAAAGCACTGTCTGGTCCTGTCCCACTTAATCCCACCTCAAAGAGCAGCCCCAGGCTCCAAACTGTGCTCCTGATGCTCTCACTGCAGCACATGGCAGCACTCAGTGCTGTCCAAGGAAGGGACCAAAAGGGTCAGCAAAAGGATGGAAGGATGGCGGGATGAGAAGGACTGTTCAATGGGCAGACAAGTCTATCCATAAACCTACAGGCTTCTTGCAATGGTTTCTGGAGCATCCTGCCTGGAACCATTTCACACAGTCAGTTTTATGGGAAACATGAAAGGGACAAAAATGGTGAGTGTGGGCCCCAGTCCTACAACCCTTCAGCCTCAAGCTCCAAAGTCTGCACATCCTCCTGCAGGTTGGGGTGCATGTTCCCACCCCACAACTGTGGAACCCCAAGCTCCACTAAATTCCCTGGGACTGGAACTGTCACTGTCACTGCATTTTTGATCTGTATGTTTCAAAAATTAAAGTTACATTGATGCCACAAACAGCTGTGCCTCCTGATTGTTCTTCCCCCACAACTTTTTTTGCCCACAGACTAGTCCTTTTCTCAGCCCCCAGTGTGGGCACCAGGGCCAAATCCCTGCCTGCTGTGAGCTGGTAGAGCTGAGCAAGGGGTTCCTGTGCATCAATTTGCACCACACCATCCTTGTCCCTGTGTGCAGCTGTCCCCATGACAGTCTTGTGCTGCTGGGTGACAAGAGGCAGATCCCTGTGCTCATTGTCTGTATGGAGACCCAGACACAGGCACACAGACCCCCACACAACCCCAGTGACATGGACACATGCCTGTGAGCACCAGAAGGCACATGAACACACACACACACACACACACACACACACACACACACACAGGTACCCCAACCCAAGCAGCAAATCCTGCCCAGCTGAGCCAGAGGGAAGATGTGAAACCCCACAGCTCATCCTCCCAACCACACAGCATCTATCGAGATGCACAGGCACTGATTTTCCCATCTGTTCTCCATTGCAGCCTCATTTAAACCCTTTTGGGCTTTCTTGAATTTCCATCAGCCCAGCCCAGACCAGCTGCAGGACCTTCCCAAGCCTCCCGAGCCCTGCACAGCAGCACAGCAGCTCCTGCCCCCAGTCCTTCCCTGTGCTGGGGATGGGCTCCCTTCTCTCCCACTGCAAAACTTTTGTGCATAATTTCACCCTGGCAAAAAGCCACTTTCTACCAGCCCCCTTCCAAACCCAAATTAGCACGCTGCTGCAGCAGCAGAAATTGGAGAGGAAAGGCTGCAGTTTTATTTTACAACTCAATTAGCAAGTTTATACAGAAAAAAACACCCACATAACTGAGGGAGATTTTCTGTCCGTTCAGCTTCACCAGTAAATAGACTGGTTCCTCCTAAGGGCACTCCCCACTGCTGTGGGCACAGCAATGTGCTCCTGCCCATGGGGCCCCTCAACCAACGGGCTGATCCTGGCTCCAGCCCTGCTCACTTGCTCCATCTCTCTTTGCTTTTACACTTAAAAATCCTCTGAGTATCTCCATCATGGGCTGAAAACACAGTTTTGAGACTGTCCTGACACCCTGTTCACAGAGTATTAAATCAGAAATGTGCCAAAACCTAAAATGAAGGGCCACATTTGCCTCTATTTTTTCCCTAAGAACCAGTCCCAAGGAACATGAAGCCACTGGCTGTATGCCCAGGAGGGATCCTGACTCCTGAGACATCTTGCACCCGGTCCCACCACAGTCTCTCCCTTCCTTGACCAATAGACCCTTCTGGTCAGATTTCTGAAAAGAAGGGGACAGTCTTCTCACTAAGCCAGTTTTCTTACTCAGAACATTTTTTGCATGGTGGTTGCTTCAGAGTCAGATAGAAATCATTCCTGCCTGGCTGACACTTGGGCTTGTCCCCTCTGTTGCAGTCTCCCTTCCTGAGCTCCCTATTTTTGTGCCCAGCACTTTCTTTGTCCTTCTGCATTGCCCATGGCAGCTGGGTATCTTTGTGTGTGGAGCACTGGATCATCTCCATGCTCAGGGGTTGAGTCCTGGTCACAGTGAATCACCCTGCCATGGCTACCTGCTCTTGAACAGCTGTGGGCAAGAGCCCAGCCTGGCAGAAGGGCTACCCTACTGATGCTCTTCAGCACAGGAGGGAATTTGATTTAATTAGAACCACAACAGGCATGGAAGACCACTTCCCAAAGTAGGAAACTGAGGCAGAAGGGAAATCTTCAAGGAATAACTATGTGCCTCATGTCTCAGCTACATTCCCAGAGCTCTGCACCTTCCCTGTTATCAGCCCTTTCTGATGGAATAGAAATAAGCTGCAGTGACAAACCCCCTCCACACCTCAAAACTGGAGGTGTTTGCAGCTGTTAGCTGAGCCAGAGGGGCTCCATCAGATTTTCAAGTCTTGAGCAAGTTCAGTGATCAAACCATTGATGCCAGTGGCTATTTGGAAGAGTGTGTTTTCATGTAGTGACCACACAAGAAGCCTCTTGGGGCTTCACTTAACAAATGTCTTCTAGCGAGATGGCTACAAGTGATGGCAGGGCCAGCTCAGCAAGTAGCTAAGCAACAGCAGCGTTTTCTTTCCAAATCTTCCAGCAACTCCTTCCAAAACTTACTTAAACTGAGGCCAAGCTGAATTCTTTCTGATTGTCTGCTCAGGGATAGCCAGGGAAGATAAGACAAATCAAGGTACAAACCCCATGCATGAAACATCAGATGGATTCAAGGACCCCGTAGGCTGCTTTGCTTCAGGCCCAGAGACCTGACGTCAGCTCAGTCTGGCTGCCTAAAGCTGAGCTTGTCTCACTTCACTTTCTATTTGAGCAGTTTGAGCACTGAGCTCTACCTAGGGGACAGGAAATGCTTTGTGGAGAGTTCAATCCTTCTGGAAACAAAAAAGCTTCTTGAAAAAAGCTTTCCAATATCCCCTCAGGGAAAATTGTCCTATTCAGCATCTGGTTGACAGGGTCTGGCATGAGCCACCTGAAAATAGTGAGTCAAAACACAACTGAGCACTCAGTCAATTAAAACAAATTTTAAAAGCTGACTCTGCTTTTTGAAAAGTGCAGAGTCAGCAAGTAATTTGTCAATGCACCAGTCACAGATGCTGGATCATGGTGATGACTCACCACAAGTGTCCTCATGGTGGTAGTCTAGGCCAGCATCTGGTTGGAAGGGGTGGGATTCACTTCATTTTGGGTTCCTTTTCAGTCTAACTAACCACCTTCTTCCCATTACTAGTTCCTGGAGGGAGAGCAGTACCTCCAGAAAGCAGCTCCTGCAGCATGAACACAGAGCCCAGCTGAGATAGCTGCCACAGAGGTCAAGAAAGCTGTGAGCTGTCTCCTCCCACCCCTGGATGAACATGCTACAAGGGGAAGCACCGTCCTACAGCTCTCCTCAAGCTCTGCTCCATGATTCCTTATTCTTACGTATTAAATCCTTTCACCTCCACTTAGTCTTTTTTTCTCTCATCAGTTTCCCACATCACATCCTCCCCAGTTTCTTGTCCTACAGCTCCCAGTCCCTTTGTCAAGGCTCCTGAGATCTGGGCGCATCAGGAAGGAGAAGGGGACACCTGGCTGGGAGAGTATTTGCCAGCAGATACCTAAGGGAACACCAGGAAAGGAACAGAGTACCTCACCCTGATCTTTCCAGCTCCCACCTCCTCCTGGGAGACTCCTTCTCTGCCCTCTCCCCATCCCTTCCAGCCAGTGCTGCTCATGACTGCTGTGTCAGGCTCACTTCTCTGCCATTTCAGACAGAATTCCTCCATACCAAACCAAGTTCTTTGCTTTCCATTGCAATGCAAAGTCTTACCACCAACTCCAGTTATGGGTCATAACTCAAATAATAACCCCAGTTACCTCACTCATAACTTTCTGTGCAGCTGTTCACCACTATAGACATGGAAGGAAGGTGACTGGGGTTTTTTCTTCCTCCTTTAAGTTATCCTCCTATCCTTTGGTATTGTTGTTACCTTTTTTCTCTCATTCACTTCAGTGTTCTAATCCCATGCTTTTATTTTCTGCCACAGGCCTGACAAATGGAACTAAATTCTGGCAAATCTGGTTTCCTGGACAGTTACTGGGGACACCACCAAGCCCTGGGGGTTGGCTGAGGTGTGCAGATGGCCAGAGCAGACCTGCCACCCTCAGCCCCAGCCCAGCACTCCTCTGCGCCTGCTGCTGTGCTGGGCTGTGAGGAGGAGGAAGAAGAATGGAGAAAGGTGGGTGTGTGGGTGGGGGGAAAGATGTGGTGAAAAGTTGTGTTTGATTGCAGCTTTGCATGGTCTGCATCACTCCCATCAAAGCTTGTCCCTGACCTCCCTGCCAGGGCAGCATGTCCTTCCATGACACATGTGGGGGCTTTGGCCCCACAGGAGAGATGGATCTCACCTGAGGGGCCCCACAGACACCAGCACACGCCATGGGGCAAACTGAGCAGCTCACAAAACAATTCTTACCACTGATACCTCCTGGTCTCCTACTCAGTTCTGCACTTTAAGCCCACCATTTCTGCTTTCCTTTTCCATCTTGCCTTTTCCAACTTTTTCTAAACAAAAATCCATGCTGTGTGCCTCTTTCTCCTTCAGCTGCCGAGCAGCATGAGAAGCTCGGAAGAGAACGCATCCCACGGAGCCATCGCCCCGTCCCAGCTCAGCAGAGGGGCCGGGGGCCGCGCTGGGACCGAGCATCCTCTGGAAGCGGGCATTCCTGGGAAGGGCTCTCCCAGGGCAGGAGCACCATCTCCTGGAGAAGGGATTCATAGCACTGCGGCTCCGCGGAAGGCGCTTTCCGAGGCGCGGGTGGGATGTGGAAGGCACTCGCAGTTCGGAAGGCACCCACTCCGGTTTCTCTCCGCGCAGGCTGCGAAATACTCATAAAGCAACCCAGCACAAGTGTGTCCTGTGTAAAAAGAGGGGAGATGGAAAACTGGCGGCAAATGGGAACACATTTTGTGGGCACACCCCTTTTTCTCTCTGCTCTGCATTAGACAGACTTGAGTGTGAGTTGCAGGATCAGGTGTTAAAGTTTTTACCATGGGTATGTCAGGTGAAGTTGCATTTTATTTCACATTTGAGACTCTGTCTCAAACAGTCACCAAGTTCATACAAAGAGGAAATCACATATTGCTTAAGGAAGGGTCCTTTGCAAAGTTTTGAGGTGTAACATAGAACAAGCTTTCTGCCTATGTATCTTTCCATTGGTAAATGCAATAAAAGGAGATGTGTGCAATGTATTACATCCTGCAGCCCCTGCAGATTTATTTAGTTTTCCCACTAAAGCTAAAGGCATGCCTCTGGACAGGGACAGCTGTATGGATGGAGCTGGTGACACACATCAGTGTGGAATGTCAAGTGCCCTGTTGGGCATGACCTTGATTGTGTGTTCACAACTGCCTGTCTCAGCTCTCTGCAGACAAGCTGGTGTAGGCTGACATCAGTATTTGGGTAGCATCTGTTTGTGCCTCAATAAGAAAGGCACAGACCTGTTATTTATAGTAGGACACAAAGAGGATCCTAGGGGTGGAGCACCTCTCCTATGCAGACTGGCTGAGAGAGCTGGGGCTGTTCAGGCTGGAGAAGGCTCTGGGGGCACCTCACTGCAGCCTTACAGTACTTACAGGGGGCTTACAGAAAATAAACAGAGCCATTTTTTATATGTGTAGACAGAGACAGGACAAGGGGAATAGTTTTAAACTACAAGAAGAGAGATTTAGATTTGATGATAGGAAGAAATTATTTACTTGAGGGTGGTGAGGCACAGCCACAGGTTGCCCAGAGAAGCTGTGGATGTCCTGTCCCTGGAAGTGTTCAAGGTCAGGTTGGATGGGACCCTGAGCAACCTGACCTGGTGGTGGAAAGTGTCCCTGCCCATGACAGTAGGGGGGGAGAACAAGATCATATTTAAGGTCCCTTCCAACCCAGGCTTTTTTATGATTCTATGATTTATATTTAATGCAGGCAACACACTTGCTTTGCCTTGCCCACTTGTCTGTCCTTACCCACCAGAACACTTATGCACAGGTTCAGGCACCTGAGACAATACCAGATTCTTTAATGTGAATATATGGTGCTACCTGAGACATCCAGACCTCCAGCTGCTGCCTCAGAAAAGAGGGGGGGCTTCTAACCTTCTGCCTCCTTGACCAGCACGATGTCTATAGACCTTTTCCTAAGGTCTATAGACCTAAATGATTCTGTGAGTCCTGAGTATCCTGCAGAGAAACCCCAGGTACTTATTTTAGCACCTGAGCACGTGACCTTTTAAAAAGATCATCAGAATTTAGTAATTTTTTAGGAAAAAAATAAAATAAAATGGGACTTTCTGGTACTAAAGAAATCCTTGAAGAGCACAGCACTGTGTGCGGGTCACTTCAGCAGTGTCCAGGGAGCTCTGCTTATTTCTGTGGTTCACACATTGATCTCAAGGTTAGTAAGTCAAAATATGCCATTCTGGGCTCCTTCATCTGTGTCCAGAAGAAAAGTACAGCTCAAAATACTTAATATGACTGAGTCCTGTATGAAATGAAATTAAATTAAATTAAATTAAATAATTGTTGGGAAGGCAGCTGCTGATTTTCTAACCAGCACTTCACACTTGGAACATGGAGATGTTAAATTCTGCTTCTGTCCTTTCTGTGGGGCCTCACCCTGCATGCAGATTCAGTCTTGGCTGACAGTTTTCATAAGAGTCAAAGGCACAAGGATAGTTAAAGGTTTTCCTGGGCCTTGATGAATTACCAATGTGGAAACTGCAAATGAACCCAGATCTGAATCTTCTCTGCAGCTTTTTCCTCTGAATCTTCTCCACAGTTTTTTCCTCTGTACAGTACTGGTTTGTGGATACAATATTTATAAGACAGGTTATGAATATAAAAGCTCATGAGCTCTTCAGGCAGACATAATTGTGCAAGTAGAGGTAGCCACTTGGGCCACATCTATACATGTACATGAAATGTTGGTAGGAACACTCATTGGTACCAGGGTCACGTGCTGTGGATCAGCCTATGTCCACATGGATAAACTCCCATCATCTCCAAGACTGATGGTGATGTACAAGCTGTCAGCTGAGAAAGGTCCCCAGCCTGCTCCAGGAACTCTTCATCAGGGTCTGAGTCCAAAAACACACCAGAGACCCTCATAACTCTGTGACAATGCTGAGCTGGCTCCCTGGCATTATTAGTTTTATTGTGTAAATGAAACACTGGAGACCCTGGAGATCAGGGCGGGGTAGCTGACAGGCTTGTGTATAGAAAACCTAGGTCATTGTCAGGATTGTCTGTGGCACTGCCTTCATTCCTTCAAAAGCTGATTCCAGCATGGCTGGGCTGCACCTTAGCCAGCCAAGAAACAGTGGCTTTGCTTGTTGGAAGAAATGTCTGGGTCCATGGTATTTGGTGGGGAGCTGAGAAGCTGCAGCAAGAGCAGTGAAGAACACTGCCTTGGGAAGGGCTGGCAGGGATCCTGGGGCAGCCACACTCCTTCCCACCTTAGTTTTGCCCTCTCTTTTGCAACAAGTCCCTGACTGCTGTTGTGGGCAGCTTGGGAAAAGGACTGAGGAAATACTAAAGTTGTATTTACAACCTTGCACAGGACTGGAATGGATGTTCCTGGCGGAGTGTCAGAAGGGAAGAGCACCTTCCATGCAAACAGCCTTTTTTTTCAGTTCCTGCATTTCCCAGTGAAAATACTTCCCAGTTCAGCACTGCCCAGACCACTTCCCCTGACTGTGCAATGCTCAGGTAGCAATTACCA
This sequence comes from Ammospiza nelsoni, assembly GCF_027579445.1. Taxonomy (NCBI): domain Eukaryota; kingdom Metazoa; phylum Chordata; class Aves; order Passeriformes; family Passerellidae; genus Ammospiza; species Ammospiza nelsoni. The sequence goes on from NC_080635.1 coordinate 74,203,238, forward strand.
TTCTGGTTTTGTAATTGTAGCTTTGAATGCCCCAGTGACTGATTCCAGCTTAGGCTCCATCGTATGAACGAGGAATAAAAACAGCTGGTTGTAGGACCAGCTTGAACAATGTGCTCTCCCAAGGAGACTTCATTTCCATTCTCCTCAGGATGATTGTTTCTCTCACCACGTGGTGGTTGCTTCTTGCACTAGAGAAAACTGAAAACTTGACTCATGAGAAAAATATCCAAAATGTTTGCTACACCACTGTACCCTAAAAGGCTACAGCTCTTTCTGGGGACATTTTTCCCTCTGTTGTTCTGAAGCACAATCACCCACTTCTCTAAAACCTCCAACACCCACGGAGGGCCACTTTAGTGTTCACTGTTTTGAAGGAATGTGATAAAGTATTTAGGATAGATTTATTTCACTTGATCTACAACATGAGATTTGTTAGACACACATCAGCTGTGCCATTCCTTGGATCAGAAGTTTTCCTTTTGTCTATTGACTACAAAGTCAGTCTACCAGATCAGCACAGGGCAAGATGCTGTGCAGGTCAAAATCTAATTTAAAGCAAGAATAATCTCCCTGTGTGACACTAGATAAGCAAGTAGTTACTGCTTCATAACACCTTTACAATTGCAGCCACAAATATCTTAATTAAAAACCCATGAATGTAAATACCATGTCCATATTACCCAGAATCTGTTCGCCACTTTCTAGGTAAGCATCAGAGCATCTGACTCAAAATGCTTGTTGTAAAGTATCTGTGGGCTAAACTCAGCTCCTGAAAGAAACAGCAATGCCCTGGAAAGATGCTCACCTTCCTACTCCAGCTGTGTATGAATGGCTGGTTGATGAGATGGGTTGTACTGATGGTGCTTTGAGACAAAGGCATCTTGCAGATCTCCTTGGACAACTGAGTCACTCTGTCCTGGCTTGCTGTCACCTAGAAAAGGTTGGGCCATTGAATTGGCTCTCATGGCATCTGCCAAACTAGTTATCTTGGATTGAAAAAAATGCAGCAGAACCAATGAGACTCAGTTTACCAAAAAGCCTGCATTGTACTTGTATTTTATTTCCATCACATTGGAGTATATGAGAAGTGGCTGGTGAGCCAAATCAAACAGGTATCTGCTGAGTTTATGCCTCAGCTTTTCCCTTAGAGGGACACAAATCCTGGCCTCTCACCTACTGAGCTGCCAGGTTTTTACAGTGGTTGGAGGAGCTGAAATTTGTCCAGCCATTCCCTCCTGTGTTGTGCTTGGTTAAAATGGGTCATTGAGTCACTGCAGTGTTTTTCAGTGGGGAGCAGCCACAGAGACTGGCAGATACAGGGAGCAACTGACAGAGCAATGGCACACACCTTTTTAGGAAGAGGTGCTGAAGAATAACATACTAACACCCCTTCACCTCCCAGCCCTTTTTGTTTTGCTTGCTAATTCCAAAAGTTGAAATTTTTCCTTTTGGGAGAATTTCAGTTAGGTCCAGAATCACTCATAAAAAATGGAGCAATTGTTTCAACAATGACCCTGAAATGTTTCCTAATTTTAAAACGAAATCCAGGAACAAAACCTGGCCAGCTCTGACCAGGATGGCTCACACTGTGCCCTGGTGGGCAGCTTAGCAGAGAAGCCTGGGTCTCCATCACTCTCAGCCTTTACACTTCCTTACACAGTCAGGAATCTGCATACAGGGAGTCATTTCCACACTTTCACACGGTAATGAGCAACCAGGAGCCAACACCAAAACCAAGCAGGCCTTGGGCTCTTGCTCATCTCCAACTAAATAACTTAGCACAAACATAAACACCTCCAGAGCTTATTTGGTGGGAATGAGGGAAGTGATGGTAAAATCCTTGGGCTTCGGTCAGGTGTGTGGTGAAGACAGACTTGAAAATCTTGGCAACATATTTAGGTGGAAACTTGTGCAGTTATTGACTGTTCCTTCACTTTTCCTGGACTGGGGAAATACTTTCCATTGCTGCTATGCAAAGACTTAACTACCCAAAACGTATGGTTTCTTTGGGGGAAAAAAAAATTAAAATCACTGTATCTCTCTACTGTAGATGTGGTTTTTGAATAATAGAGACAACTTTCTGCATTTTAGGGTTTGGTTTTATTAAACTAAGGGAAACCAGGAAATCTCATCTTTTCTTCCTCACTGGCTACCATGAAACTGATCCATGATTTACCTAGTACCCCCAAATTTAAGAGAGGTGGAATTTTAATTCCAGGGCTGCAGCAGGTCAAGAGCCAGGCTTATCTTTCAGCAGGGATTACCTATGGTTTATACTAGATTATTCCTGACATGTGGCTCATCATATTACAGGTTAAATGTTTAAAGTAGGGAGGAAAGCATGAGGCATAATGAATAACAGCTCTATAACTCTGCTCCTTTCTCTCCAGAATAAATCTATACTGAGTTTAGGAGGTGTGTAGATTAAAAGACTGCCATGACAGGCTATCAACAACCTTACCACATCATATAACAAGAGTGAACTTTAAATCTACCATTTTGGCTACCTTTGAAACTCACTGAGAAGCCCAGTCCTAATATAAAATCTCCTAGTGGTTCACATCTGGGTTTTGTAATTGTCATCTGAAAACAAATAGTGTTAGGAGTGATAAGTGAGTGATCATCTCACTGGACTCTTAGCACAGCCTTTTTCAGTAATGAAATTATATTGCATCTCTCCCAAATCAAGGCTGGAAAAAAAATCCATGTTCAGCTTTTAAATTGTGTTTCCATAGCTGATTTATTTTGTTTTTAAATATGTTCATTTGCCCTTGCTTTTTCCCCCACATTTTATTTACTATACCCTAAGCAGGGCTCTGATTTCCCCTCATCCTGCCATGATTACAGCTAGAGTCCTCTGCCAGGGATTCAAAACTTGGTGGACAATTTCCTCTGGGCTTATAAACCCACTGTTGTTCTCCTGCTGCTTTGAGGAGATGAAAAGCAAATCCATGAGCTGCCAAGAATCACACCCAGGCAGGGATGCAGTGCTGCAGGAGCTGGTCCCTGCTCAGTGTACAGGAGACAGACATGACCCTGGGATGAGTTCATGGGGTCACACCTTGACCCTGATGGAGACCCTTCATCTCCCCGTGCCCCTGTGAAGAACAGAGAGGGATTAAACTGTAGGGCTGCAGTCCATTCACATTGAACAGAATGAACAGACCCCAGCCACAAATCAGTCAATATTCTAACAGGCTCTGAGAGGTTTTTCTTCCTTGCTTTAACCCTTTGTGGGACCTCAGTGCCTGCTGGAGATGGCTGGTGAGCAGTCCTCGAGCACAGGTGGCAATTATTCCCCTTTTTCATACCACTAAGTCCCCTGGTGAGGCTGGTGGCTGAGAAAACCCCTCTGGGCAGTGTGTCAGTGTAAGTTAACTATTTGCTTATCAAAAGTAAATACAGACATCAGTCCTAAGTGCAAACACATCTCTGACTGACTTTAGCTCTGTAGAAAATCCCAGTGTAACTGGTTGTGAGCACAAGCTGAGGGTTACCCTGGAGCTGGTGGGATTGTGTGTGTGAGTGAATGGTGCCAAACAGGGGTGGGCAGCGGGCTCCCAAAGGGGGAGTGCCACGGTTTAGCAGATGCTATGAAGAAAATTAACTCTGCTGCATGCAAAACCAGCCCGATGAGACTCAGCTGGGGACTGCAGTCAGCACCAGTGCCCGTCCCGTGTCCATAGGTGGTATTTGAGTGCTCTCTAGTGGACAGAAAACGGATCAGAGGCGAACAAAACTGATATGCTGTCCCTGAGCCTAAACACTCTCAGCTGAGTGTCTGAGCACTGGGACTGTAATACCCACACACCATGGGCCTGTGCCAAGCGTCTGAGAGCAGGATTTGGGAGGGGGTTTCAAAGCCAGGTGTCCCTGATCTGTGACACTTGAGGACAGAGGTTTGATGAGAGAGCAGTGCAGGGTGGCAAGGGATGCCCACCTCACCTGGTAAGAGCTGACTCACAAGCACAAGAACCACCTCCAACCCTTTTCCACTCCTTTTCAGTGCTTTTCCTTGTGTTGAAGAAAACACCTGCAGTTCCTGCTCTTGTGTGTTGTCAGCAGTTAGAAGAGCAGAGGTACTGTGGAAGGAGAGTAGAAATATTGGTCGTGGAAGGGAAGAAAGAAGTGGGGGGAAATTATATAAACTCATTTCCCAGCTGCTGCTGAGCCTCAGGAGCCCTTTGCTCTGAAAGCCCTACCAGTGCTGGACATAGCAGCTCTGAGGGAAAATATTCTTGTTTCATAGCACAAAGTGATAAGCACTGGGCAAAGTGGAGACCTAGACTATGTCAGTGTGAAAAACCAAGGTTATCAAAAAGTCAGCTCAGGACACAAGCCATAAAATAGTTATGTAGTAGGGTATCCCAGACCAGCAGAACCATACTGCTGAACCCAAATGTTTAAAAGGTGTCCCAAAATCATTACATTTATAAGGATATTGTATTGCAGTTGGGATTTACTTATAGTAGGTATCTGAGTTTTGAGTTCTAAGAATAACTAATTTTCCTTTTGATTCTGTGAAATGACAGCTAAAAGATTTCTTATGGTGGTGGTAGTAAAACCAGAAACAGACGCTTGACTCATGAAACAGCAACACCTCTAGTTAAAGAGGTTATGTGCTCTCCCCACAAACTCTTTGTTTAAAACCTGGCTTCTCCATCACCTCTGTGTTAGGAGAGATATCTTAGCCTTCCTGGACAATACCATTTTCAGCATGAGTTCCTCTTACATGGATACTTCCTAATGCTCAGACATCTGGAAGACAACAAAAACCTCCTTCAACCTCCTATTGAGCTTAACTGCTTGTCTCCCACTCATTCTTTTCTTTCACTTCCTAGAAGCTTTTGACAGAAATCAGACTTACCTTTTCTTGGAGTATCTTCTCTCACTTGGAGCAGTCATCTTTGGCCTTGCCTCATTTATGCAGAAACCACAGAGGGTCTAGTACAGTACCACACATACCTGCAGTAAAAGAACATGCATTTCTATTTAGGCAGTCATTCTATGCAAATTAATTAATAGTTTTACTATAGAGGTTATGCATAAATTAGGCTAGTAAATACAGACTGCATGAATATGCTGATTGAGTTTGTTAAGGGTATGGAAAGAAAAGAAAAACAGAAAAAGAATGGATAAAAGTAAGTCAAGCAATGTACTATACCAGTCAGTACTGCAGAGCTAAGAGGCAGGAAAAAAAGCCACAAATCCCAAAGAAAATAGTCCTGAAACTTCAGAGAGTTTCTTTGTCTTTCCTTTGCTCATAAAGAATTTAACTGAGGCATAAGGGACCATGAAAAAGAGAGAAATAGCTGAGGGTAACCCAAGTAGTAGGTAAGAAAATGTAAGTTTACAAGTGATGATTATTATTGGTATTGGTTCTCAGATTCTTTGGACATTCTTGTAGGGGGATAGAACATAAGTAAATAAAGGTAGTATAAAAAGTAATCTTACCCCCTAAAGAGTTGCAGCTGAGCCAATTACTAAGGATTAGGAGCAGGCCTGATGTTAACAGGCCGCAGCTGCAGCCAGTCAGCAGAGTGTTATAAAAGAGTGGATTGGGTGGCTGAGGGGAACTGGAGTCAGTGGCTGCTGTGAGGACAAGGAAGAGTCAGTGCCTGGAGGAGCTGCCTGCGAGAAACGTTAGGGAGGTACAAAACTCTGGCAATATGGAACCCTTGCAATGTAATGTAAAAGAACAGTTGTAATATAATGATAACAAATGGTGACCCTGATGTGATTTGGGAAAAAGGACTCAACTACTAAACTATATAACCCCCATGGATTTGGGGAAACAGGATTTGACTATATGACCCTGTGGATTCAGGGAGAAGGACTTGAATACTAAACTATTGGTAAAATATATCAATTACAGCTATTAATGTTCGTTAAATATGACTATAAAAGGTTTTGAAGATAAGTACTTTGCAAACTGAGAAAAGCTGCAAAACTGATCTAACGTTTTGAAATAGATGTATTTGTACTATGATATGTTGTTTGAACATTTGTGTAACTCTTAGTTCTAAATGAAATATATGAATGTGTGATAATGTTAATTTATTTGAATATGTCCTTCTAGAAATGCTGCAACTCTGTAATTAAAAGAAAAAGGGGGAATTGTAGGAGGATAGAATATAAGTAAATAAAGGAAGTATAGAATGTAATCCTACCCCCTAAAGAGTTGCAGCTGAGCCAATTACTAAGGATTAGGAGCAGGCCTGATGTTAACAGGCCGCAGCTGCAGCCAGTCAGCAGAGTGTTATAAAAGAGTGGATTGGGTGGCTGAGGGAACTGGAGTCAGTGGCTGCTGTGAGGGCAAGGAAGAGTCAGTGCCTGGAGGAGCTGCCTGCAAGAAACATCAAGGAGGTATGAAACTCTGGCAATATGGGGTCTTTGTAATGTAATGATAATAGAACCCTTGTTGACAACACATTCTCCTATAGGCTTTCCCCTGCAGGTTTCCAGTGGATAATTGAGTAAAAAAACTGGTTAAGTGGAAGAAACTTTCTGTGTACCATCCAAAGCAACATGGGAATCAAACTTCAAGTATTCTGGGAACTTGCTTTTCAAAGAGGAAAATTGATGCTTAGCTCCTGCAGATAGCTCTATTGGCATGTTAGTTTTCTACTGACAGGTTTGATCTGTGTCCACCTTTGAGGCAGAGGTTCACTCTTCACAGTCACCATCTGAACAAAGACCCTGCCCTAACCTTGTGGGAAAATTGGGTGATTATTTCCACAACTTCAGAGGTTAGCACCACTGGCGCACTTGTTTTATTCATATGTTATGATGATATGGGCTGTGGAGTTATAAAAATGCCCTGTATGACAAGATTTGTTAGGAAATCAGGTAAACAGGCTGAGTCAAGCGCTCAGACTTCTCCATGAGTGCACAGACACAGCATACACAGCCTCTCCAGGACACAGAGTGGCAGCTCACCAGGGCCAATCAGACACTTCTGTTTGGGGAAAAAATCCCCAGCTTTTGGAGGCCTCTTCACAGGCACTTGGCAACTTCTGGAAGGACACTGCTCAGTGAGCATGACAAGCTTCAGCGGGAGCTCATGGGCTCAGGTCCTGCTCTATTTTTGTTGTCTCAGATAGCAAACTGCCAGCTGCTTACTCCTTGTTACTATCTGAATAAATTGCATTATCCACGAAGTCAAATGGGAATAAAAATGCCATTAGAGAAGCAATTTGTTTAGCCATAAACCTATTCATTATAAGCTTTCAGGAGCTCAACCCCAGGGCTTTTTAACCCTTCAGAGGCCACATGAGAACAATTAATGTTCCAAAAGCACTTTCTGGTGGCTTGCAGCATTTCTGGAAACGGCAACTCCTGTGCCAGAAAGGCTGCAGCTGGGTGGTGGTGTCTACACTCTGCTTAACGAAAGGTTTGTAGTGGCAGGGAGAGAAAACAATGGGGATTTAGGAAGGGACCCCACCTATGAAGTCTCCCTTTTGTTTTGACTCTTAGGTTTCATGTTCCAGATTTCTTGTTTCACCACAAGCATCAAAAGATTGTTTTGTGTCTGCTACTTTGGATTGCTCTTGATTTTGGCATTTCCATCACTCCCAAACTCCTCAGGGTGAAAAGTCTCAATCTACTCACTAGGTCCTCTTTCAAGGGCTGCTCCTCTCTGGGGACACTGCTGCACACCCAGTTGAAGTGCTGAGCCTGTTTGGAGGCTGGCTGCACTGATGCAGTGTCAGCATCTGTTTTTTATCACTTTTATAATATTCCCTGGCTGTGGTTTCTGCCTGTCCGGAGAAGGACAGCAGAGCTGGTGAGAAGGGTCTGGAGCACAAATGTGATGAGGAGCAGCTGAGGGAGCTGGTGGTGTTTAACCTGGAGAAAAGGAGGCTCGGGGGGAACCTCATCACTCTACAACCACCTGAAAGGAGGATGCAGCCAGGCAGGGGTCTCTTCTCCCAAGTAACAAGTGACAGATGAAGACAGAGCCTCGTGTTGCACCTGAAGAGGTTTAAATTGGATATTAGGAGAAAAAATTCTACACTGAAAGGGTCGTCAGGCATTGGGATAGGCTGTTCAGGGAAGTTGTGGAATTGCTGTCTCTGGAAGTGTTCAAATAAACATGTGGCTGCAGCACTTAGGGTTATAGTTTAGTGGTGAACATGGTGGATGGGTAAACGATTTGATCCCATGATCTTAGAGGTCTTTTCCAACCATAACAACTTGTAATTCCGTGTTCCACAAAGCTGTGCCCGCTGCGAAGCTTTTTTCCAGGCACTTCCCTGCAGGAGCCGTGCCCGGCAGCGCAGAGAGGCCGCGGGATAACCAAGGGCCCAGGTACGCTCAGCAGCCTACAAACAAACCCGGGCAGCCCAGCCGAGCCGCGGGTGCCCCAGAGGCGGCACAAGGACCGGCTGCTTCCCTCTTCTTTCTCAAAATAAACTTCAGAACACGCAGCCGCTCCGAGGCGTGTGGCCGGGCTGCGGGGGTGGCCGTGCCTCGCACCCGGCTGGCGCTGCCTCGGGAAGCAGCGCCGTCCCCATTGTGTCAGCGGGAGTGCGTGCGAGCTGTTTCCCGTGAGGAGGAAGAGAAGTGTCCGGGCATTCACCGAGGTTTGGGGGAAGTTCGGGTCCGGGAGGAAGAGGAATGGCGGGGTGAGTTAGTGGGCTCACGCGGCCCCACTCGTGCCTGTCGGTGTAGTCGTGGCCGAGTGGTTAAGGCGATGGACTAGAAATCCATTGGGGTCTCCCCGCGCAGGTTCGAATCCTGCCGACTACGAGCCATGCTTCTCTTTTACTCCCCGTGCTGGACGTTTGCCCCCCCCGCAGCTCGTTTTGCACCGAAGCCGGCGGCGCCTGACATCCGGCAGGACGGCGGGTCCGGCCCCGGGAAGAGAGGCGGGACCTCCTCCCGCGGCCATGGAGCAGCGCGGCGCGGCGCCCGCCGTGCTGGCCACCACCAGGTACCGTGAGGGGACGGGCCGGGCAGCGCCCCGCGCCCCCATCGGCCGCGGCGGGGCATGCCGGGGGGAGCGGGCAAGGAGAAAGGGAAGGGGAAGTAAAGGAAGGAGCGGCGGAGGCTGAGAGGAAGCCGGGTGGTGCTGTGTGGATTTGCGCCGGGGCACGTCAGATGTTCACCAGTTTTCCTGCATTCCACAGCCGGGGGGATCTCTGGCCCGTCCTGTGTACCCTCCCTCTCCTCTTGTGACTGCTCCGCGTCCTTTGCCGTCTGCTCCGGCGCAGCTTTGGGTGCTGTCGCCCACCGGACACATCCTTGCCTTGTCGGGGTTCGGAGATGAGTGGGCAGGAATAAGAATTTATCCTGCGGTGTGCGGCGGTGTCACAGTGCTTTGGCTGGTGCCCATGCCCGCTGCTGTGCCCTGTATTCCTGTATCCCCTCCCTGTGTCCCCGCTGGCCGGCAGCCCAGGGACGGGCAGAAAAAGAGTTTATTCTCCTTTCCCACCTCCTGGAAGCTGTCCCTGCGTGGTGCAGGGGCGCTCTTCTCCTTTGCGTTAAGTGTTTAAGCCCTGTTTCTTCCTAGGTGTGGTAAAGGAATCCTGATGAGAAATACCTCAAGAAGAAAATGCTTATGGCAATCTTTTATAGGGAAATTGATGGATCTCTTTCTCTCTCTCTCTCTTTTTTTTTTTTTTTTTAATCTCTATGAGATATTTGAGACCACATGAAAGCAGTTTCCTATCAGATGAGACATGAGAAGCAGAAGTGTTGATTCAGCAAGGTCCTTACCTCCTAGGACATAAATAATGATTATTTCAGTCGATTTAACTTCAAAGTCATTATTTTAATCCTGAAATATTTGGCTGTATCAGCGATGGACTTTCCTTGAAGCAGTGGCCTTGAACCTTCAAATGTATCTAATGTGACTAACAGATGTTTTGTAGGCCTGACTTTAATATAAAGTTTAGCCTTGGAAATGGAAATTGGAACACCTGGATTAATTTTACAGTTGTTAGATTGAAAGACCCACTTGCAAATTGTCCCACCGAAGTTGGAATGCTTTCAGTGATAAAATTGGGCATATATGCATGTGTGGGATTAAGACTTTAGCAAGTGGACATACTTTCTAGCTTCTGTGGTGAAATAGCTGTATAGTTATGATGTTTTCCACATACTTGTTTTGGGAATAGGATTCCTAGTTGCTGTGGTAATATAAATCATGGAATCACAGACAATGCCGAGTTGGATCATGGAGTCCAGTTCCTGGCTCGGCTCAGGACATCCAAGGATCACACCATGTGCCTGAGAGCATTGTCCAAACACTTCTTGAACCCTGTCAGGCTTGGTGCTGTGATCACTTCTCTGGAGAGCCTATAAAATCTGTGTGCTTGTAATTAGACCAGACAGAGAAATAAACTATTTGGTGAGTACTTTCCCTTCACCTAATAAATAAAACTAGTTGTACTTTTTTCTTTCTCCTTCTGTGATGACCAGGGATGTCACAATTTGGTCCCCTCTGGAGAGAGGTTTTTCGAGCTGGGTGCTGCTGGCAAAGCTGAGTTTATCAAAGCAGGAAGCACAGACTCTGCCCTCCTGGCCATACAGATGCTGGAATAAATGTTTCTCTGGTCACAGCACTTGCATCTCTTGTTTTACTTTCTTTCTGGAGGTGCCTATTAGCTATCCCCCATGTTGGCCTTTCAGCACAGAAAGCAGATTGATTAAAATACAATTAAATAATTATATGCAAATCAAAAACCCAGGAGTGAACACCCAGCTCTTCCATGGGCTGTGGAAGCTGCTCAGTTCAGCTGACCTTTGTAGTCTGCACTTCCTCTGTTCTGGGCCAGTCCTGCATAGTCTGATTGTGCAGTGCTCTGATTCACAGCAGTGCTGCTGGTATGAATGGCCTCCTTGTATTTGGGTGAAGTGATTCCTGTTAGGATGGTTATCCATGTGCCCAGGTCTCTGGTGAACTGTCTGTTTTGTAGACAGAAGTGTAAACTGGAGATAAGCTAGATTCAAATAAAGAGTAGAAGCAATAAACCTGTGTGTCCAAGTTAAACAACCAGTTTTCTCCATTTGCTGCTTTTTTTTTTTTTAAGATACAAGTGCAAAAATAATTGATTTTATGTGAAAGATGCAGTGAAACTATATTCTGTCTTGGGGTTTGCAGGTGCTGATTCTGTTTGAATAACAATAACAGTATTTAATTAGTTAAAACATTAGGGTGCTTATTTTGAAGGCATTACAAGAACTAGGGAGCACTTTGGATAGTATGCTCTGTTTGTCTCAGCCTCCCTGCTGGTTTCTGTTTGTTTAGAATCAGTTTTATATTTACAAAGAAATCCCATTGCTATAGAAGATAATAGGGTTGGGTTTCCTGTAGGAGATGATGATAAAAATGATCATAAAGCCTAAAGCAGACAAAAACTTAGCTATTCCCCCTCCCTCTAATAATTTTCCATGACATTTTAGCACAGACTTCTAACAACTTTAAAAGAAAAACCCTGGGTATAGATGAAGTACTTACTAACTTCATTGCAGTTTCAGAACTCTCTAATACAGCAGCTCTTGCAGTGAAGTTGTCATTGTGTCATCTCAGAACATCTGTACATGGTTGCTAAATGCCATTGAGGATGGTTCACTGGTCATTACTCCTTTTATTTATATTAGAGGTGAAAAGCAGGTTAATTAGTCATTTATACTCTGTGTTAACAGAAGTAGAATCACAGACCCATTTGAGATTGAAAAGACCTTTAACATCATCAACTCCAAGCATTAAACCAGCACTGCCAGGTCCACACTAAACCCTGTTCCCAGGTGCCACATCCACACATCCTTTCAAGGACTGGTAATCACACACTTCCTTTGGTTTGTGGGTCATTTTTAGTATGAGTGACAGACCTTTTGGCTGCCATAGCTGCAGTCACAACCTGAGTGACTACGCATCTGGAGAGCTGTTAAGATCTGATTATTGTGATTATTAGAGAGAGATACTTTACCCAAATTAACGTGCAAATGAGATCATATGCTAAAAATCAATAATGCAGATTTTATTAAGTGAAATGTGTGAGAGACAAAGACACAGGGTGGGGGGAAGGCAGAGAGAACAATTAAGTAGAAAGATCATCACTAGCCTTGTGGATCCAGCATTGTTTTGTTGGTCCTTCTTCATCCTTTTTGGTGGTAAGGGTCCCACAAAACATACAGTTTAATGGAATGGGTTAATATACATTCAGGTATAAATAGGTATGCCCAGGCACCTCCCCTTCAGGGTGGAGTTTTGCACTGTCTTTTGCTACACTGTGAATCATGTACAGTCCTCTGATGGAAAGACCCAGAAATAAATCTAGGGGTGCTTTGGGTGACTTTGCTGGTTTATGACACCTTTTAAGACATGGCAGCTGCCTCTCATGCCTGTGTAGTTGAGCCTGCTATGCCCCATCAGAAGAGATAAAAACCCTCAGGCCTCAGAGTGTGAATGCTCTGTGCTCAGTGTGTCTCTTCTTTGGAGTCATTGGACTATGGTCTCCTGCAGTCCAGAGCTGACCTTCAGCACAGTTCTAGGCTCTTGTTTACCTCTCCTTAGGGTTGAGATAACTTGGACAACAGTACTCCCTTTATCTTATCTCAAGTCCCGATCATGTGGCTTAATTTACTGTCTATATTTCCAGGAACTCACAGGGGCAGATTTGGGGTGGAGGCATTGGTGGTTGCACATGAGGAGTTGCTTCTTTGTTCAGTCTGCCAGAGTGGGCAAAGTCCTTTGGTGATCTTAATAGTGTTTAGGGCTACTGTGAGCTGTAAGTCTCTTCTAAGAGCATATCCTCTGCTGCAGGTATATTCTAAAAATGTCCAGATCCAGCTGATGTTACTGGCAGGTGCCCTTAGAGTCAGCATTTTGGCTGCTACTGAAAGAGGCAGAGTTCCAGCTGATGGTTGTTACTCCCAGGTCCCACGGGCTGCTGTGTGAAAGCCAGGCACCTGTGTATTCACACATGGGCACTACTGGTCCTGTGTTTTAGAGCCAACCACCTGTAACAGAGAACAAAGTTTGTCTGGATGTGTAGAGTGAAGTCCTTGACTGGCAGAGCATGGGAACAGAATCAGAGCAGACAGAATAGCATCATCATATCACCGGAGATGGTAGGGCTGTTGTTAAAGCCCTAATTCTTTAAATATGGCTTGCAAAGAGGATTGGGTACAAAACTGAGTCTGTGTCCTTTTTTATTGTTATCCTATTTATCAGGAGCTCTCAAGGTATTCTCTTTAAAGGCTTTTTATTCAAGCTTTGGATTAGAGATTCAGAGATTGTCTTGGGGAAGCTCAAGTTTCATAAGAACTGATCAAGTTTTGACATGATGAGAGGAATCTTTTGAAATATTGTTTGAAACTAGATTGTTTAAGCCTCTTGAAAGTGTATATTAAGTTCTGTGCATTGTGTATCCTTAGGTGAAAGGGCACTTGTGTTAATGATTCTAAACTTCCTGTAGGAAGAGGTTAAGAATTCCACAAGAGTTCTGCAGTCTGCAGGAAATGCAGGGAAGATGGAACTTGATAATCCTTATGGTTAAAGTTTAAAAAGGCAGAAAAAATGTTTAATAATCCTAGTTCAGTTTTCTTTTAAGTGGTCCCTTCTTTTTTCTCTAAAAAACACTCACTCACACATAGGAAGAATGTACGCAGAGATGTGTTCAGAGTGCTGTGGACAGTGAACTTCTGATTCTGGCAGAATACCCAGCGACAGCAAGTGGTCTGTGGCTTGGCATGGGGTAACTTTGGGGAAGGGATCTTTGATCAGTTTTGGTTTTCAGGCTGTTGAACCAGACTGTTTATTTCATTAAATGTACCGACCAATGCTCTAACAGCAACTGCTTGGTCTTACTCTTGATGTGTGAGCACTCTAATATGACCTGGCATTCCTCTTGAAAAACATGTTATAAATATTTTCATGTGGTGCTCCAGGGGGAAGGTGGCACCATAGTTCTGTGGATCTGAAGTGGTCAGGAGGAAAAAAAATGCATTGAGTAAACTGCAGCAGCAGCACCCCTGTTGCATTTTCCTCCAGGAGAAGCCATGGGTGGTTATGACTGCTGGCAGCTCTCAGAGGTTAATGCTGTGGTTGTCTACTTTAACTGGATATGAAAGGACTGGTAGTTTTCCTCAAAGACCTTCACAAGTGGAAACTGCGTTTGGCCCATCAGTCTGCTCCAGCACTTCCTTTGTATTCTGGCTTTAATCCATTTCCCTGGTTGGCTCTTCACAAACCTCAGGTTGTCTGTGTTCCACGGAGCTCCTTGTTTCTTTCGTGGCACCTTCAGGTATTTTCTCTGTCATTTCTAGGAATGTCCTTAGATAAAGGAGAGGTGGGTAGGACTCAGCATGAATCACTATGAACAGACTTTTGTCTCAAAAAAACTTGATGAGAGATCAGGTTGATCCAATGATGAGAGATCACTCGGTCTTCTCACCTGCCATGCTGGGCTGAGAGCACTTTCAGCTCCTGCAGGTAAAGTCCCATTCTGAATGAATCCACATCTCTTCACAGAAATGTTGTGTTCCTGGCATGTTGCCTGCATGGCAGGTGCTTTGTGATGGAATATAGGAAACAGGCCATGTCCCAATTAGTCTTGTTACAGAGTAGGAGGTGTTGAGGGCAGGGTCTGTGTGATGTCCTGTTCCAGTGAGAGCTTTTGCATTGATTTTCTTGAGCTTGTAACTGGGAGAGGGACAGCTGAAAGTCTTTGTGCCAGTGCCTGAACTCTGTGTGTTTTCTCCCCTAGGCCAATACAGAATACACACACGGGGCTGGATTTGTCCGTGCCGGAATACCAGGAAATCCGTGGGAAGATGATGTCTGGCCATGTCGAATATCACATTGTCGTTGTTACCCGACTGGCTGCCTTCAAATCAGCAAAGCACAAGCCTGAAGATGTGGTTCAATTTATGGTAAATATTTCATCAGACCTGTGTTAGTGATCACTTTCTTAACCAGCTTTGGTTATTTCTGCCATGATGCGGCAGATGCTTCATCATCAATCCCAGCCTCTCCAGGTCAAGGTCCTTGGAGGACAACACTGTCTGTACCATTTCTGCAATTCCTATTCCATTTTGGATATTACACTGTAATTGAACTTTTTATTCCAGGAGCTAAAAGTGATGATGGCTGTTGTTGCCTTTAAGGCATTTTTCATTATGGATCAACAAATAGAAACCAATTAAACTTTTTGTAAGTTCTGCTACAAATTAGTTTCTCTAATATATGTATCAGTACAAGACTTTTTAGACAAACATGAAATAAATATATAGTAGCTCGTTTGAATGGGTCTATTACCTGGACACAGATTTTAAAATCCTTCGTAAGAGAGGTTTACAAGGAAGCGTCCATATAAAACATTATTTAGCTGGATTGTCTTTTTCCCTGTACCTGCAGAGTAAAGGTTTGAAAGCACAGCACGTGACTTAAACCAGGTGAAATTAATCTCATCTGTGGCATGTGCACATCCACTTAAGCTGTTGCCCCTGGGACTATCTGTCAAGCTGATGGGAAAAGGTGCATTTAGGGTGTTCTGTTTGATCTTCTTTAGCTGCTTGCTGAAGCACTCCCAAGAAGTGCATTTCTCTGTCCATTGACCATAAGGGGACACACCTTGTTGCATGCTGTGACCATCTGCTCTTTTCAGATGTTTTGGCAATAACTGTAATGTCAGAGTGATGTGAGTGTGTGGTTACCTTGTAGACCATGACCCTGTAGTGTAACTCACACTTCATGGAAGATAGCTGATTAAAGCCTGTTTAAACAGTCTGATTTGCAGATAAATATCTGGCAGTGTTGTAAAGAAATGCTTTACAACAAATGAGATCTCCTGCATTTATTCCACACCTTGTGCTATATATAACCATGGTAAAAGCAGCAATGCTGGCATAGGAGTCTGTTCTGCTCACCTTGCTCATCCCTGACTGCTTGTTCTCACTCCTGCAGTGTTTCCTTTTGTGTGCCAGTGTTATGTGGCTATTCCATAACGTCAGCTGAGAAGCTGCTCCTGGCTAAAAATGGGTACTTTGGGGCTTGTTATTCAGTACTGATTTACACCTATTCCTTGAGCCTGTGACTTGGACAGTATCATTATAGTCTGTTTTAGGGCAGGGAAGGGCCAGACAGGGGCAGATAAGAGACAGAGATGTGCAGTTGCTTTTTTTCATGCAGCAGTGCCTGCTTATATTATCTAATTTTTCCACAAAGCTCTGTGGAAGAAAGACTCTGGCTACACCTGAGGTGTTAAACTGGGCTGTCATCATCTAACTTCATTTTGTATAATTTCAGAACAAGTTGATAAAATCAGCTTGTCTGTAAAGAGGAGAAACAGACTTTGTACTGCAACCCCTCTGCTTGCTGAGGTTGTCTGTTCCCATGTCTCTCTGGGAGGATTTTCAGCACTCAGTTGCTCTTCTCAAGTGAAATGAACCTTCCTGATTTCTCCTCTGGTGAGGTCTCCTGACATTTCATTCTTCATGAAGAAGATAACTGGTGGAGCCTGACGAGAATAACATTTATCTCATCAGTTACATTTTTTTCAGCTGACTAAATGTGATATATTATATAGTTTGTTGTGTGAGAGTAATTTAAAACTGTGAGCTGGGAGGTTGAGGATGGATGCTTTCCATCGATTCATTCCGATGAGTCTTGTCTGTGTGTATTACTGGAGGGAACAGAGGCATTCACCTGTCGTAACTTATCTCTCTGGAAGTTGGATATTTTAATCTGAGTCTGTCCATGCTTATATGGTCAGTGGGGAGGAGGGGAGTGATGTGACTCATCCTCTGGAAATGTCTCTCTTCTTTGACCATAAAGGGAAAGTATCTACATTGTAGACAGCTGCAGTGGGGGGCTTCAACTCCAGGCTGAAATGTGTGAGGGTCAGTAGAGTTGCACACAAATCACTGTGCACTTGGGGGTGCCCTGGCATTTTCCACCTGGCCTTCAGAAATTATGGGTTTCCTGTAAAATCTTTTGTGGTATTAGCCTGCTGCACACAAGCTCTTTGGATACTCCAGAGCATCTCAGATAGCATGGGATGCCTTTTTCTGGGCAGAACAGTCTGCAGATGTCTGTGTTTGGTTTTCTAAACTCCCATCCCCATCAGTGCAGTGCTGTTGAAAAGGATATAGGTGAGCATCTGTGGGGTGGGGGAACCCACTTTGCATAACATAAATGTCTTGCCCCATTTGAGAAACCCTAAATTACCGTAGGTGTGTGCTCAGGGCTGGCAGGAGGACATAAAGGCATTGGCACTGCCCTGAAACAGCCAGGAGAATACATGCAGCATCCAAGGTGCCACTGGCTGCCTGTGTTCAGGCAAGTTGAGCTTCAGTCACATTTCACCAAAATGTCATTTTACAATGACTGTCACGGGAGCTGAGATAACTCATGCATGTAGGCAGATGGCTTAACCTGGAGAGGAGTGCCAGTCCTGTGGCTGCTGGGGAAGGCAGGTTGCACCCAGAGTGTCTGTGCAGTGCCCTGTTGTGCTGGATGCTGGAGCAGCACGAACAAGAGCTGTGACCCTTCCCCAGAGTTGCAGGGAAGTGTAAGAGAGGTGGTACCTGAGGAGCAGCAGAGGAGAACGAGGCTGCAATGGGCAGCAGATCTAACACATCAAATTTGTACACAAAGCAGAGTGAGATGAGACATCTGAAGGAGGAAGAGGAAACTACTATGTGCCTGTTCTGGAGCAGAATGGGAGAGGAGCATCTTTTTTTGCTTTTTTTGAAACTGCCGAATTGGAGGAAGGAGTCAGTGTCACAGCGCTGAGGTGACACGTAGTTTAGAGAAGGCAGGCAGGTGTGGCAGGATTTTCCTTGTCTCTGGATGCTGATTTTTGGATTGTCTCTGTTTTGGCCAGCTGGGGAGCCAGGTCTGTGTTTTGTGGCTCCTCCTTGCCCTGTTGCTGTCCCTGAGGCCTCAGAGGAGCGGCTGCTCCCACCCTGCCCTCGGGGCCTGCACCTGAGCGCTGGTCAGTGGGACCAGCGGCTCCAGCAGCTTCTCTTTTCCCTGGGAAAGGCTGGTGAGCAAGGCAGAAGCATCCTCTAAGCTGGCTGTGGTCTCCAGGATCCAACCATAGGATCATTTGGGTGGGAAACAGCCTTTAAGATCCTTGATCCAGCTTTTGACAGATCACCACCTTGTCAACTACGCTGGAGCACCAAGTGCCATGTCCAGATGTTTCTTGAACACCTCCAGAAATGGTAACTCCAGCACTTCCCTGGGTAGTCCATTCCAATGTTTAATGACCATTTCCATGAAGAAATTATTTCTGATGTCCAACCTGGACCTCCCCTGGTGCAGCTTGAGGCTCTGTCCTCTCATGCTGTTAAGATCGAGAGATGTGTTAAGGGAATGACAAAAACCAGATGAACATCAGAAAGAGACTTGAGATCTGACCTGTGATGCCTTTACTGTGGGGCTAAGCAATCCAGAGTGCCCTCTTCCCCAGCCTTAACAGGACTATGCAAAATCAGCATTGTGGCATCTCTAATTCAAATGTCTGTGAAGAATTAACAGAATAAGAAATTGACTTCTCTGATGACATTCTAAATTATTAGAAAGTGGAGGGATTTTTTTAATTTCAAAAAAATGCTAATTGTAAAATAGGGCAAATGGGTTTTAGAACTGCATAACCTTAAGGTTATATTTGGTAATTAAAGGAAAAGTCAGTTGCATTTCTTTCAAAGGTCAGAATACTCTTGTATTATCGAAAGAGGGAAATTGGTTTTCTCTTTGGTACTGCTACCAAGGTGATATTTAATTATTGCCTGTAGATTTGCCATTTTCTGTGATAAAAAGAAAAGGCTTTGCTTTTCTTAAAGGCATTTCTTCTAGCCACACCTTAGCTTTTTTAGCAATTAACTTCTCCCTTCCCAGCCTAATTAAAAATCCACCCAGCCTTTAGTACCTTCTCTTTGTATCTGCATCCAGTTAGATTCTTCTGTACAAGTTATTTGTTAGTCAAGTTTTTTCCTTTTCAAAGCTGAACAAATAACTACTGGTGTTTGACAGGCATAGCACAATTTAGGGAGGCATTTACTATAGAACTGTCTTCCTCTCTTAAAATGAGGGAGTGTATGAATATGTGGGTGTGTATTCATTTATGTTTTCATCGTTGCCTTTTTGCATATGTTGGCCTTCTTTTTTTTTTTTTGGGCCTCAAAATCTGTGCATTGGAGTTGCATTTTCCTGACTGTGCAGGTACATTGTGAAGATAAATTCCTTCACCTTATGGCTTCTGTGATGTGAGAGGAGGGGAAAAAATTCATGCTCAGTGTAGCAATAGGTTCAGGAAACACTAAGGATTCATGCTGATTAAAAAAAATATTAGAGTTTTTGATCTTCTGCTGGGCAAAACAGATGAGGAGAACAGCATGTGGTCATGTAATTAAAATCTACCATAATGCACACCCATGGGGTCACCAAGCAACAATAATTCTGGTATGGCTTGAATTGGGAGTTTCCAAGCAAAAGCTTGGGTTGTGCTGCCTGGGAGAAGGGGTTTTGATTCCTGTACCCAAAGCTAGTGGTTGTTTAAAAGGACAGAGATGCTGGATTTCCCTTTTTTGACAGTGTTAAGAAGTGGGCCTTAAAAGAAGAAAGTCACTGTAGCCCTGGTTTTCATGAAATACTGTAAAATCAAATGTGCTCTTTGTTGGTGTGGTCTGGCTGGCAGAGGGCTCCAGTTAGCTCTGAGATCTCCATTTTGTTGAAATCCTTGCAGTACATATAAAGCATATGAAGACAAGTTTGAGGTCACAAATGGGGCAGTAAAAGGAGCTTTGAATGGAAAGGAGGCATTAAATAGCATTAATACTGAGTGGGATCAAATTCTGCACACAACTGTGAGTGCCAGGCTCATATCCCACAGCCATTCCGGTGTGTACTTTCCTGTGTGAGGCCCTTGGGAAGAGGGGGGCAAGGCACATGCATGAGATTTGAAGGATTAGTAGCAAACTTCGGACTTTCACTTTGAACTTCATGGTGGTTTTCTTAACCTTCTAGCTATACTTGATCACATTCAACTTATTTATTTGTTCCCAGTGGGGGAAAAAAAAAAAAAATTCAACCTATCCCTGTCTGTCTTTTAAGTTCTGTGTTGGATGTTAATTGTTACAGGCAAATAAGGTCTTGACCTGGCAAATGTGCACATGCTTTGCTGTATTTGCATGATTAACTCTTTTGAAGTGAAGCAGATTGAGCCTTTGATATTGTGACTTGACAGAACTCCTTGAAGTGTGTGCACTCAGGCTGACTTACAGGTGGTGGGGTTTAGCTCCACAGTGTTCACAGAGTTCAGTTAGAGACATGAAGGGGGAGAGGATAACTGCAGGATCAACACCTGGAAGAATTATAGGCACCAGAAGAAAAATATTTGAATATTAATCAAATCAGATTTTGTTTACTTAATAGGATTAGTAAAATGGGGTTTATAGCAGTGCTTATTTTCTATCCTGACATTTTGGGCCATAGGATCCGTCAAGGATTTTCAAAGCACTGTAAGTGATAACCAGCAAAGGCAAGATTTAATTTTTTTACATGCTGATTCAGCTTTCTCCTGGAAGATTAACAGAGGATGTCAAATTGAAAGGGTCCAGAATTGTTGCAGCAGAACAGTGCTTTCTAACTAGAAAGATGTGAGAATGCTCTGCATCATGTCTGGGATTTGCTTGAAAAAATACACTCTGTGGAACCTGTCTGGCACTTGTGTAAGGCTTCTGTGCTGCTGCATCCAGCTCTGGGGTCCCAGGTACAGGAAAGACATGGACCTGTTGGAGCAGATCCAGAGGAAGGGTACAGAAGTGGTCATAGAGGTGGGACAGTGAGGACACAGGAAGGGGAGAGCTGTTCAGCCTGGAGAAGGCTCCAGGGTGGCACTGGATTCCTTCCAGTATCTGAAGGGGCTGTAAGAAAGCAGGAGAGGGACTGGCTACAAGGGCCTGGAAGAGGAACAAGGGGGAATGGCCTTAAGCTGAAGGAGGGAAGGTTTAGATTAGATGTAAGGAAAAACTCTTGACTGTGAGGGTGCTGAGCCACTGGCATAGGTTGCCCAGAGAAGCTGTGGCTGCCCCATCCCTGGAACTGTTCAAGGCCAGGGTGGATGGGGCTCTGAGCAGCCTGGTCCAGGGGAAGGTGTCCCTCCCATATTGAACAGGATGATCTTTAGGGTCCCTTCTAATCCAAACTATTTGGTGATTCTCAGCACACCAGTCTGGGGCTGCTGGGCTCAGCCAGCCTTACCACTGCATTTCCAGCGCCAAACCCCAGGTAAACCTGGCAGCAGAGCTGAGTGAGGGGCTGGAGGCACAGGGACAGTGGGCAAGGAGCCTGGCTGGCAGTGGCCAGCACTGGGCTTGGGTAAGTGGGGAATGGTTCTGGCTGGAGGGCTGAGACCTCTCTGGTCAGCAGGGTGTTCTGCAGGGCTGACACCTCTCTGGTACAGCTGGGTGTTCTGCAGGGCTGACACTCTCTGGTACGGCCGGGTGTTCCAGCAGAGGGCCGACACCTTGCTGGTAGAACAGGGTGTTCTGGGGGCTGACACCTCGCTGGTGAGCAGGGTTTTCTGGAGGGTTGACACCTCTGTTCTGCCGGGCTGACACCTCTCTGTACGGCACAGTGTTCTGAAGGGCTGAGACCTCTCTGGTATGGCTGGGTGTTCTGGAGAGCTGACACTCTGGTATTGCTGGGTGTTCTGCGGGACTGACACTCTCTGGTACGGCCGGCTGTTCCAGCAGAGGGCATCCCGGCACCGCAGGATATCCATGGGCCGGCACGCTGTGCTGCGGGCTCTGGGAAGCACATTAGTATGCTTTGGGGACAGTGCTGTCACACTTGGTATTCTGTGTCGCCTGCGCGTTCCCGGCGTTGTTGTTCAAAGCTCACGCAGATCCACAAAGGCGCAATTAGCGATGGGATGCGAGGGTGTGCGTTTGCTTTAGGTTCAGTGTGTAATTAGACGTAAATTGAGATTTATGAATAATTTACAGACTTTGATAGAGGAGGAATGAAAATTAAGTGGGGAAAGAAATAAGTTTGTGTATCTCAGTTCAGTGTTGGAGTATTTTTAAGAAACTGTTTTGGCATAATCTTGATTGGCTGCTGTCTTGTAATGCTTTCAGAAATTAATTTGGTAGTTATTATTGAAATTAATTAGATGTTACATGTTTTTTGCAAATCAGACTTAATTTTTTTTCCTGGGTAGAGGGTAATGATGTTTATTTTTTTGAAAGAGTCCCAGTGAATTCCTTACTGCCCTTACATTTGTGCTTACATAGTATTTTTGGGAGGGGCTCAGGCATTGTACCCTGCTCAGATTGCTACTGGGACCTAGCAAATTAAAAATGTACAGCAGTTCAGAAGCTCTGGAATTGCTTTCCCCTCTCTCTTTGGGGGCTCTTTCAGAAGATTGTGATGTTCTGGAACATCTCTATTGCCCTCGCTTTAGTGCCTGGTTGCTGAATGTCATTTCAGACCCAGCATGTGGAGCACAGTGTTACGCACACTTTACCTTTGTTACTTTCACAAGACAAGTCTAAAATTCTTGGTTTTCATTCCCCTGTCGACTCAGGTTGGGTGTTGTGTTTCAGATCTTTGTTACAAAGCTGCTTGCCTTTTGTGCCTGGGCACTGAACCCACAGTGAACATTGTACAGCTGAAATGCAAATGCTTTTCCAAATCATCTGGCTAGGTTGATAATTACTGCGAAAGGCAGGGAAGCGTGAAGCTGAGGTGGTTATTGCTCTTTGTGCCCACATCTGAATCAGTGAACTGGCTGAGGTGTGCCTGTTACTATCAGGGCCTGTTCCCTGGCCTGGAGGGCAGCTCACACAGTCTGGCTGCATGCACAGCATTAAACTTCCTTACCATCTGCAGTGGGCATCAGTGCCCAAACTGGCTGCTCTGGGGTCTCTCCACTGGGCCAGATTTTGGGCTGAAGAGTTATCTGGGAGCATGGCAGCTGCCCAGATTGTAGAAACTGTGCCAGACATTGTCAGGTTCCAGTAGACACTGTAAATGAGATTTCTAGTAGGTGCTCTCAGGTTCCAGTGGCTGGGAATATGCCTGATACTGTTTAGTTTGCCTGTATAGATGCAATGTAGGGATTATGCATTGATCTATAACTCATTTCCCTTCTGTGCTTTTTGTTAGGTTGACTTTCTTTATCACTGTGTTGATGGGAGAACTCTGCATTACTCCACTCCAAGATGTGGTGCTTGAGTCTCTCCTTCTTCTATATCCATCTCAGTGTGTGCAATATTGCACATACTGCAGTGTTAATTACAATTCACTCCTCTAGACTTCAGCAGCACATATTACAGGGGGATGAGAGCTGGACCCTAAAAGAGTATCTGTGCCCTATGCACTCCACTAGCACTTGTTTTGGAGTAGATTTTTATCTCTGTATTAATTGAAACAGTTTGGTAGATGATGGATCCACGGAGGGCCTTGACAAATATATTATCTGTATAACACCTGTCAGGATCCGTCCTAGTGGGCAGATGACCTGATGATTTGTAGGAATGATCTCAGAGTGCAAAAATTAACACAGTACAAGGGGGTTTGCAGTGATAATGAAATCAAATGCAATTTTATTGAAATAACCACAGCAAAAATGCGATAGAGGGATTAAGGGAGTGAAAAAGATAGAGAGAGAGAGAGGGGATATAGCTACCAACGCAGAGACGAAGTCCTTTGGTCCAGTTCAGCCGAGGGTCCGCCTGGTACGCTGGGGAGATCTCAAAGGCTCTAGCTAACTCAGAGTTTTTTATTACTGAAAATTGTGAGGGGGGGGAAACAGATACAATAGGGAACAGATGTAACAGGTAGTCTATGTTCTCAGCAGTAAATGAGAGCCATTGTTTTCTTGCTCCAGTGGTCACAACCTGCAGGCAAACATCTCGCTCCGGTCAGCTTGCCTCCCCCACACACCTCCCCGGGGCTGGGGGTTTCAGTTCCAGTCCTTGGAAGGAGCAGAGGGGCCTTTTAGGAGTTTCATGTCTCAGTCCTTAGTGGAGAGGCTTCTTACATCTCAGTCTGTCTGTCACGGTGGTTGTAAAACAGGCGAGGGTCTTCTGTGGGAGACCACCTGGAACTCAGGAGAAGTCCAGCCAGGCCAAGAGGTGGGACAGCTTCCAGAGCTGCTATTGTTGCACGGTGCCCCTTCTTAGCATACAGCAAACACACTTGTGAAAACAATAGCTTAACACTGAGCTTTCAGGTCTCAGGGCCTGTGGCGTGTGACTTTTCCTTCAGAGCCAGAGATTCTAGACAGGGGTGTCTTCTCTTCAGTGGTCTCCCAAGGACGATCGTGAGGCAGATGAGGGAAAATTCTGACAGACTCTCACAACACCACAGAGCAGGGAAGTCACCCTCATTGCATCTGTAACATCACTTAGAGATAGTGTTTTGTTTGTATGTGGGTTTTGTGTATTGGTTTAAGGTACTGAATTCAATACTTAATGTGGCATAAAAGCCACACCTTTTCTAACCAACATTCCCATAGCTATTGCTTTCCTTGTAATATCTTGAGCCTTATTTCTTCTCAGGCTTCCTGTCTTTGTCCACAGAAGGAATGACTCTATTCACTGCTGGCATCTTCTCCCTGTATGAGAACCTTTTAGGCCATGGCCAAGTTGTTGATTTTTATTTCCTCATGGATGAACTGAATAGTCAGGGGTCAGCTGAGGTCTTTGCCCTCTAGGTTTTTCTGTCATGTGCTCTTCAGGGCAGAAAACATGACAGTTTTTTAGGCCTAAGCAGCCAAAGGGCACTGAAGCCACCAGGAGTGAGGAGTGGGACAGTGGTGCACACATATGGGCAGCTTTCTCCACCATGTACCTACCAGGCAGGGCTTTTCTTCCCTCCTGTCTCTCAGGACTGGGCATCACTTCCAGTGGACAAGGATTCCTGCTGTCAGAAAAGTATCTGCAGCAGTGACCTTCCCAGTATTTCATTAGCTGATGAGTCAGACAAATGGATTCTGGCAATGAACTTTAATTCCATAAAGCAGTGGATTTTTAATAACAGAATTAGAAGACTAGCAACAATGCTTAAGGATTCACTGGGTACATACAGGTTTTTGCTATGTCATATGTAAAGCTCCTTGCTAATACATGGTTTTCCACTTCCAGAGTTAATGTTTCACTGCTGCTTTGCTGCTCCTGTCTCACCTGTAAAGAAATGAGCCCAGACAATACATTTTCATTGCAGGTTTCCAAGAAGTACAGCGAGATCGAGGAGCTCTACCAGAGACTGACAGCACGGTATCCACAGGTGTCTCTGCCACTCCTGCCTAGAAAAGTTCTCTTTGTGGGGGAATCTGACATCTCTGAGCGAAGAGCTATGTTCAATGACATCATGAAATTCATCTCCAAAGATGAGGATCTAGCAACGAGTCCTGAGTTACTGGAATTTTTAGGTAACTGAAAGATGTGAGTGTCCCCTCTCCCAGGAATGTCTTTTATGGAAGTGTTAAGTTCTTGACTTGGGCAGCCAAAACCTAGAGAGTGCCAGAATAAAGGCTGTCCCTGAAAATGTCCTCATGTGCATTTACAGAGCTGCACAGTTGTGTTTGCTGGTGTTTCTCCCTCCTCTCAGTGGACACCTGCCTCATTTAGAGATGTTGATAGGTACCTTCAAAGCAAGCATTGTGCTAGCCTGTCCCTGATTTCCTGCTGTGCTTCAGAACATGTACATTTAGAAGGCTTAATAGTCATATGTTGTCAGTGGGGAGATGGACCCTAAAGGGACAGTGCAGGGTCTCCCTTAGTGAGCAACTCTTCCATGTTTTGTCTGATTTTCCTGCAAATAATTTACTCTGAGAAAGATTTAAATGGAAGACAGATTCTTTGTTAGTTAAACACATTCTACGGCTAGCTTTTTTTTCCTTTTTAGTTTAATTTTTTTTCTTAGTTTTCCTTAGCTTTATGTCCAGCTCTTGTTTTCTTGTCTAGTGATTCTTACAGTTCTTTTCTGCTGTCTCTTGGGCAAAGCAGGGAGTTACTGAATGAGTGGAACAAATGAGTTCTCTGCTTTTAATTCAGCTGAGGGCTGCTGGGCAGGGAGTACTCCAGCCTGGTGCTGTGCAGGATTCTTAGTGGAGGGTTACTTTTAAGTGAAGTTGCAAGAAGCTAACAAGTGTAGACAGCCCATTTTGCAGAAGTTTCAGGTGTGTGCCAGATAAATTCTGTGAAATTGGGAGCTTCCTGAAGTCTAAGGGGGCAAAGCTGCTTAGATGCATGGCAAAATCCAGATAGTTAGGCTTTTGTTTAGGCTTTTTTTCCCTGGGCAGTATTCTCTTGGAAGCAGATCCCTTGCACAGAAAATCCAGAATTCATGTTGATTGATCTTTTCTTGCTGGTTGACCTAACCATGGTGCACATCTGTAGCTAAACTAGGCTGGACTCCATTCTGTGGGCAGTTTGGGTGCAAGTAATGTGAAATCAGAATTTGCATTAGAGTAATGTCAGTTTTACCCTGATTTGGCAGATGCAGGCATGAAAAGCTAGGTGAGATGAGTCTCCCATGCCATGTTACTTCAATAGTCAAAGTGGTGTAGCCATGACTTTTATTCATCACAGTTTTCAGCAGCCTTTTTTTGGCTGATCTCATTATTTTAAATTGCTTCCCTGGACATTCAGAAACTCACCAACAAGGAACCATTTTCTCCTCATTCTGCTGCCCTTTGCATGAACAAGTGTGGTGTTAGTTTTATTTTTCAGTTTGAATTTGCTGAGCTGATGCATCTTGCATACTGAAGGGTGTTAGAACTTCAGGCTTCATTTTTCAGTGTAAACTGAGGAGCTGTTGTAGAAACATGCTGTCCAATGCTCTAATTTTAACCCAAGTTAATTAAACTGTATCAAAAAGAAGATTTTATCTCTACTAGCTATGTGAAAGTTAGCTACCTACATCTGTGCAGAGTATTTACAGTGTCTCTGTAGCCAGCAGAAGAGAAATAGGCACTTCAGAGAGAAACTCACATGACTTTATTTGGATGGGATGAATCACCACGTGGAAATTCTATTGTTTCTATTGACTGTAGAAGGAACATAAATAAGCAGATTTGACATGTGCTGCTGTGTCTCAGATAAAGTTCATTTCCTTTATCTTTCTCTACTTAACTACTTTGAATCAGTAAACAGATCAGACACATCATGACACATAGTGAATAAAGGGAACAGTGGGAGTATTTTGAAAGAGTTTCACAAAAGCTGATCATGTCCTTCGTTCCTCAAACAAAACTCTCAGCAACAAGTGCAAGGTATAAAAAACCTGTAGTTTTTATCTTGTACACTCAGTTTTGCCTCCATTACTATGTTTTGCAGGAACAAAATCTTCCAGTGCTGTTGACTTCAAGGGTAAAAACTTACCTGATGACAGGGAGAAAGAAGATGAAGAAAATGAGGCATTGGATTTTTTCAAAGAGGAGAAGACACCTGACTTAATCTCACAGCTTTTATCAGTGGAAGATGCCAAAAAAGGGGAGAAAAAAGAAGGGGGAGATGAGGAAGAAGAAGAAATTTTAGACCCTCTTGGTATAATCAGGTATGGCTAAAATCCTGTAAATTAGGTATTTAGAATTCAGCCTTTCTGAATAAAGCTGTTGTAGGTCACTGTCCCCGCATTGCTAAATTTCACAGAGGAGGAGCCTCTGCACTTTATGAATGAGGTGCTTTGATAGAGGGAAGAGACTTGGTGGTGCCTTTTCAGTGCATTCCTCAGGACATTGAAGTGACAGGGACATGATGAGTGCCTTGGTAGCAGTCCCAGCTACAGAAGGTATTTGCTGAGCACTGCAGGGTTCCACCACAGAGCATCAGCCCTCCAGCATCCAGTGGATGTGCCTTCAGGACACTCTGATTACAGTGCCTGGAACTGCTTTTGAGCTCACTTGTGCCTTTTCTTTCCTGGTTCCTTTGTCTGAAGGTGTCAGATGCTAAATGCCACTAAGGCATATGCAGTAACAGCTTGAGAAACAGTAATTGGGTCAAAGCTTCCTGATACTGGTATCTGTGTGTCCAGTAATTTTCAGCCAGTTACTTTCCTCCCTTCAAGGTGGAATTTCTCACTGAATTCCAAACTGATTTCTACTAAACTCTGGAAGCAAATTAAGCTTTTCTGTGCTGGGATCATGAGTATCAACTACTTTTTAGGGTGTCTCAGGCTTTAGATGTCCAAGTGAAGAAGGTGTAGCTGTTCGTCATCTTCAGTAAGCACTGACTGACCCAGCTGGATGGTTCCAGCCACCCAGAGTCCCAGCCACTGCTGAGTGTTGTCTTGGATCTAGACTGTGCTTTCAAAATGTTTCTGCATAGCAATAGCAGTAACTGAGAGTAACAACCCAGACCCCTCTCTTGGTGTTTCCCATTAAATCATTTCTGGGGGATCATTCACTCTAGATCTAAGCTGGAGTCTCCTACACTAAGTTTGGTCAAATAAGATGAAAAATACTGGAAGCACTATTTGGACTTTCCTCCTGCTATTGTAATCATGTAATTGTGGATGCCCAGATATTTTCCTTTTTACTTGAAGTATTTAATCCTTCAAATCAGAAAAGATTCACCAGAAAAACATTAACTATTACTCTTTTGATAAAATATGCTGAATTACTCAGCATCAAAATTATTCTTTTGTTTAAGGAGAATTTAAAAATTTAAATAACTATTTACAACAAGAAGTTAGATAAAGCAGTACTTCCCACAAAATGGTTCTTAGTTTGTATTTTTACAAAAGCAGCTGTCCTTTTTTGGATAGGAAAATGATCTATTGGGTTAGCAAATGCAATGTTATATTTTCCAACTTATAACAAACAGAAGCTGTAAAAAGCTTGCTATGCGAAAACAAGCAAGAAGTTTGCTTTTCTCCTCTGCACAGCTTGACATAGCATTTGAAAATCTTGATTATTTTGGTCTTCTAATGCACTGAAGGATGACAAGACCTGGTATTTAATCCTCATTTAGTTTATTGCTTCCATTCCTTCCAAGTACAGAATTCTTACTGAATCAAAATAACTTCATTTATATAAGAAGTATGGTCTTCACTGGGACAGAGCTGCAACTCTGGTGTTTTTCACTCTAATGCAGTGGCTGGCTATCTATAAAAGACATCTCCATATCTGTTTATTACTGTTTCTGTGATTCTCACATATGCAGTGTTGGGGCAGAAACATGAAAGTAGAAACAAGAATTCTGAAGTGGATTTTTCATTGTCTCTGTTCTCCTGCAACTCATCCTGCTTCCATGGAAGTTGTTTTCAGCTCACATCAATGGAGATCAGATTGTACATCAGCACTGTATTCTGGCTCTGTGCCATCTAGTAAGAGGTGTCTAGGTGAGAGGCCAAAGGCAGGAGCTTAGTGGTCAGTGGATAGGCAGTTCTCAGGGGACATTTTAGGGTGTCTTCTATGCCTGTTAAAATGTTTGGTGCTTGCATGCTTTGAAGAGGGAGCTGAAGCCCCACAGCTTTAGTGCTTCATGTGTGCTTGAAGTTACTTTGGCATGGGAATGAATAAACAGGAGGTGAAGCAGATAGATAAATGTGTTTAGTAGTAAATTGTCCCCTAGTGCCTAGTAAATTCAGGTTTAAAAGGAAAAAAATAATCCATGCTCCTTTCCTCTCTGAAAAACCTTTGAAAAGCAGTAGAGTCAGCACTGAAACAAGCCAGTGCATTTTGTGAAGTAGTGGTGTCCAGAGTGCTTTGAGCAGCAGAGCTCCAGCCTGAATTGAATCATGTGTTTGGCATAATCTTACAGGTTTTTTGCTTTCTGGATGAGGATGAAACTGTTCCAGTGGCACAGGCCTCCATATGCTGTCAGCATGCTTCATTTGGTAACAACTTCTCCTGGGCCAGAAGGCTGTGAATTGGATTTGGCCTAGCACTGCTGCTGTGCTGCTGAACCACCCAGTATCCAGTTAAATATCAGGCCTTGGGGGTAAAATGCTAAGCTAGGGCATTTTTTTTCTGGTTTTGTATTGCTGGTGTCCATCCAGGTGGAAGCTCATCATGTCTGGTTCCTTTTGCCTGGAAGAGACATCCCAGTGGTGCTGATTGTCTGCCTTGCTTTCAGGGCTGTGTCTGAGCTGCTCTTTGATGTCAGGGGGGCAAACTCGCTTGCCAGTTCAGCTCCTCATCTTTTGTGGGCATTAATGATGATCTACAAACATTATGTTTCTTGTTGTATGGTTCTTATGCCTCAAAGCTTTCTCTCTGTGTTAGCAGGGTGATTCTAGGATTCTTACTCTTAACAGGATTTTGCTCCTCTTAACAAGAGGAGAACTTGGGGTTTTGCTCTTTTTCCAAACCAGGAACATGTCAAAAACAATAGATATTTCTGATTAAGTTTTCATCTTTTAACATGCCTCCTCCTTTATATTTTTTTTTACCCCAGAAGCCAGGTTCTTCCTGGAGTAAAAGGTGCTCAATATTAACTTATATTTGTGGGATGCAGTGGTGTTGAAATTCATTGAAGCATGTTTTCTTCTCTTCACCCTCTGCCTTTCTTGATAGTTTGGAGTACTGATATTCCAGTGTATTGTCAGCAATTACTCTGCAAGTTTTTCTGGACATTTGTAGAAATCTTTTCAACTTTGGACAGAATATACAGGTCCTGTAGGAAAAATCACTCCTAATACAGAGTAAGGCTGTCCTTTGATATCAGCTGTGCATAAGGGAATGAATTATAGCATTCTCACTTTCGTAGCAGTGGCACACTTATAACTCTATTTCACTCTTCTTAGCACTTTAGGTATGCAGTGACTTGTAAGTCATTGTAAAGCTCTCATAGCATTTTTAAAGGTGTATCTCTTGGGTTTGGGGTTTTTTTTTAATTTTTTTTTCTCTTGAGCCAAAATCACTATAATATTCCTTTGTTAAAATATTTTATTTCCCTGATAAGCAGGAAATCAGATACATAATTAACTTCCCATTGTAGGGATAATATTAGGTATATTGATTTAGCTTTGTCACCACTCTTTGTCACTCTTCTTTAAATCCATAGAGCTCACCATTTGCAGATACATATTTTTAAATCCTTAGTAGGCTACCATGGTGCTTTGGTATTGGAGTTTTTAAAGGTGCAGTATTTTTAAAAAATGTTTTAAAGGATTTTCCTCGTAAATTGCAAAATAATATCATGTGGCTAGTCTCAGTTGCAGGGAGTTCTCCAACTGGCATGCCTTTAGGAATGAAAGAAACACGAGCAATGAATCTGAAAGAGGCTAATACCTCTGAAGGACAAGGTCTGGAAGAGAAGCACAAGTTGGATGAACTATTCACCTGAACTTGATGGTACTGTTGAAAATTCTGCAATGGAGGAAGGTGTGATATGCCAGTGGTTTGAGGGCAGGTTGGCAGGGAGTGAGGGGAGCTGTGTGCAGCAGGATCCAGAGCAGCAGCAGTGCTCAGCCAGGGCTGGCTGGGCAGTGTCTGGCTGTGGCTGTACCATGACATTCTCTGTCCTCTCTGTGAGGTTGGCTGTGTCCAGAATGCAAGTGCCTGCTGGCCTGGGCTGCCTCCTGGGCTGTGGTTGGGATGCTTTGGGAGAAGGCAGGTTGTCCCAAGCCAGGGTGTACCAGGGGCTGTTCTGTGCTTGAATTGTTGAACTGAGCTCCTGTGCTCAGGCCCAGGCTGTGAGGGAATTACTCAAAAAATCAGTATGGCCCCTCTTCTACCCACAGAGCTTTCTGCCTGCTGCCATCTTTGCTCCACTCTGCCCTCAAGCTACCCTGGGGTTTGGCTTTCTGTAGAGAGGTCAGGCATCCAGTTTGGATGCTTAATCCAGGCAAGATCAAGTTCACATTTCCAGGTATTCTTCTTAAAGCTAGTTTAAAACACATCAGAGTAACTGAATTGGGTTTTGTGTTCTTCCTCTGTGGGTGAAATACAGAGTTCCACTGTTTATATTTTGAAGCCAAGAGCTTTAGCATCCCTCTCTTCCCACTTTGTAGTCAAAACAACTGAATTTAGTACTTGTATTCTGTTCATTCCAAAAACCTCAGAAGCAGCTGATTAAAATGACTGTGAACCAGCTCCTCTGAACAAAGCAGCAGCAATTCTGCAAAAGAAGCGTGGCTGCCTTGTGAGTTAAATCATGCAGCAGCCCTTTCAGTGCATGCATTTCTTCAGCTGCAATTACCTCCTGAGGTAATATTTGTTCACCACTTTGGGAGAACCCACCTTTTCCTGAGCTTTTTTTTCCTGTCTTCATCAGCTCTCTGCAGCCCTTGTAGGAGCCTCTCCTCCACACAGGGTTCCTCCCTTCTGTCCTTTTTCCTTTACCTCCCTAAATCTTTCAGTGACAGCATGTATTTCCCCAGGCATAGGTTTTTCCTGGCAAACTGCACAGAGGTGAGTATTCCCTAGGCAAGAGTTCTTCTGTCTCATCATGGCTCCTGAAGAGTTTCTGTCTTGACTCTGTGCCTTTACTATTGTTTCAGAGGATTTCCTTATGACTTCTCCTCATCCAAATTTGTGCCTCTCCTGAGGAATACAGACACGTGGGGAGGTGGGAGCTTTGCATCTGTTGTGTTTAAACAAAGATACAGCTGAGTCCTGACAATAGTTAGGAAGGGATGGGGCTGGTGAGGGCTGACCTTTTGGGTGTCTTCTGCCAGGGGTTTTCTAAGTCTTTGTAGCTGGTTGTTGCTGGGGTCAAGCCCAAGCACCTCCAGTGCTAGAGCTTTGCTGTTGCTGGGTTAGTTGGTAAGGAGATTATGAAGGCACTCATTGCTTTTCCTGGCTGCAGATGAAGCAGGTGATGGCTTGGAGCAGCAGATTGGCAGGGAATGAGCAGCCAGGAGCCAGCCCTGGCCTTGCCAGAGCCTGTAGAGCCAGGCAGGCTGCAGGAGGAGGGTGGGTTGGCACACAAGCCAGCAGTTGTTTCTGGGTTGCATCCTACACCTTTGTGTTTCCCAGCCCCTTAGTGGCAGTCAGGCTACAGCTTGACTCCTGAGTTGTTGATCCCAGTGCTCCCTTTCCTCTCCTCTTCCCTGTTGTGGCAGAAGAGCTGAGAACATCCTCAGCCTGCTGTCTTTGGGGAAGAAAAGAGTGGCAACATTTGATCTTGCTTCCTCTGCCAGAAACCTTGGGCAGCTGAGAGTGGCTGATGGAGAGGCAGAAATCAGTTTAAGGGCAATCCTGCATTCAGCATCTTTCCAAGTGGTTTTATTGATGGAGTGCCCAGAGCTGTAATAGGTAAGGGCAGTGTACTTGCTCATGGATTTTCCCCTCCAAGGAAGAAAATTTCTGCAGGCTGGAGTGGTGTTGCAGCACAGCTGCTGTCTGCTGGACAGATGGTCTGGAGCAAACTTGTCAAAATGTGTGTTCAGCTGCTGTGCCTTCTGGTCCTTGGCTGGTAGGGTTGTATTGCTGCCACTCCTCAGGCATCCTGCTCCTCAGCCACTCACAAATTCACATCTGCCCTTTGGGCCAGCCAGGTACGGGTTTGTTTCCCCTCTGAATCCAGTAGGATTTATACACAGCATAAAAACAACTTGTCTGTTTGTCCTGGTCAGCTAAAAGAGAGTGAAGGTGTCCAAACATCAAAGAGTGAAGATACAGGTTATTTTTTTCTTTAACAAAATTCAGATAGTCAAAACAATGAATGGGAAAATAGAGCTTTGTTTTCCTAGCAGTGTCTGTATCTGTGCTCACAGCTGTGAGGCCTTCAGAAATTTAAACAGGCAGATCTCTATTTTCTGTCAGTTGTTGAGTCACAAGCTTAGGTTGCAAGGCATGCTTGACCATCACTTTGGCAAGTGACACAAGTATTTGTCACAATTCCAATCCACCTGCTGTCAGATTGACAACTCACCACATCCCAGTAAACAACCCTGTTGGTCTTCTACTGGCAAATGAAATTTTTCTGAAAACCAAAGATAATGAGTCTGGTATAGTGTTCTTCTTCATCAAAGAGAGAAGGAGAAAAGGGAGCAAAAATTCTGTATTACCTACCCAGTTAGAGGATAAGTCTGGTCTCAGCCTTTTTTAGGGGCAACCTTGGATTGTTTTAACTGAGTGTCTAGGGAGTAAAGCAGGTTGGCAGGAGTGCTCTCCTTGCAGGAATTCCGTCCCTCCAGTTTATCTCCTGAATATTTTTGGTTTTTTCAATGCTTTAAGAGTGGTGTTTCCTATGCAGAGGGCTTTCCTTTCTTTTCTGCCACCAATCCCATCTCCTGGGAACAGCTTCCAATGTGTTTCCTTACTGAAAATCTTACTGTGCCCCCACAAATGGGAGGTTGAGGGAGATTGAAAGAAAACATTGGGAAATGAAACCATGTTTAGCTGCTGGATCTCACAGAATCATCTATGTTCATTCTGTTTAAAGTCTTCTGAGTGGCAGAAACCTGTTCTCTTGAGATAACTCTACCAAGGCTTCTTTGGCTCCAAGTGGTGGAACTGAGACCTTTTCCTAACTGTACTTCCCAGCCAGGGAAATCAGATTGGATGTGTGAAGAACTTGACCCTCTTCTCTCATGGCTTTTCTTTGGGAGGGCAGACTGAATGGAATTATGCTCAGGAAAACTGAGATTTTTGGGTACTCCTGGGACTTGTAGGTGACATATATTCTATCCATAAGCACTCCTTCAGGAGAGTGTGTTGCACAGGTGGTTGCTGCTCTGTCTGCACCTGGCAGTCAGAAAGAACTGTACCTTGGGATCAGAGCTAGGGCACTCACACTGCCAGAGGTATGGGAGTGCATACACAAGCCACAGCTCTAAAGTTGGCTGCTCTGTGTTTTCTTTTCTTTTGGAAATAGTCATTTCCCTGACCTAAGGAAAAGTTGTGAGTCCTCCCTGTGCCAGCATTGTCCTTATCTGCATTCATATTTCCCTGTCTAGTGTTGGATTTTTGGTCCCATGAAATTATGCAGTCATTATTTCCCCAGGTTTTTAAGCAATTGCCTGGCTTAAAGTGATGAGTTTCTGTCATAACTGGCTTGAGTGATTCCAGTACATCCACAGCTGGAACATGAGAATCCTCTGGGAAAGAGTTTAAGTAATTATTTTAATGTGCTTCATTTTCTTTCTGATTAGAACACTGAATATACTTTAATGGGTTTTATAAATAGTTAATTTGTGTTTATGCCATCATCCTAAGCCCAAAAGGCTGAAAATAGCTCTCTAGTCTGTGTAGTGTTACAGCTGTGTAGCATCCAGTGGTGTTTCCAAGCAGAACACAAATGAGACTTCACCTGGGGTAAAATGCAGCAAGGACTTAATTGCTTCATGCAACACTGCATTGCAGTACCATAAATGAAGAACACTTAATTCAACTGGAAATGCAGAGAGAATTGCACCCATGTAAATGCAAATACCCAGCTTGGAATTTGACCAGATTGCTAAAGTATATTGTCTCCTTTTAATAAAGATTTCACAGGATTTTTAACAGACCTGGTTCATTGTTTACAATGTACTAAAGGAATAAAACTTAATATGCACTTTTCTGTATACAGAACTGTAGAGTGGAATGAAATGCCATTGCCACTGGCTGGTACCAGCTTTCAAATAACTCCCATGGTCCTCTAAGTGAACTCCTGGCTTTTGGTTTCCCCCTCCTGTTTGGCAGGACGTGCAGGCATTTGTAGCAGAGCTAGGCAGCACTGAAGGTGTGCAGGAGCTGCTGTGAGCATATCCAGCAAGTCCTCACTTAACTGAGAAAGAGAGGAGCAGGAGATCCTTTAGAGAGGCTACAGCATAAATTTGTGACTGCACAGAATCAAAAGTGTCTTTTTTTTTTTTTTTTTACTTCTCCTTTGGAAGAGGATTGAACATGATGTAATTGGGCAGATTTAAACATGTTTTGTTTCATGGAGTTTACAATAATAGGATGACTCAAGTCCTTAATTAGAATAAAATAGCATTACCTCATCGATGAGCCTGCTCCTTTCACCAAAGCAGGG
The DNA here is from genome assembly GCF_027579445.1 of Ammospiza nelsoni. Lineage (NCBI taxonomy): Eukaryota > Metazoa > Chordata > Aves > Passeriformes > Passerellidae > Ammospiza > Ammospiza nelsoni. Next base: position 74,239,118 of record NC_080635.1, read on the forward strand.
GAAATCTTTAATCAACAGATGCAGGGAACTGCTCATAGATGAGACAGACTGCTAATGAGGGATGGATTCAGAGCTGCCCTACTGCTTTGCTGTGCACTGAAGAAGCTGTCTGTGGGGTGAATGTGGGCTCAGTTTAAGTCGAGATGGGAGACTTGTTTTTCCTTTCATCTGATGCTGTTAGGTTCCTAATTCAGCAGACTTAATAAAACCATTGTTCATTTTCCCCATGGACCTGCTGCAGACATTTCTGTCTTCATTTCAAAGGATCAAAGAATCAGCTTTTGGAAAACCATTTTTGAAAGCAATCTGTAAAACTTTGCCAAAAATGCATGATTTAGCTATATAACTATAGGTTGGTACTAATTAACACACCTGGGGATCACATCTTTTACTGCTGCCCCTTGCAGCATTTGGCCAGGTCTGGAATCATCTGAAGTGTCAATTAAAAAGGAATGGTCCTAAGGACAGATGCATCTGGGACTCAGCAGCTCTTCATTCTGAACTAGAATTTCTTGGGTCACATCACAGTACTTAAAAATTAGATTTCTCCATTATCCCTTTAGTAAAAAGAATAAAACTGATTTTATAGATCTGGCTGGGGAAAACTTTGCACAGAAATACGGCATTCAGATAGTTGTTAATGACATTGTTGTTGAAGAAAAATAAATGCTTTCCATTACCTTCTGTACATTTTGGGTAAGAGTCAAACCCTTTCTTTCCATATTACGTGCTATGCCCAGTCATGTCCAGATCATAGAGGAAGTAAAATTCGTTATGAAAGTGAAATGCACAGCTGTGGTAGGTGGTTTGACTGTGGCTAAACTAGTAAATAAAAGCAGTCAGGAACTGTAGTGTTGCTTTTGCCAGCTAGAATAAAGTAGCTTCTTTCCAACAGTTGAATCCTTCCGCTCCTCAGAGCAAGCTGGCCATGTCCAAAACAGGAAAGGCCCTTAGCTTGTGCTGATCCCTAAACTTTGTGCAGCCATCATTTGGGTAAGCGGTAATTGGCCTGGGCCAAATTCATGCTGGAGAGCATGCTAAAAACTCACAGGGCAGTTACTGTACACCATTATCCCAGCCCATGCACTCACCACATTTATTTGCTGTTGTTGGCCTTTTGTTGCCCTCAGGGCAGCCTGAGGAGTGTGCATGTTTAGGAATGAAGAGTGGAGTTGTTGGGGCCCTGTAAGGAGGTGCATGCAGTACTGAGTGTATGCCTGGCACCTGAGGATGCTCCCTGCCATAACCCCCAGCAAGGATGGGTCTGGCTGCTGGCTCCTCTCAGCTGGCACTCTCTTGGGTGGTGGCACAGCTCAGGAGCTAGCCTGGAGCTGGATAGGTGCAGCCTGCCTCTTTGGGGCTGTAACAGAGGTCAGCCCTGTGGGTGTGAGCTGTGGTGTATCACATGGCTTGGAAAAGGTCTTGATTGTGATTTTCACTAGTATAGGTGATTTTCTGAGGTCTGCTCTCTGAACCACAATTTTCTGTAATAACTGCTCTTTATTTGTCACAATACACAAATGGATTGGAGTGGCTTGAATGGAAAACTTCGAAGCTTCTCTGGTCTTTGCTTTATTGCTTTTTGTCTGTAATAGCATCTGAGGTGTACTTGATGGCATCATCAAACACAAAACAGTGTCGTGCCCTCAAAACCATCTTACAGAATCACTAGGTTGGAAGAGATCTTCAAGATCATTGGCTCCAACCCATGCCCTACACCTCAACTAACCATGGCACTGAGTGCCACATCCAGTCTTTTTTTAAACACATCCAGGGATGGTGACTCCACCACCTCCCAGGGAAGACCATTCCAGAACTTTGTAACTCTTTCAGTAAAAACTTTTTCCTAATATCCAACCTCTGTTTCCCTAAATGCAACTTAAAACTGTGTCCTCTTGTTCTGTCAATAAGTGCCTGGAGAAAGAGACCAACCCCACCTGACTACAGCCACCTTTCAGGAGGCTGTAGAGAGTGATATGGTCACCCCTGAGTCTCCTTTTCCCCAGGCTGAACACCCCCAGTTGTTCCTCACAGGGTTTGTGTTCCCAGCCCCTCTCCAGCCTCGTTGCCTCCTCTGGACACACTCAAGTGTCTCAATGTCCTTCCCAAACTGAGGGCACAGAGCTGGACACAGCACTCAAGCTGTGGCCTCTCCACTGCTGGGTACAGGGGAAGGATGAGCTCCCTGCTCCTGATGGCCACACTGCTCCTGATCCAGGCCAGGAGCCATTGGCCTTCTTGGCCACCATGGCACACTGCTGGCTCATGTTCAGCCGGCTGTCACCAGCACCCCCAGGTCCCTTTCTGCCTGGGCACTGTCCAGCCACACCATCCCCAGCCTATAACTTTGGGTTATCATGGCCAAAATGCAGGACTTGGCACTTGTATTTATTAAAGTTGATCCTGTTGGACTCTGCCCATCCATCCAACCATTCCAGGTCTCTCTGCAGAGCCCTCCTACCTTCCAACAAATGGACACATGATCCCAGCTTAGTGTCTTCTGCAAATTTACTAATGAAAGACTCAATCCCCTCATCCATGTCATCAATGAAGATAATAAACAGAGCTGGTCCCAGCACAGACCCCTGAGGGACACCTCTGGTGACTGGCCACCAGCTGGATGCAGCACCATTCACCATCACCCTCTGGCCTGGCCATGCAGCCAGTTCTGAACCCAGCACAGAGAGCTCCTGTCCAGGCCGTGGGCTGCAGCTTTTCCAGGAGTGTGCTGTGGGAGACAGTGTCAAAGGCCTTGCTAAGGTCCAGGTAGACAACACCAACAGCCCTTCCCATTTCCACCAGGCAGGTCTGATGGTCATGAAAGGAGACCAGGCTGGTCAAACACAACCTGCCCCTCCTAAACCCCTGCTGGCTGGGTCTGGTACCTCGGCCATCCTGTAAGTGCTGCGTGATGACACTCAGTATAAACTGTTCCATCACCTTACCAGGCACTGAGGTCAGGCTAACTGGCCTATAATTACCAGGGTCCTCCTTCCCACCCTTTCTGTGAACAGGCATCACATTGGGCAGTTTCCAGTTATCTGGAACCTCACCAGTGAGCCAGGACTGCTGGTAAATGATGGAGAGTGGCTTCACAAGCTCATCTGCCAGCTCCCTCATCACCCTGGGATGGATCCCATCTGGTCCCATAGATTTATCAACATCCAAGCAGCTCAGCAGTTCTCTGACTGCCTCCTCCTGGATAACATTCTGCTTCCTGACACCATCTACCAGCCCAGGAGGACAGCTCTCCTGACGACAAGCCATCTTCCCACTAAAAACTGAGGCAAAGAAGGTGTTAAGCACTTCCACCTTCTTTTCATCTGCAGTTACTAAGTTCCCTCCCACATCCAGTAGAGAACAAAGGTTGGTCTCACCCTTCCTTTTGCCATTAATATATTTGTAAAAACATATTCTGTTATCCTTTACAAAAGTTGCTAAATTAAGTTCAAACTGAGCTTTGACCTCCCTATTTTTTTTCCTACATGCTCTAGCAACTCCCTTAAATACTTCCTGAGAGACCTGACCCTCCTTCCAAAGATGATACACCTTTTTTGTTCCTAAGTTCCTCCAAAACCTCATTGCCCATCCAGACTGGACATTTGCCTTGTTGACTCATCTTTTGGCACACAGGGACAGCCTATTTCTGTGCCCTCAAGAGCTCTGTTTTGAAGCTCGTCCACTTTTCCTGAACTCCTTTGTTTTTAAGGGCTGCTTCCCAAGGAACTCTCTGAATAAATCTCCTAAATAGGGTAAAGTCAGCCCTCCAGAAGTCCAATGTAAAAGTCTTATTGATGTTCCTCCTGATTTCACCAAATATCAAGAACTCTTTAATTTCATGATCACTCTGCCCCAAGCAGCCCCCAACCACCACATCTCCCACCAACCCATCTCTATTTGCAAACAACAGATCTAACATAGTCCCTCCCCTGGTGGGCTCACTCACGTGAGCTGTGACAAAAAGTCGTCCTCCACGCACTCTAAGAACTTCCTGGACTGCCTCTTTTCTGCTGTGTTAAGTTCCCAGCAGATGTCTGGTAGGTTAAAGTCACCTACAAGACCAAGGGCTGGTGATCCTGAAACCTTCAGCTGCTTGTAGAATAAGTTGTCCACTTCTTCTTCGTGGTTGGGTGGGTGCTAACAGACTCCCAGTAGCATGTCAGCCTTGTTGGCCTTCCCCTTCATTCTTACCCACAGGCATTCAACATTAGTTTCAATACCCATGGCATCAAAAGCCTCCCTAATATAAAGGGCCACCCCTCCACCTCTTCTTGCTTTCCTGTCTCTCCTGAAAAACTTGTAGCCATCCAGTGCAGCACTCCAGCCATGTGAGTCGTCCCACCACGTTTCCCTGATGGCAATTGCATCACAGCTCTGCTGTTGCACCATGGCCTCCAGCTCATCTCATTTGTTGCCCATGCTGCACACATTGGTATACATGCACCTCAGCTGGGCTGCTGATTTCACCCTTAACTCAAGCTTACCACCCTTGGGCCTGCTTCCAGACGGCCCAGCTGCATCCCCCTCTCCCTTCAAACCTAGTTTAAAGCCCTCTCCATGAGTTACACCTGTTCATGAGCTAAAATCCTTCTGCCCTTAACAGAGAGAAGGGGCCCATCCAGTTCCAGCAGACCAGGTGCTGTAGAAGTGGCCCCATGATCAAAGAACCCAAAATTCTGCTGATGACACCAACCCTTGGGCCACTTGCTGAGAATGTGGCCTCTCCTATTCATTTCATCATTTTTCTCTGCCACTAAAGGGACTAAGCAAAACACTGTCTGTGCTCCTGCCCTATCAACCACTTGACCCAGTGCCCTAAAGTCCATTTTAATTGCCCTGGCACTCCTCTTTTCAATCTCATCACTGCCAGCCTGGAGTATCAGCAGTGGGTAATAATCAGAGGGCTGAATGAGCCCAGGGAGTCTCTCAGTGATAACCTGTACCTGGGCCCCAGGGTGGCTGCAGACCTCTCTGTGGGATGGATCATGGGGCCCTCTGTTCCCCTCAGAAGGGAGTCACCCACCATGATTACCCTTCTTTTCTTTTTAATGTTAGAGGAGGTGATCTGTCTGACAGATGAAGCATAATTGGGAGGCTCACTGGGCAGATCATTTTCTTCTACATCATCTGGCTGACCCTCTAGGTTCAGGCCCCCATACTTATTCTGAAGTGGCACCTCAATAGGTGATGGGGGTTGGGAGGAATTTTTATTACCTCCCTGAGTAGGGACCCATTTCCACTCCCCTGGTGGATACCAGGTATCCTCCTATTGCCTGACAGTGGGAGGCATGGGAGTCCTCTGACTCCTGGTGGGTCTCCCTCAAGGATGGAAGGGCAGAACCCCACCAGTCCATTTCCTTTCACTTTCCCTGATACTCCTTAGTCTTTCACCTTCCTCCCTAAGCTTGGCCACCATCAAAAAGAGATTGTTCACCCGTTCACACTGCAGTCAGGCTTCTGCAATGCCCCTTGGTACCACTGATAGCTCAAACACTCTGCACAGGAAGGGGTCTGGACAGATGCATCCTTTTTGGAGGGTTCTGTTTGGCTACAAAAACTTTCACTAATTGCAGTTTTTGATCATGTAAAAGCCATTGCTAGCAAAAAAACTCAAAACCAACCAACGAAAATACAACAAACAAACTGCAAACCCCACTAGCAGGAGGAAATCTGCAGCCCTGCCTGTGCAGAGCCCTCTTTCAGTCACCGCGCTGCTGGCCGGAGGAAAGCCGTGCCCTATGCCTCCATGGCTAACTAGAACTCACTACATTATCCAGACCTGTTTGCAGCAGACTTCTCGTTTTTCATCTGTGTGATGGGTTCTCTGCTGTCATTGTGTATTAACAGTCTTTTCCTGGAAACTCATTCCTGAATCATCTTTTTTTCTCCTCTTGGCTATAAGTGACAAAGCCATGGCCCTGCCTGTAATATGGAAAAAAGCAAATGTGTTCTCAAGAGACTCCTGAGGGTTAACCCTCACTTCATCCCTCAGGGGCTGTTACACCAAACCCTGACCTCACTGGAGTTGTTTTTGTTTGTTCAGCGATGCTGCCAGGAGACAAGGGCAGTGCCACACAATGCAGGATGCTGGAACAGGAAGGAGAAGCACATGGTCTAGAACTGTGCACCAAAGTCTCAGGAGAATTAGTTTCAATTTTTCATTTCAAAGACATCCTGTTTAGGCTGCAGATACCTCACTTCTGGTTTTCCAAACCAGATTTCATTCCTGATGTGTAAAGGGACAATGCTGGCATGTCCTGACATGCAGGAGTGCAATGACACTGAATTCTGAAAGGCTGTGAGGTGTTTTGGGGCTATCCAAATATTGTGGTTTGTTGTCAGTAAACATTAGTTTAGCTGCCCTTGGGAGGTGGTGCTGGGGATGTTACCCAGCCCATTGTATCCCTTACTCTCTTGGAGGAGCTTCCTTGGTCTGCCAGTCCTTTTCCAGCTGCTGGCAGCCCAGCACCATTGCTCACAGGAGAGATGCTGCCATGGTGCTGTTCTGTGTTGCTGGTGGATATTATGAAAGACGCTGAGGTGTCCTTAGCCCTATAGCCGAATGGACAACATGGCAAAGGACAGCAGTCTCCTTTCTGCTCTCTGCTTATCAGTTCTTCCTTGAAGGGGCTGCTACCCAGGGCCCCTCACAAAGACCCTTTCTAGAAGGTTGTTGTCATTATTGTGCAAGAGTTATATAGTCATTACATTACAACTGTTCCATATTGCTAGAGTTCCATACCCCCTTGATGTTTCTTGCAGTCAGCTCCTCCAGGCACTGACTCTTCCTTGCCCTCACAGCAGCCACTGACTCCAGTTCCCCTCAGCCACCCAATCCACTCTTTTATAACACTCTGCTGACTGGCTGCAGCTGCGGCCTGTTAACATCAGGCCTGCTCCTAATCCTTAGTAATTGGCTCACCTGCAACTCTTTTGGGGTATAAGATTACATTTTATACCACCTTTATTTACCCATACTGTATCCCCCTACAGAAGGTGACAGGGACATCAAGCTCCCCTCCATATACAGTCCTGTTGCAGTATCACACCAGCCTTTGCTCCTTCAAACACCCCCGTGTGCCTTTGTTCTGTGCCCAAAGCATGTCATTAGCACCAGTTCAGGCTATGACTTTGCAGAGCTCTAGCACAACCCTCATGTCATTTCAAGCACTTTGAACTTAAAAACAGTTGCAGAATAAACAGTAATTCCAGAATGCCACAGAGAGCAAGGGAAAACCAAAGCCAAGTGTTTCAAAGTATGTATACAGTCCTGCACCAGCCCTCTTGTTCAGCAGGGTAGGTGTGTGTGCTGCCTCCTGTGCTCATGGCACCTCTGCTGTGGAATTCAGTATCAAAATCTTTCCAAAGCCACTCCATCACTGCTCCCCTCAGCTGTGCGTGGAAGAGAAATTATAATGACAGAACTCATGGGGTGAGGTAAGGACAGGGTGAGATTATTCACCAGTGGCTGTCACAGGCAAAACAGGCTCTCCTTGGGGAAATGAACTGAATTTATTACCAGACAAATCAGAGCAGGACAATGAGAAATAAAATTGAATTATAAAATGCCTTCCCCTCACCCCTCCCATCCTGAACTCAGCTTCACTCCTGCTTTTCTCTGCCTCCCTACCAGCAGTGCAGGGGATGGGGAATGGGGGCTGGGGTCACTTCATCACACATTGTCTCTGCTGTTCCTTCTCCTCAGGGGGAGGACTCCTCACATTCTTCTCCCTTGGGGTCACAAGCCCTGCCAGCAAACCTGCTCCAGCATGGGCTCCTCTGTCCATGGGCCACAGGTCCTGCCAGGAGCCTGCTCCAGTGGGGTCTCCACAAGGTCACAGCCTCTTTCAGGCATCCCTCTGATCTGGGTTGGGATCCTCCACAGGCTGCAGGTGGATCTCAGCTCCCCCATGGGCTGCCGGGGCACAGCTGCCTCACCAGGGGCTGCAGGGGAACCTCTGCTCTGGCACTGGAGCCTCTTCTCTGCCTTCTTCACTGCCCTGGGCATCTGCAGGACAGTTTCTCTCTCATTCTCATTCTCTCCTGGCTGCAGTTGCAGAATAGCTTTTCCCCCTTATCTATGCCATCACAGAGGCACTACCACCGTGGCTGATGGCCTTGGCCTTGGCCACTGAGGCATCCCTGTAGGAGCTGGCTGGCATTGGCTCTGTCAGACATGGGGAAGCTTCCAGCAGTTTCTCACAGAAGCCACCCCTGTAGCCCCTGCCTGCTACCAAAACCTTGCCATGCAAACCCAGCACAGGTACCAATGTCCCTTCTTGGAAGAGCAAAGGAAGATGAAGAGAGACAGGAGTGAGGCCAGGAGCTGGGTGGGCAGCATGAAGGGGCTGGCTGCAGGAAGAAGTCAGCCCTGTGAATCAGCATTTTGACCATATCTGATGTCAAAATGTAACTCTGTGGTGTTCTCTGTCCTTGCTGTGTGGCATGTGAAAGGTCTGCTGTAGCACTTCTGCTTATGGATCCAAATCCTGAAGTGCCCTGGGTCTGTGTTTTCTGTCTGTAATGATCATTCTTCCTCCAACACTGCCATAGCCACTGTAACACGAGGGAGTAAAAGCTCAAAACATTGTGCAGTTATTTGTAATTGCTACTCCCCTGCTCTCATCAGCATCATTTCGGCACTTTTCCAGCCCTCCCTTTTACTGACAGTGATCAGTGATACAATTTGTGTTCCCACTCTGTGTTCAACCAAAGGTCCTCCTTTACCAAACCTCAGGTAATTTCTCACATCTCCAACTTACTAGATGGTACAAGATTCTTCACAGTGTAGAGCTTTAATGTTCTTTGCATGAATTGAGGATTTGTGAGTCAACAAACTGACCCAAAGGATCAAGTTAGCTCACAGGTGAGTGATCAGTAGCTAAACCTGGCTCACACTTTGAGTGACCAGTAGCTAAGCCTGGAAAGAGCTCTCCTTGGCTGTTGGAGCTCTATGTTTGCTGTTTTTTGTCCCCACACAAGCCTGAGATCTCATGTCATCTGGGATATGAGAGCCTGAGATGTTTATCAGCATTTCTACCCACAGTAGATGTTTATCTCATTTCTACCCACATTTCACAGTGGGTAGAAATGTTCCCTGATCCATTTTTCCTGCTGCACCCTTCAACACAGCAATCTTCAGGGTTTAATACAGCCATCTCAAGGGGCAGGAGCAGATCATCAGGTGGCTGAGCAGGAGTGGGGTCTGCAGGGAGTCACTTGTGTAGATCTACAGGCTCGAGTTGTTTGTGTCAAGTGATAATCCTCTGGGGATGTGAGATGCTAGCTGGAGGCCTGAGATCATCTATCTGCCAGCTCTGAAGAGTGCTGTGGGAATACCAAGTGTCCTCTGGCTGGGCTGAGCTCAGAGATTTTTTTTTGCCAGTAGGAGGGGAGTGAATTTTGTTAAGATTTTGGAATATTGTCGTGGCTGCCAAATAACACCAGCACTGAGTTGGATCACATGCATGAGCAGAGCACTTGTGACAACTGCTCACTTCTTTCAGTCATGTGCTGTGGCTGCTGGCACTGAGCAGGTTCCAGTGATTCAGTGCCTGGCCCCACTGTGCTCCCCAAGGGGTTTGTGATGCTTCCCCACTGGAGCCCCCTCCAGCCTGACAGCCAGCTGCTGGCACACTGAGCTCAGTGCCAGCCCCTGGAATTACTGACCTTGCAAAACTTCTCTGCTGAGGAATCAAGCTAGTTAGCAATAAAATCATAAATAGGAATCCGATTTAAAAAATGTAAGAATTTAGTCGGCTGTTTTTTACTTACAGCAGAAAGCAGCTCCTGGGCAGATGTCGCTGCAGAGCCTCAGTCTCTGGCTTAGGAGGGAGGGATTGTGTCTGGGGTGCTCCCTAGTGTGACTGTTCCTGCAGACCTCCAGCAGTGTCTGCAACATCACAAGTGGAATTGCTTCATGCAATAGGTATATCCATGGCCTAGGCAATATTTCACCCAGAGCAATTTTATCTTACCTCTGATTTAAAAAAAAAAAGTCATCACAAGAAACCTGTAGGCAGGAAAGCAGTGTTCTCTTTTCATGGAAGCTGTGTTGGTGTCATGATCAGCAGAAGAGGCAGCAGCCAGAGCAACAGCAGTGCCACTTAGCTCTGACAATGTCTCACTGTGTCCTTCTCTCTTGTAGCTCCTCTGGAGGCATCTCTGAGTTGTGGTGATAGGTCTGCTTTACCCATGGCACAGCCAGGAGGAAAAAGTGACCTCTGTGAACAGCAAGATGTGGGGGGGGGAAGGCAGTGGGGAGCCAGGCTCAGCCCCATCATCCCTCCTGGAGCTGATGCAAATCCTGCTTGGCCTTGCTGGAATCTGCTCACTGCTTTGGTAACTGGAGCTTCTCCTGAGCTCTTTAGATGTGCTGTGGCAGGTATGTCAGACAAAGGGTTACACTCGAGGTTTTCTGTAGGCTGGGGGTTGGTCTGTGCAGGTACCAAGCAAGGAAAAGGAAAGGTACCCTTCAGACTGAGTTTTATGTGGAGTGTCTGGGATTAGAGGCCAGAAGTTTTTTATGCAAACATCCTCTATCCTATTTGAAGCTTTTCTGTTCACAGACAGAAAAATTAAGAGTTGAGTCGGCAGTCTGGGCTCTTGTGCCCCCTATGCTGTAGGATGTGATGAGGAGGGAATTCAGGTGAGGCAGCAGCAAAGTGGAAATTACCTCCTCCTGAGGAGCACAGTGTGAGTCCAGGGGCCTGGACTGCATTCTATTGTGAGGAGGTAAAGATTAAACAACCCCAAATTAAAACTGTATTAAGAAGATGTAGCAGTTGCAAACAGGCTGCCTGTCCTTGGAAGCAAACAGTTGCTGATGAGACCTTGCCAAGGCCTGTAGTGAGATGACACTTTATAAAACTTCAGGTGTTAAGCTGAAAAAGCGTAGGTTTAGGTGAGATATAAGCACAATAAAGGTGGTGAGACACTGGCCCAGAGAAGCTGTGGATGCCCCACCCCTGGAAATGTGCAAGGCCAGGTTGGATGGGGCTCTGAGCAGCCTGATGGCATGTATCCATGTACACTGCAGGGGAGTTGGAATAGGTGATGTTAATGTCCCTTCCAACCCAAACCATTTTGTGACTCAGCTGTTCCATGAGGTGTGAGTGCCCAACACATCTGAAAATGAGGTATCAGCTATTCACATGTTCAGTGCTTTTTCAGAGAACAGATCTAACAAGAAGCTACAGTAGTGTGTTCATGTCAGGAGGGGAGCAGGTTTCACCATTTCAGTGTAGAAGAAACATCACCTCTCCAAAATGGTCGCTATTTGCATTTGTCACTTATAGCTGCTACTTGTAAGAATTCTCAACATGACATTGCATACTTTTAGTACCTTTAACTCCTTTTTTGTGAGACCTTCTTTTTAAGTGTTTGCTCCCAAATCTGTTGAGAGTGTGGCAGAAAACATGCTTACTAGCAAGTATTTTCACACGCTGTTTCAGCTGGGGTGACTTGGATTGTGAAGCTTCTCAGGATGTTTGTGAAGAATGTCTCATAAAGGGATGATGTTGGGAGGTTGATTTCATTACAGTGGTCAAATTTTAATTCTTGTGGCAGATTTTATTGCTGAGGTATACTGCATATAGACATCACTTTACAGGCAACACAGTACTTACTCAAGAATTTGTTCGTTTTGGAGCCACAGACCTGCAGCAATCATTAATTAATGTAAGAGAATGGATTTTTTTTTTTTTCTAACAGTGCAATTTTTATAGGGTTGAAAGAAAGTTTCCTGAGAAGTAGCTCCTGAAATGTAACTGTTCCTGAAAGTAACTCCTTTAGCTTTAATTTTACCTTAAAGGAAATAAACCAAGGGATAATGTCTTGCAGAATTTTTTAAGTGCAAACTGTTCTCCCTCATTTTATTTCCTGATGAAGCTTTGTTTCTTCAGAAGGATTTTGCATTTATTTAAGATTTGACATGAATTTCGCCTTTTACTGAAAATTGACTAGTAAATGTTGTTTATTTTTAGGGACTAGCAGTTACAGCTAGTTATCATTTGTGATCAGCTTCAGCCTCTCCCCTTTCTCTTGTTTTGGCTGCTGTTACCTCTGCTTAGTTCTATCTTTTTTTTTCCCCTTTCCTTTTCTCATCTGCATTTTCCCACTTTCTGAGTAAAATTTCTTGGTTTTCCTTCAGTTACTGCCTGGGGTCTTTTTCAGAAGTGTAATTTGACCAATGATAATAATCTTTAGGATTAAAGCAGAAAAAAAAGAGTCCAGAACAGAGGTCTGGAGAGTAAGAGGTACATGATGTGAAGAAGGGAGTTCAAGAAGACAAGGAGGCCTTATTGTCAGTCTGGAGGGTAAGGCAGCACCGCAGATTCTGGAGGTGGAGCAAGAAAATGTCTGATACTGGCCAAAAACATTGGGAAAATGAGGAGGAGGGATGAAAAGGGGGAAAAGGATGGAATTGGGCAGAAATTGTAAAGGCTGGACATAAGGAAAAAAAAGGTGTACCAGAAGAGGGAAGCAGAGCAAAAATCAACGCTTCTCTCCTTTCATCAATTTAAAATCAAGTTCTGCCAGACATACAGATAGAGAATCAAGGGCATGATAAAAGCTGATGTGCACCAAGCCCTGATTCCCTCCTCATCATCATTTTTGCCTTGTAGCTCTTTTACTCATTCATAGACAGACATAATATTCTTGTGTCCTTGTCTTGCCAAAGAGTGTTGTGGTTTTATCCCCTCTTGCTTGTGGCATCTGAGTGTCCAAGTTAATGCAGAGATAGCTCAGGATCTCCACAGAGAAGCAGATTCCTGCAGTGCTGCAGTGAGATCACTGTCTGCAGGATCCAGAGGAGAGAAACTTCCCTTGTCCTGCTCCTGCTTTAGAAAGAATTGGTGGGAACTTTCAGGATTGCTATGTCACACTTGGGGTAAGATACCATTATTAATCAAGGCTGTAGGTTGATGAAAAGAAGATAACATGACTCTGAACAGATTTTAGTAATGAATGCTCTTTTAATTACCAACTGGTTATATCTGATAATCTGCCTTTCTATAATTTTACTGAGCATCAAGGCAATGCTCACTGGCCCATGCTTATGTTTGACTTTTTAAACTTTTCTTATTTCTAAAATAGCTTTATTTTTAGCCCTGTGTAACTTCCCTGGAGTTCCACGCTGTGTTGAGTAATTAGATCCAGGGTGCAGAAAATGCCTGACCAATTTTTTCCAAAACATCTTAGTTCAAGTTATCTGGTATTGCATATCTGAAAATGTTCATCATTAGCATGAGTATTAGGATAATAAAAATTTCACTGCTGTCAGAAACCCTGGAAGTACCATTTTGCTGCTTTGCAGATGAAACCCAAAATACTAATGAGTATTTTTGGCTTTTTCACATCATTATTGACAACTTTATTATGTTTCTCTTGTTCTGGACCACTGTGGTTTAATTTAGTCATGATTATGTTTCGAAACTTGTCTTTTGTTGTTCCTTAACTTGTTTCAGCAAGTCTTACACTCTTTAGTCTAGAAAATCAGAGGAAAATTATAAAGAAATTTCCTTTATGGTAATTTTCCTTCTTTGCAATCTAGTCTCTAACCCTAATTCCCTTGCCAGGCTTATGAGTGCTTAAGTGTTTTATTAGTTATTTAGTTGAAAACATTTTAGGAAATGTTTCTCTATTATGATTATTGCTAATGAGCTGTGTTCTAAACAAAAGTTGTCCATCTGTGGTCTTCTCATCTGCTTTCAAATTACATTGGAAAAGGATATAATCAGAAAACTTGAGGACAGATTATAAACATGGCTTGCCTTTGTATAGGAAGAACAGATACTCTTGAGTTCTGAACCCTTCAGAAAAATCTTTCCACAAAAGCAGGTCCCTGGATGGGAGCTGAACTTGAAAACCTGTTCCTTCAGGATTTCTTTCCATCTGTTGCTCTGCTGGAACAATAATCCAAGGCTGACCTAATCTCAGAGCAGCAGCAGAAAACTTTGCAACTGGATACTCTTGTTCCAAATGATATCTAATTGCAGATTTATTCCATCAATTACACATTATCTTACTTTGGGTCATGCCAAAGCCATTTAAAATCCTGTAAATTAGCATGATGTCCACAAAAAAAAGATTGCTGTGTGAGGTACAGTATCCCTGCAGCCAGCACTTGTGGTGGCAGCTTAATGTTTAGGAGTGAGGCTGTGTGAGCTGATGGGCTTTGAGTTTCTATTGGGCATCCCTTGGCCAGAGCAATTGAGAATGACCCCTTTTGTCCTGTCTGTTATTATCAGGCAGCTCTGGAAAACGAGCACTGTTGAGTGAAAAGAAAGCAGCAGATGACATTTTGTTTTCTGCACAAACTAGTGTATAGGATCTTTGTTTTTCAGATGTGGTTTTCAAGAAGATGTGCAAATATTGCTGCTATTCTGGCTGTAGCTCTTTTGTTCAAGCCTGAACATAGATCTGTGGGAAGTGAGGATGTCCATTTATATTAGTGAGCTCTTCCCTTGTAAAATTCCATGGATGCCTAATGTAGAAGTATTTATATTCTGAATAAGCCTTTTTTTTTAATACTACTGTAGCACTCCTTTTCTGAAGAATAATTTTACTTCTGTAAAAAAGACATGATGATATTTTCAGAATAATAACACCTGCAGACTTTTGCCTGTGTGCTGAGATTACTCGTGCTCTTGATTACAACTGTCACTGTTTTAATCCAGCAGTGAGCACAGGGCAGGGACTCCTCTGTATAGAGCACAGTGGACACACTGTGATTTAAACCAGTGTCACCCAGCATGGGATCTGCAGTTCCAGTGTTTCACAAACAGCTGTCACACACAGGTCTGGAAATCTTCTGACTTTGAAGTGTCTTAGTCATCCTCATTGCTGTTTTCCACAGCTGACCAGAAAGCTCTTGTGCATTGCTGCTGTGCCAGGGAGACCTGGAGGCTGCCAGATGAGTGATCTACACTGTGTCAGTAAACAGTAGCAGGAGAACTGTGCTCACAAAGTGAGTGGGGTTTGAAAGCATCTGCATACAGGGTTTTGTTGAAATTTTCATGGGTGATTTGAGGATCACATGGGAGGCAGGATTCTCAGCTGGACTTCCAAGTGTTCCAACAGCCTGACTAGGTGGATTCATGTACTCTAATTTCTGATCATCCAGTTTTGGTCCATGTCAGTTAGAAGGCCAGTCTTTATGTACAGTCACTTAGGAGGCTCCTTTTTAGTCAGAGAAGGAGACAGGAGTGTTATTTGATTTATTCTCACAGTGTAGACATCAGTAGGCTCAACTGGGTAAATAGTTTCTGCTGAACAAAGGATCATGTCATCTTTAGGGCTGGTTTGGTTTTTGTTAAGGTTTAAAAGTCACTAGAGTGATGCTCCAAAAGTTCACTTGTTTCATAAATGAATAAATAGCAGTAACACAGGTCATCTTCTGCCAGCTGGATGCTGGTAGTTTCAAAATGTCAGATGCCAAGGTTGTGAGCGTGATGTATGAAGAAGGTGCTAATGAAGTGCAGGGTTTGAATACTTTGGAAGACTTAATGTTCCTTCATTTCTGTCTTCTCTAAAGACTCTACATTCCTGCACAAGTTTACTGCACCCTGGTACATCATGATCATGGAATTAGCTGTTCTTGCAGCTTCTCCTCTGCATGCCTGCCAGCTTGGGGCTTCACAATCAGCTTGGCTCCAGCACAGTCCCTGGGCCCTGCTTATGGGGAGGTAGCACCAATATACAGAGAGGGCATGGGTGGGCAGGCAGATGCAGCCTCAGGCCAGCTGCAGAACCTCAGACAGTCTCTTAAACTTCCCACACCCCCTTCTCATCTGTTAACCTCTGCTCAGCACTGCAGTCTGGACTGGCACAGCTAAATACAGAACCGTGGGAATCCTGTTTCCCACTTAGGGACTGACCTCCACAGTGGCCCTGTATGGATATGCTGGAATTACTTGGCAGTCCAACAGTGGCTTCCTTAGAAGGGCAGTGAGGGGAAACAACTTGGAGGCAGAAAAACAATTTCCTCCTGTTCCTACCGGTACCAGTCAAGCCCAGTGGGTCTGGCCCTGTGCCCTGTAGCTGCCAGTGGAGTCCCCTGGCCAAACAGAAAGTGAGTCCGTGTCAGTGGGCTGGTTTGGTGGCCAGACCACACAAAAGGTCATTACCAGTACATTTCACTTCCATTATTTCTGTTTTACATGCTGTTCTGTATGATGCTCTTTATGATTCTCTTCCCTTTCTTTGGTGCTTCCCGCTATTCTGGTATTGTTTACTGCAAAAACTTGAGCTAATTAATAATAAATTCCTTGCTAACTTCACTGGGGTGGAGACCTGTTGCTTGGCAAAGTACTGGCTCCTGTATATAATTACCTGTGCCATGATGGTCTCTTGGGCATCGGGAAAGCTGTTGTAACTCCAAATGGACAAGAGGTCTTGTCAAAGACTTTTGGCATTCTGTAGGTTGGCAAGTCCTCACCTATATTGTCTTTCACCTCTCGAAGAATACTTTGTGAGGCGTGAATTATGCAAATAAAGGTTGCTTCTTCCATAGTAGATCGGATTTATTTGTGTTTGCTAAATCTTTTTTTAATGGGTTTTTCAGCTCTGAATGACTCTGTCCTACTGTTTTTCGAGTTTTGTTGTTGTTTGCTTTACCTTTACCTTTAATACTTAGGGTCATTTGAGTGATAGATCCCTTACTACAGTTGATAAAGCAATAAATTTGAGTTTGTGTAGGTATCCTGGGTGAAAGCTGCCTGTATATGTTATAACTTTAGATTTTGACAGGTTTTGGAAGAAGGGTCTTCTGCAAATGCTTCAGTTTGAAGCAGTTCCTTGGAGCCATGCTTTCAAAAGTAGCTCAGATTCAGAAGTTACTTGAGGCATATCCCTAATGAATATGAATACCAAAAAAAAATCATTAAAGTTCTTGCTGCTTTAAAATGAAAGTTTTTGTTATGAATAGTAGTTGTTGACACCTGCAGATACCTTTAGAGTATCAAATAGGGTATATTGCCAAATAAAGCAATATTTAGGTTCTGCATGGCGCTTGGTCTTAGGCTGCATTTGCCACAAAGTGGTGGCAGCAAGGTAATACCATCTGTGAGTTCCAGTTTGTTGATAATAAACTTGTGAAAATAACTGGAAGTAACTAGGCTCTGCTTTTGTGTGCAGCTGTAATTGGAAGAGGATTTTACAAGACTCTTTAATGTAGTTGGAATGTGTGTGTAATCTTTTGACCTTGTTCTTAGTTTTTGATGAGTATGGCATGTTAAGTGCTGATAATTGGGTTTGCTCTAGGCTGAAACCTGACCTGCTCTCTGCAGAGAAGATCAGATCTTCTACTGGAAGGGGCACTCAAAGGGGCTACCTAAGAAATTGCAATGCCAGTGAAGATCTCTGAAGTATGGCAATTACTTTGGAAGGGCATATTGTCCTAGGGACTGCTTCTCTTTCAGCCTAGTTTGAATTGGACTTTTCACCCAAAGGTTATTGTCCTCTAAATTTTCTTTTCTGTACCATCTGGTTTGCCTCATGACTCAAGCTCAATTATTGTGAGAGCTGCCTTGTAGCCTCAGCTGGTGGAATGTCAGTCCTGGGTACGAGAGCAAGAGGCAGGTGCTTTTCCCTTTGCTCTTGGAAGGGGAGTCAACTCTCTTTGTTTAAGCCATGTGCAAATGAGGGGAGTGTCTAATACCTTTGTGAAAGGAGCATGCAGCAATCATAAACAGCAGCAGGAGTGGCAAGGAAATGGAGCCAAACGGATTTTTTAAAACTTGTCCACACGGATCAGTGCAATGGACCAACCTGCACTTTGTATTTCAAGCCATTCTTTTCTGTCTGTCTCAAACAGTGTTGATGGATCTTTCTTATTTTAAGCCTTCTGTGTGAGAGGAGTAAAGCTGCTTAAATGTTTCTGAGTAGTAGTTTGCACAGTGCAGCATTGTTAGCTCTGTCTTTCCCGTTCCCATTGGACTCCTTGACATATATTAAGAATACACAACATGGGTCCAGCTAGAAAATGCCTGTCCCTCCAGGTCAGTATCCCATTCCTGCCAGCAATTAACAGATGCCTCTGCACCTTTGTCTAAACCTTTCCTAGTCTCCCACCATTTATTTTCAGCTTATGAGACTTTCTAGCCATAAATCTTGCTTGTTAAAGGAAGAGTTGCAGCTAACTTTCTTTTCTCTTGTGTTTCAGAACTAAAAAAGCAAAGAAGACAGCTGCTCCTCCAGCCAAGGAAGAGAAGCCCAAATTAACCATTTTTGAAGAGGAGGTGGATCCAAATGAAGGACTCTTTGGCCCAGAAAAAGATTTTTCATCAATCAGTCCCAGAAGAAATATTAAAGAGAGTAAGTCTATTCTATATTTGTATATTCACAGATTGTTTTATCTAAAGCATGTGTATAACTGAGCCTTTAAATTACAGTGATGCATAGTATACAGGCTAAATAATGTCTTGGAAATATCAAGGCAAATCTTCAGCTGAGCAGAATCATCTAGAATCATTCAGAAAGAACAAATGAAACCTGTAGCTCTCATAGCTGTTCTCTGTAAACATTTTGAACTGGGATATCAAGGTCTGTGGGAGCTGGCTGTCCCATTCATGCCACACTAACAGGAGTAATGTGACCTACTTTTGAGTGCAAGGAAAAAGCAGATTTACCAAGTCCTTAGAGTGCAGAGTATCACTGCACTTTATGGACTGGAAGTCTTTGGAAAAAAAGAATTGTCTGCCTGATCTGTTTTTTCAACCCACCTAGCTAGATTTACTAGTTAGTGTTAGTGCAGGCCTTGTGTTACATGGCATGGTTTAAATACAGCAGCTTCTGATTCCCCTTTCTAGGTCTGAAGTTATTTGAAGACCCAGACCTCGGTGGGGTGGTGAGACTGGGTGACTCACTCCTGCTGCCAGCTGCCTGTGAGCACAGCGAGGATGTGCTGAGCAGGGAGCCTGAGGAGGACACTGAGGAGCTGCTGAGGTACTCATCTCAAATCTGCCATGTGGGATGAAGGTGGTCTGATCCATTCTCATCTATTTAGGTCTTGAAAAAGATGAATCTGGGGACAAAGCTTAAATACTCAGAATGCAAACTGTGAATCAATACTTGTATCAACAAGTAAAATGTATTGAGTGTCATGGAGCTTGGACATCAAACACATTGCAAAGGAAATTAGGAAGACCCTTTGAGAGAGGTGGGGTGCAAGGAGTTATGTGACTCCAAAGGAAGAGCCTTGAAGGCCCAAGGTGTGCTATCTGGTTCTTGTTTTCTGCTTTCTGCATTACACTTCTGCTTTCTGCAAATGATCCACAGAGAACCTGACCTCCACTGTGAAAAGTGGGCAACAAAGCCCAGAGATAAAGAGTATTTCAGCTTCAGGGCCCTGAAATCAGGGGCTCTTGCAACAGGAGGAATGATTTTCATGCTGATGGCTCACAGACTTCTGGGCATGTTTCCAGGAGGGATCCTGTGCATACCTGCACAGCTGTAAAGGACACTTTGTCACCCTGTGTTTCATTTTTAATCTAGTGGGAAGGAGGGCTGGAGCTCAGTTGCAGGAGGGTATAATATATTGCTTCTCCCTTTGTAATGCAGCCCTGGAACACATCAGCACACCATGCATTTATCCCTGACACTTCCCTCACAGGGCTGGTTCACCTGTGCTGATAATCCTCCAGAGATGGAGCAGGGAACCAGGGCTTGGAGAGACACAGGGAATCTGTGCTGCAGTAATGAGTCAAATTCCTTCCTTCTGGGTCTCCAGCTGGCATCTGAATGATGAGGCCAGCCTGCTTCCAGTGCTAATTTGTGTCAACCAGCTCCTGTTAGGATGTATGATTTCCACAGCAGGTACTAAACCCAGGAGAGACACTCTGTGTGTGGTTTCAAAGCTTTCCTGAAGCAGGTAATTCTGCAGCTGTTGCTTTCCACACATGGAAATGTGCTGGCTATCTCAGCAGTAATACCTGACTGACTTTAAACAAAGGTTAAATTGGGCTGGGTGCCATCTTGCATTAGACCCTGACAGCCCACCTGATGTTTATAGAAGCTGATGGGGCAGGACATGATTTCACGCTGTGGTATACTGAGAGCAAACACACGTGTGCTTGCAATATTTTCTTGTCTGCTAGTGATCTCAGCATACAGCACTTCATCCAGAGTGTTCATATGACTACAGGAGAAGGGCCTGTTCCACTGCAGTCCTTGCATTTTTATGCACAAGAGAGAACTTCTCCATCTGTTGTGTTAGTATCTTTTGGATGATATATGTTCAGAGAGAGGTCTCTGAAGTCTGCTCTGAGACCAATAGACCATGCTTTCAGATCAGTTTGGGATCATCAGCAACAGCAGCACACCCAGATGGTTATGGAAACCCATGGGAAAAGATGTAATTTCTTTTAAATTCCAGTAGTTTTTGTTTATTCCTGATTTGTCTCAGTGCTTCCAATAGTTGATAAGTCATCAAGGTCCAGCTGGAATTGAATACATGCAATGAAGCAGAAAACCATGCAAATGGTCCAATGGGAAAGTTCTATGGGAATCCAGAGGCAACTCCTCCTGGCTGTGCAAGAGGTTTTGGCAGATAGGTCAGGATCTGTTGACCTGTTCAGTTGCCTAACACCCTCTGAAATTCCCCTGGTAAACCCAGTTCATGGTGTTACCTACACATCATAGAGGGCTGGTGAACCCAGTGCAAGGCAGTTGAGGGTAAAGGAGAAGCTGCTGTCCAAGAGGAGAGGAGGAGTGGCAGTACTGTTTTAACTTAGTGCAACACTTCACCTCCCCCTGTGCAAATTCACTGCAGTCACCTGAAATCCAGTGGTAGGGCAAAATGCACTTTGTTTTCTGTTCAGCTGGGAGCCTCAGCAGAACAGTCAGGTCTCAGAAATGTAGAGGCAGCATTTGAATCCTCTCCCACCTTCCCTTCCCACCCAACTGGTGTTGAATGTTCTTGCAGGGCAGTAGCACAGGCTCTTTTCCAGGCAGTGACCCTTTGTAGTGACAAAATGTTTAGTATAAGCTGCACTCTGCAATCTCCCTGCATGGGAACTTGAGCTTATTTTGAGGCCTAAGAATAAGTCTTGCCTTTGCCATGTATGTGTTGACAATTACTCTCCTTTCCCAAAAAGGACTGAAGAAATCTCTCTGCAGCCCTCAGATCAAAGTAGGGCCTGTGACAACCCATGCCTTTAGCAGGCTAGAGCTGGATATGCCACTAGAAATGGAAATGGAAACTCTTGGTCTCTTGGACATAATCAGTTCTGTCATACAAATGTGGACATGATTGGTTCTATCATACCAAAAGTTTATGTGGACACATTTTGTTGAGATCTAGGACTGTCCTGAGCCATGATGCACCAGCAGGTCTGTGGTAGGTCCAGAAAGCTGGACATGTTCACTGCACTCCAGTGGAGTAGCTGAATAATGCAGATGTGGGAGCTCTCCACTGGTGCAGTGAACATTCACGTGTACCTCAGGGTCTGGTCTCATGTGTGTGGTAGATCTGAGAAGTGTCTGACTCACTCTGAATCATGGGCAGAGTTAGAAGAGAGCTGCCTAAGGCAGAGGAGGGCAGAACCTTCTTCCAGAGGGGGATGGCAAGAAGATAATATCCAGAGCAGAACAGAGGAGCAACCAAATCCTTTGTGATCATTATGGTACCT
Source organism: Ammospiza nelsoni (assembly GCF_027579445.1). Lineage (NCBI taxonomy): Eukaryota > Metazoa > Chordata > Aves > Passeriformes > Passerellidae > Ammospiza > Ammospiza nelsoni. The sequence continues at coordinate 74,260,750 of NC_080635.1, forward strand.
GAGTGGTTTGAGCAGCAGTGAATCCCCAGCAGTGGCTGTAACTCATGAGGCAGAGGCTGTTAAGGAGACAAATGAGTCTGCAAAATGTGCGTGGGCTGGGCTTGTCACAACATGAGGGAGAAGAGAATCTGATAAACATTCTCACTGCAAACTGAAGACTGTGCTCTCGGTGGATACTTGCTCATATGCAATGAGAATTACTGTTTTAAATAGAATCACCAACTTGACATTAACAAGTGCTGAGCATTGAGAAGAACCAATTTTGCATTCTAAGTGCAGTGGGAGATTTCATGGGCTTTATCCCTTGGGACTCTACAAAGCAGATCCCTGAAGAGGCCACAGTTTGCTCTCCTGAAATCCAGGGTTTGCTGAGCATCCACTTCACTGCCATGAGAGATTCAAACTCCACCATTTCATGGTCTCTGCAGCCCAGCTGCCCTGGAGCTTTACATTCCCCACCAGCCCCTCCTCATTGGTGAGAATGAGGTCCAGCCTAGCACCTCTCCTTGTTGGCTCCTTTGGTACTTGGAGAAGGAAATTGGCTTCAATTCATTTGAGGGACCTCCTGAAATGCTTAAGCCCTGCTGGCTGTCCTTCCAACAGATAATGGGGTGGTTGAAGTTCTCCATGAGGACCAAGGTTTGTGAATGTGAAGCTGCTGCTGTCTGTAGAGTACCTTATCCCCTCGCTCTTCCTGGTCTGGTGGCCTGTAGCAAACCCCCACAATAATGTCACCTGTCCCTGCTTTCCCTTTGGTCCTGACCCCGGAGTTCTTGGGTGGCTCCTCAGCTGAGGCTCATGGCTGAGCTCTGTGCACTCCATGGTCATCGGCATAGAGGGTGACAGTGCCTCCTCATGTCCCCTGAAGAGCCTGTATCCTTCCATCCCAACACTCCAGTCCCAGGACCTGTCCCACCATGTCTCCATGATGCCAGTGAGGTCACAGCCCTGCAGGCATGAACTCTTCTGCCTCATTAATCTCAATCATGCCTGCCTGCTGTGATGGATCAGGTTTTTGTGGAAAACCAATGCTGGAATTGATCCTGTGAATGTTGCAGCAGCTCTGTGTGCCTGCAGAATTACATAAATTACCACACATCCTAGCCTGAAATAATTATCACAGCTGTCTGAGCAGCCTTTCAGGAGAGATTTAATTAGCTTCACCTTTGATAATGAATAGGAAGCTGAGATGGAAGGAAGCAGCTGTGAGCACATTTGTCTTTTTCCAGTGTTGAAAAAAAGTGTCAGCAGCAGGATCCCAGTTCTCCTGCCCTGTGATGGCAGATCTGGTGTGTTCCTTCTTAGGATTGCACTGATGATAACCCTTTCAGGAGCATTACACTTTTTCAGGCTGAGGCTGTTTGTGACACTGCACCCCAGACATCGTTCAGCCCGTTGAGCTTCTTGAGCAAGTTCATCAGCTTCAGGTTTGCCAAGGAACTGTTGCCACCCTTGAAGCAGAAAATGTTTGTGTGTTCTTTCAGCAGGCATTAGCAGATGCTGAATTCAGAGAGTAACACATCTTCAACCCATCCAGGAGTCATGTGGAGCAGCATTTCCAGCTTCAATGTCCTGAGAGTATGAGAACAACACTATAGCTGGGAAAAGAGCTTTGAGAAACTCCAGAGGGTTTATATGTAGATCCTTTGGGGAGAGGATTATTTGGGCTATGTACAGGTGGAAGAGAAGGTTGCAATAACTGAGTCAGAAATTTTCTGTCCACTCCAGGGCAGTTTCTCTTGACCGCTCTAGGGCAATTTCTCTTGCTTGCTATGACAGAACTGTGGGGAAAGGTCTTTGATTTGGCTGCAGTAGGTTACAGAAAAACAAATTTTTCTGTGATGTTTTTCAAGAATTTATTTCATTTCTGTGATGTATCAGGATGCTACTTACAACCATTAGAAAAGCTATAAAGTAAACTTGCCAAAAAAACAAACAGTTTTTTGCTAGACCAGAAATATTTATCCTTGCTCCACCCCTTGGAACATGTATGGGTTGAGACCCACCAGATTTCAACCATCGTGCCCCAGGTTGTTTGCATTTTGTCAGACATCATCAGCTCAAGGGGCAAAAGTTGCCTGCTCTCCCCTGCCCCAGTTGTGCTTTTGGCTGGTGATTGGGGAACTTTCTAGAGAGGCAGGAGATAAAGGGTTTTAACTTTTTCAGACTGGAAAAATTGAGTTTTCTCATTTCCAAGGTGAGTGATGTAACCAGCAGGCTGATTTCCTCAGAGGGCTTCTTGTGGGACTTACCTGCACTAATGAGCCTGTTCTCTGGCACTCAGCCAGGCAGCACCCCAGGCTGCCTGCATCCATCCTCATCCTCTTGGACTCTGCAGCTGCAGGACAAGGGCACTGTGTGCAGCTGCTCCAGGGAATGGTCACTGTCCCACTCCAGCTTCAGTTGTGCCAGAGAGGTTTTTGGAGGAGGGCTGATCTCTCCCAGCCCAGAGCCATGCCAGTGGTTCTTGTAGCATTTAAACAATACAGACTGTTACATTCCAGTGTCCAGACATATTTCCTGGCCCTGGTTAAAATATCATTGTGAATTTACCTGTAATGGATTGCAGGGGAAAGCTGAAGCAGGAGGAGAGAGATCTTCATGGCCCCCAGTGCTTGGCATTCCTGGGATTAGCTCCCCCCTGTGTCTTTCCCTGGGCCTTGCTGGACATCACACTGTCTCTCCTGACCATAGCAGATGTGATGGGCAACAGATACTTTGAAGTCTCCTGCCTATTTTTGGGCACAAGTCTTTTCCCAAGTTGTAGATGTGATGTTACAGCACTCCCCAAGGCTTCACCAAGGTACCTCTTGTACTTGGAATTAACACCAGACAAAATAAAGAACATAAGATAGCAAAAGATGAAAGTCTGTTCTGCAAGAACTGCAGTTAGTTACACAACTGAGCTTCAAGCATGAGCATTTTGGATTCTTAGCAAATTCTGGGGGTCTTTGTCTCTTGCTTTCATTACAGATTCTCCTCATTAAAGCATTCCCAGCAAGCAGAGGTCACTGTCCCCATCTGCATGTTGTACATGCAGACAGTCATTCCTGTCCCAAAGATCTGGTCCAGAGAGAAGGAACAAAGTCCAGAGAAATGGCATCTAAAATGTTGATCTTCTTGTGACAGCTGCATCTGTCTCCAAGTCAGAACTCATTTACTCTCTGGAAGTCCACATGCCAGCAGTCATGAAGGCTTTGTGACAGCCTTTCTTCAGTAAGGGCTTTGATTGCTTTCTTTTGGAATTCTGATAGAATTTCCACCAATACATTCGGTGAATCAGCACAACAATATGGCAAGAATTTTAAATAATGTGGTGCTGCTTTTCTTTTACAGAAATAGAAAGAGACTAATTAAAGAATGATTAATTACATGGACTCTCTGTCTGATTGTCTATAAAAAGATGGGGTGGGAAGGTTCTTCCTTTAATCTTGTTTCAGAATAATTGCTTGATTTTTTTCTTCCTCCTCCTGGCCTGGAGTTAAATATGGTGGTAGTTATGCACTGTAACAATTCATTTGCTTTCAAGAAATAAAAGTCCTTGTTTCTATCTCTGCCTGAGGCGTTTTGCATTTTACCTCTTTAGTTTTGCAAAGACAGTTGTGTCTCACATGATCAAACAGCAGTGGATCAAAGAGCTTGCCTAGCACTGCAAGAGACTTCTGTCTAACCAAGGTCTTGAAAAAATCTAGGACAGAAAAAGGAAATTACATCATCAGCTTCCAGACTTTCTTCTGCAGAATCTTTGGCTTAAAAGCAGAACACCAAACCCCCACCCCCTAAAGACCCCCACAGCCTACTGGACTGGATCTTTTGAGGGTATTTTTTTGGCTGTGCTGTGTGGTTTTGTTGCTGTGATTAGCACAGAAACTGGAGTAGAGAATTCAGGAAGTTGTATCATCATACCAGGTTAGTGAGCTGGATTTACTGCTGCCCTTTCTGGGTAGTGCACCTAGTTCAAAATCCTACTTCCTCTATATGGTCTCTATGTATTGTGCATTGTTCCTCTGCTTATTATGTTTTCTGTTATTTAAGAACAAAACTTTATGACATGGACACTGATTCATTCACCATTTGTTTATGCCAAGAAGGGAGCCTTCAGAAATACCAGCCTTAACAAGTTTTGTTTATTACACAGCACAGAGAACAAGAACATGTCTTGGCAATGTGATCACAGGTGTGATACCTCTTGGATATCAGAGTTTGCAACAAACACAAAGGCCTGGGCTTAAATGAAATTCATTTCTTTGTAGATGAGGAATTCAGAAATACATTGAGTGTGTTTTGTAAGTTAAGTAGGATATGTCACCCACAAAGAATGATGGAAAATAAAAAAACATCAAAAGTCCTATCTAAATAAAAGAGAATATAATCTCCAGAGTTACTTAGAGGATGAAGTTTGAGGTGCTGCTTGCTGTAATACCAGAGGTAGAGTTCAAGGTGCAGAACTCTGGGGCAGTGAATGGCTCTGTCCATCAGCAGATCTGTTCAGGTGCTCCCTACTTTTAGATAGCAGTGTTCATGCTATTGATTTTACAAGAGCAGCCTTGGTTAAAAGGTTAAAAGGTTAAAAGGAAACTTAAAAGGATTCTTTTAAGTTTCCCTTTGGGAGTCACAAGAAGATCTGTCTGACTTGAGGAATGGTTTTACCTTAAAGAGTTCTGACTGTCTCTACACGAGAAAATTTAGGCTAATCCTGATAAACTTAATGGCTGGTTCATGGTGGGTGTAGTTTGTCTCAGCCTGGGCAGTGGTGTTGTAAGTTCCTCTCAGGTTTTAATGAGGGTGAGCAGCAAAGAGAAACCCTTGAAATCATGCAGTTTATCTTATTAATAGTGGGATCCTTAGCTTGAGGGAGCTGTAGCTCTTGAAATACCTATGGTCTTAACATTCAAACAGTTTCACTGGGGATGGAGGAGTAAAGTGTCTCAGAGATGTTGGTTCTTTGATCATGCTCCTGGTCGTCCCAGACAGTTGCCTCATCAGTTGCTTCCCAAATTATGGAAAATCTGAGCTTTACTTTTAACTGTCTGCAGAAAGCCCCACCATTTGTACTGCTGTGTGTTCAGGCATTTACAGCTCCTCTCCTGAGGCAACTGGTGAACAAAGAGAGGAAGGGAGGAATCACTGTCCCATTTAGGAAACAGAAATTATCCCAGGGGTTTCACAGGCATCTGGGTAACCCCTCAAGATGCCTCATTGCCTGGCTGTGAAGAAGTTATACATTGGATATTAGGACAGGTTTTTTACCCAGAGGGTGCCTGGGCACTGGAGCAGCTCCCACTGCTCCAGGGCAGTGGTCACAGCACCAGCCTGACAGAGCTCAAGGAGCATTTGGACAACTCTCTCAGGCACATGGTGTGACCCTTGGGATGTCCTGTGCAGGTCCAGGAGCTGGACTTGATGATCCTGATGGGTCCCTTCCAGATCAGGATATTCAATGGTCCCATGATTCTAACTACAAAAGGCAGATGAGAGGAAGAACCAAAAAATACATGACTTGAAATGATTTATTCATGCTCCAGGGACTGCCTACCTAAAGGTAATGGAGAAGAAGAAACTAAAAAGCATCTTCCTTAGACTCTAGTACCATATCGTGTTCCAGTGAGTGGAGCTGCTGAAGAGAATCCTTCTTTTTCTTTACTCCATATTTTGACTTTCCAAAGGCACACAGTTCTTGGAGTCACCAGATAATCTATGATAAGGGCTCTCTTAAAACCTTTTAGTAGCTCATGTGGGAACAGAGTTGAGCATGCACAGTCTGCTGCATATCTGATAAGGTCAAACAATGCAGGTAGAAAATACCCTGAACTGTTTGAGGTGTTCTGGGTTATTTCAGTAGGAATCAGCAGCAAATTATCATCAGAAAGAGTTGTTGTAAGTGGTCATAGATTGCAAAACTTCTTCAGTGTCCCAGAACTAAATATGAACATGGAATTTTAAAATCCATTAGGGTTTACAGTTTCTCATCCCTCCATTAGGGATGCTCAATCTCAGTTTTGGGTGATGGGGATGAAGAGGAAACAGAGTTGAATGTGGATAATTTTACTTGCCCATGAAAATTTATGGGGAAGCAAAGCCTCCTGTCACAAATACATTTTTTTTCCCAAACTAAAATAAAGTTTGGTAGTTTTAGAAATCGCTAATTGCCTTTAATTTAGACATTTGAAAACATGCTGTAAAATTAACTTGTATAGCCATATTATAAAAATGATGGTTCTTATGGAGACTTCTTTGGAGAGAGAAATTTATCAGAGTAGATCCTTTCCTGCAGAAAGTTTTGTTTTGAAAGATTGCATTTTCTTACAGAACAAAAAGCAGTTCAGAAATTCCCAGGATGTTACTGATGTTTTTTTTTCATTGCAGAGTGGAAGATGATTTTGAGAAACTCTTAGAGGTTACCTCCAAACCAAAACCTAAGGTCCCACCAAAGCCACCTCTGCCTCAGAAGCCTGAAGTTGCCCCCAGGAGCACTAACTCACCTTCACTGGCAAAGCTAAAGGAAAACAGGATTCAGACAATGAATGAAGTGGACATTCTCCAGTATATCCAGGAAAATGAATCAATCAACAACCAGGATACCAGTCTTTTTTGAACATACGTATTTTAAAATATCCTGATGGCTTTTTGGCCCCTCCTCCCAGTGAGCTGCAGTGACAGCAGCAAGAACTGCCCAGGTGTTTCTGCTGTCACAGGGCTCGTTTGTGTACCAGGATACAGAGAGCAGCAGGTTTGAGCAGCAGAACCTCCCTGTGAGGTTTGCAGAACACTGCAGCTGTGATCTAATGTTGCCTTAGATTTTCAGGGTTTCACAGGGAATGTGAACAAGGATGCAGCACTACAGATTGTCTACTGCTATTTTAGTATCAACATTGTACAGTTGCGGCCAGTTGATTGAAAATGGCAAGGTTGTTGTACACATGGCAACTGTGAGTAATGTCCAACAAATTGTCTGAGGCATGGTAGGATGCTGTTCCTGTCATTTTTAGATAGTGTTTTTCAGCTCAGTGGAAAGGCCATTTCCCTTTTATCCAGTGTGGTTTTGTAGCAGCCTCTTCCTCCCTGTCTGGTATTTTGGTAATTTTTAACAGGAACTGCTAAATGTAGTTAACAGTTCCTCTGTCTTCCCATGGAACATTGAAATCCCCACTAACCCTGACAATCTGCTGCCTTAATTGCTGCACAAATGCCAACTTGTAAGAGAACTTTAGGCCTACAAAGACCATGCTATGCATCTCTGATTCCCAGGGAGAATAGCAGATGACTGGGGGTGGCTAAGAACACTCTCCAGACATAGATGGAGGCTGCAGTGCCCAGGAGGTTTGGATGCTGTAGGACTCCTGTGAACTCCAGATTCACAAGGGCTGATTTTTTCCAGCCAAGTCTTCCTGGGTTTCCACTGTAGTAGTGGAAAGAGAGAGGGGCTTCTCCAGGAGGTCATTCAGTGGAGGTGTGTTAATGGAGGAAATCTGAATTGCTCTCTGGAGTCACTCTTTCTCTCCTATTCCTTCACTTCTCCCAGAATTTTTAAGAACCAGCCATGGTGATTAATTCCACTAAGCTCAATTTGTGTGATAAGATGGTGGTCTGTTCTGTACCATGTGATGGTTGAAGCAAGGGAAGACAAACTTGGCATTATCTAGAGGGAAAAAAATAGGAAGAAAATATACTGGAGAAATTTTAATATGCAAGAGAAGAAAAACATTGTAGAGTAGGTATCCAAGACTTTCCCCCTTCTTGTCAAACTCAGGCACTCTGGTTGAAGATACTAAATTTACACCTAATGTGGGTTTATACCTGCTGTCATGCAGTTTCCTGAACTCATTCCATGTGTGGTCTAGCTAGAGATGAAGACAAGCTCCCCAGAGGGAAAATATTAATATATTTAAGCCATATCATCATCTCAATATTTGCCTTTCTAATATAGAACAAAATAAATAGAAAACATTATCTATTTTTAATAATGAAATTATTTCTATCAGCATTTCCTTTTTAAGCCAGTGGGAAATATTATAAAGGTATTTTGCTTTGATGGGACAGATAAAATATAGCCATTGGTTCTCCTCTGTGTATGGTATGTTTTACTATAATAAAACATTTTGCTAACCTGCAGGTGTTACTGTTGTTGCTGTTGTTCTCTGGGTTGTACAGTAGCAGCAAAGAATCGATTCCATTTAGCTCAGGAGTGCTGTGTGGTGTTAAAGTGTAAATAACTATGAAACTGAAAATATAGCTGTGCTCATATTTCCTTTGAGAGCAGCTAAAGGCAGAACTAAAGGTATTACTTGGTCCTGTCTGTCCCCCCAGTGTCCTGGTGCAATTAGGAATAAAAAATGTGAATAAAAGCAGCCAGGAGAAAATAAATGCCTTGCCTAAGAACAGGCAGGGAATAGCAGGTAGGAAAAATTAATTCAGGGCAGCCTTGCTGTTGCACTCCCTGCTGTCATGAACAACCACTATATTTAACTGAGGGCTCAGGGAGCATCATCTCCATTTTACTCAGCCCTGTTTGGGAACTCTGCCTGCATTTCTGTATTTTTGGGCCACAGCCCACCCATCTCATAGCCTGAACACTGCTAAAACTTCCCAACTGCAGGCCATGGATTTAATGATCAGTACAGTGAGTGCAGTTTTTCACCCTCCTTAAATAGCCAAGGAATATTTTTCCCCCCAGCTCTCCCTAAAATTGTAAAATTACCTAAGCACAGGGAAGGAAGAGCTGTTAATTGTTTCCTGTGCTAGATTTTTAAGCTTATTTTGAGGTCAGTATTTTACTTCAGAAAAAAAAAATCTAGCATTCCTGTCAAGAAACTAATATAAAAGGATCCTTCATAAACCCTGGTGTTATGCTTTTGTTTTACAATGCAAATGTCTAGCTGCAGTCATATTTTTGGGCACTAAGAGGTGAGTTACAGTCATTGAATACATTATATATAATGAATCATTATTATACAAGAGAAGAATGTCAGACAAAGGTAGCTGTGAAAAATTGAACATACTATTAGAAATGACATAGGGAAACTATACAACATACTTTGCATCCTGCCAGAAGAGAACTTTAATTTTTTTCTTTCTTTAATATTTTACTTCTATTAGCAGCTATTTGATTAGCCTGCTCTTGACAACTCTTGAAATTCAATTATGGACTCTAATGTAGTTCTTGGCTGACAGTCATCACCTTCCAACATCAGTAATAGAGTTCATCAAAAGATTTGACAAGAGTTATATTTAAATCCTTAAAAAAGATGGGGAGGTTAGTTAGAGCTCATAATAGATACCTCTATTGCCTTATAAGCAGCTTCCTGTTTTGCATAACATTCTGCTTGCTCTGTGGTACAGCACTAATTGACAACTAACACTGTATACTTCATTATTTGGGTCACAGTTAAACAAATTCTTTCCCCAAGCTGAGTATTTCACAGATGAGTTGTGGGTCATCTGCTCAGGTCTGTTCAGTTGCTGAATTTTTAGGAAAGCTAATTCCCATGTAGCACTTAAGGCCTAGTTCTGTCAGTGACAATTTGGGTTGAGTTGTAAAACAAAATATTAATTGAAACTAATATTTCTGCTAATTTTTGCCCAGATGTTAGCTTCTGCAAAGAAGCTGAGCTGGGTACAGCAGAATACACAAGTTAACCTCTGATGCTCAAGGGCATTGCCTACTGTAAATGAGCAATCCCTGAGGTTGTTAGATTTAATACTGAGTACCAGAAAGCACTGATGTTTCACTTAAAAATGTGACTGTCACTAATTCACCAAGGAGCTGTGAATCTTTGTGTGAGCATGCATCAACCACATTTCATCTCAATTGAAGTGATCACACATTTGTGACAGTTTAAATGTCTGTGGGTCAAGAAGATAGAAGGCTTTTACTATGAAGTTTTATCTTTATCTTTTATCTGTATTCTTACTTTTCATCTCAACATCAAAAACTAGAGTAAATTAAGTCACTTGCTTTCTGTATTGTGCCCATTTCTTCCTTTATTTATCTTTAAACCCTCCTGATCCAACTGTTTTCAGCCCTCACCATATCACTGATCTTCCTTTAAAGCCTCCTGCATTTTGTTATTTCATGTCATGCATTGAACCTAGTGAAGAATTCAAGTGATCGGAAAATCTTTTGCACTGCTTTCAGTAAAGATACTAGGACTGGAAGGTGGTAAATTAAATTAATTTTCAAATTAAGTGCTGCTGTGAGAGTTCAGAAGTCAATAAAGCTGCTTAAGAGATTGATTAGTTCTAGATATTTAGGGACTAAGTTTTATTCACACCAAGATGTTATGGATGCCTAAAATTTAAATGGGGTCAAGGAGACACCAGTTAGACTCATGGAAGAGAAATCAATTGATGGTTATGCAATTCAGAGCTTGGAAAGTCCTTCAGCTACAAGTTACTGGAAACAAGGAGAACACTCAACAGCCAAATATTGTCATATTTCCCTAAAGTGATTTGCACTTGGCTGTTTAAGGAATACTGTTCTGGGCTAACCCAAAACTCTCATGGAATGAGTCACTCAGGGAGGATTTGATGACTGAGGGAACAGAACATATTCAGTGCTTTATCACCCTGCTTCCCAGCACCTTCCCAAAGATCCCTCCACTGACCTTACAACAACAAAGCAGGTTCTCCCATTTACTCAGGAGAAAGTCCTGGAGCCAATGGAAATTCTGGTTTCTAATCTATACTTTTTCAAAAGCCGTTTTTGACCTTTAGTGAGCAGTAAAAGTTCAGATGGTATCAGAGGAAGATTCCAGCAATTCTTGAATGCCCTTGAATTCCAGATCCAGATCCTCTGCTCTAGTGAGAATTCTTCATCTGGAATATGACAACAGTTCCGGTGCCCCTGATAGAAGAAAGACTTGGAGCTGTTGGAGTAAGTCCAGAGGATGCTATGAAGTTGGTGAGGGCACTGGAGCACCTCCCCTGTGAAGAGAGGCTGAGAGAGTTGGGGCTGTTCAGCCCAGAGAAGAGAAGCTTGTGTCCAGGCCTCAGAGCAGCCTCCCAGTGTCTGTAGGGGGCTACAGGGAAGATGGAGAGGGGAATCTTTTCAGGAACTGTAGTGATAGGACAGGGGAAGGGGCTTCAAAGTAGAGGCAGGGTTAGATTAGATATTAGGTATTATTTACTGTAGTCATGCCCAGACACTGGAACAGGTTCCCCAGAGAAGCAGTGGATGTCCCTGGAAGTGTTCAAGTTGGATGGAGCTCTGAGCAACCTGGTCTACTGGAAGGTGTCCCTGCCCATGGCAGGGGGGTTGGAAATGGATGATCTTTAAGGTCCCTTCCACCCAAACTGTTCTGAGACTCTGATGCCAGCCTGGATGGGAAGGTTAGGATACACTACAGTTTGCTTAGGATGTCACACACAGGAGCTCAGGAACCTCAGAGTCTGAAGTCATCAGCAAATACAAAAAGACGTGTCCTGGATTGAAAAGGAAGTGAGTTTTTGGGGAGTTTGGTGGTCACAGCCCACTGCCCCTGCTGCATTAACAGCTACCATGATTTCTTACCCTCAGATATATTGTTTTTATTATCAAGTACCAAGGAATCACAGTATTAAACTGGAGATGTGGAGCTGTTAAAGCCAAGGGGAAGCATTATGGTCAGTGTGACATCCTCCTTGTGGTCCTTCAGTCACCAGAAAATCCTAACAATGTATGAAAACCTATCATTTTGTTGGGTTTTGGTAAAAGAAATGCAAGCCAGTCTCTCCTTGATCTCATTAAATACTCCCAGAATGCAGCTTAGCTATTTTCTACCAAAGGCAGTGTTTCTGATGTCATCAAAATGTTGCTTCCTGTGACTGCTGTGAGGGTCATGCTCTCAGTCTAAGCTGTCAAAACCTGGTGCAGATCAGTGGAAGCCTGGTTGTGCTGATGCTGGAGAGAGGAGGTAAAGGAATGGGATGTGACACCATTGACAGGCTTGGAGGGCACCACTGAGAAACAGGAGAGACAGGGCAAAATGAAAGGAGGCATCTGCCTGATTTATACACACAGCTCCAGAGCCATTCAATTCCCCTGAAATATCACAGCTGTAGGACTGGAATCAGCAATTAGCTTAGTGATTCTGTGGTGAGAGGAGCTCCATGGTTTTTCAAATGAACATAAAAGAAAACAAAATTACAGAATTCCTGGCGTATTTACAGAGCACTTTTCTTACTTCTCTGGTAATCTATCTGCCTTTTAAGTCCTCCCAGAGATTTTGTCTAATGCTCATAAACTTCTCTGATTTTTCTTTGGTAATAATGGTTTAATGATACTGATTGTACTCCAGAAGAGCTTAATGAAACAGTCAATTTGGTAATGTCTGGGTATGTTAACAAGTTCTTACTGTGAAAAAACCAATCATTTATTTACATTGGATGCTGAGAACAAAACTACCTAATGCTTCCCTCCTGTCTTAAGCAATCAAATCTGCAGGCTACTATGATTTGTTTTCCTGTTTATGTCTACCCCATCTCTACTTTTTATAGCTTACTTATTTAATCTTGTGTACAGTCCCCAAAAGGATTTTTTTATGTCCAGAACTACATTCTAATTATAGCTGCAATGCCTACCTAGAAAAACAAAAAAAAAAAAAAAAAAAAAACAAAAAAAAAAAAAAAACAACCCAAAACCAAACCAAACAAACCTAATTTACATGGAATTGTGTGGAAAATTCATCTTTTTCATCAGGAATGAGAAAAGAAATCTGAGCCTGTCTTCATCAGTGGTTTAGTTTAGCTCAAGGGAGCATTTTCATAGCACATCTGGCTGGCTGGCTCACCTAACCCTACTCTGGTTCCCATCACAGAACTGCCATGGCAGCAAACCAGACACATGGGTCCAGAGACCCACCCAGAGGTGGAAATAACCTCCCCCAGGTGTGGGCACTGGGCACTCACCACCAGCTCTTCCACTCTGCACCTGGTGGTAAACTGAGCCCCAAACCCCCTGAACTCAGCCAGTTCCCTTCCAGCTCTGCAGTGAGGGATTGTAGGGAGGGAGCAAAGGGAGGAAGGGCAAAATCATAGGAATGTTCAGGTGTTCCATGGTCTGCAGGGGCTGGAGTGGGTTTCACAATTCCCAGCCAGGTCCCCTGCTGTAACAGCTTGGTCTCTGATCTTCTGTCTCTGCTGCCCAGGCTGTTTGTGAGTTTTGCATTAAGCAAACATTGGCTCAACTAAAGGAAAAAATTGTATTGTGTGGGGATGTCAGGAGAGAAAACAAACTCCTGCTCTCAAGTAGATATCCTACTTGCTGTAAAATCCGTTTCTTCTTCTAGGAATCCTGTTTCTTTCCAGTTTCAGCTGGGAAGATAATGCATGATTTTGGCACTGCCTTGATTCTTTGCTGGAGAAATGGAAATGAAAGTCCCTGTGGCTCAGAAGGGCAAAGGCCTGCATGTCTGCCCTCCTGGGTGAGCAGGCAGTGCACCAGGGAAAGCCAGAAGAAATAAAAACTTCCTTTTTATTTAACAAGAGAGGAGACTCAGTCCCAGGCCTGGTTTAACAACCTGTCACTGGGGGTCACTATGAGATGCTGTTGCTTTCTCCCATTTCCAAGCTGGCACCACACAGGCTGGATGGGCTCTGGGTGCCAGCTCCCTGCCACCCTGAGGTGTACCTTCAGCCAAGGCTGACAAGCAAAGGCTTTCTGAATAGTGCTGCATTTCCTCCTGTACCAGCTCCAGTTTGCCCATATTTCCAGGTGTCTGCATGATAACTGAGTTTTGTAGAGTAGCCATGAGCTGACCCATCTCCATTTGATGCAGTAATTAGCAGACTGACTGCCTTCCCCTTTGAGGTACTGACCTGCAGTGGCTCCTCCCCTAAATCACTGCAGGTGAAATCTGTAATGTCCTCATTTACCACAGGTTTTTTTTACCTCCCATTTCTGTTGCTGTTTCTTTATTTTCCTTTTTTTCTTATTTTTCTTTTTTCCACTTGACCTGCAGATTTTCCAGCTTTGTTAAAAAAAAAAAAAAAGGAGTTTCTTTTGTTCAGCCAGAGGATAAGAAGAGAAAGAAAAAATGGGGAGTTTAGTGGAAAAAAGGAGATGCTTCCCTAGAGCCATGTTTGAGTAATGAATTCCATGTACTTCTAGCAGAGATGCACACAGGGCAGCATTAGAATCCAGTAAGAGATCCCAGGAGATGGCAGGTGCCACTGCTGCTTCCCCTGGCTGGGAGCACTCTGCTCCTTGCTAGTGACCCTCCAAAAGGTGCTGGGGAAGGGTGACAGCGCTGTGCCCTGCCCTGGGGTTGGAGCATTCACCCCTGTGACTGCCAGAGACCTGCTGCCCCCCTTTCCTTTTCCTATGGCTATTTTAATAACATGAAAACAACTCAGTTATTTTCAACACTTCAGTAGAGACTGGGATTTAAGGCTTGGGAGTAATTTTTAGACCCTGTGTTCCTCTCTGTCTGACAATATGTAAAAATATATTACATATGAGAACATGGAAAAATCAGAGAGGCTCTTTAACCTTCCCACAGTTAAAGAGGGACTCCGTAGCCAAGCCAGCAAAAGATTTGTCTGGTTTCATATCTTGGCCATGAACCTCAAGGCTAAAATAAAAATATAAACCAAACAATCCTGTGGGTTAAGGGATTTTCTGATTTGTTTTCACATTTTTGTGATATGCATAAGAATGACCTGAAATATTCACCCTCTGAAAAAAAATTGCCTGCCTTTTCTGTGTTTTCTTACAAATTTGGGGATATGTTTTGTCTGCTGGACAGACAGTGAACTGGTCCCATTGTGACAGAAGAAAGGAGGGAAAACTATCTATTTTGGTGCTATAGGTTTTCATTTCTTTTCCAGTTGATTTTCTATTGAATTTTAAAATATGTAACAATATTTGTGAGAAAAACAATGCTTGTTAGGATTGCTAAAGAATTTTCCCAACACTAAGGGTGTGAGAATCTGGGTTTCCTCCTATTTTTCCCAATCAAATATAAAAAGGAAATGACTGACCTTTAAAAATAAAGGAGGAAAAGCTTAAGTGTTTTCTTTACTATGTCAGAAAAACAGGTCCAAACTCTAAATTACTTTAAAAATCATCTTTCCCCCATCAGTCTTAAGTCCTTGAACCAGTCATCATTCAGTCACCACTGCCTTCCCAGAATCAGGACAAATAAAACTTCTACTGGATTGGTGTCAGAACACTGTAAGACAAGACCTCTTTGTTGTCATTATAGTGCAAGAGTTCTATTGTCATTACATTGCAAGGGTTCCATATTGCCAGAGTTCCATACCTCCTTGATGTTTCTTGTAGGCAGCTCCTCCAGGCACTGACTCTTCCTTGCCCCCACAGCAGCCACTGACTCCAGTTCCCCTCAGCCACCCAATCCACTCTTTTATAACACTCTGCTGACTGGCTGCAGCTGCGGCCTGTTAACATCAGGCCTGCTCCTAGCCCTTAGTAATTGACTCAGCTGCAACTCTTTAGGGGGTAAGATTACTTTCTATACTACCTTTATTACCTATATTCTATTCCCCTACACTTCTTAGTGAAACCCAGAGATGCCTGGAGAGGCACAGACACCAGAAAACTGCTGGTGTGGCTTTTCCCAGGATGAAGCACTGCAGAGCTTGTGGTTTGTTAAAAGAACAGGTCTCGGGGCTTTAGCTGGTCACTGTGACCCCGAGATGCGTTAGAAAGTCTCTTTTCCCAGCCTGGTGCTCAAAGAAGGAGTCAGAGCTCTTCATTTCTCATTCTCAAGTTTGTTTATTGTTTCTTATCTATAAAATTCTTTCTCCTGACCTGCGAGGTCCCCTCAGCAGGTCAGACAGAGGCACTCTGCCTGCCCCCAGCGCGGTGTTATCTTTTTATACTAAACACTACGTGTACAATATTTACAGTTACTTCTCAATACCTATCACCTATGTTAGACAGTGAGCTTCTACTCTAAACCAATCTAAAAGTGCCAACATCACAGCAGAAGATGGAGGCCAAGAAGAAGAAGGAGAAAGGCTGGACATGCCCAGATCCCTCCATCTTGCGCCCTGAACCCTGATTCTAAAAATCCCAAAAAAATCTATTTTTCCACCCCGTGACAAACTAATTATTATTCTACTTATACTTTCGTGGGTTGCAGATCCTCATATAAAGTTGGTAACTTGCTCCATGTGTCATAATCAAAGTCATAGGCATCTTGGGCTCTGTGCCAGGGTCTCTGAGCCCCCTGGCAGGGAACCTGGCAATCCAGGACAGCCAGAGGGACGTCCTGGGTTCCGACAAACAGGTACTGGCTATAGATAGGGGATAGGCCCCTTTCCCTAAAGTTTTGCAGTGTTGCAGGAGTGGCTGCCCGAGGAGAGGAGAGGAGAGCAGAGGGGAGGAGAGGACACAGCACGCTTCCTGCTATTATTTCCCAGCTGATTACATGTCACAAATGAGACAATAATTCCATTTGGCACCTGGCTAAACCAATATGAACATGATCCTTATTAGAATTAAGTGGCAAATTATTCCTGATGCAGATAAATACATCTAGCCATTTCCTTGATGTTTTTCTTTCCTGTTTTCAGTTCCTTAAACTTTGCCAGGTTTTAATTGTTCAGGATAACATTTCACATTCTCCATTATTTGGCTCCACTTGAGATAGTAAGAATGCTTCAACTCAAACAGCTCATGAGTCTTCATATGAAGTAGTTGTAGGAAGTTCTAGTTGTATTTTTTCTTAAAACTGTGGGTGAGAAGGCTTTATGTTCTCAAAGCTTGAGAGAATGGTTTGGGAATCAGCATAGAAATCACTTGGATGTCAGAGTTGTTCCTTTTGGTTTATTAATCAGAAGCAGACAAACACCACATCTTCTGAAATTTGTGTGTATGATAAGAGAAAAAAAAAAAAAAAAGGAAACAAGAAAAAAAAGGAAAAAGCCTGATGTATAAACTGCCAGTACTGAAATATTGTGGGCAGTTCTGCATTTTGCCATGAACGTGGTCTCCCCTGTCAGTGCCCATCTGCAGCTGGTCACTGGGCACAGCATCTCTCCTCCAATAGCCCAGTGCAGGAGGATGCTGAGCAAGACCTGCACAACTCTTGGCCACCAGTGTCCTGCTCGGGAGGGGCTGTGGCACCTGGTGATCTGGGGACAAGACAGACCTGGGGGCCAGCAGCTGCAGGCCAAGCAGATATTAGACATCTGCGCTTACGCAAAGGAACCTCAAGGATGGTGCATCTCATCCCAGAGCTGGCAGCTGAGACCCCTTTTATAGCCTGTGAAACAACTGGTGTTTCCAGGCTGCTTCATCTGACCTCCGTGTAACCCAGGGTGAGGTGACAGAGCCTCTGGAAATGCCTGATCTCCTCTCCAAGGGACCGTGGCCAGCTCGCTCAGCTGCAGGCTGGGAACATCTAAACTTGGGTGAAAGGGATCCTGCCCAAGGAGCCTTTCTCCAAGAGTCAGGCTGGGCGTCCCTGGGCTGTAAGCAGGGGAGGCAGCTGGCTCTCAGGAGGCTGTTCCAGACTGGGACCCACCAGCTGGAATTGTGCCATGAGTGTTATTTTGTCCCTGTTCTGCACATGTGCTCGGGGTCGTTTGTTAACAGACGAGCCAGCCTAAGCATGCGCTGGCACTGGGTACACGAGGGGAAATGGAGAGACAATGGCTTGTTCCAGGAGGCACTTGGCTCCTCTCAAGCCATGAAGGGTAATCTTCTGGGAAACAGAGGTCTGTCCCTCTCTGCCAGGTGCTGGCCTTGTGGCAAAAGTACATTTTCACAGGGAGTCTTTAAAAATTGCTTCATCAATTTTAACCCTGGGAGGGCTATAGAAGTGTTGGGGTGCACACTTGGAGCATCTACCCATTGAGAGGGAGGCACGGGTCTGTCTCCCCTAAGGGAGGCACAACTGTGCACATTTCCCCAGCAGCTGACCTGGAACATAAAACACAGCCCTGGACACATTCTCCCCAGACATGTGTTTAGCACAGTTTGTTCCACTGACCTGCAATAAGCAGCTGCTTGAGTGGCCATGTGGTGCTGGGCTGGGCTGGGCTGTGGGCAGCAGGAGCTCCTTGCCCTCTCTAGTTCAGCACACATGAGCGGCCACACTGATACTTAACTACTGCCTTTCTGACACCCCAGTGAAATAAATTCACCTGAACCTGAAACCTGTGCCTGGTTTAAAAAAAAATTTCCATGGATATTTTGATCTTAAAGGGATTACTACCCTGGGGCTTTTGTACCTCAAGTGATTATTTGACATTGCCTTCATGTCGTATAGGAAGGATTGGCATTTAATTGAAGTCTTTGGGAATGTTGAGATATTTCTCATTACAGAAGCTGGGGGAACACCATAGTCCAGGTGCTGAGTTTCATGTGGACAGACACAATCCATGTGTGATCTGCGCTGTTGTGCAGTAAAAATGGCAGGGAGTGACTTGCTGGGTATTACTGCTGCTCATTTGCTCCTACAGCCACCTTCCATTTTCCCACAGGAATAGCTAACAGTAGAGAGTCTAATAGGTTTCCAAATGTTTCCCTGCTCTTCTGGGTAAAACAGTTGGGTTTAGAGTTAGGTTAAAAGACTCCAAAAATTGCTTCAATAAGCTGAAATTTCTGTTGATAATGAAACCTTGCAGAAACTTTTGCTTCAATCAGCCAATTAAGTTCCTAATCAGAGTAACTCCTCTGCCACTGGGATTTAAAAGACAAAAGGTCAGGCTGAGATGAACATGCTAACAAAACCCTGATGCTATCAAAACCCTGAGCTCCATGACTGGCCTGGGCCCACACATCAGCACAGAGCTGGGGAGCACTGGACAGCCAGGGTGCATCAGCACATCCCTGGGACAGCAAATGCCACTGCTGCCGTGTCCTGGGGACCATGGCAATGGGTGTATGGGTGTCCCAACAGAGGTGCTGGCACAGAGGGTGGCACCACCTAACAAATGTGTTCTCCTTCAACATCTCTGCTGTGATTCCTGCTTCCTGCCCCCTTTTCATGGCCACATTCTTCAGCAGGTCTGGTTGCCGTCTCCTGGGGAACATAATTCCAACACTACATTCTCTAGAACTCCCACCTGGGATGGTCAAATCTAAGCCTCGGTCTAGGAAAGCCTGACAGTGCTGTAAGGCTCAGACATGGTGTGGGAGGTACCTCCTGCCATGAGAGGAATGATCCATTTTGCCCCCAGCAGTGCTGCCCAACCTCTTCTTGCCACAGCCTACCCACATTATTTCTCTGCTGGCCCAGGACATGCTCAGGTGTTTATTAAAAAGCTCTGACAACCCAATCACTGGTAGCTGATTCCTTGCAGGACCTCCAGCACTGAGACCAGTGGCACAGCAGAATCACACTGCTGTAGGAGTGGTCCATGGTGTGAGCTGGGCCCCAGGCCAGGGGACACCATCAGGGCCAGATGTGTGCCAGGGACCACCAACCACCTTGGTGTCTGTGAGAGACTGAAATGTTAAGGGTTAATGACTCAAACAATCAACCATTTGTAAAAGCAGCAGGGAGGGTATGCTTTGCTGATCCCAGGTTTGCACCCCCAGCTGAAGGAGAGAAGGAGACCTGTTGGGTGTGTGGTGCTGAAACTTCTGATGTGCACAAGCACAGCCCAGGTGCAGAAGGTTGCACACTAACCACTGGAGGATGACCATGACAAACCAACCTTTGTTTAGCAACTCCCTGATTTGTGAGCCAAATAAGAGAAAAAGCTGATAAGAAGCAGATCCACCCTCGATGGATCAAGACTGCAGCCATCACTTTGCAATAATCAAGTCTCATTGCTAGATTCTCGGGTTATGATACTCTTGTATTTTCAGAGACCCCCCCAACGAAGGCAGGAATGATACATCTGACTACATGTTCTTAGAAGGCTAATTTACTACTTTATGATACTATATTATATTAAAGAATACTATACTAAACTAAAGAATACAGAAAGGATACAGACAGAAGGCTAGAAAGGTACTAATGAATCTCGTGACTCTTTCTGGAGCCTTGACACAGCTTGGCCGTAATTGGCCAATGAGTGAAAACACTCACACGAGGAACCAAGGAAACAATCACCTGTTGGATAAACAATCTCCAACTGCATTCCAAAGCAGCAAAACACAGGAGAAGCAAATGAGATAATATTGTTTTCCTTTTACTCTGAGGCTTCTCAGCGTCCCAGGAGAGAAATCCTGGGCAAAGGGATTTTTCCAGAAAATATGACTGCTGCATGGTACCTTTCGTCTCTACTATCTACTCTTTTCCTTTTTTTCTCCGTCTTATTTTCCTTGTATATTTTCTTAAGTAATGCTTTTATACTTTTGTATTGTTATATTTGTAGAGAGAATAACAAAAATGGCTACACACCTCCTTTTTAATGCAACCAAATTGTTCAAAAATAACCCTTAAAAAAATAGATATGTATATACCAGTCATTCAGTGTCATTTCAATCTAATCCACCCCAAGGGATCTACCAAAAAGGTCCATTATAGCATCACTGAAAAAGTCCTTCTGGTGCCTGGCACCCCAGGTCAGTGCAGGTTGACTTTTCTCAAAGGTCCAAGCCAAGCTTGGGGACTGCAGCTTTGCTGGAAGTCACAACGTGAGGGAAGAGCATGGCAGTTCTCAGAACTCCCTCTTTTCTTGCTATGCAGCATGAGTTTTTTACACATACTCAGTCTCAAGGAGGATGCTTTTGAAATAAATTAATTCCCAAAGTAACCTTAACTTCCCAAGGGATGTTAATAAAATCAATACGTTCTCAACATAACAAAAGATGACTGGCAAGGACATGCAGAAGAAAGTAAACTCTTAAGCAGCACATGAGCTCAGAAGGAAAGAGCTGTTTCCCATTACACAGACCATTTCCCATAAATGTTAACTTGAAGCAGTTACTTCAGTAGTGCCAGCCAGACATTTGTTGTTCTCTGTTCAGTTTTGAGTAAATCATGACTAATAGGCCCAGCCTCACTGATAAGTGCACAGAAGGCTCACTGCCCATGTTTTCCACCAGTGTAATTAACTTTTATGGAGTTGCTCCCAATTTGCACCCATTAAGATACTCTGACACATGACTGCAGATTGGCAGGTTATCACATAGCTCCTCAGCAGCAGCAAGTGCCCAAGTGTGATGTGAGGCCCTGGCAGCAGAGGCTGGGTATGACATCATGTAGCTCACAGGGAAAGGGGATACAGCTGCGCCAGATTGCCTCATATCTCCTGAAGGCTGAAATGTTGGTCCAGACAGCCATGACAACTCCCACTGCACGTGGGAGGAAACGTGTCTGACTGTCTTCCATGCAGAATATGCTTTCCATGATTGCCCCAGGTTATTTTAGGGAGTTGTCTCCACTTACATACAGCAGTGCTGGATCCAGCCAAGCTCCGTGTCCTGCCATGGATACAGCAAGTGCTGGAGCCGGTGAGCACCAAGGTCTCCTGGCATTCAGCTGTGTCAGTAACTGCACACCTGCTGAGGATGCTGGCCTGCAGCCACCAGCACTGACACATGAGGTGGCAGGTGGCATTGCTGTGCTCCTGCTGGACGTGCACCGTGTGGTGGCACTGCCTCCCCAGAGATCTCCATCACCAAAATCCTCACTCAGCTCCAGCTGCAAATAAGGACAGGATGTTCCTGCTAAAACCCAGCTGCCCTGCAGCAGAAAATGACAGCTGTTGGAAATGAGAAAAAGCCACAGAGGGGCAGAAGAAGGGAAGAGTTTCCACCCCTGCTTGAAGTCAGTCAGAAATCAGCTGCTATGGACTTGGCCCACCACTTCCACTCTGCAAAACCTGCTTCCCATTATGCTGACCCAGCCCCAAATGACCTCCACCCTGAGCTTCACCTTACATGTTGGATACCAAAAAACTGCACTGGCTGTGTGCTGGCCTGCCAGGAACCTTTCATGTTAGGCAAACACCTCATCCAATTTTTAAAAAAAAGTCTTTTTTTGTTGAGCTGTAACGCAGAGCCAAGGTATATTTAGTGCTTTTTTTTTTCCACCTAGATCAAGCAGTGATTGGTACAAGCTTGGATGCAAAGAGGAAACAAGAGAAGCAGCAGGGGTGGTGAGGAGGGAGCTGGTTAAGCTCCTAGCAAGCAAGGCAATGGTTGATAGAGAAACATTGAACTTTGGAATGTTACTGGTAATTAATAGTTCAAAACCTTCAGCAAAATAAAATGTTTAAGAACACTGTATGTTTCATGACGGCTTTGTACATGGCATTTTTTCCAATGGTCCCAAGTGTTTAATAAATCGTATTTATCTCCCCTTTAATCTGCCTTTTTGTTCATGAACTAGCTAAGTGAGGTCAGAGTGAAAGAGTGAGAGAGCACTTTTGGCAAAGGGAAGCTTTAAGTATGTCACATTTAATAGAAGTAATAAATGCACAAAATCCCAGGATTTATAAAGGGCTTTGTGGAGGGAGGTTAATTTGCATCTCTATTGGATATCTTTCCCTAATTATCTTTTTGTTGTTGATGTCCTTAATTCCTTTACCATATGGATGAGTATTAGGGCATTTCCTCTGCCATTTAGGGAATGGTTGACACAGTTCACTGCAGAGCTGGGACTCTTGAGCACAGATCAGTCATGGAGAGTGCTGCAAGCTCCATGTCACACCAGGAGTGAATCATTATGGAGAGATGCCCACAGGGACTTGAACTTCTTTTTCCCTGTCTTTGCACTCACAAATTTGTTATAGCCCACAAGATCACCCAAGCAGAGGCATGCCTGAGGTCATTTGTGAATCCATGGATGGACTTGAAACACAGGTTAACATCAAAAATAATCCTCTGGTTTCCAAGGCACCCTTTATCTCTGAAGTATTTGCCAGCACAGCCAGGCCAGGAGAAGTTTCTCTCACATGCAGTTTTTTCAGTGATGATGCTGTTTTACTATGTCTTTTAAGGACTGACACATTTTCCCATAATATAAGAGGAGTAAGCACCCAAAGCCTGGAGGAAACAAATGTTGTTCCTACCTTCAGGAAGGACAAGAACGATAACCCAAAGAACTACAAGCTGATGAGCCTCAACTTCATCCTTGGAAACCATTTCCAGGTACATAAATGACAGGAAAGCCACTAGGAGCAGTCAGCACAGTTTCACTAAGGGAAAGCCATGATTGACCAATTTTACAAACTCCTATGAAGAAATAACTGGCCTGGACATGGAGGAAGAGGAGTGGATAGTTCCAGCCTGGATGTCTCTGAGGACTTCAATGCTGTCTCACATCAGATGCCCATAGACAGGCTCTTGGTGTGTGAGTGAGGCAGATTGAAAACTGGCTGAATGGCTGAGTCCAGAAGGTGGTGACACAGTTTAGGTGGAAGCCAGTGACTGGGAGTTTGGGTTTACACTGGGTCCAGTTCTGTATGACATCTTCAGTGGTGGTCTGGATGAGGGGGAAGTGTGCACCCTCAGCAAGTCTGCAGATGATACAAAACTGTGAGGAGAGCCTGATAGCACAGGGCCACACTGACATCCAGAGACCTCAACAGGTGGGAGAGATGGACCAACAGGAACCTCATGAAGTTCAACAAGGGCAAATCTGAAATCCTGCACCTGAGGAGGGACAGTCCCATGCACCAGAATACGCTGGGGACACCCCATTGGAAGCACCTTGCCAGAAAAAGATCTGGGGGTCCTGTGGACATCAAGTTGAACATGACCCAGGAGTGTGCCTTTGTGAGAAAGAAGGCAAATGGTACCGTGGGCTGCATTAGACGAAGAATTGCTGGCAGGTCAAGCTTCTTCCAGTGTACTCAGCACTTGTGAGGTCACAGCTGGAGTGTTGGGTCCAGGTGTGGGCTTCCCAGTACAAAAGAGACATGAACATACCAGAAAGACTCTGGAAAAAGCTCACGAAAAAGACTGAGGGTTGGAAAATCTCTCCTATGAGGAAGGACTGGGACTTTTCAGTGTGAAGAGAAGGCTCAAAGGGAATTTTATCAATGCACATAAATACCTGAAGGAGGGCTGCCATGAAATTAGAGCCAGGCTCTTTTTGGTGGTTTCCTGTGACAGGACAAGAGGCAATGGGGACAAACAGAAACACAGAAGGCTCCCTCTGATTATTAGGAAACACTTTTTTACTGTGAGGTTGACTAAGCATTGGCACAGGTTGCCCAGGGAGGTTGTAGTGTCTGCACTCTTGGCCCACGGTGCGGGAACAGTCACATATTGAGGTGTTGTGATGGCCTCTGTTGAAGACAATTCCTTATCAACCCAACTTCCCAAAGAGCTAGAAGAGGAGCAGTGAATTCCCACAAGACTTGGTGGCCACCAGTACTGGAGTATTTCTGTGGAAGCCAAGAGGACTGAGTGCAGGATGGAACCTGGGGTTTTACACATCGTTTTGGCCATAATTGTGGCTCCCCAGTGTTACCCAGATTTTTGTCCTGCATGCAAAGGCTGTTTGTCATCACAGGTATCTCCACCTTTCACCCAAGCCACCATGGCCTGTCAGCTTGCATTCAAATCCCATGCTGTATATCAGTGCACTTATTTCTGTGGAGAAAAGTGAGCAATTTAATTAATGCTGAATTTGAGCTCATAAGAAAACAGGAACCGTCACCATCAGATAAAGATTAATGCCAATCCTGTCCCTTTCTCAAAACTCTCTTCTTGGCTGGTCTGACTTCTTGCATGGATGCAGCCTGCATGTTTGAACAAGGAGCAGCTGTTTTCCAGACATCTTTGTCTCCTGCTGTGCTGAGGTCTCCATTGTTCTCTGCAGTGCTGTGGTGAGTGACAGATCTTGCACCCATGCCAGTGCCTGAAGCTCACAAGCTGAGGATGCAGGCAGGCTGGAGCTGGTGAGCTGCAGGGACACCAATGAGCTGCTCTTTAGCACCCTTCAGCCATCTAAATTAGGAAAAAGGAGAAGCACAACAATGAGCTCTTTCTGAAATACTGAGACCAACAGTATGAATGCTTGCTGCTACTCAGCAGCGGAATCCCCACTGCAATTTGAACAAATGCACAACCATCCTCTGGTTCCTCATACCGTGCCCACACTGCAGCCCAGAGTCAGCTATGAGCCAGAGGTGATATCTGGTGTTGTGTGAATGGAAAACCCTGAGCCCAGGCCACCCAAAAAACCCATCTTGATACCCATCTGCAACCAGTTTGAGGGACTGTGCTGCTCTCACAACAGCACCATTGCTGAGCCACCAGGTGCAGAGAGGACTCCCCTGCCTTCTTAACTCCTCCTCAGAGAGGAGCCTGGGGTCAGCTGGAGCCAATCTCAGCCTCTCCCTTTGTCAACAGTTAAGTAACTTCCCCCTCTCCCACCCCAATTGAAAGATGTCCAATCAGATGCATTTACATAAAATGAATTATTTATTATGAAAAATTATTAGAAAAAATACCTTAACTGGGATTATTTACTACACAGTATAAAAGCTAAAAGTCCTGGTAGTGTATTGTATAATAGATAAACCATATTAAAGCAATTATATTAATGCTGACAATAAGAAACTACTTTTAAGTAGAGACTAATGTAACTCACCAATATCAATGCTCACGGGCAGGCCTCTTTCTCTTAACCTCAAGGAGAATCCTTGTTCTCCTTGTTGGGCATCCCCAAAACCCAAGTTTTGTTAAATATGTTGAGATTCATCAGTCTCCTAGGTTTTACTATTTTATCAATAGATAGTTTGAAATAGCGTCAGCTATATTGTAATCATACCTTATACTTTTACACGCAAAATTATTATAAAAATCACTTATAATTTAGTTAATAATATTAAGTGGAACATACTATAGAATTAGCTATTGATTCTGGCAAGAAACACTGTTATTATTTTAATTTATGTACTTCTGGAATCATTAGTATCCTCATTTGTTTGATTAAGTACCACACTCTTACATATAAATTATGTAAAGAATGATTACTTATAGAAACCAGATTCTGATTAATAATAATATTATAATAACAGGGTGTAACAATAAATTCAGAATGCCCATCGTGGTTGGGGATCATCCAAACAAGTCATCATACAGTGACATTCTCTTTTCACTCTCTCTAGGACAACAGTGTATTTTTCCATATCATGATGGACAGCGATTAATGATTTTCAATTGTCCTTTTTCAGTTGTACCAGTTGGTGTAGATCAGGATGTTTCAATAGTCTTTAACCAGGCTAATGTTCATTCCCACAGGTGTTGCTGCATGACAGCACCACCTCCAAGTTGTACAGGAACCCTTGTAGGCAGGTACCTGCTGGCCCTTGAGATCTGTTGTGTTTGCAAGTCCACACTTCAGCAGCCTCCAGGCTGTTTGAAGGGTATTATCCAATGGAATGTTCCAGGTGTTACCATCAGGATGATGACCAGGAGCAGCCAGGTGTCGCAGACATTTCTCCACAGAAATCCTTTCTTTCAGATTTCTGTGTCTTCTGGAAGGCAGAGGCCTCCGAAGGGAAGGTAAACAATTATTATCAGATGCTGTGGAATGCAACAGGAACACCTTGATTGGCTCATTTTCTATGTTTATAATTAAGGGCCAATCACCAGTGCAAACTAGGGGACTGAGTCCTTGAGCACAACTTTGTTGTAGATTCTTTTCTCTTCCTAGCTAGCCTAGCTGCTCTGCAAAACCTCTCTCTATATTCTATTTAGTATAGTAATAATGTATTATATATAATATCTTAATAAATCAAGCCTTCTGATTCAAGAAACAAGATTCACCGTCTCTCTCTCACCAGCTGCGCCCACTCAGGCGCGGTAATAGCCAGGTGTGTAAAATAAAACAATATATATCTCAGCAGCTGTGCAGGATAAGATAGGTTAATTTCCTTAGTTCAGAATGTGGGAATTATCCATGAACTGATCCTGTGTTGGTGGCCATTAGAGTCTGTAGCCACCCAGGCTAATGGTCCTCAGGTGTCCATTAGAGTCATAGGTACAATCCCAGCTGGGGGAGTTTGACCTTGACAGGTTGGAACACCTTCAGGTTGTCCTGGAAGGCTTGACCTTTGGCATGAGCTTTGATCCATCCTATGTGGATTGGTTGGGTTTAAGCCTGTAAAACATCACTTCCAATCTTTCTTCTGCCACACCTCTTTTCCATTCACCTGCCACACTATTGTTTTCCATTGACATAACCACTGGCACCAGCCCAGATTGCATAAGAATCAACATATATTGTCTTTGCTTTCTCTCTTCCTGTCAGCAATACAGCTTTTAACATTCCCACCTGTGCACTTCTGTACGGGGATAGAATATAAGAAAATAAAGATAGTGTAGAAAGTAATCTTACCCCTTAGGAGTTGCAGCTGGGCCAATTATCAAAGATTAGGAACAGGCCTGACTTTAACAGGCCACAGCTGAAACCAATGGGAGGAAGAATGCTATAAAAGAGTGAGGTGGCTAGTTGAGTAGGGAACTGAAGTCAGTTGGCTGCTTTGTGAAGAAGAAAGAGGCAGGGCTTTGAGGAGATGCCTATGAGAAACACCAAGAAGGTATGAAACTTTTGTGATAAGGAGACAACAGTATGGAACCCCTGCAATAAGATGACAACACACTTCCCATTCTTTCTTCTACAGCTTCTATTCTTGTCTGAATGTTAAAAGCAACTGGTCTGTACTTCCATTTACCATCAATGTGTTTGGCTGACATATCAACAAACCAGACATCTTTAACTTCAGAGTCTAATGTAAATGCAGGAGCATCAAGTACAGGACTAGGTTTATATGGCTGTTGCAAAGCTAGCATATCTGGGGCCACAGCTATGTAATTTTGCAGATTTTGTTGTCCCTTCAGCTATATCCATCTGATCCTGGAGACATGGAAACCTTCTGTGTACTGTTGGTCTTTGTGCAATTTGTGCAATCCCATCTGGTGAAGCACTGCCCTTAATGGTGACTGACAGGTTAAAAGGTCCTTGGACTTGCACAGGTTGATGCTGTTGAATTTTTCTGCTTGTTTAAGAGCTCAGGTCAGAGATAATAATCCCTTTTCCCAATCAGTGTATCTCATATCAGTACCCTTCAAGCCTGTGGAACTCAACCTTAATGGTTGTTTGGGTACATGTGGACTTTTCCAGAACATATTACAGTAAGTTCAATATTCAGAAAAACCCCATTTAACTATTATAGGATCACTGGAATGAACAGGACCTAGTGCTTGATGTGTTTTTAACTCTTCTATCAGTGTTTGCAAAGTCTGTTTGTGACTATCAGGTCACTCCCAGGTCTCTGTTTTTTCCTCATTAATGTGTGCTATGGTCTTTCTATTAGAAAAAAATCCAGAAACATTTCTCCAGTATCCTAAAGTACCTATGATCTTTTGAAGTTTCTTTTTAGTAGTAGGAGTGGGTATAACATCCAATTTTGCAATTGTTCCATCTGGGACTGCAGCCTGACCAGCAACCCACCAGGTTCCTGGGAATTTTACCTCTTTAGAAGGGTGTTGTCATTTAGTAGGTGCATTTCTATCCCCTTGTAATTTAATTTATTCCATCTACCCTGTGCTGTTGTTCTTGCTGCATCTCCCTCTTCACCTTCTGTCAACACATCATCAGTGTATTGATAGATTTGTACTCCTTCCAGGATTTTCATTTGTTGAAGGAGTTCAACTAAAGCATTGTGTGCTGTGGTAGGTGAGTAGTTGTACCCTTGGGGCAGGCAATTAAAGGTGTATTGTGTTCCCTCACAAGTGAATGCAAATCTGGGTTTGTCTTCTTCCTGAGGCAGAACCATGAAGAACATGTCTTTAATATTAAAAAATGCCATCCATGCATGTGCAGCTGCTTGCAGGGCAGCAGAGAGATTTGCAATATTTGGGACAGCTGCAGTGAGTGGTTCTGTGTTAGCATTAAGTTGTTGATGATCAGTTGTTAAGTGCCAGCTCCCATCTGGTTCTCCTAGCAGCCAAACAAGATGATTTTATGGGGAATGTGTCCTAAATATATTCCCCTTTGTTCTAAATTCTTAATTAATTCATTTACCCTTTCTTTGGCTGCAGGAGGAATAGAGTACTGCTTGATATTAGTCACAGCAGAAGCAGGTAAAACTGGATAAATTTTTAATAATTAATTTTTCCTTTTTTTTTCCAGAAAATTTACTATATGGAGTTTTTGTGGGCCCAAATGACCAGACATTCTCATTGGGCAATTGCCAAACTTTTCCTTTAAGGATGTCATATCCTGAGATGTTTTCTTCATGATCTACAATTGCAAATGTTGGTGGTCATTCATTTTTCCTCAGATAACCATAAACAGACTTTGGCAGTATAACATATAGTAGTTTGTTTATTGAACCTTCTTCCTCATAGACAGATTCTTTCTTTTAAAACTGAAGTTTATTTTTTTAGCATCTCTGGGGATAATCAGAGATAGCTGAGCTCCTGTGTCACACAGCCCTTTTTGAAACACAACATCCTGCAACACTGAGGCATCAGCTCTCTAAAGGCAATGTGCAGCAGACGTGCAGCAGACACATGCATCTGCAGTCACCCTTATGCCTGGTAGCCCTGAGCAGCTCAGCAAAGTTGCAATATTCCCTCTTTTCTGCTCCATCCCTTCTGCTTCTCCTCAGGAATACAGCCAAGTCCCATTCCTACCTGAAAGCAAATAAGAACTTATTTTGTAACTCAAAAAGCAGTGAGAGGATTAACTCTTCTCTAATCCTTATTTTCTAGGAGGGGCTGAATCAGGCAGACTGCAGTTTGACTGCCTTCACCTTGACTAACCCTCTGCTTCAACATGCTTTATCCTCTGTTTTGTTTCCCTTTTGCCTCCTGTAAGTTTGTGCTGTTTTCATGACTTTTTAAATATACTACCTGCCTTCAAATGGGCCTCATTTGCTCTTCTTTAACTGTTTGAACTTTCAATATGGACTTATTAAGCCAAGTCTTCTTAACATCACACAGCACAGAACTAAGGGACAGCCTTGATCTCAGTGCATCACCATCAGACAGTGGATTCAAGAGAGTGAGGAGCAATTGCCACTCCTGCTCAGAAAGCAGCA
Organism: Ammospiza nelsoni; assembly: GCF_027579445.1. NCBI lineage: Eukaryota > Metazoa > Chordata > Aves > Passeriformes > Passerellidae > Ammospiza > Ammospiza nelsoni. The sequence goes on from NC_080635.1 coordinate 74,290,660, forward strand.
GTGACACACTGGGTGCTAAAAGGTGTACAGTCATAGCTGGTCACCTGAGTACTGCCAAGATCTCTGTAGAGGGAGAGACCAGAACTCCCAGAGGATGATTCAACCTTCTTAATATATGTCTTGTTTTCTGTTTGTCTTCATTTTCTCAGTCTTATCTGCCTTCCTAAAAATTTCTGCAGAATTGTAATTTTGTTCAAGGTGGCATTTAAGGTAAAATATCCATGCAAATTAGATTAGTTCTGGATCGTTTGATCCCTTTCCAATTTCTGAGCAAACACTGCCGACTATTTCCAGAAGTGCCAACACCTGATGAAAAAACCACTGTTATCCTTGCTGCTGCAGACTTCTTGTCTCCTGAGATGTAAGCACACAGCCAGCATTATTTTACACCAGTTAAATAACCTAATTTCACAGGTAATTTACACCAAGGGAAAGCATATCAACAGGTGTTTTTATATCTGGAAACATAATTTCCAGTTTGGAAAAGTGAGATCTTTTGGAAGTGGAGTAAGGAAAATGCCATTAATGCAACTGAAGTGCAGTTTACACTGAGTTTTGGGCTTAAATTTGTATAATAAGCAGTTGTGGGACCAGACTACTTTTGGAGGTGACACATAATACCAGGCTGCTGACACTGCTCCATGTCCCCCTGCATCCAAGGCCTCAGCAGCAGCCACACATGCATGCCTGGCACAAGTGTGTAGCTGTCAGCATTGCTCGTCATGGTGCCGTATCTGTGCTCAGGAACTGACAAACCAAGCTGATATTCATCCTCTGCAGGAGAGTAGTCAGAGCTTTTGCTTGGGGAAAAGTCCTGTTTTCTCTACTTCCTTTGTCCCCTACTCCACAAAACTTGCACCCACAGCTTCTGTATGCAGGAATGCTCTAACCCTCAACAGTATGAGGTTATTTCAGGTGAAAAACGTCCCCATGACTCCCATGGGGTTATAAGGCTGGAAACAAGGTTCTAGGCTTGTGAGTGATGGACATCTTCAACCTGCTGAGGTTGGAGGGAGGAAAATGAGAAAACACTGGCCTTGTCAGGGCTGGGGTGTGAGAGCCTTTCCCTGTCACCTCAGTAGGAGATTGTGCTCTCCCGCTGTGATCCATGGGAACAAGGATGGAGAGGCCAAAACCAGGGATCTCTTTTCAGGTAAGGCAATTTGCAGTTTCTCTTTAGTTATCTCAGGCGAAAATAAAATGTGTCCCAAGAGGGCACAGCCTTGCCTACCCATTGAATTACTGCACAGGGATGTGCTTCAAGCAGCTCTGTGTCTCTCACAACAGGTGGCTTTGTACAGCATCAAAGTGAAATCAGTGACCAAACTCCAACTGTCAGAGCTCTCCAAGAGCCAGCTGCCACCTCTGGATGCAGAGTCATTGCACTATTGCCCTTCTATGTCCCAGGGGACACAGAAATATTGGCCACAGATAGAAGATCTCAGGACAAAAGGTCACATAAATCTGGGCTGCACAAAAAACCCATCAGCTGAGCCAGGCTGCTGCAATAGACCTACAGTTCCCAGCATTTACTGTGCTGGGACAAAGGAGCCATAAATGCTCCATTTAAACTCTGGCCTTGAAAGGCTCTTATTTACATCCAGACAGATGCTGCTGAAACCAACACAAGTGGCACAAAGACTTGCCACGGGTGCCTGACATTTTCCCATGTGATGCTCCAGTTCCCCCCTCGAAATATGGGAAACCCAGTGTCCCATTTACCAGAAATGGTCTGGCAGGGCTGAATTGGCCATGACTATTTATAGAAAGAGCCTCACAACTCAAAGCATCCTCCCAAAAAGCAGCACACAGAAACCTGCTTGTGCCCAGAATGGGGTGCACTGACCACAGTGCTAATGAATGCAGATGGCAGAGCTGCCTCTCACCCTGCTAAATTGCCCGTGAAGATGAATGAATATTTTACTTTCTGAGCTCAGGGAGGCACAGAAGGAAGGTGTGACACTTTTCATGCCAAGAAGAAGCCCTGTGCCCCCCTTGCTCACAGGCGGCATGCCAGGAGTGGGACTTGTGGTGGTGGGACTGGGCTGGATCCTGTAACAGCACCACAGCTCCTGCCTTGAGATTTGCAGAACAATAGTTCTTCCAGTTAGTGATTAAACCAGTATCTCTGCAAACTCTGATTGGTTTTGGTTTGCAATTGACATGGATAGTGGTTTGTTGTCCTTTTTCTTCTAAATTGGTCTTACAGTGTTCTCTTTGAGAATATCTTACTGAGCTCTTTTTAATGAAATACTTTGTTCTTATTGATCTGATGGCCCAGCCTGTCTGAGAACAGTTTGATTTCTATTCACTTATTAATATGCCTAACTAAGTATTGCAAACATAGGGAAGATGGGTGAAGGTACTTCCAAATTGGTGAATTGATTGTGGACCTCTTCTGCCTTCAATCTTCAGCTGTTGCAGCACAAAAGTTAAGCTTCCCTGGGAAATTGAAACATAGACTCTTATGTTGTTTATGAGAATGTTATCCTCTAAAATGAGGAGGTGATGACTGAAGTTGAAGGAAGGACAGGCTCTCCCTCATATCAACAGGACAGAACTCAGATATGCGGAGGAGGTAAGGATCACCACTGAATTTCAAAGCCTAAAAATACCTAAGTCAGAGAAAGGCCTGTAGATCCTCTGGCCCTTAAACAGATCAAGCCTTGTAGTAAGAGGGAACAAAAGGGCAGTAGGAACTGGACAAACCTTGCCCAGTGGTTGGAGCAGAGATGCAGGGGTGTTGCTGCTGCCAGCGCTGGGAGCAGTTGTGATTTTCAGCCTCCCCAAGGCACCTGTGCTTGCAGGGACAGGGACACGGGATGGCTGGGCCAGGAGGAGCACCAGGCTCTCACCTGCCTTTGCCACCCTGGGCAGGAGCAAGTCCCAGTCATGGCCCAGAGGCTGATATTAGAGAGTGCCACATGCCTGCTTATTTGCAGTTGTACCTCACACCTGGGCAGCCAGGTGGTTTTTAAAAATACTGTGGAAGGGAGTAGAGACAGTGGTGCTCTCTGGTTTTCACTCTGGTCCTTCAGCTGGAGGTTCAGGAGAGGCTGCTTCATCTTGAACTCAGTCTTCTGACCAGTGAAAGTGTTCATTTATCAAGACTAGGTCCAAGGCTTTGTGCTGTGACATTAATCAAATGGAGGTAAAACCATTGCTGAAAATAAAAAAATGAGCTTGAAGTAGGCTCTTTTTGTTTAATGAAAATGGGCTTTTCGTGAAATGATCAATCCCTGTGGCAGGCTGGGGTGGCAAGTGCCCTGCCAGATGGGAAAAGCCTGGCCCTGGCACCAAAGGCGACTGACATCTCTGCTCTGTGAGCAATGCCTGGACCCCCCCAGAGAATGTCCCAGTGCCTGTGTGTCCCAAACCTGCATTCATTGCTTCCCAGAATCTCCCTTTGAATACACCTAATGTCCTTAGGCAGGAAGGCAGCTGGGTAAGTTATGTGTTTGAGCAGCCAGAGTGGGAGGTGTCCTGTTCCCCAAGATGCTGGCACAGAGCACTGTCCCTAATGAGTCCCTGTGGGAAGGAGTAGAACATGCTGACCCAGAGCAGGCAGCAGCCAGGACAGCAGTGTCCCTGGAGAAGATTATTTTAGTGTTTTCAAAGCCATTGAGCTTTGACTGAACTCAGCCAGTACCAAAATTTGATGGGACAAGAAGTGCATCTTGCTGGAAATACAAATTAAACTATTAATGGATTTTCTGTGCCCTGAAAAGTGCAAACTAATGTATGAACACAAGATCTTCTTATTAAAACCAATCTGGCCTATTTCTTCCATATAGCAAACTTTTTTCCTGAAAAAAAATATTTAATTTCCAATTACCACAAGACAGGAAAGTTTTGCAGTGGTTAGAATAAACTTCCCTGATTAATTTTTAACTATCCTGGCTGAAGCCTCCTTGCACAGAAAACATGATCTAAATTAGCAAGAAGACATAAGCGTGAGGGCTTTTTTCTGAAAGCCTGTGTGCATGCCAAGCAACTTTTAAGAGCATTTCCAATGCTAGCTTTTAAGAGAGACTTTATCACACTGAGATTAGAGGATTAGAGTTTAAAAAGAGTCCCTAGACAAGCCTGAAATTTTACAAAAAAAGGGGAAGAAACATATTAGAAGAAGAAGAAAAGATCCGTTGTGAACGTGGCAGCATGCGGTTCTAAAGATCGTAGAAGAGAGTGATGTTCAATACAATCTGATAAAGAGCTTCTTCCTTTATCCATTATGATTTGAGAAAGAGAAACAATCCAAAATGAATTTCATGTTCTGGATTAAATGGGCGGGCAGGAAGTTCTGTTTTCTGTTGCTTAACATCAGGATTACCCAGTGTGCATGTTCCCAGCAGAGCCCTTGGCATAAGCTTTCAGCAGGAAAGCCTGCTCTGCCCAGGGGGCACAGGGCAGTGTAAAAATGCATCAGAATAAGCAATTTCAGCATTGTGATACAGGATTCTTGGTAGCAGTTTATTGATGGGATCAGATTAGAGGCTTAGAGCCTGCCTAGGTGAAGGAGGTGTTTTTTGCTAATGGAACTCCAGGTAAATCCTGCAAGTGCCTTGGGAGGCCTTCAAGAAAATTTTACCCTGTTCCTGGTGCTACTCTTCTTCTGGGCTCTGTTCAGCAAAGTAAGCAGGTACATAAACAGATACCCAAAGCAGGTAGGTAATGACAATTCAGTACGTTAAAAGGATCTTTTTGAGGTGTATATATATATATATATAAAAGGGTCTTTCTGAGGTATGAGTCTGGCTGGTGCCCAGGACAGACAGTGTCCAATGGGTGTAGGAATGGAGCTGTGAGAGGCACAGATGCTCTTTGATAGTGTAGTCAGGGAGTTTGCATCAAGAGGATTTCATCAGGCCAGGACTGTGAACCTGGGATTTAAAACATGCTCCTGGTACTTCTCCTGCTTCCAGATCTCTTCTGCTGACATCTGAGTGTTGGAAAAGAATGCTTCCATTGGGCATGAAGAAAACTTTCAAACAGAAGGGGAGAACATCATCCAGCTGCATCTTCCCACAAGTGACCTCCCATGCAGGCACCATCCAACTCAGGTGACAGCACTTACCTCTTAGCCAATTTCAAGGCAGGAACAAACATATTTAGACCCTCCCTGTTGAAGACTTGCCTAACCTGGTCTGTATGTGATCCTCAGTGCAAGAGGTTCAGGAACTCTCCAGGACCCTCAATCCACAGCTTCAGCACTCTATAGTTAGAAATATTTTCCTAATATCGCATAAAAATATTGTTTGTGGCAGTTCCATCAAATACATTTTGCCTAGTGCTACCAGCCAGACAGAAAAAGTCCCTTGCTGTCCTCCATCCCACATTCAGAGACTGCTGCATGCTCCTCTCCCCTCACTCCTCTCTTTTCCCTGCCAATCCTCCTGACTCATTGTTCTTGAACCTCTGTCACAGCTGCCCATCCTGGACAGCAGCCAGCCTTTCTTAAACTGGATTTAGTGCATAAACCCAGGACTCATCAACAAAGAGCAGGGCAAAACCACAGCTTGTGATACCAATACAACCCAGAATGCATTTCCCCTTTTATTTAGTGCATTTACCCTTATATTTCACATTTCATCTTCTATCTAATAAAAACTTGTGCTTGGGGATGTTTGAAGTGGGATTTGTTTTTTATTTGGTTGGTTGGTTGGTTGGTTGGTTTTTTGGAGGGTATGTTGTTTTGCTGCCTCCTCGGTATTTGCACATTTGAACCCTCCTTCCCAAATTCAACATTTTATTTCATTCACCTTCACTGGTTGTGCTTTCTCCCCTGTCTTGCAGATTGCTCTGAGCCCTGCTGCATACCTCAAGTAGATTTGAAAACTTCCCTTGAGAGGCTTCATCCCTCAGCAAATGAAAGAGCATCCTTTACTCCATCATTAACTCAAAGTGGAAAAAAATTGACTAAAAACACTGCAAAATTTTTAGAGAGCAAACTATTCACAGCTTGCCCTTCAGTGCCACATGCCAAGCAGTTCAGTTCCCACTTTGCTATGATTTAATCTCTTTCACATCCTGTTAGATAGTATGTAAGAACATCATCTAGCCAGGACAAAAGCATTTCTGAAGTCATGATGCAGCACAGCAGCTACTTTTTCCCTGTTCTTGGGACCTGTTATCCTGCCAAAGAAAGGAATCAGGCTGGACTCATGTGGCTTGTTCCTGAAAAATCTGCTTCTGTTGTATTTGCATTTTATCCTGCTGGTGCTTATAAAGTTTTAAATAATTAACGGAATCCTGATAGGTACCAAAGCAAGTCTGACTGGTCTGGCTTCTCTCTGTCCACAACCTTCTCCTTTTCCTTCTGTTGTTTGCTCTTCTTTAGCCTTTTGGGATCTCCCCTTCCACCCTCATTTTGCACTCAAAGATGATTGTTAATGTTTCAAGGAGCACTTCAGCTGATCCCTCACTTACTCCTGGGTGATTGTCATCTGCCTCTCATGGCTTATCTAATTTCTCTAATTTATGCCTTACATTTAAAACCTTTAACTGATTTAAACATTTCAGCACTGAGGAAATTTCCAAATAATAGTTATTATGCATTGATTTATCAGTCTGCTGACTCAGGAGAAATATTGTGTATTTTAAGCCCCATACTTTCAAAGATACTTTCAAATGCAGATAAACATGAGATTTATTTAGTCTATTGATAGCAATTTATAACCCTATTTGGAAGATAACATTTTTGTTGCAAAGAGATAATGAAATATCAAGTTTCAATTTCCTCTTTATATAAATGTGACTCCTTCAGATGCTACTCTTTATCATTTATAAAGCCAAAATCTGCTATATTTTGGTTTTAAAATTTTAGGGTTTTATCCCAATAGTAATGGAAATTCATAATTTTGTTTTGCAAATCACTCAAACTGTTACCATGGAAATAATTCTAAATGGAGATGGGTCAAGAGAAAATAATCTCTCAGAGAAGATTGCTACTTGTAAAGCACATAAATTATAATAATTTAATCAAAAGCATAAAGTAGTCAATCTGAAAACCTATGGAAATATAATAATTCAATTGAACTGCCTGATCTTTCTCTCCTGTGCATATCTTCTCCACTATTGTTAAAAATCCATTAGTAATTAATCTCTAATATGATTTTCCAGGACACACCCCAGTTGGCCACTGAAAGTATTATGCAAAGGAGATCAGAAGGGGTTGATGCTGGATAAAATAAAGAGCATTGTTCTCACTTCTGCTTGTCACTGCAACATAAATGTGATTTCTCCTGGATATAGAATCCTTTATCTTTATGCCCTACTGTAGTGCTGTGGGAAGGCTTGCAATGCTTAATCCCTTTCTCAGATGTGGCTGCACATCCATTGTATTTCATCTCCAGGAACCTCATCTCAAGCTCAGTGAAAAAGCCCCCAAAAAAACAAGGGAGCTTTCTTTGTAAAGAAAGCATTGCTTTTGTGAAGTCCACCGTGGATGCAGATACCAGCTGAATTGTCTGCTAATTATTTGGTATTGAAACTGGGTTTTGTGTTAAAGTAAGGAAATCCCATATTAATGTCACCAAGGAAAGACCTGATGATTTTGGTGTAGAACAAATACATTGCAGAAGTTTCGTTTTACTTTGCTTTGGTTCTTCTTATTATTTCCCCTGTGAACACTTGTGGTACATCTGCCACATTGGTGTCCATGAGCTGCACCAGCAGAGAATTTCCTATTTCACTGTCTTTTCCCTTCAGTGTTTTACCTGGGCCCAGCCACGTTTTTATCTGAGATCTCTCCAGTGCCCTTCAACCACGATTGACCAAGGTGTTATGTTTGAAATGAGCTGCAATAAGAGACTGGCAAAATTCTTCCCTTTTCAAAGACAGCTGAAACCAGATGGATTTATTGAGGGATTTGCTCCTGGCTATTGATCCCACTCTGCCAGAACTGGGTTAAAATTCAAAGCACCCAAATCCAATGTTATCCTTCAATTCAACTTCTAATGCCTTGTCATTTCAGTTTCCAGGATGATCCATGAATGTGTGATACCTATTCTCACCTAAAAACTTTGGAGCAAGGTGAAAGGGGAATAAAACTTCAACAAAGTTACAAAATACAGAAGAAGAAAATTGACAAAAATAAGACCCAGTGTCCCTGGACAGCAGTATTAACCAAAAAGATATGAAAACTTATGATTAATGTCACTAGGAGAGGAGAAGTGAATTTTCCTTGCAGAAATGATATAGGGGAAAATATAAACTGAAAAAAATGTAATAACAGAGTTATTGGGCCATTGTTTTAAAAGCTCAGAAGGACAGGCTTTTACCTAAAATGGTGATAAGATATTTAGAGAGAGAAATGCAGGAAAATCAGGAAGTCTGTAAGATAAATCTTAAAATAGCTTGTGAAGGCTTCGAGCCTCTTGGTATTGACAAGGCATTAAGTGCAGACAACATCCGCCCAAGGGTGCAGAGGGAAGTGGGGGTGGGATGGAGACAAGTCCAGCAGATTTTGTTTCCAAGGTCACACGTCCCCCACACTGGGGGCAGACCAAGTAAACACAGATGAGTCAAAGGCGCCAGCAGCTGCCAAGACTGTTCAATAGCAGCAGTGGAGAAAATCCTGAAGTTTGCAGAATGTTGGGAAGGGCTGGAGAAGGGAGGCTGGTTGCTACACAAAGGCAGATCCAGGCTTTCTGCACCCTTGCTCAGCAGCTCCCAGCTCTCCCCATTAAAGGTGTAAGGAACACCAGTAAATCACTTCCAGCAGAGATGTCCAAATGTTGGCAGCATGAATGTGCTTTGGTCAGCGTGAGTCAGAGCTCACAAACACACACTTCAGCTTGGGAAATTTCCAAATTTAGGAAAAACCTCAGGCATTTCTTCCAATCTCATTGAAGTCAAAGAAGAAAAAACATATGAAGAAGAGTTGTATATGAATTCCCATATTGGATCCAGATTAATTTAGTTGTTGACTTTTTAATCAAACAAAGCATTTCTGACCTAATCAACAGACATTTATTACTAATGTGAATTTACCACAGAGTTTGATTTTTTTTCCAGATGATTACTTATCGTGACATGACAAGTCCGAATACAGATGGTCAGTTTTAATAACAGGTTACCTTAAGAATGCCTTAGTGTTCCTATTTGCCAAATAATAACAACAACAACAACAATAATAAATTAATAATAATAATAATAATAATAATAATAAAAGCCACCCATTGGTAAAAGAAATGCTATAAGAAAGCATTAATTAATGATCTTGTCCTAAAATTCTAAAATACTAAACCACCTCTGAGTAATTAATTGTTGCCAACAACCAATTTAATAACTCTAAAGAACAAGTGACGTGGTGGTGATGCATCCTCAAATCATTCATATGTCTAACTGAACTTTGTCACATAAAATTCATCATTTCAGGTAAGAAGGCAGCCTTGTCCACAGAGGCTTTGCATTTTCCTTCCTTATTGACCTACCATTGTAAAGAGTTATCACTGTAAAGAGCACTATTGATTTTCAGAAGGTCTTTAGAAAAGCAGTCTCTTGGCTTCATTAAAAATTGAACAGCTTATTATAGTGATATGTCTGGAAGAGAGATAAGATGGTCTGCATTAACCTCCAACTGACTAGAGAAATAGGGGAAAACCATGATAACGTGTACAAGTCCAGACTTGGAGTTTCAGACCTAGTCCAGCTTTGACCTCCAGCTCTGCAGATGCCTCCACAGCTGCTGCCTGTCTGTGGAGGTTTCTGCATTGCATGGACAACTCAGGATTTTACCAGGAATTTTGTGAAGAACCAGAACTTCTTCCTTTAGTGCCTGGATGTGTCAGTTTAGCTGGGTTCAGTCCACCTTACAGCCAAACCTGCTCATGTGACCCTGCCCTCCCTGGCTATCTCAGGGTGCTGGGGCTGCTGCTGTTGCAGACATTTGCCTCATGATCTCATTCCCATCTTTGATACCTAAAAGACAATTCCTGGCAATGCCTCAATTCGGTGTCTCTTGGGGCATTTCAAGCCCCAATTTAAGGCTCAGCTCTCACATGCATGTGTAAGCTCCCTAAATCTCTTCCAGAACTCAAAGTCAGATGTTGCAGCATGTGCCACCAGTGATGAACAAACCATCATCAAAACCTGTTGTTGAATGCTCAGTTTGGTCATTCCTACTGGGTTTTAGCACCTTAGAGTCTGAGGGATGAGTTCCCCATGGCTTTCCAGAGCGCTCTGGTGTTTAAACTGCTCTGGTGCAGCATCTGGTACTTATAAGAGATCAGCTGAGCTTGAGTTGGCAATTTGGTCCCCGTGGGACCTGGAGTTTCTTGATGTTTATTGTCCTGTCTGATGTATAACGCCATAGAAATGCTACATAAACCTCAGAGGTAAAGAACAAAGTAAAAGTCTCAGATGGGATTTCTGAAAGTTTTAAAACTTTCCATCAGGCCATTCCCAGCAGGCAGAAAAATCCTGGCTGAAGAGTAAAGGCTCCTGAAATGAATAGCATGAAAAGACATCTTTTATTATCTTGCTTCAAAGTACAGATCACGACCATTAAGTAATTTGGGGCTACAAGTTCCAGACCTCCTTCTCCCCTCCTCTTTCATCTAACCAGCAGAGGAAAAGGCTGCAACACAGCCTTTAGCACAGCATTTAGCACAAGGTAATGCATCTCTCTCTAGAACTAATTAGAACGCCTCCAACCCCCCCAGCAGACCCCCAGGCAGATTATTTCAGCATCTGTGTGATGTGCACAGTGACAGGCTGAAGACAGAGGTATTTGTCAGCTGTCTCCTTGCTGACCTTTAGATAAGAGCAGTCTTCCCTGCTTCAGGCCACCAGAAAGGAAAAGGTCTGCACTCAAGACATGCCCAAACTGGGAGCAAACTGCAGCTTCCAGCTTCCCTTTCCCTGTGTGCTGGGCTTCTTCAGCAGCAGTGATGTGGAGGGTGGGATCCAGCCTCCACCCTGTCTGGACAAAGTCATACTGATGTCATTCTGTGGGTGTCTGATGCATAAAGCTAAAAAATGCAAGTGTCTGCTGTCCCTGGTCACTCTGGGAGGCTCAGCTGGAGTGTCCCAGGCTGCTGGAAACCCTTCTATCTGCCATGAATGGGGGAAAACACATGTCATCACCCAAAAGCAGCATCTCAGTGTCTCTCTCCCCACAGACACCTGGGACAATCCTTGTGGATGTCCCTCCTGGCATTCCCAGGGACCAGACCCTGGAGTGATGACACGTACCCTACTGGACACAGCATGGCTGTAGGACCGTGCTGGATGCCAGGGGGCAAACATACACACCTACTGTGGATGTCTGTGCCTGCAACCTGAAACAACCATTGGTTCTCCCTCTACAGAGGGTTGCTCTCTCTCTCTCTCCTGCTGCTTTGCAGTCATGGAATTTGTTGGAAGTTAGCACCTTCAGTGCCTCTGTATCAAATTTGGCTGAAGCTGCAGGGCAAAGGTCTCAGAAAAGGTGGGTCCTGGTCTAACAGGAAAAAAGAGAAAAATAATAACAGATATAATACTACTACTAATAATAATAATATTGATGCTGCCCAGGAAAAAATATCCTGACCTGTACGGCACACAGTAATGTGCCTGGGGCAAAGCAGCAAGTTGAGGAGCCAGAAGAAGTCGTGTTGATGTTGGCATCTGGGACACATAAGTGTCCTTCTCCTTTTCCTCTATCTCCCTTCACCCCACTTTGGGGTACATTGGAATTCTCAGCACCCTCATCCAGAAAAGCAAATAAGGGCTTTCAATGACATCAGCAATCCAAAATGTCTCAGGCAAACTGTGGTGAAAGCTGGAGTGTGACTTTACTGGAGTAGATGGTGCTGAGTTATTGAGGCAGAGCAGAGGGCAGACCCAGAGAACTGGCAATTAAAGGGTTAGAGAGCACCACAGCGACTGTGAGAAGCAGGAGGGTACCCAAAGTGGCAGCAGCTCTCTCCTGGATATACACACAAGCATCCCCACTGGTCCCAAAACCAGTGCTGATTGCCAAGAGGAACCAAAAAAGTGTTAGACTTTTGGCAGAAGCCCAACTCTCCCCTTTAAATGAGTTTAATCAATTCCTTGCTTCAGGTAAGTACAGTCTGCTGGGCTCAGTAGTGAGAGGGAGGTTACTTATGGAAATACAGAGGAGCATAGATGAAATATAAATTACCCAATCTAATATATTAGCATATTTTTGAGTGATGATTGATCATTGCCTTGCAAACGGCTTGCTGCTACCTTCCTCAGCAGCAAACATAAAACACGAGCTGTTTGCTAACATCATGTTCAGGTGTTTTTGAGCCTCCTGCACTCATGATCAGAAGCAGGCCATGGATCACCTCCACACCTACATGAGGCTGAGTTGAACTTGTGTAGGGGGATACAGTATGGGTAAATGAAGGTGGTATAGAAAGTAATCTTACCCCCTAAAGAGTTGCAGCTGAGCCAATTACTAAAAATTAGAAGCAGTCCTGATGTTAACAGGCCACAGCTGTAGCCAATCAGAAGAGTATTATAAAAGAGTGGATTGGTGGGAACTGGAGTCAGTGGCTGCTGTGAGGACAAGGAAGAGTCAGTGCCTGGAGGAGCTGCCGACAAGAAACATCAAGGAGGTATGAAACTCTGGCAATATGGAGCCTTTGCAATGTAATGACAATAGAGCTCTTGCATTATAATGACAACAAACTTGTGGTCATGTGAGGTGAAGCCATCCTCTGAATGCCTCCAGTTGTCCTGCAAGTGAGCAGAGAGAATTCTGCATGCCCTGGATGTGTCAGTGCAGGACATAACCATGACAGGCTGGTTGCCAGCTGGTGCTGCCTGCCTTGGCAGGCACAGAGGGCCATGAGGCAGCTCTTGACTCCCTGCCTGCTGCCTCCAGCCTTGGCTGGGCTGGGGCTCGGGCAGATGAGGCTGATCCAGCAGCAAAGCCAATTCCCTGCCACTCTTGGGGCTCAGGGAGAGCAGGTGGAGCTGGGAGCACACAGAGTGCCCAAGGGTCCCGCTGGCAGCGGTGACTGCTGAGCACCAGCTGCTGTGCCACTCTCCAGCTACTTGTCATCAGGAGGTGACAGGGACAGGAACGCCAGACAGATGGCCTTGTGCTGGGCCTGGTGGCTCTGCAGCCTCTGTGGCACTTTTAAGGAAACTAAACGGTGATAAATGTGCCTCTGTGTGCCAGCAGTGACGCCGCAACCCTAAAGCCATCAGCCAGCACCGATGGCTTCTGACATGAGCCTACCTGGGTGGGGGAGTGCTCAAAGGGACAGCACCTCCTGGCCCTGCCACTGCCAGAAAAACTGTGGGGCAGGATGGAGCAGGAGATTCCCCAGGTTTTCTTTAATAAATATGTGGGATTGCTTGAGGCACATGCTAGATGAGATCAGGGCCACAGGGCCCACATCCCATGGCTGTGCCACCACACTGCACAGCCAGGCCTATGTATGTAGCCTGGGCATCTTTGTAGTCCAGGATTCTGGAGGGAGGAATGCTGCCAGTGTCTAGAAGGAGAAAGAAAAGGATGGTTACTGGTTTAGGCTTCTGCACTGCCCTTTGCCTTGGGTCTTCAGAACTAGTGTGTTTGGGGTCCCTCTGGCCAGAGCAATTGCCAAAGCAGAGGGGGCTCTAGTGACCTCTGAGCTGCCACTGCCTACAGACTGAAACAGTGTCTGATTTTTCCAGGGTCATCCCCCCAAATGAAGAAGATAGAAATAGGAGCAAGGATAAAATGTCATGGGGGCGTTGTGTGGGAGTGGAGCTTTATGTGGGGACATGGAAGTCAAGCTCCTTTGTGGCTGTGCTGGTGCTCCCCAAAAGATCTTCAGGTACACTGCTAAATGTGAGGTGTTTAGAGGCCATTTTTCCCCAAAGCTTTCCCCAACAGGTCTCTGGTAAGCCCCAAGGCCAGTGATGGCCACAAGTGCAGGCTGATAGGTGCAGACAGAGATTTGCTGTGGCTGCACCCTTGTCTTTACAACGCTAAGGAGGGGAACAGCCTTTAAAGGAAAAGAACACAGCATTTCTATTGAAAGGTGGGACCAAAGGACGGGAGACAATTTGTGTGTGGCCACAGGCAGCACATTTGAGACAAAAAAGGAAAGCTCTATCAGTGCAACTTTCCCAGACAGACAAGCCATAAATCAGAGCACCCTTTCCCGTCTCCTGCATCGAGCTTCTCTTTAGCTGCTGCAGACTCTGCTCATCCATTTCCTCCCCTCCCTCTCCACTGTTTCTTTCATTACTCACTACAAGACCTATTCATGGACATCCCCTGAAACGTCCCATTTGTTGAGGGAATTGCAGTGCTTGCTTTCACTTCCAGCTACTGGACATTCTGAGCCAGGGGCCCAGTTTTTGGTAATAAACATTCCCTTTGTCAAAAAAAAAAAAAAAAAAAAAAGGCAGAATTAAAGTGCCAGCAAGCAGTGTCTGTCTGCTAGACAGGGGGCTGGTCTGGCCTTAGCCAGCCATTGAGATGTCTTTGTGCCGTGTTGCCATAGCTACCCTCCAGCTAAACAGGGAAAGAGCTCCTTTGTCCCAGATTAAGACCAGCAGACTTTTGGATCAGAGCCTGATGGAGACTGGGGAAGGAGCTTGTCTGCAGCTGCTGGGGCTCTCCTGCATTATTGCTGTGTGTGCATTAGACTGGGCAAAAAAGAGACAGGGAATTGTTGGAAATACATTGATTTCATATGCACAGATAGATATACACATATGTTCATTTACTTTTTATATATATATATATATATTTGTATACACAAAGGAGGCTGTGGAAAGGTACTAGACTGAGGGACAGGTTTGCCAGGAAAGAGGTGTAACATGAGTAAAAAACACTTGAATTAAATACACCAGGAGCACTTGCAGCACTTGTCATAGTCACCAGGGATAGCAACCAAATCCCTTAAAAGGGGACCACAAGTCCTGACCAAACTGTATTCTGAGATGAAAATTCACATCAAACTAACTGGGCCTTGTGCTATGCAGTGTCAGTGCAGGCCCTGCAGGTCCTTGTACATCTGTCTTTGCAAACTCGGATGTGAGTGGACTGGGGCAGTGAAACATTAACAGACTGGTCAGCAGGGCGGGCACAGAGCTGCAAAACCCCCATGGAGAAATAAGGGGCGTTGGCCTAAATGTTAATTATGAAGGGGATTAGTATGCAAGTGATTTTTTTCTGCCACGACTGGATATTTAGCTTGGCACAAGTGAGGCTGGGTGTTCCCACACTGCACTGAGGTAGCTCTAGCTCTGTGGTTTTTTTTCTGCCCATCTTAAAATAGCCCCATTTCTTGAAGGTGCTCAGACAGCAGGGAGAATTTCAGACCTCCTGATGCTGCAACATCTAAGTGACACAGACTACTTAGGGACTGAATTTACGTGAATGCAGAGAAAAAGGGCTGAACCCCCTGAAAAGGGTTGTTTGGATAACATGCAAACAAATTTTGAAGGAACACCTAAAGACATGGTGGCAAAAGACAAAATATGATAAAAATAAATCCAGGATTTACCAAGGTCACTTGAGTCAGACTGACTTGATAAGAAAAGAAAAAAGAAAAGAGCAAACAAAGTTCTTCATGGGCTTTTTTAGACAAGGGAAATGCTTTAGATCTAATCTGTCTGGACTTCGGCAACACTTCTGATAAAAGAGCCACATGGGAAATCATTGTTTGTGTTGGAAGAAGCAGGGACTGGTGTTTGAGCTGAAGGTCTGTCAGGAAACAGCCAAGAACAAACACAACAGGTTCTTCTGAAAGGAAAATGATAGGACCAGGGAGACATAATGGGTGAAATTACTTGGAGCCAGTTTTAGGTAGTTGTCTTCTGGAACAAAAACTAAGAAAGAGCTAATGATATTTGCAGACAATACATGGTTGGGAGGCATCAGTGAATCGGGAATAGCAGAAAGGAAAAACACATTGTGTTGGAGAGCTGGATCAGCAGACCTGGAGTGAAGGGTTCAAAGTGCCTGGCATGCACTGAGGCTCTCTCTACACTAATTAATTAAAGTGAGCCAGGGCAGGTTTATGAACTCCCCCATGATCACCAGTGAGGATAAATGTTTATGTGCTTCCTGGCACTGTTTGACGGGGCTGAGCAATTCCCTGCTAGACAATGCCCAGGCATGGTTTGGGGATTAGCAGCGGCCAGGGACAGCTTCCAAGGGGCTGTAGGGATGAGGTCACTCTGGTTTGGAGATTAAGAGAGTCATGGATGTGAGCCATGCCTCACCATCAGGCCCTGGCTCACTGTACTGGCTTGCCTAAATGTGGCCTAAGAAACAGCAGTGTTTCTGATCAAATACAAAATGTGCACCAGACAGCAAATACAGTCACAGCTTGCATCAGGAGAGAGGCTTCTGAAAGCATCCTTTTGCTCCTTTACAACGTTTTCTGGGAAAAAAAGTGTTTAATCATGGCCTCCTCTAGCCCAGAGTCATCCCAAATGGATGGTGTGCAAGGAAGAAATATTGGGGGGAACAGCAAACATGTCCAGTGAGAAGAAATTGAGTGAATTTGGCCAGTTTAGTCTGACAAAACAAAAGCTAAGAAGCAATAAACTTGTGCTGTCTACTAATACATCAAGCAGATACACACCAGAGGATGAAAAACCCATGTAAGCTAAAGCCACTGTTGGCACCAGTACAAATGATATCAGCCAGCCACAGAAAACTTTAGACTTGAAATTAAAAGTCATTCTAATCACTGGAGGAGGGTGCTTCAGATACAACAGGAGAAGCAAGAAGAGCACTGGAAGCAGGAGTGAATCTTGGTTTCATCATCTTTTGGGAGGTGATGGCTGCACATCTGGGGATATGTGTGACAGGGTGGCTTTTGACAGCAGAGGTTGGTGCCTTCTGAGAGACTGCCCTCACTGACCCACAAGTACCTCCTGTCCAGCTTCTTCTCTTCCTAAATAACTCACAGGAAATTGTGGCAATAATGACCACCAGAAGTGATGCTGAGCCTAGTAATTCCTACCTTCCACTGAGCTCTTTTATTGACCACACTGACCACAGCCCTGTGCACATCAGATGAGGCACAGCTGCTCAGGGAACCAAGTGCCAATTGCTGTGCCTTTCCCTGGATTGCTGTGTAAGCATGTGGCTTCCTGAGAGACTTGGCCTCATACACATTGTTAGAAATTAAAACATGGGGGAAAAAATGTATATTAAAATAAGGGGTTCCATAGTATGTGTTATGAACTGCAGCCTGAGGATGGTTTAGAAGGCAAAAAAATTGTGGTAATTGCTCTGGCTAATAACTATGCAAAGCCAATTTACTTCTTTCTGCCTTTTCCATGCTTGTGTGTCTCAACTATTAGTAATGTTTTGTTAATTAAACCAGTGCTTTTCAACTGTGGTCTGCATGTCCTGGAAGGTTTGTTCGCTACTTGGAAGCAGTGGTGCAAAAAATTAATTTAGAAAAGGAAGTCTGTGGTGGGAGGCCTAAAATTGCTAGACAGGAAGTTGCTGTTGCAGAGCAGTCCAGATCCCCAGCCCCCAGAGCTCAGCTGTCCCCAAACCTTGTCTGAACATTTAGACTTTGTCCAGCACAATCAGACTGCCGCTCACCCAAACTCTGTGGATACATCCATGGGTATATCCTCTCTAAGGTAGCCCAGAGGTATAGGGCTCACCCCAAAATAACAACTCCCTGCTCGTTGCAGAGGGGTTAAAAGGTCCCTTTCAACCCAAACTATTCTTCGATTCCATGATTCCATTTATATGCAGCACACAAAGCCTGCAGATGGATACAAAATACATATCCATGTGAGAAAACTTGGAGAATGGCCTTTGCATGTCAAAAGGCAGAAAAACTGAATTACTGTGTCTCGCAGTACCTCCTGTGCTCTCACAGCTTTTCATGGATTTGGGGAGCAGTTGAGAAGCTCCAACTGTTGCAGAGGAGCAAGAGGAGGAAAGGCAGCAGCACAGCAGCTGCTCTGTTTCAGTGCTCCTTTGGACACTTGCCTTTCGGCCAAGACATTCAGCCCCCACATGCAATAGTCATAACTTTGCATAGTTTAGTTTTTATCTGTTACTTAGTCATGACCTGATGACAAAATCAGCACAATTCAAATCCTCCACTAAGAGTATCAGTAGCTCTGAGATGTCTCCTGAGACATAATTTACAAATCCTTCCCACTTCTTAGGCATCAGCTGCAAAGTTTGCATACAGATCCAGGGTTATTTAGATCCAAGAGCTTGACTCCATTTCTAATATTTGCAGTTTGGAGCCCTGTGCATGTGCCAACTTCCCTTTCTCTAAAGCTGCCAATTTGTAGAGTGCTACTGGAATGGAGGAACTGAGGGAAGACAAACTGAGGTCCCAGATCTGGGGCTCAGGGGAAGCAAGTTGCTGTCCTTGTCACTGATGTGTCTCTGACAGGGACAAAAAGTTTAATCCTTCTTTCTATATCCTGGGACACTATAAGGAAAAATGTTTTTAAGACCACAGGACATTTAGGCTACAGTGATTGAAGCCTTAGAAATCGCGCCCACAACTCTCAAGGTCTTTTAGGCATGATGGATTTCAAAAGCATAAAGACTCCAAAATACTTTCATAGCTTTGGAGGTGAGAACTTGCCTTTATGTTCATATATGTGTAGATTTCTTTTGCACCACAAAAGTTGCTCCCTTCACTGGAGGACAGCAGAGAGGCAGCACATTGTCCTGGCCATCCACAGTGCTGGAATGGATTGCAGAGGCCGTGAAGCTTGCATTAAAGCCCTGGCTTCATGCTTTGCCACCACAATTGGATGCCCAGAGAAGTTGTGGAGCTTCAGCCTTAGGAGACATTCTAAACCTCATAGGAGATGGCCCTGAATCACCTGCTGTAGATGGCTTTGATTTAAGCAGGGGTTTGGACTAGATCATCTCCAGACATCCCTTCCAACCTCAGCTCCTTGGTGACTTTGTGATAGGCGCTTCCACACACATCTATTTACATGATATATATACATGCATATATGCAACCCCTCAGTGCTAGGACACATAGCTGAGTTGCAGAAGCTCAATGAATTACCATCCATCAGGTGATGCCGGTGAAGCTCATGCACTCCTCTGCAGAATCTTCATGTGCAACACACCATAAACCTCTTTTATTGAGGTCTAAGCTGATGGGCTTCTCAGCTGATGGGCTGAAAGGTACGCCAGCACTCTCTGCTCCAAAGATGGGCTGGAAAGGCAAACGTGGCCAGCAGGAACCCAGGAATAGGCTGTGCTGTCACTGCTGCCCAGGCTCTGAGCCTTGCATGTATAGATTCAGCTGCAGCAATCTGCGTTCATTGGAGCTCTGAGGAGAGGAGGAGAAGGTTTGTTTAACTTGACCTGATATGGATTCAAACCCATGTAAGGAAACAAGATATAGTCTGTTATGCCCCTTGCTGGAGCTGCTGGAGCATATTTCACCAGTACTTCTTGTGATGCTTCCCCCCAGGCCTTTGTGTGACAAATTAGCTATAAAACTTTGATGAATAAATAAAACTTTTTAAGATATTAAAAAAAAGGAGAAATATTGCAGTATGTACAAAACACTGTTGCTTATGGTAAAAACTCCTAATCTGGATTGGCTGCTGATTTTAAGCAAAACAGGAAGCAGCTCTTCAAAAAGGTTGCTCTGCAGCAGTGTGATTACCTGGGAGCCAGACTTGTCACTGAGCTCCATCTGCTTTGTATCACACTGAGACTCAAGCCCAGACCTGAACATCACCAGAACTGCAGAGTAGCTGCAGTGGATGGGTAAGGCTGGGCCAACAAGCCCATCAGTTCTCAAGAGTTTTACGCATTTGGACATGGTGTTCTTACAACTGCATTTCAGACACCACAGCAACTCTCCTGAATTGGCTGAGCTATGGGATGGTACAGTGACTGGCCTGACCTCTCAGAGGAGGAAGTTTTCTGCTTACAGGATAGTGAAAGGAGACTCTAAGATGGGGCTTCTGTCCTCATACAGGAGCCATATCCCCTCTCCTATTGCTTGTCTCCCCAAGCAGGCAAAATTCACTTCATCCCTGACCACTTTTAGTCTGTCCTAGGGACCAGAAGATGTCTGAGGTCAGCATATCTCTTGCCAGGCTCATACAGTGCCCAGACCCCACAGAATTTGCACTGCAAAAGCAAAGGAAGGTGCTGGCTAGGAATTTGAGCAATATTGCCTGCCTCTAACAAGAAATTTGGCTGGTGCTGTCTGCTGAAAGCCTGTACACGTAACCTTCTAGGAGGAGACATTTAGTCAATACACTTGGTGTGGAAAGCAAAATGTAGGTAGGAGCAAGGGATGAAAGTTCTCTTAATCATTGTCATTGATTTTCTGAAATAGCTCCATGTCTGTTCATAAGAAGGATGCAGTGACATTCTATGTTTATTCAGTGTCTGCTCTGGGTGGGAGGAGATGGCCTTGCCAATTAAAGAGTTTAATTAAAGCTGCAACCTTTCTGTTCCAGAGATGGCGGCCTGTCATCTGCCAATTTACTTTCATGAATAAGTCATTAAAGCTGGAGCTGCTGAGGACTTATTCAAACAGCTCGTTTGCAGTGCGTCTTCCCTGCTTGCTGGAAATCATTGCAGGTGCAATATCAAGGCCTTGAGGTGAAACCCAGGAATACAAGCCTAAATAGATGAGAATTACATCTGTGATATTTTACTGCAGTGCTGGAATCTCCCAAGAGCAGGGATGTGCTGTTATAGTCCATAGCAAGATTAATATAACTGCATTTCATGGACATGTCACACCCAATAAATCTTCAGGGGCACCCAATTCCATTTTCTGCCTAGTTGCTCACTGTGGCTCTGTATCAGAGTGACGAGGTGCCCATCACCTCTGAGCCACGGCTGCCTGGGATGCACCAGGTTCCTCAGTGACCAAACTCAGATGGTCCTGTGAGAGAGAAAGTGGAAATGACAGCTTATGACCTTGTTTTTACTACCTCATCAATTACTTTGTGTTCAAATGAGTAAGTTCAGCTCTGAGTTCAGGCTGCTTTGAACTATCTCTGGAGATTACTTCCCATGATCCACATGACTCCTCTCACAGCTGGTAGAGGAACACTAATCTGCAATTTAAAGTATTACTGTTTAGATACAGGGAGCCACAAGCCATAAAAAAAAAATCCTCATTTGTTAGAGATTTCTTAGCTCTTGATGGCTATTCTGCTGCTTTCCAAAGTAACTGAGTCATCTGTGCTGAAAGACAAGGCTCTTTCATCTGGACCAGGTGAGACCTGAGTCAGCATTTGGGTGCTGCTCATCATCTCTGTGGGTTCCTCCAAGCAATCTGCTTCCTTCATTAACAGGAAGGAAGATCCATGGCTCTTCCAAACCAGCCTACAGATGAGGAGAGACTGGCATTAAATGGGGAGTAATGACACAAGAAGTGAAGATGATCTGCTTCCAGGCCAGTCTGGCTTTGTGGGAATTTGCCAGAAGCAAATGAGGCAGATACATCACCACTCCAGTGCTGTTGGCTTTTCAGGCTGCTGAATGTCTACTACGCTCTGCAAATGAAAAAATCCCAGTCATTTTGTGGAATTGAACAGACCCCAGCCCCCTAAAATGTTAGTCCAAATAAATTTAATGTGCTTGTAGATGCAGATAAGACCAACCCCATGGGTTGTGCCACTATGGATTTGTGCACATATATGTCTGTGCATACAAGTACTTATGCACACTGCATAATTCATTAGGAGCCAAAATTCAGTAATGTGGAAGTCGACATAATTTCATTTCATAGTGATGTTAAGGAAATATTTAAACATTAGAATTATTAAAACTTTAAAACCTTAGGAAAATCAAGTTGGAGGCTGAGAGGGATGTCCACTTTGGCATGACAGAAAGAACCAGACAGGTGAGGTTTTCAAAGCTAATTTTGGGCAGCAACTACATGACACCCACAAAAAATAAGTGAAAAGTTATATGGCTGAATCTTCTGGTCTGATCCTGTTTTTCTCCTTTACAGCTGTATCTGGAGCCTTGAGCCCCCTTTGAAAAACTTGATCCAAGCACTCAGGCTCTTCAGAGAACAGCAGAAAGGCTCTGTGTTAGAGGTTGTGCAACACGTGGGCTGGAGAGCCAACATTCAAGCTGATTCAAGCAGGTACAACTGGAAGCAGTGAGGTGAAACTGAAAAAGAGAAGCTGCAGATTAAATGTCAGAGCTGCTTTTTCCAAAGCCAAGGTCTATTAGCCTGGGGAACAACATCCAAAGAGAGTTACGGAATTCCCATTAGCTAGCCCTTTTGAAAGCTTTGCTATACCAATAACACTCAATAATACATTTTTTTGGAACAAACTTATGCTGGCAGAGAATCAGGAGGTGAATTAATAGATCCTTTTTGGCTCTGATTTTTATAACTGCTTGCATTAAATCCTAATACAAGAGGTTATCTTTATAGCAGGCAATGAAAGGTTTTTCCTGTAGGTCACTACCTGAAAAGTACATGCTGCACATCTTTAAAGTACAGGACATTTTATAATTTTATTTGGAATTACAGGAGTATCCTATAGCCAGCTTCAAGTTAATATTTTAGCAAGAATCAATGGCGTAATTAAAATTTATGGCTGTCCCTCATCAACAGTTCCATGTGACCAAGTTTACAGCATGGTCGTACATGGATAAATCATTTAGTATTTATGGATGGCTCATAAAAAGTCGTGAGGAGGACTTATCCACAAGGGATGATGGAGTAATTACATACTGGCATGGTTTTAAACATAAATGTAATTTGTTATTAACGCTGTGAACTGAAACAGGCTTGACTTAAAGGGACAGTGCTATGTCAATAAAAACCTCATGATAGGGCCTAGTGTGTCCTCAGAAGGACATTCCCTCCCAGCTTTCTGACTACTGTACAAAATGTCAACATGTGTAGAAAGCCCTAATTGTCAGAACTGTTCTGGAATGGTTTCTTTGTCCCAGTGGAAAATGCCAGTGGACATGGATCTCAGATTTAAGTGCCAACAGATGGCAACAGCCAATAGATGGCTTTTTTCCCCTCTGGAAGGCTGGCTGCCTCTGAGCAAACCTGATTGCTCATGGGTAAGATCAGGACTGTCTGGTCAACCCTCTTCAATCCCACAGCTAACCTTGAGACCTTTTTCTGAGCCAGTCAGTGGAGAAGGATGTGTTTTGTCACACCTTTCCCTGGAGGTTGGACTCTCCTTTCCCCAGCTCATTTCCTGGTGTTGAGTAGCACATGCCTTAACCTGGATTAACCAGGTAAGAACTACATAGGATGGAGAAAATCCACACTACACCTACCCACACACCCACAACAAAGTAGGTCCTCCAAAGAGAGACAGCTTTCATTGCAACTAACCCTGCCAGTGCCTGGGAAAGCAGGTGGATTTGAGGAATGCAGTTGCTTTGCCAATGTTGGCGTTTTCAGAAGAGTGGGAAATACTCCTCAGGAGGCACTAATGCCCAAGGAGGTGTGTGGGCTGATTTCCTAGCTCAGCTTCCCTCTCTACATGGGAAAACTTGTATCCCAACCAAAGGCACAAGTTCGACAGGATGGAGGGAAACAAACTCAAGTTGCACCAGAAAAAGTTTGGATATTAGGAACAATTGCATCACTGAAGGAATGGCTGAGTCTTGGATCAGACTGTCCAGGATATTGGTGAAATCATCCCTGAAAGTGTTCCAGATGAGTGGGTGGGTGTGGGTGTGTCTGAGGCAGCTGGGATATGGTTTGGTGAACATGGCAATGCTGGGCTAATGGTCAGACTCTATGATCTTAGAGACCTTTTTCAAACTTAGCAATTCTGTGATTCTGTGACTCAAAATGCAGACTTAGTGCAGCTGCACCTCGTCTTCCAGCCCAGCTTCCCAGGTATTTTACCAAGGCCTATCCTGCAGCACAGGCAGATGCAGTCTTTGATTCCCAGGAGAAATAATCATCCTGCCATGTAATTGTAGAGCAGCAGCTTATTCCTGATTAATGGCAGTATAAATGAATTCTGATAAATCAATGAGGAGAAATTAAAGATGAGCAAGCTGAACATCACTGACACAACTCATTGTCTTCTACTGAGACAAATGCTGTGTGAATCCTGCAAGACTTTTCTCCACTTTACTCCTACTGCTTTATCATTGCTTCCCTTAAATAGAAGTTCAGATCTGATAAATAACAGTTTTGATATCTGCTTATATTCTGATGAGTGTCTTTCTTAAGACACAAGTAAATGAAGATTTTCTCTCTGCTTAATATGCAACCCTGACTCCGTTTGTCACAGTGCAAGGATTTTCATGGGGTCACACCGGCCAAACTGTAATTACAAAGGATTGCAAAACAGGAGAAGATTATGTTGCTGGTCATGAAGCAATTGAGGAGACAAAGAAAGAAAAAGGTTGAAATGAAAAAAGCAGGGAGGAGAGAATTATAGGATGAATAATTAATGTTATAATTTGCTACACTGGAGTAGTCATCTCAATTAATAAAACCTATAATGCATAACCATCATTTAACAAATTCCTTGTAAACCTGCTGTGCTCCTTGCCTGTCTGGTTTTGGGGGAGAGGGGCTCTGCTTGTTGGCCAAAGCATGAACAGCTCTAAACTGAACACTTGACAATTTAGTGCTGTTGAAAGTGGACAACACTATCAGGGAGCAGGTTTGACACATCAAGTCCTTCCAGTTTTTGAAGAAAAAGCGTGAAAATGACTGAGCTGTGCAGCCAAGATCTGTGCATGGGCTTTGAAAAGAAAGAGTGCCTTGGAGGCCAGAAGGAGCAGAGACAGGATGCTGGGGCTGAACAGGTCTGATCTCCATCCACAGAGGCAGAGTAGAACACTGGTTCCTCCAACCAACCACTGACAGAAAACAATCTGAGAAAATATGATCATATTTGGGCTACTTGGGACATAACTTGGAAGCACTAGCAGGCTTTATGTTACAAGTGTAAATAATATAATCAATATTCCAGAATTTTTAATTATTGTGAGGCCTCCTCTTTTTGGGAAAGATACTCATTCCAGGTATTTGTACTCCAATAAGACAGCTGCATCCAGGGCCATGCTGGCCACTGCCTTCACCAGCTGGCCAACAGCCTGCAGCCTTGCTATGGTGCACGTCAGTCTTTTGAAAGCTGAAGATAAACTCATTGTATGTTTTATCTGAATTTATTTAAGCGCAAAATAACCTGTCACAAGGAGTTTGAGTTTTCACTGACCTTCGCCTGATACACAGCTCCAAACCTGGCAGTATGTCAGTATATTTAAATCTGGAGTATAAACACAAGCGGCCTTGCTGTGCTTCCTTTCCAAAAGACTGTTTAGGTTTCAGAAACCAGCCATGAGCTGAAAGAATTTGTTCAACTAACTCATTGTGTTCCTTTCCTAACTGCTGCTAATCTGCTCAGGGGAAAGGTGCTTTTTTCCCCTGTGTGCTGGAGGTTGCTATATCAAGGCTCAAAGCTGCCTGCAAGGAAGACAATCACTTATGAGCTGAAATACACTGAAAGTGGCATTTTGCCAAACAAAATGCATTGCTACTGTCATGCCAGGGACCCTCTCACTTTGCACATATATAAGTATCCAGGAAGGACTTAATTACAAAGAAGATCATATTCTTTTGGGGATGTTGGAAGTGTTCTTGGTTGGGTTTTTTTTTGTTAACGTCCTCATGAAACTGAATCTTCCCTGGCAGCTTTAAAGCACAGGGCTAGCGGCTTTTCTTTCTGTCCCACAAATTCAGTTCAATCTCCAGATATTTCTTGTTCATTTGGAAGCATGTTGAGATTGCAGTCTGTTTCCAAGGACAACCAGCTCCCCAGTGGCAGATTTACAGGCTCCTCAAAACAACAATACTCGGTTTCACAAAACACTGAGTATGAGAGAGGAAAATGGAAGCCCATAAGGAACCTAAAATCTCCAAATTTTAATTTCTCTGGCTTTTTTCAGCTGAGGCAGGGACAGAGTAGTCATGGATCTGGGGCTTCCCTCAGCCAGGTGGAGCTTGGGCTCTCAGCCAGATGTTTGAGTGTTTCTTAAAGGTGGCACAGCAAGATTTGTCCCAGAACTGCTCCCTCTTGACAACTCAGCCCTTGACCAGCATCCCCCAAAACACTGGTTTTGCTACAGTATTATTAGGACAGTGTATCCCATCAATAGTATGTTGCTGGTGAAGTTGGGAAAGATGGTGGTGGCTTGACATCTTCCATGCAGTGGTACCTCACCCAAGTTCTGACAGCAAGGAAAGGGTAACTCTCACCTGACTGGTTGCTTGGTGGCTCAAAGTGGGAGTGATGTGGGTAGCCACTGAAAAACCAAGCACATTATTTCCCTGCTGACAGGATGGACTTACTCCAGACTGCTCCTCTGCTGATTCAGTATTTAGGCCTTCCTCCTCAGCCATCTTCTTCAGCACTGGCAGGCAGGAGACAGCCCTGTGAGAGGAGCCTGCTGAGCCACCTCACAGTGTAGGGGGCCACAATATAAGAAAATAAAAGTAGTATAGCAAGTAATCTTACCCCCTAAAGAGTTGCAGCTGAGCCAATTACTAAGGATTAGGAGCAGGCCTGATGTTAACAGGCCGCAGCTGCAGCCAGTCAGCAGAGTGTTATAAAAGAGTGGATTGGGTGGCTGAGGGGAATTGGAGTCAGTGGCTGCTGTGAGGGCAAGGAAGAGTCAGTGCCTGGAGGAGCTGCCTGCAAGAAACATCAAGGAGGCATGAAACTCTGGCAATATGGAGCCCTTGTAATGTAATGACAGTAGAACTCTTGCAACATAATGACAACATCACAGGGCAGTGGGAATCTGTGAACGTGGAACGCCCTGGACAGAAAGGGGAATCCCTTCCCTCATCTGATGTCCATTTGGAGAGAAGGTGAATGGAGAAAATTATCATTTTCAGTTTTATGATTTTTTTTGGACATTTTAAAAGAAAAAGGCTGATCAAAATAGCCTGCAGCAATAGTTAGTGAAACACTTGCTTGAACCATGGCATTTCCAGATTAATCTTTGCTCTGAATAACAGAAGCAGAGACCTGAAGCCAATCTCTAGTTTTCTGAGTGAAGTGTATTTATTCAGGAGTGACAGACACAAAGCCCACTGTGAAGCTACAACTCTGTATTTCACCAGAACTAATATCCTTCCACTAAAAACTTCCATTTCAAAAAGCTGATGTGCAATGGTTGAAAAATGGGAGTTGAAAAATTCTCAAGCAGTTCCATTTTGGATCTTCTCTCTTCCAAGCATTGGGATACTGTGATAAACTTGAGGCCTCTTGGTATCATTTGTAATGTCTTAGAGGCCTCTGGTTTAGAACAAAAAGCATTCCTGGAGATTAAATAGCAGCACTTTGTCAATATTTTGGAGTTTCCACTCAGTGAATACAGAGATTAGTACAATGATCCAGCCAGCTCAGTTCATTGCCAGTAAGAACATTATAAATACATTACCAACCAGACATTTTTATTTCAACTTTTGACCTCCAGGTAGCAACTGCAGTAAAGCATGAATACAACTGGCCATGGCTTGTAATGGAGGCCTGAGTTATTTTCCAGCTTAATGGCAGCTGATATATGTGTGTTTGCAATATCTCTTGTGGGAATGCATTAAGCAGAAGAGTTAACTAGTGTCAACTGATGATAATGCCTGGGGCTTCCTCTGGGGAGGGCCCAGAAATGGGCTGGGTAAACAGCACACAGACTGCAGACACTGTGGCATGTTTGCTGAGGGGACCTTCAGCCACCAGTGCACAAACAGCCCGGGGAGACTGGGCTCTCCTGAATCAACAGGCCCTCACTCCAGCCAAACGTGAAATTGTTTCTCCTGTATGAGATAAAGGCACTGGCAGAAATGATGAGTTATTAGGTTAGTTGTCAGCACCAGCTTTGCAAATGCAGCTGAATTCCAGCTGACTCCAGTTAGCCTGGGAAGACTGCACACAGCAGGTAAAGAGTTGATGAGTCAGGGAAGTACTCTTCATACCTTTTTGAAGAGGTCAAATATGCAGTTTTCACAAGGGGGCCATTCCATTGTACTTTGCCATGTACCAGGAATTTTCATCAGTTTATTTTTACCTGACCTTTGTTTTCTTTTATAGATTGAAAAGTCTTAAATCTTCGTCTCATTGTGTCTGGAACATAAAGGTCATGTTAACCATTTTCTACCAGGAAAACCTGGGAATAAGCCAGAGAAGCTCCTTGTGGGTGAGCAGGATGGGTGTTTGACACATCTTTGTGGGATTCCTGGTTTGCACAAACATTATCAGTCTCAGCATAGGTCCCAGCTAAGACCAGGGTTCACAAAGATTTATACACCTATATGTAGTAAGATATTACACAGTCTCAAAAGAGCTTTGGCCCAAGTCTTCCACATTATTTGGACACTCAGTTCTTGAGTTACATACCAGAGAGATTTAAGGATCTCCCCTGAAGCCTCAGTAGATGATGCACAGTTTGACATGGGAATTATGGCTCAGTTTTGCAGCTTACAAACTGATACAAAGAAATTCAATAGCTTAGGCAAGGTCAAGCAAGAAGTCTCCCCAGCCCTGATCCTCAAATCCAAAATATCAGTTGCTGAGTGTGAGTAATGGCTAGGGAAGGAAAGAGAGGACAGTGTAGGAAAACAGAACAAATGAGGATCAGAGCTGTTGTTGAGACTGAGGTGAAAGGAGAAATGGGCTGGGATGAGGGAGATACAGGGAGTAGCTTGGATAGGATGGGAACTCCTCAGAAGTAGTAGAAGGGGTTTGTCTCCAGTCCTGAGCCTGCATCCATCAAAGTGCCTTGCACACACTCCACAGCAGTGCAGACTTTGACTAAAGCCAGGCACATCTCAGGGGAGGGAGCCCTAACCAATATAAACCCATGCCTTTGTGGTTGTGAGTTTCTTTAAGCTGTTTATTTATGTATGCAAGTGTTTTTATTTTAAAGTTATATATTACTAATTTTATATTTCATTATTTGGTTTATATGTAAACTTACATATAATAAGTTTATGCATTTATTTACATAAACTTTCTTAAGGCAGAAGCAATTTTTTAAATAGAGGCAATTTTCTGCTCTGTCCCTTCATACTGGGTACCAGCTAAGCCCTAGAACAGGTGTGGTAAATCCACCCCAAAGGGCAGGTGGATGGAGCTGAGCTTTTCCTGCACAGACCTGTGATAAGTGTAATCAGCTGGAGCTGACACTGCCTAATCTGGGCTGGCAGGAAGGCCATTTAGCAGCATGTCCTTGACATGAGTATCTCTCCTCTACAGCTATCACAGAGCCCAGACTCACTGAGTTTCAGGGTGTGCAATGCAGTTCAGAAGAGGAATCTGAGTCTCTGGGCCTTTCCCTGTGGGAATATGCATGTGCAGAAGGGGGAAGGTGGATCTCACCCTGCTCAGAACATGAATTATTGATCTTGAGCAGGCAGCTTTTCTGTGCTAGGTGGGGGCACGCAAAGCTAAGTAAAGAGGATTTCTTTTATTGTGGTTGCTGCTTTTGCATGGATGTTGTTCTGGCAAAAATATTGCTGTGGGTTTATAAATTATGTGTGTCCAAAAGGAAGGGCTGGTAAAACCTCCCTTTGTTCTCGTGGCAGTGTTTTCTCCAGGAAGATGGATTGGCTGCTCTTTTTGACATGAGCAATGAGGGCAGGATTTTCTCTGGTTATAATTGATCATGTAAGCAGACAATAGGAGAAGACACTTCTCCAGCAGATCTGCATTCACCCTCTGCAGCACTGCATTTGTTACTACCTGTGAGTAGAAGCTCTGAGCTGTGCCTGAAGCTGCCTCCACAGCCTGTGCAGCCCTGTCTGCCCCCTCCCTGGGCTGCCCAGACCTCTGGCATGCAGAGGTTAAGTCCACCATTGTATCTCAGGGGTTATTTTTGTGCAGCCTGTTTATCTTCAGTCCCCAGGTCATTAATAAACATCCTTTTTCAAATACTCTGGACATCTGGAATATGGTTTGCTTGTCTTCTGAGACAATGATATCCTTTTAGGCTGGTAAGGGAAGGGTGAAGACTAAAGCTCCCTTTCTTTGGAAAAACATTTTCTTCTATTCCCATTCATTCACCTGTCAGCTGGGATTGCAGCCTGCTGGAGCATTTAAACAGGTATTTAACTGCCATGCACATGTACAGACCCACTGGTATCACCTCCCTGTCACCATCACTGCACAATGTTATATTTGCACCCTGAGCACAGGCAGAGCCATTTGGAAAAAAGCAACATCTGTTCCTTTTATACAAGACTAACTACTCATATACCTGCAGCAGGGTAGCAAACCTGGTAATTTTCAGCTCTTTTTGCTTCATTTAATATTTGTTTAAAGAAGAATCTGGATTTTTTAAATTTTTTTTTGTTTGTTTTAAAGAAGAATATCCAACACAGAAGTTCCTCAGATGAGAGCTAGGAAAATGCAGGAAAGGTTTCATGGGTCTGTTCTGCTCATGGGGGTCAGGTGCAGGGATATGAGATAACAATTTAGTTTCTATCATTTTTTATTTCTTTTTGAAAATGAACCAAATTCTAGGAGTATCTTTTTCTATGTAATAACCAGAGAGGGATTTTACAGTTCCAAGTCCAGATGGATGAAATGCACTCTCCACTCCTGGCCTTAAGTGTTGCTGTAGCATCTGCAGTGATAAGTGGGGTGGTGGGACAAGGCTCCGAGTGCTCCAACCCCTCTGTCCTCCCTGGGAAATGCAGCTCTGTCTGACTGTCAGGCAGATCCCACACAGCTCAATGGGCACAACTGCAATGACCAGCCCCTCCTGATGGGTTCCACTTGGCAGGGGAGGTCACAACAGATAGAGAAATATTAGCCCCAGGATTTGCAGCCAGAACTTGGGTCTTGGCCTTTCCTCTGTGACCTTGCTGAGACTGGAAACTCCTGTGATGGGAACTCTGTCTGCAACCAGCAAGTCATGATCACATCAGAAGTGGATTGAGCTGGTGTGGAGCTGCTGTCAACAGTGTGCCTCAGTTTCTACCTATAGAAGCTTTTGCTTGAGACATTTTAATGAGGACTTTTTGGGCTTGTAACAACCTCCAGAGCTAACAGAGCATCTGGCTAATGATCATCTATTGATCATTCATTAATCTCTGCCAAATACAAAGACTGAAACCTCTCATTTGCATTCTCTGCAGATGTCTGCCATTGTTGCATAATGCCATTCACATGTTTTGCAAAATTAACAAGCTTTTTGGGCTCCCCTCCACCCCCTTAGGCCAGGAGTGAAAGGAGAAAAGCCCTTTGTGAGTCATCTCCAACTGAGTCCTGCTGGCACAGCGTGGCCTCAGAGGAGTGGTGTTTCATAGACCTCAGTGGTTGCTTTTCATCACTCCTCTTTGAGAAGACACTCTCTCCCACAGAAGTAAGGCAGGAAAATTGTGCCTGGAGCTGGAGTGGGGTTAGGGGTCAGCAGGCAGCCCCACATGACTCAGGGCTGAGGAATGTGCAACCAGACCCTGCTCCTGCAGTGGGCACAGTCCTCCCACACACCACTCTCTGCTCAGCATCCATCCATCTCCTGCAGGATGAGCACTCTGGTATCAGCTTGGCTAACTGGAGCAGTTTCTGGGGCATGCTGCAGTCCAGAAATGGTTCCTAAGGCTTTCCCAGTGTTATTCCCCAATGTGTGGAGCAAATAGAACAGGCACTGGGTTTGGGTGGTCTCTTGGTCAGGTACTCTCATCTCAGAACAAGTGATGGGTGATGAAGGCTGCAGATGGAAAAGATACCATCAGACCAGCTATTTCAGCTGGGAACAGTCCGTTATCAGTGGTTTGTAGCTCCAGAGAGTCATCCTTGTCTCTCATCCCTTGTCTCACTGACAGAGGCTTCTGCCACCTCAGTTCCACCAGATTCATTTGCCCAGCTGTGTAAAATGACCCAAGTTTAAGTAACCCTGTTGACCTTCTAGAGAAGGGCTGCTCTGTGTTCCTGACAGAGAAGAAATTCCTGGAGATGATGATGTAAGCCTTGGCTGGTCAGAAATATGGTCTTTCTTTCCACAGCTTTTTGCCAGATCACATCTTTTTTTACTGCCTCAAAACCAGAGAAATATTAGTGAATATCCTTTGCTGATAATGCCACAGGAGTTGGCTGGTTCTCTTACTCTCTAGGAACTTTTTGTGGCAAATGCCTGCACCAGTGCTAACATTAACTCAAGTAGAGTGACAGATGATGTAAAAGGAACTTCCATTACCTTTGATTCTCAGAGGTGCCCCAAAACACCCAGGCTCACCCAAGGCCTCTTTCAAGCTGGAATGGGAAGCAGGGGCTGGTTGAAACACAGAGCCTGTAGCAGCAGCTGTGTGTGCAGGACCACTGTGGCTCTCAAGGTGGAAATGGAAGGAGGGTGGCATCACTGATCAGTGCATCACTGAGCACAGAGGGGAGGCAGCTGGTGAGATTTTGAGAGTCAAGGATTGTGATACATCCCTTTTTTGTCTGCCAAGTCAGTGCCCCTTGAAAAATGAACCCAGATCATGTTTGCACTGGGATGATCCCAAACTAAAATGATCTATATACAATCAGTAGGGTTTTTGTGTAAAAATGGCCACACAACCACAACATGCCTGGCTGGTGCTCCTCACAGCCTCTGATGCTTTGAGATGCCGCAGTAAATTACCCATGGGCTGCATGTCCCATGATGGATCCTGTGCTTGGAGTTCATGTGAGGCACCTGGGTGCAGCACAGCCTCCTCCTCTCCCACCTCCTGCTCTGGGCCTGCATCCCTCCTTCAGAGCCTCCTTCTCCTGTCAGGTCCTTTGCTGATTCCAGCTTCCCCTGTGCAGACACATCACATGCAAGAGGTGCAATTCCAGCCTGGCTGCAGTGCTTGTGAACTGTGACTGCTTCACAACTGGAAAAGGGATTACCAGGAACACCTCTCATTTCCTGTGTATGCCTGTAGAGGTATGTATCCCCCCATTTGAATAGAAGAGACAGCTCCAGCCCCTCTGTGGGACTAAAAAACTTTTCATTGTTTCTGTTTTCATCTGCTGTGAGCTTGGCTTGCCCAGGATTTATCTCAGGTCACAATGTGTTTACAATGAGGAAACTCCTGACATGCTATTTTCCAAATACCTAGGCAGGATCTACCACTCTAGAGTTGGCAAATGAAGTGCAGGATCTCAATAAAGAGTATGCATTTCTGTGGCATCTGAATAAGAAAAGCCCTTTTGCAAATGATACATTTGGCTTTAGAGTTCCAAAATTCTGCAGACATCTTGGGTCAAGGTTTACTGAGCAAAACTACATTTACTGGTGATTACTCAGGTACACGTGGAGGAGACAAGTTTTCACTGGCTTGTTAGGGGAGGAAGTCTCCTCTGTACAGAAATGAATCATCAGTTTATGGTCCTTTGGGAGTCTGCAATGGCTTTGAATTTTAGGGGAAAATGTAACCTGATTCCCTGGAGAAATCAATACCCAGTCCCTTTCAGATCTTTGACTGAGGTCTTGACCATTTGCAGTCCTTAAGTATTGCAGGACACCCCTCTCAAGGGCTGCACCATTAATTAAAGTCTCATTCCCATTTCAGCTTTGCATTCCTGTGCTGTGTCCCTGGGCTCTGCACTCCAGCTTGGAGCAGCTCTGTGGCACCTTTACAACCATGCCTTGTTGTACCACCTGGCTGCATCTCATCCTTGCAGAGAAATGACTTTCTGTGACAAAGTTTCACAGGTTAATAGCATCAGAGCAAACCAGCCTGAAAGAGAATTTGAGAGGCCACTGTGCAGATCCCTTGCCCCAAGACAAGTTTGACAGTACTGAAACTAATCCTGACAGGTGCTTCTCTAATCTGTCCTCAAAAAGTCTGGTGTGAAGATTTCACAGCTTCCCTTGGGCAACCAACTCCTTGCTTCAATATTTTAGGTTGAGAAAGTTTTTCATAATTTCTAACTGAAGTCTTTGCTGTAGTTAAAGTCCATAATCTATGACCCCTTTCCAGGCACAGATGGATTATTCCCTTCCTTTCTAAGGGCACTTTTGCCTTGTTTCAAACATTTATCTTGCCCTGGCAGTCACCTGTTGCCCAGACTGATGTTCCCCAAGTCCTTTGAATCTGTTACAGATGGATAATAAGATGACTGGCTCTCTCAATTAAGGGATAACTATTGTGTGAATATTAAGAAAAGCTTTAGTGATGTATAGTTATGTTATTGTAGTTTAGATGTCCTCTGTTCTCCTTTCTCCCCTATATTGTGACCATCAGACAGCCTGGGTTGTCTAGGGCAGGTATACAAAGAAGGCCGCACACGTGTCCCTTACCTGGGGCAGTTGGGAATGGAAAAGCTCAGGGGGTTGCTTAGGGGTGAGGCATGGCAACACCTGATCTCCAACCAAGTTACAAGAAAGCAGTTTCCACTGATAAATGGCTAAGAAGAGCTGACAGACATACTTTGAGAGGGGCCAGGCTGGCTGATGCAACCCCTAGGGTATAAAAGACTGAGCATCCATCTTGAAGATGAACTGGCCATGTGGTATCCACGAGGGGCAGTTCCCAGCACTGCAGCTTTTTCCTTATGTAGCCCTTTTGTTGTATTTTTGTCAAGGTTTAATAAACCTTTTTAAATTTTCAAAGTGAGCAGTTGTTTCTCACAATCCACAAATCTTCTGGATCTGAAATCATTCATGCTGTTCCCCTCTGAAGCTCTTCCAGCTCCTCCTTCTGCAAGTGCAGTGACCACACTGCATATTAGGCCCCAGCTAAGTCCTGATAAATGGCAATGCTCCCTCCACCTGTCATGGGGATCAGCCCTTGAAGAACAAGGTGACCAAGGAATGGGACTGTGCAGAGCTGTCACCACCATCAAGAGGCAGCAGACATCCTGCACACCCACCAGTGCTGCACGTGTGAGTAAACACCCTCAGCATGTGAGCCACAAACACACAGTGCCTGTGAGCACCTGCTGGCTGTGGCACATCCCTCACCTTGCTCCTTGGCTGGTCAGAGCTAACAAATTAAAATGACCACTGAGGCATCTGAGATTGTGCCTATGCCATGGGAAGCCAGGATTTAAGAAGCTTTTATCATTTTTGCAGAAATTGCATTGGTCTGTGGCTGTGTGGGCATGGAAGATTCTAAACAGCTCACTTTGCAAAGTTCTTTCATATTCCCTAAGAGTGAGCCATGCTCTCACACACAGCACCAGGCTGAGAAACACTGACTGGTCCTTGTGGGCCCTGAAAAGTCACCCTGCCTCTCTGCCTCGGTACTCCCATGAGCCTCAAAACAAAAGGAACAATTATTGACTAGCACTGCCTAATGAAGAGAAGCCCTTGTAGCATTGACTAATGCCATCAGAAGATGGTTCATGCCAGTGGAATATAAAAGCAAAAAAATGTGCACCAAGTCAGTTCAGGGAACAGATCCACCAGAAGGCAACTTTTGTTTCTTTTCCCATGAGACCAGATCTGTTTCTTATACAACTGCAAGAGCCCTAAAATGTCACAGGAAGGCTGATGGGAATGAGGGGGTGGATCCTGGGCAAGGAAGGTGAGAATTGCCTGCCACTGACTGAAACTCAATACTAAGTGTTTGAGATTTGAATTATTCCCACCTAGACCTCCTGCTATCTCCTCTGAACCTCTTGCCATGTCATCCTGTATAGAAAAATGGAGAGCATGTTTCTACAAGGGATATAAGTGTCTCCTGCATTCCTTTAAGGAAGGGTGAACACCTGCAAAAGCCCTGCTCTTCTGACACACAGGTGCATAGCAAAGCAGAATTCCTTTTTGTTTTCAAAGGATTTTAGGATACAAAAATGCTGGTAATTTCATTTAGATTAAAAAAAAATCAGTCCAATTTTGTAAAGCATATGCAAAGTGAAAAAATATAAATACCATGTCAAAAAAGCACATATTTTTGTAGGTGCTTTATTTCAATAATGCAGCAATCAAGGCCTCAGAGTAGGCAAAATTCCCTTTTAAGGATCTCAATGTTTATATATTTAAAAACAAAAGAAGCCTCACAATTGTGCTTCTTGAACTTCAGTCTTGACTACACTAGTGTAATTAATTTATTAAGACATGAGAGAATTAATTGCATTAAAAGTACAGGCTCCATTCTGTCTGAGTATACAGTAATTGCCATTTCATTTGTCTGTTAATGGACATTTTCTTCCTAAATTTTTACCTAAGAAGGTAATGTAGCTCACAAAAAAAAAAAAAAAAGGCAAAAAAAAAAGCAGCATACTTTTGGTGGAATGCATCAGGTAGGTATCAGAGAGGTCAATTAAGTTTTTACTTTTAACTGTGACTGCCAATGATTTAAGTTCTGAAGCTCTCAAAGAGCTGACTGTGCTTAGGTTTCACATGATTTCCTTGGCTCTGCTGCTTTGAAAGTCTGGATAAGAGCCAGTGAGAGATGTTTCTTCTCCCAGTGTTTGACATGTGCTCCATCCAGGATCTCCATCCTCATCTGGACAGGATCCAGCCATCAACCTTCCCATCATCACAGGGCAAAGGATGAATACTCAGCCACCTGGCTCATTTGAGGACTTTAGCATGATGATGTGTTGTGGCATTAGCTGAGGGACACTCTGCAGTGCACTGACCCTAAGAAGGGCAGATGCAACCCAAACTTCCCCAAAAGTGGGGAAGTTTTAGATCCAGAACTTCAGCCTGCAATGTTGCCTTGCCCTAGGGCATCAAAACCCCACCAGGGCCCTGTGTTTTACCTTCTGAATTTCTGCAGCATCTAAGTGGGAGCTGGCCCAATGCTATGTTCTTGGTGGAGCTGAGCAGATGGATGTGTAACTCCTGCTTTAGCCCCAAAGTCTGGGAGCCCTCCTGGAGCTCCAGGACCCTGGGGCTGAGGCAGGAGTTACACATCCATCTGCTTGGCTCTCTCAAGACACAGATGCCATAAGACTTCTCAAGCACTCTGAGCACTCAGGAATCAACCCCAAGAGCAGTTGCACTCCCTCCACAGAGAGCTGGCAGAGCTCAGCTCAGGACCAGCTCAGGTAACAGCACATGCAGAAGCACTTGTGCTCCAAGGACTAAAGTCCACACTGCATCACTCCAAGGATGTGTCTTGAGTCACCTCTCACTGTCACCTATCCCTCTATCCCCTGTGAGGCCAGGACCAGGACCCATCTTTTGCTAAATGGGAACGATTTCAATTTCCAGAAGTTGGCAAACTTGTTGAAATTACTCCACACTCCTGGAGTAATAATGAATAGCATTAAAATACTACTGCAGACAAGATTTTTTTAAATAGTCAGTTTAGGAGAAGCCAGTGAGGGAGAGGGGAGTTGTAGACAACACCTGCTAAAACAATGACAGGCCTTGCTGACACCTTAAAAAACACTTCTTCAAGAGGAGATGCAATGGCATGACTCAAACCACAGCCCACTTTCCTTTAGGCACTATAGGGACATCTTGGCCCGTGACTCCAGCACTTGTTTAACAATTTAATGTGATAATCTGCTTGTCCTAAAAGACCTGCTTGTGAGTGATTGAGAGATTGCCTTTTCTTCTGGTATGTCTGTCCTCTGAAGCCCAACCCATATGTACAGAAAACATTTAAAGGTGTTGAGAAGGTAAACACACC
This sequence comes from Ammospiza nelsoni, assembly GCF_027579445.1. NCBI lineage: Eukaryota > Metazoa > Chordata > Aves > Passeriformes > Passerellidae > Ammospiza > Ammospiza nelsoni. The sequence continues at coordinate 74,328,129 of NC_080635.1, forward strand.
TTTAAAGGTGGTGTGCATTTCCTAGCAGAAACTGCCCCCAAACGATGTTTTTCCAATGACTCAGGAGAGAAGGCCATTCATTTCATGTCTCTAAAAATAATCCTGACCCCTGCGTCCTTCTGCTCACTGGCAGCTCTGTGTTTGCAGGGTGTGGAACCACCCTGTGCCTGTCCAACAGCACTGGGTGTAACAGGGCAAAGTGCTGCTCTCTGCACTCAGCTGGCTTCAGCGTCCCTGCCAGCCTTGGTCACAGCTTTTGTCTTTGCTGACACTTCCCTGCACTTCCATTCACAGATCAGACCTGGACTACACAACCAATCTTGTGCAGGAGTGGTAGAAAGTGCAGTCATCCAAAGGGAACAATGGTCTTTTCCAGCTGGAGAGCCCAAGCAGAAAGTTTATGTTGCCTGAGCTACAGCAGCAACTGGATGTCAAAGGCCACTGGACCAAAGGATCTTCTGATCTTTCCCTTACTGTGGGCTGGGTTATTTCCTTCTCTCCTTTTCTTCCCAGATTGCTTCACTGTGCATTGCTGGGCAACATTCAGTCTTATGTTTGGACATTGCACAACAACACACACGTGGCATGGGGTTGTCACTGAACTGCTGGGATTCTCTACTCAGGCAAAGGGATTTCTGTGCTGTAGCAATACAAAGCACATCAGCAGTTATATATTCATCAAACTTCACAAGCTGGCCTGGGATGTTTCTGGAAGAGAAATGAGAATTTCTGATTTCAAAGGGTTTGTGTTTGTTTTGGGTTTGTTTCTTTTTTTTTTTTTTTTTTTTTTTGTTTCATTGAGAGCACTGGAATAACTTGTATTCTTATCTTACTTTTTCAGTTTGGCAAGGTAAAACATTGAATTTACAGCTGTTTTTTTATTATCTAAAATTCAGATAAATTAAAAATTTAGAATCCAACATATCTAAAACCATTGCTATGGTATCAGAGCATTTCATTTAATCACTGATTGCTGTATTCATCTCACATGCATTAGATGCCTACAGCAAGGTATCAATATCTTAGCCAAATTCCTGCTCTCATTGTACAATGCACAAAGACAAATATTTGTTTTCATGTCATGGTTCATCAAATTTATTTCAGAACCCAATTTTTGAGTAGCCTACTTAAAGCTCTGCACTGTCTGTAAGAGGATTCTGGACAACTGGGACTAGACTCAGCCATCTCCTTGCCATAGTCCAGCATCCTTGCAGATTCATTCATGTATCCTTCCCAGTTTCTAGCTTCTACTCCAAAAGGGTTTGCTGTAGGTCTTATGGCATGTCTGGCCAGTCCTGTCTGGATATCTCAGACTCCCAGAACTCTTCAAATGGCATGAGGATCCCAGGTTTTAACTGTGGTTGCTCAGATCACACATTGGCCAGTTGAGTCTGATCACAACATCCAGATAGTCTCAATGCTTAAAAATTTGTTGTAGATGGTGGCACAACTGTCACCTCCCAGCAATGACCTGCTTTGAGTTAGGACCATAATTAAACTTCATTTCCCCTTGGTTGCACAGTGCTTTATGGGAGTTTATGAGATTGTACTTGAATTTGTCTGGCTTCAGCTTCCAGCCACTGTTTCTTGTCATGTCCTTCTCCATTAGATTTTAAAAGCTCTTTAACATTGTAGCCTTTTTATTGACTGTAAATTGAGTTGCCACTAAATCTTCTTTTCCTTTATAAATCAAACTGATCACTTTAAATCTTTTAACATATTTTTCCAGGTCTACAAAGTACTTTTAAAAATTTCTTCTGAATATTGGCACCATTTTGTTAACTCTTTCCAGAAATGCACATGCTAAGATGCAAGTTTCCTTCTACCAGGCACCTGAGAGGTACACTCACATGAGTGTGAGTGCATCGTTCCAAGCAGTTCTCAGGCCTTTCTGGAGGGCAACACTTCTGGTTTGAATTGGTTTTGCATTAAGTGAACCACCAGTGTCTGTAGGAGGCTGCATCAGTCACAAACACAGCGAGCCTGAGAGCACAGGGAGGTAGATGGGAAAAACATGGCAAGAAAAGTCTGCCAGGAAAGTGCCTCTAGATGAGATCCCTCCCTCAGTCAGACCCCACAGGGGAAATAACAGGAAATTCCAGTAGAGGTTGGACCCCAGTTTTCATACATGGTCAGGTTAAACTGAGAGAGCTTTGACTGAGATGTGAGTCAGAGTCTCTAAAAGTGACAAAGGACAATAAACCTGGATTTTAGGGAGTGTTAGTACTAGATAAAAACATGTGGTGGAGACCCATTCTTTGCAAATTTTTTGCAAAAAGATTGCAAAATATTTACTAGAATGTAAAATGCCAACAAGGCCCTTTGCATTCTGGCAGCTTTTACTCACCAAAAGTTTATTGATGTTTAACTGCAGGTGCCCATCTAAAGCTGTTTTGGGCCCTCTGGTTAACATGATGCTGTGCTCAGAGGTACATCTGCTGCACACATGCTTGTGCCACCAGTCAGGAAACCAACCCAAAATTTTAGGAGGACAGGTGGGGGAGTCAGGCAGTGAGCAGGAGGAACCTGCCAACAGGCCATTCACACTGCTTTGAGCCCAAGTTTCATGAACAGAAACAAACAGGAGCTGTGCCATTGCAGGCAGCATGTGTGGTGTGGAGTAACAACACATCCTAGGGAGTGGTTGGAGAGCATCCCTTCCCTTCCCTTCCCTTCCCTTCCCTTCCCTTCCCTTCCCTTCCCTTCCCTTCCCTTCCCTTCCCTTCCCAGGGCACAGTGCCAGTCCTGCTGTCCCTCCTGCTGGCAGTGCCAGTGTCCAGAGCCCAGACCCATGGTGATAATTTGCACACAGCATCAGCACTTTGGGGGCTGAACATTAAAATATGGGGCCGATTCTGGTAATACAATGAGAGGATGACAATTTTGGTTTATGCCTCTTTTAGCTACAGAATCTCTGTTTGCCATCATGGAGGAAAATACCAATTACCCCCTGCAGGGAGGATAGATTACTTGATGCTGCATCAGTCACTACCACTGCTAGCAGGCTAGCACAAACTCATTTCCCAGAGGTCTCCAAACAGCTGTCAGAGAATAATGACTTTCAGTTGCTGTAGCCTACACCAACTCTGAAGTGGTGACCTAGAGGCAAAAAGACTGAGTCACATTACAAATCCCTTCAGCTTTCAGATGTGCCTCAATTTGTTCTCTAACACCAAAAGATTTAATTAATATGGATTATCATTTTTCACAGCACTTCTCATTTATGCAAAAATTGGTCTAGAGACCAATTTTCAAGAACTCCTTGTCTTTAGGAATTTTGCCTGTGATATATATGAGCACTCTTCCTATCAATATTTTTTATTCTGTTTTAAAGTTTCAGGAATAAAACCTAACCACTCAAAACAAGAGTAAGCTTCCTTAATTGAAAAAAACAGTATTCTTACATGGAAGAGAAGGCATATAGATAAAATTACTCAGTAATGTATTATCAAATGTATTATTGTACTAAAAAGAAACAGTTGTAATGACTTGTCAGGATTTCTAGATTCCCCTCAGATTCTCACATCCCATTTCTGCTACTTTTTATGTTGAAATTGAAGAGAAACATCAATTCCTTGGGTTTGAGTTTTATTTTTAATTTCTGTCTGTCCTCAGTGTCTGTGCTCAGACTCACTTCTCCTTTATGGTGCTGTATGGAGAACTCTCTCTTAAACTGCTGAGACAAAGCAAAAAAATGTGAAGAATCAGATGTCCCAGCTGCATGAAATTAACTCAGGTGTTATTTCCCCAGCAGACAGACTGATCATGGCCATGCTAGACTTGCACCACTAAAACTGTGGTCAGAGTCTGATAGATTTAGCATGCATAGTTCATACCCACAGCAATAGATCATAGTGACAGTGATATTTCTGTCTTGCAGACACAAGAGAGGGCTATTGAAAGATGAAAAATGAGAAATTTTGTTTCAAATAATGAAACAGTTTACAAACAAGCAGTTTTTTATAGGGCAAAAAGTAAACCTAAAACAGTGTGCTTCTGCTATGAAATCTAGAGAAAATAAAGGATTAGATTTTTCCATCATATTAACAACTAGTGTTCCAACCAGACCAAGAATTTACAAAAGGATGCTCGTGCTTTTTGTGGGTGCAGTTGGCAACTGACTGTGGTATGGATGAGGAGAGTCATGTGCTGATGTCAAAGGAACAGCAAAAGTTCACTGAGGAAGCCCTTTGGGTTTAGCATTGCTTGATCTTGCAATTCTGTCCCCAGTGATTTTCATAATCACCAAATAAGAAGTGAAAACCTTAATCCTTCCAGCAGCACAAATCCACTAGAGGCAAATCAATTTAGAAAAATCTCTGTGGAGGTAAATGAGCCATTCTCTTCCTGCATAGTTTGTGAAAAGAGCTGGAGGCACTGATAAAAAGTATCTTTCTGCTTCAGGAAGGATAAGAGGAAAGGTCAGAGCAGCCAAATATTAACCAGAAACCAGTCAGTAGTTAGGTAGTTCTGTTGCAGAAGAAACACCAACAGCCTCCAAGCAGCAACCAAATAATTCACAATTACAGGCAGAGGAGGCAGAAGAGAAGCACCTGAACATCCCCAAGACATTTGGTAGGATTCACTTCTATTCTTCGGCATGTCTGCAACACAAAATTCTCTTCTTGGGCCAGCTACTGCAGCTGCCTCCTGTGGCCATCCAGAGTGCTTCTACACCATCCCAGCTGCTTGTCCTCAACATTATATTCCCATATTCCAACCTGGGCCTCCCAGGGCTCTCCCGAAGGCCTGGTGGGCTCAGGACAGGGCAGTAGCAGCCACTTGAAGGCTACCTCACTGCTTCTGAGGGCAAGAGCATTTTGTGCCGTTCTTTGTCCCTCATCTTCAGTGCCAAGGGATGATCCCTGGCATTTTAGTTTTCTAGTGCAGACATAGCCTGAAATCTGCATCAGTGCCAGTCACTTTAGGGGTTCACTTTACAGGCGGGAGAAAGAAGCAGGCACTTTCAGAGTGTGATATCAGAGCTATTGCAGACATTAGGATTAGGGGAAATGCATCCTGAAGTGCCTGTATTTTTCCATTGACTATAAAAACACTCCAGACTCTTAGCTCACAGGCAGAAATTTACAGTGTGAACATCTGGAGTTGGTTGGGCAATTCCCACCTTTCCTGTCAAACATTCAAAAACTTTTTCCATAAAGACACCATGACTGAGGACTACACCTCTAGCACACTTGCAGACAAAAATACTTCCCCTTATTTGTTTATTAAATATTTCAAGTAGAAATTTACTTCTCTAATGAATAAAATAAGGGCATATTATGCAAGTGAATATTTAAATACAATGCTTAATTTAGAGCTAATGCAAAGCTAGTCAAATAAATGGATTTTTTTTTTGTTAGCATAACATGGTACAGAAAATTGTTGCAAATATTACTCACTATTAAATAGAGCAAGTTCCCAAAACCAGTATTTGTAGGGCAGTCACTATCTGACAGACAGGTGACCTGCATCACCTGCAGCTTTTCCATTGTGAAGTGAAGCTGGAGTGACACAATAAAAACTGTCTGATCCAATATGAAACCTTCCTGTAAAAAGGTAACTTATTAAAATGATATGAGCATGATTGAATCAGTTCACTGAATTTTTAGCAGATCAGCATTTTGCATGTGTGACTGCAGTGATTCTTCAAACACATACCTACAACTTTTCTGTGTTCCCTAAGATGCTCCCATTGAAACTCTCAATGGTTCAGTGAGGGGGAAAATAGACCCAAAACATTTTCAAAATACCTTCCTTAATCCCATTTAAAATATACAAAATCACACATAATTTAGCCTGAAGTACAAATCTAAAACTTGAGTGCTGTAGATAACTGGGTTTCAGTAGGTGTAGCTCAGCTAATGCTGCTCTACATTTTATCACCTTCACAACTTTCTTCATCACAGTCAGCAGTTTAAGCATTCCTGTGGCTAAAGTCTGCCTTACATGCTGAGCATGGACATGATTCAGTGCTGATTCAGTGAATAATGGTGTTTTGTAACTTGAACCTTTCTCTGATGAGTAATTTTCTGTGAGAGTCCTTCAGTGAGGTGAGCAGGGAGTTCCACACTGCGCAGTTCATGAAACAGTGAGGACTCGATTGCCCTGACAAGTGTGTCTCCGTGAGGAATGGAGCTGGGAAGGGAGGCTCTCCTTGCTTCCAGTGGCCAGGAGGAGCTTCCAGTGTTGGTGACTGTGAGCACCTCCTGCACTGGCACACCCTGGCTCAGCTGGGCTTTGTGCTGGGACAGCTTGCCCTGTTTTGTGGGCCTTCTCCAGCACAGCAGACCCGTCAGTGAGAGAGCCCCCAGCTCACGTTCTCCTGAGCATGGGGCATCAATGGCAGATGGAATAAATGGCTGGGCTCATGGATGGCCTCACTGGGGTTCCGGTTAGATGGTGTTGGATTCCCCTCTGGCACCAGCAGTGGCTGTGTATCTTGTTTTCTTTCCAAAGGCAGGAAATCTCCCACCTCAGGATTCTCTTGGACAGGATGGGTGATTCACTTTGTGCTCCACTGCCCCTTCCTCAGGCTACAGCTGGGGAGTTTAAATAGAAAATTGTCTCAGACAGATTGAACACTGGGGAAACCCTTTTATGACCCAGAATATGCTCTCCACACAGCATTTGTTTCATTGCCAGGGGCCCAGACTTCCTGAGCTCCATCCCCTCTTCCCGGCTGCCTGACATCAACAGTGTTTCCTTGCATGCCTGGGATGCTTGAAATCGTTGGGGCTTAACTTGGAAACAGCCAAGATTCAGGGAAACAAGGGTGAGATTCAGTTTTCTTTCTGATAGGAAGAATTTGCTGCAGGACACCACTTTGTTATGCACGAGCTTTGTTTACTCCCCATTTTGCCAGAGCCCACTTGAGGCTCTGGCTGCTGCAGTCACTGAAGCAGATGTTTCCTGCCCAGATCCTGCTCTGTAAGAGCCCACGAGAGTAGAAGGTACTGAGTTAAAAATGGGATTGCTTAATTTTGAGTTGTGTCTGGCAGCCAAAGACCATAGAGGTAGCAGCACAAAGGCTGCCCCGTGGCTGTGAACACCACTGGTGTGGGCACAGAGCTGTTGTGTTCCCTGTAGCACCAAGAGCCCCCATGGTTTTTGTCAAGCCTTGGGTAGGATCTGCTACACTCCCAGAGTGAGAGTCTCTCTTCTATGGTGCTTTAGACTGATATTTTCCCTACATAGCTTACTGAAGCTAGGTCATTTGGGCCATGTCTGATTGAGGGAACAGACAAGACCAGGGCACAAGCCTGGAGGCTTCCATGTCAATAGAATATTAGTTCTGTTGCCAGCATGGTTTTTGTCCTCAGATCATCAAACACTCTCACAAGCAACTGCTGCACAGGGTGTGAAATATGGACTATGCCCACCAGGCAGGTTCTCTGCGTCTACCCTACCTGAGGTGGCCTCAGGATGTCCCACTGTGCACAATGGAGGGGAGAGCACACCTGGCTGGAGAGAGGATCAGGGCTTGGGAACCTGCACAGGGAGCAGTTGTGGCATGAACCTGGTGACAACTGAGTTATGTCAGAGATGATCAACAGCAGTGCTTTAGAAATGACAGAAGCAGATTGGAATTGGAATCCATGGCTGTCATGTCCTGGGAGCAATTTGTCTGGCCAGCAGCGGGTAGGCAGAACACAGCCAGACAAGAGGTCTCAATTGCTCTTGTATTAAGAGTATCTTCCATAAATGCAGATTTCTAACAGAATAACATGCAGATGAAAACCAGGCTCTGGAGAGAAACAGACTGGCCTGGCTTCAGCTTTGCACCCTGTGCAGGTTGAACGACTCCTATAACTGCAACAATGAAAGCCCAGTTATGGCCCTGGCAGCAATGCTGCTGGGGAAAGGTCAAAGGACAAACACATGTGCAAAAAGCAGGCAATGATCCACACCAGCCAATGGCCTGCAGTGATAGTTCCACAGGAAGGTTTCTCAGAGCTAACTGGGCAGATCATGATTGGGTCAACACAGGTCTAGCAATGGCTGTCTCACTGGGTAGGAGTTTCTCGGAGCATGCTGGACCTCAGTCCCAGAGAAACACACTTAGAGCGTGTAAAATGAGCTGCTATTCTCCTTTTCCAGCCAGGTTTGTAAAGGGAGGTCTAATCTCTTTAAGACTAATTGAGCAAAATCCTCTACCTGTCACAGGTGCAGCAATGCTCTGGCTCCCACAGGTACCATTGAGCCCTGCCTGCACACTTCAGAGGACAGTGAAACCAGCCTAAACTGCTCCTAGCAGTCTGAGAGTCTTTCCTTCCTCCCCTTTTAGTTTCTGCCTTGCTCATAGCACCTGGCAGTAACACAGCAACAACTGTTTGGTCAAACCTGCCCAAACCTACATGTTTAGTGTCTTGCTGGCCTTACCTCAGCTCCAGGAAGGATGCTCTGAACCCCAGTCCCCTGCCTCCACCTTGTCACTCTCCTAAGAAGGGAAGAGCAAGCAGCACGTCAAATCTGAGTGAGGAAGAGAAACATGCTAAAACAGCCTCGTTCTTTGTCACCAGCAACAAAAAGAGAGATGTGGGAAGCTTGCAGCACTTCTGTTAAGTAAGTGGGACAAAGCAGAGCAGATTTCTGTGTGGGAGCCACTTTTCTCTGCTTTGGAAATGTTTTTTAATGTGTCCTGCCTGATCCATGCCCTGATTTTCCTCCTATTGCCTTTCTCCTTACCCTGTCTCCCTTTTCCACTTTCCTCCTCCACCACTGGTGAAAGTATTGTGGAATAGGCTGATGTGTGTCCATCTCTCATGGTTTGTTTTGTCTGAAGTGTCATCCTCCTTTTATCAGTCCATCACAGACAAGTTGGCTGTGACTCATCAGCACAGACCCATCAGTCAGCCTCAGCCTTGGGGACTCACACTCAGGTACTGCCAAGGAAGAGTGAGCCTTAGCTTGGTTAATCAGAATTTCGAAACAAACCATTGGGCAAGAGATGACCCAGACAATATTTTCCATGCAAGCAATGTTTTCCACCATGGGCTTCTCAGATAAAAAGCAGGATTGCTTTCAAACAGATTGTAGGGCACAGGTCAACAAAAATGAGCTGTTTATAATTTCTGCTGTCAAAACAGTGTATCTACGTAGATCTCAAACAGCCTTGTAATCCATGGTTATCTTTTCTGTTTTTGTTTTCCAGCTGAGACCTTAAATAGCTTCTTAGATCATACCACAGTGCAGTGCACGTGTTCCAGGTCCTGAGTGCTCTCTTTGAGGATTGAACTCATGCCTCACCAAGCTACCACTCCTCACCAGCCACTGTATTACACATGGGGCTGTTTACAAACCCAGGGAAGAAAGTCTTGCCCATGGCAACATTCAGTAGCATCTGCCTTTAAAGCATCATTGGCGATACTGGTACTAGGCTAAAGATGTCTGTAGTAGGTCTAATGGGTTGCTGTTACACATTTGTAAAGAAAAGGTCTATCTATCTATTTGTAAAACCCATCCATGTTTTGGAAAGATCATTTTACAGGGATAGTTGGCACAGCTCAAATTTCATTTATCCCAATGAGACCAGGGTGCTGTTCTGGGAGAGGTGGCCATAAAAGAAGGACACTAACAGGGATCTTGGGAAATCAGTCTGTTGCATCTGCCACAGACTGCCACAGGCATGTCCCTTAATCTCCTTCCCTGAACCTTCCCAGCTCATAAATAACAATAGCATTATCACTTTCTACTTACCTTGTCTGTGTAGACTGCAGGCAGACTAATGCTATGTATTTCCTCATGGCAAACACCAAAGGAGTGATGCATCAGTGCCCCAGCAGAGGCTATAATGGAAGCAAATATGAATAACCTTGTGACCTGGGAAACTTGAGATATGCAGGTTTGGGCAGTCAGGCAGGGGACAGCAGTAACCCAGCCTGCAGCAGCACTCCCCTCCTTAAAATGAGGCTCTCCCCCACACTCCCAGCTGCCCATGCTGATTCCTGTTGGATCTCATGCAGTTAATTTTCCATTCATCATTTCTTTTCCTATCTTGATTGCAACTTCATTTAGGAAACCAAGCTTGATACAACGGTGAAATATATGAGGGCAAGTTCTCTGATGGAGTTTACTGACTGCTGAATTGAAGCAGACTATACCTATATACACCAGACAAATCAATGCCCCCTAACTAACATCAACATGTGTTAATTTCTGTACCAGGAATGCTAACAGCAAGTTTCGATGTGGTGAAAAGCAAATATTGATCTGTTTGCTTGAAAATCAGATTAGGCTCTGTCCATAGGCAAACATTCCTGCTAGGAAGTAGAGGAAAGGTTGTTTCCCCTTCCCCCCTCTCAAAGGCAGCCAAATCAAATGAAAACAAAAATCAGTTTGATACCTAGTAAGTTTTTAATTAAAGAGAAACCAAACCTAAGGGAAACAGAAGCCCTAGGGAGCTGTCAAATGACTTCTGGTAGTTTTTTGTGGCAGGAAGCCACAAAGGTTCATAAGGGCAGCCACCCATTAGTGCCTCTGCTCCTTCTGAATGGGGAGAAAGTGCTCCTGAGTGAAACAAGACCAAACCTCCCATGAACAGGGGCAAAGGTACTCAAAAAATCTGTCTGAGCACAAGCATTTCACATTTTAGTCTTCAGTTTGCGCTTCAGCTCTGCTGCCTCAAGGTGACCGCTCCCAGCACTGGCATGTCCTCCTGGTCTCCCTGTCATGTCTCACCTGGAATGAAGACACAGAACCAGAGGACAAGGAGCCCTTCACTTGTCAGCACCAGCATTTCTGTCTGTGTGGCAGTCTCCTGAACCCAGAAACCCACACCAAGGCCACCTCAAATCTGGCACAAGATGGGTTGCTCTGGCCTCAAAGCACCAGGGGAGGCTTAGATTTGTTATTAGGAAAAATTTCTTCATGGAAAGGGTAGTCAAGCCCTGGAACAGGCAGTCCAGAGCAGTGGTGGAGTCACCTGGAGGTATTTAAAAACTGTGCAGACATGGCATTAAGGGACATGGTTTAGTGGGGGACTTGTCAGTGCTGGTTAATGGTGGGACTTGGTGGTCTCAGAGGTCTTTTCCATGCTGAATGGTTCCATGATCCCATGGTTTCTGCAGGATGGAGGGAGAGCTGTGAGCTGCTGGAGGGCACAGGCCATCCCAGCACGCCTCCCCCAGTTGTGACCAATCCCTCATGTATGCGCAGGGCAAGAGCAGCTCACAAGAACCTGATGAACTCTAGGAGTGCTCCAAGGGTTGCTGAAGAGAAAGGCTGCTCAGGAGCTGGCCAAACATTAAAACTGGCCAGGGAAAAGCTGCCTATTGTTTGTGCTTTGTGCTGTTTTGCACTGTTGTTCATTTCCAGCATCAGGTCTCTTCACTCCAGATGCCACACACACCTTTATTTTCACCTCCATTGGTCTGGGGAGATATCAGCCTCTTGGCCTCCTGAGGAGGTGGTTCCCAGTTCCCAATGGCTTCAGGAAACCTCTCCATCATGTCCACATGCCACAGGGAACTCTGTCTCTCCACCTCTGTCCCTCATCACAGCAACCCTGTGAAGGATGGGCAGGCACACATCAAAACCTCCTCAGGCAGGAGTGGGTTACCCACCAGGGGTGATTTCATCCCACTTGACAGGGATGAAAGGCTGATTTAAGATCTAAAAATGAAGTCCCAGGGAATGCAATTAATTCAAATAGGCTGCTAAATATATCTCAGCAGCCTTCAGCTAGCAACAGCAGGTAGCAAGCCACTCTTTTGAACATCTTCCATGTGATTAAAACAAACCTCTTGCTTTTGTTCTGCTTATTTTCCTTTGCAATATGGAGGAAATCTACCAAAACTGGAGGCAAATGCACAGCCTTAGCTTAGTGATGCAGAGAGAAAAAATTCAGCTTTATGTCATCTTCTCACTCCAGAACCAAGACTCAAGTGTAGTCAGAGGTTTGCTATTCAGAGGTACCCCAAGGCTGCTCTGCAGCCACCTGGGCTGGTTCCAGAGGGACTGGTTCCCAAGATTAAAATCTAGTTAAAATGCAAGCAATTACATTTCAATTATTGAGGAAGCATCTGAAGGATGTTTCATATTCTTATCTCTGAGCAAGGACTTGAGGTGCCTATCAGTGTTCTAGTGAGGATCAGGTTTTGCTTTGTGCAGCACTGAGCACATGGATCTCACCTGAGAAAGAAACAATTGGGCATAACCTGAACAAGCCCCATCTTTAATCATGTGTTTCCTCTGGTTGCTCCATTTGCCTATAGAGAGAGGTACTTGATATAGAGGTAGACTGGATAAGCAAAGGGTTATTTCCTTCATCATTACATCAGGAAAGATGACAATTTCTCCTGTGGAGGCTGTCTCAATGAGTACTCTTTTTTTCCTCATCTCCAGACCACATATTATTTTACAAGCTCCCATTATAAAAGGTTAATGGGAGAAGCAAGCACTGACAGTCATTTTCACTCCCCTGGAATGATACACTGCATTGCTGCAATTCAGTTCAGTGTAAAGTTTCATATAACAGTAATACCTGCAGAAACTAACTGCTTTCAAAATCTTCTATTTTCTTTTTTGTTTTGAGCAAAACTTCTTTTTTTTTGTTTTTGACTCTTCTTTGGTTGAACTTTGACTTGAATAAACAGCAACATCTGGAATTCAGCAAAACACACCATAAAGGGAATAATATGTCCACAGCAGTTTTGCTGGAAAGGACAAATCCATTTATTACTCAAATGAAAAGTTACGATTGCTAAATGTCAGATGGAATTAGAAAAAAAATTGAATCCTCTGTGTGTGTCCTTTGTGTCCTTGCCAGCTCAGTGTGTATAGAAAGTTGTTCCTCTGTTATCACTGGTCTTTCTGCTTTTTTCCATGGCTGAAAGCTTTTTTCCATGCTTTTTTCCATGTGAGGACTTTCCTTCTGCAGACCCACCAGGTCAATCTTTTACCTTTGCACTGGGGCAGAGCTGCAGCCTTTTCCACTCAAATATGGAAAATACATCACAGTGTCTGAGATCAGATCATGCTCTAATCAAGTGGCATTCTTCTGGCTCCTGGATCAGACACTCCAGGAAAGCCCCAGGGATGCTGGGAACAGCTGAGGATGTGCAGGCAGTGGGGGTATGGGGGGATGAAGGCACTGAGCACCTCAGGAAGGGAATGGCAAATGGCATCTCTCTCTGTCTCCGTCCTCCCAGCTGAGCAGCCACAGATGTTCTGTGATGGTGACAGCACAGGACACCTGAGCCCCAGGCACAGGGCTCACTTACAGACCAGATCCATCTCTCTTTGCTTTGTTTTCCAGTAGGTAGCTCTTGGTTTCTAGCACAAACTCACTTTCTTCAGAGCACGTGTTGAGGTCAGGGAGTGACAGCTCCCATAAATCAGCAGAAGCCAAACACATTAATCCAGGAACAGAAGGAGGTATTCAGCTAGTTCGGCAATTTTTAGCTTAGAAGCCTGGTCCAAGGGTTGAAATGCTGCCAGTCTGGAGAATAAACATCACTCTCTGTTCCTTTTCACTTTGTACCAGGAGGTGTTTGGGGTCTTTGCAGCACAAAATCAAACTTAGGAAGGTGAGACAGAGATTGGATTTATTTGCACAAGGTTGGAGTGGGCCCTGCTCCCACCCCTGCTTCTTCCAAATATCTCATATGTGATTTCAGATGTGTTTTTGATGACCAGACCCAACAAGAGGCAAGACCTCCTCAGCCTTAGTGACACTGTTGTGTGTGGGCTCAGACAGGTAATTTTTAAGCATGTGACCAGTTAGTTCAAAGCTGGGTATTCCTGTCTCTATTTCAGCTGGATTTTGCACACCATTTAACTGAGGGCACATTATTTTGGCCCAGACCATGCTGCAGGTAGTGCTGCCCTCTTTGAAAGCCCAGGTCTGGGCTATGGATGATGTCCATTGCTTCTGCTGCCCTTTCCTTTCACAGCAGTGGTGACGTGCAGAGCCTCTTATCGCTTGTGAAATCAAAAGCCAAACAGATTCCAGGCAAGGTAATGTGTTAGTAGGCAGCATTTTGGGTAAGCAGCATAATAGTTTATGTAAATAAGTGAGAGGTTTTTCCTGTTTATTCTCCTTTCCCATGAAGAAAGCAGAGGTTACATCCATAGCAGCAAACTCATCCTGAAGGTCCAGGTGTGCAGGTTTGAGCTCTGAAACTTGATCTAACAGTGCTAAATTGGCAGCACTGCCATAGCTCAGGGCTGGGCCCCCAGCACGGCCCTTGCAATCCCTGGGAACAGTTTAGGATTTAACAGGGACCAGAGGCTCTTCCCAATTGGCTATTTGAGTGTGGGCAGCCTAACTGGAGATGTGGAGATGCCACTAATGGGCAGATAAGCTGCCTAAGGCTGAGGAACACCTCCTGGATGTTTAAATTCCCCAGTGAGGATATACCCTAAAAGTGTATGTGTGTGTATCCTTGGGATAAGTGTGACCTAACAGCAGCTCTGCAGGGTAGAAGTGACAAATTCACACAGGCCTAAGTTAGACTAGGAAAAAAGCAACACCTTGGACTGTAGGTAAGTAAAATGATATTAAATACAAAGAAACCCTCACCATGAGCAGGAACTGCTCAATAGGGTGAGTTACACTTTGGTTAACCACAACAATCCCATCTCCATGGAGTTTGGAATATTGTTTTAGTTACCACAAGTACCCATGGCTGTGCTTGTTTAAGATATCATTTCCTGCTGCTGGCACAAGTTCAGTCTCAGCAGAGGGTGTGAGGGACCCTCCCTTGCCTGGCTGGGGGAGCCCCCATCCCGGGGCCATCCCCACCTGCCACTGGCTCCAGGAATGTGTGCCTGGGAAAACAACGTGGTTTCTTCTGGCATGTTACGGCTTTCATCCCTGCAGCTGCACAGGACAGGTAGCCCAAACAGCAGCACGTGTTTTTGGCTGCCTGCCTGCCTGCTCAGGGAGGGCTCTGGGCTGGGCAGTGCCTCCTGGACAGCTCTCACTCAGCCGCCCTGCCCACCATGTCCCACAGCACATTAGGACTTTCTCTTCCCCTTCCCATGTTTGTCCCTCTCACCAGCAGCACTCTGTCACCATTCCACTGCCCATGTGGGAGTTCTGTCAGCAGCAGCTCTGCCCCATCACTCTGTCCCTGCCACCCATGGGGCAAACCAGGGCACTGGGGCCGATCTTCAGCCTGGGTGTGTGTGGGGAAGCACACACCTCCAGCCCCCATCTCTCACTTCTTCTGCTTTGACAGATTTCCAGGACTATTCCTGGTGCAGACCGGGGATGCTCCTGGATTTTTGGCAGCTTTTCAGTCGGGGGAGTTGTTTCAAACCCGGCTCGAATGATGGTATATGTGTACAGTACCAGGAAAATGTAAATTTTTTATACAATCCTACATATGAAGACAAGGTTTCACAACAAGAAGCATGGAAATGAGGTGGCTGGCTGCTGCCTGCTCCCATTCTCTAATTTCAGGAATCCTGTTCCTTGCTGAGAAGAAGGAACACATATTTTAGATTTTACTTTAAACTAAAATAGACCCAGGATATAAGTGGGAGCCTGGATTGCTCTCAGTGTCCTTCAGAAAACAAATCTGTGAGATTCCAGTGAGAAGTGATGAGGCAGTCCTTCAATTTGCAGTAATAAATGCACAGTCCATATAAACATATGGTGCTATTGGGACAGAGATGCAGCAGATATAAATCCTCAGTGCCTGCTTGACTTCACGTCTGGTATGTGCCTTGCATCCACTGACACATCACATCCGGCCAGGGCCACCATAAATTTTACAAGTTTCACATTCCCTTAATCCTTTTTCTTACAAGAACCCAGAGGACTGCAGCATTTCCCCCAGTACGTGCAGTGTTGCTATTTTTAACTCTGGACCTATCGGGATGATTTTTGATGGTTTTTTTCCCCCTGAAATCTCAGAATAGTTCAACCAAGTGAAAAACAAATCATCTTTCATTTCTTTATTTACTGTGTTTAAGTGCCAGGGCTGAGAATGTGGAAACTATCCTAATAATGTAGTCTCAGATCATCCTGGATTCTTGTAGACGATTTATCTGCGACCAGAAGGACATCAATCCAGTATCCACTTTGTGATCCAGAGGGAGTCATAAAAAGCCTTGCCTTACAGAAATTAATGTCTGTGTTCGATCACTCTGCATAAATAACAGACCAGACCCATCAATACCCTAAATTTGCAGAAATTCACCCATCTGCAGTCACTAATCTCATCTGCAGGAAGGCACATGTGCTCTGGAACTGGCAGTGCCCACAGTGAGACCAGGCAGAGGTGTGTCCACAATCACCTTGTTCTTCCACACTCACACATTTCCACATCATTCACCTGTTACAGCTGTCGCTAAAGCAGAGTGGGCTCTTTGCAGAAGGAACCTTTGCTTTATTCCTGGCTTGCAGAGAGCTTGGCACCAGAGGAGCCCATCTCTCCAAGGACAGGCACTGCACTGAGAATAACAGCAGTGGTTTGAGTCCTGGCCTCCCTTCTGCCTGCTTGCGTATCCATGCACGCACACACACATGCCCAGACTCCCCAGGGCCCATTAGCAGCCCTCAGGAGGCTGGATTCTGACCTAACTTACAACAATTTCATAATGACTAACAAAATTTACCTTGGTAGAAATTGCTGTGGATTTATACATGTGCCAGAAACAGGCACTGCTGGAGTTAGGTGTGTGTGTGTGTTTATCCTTTCCAGGAGATGAAGAACAGAAACAGGAACCTCAAACACAGGCATGGAGGCACCAGGGACAGTCATTTCCAGTGGCACATTGGGAGAGATCCCTGTGCCAGCCTGCCTAGCTCTTGCCATATGCAGTTGGATGCTGGTCACACTCCAGCTTCTCCTGTTCCTGCAAGGGCCCAGGGTGTGCCCAGACCTGCCACCCTCCATTGCCATTTATTTCACTTCCAGGGCAGAAGGCTTTTTTCACTTCAGGGTTATTTTTGCGGCTGTAGGGACATTTTTCCCCCAGTGACACACTGTTATTTGCTCATTCCCAGAAGAAGTAAGGACCAGGCTTGCCACAGGTTTTCCTGGGGCAGAAGGGTGTAAACCAGGTGGGAAGAGCTGATGGCTTAAAGAAAATAGGAGAGAAGGTTTCATCTCGGTGGCACGTACCAGGCCAGCAAGATGAGACCCTCAGGCTGTGTCTGCCTGCTTTTCAGGAAAGGTGAAGGCACTGGGAATTGAAATTGGGGTAGCTGAATGAGGAGGCAGAGCCTCTGGCCATAGCCTTGAGGTATCCTGTGGAGGAAGAGCAAAGATTTCCTACAGCCTGATCCTTCGCTCCAGGCACTTCCCAGCAGGGAGATCACACAGCTTCCTCCCCTAGGGCAGAGTGAAAAGCTCCTGTCATGTGCCACAGGTGGCACCACATGCCATGATGTGTCACGAGGTCCCATGGAGGGTTTCCCACTCCAACCACTCCCACCTTCCCCCCTGCCAGACCCGACCCCACGGCAGCCATACCTGAGAGGGAGCAATTGAGGAGCGCCAGTGAGCCCAGGCTCCCCCAGCACCTCCCCAGACCCCACCCCAGAGCAGAACTCTGCTAGAAAGGTCCCAGCTCAATGCATGCAAACCAGGCAGCCCCAGCCTGAGGGTCTCCCCTTGCTGGCCTGGTCTGGGTCACTGAGGAGCAGCTCCCCATTCACCCCAGCACATCTCAGGAGAAATTCCAACATTACTGACTAATTAGGAGCAGATGGGATTCACACCAATCAAGCTGAGAAATCTCAGCAGACAAGTTCCCAGTGCTGTAACAGTAGGTCAGATATACAGGGGAATATGCAAAATTTTTGGTTGGGAAAGGAAGGTTGAGAAGGAATAAGATCACTTACTGCTGCATCAGAGCATAAAATGGGATCTTTCTTCTTCCTTTCTCTTGTGTGTGAAAAGTTTTAGATGCATTTATCTGTAGGAATATAATTCTGCTTGAATGCCTTCTGCTTTGTCTCCTTCCTAACCTAAGTGGAACAAATTAATTTTTGAAGTCCACAAAGAACCTTTATCAGCTAAAACATCCTCAGTGTTCTGAGATAAGGATTTATTCCAGCAGTTTCAAAACTGTCTTGCTGCCTCTCCCCAGCGTGGGGGTTTCTGGACTCTAAGATTTGGTCATAAATTGTGCAAGTGCTCCCAGCATTTTTAATTAATGTAAAATTTGCATTTTAATGAAGGGGGTGATGGAGCCTTCCAGCAATAGAAACAATTACATATCAAGCCGATGAATTAGCAGCAGGATTGCTGCAGTGAGCAGGTTTAGATTGGTTTTGATGGATTCAGCTGTAGTGTCCCAGCTCTGCCCACATTGAATGAGCAGAGGTGAAATACCCTGGAGCAAACCCCAGGAGAAAGCTCCTGGGAGTCCTGCTGATCTGGGCAGCTCACACAGCTCTCAGCAGATTCACGCCCTCTTGGGATTTGCTCAAGGAGCAGAGAGGGGAATGAGAAAGGAATTAAGGTGTCTTTCCTTCTTTGTTCCCAGCTCCAGGTCCTGGATGCTCTCAGGGAAGATCCAGGGCTGACCTTTCCCTAACACTGGGTGAATGAGAGAAGATATTAGTTTGTGCTTTTCCATATTTTCTGCCCTAAGCAGGATCAAATGGCAATTTGGCTCTGTTTCTCCATTCAAATCAGCATGAGATACAGAAAGTTATTTTCACCAGTTCTACAGACCCTTCATCCTGTAAAACCATTTTCCCTTTTTCCAAGTGATGATGATCTGCATAGCTGCATTTCAATTTGCAGGGGCTGCTTGAAAATCTCCATTGCTTGGCAGTGCATCAAGAGGACAATTGTTGGAGTGTTTTTTGTCTCAGGGAGCTTGTCTCAGTATGCATTCCTCTGTGCATGGCCAAGGCACTAGAAAATGTTTTGCATCCAGGAATTATTTATAAAGCAAAGAGGAAGTTTAAGATGACAGGAAACATTAAGACTTTCCAGCCTGTTGAAGAGAGGGCAACATAATAGGGTTTCCTAGCAGGTCTTGATGCTCCACAAGATATTTTATACATTTCCTCTCTCCGGATGCTGTGCAGTAAGAAACAAATGAGTGGCCTGGAAGTGTTTTATTTTGTTGTTTTTTTTTTTTTTCATTTAGACAAGGATAAATAAAATCTCAGTCAAGCTGAGAATTCATTTCAGATAATCTCAATGCAAATTCAGTCTTATTTTTTTGACCACTGTTCTTCCCCACAGATCAACCCCAACAAAAGCTTGAGCTGTACTTATGCCCGAGTCCTTAGGAACAGCAGAGCAGATGTGGTGTCACAAGTGGCTCTGGATCAATATTCCTGACTGCCTCTATCTTGTCATGAAGTTAAACACAGGGAACAGGATCTCCCCAAGTACTGATTCATCTCCTGACCACCAGAATAGAAGGGGACAGAACCAGCGACGGCAGCTAAAGCAGGACCTTTTATCTGCACATCACAGCAGGAAAGCTTTTTGGAAAATCTCCTAAAATGATACCAGAGAGAGGTTTATGCTGTAACTTCTGAAAACAAGAGAATCAGGCAGATTTAGCCAACCACAGTAATGGAGTTTTCCTAGACCAACCTTTGAGAAGATCTTTAACTCCTGGCTGTACTGCATTTGCTAAAAACTCAGCTCCTCTTAGTCTAAACAGCAGCTCTCCCCACCCTCATTTCTGTGGTCTTGACCTTGAGAGCAGCCTGTGTGGTTATGCTGGTATTATCTGATTCATTCCTCTGTGCTTTCACTGCCTTGTCTGCTCACTCACCCCTTGTTTTTCCACTGCTGGGGTTGAGGTGCATTACTGTCTGTTGTTATTGTGCTGTCAATGCCATCTTGAGCAAACCTGCCTGCCTCATATAATCTGTACCTCGCAAATCCTTCCCAAATGGGGATTTGCACAGCAGGTAAGAGCATGCAAGGAAGGCAGCATGGGCACATGCAAACAGAAGAGCCCCCCTGACCTGCAGCCAGGTCATTACAGAAAGGGAGGCAGCTGGCTTGGGGGTTTATATTATGCTTAAGTCTCATATTAGGTGCTTGAGTGTTGAATTCTTTATTTTGGGATCTGTATCTAGAGCATCCTTGGTCCATACTTGGTGCTTTTTCCATTCTTCTTGTTCTATTCATATGGGCAAAGAACGTTTTCTTACTTTATATCTGTCAGGTCTAACTAATTTCTCTACTCAGCAGTTCTCATTTTACATCTCCTCTTCCCTACCTCTGCCACAGCTATATCTATTTGTCATCTTTTATTTTCTTACTTTCACTGAACCTCATTTGCTGTCTGCTTACCCCAGCATTGCCCTTCCCTGTGTATTTTTGTCTTTGGAATGCCATTTCTGGATAGTTTTAGTATCTGTGCCTTAAAGAAATCCATCTTTTCCACCCTCCAGTCTCTGAACTCCTCAAACCAGGCAACTTTGTTAGTCACCTTAATTCTTCAAAATCCACCCCTTTGCATACTGGCAGCCCTGGCAAAGGATATACTTATGTTTATTCTTCATGCAGCATAAATTAGACCCCCTCACAGTCATGCAAGCTGAGGCCATTTCCTAAAGCTACTTTTTTCTCAGCCAAAGCATGACCAACATTAGATACTGAAACTCAGAAGAGTCAGTGTCTCCAGTCTGGTCATTAGTCAATTAAATCAAAAACAGGCACCAAGAAATTGTGCAGCTTCTTAAGTCCTAACATAGTCCCTGTGATTAAAATTTAGAAAAAAGAAAAAAATAAGAAAAAGGAAAAATTCCTGCCTGTCCTCCTGAGAAGCAGCAGATGCTCTGAAGATGAAAGCCAATTCTTCAGTCTAACTTGCAGATTTATAAATTTCAGTGAGTTTATTATATTATTTGCTACTTGACCCTGTTACCCCCCCATTGGCCTCAAATGTCAGGTACCTCTAAAATAGAGGAGTTCTTCAAAACTCAAAACTAATTATGCAGTCAGGTCCTTATTCTGTCCTCATGGGATGTAGAAAAAAACCCAAGACAATTTATTACTGCACATTTCTTGGCATTAGAGGGATCTTTGAAATCTTGTAGAGATTTTTCACTTTGGCAGTGCAGGGGAACTTATTTCTTACAATAGACACCAAAAGAATGTGAAAATCACTGATTTCAGCAAAGGTCATTGTTTTCCAGCTTTGTGATTGAGGATTTGAAGAAACATTTAAGGTGATGGACACTCACAAAATGATAATTAAAAACTTACTAAGAAAAACTTGTATAAAGTATAATTTTAAAATTATCTTCCCCCGAAGAGTCAAGGGAAGACAGTTTTTGTGAAATGTTATAAATATGTGCACCATTCACATATAAAATCCAACCTTGAAAAAGACATCCTATAATTGCCACTAGTGCAAAAGATAATATGATCTACTTATCATGCATATAACACATTTGTTTGGCTTACAAAAAATATGCTACATTTAGAGGAGCAATTCTACTCAGGGGCTGAAGTTGGCTTTCAACCTGTGAACCCCCACCAACAATAAAACTTCTTAGGGATAAACTCTTCTCTTATTTAATGCTGTAACCCTCTATACACTCAGAATTCATCATTAGCCCTTCTGAGAAAATGGCTGTTTTACTCAAAAGAAAGGAAAAGTCACCATCCAATCTTGTTACCTGATGAAAAGCAGAAAACAGAGATGTAACACATTTTGTGAAACAGTAGATTTTCCCCTTAATATGAAGTTTCAGTCATTTCAGTACATTCATCATAAGATACATGAGATAACATTGATCTGCTTGAATTTTGTCTGTTTTTTTCAGTTGTAGACATATTTATCTTGCTGTCACATATACAAATCCTTTTCCTTCCTGGTGGGACATGGACAGAGAAATGTCCAGGTTCAAAACTTTAGACATTTCTGTGGGACTCTTACTACTGCCTTTTGCCATTTCTCTCCCAAAAACTCATTAATGCAGAGCCTACAGCTCAGCTTCCTCTCACTAAATAACCCTTGGTGGAAAGATCTGCCCTTCTCACTTGCACACCAGCCCAGCAGTCTGTGCAACCTCTCTGGATAATCTGCTCCAGGGACCCACTGTCCTTAGGGGGGAAACCTCTTCTCCATGTGTTTGAACCTCTCAGGAACATTTTGTGACCACTGTCTCTCTTCTTGCTGCTGCACACCCTCAAAAAGAGGATAGCTCTGCCTCCTCCTCCAGGTTGACATCAGGCTTCCCAAAAAGGGGTTTTTTCCCAGACTGAGAGCCCCCACACCCCTTAGTGTCTCACAGGACAAGTTCTCATGGCACTGGGGACACTTAGGTGCAAAATGCTCCATGGCCATTCTCCTAAAGAATCTTCCAGAGAGCTTCAAATCCCAAATTTGCTTACCACGACGAATTGTTTAAATTCAGGACCTTGAAATATTTATTTTTTATGACTAAATCATATAATATTCAAGTTATATGGCAACATATGCAAGCTATTTTTGTTGCTAGGTATCAATAATGGTTAAGAAGAAAAGCTGACATATCCCAGTGCAAAATATGTTTGAGCAGGAAAAATTAGGTTTTCCAGGTTTATATGTATTTCTGAAAAACAAAATGTATTTGCTTTAAAATTAAAAACTGGAATTAAAAAGAATTTCAAACAAATACTGTACCTCAAATTTGCAACTGCAAAAAGCAACTCAGTTTTTGGTTATCATTAATGTAAGAGCGTTTTTTCCCCCACTAGTAGGCAAGCAACATCCTTGGGGGAAAAAAAAATTCTAATGCACTTTTGTGAATAGTATTCATGGCAAAAAGGTGGGGGTTTTTCTAGCTAGCTTGTACAGAACACATGATCACTCCCACTGCATGTCATAAATTTGCACAGCGGAGCACTCTTGGCAGTCTTCTGATGGGACCATTTTTTAAACTATAATAAGTAGATCTCCTCAGCCTCTCCTCCAGTCTTGTCATAAATCTATCACACCAGCCCCTGGCTTTCCATTTTCAGCCCACACACACCTGCCTCATCCCCTTATACTCTCTCTAAAATCCTTTATTTGCACATAGCAGCTTCTCTCTGGAGGATCTCACAGCTTGGGTGTGCAGCTCAGCTTCCCATGCAGCAGGGTAAGTGCCAGTGAGGTTGTGCTGGCCAAAAGTTGTGAGAAGCAGCACAAATTGCACAACAAACTCTTCTTCAGGTGAGGTCCCCATGGCAAGGAAGTTGTCCTGAAAGAAGGAGCAGAGGCTGTTCAAGCAGCTGGTGTTCCTCAACCTTGCCCAAGACAGGAATGCAAGACCAAGATCATAACCTTGTACAGATCTGGCAAGAATTTCAGCACTTTCTTTCCACATTTGAACTGGAGGCTGCAACCCTTTCACTGCCATGCTCCTATTGGATCAAAACAGAGCCCTGCTCCACTCCAAATTCACC
This sequence comes from Ammospiza nelsoni, assembly GCF_027579445.1. Lineage (NCBI taxonomy): Eukaryota > Metazoa > Chordata > Aves > Passeriformes > Passerellidae > Ammospiza > Ammospiza nelsoni. The sequence continues at coordinate 74,351,447 of NC_080635.1, forward strand.
TTCCAAATGTCTTACAATATTATCTGTTCCTTTTTTTTGAGCCTGGACAGACCATGGTTTAGGAACAATAAATTGTGTAGCTCTCATACTGAACTGACAACCCTCGGAGTAGAACCAAAGCCTTGTACCTGTTTTAATCACCATGCCTTCTTTGGGGCATGGCCAAAACTTCTGCCATCAGAAATCACATTCAGAAATGTTTCATTCTCTGAGGGTTGCTCTCACACCTCCAGCACAGCTGACACCACAGTCCTGTGCAAACCCCTGCCTCCCCACCCTTGTCACAGGCCAGCCTTCCTGGCTGCCACAGCCTTTGTGCTGCTCCATTGCAGAGCCCAGCTGGGCCACAACTGCACTCCTGGTTCCCACAGATTTTCTGCAGTAGATTCAAGACCTGCAGAGCTGTAGTACCTACTGCCTCACCCTCCCATGCCCCAGCTTAGCCAATTCTCTGCAGTGACACATCTGCTGGGCCCCAGGAGCTGCAGCACTGCAAAGTGTCCAAACCATGTCCCACATGTGGCCAAGCCCCACAGGCAGATCCATGAGTTCTGTGGCACTGTGATCTCTCTTTGCTAGCAATCCACATGCTAACTGCAGCCCCTTGACACAACCAAGCAAACACCATTATTCACCTGCACCCAGAAACCAAATGAACTTTGCAGGAAACTCATCCTCTCCTTGGGAATCATGGAGAAACTCATCTTCTCCCTGGGAATCATGCAGTGGAGGCTTCCAGTGAGGGCTTCAGGGTAAGAGTGAACAGACTCCTGCCTCTTGTCACTGTCTTTGCCAAGCACATCACCCAACATCCTCGAGACTCTTTGACTGATCCTAGAGAAAGCTCCTCAGCTGGTCATGAGCCCAGTGCACTGATCCTGTGGCAGAAAATGAACAAGAAACCCAACTCTTGACAAGCCCATGAGTTCACTCTGAGCCCTTAGTGGGAGTAATTCCTCTAGACTGCAACAGAGCATCTCCTCTGCCCTGACTCAGGCTCCCACAGCATTGAACACATCCTCGAACAGCTCCTTTCTGTTCACTTTGCTGGGAGTTAGAGACAGCTGGCTCTAACACAGGCAGCAGCTCTGCAGATGTCCATGCTCAGACATTTGGCTTCCTGCTCTGGGCCAGCTGCTGGAGAGAAGCAAATCTCTGTTCCTTCCCATCTCTTCAGCATTACTAGAGCTGCCTAAAAGAGAACACTGAAGCTTTTCTCCTGAAAGGGGGCATCCAGGACTGGTCTCCAGCTCTGTGCTAAGTCCTCCACAGATGCTTTTCCCTTGCTGCTTCTGCTTCTGCACCACAGAGGGACAAGAAGAAGTGACAGTGCTCTGAATGGGAGGCTTCCTTCAGAGGTGGAGTCAATACCCTGTTCAGAAAAGTCAAAGGGCTGTCTAAATTGTCAAGTGGTTTTTTAGCACTACATACCCTTGGGATTGGGAGAGGAGATGAGGAAGATACTTTTGAGCCACTCTCCTCATTTTCTAGCTCCCTAGGTTGTTCATGAGACCCAGCTGAATCCTAAGCTTTAGATTTTCACCAGGAAAAAATAGGATATTTTTTAATACCAGAATTTTCCATGGAATTTGGTAAATACTTCACTTTGAAAATCAAGTTTTGGTCACCTGTTGCATCCTGCAGGTGACCATAGCTCAGCACTTTGATTTCTGTGTGGTACCTTATCAACAGCCACGGGGCTGGTCTCTCCTGATCCCTTCACATGCCGCCCCATGTGAATCCATGTCCTCCAGGAATGTGTTTCTCATATTGCAGTGCCTTGGCCTTGGAGCCTTTATTTGAACCGACAGCTCCAGCTGGGGATTTTTTGTCTCTGCACAGACTTTGAACAGCTGCTTGTGGTTCCACCCAGCCCAGCTCCCGCCCTCTGGTGGGAAGCACGTCAGGCTGGGAGGAACAAAATAGCAGCAACCCTTGGGGTGTCATGGATCTGCAGTGGGAGCAGGGAGCCAGCTGCTGAGCTGGACAGGCCAAATGTGGAGCTCCCTGACTGTCATCCATGAAAAATTGAGGCTTTTTATAACACAAACAGAAGATGACCCTGCCTGGGGAAGGGCTGACAACATGGGAAGCAGTTTTGTGCACCAGGGCTGCTCCTCTTTCTGAGTGGGGCAGGCCAGGGGAGGTCACCAAGGTGGGTGTGCTCCATTACCCAGATGTGTTCATGGCATTTGTGGATGGGCATTGAGCACAGATGATGGCATCAGTGTAAGAAATTGTTACCACTTTGAACTAAAGAGTCCCAGGGGACTCTGCAAATACAAACTGTGCTCTTCCAAGGATGTGGCTTATTACTGGCTTAACCCCAGTGGCTGAACTGCCAACAAACAGCCCTGCTCTCCCACTATCCCATCCCTGCAGCCTTTTTCTCCTTCCTCATCAGTTTTATTGAGGGACACTGGAAGTTTTGTGGAATGGTTTTTCTGATCTGGCTGGAAAATAGGTTTAGGTCAGGTTTTAGGGTTTTTTGGCTGGGCTGATTTTCAAGCCTGACCTGACCAGGCACAAGGGCACTGAGCTGATCCAAGGAATGGAGTTTAAAACACATGTAAAGAGAACATGTCTGTGCAAACAAGGTCAAGGAGCAGACAAGATCTCATGGTTACAACCCGGCACAGCTGCTTTTTCCATGCAGTGCCTCACAGTGCCAGTTTGCTGATGGTGCTGCTGCTGCTGCTGCAGAGTTTTACTCCATAAGAGTGAAGACTTTCTCTTGGAGAATCATCTTGCAGGCAAACCAGAGCCTGGACTTTGTTCTTTCTCTGGAGAAATGTAAAATCTAAATTGCTCTGAAGAGTATGAGAAGATCACCTGGATTTCTTGCGAACATGATCCCAGACACATGAAGATATTTTCCCTCTGTCCAAAAACCAGTAGAAGAAATTCAAAAAGTCTCTGTGGTTAAGCAGAAGGCTGCACTAGCACATCTTCAGAGTGAGCTGTTGTTCAGGTGTTGTCCTTATCATGGAAAAAAATCAACAATGGTTTTCTCTCCTCTCCCACCTGCCCAACAGGTCTTCAAGGAGAGGAGAGAAAACACATCCAGGATCAAAATTTTGTGTTGCAAAGAGCACAGTGATTTGAATCATCCTGAAATTTCATGTCTTCACAAAAGTAATGTTCTTTCAAAACTACTGTTTAGCTAAGATGCAATTTTTAATTTCTAAACTGTGATATCCAACACTGCAGTGAAAAACAAATCAAAAATCCCACTTCAAAAAGAAAAAGTTTTATTCTGAAATTATGTTGAAGCCAGACACATCTACATAATGTGAATCTTCTCTTTTGAAGTAAAATTTTCAGGCTAAATCAACATGGCTTTACAGTGTATTTTCATAGCAAGTGACTCTTTAAAAATGCAAAATAATTTATTAGCAAGTTACACACCAAAACTCAGGAATGTGAGAAATCCAGATCAGGAGCAAGCTGAGAGTGTGCCTACTTAGGTTCTTTGTTAATTAAGATGGATTAAGTCTTTGCTGTGGACTGGAGATTTCTCAAAGGTGGGGCAGCAAGGTGTTGTCTCTGGTGAGATTAGGAAATCTCTATTTTCGTTTCCACTGCTAATACCTCAGACAATATAAATGTGCAGAATGTGATCTGGTAAAAGCTTTCAGTCTCAGCTGAGGCTTTGCATTCCAGCTGTCAGGTTTTCACTTGTTTACCTTGGAGCCTGGCTTCAAGGGATACGATGGAAGAGATAATTGGAGTGGCTGCCAGCAAGAGAAAAAAAATGTTTCAATAAAAAGTATTTTATTCTGCTATGGATACTTGTATGAAGAAATGTCACCCTTGGGTACAGACCAGAAATAATCCCAGGCATTTCTCTCCCTCCCTCTCTCCCCATACCTCCCCTGCAGCAGGTTTCATACCACACACAACATCACTGCACACAGATTTCTATCACTGTTTCACTGCCATGGGCTCCAGGAGCTTTCAGAGCCAGGATTGCTGTGCTGTTCCACAGGCACTGGAACAGGGAGCTCAGGAGCTGAAACTGAGCAGGGACTGGGGGTGTCCCTGCCACAGGCACCTGCCTCTCCTCCTCATTTTCCCTGGTCATTGCTGTTGCATCCTTGCCCCGGGGAAGGCTGAGCCCTGGAGCTGCTTGCAGATGTACCTGACACCAGCCCCCAGCCCTTGCCCACCCCCTGGATCAGGAGGGTTTGCTTCTGTGATTTGTACAATGCAGAGATAAGAATAAACCCTAAAACTCTAACAGGACCTCACACTTTGAACTCTGCTTCCCTCCCCAAAGGGGAGGGAACCCAAATCTGCAGTAACCCAAATCTGGCTTTCACAAGAGACAAAAGGTTTTCAGGCTGTCCAGACCCAACCTTTGAAAACAGGTTCAAAATCAAGTAACCTTTGAAAACATGTTCAAAATCAAATAACCTTCTTATTTGTTAATAGCACCTCTCTTAACAAAACCTTCTGGAGGAAGTACTGTGTTTATGTGCTGGCCCTATTGTCAGAAAGTCAGAAACCCAAAGTCTGACTGCAACAGAGAGTCACAGGGAAAATATCCCAAAGCTCTGTATGGTTCATGCTGAATTTTGCTGCACAGCCCTTCCTCCCTGTGCCCCCTTGGCAGCTAAGTCTGTAAATTGGATAAACTATTTCAACTGGCCCTTCAAATCAACTAACTAGCTCTATAGTTAGTCATTAAATTAGCATGGCAGATGAGAAATCCCTGTCACTGCACATTTTCATTATTACCTCCTAAGAGAACTTGAGCTCCAGTGAAGATGTGGCCAGTCAAACCAGCAACTGAAATCCCACGTGAGCATCTCATGTATCACAGCCCTGATGGGAGCTGGGATGTGCTGGGAGTGGTGAGCAGCACCCCAGCCAAGCTGGTTTTGTCATCTTCAGCTGGGAGCTGCTGCCTCTGTGCCAGACAAGCCACTGGAGTGTGGCTCCATGCCCAGTCCTGGGCTGCAGGAGCAAGGATGTCCCTGGGGCTAAAGCTGTGCACAGGGTAGGAGCAGCTCCTGACCTGGGGAGTGACAGTGCACAACCTTCCCACACCCCAGCAGCACCCTGGAGCTGGTAATGGCCCTCCTGCACCTGCAGGGGTGATGGGTCAGTCAGCTGTGGCCAAAAAGGTGACAAGTTTCCAGTCTGCTCAGCTCCCTCACCTCGCTCCCTGCAGGAGCACCAAGGCCAGCACAGGCAGCCCTGGCTCAGAGAGGTTTAAGATGCTGTGGCTTTTGCCATCATAGTTGCTGTGGTGTCATTTGAAAGTCTGATCTGTCCTCCCTGGCCAGGTCCTGCATGGGCCAGAAGTCTGCCCTTGATGACTTTGTGGGAAGCCAGAACCCACCATTTCTGCCTGCATCCTCATCTTTGTTTGTCTGCTTTCTTGCTCTAAAGCACTGCATTTGACTTTGCAAAGTTAACCCCTTGGGTTTCTCATTTGAACATGATTCTGCAAGTCAGTGTCTTCACTGATAAATTCATGTGTGAATTTCCAGTTCTTTTACAGCTATCTTTCTTACCTTATCCTAACAGGAGGAATGATTAATGACACCAATATGATAATGCCCTTCTTAAGTGATAAATGACCTTTACATCAGGTATGCAAAGATCTGGGGAATGCACAGGCCATTGTCCCACTACACATTGCAAAACAATGACAAAAATGAACTAAGGCTCCTCTTTATCACCAACTATCCAAGTCAACAAAGTTTCCTTAATTAGACTGTTTGGTTTGAAGTTTGTTTCTTAGCAGGAGGAAGTTAAAGAAATTAAGACCCTAAACACCAATGGTGAGTATAAATTTTGTTTTTCTTGATGTTACTGTTGTTTTCCGGCCACATTTTTTACTGCTGAACACTTCCTGTGCAGGATTTCCACCAGACTGCTTGCGTGTTCTTGCCCCAATGTGCAGCTATGTTCATCCTTCAGTGAAGACAGATACTCTCACACAGAGACAATCTGTTTTTTTAAATGCATATGGTGCTGTAGCAAAAGCACATCTGGATGATCTTGAGGGAGCTATTAATCAAAGGCCTAATTCAATATTTCAGAAATATTCTAAATTCCTTTTTATTTCAGATTTTAATATTCAATAGGCAGGGTCTGCTGCAAGTGACATGTCCATAAATGCTGAATTGACCCCTCAGTCCTGCTTTGATTTCACTGATTTGCTGGAACATGGTGTTTGTGTACACAGTGGAAAAGAGTGTCAAAGCACCTTGATTTATGCCAGATTTTTGCTGCTCTCATTAATGCCATGATGTGACTTACCCTCTGGAATGACTGGGAGCTGATGGTGCTATGGGCTCCTTTGGAAGGATCCTAATGTCTCACCATGGGTTCTCCCAGGGGCAGCTGGCTTTCTTAGATCCCAACCCAAACTGTAAGAACTAACATAGAGTGTCCTCTTTGCTCTTTTTGGGCCATAATTTGGGATATGAGGCTTGAAAGAATGCAATGTTTCTCAAAATTCCTTCAAAGTCAAGCCCAGTGTGAGGCACTCCCAGGCAGCATTTCAAATAAGCAAAGCATGAGCTTTAAGTGTGTCAAAATAGCCCTTCTCTAGAAACTGCAACAAAAAAATAACTCCCACAGCTGGCTGGTCCCAGGCAGAGCCAGCAGGAAAGGCACAAAATGCAGAGTCCTGGTGACACCTGAAGGGACCTGCCAGGTGCTGCCTGCACCAGGCTGGCTCCTGGAGTACAAAGAGCCCATCAGCTCACTGCTACTCAGAAACTGAAATGGGAAACTCCAAACAAGCACAAAGCAGCAAAGCAGTTTAGAAGAAAGCTCCTTCCTGCTTTATGCAAACAGAGCCAGTTGTTGGTGAGCCCAAAGGAACAACAGAAATGCCACCGAGGCTGGGGTCTCCATTTGTCAGCTCAGATTATCTGTGCATAAATCCCACGAAGCAGGGGGCATTTCTGCATGGTGCTGGGGGCTCTTGGCCTGCTCAGCCACCAAAGAGCCTGCCAGGGTTTCTGAACACCTTTTGCCTCAGCAAAATGGCTTGGCCCATCCCAAGGCTGCGCCCCAAGCCTGGCATGGTGCTGTGCCAGCCAGGCACCCTGACCCCTCATGGGGGTGGCAACAAAAGCCACCTGCTCTTAGGGGAAAAAGACGAAACCACAAGTTCAGAAAGATGTAACAGCTTGAGTAAGGAGGGTCAAGCCTTTTTAAGTGATCAGATTAGACGGAAGCAACGTTAATAAAAGGTTAGATGCTGGTAGATTTAAGGCCACTGTGTAAATCCTTGCTGATTTGAATGGGTGCAAGGAAGAGCCCTGCAACAGCAGGGTTTGAGGAGACTCTCCAGGCTTAGACCCTGATGCATAAAGCTTTCAGGTCTTCTTTAGGCAAGGATGGGAGGCTGGACCAAATCCTCTCCATGTGTCCTTTCCAACATGAATTATTCCCTGGGTCCATGAACATGTTCTAAATGTGCAGAAGAACTCCCTAAAGTTCCTAAAATTGAGAAACTGATGGGTTAAGAAATGCATGTTTACTGTGTCTTCTGGTGAGTGTCCTTTGCTGAGGCTGAAAATAGTTCAGTTTCTGGCACTGCCTCAGACTTTCTGGGTGATCCTGAAAATAAAAACAGTCAGACTAGGTGTCCCAGGAACACAGCATCCTTTCTTTGCCAGGAGCCAAAACAGGTGCTGGGTAAACTGCTGAACCACAAATCCCTGTGCTGCACTTTTAGTGCCCAAATGTTCAGGGATGGGAGCAACACTCTCTTCCTTCTGCTCTTTGCCTGTCTCTGGAGCTGAGCCCTGTTTTGTCTCTGTGTTTTTAAGTGATCCAGCACAAGACCCAAGTCTCACCAAGCCCTTGTTGCACTCAGCTGCAAACTCCTCTCTCCTCTGATTGCCCACAGGCACAGCACCATGAAAACATTGCCTTCTGTCACTTAATCTGTCACTGAAGAGCAAACCCTGGAGGATAAATTCAAAGACTGCTTGCTCTTTTTATTTTTAGGCAATTCAGAAATATGTTTCCACTTCTCTTTGGTTTTGAAGATGTTTTCACAAAGAGAGCTAGCACACAAGTCAGGCAGCAGTTTCCTCTTTGCAGGTGCATAATGTCAATCACATCCCTCTGCCTGAGCTTTGTCCTCCTGCCTGGCCTACTGACAGTGCAGGCTGTACTGAGGATGGGAAAAGGATGGGGCATGAGATAATCAATCCTCTGGCACAGCTCATGAGCCCTCACTCAGCACAGAGTGCCTGTGCCAGGCAAAGTGCAAAACTCTTCTTCCACCAGAGACAGGGGTTCGTTTGTTGTGATTTAGAGAATCCAAAGGTTTGTGCCAAACCCTAAACCCAACACTTGTGTTGTCACTGATACCATTGCAGGAGGGAGCCAGAGGCATCAAGCAGTAAATTCAAGAGAATTAAAACCATCTGCTGCCCAGGACTGCCAGCCCTCATCTCCCTGCAGAGTCTTGTGAGGCAAGCAGTTTCAATATCCAAGTTACATTTCCTTGAAAGCCACCTAAACCCAGCCAGCAATGCTGTCCCTCTTGCACACAGCAGGACATAAAAGCCAACTGGAGCAACAATTTTACTGGAAATTCTAGATCTTTCTAGGATACTTCAAGAAAGTCTTGAGTTGGAAGGGGCTTTTGTAGGTGTCACGGTGGTCACCTAGCTCCAAACCCCTTGCCATGAGCAGGAACATTAGCCACTAGATCAGGTTGCTCAGGGCCCCATCCAGCCTGGCCCTCTAGATCTTTGCAGAGCAGTCAGATCCATTTTCATGACCAGGGAATGCAGACACAGATGTATACTCACATCTTTTGGCTGGATCAGAGTTCTCACATTGGTTGAATGTGAGATTCCTGTCCTAAGGAATCTCCCATCTAAACAAGCATCCATGTGAGTCTAATTTTCACAGCCCAGTGAGTAATGCTCTGGATTCAGCATCTGGTATTCCAAAAGTGTACAAAATGTGACCAGAGACAGTAATAGCACAGTTTCTTACAAAGGAATGGGAAAGAGACCCGATTTATTATTTATAATCTAGAGGCAAACACCAACAAGGGGGCAATAAGATAATTTTTCAGTGGACTGCATAAAGCTGAAAGTGTCCTCTCAATCTCTTTAAATTCCTGTGAGCTGAAAGTGTTCCCATCTCAGCAGCAGTTTTCTTCAGAAGCCAGCTAGTGCTCTCAGTGCCTTTTGCCAACAGCAGCTATAATTACATTAAAAGGATGATTTGCAGAAGCAGAAGGAAGAGAACATGTGCAGAGCAATGTTACACAACATTGTAAGGAGTTTGCACACTTCTTTGTTCCAGCAAACCTCTTACAATGACACTCACATGCTCCTATTTTCTCTCTGTATTTTGGAGATAAGGCAATTTTGAATTCTTTTGTGTGATTATCTCCTAGATGCAGAACTTTGACTAATTGCAGCCATTCAAGGGGAGCTCGATGACCCCAAAACAATTCCCTACTATGAATGGCCATCGTGATCCCATAAAAATAATGGCATGGGATGTCACACATCCTTTCCTGAGCTTCAGAGAGGGATGCTCAAATAGAAGAACTTAAAAATGAAACAACATTTCTATGGAATGGAAGTGACTGCAGTGTGTGCTGCCATTCTCTTGGTGTTTAAGTACATTTACCTCCAAATGCTGTCCTTTCTCCCCAAGCCTGAGCTGTAATTAGAATTCTACCTTTAAACCTGAGTGCAATTTGTAGGCTTAATAGGGCATCCAGCAGCAATAATGGCAGTAATTACAAACGTTCTCGGTGTTCAGAACTAAAGAAAAATACACTAAAGACAAAAAATGCCATCACTCAAGAATTCTTTTGAAACAGCACAGGCAGAAATGGGCAGGTTTGCATGGCTATAAATATCAGCAGAACAGAGCTCACATTATTTAGAGCACGTGTGTGGTGAGGGCTCTTCTGAAAGACGCTGGGCAGCGATAAAGCTTGAGAGCACAAGCGACCTGGGAAATATCGAAATATTGTAATCTGCTCTGGAGACACACTGCTTTTCTTTATGGCTTGAAAAAATATACTGGAGATTCCAGCTGCACTCGGCTGCAGGAGCGCCTGTTTATGGCAAAGGGAGAGAGCAGGGGGAAGTATTGCTAAAGGAATTGGCAATGGATCAGCATGAGAAACTTGGTAGCAAGTTACTTGAATGGCATTGTATATCCTGTCCTGAGAGAGGTGGTGAAACCGCTCAGGGAACAGTTTGTAACAACCATCTTCCAGTCATCCCACGTGTATCATCGGGATCCAAAACACAAGCGGCATGGACACAAGACAAACTGGTGGGGATCTTAGTAGTCACAAGTTGTTCCTTGGGTCCTTAGGAGAAATTCTGCTTGAATTTGGCAATGTCTTGAACACAAACTGTTCCCAATAAGCCATCAGGAGACCTAAATTTCTCTGTTTTTCTCATCTGCCCTCCAAAGACCAGGAGGACAAACTCAATATGTCTAAACAACAAAGTACTGTAGCTCATCTCCTTATTTTTTCATTTTTAATTTAACCATTAACCATTTCTCTGAGTAGCTCCTCTCAGACACTAAAAAACTTGTATCATAATAAAACTGGGAGGTTTCCAATTTTTTCAACCTGTGAAATGAAGAATGAGAAGGTAGAACTTCTCTGATATTTTTATTTAACTCCAAGCTGGTCCTTTCTCCAGTTATCACACTATACAAGTCCAAGCTGTGCACCCAAGAGGTGCCTGACTCCAGGCACTTGGTCTCAGCACTAGCACAAGGAACAAGCCATGTTGTGGGACTTGTGCAGTTCTTTCCTTGCTGTCTGGGGAAACCAGGCCCTAAATTGAAAACGTGACAGATGGTGTTGGTGGTTGATGAAATTAAAACCTTGTTCTGCAGAACCAGGCAGAAATCTAACATGTCTCTGCACCTTGAACAAGCAAAATTAAATGTTTTCAGCCTCAAACTGCACAGTGGTACTTCTCCAATGCTGTTAGCAGTCTAGGCATTGAGGTTGGAGGTAAGAGAAGTGTTTCTTGTGATATGTAACCATTTCACATGGCTGAGAGTGGGAGCACAAAGTGCCTCTGAAACAGCGCTCACCTCATGGCCCTGAAACAGCACTCATGTCATAGTCCTGCTCTGAGCACTGATGCTGGAAGAGCTCTATCCAAGCTCACAGGCAGCTCCTGCAGAGAGAGGCTCCAGGTATAGGTTAGATGGAAAAGACATGGGACCCACCCAGATCATCCTCTGCAGTCCCCTAAAGGCTGCTTGGAAGGTTGGATCAGCTGTGTCTGCAGGCAGCAGCCCTGGAGGAAAGTCCCCTACTTGAACACACCAGGTGGGTTGGCTGTTCCCAACCCACAGAGGGGCTCAGGCCTTCCCTTGTGTCCCTGGGAAGTTTGGATGCCAGTGGGCTGGGAAGCCCTTGTGTGCAGAACTGGCCCTAGAGCCTGAATGGTGTCCCAGCTGCTCTCCCTAAAAGTGACAATAAAAGTGGCCTTACAAGTGGCATTAGGCTCAGTTTAGTTCCCTAACCAGCAGTGCCCAGGGCTATTAAGGCACCCTTTGGCCTTTGCTTCCTTACAGCTGCAAACTCTGTGCCCATCTCACAACCATGGCAGACATTTTGGCTGATTAAGGGCATCCCACACGGCACAGAGTGTCTGTATTTCTGCTCAGAAACCAGGCTGACAATACCCAAATCCTCACTTTTTTAAAAATATTGTCATCCCCAACACAAGCTCAAACTTACAGGGTAGATTGCCTGTGAGTTCATATTTCTGTATGCAGGATCCAGTGTATGTGGATAAAGATATAAACACATGCCCAAGGTTATGCAGACATTTGACCAGGAGAGCAGCAGCTCTCACCAGTGGTTTCTGAATCTCATTTTCTAAATATACCTTGCCCATTCACAGGAGGAACATGGTTTGGCACCTCCCAAGGGGAAGCACAGATGTTTGCCTCCCAATCCCTGGAATTTCTTGAACTCCTGAGTACAAAAGGGGAGAGGTCAGAGGTTGAGCAGCACTATTTATTTTGACTCATTTTCTACCAATTGTTCAAAACCACGGCACAGATAGGGCATTTCAAGACCCATGGGGTCTGCCTGCATAGCGTGGCAAATTCCACTCATTCCTCCAGGCTGATGGGGGCTATTCAAGCCCCACTGAGGTAAAGTGGATCCACAAGCCCTCAGTCTGCTGGGGAAGGACCTGCTCCAGACAGACCATGCCACCCCCACATACTACTCCTATGCTCCATGGGGAAGAAATCCTGGGCCTCAGGAGGTGTCTTACCTGCCAAGAAGCTGGGTGCCCCACACAGACAGGCCCAGGGAGGATGTGCAAAGATTTCTTCCTTTTTAATCAGGACCACAAGAGAGAGAAGGAGAGAGGAGACACTTGCTGGACTTCAAATATTCCTTTTTGTCATGCAGATGTACTTCAATTTACTTAAATTAAAAGGGGTGGTGAGGGCACTGGAAAAGGTTGCCCAGAGGAGCTGTGAATGCCCCATCTCTGGAAGTTCACAGCAAGGCTGGATGTGTCCCTGAGCAACCTGAAGATGTCCATGCCCATGACAGGGGGATTGGAACTAGATTATCTTCAAAGTCACTTCCAACCAAAACCATCCTGTGATTCTGGAAATTTCAGAATAAAAAGTCTGCCACACATCCACAAAGTAGAAGGTGGTTTTTAGAACTAGGTCCTCAGGCTTCAGGCAAAAAACCCCTGCAGCCCTAACAAAAGAGCTAGGATCAGCACTGCCCCTTCTTGTGTCACTCTCCTAAGGGCAGGTGGCTCTTCCCATGAGGATTGGGACTGTCCCACAGCTATTTTCCCCAGCCCAAGCAGTCACACACATGGCTATCAGAGAGCATCCTGGGCAGTCACTGGGATGGGTACCCAAAACCTGCTCTTCTCTGATTTGCCCCAGTCCACATGGAGGAGCAGCCTCCAGCTGCATCAATAGCATCAAATGCTATTTCTGTGGTGAAAAGAGACAGAGATCCCAGACATCTGCATCCCCCAGTCTGTCCTGCTCACCCAAAGGCTTTTTAGACCAGAGGGGTTCATGCATCAGCTGCAGCCTTCCCTTATGCTAGCTCTGAATCACCATCTGGCACTGGGTGGTTTCCAGCACCTGGGAAACATGAATATGGATCAATGCAGTCTTTCTTTCTCTCCTTCCCCCTGTCCCTGCCTTGGGCATGCTCGGTGCTTACATCTGCAGCTTCAAGGGCTGCAAATACCAATAAAGATCTAAGCAAATGAAAGCTTCAGCCTGCATTCTCATTGAATGCAAACAAGATGTTTTTAGAAACAGCCCTATTTCATTTGCTTACATGTTCTCTGCTGATTTAACCTCTCACAGAAGTTTTTTGGGTTGAGGTGAAGTGGTAACATTCCATTCTGGTATCTCCTCCCTTTCTCTCCCCAGCCCCAGGATGGTCTCAAATTCACTCTCATCCAGCTTCCCACTACAACAGGTAGAAAATCTGTTTAGAAGTAGCAGCAAGAGCACAATCTCCTCTGTGGTCATTCCTGCCATGCCTACTCCAAGTCAGCACCACCAGGGCAAGCCAGTCTACCTAACCCGGGCTCCTAGAGCAAATATTGAAGTGATCTCAGGGCATGCTGCAATCCAAACAAATCTCCATGTGAGAGTTAAAGCAGTGCTTTGTCTTAGCCACTGAATTAACATTTTAAAATTTAGATGTACCCAGGTCTCTATTTTTTTCCTGTATTTCTACAATACCTATCACAGCAGCATTCTGGTTCATCCATTATGTTCCCAGGCATGGTCCCAAAACAAAAAAGAAGTTGCAAATCAGCAATCTGTGTCACCCCCTAGAACCAAGAGGAGTGTGCCTTTGTTTCCATTGGAGCAGAAGCACTCTGAATCATTTTCAGATCAAGAAGCAAACTCCAAATTCTTTGGCCTGGCTACCAGAGCTCAACTGGCTGACTGTAGGGGCACAGTACAGCTGGGTTGATAGCCACCATTCCTGTAGAGAAGTTTAGTCACACAGTGCTGTTGATGTCCCCCTCCCACAGCAGCAGCAGCAGCCCTGTGAGGGTGTAGCTGGCACAACATCAGCCAGCAGGACCCTGCAGCAGGCAGTGCTGGTGGAACTCCCTGCAGACAGCAGGGAAAGGCTGTGAACAGTCCTTTGAGGCCATGCTGCTCATGATACCCATGTCTGGAAATAAATAACCAACCATCTGCACCTCCAGTTTGTCTTCACTTAACCAGTGCATCCCTCCTTACCACTGTACACATTAATTTGGACCCTGACCCAGTGGAGCATTCAGACACCTGCCACAGCTCAGCCACTGGTCCTGCTGGAGCAGAGAGATTGGGTGATGGCAGGACAGGTGCCAAGCTCATCCCTGTGTGTTTGCCTGTGGATAGTAACCACTTTTGCAGGAAGATGGTGTCCCCTGCTCCATTTATCCCCAGAGGGAGAGCTGTGCAATCACTGCTCTCCTGTGTCCTCAGTGCATCCTCCTTGTCCCTGCTACCTGTCTTGGCAATGCTGGCAGACTTGTGGACTAGACTGGATGTGTCCCAAAGTGCTGGTGTGGTCTTGCCATGGTTTAACCCCAGCTGGTAACTCAGCCCCACACAGTCACTCGCTCACTCCCCCTGCCAGCCTGATGGGGAGGGTAAAATTGAGATAAAGACAGTTTGGAAAGGAAAGCAAAAGCTACACACACAAGCAAAGCAAAGCAAGTTTACCCCTTCCCATGGGCAGGCTGGTGTTCAGCCATCACCAGGAGAGCAGGGCTCCATCACACCTGACTGTGACTTGTGAAGGTGAACACCATCATTCCAAATGTCCATCCTTCCTCCTGCTCACCCCACTCTACATCCTGAGCATGATGCACATGCTGTGGAATATCCCTGGGTCAGATGTCCTGGCTATGTCCCCTCCCAGCTCATTGTGCACCCCTTGCTGGTGGGGGGAAGATGAGGAGCAGGAAAGTCCTTGAGGCTGTGTAAACCCAACTCAGCAGTAACTAAAGCATCCCTGAGTTATCAGCACTGTTTCCAGCACAAATCCAAAACACAGCCCCATAGCAGCCACTGCGAAGAAAATGAACTCTACCCCAGCCCAAACCAGCACAGGTCTCCAGCCAGGGCTGTTTGCCTCTGTTCTTTCATCGCCACAGCCCTGTGTAAAGGCAGTGGATGGGGCAGGCTACAGCTCAAATCTGGGAAGGGTGTGTCCTGTGTGAGTCTGGTCAGATGTAGTGTCACAAATCCAACAGCTCCACAAATGCCACCAGCAAAAGAACAAGGACAGGTTTTTCTGGCCCAGTCCCAAGTGAAAAGTGGAAGCAGGGGCATGATGCAAACAGACAAAAGGCCTCAGTAGAAGCTGAGGATGCTCCATCCCTCAGAACAGCTTTCCACCTCTGAATAGATGAAGTCCAAGTGCAAATATGGTCCTGCTCAGGGACAGATGATAAGGATTGATGCCATAGGCAAAGCAACAAGATCTTAAATCTCTTGATACAAGTGTGGGAAGCCACTCAGAGAAGCTAGAAATCATGCAAAATGATGGGGGCTATGAACTCAGGAGCTTAGCTCTGGTCTGCTGGGATTGCTGTCATAACTCCAATCTTAGCACATCATCTGTTTAAGGAGCTAGGAAGGGGGAAGGAGTGCAGGGGTGCTGTTATGTATCAAGTGTACATACCACTGCTAGCAACCTGTCACTGGGCAATGAAGAGCCACAGAGTCAGTGCATGAGGGCGTGGAATGAAAGGGAAAGCATTGAGGGCTCTTCTCTGGACCACCAGGACTGGGGAGCAGGAGAGCAAAATGTCTGGGCCAGCCCTCCAACTGCCAGAAAAGATGCAAGGGAGAAGCTGTGATCCCCAGCTGGGGCTGAGGGTGGCTGCTGGCAGTCAGACATCTCTGTGTTTATATTCCAGCTGCCTCCCGTGGAAAGTGCACAGAGTCTGGCATTTCAGAGCAAATGTAAAACAGCAGGGACTTTGATTCACAGCTAGGATTTATCTAGGTACTGCCTGTAGTCTTTGTGGTAAGGCTCAGATTTTACAGTTCACTGCCCCAGGTTGTGATTCATTGTGAGAGAGGCCATTAAAAAGAGATTTACAGAAGATATGAGAGAACTGCCCAAATTATCCACTAAGGCTAAGCAGTCATTTCTCTCCAGCCAGAATTAAACACCTTATCCTGGTCAGTCCCATTTTCTTGCAGAAGAAAGATGCACAGATGAACATTGTGCAGCCAGCTCACAATATTACCCAATATTGTGAGCAGGGAGAGGTCTGGGCCTTGGCCCTGGTGCCTCACACACCCCTGGATCATCCTGCAGGACTCAGCACAGACTCCAGAACAGCTTAACCCAGAGAAGAGTCTCCCCGAAGAGCAGTCTCCTCATTTGGAAAGGAAGAGATGTCATCCTCACAGAGGTAAGCTGGGCCATGATGTACACATCACAATAAGCAAGCAGGGAGCTTGCTGGTTTATTTACTCATTAGTACAGCCACAACATCAGTCACTGGAGAGCTGGTTTAGGTTCCTCTAGATTCACATCTTCCATCACTATGGAGGGTGAAACTAGGTGATGTGGAGAGACAGGACACACTTTGTCTCTGCTGCTGAAGGAGTTCTAGTCTTACAAAAGTAGTACACATTTATTGAAGCAGACACTGAACACTTTATCCACTGACCCTTGGACTCATAGCACCTTGTACATTATAGCCATACTGGCCCAAAGAAGAATGAATTGTTTCATATAAAGTGAAAGATCCACAGAACCCCAGCATTTAGAAAGCCCCACTCCAGCATCAGACAGTCTGATAGCTGGGATGTTCTCGAGGGCTGCCTGAGAGACCTGCCTTTCCTCCTTCATCCCCAGACAATGACCCTGTCCCTAATGCTGTAGGCACTTGTTGGCATTTGGCACTTCCTGACCCTGGCACTGTTGGCCTCACACCTCACCCGTGCCCAGGAGACCTCATTCCCCTTAGACCAGACTCAGTGTCAGCCAGGTTGAGGCAGGCAGCTATCTTTGTGCCATGCACATCCCAAAGAAGTCCAAAAGAGCTGTAGCAGCATTACTGTCCCATTACATCACTGCACAGGGACACAGTATCATTTTCATATGATATACTACCAGCTAAAATAGTAATATGAACCCCTTGCTTCATGTACTAAGGAATTCAGTCCAGACAGAGTGAAGCTGCCAGACTGAACTGCATGGCATCTCTGACTGGGCCATGACTGAAGGACTCAAGTATGTGTCCCTGAGGCAGACCCATGGCTCTGTTGGTCGTGAGGTTGTTGGGGTTTTTTTGTTTGTTGTTTTTTATTTTTACAGTAATATAATTTTCAACACAGATAAAGATGCACAGATAGCGTGGATCACATGAAAATGAGGAGGCTTGAGGAGTCACAAAGGGTAGACAGCACATAGAAAATCCTAGCTGCTGTAAACACATCAGGAAAGGGAGAGGGAGGGAGAGGCTGTGCCTGTGGAAGGGGGGCACAGCTGAAAATACTCCCAAGGCCCATGTCTTGACCTTTACATGAGCTGAATCTTTGATCTCAACAGAGAACTCTCACAAGCCCTGCCAGTACAGCCAAACATCAGCTCACAGACATGCACAAAGCTGTGCCTTCTGCCTCCCTCATTCCCACAGGGGAATATCCCTGCAAGGTACCTCTTCACAGCTCCTCACTTAAGAGTCAATTCTTTAAGTTTATTTGTCGACTTGAGTGCTTTTAAATATTTTCACATAATAATAATAATAATAATAATAATCATCATCATCATCATCATCATCATCATCATCATTAAGCAATTTCCACTAATAACACAAAAAATTGTCATAGATTTATATTCTCATAAATGTGGGTTCAGCAGGACAGAGGGTGCTGACCTCTCAACAGCCAGGGAGGGATGCCAGCCACCCCCCCAGGTGACAAGGACACACAGATCCCTTTCCCTCCTATTGAGGCAGAGCTCATTCTGCCCCCAGGCTGTGCTGTTAGACTGGACAAGAACCCCAGAATTTACATCTCTAAGTTTTCTGAAACAGGATTTAGCTTCAAATGTACCCCCAGATAAGTCTTGTTTTTCAGACAAGAGAACTGGGACATGTAGAAAATAAGACCTGCTTAGGCAAGTGGAATCAGTTTGAGGAGTCTAAATACTCCATCATCTTCTCTTGGCAAATGTTTGTATCCCAGATTCTAGGCTTACTTTTCAGTTTGTTTTCTCAAGAATTGCATTTTACTTGGGATTAATATGTGTTGGCATTGTACTTTCACCAATCCTACCTAACCTGCAAACTTTCTCTTCCCCATCTTTAACAGTAACCCCTTTGCCCACACAGAATCACAGAACAGCAGAATCATGGAATCTGCTGCTTTGGAAGGGACCCACAAGGATCATCGAGTCCAATTCCTGGCCCAGCACAGGACAGCTCCCAGAGTCACATCATGTGCCCAGGACTATTCCATTCCTGTCTGTCCTACCAGATAAGTAACTGCAATGTCTTGCACATATTCCAGGGAAGGGTAGGACTGCACTGGGAAATAAATGTCACAGTCTGCAAAGGGGAAAATGTAAGCTTTGTTTAATTTCTGTCTCCTTACAAGGGCTGTGTCCTGGTTCTGAGAAATATGAACTAAAGCTGAGTTGGTTTTATTGTGAGTGAGTAATGGACAATCCAGATGACTTTCCAGGAAGCATGGCCCCAGGCTGTGTGGTACACAGCTTCCAGGAAAAAAGGGCTTTATTTGTAAACAGAAAGCAACATCATTCATTGTTATGGAAGGCAATTCCCTATCTGAGAAGTGATGGAGCAGAGCCACCAAGCCCTCTTTAAAGGGAACAAGTCTACCAAACAGGAAGGTCTGAGGCATGACAACGTCTGGATAAGAGGATAACAAGCACATATACACCTTCCTGCCATTATGCTGAGTAAAAAACTAGTATTTCATGCCTGTGGAAAGTCTGACACTGTGCAAGCACTTTTGCTCTGCAGAATGTGGAACCAGGCCCGCAGGGACCTACTGAATTCTGCTCCACAAGGAGGGTTTGCCCCTCAGCTGCCCTGTGCTCACTGGCACAGTGGTGACAACTGTCCATCCAGCAGGAAGGGCTTCAAGCCAAGCAGAACCAGTGTGTCTCATGGGTACCAGCACTCAGTGGTCATTTCACTTAGTAAAAGAGAGCACAGACTCTTCATGCTCCTCAGAAGTCCACAGGAGAGCCAGAGGGGCAGATGTAAAATGGCAAAATGCTGACTTCTGCCAAATCCAGAGCAAAACTCGCACTGGTTTCAACAGACTCAGTTATTTATCCTTTGATTTCAAGGATGAGACTACTGAACATCTTTTCTAAAACTCCCATGAGCAACCACAGTTCAACTGATCACCCCCAAATCTGCTCATGACCCACAGCAGTGGTCCCCAGCTCCCCCTGTCCCTGGGCCACACCACAGCAAGTCAGCTGGGGGAACAACACATCTCTCACTCCTCACAGCCTCAGGCCTGTGTTTTTATTTACAAGGACAACACAAGCAGTGCTGTATTTTGCATGACAAAGATGCCTGCTCAGCATGGATGGAAGGTGACTGATCTCAGAGGCATCCCTTAGGAAGCTGTCTAGTCCTGCTCTGAATGTTTCAGGTAGCAAGGAGCCCATGCATTCCCTGAGAAGTTCATTCAGAGGTTAATTGTCCTCCTCCACATGCTTTCATGGGATCTGCAGTGTTTTCCTTCCCCCTGGCTGCTCCTGGGACCATGTGGTTTGGGTACTAATGCTCCATGCTGGCACCAAGCTGCATTTCACAGGGCAAAATATGCAGCCCTCCATAAGCAGATTAGGAAACACAAACATCGAGAAATGGAGAATAGACTGGGAAAAGAACTCTTATCCAAACAACACCCAGGGCAAGAACGAAGGCCTCCACTTGGTGAGAAAATTAAGGAAAACATGAAATTTAAAAGTGAAACTGTTGGGAGACCCTGTTACTTTGCACCATTAAAGTGATAGTGCTCCCTCAGTTCTGACAGGCCCATCATGATCCTGTTTGTAGCCAAACTCACTTCTGTATGAACATCAAAATATGTCTCTTTTCCAAGTCAGCTGCATAGTGCACACAGCATCATCTGGGAATCCGAGCACATCTGGATTGTTCAATGCTTCCATGGTCTTGTGGATCTTGTCATACATGAGCAAGGTGCCTGGAGCCCACCAATGTACTGGGCACCACAACAAAAAGAAACCACTGCAGCCTGAGGTGTGGTGGAAGCTGCAGGAGAGCTCATCACCCAGCAGCTGCTCCCCACAGCTGCCACACTCTCCAGGGCTCCCCCACATCTGCAGATGTTACAACCATTGCAAAGTGGGTCTGCACTGTGATCTTACTAAGTTACCTCAGTGCACTCTGCCCTAAGCATCCTCAGCTCACACTCTGCATCTGGATGTTTTTCTGAGTTCATGAGTGTGAGCAAACTGCACACACTACTCCTACCTCCTCCAAATCTCTACTTTCTTCATCTCTCTTCTCCTTTCTGCTTTTTTCTCTAGCTTGTCCCTTCAACCTTATTCCATTTTCATTACTCTGTAGTGTTTAAATATCCCTAGCAAAACCTGGGCACTACAAAAAAATAAACCAAATGCAAAAAGAAGGCAGAAGTATTTAATACATAAACAGCTGGTTTGTAGGAATCCTGATGTCATTACTTCATGAGAATAAAGGAGTATAAATTCTAATGCAAGTCTCCCACTCAGTTGTAAAACATGCTGCTGTATTTACACTAAAATAATCATCAGACAAACAGTTATGTGTTTTTTTCCCAGAAAATTCTATCCTGAATTTGTTCTTAGAGAGGAAGTTGTTCATAGTCTCTTACCACCCCCTTCTTTGATGCCTGCTATTTTAGGATTGTTCCACTCCTTTTTTGCCTCTCTCCCCATAAAACTGGAATTACTTTAGCCCACAAGGTTACTTCTTAAAGCCTCCTTCTCAGCATATGAATCCAATTTTAGATTTTCAGGCTTAAAAATAAAGATCTGAAAAAAAACCCCAACCAAACAAAAAATATGTTCTAAAGAGGGAGGAGAGAAAGAAAGCTCCAACATCCATTGTTTCAGCCTTAGCTGTCTCCACCATATTCAGCAGAGTCACATCTATTTTACTATAAGGGATGTGTAATCTCTGGATGGATCTGCTTAGTAAAGATTTAGTATTGAATGGGTGATGCCTGAAAGAATAGGAGTGTGACTGTAGTGTGTTGCCCAGGGATGGCTGCTCATTAAGCTGCCCAGAATAAACAGTGTATGCATGCAAATTAGAAAACTCTTGGGGAAAAAAAGCCACTTACACAGTAATGGCCTAGCTCTCAGAAAATCTGTTCTGTAAAATTAGTTGTTTGTGGAAGACTGCACTTTACTTTCATACTTTCTATTAAGTGTGTAAAAATATATTAACAACCTTTTACAAGTTATATTTGGGCAACATTTGCAGTCAATGTGGTCTCTCAGCAGCTGTATTAGATGTACAGACATTGTTTTAATACAGGTTGTTACCTAGAACAAAGGGTCAACACAAGCCTTCTGGAGCAAGCAATCTGAAATTCATTTGAGGCTGTCTTCCACATGAGAATTGTTTCAGCCATTCCCTAATATCATCTTCTCTCTCCAGACCAAGATTCTTTAAAGAGAATGGGGTTTGTATGTGAGATAGGTGTCCAGACTTCAAAAGGTAGTGAAAATATATCTCAAAACCAGAGCAAATGTACCTTCCAAAACTTTGGTTCCTGTGCACAATCCCTCCAGTGCCATGTGTGACTTGGGGGCTTTGTTTCTTTTTTTCTCCCCACTGGGTTACCAATTTTTGACTTGGTTTCCCTCTAACTTGGGCAAAGTCTGGAAATATAAACTGCCCCATAAAGGGGACAAACACAGCCCCACTATTTACCCCTGCACTTCTACTCTGTATTTTCTTTTTCCTATACATAGTAAAAACGAGACAATTCATAGCAGGCCTAAGTTTGGCTGAAATCAAACACCAGTTTTCAAAAGGTTTTTGGATCCAGAGAGAAATGCCCACAGAGCGGCAGAATACATTGGGTTTGAATGACAGCTAAGTTTTCTCCCTACTTTTCTGTCTGGCTGTGCAACCAAGAAGTCAACAATTCCAGACAAATTTCCAATATAGAACCTCTTCATGACCCTTCTGGATATGATGTCACTGGGGAACAACCTGAGGGTTTCCAAAAAACTGGTATTCCTGCCTGATTGCACAATAACAGTGGTGGAAGTTTTAAGACACACAATAAGTACTGGGAGAGCAGGGATAAATGATGCTTGGCATCAAAGCCAGAAATCATATCTTCTGGCTTTCTCCTGGTTTACATCTATCATATGGTATTTTATGTTCCTGGCAAATCATTTGTGGTAAGGTTTTTGGAAATGAGTGCTTTTGGAAATGGTCTTCTAAGTGAAAATGTAAGCACTGCAATAAATGACTTGATCTTCAAATGTATTCAACAGCCTATGGCTCTTTAAGGAATCAGAGCTGTGGAGTGCTCAGTGCTTTAAAAATGAGTCTCATTTTCTCTTGTGCTCAACTTTGGATAAAAGACTTATTTTAATGTTCAGAAAAGGAGGATTTGCTCATACTGCATAATCAATCTGTAATCCTTAGAGCTTCTAAATGTGAAGTGCTGCTGTTAATTCCCTTATTCTGGTGTGGTTTTGAAGGTGTTCAGTGGAATAAACTGGAAATGCAACTTGGAACATATTTTTTATATGCTTTGAGGAAACAGGATCCAGATGACAATTGATGTGACACACTTGTCACCTGCAGCGGAAAAATCCCAGCAAGAGGGAAGCCATAAGGCTTCTCCCCGTGCTCACGGCATCCTACGCAATTTGTGGTAAACAAAAAAGGCTTTGCAGCCGTGTATTTATTTGTCTTGCTTAGTGCCCTTTGTGCTACTCCCACACATTGGACTTAAAAGCTTTCTTTGAAAGTTTTATTATCTTTGGTGTCTCACAGCCCTGAGAGGCGCGGCTGTTGCAGCCTGTTCTGGAGCGGGCGGCAAAGCGCTCTTTGTTTCTGCTGAGGGAAGACCCCGAAGGCCACTGAAGCTCTCAGCAGTGTTTCCTTTTAAGGATGAGCTGAGGGAGGCATCCTGCTTTCATCTTAAACCTTACCAGATGGGAGGGAAGCTGGTGCTGGGGACCAGGCAATGATGACCTGTGCTGAGTTTCCCCGGTGAGAGGAGATGCAGACAGTGGACAGGCATTGCCAGGGCACTGCGAGCCAGGGGCTGTGCTCTGTCCTGCAGCTCTCTGTGGCTCTTCCTCAGCATTTTCCCTGTAGAACAGAACTGATCATCTCACTGGATCTGCTGGCAGGCTGCCCAGCCAGCCCTGCCATCGCTGGGGACAAATCAAATACTGCTGACAGTGTCTCTGGTCCAGGAGCATGAGAAAGCAAAGCTTTTCCCAACGCCTCTTGCCATAGCCCTTTCCCTACTGGGATCACTGCCATGTCTTATTTAGAGATTCCCTCTTTCCAGGCAGGAAAGATTTGAAACTGCATTTGAAAGAGGGTGTATTTAGATGCTTATTTCCTTCTTGCTGGAAAATGTGACTGTTGTAGGAACGTTGTTTTCACAAGCATAAATGCTGTTCAAGGAAATACTTCCTAATATGAAAATATGGACAAACTATCTCAAAAGCACATGGCTTGAGTGCAGGACTGTGCAATGACACAAATTAATCATGCTGACATGAACCTCCACTGTAAAAACAAACTGTGTCACATTATCATTTTCAGCCCAAGAAATAAATATATATACTGCAACACTGAAAATAAATCAGAGTCTAGCAATAAAAAACCATCACATTTCCTGTAGGGGATGAAAAAAAAAACAAACAAAACCACTGGGAGCTGTATGGGAGAGAAAAGGGGCAAAGATAGAGAGAGTTTTTACAAGGCTATGTGGTGACAAGAGAAAAAACAAGAGTTTTAAGTTGAAAAAGGGTAGATTAAATTGGATATAGGCAAGAAATATTTTACTGTGAAGGTGGTGAGGCACAGGAATTGGTTGCCAGAGAAGCTGTGGATGTCTCATCCCTGGAAGTGTTCAAGACCAGACTGGATGGGGCTCTGAGCACCCTGGTCCAGTGGAAGCTGTCCCTGCCCATGGCAGGGGGGTTGGAACAAGATGATCTTCAAAAATCCCATCTAACCCAAGCCATCCTGTGATTCTAGACTGAAAGCCCTGTTTCATCTCCAGGATCTTCTTCAGCTTTGTCTCCCAGCTGTGTCTTGTCTCCCACAGGTTCCTCAGAGGCTATTTCCCACCTAGAGTTTCCATTATAAATATTACCCAGGATAATCTGCCTCCCACAGCCAGGCATCTTTGCTCTCTCTGCCTTTAAATGAATTTCACTGCTGTCAAAATTGCCTTTATCTCCTTCCTCGGATCTGCTAAAACATCATATCAAGCTTTCTCTACAAACTTTAGGCAAAATAACAACCCTCTTCACAAGTCAAGGCCTCCAGCAATCATTTTGTGTTTGGATTTTTAAGAGTTTTGCCTGAATCAATCTTGTTTTGAAATAGTAATGATAACAGCTTGCAAAGTACATACATTTACATACCTCACTTCATTCAAATTAAGTGGCAAAGATAAGAATCTCCAGCAAATTAATTCTGCTAATGTTCTAAACTGTGAATTTCAATCAAAGCTGAAAACCAAACCAACTCAGCTAAATTGCTGGCTCTTGTTACACTCTAAGTGATCTAAAAGCATGCATCAATAAGCAAAGCAACTTCACTTTGTGCAGCTGAGCTCCAGACTGATTTGCTGCTTTCCAGAATTGTCTGATAAAAAAAGCCACAGTCAGCTCCAGCTAATAAGAGAAAATCAATCCAGAGCCAAAGAGCAATAAAAATGTTGTAGCAAGTTCAGAACATTTTGTCACAGCTAAAATTGGTTTCCTACGAACCATCTGAAATCATATGGACTGCAAAGCCTTGCAGTTCGCAACTGTTAAAATAGCAAAAGCTCTAATGATTCCAGAAGCAAGTAAGAAAATCTGCTTTTTGTCCCAGCATGAGGGACAGTGATGAGGTGAAGAGTTAGAGATGTGACACAAAGGGTTTGGAAATTAATTAATTGGTAATTAATTTATTACTCAGTACTCTGGGTCACTTGAATCCAGTAGTTCAACTGGAGAACCTTTGTAGCATTTAGACAATCTGCATTTTAACTTGGATAATTTAAAACTGGACTGCAGCTTTTGAGGCAAACAGAGACTCATAGATCAAAGATAAAAGTGGTGTGGAAAACTAAGAGCAAATAAAAGTGAAAGGTCTGAAAACAACTGGGATGCTTTGTTCCCAGCGTTCCCACCCTGCCACAGTGGCCGGGTACCCCACAGGCTCTTATTTGGATTTCTAAATATAATTTACCCTGGTGCAACTAAATCCCAGGAGTGCACAGGGAGAGAGAAGGGCAGGGTTTACAGACTTACAGATGCAAGATTCCTATGGGGATTGTGGATTCACTGTGGATATCCCTACCTTGCCAGTGGCCCGGGCAATTCCCAGCAGATGGGTCTTGGAGCCCAGGGCAGAGGGTAGAGGGAATAAAACAAAGAGCTGCAAGCAAATAAAGCAGCTACACAAGGAGCAGAGCTGCCTGTGACAGTATTTTTTGTGTCCTGGGAGGCTGGGGCTGATCATGGCAAGCGCAACTTCTAATGAAGAGGTGCCCATATGTCAGGGCATCTAGCACAGCCACAGCCTGGCTGCTGCTCTCCAGAGACCAAGGCCACCTCCTCAGCTCCCAGTCTGCCCATCTGCCTCCTCTGAACCAGCAAGGAGTCAAGTCTCTTGCTTCTGCAACTGAGAGACTGAAATGTGTCCTACAAAGCAAAGCAGTCCCTGACCTTTTTTTTAAAGAACCTCTTGTGTTTCCACTGCTGGTGGAAGCCAGAGCCCTGTGTTTGGCCACAAACAGGCTTCCCACGAGCAGATGTGCTCAGAGCATCCACCCACACAGCTCCAAAAGGAAGGGCCTTGGGAGGGAGCAAGCAGCTTGGTCTCCACCAACTCTTTTCACACAGATCAATGAAGAGTCATTGAACAGAAATGTCATTTCATCCTCAGCAGTGGAGGCCATGCTCTGGCCTGTGACCCATCCCCTCCCAGCCAGACTCGAGGAGAACCTGGGATTTATGATAAAAGACTGCTCCCTGCTTTGTGCTTCTCCCTGTAGCACCACACAGCTTGAGCAATGTTTCAAATTGTTTTAAAGCAGGTCCTTGCTTCTATTTTTACAGGAGCTTCTCAGCCCTGTGAATTTTGGTGTTCCCTGCATATGGTGTGAATCGTCCTCCCCAGGCAGCGTGGGGAATGAAGCAAATGGGGAATATGATAAATATCTCCATACTATGTACACGGGAATGGTTTTCTGTGGATACAGCAGCTCTGGTTCTGTGCCATCACACTGGAGATTGCATCTCCCACACAGGGTGTGGTGAGGCTCCAAATGTTCTCCGTGTCACCCTGACAGAGCCTTCATCTGCTGTGCTCCACCTCATTCCCATGGGCAGACTGTACATTTTATAGATTGTACATTTAATTGATTGTACTATGCATGTTTCATTCCTTGCTGATCATACAAGCTAACTACCTTGATAGGACTGTATATTTAAAGTGTTTGCATATTTTCCTTTGCATCTGCTAAGAAGAAATCAAGTGCTGTCCTCCCTGAATACTGTGGGTAACACTTCCTTCCCCTGAGCTTCAGAAGTAACTTCCTAGCACTGTCAGACCTATATATCACTTATTTTCTCCACATGATATTTTTTGTCAATGTGAAATAATCACACTTCCTTTACCCTCTTGTTCATTCAGATAGCTCACCCTTGGTGGAAGAATCTATATTTCACAATGGTTTTGCAAAATGGTTGCTCTGCTTTTGCTCGAGAGCCCTCTGTGGTGCTGTGATTGAATTGTGGAAGCAGGGAGAAAGGAAGCTGCAGGGAACAGTCTGATGGCTTTTACACACACAGGCACCACTTTTATATGAATTATAATGCAATTTAACAGTTGCAAGATCACACAGAATTTTTTAAGTGCTATTAAATAAGCAGTGATTTTATACTGAAGCACAGGCAAGAAATGGAACCCACAGGTAGAGCTAAAAAAGTGGCATATTAGAAGAGGCTGGGCTTGTGCCTAGGCTATTTGGTCTCTCCCTAGCTATCTAGTCAAGTTATTCAGGCAGACCAAGCTTTATCTTCATGGAAAGTTTCTGAGCAGACACTCAAACAGTGACAAAAAGGAACAAATATACTATCAGCAGTGAGATTGTTCTAAGAATAAAACAGGCATGATTGTGGGGAAAGCAGACTGTGAAACACAATAGACACAACCAGGAGGAGCCACTGCAGTTAAAAAAACCCAAGAAAATTTAAAATTTAATGCTGATTGTGTGCATCATGATAACTACATTCAACTCCACCCCTGCTGTGACACGACAGGAGACACAGAGCTGACAGAGAGGAAACAACAGGGAGGCAATAGGGGAAGGGAAGAGCAGCTTCCCAAACCCCACAACTCTGTGCATGACTCAGTCTTTCATGAAGCCCTAAATCCATCATTTCTGGGGAGAAATGAAGATTGTGACATTGGCACATCCCTCACTCCCAGGCACTGCCTGCTGCCCTGCTCAGCTTGGCGTGCATGGACACCAGGGCATGGCCGTGGCCAGCTCTGCCCATGGGGTCGTGTCTGTGCCTGCCCTTGCAACGTGCAGCTCTTCTGCCAGCCAGCACCCCTCAGCACATGCACAGCACAGAGCAATGATGCTCACTGGTGGCATGGCTTCCTCCCCAGAATTAAATTCTTATTGATTATGATAACTAAAGCAGCCTTACAAGGAAAGTACTTTGGCATTTGGGCTCTTCTGGCACTATTTGTCAGAAAATTAATGGCATCCCTGGCTTTGCTTTCCAGATGGACATTGTAAGCGTCTTCAGGCTCCCCCCTGAATTTCCCTTCTGCTGCTCCTGTTCACAGCTGTGTTGAGCAAAGTCCTGGCAGGCTGGAGCTCAGCAGATAACCGGAACAGGGAGAGAAAAGTTCCTAAGTTTCAGCTTGTCTCAAAATGTTTATTCACTTCATACAGAGCTGATGCTCTTTCATAACATAAACATGCTGTTGCTAAAACTTTAATGGGCATAATTACAGCTCTTTGAAAATTCTAATTATATGGATTATTAGGAAATTACTTAAGAGCTTGGATAAGATCAGGGGATTTGGATGGGCTAACAATGATGCAACCTCTGTGCTTATAACTGTAAATTAATAATTTTCCGTGGTTTATGTATACATTCCACTTTTCCACTTAATGTGACACTGCAGGCAATATGTTTCACATGTTTCACATCCTGCCTTGCTCAATCCCTCTAGCTCTGGCCCTGTGCCTGCTCAGCACTGGATTGTCACTGTCTCTCAGCAAAGACCCCCTTACAGACCATGCCATGGTCCCAGCCAGACTCCCAGCCCTCAAATGCTTGTTCAGGCTGCTAATTTTGAGGTTTTCAGCTTACTCTTGTCTCATACAAGTAAGGTATAATTTCTTTTGTAAAATATATCCACCTTGAGGATTTTTCTGAGAGATGATTTACAGGTTTGTGTTTTCCTGTTTTCAGATTTTATGTGTTTTGTAATCAGCTCTGGATGATAGCAAGAGCAAGAGCTGCAGAGGAGTGAAGCTACAAATCCAGCACAAATCCAGTCTTGCTCATTGACATTTGCCTTAAATGGGTTATTACTCTTCCTCTTGGACATTATGGGATGAAACCAGGAATTGAATTATTGAATACTGTGAGATATCAACTTGCCAGTTTATAGACTTATTATAATACTTGGTCTGAAATGTTAATCTGCTACTAATAAAATTGCTGACTCCTTGTATTAGCCATTGTTCTCAGGCTGGGGCAGCCTAGACCAAATTTCACCTAAAAATTTGGCACTCTTTTTGCACCATGAATTTGTCTCATAAACAGACCCAGTCCTATAATTGGGAGGCTTTTTTCTTTTGGATTGGTCAAAATGTATTACAAATGGAAACAATGCAGCTTTCAGGCACAGTGGTCTGACTGCAGACTGCCATTCCTTTTTCTGCATGTGAAAATGCAGTTAATGTTTATTCTGTACAGACTCTGTGTGGAGCTGAGTGAGGAAGCAAACTCTGGGTGCTGTGCAGAATCACTGCTGCTGCCAGACCCCACCACCCATGTCAAGCTGTCCCTACAAACTTGCTGACCCTCTCACTCTGCAGATGGGGTTTTGGAGAGGAGAGAAGGATGCTGTATTACCTCATGCCTCAGGAGAGGGAAAATAGCTCAACAGGCACCATTAGGTGCTGCTGGTTTGGCAGCCAACTGCACCCATTGCTTGTGGCCATCAAGATCTGCTTGAGCAAAGTCTCCCTCCAGCCTCTGGAGAGGCTCAGGACAAGAGGCTGGGATGAGAGATCTGTGCCAGATCACCCTCCATCCCTGCTGTCCCTGCCTGGACAGCCA
This sequence comes from Ammospiza nelsoni, assembly GCF_027579445.1. Lineage (NCBI taxonomy): Eukaryota > Metazoa > Chordata > Aves > Passeriformes > Passerellidae > Ammospiza > Ammospiza nelsoni. The sequence goes on from NC_080635.1 coordinate 74,381,043, forward strand.
GATGAGTGGGAATACATGTTTGGAAACCTTCCTTGACCCTCCTTGTCCTTGACCTTCCTACTCTGCCAAAGCCTCCTGAGGTTTGTCAGCTGACCTACAAACCAGAGCAGTCCCAGCTGATGGGATTCTTTACGCAGACACAAGCTACAGTGTTATGTGAGCCTTACAACGGCTCTGACTTTTTGGGGAGTTATAAATTAACCACCAGAGTTTAATTTAATTAAATTTCTGTGAAGACACAGGAAATTTCAGCCCATGAAACATTTTTGGTATAAAAAGCCATCAGCTTTTATTGTGCATGGAAGATTACTTATATGCTTATATTTTTCTAAGATGTAAGAAGCTTGTGTGTTTGAGAAACTCATTCAGGACAGTCCTGGAAAGGAAGCAAGGAGGAAAGATGTCAGAGGGGTTATTGCAGTTTACCAAGCACCACACAAGAGGTTTCAGGTGGCCATGAGGTAAAAGTTGATGTCTGGGCCACTTGCCAGCAGCGTCACTGGCTGCACGTTCTTTGCCAAGGAAAAATCCCATGAAAGGTCATCAGAGCAAAAGAGAGGCTGAGTGAGGCTGGGAGAGAGCTGTGCACAGGACAGAGTATCCCCCAGGAAACGTGGGATCAATAACCCTGTCTGTTATGATCGCAAATCCAATCACCAGGGCAGCCCCTGTCACTGCCACCCTTCCATGCTATGCTTTAAGTGATTGTAAGCATTTCAAAGGTTTTCCTTTCCAGAAGTATTACATAAATAATTCCAGGACTTGAAATGTTCTTTAAAACTTTAAGACAAAAAACTGAAAGATCCCCCCCTTTCAGGAATCATCCATTCTTTGTCCTTACACAAAATACATCAGAAAAGAACATTTGGGGTAAAGTCAGCAAGGCTTTTAAACTGACTATTTTTTATTGAAACCTTTGTTATGAGTATCGTGATCAAATACATCACATCAGTATGGACAAACCAAAATAAATGTCCAAGTTGAGCCTTCAAATAGCCTGAGCACACTGTTTCTTTCTACTCATGATGATGAATTTGGTTCTAAGTTTTTAAACATTAAAGTGCTAGCGACAGAACAGGATGAGTAATTCATAAGGAATAATTTCCTCATTAATCCAGCCATTTTTCTGCTCTCTTATTTTTCACGAGGAGATTGTAATATTCTCACATTCATTCTCTCCTTGAATGTCTTCATCAAATAAGCTCATCACTTTATTAACTGCTTGTAGCCCTGCCTGGATCCCACTGCAGCAAGACTCAGGATGCATTCAGGGGCACACAGCAATCACCAGAGAAAAAAGGCATAAAGATGGGGACCCCTTGTCTCAGAGAAAGGGTGATTAGGAGACAAGTGGTTGAAGCAAAAAAAATAATACAAGGGTAAAATGCTGAAAAAGGCAATTTTTTTCCTCTCATAACATAAGAAAGAGAGAGTATTCAATGAAATTGCAAGCCAGAAACTACACAATGTCAAAAATAAAAGGCAAAAAAACACAAAACAAAACCAAAAAAAACCTCAAAAAATTACAACGTTGGAATCTACTTCACAAGACAGTACCAGTGCCAAGAGCTTAGCACAATTCAAAGGAGGATTAGACATTTATATGGATAATGGGAATAACAGATCTGAGAAAGCGATTTTAAAAGCAATAGAAACCCTTTTGTTTCAGGGCATTGCCAAATCTTGCAAGGTCAATTCCTCTTAAGTGTTTGCATTTGAAACTCAGAATATGGATGTCTTGCTCTCTCGTGGTCTAAGAGCACAGCTTGCATGGTGTATTTCTGCTCCTTGCTGGGATGGGTGGAAACAAGCTGGGTGCACAGTTTATACACACAGCCTTGTCAGTTTGTTTTGTTACAGCATTATCTGCAGCAGCATTATCTGCAGCAGCATCACCTACCCCAGTGTTCAGGGGTGGGGGAGCAGCCAGGTCATGGTGTGGATTGCAGGCTCTATTGCAAGAGGACATTTCTGGAGGCCTGTTTCAGGAGCTAACCCTGCTCTGTGGCATCAGCTGTGGCTACAGGGGAAGATTAAAGCAATTCCCATTTGCAAAGGACCAGGGAAGGAGGAGGGCTGGCAGGTGTGGCTTTGCTAGGAGTAAGGGGCAGCACTTGGAAAGAGATAGAGAGAACAGAGAGAACCATCACCTTCCAACCTTAGTCTTCTCAAAGAACTCAGAGTTTGTATCAGATAATAAAGGAGGGACAACTCAAAAAGGCACCAAGAGGTTCCCTTCCCATTTCAACACCTAAATGTTCTGGATGTCAATGCATTCAGTAAGACATTTTCTCATTTTTGATACCCAGGGTTTTGCAACACCAAAAAAAATTGAAGCTTTTTTATGGGTGGGGAGCTGAAGATCTTTTCCAGATCCTGTTTTGTACAGATTCCAAACCTTTAGAAATCAACCATCATATTTTGTTCTTTAGATTCACCACCTTTATGAAATTTTCCCACTCTTCTTCATAGCACCCTCATATCCTTTATGGGATGTGATTTGTGAGAAGGTAGGCATTTAATCAGCTTAGGCATTAAATAGGCCCTGACACAAGAGCCTGGACAATGCTTCCACAGTTCCAGCTCCTTCCAGGCCTGCTGTGAAAATTAATCTCATGTTCTGTAATGAGAACAGTAAATTACAGGAAAGCATGCAAAGTAAAATGATCATGAATCTTCCACACTCCCCGATGAGACCCCCACTAATTTCTAACTAGAAAGGTGAGAGAGGCTTTTCCTGGAGCAGAGCCAGAACTGAGCCTGCATCACCATTTCACAAAGTTCCTCAGTGGTTCATGTCACTGCGTTTCCATTTCTCCAGGGTATTTCAGTCCTTCCAGGGAGGCTGGATCTGGACATGATCTGCTGATGCTCAGTAAGTGATGTCAGCCAAGGCCATGGCTCAGGATTCCTCAGGGGAATTTTTCCTGTTCTGGTTTCACTGTAAATAAGCGAATAACATTGTAAATGCAAGGCTCCTAACCATCTGGACTCCGAGCACAGTTTTGACTAATCTGTTTCTTTCTCAATCATTTTGTCTGATAGATCCTGTCCTGTGCTTCTGTGTACCCACACACACTCAGAGGCCCAGGTGGATCTGTGCCCCATCCTGAGAACAAAAGGCATAGCCTGGCCTCCACCGCATTACTAAACTCTCCTGACCTCCCAAACCATGTGGCTACTTCCAGGCAAGCCCAGGGGAGTGGCCTGTGACCCAAGCCTGCAGTCCCTGAGATGCTGCCAAGGAACCTTTGCCCAGCACTGGTTACTATGAGGCAGATTCCTGGGGAAAAAAAATAAGGACTGTACAGGCTACTGCTTGGCTCTCACAGGCAACTGGATGTCATATGGGAGGATAAAGTCTCACTTTAAAAGTCCACATATTCTCTGGGGCAAGGAGCACAGTTTGTTCTGGTTTGTTACTAAAAAAAAAAAAGCAGCAGAACTAACAAAATTATTTAGGAGTCTGTGATTTCCCAGTCTGTTCATCACACCCTATCCTGGCTGGTCCATCCCATGTGAGGCTGTCTAACCCTTTGTATTGTTGCATCTCAAGTGCCATCCACCTGTGGGAATTCAAAAGAAACCCCATCATATTAACCCAGCCTTTGACCAACACAGAGTATCGAGTCACTGGCAGGGAGTAAATATCCCTCCTGTTAGCCAGAGATAACATTCATTTTCTCCATCAGCTTCTCAGTGCACAAACACTGTCTGTCACTAGGAACTGATCTCAGAAATCTCTCACAAAGAACATCCTAGACAGTAATGAAGTTTCAGAAATATTAACAAAAATCACTTCTATAATTTTCAGTCAGCTCAATTATGTTTAAATAGTACTGTCCACGCACAAAATAAAACCAGAAATCTGCCAGCTATCCCTTTCTTCCTTTTTTTTTTTTTTTCCTGTTAAAGAGAAGCTGCTACATCCAGTTTCCTTCTCTTTCCCTTCTTCAGTAATGGCACTGCACTCTTTGGAACAGCCCCTGCTAGATCACCTAGCTGAGTCAGAGAGCCAAACCACCCAGAGACCAGGGGAATTACCAGGAAGATGGCTAAAGCCTCTCACTAAAATAGTCCAGTTGAGGCGATGCCAAGAGCACAGGCACCACATCAGGATCAGGCAGCAACTCAGGACTCTCATACCAGTGGGACTCCACCCTGCAGGAGGAGCCATCACAGTTCCTTTTATTGGCTACCAAGTCCATCAATCTACTTGTGGTGGAGAGGGAGGGAAAAGCTCATTTTAAGGTACTGCCTGCACAGAGAGCTGGCAGTCACATCATGGAATTACAGTTCCCAACACCATGAAAGCCCACAGAGCTCCTCTGCTCCTTCTCAGTGACTCAGGCTACAAGGAGAGGAGGCATGAGTGTTGTTGTAGGGCACTGGTGATTATCTGTGCTGTTATCAAGGTGCCCACAACAGTGACAAATCTTAAGAGTTCAGGCTGGGACAAATCAATCAGCCTGGCTTGGTACCTTTGGTTCTTTCTACCAGCAATTAAGGGCCAAGTTAAAAGAAAAGGCTTGAGTCTTGTTACAGACGTACTGCTCACAACCCAGGCACTCCATACATGCAAATAAATATACTATATACAGTAATCATAGATACTTTGGCAGGCACCTTCTCTGAAATTCTTCTCTGAAATGTGTGTGCTAGGAGCCAAACATGCATCCTCAATTCTAAATCTCAGGATGTGCTTTGGAAAGGTTGCTAGTCTCTCTCAACACACTTGTTTGATGCACATGCAAAATAAACCGTGTTATTTGAAAAGGATGTGATAGGCCCAGTGCGAGCACTTGGAGGCATGAGGTGCAGAATTCTAGTAAAGTAAAAATGCCAGGGCACCAGACTGGACATAGGAATTCAATTTTCTGTTGGCAGAATTTTCTTTCAATTTTCTTTTGTCTGCGTGTACTACTGTCTCCCACAGAGTGCTCAAGAGACAGCAAAAAGCAGGAATCATTCCCAAAAGCAGTCTGGTTAGAGCCACACAGCTCTGGAGGTGAGGAGAGGTCCATAGCTTAGATCAGGGCAGCCAAGCCAGCCTAACTCAGGACAGGGGCCAGGTTCTGGCAGGGCTTAACTAGTGTTGATGAGGCCAAAGTCCCCTGGATACCAGAATCTGGTTTCTCTTGGGTTTACTTTTAGAAATATAAGGCTAAGAAGGGAAAATGTCTTTCTCTGTCACTTCCTCCAGCCTCTCTGCTCACTGCCAATGCCATTTGCAGCAGCCCAGAGGTCTGCACTGCTGTAACATTTATGTTTGCTTGCAGAAAAACCATGCCCTCCTTGAACATTCAAAACACCTTGCAGACACCTCCAGTAGATCACAGACACTGCTGGCACACCAACCATAACTCAGTGCCTGCAGGGATCAAAGGGAGGGCATCAGCAAGGGACCATCATGCTTGGATGCACTTGCAGCCCCAATCCTTCCCATTCCCTTTGCTGTGAGCAGAGAAGTGCTGAGATCCTCAAAGGTTTGAAAAACATGCTTACATGCTTGGAGCAACTGGGATTCATATGCTTTCTTCGTGTGAATTCCTTCCATTTGCCTGATTAGCTGCTCTAATCAGAGAGAAGAGAGATGCAGTCAGATATCATCCTGTCTGCCGCACTTCCCCAGGCACTGACTTGGGGTTGACAATGGGGGCACCTCTGCTCATCACAGCTGGCACCTGAGCCAGGAAAAAGGATGGTGGGGAGAAGGGAAGAGCTGGTCACACACAAACATGTGTGTGCACAGACACAAGGACAGCAGACAGTAAGAAGTGACCTTTGGGCAAGAGCACAGAGGAGCTTTGTTGTTCTTCCATTTGGTATCAGAACTCAACATGTAAAACAAGGGTTTTTAAACTTTCATTTTCATTCATGAGTGTCTGCTATACAGAGCCTAATTAAAGCCCCTCTGTTTCCAGATCAGTGAAAATATGCAACCTGTATATAAATGCTTTCTCTACAAGCTGAAAAGCCAAAATTATGTTATTCAAATCTGCTTAAAAAACAAGCAAATTGTAAACCTGGAGCAGTCTCAGAAGTAACTTCCAACTATAAAACAAAGCAATGTGGAAACACAGCTTTGAGAAAACATGGCCCTGCTTCTCATTTAAACAGACATATTTATTGGTGGTAAGACATAATGCATTTCAATCTCAGCTGAATAACTCACCTCAAAGGTTTTGAAAGAGACACAAATCTATTTTGAAAATACATTTCCTTGTGTAAGCATAAAAGATGTCCAATTTAAAGCATAAAAGATGTCCAATTTACATTTTTCAAGTATGTCATCTTTTCTGAACAGAAAAGTATATTAAAAGGTGAAGCCAGAAGGCTGCAAACTCCCAAGATTGTTTTTTATTTGTGACCCTAATAAACATAAATAAAGGAGGCAGCATCTAAGAAAATTAAAAGCTAGGCAGAAATGTAGAGGAAGGTCTGACAGCAACACAACACAATATTAAGAATTCTTTATGTCTAAAAGTGAGCTTTGGGAGGTTTTAGTGCTTTGCAGTGTAATATGCTTAAGCAATTCAGCCCAAAGAGGAGAGAGGAATTTGGGCTACTGGATTTGCTGGGAAGAGAAATCATCCTTAAAGAAGACCCAGCATATGGATTCTGCTCTGAGTACTTCAGCCTTCCAGGAGACCTTAGTTTTTACTGTCTTTCCCTGCAGTACTGTGTAGCACCAGGAAAAACAGATCCCCTTCACCATCTGAAAACAGCTGAGATGCCTTTTCACTTCCCTGTGACATTTAGTCCTGTTTCCCTGTCTGATTTCCATGTATTTTACGTGCAGTAAGGATTGAATTTCAAAGCAAGTGGTGGCCTCATGGGGTGGGGAGGGGGTTCCTGGGAAGAGGGGTTCTGCAGGGCTTGCAAGGATGAAGCTGAAGCAGCTTTCCTCCTGCAGGGTTCACCTGCTCACAGATGGCTCTAGGCTAGGATTTTACCATTTACATGTGGCTTTACAACTTCATAGTTGATATCTGATGATCAGCTGCTGGGAGCAGCACCAGCACCTCCCCAGCCATTTCCTGAGGAGGAGGTGACAAACCTGGCACTGTGACAGCTTCCAGTGTGGCAGTGTGGGCACAGCTCTGTCACATAACAGATCCCATCACTTCCGAGGGGATGGGAGGCAGGGGGCCCTTGGCATCCTCAGCCTCCTCTGCCAAGCCATCTCTGCATTTATTTATTGCTAGTGCCCAGCAGTCCCCTGTAATACTAGAGGTCACATTTTGGAAAGGAACGTGTCAGAGGACAAGATGCTGGCACAAAAGCTGAGAAACATTTCCTCCTGCATTGACCTGGAGAATCTGAACCCCCTGCTCCTGTGTCTGCTGATGCAAATGTACCAGGCAGGACAGGCAGGAACTGTGGTTTGCCCATCTCTCAGCTCTCTCAGTGACACCCATGGGCCATTTGTTACCTCAAATATTTCTGCTGTTTGCTGGGATTTGGTGAGGAGCATAATAAACATGAAACATAACAACTAGGCCACATTCAGTTCCTCGCAGTAAATATTCTCAAGTATTTCACATCTTGAATGTGAAGAAAAAATAACTTATTGAAAGCAAATAGGTTGAATAAGAGCCCTGAAATACAGCTATATGCACTGAGGTGTCCACAGATGTCCCCATTTCTCCATCCCTCTGTTCCTTCCATCCCTCCTTCCCTTTTTCCCTTCTCTCCCTGTTTCACTGAAGATGGATTGCACCACCCATGCCCCATGGTCTCTTTTTTCAGCAGATCCCATCCTTTGGCACTTCTTCCATGCAGCCATTCAGGAGCCATGAGTTTGCTGGCTCTGTGCTGGCCTCCAGCGAGTGCAGCATCTGAGAGCAAAGCCTTGACACTTTTTGTAAATTTAGGTTCTAATCATGCTGTGGCTTGATTCCCTGTTTGCAAAATGAGCATATTAATCCTTCCTTTATCCCACTGTTTATCAGCCTTGACTTACAAGATTGTAAATTCTCCCTGGCAGGGTAGTCTGTTAGAATGTGTGCTTGCTTCAACAGAGCCTTGAAACCCCTGGGAGTTTCTAAATGCTGCTGTTCATGTATTATCATATTATTCATCCTGATTAATTTCTTGGCTGTATCTTTAAGCAAAGACTGCTGTTTCCCAAACCTTAACTTCAGAGTCCACGAGCCAGATTTATCTCTGCTGTTGAGCCATTAAGTTACATTACTGCTAATAATTCCTTGCTCTGAACACACTGGCTTGTACTACCCCATTTTGTGCTCCTTCTACAAGTGATAAAGGATAGCTCTGAGGAATTTTCATAGCAAAAGAAATCAATTCTCAGCTCGCAGGGGAAGATAGCAAGGGCCATATAAGGTGATCTCACACCACCACCACTCCCTTTAACAAGACTGTAATTTTTTCACAAGCTGTACATCTGGATGCCAGCTTTCCAAGCACTGGGGTTGATCTATCAAACACAGCAAAACAATCTATCTTTAAAATGAATGATGGTGCAAATTGTTCTCAGAAAAGAAATCTATCAAAAAAAAGAAGAATATGAATTAAAGGCTGGACATGTTGGCAGAGGAGGAATGCTATATGGTTTACATCAAGTTAATCCACTGCCAAAACTTTCTCTGATTTATATGCTAAAATGGCAACCCTGGACTAAAGGTAAAAGGGGCACATTGCCAACACAGAGCGTGTTTTTGCAGGGGCTCTGCACATGCCCAACTCCCTGTGTGCTCCCAGGCTGCTTTGGGGAAGAGCTTCTTACCCCAGCAGCGCCTTGGAGGTGCTGCTGTACCGCCCCGCAGCCAGGGAAGGAGGAGCTGCCCAGCTGGATGCCCGGGAGCTACAAGGAGGAGTTCAGTGAGTGATGGCATCTCCTCCTCACCCAGCAGGCCTGCACCCGAGCTCAGCCTTGCTCCCAGCCACTGGTGCTGTTACAGGCAGGGAGGGTTGTCCTGGAGGCCCCCTCAGTCCCAGCACCTCCAGCACAGCACTGGCAAGTCTCAGCTGAGAGCCCCAGCCCCAGAGCAGTGACTGTGGTCCTGCTCACATCCCTGTGGGATCCCAGACTTGATCCAGGGCAGTGTGCTGCTTACTAGCAGTGAAATCATGAACAGCATGGACCAACTGTCCCTGCTGTGACTCTTTCAGCCACTGATCAGGCTCTCCTCTGCCAAGGGGCTGGGAGCCAGTCATGCAAGGTTCTGCACCAGCAGCTCCTGCAGCAAGGAGCTCCACACTAGAGAGGACAGGGAACCCCGTGGATGGCTATGGAGGGTTCCAGGGGAACCTTTGGCCCTTGGGATAGGAACACAGCAGGACTTGTTACTTGCTGTAGTTACAGACAATATGCAGTGCACAGCTGAGACCCCTTCCTCTTTCAGGGACAGGGGAGCTTGGGGGTCATTTAATACTGTCCATTACACACAAAAATTTGATTGCACAAGCACTGCAACTGCAGCATCAAGCACTCCGGAGCTGAGAAGTGCCAGAAATAGGATTGCTAATCTGTCCTTTATTTAGTCTACTTTTGCATGTGTGCTTGATAAGGTCTTTAATTACAGGATCTCATGTTTGCAGCTGTGTTACAAAACAAACACAAGGAAGCCCAAATCAAGCTGTACAACAGCTCAAATAAGGGTTTTGCTAATTTCCCAGTTCTTAGTGTGACTGAGACTAGCATTTTTGGTCATCAAATTCTCATTTGCAAACCTGTTGTGCTCCTCCTCCAGTTCTGCTATGCAGCCCCTTTGCTGATATAATGGTAACCAAAGCTATTAGAAGTACTGGGAAGAGCCATTAGAAGACACATGTGGATTTGTCAGCCCCTATTACAGGCTGAGCAAGGTCCCAGCTAATTGATGAGACAAAGCAATTTCTGTGATTGAAAGTCTATATAGAGATAAAGCACTGCATTTTTATCAGGTGCAGCTTTGATTTTTCGTTAATTACTATACTAACTTTGGAAGGAGGGGGGGGAGTATTTATCCCACATAAGGCAAAGAAAACCAAAGAGTATGCTTGGCAGAGACACACTCTATTTGTCTGGGATGAAAAACAGGACATATCTGCTGGTAGACAGCTATCCAGGGAGATATTTTTCCCCTGCTGCACTGTTTCTCTTGGCAGCACAATGTGCTAACTTTAGAAGTGTCTGAATGCCTTTGCTAAACTATTAGCACAAAATAAGCTCCTTTGTGTTTCACCCATTCATGCCTCTTAATTTATGTTCTGGCATCACTTTTCCTTGTATTGTGCAAGTCAAGAGTCTGCACATGGGGCCAGAATGTGTTTGTGCAGAGGCAGGATCAGGACAAGCCCCTCAAGTTGATACAAGCACGCCAGAAAGGCAGAGCCCACCGTGGCTCTTACTAACAATGAATTCACACATGCTTTCCTTGAAATCTTGCTCAGAAAGTAACAGTGTACCTTCCCCTGCCTTGGGGTTGGTGACAGGCTGACCAAAACCAGGACCAAGCTGTGGTGAATGGGGCCCGGGCTATGCTCCCCACTGTCTGGGCTCCCTGTTTGCCCCATGCTGGCAGAGCCAGAGGCCACCATGAAGTCCATCAGCAGAGCCAACACATGCCTGAAGTGAAGTGATCCTTCTTCTTTTGATTAGTGTCTGTGTTACAGCAATGTGTTTTATTGCCTGGGAAAGAGACAATTAAAAAAATCTGCAGCAATAAATAATGTGAAACAGGATATTCAAGAACAATAATCCAAAGCACTGCATGAAGTGAGGGCCTTTCCCTTTAAACACTGCACACTGCAAGTTCCCTGGGGCACCAAAAACCCATTCTTTCATGTTCTTTATGGAACTAAGGGAATTGCTGGTGCTTGACCTATCAAGAAAATATCTATTTTACAAAGGGGGATACTGAGCCAAGAAGTCTAATGCTCTGAAGCTTGACTGACACAGCTTGCAGAAACAGCTGCAGTCCAGGAAGTTTAAAAAAAACTTCACTTTTCCAAACCTAGAGTAATTCACCACCTTCCCAGTGAAAAGGACAGGGAAGCAGAAGTGCTTTGGGTGAATTTACTTCTGGGGAAGAAGTGTTCAAATCCCCCGAAGGAGGCTCCCCAGGATTGTCCCTGAGGCAGGCTGCTGAGTGCTGGGATGGGAGCTCACCTGAAAATCTGGGCTGGTGGAAAAGGCATGGCCAAACCCCAGATAAAAAGGCTGCTGATGCCTGTCTGGGACTCTTTTTACAGCTGGGGAGAAAAAAAAAAAGGAGAAGTCCCTTTAACAGGAGCCTCCAACTTCCTTTGCTCAACCCATCCTTGCCCAGAAAAGCGGCAGCTCTACCAGTTTGGAGGCTGAGTTGGGCTTGGGGGCTTAGAATTGTAGCTGCCTGACCCTGCTGCCCCCACACCTTCAGGGACAGCAAGGGGTGACTGATGTCTTTGAAGCCACCAAAGTGGTATCCCCAGAGAGCTGAGCACTGACACTGACGTTTTCTCTCGCTCACACAAGTGTCCTGAGGCTGCACAGCTGCCAGAAATCATAGGCTGAAAACACACTCCTCCATCCTGACTCCATGAGGGCTTTTTCTCAGATTTCAAGCCCTAGAAATAGGTACTTTTCATCCTTAACTGTGCCTTGTTCTATCCCCTTCACAAGAGGATGCTCCTGCAACATCTGTGAAAAGCTGCAGCTCCAAAGCAAAGTTCAGCTCACACAGGCAGCTCAGACCACAGATGACTGGAAAGGAGGGAAAGAAGGATGGAAAGCAAGAGGACAAGCAAGCCACCAGTGCACCAATCTTGTTTCAGCCTTCCAACACAGGCCAACACAAAGACAGGATGACTGCAAAGCTGGCAGGTAAAAGTTAAATAAAGATACCTGCCAGCTGGAGGGTGAATGTGATGCTAAGAAAACATGACTAAGTGCAGCACATGAAGTGGTCCAATGGAAAACAAAAAAAGCATCTACATTATCTCTTTTTGAACTGTTTATAGCTGGGTCTAATCACAGTCCTATTAATGTCAGTGGACAAATTCCAGGTAGCCAGGGCTGAAGCTGGCTTTGGCTCCATAGCTTTATTCAGGGATATTAACAAATATGTTTCACGGTGTGTAAGGGGTAAAAGCACCACTGCTGCCTCTTGGCTGCACAGTTCAGAACAAGGAACAGGCTCAACAGCCCTGAAGCAGAAAGGCAGCTCTGTCTGCTGCAGAAACACATCACTTGATTCAGATGCAAACTCTCTAATTTATGCAGACAGACATACTTGTACACAGACAAACACACTGGGTTTTCATCCCAGCGTATGGATGAGTGGGCTAATGAAAAGAGATGACATCTTTCTCTTACACACACGCAGTCACCTACACAAAACCATGCTAAAAATATTTTGTAAAGGCAGCAGTCAAGTACACTGAATAGGGAACAACAGAATTACGACTGTCTATTCATTTTGATACAGTTCTAAGAATTAAAGTTGAGCAATAATAGTATTGTCCTCAGTGTTACATTAACAATTCCTGCTCTATTTGTTCTGAAAGTATATGCCTTGTATTAAAAATATCTTCTTTTCTTTTCTTTTTTTTTCTATCCAAAGTCTTGGGGGAAAAAAACAGGAAATAAAACTCAAGTCTTTATTTGTATAAGTTTCTGGAGAGTTTTCTCAGGAAAAGCAAAAGCAAAAACACTGAGATTAGGAAATGTCAGAGTTAGGGCTGCCCAAACATGGAGACACTTTTAATTTACTCACATGTCCATCTCCAAATAAAGTGAACCAAAAATGCACAGCCAGCCCTGGCTCTTGAATGACTAACTCTGCAGCCTTGGGGGAAGTCTTTTAACCAAAGACATCAATGCATTTAAATTCCAAGGGGAGATTCCTCTATTCATTTTTCTAAAAGGAAGATGAACCCTGTGCCAGGGTGCTTCCCCCACCTAAGTCACTGGCAGTGGTTCAAGCTGCCACCCCCATCTAAGAGCAGCCTGAAGGAGGAGACACTTAGCCACATTTGGTGAATAAGCTCTCATATCCTCTCCTTCACATCCATTTCACACTTGAGCTGTTCTGTCCTTTCCCCTTAAAATGTCCCAGTTCTAGGCCTGTCACATAGTTTCTTCACTCACTGAAGGCCCAGGATCCCCATCCTGGCGGTCATATCCCTATTTCTCTCCTTCCCATTAATCTCATTGCTCAGCCATTCTCAGCTCCCCATTTCCAGACTCTCTGCTATGCATTTCCAGTTCTCCTTTATTTTCCACCCTTTCCATCCCTCATGTCTCACCACCCCATTCATCTCCCTCTGTTATATAGTTTAGCAGCAGCAGCCCTCCTGCCTGGGCTCAGTGGGATTCAGGGACAAAGTGAGGCCAAGCCCTGTGGTCTCAGTGTTCTGCCATTGCCAGGATGGTCCCACATCTCCCTGCACTGGATCTGTGCAGATACACCACTTGAAGTGCAAATTAAAAAGTTCAAGTGAATCATTGCTGGGCATGTAAAAATAAGAATTTTCCTAAAACTTGACACCAAGGCAGATTTTAGTGACTACTGGAATTTGAGGGAAGGAGTAAAAACACATGCTGGACATGGGATTCCACCTGTGCCAAGCATACTCTTCCCACTCAAAAGCAGTGATCCTCCCATGTTTGGTACAGACAAGCAAATAATTTAGAATCTTGGTTGTTTCAGGAATTATTCAACAGTAAGAGGTTTTTTACATCTCTGTAGCATATCTTAACCGAGGCTTTTGGACATGGCTTGTAAGCCTCTGACAACTCTATTCTCCCAAAGGGCAGGAGAAGGATGGATAAACAGATGGAGAATGATGAACAAACCATCTGTGCACCCACATCAACCCACCAGCTCCTTGGGTAGCCTGCAAGGACCCCCCTGGGCAGCTCCCCAGGGGTGGGATCTCTCCAGATTACACCTTAACAGTCACCACATCTAATAAATGGTGGGAAATAGAAGGTGTGTTCCATGCTTATTGCCACACAATTGATTATTTTACCTAAGCACAGCACAAAAGCACATTCTTAATGCAATGCTGAGACACCCATCTCCTCCTCTAGAATAGAACAACCATTTATTTTCTTGCAGGAATAAATACAAATTCTTGTCTTCCCTGACATAATTCCCTCCCTTAGCTAAGCTAGGATAACTCACAGGACTTCTCCCCGGAAAAACCTGACTTTCCCTTCCTGCATTCATGGATTCTGCTCAAAGAAATTCTCATACAGCTGTATATGAGCTGGCTTCTAGATAATATCTCTTCTGTTCCATGCCTACTTTTCTTGCTGAAAGACAGGGAAAATTTGCTTTGTTTTTAATCATCCTCTGGATATATATATAATTTGAACATATCCATCATCACTGAATATTCTGTTGGAACTTGCAGACATGAAGTATAATGGCATAAACTCAGTCTGTGTCTGGAAGGGACAGAGTGGGTAATTTATCAGAAAACAGGTGGGAAAAAATGTGCCTTTATGCTTTCCAGTGTCTAGAAGATATCCAGAACTCCATCTCAAATCATATCATAAATGTAAAAGCCATAAGGACTTGAAAGACAGCAGCGAGTCTTCCCAGACTACCTACCTACATTGATTTTACCACTTGGACCTGAAGATCCTGAACAACACGTTTTGGTTATTACAGAGAACTTCACCAAAACAGGCAGGTGCTGGCATGATTTTAGGGCTGCAGGTAAAGTTCTCAGAGGAAAAGCTGTGCTCCATTTGCTAGCCTGTCTCCCCAGTTTATTTATTTATGCAGCCATAGCTAAGGACGTTTACATAAAGACTATTAAATGCTGCCGGGAGGAAATGCAGTAACATAAATTGGCTCTCAGTGAATGCCAAGACAGAAGGTGGGCAGAAAGAGACTTCTGTTGATGTGTGATGAGTTTTGGAGGCTCGTGAACCACAGAATTAGGATCCCAACCAAGGAGTTTCTGAATTTTTATAATTGTAAAACTGAATCCCAGAGTCCTACGAGGTATTTGTACCTTTTTTATTGAGGTCCTCTCTTTCTATTCTATTCACACATCACTTGGATCATGTTGTACAGCAACAAATAAGTTTGTGATTCTCCCTGCCATCCCTTAGGTCTAGGCTGCCGCATTCACATCTGAGATTTCTCAAGATAAGATAAATGTCCACATGTCCAGGAAGTCTGCAGCTACCATGGTGGGAACGCCAACCTGCTCCTTCCAGCTGGCCTGAACACACCTCGTGATGACTCTACACATCAAACAGCTACAGACACATTGTGCAAGTCCACTCCTCCCCAGAATTACCAGTTTACTGTATCTGCAGGGTACATCCAATACCCAGATGTGCAGTAAATCCATCCAGCCACATCCCTGTGGCTCAGGCCCACTGCCACAGGGCTGCAGTGGCACAGTAGAGTGAACTGCTTTCCAAAAGCACCAGACTTGTGCACGCACCATGGCCAGCAAGAAGGTTTCTGGACACGTGGGAGCCCAGATAGATCTATTGCCTTTTAACTCCAAACTGGTCATTTAACATCTGGAAACTCTGGACAAGTGCAGAAAAAACTCAAGACTTTCTGGGTAAGGCTTTGGACAAAAAAAGTGATTATGCTAGTGAAGTGAGCCGAACATCATGGCTAAGTTTCAATGTGACACCAAGATCCACTGGTATGTTCGGCCTGCATCACAGGCTGATGCACATAAGCCATGGGCAAATGACTGGCTGCATAGTTTATAAATACCTTTCTTATTCTTTGTGAAAGAAAACGTTGTTTGAATGCATATTGTCAGTGAGGCAGAATTACTTGCGCTCAGTCTTTTGACTGTCACCTATGACAGATCTACAGGAAAACATCCTTTTAACTAAACATGTGACTGTTGGGCATATTTGATGACAATATATTTCAAAATGATCAAAGTCAGCTGTCAGAGAAATTAGATTAGTCATTATTAGTCTTCAGTAGTTCCCATGAGAACCTTGAACAGTTGGTGGCTCTTCTTAAAAGATTACAGTAAGCCTTGTAATGTGTCGTGATGAAAGTGGTAAAGATTTGGAGTAAAGGGCAGACTGCTGTTCTTATTTCTGAAAGTAGATGGCTTCTAATTGATACTTTTAATTGTAGTGAATTTTATCAGTTTGTGATACAGAAAGCATCAAAAAAGGACTTACATCTTTCCATGAACTGCTGGAAATGGTATTTTTAATTAATTCCTCTGAAAGAATATGGTTCCTAGCAGCCAGTGTCAATGCCAACAGATATTCTTATTTCCACACCATTTCTCCTTGTTCTCCTACTAATGCCAAGATGAGAAATGATGCTGATATGTGTTCACAGCACTAATTATTACACACTGGATCCTACAGTCTTATCAGTGAAGTTGAAACAAAATTGGCAATATAATATCCATGACCTAAAAATAAAGTTGGGAAAGTTCAAAGTGAAATTAGATGAGGTTTTAGCCATCATGACTGCTAGTGTGCAATATAATAAAAAATTATTCACTGACTTTTTTATTTCTTTCACAGCTGTAAACTTCTATGATGTGTAACACAATGTGCAAAAATGGAAATCCTATAAATTCAAATAATAAAGGATATCACTTAAGTAATATTTAATCCAAAGAGGTATTCAGATAATCTAGAATATCTGAGAACAATGATTTCTTCAAAGCATTAGAAAAGATTTCTCTTTGAAATGGCTTGTTTGAAGTCTTTTTGCACAGCCATAAAACAAAAGACTCTCTGTTTAAAGGATTACATTTATGGACCTCTTTTTCCTGCATTTATTTGTTGGAAAATGCTGACTGGGGAGACCCCTAAACAGTAATAGAGAGTATTATGATTGTCATTTCAAAGGAGACTGATAACTTCTTTAGATCTTTGTCCAACAGTGAGGTAATCATGCATCTTTGTCCTTTCATTATGATTTCTTAGCCCAAAATTTATCAAAGAGCAAAATTTTATAATGCTCTTTTTAAAAGACATTTTGATGTTCTTTACTGTCTTTCATGCTTTCTTTTCAATTTTTTCTCTTTATCCATCCCTGAAGTACATACCTCACATAACACAAAAGGACTTAAACCCTTTAAAGTATATAATAGCATGGGGCTTATAAAAAACAAGATACCTGATGGCCAAGTTTTCAAAGTCCTTACTTGTGTGATTGTCTACATGGTGTTTAGGCCATTTTTTCATTATATGTGAAAAATCACAATATTACCACTACGCAGTTCTTTCTGTGCTGAGTGGCTTTGGGTTATGTGGGGTCCTCATGAAAGCAGCTTTTTTCCCTGATGTACCCAGCCAGTGCAGCTCCTCCAAAATCATCACATCAACAACAGCAATAGCGTGTTAAGTTCCCAAAGACAGGGGGTTTTAAGAAGAGAAGGGATATGTGGGAGCATTTTCCTGGCTGCCAGTGGCACAAAGGCCATGGAAATGTTGCCCAGGGCTCCCATGGGCAGCCTCTGGCTGAACCAAGCTTGTGGTTGGAATCTCACCCAGTTGGTTGTCCAGAACTGCAGATTCTCTGCAGTGAATTTAAGTTTCCAGGTTTTTCCCAGTTGCTTTTCCCAGCTGTCCTCCACAAACCCCACCAGAAGCAGCCATGGTGTCCTTGGCTGTGCCAGTGCCAGTGAGGTGCTGAGAACTGGGATCCCAGCTCCAGTGCTGCCCAAAATCACTTACACTACTTGACTTTTAGCAGTGAGTTTTGGCCCTGACCAACCCTTCCAAATAATGCTGAGGCACTGTCAGGGGTGACAGTCAGGCCAGAGAACATTCCCAGGTGGTGATTATGGACAAGGCTTCCCTGTTTTGGGAAGGAAAGGGAATGGAGTCCAGCCAGAAGGATGCAAAACCAGGCCATGTATTTCTTGCCCTCATGGCCAACAGTCCCTGGAGTTCAGGAATTTCCTCAGTCAGAGCTGGAATATTTTTGGGAGTTTGACTGTTCTCAATTACTTTCTATTCCATGTATTTGTCTAAATGTATGTGAGATCATGGAAAGCTATAGCATCCTTCACATCCTTTGGCAAGCAGTTCCACAGCTTATTTCAGTGTTATTAATACCATACTTAAATGTAAGTGATAATAAATCTATCATGCCTTGGGGAAATCTTCCGGGGGTAATAGTTTTAATAACTCTTAAAAAGGTTTGCTGGGCTTACTGTCTGAGTATGCCTAGCTTCAAATTTCAGGTACTTGGTTCCTGTTAATGCCTTGTCCATTAGCTGGTTAAAAGAAATATATTACTAGATACTTTCTCTGAGTAAACTGTGATGAAACCACTCCTTAACCTTCTCCTTTATGTAATAAATCAGCTGAGTTCCCGAAATCTCTCCTAAAGAGGCATGCTTTAAAAACTCCAGTAATTACACCAAATATGTTGAGGCATGACTTTCCTTTCATGGACCTTTTTGGCTGCAGAAAACACACCTTGACAGAAATAAATAACATTCACTATCTCTTTAGTTTTTGACATTATGAAAATGTTACAGAGAAACCTTTGGCCTATCTCCAGGTCAGAAAAACAATTTCACAATTAGCATCCCAGAATATCCTCTTATGAGCAAACTCTGCTCCAAAACAAAAGTGGATTTCAGTCCGCAAATGTTAGTCTGAGTTCAAAGTGTGCTAAGGAATATAAACAGCTTATTCAGCACTATATTCTTTGGGAAATTTTTCCATGGAGACAAGCTCTTTCTGAACAACAAGAATGGTGCTAATTTGTTCATATGCATATAATTAACTTCATTCCACTGATTTTCTTGGAGATTTGCTAGAAGATGAGGAGTGATCTTTATACTTCACACCATAAAATGTGAGACAGCAGATCTTCTTACAAGATATGAATTGCCAAAGGAAGAAAAAATACATCATTACAGTTCTATTGATTTGGTAGTAGATATACTTAGTGTTTCTTGTTAGATCTGATTTTCAGGTGTATTTTTTCTCACATCCCCATATTGTTCTCTTGTATAAGACTGATGTTGAAATGTGATCTTCTGGTTGAATGAAACAGTGAAAACTGAAAAATAGGCATGCAGTAAATTTGTTTCATAATGATTATACAGTGATGTTCACTACTGGAAAAATTAACCACTCTTTCAATCTTGATTTTCAAGTACATACCACTCCTTAGACTTCCAGGCATATACTGTAGGAATGAATACATCTTCTCAAATGCTAATCTTTCATTTTACACATCCACCTTGCCAAATCTTGTGACTCAATTTACTCTGCAGGGATTTCATTTTCTGTAGTGCTGATACTCAAGGCACTCCCTGCATAGAGATGTAAATAACATTCCCATACACAGCATTTCCAGAATCTCCACTGAGGCAGGAATGAGTGCCTTTTGAGCAAAAAGTGGTGAGGGGATATTCCAAAACAGACAACTTGGAGCAATATTACCACAGAGAATTATTACTCCATAAGTAAAAGTGTGTTTTCAAACTCTCCAGAGTGCCTCCACAGATTCAGACAATGTGCCAATAAAATGTGTGGTATCTGAAGCTCAGAAGGAGCTGT
Organism: Ammospiza nelsoni; assembly: GCF_027579445.1. Classification (NCBI taxonomy): domain Eukaryota; kingdom Metazoa; phylum Chordata; class Aves; order Passeriformes; family Passerellidae; genus Ammospiza; species Ammospiza nelsoni. The sequence continues at coordinate 74,400,517 of NC_080635.1, forward strand.
TCATAGCAGAAGATCCAAATGCACATGAGAAATCTGTGCAGATCTGGGAACTGAGATCTTCAGAGAAACACAACTCTCACACTTCTGCATTGCACTAGGTTTCAACAGAGCCCTGCTGGAAACCAGTGCTTTTGCCTTCTGAAAAAATTGAGTTTCAGTCTTTATGGTTGGAACCTGAATCCTGAATATGAGCAAGATGATTCCCGTTCTTCAGAGGCACACAGATTTCACATACTACATATTTGATTAGACAGTCACTTGATTTAGAGGATTGATAAACTAAATTCCTAGCACAGTGGATGTAAAAGTCAGGCAAGAGACTGCCATTTTGCTAATTCTCTCTTCCTTTATTAAAATTTAACTTTAACATATGATTAAAATCCATTTTGATATTTACTGCAAAAGAAACAAGACCAAGCCAGTTGCATTGGCTCAAAAGCTAAAAAAAAGAGATCAAGTACCTCAGGATTGTCTGAACAGCATTATTATGGGAATTTTCTATGTTGCTAATACTTTGATAGCACTAATCTTGCTTTGCAATTAACATCCAAACAGACACTCGTGTATTTCAAACCTTCTTTTGAAATTTAATTCATTATCATAAGGTTTTCCCTCACCTCACAGGCCCTCTCCCCATAGTGACACAAGTTAATCTCAGGGGAAAGGGCTCTAAGCTCTGAAGCAAGTCAGGTTGAAGTATGATTCCACTAACCTCTTCTGTATTTTTTTCACACCAACTTTTCTCATAATCAGTTTCAACTTCCCTTTAAAATATATTTTTTATTTAATTTTGCTTCACATCTCCAGCACTGCAATTTAATGTCATCCTCTTTAATTTAAAAGAACATTGTTTTACAGGAGAAAGCAAGCAAGCAAGCTTTTCAGTCTTCCTTATGTTTTTCTCTGGAGGGCAAATTTCTTTTAATCACTTTCCTGAGTGTAATTTAGCACATGTAATTATATCTCAAAACAAAAGGAAGTGAATCAATGCATCACTTTGATTTTAGGAAATACTAAATATAATCAATCTCAGGATTTCTTACTACCCTTTTGATACAGTTGTCATTGCCAAGGACCAAAGTGCTTCTAAGCAGAGAGTAAATAAGAAGACGTGGCACTTGTTATAGAACAGCCTTTCTGAAATGCAGGACTGGTGTCTGGAGGCATTATGGTTCAGGTCTAACCTGTCAGCCTGATGCAAAATAACACACACTCCGATTCTGGCACACTGCTCCAGTGTTGCTTTATAGAAAAATAATTTTTTTTGTTTGCTTTTTTTAATAACACAGTCATCCTAGATCACACTTATGTCCAAAACACCAGACCATCCTAAACCCATGCAACTGCTGTTGTGCTTAACAGAAAGGATGTTCCCTGAAAGACAAGTGATCCTGTCCCCACAGAGTGATCTCCTGCACGTCACCATACTTATCTCTAAGGGCTTCCTCCCTCTCTGACAATTTTCAAAATACCTTGGTTCTGTGATATGTAATGTAGCTAATTCATGCTGTATAAACAGATATGTGTGGATATAAAATATTGTAGAAATTATGTTTTAACCTCCCCAGCCAGGAACAGAGTTCTATTCAGATTGTAACTAATTCCTGGCATCAAGATAGCATCAGGCCTGTTTAACATCTGAATGGGACCTTCCTGGACCATCAACGATCATGATCATTTCGGTGTCTCCTGCACCTGGGAGATAACACTGGGGCCTTCCTGACCCATGATTAATTTCAGTGTCCCAAGAATTTCACTAGATTCAGACATGTCCTGATTGCATCTGGGTACTCAGGGACCGATACCAACTTATTACATGTGAAAGCAAACTTCCCCTGTGTACCTAGACTTCTGTCTGCAGACCGGGACCATCTTTGTCTATTTCAACATATGTATGAAAATGGACTTACATTCGAAGAAGTGAATAGAAAGATGTGGTCATCTCTGCCTCAGGCGAAATAAACTGTATATAAGCTGGACGCTGGACACACTCGGTGTGAACCTTTGAGGGGACACCATCACTCTGTCGGTCGAACCTCTGGTTTCACCCAGCCCCCGTACCCAGGACTGATGCTGTCTTGATTGTGGTGGTTGCTTGAAATTCTCGTTTTTTGTAATTGACCCAATAAATCGTTGTTAAATTTTTCATAAATTTGGTTATGAATTTGATCATTTATAACAGTACCCCCTCAATGTCACACATCTTTGTTACACACTCTGTGGCTGATGAGAAGCTGGTTTGCTGTGCTGCTCCTCACAAGGGCCACTGTCCAGCTGTGCAAGCATTTCTCTGCCTCTGTTGACCCATCATCCTGACTTTGCAATGCCTTTATTTATTTACAATCTTTATTAATTTAACCACTCTCACTTCCTAAGGTACTATACAGCTCACTGATAAAACAAAGGAAAATACTAATCAGGATTAATAGCACTATTATAACCCAATGGATTCAATACAATTGCAATGGCTAGGAGGGAACATTAAACTGCAGATGAAGAACTCACACAGGAAACACATGATGGTGGAAATTAACATCTTTTTTTCAAAAGTTATTCACAACTAAGCAGCTGCAATAGATCCTTCATGTACCCTTCACTGTACCTGCAAGCAAGGGCAAAATGGGCTGAATTCTCCCTTTGGCTGAGGATGGCAGGAGGATGAGGGGGTTTTGTACTGAGCTCTCCATTTTCTACAACTCGTGTGCCTGGTCATATGCAGTGGGAACTGACATTGCCAGTAGTTCTGGTGAAGAACCAAGTAGCATTAAGCACTTCTGGAGTCTAAATCCACTTTTCCAAGGAGACAGAGGCACCTGGGACAGGACACAAAGGCGTGGACTCCACAGCACCGAGGTGGTTCCCAGGCGCTCGCTGTCTCCAGCTCAGGGCTGAGTAAGGCACTGCGGCTCCCTAAACAGTTTACTGAAAACAGGAGCCACAAACCAGCCCAGAGGGGAAGGAGCCACATAAGCCAGTCACAAGGAAATCTTGAGGTGGTGTCAAGCCTTACCCCACCCAAGGGTGCTGTACTTAGACGCTGTTCACAGCCCCATGGGGTGGACCCACTTGAGTGCCTTTTTCCCATAATACACAACCCCAGGATGCAGGAAATGGGAGCTCACATCATTCCCTGGCCTGAAGAAGTGTCTGCACATCAGAGAGCTGGTTTCAGGGTTGTATTTTTTCCTTCAGGGCGAAAAAGGAAAATGCAGAGCATCTAAACTGCAAAACTTGCCCCTGTGAAAAGCTTTTCCAGTTCTGGTTTTGTTGGGATTTTTGTTTGTTTGTTTTTATTTTTATTTTTCATTTTGTTTGGTTTTGTTTTGGGTTTTGTTGATTTGGGGGTTTTTGGTTTTTTGTGGGTTTTTTTTTTTTTTTTTGACAAGGAAGACAACAAACAGGAAAAAGAACAGCAAGTTTTGGCCAGAATAAAAATCTATTCTGAGTGAAAAAGAAATTTTCACTTCCTCTATCCCATGAAAGCTACACAGTAGCTCTTGCTGTTCAAGGAGTAACTTTATGCATCTCTAAAATCCCTCTGCCTCTTGGGTAAAATGCTAGGGGTGTGTTAGAAACAACCAGCAATACCCTGCCAACTCTCTCCTAAAAGCAGTGGTGATGAAACAATCACCAAAACCATGGTTTATGGTGAAAACAGGAGCTATAAAAGGGCCTGGCCCAGCAATACCATGTGCTGCAGCCCTGTGCCAAGCAGCACAGCACAGAGGCTGAGGATTTCCTGCTGGGAAAGATGCTCTGGCAGCCTGTGGCCATCCAGAGGAAGCCTAGTCCTCCCACCAGGCTCCACCTTCTTGATGCTCACTCCCAGCAATGTTCTATGACAAGGAAAAGGACAATAAAGCCAGTTCCAGGTGACAGTCCTCCATGAAGGTAAGGACAATAAAGCCAGTTCCAGGTGACAGTCCTCCATGAATGTCCCCACAGCATGATGCCTCCACTGCTGTGCACGGTTCCACTGCCTGCAGCTGGGAACACATGAGGCTCCCAGACACAGTCTGAGTCCTTGGCTGCCTGAAGCATGAGGAAAAGCCTGGGAGGTGGCTCTCCCTCTTGTCCCACTTTGACTTCTTTCTTTGAACTGTGCTGGAAGTTTTCTTCTCTTCATCTGTAGTTAATCTGCTCACAAAGTCACACAGAATATGAAATTAAAAATGTGACAGGCATTTTTTTCTGTTGTCTGCTTTTTGACAGCTTTTGGAAGAGAAACCCAACTTCTGGCTTTTTGCCAGGAGGATTATGTTGTTTCACTTATGAAGAATGCATTTTTCATAAGCAACTATTTTACATTGCAAACTCTGGGCTCTTATTCCAGACAGATAGACTACTTTTATGAAAGTTTCCTCCAAGATCTCATGTGGCTTTTAAGTCCATGAGTGTTAACCTAGAAATAGTTTAGTTAGAGAACTGCACACAAAGGTATATTCATCAGGTCTGGGACTGCTCTCACACTGAAATAACTCTGTAGAAGTTAAAAAAAAAAATCAATACATTCATAAAAATGAACATATTTGAGCATAATGTACAATTATAGAGAGACTGTATTGTGACCTGTGGCTGTGGCTGGGCAGGAAACGCCTTTCCTGCCTTGCAAATATTCCTGGGATTTCAGAAATTACTCCCATTTCCATATGTAGGAAAAAGAGAGTTATTTTACTGCTTTCATTGAAATGAAAGAGCAGAGAGACAGGCAGACACCCACAGGGCTGTGGTTAGGGCTCTCACCTAGGATGAAAGGGATTTAGAATCAGATTAGCTGTGCTTGCTGTGGTTTGCAGAGGGGATGGGGCTGCTGGGCTCTCAGAGGCACCAAGTGCTCATTAGGCCGCTGCCTTTTTCAGCTCTCTCAGCTGAAGATTTTCAGTTTTGCACAGATCATTAACTGTTCAGCAGGTCAGGGACTTGAAGCTAATTAATCTCCATGGGAGACCGATGCCAAACCCATCTGCTTTAGGCCCCTGAACAGGCTGGGCCCGGCAAGCACCAGGCAGGGCGCGAGGCCTCAGGAGTGACTCAGCTCCCGCAGCCCCAGCGCAGGCCCCGGGCACAGCCCTGGTCCTGCTGCCCTGCCCAGGCCCGCAGCCACCTCTGTCTGCCCCAAGGCACTGCTGAAAGGGCACCTGGGCAGTGGGGCTGCACCAAGAGCCAGCCCAGGGGACAGGTGCTGGCTGTGTCACACGTCCCTGAGGGGCCAGCAGCAGGTCCTGCTCCATGGGACCTCAGAAACCTCAGAAACCTGGGGGAGTCCTTCTGCCAGCATCTTAACCCTGCACCCTCACCCTCACAAGCAGCCCTCTGAGGGACAGCATCCAGCCTCCAGGCTAGAAACTGGGCTAAAATACACATGGCTTCTGTCCTTCAGAGACAAACCATGCCATTGCTGTGGTGGAACTCACTGGATTGGAAGGAAAGGTGGCCCAAGTTGGGTTCCAGGTAGTCTGAGAACGAGGACCCCATGGCTCTCTCCCTACACCCAGCACTACCTACACCCCTTGCCAGTGGTCACAAATAAAATCCTCCTTACTCCTTTCACACCTTTATCATGCTTACTGACCTATATTATGCTCACTGGTCCAAAGGAAGGCTTTCAGGTTTCTCCAGAAACTTCCCTTATTTAAAAGCTTTCCTAAGTTTTACATAGATTTCCAGTGTCATGGGAAGCCACCCAAGAAGGGAATCTCATCCAGTCCCCTGCACATCATAAGAAATTAATTCTCTAACAATTTCCATAGCGTGATCCCAGCACTGGGGAACAAAATGCTTCATTTCGGCATTTGTTTTTTATCCCTCTTTGTTCTTCTCTGACTATTCTTTTCTTTACTGAAAAAAAAGCAAAATGAGGGTGCAAGAGAGGTAAAATATGAATGGAAAACTCCTACTTGGAAGTTCCTTAGCTTAGCTTGTTACTCTGGGAGAAGAGAAACGCACTAGGAAAAAATGTGAAAGAATATATTTTCTACTTTTTTTTTCACTTTTGTATTTGTGCACAATCCTCTTGTGCACAAATCCACAAGACTGGGACCAGCCTTGCTGTGGGAGCTCCACCCCCCTAACATTGCACATTCTGTAACCCAGACACCTCAAAAGGGGTACCCAAATCAGGGCTTAAAATATTCCTCATCTTTTTCTGGAGCTGCTCTAGAGTGGAGCTGGTGACAGGCTGGCCAGGGATACACTTGTAAGTGAGTGCTCTTGAGGTGACAATTAATGAGTGAAATTTAACAGTACATGATTTTTCATGTCTCTCACTAAAGAAGTCAGTGTTTCCTGTGGAGTGTTCCAGGAATATCTTTAGGATGAGTTACAGGCATACAGAGAGCAAGACAGCAAGTTACAACACACAGCCTGCACACATCACCCCTTGACTCCATTGTGGCCCCAGGTGCTTAATTTCCAGTTTCTTATTTACCATATTTTTTCTTGAAAGTCACTATTGCCTGGTTTCAAACTCGCTGTTGGCCAAACTGATGTTCTGTTTAAAACAAAAGCAAATTATATCTCAGAGAACCAGGAGACAATAGCTAGAAAGGGAGATTCCCTGGGTGTGCAGGGGGATGAGAGTTGCCCCACCTGGGGCTGAAATGATCTGTTCATGAGCACAGGTGCTCTTTTCTGGGTACCCCTTGCCTGGCCAGCTGCAGCTCTGACCTTCACCCCCTGCATCTCTCATCTGATTAATCTGGGAATGCATTTCTTTAAGGCTTGACTGGTTTTTGGGCTTTCAGAAGTAGTTTCCATTTGTGGCTAACATGCTGGGGTGGGTAGACACTAAATGAAATGGAGGAACCAGAATTTAGCCCAGTGATGACAACCCCCAGCAACTCCATATTAATGGGAACTGCTGAGAATGCTGTTTTGGTTTGGTTTAGTTCTGAAATCTTCAAACATAGGTTGGTCTTGGACTTTCACCTTTTTCACAAAATCCTGGCCAAGACACTTTCTAGACATGCCTAAGATTAGATGAGTAGACAACATTCAAAATACATTAAAAAAAGAAACAAAAAAGGAATCTCCTCTTATGCCTCCCCTCCATTTTATGTGAGGCAGCAGAGCTCCTGCAAGGAGGATCATGTGGGGCCACACCAGTCACTGCACAGCAAAATGCAAGTGGGGAAAAACTAATTTCTTTAGAGGATGAAGTGAGCGTCACTCTTTAATTCCATTAACTGCTCTGTTTCTCCCAGGCATTCTGCAGGCAGCAGGAGAATAAGAAAGATCCATTTCACATGGTGAAAAGGACATATTTGAAAAGAAACTCCTGAAAATGGAGGGGAGGAACAGCAGCTGTAAAATTATTCTGCTATTTAGGTTGGAATTCTAATATTTTATGTATGCCTTGACACAGAGTTTTCTTAAATGTTTTCAGAGAAGATCTTGTAGCTGGAGTATAATGAGCAAAAAGTAGAATGACTTTTTTTTTGGTTTATGCTGTGGGATTTTTTTTAACCCTTGCTCTTAGTCCCATTTTTGGCTTGAGCACAGTCACTAGATGGAGGAAAGACTGCACACATACAAATACACACACACAGAAACAAGCACTTGCTTTCATAATATCTGTCATCCATCCAAATCCACTCTGCCTTTTCTTCACATAGACAACATTATTAGCTGTACCCTTTGCCCTTCAATTACCAAGCACTTAATGAGTCTTGCAGCATTCCTTCAACTTCAGAGCAGCATGGAGCTCAAAGAAACAAACAAAAACAAGCAAACAAACAAACAGAAAAACTACTTCCCTGGATTTCCATGCATACTGATGATATAGGGCAGAGAGGAGACTGCAGAGGAGGAAATATGACTCTGAGAGTTCAGTATGGATTTTAGTTCTCTTTGCCCTCATTTTGGGTTCTTGCACGATTTTGAGATTTCTTTTTTTTTTTTTGTAATGTAAAGGTGGTAAATTCTGTGATTCCTTCCTGTTCAGCAAGTCTGACTTTACACATCTGTTCTGTAGAGTTTTACTAAGGTGGATATCACTGACCAGAACAGAGATGGTGTGAATGGTCTCAGAAACATGACATGTTTGAGACCTGCCACCAAAGCCACCCACACAGACAATATTCAGGTGTAGTTCCATTACAGTTCCCACCCACTCCTATGAACTCTAATGCCTGTGAAGTGTAGTGAACACCCTTGCTCACCAGCAGCAGCCCCATAACTCTCCAGGAGCTGGTGCACGGATGTGCAGTGTGATACTATGCTTCCCCCTCAGGTCACATCTGTAACGATCTCGTTATCCAGAGGTACATTCAGTGCCCCTGGAGCTCCAGTGATTTACATGGCTGAGTGCTCAGCTTTGAGCTGAGAGTGTCCTCCAGGGTCTCCCTGCAGGTATGGGACAGACACTTCCCTTCCAGGGCTTCACAAAACCTGATCCCTTTTGGGAGTGACAGGAAACATCTTCACTCATGAAACATCTCATCTCTGCTAAGACCCTGGAGCATCCATTTGAGGAGATACAAACACCTTATTCACACCATGGTGCTCGCCTGAAGATCAGTCAGGCTGTTCAAATGCTGTCCCAGGAAACCAAGCATGTGCTATGCTGAGTGAAACTACCATTGCCCAAATGGCACACTCAATGGCAGTGCAGAAAGCTGTAGGAAATGTGTAATAACATGACAACAATAATATTAATGTTAATATCAATGTTAATAATAGTAATAATAATAGTAATAATAACAATGATAATAACAACAAGAAGAAGATGTAAGAATTATGCCAGGGAGGGAAGCATTTGACTCAGATCTGAAAAATTATTGCAGATTTCTCTGCAATGTGTTATCCAGTAGTTTATTAAATTACCCAAAAGTAAAGGGCTTTTTCTGACCAAGGGTGTTTCATCACCCAGAACATGTTTCCACATTCAGCAACAGATTTTGCTCAACTTCAGCTGAATTCTCTTGCATCACCCTGGCTGTGGACACAGCTGTAAAATCATTCCCTTCCCTAGTCAATATAAGGCAAAATATTTATTTTAATAGTGCTGGCTAGGCCAATTTCATTCATAATTGAATCAGTGGTTTATTTCTAGGTCTTTTCACTGACCACCCATTCATCACTTTTAACCACAGGGTTCAAAGAGCTGCTGGAAGGCAGAATCTTTTCAAAACCCAGCTCAAGTGGAGTGTTACAGCCCAAGGGCCAGGCTGTCAGCCTTGCTCTGCCATCACAGCCCCTCAGCCTCAGAAAGGCCCTGCTGCACAAAGGCCACTCCAGCAAAGATCTCTACAGCCACTGGCACCTTGGGGCATACTTTCAGTGACAATGGAAAATGCACTGGTTGAGTTAAAGACAGCCCAACCCAAGCTCATCCCACTGTCCTGGTGTCCCCTTAGAGCTGCTGATGTTCCCAGGGGATTCTGTGGAGCTTTTTGGATCCTGTGGTCTTCACCAGCATGTGGCTTCACATAATCCATCACAGATGCATGCTCAGCTCATATTCTCTTTTATTTTTCTGGTGAAGGTGACCAAGGGAGCTGTATCTACTTTCTTGTTCCATTGCACACCTACCTTCTTGTACTATTTCACAGCCCTGTCCTGCAGAGAATTGCCACAGTGCACCAAAGCTCCCCCTTGCGCAACAGTGCAGACATGTTGGTGCATGGAGGGATTTTCAATACTTCACGTGTCATAAGAAAAGGGATCTGCAAAAGATTTGAAGCCAAGAGGTTTAGACCAGGTGTATCTCAAGGGTGTGTTGCAGCAAGGAGTTCCCATGCACAGCAGTACAAAGAGAAGCCAACTCCTTTCCTCAGGTAACTGCCTTGTGCAGGTAGTGGAAGCTGAAGCTCAGAGTCTGTGATTTGGAGCAAACACCAAAGACAGCAGATTCCAGTCCCTGTAAGCCCAGTCCCAGCAGGCAGTCAGGCTGACACATACCCAGAACAGCTTGGGAACATTTTCTGTTGGAGTCCTACCTTTTATGTCTTCATATTCTATAGATTTTTATACTGCCCCTTCCAAGCAGAATGTTTCACTCTGCTGCCTCTTGTGCTTCTGTCCTTCCCAGCTTCACTCAATTCAAGAAAATAGTTTTTTCAGCCAGTACTGTACCTCTTTCTCTTGTAACCATGGGTGGTCATTTCCAAAGTGCCTAAAATTATCAATATTCAGATTGAACAGCCTAATTCTCAAATTTATCTCTAATTTCATAGACACTCTTGGTGCCTTTCTCCAATATCTGCAAAATGATACTGCTGTTAACTGGGGAAACAGCTGATGGAGAAGTTGGATTACCACCACAGTTCAAATGATGACAAGAAGAGAGATACAGTTTTTCCACAACAGTAAAAATTTCAGAATGACCAGATCCAAGTCTCCTTTTTCCGTTTCACATCTTTCAAATATTTTGATCAACTTTCCACTCTCTCCTCCAGCCACTCCTGCGCTTCAGGTCAGCTGGTTGTTTCATGGAGCCAAGCTCTTTTGATCCATTAGAAATTTGTCCAGCATCCATTGCTGAAGCCAGTTGGAACACAATTTGCAAAAGCAGAACATTAATCAAGTGGTAAATTTGTGATTTTCATGCAAACCACACAGAGATTAGTGAGCTACTGGCTCAGTTATACCATCCATTCCTCTGACCAGCAAAGTCTGAGGCCTTTTTCTCTGGAGAGCTATACTGGAAAATCTTTAGATAATCTTGGTCTCAGAAGAGGATCTTGAGCTGGGCAATATTTATTTTAGTTGAAAAAGTAAATATGCTATTGTGGATTCTTAGATGGAAAAAATATCTCACTAGAATGAGCAGAAGGATGGTTATGATTTCCACTTTGATGATATATTGATCAAGATAAGAAATAATTATACAACTCCTCTAAAATATTATATAAATGGAGAAAATGATTCTATCTAAAAAGCCAGAAATATGTGTCTTGGAACAAGTCCAGATGCACCAAATGTCTACTTTTAAACTCAGTGACAAATGGAAAGAAAGCTGCAGTGATTAGTTACAGCAGTTTTAAATAAATATAAACTAGGAATGGCTCTGACTGGATCTGGGCAAAGTGACCTCCTGAGCTGAGAAGTGACTCTCAGATTTCAGGAGGATGGAGACCAACTTGGAAGAGCAGAGCCTGAGGAGTGTTCCATGATGTGATTTCCAGAGAGCTCTTAGGGAACCTTGCCCCGTTCCAAAAAGTGCAAACACCTCAAGTGTCTTGCTGTGTGAAAATTTCCCATGGGAAAATTTGGTGCAATAATGCATGCAGGGGACAGTCCAGCACAGGATAACAACCTCTGGCAGTATGGAAGCAGGCAGTAGTGATGGTGAGGAATAGGCATCCAAACCCTTCATGGTGTCCTGACTCCTGTCTTGTGTGTGTGGTTTTGCTCACAAGAGCCATGAAACACTCACTGTTTTAATAAAGCATTTCAGAGTGTCTGAGTGGTGTGTGGTCAGCTCACACCTCACTTACAGAGCTCCTCAGCCCCTGCTGCACCCCCCTGCCCAGATGTCTGAAATGTCCCTTGCCCCATTCCCCTGCTGCCCTCAGACCTGACCCCACTGACACCTGTGGGTGCTGCTGCCCAGCACACACCTGAGCTGTGAGACCCATCAAACTAAACACTCTTCTTTCCTCTTTGCTAAAGGTACTGTAAGTACAAGCCCTGAGCTAAATGCAGCAAATCCTCAGGAATTTGAAGTGCAGATGACACATAAGATGCAAGGCTGGGGCCAGGTCTGTTGCTAAATGTTTTGCATAAGCTGTGTTTTATCAGCTCAGAATGGCCCATGCTGATGAGCACAGTGGCACAAATGGCACTGAAGTTGTGCCTGTGCATTGCACAGTAATTGTCAGACAAAGGATGGCAACAAAGCAGAGGGTCACATAAAATTAGATTAAAAACTTTAACTCTTGGTGCATCATGCACAGTGTTTCCATGGATCTCTAACTGCCCAGGGAAAGAATTTGCAGTGGGAAGCAGAGGTTTTTCTCTGAATTTGTAGCAAGCAGTTCACTGCTGCACAGGCTGCAAACACAAGCTATGGACAGCTGACATCTTCTGAGTGCACATCAACCCCAACTCTGATTTATGGCTGGAGCTTAAGCAGGATTTATCTTCAGAGCCACCTCAAAGAGTATTATGTGAAAGGGGAATGAATAAAGCAAGAAAGCCATAAATTTCTCTTCCAGTACAAAAACCTGGACACTCAGTAACCATGCAGAGACAAGAACTGAGTGGAGCACATCAGTGTGAATGCTGTGATCTATGTTAAAAACCTTCTCTACATTCCTCATTTGCATTCCTTGCTAATTCCTTGCTGGGGGGAGCAGGTGTTCATATATCATGAAAGATTATAGATTTTTAAGTCATGTACTGTTTTAAATCACTTCCTCTTTTAACCCCCAAACAAACAGAAAAGCAAGTTAGGATCTGGAGAGAGAGATGCTCTCCCTTTGACCAGACTCACTGCACAGAATACCTGGAGCTAATTCTGCTTTTCTGCTTTCTTCTGGCATAAATGGCAGCAAACTTGGCATATTGTGTTAAATGTCCAGTGTGATTACTGGCAACAGAAAGGTCCTGAAAGAAACTTTTTTTTTTTTTTTAACACCAAATAACATAGACAAAATGGCAAAAATGTCTGGATAAAAATCTAGGCTACATAATGCTGGTTTAATTATGCTTTCTGCTTAGATCTTATCTCCTAGTGATAAAGTCTTACTAATTCACTCTCATCCCAGATTTATTCCCCCTGTGCTTCAGTAGTGCATTTAAAAGGCATTCTGCGAATACATCTTTGTAAATTTTAGTGGAAAAAAGTGAAGAATTGTCACTGATAGTAGGCCTATGGCCACAGGTATAGAAAAACTTATCCAGTCCCTCTGCAAAGTGTTGTCTACTAGTAGAAAGGAAGCACACAGGAAAGCAACAAAGGTGTTGAACCTACAGAAACTGTAAATGAGTAATCTTTAAAATTTCATTCCTTCCCTGAAGGACACAGAAGGTAATAAATAAGGAAGACCCAGCTAAGGGGGTGGAACACTCCTGCTGTCCACGCACAGATGATGCGGGAAGTACAAACTTCAACAGAAAATGCTAAAAAGTCTGCACATTTCCTAGGTGTGACCCACTGTCAAACCCACATTACTCAGGTTAAACAGGAGCACAGATGTTTATTTTGGTAGAATAACAGTTCTTGTAAATAACAGTTCTTAAAAACAATAATGATGGAGAAAAGCAAATTCACCTGGGAGACAACAGAAGTAGAAAATCAAAGAGCTTATGCTAGAGCCAGGCCTGAGCCCAAAACCTGTTCTGCCTCCAACCCCAAGAACACTGATACACAGCTGACCTCTGCAAAATCCTGGCCAGGTACTTTTCAAGCCCTTGTGCTATTGAAGATAACAATTTACAAGCCTCCTAGAAACAAGATACGGAAGGACAGCAGCACTGTAAAAGCGGAGTGCAAACTATATCAACACACCCTAGCTGGATGCAAGTACTTAGGCTCTTCAGCTCTTCTTTATATTTATTTAAAACAATAATTGTTATATTATATTAATATAATATATAATATATTAATATAACATATATACATATATAATATGTAATGTATAATATAAATTAATATAATAGAGTAATATTATATTATGATTAACTAGAACTCAGCAATCCATGACCGATTACCAGTGGACAATGGGAAACAACAGATTAACAACTTAAAGGTAAAAAAACCATAAAGTCACAAATGGATGCACTTTCTATTGCCAGCGGCCTCATTCTGCAGCAACCTTTATGTGTCCCCAGGGAATAAATAGGGCCATATAATGGCAATTATTGTCATGGGCTCATTGCAGACATGACCTCACCCTCAGGACTTGGAATCTGCCCCTGACTGGGCTGGAGCTCCAGAGGAATTTTAATGATGGTGTGTGAGGGTCAGGCTGTGACACTTCTTTTGCATAATAGAAACCCATCTGGTGGGGCTGACTGAGGCTGATTGCTATCTGAGCTCCCCTCAGGGTCTCCAAGGAAAGGGTTGGATCAACAGGTAGCTGAACACTCCCTCCCGGTGCTTTAGTTACTGGAAGTGCCCTGACAGAAATATTAAAAATTTTCTATGGTGCAGCCTGAAATTTGAACACTTGAGAATCCTCTAGTTTGGAGTAACACTTGCTTTCCTCATGGATCTAGAACAGCCTTTGCCTATTGTACCCCAAATAAAAAGCAAGGCTTTCTTGTGCTGTCAGATTTTACCCATGTAGTTCTGTGTTACCTGCGAGGGACACTCACTTGACCCAGAATCTCAGAAAGGCATTCAGCAGCACCCAGGAAACTGGAGGAAAGTGTGGCCTGGCAGGGACCTGTTAAAGTGCTGACTGCTCACACCTTCACCTGCTGGGAGCTACCAGGCTTGGTGGGAATACATGGCTGCTGTAATGCACAACCATTCTCAGCTAGCAGACATTTCCCAGTTACTCTGCAGAAAGCTAATTCCAGTTCCCAGCTAATTCCAGCTCTTGGCACGAAATCCAGGTATCGCCAGGACCCCGTTTAAATGGTGAATGAAGCCTTCCTTTTGTCAGCCTCTGCCATACCAGTCCATTAACCTCAGTGAATTACCTCGTAGTCCCCATCCATCAAAATGTCTGTCTACCTGAAGGAATGAAGAGTTATTTCTTGGGTCTGTCACTATGTGCCAGCTCAACAGCTAAAGCATTTATTCAATATGATTAATCCATTATATCCTAACTGTGGTATCTGCCCTGTCAACCTGAAGACATGGCCAGAAAAGTTCCCAGGAACATCAGAGACAACAGCAACAGGACTGACAAATCCCATGTGTATATGACATGCCAGGGGCATCCAGGAAAGCATAAATTCCCTTCACTTCCCACACTGGTGTTGGTACACTGCTTCATTTGAGAAAAATGAACTTTGACAGGCGGCAGAAAGGGCAGGAACAACTCAAGGGGCAGCAAGAATCATTTCACAAGTAGTTCCCAGTGTCTAAGAGAGCTGAAAAGATGTGTGGTAAGAAAGGTGTTTCAGGGTGAAGATAAGGGTGTTCAGATCTTATGATGATCATCAGTACCCAGAAGTGCCATGCCTCTCACCTGTTGAAATATCTGGGATCTCCCAGATCTGTACCATCACTTTGGTGTTTAGGCTTGCCCCACCAGAATTCCACCCCACAGCCTGCAGGATCCCAGTTGTGACAGCACTCACCAAATGGAGTCAATCAGTCACAGCTGACTGCTACCTGCCATTGCACCTAATCTCTATCCAGCACTGCAGAATATGGCTAGCTACTGCCTTTATTGCTTTTATTCCTTCACTGTAATCTAGTCCTTGAACCTGGTTCCTCTGAGTTGAAAGAGTCTGAAATGCTGCAATATCTGAAATACTGCTAGCAAGGAGCCAGCTGTTGACCAAGTGCTACAGCACTGGTGACAGAAGAAAGCACTCAGCACAGAGCATATATACCAGGGTGATTTACACAGAAGGATAGGTAAGTTCTCACTATTCATTCCTGAATATTTGCTGGGCTTGCTTCAATTACAAGGCTTAGTGGCATGAACTTCAGATGTATGATGCTAAGTATTTTTCTAAGGTCATGGGCGGTAATTGAAAGACGACTTTGATACTCACATTAAAAACTACTGCTAATAGGGAACAGCTCTGAAATCAGCCCAGCATGATGTCTTTCAGTCTTGGTAATAATGAATATACAAGCAACTCAGAACAGTCTACTTGATGGAAACAAAACATAATTTGGCTGGTTATTTGCTTTTGTTCCTCTTTTGTTGGGGAAAAGGGAGGGGAGACAAGTCCTGTGGCAATGACATTGAAGGGCCCATCTCCATTTTGGATCTGCTGAGATTAAATATATCCTTTCAACAACAAAGGCTGAACTCTGATCAAAGCCCCACCAGCAGCACACCCTACAGTGGGACACAGCAGATCCTAATTCCTGCGAGTGCCCAAGGGGATGTGAGTCTCCCATCAGTCAAGTAAGACAAGGACAGGAGAGAGCACTGTAATTTGCAGTTCAGCCCAACAAACCCTGCAGCCTCTTGGCTTGCAGTAACCTGGAATGCATCCTGCAAACAATTAGCAAGATGGCTTTTCCAAGCCCGTCAACACCACATGGCTGTTCTTTGATATTGTTTTGTTCTTCTTACCCTCCCTCCCAAGAGCATTTTCTGGAACCCCACATACATGCTGCTGGAGTACAATTATAGGACAGCATGTTCAAGTAAAAATTCATTCAGCATGTTTCTGGGATCCCTTGTTTTTATGCAAGGGCCTCTGTGCCTCTTCTGCGTGCACCCAGTGTGAGTGCAGTTGTATGAGATGCTTGGACAAGCAATTGCCCATCATGTGCAAATAAAGGCTTGTTTTGTCGAGCAAACATATGTGTGCAAAAATGTACAGTCCTGTGTTGTGATTGCCTAAAATACCATTGTGGCACGACAGTGAGTTATAACATGTACAGGGATAGCTTGTCTCTAAGTAATTACTTGTGTTCTGCACAGACTCTTCCAGAGGCTCCTGTCCCACTGCACTGCAGTCATTTATGTAGGACAAACACTGATGTTAACAGAGTGAATAAAAAAAAGTATTTGCTCTACTTGTAACTCAGATTGCAGAACTTCTATTATGGCTCAATTACAGCTTTTTGCAGGATGAAAAGGGGATCTGCACCAGCCACTCCCAGGCAGGCAGAGCTTAGCAGTGGGCAAGTGTGCCATTTTCCACTCTCACCTTGCCTGCTTGTCCTCTACTCCTCCTCCTGCACTCAGCAGGAGCAAACCTCTCCCAGCCTTCTGTGTTACCCAAAGAACCATGTTGCTTACTGTCAGCAGCCTACCAAGAGTTTCTGCTGAGAAATTACCTCCCAAGTAAGGGCAAGTCACTCCTACTTCCCTACTGCTGGGGACAACAAGGAACAACACCACAGTACAACATACACTCACCAGTATGGGCTGGTGAGGTTGGTTGGCCACTTACTGTCCCAGAAGGAAATATGGCTTCAAATCTAGGCTGAGCTATCAATGGTCTGTGTGTTGCTGATCAAAGTTTCATACCCTCTCTTTCTCCCTTCTAAGATAGAATCAGGGTTCTAGGAGTCTGTGCAAGTTACCATAAATGTGGGGTTTTGAGAAATTGATAACTATTAATCTAAATGTTTTCAAGTCAAAATTCTCTGTCAGACTTTCAAGTACTCCAGGAAGATGGAACCACCCACTCTAAGTCTGTAGTTTTATTCTGTATTTGTGGTCTAGAAATGAATTGAGAGTTTCCTTTGCTATTTTTAGGAGTGCAATTATTTTAAGAAACTTTAAGTTGTTGGAGAGGTGCATTTGCATGCATATTGTACAATCACATCTGAAAGAGAAAACATTAAAACAAAAGTACTATCTCCTATCTGTCCATTAGCACTGAAATAGAACTAACCAAGCAATCAATACTATTGAATCAATTGTAGAATCATAGAATCATTTTGATTGGAAAAGTCCTCTAAGATCATCAAGTCCAACAGTTAATTCAGCAGTGGCAAGTTTACCACTAAACCATGTCCCCAAGTGCCACATCTATACATCATTTAAATACTTCCAGGGATGATGACTCAACAGCTTCCCTGGGCATGAAGAGAGTAATAATGTACCCCTGAGCTCCCTCACTTGTTCTCCAGACCCTTCACCAGCTTTCTTGTCCCTTTCTAGGATTGCAAATCACTTAAATATTCCTTATTCGGCAACTGGACTTAGCTGCTCTGTAAATTTCCACTGAAATCCATAATACATAAAAGTCTATGTGCTTTATCAAACAGGGATGTGGTGACCTGCAGAGCTGCACTGCACTGCAGGGAAGAGTGTGCATGGGCATGGATATGGTCTTTTCTTTTCTGTGATGCTGTGTTTATCTGTAGCTCTGTGTATTCCCTTTGTGCCTGACAGCTGTCTGATAAATTGCATGGCCACTGCAAAAAGAGATAAACCCTGCTGCAGCAGTTTGCTGATTACATCAGTGCTCAATTTAAGGCAAATGCTAAATCACGGAAATCAACAGTTCATGCAGAGATAAGAGATGACTGGGTTTCAGAAGCTAACAAGCAGTGTGACTTTGCTCTGGAATACAGGAAATCATAGTTCAGCTTTCCATACAAGCATAATAGTGAAAAGATTCAGATTTGGTAAAGCACTTCTGAGAATTTGGGGGCAGAAAGAAAAATTCTTTTAAAAATTGGGTTTAGTAGTAGGAATAGCAGTAGTTATAATAATATTTCACATATTTTATTTTCAAATAGCTCTTTCCAGTAGTTCTTTTAAAGGTGGGGTTTTTTTTTTTATTCAATAAACACAATCTCAAATTGAGGGCCCACAACAAATGGCATATTTGTGATCTGTGACTGTGTAATAGTCGTCCTCAGGTTCATATTTCCTGTGTGAGATTCATGATTATGATCTTAAAAAGTGACTTTATGTGCATGATTTATAATCATTGATTAAAAGCAAACAATTCCATAGTTAACTCGTTCTGCCAAATAGTCTTATAGAGGAAATGTAAGTGGCTATAATTCAGTCAAGGCAAATCCAAGTCTGTATCCAAGCAGAATCCTCACTGCATTTCTTCTAAACTAACAGCCCCATCTGGGTATATATATTTTTAGTTTTCAACACAAAAACTCCCAGCAATACCATAAAAGGATAAGATCAGTTACTTTTTTAACTAGGCAAAGCTTAGATAACAGCCTAACTGCTCATATTTTCTTACTGTTTGTTTGTCTGTTGGTTGTTGACAGCATAAACTGTAGTCCCAGGCAGAAATCCCAGCCCCACCTGATCTCAAAGAAATTTCATTCTGTTTCAAGAAAAAGTAGGATTTCAGCTTCATTGATTCACTTGGATTCATACTGCCTAATTGTCTTGAAAAATGAAAGTTTCATATCACGACTCCTAGTGCAAATCAATAAGGGAAATGTTTTTGTGAATGTTAGTCCTACAGAATTATCTGTCATCTGAAATGTCTATTTCTCTTTCATTTTAGCAGAAGGGTTTTGTATTTTTTCTCATACTCTCTGACTTTATGGAGATCTTGGATGTTTTCCAAGATTTCTAAGCATTAATGTTTCTACTTCTAAAAAATACCAGCTGCTTTATGTTTTTCTACCCAACTCTTCACACCATCATCAGTCTAAATCCTTGGCTTTACAAGCTCTAGTTGTATCTGATAGCCATATAAATGCAAAGAAGGGCATAATTTTGAAGAGTTCATACTCACATAAAAGCAATATTCTTAAGAAAAAGAGAGTCATTGAAAGATTAATATCAAGATATTCCCAAAGTTGATTTCTTAAGGTATAACTGTCAGTGGAAGGATTGAGTATCAAAGATCAAAGGATGCATCCCACTTCAGCTGGGGACCAGCCCAAACACCCAAACATCTGAGACTGCTGTTCCCTGTGGCTTAGATATCCTTGATGGCCTGGAACTAAGCAATCAGAAACTCTAGGCACTGACCTAAAGCCCATCTCCACTTTGCCCAAACCTGGCAGAGAATGGCTGCAGTAGGAAAAGCTCTCCATCACCCTGCATTCTGCGTAATCATTGCCTAGCAATTGATTTTACTCCACTTGTGAATAATTTCTCTACAGTGTGTATTCCTCAAAAAGAGAAGCATCTTGGGAGGGTTTTCTGTCTTCCCATTCTGTGCCCTACCACTGTGTACTCAGAGGGAATGGGGGAGCACAACTTTAGGGCAAATCCTTCTTCAGGCTGACTACTGAAGGGACAAAGGGAGAAGTAAAAGAACCATTGACCCAGAAGAAGGAGTGCATCTACCAATTACTTAAAATCCTATGGGAGCAGGATCCTCATTGGGCTAAAAAGCTCTGGCTCCTACCTAGGGATTTAGGCACTGGGACAGGCAGTTGGCTGTCAGGTGGCAGTAAAATTTGTAATGCTCAGGAACCCCATTGTTTTCCTAGGAGCTGTATTTCTTCAGTTAGTAATGCACCCTCACCTGGTGCTCTCCAAGCACTGGTTAGCATCATACCTATGTACATGGGTAAGCTGCAAACCCATAGAGACCTTTCCAGAGCACAGTGTCATTATTCAACTGTGTTTTCAGCAGAGGTCTCAATATTGTGCAAAACTCATAGTTTGCTAAGTGAAACCAGAGGGCTGTTCTTTTCCTCCAGCAAGCATTCCCCTTGCAAAATCCAGAACTATTCCATTTAAGTGTTCACAGTTGGCTGAGGGAAAGAACACTTTTTTTTTTATGTGGCAACCAAAACCAAATAAAATTTTTCCTGAGAGCTGGACAATGTACAACATCTCTCCAAAGTAAGAAATAGCTGCTTGGTGTCTGACTAAAACCAGCTCAGAAAAATGCATCCAGTTTTCTAAAATAATCACTGAAATATGCCCATGAACTCAGGCCTGGAGGCTATAGACAGCTTAGGCAGTGACTTAGGTCTTCCCTCAAATGCTGCTTGAGAAATGGGGCTGAAAGAAGAAAAGAAGGACAAATCCTGAAAAATGGTTGGATGGATGGATGGATGGATGGATGGATGGATGGATGGATGGATGGATGGATGGATGGATGGATGCTCTCCTTCTTTCCTTTCATCAGGATCCCTGTAAGTCACATTCCATATCAGTTTATATGAACACAGTCTGCTCTGGAGATGTGGAGTTTCACTGCCACTGCTGCTACTGTGGTTTTTATTTTCTAAGTTTGTGCTGAGAAGTAAGAAACAAGATTGTTATCATGAAGGTCTCTGGAATCCAGTACCAGTTTTAGCACTGGAGTGAAATGCATCTGATAATTTCCTGGTCCTTGGTAGCATAGGAGAAAAAATCATCTCTGTATGTGAGCAGTGGCTGGGGCAGCCTGACAAACCAGTGTCCTGCCAAACCAGAAGCATTTGCAAGGTTTCTTTATCTTCATCTGTCCAACAGGAGAGCTGCAGCAGCTTTCTACAGGCTCTGATGTGTTTCTTTCTCACTGCAAGGACCCATCACGACTCCTCATTTACTTTACTTTTTCAGAGAGAGGATTGTTTTAATATATTGAGCACTTTGTTAGTCAAGTTAATATCCTTTGCATTATTGTGAGGACATAAAGACAGCAAGACTTTTTGTACTTTAACCACAGAGTTAACTCTTGCAAGACCATTGGCAACAGCAGCCAATTATGCCATGCACATTATGTAATATGTAATTCCCTTCCTCCTAGAAAACAACCATGTGGTTAGATGCCAGCCCTTTGCCTGGGCATGCACAGTGGAGAGGCTTAGCCTCTGTTTAGAGGTTGTGATAGGCAGGTGATAAGGTCCTGTTGATTATATCCTTGACATCTGCTCTGGTTCTGAAGATAAGATTTGGTGTGGACTCGTTGAGAGATCAGTGAGCCTTGGAGTCAGTAATGTGCTGGCAAATGATTTCTGCCTTGCAGACCTTTTCATCCAGTCACAGAGCGAGTGGGAGAAGCTATAATAAAATATTAAACTCTTTTGTTCCAAAAACTATTCCTCACTCTTATGCCTATATTTCAAGTGCTACAGCTCTTGCCTCTCACTGGAGCCTTCCAGTGACTCATTAAACCTTGGAGCCTCTAAAAAAAAGATACTCAAATCCCATTCCAGCTCGGCAATATCATCAGATTCGATCAAATTTGACCCGCTATTCCAACTGTTCCAGAAAGTGTGTTGTTTATTTCTCTTCCATCCTAGAAGCAGAGTCTGAACAACTGATTAAATCTCTGTAATTTACATAACCAGGACCTGTATGCAAAAATTTCTCCATCTATTTGTACCACTTAGTGACAGTCTGAAAATTACATGAGAACTCCCAAACTCAGCAGGCATCAGCAACTGCAATACAGGCTGGCTCTTCAACAGATCTTGAACAGATTATGGCACAAAGTGAGTGAATAGCAGGAACTCTGTGTTTAATCTCTTCTGTTATATCTACCTCTTTAAAAACCTTCTTCTACTCCACAACAAGGGCAAAAACCAGGTATTTTTATTATATTGCCTGTTTCACTGTTACTGCTTTGAAGGTGCCACCCACCAAAGAAGTGGCTGCTCCAGCCTTTGAATCAATCATAAAATCACAGAATGGCTTGGGTTGAAAGGGACCTGAAAGAACATCTAATTCCAAATCCTTGCTGTGGGCAGGATGCCTCCCACTAGACCAGGTGGCTCAAAGCCACATCCAATCTGGCCTTGAACACTTCCAGAGACAGCTCAGCTTGCAGCAAGTGACAAAGCCATTGTTTGAACAATCCCTTGATGATCTCCTCCTCTCACAGGAGGAGGATATTTGGTGCATGTTCTCCACTGCACTCAGGAGAATTGATGAGAAGAGGAAGCTCTAACTCACAGTAGCACAGCTCAGTGTAGCAGACTCCAGGCCAAAGCTGACGGTGCCCAGGCACAGCACAGGAGCCACTGCCTCTGGGCAGGACTGAGCAGCAGGAGAGAGGGAGATGGTGGTGACTAGCATGGACAGGAAGTGTTCTGGTGACAGCAGAAACAGCAGAAGTGACCTTCCTTCTGCCCAGCCTCAATGAGGTGGTTTTGGATGGCAGCTCACCCAACTCAGGTTCTCCTGCCCTGACCCCACAGCCCCTCTGTTACTCAATACAGAGGTTGGCTGCAGGTTCTGCTTCTCTGCCCTGCCCCAGTCCTCATGCTCACACAGCCCCCCCCGGCAAGTTTTAGCTCTCTGCTTTGCCATCTTCTAAAGCAAACTGTGTCTGTGTGCAGGGAGTGCCTGCAGGATAAAAGAGATGGCTGCAGATCCCATCATGTTCTTCGCTTGTCCCAAACTAAGGTACATGTAATGTCCTTATTGCTGTGTCCTCCTAAGTATGGGTAACTCAGCATTCAGGGAGAACAAGGAAATAACACTTCTGCAGAAGGTCATTTGTTTTATCTTTTTTCAGACGCTTGAGGACTTGTTTTGTTTTTCGTGTCCTCTTTATGAGATGAAGATTGCAAAACCCTGGTAATGTGAAATTCACTAATGAAAGTGCCACTGACACACAATTTACTCAGAGCTCTGCTGCTTCAGAGTTTGGAGATTAACTCTGAATAACCAGCACACATGACTCAGTTCTTCTCAAATACTGTAGTGTATCCTCATTAATGAGGATGAAAATCATAAAAATCATGAAGAGGATACTCTAAATACTGAGGATTAAAATAATGAAAATAATACTATAAATGAAACATTGACAATTTTACTTTTTTAAGATACCTTTTAGTTATTTGAATTTTGCCTTTTTTTTTGAGACTTACGAGTTTGCTCATGCCATTTAGATGGTATATAAAGATTTCAAAACAAGGAACAAAAATATTAAGATGAGAAAGAGAGAGCAAGTCCTCTACTGAAGGAAATTAGTGAGAATTAAGGCTCTTTGATCATCTTTAAATTATTCTCTGCAATATCTGGAAAAGCATATTTTGGTTTTATCCTTAGAACAACTGAACTATGGCTCCCAACTCATTGCTTTTCTACAGAAATCTGGACTTTAGGCAAAACATTAAAGACATGGGACTGATAATAGAAACTAGTGATAAAAATGGAACTTGAACTGCTGCCTTATCCTCCAGTACAGAATTATGTTTAAACTGACCTCATCTTCACAATCAGTCTGGCTGTAAGCCTCTGAACCTCACAGTCAGGTTCAGCTGGGGCAAGGCAAGCAGTGGGGCTGTTCACTTTATTACTACATTCTGCCTTTTCTGAAAGTGTGACAGCACATAAATGGGGACATTTCCTCAGCAGCTTTAACACACTTTGAGTGCTGACTGGTTGCCATGGCAAGTCAGCACTTTTAGGTAGCAGGCAGGAAACAGGGATCTGCTTGTCCAACAGTAGCAGCTGGGGAGGGCCCTGTGCATGCAGCAGTGTGGGGATTTTGTAACTTCCTACCTCAGATATGGTCAAGCTGGCTGGGACTTTGCATCCAGCTGCTTCCTTTTAGTAGCTTCATTTTAGACTGAAGAATCAAGGTTAAATGAGTCACTGTTTCCAGACCGGGAGATCAGAACAGAGGTTTGAACACCATGAGATGTCAGCATCAGTGGTAAAATGCCACATCTTGCTTCCCTTTTCCCTTGTACCCATCCCATATATCACAGCCTCCTTGGCTGTGCCACTGAAACTGAGACTGCACTATAACAAAATCATTGGGATAATCAGGGTTCAGCTTCTTTGGAGGGCTGTTTGAATATATGAGGGATAACCAATATTGGCATCTAAAAACCTAACTGTAACAGAGAGCCCAAACCAGGATATCGCACTCTGAGTGCAATCCCACAAGTGATGAACAGACAACAGGGTCACAGGGTAATTCAGGCTGGAAAGGACTTGGGGAGGTCATCTAGTCCAGCCACCTGCTGAAAGCTGGGTCAGTCACCACCTCTGGGCTTTGTAGCAGAGCCCAGGATGCAGCCAGCTGCCCTCGCTGTGAGGGGACACTGCTGACTCATGCTCATCTCACCCCCCTCAGCTGTCTCTGAGCTAGGCAGCCTTTGAAGATAATGACAGAAATAGGTGTCTGACCCATTTCAGACATCTGCTGCAGCAGGAGACGAATCACACTCCTGCAATGCCTGGCTCCCTCCACCGACTCCAAAGGGAGACCAGGGTGATTAGCTCTGATGTAAACATCCACACCAGCGGTGCTTTCAGCCAGATTAACCCTGCCTCAGAACCTTTGCTGCATGCCCAGATTTTACTGCAAGATGTCACACATTTGTGTGTGTGTGTGTGTGTGTGTGTGTGTGTGTGTGTGACATGCACTCTTTTGCATATGAAGGGACTACAATTCAAAAGGATATAAATTCGCAACAATGCACCAAACTGGAGGTACTTGAAAGAACTGATTCACATTTCAATGGCGGATATTCTAGCAAATATCAACCCTAGTGGTTTCTGACTGTTAGCTTGCTTTAAACATATGCCAGAGATTTTATTTTTAATGCTACATAGCATGAAGGTATCTTTCTTCTTCTATTTTAGTAATATCAGTTTGATTTTCTCAGGCAAAATATAAAATTTGCTTTGAAGCAGTTGAGAGCATCAAATTCTGCATTCAACCCCCAGATCATCCTTAATTCTGTTTTTTCTCTATAAGAGTTTCAAAAAGGAGCCTGAAGTCAGCAAATTTGACTGACTTTAGCTCCTGGTGGAAAGGTCAGGTAAAGTTCAACTCCTTTATAACAGAGGAACAATTCAGGAGGTCTTTAATCGTTTGTCCTGTAGACTAGCAGAGTCCTCATCTTTCAGTGAACATAATGGTTAAAAATTACATTAAACCTCCCCTTTTTGAGTAGCTGCTCTCCTTCTGGCATCTCTGTAACCCTGAATATTAGGGCTTGCTCTCCAGTTTGAATCACAGATGAGTGTTGCACTTTTTAGATGCATGTTAAATAATCTGCCACTTTCCTCTGACTGAAGACAGACACTGTCTCTGCAAAAAAATCCAGGCAGATAAGGGAGAAAGCATCACATCCCATTCCCAGAAACCAGCCTGGACAAGCAAAGTACATATTCTTTTAATAAGGGTGTTTTGAAATGTTGAGAAATCATTGATCTTAATCTTAAAAGCTGCCTTTAGCCTCCTTTCATGTACTTTGTAGCAGCTTCCTCAGAAGTCCACCACAAGCCTTTCCAGTCATGATGATCTCACATCATCTCCAAGCAACTGACCACGTGCATACAAAACAGAGAAGGGGTTGTTCATGGTGGTCAGAGCAGATAGGAAAAAACAGAGAGAAAACAGAACTCCCCCAAAGCCATTCTGAATAATGAGATTGATCAGCCTCTGCAATTCTTACTCCATGAAAATTGTGGATATCTGGCTGCTTGACTCCAATTGGGCTTGGATTACTGTGCCAGCAGAGGATGGACTAAACATTTAATCCAATGCAAGGGGGTTTTCAAATCACTTGCTTGGGTCTTAGTATAGCATTGCCAAGCATTCCTTCAATGATGGAGTTTTCTATGGAAATATTGCTCATACAGGTCCCTGGAGAAATTCTAGGGGATATCTGGAGAAAGTGCTTTCATAATGGAGAAAGAAGTATAACCAAAGAGGAGTCTGGTCCATCATGCTAGGAGGTGTCTGAAGTAGAAACGGGTGTTCTCCAGTTGGTTCCATCTCTTTGTTTATGCCTTTCTGCATTCTAATGTTCCTCAAGTTCAGAAGTCAGCAGACAGCTCCTCTTTAACTTCCTGTTTCTCTGCTAGTTTAAATTTTGGCATTGTGTGTAGTCTTAACCACACTGGAACTTATACCATATCTGGAAGGACAAAGATCCTTGTTCCTGGAGAGAGAAGCCTGAGCTCAGAGACACTGTGAAATGTGTCCCACCAGCAATGCAAACCCTGCTCTGTCAAGGACAAGAAACAGGCATTACAGACAAAGAGCCATGGGGAGGTTTACATTGGATATTAGGAAAAATTAGGAAAAATTTCTTCACAGATAGGATAGTCAAGCATTGGAACATGCTCTCCCCAGGGAAGTGGTAAAATTGCTGTCCTGGAAGTGTTCAAGTGTGTGCATGTGGTGCTTAGGGACTTGGTTCAGGTCCAAGGTTTAGGACCTGGCAGCGTTAGGTTAATGGTTAATGAGGTTAAATCCTTTTTATGTTTATTCATAATACAGCTAAAAGTGAATTCATGCTCAATAAGCACATGACATAGTTATTAACAATAACCCTGGATTTTTAAGTAATAGTCCTAGCTGAAGTACATGTCCACCAGTTTCGTAGATGGGTACAACATACCCAGATCTCCCAAGAGTATTTCAAAGAATGCATAGACCTCAGACATTCCTTACCTAAACTATACATGGACCATATACTCCAGAAACATGACCAGCACTTTTGATGATGCTTTTTATCTGACTGCTAAGATATTCCCAAAATCATAACAGAAAGAAACCTATTTTGAAGCAAAGACTAGCAACATAGCCCAGAGTTCATTGTTTTAAATAAGTGTCTCATATTTTGGGCAGAATGAGTAAGATGCAGCAGATGTTCAGTGCAAAAGGATCATTTTCTATTCAGGAAGTTGGAGATTTAATAATAAATGTGGCCTGAGGATTCAAGTTTATAGTCTGATCCTATGGGAGATTCTGAGCACTCAGTGCCTTTGAAACAAGCCTGCAGAATCTGTGAGAGATGTTAAATGAGCTCCTCAGGGCAGGCAAAGGGCAAGGCTGTGAGTGAAGCCCTCCTGCCCAGGAGATGGGACAGACAGCCCCAGAGAAAGCAGCAAGCTGGCTCTGAGCAGCTCAGCCCCCAGCCAGCACAGAACAGCTCATCCAGGGCCCCTCGGGGGCTTCTTGCAGCTGTCCATGGCCCACAGCCTCTCCCTTGGAGCTCCCTTGGACAGACCCCTGAGCTTCCCCCAGTTTCAAGGTCATCTCACCCACTCCAAGTACTGCTTGCAGCAATAACTTAAAAAAAAAATAAATATCATCAAAACATATAATTGCTGAATTGAAGGAACCTTAAGGATCACTTCATTCCCAGCCTCCTGCCGTGGGCAGGGACACCTTCCACTGGACCAGGATGCTCAAAGTCCTGTCCAATCTGAACACTTCCAGGCACAGGACATCCACAGCTTTTCTGGGTGACATGTTGCAGTGTCTGAGCAGCCTCACAATAGAGATATCACACTACATCAAGTTTTTCTTAGTTCATTGCCTCCTTTTATGTCTTTTCATGAAAGTTGTAGGAAGCATCACATTTGCACAGGAGGTAGGGGGTATATGAAAGTTTAACAGTAATGCAAAGATCAAATAAACATCTTATCACAACAAAACCCCTGGCAGTTTCTGGTTAATCTCAATCTTCTCTCTGGTAGGTGTATAACAAGTGCTAAATGTCACTGCAAAGTCTCCGTGGAAAGTTCTTTAAAAAAGTGTTGCAAATATCACATTTGTTTTCTCAGATCATCCCATTTCTCCAGTTGCCATTTGTGAGCAGGGTCTGTCAGGTGTCACTCCAGGGCCACTGCAGCAGGAATGGCAGCAGCATTACATCACCCAATGCTCCACTGGCTGGGGTGACCTCACAGCTCTCAGCAAACACCTGCTGTCAGCACTTGCTATCTTCTCTAAGGGCTGATAAGGTGTTGAATTTAAAATCTGCATGTTACCTCACCTGCCCCCAGCTCCAGCTACTGGTTGAACATACTCTTGAGGTTCTTAAGCATTTTATTGCAGCTATAAAAGTCATGTGCCATGCATAAGCATTTTGGTAAAACATTATGCAGATATTTCTATCAAATACATCTTTCATGTCATTCCTTGAAGTGAATAAAGTCTCTTGTGAGTTCTCCCAAGTACCTGATTTGTGGTTTTTTGAAGTTTCATTTATCACTGCTCAAAATTATATGAAAAGGAAAAAATACCTTAATACAGGGAATACAACAAAGGACATACAGAAGGCACACTCAGATGGAGCACAGCATCCCCAGGGCAGTACAAAAACAAGCCCAGAGCCTGTCTGAGCAGCCCAGGAGCACCCCCATGGGTAGACAGATTTGTCAAAAGGCAATTTGCTCTTCTCTAGCACAACTCAACCCAGTGAGAAATGAAACTGGGGGCTGCTGGGTGCTGGGGATGGATGCCTGGGGAATGGAAATGGGTCTGAATGGAAAATGGGGCATGGGGAGGAGGGGAGCTGATTCACATTTCAATGGCAGATGTTCTAGCAAGCATCAACCCTAGTGGTTTCTGAATGTCAGTTGGTTTTAAATATATTTAGAGACTTGATTTTTAATAGTCTAGGTAACACAAAGATCGTTTCATTTTCTTCTTTTATTTTGGTAATAGCAAATTGATTTTCTACAGGGAAATATAAAAGTCTGCTTTGAAGCAGTCAAGAAGACCAAATTCCCTGCACTGAGATCATCCTTAAATTGGGTTTTGGTAACCAAAACCTAAGGGGCTGAGGCTGTGAACACCCATGTCAGTGTGGGGACATCCCTGAGGGTCCCATGCTGTAGGAGCACCCCTGAGGGACTGCAGCTATAGGTGACCCACACCTACACCCCCTGGAGGAACTGTGCTCGTGGGGAAGGCAGCAGTGCAGGGACACCCTGAGGGACTGCAGACAGAGGTGACCCTCTCCATAGTGGGGACATTAAACCCTTTGAAGACAAGCTAGACTCAAAGAGCAGCAGAGAAAATCCTAGAGAAACAAATGGTGACAGAGAAAAATGAACAAGCAAAAAGCATCAGCAAGATAGAGTTCCAAGCACAGCCTCAGGAGAAATGATGATGCCACCAGAGAAATCAGAACAGGATAAAAGTGACATGGGCTGAAAGTCAGGGAAGGTGAGGCTAGGAAAGGGGACATCATAACTCATTTAGGGGAAGGAGGACATAAGGTATTTGTGTTCTTTTTTTCCTTGGTCAATATTTGTAAGACATCAGAAATTTGTGCTGTTTGTAATTAAAGTAAGTAAAGAATCCCAGCATTGAGTGGGTTTGGCCTGCAACTTCCCTTGCTATAGGAATTAGTGTGTTTGAGGCTTTCATCAAGGAGCTTTGGTAAATCAGCTGCCTGTCCTCAAAGAAGCAGGCACAGAGAGCTGCCAGACATACCTGATGTCAGAGACCACAGGCAGACACCATTTATTCCTGTTTGGAGGATGAGTGGAGCAGTGTGGGTTTTTTGGTGTTTCTTTTTTTGTTTGTTTGGTTTTGGGGTTTTTTTTGTTTTTTGGGGGTTTTTTTTGCTGAAGTTTGTTCAGAGGCCATGGAACTCTTCATGGAGTTTGCTTTTGCTTTATACAGAATTCCTGTCGTGTGTTCTCAAGGCACTGGAACAGAATCAGCCAATTCCCAGCATTTCCTCTGTGCACATTTGCTCTGTATGTGTCTCTTAAACCACCCCAGGCCAGGCTTGGACCAGCAATGCTGCTGAATGAGATGAGATGAGGAGAAAATTCCCTGTCCCCAGGGTGGGAAGATCTGGGTAACAGGCTTTCTGCTACAGCTCTTCCTTAGTGAAGCCCACCTGATGATTTCCAGGTTTTTTCAAGATGTACAGACTTTCAGTTACATGCACAAGCACACAGAAATTTCTCAGCAAAGTGGGATGTGTGCCCATGTATCTGCATTCCCATTTGGATGGGAATAATTAGCAGCTCTATTTTTTTTTTTTTCTGTGTAGAAAGATCAGGTTATAGTCTTCATTAAGTCATTTCTTATTTAAGTTATTGCGTGTTACAGACCACACACACACACTCTCTACTTGTGGCACAGCATCTCAGTCTCTCCCCCCGCTACACAATGTGTCTGGCTCCATAGAATCATAAATCTTGGAACAGTTCTTTAAGGTCATCAAGTCTAATCATTAATCCAGCACTGTCAAGCCCAGCATTAAACCACGTCCCCAGGTGCCACATCTACATATCTTTTA
This sequence comes from Ammospiza nelsoni, assembly GCF_027579445.1. Lineage (NCBI taxonomy): Eukaryota > Metazoa > Chordata > Aves > Passeriformes > Passerellidae > Ammospiza > Ammospiza nelsoni. Next base: position 74,430,950 of record NC_080635.1, read on the forward strand.
ATACCTCCAGGGATGATGACTCAGCCACTTCCCTGGGCAGTCTCTTTGAAAGCCTGATCCCTGTTTCAGTGAAGTTGTTCCCAATAGTCAATCTGAACCTCATCTGGTGCAATTTGAGGCTGCTTCCTCTTGTCTTATCACTTGTTACTTGGGAGAAGAAACTGACTCCCACCTGTCTCCAACCTCCTTTTAGGTAGAGAGTGAGAAAATCTCCCCTCAGCCTCCATTGCTTTACCAAGCCTGAGTGCAAGCACAGCTCTGGCTGTTCTGCAGCACAGAACTGAGTTGCTCTTTCAGCAAGGCCTCCTGATAATAAACTCTGTGCCAAGATGTTTGTGGGCGACAGGCATGAAGATGAGTGTAAGTCAGGGCAAATGTTTTTAGAATTTCACACATGTGTTTATTTTTATCTTTCCCCAATATTTGTCCAGCTGTCTAATCTTCCTAAGAACTGCATAAATCAGGTTAACTCTTGCCCAGTGAAAAATTCCATGCCAAGTTCTCCCAGGGAGAATTAGAAGTGGGATTTTCAGTTGTGTCACCCCATCCTTCCCCCACACACCTCCCACCAAAATAGTCCAAAAAATGTCTCTAATTTTCACCTTGAACAATATACCATGGTAAAAGAAATAAATTTCTTCAAAAATATTAAAATAATTTTTATTTAAAAAAATGTTCCTCCTTCAAGCCTGACCCTGAGTCATGGTGTCACTCAGATGATGAGACTTATCCATGGTTTCAGTTATTACAGTCTGCAGCACAAGTCATTTTACCTTTGGTATGCTGCTCCCATCTCTTCTCAAGACCAAAATTTTCAGTGTGTGCTGGTATAGAAGCTTTGGACAAGAAAACCCTCTATTTCTCTGCATGCAAATCTCAAAATTAAGGTATCCACCTACCACTGGTTTCTCAGAAATACACCCCCACATTTTCCCTTGCTCTTCTCCCACACTGTGCTACCTTACCAGACTCAGTAACTTGGCTTCCAGCCTCAAATTACTCAGAAATATAATTGGAAATAGAAATGTGAAGAAGCCTCACTCCAAACCTCACTCCTTACAAATGGACAGTGGTGGCCTAAGGCAAACTGTGACATCCTAGTAAGGTGTTAAAGAGTTGTGGCTTGGCCAGCATGACACTGTTGTGGAGCCAGCAATAGGCCATGAGGGTCTCAACCAATGCAGCAGAATCCCACAATCATAGAATGTCCTGAGTTGCAGGGGATCCACAAGGATCAAGTCCAACTTCCAGCCCTCCTCTGGATGCTTTCTAATAGCTTTGTATCTTTATCTTTCATGACAATTTTAACAAAGAGAAGGCCGTAGGTGTTTCTTGTCACCTCCTTCCTCTCTTCCTTCTCCACATCTACACAACAGATCAATTTTTACCATGTCCGGAGGATCCAGTGCTCCAAGGCAGGACTCTCAAACCCTCCATGGGCAGAGCTGCAGAGAAGGAGACCTCAGTGCATGGAGACAAAAGTCCCCTGCACCCAGGACTGCATTTCCATGAACTGGCCTGCACATCCACCAGTGTGTGACACGTTGGACAGCTTCATCCCACCCAGTGGCTTAGTGGATGCTTCCAGCCACAGGTCTGGTCATGTTTTCATTCCCTGTTGTATCTGTGGATCCTCCCTAGTCAATCTGTTGGGATGCTGAGTGGCACCTAACATGATCAGGTATTTTTGTCCCTTGTCAGGTGTAGAACAGCTACAATTTCAAGTCCAGCATCATTTAATATTGGAAGTTCACAACATTTCCAATAACATTGCAAGAACAAGGTGCATACTGATGTCCTCTGCTGAAGAAAGCAAGAATAACTCAACTCAAAATCCCCCATGGTTAAATGTAAAAAAACAGAATCTAGATTATTTTACGTTCAAGATGACCCCAAGCTGCACCTTGATGGGGTCAGATTTGGCCCTAAGGAACTTCTTAAGCAGGAGAATAATGTAGTCCTGGAAGAATAAATCTCTGCCATACAGAGGGATATGAGAGCCTGCACCTTAGAGACAGAATGTAAATCAGACTAGCAATGGTTTGGCTGGCAGTAGTCCTGACTTCAGCTTGAGGATGTACTGGAGTCCTTCAGAGGTCCGTTACAACCAGCATTCCAATAATCCTGTGAAAATGCAACCAGAACTGAGAACTGCATACAACTGCTTTACTATTTGCATAATACCATTCACTCTTGCCTCCCTGGAAGATTATCTCTTGCCTTCATTTTGCTATGCCATTTCTAAATACTCAGGTTTTCCTTCCAAAAATTCTAAGCTGTGGCACCTACAAGCAATCTGTTCCTTGAAGGTTCTTTTCTGCTGGCCTGAAGTTCCTCTTCCTGTACAGAATTAAAACAAGGAGGAAAAAAAAGGGGATAGGATCTCAGATAAGGTAAAAACTTAAACTCCATCAAATTCATCATCAGATGCAGAAAATTAATCTGAACTTTTCAAACATAAGACTTGCTTTGTTACATGCTGTTGCACACCTATATCATTAACTCAGAGCTCACAGATAATGTTCAATAGATTAATTTCTGATTATATGCTAAAATTAATGTCGGAAGGGACTATCTAAACATTTGGTTTTGCCTCTGGAACATTCAAAACTTTTACACTTAAACATTTATACAAGAGCTGCAAGCTTGTGCTTGACAATATATATCTCCCAGAAATACCTTACTCTTGAAGAAATCAACATTCTAGTTCATATTAGACACAGAAGTGGGATGGCATCACACCTTGTGCCAGTCATTAGGAGGTGACGAGAACTGTCACTTTGTGTGGAAAGCATAGAAAGACAGATTTGTGTTGCACAACTAACAGGAGAAGTGCCACTGCCCAACCAAGCATGTTTCAGTATTACCCTTACCGTGCTGATCTTCCCTGAAAAGATCCGTGAAACGTTTCACAGCTCTGCTCCCCTCAGTCTGATTTTCCATCCCCCAAATGCTGACAGTGCTGAAGTCACATAAAGAGACTGAAGTGCTGTAGGAAGAACGACACCACCATGCTGGATTTGCTCCTTGTTAGTCAGCAGTTTTCAGCATGGCCCCTGGTGAACCTTCACTCCTGCTGCACAGGGACTGCAAAGGTCAGTCATTTCTGGGCAGTGTTGACAGAACTGGATTGCTGCAAGGCGTGCTGACTAGATTTGCACAGCTATTCTAAAGATTAAATGTGGTTCAGACAGCTGGCAGGCACTTCAAGCTGATGCTGTTTCCAGGGAACAACACCAGCACAGTGCAGGCACCTTCCCCATTATATTAGAGGGATGATGTTCTTTCAGACCTGACAGCCCTTTCCACAGGGAAAAGATCATAGAGTCTGCTCATGAAGATTGATCCTGCTGTCCAGAAGCCATGGCTTCATCTTCCCCTCATCCTGGCAAGTACTTCTGGGACCCCACCAGAAATCTTACAAAGCAACCACTTGCTCCTCTTCTGGAATATCAGCTCAGAAGAGTAGAGTGAGGGTTGGCAAGAACAGCTTTTCTTCACTTGATGCTGCTTTATTGCGATTTAGTGACATGATCCTCTTAAAGAGACACAAATGCTGCATTTGGAAGGGCATTGATCTGGTGGAGCAAGACCAGAGGAGGGCCAGCAAGATGATTGGAGGCATGGAGCACCTCTCCTACAATGAAAGGCTGTAAGAATTGGATTCATTCAGACTGGAAAAGAGATGGCTTAGGGATGACCTAATTACAACCTTCCAGTACCAAAAGGGAGCCTACAAGAAAGATGGAGAGGAGCTTTTTGCAAGAGCATGTAGAAACAGGACAAGGGGGAATGGATTTAAAATTAAAACCAGTAGGTTTAGGTCAGATATTAGGAGAAGGCTTCTTTCCTATGAGAGTGGTGAGGCCCTGGCACAGGTTCCCAAGAGAAGTTGTGAATGCCCCATCCCTGGAAGAGTTCGAGGACAGGTTGGATGGGGCTTTGAGAAACCTGGTCTTGTGGAAGGTGTCCCTGCTTATGGCAGGTGAGTTGGAACAGGATGATCTTTATGGTCCCATCCAACCCAAACTATTCTATGTTTCTGTGATTTAATCTCCAGATAAAGGAGAGAAAAAACAAAGGAGGATGAACCATTTGCTACAAGACTCAAAGTCCATGAGTTGGATGTCCATGCCAACTTGGATGGACAAGGTGACTTTCAGCTTTCATCCACCCTGTGGCATAGATAAACAAAGTCCTGTAAGAGCTCTTTCACGCTGATCTGAGAGGTTTCACACCTCGTGTGGTAAATATGAGGTTCTCCTACAGCTCGGAAAACTTGGCTGTGATAAGAGATGTGACTTATCTCACAAAATCCTCCCCTGCCCCCTAGAAATGTCACTGCACCAGAAAACACAGCTTGCTTCTAGAAGAATGACATGACTGAGGAACTAAGGCAGGCCAGAAATATCCTTGGGCTGGCACAGGAGGAGCACGATGCCAAATGGGGACAGGGTGGTGACGGACGGGATGAACGTTTCACCGTGACCTGGCACCATCCTCACATGCTTGTGGTTCACTAAAAGGCACCGCAGAGGGGGGCAACAAAAGCACAACACTCTCCTGGTGATTTAATCTCACTATTAAATGAACAAGGGCATCTTTCAGATGCTCAGGGTTTTAGCTATTTGCAACAATATTAGAAGAGCATTTTGAAAATTGTGAGAAGTGCACTGGCTTCAAGGGAGAGTAAGAACAAGCAGGGAGTTCCTCAGGAATGCAAAAAAGGGACCACATAAACAAAAAGGGGGAAAAGGGAAAGAATGTGGAACAACATCTACAGATCATATAGGCAAAGTCTGGAAGTAAAAATAATACTTTATCACATTTTAACCAGGATGCCATGGTTCATTGTGTGGACAAGGCAAGGTGGCTATATGGGGATACACACAGAGGGCTGAAAAGGAGATTTTCTGAGGGGAAAAGAAGTCAAGGAACCTGGTGCACTTGAACCAGGGACTAAATTAATTCTATCCCAAATGTTACAGATACACATATCATGCAGGAAACTGGGCCTGGCAGCAAGTATGTCTGAACAATTCTGTCAAGGAAGGATGGCTTCCTGAGTGGTGTTCAGAGTTTGGTTTTCTGAGCCTAGGAATCCTGAGACTAAAAAGGTGTGTTAATTGCTTTCTATAGATACAGCAAGGAGGAAGGGGAAAGCAAACAGAGGAGAGGAAAGGATCCATTTAACCTAAAGCACAGTGTTGGCAGGAGAACAAATAGGTACACACTGTCCACAAATATACTTAGGCTGAAAATTAGAAGGCTTCTTGCCTCTAAAGTGATCAGAATCTCTTCCAAAAGCAAAGCATAACATTTCTTTGAACACAGACTTTCAGGGTGAATTCTTTCAAAAGCTTATAAAAGAGATTTCTGTGATAGCAGGGGAGTTGGCTAATAAGCTGAAAGGTCTCTTGTTTCTAAAAACAGCTCTCTAAATCTAGAATAGTTATAAGAAGGTGGTTTAAAATGTTTATTTTGCATGCTTAACTAAAAATCATTCAGCCTGCAACCATGCAAAACCCCACTGGTGCCTCCATGGGTTTCAGGGCAGTCAAGTCCTGTTTGTGAACCTTCAACTCACCTGTTGCTACTTCAGCTCCCTGAGAGCAATGGGAATAGGGGAGGAGAGACCCCTTTAAAATATTGACAAACACATTTCTTCCCCCAAATCATAAGACACAGGATGGAAAAAAATGCAAACTTCATAAGCTCTACAGTGGAGCTACAAAGCTGTTCTGAGAGTGCCACTGGCACCTCAGACAGGGCTCTGAGCAACTTATTCTTTAAAGGTCTCTTTCAACTCAAACCATTCTATTACTGTATGATTCTATGGCCTTGGTTTTCTCTAAGCCTGTGTCTGTGCAGAGTTCCTCCAGTGCAGCTGTGATGCCCCAGGTTTGTGCTGCACCTCATTCTGCAGGAGCCTCACTCGCTCTGTGCAGAATTTGAGTGGAGCTGGGCAGGGCCTGCCAGCCAGGTGCCCCTGACTGCTCTCTGAATATTGTTCCCTCATCAAGGTTCACAGAACAAAAGCAGCACATGACAAATGCAAATCTTTGAAGCTGCAAATGGCTTTCAAAAAAAACAGTAGTGGTTAATTTGCCAGTGACAGAGAAGACAAAGCCCCACATTTTCCCTGTCTTTCCCATGGAGCCCAAACTCTTTCCCAGGGCAGCAGCTTTGGAGAGGAATATAGTTGAGCCTTTGATACATGCACTATTTTGGGCTGTAAAAGTTGTTAATAACTTTTTGGAAAAACAGTCCATTAAGTTTGCTCCCCATTCCTTTCCAGCCATTTTCACTGCCTCATTTGCTGGGGCTTGTTGTGATAGGTCATTTCATGTGGCTCATTGTGTTGAGATATTTTAGTGCATTGCTCAAGATGCAGCACTTTGCACTTGAAATAAATGCTGTAGTCCGCTTCTCTGTTTTGTTTTGTTTGTTTGTTTGTTTGTTTGTTTGTTTGTTTTTAAACCGTGGCAGGTAACTGGCAAGGGACAAGCTGACCTGCATTTTCTCAGAGAATTCATGCTTCTTAGATTTGTACAGGATGAGACATGGTGTTGTGTGGTTTGGACATCCAGCAGTGGACTAATATTCCATTCTTCATTAGAAATTCAGAAATACCTTTTATTTACACCCTGAATTCTAAAAAATGCTGAAGCAGTGCCAGGATCTACTGTGGGCAGCAGAAAGGAGGTCCAAAGGAGGCCATTAGGGTGGTAAAGGGTCTAGAGAGGAAGCCATACGAGCAGTATCTGAGGTAACTTGGCTTGCTCAGCCTGGAGGAAACTGAGGGGAGACCTCATTGCTGTCTAGAGCTCCCTTACAAGGGGAAACAGAGGGGCAGGCACTGACCTCTTCTCTCATAGTGACATGAGGCTGTGTCAGGGGAGGTTGGATATTATAAAAGCGTTTTTCACCCAGAGGGTGGCTGGGCACTGGGAGCAGCTCCCCAGGGCAGTGCTCACAGCACCAGCCTGACAGAGCTCAAGAAACTCTCAGACAACACTCTCAGGAACATGGTGAGATTCTTAGGATTGCCCTGTGCAGAGCCAGGAGCTGGATTCAATGATCCTTGTGAGACACTTCCAGGTCAGGACATTCTAGGATCCCATGACTATTTCCAAGAAAAAAAATGTTCCAGAACGGAAATTATTCCTGATCAGTTGAGAATGTCCTGCATGCAGCCCTTACCTCAGTCCACGATCCTTTCCATGTCTACACAAGGTCTGCTGCAGCCCAGGAACAAAAAGCCCTGGATTTTCTGTGGTTTCAGCCAGTTCACCCTGTGATTGGCTCAGCTGGTCAGAGAAGGATGTAAATAACACCAAGGTTGTGGTTTCAATCCCCGTACAGGCCATTTACTTAAGATTTGGACTTGATGATCTTTGTTATGTCACTTCTAACTCAAAATGTTCTTTGAATCTGTGAATAACCCACTCTCTGCCCCAGATCTGAGTAGTTTTGAAATAAATGGAGGAGCTAGAGCAGGATGATCCTGGGGGCTACAAAGGGGCCACTAACAAAGGAAGGATAGCCAAGAGTTTCCAGTCCCAGACACTTCTCTATGGGAGCCCTTGGGGATGGGTGTCTGTTTTGGACTTGTTCTGGTGTGGGTGAGGCTTGGGGATAGAGCAAGGACAGAGCCCCATGCTGCAGGGCTGTCAAGGGGCTTGCCAGGATCTGAAGTGAATTCACAGAGTCTCTTTTGTACTGCTTTTGAAGATGGATGCTACATCTGTCCTTTCCCAAACTGCAAAGGTTGTGAGTGCACTTCAGAAGCTCTATAAAATAAAGCTTAATAGTTTAGAAATTCATCTTGTTGGCCCTTAGGTACTCCAGCGTGTATTCCACCAAACCCTTCCTTATTTGAATCCATCTAACCTGACTGGATTTAAAGCCTCAGATATGATGTCTTAGATCCCTTTCAAAAGCAGAAAGGTTTCAGTTTCCGGGCAGGGCACCACTGACTTCAGGCTAGTTATCCATAAATCTGTTTCTTATTACCATCAAAGTGAGATAGAGAACTATTTCAGCATTTGAAAGAGCCTGAAGATCCTGAGCAGAAAGGATGAATTATCACCCTGGGTAAGAATCCTCACTTTTGCAATTTTTAGCAGACTTTTCTGAATCAGATGCTCCAAACGTGTCCTATTCTTCACTGGAAACTATTATTTCTTTTCCTGTAATTTCCTGGTTCGTTTTTATTGTCTATGTGTCTTTAGTACACCAGCACAAAAGCTGTTTATTGTGGGAAGCATACACAAGAGTCTTCCCCACTCAAATTGAGTACTTTGGGTTTCATTTAGAAATGCTATGCAGGAGATTTCTGCCATTTCAGGTAGTATCATAAACATCTCTGTGTTCAGAGTCAGTGAGAATTTGTTGTACCACTGAATTCACTGCTAGAAGGTGCTCAAAACAGAGCAGATGAGCCTGGTATAAAAGCCAGCATACAGCAGAATCAGCAGTATAAGTCTACTATAAGAAATTGCAACTTGTCTCTCTTTGAGTAAACATTCACAGAGAAGTTATTTGCTCAGCTTTGAACCAACTTTTCAGTCAGTCTGCCTGCTTTCACATGATGAAATGAATGAAAACAAAGGTAATCCCATGATATTTTGTAACACAAGATGTTTTCCATAAATCCAGGAAAAAGTTATGTCTTGTGTGCAATGATGTTGAAGACCCCTGACCATAGCTCAGCATCTCCCCCCATTACACAAGGCATGAATAAAACAAAACCACTGTCCTTCTGCAGCTCTCCATTCCCTTCAGGACACCAGCTTACAACTCTCCTGTCTTCTTCTGCTTCCCCTCAGGAAATCTCACTGGGGAGATGTGCCAGGGAAGGAGCCATGGACCAGACCCAGCTGAAATAGGGGATGAAAGAGGAACTTGACTAAGGAACTGGCCAGAAGGATGCACAGCCATGTTCTGTTCTCCTTACTCTGAAACCAGAGTAGGACCCAGGTTTCACAAGATGGCCTGGATTTCATTTTCATGCCTATTATTTTTCTTTCAGAGTCCTTTTTAGTACCCAATTTATTCAGCTAGGGGTGATGATTACAGTTAACACCCCACCTAAAAATATAAAGTTATTACATGGAGGCAAAGGGATGAGCCCTAACCTTTGGGACAGAAAGGCATTTCTCCAGACCACAGGGACTGGTGACATTGAGCACTGCTGGATCTAAAGCACTCTTGCAAATTTGTTTTTCAACAAGAACTGAGTTGCAAATCAGCAGAACTTCAAGTCCGGCTTGGACCAACTGAGCAGCAACCGTCACTTGACTTATAAAGGTACATTTAAAAACTTTAACTAAATGGCAGTGCCAGAAAAGGGCAGTGCTAGAAAATGGTAGCCAGAGTGATTCTTGCACAAGTACTCCTCCATCAAGCCATGACAAACAGTTCATGGCACCCACAGAGGGAAACAGTCCCAGAAACCCCCTCAGAGGCTCCAGCAAGATCCACACTCCACCTCTCCCTAAGGGAATACAGTGACCCTGGACAACCATAAATGACGCTCCAGGCTCAGTCCTCTGCTCTGCCCATCCTACCCCACTCTACAGGAAATTCCCCACCCTGAGCATGTTCACTTGCTCACAGCTCAAGCTCAGTTTGCCTTTATCACCAATATGTTTCCCCTGAGCCAATGCACAAAATTTAGAGGTGGTTTTCTTCTCAGCTGTCCAGCCTCCATCCATCAACACAACAGCAGGGCCAACATACAGTGATTTTTTTTCATCATCCGCCATTCTGATTCATGAATGGTCTCCAAACATTTACAAGCAAAGGCCACAAATACCCTATCTGAGCATTTGCAAGGTAACAGATTGGCTTGTGAGTTCATTGAATGGCTTGGTTTGGTTTGGATTGGAAGGCACCTTAAAGATCACCCAGTTCCAGCCCCCCTGTCATGGGCAGGAGCACCTTCCACTAGACCAGGTTGCTCAAAGCTCCATCCCACCTGGTCTTGAACATTTCCAGGAATATGGAAAGGACAGTTCGAGTAATTAAAAACAAAAATAATTCTCTTGGGGGAAAATCTCATCCTTTTCCCTGATCCTTCCATGAACTTGCTAAGTTTTGGCATTTGACAGCTGGCTTGGCTGAGGACAAAAAGTGCCAGCCAGGCTTGTCCAGAGGGTGCCACAGACACAGTGATAGGTATTTCAAACTCACAGGAAGAAACATCTACACGACAAATTTTGTTCCATCAGCCAGTGCTATCATTTCTGTGAGTGCCACTAATGCTGACAGCTGAATAGGAAAACCTGGAAGTCTTCACTGACAAAGCACATGTCTACAAAATTGTTTGGGTTTCATTTATGGGGCAGGGTGTGTCATGTAACTGTCCTCAAAGGTCTCTTATAATCAGCTGCTATACCAAATTGAGAAGACATTTGAAATGGGTACTGTGGCACTCTGCTTTAGATCTAGTATTGCTCCAGTGCTACTGTTCATTTCTATGAACAGTTTGGACAATGAGCAAGATGGAATACTTTAAAAAATTGCTAGCTACAAGAATACTCCAATAGATAAATTCAGAGATTAAAAAGCTTGAAAGAAAATCATAAATTAACCCAACTCTGCAAGATTTAATTGATTACATACACATGAAAAATACTAAACTTGAGAAGAATGAATCAGAGGCACAGACACAAACAAGGAACATGTAGGTTGGCAGCAGTGCAGCAAAAAAGGGCCTGGAGTTACAATGGATCAAAAAAAAAAGATGCACCAAGAATATGAGACTCTCTGTGAGACGGGACATAATTACTCTGTTCTGGCCCACTCTGGAAAATCCTCAGCTAGACCACTGTGGCTCAATTAGAGAGAACAGAGACAAACTGGGGAGATTAAAGCACAGCAGCCAGGATGATGAAAGGACTCAAAACTGTGACCTACAGGCAAAGGCTGAAGAACAGGGGATTGTTTTCTCTAACAAGGGGGAAGCTTGAGGGGTTAAAACTTGCAGCTTTCCTTTGTGTAAAAAGCTCAATTCTGAGCTATTGCCCAGTAAAGTAGAGAAAGATAAAATCAGTTTTCAACAAGAGAAATATGGGCAGGTTATTGCATACCTGTAAGAAGGAGCCCTTGACATAAATGGGAAATTTCACACAGACTAGATATGCTTCATCCCATGTCACTGTTAATTATGCTAAATGCCATTCCCAGGGAGTTATTCTGCTGGGACTATGCCTGTCTTGATCCATATCTGAGCCCACACAGAGCACAACATCCTCAGCAGATGGAGCTGGACAGCTGATAGGGGTCCAGAGTGAAAATCTGCCATGACCTGCACTGGATGGGAATGTGATCTTCTGCTCTGCTAAAAGCAAAGCTCACGTGTGGCCCTGCCTAGATCCTGTATCTGAGAGCAGGGGAAAGGGAGCACGTGTGGGAGCTGTCCTGATGACTCACAGAAAGGTTTCCTGCCTGTGCTTTAGGGGAGGGAGAGCATTTTCTTGTGGGATAGGCAAGTTTAAAAAAGGGGAGGTTCTTTAAACCAAGGAGATTGCTGCAGCATGTAGGCAAATCTTGGTTGTATAACACAAGCAACCATTTGGAACAAGGTCATGACTGTTCTTAGCAACACGTACTTTTCTGCAGCACAGATCTACTTCCAGCAGTATCCTCCTGTCCAGTCACAGGCAAAGCATGACACAGAGCAGTATTTAGTGAATTTCTTTTCTAATAACCCCCAAGAGCTTGAAATCTGGCAGGGTAAGGGCTTACTACAGTCCTACTGTTGCTGAGGGGAATTAAAAGGCTTGACTCAAATCCAGCCTAACAGACAGCAGATATAACTTCCATCTCCTTGCTGGAGGTGCATCCAGCTGTGCTGCTCCTTTGTGTGAGAGCTCTCTTTGTCCTGCGTGGCCCATCCCATGTAACAGCAAAGGACTCAGACCAAAACCTTTCAACCAACTCAGCGATCAGCTTCTGCAGAGGAGCTATTTCTGGTGGAGCAGCCTTGATCTCCATGAGCTGTTGGCATGAGAGAGGTTTGACTGTGTGAAAAAGGGATAAAGGATCAAGCCCTGAAATATTTTGTCTGAAACAACCTGGGAATGCTCCTCCATGCTGTGAGCAACCCTGCACTCAGTCATCTGAAGTAGCTGCTCTTACAGGATTTAAGTCCCCATAATTAGGTCTTTCCCATATAAAAACCCAAAGCACAGACTTTCAGTTTTAAATAGTCCTGGTCTGTGTTCACCCTTCTGTCTCAGTTCTCAGAGGCTCTGCTTTGTGTCTGTGGAGGCTGTGTCATTATCCACCCACAGCAGCAGCAGGAAATTTTCCTGGGCCCGAACCTAACTTTTGTTTTTAGTTCAGTTTCTGACACCTCGCTCCCACTCCTGTCCTCAGGAACAGCTCCCAGGGAGGGTGAGTCACTTCACAGCATTGGGAAAGCAGAAATGAGGAGCTCATCCTGGCTCCAGCCCTTTCCTAAAGCAGTTTGCACAGTTTGCAGGTGCAGTCCCTGGAGGACTGCAGCCGGCACAAGAGATTTTTCCCTGTCACTGACTGGGGCTCCCAAAGATCTTAGAGAAGGTCTGGAGAATTTTCTCCCTTTGCCCCAGCAAGGCACACACAAACACAGCCCACATTCCCTCTTCCCAGCTCAGGTGAGACTGCAAACAAGGATGTGTGAGGCTGCAGGGATGGGCAGCAGGCAAAGCAGCAGCTGCTGGCTGTGGGAGCTGCTGGTGCCTTCTGCTGTGCTTTCCACAGACCTCCTTCCTTCTCCCACAGCTGAGCTTGCTCAGGAGGTTTACAGGAGGTTTCATCCTCTGTCTCTGTCCTAGAGGTCTCCTCACTGCTGTGCTCTGCATTAATTTCCTGGCACCATCACAGCCACAGAGAAGCCCCAAGGCAGAAGTACCTGGGAAGGTGGTGGTGCTGCTGTGATCACCTTTACACCCCTGACACAGTGACAGGATAGTGGGGAGTCTCTGGTGGCAGCTACAGCTGGGAATGTGCTCTGGACAGAGGAGGCAGAGAGCTGGCAGCTGACAGATAGCTCCACAAGCAGAAGTAAATTGATTTTAGAGACTTTTTAAAGATTGGAAAGAGTTAGTGATAAAGTCTAAATGCAATCTAACATTCAAAGGAGAGCTCATGTTTAAAGCAGGAGATTTGGTCAACTAAAACAGCAAATAATCACAATTTTCATTCCTGACACAAAGGGGATGTGTCTGTATGAGTTTCAGCGTGCTTCAAAGAAAGGTGAGCATTCAAATGTCCTAAACACCCATTAAATTGACGATTCTTCACAGAACAGGCTAACCTCACTGGCTTAGTGTGCCTGCAAGAGTATTTGTCTAGTCACGGATAATTGTCAGAATATTTAGAATTATGGTTTGGAAAAGCGTAAGAGACCTGGAGATCCATCTGAACCCTCTGAACCTTCTCTTTGCAAATGCAGGCTGGCAGCCTCACACAACTGGGTTTTCCTGTTGAGTCCCCTGGCTCTGCTGTGTGTGTTCCTGGCTAGACATGCCACAGGAGAAACCTCTCCTGTGTGAACAGGGCGGCTCTTCGTGCAGTCTTAGCCAGGAAAGCAAACAAAACTGAAAGGCAAATGTTATCTGACCACTTCTAAACTTCAAAAGCATTGAAGGTCAAGCTGCTATGTTGGTATATAGATATATGCTAAAAACTAGCAGCACTTGGAAGGCCTGAGCAATGAAGCTTCCTGTGGTTTGCTTTTCTTTTTTTCAGACTGGATTTCCTGTCAAGTACACCCAGAATGAGGAGAAGGGCACAATTGTGTGGATCAGGAGGAAGAAAGTCAAAGGTGATCCCTGATGAGGAGGAATTGTGGGTATGACTGAGCTCCAGGCCTCCTTTCCCAACATCAGCCTGGCACCAAAGGTGCTCCAAGCAGCCCATGGCACATATGATGTCTGCCATGCAGCTCTCTGACACACAGGCATTTCCTCACAGGCACTTCCACAACATCTGTGCAACACAGACCTGGCCAGTATTAATGTTATACATGACTGAGTAGGAGAGACTGAAAAAAGCACAGTGAAATTGGGCACATGTGTTCAAATTGCCATGTCAGAGATTGACACTAATTATGGAAGTGTCACTTTTTTAACCCACCTACTTGCTTTTTCTCTGCACAAAGTCACAATTCAGGCATTCTTTGCCCAGTGAAGCATTATGCAACTTGTTAATTAAGGCACGTAGAGATTTTGCAATCCTAAATTCTGCCTGAGAGGCTTTCCTATGGTACAGGGCTTCCCTGGGCTCCTAAGGGCAAGCAACTGGCTTCTGCCATGTCAGAAGTGAACATTTCCCATCTTCCATGGGGAAGATCTCTTTTACAACATTCCCAAATGGCAACAGAGGACTAATCTAATACACCCACAGCCATCTGACCCCAGAAGCAGGAAAGTCAGTTTTGTCTGAGCTCAAACTTTTCTGTGTAAGTGCTAAGTCACTAAGGGGTGTGTTTTGTTTAAGACTGGCAATTTCTGTTTGCAAAAAGATTGTGTAGTATTTTTGAGCCTGTGGTGAGAGAAAGGCAACCGATCTCAGGCATGAGAACACGTGCAACTATTTGTCATAGAATCATGGAATCACAGAATTATAGAATTGCAAAATCACAGAATTGTTTGGACTGGAAGGAACCTTAAAGAGCATCCCATTCCAATCCCCCCACCATGGGCAGGGACACATTCCAGTGGATCAGATTGCTCAGGGCTCCATCCAACCTGGCCTTGAACACTTCCAAGGATGGAGTATCCACAGCCTCTCTGGGCAACCTGTTCCTCTCACAGGCACATCCATTCAGGAGCTCAGCTGGGGTGTGGGTGGCACCAGTTCAGTGGCAGCAGCCCAGTCTCCACCAGGCAGCACAGACAACCTGCAGCTGGCTGTAACCTGCCTGGGAGGGCAGGTACCCTCCCTCAGGGCTGCACCAAGCACCCTCCACCCTCAGGCCAAGCTCTTGGCAAAGCCCCCCTCACGTGTTAGCTGTGCTCACAGACAGGGCTCACATGCACAAACAGCAGCATAAATCCAGCAGCTCCCAGGGTGGGTGAGGTGTCTGCTGCTCTGCCCTAGTGGGACATTGCACACCAGAGCAGAGCAGAGATCTGGCTGGGAAAAGGCTGCTTCAGACAGTGGAGGGTCAGTGTGCTAGGGCAGCCAGCCCTCCTCCAGCAGGGAACCTAGAGATGGGGACAGTCTGATGTAATTGTGACCACAGGACTGCTGCCTTTCCCTGGAAAGACAGGCCTGTCTGCATGCCAGGCCCACCACAGCAGCAGGCAAGCTCATCCCTTACAGTGTACAGACAGCTAGCATTGGACTCGAGGGCTTTGTGGCCACCCAAAGGTGAGGATTCAGCCCTGAATGCATAAACCTAGATGTTGCCTTGAAAATAAAGCAACAATGTACCCCCTCCTCAGGGAAGATGTGAGCTTTGCCATGGCTGACAGCCCTGGCTTGTCAGAGGCCACCTTCCTCTTATTTTTAGCTGAGACTCAGCTCTGTCCCAAATGTTTGCCTCCTCCTTGAAGGTTTATGGAGAATTGGGCTGGGAAACCTGTATGGTTTCACCTCCAGCTTAGAAATGCCAGAACTCAGACTGCACCAGGTCTGACAGCAGGGAGCAAAAGCGCTGAAAATCATTTCTGTGGCTTTTCAGAAGCAGGCATGAAGGACATGACGTGTTTTAGGATTGCTGTCACAGGGGGAAAGGCTGCCTTCATGTCAGCTTAATGCTGGACAAGCCTGACCAGGTTTTATCATTGCCCTCAGCACAGCACAAAGTCTGTGCTGCTCTGCCCAGGTGAGAGGTGGTTATTCATTCACCAAACTTCAGATGCTGCAGGAAAGTCATTTAGCCCCCGAGCACATGCACATAAATCAGCAGCCATGTTAAAGAGTATGAGGAGTTTTAAAAAGCACCTTCCCTCCTCCTTGGTGCACAGCAAAGGCAGCACCAGCCTTTGATAAGCATAGAAAGAAACAGCTGGTACAGGCATTGAGTTAATTCTTGGCTACCTGCTTCAGCCCCAGGACTCCACCTTACAACACAGCTTTCTCCTTCAGCCTGTGGAAGCAGAGAGAAAAGAAAACCAAAGTGTTATCCCAGTTTTAATGATAGCCATACCTGGGGGAAGCCTCAGACTGAAGGGAAAGAGCATGGAAAATACAAGGTGCACCTTCAGGACAAGGTCCCCAGTGCATGTGTCGTAATGACAGCCCACTCTTGGATTATTTGCCATGTCATTGCTAATGTTACTCCTGCTGTGTCTTCTGCACTGCAGAAAATAAGGGTGGTCTGCAGAAATGAAGGTCACAGATGGGTAGCAGATATCTCTGACACTTAAAGCTTTGGTAGGTGTGAGTGGAGATGGCAGAGTTAGGTGGAACTACAGCATTACAACACTTTCCCTCATCCCACCCAGAACTTATCAGCTAGAGTAGCCTTACAGCTCCCTTTGCCTGCAGGGAAATGTAGCTCTGCTAAAAGGAATATTTTTTACAAGGGCCAACTGCTTTGGTGTTGTTCCCACATTGGACAGCCTTGAAACAAAGTGCAAAACCAGTCCCAAGAGAAAATTGTTCTGTCTCTGTGCACAATCCAAAGGCCTACTGTTGAAAGCAGGGAACCCCCTAAAAGCCTTCTGCAGATTTGAACTGAGTTATTCAGGGGAGAGAAAAATGGTTATTTCCATGCATCAACTTCTTCCTGTTACATGGGCGAAAGGTGACAAATAAATCTCCATAATGGCACAACCACCTACATGGCACCCCCTCTTTGACTAGAAAATCATCCCTTATGGTCTCTGCTTTGTCAGTGGCTGAGAACAAAATAATAGAGGCACAGTAGGATGTCCCTGCCACCCAGCTGGGTTATGGCTGACCAGGGCTATTGCAGAAGAGATGGAGGGCTTATGGATCAAATCAAATCCTGCTTCTCCTTACTCAAGGCAACAAACCATCCTTACTCTGAGTGATGGAGAAGAAAGATTCCAGATGTCCAACTTTTTGGCTTCTTGGGAAAATTTTCCCTGTAGGAGCTCATTTTCCCACACAATTAAACTTATGGCCTTTATAGTTTAGGTGTCATTCCCTCTATGGGAATTTCAGAGGACTGAAGGGAAGATGAAAATAGAATGAATCCCTTAGGCCAGGGAGGAAGCCAAACCATGGTTGTGTGACAGCAACTTTCTTGGCACTCACTTGGATGTGAGGAAGGTCTTCTAGACAGAAAGCAAGAAGTGCTCTAATATTCTTGGCAGTGTTAGGTTCATGGTTGGACTTGATGATCTTAGATACCTTTTCTAACCAAAATAATTCTATGATTGTATGAGTGTAAGAATTTGGCATCTACTACTGCACCCCAGAAAACCTCAGCTCTTCCAGCTGGTAAACTGGCACTCCCCATACACGTAATATAAAACAGAGCAGCAAAGCAGACCCTTTCTGAGGGTAGATAAGGCTTTCCACACTTTTCTTCTTCCCTCTGTTGTCACAAAATCATAGAATACTTTGAGTTGGAAGGGACCCACAAAGATCACATGTCCAACTCTGAAATGAATGGCCCATAGAGGGATCAAACTCACAAGGTTGGTGTTATCAGCACCATGCTCTGACCAGCTGAGCCAATCTCAGTCATGATAAAACCAACCCAGTACCTCATCTCCATGGCTTTTGTGTTTGACAGCAAGCATCTGTCTACATATCTCAGCTGAAGAGAGGTTTTTCTTCCTGTCAGGCTGGCTATGTACAAAGGAAAGCTTACCCGGGCCTTTACAGATCTTCATTTTTCTGTTACACTTGCAATATCACAAGTTTCATCACTAAACCAAAACCCAAGGCATTTCTTGTGGCATCCAAGCTGCAAATTGGAATGTCAAGTAAAATGAAGACTTATAGGGTTGTAATTCCCCAGGACAAAAGAGGGGCTGCTTCTACAAAGCACTTCTGTCAGCTCCATGGAAATCCTTCCAGCAGGCTTAGGCTATGAAGGAGGAATTTACAAGCGGGTGGTGATTAAAAGCCAGAATTGTGAAAACGGCAAGCTGGCCTTGCTTAAGGGGCTAATTTGATCCAAGGCAATAATAGCATATCTAATGGAAAGGCAGTTTTTATTCAATACATCATTCCATCCTCTCTCAAAAATGCAGGGATAAGCTCCACCACAATCCTGGATACTCATTCTGATCACAAGTTGCAGATCTGTCACTTCACATCCGCACCTATTACCTCTCAGATTCCTTTCCAAGGAACATTTGGGGCCTGGGACATACGTGGTTAACAGTGCGAAAAAGGGGAGAAATACAAAACAAATGTCCAGATTCTGCCTTCCTTATATTCAGGTCCGGTTTCAGCACTGAATAAAGGAGCAGAATCTGGCCTTGGGGGTCTCAAAAGTACTGCAAGGGAAGGCAGAGCCTGAACTGACTCTACCCACTGCTAGTTTCCTTTGCATGTGACTGCAATCATGCAGTGTTCCCCAAATAGAAGTTCATACCTTTTCACCTTCAGAGCTGGTCTATTTCTGCTCTCTGGTACTCAAAAACAAGTTTCTCTCCATCCCAGGAAGGAGCCATGCTATAAATATCTCCATGCAAGTTTCCTAAGTCCTAATGTTTCTCACAGAAGGGTGCAGCTCCTTGTGCAGAAGCGACAAGCCTGGCTGGGTTCTGCAGTGCCTTTATTAATGTCCTTGTGCTGCTGTGGCTGCAGAGTAGGAATGGAGACATGGGCAGGAGCAGTAGCATTGCTGTAGCCATGGTGGTTTAGACACCAGCAAGACAAAAGTTAGGAAAATCTCTTCAAACTTAATCAGCACTGGTGGGGCCACACCGAGAGCCTTGGGTTCAATTGTGGGCCCCTCACAACAAGAAAGACATTGAGGTGTTGGAGCATGTCCAGAGAAGGAACACATTGAGGTGTTGGAACTTGTCCAGAAGGGTCTGAAGAACAAGTCTGATGAGGGACCTGGAGAAAAAGAGGCTCAGGGGGAACCTTCTCAGTCTCTAGAACTCCCGGGAAAGAGGTTATAGCAAAGTGGGGCTCTGTTTCTTCTCCCAAGGAAGATGTGACAGGACAAGAGGGAATGGCCTCAAGTGGCACCAAGAGAGGTTTAAATTGTACATTAGGAAAATTTTCTTCCCTGAAAAGGGGGTCAAACATTGGAACAATACCCAGAAAAGTGGTAGAGTCATCATCCCTGGAAATGTTCAAAAGACACGTGGATATCTGTAGGGGGATAGAACATAAGTAACTAAAGGTAGCATAGAAAGTAATCTTAACCCCTCAAGAGTTGCAGCTGAGCCAATTACTAAGGGTTAGGAGCAGGCCTGATGTTAGCAGGCCACAGCTGCAGCCAGTCAGCAGAGTGTTATAAAAGAGTGGATTGGGTGGCTGAGGGAACTGGAGTCAGTGGCTGCTGTGAGGGCAAGGAAGAGTCAGTGCCTGGAGGAGCTGTCTGCAAGAAACATCAAGGAGGTATGAAGCTCTAGCAATGTGGAATCCTTGCAATGTACTGATTATAGAACTCTTTTGCAATATGATGACAACAGATGTCCTGCATCCACATTAGGTTGGGAGCATGGTTTAGTGTTGGACCTGGAAGCATTAGGTTAATGGTTTGACTCCATAAACTGAAGGGCCCTTTCCAAGCTTAATCATTCTATGCACTTAATCAGTTCATACAGGAGGAGGGTTTGGTTGTGAAAAGTGCATTACCTCAGTGTTTTTAACTGTGCCTTACATTGGCCATTCAGAAAATAAGACACCAGTTTTCTTAAGAACCTGTTAACTGATGGAAACATTCAGAATCACCTGAGGGGAGAAGGGGCCTGAAGGGATAATATGTCTTACCCAGGGAATCAGCAGCAAGCCCAGGAGTACAGCAGAAGCCTCTTAACACTATGCAGCAGTGCAATAGTAGACCACACTTTTCTTGCCTGAAAGGGGCTTATTAAAATAATTAAGCAATATAGACACTGTAGAAACAGTGATGCAGGCACGTATGAGATTGTAGCCAGTCCCACTGGGGAGAGAGACCAGCTAACTGCTGCATGGCACCTCCACACTCTGAGACACACTGGTAGTGCTATTTCAGGGATTTCTAAATCACCTCCCTGCTTCAAACACTTTTCACATGAAGCTAATCCCAGTAGTATCCGTGAGCCAGGCCTGCCAAGAGGGATGCAGATCAGAGCAGATATTCAGGGTGGCTGAGGCTGTTAGACACAACCAAGCCAATAATGAGGAACTTTTATAAGGAACATTAGCCCTATATCCTTGAGATGTGAAGAGATTGAGGGAGCATTTCACACCCCACTTATTTCTCCTGAAAAAAATGTCTTCACCAGCAAACCCTCCCACCAGCACCTCAGCATGTGCTGCAGTGTCAGAGCCTGTGACTCAGTGACAGCTCCAGAGACTTTGAAATCAGCTGCTGGATTAAAGGGACTGTGTAGAAACACTAGCTTTGGGTAATTCCAAGAAATACAAGCTCTGTGACTAAAAAAAGATGTTCTCAGACTGTTAAATATTTAGCTTCTAGCTGGGGTTACTATGGAGAGAGGTGCCTCTGTTGGTAAAGGACACCAAGGGTAGGATTTAAAGAGCCTATAAGGAAGAAAAGCAGGTTGGACAAAAATACATGTAAGTATAAGATGGATGGACAGTCACAAGTTCAAGACCTTTCAGGCTGGTCACTTGATGAACATGGTGATATCTCCTTTGCCTTACATTTTCTGGGTCCTGTACACAGCAGGCAGTTGGCTTTCAAAAGGATAAGAAGAAATACTGAGAGAGGAAAAGAAATTATTTTGTGAGTCAGCTATAAAGGAACATAAGGAGAGGGAGAAGAGTCAGGTGTCCCTGGGACCTCCTTGGCCTCATTTACTTCTTATCTGCAAGGGTGAAAACATAAGCAAGGAGAGCTGAGAGTCTCCTCAGCTGTCCAGAAACCACATGGGTGAAGGGCAGGCACGGTGCAGGGAATGTCTGTGGCCAGATAAGAGCTGTGCAGAGAGTCAGATAAAGGTGACATTTCTTATCCAGTTATCAAGCAGTCTGGGAGTTTGACAGCCATGCTATGTGTTTGAAAAGAAAGGAGGGGACTCCCCAGTCTCCTCCACTCTGGCTGCTCACTTCCAGCTGATAATCTGCCCGGCCTGGGGGAAATACTGCTGCCTTTGGAGGGGCAGAGTATTTTCCTCTGCTAAAAAATCGCATATAGCCAAAACCAAGAAATAAAAAAAAAGCTTGTACAACTGCCTCCAAAACTGATTAAACTGTTGAGCAAGCTTCAAAAAGCACAAGCAGTGCCCTACACACATTTAATCCGTGAGTTCACCTAGGAAGAATCCCTTTGTTAGGCCAGTGACTACAGCCTGAGCAGGGAGAGGACATACCTCGGCCTTGACAGTGCAGTTTTGTAGGAGTAATTTGTTGATCTCGAAGCATGAAGCTGAGTTACTGAGGGTGTAGGAGGAATAAATGTTCTGCAGGAGCAGCCCAGCTCCATCAGTTCTAATCAGTAATACTTGCTTGCAGACTCTCACCCCTGTTTTTCCTTCCTCACTGAAAACAGAAAAAAACAAAGCTGCTTTCCATAAGTGACAGCTGTGGAAAATAAAGTGAATTGTTTTGGCCACAAAAATGAGTGAGCACCGTCAGTGACTCAGCTCCCTGTCACCGTCCCCAGTGCAGGTTTGGTGCTGCGGCTGGCGAGGGGCAGGCGCTGCAGGGGGCTCAGGGTGTGCTGCACCCTCAGATGGACACAGAGCTGCTCACAGGAGCCCTGGAGCTGTGTTCCCAGGGCTGTGTCCTGCCCTGCATGTGTCCCTGTGTGCCAGGGGGACAGCCTGCAGCTCCCTCAGCTGTCCCCCAAAGCCATGTCTGAGCAGAGGGCGGTGGGGGAGTGGAGTGTGCTACATTTGTGTCTGCACTGCTTCCCCATGACAAAAGATTCATCAAGCACAGGCAGGAGGGCTCCACGTGAAGCCAAAAGAAAGGCTGGAGGTAATACTCAAAATTAGTAGTTCTTGCTCGTGATACACGAGGAGATTTTGGGCACGTGCTGCTGCATCAGAGGAACCACGAATCTCTCCTAGTGATGCTCAAGAGAAAAACAGGGACTGAAACCTCTCCATAGGAGAAGTTCAGATGAAAATTTTCCATCTGTAAAGGTGGGAGCATTCACCAGACTCCAGTTCTTCTAAGAACATCTAGGAAAGGGCCAAAACTGGTGCTTGCCAGGACAGAGGACATCTACCTTCTTTCTAAAAATGTCAGACTCATGTATGAAGAGTGGAATGGGGACAACAGTCATGGGCAGACAGGAATGACTGGGAAGTGCACAAGCAAGATGTGAATCCTAGCAACAAACACAACCTTCTCAGCACAGAGGCTTAAATGCTTCCCATTGAGGAACTGATTTGATCCAACAGCTCCTCACAGTTTGTACAGACAGGAAAGATCTGTATTCGGTAATGTAGCAATATGGTTTTCCTATACCAGGGAAAAGGTCCATTAATCTTGGCATATTTATAAATGAACATCTATTAGCAACAAATAGCCTGGAGATCAGATTCCAAGTGCAAGGAGGTGATGCTCAGAGCCACTCTGTGATGCTAGAAGGAGAGGTCAGGAGAGGAAAAAAAAAAACAAAATCTGATGGACTTCCAGAGAGATTTGGGTAATAAGGGACAATCACAGGGAATTAGCATGCCCTGGATGTAGAGAACACATAGGCACCCCTGTCTGGGTCCAGGTGGGGTCTGCAGCAAGGAGCAGGGCTCTCAGAGCAGCTGCAAAGTGCAAAGGGGCAGTGCCAGGGACAGCAGGCACTGTGGCTGGGGAGGAGCTTCCAGGCTGGTGTGCCCAGTGGCTTGGTGGGTGGGCTGGGGAGAGTCCTGACCCCTGTGTCTGCTGCAGGGCTGATATCCCATCTGATCCTGTCCTGCCAGAGGGGCAGGGCTGGAGCAGGAGCCACAGCTGGAGCACACGGATCTCTGTCCATCTCAGTGACAACTGGGGTGCTGCCAGCACTGCACTTTCACACACAGATATCAGAATTAAGAGGCAAAGCAGAAATCAAGTGAAGCTCTCCTGGGTGCTTGGCTGCCGTCTGGGAGACAGAAGCATTGTGAGCACACCTCAGTTTTTGAGCTGCACAAAGCTGCACAGAAATAGGTGCAAGACCACAAGCCATGGAGTCTCATACCCTACAGGTCAGTGAGGACCCTCCCAGTGCAGACACAGCCACAGCACAGGAAAAGCCCTGTCACTGGACAGAGCAAGCTTGGAGAAGGTCCTCTCCTCTGCGCTAGCACCTCGACTCACTTATCTCCTGTCCCAGGTGTGTGAGGACAGGATTCTCTTGTCACACCTGTGAAACTCACTCATCATCCCTCAATTTAAATAATGCCCTCAGAGTCCAGCAGGATGGAAAGAGGTCAGTTTTGCTCATGCAGGCGTGGTGAGTACCTGTGCAACTGCAGCGTGGTGGGCAGGACAGTCACTGAGACATCCAAGCTGTCCCTCAAAGAAGGGAGACCACTAAACATAGGTCTGCTCAGGAAATAACCTGTGAAACGTGAGTTTGACCTCCTCCCAACTTTGTGAGTGACAGCTAAGCTTTGATGTACACAACCAGTGTAATTTTGGAAGGACCTCAGGAGGTCCCCTGGTTAGGGCTGGGCTAACATTGACATTAGTCCAGGTAAATTGGACTAATGGCATTAATTTCTTCAGAATTCACAGACAGCTTCTATTTGACCAAACCCCTGCTTGGTGACAAATAACACACACAGCAAAGAAAAAGACAAACAACAGTCCTGGCTCCCACCAAGGGCTGAGCTTTGCATTCAGTGCTCTGCTCCCCTTGGACACAGCCCCACCTCTGGGTGAAAGGGCTTTGGCTCACAGGGAAAAGAAGGGGTTAACAAACCCCTCAGCAAATGAAGCACCATTAGAAAAAGCTGGACTGCTACTTTCTAGGATCTACAACCTTCAGCCAAGGGACTCAGCTTGCTGGGAATTGTTCCCAGAGTGCCACAGTAGCCCAGACAGTGTGACTGAGTGCTGGCATGATGCCTGTCACACTGTGAGAGACCTTCTAATCCTGGATTTTGGGGTTGGAGTTTTTTGGTTGATAGTTTTGTTGAGTTTTGTTCTTGCTTTTTTCTTGCTATTAGTGATTTTTATAGCATTATTTTTAGGCACAACAGGAATTGTCTAATTGGAGTTTTATTAAAAAAGGCTGAAGAGCTTCATGCGAGACATTAGGAAGTTCTGCAGGACATTCATCAAAGCCACAAATTCTGGAAAATTTAAATCCTGCCAGTATTATGGATGAAATCCCATGAACATAACTTATGTGCACATGGTTTTGCAGACCTACCTTTTGTCCACAAAAATGCCCCCTATCTGTGCTATCCACACTG
Organism: Ammospiza nelsoni; assembly: GCF_027579445.1. Lineage (NCBI taxonomy): Eukaryota > Metazoa > Chordata > Aves > Passeriformes > Passerellidae > Ammospiza > Ammospiza nelsoni. The sequence continues at coordinate 74,455,408 of NC_080635.1, forward strand.
TTGCTGAGACACCTTGATAACCCTATTGGCAACAGTTCCTTCACCCAGAAAGCCTAAAAGGAATACACAGCCCAACAAATGTTTCTGGACAGGGAAGCAGTCTACACTCAACCTTTACTTGAAGTTGCTTCAGTAAGAGGGCAGTAGGTTTGAGAAGCTGGTGCCTGAAGGCTGGGTATGGCCCTAGCTCACTGCAGAACACACAGTGATGCTCAGTGCCACCCAGCAGCAGTGCCAAGATCTGTCATGGCCAGCCCACCAACCAGAGCTGGAAGGGCCCACTGGCCTCCCCCGTTCATTTCATCCAAGAATGCAACAAATTTTGGCATGTGAGCACCTTCTGGGGTGCTTTTCTTCCTTTGTCAACTTTTAAAGCACAGCCACAGGATTGGCTTGCAGAATTAACACGTAAGAATGCATATTTTTCTTGGGTTCTTTAAAACCATTCATGCACAGACTTGACACAGCCTGTTAGTGGAAGAGTTGCAAGTTCTGAGACCAGTGTGTGACTGCTTTATGGAACAGTCATTTGGGAATGCCTAATAAACAATTGTTTTTAATTTTAAACATCTGTATCTACAACAATAGGAGGAGCTGACGTGGCCCTCCCTGGTCCCGGCTCTGGCTGTAGTTGGGTAAGGACTGGCTGCAGCCTGAAAGCGATCTTGTGTGGCCCTGCTGCTTCTCATGCTGTAATTCTAGCCCTCTGCAGCTTGTCCTGGCTGATTTTCCCTTGAAACTTGATCTTTACACGGATCAAAGGAGCAAAAGGAGAAACAAGAAACTTTTGCAGTGAAATTTCAGCCATGGCATCTTGAGCTGTGTCTCCAGTTCAATCCCAGCCACCGGCTGCTGCCTGTGGAGTGTGCTGCTGTGTCCAGCCTCTTGTCCTCATCCTGCCAGCTGAGTTTGCCACAGCACAGTCCTGTTGGGAGAAAAGTAACCTGCCAAAGGGAAACCTTGCCCCTAATCACATGAGGAGTTTCACCAGTGCAACAAAAATCATGCTGACATGGAATGACTCTGCTGATAAACTGACCTTCTGAGACAAACCAAAATAATCCCAAAATTTAACAAGGGGTTCAGGAGATTAACATCACCAGCAGAGTGAATCAATGCATTATTTACAATTTGTCTGCTCTATGGTATTAGGGAGACCATCTCCCTGCAAGGTGACTGTGCATCAGCCCATAGAGACGTGGCAGGAGGGGGCTGGCACCAAACACACCCACCCTCAGCTACCTGAGGGCAGCTGCCCTGGGCCCTCCACAGCATTTGCACACCTTCAGCATGGTGTTGGTAGCAGTCAGCCAGGGAAGAAACCTTCCTTCCATGGGCAGTTCTGCAGGGTGTGCAGAGAAATGGGGGTCCCTAAATCTGCCAGGCAACTGCACCCAGCTCAGGGGCCCAGCATAGACTCCTTTCAATGACTGTGGTCATTAGTTTCTTGTGATCAGATGGAAGAAATATGTCTGACTTATTCTTTTGCCTAGTTTTTGAGATGTAAAATTACAAACGTTTAGGTTTCAAATACATGCTTAGCCTAAGGAGAGTAAAAAGTGTCTGGAACCAATGTCTTGGAGTACATATTACAACTGCCAAAGTAACGTCAGTCTAAGAGTGCAAGTGAAACATCCTGCTATCCTTACTTAGCTGCTTCCTTGGATTGATGAAGAATTAAAAGCATTTCTAGATGAAAAATGTGCAGAGGAATGGCTTTTTATTAAACCCAGAGGTACCACTGAAAAAGACAGAGAATCCCTCAGGAATCAAAGCCCTTCTTCCCAGTCTGAAATCTTCCCGGATGAATATAGGCTGGGAACACTTGCTCTGAATTTCACACATTTCACACGATGGTGTTAGATCTGAGCCCACCCAAGAGGAGAGGCCACCGGTGTCTGGGAGCCAGGGCTGTTAGCAAAGAGCTCAGGCATTAGGCACACCTTCGCTAAATTCCTGGCTGCAAGATAATTACTGCAATTTGCTTTCCTTGTCACCACTTTACTGGTGTGTGTCTGTGTGTGTCTGTGTGTCTTCTTCCAGCCTCTCATTTCAGTAATCATTGGGAGTGTTTTGAGTGAAATGCAGCAATTACTGCCAATGCAAAGTGTTCTGTCACCATCAAGAAGGAATGAGCTCCCCAGCTGAAGGACACCTTGTTTGGGAACACTTCCATAAAGAGACAATCCTCCTGCCCATCCTCTCACCGTGGGAAGGTGTGCTGGTACACAGTGTCTTGACATGAGCTCTCTCCCATCCGGTTCCTTGTGCCTCCAGATGCCAACATCTTACTGTCCCTCCAAGAGGACTGTCAGAGAAAATGGAAATTAATTGTGAGTACCTTTAGAAAGCAGTATTTAGAAACTTGGAGTTTCTTTCAGACACTCATGGTTGGTTGGTTGGTTTAAACCCCCAAAAAGATATATATCTATCTTTGTCTTTCTGATGTTCTTACACTTGCACACCAGGCAGTGATTCTCCTCAAAATTTTCCAAGCTAATCATGTGTCAAAAATACAAGTGTCCAGATACTCTTGTAAGAACCTTGAAAGCAAAAGCCTGGATTTTAATCTTTTTATACATTTACACAAGTAGTGTGACTACATCTAGCTTTGCACACACCTTATGAAAAACCCCTGGTCTAAAACTCACTCTGTTTTCACCGGATGAGAAAGTTTCCTGTCAGCAGGAAGGGTCAGGCTGCTGCCATCAGGCCCCAGAGAATCCAGCAAAGCCGGACCGGATCCTGCAGTCCCGACTTGTGCTGCTGCACCCAGGGGGAAGAGCCCCACAGAGCAAGGGCTGTAGGGTCAAACTTCGCGGTGTAAAAACCCCGCTGCACAAAAGCTTAGGAGCAGAGGAAAGGCTCTTCCAGAGAGCCCTGGCAGATCCTGCCTCCCACTTCCCCATGCCCTGGGCCCTCTCCAGGCCCTGGGGGCTCCCCAGTGCCGCCACCACCCTCCTGTCCCTGCAGCCGGGAGGGAAGGGGACATTTGCATGCAAATGAGGGTGATTTCCCACCAGGAAACCCCCTTTGTTTCCAAATCCATATTTACAGTCATGCCAGAGCGAGCTTTGAATGCAGAAGCGGATGAATGACCTAAAAACAACGGAACTAAGCATTTAGCATAAAATCCCACCCACTGGTCCCCTTTACTGGAAAGCAAGATTTAGCAACACAGACAAAACCCACACAGACTGGCAAGTGAGAAGGGAAATGTACACACCGAGTTAGTTGGTGCTGTAGGCACGGTCTAATGCTCTTATTCTGCAGCTCCAGCTCAGTGTAAGGTACCACATCAGTGCCCCCGGCTCTGACCCCCCTGTAACAACCCCACCTTTCAGCACCAGTTTGATGATCATGGAAGGAATGCAGACATGCCCGCAGCTGTTACTACACCAAATGGTAAAAACTTCTGAGTTATGGATGGATAATACACTGCTGGCACATACACCTCTCACAGGTGACTTTCAAAGCCTCTCACTTCATGGCCCCCCTGTGAGAGAGCTGGAGAGAGGTCTGTCTGTCCTGTGCACAGTGTGCATGGCCACAAAACTGAATTTACCTGTCTGCTACTTTTCACAGACTGTGGCTTACCACTGGCTTACCACCCCGTTACTGTGGCCACTGGGATCAAGCCTGAAGAAAACTCTCTCAACAAAAAATTGGACAAATTCAAGGAGGGAAGAGGAAAGTGCAACTCATTCTTTCCTGTAGTAGCATTGAAGAAAATGTCCACCCATTACATCAGGCTGCTCAAATCATGCACTTAAAAACATAAACCATGGAAACATAGGGTGGTTTGTGTTGGAAAGGACCTTAAACATCATCTAGTTCTGCAGCCAAGGAATAAAATCTGTGACTGAAATACTGTTAGTGACACTGATTTGAGTAAAACACTCATGAAGTCCCTTAGAGTAAATTTTTTTAAGTCTTTTACTGCAGGGGTTTGTGTCAATTCTTTACTTGATGCCTTGAGAGGCTACCTAGAACAGAGGCTGGACAGTGTTAAGGGAATAAAGTAGGTATTTATTAAAAGGCTTTCAAAGGATACACCTTGGGCAGTACAAGAGCCTGGCCGTGGCTCTGCCCAAGAAGGATTCCGGGTCATGTGTTTTCACACTTTTATAAGCTTTGGTCCATTTACATATTGGGGTCAATTGTCCAATTACAGCTCCAGGTTATGCAGTCCCATTCTCCCAGAATTCTCTTCAACTTGCTGTTGTTGATACTTTTGTTCTCTTCAACTTGCTGTTGTTGATACTTTTGGGGCCTGAAGCTGCAAGGGTGTCCTTGGTTCTAGGCTGGAAAAGGATTGGTTTGTCTGACTAAACTGTGAGGAGAACTTCTAACACTTTATATGAAGTTCAGAGTTATATACTAATGCAGTACAGAATCTGGAAAATATGAAAGACAAAACTTAAGGCATCATACTGAGTTGCTAAAAAAGATTTGTAACCTATCCAACATAATGCAAGGCAAATGGAGCTAAACTAATTTATTGTTGCAAACCCAGAAAGCCATTAAGAGGACATTGCTTTAAAGTCTGCAATTGCACTTGTGCAAACCCCCTGGAGTGCGTGGAGTTATGTAAGGGTTAAAAAAATGAGCAAGCATAAAGAGCCTAACCCCAATGCATAACAAGTGCTTCAACAAATATTCTGCCAGAAGTACCAAGGAGATTTAATTACTTCTTTCTCCCACCAAAGATGACTTATTCTGCGTTTGACATACCCTATGGAGTGTGCTTTCCACACAGAGATCCTCTATTTGATCATGCAAGGGCTACTTACAGCTGCTGTGGGTAAAAAGTGAAGAGCAAAAGATGTTTCTGACCTTCCCTGGGTGGCTTCATCTTCAGTCTGCCCTGACAAGACACCCTCACACTGCCAGAGGGTTCAGCCTGGAACCTTGTGGGAGGGCACAAGTGGTCTCCTCTCTTGAATGGAGAATGATGGAGATGATGAATGAGCCTTTCAGCAAGGTGCCTCTGCATTTCCAGAGTTTGCTGCTAAGGAAGTGACAGCACCATCACAGGGTTCTGGCTTGCATGAGAAGAAACAACTTTAGCAGAAGCTGAACTCATCTTGAGCAGAATCAGGGAAGGTACAACCTTCCTCAACTTACTCATCCATGTAGTATGTGGACACAGCTGGCAAAAGCCTCCGTGCCCAGCAGTGTGCACAGGGACTGTGAGTCAATGCTTGATCTTCCTTTGATGCTCTGACTTGCTCAGCATCTCTGCTTCTCCTGTCAAAAGGTTACAGCAGACAGATGGGGATCAGATGAATATGAATTAGGGGGCCAGATGAAGATAACCAGATGAAACCAATCCTCTGTCTGAATACAGGGTGTAGGTTGTCAGACACCTGTCCTGAGCTCAGGTGCCTGCCTGGCCCCAGTGGTGCAGGATCCTATGGGTACACTTGGGGGGATGCAGCTGTGGGGTGGAATTGGTCAGTGTGACATCCCCACACTGTGGGGTGACAGCCTGGCCCTGTCTAGTGTCAGATGGAGGTGGTCAGTGTGACACTCACATTGTGGGGTGTCAGAGGGAGGTGGTCAGTGTGACACTCTCACACTGTGGGGTGTCAGATGGAGGTGGTCAGTGTGACACTCACATTGTGGGGTATCAGAGGGAGGTGGTCAGTGTGACACTCTCACATTGTGCGGTGTTGCCCTGGCCTTGTCTGAGTGTTTGAGTCATGAAGGGTGGGACGTGCCACACCTTATGTTTCCCCTCCACCAAAGCAAGCCCAGCAATGTGACACAAATAAAGGAGTTAGAGCTCTGATCCCACTATCTGACCCCAATGGGTGGACTCCCACAGTGATCTCACCCTCACGCCTTACTCAGCATCACGGGTAGCAGAGAAAGGTCATGCTCGGCTAAAACCAAAATGTGCGTTCTTGCAGCTTTTCCCCCTTGGGGCAGAGGCTGTATCCCTGACTTGGGCAAAGATCCAATTGGAAATAATGAATGTAATTACCTTGTAAGCACCTCAGTGGAAAATATTGGTACAGTTAATTATACAGGGATGCAATGCTAACCCATTTCCCAGTGTTTAAAATACAAATATTAATGCTTTCTCCTTTGGGGTTTTGAGAAGATTAGTTATTGCTGCAGTCTAACTGAATTGATAAGGTTTTCAGCTAATGCAATCATTTTAATGAAAAGGTTTCCAGTGTAGGTTTAACATCAATGGCTGGCATCAGGTGTAAGAGTGTTACTCTGCACAGAGCTGAGTGCCCCTGCAAGAATGAGGGCCCCTTTGGTCGTGGCCCTTTAAGCATCCAAAACTGAGATCTCTTTCAAAAGAAGTTTCTTAGTGTTCTCAAACTGAAGATAAGAAACTCACACATTGACTATCCAGAGAACTGAAATTTAAATTTGAGTATCAGGAGAATTGAGAAGGATATCCAAAACCTAGGACTTCAGTATCTTTCAAGAAATCCTGATTAAATTGGCTATGTGAAAATGAGTCTGTCTTTTGTTAAGGATCATAGGAAACAGTGTAATAAACTCACAGCATGGACTGAGCATGTACTCCAATATTTTCACATTATGGCTGATTGACTTCCCAGGTGTTGAACAAGGAACCTGTTATTTCTATGTCAGTCTGCCTGAAAAGCCCCATCACTTTCAGCCCTCTGTGAGTAAATGAGCAAAAGCCACTCCATGCGTCTCCCTTGCTTTGGTATTTGTTAACATTTGTTAACATTTCTGAACTGTATGTACCCTAGCAGATATTCATAGGTCAAAACCAGAAAAAGCTCAACTCTCTTCTCACATCTCTGCAAAAGTAGTGGAGAAGATTATGAAAATAGAAACCTGTCCTGAGATTTCTCTTGAATATCTCAGAGGAAATTTTTCCAGGGAAAAACAAAAATAGGAGACATCAGCACTTTGGGCAGAGGTCTTATTGTTCAGCAACAATCACATTTTGCATGAGGCCAACTCTTCCTGCCAGGAGGCAAAGCCACAGGCAGCAGCAGCACAGGGCCTTGGGCACCTGCCCAGGCAAGAGGAGGGAAGGGACAGGCACAATGCCCTGCTGGGGATCCCTGACAGGAGAGGCCCAGAGTTCTCAGGTTGCCATGGGAATTAATGAGGCCAGCAATTGGGAAATCCACCCAAGTAGCTCTGGAGACTCCTGTTTTAACAGAGAGCAGTGTTTGCCCCCGTGCCCTGCTGCAGCAAGTGAGGCCATGCACTTCAGGCAAAGGGGAGACCACTAATAAAAACTGCTTTTATCCAAATACTTCCTTGAAAAATAATCCTTACAGCTGGTGCTGTTTTTCAGCTTTGTGCCTGTTCTGCTGCACCAGCAGCTCACTGGGAGCCCAAGCACAAGCCACAGAGGCTGCCCGTGCTCAAAGCAACAAGGATGGATTAGTCACCACCTCGACTTTTTGAGTGCATTTCCATATGCCACACACAGAAAAAAACACTAAGGAAGCAGCTCCCCCAAAGGGAACTAAAACCACCATCCTCTAAAAGCTGCCAGACAGGTATTTCAGCCAGTGGAAAAAAGCCAAATAAAAGCATGTGTAGGCAAGGGGCAAACTCTGGTCTAGTTCAACTCTATCCAGGGGTACTGCTGCAACCAGAGGACTGTCTCCATGAATCACAACACTGTTCGCACAAGTGTCAGCATAGAATCTTTTAATACTTTACATAAAAAACTGCATACACTATAGTTTTATGTAAACATCATATACATCTCAGTTTTTGCCATGTCAGTTTATTAAAAACAGTCTCAGTACCACTGTTGAGGGAAGAGGGAGAAAAGTAAACAAACATAAATGGATACATTTGTTCTCTGAACCAGAGAAACAGAAAATCATTTTCACCCAGGTTGGCCACCTTGTGAAAATAAGTTTTAAATAAACCTTGATTCTTTAAACTGCCCTTTAGTACTAAAGTCTGATGTACTCACTGCATAAGTAACAGTGCTTTCACCCATTTTTTTTTCCAAGGCAAAAATATACAGTGGTTTTATTTTTTGTCTTGTATTGAAATCAGTTTTAAACAAGACCCAGATGAGGTTACTGAGTAAGAATGTTTCCAATGCTACAGTGTTGTATGCAGATGATGAGTGCATTGAGTGTTTAATTTAAACATAAAAAAAAAATCCACCGAGTTGTGCAAAGTAACATCTTTTGAAAATAAACTTTTAAATAAATCCAAATCAATACACTTGCAGGAGACAACATTAAAAGTAAGGAGCAGGCACCAAAATCATAATATGGCAATATCATCCCCTTGCTCACCCTGCCTCATCTGTCAGGAGGTGGATATCCAGCAAGCAGGACAGTTCAGCTTTACTTTCTGGCCTGGTGGCTTCTGCAGCTGGAGTCAGTTCATGGCTCCTGTTATCAGCAGGCATCAGTCACTCAGGGCAAGTTCCTTTGCACAACACAAGTCCCACCTGGGCACCCCCTCCCCACCTCACTTCAAATAAGCACCCCCTGCACTACCCCAGTTTGCACAAGACAAAAAAAGGTAACATATATACAGGCTTCGCTTGGGATGACCCTCCCTTCCCCTCCCAGTCTCGGTCTTCAGGGCACTAATTTCCACAGCAGGTCAGGCTCAGGCTGAAACACGTGAGGGAGAAGCAAGGATGCCGCAGGCAGCCTGGGAGAGGCAGCCCCTTTCCCCAGCTCGCCTGGGTGGAGGCACATGCAGGCAGGAGGCAGAAGTCCCTTCGAGCATCTCCGCTCCACCGCCCTCCTCTTGCAAAAGAGAGGAGGCTGCCCGGGAGCAGGGAGCAGCAGGTGTTGGCAAAGGGGCAGAACCGGGTGCAACGATCGCTCAGTCCAGTCTCAGCAGCTTTTTGTTGTTGAGTCCACGACTAACTCGCAGGGGTCAGTGGTAGGAGAAAGCTTCTCCCCACTGTTTTCCCAAGACTCAGGGCATGCAATCCCCCCCTCCCTCCGTCCCCACGGCTGAGCAAGCACAACCCTTTTTGGCCAAGGCTCAAGGAGCGTGCTCCCTCCCTCAGCCCCCACCCCATGCACAGCCAGTCCCTAGCGGAGGGGACGGGCAGATGCCGTGTGCGTGTAGAACCCAGCTCCTCTCCACCTGCCAACAGGTGACCCGGGCGCCGTGCCCAGCGCCGCGCTCCAGACACGCCCTATAGCACTTTGCAGCAGTTGATGCAGCCGTTCTGGGTGCCGTAGCGCTTCTGCAGGGCTGCCCGGGTGGCAGTCTCGAAGACCTCCCGGACACCCTCCTTGGTTTTGGCCGAGCACTCCAGGTAGTCGTAGGCCTGGATGCGAATGGCCATGGCCCGGCCGTCCTCGGTGCGCACCGGCTCCTGCTTCATGCGGGCCAGCTCGTTCCGAACGTGCTCGTCGTTCCGCAGGTCCTTCTTGTTGGCCACCAGGATGATGGGGACATTGGGGCAGAAGTGCTTGACTTCGGGCACCCACTTCTCCGGGATGTTCTCCAGCGAGTCCGGGCTGTCCACAGAGAAGCACATGAGGATGACATCGGTGTCCGGGTAGGAAAGCGGACGCAGGCGGTCATAGTCCTCCTGGCCGGCCGTGTCCCACAGGGCCAGCTCCACCTGCTTGCCGTCCACCTCGATGTCCGCCACGTAGTTCTCGAAGACGGTGGGCACGTAGACCTCGGGAAACTCGTCCTTGCTGAAGACGATGAGGAGGCAAGTCTTGCCACAGGCACCGTCCCCCACCACCACCAGTTTCTTGCGGATGGCAGCCATGGCCAGGCTCGCCAAGCTGGCCTTGCCGTGCAGCAGGACGATGGCAGCGCCCTCCTCCCCGCGGCCGCCGCCTCCCGCTCCCTCTCGCTTCTCACAGGGCACCGTGGCGAGCCGGCCCGCGCAGGCAGGCGGGCGCACCCTGCTCTCTTTGCTCACCGGCACCGCGCCGTCGTACTCTGCCTCGCGGGAGCGCTACGGCCGCAGGCAGCGTCGCTGGCCCCGGAGCTCTGCGGTGGAAGCCGTGCCGCCGTTCTCGCCCTCACAGCAAACACCGGCACAAGACCGACTCAGCGCAGCCACTGCCGCAAGCTGCGGCCCGGCGCCGCTATTTAAAGGCGCTCGCGACTTTCTTAATATAGCTGGCCAATGGAAAGGCAAGGAGTGAGGTCATCCCCGGCGGAGAGCGCTGCGATTGGCGGGCTGCCGCGGGCGGGAGGCGGGGCCGAGGCGGGCGGGGAGCGGCCGGGCCGGGCCGGGCCGGGGCGGTGGGCCCGGGGTCGCGGCGGGGGCGGCCGGGAGCTCCCTGGACCCGGACTGAGCCCTCCGGCCCCGGGGGATCCCGGCTCGGCGCCAGCACAGGGCAGGGCCGGTCCCCGCCGCAGTCTCCCCGCTCAGGATGGCCGGTGTGAAGAGGCTGGGCGGGCACCCGAGAGGAACGGGAGGCACCGCTGCGTCCCTGGTGCTGCTTTTAAAGCCCGGGCGAAGTGAGCAGAGAGTATTGCAGGCGGCTGAATAAAATGCAATTAAAGCGTCCGCTGGGTGCTACTGGAAAAGCGCTCGACTCCCTTCCTTAAAAAAATCATCATGTTCACCTCTTGGCCAAAAGGGAGTGGAGGAATTGTAAACCGGGAGAAGCAGGCTCCAGTTCAGGCTTGAAATGAACTGGCCTTTGGGTCTCGGTTTACAGGGAATCGGAAGTCACAGCAATGATAAAACGAAATGGAAAATAAAGGGGCGCAAAGTGCTGCAGTGCGGGGTTACTGGGAGGGCAGGGTGCGAGTCCCTCCACGGGAGGAGCTGGGCTGGCCTGGGCCGGGCCGGGCCGGCCGCAGTGCCGGGGGACACACGGACACCGCGGGCAGCGACGCGCTCGGTCCCTGGTGCCGCCGTCGCTGCTCAGCCGGGTGTCCCAAACTTCTTCCCTGCGAGCTTTCCCACACAGGCGACGTCCTGTGGCTACTGCCTCTCGGGGCTGGATTCAAAGTGTCTCGTTTTCCTAACCAGCACTGGTATTAGTGAATGGAACAAAAATGAGTGGTTTGTACAATACTGTTGTTATTAAAAATTGTATTTTGAAATACCCACTTGGAAAGTGAATGCATCACTGAATACATCAAATTGCCTGACAAGTTACTTGCAGCAGACTGTTACAGAGGGGTGTGTGTCAATAGGGCAAAAGGTTTATTTAATCCTAGACATTGAAATAAAATTCTTTTTCTGTTAGATTTTTGTAATATGTTACTCCCAGTCAAAAGAGCACATCCCCAGACACTGACGGATGAATTTGTACCTTGATCTTACAGGAGTTTGTACAGCATATTTTATGTGAACATGATCAATTCAAACTGACTTTTTAAAGAATCCAGCATCATCCCTTGAAGAATTCAAAAAAAGACTGGATGTGGCACTTGCTGCCATGATCTAGTGAACGGTTAGAACATCGACTGGACTTGATGATCTTATAGGTCTCTTCCAGTCTTGAACTTCTGTGATTCTGTGATTCTGTGAAAGTGTAGACATAGACATAGATGTTCTTCAGTACCTGTGGCCTTCGAGCAGGCCAAATTTCTGGCGTGCATCATCCCTTTAAATCCTGTCACAGCTCACAGGCTTCAATTCTTTACAAAACTGTGTGGAAATCATCCCCATGCTGCCGTGTCCTCTGGCAGTGGTACACTGGCAGCTTGTAGCTATTTTTTCCCCAGTCCCAAGCAGGTTGATTTCGCTCGGGGAGGCGGACAGAGGGAATTTGCCGTGCATTCCCGTTCCATGGACACCCCATGGACCCGCCGCTCCCGCCGGCTGCGCCGACCAGGCTCACCGCGGGGCCACAGCGCCCTCTGGCGGTCGCGCTGCGCCCTGCACCGCCCTGCGCCTGCTCCGTGAGGCCCGCAGCTGAAATAACCCGCAGCTGGAATAACCCACGGCTGGAATAACCCACGGGTGCAAAAATCCACCACTGCAAAAATCCTCCTCTGCAGCGGCAGCAGGAGAAGCTGCAACTGCTTCATCCGGCGTGAAAGGTGCTGCTTAAATATGCTTCTGATTCCGCTTGTATTTGACTTTTGAATCACACCTGGGTGTTTGGTTTTGTCTTTTCAGGAGCAAAACGTTTTGTTAAATAGAAAAAGGAATAATGCAAATGACCAGTTACTTTGATCGACTCATCTGTGCTGTGCCACGGAAGGCAGGTAAATAAGCAGCTTATTCATTTCAAAGCACACGGCTCTGTTGTTGCCCAGAGTGCTGCTGGCATTTACCGGGTGCCTCAAGTGTCCCAGATTCATACTACTTAACTCTTTAAAGGCTTCAAAGCAGGGTGACCTCATCCAAATTATCTGCTGGTTCCAGATTCCAAATTGTGCAAAGGAATTACTCCACAAATGTCCAGCTAACCCAAGTTAAATCCATAGCATGATTTTTTTTCTTGTAAATGAGCAGTACACATATATTTGCAGCAACCAATTATGGTCTGAGCCCTATTATGCTTCATTTTCAAGTGAAGTCTCACATCTCTAGTCTTCCCCACATTTGCACTGAAAGCAAAGTGCCTGATGTTTCATCTCTCACCTTGCAGGACAGACTTCAGCAAAGGCTGTGTAACTCCTTCACCAAGTGTTTCAAATGCTTTATATGTATTTTTTCCAGAAGCTTTATATTATGAGACTCAGCCCTGGGACCAACTCAGGCTGAGATCACTCATTTCACTGTTCTGGGGTGCACTCCAGCAACAGCCTCCGTGGGGAACATCTAAGTCACTGTGGTTATTACACATCTGTAATTAGTGATTGTATCCAGCTCATGTATTTTAGGGCTGAATTTTAAGTTATGTTGCAGCTTTTAAATTTTCTGCATGAATCTCCATGATATGCTGAACTATAGTTCTTTAAGCAGATTGAATCTTCTCTTTTAGTTATCCCAAAATGTGCACTCTCTAAGTACAGCATTAGTTCTGCTGCACCACATACATCTGTATGATTGATGAAGAAAACATGAAGTAGGAGAAAGAAGACTCCACTTGTTTGCTTTTATTGCTTGTGCTGATGGTTTTGAGATTAAAACTCAGATTTTGTGGGGTTTTTTTATTATTTAATTGAAGTGGCATTTTTTTTGTTGAGAAGACAATTCCTACCAATTACTGGAGATTGTTTCCAGATTATATTCCCCCCTGCTCCTCTTCTAAGCAGATTTTCTAAAGGGCATGTCTGTAACTCAGATAATTTGTGTTCAAGCATAAATCTGTACCAAAAGCACGAAAGCTCAGTGGGGAAGGCAATCTTGCTCCCTTTTGTCAATAAGTAGGCAAGTAAGTACATTGCCTGCTGTGGCATAACATGCTGAGGGAGCCATGTGTCCTCCAATGGCACACAAAGTCCTGCATGCTGGCTTGTAATGCAGGCATCAGGCATCCTGCAGTCCTCGTGCAGGCAAAGCTTCTCAGCAAACTGAGGAAGGCAGGAGGCAGTGACATATGAGCAGTTCACAGGCTAGTGAAAAAGCACAAGAAAAGCTCTGGGTAGATGTGAGAGAACAGGCAGAAATGGTGAGTATCTGTGTCCCTAAGATAAAGAGTTTGTGGCACATTTAGGAACCAGACCTTGCTGTGTGTCACTGCAGGTCCATGGCTTTCCAGCGTTCCTGGAGAAAAGCAGAGTTAAACTCTCAGACCCCCTTGGGATCAGTGGCCTCAGCAGACAATCCAGATTGATCTACCTGGAAACTGGAATGCCAAGGCACAGCAGGAGAAGGTGAAATGAACTGTATGTGTTCATGCAGAGGTTTATGCTAAGTACAGTGCGCATGAAAGCACACCATCCCAAAAATGAAATGCTTTCATGACTAAGAGCTGTATGGGATCCACTGGCATTGCTCTTCCAGGGAATAAGAGAGGTCAGTTGGAAGCTATTGGTTTTAATTTTTTTCCAGTTCTTATAGCAGGACTATAAAATTCATAGTTTAATAGGACTCAGGAAATATGGGTTGGCAGAGTAAAATTATACACTGCAGTAAATTAAAATGGCCTTTTGTCTCCAGCTGAGTTCAGATTAAATAAAAGCAAGTGCCTCATCCTTAGGCTAGAATTTTTAGGCCTACAACCCCTCATCTCAGTTGAAGAACTCTTCTGTAGCTGAATGAAATAAATGAGCTGACCACATAACTATTATGGATACTAATCATGTTACATATCTACATCATCAATAATGCCTTTGGAAACAGTTCTGTCTGCAGAGAGACCAAACTTGTCACCCTCTGGTTCCCTTTGTTCTCAGATTTTACTGACTGCAGACACCTTGCAGTCTTTGTCAACCAGGAAAACGGAGACAGTTAAAATTGCTTGTCCAATGCCAACAAGATAGCGGGAATTCAGTCTCTCTATGTGGAGTTCAAGATAATATCCTTAACAGTGGGAAGTTCTTTATCCTTAGACTCTCCAGTGGATGTACTTCTTTCCACTTCTTTCAGGATGGTCAGACACTGGAAAAGGCTGCCCACAGAGACTGTGGAGTCTCCATCCTTGGGCATATTCAAAACCCAGCTGGACACAGTCCTGAGCAACCTGCTGTAGTTTATCTGCTCCGAGCAGGGCAGGGTGGAGCAGATAACCCCTCCTCACCTCATCCATTCTTTGATTCTGCAATTCATGTATTTCTGATGCCTCAGCAGATCTGAAAAGTGGTGTTTGGAGGGTCTCTCTGGCAGGTGTGCTCCTGTTTCACACTCCAGCACTGTCAGCCCACATTCCCACATTCCACCAGGAAGTTTGGCACACTCAGCTCTGAGGTGCTCACACAGGACGAGTCTTTCGCAATAGGAACAAGGAAACTTCTGAAGTCAACATGTTGTGATTTGTTAATGATTTGTGTAATTCCCACTTCATTGGCAGTAAAGTAGATTTCTTTAAAAAACAATGATGTCATATGGTTCTCCATGTAGATTTATTTGTTATATTAAGATACGTTAACCTATTCCTTTCATTACTGTGGTGTTCTTTCAAGTGTGGTGGTCAGTTCTCTCTGCAGGGGAACCCATGACTTGAGGAAGCTGAGGCAGCAACAATATTGGAAAAAACTGATCTGAGGGAAGGGAGTTGGTGATGGAAATTACTATCCTGTAAGTAACAAACTTCTATTTCATATAAATTAACCATGACTCTATGAAGACTGAGAACACTTTCTTAATTCCCACTTGATAACTGATCTGTGAGCAAAAGCAGCATGGGTGCACACAGAAGAGCTATTGCCACTGTAGAGAATTCCACTAACAGATCATGGCAGGAAAAATGTCAATAAAACCAATCTGGAAAGTTATTCACTACAGCATTTTGCATTCCATCTCACTCACAAAATTAAGTCATTCAATCTAAAAAAAATTTAAATCTGTTATAGACTAGGCACTGACCATAAGCAGTATCTGAGATGATAAAACAGAAGTATAGGGTACTGCGGGAGTCTTGATTACATACAGATTTGGCTTATACCTTTTTTTTTTATTTATAATATCAGGCAAGAACAGGGTAGTCACAATGTCAGAAGAGTCTGATGTCAGAGAAATTAAAAGATGGAAAAAATAGGGAAGAAAGGTAAGAGAGGAGTATGGGGAGGAAAAAGCAGATAAGGGAAATTCCAAACTAATGGAATTTCTCTCCTCTCCTCATTCTACCCTTCACAAAAGCTTAAAAAAAGAAAGAAAAAAAAACCAAAAAAACTCAAACACATCCTGGGAATATGTAATTTTGTACTAATTCTTTATTTTCAAGGAGTGGCTGCTTTTAGGAGAAAGTTAGCAGTAGCTGGAGATCACCCCTGTGGTAGAATGTGCTTCCTCTTTGCTCTGTGCCATGAACACATTCCCAAGTGCTATGAGCCAATGCTGACACTAGTGACACAGAGATAGAAGGGGAAGAGATGAGACCCATTCTCCTGGATGTGCCAGGGAAGGACAAAGTGGGTTACTGAGACCTCTGCCCAGTGTTCCACAAGGATGTAGACATCTACAGATGTTACTTTAATGTGCTTCTTTGTGGACAGGACTGGCTTACAGCAAAACATCCTTGATTTTTGGGTTCTAGAAATCAAAGTGTTCTGGCTCACAGTACCTGTTGTTCCAGTGGCTGCCAAGATAGAACTAAGGCATTAAGAAGAAACTACTCCAGGCAAGGAGACAGAAGGAAAAGCTTAGGCTGCCAGCGTTGGGCATATGCTTACCTGGGCTGTTCTGCCAAGACAGAAGAAGGTGATGATAGAGGCCTGGAGACCATTAACCAAGTGCATTACATGAGGAAAAGAGGAGAAAAAAAAAAAAAACACTACAGGCACTGCCAAATTTTGTGAGAAGGGAACATTATTTTGTGGTTGGATTTCATCATGTCTAAAGGTAAGCAGGTATCTTTGTTGCTGTTGTGTTGGTGCTGTAAAGGCTGCTTATGTGTTATAGGAGGAAAACATCCCTTATCTGCAAAGCATCACACTTGAAAGCTGGATTTATTTCTTTCTCCACCTCTAATAGAGGCTGAAGAGAACAATTCTAGGTTGGAGATGTGGAACCAGGCCTGAGAAATAGAAATGACCAAGCTACCATTATCTATGGAGGGTTTTTTAAAGGGAGTTACACAGAGGCTAGGACAGAAACCCAAACCAGCACTACTGGGACAAGCACAAGAACATGTGTTTTTGTGAATCTTATCCCAGATTCCTGGTAGTAGGACTCAGTGGCAAACAGCTGTGCTGACACAGTTTCCTTCCATACACTTCATTGAAGGGTATCTTAGGGAAGGGAGTCACCACACAAGTATCCAACAGTCTGCTGTGCTAATTAATGGCAGCAGGTTTCTGACTGGCAGAGCAGGTCTGACTTTCTCTAGGATTCATTTGTAGAGCTGGCCCAGGCTTGGTTCCATATATGCATCAGGAATGCAATGTATAGCATAGAGTACAATGGAGGCAGTGCTATCTCCACCTCTCCTTCAGGCACAGGTCAATAAACTGGGGTAAATCATCCTGGATCTGGGGTAGGATAGTCCAGTTCATGATTGAATTCCTACCTTGAAAGTAGAAGAAAAGACTAGACTTAAATCTCTACACCTCTTTGTTCTTCTAATCTGAATTATGTTAAATTTTTTTGTCTTTCCCCAGCACTTGCAGGCAGAGGACATAAAGAAGAGGGAATGCCAGCAACCATGCTGTCAACTTTGCAAGTCATTAACAATCTGGAAAGAGACTGAGACATACTGTCAACTTAAGCAGAACATCTCAGAGTGGCACAGAGATGGACAAAAATGAGAAGATTTTGGGTGCAACTCCCCAGTCCTCCCTTCTGAGAAGCAGTGAGTCCTGGCAGCACAAAGAACTGAATTATGAACTGAGATTAAAGGCACAAGACTGGAAGCAGGCAAGCAATGTGACTGCAGGGTTTGAAGGCACGTGCTGAAACACAGAAATGGACAGAGACATATTCTAAGGTAAACCCCTTCTGATCCTGAAGGTACAGCACTAATTGAGTGTAACTGTCATGAACTAGGAAAACATGGAAATCTGTCCCTTTGTTTTGTTCCTTCCTTGATGCTGGTGTCATCACTCTGGCAGCCTGGTTAAAGTTTCCCAGGAGGAAACAAAATGAGACCAAAGACAAATTTCCAAACTGATTATGCACCTGGAGCTGTACACTTTGCAAATGAGCTTTTCCACGTGAGAGACATGGCAAAATACACAATTAAGATTTTTTTCTTACCCATCTTCCCACCATTATTTGTCTATTGATGATATCATGGGTAGAAATGCTGGGGCTGGCCAAGTATGCAGTATTGGATGGATTGCTGCTTTCCTCCTACATCACTTTTTGGTAGCAGTTTGAAGTCCACAATCACACTGTGCCATAATAACAAATGCTTCAAGGATGACATTTCCAAAAGTACCTTTCTTCCAAGAATCTCTGAGTGCTTTTCAACATGAATTACCAGCCCATCTCTTGGTGATAAGTAGGTGTTATTTCAGTCTTGAAACTGAGAAACTGCTGCCTAAAGTAACTGTGAATCATCTACTTCCTGGAGTTTTCTTTTTCCTCTTTTCCATACCCTTTCCCTTTTGTCTCCTGGGCCATTCTTAACCGCAATTTCCTCTCCCCTCTGTCTATAATAATCCCCTCGATGCAACCTGATGTTGTACCCAAACTTTAAAACTCTCCCCCCCTGCCCCCTGCATGCAACTTGGGCGTGTGTGTGCTGTGCTCTCCTCATTCAGCTAGAAGCATCAATTGAGCCCTTCAAAGAGCTGTATTTATGTAGATGGGTTTAAATTGTTATTTCCATCCTGGATGTGCATGTGTGGGTGGGGAGGATTAGTCTGCAGATAAGTTGAAGAGCACAGGTGTCTCAGGTGCCTCTGATGTGGAGCACTGAAGTGGAGAGAGGCAGTTTTGCAAAGATTCTCAGCACTTACTGCTCCCCCTGCTTGGAAAGTTCAGAGCACTTGGGTGAATCAGATCTCACAATACCTGGTGCTTAGGAGGACACTGGGCAGCACATTGGCTGGTGTCTGTTTTCAGTCAAAATAAGCAAGTGCTTTCCTCCAGAAGGGTGTTTTGTTCAAGATGAGGGTAACTGGTTTCACTCCCAGTATTCACTGTACATATCTCTGAATTAAACTGTTGTTACACTGACCTTAGTTTCTGTTTCTTAACATTAATCTTTTTATTGTTTTTTTTTTTTTTAATGGGAAATATAAAGTTGGCAATCTGTTTCCACTGTATACTCCTCTGCAACTGGAAAAGAGAAACTCAGGGGAGGTTTTTCATAATCTTTTCTTAACCTGTATAAATTCTCTTTTTTGCCACTTCTATGAAAAAAAATCAACAGTCTTCCTCTGTATCTGTCTCAGAGCACTTCTTCAAAAGATGTTTACTATGTGGCTAAGAAATTGATTTGGCTGAAGTCCATATTTTAGGGCATCTGTCTCCCAAGAGAAATCCAGGCTGGATAGTTTCCTGTTCTGTATTTTAGCACTGTTCTGTGTATTGTCCTATGGCTTCTGTATCTGGGGTTGCTTCTCTATTCCACCTCAGGCTGTATCTGCGTGGCTGTACACAAGAGGATGTGCATGTCTGCCCTGCCAAGTAGCTGGAAAGAAGCAGAGCCCCATGGCAGGGAGTGCTAGCTCACCTTTCCCACTCAGCAGTGTGTCCCCTGTGGGGTCCCAGTTGCTGGTTTCTCTAGGTATGGATTAAAGGCACTTGAGACAGTAATTCATATTTGGACTCAAGTGTTTATTATTTCTTATCTGTAAAACAGTCTCACTGCTGTGAGTTCAGCAGCTTTTCTTTAGAAGGCACAAAATGGCTAACAATCTCTTGTTACACGGTTTTTTAAGACTAAACTATCCAATTAAGAACTGACATGTAGATTATTTTCCCTTTTAACACAAAGAGCCCATAAAGGGGACTTTTCTGCCAAATTACAAAATGCTACCCAAACCCATGAAGAAGGAGGAAGAAGAAGCATGAAGAAGAAACCCAGGACAACACCCTGTGCCCTCCATCTTGCTTCCATCCACAACATACTAAAAATCCCCAAACCTAAATGTCTCACCAAGTGATACACCTACACTACTCTCTACAATCTATTTCACACTTTTGTGGATTCTAGTCTATCTTGGAGTCTAGGAAACATTCTCCATGAATGAGGGTCAAAGTCAGTGCTCCCCTGGGGGTCAGGGCACCCCAGAGCAGACAGAGAAATATTCCTGGTGCCCTGGGTTTCCACATCCCAGGACCCTGTGCAGCCCCCAGTGCAGGGACACCTGCCAGGTGACACTGGGCTCCCACCCACAGCCCTGCTGGCATGGGCATTGTACCCACTCATGGGAGGAACTCAGGCTTTACCCGTGGATGAGCTCAGACATCAGCCCCTGAAGAGCTGGAAAGTCTGTAGGAGACCGATATTTGGAAAGTGATACATGCCTGTATCTTAAGCTTGGAACAAAAATGAATAGTGATGAATCCATACAAAAGCAAACTGCCAGCAGGCAATACCCAGGCTAAGCTTGAGCCGAAGTGCTCTCCTCTAATGTAAGTCATGCTGTCAGTGTTGAAGGGGAAAGGAGAAGAAAGAGAGGGAGAGGAAACTGTTTTATTAACCTTTTTTTTCCTTACTTTTGTGTATTTAAATATTTAACATGAGTATTTATTAGGAAAATAAAAAACAAAGGAAAGAAGTACTATGGAACAGAAGATGGAAATTAAAATGAAGCTCATCTATCATTCAACAGGGCCATTTCTAAGATGAAAAACAGTATTTGCTCCCCATCACCACAGCTGTCCAATTGAAACAGCAGGGGAATTCATACTATACTAGATTAATATGATGTTATACAGTACAATTTGGGATTTCAGTGAAGCAAATATGCATAAAAATGATATTGATGTATTCAGTCGAAATAAGACTAAATAAATAAATAAATAAATAAAGTACATAACAATAAGAAAAGAGTATGTGAGAGCAATTTTCAATTTTCATTGCAGAGATACTTTATTCATTCCATGAAATAGTGTTGTAGTAGCCTGCATGCTTAAGAATGTCATCAAAGCAAGGTTTGTAGACAAGCTGACTTTGTTGGGAAAAGAACAAACAAGTTCTTGGACACTTATGTCTTCGAACACCTCCTCCAGATCCTGTTTGATAAAGGACCTGACTCCCCCCCATAGAGCCCTACAGCCCATGATAAGCCACAAAAGCCATGACAATCTAGAATGTGTTTTGTGCAGAGATGTAGGAGGAGCCTGTAGGCTTCAGAGATATCTACAAAGTGATATATCAGCAGTGCTTTAGCAAAAACCTCCCTGCACAGCACCAGTGCAGGGCTTTGGAAGGAGGAGCAGTGTGGAACTAAAAAAGCCCCATGTGTTGTCTCCTTTTCATTGCCTGTTTTGCAGATGCAGTGGAGAGAGGGTAATATGTCTTGCTTAGCAAGACCAATCTCCATTTTGCATCAGTTTCTTATGTAAATAGGTCTTCCTAGTAGACAATCTATCAGTCTACCTACTCATTCATCTGTTTACTCAAAATTATCTTCAGACAGGAAGCATGTTCTCTTTTATGAAAATAGATTCTTAGGCTTTTGTCTCAATTTTCTTCATAATGTCTTGCCACTCAATCAAATTCATTTTGTGAAATGTACTGCATCTGTTTTAAATAATTCATCATCTTGTACCTCTGCAATCACTTGGAGAATGTCAAAGTTATACAAGAGCCTGGAATTTGTTATTATATTTTGATGGAGATACAGGGTTGGATCATGGTATTCCTCCACAGCAACTCAGAATAGCATATGAAAAGGAGGAAAGACTGCAAGTTTTTGCCAAAACTATATTCTGTGTGTCTCTAAGGCCTTGAAAGATTCATCTCTGCTAGTGGACTTGTCCAGCACTGCACTGTTGATGTGTTCACATTTCAATCTGCTCAGTTGCCCAAGACATGTTTCATGACAGCTACCTCCTGTGTCAGGGTGATACAGCTTTTGGAGAGGACTTGTCCCAGCACATCCCTCAGGCTGTGCCTTTTGAGGGGACAGATTGGTAGACAAACATTCAGCTCATGAATCCCACCCATGACTGGTTTCTGAGCAGTGTGGTGCCATTGGGAGCAACTTTGCCAGCTCAGATGCGGCTGAGCCAAGCAGTGTTGCAAGGTGTATATGCCTGGGTGCTGGGAATGGGGGATTTAGCTGCCTCTCATCATCCAGCCTTGACTGGGAGGGAGTTTGTAAGCTTGAAGACATTAAAAGGAGCATTATTTTTCTCTTTCAACCCTTTTGCTCAGGCAGTAGGACAGCCTTGGCAGAGACTTTCCTTGGCTCCCACCCAACTGCAGGCCCAAGTGAACAGGTCACTATCACAGGCTGACAAATCCAGTGGCCCAGTAGAGGCAAGGCTGCTGCAGGTCCCTGGCCCCAGGGCCAGATGTCAGTGGGGCTCAGTGTGTGTTCCCAGTGGGCACAGGAGCACAAACACACACTCACTCATATCTGGGTACACATGTGATCTGTTCCACAGAAACACTCAACACACACACAAACACAACCAGCTCCAAGGGCCTCATCCTGTTCTGCTCTCTGGCAGATCATGATGAAAGCCCATCAATTAAAAAAATTATAGTTATAGTTATAGTTATAGTTATAGTTATAGTTATAGTTATAGTTATAGTTATAGTTATAGTTATAGTTATAGTTATAGTTATAGTTATATTTACATCTATACAGTGTGGATCCCTCCAGCCACTATCCTGAAACACTCAAGTCTACACAGTAGCTGGTACCTGAATGCTCTCATCTCCACTTGGCTCTTGCACAGACACACACAATCAGGTCTCTCAGCTGACTTCCAGGCTCCATAATACCTCCAGTAGCTGGCCAGGACCCCCTGGTCCTTCCAGTAGCCAATACAGAGATCTCTGGTGCCTCCAACATCCTGACCAGGCTTATGGTTGCTTTGGTACATGTCTGCTAAAGCCTTTTATCCCACTCACCTGTTATTCCAGATTGACAT
The DNA here is from genome assembly GCF_027579445.1 of Ammospiza nelsoni. Classification (NCBI taxonomy): domain Eukaryota; kingdom Metazoa; phylum Chordata; class Aves; order Passeriformes; family Passerellidae; genus Ammospiza; species Ammospiza nelsoni. The sequence continues at coordinate 74,477,891 of NC_080635.1, forward strand.
TCACCAGTGGTTCCCCTAGACTCCCAACACACATGTGCACACGGAGCAGAGTCTCTCACCCATGAAAAGCCTCTGAAGTGGAGTTCAAGGAGAAGACAAGCCCTTCTGACCAGGTGCAGGGCATGGCCAGCCAGACAAAGCAACCAACCAACCCTTGACATGCCTCTGGTCCCTTTTATCCCCTTATCATTGTGGTTTTCCACCCTTATTCCTTTACAAACCACCAAGATCCCTCCCTTTCCCCCTGAATTGTTCCTTCTCTAAAGATCCCATAGTAAGTCTTGTGCAATTCCAAGGTGCTCCTCCTCTGTGTCCCATACTGTGTCCTGTATCCCTTGCCCCTCTCAGTCCACACAGTCTTTCCCTTTAGCTCAGGAGTGCCCCAGGCTGAGACCCCCAGAACAGCCCTGAGAGGGGCTGCACTGGGGCTCATGTCCCCTACTGAGGTTTCTGGGGTTCCCCCTGTCAGGAGCCAGGACATTCCTCTGACTGCCCTGGGTGATTTGAGACCCTGGCAGGGGGCTCAGAGACCTTGGTACAGTGTCAAAAACACCTGTGCCTTCGATTTTAGTCCATGGAAACAATTACCAACTTTGTGTGAGGATTTATAAGCCACAAGAGTTTGAGTAGAATGATAGTTTATTTGTCACAGGGTAGAAAAAGTAGAATTTTGGGGTTTTAGAATGGGGGTTCAAGAAGAAAGATGGAGGAATCTGGGCATGTCCTGTCTTTCTTCTCCTTCTTGTCCTCCATCTTCTGCTGTGATGGTGACATTTTTTAATTGGTTTAGAGTAGAGACAGACTGTCTAACATAGGTGATAGGTATTGGAAAATTATTGTAAATAAAGTACACATAGTTTGTAATATAAAAAGTTAACACCACCCCAAGGGCAGTTGTGGTGCCACAACCCAACCTGCTGGACAGATCCCAGCAGGTCAGAGGAAGAATGTAATAGATAAGAGAAAATAAACAACCTTGAAAAGCAGAACCGACGAATCTCAACTTCTTCTTCAGTCATGGGACTGGGAGAAAAGAGTTTCTAATACCTTGGGGGTCATCTCAACCACAGAAACCCAAGACCTCCCACTGCCTCTGATCCACATGTTCCTGTGTCACACTCCCCAGCCACCAAGGGAAGAGACTTTTGGGTGTGCACACAGGCTCTGCCCATCAAGAACAGCTGCCCGCCAGCACTTACCCTGGAGGGAAGTGAAATGTAGCTGTGCTTAAAGCCTTTGGCAGGTTAAAGCCTAAATAAATATTTATCAACGGCCAGAGGTAGAAGAGAGAGATAATAAAAATACATCTTTTGGAAGGCTCCCTGTCCACCAGTTTTCTGCAGGAAGGTAAATTTAAATTAATGTTGCACTTAAGCATTGCTTTGCTTTTAAAAACAATGAATGGGCCTGGGTACATTTCCAGTGACCTGCTGTAAACCTGGCACACACTGAATCAGTAGTAAATTGCCAACAGATAATGATGCCCTGAAAATATAAGGGAGGCAGCTCAGACTTTTTCTTCTCTTCATCCCAGTCTCATTGGAAAGAGCGCACTGGCTTCTTTCCCAGCAGCTGGAGATCAAGACCCACAGGACTTGGTCTGTCTCTGCCACGGTTGTCAGAGCATGCCCATGGTCCCCCTCACTAAACCAACACTTCAACCTCATGCAGGAACCACAGAGGAAAGGGTGAGGGACTGGGGATGAGCGGGATCCAACATCACAAAAACAAGCTTGTTATTTTCTTCCACTGCAACCCAGACAGCTGGATTCCCTTTATAATTAGACAGACATGGAAAAGCCTCATGGTAACCCCTACCAGCCTTTTTGGACACACTTCTGTGATGACTGCCATATGGATCAAGAGATGAGATTGCAAACTCAGCACTGCCTTTTTGTTTTGTGTTCATACAGTGCCAAACATGAGGAGCTGTATCAACCCAGAGCAGAGGGAAGTGCCCCTGATGGTGACAGTGTTTCCTGATGTCCTTTGTTTGTCTAGCCACAACCCAGCTGCTTTAAGACCATGACAAATCATCACACCTGATAAACTCTGTTAACCAGAGATCTCCCCAGATTCTCAGACTGTCAAGAAAAGACAATGATACATTGCCATTACCACAGGGCTTCCCTATGTGGTCATCCAGCAAGACCCCTGGGGAAAGAGAGAGCCCTGGGACAATCTTTACTCACTTTGACTCATTGGGAAGCCATCCACCCAGTGCAGGATCTGGTCTTGGCACTTAGTCTGCTGCCTCATCTCAGCTACAAATTGGTGTTAAACATAAATGTTATTTATTTCTAATTAATTATTAAGGCAATGTGTAACAGCACTTAGGAAAGATCATATTGGTGTGTGTCTGGATGCAACCCAGCCCTCCCTAAATCACTCTGAAAGCTGACTTCCCTCCTGCTGTAAGCAGATTACTTCAGTCTCAGTGCTGGTACATGAGAAGATTTGTCACCCTTCTGGAAAATCAATAGGCTCTTGGCAAACTGGCTTCAGCGCTGTTAATCATCCTGATGGCACCATCTGCCCATCTACCAAACTGCAGCAGGAGAACCACCCTGCCTGAGGACCCTCTCAGAGCCCTGGCACAGCTGGGTTTGCACCTCACTGCATTTGAACCAAGCCCAGCTGAAGGTACAGGAGGATCTGGGGACTGGGAGTGCAGAGTTCATGGAGGGCTCTGTCATGCCTCCTCTGTATTTCTGTTCCATGTCTGGAGGCAGGGCCTCTGCCTGGTGCACAAAGCCAGCTGAATGTTCACAGGAAAAACAGAGGAGTCAAAAATGCTGAAAATTCCAGATGCCTGAGGCATCACTGCTGGTGTGTGCAGCTCCTCAGCGCCTCATCAACATGCAGAGGATGGAGAAGAGCTCACTGGCTATGGACTGTCACTTGTCACCATATGAGGTTTGGTGTGAGTGCCCCACCTGCCCTGTGAGGAAGGGTCTCCTCCTCCTCCTCATCCTCCTAACCCAGCTCAGTGCTGCTCCAACAGACAGGAGCAACAATCTGTGGGAAAACCTTCTGTGCAGACCCAGTGCAGGCTGGAGAGGCTGGACCGAGCTCCAGGAAAGGATGCAGGAGATGACAGACAATCTGTAGCACGAGCAAAGAGCTCTGGCCAGGCTCACAGGGCATTGCTACAGCACCAGTCCTGGCTGCTGCCTCTGGAGAGGTGCTCAGAGTGCAGCTGCTGTCATGGGGAAGGGATGGGGCAGGACCCTCACACTGCTGCTGTGGCTTCCCATCCTGTCTGCCCGGCCTCTGCATTCCTCCAGTGGGGAATCATCATGTAGGACCTGCAGAGAGCCAGGCTGGGGACACGGGCAGGGGACACGGGCAGGGACACGGGCAGGGGACATGGGCAGGGGCAGTGCCTGACTTCCTCCCTCTCTATTACTCAGTGCTTTTCTGAATCACAGACCTGCTTTGGCTGTGGGATATCAACTATGAGATTCAGAAATTAATTCAGCTTGGGAGCTTTGGATGACTCAGACTGCTATGAAAACACCCCAGGGCAGAAATGAGAAGTAGGGAAAATTCGCCCTGGGGGTATCTCTCAATAGACTTTAACTGGGGACAAATTTAATTTGCAGAACTGAAGCATATTTTATTTACTTTTTTAAACTAGCATTTTAAATTGAAATATTCAAATAGGTAATCAAGATGCTTTTAATGGGTTGCTTTCATTGAAAGAGAGTTTGTTTGAAATTCCTCAGCCTTGGAGTCCCAGACATATTTCCTTCCCCCAAGTGAATTCTCTCTTGAATTTCTCTACTGCATTAATTATGAAAATCAGAATTCACCAAATAAACAGACAAGATGACACAGCACTGATGTTAGGCTGCCCACAGCCTAACCCATGATTCTGCTGGAAGTTGTCTGTAAGTCTCAATTGAAAAGCAGTATGCAGTAGTCATATGTGCTTTTAGGAGTTTGTAAAGACAGAGCTCTTTCTCATGCATCACTGGGCTCCCAAAGATGGGGCTAAGTTATAACAACCCTTAGAGTTCACTTAACTCTGCTGCCAAATGTCTGCCTGAGAGGAAAAAAAACATACATTTTTGTAGCTGGAAAAATATTGAGGCAAAGGATTTGAAACACTGAGCCATATGGATTCCTGCCTCAGCTCTCTTAGTGCAGCAATGCTTCACTGCAATCAATAAATATTTCATCATCATTTCTGGTGCAGGGAGGCTTTAAGGCGCCCAGGCTCCATTCTTGGCTCCACTGTCTGCTCACTGTGAGCTTTAAGCTTCGTGTCATGTCAGTACAGCAGGACTCAGACCCTGTTTTCTTCATGGAATATAGGCTGTGTGCTGGGGACTCCCAAGGAAGAATCAAAATCAGGATCAGAGCAGTTTGGCCTGGAAGGAACCTTTAAAAGCCATCTAGTCCAACCCTCTTGCCATGAGCAGGGACACCTTCAACTAGATCAGGGTGCTCAGAGCAACTGTCGCTGCTCAGCTTGACCTTGGATGTTTCCAGGGGTAGGGCACCCACCGTCTCTCTGGGAGACCTGTGCCAGTGTTTTTCAATACCTTATTTAAAAGCTTTCTTCTTTATACCTGAATTGATCCTCCTTCAGTTTAAAACCATTGCCTCTTATCCCATTGCAACAAGCCCCTACTAAAATGTTTGTCCTCATCTTGCAGTACCCTTTAGGTACTGGAGGTTGTTATAAGGTCTCCCTGGAACCTTCACTTCTCCAGGCTGAACAACCCCAACTCTCTCAGCCTGGAGAAGTGTTTGAGCCCTCTGATTATTTTTGTGGCCTCTTCTGGCCTCACTCCAACAGGTTGATTTCCTTCCTGTGCTGGAGCCCCCAGAGCTGGATGCAGGAGTGTGGGTGAGGGCTCACCAGAGCAGAGCAGAGAGGCAGAATCCCCTCCCTGGCCCTGCTCCGCACTCAGCTTTAGATGCATCCCAGGATGTGGTTGGCATTCTGAAGTGGTGTGGGATGTTCAGGACAGCTCAGGGTGCTCCAGTCCCTGTGTGTAGGGGATGACAGGCAGCAGACTGTGGCAATGGAAAGGAGCAGGCAAAATTTTGACCATGACTTAACCCTGGGAATCCAGGGCTGATGACTGGCAGCTGAAGGGAAGCTGCTGTACATGATATGAAAGAAACCCTGAGAGCAAAATCTGGGGAAAGATGTGGGGAAACTCCTTCCAAAAGCAAGGCCCTGTGCTGGAGGACCCATCTGGATCCCATTTGTTGTCCATTGTCTCTGGAGATCACAGAATCACAGAATCACAGAATTTTCAAGACTGGAAGAGACCTATAAGATCATCTAGTCCAGCCGATGTTCTAACTGTTCAGCTAGATCATGGCAGCAAGTGCCACATCCAGTCTTTTTTTAAATTCTTCAAGGGATGATGCCTCTACCACCTCACTGGGTAAATGATTCCAGTTTCTGACCACTCTTTCTGTGAAATATTTCCTTCTTACTTCTAACTTACATCTAGCTTGACGCAACTTGAGACTGTGTCCTCTTGTTCTATCCGTTGTCGCCCGGAGAAAGAGGCCGACCCCCAGCTCCCCACAGCCACCCTTCAGGAAGTTGTAGAGAGTGATAAGGTCACCCCTGAGTCTCCTTTTCTCCAGGCTGAACAACCCCAGCTCCCTCAGTCGCTCTTCATATGGCTTGTGTTCCAAGCCCCTTATTAGTCTCGTTGCCCTCCTCTGGACACGCTCAAGTAACTCAACGTCCCTCTTAAAGTGAGGGGCCCAGAACTGGATACAGTACTCCAAGTGAGGCCTCACCAGTGCCGAGTACAGGGGATTGTTTGAAAGCTCCCCGTGACCCACCCAGCCTGTGAGACGCAAGAGCTGGATCTGGCTGTGTTTTCATAGACTAAAGCCTGGGATGTGACCAGGGCTGAAATTCACTTGGGGGAAGGAGTTCAGAGAGACCTGTGTGTCTTGCACTGGGCTTTGAGAGAACCTCAGCCGAAAGTGAGGGGCAGTTTGGCCACATCTGCCCCCAATATGGCACTTCTGCAACAGTGGGAGCGATTTTAAGGCTTTGTGCTTAATAATGCAGTTTTTATATCAGGTTGATTTTCTTGCTTTACTGATGGCTGTGCCTGGTCCTCCCTTACACCCCTAGCCAGTCTAAGCCAAAGCCATCCCCACAAAATGCTAAGGTAGTGTTATGGACAGTGTGGATCCTCTCTTGGAAAGGATGGTCATTATCTCAGGGGCAACATGGGTCACAGGACACTGGCTTGAGAAAATCCAGGTAATGGAACCTAAAATAACCCTGGAGAAATTGCTTCTCTGTGTAGTAACAAAGAGACAATTGTTGAAGCAACCTGCTAATATTCAAAGTGCTTTTAGGAATTAATTAGCTATTACTGATGTCATTTGTGACTGACTACATCTGCCTGGGACGTGTTCAGAGCCATCAGCCAAAGTTTTTGCCCTTCTGAACTTTATTTTCTCTAACTTCTTACAAGCTGGAGCAGGTATAGTGCTTTACATGTATCATTTCCTTTGAAAGATTTATGATATGGGCTAGATATCTTCATTTCTGCTTAAAGCCATTGAAAACACCTCTGTGGCTGCTGACACACCATGAGCATGAATCCAGGTATTCCCTACAGGGGATGCAGGACAAGGAGATACATCCTTGTGGACAAGCCCAGCTGGTGAACTGATAGCTCTGTTCTTCTTCTGCCCCAGGAGGAATGTGCTCCCCTGCTGTCCTGCCTGAGGGAATGCTGGAAAAGGAAAACTGAGTTTGTTTGCCAGTCCCATCTCTTCTGAGAAAACTCTCCTGGAGGGAGCACTATCCCACAAAGCATTTCCATGGGTCACACTTTGCAAAGGTGTTCCAGGGTGTAAACTGCATTTATTTAAAACACAAATGTGCTTCTTCTGCACAGTTCAGGCATTGTATAGCAGAGTTATGCTGAGATGGTCTCTGGCAAATGGTTTAATTTTAGAGGGGACTTCTGTATATGTACAGCAAAATGCAGGTCCTAACTCACAGTTACAGCTTCTTTGTGTTAGGGACCAACACATCTTAAATAAATGATAACATTCTTCCACCCATACTCCATCTGCAGAAAAAAATATATGTAATTAACCCTTCCCCCTTATCCTCTGTGTTTATCTGTTTGCACTCACTTTGAATAATGGAAAAGCCATATTCACTTTGTGCTCAGTTACACAACTTCAGCCTTGAGTTTGACTCTGTGGGTTTCCAGCAGGCCCTGAGCTCAGCAGGGCAAGGTCCTGCCTGCTCCAGGAGGTGGCTCCTGCTTCCCAACCAGCTTTGCTCTTAAGACAAGACAAAGAGCCAGGTTCTTAAAATGCACTATAAAAGTACCTCTAGGGATATCCAACTGCAGCACAAAAGCATTTCATCTGGATTTCCAAAACGGCAGGGTGATGGATATGTTTTGAATACAGTGATGAATAATTCAGTTTTCATGTATTTGCCTGACTTCACAAGGACTCATCCTGATTTCAGCCTGAAAGCTGCCTTCTTTTCTAATCACTACTGCTTCAAGAAAAAAAGTCATGGCCCTGGGGATAATCCCTGTTCCAGGGCAGTTGCTGCAGCCCAAGAGGAGTGTCCCCAGTGCTGTTCAGCAGGTGGCTCTGGTGGGTGCTGCATTGTGGATATCTGGGGTAGAGACACAGGGACAGATGGGCACAGGAACCAGGAGGCCACTACTGCAGAGGGCAGGACTTGTTCCCTTTATATCATTTCACTTCCAGCCCCAGGACTGCCCTCTCCCTTGCTCCAGAAGTGTTTGATCTCACTCTCATGCCCCAAAAGGAGCTTTTCTGTTTTCAGTGGAGAAGCTGGCTCTGGGTGAGCAGGGGCTGCATGCAGCTGTCCATTGCAGCACAGTGAAACCCCTCCCTGGGCACCACCAACCCCATTCGTCATCTCAGCTCTTTGTCCTGCCCAGCCGCAGGGGGGGAGAGGCTGATGCTGCTGAGCTCTTCATCACCTGACTGCCCCTGCCACCTGCCAGCCCCACGGTCCCCTGCCATGTCACCTCCCTGCCCCTCAGCTCCCAGGACCCTCTCACCTGCCCTGGGCACAGCAGACACAGGAACTTGCCTCAGCTTAGGGGAGACCTTTCTGCTCTCTACAAGTACCTGAGAGGAGTCCTAAAGAGATGTGAGTCTCTTCTTTCAAGTAACAAGCACAGGATGAAAGGAAATAGCCTCAAGTTGTTTCAGAGAAGGTTTAGATCAGATATTAGGACATATTTCTTCACTGAAAGGGTTATCAAGTGTAGGGAGATAGAACATAAGCAAATAAAGGTAGCATAGAAAGTAATCTTACCCCCAAAAGAGTTGCAGCTGAGCCAATTACTAAGGGTTAGGAGCAGGCCACAGCTGCAGCCAATCAGCAGAGTGTTATAAAAGAGTGGATTGGGTGGCTGAGGGGAACTGGAGTCAGTTGCTGCTGTGAGGGCAAGGAAGAGTCAGTGCCTGGAGGAGCTGCCTACAAGAAACATCAAGGAGGCATGAAACTCTGGCAATATGGAACCATTGCAATGTAATGATAATAGAACTCTTGCGCTATAATGACAACTAATGGTGATCCCGATGTGATTCAGGAAGAAGGACTTGAATACTAAACTATATGGCTCCCTGGATTTGGGAAAAAGGACTCAACTATGTAACCCTGTGGATTTGGGGAAAAGGACTTGAATACTAAACTATTGGTAAAATATATCAATTGCAGCTATAAAATATTTTTAAGGTAAGTATTTTGTAAACTGAGAAAAGCTGCAAAACTGAACCAACACTCTGAAATATATATATTTGGTACTATAATATGTTGTCTGAACATTTGTATACCTGTTAAGCTCTGAATGAAATATATCATAATATTAATTTACTTGAACATATCCTTCTAGAAATGCTGCAACTCTGTAATTAAAAGAAAAAGGGGGAATTGTGGAGGGATAGAACATAAGCAAATAAAAGTAGTATAGAAAGTAATCTTACCCCCTAAAGAGTTGCAGCTGAGCCAATTAAGGATTAGCAGCAGATCTCATGTTAACAGGCCACAGCTGTAGCCAATCAGAAGTGTTATAAAAGAATGGATTGGTTGGCTGAGGGAACTGGAGTCAGTGGCTGCTGTGAGGACAAGGGAGAGTCAGTGCCTGGAGGAGCTGCCTACAAGAAACATCAAGGAGGTATGAAACTCTGGTAATATGGAGTCTTTGTAATGTAATGACTATAGAACTCTTGCACTATAATGATAACAATCAAGCATTGAAACAGGTTGCCCACCTATGTGGTGGAATCACCATCCCTGGAGAGGTTTTTTAGATGTGTAGATATGCTTAGGGACATGGTTTAGTGGTGGCTTGGCCATGCTGTGTTAATGGTTGGACTGATGATAATGATCATAGAGGTCTTTTCCTACCTAAATGATTCTGTGATTTTAAAGAAGCCAACCTTAAACTGAGGTTCCAGCTGAAAATGATTGCAAAGGCTTCCCCACCATTCCTGTATCTGCCAATGTCTATTCCAAATCCCCTCATCCCTGTCCTTTGCCCATATTCAAGATTCCTGAGTAATTTGGTGCTGTCTGAGGGTTATTTTGCATTTGTAAATTGGAGGAATGCTACTTTTATCAGAAAGTAATCTAAATGAGAGTGAGGAAAAACAGGCAGGGGTTTGGGGTTTGCTGGGCAGGTTGCCAGCACAGCCCTCAGGGCAGGAGGAGCAGGAAAGCTTGATCCAAGGGGATATGGGGTGAGAGGACCCTTTGGGAAGCTGATGAAGACTGCAGGGGATTTTTTAAGGACCATTTCTGCTGCCACAGTGGCCTGGAGTCCAGGCAGCTCCAAGGGAATGAAAAGTCACCATATGCTTCTTTACCTGTGGCCCTACTCATGTGTCTGGTACCAAAGAATCCTGGTAGGAACCTGCAGCAGGATCTGGTCCAAGCTTTTGTCTTGCTCCAAAGGACACTCTGCAGGTTTTGGGGTTCCCAAGGGCCCTGGTATTTGGGATGGTTTGCAGCATCACCTGAGTGTGCTCAAATACATCCACACTCCTCTGTCCTTTCTTGCTGGGCATGAGGCATGGCTCCTGCCTGCAGAGTGCCCACATGGTCCAGGGAACTGGGAGCCATCCAGGGACACCAAAGGGGTGACTCAGCTGGTACAACTTACAGAGTGGCCCTTCAGCCAGAATGACACTCTCTGTATTTTCTGCTGCTGCTGCACACTTAATATAGATTGTAGAAGCACAGGTAAGAGGGACTACTTGGCCTAGGAAGAAAGATTATTGGCATAATTTGATCCTCCTGCTTCCTCTTCAGTGAGATGAAATTTCCTTTTATTTACAAATGTGAATGAACTAAAATTCACAACAGCTCAGACATGCTAAAGTCTCAACCCAATTTTAAACAGAGTGGGATGTGAGTGGAAAACTGAGCACTCAGAGCCCTGGAGTAAGGCCACAGCAAAGGGAAGAGGACAGCAGATCCAATACCCTGAGAGATTCTGGGGACAGCTCTGGATTCCTAATTCAGGAACTGGTGGTGCTCCTTGTGCCAGGGTCTGTACCTTCTACTGGAAATCTGTGTGCATTCTGGTGCCCTCCCTTCAAGGGAATCATGACCTGTTGATGATGTTTGGTAACCACTGACTGAGCAATGAAAAAAGGCTGGCCCGTTGCTCTACTTTGTTAATGACACAGTTATGGTGTGGGAAAAACAGATTGTGAACTGAAGAACAGGCCCAGAATGTACAAACAGAAAGGAAATCAATTACTGCTAAGCAAAAAAAAAAAAAAAAAAAAAAAAAAGTGCCCAGAACTTTTGAAATTACAGAATATGTCTTTGCTGTTTGGGTGTTGTCCATGTCTGGATTTTACATAGGTAATTCAGACAGACAAGCCAAGACTTGTAATGTATAGTAATTCTCTTTGAAGCTACTTCTCATTTTCCCCGTCCTCAGCTCCCCTGCTGCCTTTCATGTCACTGCATGGAAAGCAGGGCATAGTCCATTAAGTTAAACAGTAACAACTGATGACCAAGCTTTAGAAGGAAAAGATGGTCATTTATCTGCCAGACACTCAAGCCATAGGGTTCACTGTCTCTGAGGACAAAAATGACATGGTAGCTTGATTCTAGAAACAGATGGGCTATTTCACTAGCCATTAATCTCACTGCTAGCTCACAAACATAAGACCACCCATTTATTGTATGACTGTGGGTGTGCATCCTTTTTTAGCAAAAGCACCCCTTCACGAGGAATGAGTCACATGCATAGAGACCCTGACAGTATCCAACTAACTCATCAATAAATGGTAAAGTGCAAGATGTAGATCCCCCTGCACTGCTAGACTGAGTCATCCTGATGCTGGATTTATCACAGCCTAGACAAAGTTTCTAATAAGAGCACCAACTGTACAAAGTAAGGGTTTTCCATTGCCTTCAACTCAGTCAGCTGAAGCTCTCAGAAGTGACTGACTGAAAGGGTTACACATAGTGGCCTGCATTAGGAAAGGTGCCTAAGCAGACTAAGGGATGTCAGTGTCTCTGTAGACTTGACACCTGTAGAGGCGCACTTGGAATGTTGTATTCCATTTTCTGACCCTTTCCCAGTTTAAAAGGAAGGCAGAGGAACTGGAGGGAGTTCAGCAAAGAGCTCCCAAGACAGAGGTCCAGAGCACTTTGCCTACATGAGAAAGCTTCTTGAGTTGGGCTTTTTGAGTCTGGCCAAAAGAGGCAACCATAACAGCAGCCTACAGCTCCACAAAAGAGAGTTTCAAAAAGGATAGAACCAACCACCTTTGGCAGTAAAAGGCGATACAGGGAAGGGCAACAGCCACAAGCTGCAGATTGAGATGCTCATATTGAACTTCAGGAAAATTTCTTTATCCAGAGAGTGGTGCAGAGATGGTGGGCTCTCCATCCTCAGTGTTTTCCAAAACATGAAGAGACAGAGGCACAGGTAAACAGCCTTACATGATAATAGTCCTGCTTCGAGAAGGAAGTTGGACATGAGACCTCCAGAGGTCAGTTCCAACCCACACTGGAGTTGTCTGTGATTCCCAAAGCTGACTATATTTATTTCATCCCCTAAGTGTGATGACCTGGAGAGCAAGTTAACCCTGCTGAGGGAGTTCAGTGAGGTCTTTTTTATTTCTTATGTCCCAGTAAAGAGCAAGAGAGACTAAACAGCAAATCCTCTGGCTGAGAACTGTTCAGATAAACCCACTCAGTCTAAGTGGGTGAACTGTGTTTCTTGAACAGAGGAAAATTAAAGTTATTTTGAATTCTGCTCTGTCCCACCCAATCAGAAATTTGTCCTCAATCACGACATATGGCAATCATTTGAACTTGGGCATATGAGCATGACTGACTAGAAGATCACCAAAGGAGGATTTTCTGTGCTCTCTCACACACTGGACTGTCCTTTACTGTGGACTACTAGGTGTAGTCCATCTCTGATGCTTCTGAAGAAGTCAGGAAAAAGCCCAGAATACATTCAGCTTTGTGCACCAAAGTAAAGTTCCCAACAGGTTGTTGCAGGTTGCCAGCTGAAGGATGGGACTCAATTATACTCAGGGTCTAGTGGTGAAGTAGAGATCTTATGATTATCTTGGGGTCAATGCTGATAGTCCATTTTTCCTCTGAGCCCATGAAGAAAGGGTCTAAGCATAGGTCACAGGGATCTGGAGCTTTGGAAAAAGACAGGACCAATAAGATCTTGTAGGATAACCTGTAGAAGCTGCAGGTACAGAGCTCAGTCCACTGTCACATTGTCACTGTGCTGCAGGAATAAATGGTAAGGATGTGTTGCCTCTGCCTGGCACTTCCATTGTAAATGTCTCATGAAGGAAAAAGGGATTCCAATTTACATATCCTGGGGTTGAATAGATAAGCAATCATTTTGAAAAATGAGTGTACACACATATAAACACCCATGCACGTTGTTAAACCTTCTGACCAAGGAGAGATAAGCCTGATACTGATTGTTTATGATCATGCAGTAAAATTTCTATGGAATTGTTTTTCTTGGGTGAGAAACAGAAACAGACACATTAACTCACTTCATTGTAATGCCCATTTTATTGTAATTATCTTTCAACTCTCTGAGCTTTCAGCATCTTGTTTTGGCATTATAAACACCTGCAAATCCTAGGCAACATAAATAAAAAAGAACATCTTGTTACAATAATATCTATAGAAAATGAGATAGGTGCAGAGTATGATATTTGCAGCTTTCCAGCTCCCCTATATCCATTCACAAACCAATAACACATAAAGGCTATCTATTCAAAGTGCTAAGTCTTTTCATGTTCTTTATTAGAGCACAGCCTCGTGTGATAGGCTTCATAAATAGGTAAGAAAATTATTGTTTCAAAAAAATTATGATCTGAGAAATTGTATTATTCTAATTTTTAGGTAAGTAGCTGAGATGCAGCTCCTTTCAGAAGTTTCCCTGACATCAGATGAAGAGCCTGGGGCAGTGGGAGGAAGGCAACCTAGAGCTCCTAACCTCATCAGTCCTTCTGAGAACATCCCCTCCTTTAAGAGACACATCCCAAGAATTTTATATTGTCAAGGGATTCAGGAGGAAAAATTGTCCCCTCACTAGCCTTTCTTGGCAACTCCAGTAAAAATCAGTGGAAGGAAATCCTCCCAAACACTGTGTAAGCTAAGGATTTGGATGAGTGGCATCTGGCCTATCCATTATCATACCTAACACTTGGAAAAACAGACTGTGGGTGCATTCCTGTAGCTGCTGGTATCACCACTCAGAGGAGCAGGAGGAGTGACATTGCAGAATGAGATTGTAATCAGATACACAACTCTGAGATGGGCTGGAAGAGGCCTGAAGGATCAAGTAACCTGCGTTCTAGGATCATAGCAGCTTAGGTGAAAGGTAGCAGGATTGTAGCAGGTTCTATAGAAGAATGCTGACAGAAAGTTAACTTTCAGTACTTTAACAAGGCATTTTAGGGATTAACTCCTAGACCTTTTTACCTTATGACAGGTATCATCCTGGAACCATCTGGGAAAATGTGAAGAAAACAACTTATAATACCTCTCCCTCCCTGAGAGCAGGAAAAAAAACAGCTGTGCTTCAGGATAATGGGAAACAACAGTGACTTCAGTGTGCTAGGTGTGGGTGAGAGCACAGCCTATGACTTTTGTGTAGTGCATTTAGAATCATAGAAATTGGTGGAAATGGCTGTGGTAGAAAATGCAAGGGAATCGAGATCTCCCCACCTCTCTGCACGCTGCTCCAACACTACACTGCCCTCATGGGGCATGTTTCCCTAAGTCCAGCCTGAACATCTCAAGCCACAGCTTGTGACCCCTGCTCTGAGCTGCCATTATAAAGAAGGGCCCAGGTGGTCTTCACAACTCCACCTTGAGCAGCAGGGCCCAACACCAGATGCATGATTTCAGGGGTTGAGTCCAAAGAGACAGAGTGTTTCCTTGCTCTGCTGGCTACACTTCTCCTACATAGCTCAGTATGTAGTTTTTTTAATTCCTAGTCAGAGTATTTTGCTGGTACATATGCTCTAGGGTTTTTTGGTGGGTTTTTTTCCCCTAACTTTGTCACAAAATAAGGTTTTTTCCTTCAGGGGGATCACAGGAAGGACATGGGTGAATGTTGGCACTTGAGTGATGTTGCCTGCATCCTCATAATGAATGGATGGATCCCCGATTGCAAGTGCATTCTCAATGAGTAAACTGACAGAGCTTTAAAGCACTTCTTGTCTCATGTCAGAGGGTTTTCTGTGGGAGATGTGGGATGGTTTCTGAGACAGAGAAAGGACTGTTGTCACTGTGTGCCTGGAACTGGAAGAAGCATAATCTTTCTATAATGAACACCTGAGTGAAAAAGGGTTTATTTCTTGTGGCCACAGTGAGGCCTTGCTTTATGGAGAAGCTCTGCAGTCACAGTGGGCAGAACTAGGTGTAAATAATTAAAGGCATTGCCAGAAATGGCTATGGGACTCAGCCTGCTATAGGAATAATATTTCATTGTCTCTCTTTTGCTGCATTTTATCTTGAAATAAGAGATAAGATCCTGAGAAACAGCCCTTTTTGGGATGAAAAATACAAGTGTAATGCCAAGGCAATGCTGAAAAGGAGAAAAACATGTCCCCAGAATTTTAGGGAAACATAAGGAGTCATAGCTGCAGTCCATCTCACCTGGACATTTAGTGTCACTCGCATTCCACTCATTGCTCTTTACAGAAGAATATTTTCTGAGCCTTGAAAACCTAGCGATAAACCATGAGGTGCAGGCAGCCATGTGAAGGAAGGATGTTATGTCAGTTTGCATCCCTGGTAGTTGGAGCAACTTCCAGCAACAACTGGAGGTGCAAAGTGACTCTCTGTAAGAAGCGAGGGTGGTACTTGAAGCGAACCAGTGGGAAATAAAAAATGATACCACTGAAAATGAACAGGACGATGTAGAGGATCTCTGTTTGGGGTTGATCAATGATGGGAGCTAACACCAGGTACACAGCTGCCATCAGCACAATTATGGGGATGATAATTGGGACCTGTGAAAGCAAAACATCAGCATAAAGACTCATGTAATTCTGGGCTTCTGTGTGTCTGGATAACCCTGGAACTTCTGCAGAAGGCTTTGTAAATGAAACCTTTCTGCAACCTGAGGTATTACCTAGAAATACCAATTAATCCAGACATCCTGTTTCCCAGCCTACCCCCACCCCAAGGCTGAACATCCCTGCAAGAGCTACACCACCATATCACACCTTAAGCCCTCTTTCCTGCCCTCCTAGACCTGAAGATGCAAACTACGGGGTTTAGTGCCAGGCCTGTTCTTGGTCTCCCTACTATCTTGCATCTCAAAGCCAAGCTGTAGACAAAACACAGAGCAATTGTATTCAAATCAACTTTACCTTAGCACCCCTGCACAAAAAGTTTTATCTGTGTATTGAAGACAGGTGGACAGGCAATCTCAGAGGCAGTTTCTGTAAGCCTGATCAGAAAGCATTTAAACTTCAATTTGAAGCCACCCTTCCTCAAAGGAGGGTGGCTTGTGCATTCATTAATAATCCTCAGTCACTGAGTAAACACTGAGCTGAAGATCAGCTCACTCATGACATCAGGGGAAGAACATGTGACTCTTCATTTCCCTCCTTTTATCTGTTTTGTGGGGAACAAATCTGTCCCTATGTCATCTCAAAGAACTTGGGGCACTCCACCTAAGTTATTTTTCCCTCTGCAAGGTTCTTACACCTGGGCTACCCTCCAAGGAGTTTGCCCAGTCTGTGAGCATAAACAGGTGATTACAATGTTGATCAGAATTATCCTTCATTTACCACTTAAATCTTTTAGAAAGAAAGAGGATATGGTAGATATATTTTCATAGTGAGGAGGCAGAGCATTATTAGCTTATCAAGGCAGAGAATTCAACCTTGACTTCTGCCTGTATGTTCACACTGTCTCATCCCTTGTTGACGTTGCTGACGCAAAACTTGAAATTAAGAAAGGACAACCACATTGAATCTGTAAGCCACCAGTGCTCACTCTTTTCTCTAAATGTTCTCATAGTCATTTGAACAATATAGGAAAATATTTGAGAGTTTTATGTTATTACTTTACCTTGTAAGATCTTGGCAGTTCTGGTTTCTTGATTTTTAAATACAGGAGCCCAGAAATAGTCATTCCATAGAAAAGCCATGCAATAAAACTAGAAGAAAAAAAAAAATTAGCATTAAACTTGGGGTGAGATCACCCAGAAATGTCAGTCCTGCCTTGCAGATTCCAGATGTTCGTATCTCCAATTAAAAAAGTGAATATTGATATAAATTTAGTAATTCCTCCATTAATTTCCTTTCTAGCACAAACAATGAGAACTTTAGAATTATCTGAACATTACTGATTCAATGGGGATGAATCACATTAAGTGTCTAGTGACAGGAGCATTCATGCATTGCAAAGGTGCTGGTTCCCAATCTCTTTTTTTTCCTTCTTCCCTCCTCCTCTCCCCAGTATTGGTTAGAAAGCAATAGCCCAGGCTCAAAAGGATAATGCAAGAAAATACTTATAAACAATGTAAAACCCAGGAGCACAGGGGGTGCAAACAGAAACCCTACACACACATACCTGAAGAAGTTGACAATGCTGGTGAAGCTCCCTGATATTATCATTACTAAAGACATGGCAGATGTGAACAGTAGAGCAGGGGAGGGCGTGAGGCGTCGCACATGAGCCATGGACAGAATGTCTGGCTGAAAAAGAAAGCAAAGCATCATCATTTCATGGACTCAGAGCTCCTTACTCATCCCCCTCAGCTGCTGGTGGGAGCTTTGCCTGCAGCCAGAGCCATTCAGAATCAGCAAATAAGCACTATATACAACCAGACCAACTCCAAGGAGTGTAAATACAGGAAACTCCTTCAAGGGTATTTTTATTGTGTCTCACTGGTTTCATATCAAGCATTATCAGTTTGAGAAGGCAAAATGAGGTTTTCAAACTACTGATGTGACAGAATGAGTCAAATTAGAGCTTTCCTGACCACCATCAGGACCTTCTGCCATGGGCCCACTCTTCTGCCCTCTGTCATGTCTCTCTGGGCTTGACTTCTCTTGGGATGACTGCAAAATGAGACAAGAACTAGTCCTGAAACATTTATGTGAATATAAATTACACCAGGATTTGTTTCAGGATTAGTAGCCTCTTTATTGTTTGTTTCATTGGCAAAGTTTAATGAGAAAGGCTGCTTTTAAAATTTTATTTTATTTTTAATTCCCAACCAAAATATCATGAAGGACCTTTGCTAGAGGTGAGTGTTTGAGAAATGGCATAAGCATTCAGCTCATAGTCTGGTATGGTCAGATTCAGACCATCTGTGCACTTCTCAGCACAGAGCTTGCCATGATAGAGCAGGCATTATCCTCAGAGTGAGAGGTTGAGGAACCAGTAACCACCGAAATCAGGAACCACCAAAACCAGCAACCACCATTCCAGTCATCTCCACCAACCTGGACATTCATATGCATAAAAGATTCCCTGCTATGAACCAGGAGCAGAGCTGGTGGAGAATCACAGATTCATAGAATGATTTGGGTTGGAAGGGTTCTTAAAGATCATCTAACTCCAACACCCTGCTGTAGGCAGAGACACCTTTCACTAGATCAGGCTGCTCATAGCCCCATCAAGCCTGGCCTCAAACTTCCAGGGATTGGGCATCCACAAACTCTGTGTGCAACCTATTTCAGTGTTTTCACACTTGAGGACAGAAATGCCAGATGCTGTAGGTGGGAAGGACCAAAAAAAAGCAGAGAGATTCAGGAGGAACACAAGAGGCCTGCTCAAAACAGAGGACAAATGCAGCTCAGCCTTTTTTCTCCTCCTTGTGGAGCAGTGTGGTTAAGTGTGTGTGGAGGTGTACCTGTGAGTGAGGGGGGTCTGTATCAGCAGCTGGGATGTGGCAGCAACCTTGGGGGACTTGTTAGCCTAGATAGCAGCAACTGGGGAGACTGGGATCCAGGGGCTGAGTATCTGAGCCCAGCTGCTGGAGGGACCCACACGGTACATATGTTTTATATATATTTCTCACTAACAGACCCCTGATCAGACAGAGAGGGAATGAAAGGCCCTTGGTGTTGTTAGTGCTGGTGTTTGTGTGAGCCCCAGGTATGCCTGTATGTGGAGCTCTATGTGCCCTGCTGGCTCTGAATGCATATACAGATACACAGGTATGTATGTATGTGTGTATATAAATATGTTTGATACCTGTATTTGTGTGTGTGGCTGCTGGGAATAGATGCTGGACTTATTGGTTGGACCAGGGAGGAGGGAACTGCAGCAGCCTGACCTCCACTGGGTTACCAGATTTGGCCCACCTAACAAAACCAATGATAAACCCAAGCTAGGAGAGATGTAAGGCTTGCTATCACCTTGTAATTGCTACGAAGCTTGAAGAGCAGAGATATCCTATGCTGCATCTAAGCTGGACTACCCATGTGAAGGCTGGATCACCCCTGAGACCAACCTGTATAGTCAGTATAACAGCTGCAAAGGCAGCTGGCTGGTGCTGGGCTACCCTCCCAGTGCAAGCAAAGGTGCTTTGTAACACACAAGCATGGCCAGGTTCTCCTTTCCTGGCAGATATATTGACTAGCTCACCCCACAGCCTCTACCTGGTGCTCCAATGCAGCCATTTTTGAGTGGTTCATTTCCAAGCTGTTCTTAAAATTCAGACTAGATGTGAATATGTTATCTTTTTGAAAGCACTTAACTGAAAAAGAAAGCCCAGAGACAACATACACTGTGGTATTTTCAGGGTCCCCAAGACGAAGGAGCAATTGAGAATCTGACTCCCTGTTCTCAGAAGGCTATTCTATTCTATTCTATTCTATTCTATTCTATTCTATTCTATTCTATTCTATTCTATTCTATTAAAACTAAACTAAAGAATAGAGAAAGGATCCTTACAGAAGGCTTAACAAAATACTATAGAAAAACTCATGACCTCTTCCAGAGTCCCAACACAACCAGATGGTGATTGGTCATTAAGTAAAAACAATTCACATGAAACCAATCAAACAATCACTTGTTGGATAAACAATCTCCAGACCACATTCCAAAGCAGCAAAACACAGGAGAAGCAATTAGATAATTATTATTTTCTTTTTTTTCTGAGGCCTCAGCTTCCTAGGAGAAGAATCCTGGGCAAAGGAATTTTTCAGAAAATATGACAGTGACAAGACACCTTACATTTGAAAGAGATAGGGATTAATGAGCAAGGAACAAATCCCCTGGAGAGCTATCACTCTTACAGTTGAACATACAGTGTTTTCCTCTCTGCTTTAGTGTCACAGGAAGGCGAAGTGGCTCAAAGCAAGCCAGAGCCCTTTCTTTGTGCTCACCATGTGGCCTTCCCTGGCAGCAATGTAGCACACACGGCCTCCGCTGAAGAACGTCCCATTCGAGGAACCAAACGTGGACAGGGCCACCGACAGGGAGATGAGCCATGCCCAGCTGCCCAGGACTTTGTCCCTGAGGTGGGAAAGAGTTCACAGCACAAGATGCAGTTCATAAATGTATTGAATACTCACTGTAGAACCAGACAGGTTACATCCCTCCAGTGTTTCTGTATTGTACAGAATATTTTTCTGAAGTCTTTCTAATGATTTAAAATCTTCTTGCAATTCCCATAATATTTAGTGACTTGGAAGTTTGTCTTGTCTGACAGCTTTTCTTCCTGCTATATATATATATATTCTGTCTGCACTGCAATGGTGTACAAAGAGGGCACAACAGGCAAAACCACCTTTTTTGTGTACTGAAGCTGTGGCAAAACACCTGAAGATACTGCTATCACAACCAATAATATTAGCTCAGAAATCACAGAAAAACTGTTCCCATTGCATTGGAAGAAATATGTTGCATTACAACCTCTTCCTGAATATGCATAGGATTTTAACCCTTTAATCCCACATGCACCTAATACTGCTCTTCTGTGAATTTGACTTAAGCCAAAAAAAATTATTTGAATTCCAGATGTTTGGTTCTACAACATGTTCAGACATTTCTGTTTCTACTTAACAGAAAAAGTAGCAGAGTTACAGAGTTCAAGGTAAATATTTGGAAGGAATGATAATTTTCTCACCTAAACGTGAAGATTGTCTTCTGGAATGAAGCAGCATTAAGAGTATTAATTGAGTAATAAATGCTGGTGTTTGGGGTAATTGTCACATACACAAACACTGTTTATCTAATTGGCAAAAACCAAAACTCAAATGTTTTTTTAGATCACTTTATTTACAAGCAAACTGAAACCTGTGGTTGCTGTTCAATCGCTGTCATCAAAGAAACGCTGGGAAGAGTTTCCTGAGCTCCTTTTGTGGCTGCACCTCTCACCACTGAACAATGTTTCTTTCTGGCAGTTTTCCTCTTATATAGGGAATAAATGCATTTAAATGTGACAAGTCCTCTTCTGGCTTCTTTATGCTCCTCCCATTCTTTCTTAATGGCCTGAATAGCTGCATGTCTTGTTTGTGAGCCACAAACTTCACCTCCTCCTCAGACTGGCTTCCTACCTGTTCCCCAGCCTTTGAGTGCCCAGATTTCCTGTCACTAGTTCAATATTTCTTCCTGAATTGCACTCTTGGGTGAAAAGGTTAATCAGACAGGAAAAGGAGATGCCTTACAAAGGAGGAAGCTCACAAATAACTTGTTAATTAGGAATGATGGGAAAGGAAGTGCAGGGAAAGTTCGTGACACTGCAGCTTAGTGAGGCTTTGTGACATGCTCAAACAAAGCACTAGATCTTTAAAAGCTCCTACTCATAATGATGTGAAAGGCTATTACAGAACACATCCAGCAAGAGCTCAGTCAGATCTTCAAATGGGAGATCTTGTGAAATGCACACAGAAGCAAAGCTGCTGCTGACTTTTTAGGAAGAGCAGCACATAATCTGTGGATACACAGATCATTTCTGTCTGACAACTCATTTAGTGCTATCAGGGATTCTGTGTCTTTGGAAATATTTAGAATAAGGCTGGATGTTCTGGGGGAAGATCATTGATGATGTCTATACCTCTCATGATGGTCCCTTCCTTCTCTTCCTAAATTCCTTGTCTTGTACAGAAACTGTTTAATGTCACCAAATACTTCAGGTTGAGGAAAGGCAGAAATTGTTTCTGTGCAGCTCTGGAAAAACACAAGCCAATTGAAGTTGCAGTTACCAAAGGCTACCTAAACTGTGTATAACAGCTCTCAAAGGTGTTGAGATCAGTGCGATTTTCCATTTCCCCACAGAAGGAGAAACTGAGACAAAAGACTCTGATCTGCTCTAAATTCCAGGTGCCAAGTAGAGAGCATTCAGCCAGTTGACTCCTGTCTCACTCCCAACCCACTGCCTCTGCATTAGCAGGACAGCACATTGCCCTCTCAGTTTTCCTGGAAATATCTAAAATGTGCAAAATTTCTCAGTTCCAAGTCTGGATATGTACCCTCGCTGCATTCCCAGTGTTTGTGGGGAGATGCTCCTGGTGTGACCTTCACCTCTCCCTTATGGACACTTTCCATGAGGTAAAACATGAGTTGGGGGAGTTACAGGTTCCCAGTGTAAACAAAGGGAATGGGGAGTAAGGAATGTGCCATCTTGGCAGCCTAGATGCACCTTGGAAACCATGGCCAGATGGAGCTGGTCAGCCTTGGCCTCATAGAACCCTAGAATTATAGAACAATTTGGAATGGACCTTGAAGATCATTCTTTTCTAAGCCCCTGCCATGGGCAGGGACACCTTCCACAAGACCAGGTTGCTCAAAGCCCCTCCAACCTGACCTTGAATGTTTCCAGGGATGGAGCATCCACAGCTTCTCTAGGCAACCTGTGCCAGTACCTCACCACCCTCACAGTAAATAATTTCTTCCTTAGGTCTAATCTAAACCTACTCTCTTTCAATTTGAAGCCATTCCTGCTTGTCCTACTTCTACATGCCCTGGTAAAAACTTCCTTTCCAGCTCTCTCGTAGCCCCTTTAGGCACTGGAAAATGCTGTAAGGTCTCCCTGGAGTTTTCTCTCTCCAGGCTGAACAGCCCCAGCTCTCTCAGACAGCAACGTGATTCAGCCCTCTGAGCACCTTAGTCACCCTTTTCTTTTCTGTAACATGGCCTGACCAATGCAGTGCTGCCATTCCCTCTGGGAATAACATTTAGATCTCCTGAAACTCAGGAGAGAACCAGTGTATCTCAGAGCTGCGCTGCCCGTGCTGCCCCACGCAGAGCTCACCCCCAGGTGACGGCCACAGCTCCTGAAGACAGCAGCTCAGTGGGAGTCATGGCTGCCAGGTAGCTCACGTTTACCAGCAAATACAGGCACGTAACCAAAGGAATGGCAATCATCAGAGCTCTGGGAAGGGTCACCTGGAAAAGGGATGACAGCAGTGTTAGGTGCAGCACTGTGCTTTTTTTGTTTGATTTGGTTTTGCCACCACCCACATCTCTCATTGCAATTCCTCCACTTCCTAAACCTTTCCTCAGAACAAGACATAGATCCAGATTCACATGGCAGCTTTCACAACAGTCAAAGCTAGTCTGAAAAAACCCACAACCAACCAAACAAAATAATTCAAACAAAAAGAACCCACCAAATCTTATTAAAAAGATTTGGATTTGTAGCTGCCTAAGATGCATATTTATTGATTATTTTAATATTGATTTATTTATTATTAGTATGTTATGTCTCCTGCTGTGCTGCATCTCCCCATAAACACCTCACTGCCCTGGACAAAGTTCCACTGTATGTTGTATCACATTTAACTACTCTACAGTTTAAATCAAAACAGGGGTTTCATCTCAAAATCTCAAAGGGGATTTGCACTAGGCAGGAAATATTTATTTTTTCTTAGTGGCAGGATTGTGTCTTAGAACACCACAGGATCATTTTAAGACTCAATAAAATCAACAGTGTCTTATGCAACTGAAAATACTGGGAAATGGCAACTGTATGCATCTAAGAACCTGAAATATCAGGTTTTTCATTCCCCATTCTCAACACAGGACAAGATACAGCAATTCCTAATGGTGGTGTCTCCACTCTGGAAGGGCCTGAATATCAGCACTCACAATCTTATGGGAGAGAGTGGCCCTGGGATCTTTGCTGCCATATAGGTTAATATTTAACTGTGTATTTGCATTTGATCTGTAGGATCTCGTGGGCTGCACTGGTACACAGCACACTCTATAAACTCGGCACTCACGCAACTCTTGCAAAATAAGAGTTGTTCACTGCTGCAGTGTTTGATCTGTGAAAATGGGTAATATGGCACAGAGAAGGTGATGTGAGATGCAGATGAGCTGTTTCAGTGCCTATATCATGGACTGCACAATGCTGAAATATAGATGTTTAAAGATGGGGATTGTTCACAGAGTTAGATTCCCTTTCCAGTGAGGCTTGGCTTGCTCTGAAGTTGCCCCTTGATGGAACAGAGAGAGACAAAGTAGTTTTCTAAAGCATAGATTATGGATCAAGTCTTTAAGAAAATACATGTTGTTAAGAATCCTTTATGGATTATAGCAGTGAGTGCTTTTCTGAATAAATCTAGGTGTCTACAGTGAGATCCTCTAAACACTAAGAAAAAACTTCATCTCCAAAGCATCCAAGTGCTGCCTAATAATTTCTTTCCAGTCCATGGGTTATTTTAGGACTTTTATAGGACCACAAGATCATTTGGATTGGAAGGGACCTTAAAGATTATCTAGTTTAAATCTCCATGTAATGAACAGGTGTTCCTTCCACTACACTAAATTGCTCAAAGCCCCACACAAGCTGGCTTTGAACACTTCTGGGGATGGGGCATCCTCACTGTAAATCCCTTGATTACCACTCTTAACACAATCACAGATAGAATCAAACATATTAACAGCAGGATTAAGTAAGTAAAACCCAGCTTGCTCACTCATTCACTCACCTCAGGCTTCTTCAGTTCCTCAGTTACATAATTTAGGTTGTTCCATCCATCATAGGACCAGAGCCCCTGGTAAAACGCCACTCCAACTGCCCCAATACCTGCAGTGGTGCCTTGAAAACCATTCTGAAAACTCTGAGTTTGTCCCTTGGCAAGCAGCACCAACCCACCCACCACGATCACCAACAAAGCCAAGAGTTTGGCAGCTGTAAAAACGTTCATAACAGATGTTGCCAGCCTTACGTTGAGGCAGTTGATGATAGTTAAAATCAGGATGCAGGCAGCAGCTGTACATTTGACGGCAGCCTGCGGAGATGAGCACCCTGGGTAGAACGGCGCAATGGCGTACTCAGCAAAGCTCAGACAGACAGCTGCCAAACCAGCTGGTCTCACCAGGATGACAGAAGTGTAGGCGAAAAGGAAAGCAGGAAAGGAACCAAAAATCCTCAAAATGTAAATATATTCTCCTCCAGACTCTTTAATTATTGTTCCAAGCTCAGCGTACGACAAGGCTCCAAACATGGCCAGGAGACCGCATGCTGCCCAGATCAGCAGGCTGCTGGCAGGGTTCCCCATGTGGTGCAGTACCCACTCAGGGGACATAAAGATCCCTGAGCCTATCATGGTACCTGCAATTAATGACACGCCGCTAATCAGGCCGACCTCTTGTTTCAGTCTTAACTTCTCCTTCCCTTCAGTCAGATCTGTGGATGAATGGAGTGGATCTGTTGCCTTCCTTTCCCTCATTGTGGAAATGTTGGGAGACAGGAGATGTTGTAAGGAGAGAATCTGAAAAAGGATTAAGGCATTTGAATAAGGACTACCTCAGGCTTTAAGGTTTAGTTAATAATTACAAAAGTCACACTGAACGCTGTTGAGAAGCACAAACCTGTCTTCTGCACTTCACATTCTTTCATTACCCATCTTATCTTGGTAATTTATTATGCCAAGTTTGATTATCCCTGAATCTCATTGCAAGCAATAGTAATGGATAGTATCAGGAACGACCTCAAAATCACTCAGCACATTGCTGGACTGTGATCCTGGTTATCTCTCCTTTAAATCATGCCTCAAACAGCATGTGAAATAAGGATCAGGTAAGCAAAGTCCCCATGCAAATCTGTACTTTATTCTTTGCTGAAAAGTCAATGTACAAGCACTTGCCTCAGTGCTCAATCGTATTTTCATTCTTCACCGTAACATGATCAAACAAACAAATCTGCTGGCCAACATGCTAAGGCTTTGCTCAACAAGGAACATTTCCAGTGTCTTGATCAAAGAAACAAAGGTTTTGCCAAACACAGTCCAGAGACACTTTTTCTGCACTGCAGTAGGGGGCAATATGAGCTTTTTCCAACTTTAGGAAGTGGAGGTGGAGAAATGTGAAAAGGCTACAATTACATTTTTCCAGGGCTTTTTTACCATTGTACATAAGGTGTGCACACTCCTACCAGACCACAATCTTCAGAGCACTTTGTCACAGCTCATTGTACACACATTTTAATGCACACATGACAGAAACATGGTACAAGCTTTTGAAGATACCTCTGACCCTTACTTAGATACCTGACACATAAAATTCCAGACCTTGAGGCAGGTTCTGCCATAAATATGACTATTACAGTACATGAGGGTGTATGTTGTGATCTGAGATGTGTATGAAGTAGAGTGGAAGGGAACTTCCACATGGATTCCTTGAACATGAACTAAACTTTACTGGACAGTTACTGTCCTTGGAGGTCTCTTCCAAACTTCTGTTGTCATAAGTACCAGCAGTGACACCTTTCTCTGCCCTTCACAGCAACCACAGATCTTGAATCTTTAAAACTATCTGTTCTCAAAT
This sequence comes from Ammospiza nelsoni, assembly GCF_027579445.1. NCBI lineage: Eukaryota > Metazoa > Chordata > Aves > Passeriformes > Passerellidae > Ammospiza > Ammospiza nelsoni. Next base: position 74,504,157 of record NC_080635.1, read on the forward strand.
ATTTGAGCTAAAAAAAGCATGACTATAAACAGAGCAGTATTTATATTGTTTCTCTAAAAATTTCTTCTAAATAATTTAGACTTCTCTTTCTTTGCCTTTTTGCAAAAAAAAAAAAAAAAAAAAAAAAAAAAATTCTAACTAGCTTTGCAATTCTCTGCAAGAAGAGTCCAGGGTAACTCCTGGACCCTTAATAAAACTCATGGGTCCACAACAAAAGCAACAGATACAACTCATACAGTTTTTCATGCTAAGGCAAATAAAGGTGCTCAAATTTTATAATCAGGTTCAAGGACTTTAAGTTCTCTAAAGAAGAAAAAAAGCTCTCAAATCTCATTAAAAAGTATAGGGGTTTAGAGTACAAATGTTATTATTAGATTAAGGAAACAATGAAAAAAGTTTGCTGGGTTTCGTAAAGGATTTCAGGAGCTATTCCTACATCACCTCTCTAGTATTAACTAGGAAATGGATACCAGCTGGTTTTCTCCTAATTTCAAAGTCCCTTATAGAAATTCACAGCTGATCAAGGGGTAGCTGCAACAAAAGTGAAAGCTTATACTTTATCTGTCAAGTAGGTTTTTTAAGCTTTCCCAGCAAAGGTGTGAGTTCTGAGAATAAACATACACCTTGTACTGCAAGGGTGCAAATTAACACATTTCAAGTTAATGGTTTGCAAAGTGGTTGAGAACTTGGAGGGAGGCATCCCAGTAATGCAGAGTATTTTGGTTTGTTTTTGCTAAGTGACAGTGCTCTTCTTGTCTGGTTTAGCTATTTGTAGTGTATTCTTCTTTAAATTACAAATTACACTGTAAGGCAATGCAGGAATCCTTTAGGGGTTCAAAGGTCTAGGTTTTTTTCCCTGCACTACTGACACTCCTGTGCGCATCAACACATGTATACCAATCCTTACTGAAAACAAAGGCACAAAATATGGTTAAAACAACGCTAAAGGAAAATTTCATATGACTACCGCTAGTTAAGTGTCCTTCTAGTAAAGTTATCCTTGTATTTCTCTAACTCTTCTCCTGTTTTAATGAAGGAACTTCTGTTCTGAAGTGTAAATGCAAGGTTCTTGGAGGGGATTTTTTCAAACCTTTAGTGTTCTTGCTCCTGGAAATGAATAACTTTTAATCTAATGTTGTAGGGGAAAAAAAATAGAATGTCTTCCAACTTGATCATGTAAAAAAAAATTCCGTAAGGCCTCTCATATAATGAGAATTAATTAACTGGTATGTCAATAGCCTCAGTCAATTCCTAGAGGGAAGTCTATTTCCAATCCCAGATTCATTGTTACTGAGTTCTAACTGCTTCCACCTAAAGTAATAAGGAATCTAATTAATAATGATAAGAACTTGAGGCTATTCCTGTGGAAGCTAAGGTAGTCTAATAAATGCAGTCTAATGCTTTGGACTTTTTTTTTTTCCATTGTCTTGTTCTTTTTTTGACTGATATTAGCAGCAAGGAGCAGCCTCAGATAGTTTACTCAAATGAATTGTCACAATTATAATTTGTCAAAACTGAGTATGGAAAAGGACAACTCACTGCTCCCTTCCCAAAGGGAGAGGTATAAGAAGGAGTAAAAAATACAAGTTCTGCCTTCTCCTCGTGTGGAGCAGCAGAGCTTTGCTGCTCAAGCTGTCGCCTAATACATCGCCTACCTGAACAATTCTCACTTACCTTTGACACTGCAAGGGGTGGTTGCCATCTACTGGTCCCGAGCAATAATGCAGCATGGCTCAGTCCGCATTTGGGTTTGGTATTTCGCATTCCTGCCTGTAAAGAAAGCCCACTGTACATATTACTTCTTCAACATTAAGACAGCACAAATAGGCTATATTCGAGCTGGGAATGAACAGTCTCCTTAATGTCTTTATGGGGTTTTTTTTGTCTCAGGAGTAACTATGAGGACTAATTTAAAGTAAAGGTCAATGTCAGTGGTAAAAACTAGGCAAAACATGTGGACAAATATTTTGCAATATTTAATTTTAGGTCCCAGGAGTGATATTTGGAACACAGTTATGGGCTTGGTTTCCCTGTCCCACGCTTGGAAAAGAGTTACAAATCTCTAGATGGGATTAAAAATAACCTGTAATCTGAGAGTGGAGTGGCCAAAACCATCACCCATAACTTTCTGTGGAGGTAGACACCAATACTAATAAATTTGTGCAGAGATCAAGATTTTTTCTTTTTTAATTAAGAAAAAAACACCAAACAACAAACATCAAGTTGGATGAGAGGTACTAATGGTTAGAGAATTAATTCAGGGCATAAAATGTGGGTTTGATGGCCTTCTTTACTTAAGAACATGGAAACCCACAAATTCAGCTTGAATACTCTCACCTCCAAAATGCAAGATTTGAACTGCAGTTGCAGGCAGATCTTGATGCCTGTGCTTGCCATATAAGTAGGGATGCCTGACTGAAAACAGAGAGGAAATAAAGGCCAGGAAAGTGGAGTTCTGAAATACATCTCAAGCCCAGAAGAAAAATTGGGGCAGACAGACAACACACCCCAGATATCCTGTGTGAAAACAGACAAAGGAAAGAGGATGCATTGAGAAGCATCTGCCTGGGGAACAGGTGCTCCATGGGTTTGACTCTAATGCTCTACATCCCCAGTGCATCCTGGCTCTTCTCACATCTGAGCCTTGAAAGAGTGCAGCTTTGGGCCTCCATCCCTGTGGAGTTGGCCTGGACCCACCAGCTTCTTTCATGATGTGCCCAGGGGCCAGCAGTGTGTGGCTGCCCCCAAGGCAACAGTGCCTCTGGCGTAAAAACAGGGCTCCTTGTGCAGCAGAGCTCTGGCTGGGATTTTAAAAATGCCAATGTGAGCTGCAGCTAGCAAAACAAAAACACAGCTTGGGCTACTGGGAGTACGGTGGTGGGGTAGAAATGACATTTCTGAGGATGCAGGATAGCCCTAGGGCTCACAACAGGAATCATCACTAAAACTGAGCTTGTTTGTATTTAGAGTAACTGCCTTTCCCTGTCATGTTACAACAGCAGATCTGAAGTTGGGGGGTTAAGAGTGAACCTTAAACCAAATAATTTACCATGAGCTGAGTTAGTGCTCCCTGTCTGGGTCTGCAAACAGCCTGCAGCTGAGCTTGAGCCTCCCTGCTCCTGCCAAGCAAGGGCTCAGGATATTCTGGCTCTGCAGCTATTAAACTTTGAAAGGCTTGCTTTTGTTTTATAGATATTCTTTCTTAAAATTTATTTGGTATCTCATGTTTCCAATTAGGCACTGAATATTATATGTTCAAGAGGAAGCTGCTAGTGTCATACTGAACTCCTTAAAAACAATGGGATTCAGGTAGAAGGAAATCTCAAAAGCTCAGGAGCAAGCTGTCCCTATGTGCCAAAAGATGAGTCAGTGGGAAAGAAAACCAGCCTGACTGAATAGGGAGGTTTTGCTGAAACTCAGGTAAAAAAAAAAAAAAAAAAAAAGAGAGAGAGAGAGAGAGTTTATGACCTTTGGAAGAAGGGGCAGGCAACTCAGAAAGAATAGAAAGAATACAAGAATGTCATTGGGTCATGTAGAGAGAAAATCAGGAAGGTGAAAGCTCAGCTAGAACTCAATCTAGCCACCACTGTGAAAGATAATAAAGAGTGTTGAGGATGAGAGGAAATGGCCACAGCTGCATCAAAGAAAGTCAACACTGGTTATCATGAAGAATTTTTTCACCTTTTTGAACATGTAGTTAAGCATTGGAATGGGCTGCAGAGGGAAGTGGTGGAGTCACCATCCCTGGTGGTGACTAAGAAACAACTGGTTGTGGCACTTAGTGCTAGGGTTTAGGTGGCCTGGTGGTGTTTGGTCAAAGGTTGGACTTGATGGTCTTGGAGGTCCAGCCTTAATGATTCTGTGACAATAGCTGCTCTAGAAGATACTGGTGGAGTAAGATGAAACACTGATGAAATGAGAACCACAGCTGAAAAGAAATAATTACAACTTGGGAAAAGTACTGATCCCACTGCTGCTTGCACAGGTCGAGATAATCTGTCAAGGGCTATTGATACTTTTTCTTTCAGCAACTGAAGAAAAATATACTAATTTCTTCCTTCTGTATTTCCTGGGTTTATAGCTATATATATATATATACACACACAATATATGTGTGTGTGTGTGTGTGTGTGTGTGTGTGTTGTTGTATACACACACACAATCTGTCCTGTTTTCTTTTCCTAGCAATTTAGCCTTAATAATTTATTTGCATTAGTTTGTACTCTTAAGAATGCCTTTTAAATGTTGGAATTAAGTTTAATTTATTTATTAAGCTTAATTCAAGATTAGATTATCTTGTCCTACACAAAGTCTTTATCAAATGAATGCTATCATTACCAGAATACAAATAAACATTTTCATGAAAACTTTTTAGGAAACAAGTTTAAAAATAGAACTTAAACATGCCAAAATTCTATTTAATCACTGAAATGCATTCCTACATTTCTAAGTAGATGCACAATAATACCTTCACTAACACAAGATAGTTTTATTATTTTTAGGATAAACTTTTGCAACACATGTTTAGATCTTAACCTGTTAATCTATATTCATTCTGTTAGGTAGCATTCTATAATAAAATTGTTTTCTCTGTAAAATTTTTGTGAGAAACATCATAATTACATTGACCCAAATAATTCCAGTTTTCCTCAGGTGAAAAGGGGATATAGTAACTGCAGGTACTAAACTGAGTTCCTTAAAATCTTCATGAAAACTGATCTTTATTTTTGGGATCAGAAGTGACATTTAGGGCACACAGAAGGCAGCTCCCTTCCCCAGCCTGCCCCACTGCTGTCACATCTTCCCAATAACCCCGAAGACTGAAGGGGGTTTGCCCACCTGCCTCTTTTCTTCTTCTTAATCACAAAAGTGAGGGAAGCACCAGCTTTGGTAGTGTGGCACAGCAGAGGACCTGCCCTACTACTAGGAGACTAGTAGGGAAAGCACATGGAGAACAACAGCCAGGAAGAAAAATAGGGTAAGGTAGGTTGCAGCACTGGTGAAAGTTTTGTGAGTTGCCTCCACCTGTTTGCTTTCCCTGGGCCAGAGTTGGGAGTGCAGGGTGGGGCTGGGTGGCTTATCCCTGCCTGGCACTGCTGCTGTCAACACGTGTGAGGCAGATCACCCTTGCACTGCTCTCCCCCCACACAGGGGTGGGATGTGCTTCAGCTCGCAGTCAGGGCCAGCATGAGGCCAGGGTTTGCCCCTACATGCCCAAAACACTTTCTTTGTGGAGTGGCTATAAGCTGTATGATGGGCTCTGGGCCAGCCATGCTTTCAGCCCTGTGAAGTTATCTCCTGGGATGAGCTTAGTCAGGGTCAAGGGGGCTCAGCCAGTGTCCAGTAACTGCCTAGCTTCTCAAAGACCTAGGACAAGGGGGTAATTTTAATGCTGTTTAACTAAAACATCACTTAGACTGTCAAATATAAAGGGAAAACCAATGTTTGCCTGGAAAAGTCAAGTAAGTTATGGCACTCTTTAGTATCTCTGGCTGCTGCTTTGTGAAGTTGCAACAAACGTGTATTTTTCCAACTAATGCTTCATCTTGTGCATTTTTACCAACAGACGAACTAATGATCTTGGGAAGATAGTGATGTGTTGAGACTAATTCCTCCCATCTGTATGCTTTGGTTAAAGCTAAAAATATATATAAATAAAAGGGAGGATGAAATGGATTAAGCATCTTTTCTTGGCCTTCCAGGGGAAGTATGTGTGGGAGATGGGAACCAGGTTTTCATTCCACTTGGTAAATTTTCACTTGAGATCTTATGAAGGAAAGAACTGTGCTAAACGGTTTGGAGAACTCTTCCTGGCCTAGAGATCATAGCTCCTTAATCGCCCTTGTCAATGATGCAGTCAGCATGATGTAACATGGATGTACAGGAATCACTCTTAAGTAGCATTGTTCTCTTGAATGAAAATTGGATGCATCTACAGATGATGTCCTCTAATTCTTAGTCCTTAGCCAAAATGAGTGGAAAGGCACCTCTTATTTACACATGAAAACTTCCTGATTTGCAATCCACTAACAGGATGTATTACAAGGGAAGAAGTTTTCCAGACAAACTGGATTTCTGTCTGGAGCCAGCTCAAGCCAGTAGGCAAAGCAAGCTGCAGGGTGTGGTCCATGCCTACTTTTCCTGTGCCTTTCCTGTGCCGGGGAAATGGGAATTGATTATTCCCATTTGATGAAGTGCTAATCTCTGCTTCCCACTTGCAGAGCTTTTCCTTCCAGGTGTCACAGAGACAGCAAAGGTACAGCTGGCTGGGTGGTGGAGTCCTTCCCCAGCAGCTCCCACAGGAAAACAAAGCATTTCTCTTCCCTCTCACCCTGCCTTTTCCATTTTCTGCTCCAGATGCTGGCTCACCCTTGGGTCCCCACCCCAGGACTGGGGGTGCAGATGCACAAACAGCTGTTGGGCCCTGATAATAGATTAGCTGAAGACAAGGGTCCTGTGCTACAAGAGGGAGAGCTGACTCACAAAAAGAACTTGAATTTTGTAATATTTAAAAACACATTGTTTCAGCTCAATGAATTTCAAATTTTGTTCTGTATTTGACTAACTGCCTAGGACGAAGGGTGCATCAGAAACAAGAGAAGTACTTTAGAAGTCTGTAAAACCTGCAGATATAATTAAAGGTAAGCCCACAGAGGTATGAAAACACTGTTATTATTTATGTAATATGTGCATAACATTGGCACCTACTTTTCAGTATTACAGTGCTCAACCATTTGTTCATGCTCAGGAAGCAAGATGGAATTTCCCTTCCTCAGTCTGTGTCTGGCATTCTATACTCACTGTGCTGTGCCTTGCTGCTCTGAAGGCACGTTTGGCACAGAAGGAGGTTTGGGTTCTCTGTGTGGAAATGGGAACCAGTGGGTATGTCTTCATGCTATAATGATGAGTCAGAACAGAGGTCTGAACTAGCTCTTAGCTGATACATCTGTGCTCCAGTTTGGTATTTAAATGACGTGTCCAGTCATCTTGTTGCTTGTGGTTGGGCCCCCTTGACACTGTATAAGAACAGGAAATTCTTGTGAGCTTCAGGTGCAGTTAAGATAGAAGAAAAAATTATAGCCTAGCGATTACACCAGAAGAGCAGAGATGACTGCAGATGTCCAAATGTTACCCTAAGCAAAGTCCACTTGGTGTCAAGGCTGCTGGTTCAGAGCCCTGTCAGAAAAACCTTTGGCAATTGGGAGAATCAGTATTTGATATGGCAAGAGGTAGAAGGGTGTAAATGAACCTAAGACATGAAATTATGTAAGTCAAAGTACTGTTGCAGATCTTTCTTCTAGTTTATCCTTTGCACTACAGCTTCGCATTTTTGAAGATACAGAGAAGCTCTAGCTCATGCAAGATAAGTTAGAGAAACTTGATGCAAAAAAATCCAAATTTGTGGATATGCTCTTAGGGTTCTTAAAATGTATTTCCCTAGGAGAGAAAAAAAAATGCATTCTTCCCACTCTTCCTTGCTCTGATATGGCTGAATTATGTCATCCTAAGTGTGCAACAAAAAAAACCCTCCCTATTACTCAGAGTTCTTGTGCTTGCTTCCATTGCTTCGGATATTTCTTTGAACTTTTCTCCCCCTTTTAGAAATTACAATGTTTACTCATTACTACTTAATATATTAAATGAGTGACAATTAATTTGATGCCCAGCTCTGAGGTTTCATTCTTTGTACTATCATATTCAATCTTCAGCTCTAAGAGCCACAGACTGCTTCTATCATGGAGAGTTCCTGTAATTTAATTCTCCACTGGAAAGAAAAATATACTTTCATTGAGACACGTAGGCTCTTCCTTTAAAGATAAGCATTGATGCCACTCTGTTGTGAATGAAGAGAATGTCAATAAAAAAACTAGCTGGCATTATTTCTGGCTTTGCTCTCCACACCTATTGACATTCATTAATGTACATGAGGTGATGCCATTAATGACTCTTGTTGTGTTACAGTAGCAGTCTCTGGTGGCTGTGACTCTGAGGTATGTTTATGAAGTTTGTTCAGACCTCAGCCAATTATGAGGGGATGAATGACTTGGAGACCAAAGCCATCCTTCAAGAGAAACAAGTCTCCTCCACCATTATAGCATAGACTTACTTAGCAAAGCATTTCCAGGAGAGACTTTTCATTCTTGGGACAAGTTCATGATGATCTGTGCTGCAGGGCTGTGCACGCCACTCACTGACACCTTCTCTAATGCATCTCTTTTAAATATCTTGTTCTTGTTCTTGCAGAATTATTATCTTGCTAATAATGTCTACAGGAGCAATGGCCATGTGTGCAATAGAATGGCAAGCCAGCATTTTAGAACAGTAGTATAGTAATGAGTCATTCAAAAATGGGATTTGTGACAAAATTTACTATAATACAATTGTGAATTTTCTGTAGCTGCTAAACTAATGTGCACTAGCTTAGTATGTTATGTCAGTTGCTGTCTAGTCCATAAAAAAACAGATCATGTGGCCTTCCTTGAAAAAATTTACAGGTGCGCATACAGGTAGGGGAAAACAAATGGAAATAATACCACAATTTTAAGGAATAGAGCAGACTGGCCTTTTCAGCATACTCAGAGGCTGGCTGTTGTCAAATGAGTTTATGGGAATAATACTAGGGGAAGGCCTTTTTGTACCAGTTTTTGTGTTAAATGGGAAATTTGAAGGATAAGTAACTCAGAAGTGTTCTTCCCACATATGGGATTAAAAGCTTAAAATGTGTAGTTTTTAAACATTAAAACTAGACAATGGATGCAATTGCATAAAGTGGGTCAAATGTTTCCATATCAGAAGAGAGGGTTGAGACAGGCTGTGAAGATAGAGGGAACTCAGACAACAGTATCAGTACAAGGAGAAGCTGCAGAACTTGAGGCTGAGCAGAGGCTGGACAGGTTAGTGGTCAGTAGCAATAGAACAGAAGCTCAGCCCTGACTTAGCACATAAATGGCTGTGGCAGGGAAAGGCTGTGCTTGTGAAGCAATGGTGGGGCAAAACCATGCAGGAATGGGAAAGTCTCACTGTGAAAAGAGTCTGCAGCTCCTAAGCCTGTTTCTCTGAGGCTCTGGCTACAGATTACCCAAGGGGGAGCCTTGGCTCACTGGGACAGAGTTCTTACTGCAGTAAATCTGCCTATGTATTATGGTCACTGCCAGACTAAAACATGAAATACAAACTAATTCCTACAGCAATGCATCTAGCAGCATGTCTAGTGACTGCAGCATTTCAGACTCATTGATTTTATTAATTAAGTCTCTTGACAAAATAGAATGCAGAACCCAATGCATTGGGTGCCTAGATTTGGTATGCAGTTGTGATGTGGGAAAGTTAACTTCAGGATGGGATCTGCTCCTGCAAATGCATGAAACATACATCCAGATCATCCTACTTTATCAAGATGTAGCTCACAAGGGACATGCTAAGGATATAAAGCACCATTCCAAGGCCCTGCTCTGGAACTTGGACACACAGCTCCAGTGGCTCCTGAGCTGCAGGGCTGTCCCTCAGGGAAGGTGTAGGTAGTTAACTGCAGCTGCTGTTTCACAGAACTCAAAGGTTCAATCATCCATGACTGCTCCTCTTAAGATGTAGGATGACAGCCAGACTGGGGATTAGTCAGGGGATAGTTAGACTTGGGGTTTGGACTAGAGGGTCATTAAATCCCTTCCAACCCAAACAACTCGATGCTTCTCTGACTGCAAGGCCAGCAAGCAGAAGATCTGAGATGAAGATATGGACTGCTTTCCTGCAGAACAGACCAGCTGCAGCAGAGGGCAGCCAAAGTAGGCTGCTGATCTGGGGACTCTTTCCAAGGAAGTAATGCCAGTAAATCTTGAGCAAAGGAATCAAATCTGGGTGCTCCCCCCATCCTGGGAGTGAAGGATGTCACAAACTCTGTTTTAAAAGAGTGCAAGCTGCATTTTTTGTGGAGATGCTTTGAGAGGGTCTGCCACACCTAGTTGTTTCATTTTCATGGCAGAATACCTTTGTTTTAATTAATGCAGGTTAAATATTTGCTACTCTGATAGATCCAACAGCGCCGTTTGTCAAAACTGCTGGGGGACATAAATGTCATGGCACAGCACGATAAATTCTGTTTATGTCCAGAGTTTTAGGTCCTGAAGTTAGAGAATGTAGACCTCTTCATGATTAGGCACTAGCTGAGCAGGGGTGGTTCGAGCTGCAGCTTTCAGTTTCTGTGAGTGCCCCTCAGTTAAGTGCCTTACCCAGGATGTCAGAGGAAGACTCTGGAGGAAGGCAATGGCATCCAGGCTTTCTATATCCTTGGCTACTGTCTTAAACTGTAGACTGTGTACCTTTTTAGTATTTTTCATTAAGGATACTTATTCATAGAAACTTAGCATTACTGTGTTGGAGGAGTTTATCTGAAACGTCTGGAGTGTAAGCAGAGCCCAGACAGCTGTGAATACATCCTTAGCAAGAGGAATAGCTACGAAAAACATTTTGTAATGGACTGAGATCAAGTAAAACTATCTAAAGCATTAAGTGTTTTTAAAGTTTCCACTCAGAACAAAGGTAAGAGAGAAAGGCATTTATTGAACTATTTTATCATGAGTCAAAAACTTTAGTGCCACTATCAAATTGTGAGATGTGTCGTGGTCGAATTGTTTTATTCTTTTTTTAAAAAAAGATACTTTAGAAAATAATCAAATAATTGTATTTATCAGATCAAATCCCAAACTGATTGCACTTAAACATTTTTCTGTTTCATGATCAGGTTGGGTTTTTCTGAGAAAAAGCACACTGAGAAGCCCACTGATGTGGAAATCATTCAAGCTTATGCTTTTCAAATGCATGTTGAGTTCTTTGTGAAGATTTGATGCGTTACATAAACACTGATTATAATTATTGAGGACAAACAGGGTCCCCAGAAGGGTAAGAGCTGGAGAGCTGGTATAATGTAGACCAGCTGCTGTAAGTGTTCAAGATGCCAAGAGCATAACAGGGTTTCCTTCAGTCCCAGCTGGTCTGCATGAAGGGAAGGGGTGGCTTGGAGGCTGTGACTTAGAGGCCTTCTCTCCTCAGTAAGCACAGGAATTGGCTTTCCAGCCCTGCAGCCTCCCTGGAGACAGCCCCAGGTGGCAGTGGGATGGGACATTGGGGATCACAGAGATTAGCCACGTGAGTGGCAGCAGGCTGCAGACATCCGAGCATTTAGCTGACTAGTATTAGACTCAAGAAATCATTTTCATTTCTTGCAGAAATGTTTCTATCTTTATCAGGAGCTGGGAACTTTTATGTTCTTAACCATGTCTATAAATACTGAAAACAGTGAGGATTTTCTCCTTTGAGACATCTCTATTTTTAAGAACACAGTTGGTAGTCACAGACATCTCATCCACACAACTGCTGTGCCAGCAGTAGCACCAGTTCAGGTGCTATTCCTGCAGCCCCGCTCGGGGCCTGGAGTCCCTGCGACAGCCCGGCCTGGCTCCGCCCTGCCCGCACAGCCAGGGGTGGGTCAGCAGCAGCGGCGGTGCAGTGCCCACGGCACCCAGAGCCACGTTTGGTCTGAAGGTTTGATCAGGGGATGGTATCTGTCACTGTTTGCTGCAATGGAGCATTCTGTAACCAGGCTCTTGAAGAATGGCTAAAAAGGCAAAATAGGGGATTTTCTTGTGAAATGCAGGTTTTAAAATGTCACTGACATGCAGAGATCCCTCTGATTTCTAGGGGCTGTTGAATATGCAGAATTTATGCTCATCATGATTGAGGTTATGAACATGCAGTGCTGGCAATGCCTACCAGCACCAGAACTGTATTTACCAACAGCACCTCCCTGCTGTACCAGTGATGCCATCTTTAACACTCTCATGAGAAAAGAATAATTGGCTCTTTGCCCAAAATCACCACACAATTACTATTAGCACAGCAGTTAATAAATTAGTAACTGCTGAGATGCATTTTTGTTTGGTGTAACACACACATGCAAACACACATCCCATGGGTGGTGTGGGGACCTCAGGAGTCACCAGGGGCCACTGGGGACCCCTCAAACAGGGCTCACCTCTCCTTTGTCTCCCAGGCCCTCAGGTGGGCACCACCTCCCACTGTCACACTTCCTGAAAGGCCTAAATCACAGGATCACAGAACTGTTAGGGTTGTAAGGGACCTCTGGAGATCATCTAGTGCAGGCCCTGCCAAGGCAGGGTCACAGAATGTCTCCAGAGATTAAGATTTCATGGCCTCCCTGGGGAGCCTTTTCCAGTGCTCTGCCACTCTCAATGTAAAGTTCTTCCTCCTGTTGAGGTGAACTTCTTGTGTTTTAGTTCAATGCCACTGCTCCTGTCACTGGGCACCCCTTAGAGTCTGGCACCAGCCAGGCACTTCATGCTGGAGGAGACTGAGGCAAGACTTCATTTCAGTCTTCAACATGAGGGGAAGTGGAGAGGCAAGCAGCAATGTCTCCTCTCTGGTGACCAGGGACAGGATCCAAGGGAGTGGCTCGAAGCTGAGTCAGGGGATGTTTAGGTTACATATCAGGAAAAGGTTTTTCACCCAGAGGTTGGCTGGACACTGGAACAGGCTCCCCGGGAGAGTGGTCACAGCACCAAGCCTAAGAGAGTTCAAGAAGCACTTGGACAACATTTTGAGGCACATGGTGTGACTCTTGGAATGTCATCCTATGCAGGGCCAGGAGTTGGACTTCTTGATCCTGATGGGTGCCTTCAAACTCAGCAAATTCTATGATTCTGAGCACCCGCCTTTGACATATTTATATGCATTAATGAGATTCCCCTCTGTTCTTTCATGACTGAACAGGCCCAGCTCCCACAGTGTCTTCTCATACGGGAGATGCTCCTGACCCCACATCATCTTTGTGGCCTCCGCTGGACCCTCTCCATTAGTTCCTTGTCTTTCTTGCACTGAGGATCCCAGAGGTGGGCACAGTAAGTGAGAGTGAGCACAAGCACACAGAGCCGGACACGAACGCAGTCTGCCGGCGGGAAGGGCAGGGACGGGGACATTCCCCTGCCGCGGTGCCCGCGCTGAGGGGCGGCAGGCGGCGCATGCGCGGCGGAAGGGGCCGGGGGCCACCGCCTCCTCCCTCCGCCTCCCCGCGGGCCGGGCCGGGGCGCGCAGGCGCGGCGGGGCCGGGGCGGGCAGGGGCGGCGGGGCCGAGCGGCGGCGGCGGCCGGGGGGAGCGGCCGGGGAGGTTCAGCCGCGCTCTCGCTGTCCCTGTCCCTCCGCGCCATGTTGTTGTGAGCCTCGGGCGGGCGGGAGGGGAGGCAGGAAGGAGCGGCGCCCAGCGGGAGCGGCAGGAGGAGGAGGAAGGGGCCGGCGGGCGGGCAGGCGTGTCCCAGCGGCCGCTCCGGGTCCATCGCCGCCAGCCAGCCCGTGAGTATCCCCGGGGGGCCGGCGCCGCGCTGGGAAGGCCGCAGGCGGGCGGGCGGGCCCCCCTTCCTCCAGCCCCCTTTTGTCTGCGGGCTCGGCTGCGCGCCGAGGGAGGGGAGAGGGAGGGGAGGGGAGGGGGAGGAGGAGGAGGAGGAGGAGGAGGAGGAGGAGGAGGGAGGGGGCCATGTTGTGGCAGGTCACCGGGCGGCGCGGGGCCTGCGCGGCGGCCTCGCCGCCTTTGTGTCCGCCCGGGAGCGGCGCCGAGGTGGGGACAGCGAGCGCCGTGAGGGGCGGTGGCGCCGGGGGAGCGGGCGAGGGAGGGGCGGCATTGTGCGCTCGGAGGGGCTCGGGGGGGGGGCCGACTCCGGCCCGGCGGGGTGTGCGGGGCCGCGGTGGTGCCCGGGGGAGCCTCGGGGGCCCGGGGCAGACGGGGGCGGACGCAGCACCGGGGCTACAATGGGCTGCGGCTCGGGGGGGAGCGGAGACGGGGGCGGCGCTCGGACCCCACGGGCCATTGCGTGGCTGGGATCACACGGGCTTTGTTCGAACGTACGAAAAACTTGTATTATTTTTTTAGTGCTCTTAAAGATAGTAACCGCTTCCTGAGAGAGCAGCGAGAAGGCCGAATGCCTTTGGTAGCTGGTGGCACACAATGAAGCGCTAGGGTTTGATTCTGCTTCAAACCTGCCCGTGCAGACCACAAAAACAAAAAGTTAAGGAAAATGCCTCCTGTCCTGAGTGGACCGTGCGTACAGCGAACAGTTTGGGGTTAATCTCCGTGGCAGTTATTGTGCAAAGATTTTTTGGGTTTTGTTTTGGCATTGTTTTCTTCGTGTATTTTCTAAGGTCAGATCCTTATTTCTTTGAGAGAAAATATTTTGGGACGGTTTATATTCTTCTCGTTTACAGTTTGTAGCAAGATGGCTTAATACCAAAATGTGCAGCGTGTTTGAGATGTGATAAAGAGGTTCTTATCACCTGATTTCGGGATGCTTTTTTCTGAGCAATTGGATGTGTATGAGCAATGTGAATCAGTAAAACTCTTAATTCGCCTAATATTCCCTATATATGCTGCCTGTTAACAAAATACTTTGAGGTTTATTTTACTTTCTCTTTGTTGCATCTCCACTGAGAGGTCAGGCCTTCATAGTTTTAGTGAGCTGGTGGTGTAGCTCTTCAGGTATGTGGGATATGAATGCATTTGAAATATAATAACTATGCCATGTTACCGTTTTTACACATAAAGCATGGTTTTGTGTTATATTTAGTGACGTCTAGATTTAGAACCAGATGTTAACAACAGTCGCAGTTTTGTTGAGAAGCTGAGGGAAATGTTGCCTGATTTGCTCAACAACTCTGTGTCAACACAAGTATAAATATGCTAGGGAAGTGGGAGAAGGAAACTCGCATTAAAAGGGAAATGCTAATTTAGTGGTGGTGTAGTTTGGGTTATATGGGTGGAAATGACACCAAATCACCTGACAGTTTTCTGAAGTGTTCAGAGTTGAAAATTTGGAATTTGGCCCAGCAGAATGGTTAGTAGGCAAATGCATGTGAGAAACTGCTTGATAATGCACATTCTGCAGTTTATTATGTGGATGTTGTACATAGGAAAGTCATGTTATTTGAATACTCTTTTTTCTGCATTAATAACAATGGTTTGTTTTTATTTTTTTCCTGGAGTGTCACTCTGTAGTAAAAAATCTTCTGTGTTAGGGATGTTGGCACAGCTCTGAGGCAATTGTAATTGTATCTGCTGTCGTGATTGAGCTAATGGTGCAAGCAGTAGGCTGAAAGAGCTGGGCTCGCCTCCCCTTTTTTGAGAAGATGCCTCTTGTTATGACAGTTTATATTAAATCTCACAGTGGATTGTGGAGTACACTGAAGGCTCTATGTGGCTGTTTTCCTTGGGTGTTCCTCTGCAATGCTCTCGGTGGGCCAGATGTTGTGCATGTTTAGGGCAAGTGTGTCGACAGAACATTAACTTGCTGAAAATGTGAACTAGATCTGATTTTTAAACAGCACTTTCTAGCTCTTGCCCTTTTAGATATTGCCCCCTCTCCTTCATTTAGTGATATTTGAGTGTGCTCTGAATAATCAGCGTGTGTAGAAGCATTCTCCGTGATAATTTCATCTTTTGCTTGGTTTCCAAAATCCCCAAATTATTAGACCAAGTTTTTATACACAGAGGCAAGTAAGCCAGTAGAAGGTTTGAATTCCTGCTTGTATGTCTTCCTGCTTTTTTTTTTTAATGTGGAATTATATGAAAATCAGCTGTCTGTTGCACTAAGAAGAAACCTAAATTCTCTTGAATGTTAAATTATTTGTTGAGAATCTCCTGTAAAATGAGGATTAATACATTGAATTTTCTTTTTACAAAGTTTGATAGAAACTCTACAGAGGAGATAATATAAGACAGTAGACATGATGTGTAAGTGCTTCTCATTGTGTCTGTCAAAAGTGTAGGCATGTAAGAGAGTTATCTGTCTTCTTTCTCTTCGAGTAATTCAAGTGAAAATGTTTGCCTCATTGAATTGGGATTTCCTCACCCATAACATAACTGTTGTCTTGCTTATTGCACATAAGCCAGTGCCTCTTACCAATGAGGAAAGAAATCTTTCCTTTAAAAGCTCCTGTAACAAATAATACCAATTGTGTAGTGTTGCTAATAATGAAGTTGGAGACACTTTACCGTCATATAGTGGAAAAGCATTTCAAATTGCATCAAAACATGTAAAGAATTCAATTCTAGCTGCTTCAGTGTCATTTCAAACAAGTTATATACAGTTTATACAGTGGCTTGCATGCTGAAACTTTACAGCAAGATTTAGTTTGGATCTCACTCAGAGTACCTGCTGTGGCTATTAGAATAGTAGGCAAGAGCTGATATGTGAAATGTTTAGCTTACAAATAAAGACTACTTTTCTCCAAAGACTATATTTCATTATTGCTTAACAGATACTTTTTCTAAACATGGTTATTTAAGAGCAGTTGTGGGTATGTAGAAGAAATACATCTGAGGAGGTTATGACAACCATCTTAGGAGTTAAGAAGAAAATGCCTAACTCCATAGCAAAAGCACCTCAGTAATGAGCCACACTAGATTTTTTTGCCAGTTCTTTGTATATGCATCTCTTTGCACTAAACTTGAGTGGTGATATGATCTGCTGTCCTCTGCAGGCTCTGCTAAAAACACATCTGCAGCCATTCTAGGCAGGCTTATTTTTTGACACCAAATATTTGTGTACCTTGGATTAAATAGTCTGGTTTACATTTTGTAGTTGTGATTATTTTTAATTTAATTTTTCATACAACTCCAGGATAGGTTGCCTCTTGCTTCACAGAGGTGTTGGCAAAAGTCTCAGTTACAGGTAATAGATCTGGTTGTCTGTCTTTCCATATAATGCTTTCAATATGTAAATCCTGGTGGAAGTAAGTGGAGTCATGTCAGATGTATGTGTTCATAACTTTGCTCTTAGATTTCATCCATGTTTTTTTAGGAAGAATTTTGGGTGATGGATTGAACTAGTCATCTAGTCATTTTGCATGGCTGATAGGAAGTTTTATGTAGAATTAGGTCATAAATCTCTTCAAAAAGGAAGTGAGTTTTTAAAAGCTGCATTAATTCTGTAACTCTTCACATGTGTGTATTGATTAAATACAAAGCTAGACTTGCTGGAAATGACTTTGTGTAGTTGATCTAAAAATAAGAAGTCTAGCTTGACTCCTATATTTCAAGTATCTTCTGCTTGTCTCCTCTATGATATATATTGCTTAAATTGTAGTTCTGGCATGGCACAATGATGAGTTAATCACATAGTCTGAAGAAGTTGCAGAACTTCTGTTACTACAGTATTTTGACAATAAGCAAATACCTACTGTAACAGTACTGATAAGACAAAGTAGGTTTATATCTTGCATTACTCACAAAACCAAGATTGCTCAAGACTAAAAAAAATACTACCATATAACTGTCTATATATTATATTTTTCCTTAAAGATGTGACATTTGGTAGTCTGTAAGATTCCATGAATAAGGTAGAACTGTGTAGAGGGATTAAAGGACTGGTTTATTTTGTCTATATTTGGGATCTAAGTGTTGTAGTCTGATTAAATATCTATCCACATATGTTAGATTTTAATTGGACTTGCCATTTTCCTCTAGCATGAAAAATAAGATTTCTAAGAGTTGAATTTTTTTTCTCCCTTAAGTACTTATCTGAGGTTGTAGGTGGTATTTTGTGCTTTATTTATGTCCATTCAGATACCAAGAGGCTGATAATACATCAGTTCTGGTAGATTAGGAATGTGGAGATCATTAAGTGTGGGTGTTCAGGCAGGGACAGGTGCTTTTTCCTGACAAGGTTTTGTCAATACCAGAGTGTTTTGCTGCTGTCATTTATAATTGTTTTAAGACAAGTCTTAAATGTTTCACAAGTGAGCTGTTGAATTTAATTTTAATCTGAGTCTGAAATCTTTGTTTCGTGAAGACCCCCACATGTACTGTTGTGTGGGTTAGACACCTTTAATGTCAATTACTATGTTAGAATGCTGTGTGGCTTAACACATTTGAAAGAACGATTGAGACTGTGCTGTAAGAGTGAGATGTAGTTCCCATAGAAAAGTTAGCTTTCTGTGCTACTTTGATACATAGTCTCCTAATTATAGAATCAGACATAGCAGTATAACAGAATTAGTGGTTTTACACATCATGAGTAATAATGTAAAAGAAACTGCTGCCTTTGTGATTGAAAATTGTATTTTGATTTTTTTAGCAAGGAAATACGTGGGCTAGCATTTATAATGTATGGAGCTGTACCATTTTAATATACTATTTTGTAAAAACCTCTGTGGTGCCTTTTTTTTCTTGTAGAGTCATAGTTTGGCAGTGGCATTTAAGATTTAAAGTTTAAATCAGTAAACATATTTCCCAATAAGTATTGTTCTTGTATTGCTTGGACTTCTTTTGTTTTTTTCCAGTCCTAATTTATTAGAGCTATATATTTAAAGATATGTAGGAGGGCCTTTTTTGTTATTAAAAGTTTTTCTTTTTAGCTTCCTATGTGGAATGAGCATTTTTTGTGTCCTGCTAGGCATGGATGAAGTGTCCTGGCTGGAGATGAGGGGAATGGTGCGTTGGTGTGGAAGCCAGTGGGGCTGGAGTAGGGGTTGCCCCACGTGAAGCAGTAGCTGCAGTAACAGCAGGGCCCAGTTCAGGTGGAA
Organism: Ammospiza nelsoni; assembly: GCF_027579445.1. Lineage (NCBI taxonomy): Eukaryota > Metazoa > Chordata > Aves > Passeriformes > Passerellidae > Ammospiza > Ammospiza nelsoni. The sequence goes on from NC_080635.1 coordinate 74,522,736, forward strand.
ACACTCCTCACACCATCCCTGTAACTCTGGTGTCAGCTGCTTCCAGTGCCCAGGTACCCCTCAGTGAAGGTTCCCTATTGGAATGTGAATCCCAATATTACCAGTTGGATTGTGCCTGGGCCAGTCTGGCCCTCGCTGCTGGGCCAAAGGCAGCAACTGCGGTGTATCACCCCAGAGATACCTTGGCTTGCTGGAGATTGCAGCTGGGCACTGAACAAGTCCAGGCTTGTTAGGAACTCTGTTTACCTCAGGAGGAATGGCTTCAGGCGATGGTGAAGAGAAAAAGGATGGATTCTGCTGGAGGGTTATATCCAGAGGTTTATTCCATGGTTACAGAGGTCTGAATCTTGGGAACAGCTCCAACAGAATCCCCGCCGCATGGTCTGATTCACCTTTTAAGCTCAGGGACAGGGGAAGGGGAGGGAACAGGTGAGCCACCAACCAGGTGAGAGGGGCAGGGTCTCAGTGGGGGATGACACCCAGACAGGCCAATGACCCCTGGGCCTGAGGGGCATCCTTTGAACTTGACCAACCACACGACACCTTGCTGGAATGTTAAACCTGATTGACAGACCAGCAGGGGGAGAGGGGGGAAGGGGAAGAGAGGTATTGGCACACCTGGGGAAGGAAGTTTACAACACACTGCAACAGTTCCCCATGCCACAGTTGGAATTTCTTCCAGCGGCAGGCTGGAGGCAGCTGTGCCTGGCAAACCCAGCTGGCCCACAGGAGATGGGGTTCATATAAGTCATCCAAGAGGTCGTAGATTTGTTTTTCATTGAAACAGTTGCTGTGTTTTGTGTCAAATCCACATCTTTAAGAACACTATGTGTGAATTAAGCTGATTTTTCAATACTGTAATAATACAACCTAAAACTTACCATTCATTTTGCTAAAGCAGTTATACATTTAACTGCATAAAAATAATTTTGAAATGTTCAGTTGGAACCATTTTTTAACTTGCATAAGCATATCATATTTGTATGAGTGCCTGTTTTTTATCAGAACATGATAAAATAATTAGTTTTGAATTTATGCAAAGCAATTGGTTCAGTTTGAAAAGGCATTCTCTCCTGGTAGGCTTTATGAGAAGTAATATGCATTTAGTACTGAGTCTTAGTTGTTACACTTAGAGATAAGAATGTTTTTTTCAGGTGAAGTAGAAATAGAATTAAGTAGAAATAAGAATTAAGTACATTAAATAAAATGTAACTCTCCTTTTGCATATGGTAACCAAGAAGAAAAACAAAATCCAGTTTTAAGTCTTTTGCCCTCAAATGTTTGACACAGCTTCCCAAGTTTCTTTTAAAAACTTTTGTTTGGATTTAAAGGTAGGAATTGCTTCCTCCCCCAGGATTCTGGTAGCGTGGCGCAGTTTAGGTCCACAAGGAACTTCTTACACCTTCCCAAGTACCTAGGGACTGTACATAAAAAATGTAGTAAGTACTGGAGCAAATGTAAATAAGCAAAATTTGCTGACCTCACAAGCAGGAATGCCTGTTGAGTCTTCTTCTTCATCTGTTCTTTCTCATTCTTTGATTCTTTTGGTGTTTTGTTTCTGGCTTTCCCTTTTACTGCTTTCTTCCTCTTATATTGACCTACATAGCAAAATAGAAAACCTTTTACCTGATGTCCTGTTCATGCTGTATCCCATTCTTTATTACTTGTGCAGAAACCATAAAGCTGTTTTGTAAATCTAAAATTTGACAATATTTTATTTGTCCATTTGGATACACTTAGTGAGAATGAAAAGGATGAGTTTTTCCTCACTAGTGGAAGTTGCACAAGTAATGGTTCTGATTTTCACTAGCATTTCTCAAGGCTGATAGGTTGTGTAGGTAAAATTATTCCCAGATAAGTAAGTGCTGAATAACAGTTGCATCTCCCTTCTGCCATCTGCTTTCCATCCCTGGTGATCAGAGCCATGCCTTTATCAGAAACTTTCTTTAGTTCAGTTAGGTCCATCCAAATACTTCTGGATGCCTCTTGCAGGTGACTGCCATGAACCTCATATGTGTTTTCTGGTAACTTGAATGGGGGATGCAGAGGAGCTACTCTTAATTTTTTAAGTGCTTCACTGGTTCTGTGTGTTATGAAGATTTGGTGAAGGGGAAGCTGCTCTTTGCTGTGCATTATCCATGTGGGAATAGGAGTTTTCACCTTACTGTCATCATCATCTTACTGTTGTGCCGTTTTTTGCCTCATTTGCTCTCCTTCTTCAGTAGCAATATAAACCAGCAGAAATCAAGGACAGATCAGGGGACTTCTCCATTTCAATTTTTTGAATTCTGTATACCAGTGTTCTTTGGGATTTAGTTAAGATGAAGGTTACTGTTTTGTTCGAGGTGTTTCTGGTTTTTCTGGATTTGTTTTTTTTTGTGGGGGTTGTTTGTTTGGTGTTTTTGTTGTTGTTTTGGGGGGTTTTGTTTTTGAAAACTATAGAGTTAGATGTACCCAAGAAATGGGTTTTCTAAAATCTGTATTTTTGCAAACAGTGGAAGGAGTTTAGCTAGGATTATGTTCTGTGTCTACTACACAGACTGTGTAGGTTAAAATACTAAAAATAGAGGGTTTTGTGCATTTAAAGAAAAAATGTAAAGAAAACTAATAGAAGCAAATATAGTAGATAAATATCTTGTAATGTCTGATCTTCAAAGAATCACTGGGTAGTTTGGGTTGGAAGGGACATTAAAGATCATCCAGTTCCAACTCCCCCACCCTGCCATGGGCAGGAGCACATTCCCCTAGATCAGGTTGCTCAAAGGCCCATCCAGCCTGGCCTTGAACACTTCCAAGGATAGGGCGTCCACAGCTTCCCTGGGTGCTGATGCCAGCAGTGCCTCACCATCCTCATGGTAAACAATTTCTTCCAAATACCTGCTGTAAACCTGCCCTCTGCCAGTTTAAAGCCATTTACCCTTGCCCTATCCCTCCATGCCTTGGTCCAGCTTTCCTGTAACCCCTCTGGGTATTGAGGTACACTAAGGTCTCCTCAGAGCCTTCTCTCCTCCAGGCTGACCAACCCCAGCTCTCCACCAAAACCCCAAGAACTTCTCCCTGGCATTGTGCTCCATGCAGTTTTTCAGGGATGTGTTGCAGGGTGGTAGAAGTGCTGCAGCCTTCTTTGAAGTGTCTCCTTGAGAAGCTGCCCAGAGTAAGGCCACAGGAGCAGCCATTTCAAGCCTTGCACACACATAGGCCCAGGTAGCTCAGCAGAGGGACAGGAAGGATCCTTGTGTGATGTACTCCAGCCAGGGTTTATTGCATCTGCAGCGCCACAGGGAGCAGGGACAAAGACAACAAGGTTAAGTGGGGGGACACAGGGGCAGTGCAAAGGGCAGTGGCTTACAGCGGAGACTGGGCTGGCCACCAGGGCTACCACAACCAGTGAGGAAACCAGGAAAAGAGAAACCAGGGGAAGTTTGGGGAAAGGAACTGGGATGGATCGGTGTTAAGCAGGAGTCCATGGGGGATTCCTTTCTGTCTGCCCAGGTAGGAAAACTCTATGGTAAGTCTCTCCTAGGCAATGCTCTGGGGATTTCCTGAGGGGGAAGGATTCAGAGGATTCTACAGGAATAGTCTTCTGTCAAGTAAGTCCCATGAGCCTGAGGCCTTAATTGGGAATTTGAAGTGAATAGAGAATGTGGAAAAACCTTATATCCACTTTGATACTAGAACATACATGATACTTTCTGAGTGAAACCATGATACTTAGAAGTGAGTTGAAAGAGTTGTTGCAAGCAATTAGACAAACAGGCCAACTTGGTTGGAATCACTAATGGATTGTGAAGAGTCTTCAAATTAGTTAAAATGCCAAAGAATCTCTGTAGGAAAATAGGAAGTTGATAAATATACTTCATTAACTGCAAGAAATGAATTCCTGGGAAGACTACTGAAACATTATGTTGGTCTTCTGAAAGCCATCTGAAATAACTTCAGAACTGAACATAAGGCAGCCAACATCTTTAGTAAATATAATTACTTGTCTACTAGGACATTTAATTTTTACTGTGGTTAAAGACTGAGGAGTTACTTGTCAGTGTCCCTGATAAGGAGTTACTGAGGGATGAACTGTGGGAATTATCACTGAAGTATCAATAGTTGGAAGACAGTTCATGCCATTAATAAGATGCTTTAACTTTTGGTCAGCTCTGAAGTGATCAAGTAGTTGGATTAGATTATTCCTTCCAGCTGAGATACTCTAAGTCAATTCACAGTAGCATTGTAGGCATTTGATTGCTCAGAGAAAGATCAAATGGGTTCTCCTGGAGATCCATGGTGGTATTGAGGCTTAGTGTACCTGAATTTGGAAATTACCAAGACTAATGAAAGAACTCCAGGTGGCACAAACATTTAAAAGAAGAGGAGGAAACTCAAACACACCACAAGTGGATTCAACACTTGGTTGAAATGGAAAATTCTTTTGCCAAGTGTCCACTTGACACATTGGTGTCCAGATTAACCAACCACTGGCTCAGAACTAACATCATTGTCTTACAGAACATTTCAGCATAAGAGGCACAGAAACATGCCAGTTGTTATTATTCTCAGTCTGATGTTTATCTATGTCTGCTTCAGCTGCACAATAAAAATTGAAGCGGTAGACAGCAGTTACTGATGGCCAACACTTCAGAGACTTGAACTATTTTGCAGGCAGAGGGGAAGTCTCTAAACAATAATTTGCAGCACAGAAGAGAGCAGAGGCTGGAGGAGCATGCTTTGCATGAGAGGTAATAGCCAAAAACCTTTGGACACTCAGTTGAGTAGTCGTGCATGCAGAACTCCTCAGTACAAGATGTCAAAGCCAGCACTGTTAATTTGAGTTGGGACACCACCATTGACATCTTCCATATTAAAACAGTAGTGACCATCCAGTCACTGACAAGGTTAAGTATAAACTCCTTAACCTAGAGATAGTCATCCCTGATTGTCATTAATCTTTCTTTAAAATATTGAATAGTGAAAAGAGTTATAAAGGATAACAAGCTGAGTAGGAAAGATATTTCACTTGAGTCTTTGACATTTTTTTTCTTTCCCTCAACATCAAAAAAGCATTTCAGTCTCTGGTAGCAGAGCATTTGAGGAAGACTGCTGTGTGCTGTGGCATCATCCTTTTGTTCACATCCCCATGGGGCTGCAAATAGGTTAGTGATCTGTTTGTCATAAATTCACATCATTTCAAGAATGAAGAATTGTCTAGGATAGAAAGGTTTAGTGATTATCAATCAGTATGTAATATTTGGATTTACAGAGAAGAAGTTTTTTGTAAAGTCAGGATGTATTTTCTAGGATGTCAGACTACTTGCAGATGTTCTTCCACATGCTGAAGCAAGCAGCTACAGCAGTGTGAAACTGCTCAGGCTACTTGTCCTGTCTTTTCCTATTCAACTCCATCTACTTCCCTCCCTCATGGCAAAGGTAGTTAAACACTTCATTAGTTTAATCTGAATACTTTAGGTTGTGAATTTTAACATGACCTGGGTGTTTTTGTGTCTTGCTTTTGAAGAAGCAAGAGGTGATAGGCAAGACTGACAGAGAAAAGCTTTGGCTGTTGCAGCCTTTTCCAAAAGTCTCAAGGGTAGTGGTGCTATAAACAAAAGAACATAAATTGTGTCTTTGCCCAAAGTTTCAATTGAGCTGCAGTTGCTGCAACTCATTTGTGTTAGAATTGACAAACATCTCAAAGTTTTGTGAGTAGCTGCTGTAACAAAGAAAAACTCTTCCTTGGAGGGGAAGAGGAGAGAACAAAGGAAAGAGTCTTACTTAGTTCAAGAGCTTTTTGGTAATTCTGTGGTCTGGAGGAGAAGCTGTATGTTTCAGTATTTCTAAGTATCCATCCTGACTTCCGTGGGGGTCTATTAGAACTAATATAGCCATGAGAAAATGTGTAGATGCTATTAAACCAGCAAAATGTGCAGGTACTTAACAGGATGAAACGGACAATTCCTACCAAAAATTTTGCCTTGGTTTTTTAATAAGATTATTTTGTTTGTTTTTCAAATAAGGTAGACTAATATGTTTGTGCAATAGAAATTGGGAAAGCATTTTCCCATATGAGACCTCACAGTCATGTAGCCATTCCTTGAAACAATGAACATAATCTCTTCATTCAAATTGAAAACAGCATAATCTGTTTCCTGACCTTACAGTGGGAATTGCATCTCCTCAATCATTAGTTCTTCCTTTTATAAATTTTACTTAAAACTGTCCCTAGAAATCTAAATATGCTTGCAGTCCATTTTTTTTTTATTTCCAATCTTTTTTTGCAACTTTTACTTCAGCTTAAAAGTGAAGTGTAGTTGTGAAATATAACAATTTTAAAGTGATTTCAAACAAATTTTCATCAACAGATTTTTAAGACTTTTTCAAGTGTTAATCACCTATACAACACACAAATACTTTGTTAGTTTTTCATTGTAATAGCTCAAGTTTAATCTTAGCTGATTGATGGGGTGGTTCTCCCAGTAAACATAACATCCCTCTGAAGCTGTTTGGAAGATCATTTATATCTGTTTCTGCAAGCAACAAGTTCTCTAACAACTTTTTTTAAGTATTATCTTTGCGTGCTTGGGTTTGCTTTGGTTTAATTTTGAGTTTGCCATTGTCATCAATTAGTTCCAGTAGCATTTAGCTCCACCAAACTAGAAACTCAGATTATGGTTGTTGAATGTATGATTTAAGCAGCTTCTCAAACTTGCAAATAACTAAAACTTTCCAAGCCTCACAAACTAGGAGAAGAAATCTTAGACTGGCAGGATTTTCCATTGTGCCTAGAGGAGAGCTGAGGGGGGAGGGACTTTGATTCCTGTTTTGGAAAATCTGTTCCCTGTTAAAAAACCTTGTTCAATAAATTCTTGGAGAGATTTTTCTGTCATAGTAGTGTTGTATGAGATGGGGCAAATACTGTGAGGTTTTTGAGTGAATTGTAAGGTTGGAGGGTTTTTTCTGTTAAAATATTAAATGTCTTGCAACTTGATTAGTGAGCTATCACCTTATTGCCTGCTTGCTTTTGACTGCCAGTTTGGATAGCAGACATGGCTGGAAAGAGGAAATATGTCTGTCTTTCCCCTCTCTTTGATTTGAAGTAGCTGAAGAAGGAGTATTTTGTGATGTATTGCACGTGGTTTCATGTACTTGGACTGAAAGAAAAGCACTGAGGAATTTTTGGTGATATGCTTTAAAGCACTTCCCTAGATAGAGAGAGGAAAATTACAGTGCTGAATTTTGCAGATACTTGGGTTGTATTTTTAGTATTTTCCAGCATGTAGTGCATGGAATAGGCAGCTTAATGTGAACTGTCATCAGGGCAAGGAAAAGGAGAGTTATTGCAGTCACCTGACTGTGCAAGCAAGTTTGTTCCGTGTGACTTCTGTTCTTTAGAGACTTTTTCTTAATCACTCCTTGCAGTCACATTTGCTGGTTCTGTGTGTCTGCACAGTTTATGACCTTTTCAGCAGCATTTCAAACTGCAGGTGATGGTTTCTGCCAGTGAGTAACTTGACTACTTTCCCCCCGCTGCAGATTGTCCCATGTGGTGTCAGGTGGTGAGTTGCTACCTCCTGCACGTGGACTTTGTGTCAGTTGTGTCTTTATTAAATATCTTCACCAGTGTCCTTGTGCTGTCCAGCATACTCCTTTATAGTTCCACCTGCCTTGATGTCTCCAAATAGCTGGCAAGCATTGTCAAACATCTTCATGTGAATGACTGCTTTATCTCACTTCACCAATTTGGTTTCTTGTTGTATCAGTCTTTGTAATATGTCTTACACTTACAGTTCTTTGAAGCAGAGTCCTTCATACTTTAGTGCTTATTCAGTAATTAGCAGAGGGAGAGCCTGGTTTGATATTACAGCAAACAAATGACATGTGGTCAACTGTGCATTATCTTATTTACATATAGATAAACTTTGGTGTGGGTTGTGCAGCAGTGGCTCTGCACAGAGTCCATTCAGGTCTGTGAGGAGTTACTGGCAGCAGCGTAAACCTGAACTGTAGTGCTGCTTCCTGAGGGGTATGGGCTGGGAGCCGCCTTGGAGCACTGCAGGGGAACCAGAGACCTGAGCTGGTGGTGTGTGGAGCCAGCTGGAATTCTTTGGCATTCATTCCCATGTGCTCCAGGTTCTAGGTGAGATTGTGAGTGAGGCCTTGTTCTAAAAATTGTTACTGTGTAGTTGTGGAATTTTGTCCTAAAGTTAAAACTTGTTTTAGGCATTCTAGGAGCGTTTTGCATGACATCCAGGTGGTGGGAGCCAGAAAACCTGGCTAAAAAGGCTTGCTTATAGGCTTTTAAGCCTTTTGCATTTCCAGCAAATTTCTTGATAAGTTCTTATTCATTTCCTTGCATTATTCATGGTGTTAAGAAAATAGAAATGTGGGTTAGTGTTAGTTCTTTTGCTTAATCTAAGTTCTTATCTGTGGGTTTAGAATGCTGTTTACCTTTTTTTAAATGTGATTTAAAATTGGTGGTTTTGAAAATATGACACTGCTGTATCGCACAGAGGAGCTGCATTTAGCTTTCTGAACTACCTTGACTTGGTACCATGACATTAAACTCAGGGTGAAGAAGGCCCTTGTGTGTCTTTGTGAAGAGTTATGTGAAAGCTTTTTTCTCTTCAGTGTAAAGATGAAGAGAAAAGCAAAGTGGATAAATAGTGAAGGGAAGCCTGTAGTTGGGTAGATGATATCAGGGAATGCTGTATTTTGTCTGAAGATGAATAATCTGGGATTTAGACATCTAATCAGAGATTTTGCTCATAAAATCACCGTCTGATTTTTTTTAGATGATAATTCAAATGTGGGTTGTTTCTGTTCACAATTTCTGCTTTTACCTGCCCTACATATTGTGTCTGTTCATGTACCGATAGTGGCATTTACATGTAACTGCTCTTAAATTTTTGGCTTCTTAAATGAAAAAGTTGAAGTATTTGGATTTAAATCCATTGAAGCACAGATGTGTCAATAACAGTCTTTGAAGCCTGATTTATTTTTTTACTTTTGTTTACTGTCATTAAAGGTATAAAGTCTTTGATGTTATTTTAGACTGTCTTTTAATTTCTTTGGAGGACTATGCTAGCCAGCACTTAATGAGATATTAATGTCCAAAGCTAGGCTGCAACTCTTAGTGAATTAGAAGTGATGCTTACTGAGGTAAAAGTAGTCTCTAGTTGTGGGTTTTTAGAGTTGGCTGGGTTTTCCAGCTTTTAGGCAATTTTAGAAATCTACAGGTAGTTTAAATGCATATTGCCCAAAGAAAACATCCTTAGAAAACAGCTGAAATCATTGATAACAGCAATTTCTTTAAATGTCCGTTCACCTGCTGTGGACAGATAAGGAGAAGACACATATACTTCCCTGTAGCAAGAGAGGAACTAAAAAAAATACACTAAAAGAGGTTAGTTTTACTGTTCCCTGGCTCTCCTTGAAGTTATGCAGAGTTTAAAAGCACAGAAAAGTTCAAGGTGGATTTTGAAGCAGACTGACACTTGAAACCTTGGAGTTTTTCACTGTTGTTTTATGCTGGGGATACAGAGAAGTTGTGTGTCATGTCAGCACCTTTCTTTGCAAAAGCTAGTTATTTGTAGTGGAATGAGTAGTCTGAAAATTCCAGGATTTTTGTTCGTTTGGGGTTTTTTTTGAGCTATCAGCTGTTCAATTAATTGCATAAGAACTAAGTAGTTTCATCTCTGGTTGTAACACCCACTTTGAGAAGATCAGACTGTGTTGGCATTACCTAGTTTCTTCTTGCCTGCTCAGGAGGGGAAAAAAGAAAGCAAAACTGAAAGGCCAACATTTAGTTCAAATGGTACTGGATCGTGAGGGAGAAGAATTCATAATGCTGGAAACTTCTGAGCAGAATTACTGGGAGAATTTTAGTTTTTCCATGTAGTGTTACTGAAAACAAAATCCTTGAGAAATTAATATTCTGTGTGGCAAATGAGTCTTCCATATTCTGGAGGAAACAAAATGAAAGTAAATGCTCTGAAGTAGAGGAATGTCACTTGTCAATTGTTGGAGGTGGGAGGAATGTTTGTGATACCAGCTCTACAATAACACAAAATAAAACTGTTTCCTGCAAATTGTGTTAGAGTCACTTCTGGGATTTCCTCAGCCCCACTTTTAATAGGTGTGCTGTCCACGTGTATGTACATACAAACGAAATAATTTTCTTCATATAAATAATACTATGTATAAATGAGTTCTATTCCTTGGGATTCCTTAGAGTCACATTAAGATAGTGTTAAAACCCCATAATTTGTCAAACAAATTTAAAGTCTGGGGTTTTTTTTTAACTTTTCAGACATTTGTGTACGGGAGATGTTCTGTTTCAGATTCTTTGGTAATAAACAGAAAAGTGAAGATAGTTGAGATTTCTAAAGAAAACACATCAGCAAAAAGAATATTGATTAAAATGTAGAAAATTAATTTATGGAAATTTTACTTGATTCGAGGCCTGTGGATTCCAGAGTTCCAATTCTTGTTAACACATTTAAAACAAGCTTGTTGACTCTATCAGAATGAAAGCTATGTTTCATTAATCATTACAAAATACAGCAAGATAAATTGTCCCTAGTTCCTGCTAGTGTGTAGATATCTTTTAGCGTTTATACAGAGTTTTCATCTTCAGAAAAGGCAAAGTTTTAAGCCTTTATTAAATAGTATATTGCCTAGAAAGCATTCAAGGGGTTTTTTTAAGTTTTTTAATTTACTAAATAAAGTTTTTGAATGAGAGCAAATGATGAAGTAATGAAAGCTGATGTCTCAGAACAGCAGCACATCAAATTAATGTCACGCTTCTGTATAGAAGTAGCTGGATTGTTATTACTCACTGACGGAGCCTTTCTGTGTAGAACAGGATAATAATGGTTAGAAATTTGACTCTTAGATTCCTCTAAACTTCTCTTACACAACTTGTAGCACTTGCTACTGCTACCAGAAAGGCGATGCTGACTAACCAGCTTAACAAGAAGTAGATATTTAAAATTAGGAAAAAAAGAGTTTAGTCATATGCATATAAGTAATAATCACCAATTAAATTAAGCATGTTTAGACAGAAACTGCAACTCATATTTCATTTCACAGCTTTGTTTTCATATTTCTGAATATATTTAGTGTCTTCCTTTTTTGTTTCTGGTATACTTATGAAGGATCATTGGAGTGAGAGTTGCAGAATTATGTGTGCAGCAAAGGAGGGTGAAGAGTCTCACCAAACTACATGGAATTTGTAACTAAACTATTTCATATTGATAATTAAACCTGTATGAAAAAAAATTTCTTGTGTGAAAAATAGTTCTTCAGTTTGATTTCTGAGCAGTAAGGGACCAGTCAGCCCCTTCTGAAGAATTACTTTTTCTTGTAGCTCATTTAAATAATCTAAAAGGTGTATGGGAAATATTATTTTAATCACTTGTTCTAATTAAATTTTTTAAAATAATTTCCTGTTTACAGAAGCTGTCACTGGACAAGTTTTTATCGGTTTTTTCTTCCATTTTTTTAAATTATGTTACATTTTATCACATTTCTGGATTTTTATTTTGTAAACTTCCATTACCCTCCCTGCTGTGCTGTACGTTTCTTAGAAACTCTTTTAAATGGATAACTAAGTACACAGTTAAAAAACTGAGAAACCTGCTAAGGTTATTTAGTCTAAACTATATGCCCTGTTAATGTAGGAATATATCACTTCAGCTTTTCAAATGGTGCAAACAGTGTAACTGTTACCAATGGTTATGAAATCTGGTTTCAATACAAACACATTAATTTTTGTGAGCCTGGTAGCTCTGCCAGTATTTGGCTGTACAGATTAAAATCCTGAGCTTGAGGACTTTTGACAGTACTTTAGAAAAACTTGTACAAACAGTTCTGCCAGTCTTAGGGCAAAGCTTGAACTGGTTGGGTGGGAAAGAGAATCACGAAAGCCTGTGCAAAGAAGAGGCAAATTTCTTATGTGATGGAAGAGTTCATTTTTAGGGGGAGCAAGTGCAATTTCTTAGAATCCTTCGCTGGCTTTGAATGAACCATGGTGTACTTCTGAAACAGGGGGCAAGATGTCCATAATTTTCCTCTTTTTTTCTTTGTGGATAGTGATGATATAATAATAATTTCTCAGTATCATCTGTTGGCAGAAGACTATGCTAAGTGAAGACTATTTACTAAATAAATCAGTATTTTCCAAACTTGATGGTGACTTGTGAGATACTATCCAGCATACTTTGATATATATAACACATATATGCATTTTATACATGCTGTTGATAAAAACCTACAGAATTCATTTCTCCTCTGTGCAGGCTTCGAGGTTATTGATATTCCTGTTGGAAACAAACAGACAAAGAATGTGAGTTGGCTTTTTCAGCAGGCTGGACTCTGCTTTGCCTGAGGGTATTCCCCTGCCCCTTTAATGTGCTGCAGAAACTCCACCTCAAGATCTGCTCTTTTCTGTCATTGTCAGCGTTCTCAGTGCTGCTAGGATTGCTTCTCAAACTACAATACAAAGCTCACAAGGAAAAAAGCACAAGAGCCTTAAGATCCAGAGTGATTGCTGAGCCAAGCCCACTAAACTGAGAAGTTTGATCTTGTTAGAATATTTGGGTGTACTAGGAGTCATAGAGTGCAGAAGTGTAGTACTGCTCAGTCTGAGAATTACTTAAGAAGCCAAAAATACCGCAGTTGAAGAATAATTCACTTCCTTGCAGAAGTTTTGGTTGGTTTTAGAGCACTCTATTTTAACACAGTGAAAATTAAGTGCTCACTGGAGGAAGATGCACTGTTGAGATTGTAGCCATATAAATATGTGTTAGAACTTAAAACTGGTTGCCTAAGTGCCTTATACCTTCTTTGTTTGGACTGCTCAAGGAGCCTGGACGTTTTGGAGTATTTTGTGAAATTTTCGGTTGTGTTATTCTTCCGTGTGGCCCTCAGCAAACCTTGCCTCTTATCAAAACACAGCACCTGTTGACTTTAAATTACTTGGGAGCAGCAACTTTCATTAACCAGTTTGGTAGTAAGTGAACCTCTGGTTCTCTGATGCTTCCAGGAGTTATGAGAAGATGCATCTACTCAAAAGCAGCTTTAATCAAACAAATGTCTTGTTTTCTTTTAATGTTACAGAAAATCGTTGGTGCTCGGGGGACAAAACAGTTCAGTTGTGCTTCTCGTAGTTTCCTGTTCAGCTACTCAACAGCTTTTGTTGTCTGGGTGCACTGTGGGTTGGCCTCTTAATCAAAGTAAGGATGTTTTATGTCATTTTGGCAAAAACATTATAGAGTAGAAATCTCATAACAGGTTTGACGATGTGCAGTTTAGGCTGCTGGTATAGTTATTCTTTCTTGTCCTTTGTTATGAATCTGTTCTAGATTTCTGTTTAATATTTGTATCAAAAATACTATTTTTATTTCATAATTTCAAGTTGGCCACCTATCTAAAAGGTTTTTGTTGAGCTGTCTTTTTGGGAGCTTTTTAAATGTCACGTGTCTGACTTGGCTTTACAATACAGTGTTCAACTTCATGGAAGATTGGCAGAATTGCTATGTATTGGGTATCCAAAGTAGTTTAAGTTGATCATAATGTTAAGTCTCTGCCATAAGCATATATATTGCATAAGATAAATGCTACAGAAGAACTACCCCTGTAGAAAGCTGCTGGAAAGGTATTTTGCATTGAAGACATTCAGTAAAACTAAGAAAAAAGCAGGAGCATTTGCAGTGCAAACAGCTTCCCTTTCTTTCCAGTCCCAGTGCTGTAATACCAAGTGTTCTGTGTTGAATTTCTGGCCTAGGATGCAACTTCAGCTGCAAAATATTTCTTCTTTGTCACAGTGGTAAGGGTATTCACCTGAGAGGGGAAGGATGGCATTTGGCATTTCTTAATGCAGAAAAAGTGGTTTTCTTACTTTCTGGTCATCTGGTTTAACCACTTTTGAGCTATAAAATAAAGTCATATTTTTCTCTTTGATACTGTGTTTTTTGTTATTATTTTCCACAGGCTTTTTTTCAAAGAAGGGGCTGTTCTTTGCTTTTGCAAGAAAATGGTTACAAGCTTATTTCTGGCAAGATTCAGGGTTATTTGAGAGAGTAGCTGTCCCAAGATCTGGATGTCTGGATTTCAGAAATGGAAATTACTGGAAGCAGTGTTTCTTGTGGTAGTCCTAGATGATTTCCTGTCAAGAGTCTGCCTCCTTAAGTCTGCCCGGAGTTATGGAGGGCAGAGTTTCACCTTTCTGGTTGAGTTACCATGTAGGCAGCACTGAGCAGATGCTCCTGTCCCACCTCACTCCACATCAGCTTCTCCTTGTTGCTCTTGTCAAATCTAGTGTCCTCTTCCCTGTGGTGTTTTAGTCTAGTGGTCTCTTCTCTGGATGATCGGGTGAAATTCTCATGCATGGAAAAGGAGTGAAAAAACCTTCTGAATCAGTTACCTCGATGGTTACCAAGTTCATTTAGGGGAAGTGCTAAAAACTCTTGGTTGGCAGGACTGTCGTCTACAAGGTCTCAACAGAGTAAAGGAACGGGTTTTGTGTCAGCCTCTAGATTTATGAAAAAGTATTTAAATTTCAATGAGAGGAAGTGTAAACTTTAGAAAGAAAGAGTCTACTAAGACATAATTTTGTTTTTAAATAGAAATTTTGTGTTAGAATCTCATTGCTAATGCTGCAATGAGAAATGGACTGAAATGTGCTGGTATGTTGTATCTAGAGCCTGTAGAAGAAGATGAGAATTTTCTGTTGGTGTGTTAAGGGAGAAGAAATCATGAATGCTTATGCCATTCTACTTACTTACCTGCAGTATGTGAGGAACTCTTTTACCTAAAGACAGCTCAGTGTGTAATATCTCTTTGTGTGTAATTTTGGGGCCCTGTGGAATGATCTGCTGTGTTCTGGAAGTTTGAAGCCATTGTCCAACCGTGGGCAGGGACACCTTCTGTTAGACCAGGTTGCTGAGATCCCTGTCCAGCCTGGCCTTGAGCAGTTCCAGGGATGAGGCATTGATGTAATCAAACAGAACCAGAAAAAAAACCTTGTAAATGTTGAGCAGTATGTTCCCCAGGCCTCTTTTGGACTTATGAATTATTCTGTATAACAGGGTATGAATAAAAATAGGAAAAGGGGGTGGGTTAATGTTGCGAATTTGTTTTAAAAAGTATTAAAATGTTTATTTCTGGAACCTATGAGTTAAGTTAATGCTGATATTGAGTTAGAGAAAATAAAACTCCTTAGTAATACAGGTAATCCCAACCAAAGTTTCTCCTTTGGGGAAAGGGCATGTCTTTGTACATAGGAGATCCAGCTGGGTGGCATTCTGGATGTTTTCTGCTGCTGCTGTAATGATAGGGCTGGGTTAGTGTTGAAGAAAGGCATGGAGATACTGGTGCTGCCTGTGCTTTCTCCAGTTTGTAAACGATCTGTGAAACAGAAATTTGTGCTATGGGGCAAGATCTTGTGGGCTGTTGTTTCTGGTGGAAAAAAGGACTGTATTTTTTTCTTGCTGCTGGTTAGCAATAGATAACGCTAACTTAAATTTTAATTTTTTAAGAAGGAGGCCGGTGTGCAAAATTAATGCTCATTGTGCTAAAATATATTTACAGTTTCATAAAACTTCAGTTTCTTATAATGCTCTTGGGACAGCTTAGAGGAAAAAAGGAGTTAGCTGTGCTCTTACCCTGATTCTTGGATTGTCTTTTCTCAGAGATGGGGAAGGAGGGGTGGTCATGGTTTTGGACTTCCCTGAATTGGGAAAAATAAGCATTTCTTATTAGATCTTGTAACACCAGAAAAACACAAACAAATAAAACCACCACCGCTGAAAGTTAAAACCAACAAAAAAACTCAAACAACAAACCCCAAACAATCCACCCAAAAACCACTGCAACCAAAAAAAATGATGCCTCTTTCAAGCTTGGTTGTTATCTAACAGGGATTTGGGTAGTGTTTATGGTAAATATAATTTGGGGAGCTTTACCTGCATATTTGTTTAGAGATCATTAGATCAAAACTACATATTGAGACAGAAGTACCTAAATTGATACTGGTTTGTCATTGAAGCTGAAGTGCATGACCTCAGCACAAAAAGTGGCCCAGCTAGGTAAGATAATCAGCTCTGTCAGCAATCTAGAAGAAGTTATGTTTTCAGAAACTGTAGTATTCAAATTCAGAAGTCTTCAAGGTTTGATTTTCTAATTTTTCTTTTGAAGTAATTGCTCTTGTACTGCTATATTTTCTGTGTGCATGCACAAATATTTGATTATCCCTTAGAGCTAATAAAAGTTTTGCATTAAATATGAATCTGTTTTTTAAAACACTAATTTGAAGAAAAATTTTAGCGTTTTTAAGGCTATGTTAAAATCTGCTTTCAGTTTTTAAAAAACAAATCAACCTAATTAAGTGTCAGCATTACTGGAATAAACTTAGTGTGCTGATGTGCCTACCCCATAATTCAGTCTGAAATTAAATTTGCTCTTCAGTATCTCAATGAAATTGTTGGAAAGTTATTTCAGACTCCATCTTAACTAAAATATTGTTCTTCTTGAGGGAATATTTGAGCTATTAAATTTCTTTGTTAAAAGCAGAGAGACAGTCTCAGAAGTTAATGGCTTAGAATGATTGAGGCAATAACAATAGTTTGAGAGTAAATTTTTGAGAATGGAGTATCTATTGGCCACTTTTCCAATCCTAAGAAAGAGTTGTTTGTGCCAGAATGTTGAAAGCACCAGATTGTTTCTTTGCCTAGTATTTGAGCATCTATTGAAAAGTGTTAGGTATGTGTTATCAGCTGTGTGGAATAACATCAGTTTGGTTTATTGGCTGGTGTAAACAGATGGATTTACTGGTGAAAGTAACTCCTCAAGAGAGTGGTGTAGGGAGGGAAATTCATTTTACTTTGAACTTGAATAACTGCCTGCTGGATGTCACTATTGGGGGAGAAGAGAAGGGAAAGAAAGAACTCTGAATTTCCTTATTTTATTTGTTTTTCTAAACTTATCCTGGCTTTGAAAATTCCTTATGGAAACCATTTTCTCAGAAAAGAATGAGCCCAGTGCATTGTGTTTGTGCCATGGAAAAAGGAGGTGGTTTGTTGCAGCAGCAACTCTTCTTTAGTAAAAATCCTTTCATATTTACAACAATTAAAAAAAAACAAAGCAAACACCAACCTGTGGTGAAGGAAAAATGTGATTTCCTGGAAGAAAACATGAGGAATTGTGATAATGCACTCAGTTACTAGATTTTAAAAGCAACACATTTCTAGTAGGTTTTGTGACCTGCCATGTGAGCTTTTCTTTGTTTGCTGCCAGGTGTATTCAGTAACAGTGTGCAACAGTTCCTCTCCTTTCTAAAGGATTTTATATGGCCAGATCTTTAATTTCACCTCTTTCTTTCACATTCATTGCAAAGGTGCTATTGGCTACCGTTCCTATAATGAGCAATATCTGTACAGATATGTGAAGATTAAATTGTTTAAGTCTCTTGGAATTTCTTGCATGTTATTATATTAGCAGGGTACATTAAATTGGTCACTAACTGTATCTGGTAATGAAATCCAGACTTATGTAGAGACTGAATGGGGAATCACATTTTTTGTGTGCTTTCAATATGCAGAAATCTTCAGGAATACTGAAAACTCTTAACTTTTGTAAAGATATTTGACTAATGGATTTTTCTTTTGATTTTTCCTCTGCAGGTTCGATCTGTGGATGAGATGAATCATGAGTTTCAAGCTCTTGCCCTAGAATCTCGGGGAATGGGAGAGGTAATTACTGAGGGCTGAAAAACCAGTTAGTGGTTTGGAATTGTTGGTACAGTTTAAGAAGTCTAAATAATACAACGTGAAGCAAAGAGCTTGTCTTAAGAACAAGTTAATCGTTTCTGTCTTAGGTGAAGGGAAACTAATTACATTAAAAGAATGTTGGGATTGTTATTGACTGGTTCTGCTGTTCTATGTCATTCTTCTTAGATGAGTGATAGTTCTAGGGAACTGAAAGGGTTAGTTTTTGTAAGAGTGTACAATTCTATGAAAGGAGGCATGTTTTCAGTCTCACTCTATCTAAGCTAGTGGAACTTGCTACTCCTGAGAAGCCAGGGAAACTGGGATTTGGAAAATAGATTTGGCTCCAGAAAAATGAACTGGCATACCCAGCAGAAATGTGTGGTAATTTACTATTTTTTCACTGGTAATTACTTCTTAAAAGATTTTAACTAGGCTGAAGAGTGCTGTTATGTAATTTAGCTGGAGGGAAGAAGGAATATTTCTTTTGACTGATTTGATTTGTTTGGGTTTTTTTAAGTCAGTTTACTTTAAGGTTGGGGTAAGGAATTTCAGAACGTGCAGGATGACTTGGCTCCTTCAAGAGCAGTTCCCTGAACTGTTTAGAAGGTAATTGACAAGTATTAGAATTATTTGCCTGACAGGAACCTGGTAAAGAAACTCATGTTGAACTAAGATTTCAAATGTGGATCCTTTAGTCTTGCTGGGTATTTACCTAATTCAATTGATGGTTGAACCAGTGACAATATTGCAGCCTAACTTTCTTAAAATGATGGTAGGAGTCTTTATGGAAGCCATAATTACTGATGAAAAATAAATGCTGTGCTCTAGTTGCTAAGTGTTTCTGAGCTGACACATGGGCATTCCTGCTTGATTTTCTTTATTTTAATGAAGCATTCAAGCTATCACTTGGCTTTTCAGCAATTTTTGCTTCATCCAGAGTTGTCTTTGCACCATCCCCCATTTGAAAAAAATAATAGATGGAGCCCTGTTCTTTAGAAAGCTGAGTAGCCACACTGCTCCCCTCCCAGTTCTTAAAGCTCCTTTTGAAAAGTAAAAGTGTTAGTGAAGTATCTGTGATAGTACCAACAGTGTGATAGAGTGGATGGGTGAAATTCATGGTTGTATTTGGTCTTTTGACACCCACAAAGTACTGTAAAAAGATTGAAAGCCGTAAAAAGTGAGAGTGAAGGATGGCACAAATGCCTGGGAATCAATTACAATATATATGACTGTTCATACCAGTCTTTATTTTAGGTTATCTCAGATGGAGGGAGGTATTTCTGCATGATTAGGATTCTGTTGGTTTGTTTTCATGGCATTCAGTGGATCTATAAAGATGTTTAAAAAAACTGCACACAAAGAGTCAGAGTTTTGGTACAGTACTGCAGCATCAGAAATTGATACTAAATTGTGACCCTGCACTCACCAGGTTATTTTGTCTTTTGTTTCAATAGTGTCTTCCAGGTATCTTGAGGTAATACAGGTTCACATAGCTAGGTTGACTTACTCAGTAATTTTCTTGATGTATTGCACAACAGTAAAGTAGCTCTGGGATACATTCCATGGCTATTTTAATCTTCCTTTTGATTATAGCCTTCTGGAATATTAAAGGAAACGTCCTTATAAAGTAAGCTGGAATTGGTGGAGGCTCCTACATGCTCTCCTCTATATGCTTTGAAAGGTGTCAAAGAGAGGTCAAGTCAAGTGGACTGTTTCTAGCTATTGGGAAATTATGTTCCTTGTTTTCTCTGTCTGCCAGGATTTTTCTCTGAACTGAAATTTTTTTTTTTTTTCATAATTCTAATCCTTACTGATACTTTTCTTCGCAACTGGGTATCGATACCTAACTGTTAAATCTGTTGCAGACATCTTTCTCTAAATGTGTTTCACAATTTTAGCTTGGGTAAATTGTTACATTTGTTATTCACAGCTG
This sequence comes from Ammospiza nelsoni, assembly GCF_027579445.1. Classification (NCBI taxonomy): domain Eukaryota; kingdom Metazoa; phylum Chordata; class Aves; order Passeriformes; family Passerellidae; genus Ammospiza; species Ammospiza nelsoni. Next base: position 74,542,425 of record NC_080635.1, read on the forward strand.
ATGCTTCTGGCTCCAGCTCCCAAAATCTATGGTGACCTGTAAGGTCACTTCATATTCTGAAGAAATAAGAACACATGGTGTTGTTCCTCTCTAGGCATCTGTTTGCTGTATCAGGGCAAGCCAGAATGGTCTGCAGGACTTTAGTGTGACCCACTACAGCCGCACAAAACTTAGTGCCAAACAGCACAGAAAACTAAATCTTCTTTTGATAATGTCTGTTGGTTTAACTTACAGGATCGAAGCACACAGAGTTCATTTAAGGAACAAAGTATTCATTTCCAGTGTCAAAACTTCTTTTAGAGAAATTCAGCTGAGATGTTCTTTGAGCTCTGTAGGAATAGATAAAGATCTTAAAGATAATTTTAAAAAATAATTTTAAGATCATTCGAGAGTCAGTAATGGAAACTGTGCAGTTTCATGTCAGAGAGCTGGTTAAGAGACAGCGTTAGCATAACTGCTTGTTATTATTTGTGTGTAGTAAAGGGCTTTGTTGGGTTTGTCTGGCAAACACCTAACAGGGATCAGTGCTGGTACTGAAAAGGACACATTTAGTGTACTTTTGGGAGAGTAGTAGTAGTAAGAAATACTACAACCTACTCCATTATTTTTACTTATAATTGGATGTATCTTTGTAAAGTTTGTGTTTTATTACACTAAATGCAGGAAATTTTGGGGAAAACACGTGCTAGCAGAGTAAAGCACAATGATTTTAACTATCTGTATTGATTTGAGATGACTTCTAGATGAAGTCTTTTTTGGTAGAACTAATCAAACACATTGTTTTTCCTGTCTGTTTCATTTTTCTGAAAAGTACTTATTTTATTTGACTTGCAGAATTAAAAGAATTGACAACTGATAGGGTTGTTTATTTGACAATTCAAGAGCTAATACCTTCATTTAAAAAGAGCGTAGTGCATGTCATACCCATCTGTCAAAATAAATAATAAATGTAAATCAGTGGCTCTCAGGGAGTCGCAGTATTGTTAACTTTGTAAAATTGCGTTTATTTAAATATTTGAGGGACTTTGTTTTATAGAAAGTTTGTGAAAATCATTTCAGTAAATCTGTTTAATCTTCATAGTTTAAATTTAGCCTCTCAGTATGGATCATGCATTATGTTTTGTGTTAAAGATACTTTATATTCTTTGTCTACCAAAGTACGACTGAAAGCAGTTGAATTTGTCTGTTTGAAATTTGAGTGTAAGTAGTTTAAAAAAAAAAGGCAAACCTCAAAAACCCCAAAACAAACCTTAAAAAGCCCACACAAACAACAACAGCAGCAAAATCCCCCCCACCAACAACTTGTACTTTTGCAGTGAGTGTTACTGCTTCTTTCTCCCAGGGGACAGTTTTCCCTCTCATACAAATCACATCAATGAGTTTTTATATCAAAACCAGTATTGCAGTGTGTTCTGCTCTAAATTTGCTTATTTCTTAACACTGACTTGTCTGGACATACCTGTCTGATAGTAGAATTTACTAATTTCTGGGTGAGCATAGTTCAGGTAATTCTCATTTTATGGCACTTGAGATATTACTAGATCTGTTTTATTCTGACAGGGTTGTGTGAGGTGGTGACACCTTCACTTAGGTGTTTCAAAGCTCTCAGCTGGACACATATTTGAAATTGGCTTAGACAGCATTTAAAATAGAACATGATTCCCAAAAGCAAGATTTTGTAGATAACATTAAATGCTTGCTTCCTGTTCTACCACTCTCCTACAAAATGAAAATTAAGCAGTATTGCAAGCCTGTTACAAATAGAAAGCTAAAAAAATGTGTATATTCCATAGGCTGATCTAGATTTTGTAATCTTTTGCTTTTAGCTGAAAAGCAGCTGTAAGGTTCCATTAATCTATTTCTCTGCCTTCAGATGGCTAACTTCAGCCCTTAAATTTGAGGTAAACTTATATCCTGCTGCTCACAAATTGTTTGGTTGACACCTGGTGGTGATTGTCCAATGCATTTGGGAGTGGGCATCTCTGTCAGGGCAGATCACAACAGTACAGCACTTCCTGCAAGCATAACATTCTCCTGTGGTTTTATTGAGCTTTGGCTGTTGATCATCTTCCAACCTGAATCCTTCTCTGTTAATGAATTTCTGGAAGGAACCCAGGGATTTGAGTTTAACCAGTCAGACACCTTCATTTCTGGTGAGAGCTCTGGGCAGCACAGAAAACCAGCAATCCTCAATTTGTCCAGAGGAGCTCTTATCACCTCTGTTGCACTGTTAGTGCTGGAGGCTGCAATCTTATCCACCTCCTCTTGAGGCTGTTTTCACAAGCGCTTTCAGTGTCATACTAAGAAATATCTATATTATATACTGACTCCTGTTACTAGATTCATCAAGGCTCATACTAACCAGCTGTGAAGTTCAGAAGAGTTTTTAGTCACTTAAGTTACAGAAGAAGCAAATTTCCAGAATGTACACATTTATTGCAGACAGCTTCATCTGATTACGTTTGGTTTTTTTTAATTTCACAAAATTTAAAATTCTAAGTAAAGCATTACATTATGCAGAATCTGTTGGAATGTGCAGCTTTCTTCTTCCCTGCATATTGCAAGTTGTTTTCACTTTCCTTTCTGTTGATGTACCTTGTAAAGTACCTATCCTGTCTAAGAATACAGTTTTTTAGTTATGTGTAAGGAAAATATGACATGTAGGGTTTGTCAGTTGTACTGTTTCTGATGGGAAAAGATACAGGAATAAACTAGTAAAATCAGAGCAAAAAGGATGCTAGTATTTGAGGAATTCTTGTTTGTGTGGCGCTTCTGTCGTGTCACACTAAGTGTTGCTGCTGTTGAAGACAGTACAAGAAGTGATACTGATCTAACATGACACTTTCTGTTTTACAAGTAGGAATGAAAAAAACCATACATCTAAATAACAGTGTTGGTATGTGGAACTTCACATATGAATGTCACAGATTTTTAACAGCCCTATGGTCTAAAGGAGCTGACTTGCTACCATATGCATTAGTCACTTTCTAAAATTTGGAACATGATGCATTTCCAAGGGAAGAGAACTTCACAATGAACTGCAGCTCTTTCTGGTTATCACAGTATTGGTTAACAGCCAAACTTCTGAGTCTTTGGCAGGAAGGCACTGTTAGTTAAAGCTTCTGAGAAGACTATCTTGACTTAACACAGGGATTAATTTGATTTGCTTTTTTCACAGCTGCTTCTATATTCTGTATTTCTTCCTCATAACTTCAGAATTTCAATACTGTTGGAGTTACTTTAGCAATTCCTTTTTTACAACAAAAGAGGCAGAGCAAATTTTTACAAGGGCAGATAGGGGTAGAATGAGGGAAAGTGGTTTTAAATTAAAAGGAGATTTTTGATTAGATATAAGGAAGTAATTCTTTGCTGTGTGGGTGGTGAGGCACTGGAACAGGCTGCACAGAGAAGCTCTGGCTGCCCTATCCATGGAAGTGTTCAAGACCAGGTCAGATGAGGCCCTGAGTAACCTGCTTCAGTAAGTGGCAATCCTGCCCATGGCAAGGAAGTTGGAATTAGATGATCTTTAAGATCCTTCCCAACCCAAACCATTCTGTGATGTAAAACTAATTACTTGCATATCCTCTTAATATCCTCTTGCTATTTTTGCCCATCTATAAGCATATTTCAGTAAAACAATAATCTTCTTTTTTAACAGCTTTTACCTGCCAAAAAGTTTTGGGAACCTGATGATTCAGCAAAAGATGGACAAAAAGGGATATTCCTTGGTGACGAGTGGAGAGAGACTGCATGGGGAACTCCTCGTAAGTGATTGTTGTACTGAAAATCAGTCATGATTATTGAATGGTATTCAAAACAAATTTTGTAACTGAATCTTAAATTTTATTTTCCTTTCATTTTAGTTGTGAAAATGTAAACTGCATGGTGATTGTATTTCAATAGCACTTTTTGAAAGTTTGATTTGGAATTTTTTTTTAATGTTTTGTTTTCATACTTCTGTTATGATGAAATGCAGAAACATTACAAGCTGTATTTTAAAAAATACTATAGTTTTATTTATTTGTTTGTTTTTAACAGACCATTCTATGTCCCAGCCTATTATGGTACAGAGAAAGCCTGGACAGGGTTTTCATGGAAACAGTGAAGTAAATGCTGTATTGTCTCCACGATCAGAAAGTGGTGGCCTTGGAGTGAGCATGGTAGAATATGTGTTAAGTTCCTCTCCAGCTGATAAATTGGATTCCCGGTTTAGGAAAGGAGCTTTTGTAAGTAATACAGTGTGTTAAGCTTGCCTGGTTACCTGCTATGGTCTTTGTTACATGGTTATATTTTCAGTTCTCTTTGTCTGTTTTTAATTTTTAACTCTTTAGAAGGAAGTAGTTGCTATCTGTCTGTCTTCCTTGGTTGGAGGGGGCAGAAGAGGGAAGTGGTTTGGGAATTTTAACTGAATAGCTGTCTTAAAGTGCTTTCCTAAAAACCTTATTTAAAGGTAGGGGAAAGACTGCAAATTGCTTAATTTATAATGTGTGATGAGCCTTATTCTAGATCTTCTATGTTTTCATGTGGGTTTGTTTTGTAACTGGATGTTTTAATTGTATAATATAAACTTTTCTCTAATTCAAAGTGTTACTGCTTTAACAGCACCGCTATAGTTAAGGTTGAGTTAGCTCTTCCATTATAAATCTTGGCATTCCTTTTCACATTTTGGCAGTTATTAATTGCATGTGGTTGAAACTTGATGATCAAGTGACCCACCAGATGCAATTTCATTGACAGCAAACTGTTTGTGTTGTTTACGTGCACTGTAGTGTAGAATTAGGTCACCTTGTGGTGCTCCTATTGTGTTCTGTTCAATATTCAGAATCAAACAGATTCTTTTTCCTCAGGGCACTAGAGATGCTGAAACAGATGGACCTGAGAAAGGAGATCAGAAAGGCAAGGCTTCTCCATTTGAGGAGGACAAAAACAGAGATCTTAAACAAGATGATGAGGATGTTACTAAAATAAATGGCAGAGGTTTGCCAAATGGAATGGATGCCGATTGCAAAGATTTTAAGTAAGCTTTTAACTGTTTCTCAAGAAGACAAGCATGTCTCTTAAGGGCATTATTACAGTTCTGGTTTGTGTGTCAGCTTTAAACATTACCCAGCTGCAGACTGATTCTTCCCCTCTCAAGTCCTCCCTTTCCCACCGTGCCACATGTTTCTTAGGATGTCATTAATGTGTGTGTCACTTCTCATGAGACAAATTCATCTTAACATAGTAACTATTAAAAGTAAATGGGTACCTTCTGAATGTGGTGCATTAAAGAGGGATGAAAACTTTAACCCTTTTAATGTCAAACTAAATTTCTTTCTCTCTCTGCTTCTTTTTAATGCTCTTTTGCATCTGAGTGTTGTAGAGAGTAAGTCCTACAGAATTTTAACTTTCCTTCTGATTTTGCTAGTGGATACCACAGCCTAACACAACTAATCCTTTCCCCATAAGTCTTTATAGAAGCCATATCTTTGACTAAGGTGGAGCAATGTATTTTCCTATTAGTATAATTAAATGTCACCCATGGAATGGTGTTGTGGTTTCGTTGTTTTTTTAGGGAAAAATAGATTGGACTAAGCTCAAGCTTTTGAACAGTCAACTCTTACATGACAGCACAGCCAGTCTGGTTTTTTTTCTAACACTAAACTGCATTTTAAATTGAGTACTTTTTAAGGGCTGATCCTTCTTTCTTGAATGACTGTGATGCATTTGTAAATGTCATACAGAAGAATTAAAAAGATAGAGAACTAGAGTGCTGCTCATAAATTTATATTAATGTGATAAACATGACCAGATAGTTGTGGTTTCATTAGTTCATTACTGAGCAAGTATAATAAAATGCATGCTTGAATCCCATACATAAGTATTTCCTACCCTTTAAAAATGCATTTACCTGAGGCTAAAGAGGGATTCTTGAGGTTTGTTTTTCAAGATGTATCATTGAAAATAATACAATTCCAAGCATACCAGAGAGCTCACATTGGCTCCTTTCAGTTGTGTGCTGCAATATACACAATACCCAAAGTTACCTTCATTGTTACCCATAGCAAATGCAGAATAACTTCTGTCCTGCTTTTCTTTACCAGTATCTATTTCAATTTTGAAATAGGTGTTTGTGAAGTACCTTCTGTATTATTTAAAGAGAGAAGTTATTGAAAAATACACAAATGCAAAAAAGCATCCAAAGCCAGTAAACCTCTCAGAAAAATAAAAAAATAAGGCCATCTAAATGAAATGGGCCATATAAAGTGGTGGTATAGAGCCCTCCAAACTGAGGTTTATAATTGAAGTATTGACACAACTTTAACTATAGCAACAGAACAGCACCAATGTAAGGAGCAACCTGTATTAGCTAACCATAAGTATTAACAAAGAAACTTCATCCTGTCCTCCTCATTGTATTTTTATTGTACTTGTAGCATTTTTAAACTAAGTATGTAATGAAATAACTGCCTTTTTTCCTTTTGTTCTTCACTTTGTTTATGCTGTATTTCACTTGGGAAAAATAGGGAATATTAAATGGCTTTAAACTCAAGTTTTCAGCAAGACATGGTTGCTTGCTAGGATACTTAGATGGTAAGCCAGCATGTTATATGCAATCCTCATGGGGTTGCTTTTTACATTAAAAAAACCGCTTGTCAAAAACCTCTTCCTTTTTTTGACATATTTTGTCCAGAGTAATAAATCATACCGTGTTGCTGCAATAAACTCCCTAAAAACTGATTTCTAGCTGTACAGACTTAAGTGTTGTAGATTTTCATAAGCCATTACATAAGTGCTAGTAGATTTCTTTGCATTGGTCATGGGCTTCAGTGAGGAACAGATACATTGGCTCTGGAGCCCTGAAGAGGAAGCAGAACAGGTAGTACTGAGGCTGTGTCTCTGACCTAGAATTAGCAGTACACAGACTGGTCTGGCACTGTACTGCTGGAATAAACATAGGTTCTTCCTGCAAGATGGCATTTGGTTTTTGAGCCCAGTTTTCGCAAGTAAAGCCAGCTAAACTTGAAGTTCTGCAATTCCTGAGAAACAATATATAATCATAAAGTTCTGCCAACACAGTAATGTTAGTGGATCATAGATTTTCTCACACAACTCTTTCTTAGAAGTTAACTTAGATTTTTGCCTGTAAAAATTGATAGTCTAAACAATATGGCCTCCCACAGAAGGTGGGATACCACTCAAGGTGTCCTAAATCTAACCAAATAGTGTTGGGAATCTCTTTAGGATGTTACTCTGTTGACATCTCACCTCATCAGTTTGCCTATAGATGTTTATAGGTGTACAAAAAGTCCCCTGTAGACTGCCAGTCAGAAAAGAAAGCAATTCAGCTTTTATATATAATACTGTATTTTGATGCTGTGTATTCTATTCAGGGTTATATTAGGAACCCTTTTCCCCCCACCTGTCATCACTGTAGTATACTCTATTAAATGAGTTGTGTAGGAAATGAAATGTTTTAGTCATATGCTAAATGAAGTGATTATTAGTTCATTTTACTCAAGGTAAAAATATATTGCTTGCTTTTCAGATGTGAAAAATGGTTACTGTATTGTATGTTTGTCTTTTCCAGTTGAAATTCTGCTGTGTCTTTCTGTTCTTTGGCATGAAATGCCCTTAGCCATTTCTTTTTTTTAAATTTCTCTGCAGTACCTTTCACATCACTACCAAAATACAATAGAGACATCCCAAAATTCACAGGTGACCACAGTTCACTCCCTTTGACTCAAAACAGCCTCACAAATCAGTTTATTTTTCTCACAAATTATTTGAAGAGCTATGTAGTCAATCTTAAACTTAACAAAAAACCAAATAAAATTATGCTTTAGAGTTAAATGCATCCTTTATCTTGAGCCATCAGTGCATGCTGGTTGAAAATGATAAAATTAGTCTGTCACTTCCCTTTGTAAAGTCTGTTGAGTTCAGAGCTGCTTTGAAAGTAGAAATACTGTTCTCTGTCCATGGACAGCTTTATTTAAGACTGAAGAGTCTGTCTTAAATTCCTTCTGAACAGTCGTACCCCTGGAAGTCGACAAGCCTCCCCAACAGAAGTAGCTGAACGCCTGGGCCCCAATCCCAGCACCACAGAAGGATTAGGTCCACTTCCCAATCCTACAGCCCACAAGCCTCTGGTAGAAGAATTTTCAAATCCAGAAAATCAGAATCTAGATGCCATGGAACAAGTTGGTCTGGATTCTCTACAGTTTGACTATCCTGGCAATCAGGTACAAATGGACTCTTCAGGAGCTACTGTAGGACTTTTTGACTACAATTCTCAGCAGCAGGTTAGTAATGGCCTGTGGAAAATTGATCCTCCAAGTTGTTGATTGTCCTCTTGATAATCCGTCATTTCAACATGCAGTGCATTGAATATTATTTTGTCTGTGACTTAGTAAAGGGCAAATAACTGCATAATTAGTCTAGAAGAATATTATTGCATAATTTTCTAGTTTAGTAACTTGCTATTAAGGAAGCTTGGTTTGACTTTTTTTTTCCGTAAGCAAATCCAGGTATATTATAGCCCTGACTTTGGACAACTGAAATGCATCTTTTTTTCTTTTTTTTTTCTTCCCAATAGCTTTTCCAGAGGACTAATGCTCTGACTGTTCAGCAGTTGACAGCAGCCCAGCAGCAGCAATATGCACTGGCTGCAGCTCAGCAGCCACACATAGGTGAGGTTTCTGCACAATGCAGCAAGTGTCCCTGGCAAAAGTGGGTGTGTTGTTTTGACAGACTCCTTTCAATTTACCCAGTCTTCTCATTCAAATAGATACTGATCACTTGGCCCGTTGCAATGGTTCTCATGAAAACTGCTCAGAATGACTGCCTATGACTGTACTGTCCTTAGTGGATGTTTTCTGTTGTAAATCTCCCCCTTTGGACAGTTGTATACAAAGAAATAAAACTTGTATTTTTGCTTCTGTAGCATAACAGTTCAACGTTGGTGGGAGTAAAAGTTAAAAATGCTTACTGCTATAAGTAGTAATAGAAACACTAGCTTTATATACTAAAATCCAGTAAGCAATTCTAAGATTCTATTGCAGTTTAATATTTTTAGTAATCCGGTTAAAAACCATTGCACAGTAGAATTTTGAAATCATATTGTTGTGTTGATTAAGTTTTAATTTTTCCTTGTTAATGGCACCATTTAAACAGCTCTTTCTTCTTGCAGGTACCCTAATGAGCTAATTCTTTAGCAGGCATTTTTTCAGTGCCTTTAGTTCAGTGAGTTAGTTAAATACACCAAGTTCTTCAAGTGCTGCAACTCAACAAGGAGCCTTCATTTCAGTGACAGCAATTTTATGTTCCACTGTGGAGAAGCTGTTGGTGTTTAGGGGAGGGAGGTTGGAACACATATGGAAGCAATTCCTTGTTTAAGGAAGGGAGGTAGTTGGGGTTTAAAGATTTCTACCCTCTCCACTGGGCTTTCCTCTGAGAAAAAAAGGATTCTCAGGATCAGATGGGCAGGCAGAAGTAGGAACTATCTCCAGTGGCTTGTGTCCATGCTCTCCTGCAAATAAGTTTTCCCACCAGCTTGTTGTTTAGGTAGGTTGTGAGGTCTCCTTAGACTGGGATCAGCAGCCTATAGTTGGGATTGAAAAGTGGCAGCTCTTCACAAATACAGGCTGAGAGCTGAAAGCATGGCAGATTGAGATGTTTGTGTGAGTCTACATGTCCTGTCTTTGGCTTCTAAACTTTGGAGAAGCCTCTACTTTGTATGAAGTGCTGATTGAGTAGTCAGCTGAAATTTTCTCTTTAAAATTTAGCCTCTTCTCATGTGCATATTAATAGAAATTTATCAAGAAATATTTGGAAGGAGTGACAGTTTGATGTGCCTTGCTTGCTGCAACTGTTGCTGGCTCAGTGTTGGATAAAGTACATGAACCCGACTGACTGGGGAAACTCTGGGTAGTGATGCTTTGTTTGCTGAGTTTCTGCAATTGTCTCTGCAACTGTCAGTTCTGCAGTTGGAATTCCATTGCAATTCCTATATCAAATTAGGATTCTTGGGAAGTAAGATTAGCATGTCATATCTGGCTATTTAAAAGCTAGGTATCTGACTTAAACTATCTGGTTAAATTTTTTCCTAATTGTCAGTGAAGAGAGATTTTTGTCTCTAGCAGGTGGCTTATTTCATCTGGCTGATTCACTTCACACACTAGATGACTTGTCTGCTACAGATTTCCTTGCAAGATTAGTTTAACTTTCAGATAGTTAAAGTTGGGCAAGATAAATTCCACTTTGAATAATCCCTTCTGTGTAAGGATGCATAGACACAAATGAGATAAAGCTCCTTGGAGTCTTACAAAACAAAACAAAGCTGTTAGCCTTTGGGATTAGTAAGAAAGGACTGATGAGAAGACATAGAAGTGTTGATTTCTGTACTTACGTACCTGATCTTAAGAGCTTCCAAAGTACAAGCAGTTCTGATTTTAACAGATAGGCTGTGTGATTTGGGTGGTGTGAATATGATGATGCTTGCTAAGAATGTTGGCTGTAATGAAGCTCTGTTTGTTACTGCAGCAGGCGTGTTCTCTGCAGGCTTGGCCCCAGCTGCTTTTGTGCCAAACCCCTACATTATCAGCGCTGCTCCTCCAGGGACTGACCCGTACACCGCAGCTGGATTAGCTGCAGCAGCTACCCTGGCAGGTAACTGAACACTGCAAGTGTCTGTCTTGATAATGCAACCAAACAAAAAGAGAAAAAAAATTGAAATCTGTCCTGTTTATTCTCTGCAAATGTAGTTCTGGGAAGGAGAGACTTGTAAAAAAATGAATACTGCCATTTTGAAAATTCTTACTACAGTAGAAAGAATTTCAGTTTGTTATATATGGATTCCAAATTTCTCTTGCCGTGGACTTTCATATACAAAATTTAGGGCTTTTTTTCTGTTCTAAAAGTGTTTATCCTTAATAAGGTGAATCTGACTTTGACAGTATGTATTATTTTCAAAAGATGTGACAGCTAGCCTTTCCTTGTATATTTTTACTCAATGCATTAATTTTCTAATTCTAGCTTTTCTCATTCTCAGTAGGCATGAGAATAAAGATGGTCTCCAGCATGCTAAAAGGCCCAGACAACAGAGAAGCATAGGAAGATCTCTTAAGTTACTAGATGTCACTGTGAAACACCATGACTGAGTATTCAAGTCCTAGCTAGTGCTCAGATGTGTGCATAACATTAAAAAAAAAAAACACACTCCTTTGTTTCCGCATGGTGTTTCACAGGGAAGGCAGTAACTAAACTAAAAGACATGTATACATAATGGTTTATATGTACAGTCCCATGATACAGAGAGATTATTCTTCTACAGGTTCCTCAGCAATAGACTGGAAGAGTTAAGTGTGCCCACTTTGAAGAGCATCATGTATATGCAGGGGAGGCACAGGCAATAGTGTTTCTAAGCAAGGGCATCATACAGAAGGGAGGAATCATAGATTATCAAAGTCTCAGTACATCACTATCAGGAGGATAAATTTTGTTCGTACTATGATGTTCTGAAATGATCTTTTCTTCCAACCATGAAAACTGTTTTTGAATGTTCTTTGGTACACAGACTCTGAATGCTTTAAGGTTTTTCTTTGTCATCTGAGTCTCACAAGGGTATTCATTTTTTCGTAAAGATATGGCGTGGTGTGAATTTTTAAAATTAACTCATTAGTATTCATGCGTCATTTTAGCTAATGTGGGATTTTTTTCTTTTTAATACTGATTTCTCTTCTGTATCTGAGAAGATGGATCAGTGAGGGATGCTACAAACAGTATTTTAAGCAGTTGCACTAGATGGAATAATCATGCTTTCTGGTTTTAGGTCCTGCTGTGGTTCCACCTCAGTATTATGGTGTTCCATGGGGGGTGTATCCAGCCAATTTATTCCAGCAGCAAGCTGCAGCAGCAAATACCACAGCAAATCAGCAAGCAGCTTCCCAGGCACAGCAGGGACAGCAACCGGTATGTTCAGCATGAAAAGCAGAGCTGCCTTACCTTAACATCCCAGTGTGTAAGGGTCAGCTGCTGGAAAATTGTACATCATTCAGATGTTGCATTTTATTGTATAATAAATGAATGTTAAAAACTCTCAATTTCCTTATTCATTGTCACTGTCTCACACCATGTTAAAGTCATTTTACAGTCTTGTTTCTTAAAACAATAAGCATTTAAAATGGTTCCTTTCTTCCAGTTGCTGTTATGTGTGTAGGTGATGCTTCCTGTGTAGTAAATTAATGTAAAGTTTAATGTAGAAAACTGACATAAGGGGATGAAAAGATACATTCGGGTAATTTTAGGAGGATATTGTTTCTTTTAAGCTTGGGGAAAAACAGATCTGTGTTTTCATGAATTAGCTGGAAGATTAAATGTTACACATTTTTCTGTCCCTTTGAAAAGTAGGGAAATAAAGGTGTTACCAGTAGTTTTGTTGCTTCACAGGAAGGAAGGATTGCCCAGCTTATTTTTCTGTGACATTAATTGTATTGCAGCATCACCATGTGCCAAATGGTGTTTCTGTCTTGGTGAAGCAAGACTAAGCAATTGTTACAAGAATCTGTTGAAAACTCAGTTTCTTTAAGTATTTCTTGAAAAATGCTAAGTTTCTATTGTTACTCTGGATACATTTTTAAACTATTGTATGAGTTTTCAGTATAAATGAATGGCAGTTTTGACAAAGGAAAACCCCAAATTTTAAAATAACTTTACACTTGAATGAATGCAAGCCTTTCAAATTTTTTACCAGCAGTATGTTTAATTTCAATGCCATTCTTAAAAATGTAACTTAAGAAGTCTGAAATACCTTTAATTCCAGAGGTTTCATCACTGTTTTTATGTTCAAGTGGATATTTCTTTCTAGTGATTGTTTTTTATCAGTGACCTGCATTGGTAACTGAATATATATTGTCTCTGCAGTTTCTTTTTGTTTTCTCTATAAAGTTAATACTGATTTATGAAAATAACATGTACGGTTCTTTGTGGGAATATATTGTGAGTTGCATTTCTCCCTTATTTCGAACCTGAAAAAGCTGATTTTAACCAAGAGGAATAGAGTAGTTGCAAGGATTTAGATTGCTTTTCAATCAGATTCCCGGAGATTTGCTGTCAGAACATAATAAAATATGCCTGTGTTGCATGGTGATGGAGTGTTATGTGAATGTTTAAAACTTAGTGGGTGCATTATTTACAGCACTGTTGGCAGTGGAGTGTTAATTATTTAGACAAGTTACTACAAGTGCTGAAATACTCAGATTTACATCATTCAATTGCCTGGAAGTAATGTCAACAAATGTGTTTATCAAGGAAGGTCAGGTGTTCAGTTAATAAATAATGTAGGTTGTAAAATGTATCACTCTTACAGATTTTCTGCCTTCCTGTATACTCATTACCATTGATGGAACATACCTGAGTCCTGATGTCCAAAGCAGGGCAGATATTTTATGGTCACATTGGTCAACAAAGTGGTGTATACCTTTTATTCTTTGTATGTGTATATTCTGGAAACCAACAAGGTGCAGGATTCCCAAAGTGAAAATTAGGGCTGAGAGGCATCAGATACTCAAAGCAACTGTTCTAGACCTTTGTTAGCACATAATAGATTGGCTTCCTTACCTTTTAAGGAAGGGGTGTTGTATTGGCCTTTTCCAGGTCCTGCGAGCTGGAGCAACTCAGCGCCCGCTCACTCCCAACCAGGGGCAGCAAGGGCAGCAGGCAGAGTCACTTGCAGCAGCTGCAGCAGCAAATCCAGCTTTGGCTTTTGGTCAGGGTCTTGCTACAGGCATGCCAGGTATGTATGTTATCAGTGGATTAAGAGACTCACAGAAAGTAAGAATATTGGTGTTATTAGGTAACAGATTGACAAAGTGCTGTTCCATTTACAATAAGCTGCTTAGAATTGAGTTTTATAGTTTTGTATTATTCAGTTGGTTTAAAATACTGGCACAGTCGTTTTAGAGCACAAGAAGCTCCTCTAGCATTTGTTATTTGGAACATTTTCTCTGTGTTTGCTGTTGTAAATGTATGCATAAGAAATAAAGATTTTTGCAAGGTAATTTCGTATATAGTGAAGCAACTACATGCTGTCTTAAAAGTCATTTGTTCTCTGGTTCCTCTGCAACAGGAAGTATTACGTTTTGCTAGAATAACTTTTTCGGGGGGCATAATAATATCTAAAATTCAGAATCCAAAATTAAGACATTTTTAAAAAATTACTACTTGATCATATCTGAAGATCACAAGATGCTTGGAAACACTACGAATGTTGGAGCCTCAGATTCTTCTAGTGTTCATGGCTTCTGACTTCCTGAGAAGTGGTTCATGTGTTGTGGAGTGGTTAGGTTGAAGTTCAGTATCTAAGTGTTTGGTACAGTTACCTGAGCAAGAGCAGTTTCAGTGTACTTGGCCATTCCTCAGTATGAAAGTTAAGGTTTTTGCATAGTTGAGTTAAATCATGTTGATCCATTCCTTTTACCTGTGCAAGTTCTCTCCTTGGTCGACACCACTGTGAGATGTTCTGCAGCCTGGAGCCAGAGTTGTTCGCTATGTGCTCTGGGGCTGCATCGTGCACTTGGCCTCCCATTAGCACATTTTTGATTCTAGCTGCAGAGCAGACTGGCTATGGTGTTTTTCCTGTCTGTTTTCTTTTATAACTGCAATTTCTATTTCTTCTCATGCAGTAGTTATCTTCAGCTTTTAGCATCTTTCTCCTAAAAGTGAGGAATCAGCAAAGTACAGTCCTGGTACCTGCCACCTGCCAGGTGGTACTTCTGCACCTCACCGAAGCAGTGAATAAGGGTACAAACACTAAGGCATGTAAGAGATGTTATAAACCATCTTTCCACAAGCCTCAAAGGCTTAGCTATAAAACTTTTGGTTTTGAGAGGGGGTGTGGTGTACATTTTTTTGTGGTTACTTGTTAGTTCTTTGGATCTGGAGTAGTAGCTGTTTTAAGAGCAGTTCTTAAAACCCGTAAACCCCACCCAGATGGATGATTGAAAGTAATACTGAGTGGTCAGATACATAACCTCAGTAGTGCAAGAGCCTGTCCTTTGAAGGTACTTGAAGACTTTTTTTCCTCTTCCACAAGTCCTAAAAGGTTTTCCATGAGGGCAGGAGCCTTTTTATTCAGTGTCTGTTGTAGGCTCCTGCTTTGTCCCATCTGATGCTTCAAGCCTGGATGGCCAGAGAAGAACTTTATTCTTCTGAATAAATTTCTGACTGTTGTATGATAGGAATTGTGTGCAACTGACTTAAGCTTTACCAGCCACACTATTACAGGTAATAGAGCTGAAAATATAAAGACATTTTTTAGTCATCATCAGATGGATTTGTAGTGACTCAGGAGTGCTGGTGATTCCTCTTTTTAGGTTAAGAAGAATATAAAATGAGGAAATGAAATATGTGGCAATCTTGTTACTTCAGCTCTTGAGAGAGATGCTTTGGCTCCATTTATAAGCAAAGAGAAATAGGAACTTTTACTCGTGATTTGTCTGCCTCTGTTTTAGTTTCCTGATTTAGGATAAAGTGAGTTTGGCTCCAGAGATGCTTTTTTCTATTACCTTACTGTAAAATAGAATCTGGATGACTAAATAATACCTAGATACCAAAATGTGATTCAATGAATCCCAGATAGCAGCCACTGAACAAACCTGTAATAAACAAGATTTTGTGTGGAATTCATGTTTCAATGGACTAAGATGTATTACAAGAATATGAAGGTCCAAATTGAGTTTCAAGCTTTTAAATACTCTTTACAGAAAGGATATTTGTAGTTTGCTTCACTGTGAACTAGCAAATCAGAATATATTGTTCAGCTTGTCCATGCTGCTGTCTTGAAATTATTTTAGCTGCTTTCTCCTTGTCACAGCCTTTGTGTTGGATGAAATTCATGTTATCCCAACTATTTGAAGGCTTTATTTTGAAATTTGATGTTTCAGGTGTTTCTTTGTTAGCTGTTAAGAAAGATGTATTCCCGTGTCACTTAAGGTACCTATCTCATTCTGTGTGCATAGAGAAGGGGCCTGAAATCCAGGTTACTTTTTCACATAATGGTACTGTTAGGTCGCCTTTCAGAAATCATAGAAGGATAGAATGGTTTGGATTGGAAGGGCCCTTATAGATCATCTCGTTCTAACCCTTTGCCATGGACAGGGAACTTTCCACTAGACGAGGTTTCTCAGAGCCCCATCCACCCTGGTTTTGAACACCTCCAAGGAAGAGGTGGCAACAGCCTCTATGGGCAACTGTTCCAGTGCCTCACCACCCTCACAGTAAAGAATTTGTTTCTAATATCCCATGCAAAAATGCACTCTTTCATTTGGAAGCCATTCCCTCCTGTTCTATCACTTTATGCTCTTGGAAAAAGTCTCCAGCCTTCCTGTAGGCCCCTCTGGGTACTGGAAGGCTGATAAAAGGTGAAGCCTAAGGTTCTTTTTTAAAATCACTTAATGTGAAATGTATTTTGCATTGAAGTTACACAATACCATTTTAAATTCTTCCTATCCTAATTGAGTGAGTCATTCAATAACAAAGATTCTTAAAAAATAGAGTGTTTCTGCCTTAATGTATGTGTGCAGAAAGTATCAGAGGGTATTCCCAAATTCATAGGGCAATTAGTATACATTCTGCTTATGAGTAAAACCAGTGCTCATCACAGGCAACTTCTGGACTTGGCTTTATCATCCAAAGTCAGAAGTCTACTTGAGACTACAGCTGTCTTAAGGAGTCAGTGGAGATCTTCCTTGTGCAGTTACTGTAAAGAGACTGCAGAGCTGCTCAGCTTACCCAGAAATAGATGTCTGACAGCAGGTCAGCCAAATCCCACCAGAGGCTCCACTGACTGCACTGGCTAGGTCAGATACAACTTGGTTTTATGGAGCTCACACAGTAAAGCTGTCCTGGTGGATCTGGCTTGCAGGTGGACATGTAAAGTGAGTAGTCTGGGAAAAAACACCCAAGTAAAAAGCATTAAAATCAACAGTTTCTGTCCATTGGCATAGCATTTTTTGGTTTTATTACCTAGAGGAATTTGAAGTGAGACATTGCAGTGGGAAGTATGAAATAGAAGTCAGATTTCATTGTGTCAGATATACAGTGTAGGCAAAGTTACAGTGGTTATAGAAAGTATAAATGGGTTAGTACCTGGATAGTAAGTTCTGAATTTGATTTGTGAGAGGATGTGCAGAGATAAGGCTGAGCATGTCTTCCTCAGTACAAGCAAAAGGTTATAGGGGTACAGGTTTTGGACAAAGAGAATTGGGGAGGGTAGAGGATGGCATTTTTAAAAGGAGCAGATAATTGAGTTGGCAGTAAGGAGTGTCACAGCTGTTAAACTGTGTAGAGACAAGTGGCAAACTGGCATAGATTGGGATGTCATCACTGAGGGAAGTTACACTGCTGGATGGATAAGGGCAGTACTAAGGATGAGCTGCATGAGCCAAGAGAACAGATTTCATTTCCTCTCATTCTGTAGGTATATTCAAGGTTTGTGTGATAAGAATCAAAAAGTTTTTCAGAGTCTGGTTTCTGGAGACATTTAGAAATCATTTCAGCAAAACACCATAGTTTTAAACTAGATTGTTTACTTTCACATTCCCTGCTGATACAGAGACAGTAAGTATAGATAGAGCAATTGAACTCTAAAATAAAAGGTGTGATTAGGAACTGATTAGGAAACAGTATGTTTTAGTTTTCTCACTGCATGGGAACACCACAGAGAACTTGAATATGAAAGCACTGAAGTAAGATTGATAATTGTTAATTTTGAGGGGAAATTGCACATCCACAGGGAGAGATGATGATATGATGGAAGGTAATAAAATCTGAAACAGGAAGAGAGGGAATTAGAGAAGAGAACTGCAAAGTCATCACCTTATCTCTGATAAGAGAGAAGGCAGGGGAAGTTTCTAGATTTGTGCTCAAATTTCTGGGATGAGGCACAATTTGTGGAATAGTGGAAAGGAAAGGAGAAACTCTTAAGTTTGTTGTGAGAGCTCTTCTTCAGTTACTTAATTTGATCTTGGATGGTCTCTCTGAAATTTTATTTTTGATATCAAAGCAAAAAATTTTATACCTTTGAGGCTGCAGATTCACTTAGCAAGGTTTTAGCAATTTCACAAATAGCCAGTCCTATGTTGCTTTGTTGTGGTAGATTTCAGTAGAAAGCTGAGGCCTATTTTGGTTCAGAATGTAATCCAGAAATTGGAAACATAAATTAACCCATCAGTTCTCATTCATATCTTGAACCTTCTGTGGCAGTATCTGAATGCTATTGACCTAGCTTATCATGACTTAGTTTAAATGTACTGTCTGTGGGTGGATCACAAATTCATATAATATCAGGGAAGTATCAAGAGGTCTTGGTCATCTTGTAATGTAAAGAGCAAGGGCAAATTGCTTCAACTTTTTAATTTAGCAGTCATATGAGTAAATTATTTTAGAAAATCTAATATTAATTAGATAATAATGCATTAGTATTAATTTCAGTAAATTCAATTTATGCAAAGTGCAAGTTATCTCCCCTGCCCCCCCTCCAGGTATTTTGCATTGGAAAATAGGCTTGTTTATGTTGTGGGTTTGAAGTCATATAAAAAGCTGTTAGCTTCAGATGAGTGGAAGGGTGTAAACATAAAATCAGTGGGTGTTACTTCAACAGTTACAGCATTATCCATAGGTTTGTGCATTTGAAGAGGGTAGGTGGGCAGAGTAAATACTGCTAAGCATTAGCCAATTCTGGGTTCTGAAAAAGTGGTTTTATAAAATACAGCAGGAACAAACAGCAGAACCAACATGTTGTTATCAGTTCAACTTGCTACGAGTAGAAGCAGAAATTATGTAGGTACTAGTAATTAACATGGCTAATGTGTGCAGGAACATGTGTTATTATAATGAGCTTTTGTACTGTGTCACTAATCTCATATTTTGTGTTATCTGCAGAACTACAGTGAAACCTTTCTTTGTCACCTTTCCCTACCTTGGGAATGTAGCAACTTTTCTTAGTAGTGGAAGGGGTAGAGCAGAGCATGTTTTTGTAGGTGGAAGAGGCAGTGGCACCTTTAGCAAAGTATTTCCATCTAGTTCAAGTGTAAGAACGTGTTTTGGTTGGTTTTAACTGGTCAAATTTTCAGACAAATTATGTGGAAGGCAACTGTCTTCTTGTGCTGTTGGTGGGAAAGAGAAGGTAGATGTGCCTGGAATGCAAAGCGAGTAGTGAGCAGTGAGAACAAACAGGTTTAGAATTAGAGCAATGATGATTTTTCATAACCAGTATAATGCATTCACTTCCAGAACTGTGAATTGAACCTAAAAATCTGGATTTTCATTGCTCCTGTCCTGTTCAGTGCTGCCTGAGTCTCCTTCATATCTTCATATTATCTTATCTTAGTGTGTGAGAATTTGGACCTTTGTATCCATCTTCCCTGCAGAGCACTGCAACCACCAGGTCAGAAGGCAGATGATGTTTCCGCCTCTTTTTTTGGATTGTATCTAGGCAGAGGAGATCAGAGATGTTTTAGAAATTGAGGATGAGAAAATATGACTTGGAAGGCTGGTGATTGTGGTACTCACCTTAAATCAGAGGTCCATTTATGTTCAGGTCCCTATGTATTTCAGAGAGAAATCTGCTAGACCTAGTTCTGAACATACAAGGCAACTGATGGGAACAGCTGACTTAAAATAGAATGCACAATCTTTGTTCTTACATGTACAAAAATAGATGTGTGACTTTTGCAATCTTGTCTTTTTTCTTAATACTGTTAGTATATATTTGAACATGGGAGGAATATTGAAATTTCATTGGGTTTTATTTCATTGCTTCATAATAATACTCTACCTAACAACTAGAAATTGTTGTATTTTAAATATCAGCGCCCTTTCTTAGATTGTCGTAGCTTGTCTTCCATTTTTGAGGGGTTTTTATTCCAATTCATCTACTTCACGATAAAGTGTCAAGAGCTTTAAAATTAATTCTCTTGCTCTAGTTCTAAATAAAGGGTGTTTTTTTTGCTTGGCTTTCTTTTGGATCTTTTGCTTTTCTTCATTCATATATTGTATCCTGTATTCCTTTGAACTGCTTGCTTTTCTTCTTTTTCAACTCCTTGTCCCTTTCTTCATCAATTCCAGTTCTTAACTGTCAACTGAATGAAGTGTTAGGCTTGGATTACAGTCTTTTTTATTCCTGTGAAACTGGCTGGTCCAAGGTACTCCTGCACACACAGCATTCCTTTCCTAATGTGTTTTTTGCAGATGGACTTGAAGTGTGGTTAGGTAATGTGTGGAATTGCCAGACTTGCATTTAGCTTAGCCTTTTAATTGTACTTGTCTCAAGAGCTTCTCCATGTGCAGAGGAGTACAAAAGTATTTTAAACTACTGAAAGAAATTGATTTGATAATGGTCCAAATCTGCCAGTTGTGTTGTACCTGTACCTCCTCACTATGGTGTTAGAAGCTTTAACCTTGACAGTAAGTTCAACTTTAGACTACTAATTTTAGCAGTTATTTTAGTTGTAAAAAATAGCTTGAAGCATTTCTAAATCTTATTTTATCCCAGTATTTTATGATCTTTATTGCGTTTGCTTTGATGTCCAGTTGATATTCAGAGACTGTGGCAGGAATGCTGGTTTGTAGTTTGTGGTTAGAATATTTCAAGGAGAGAGGAAATGCTGGCTGTGTGAGCCTGTGTGTAGCACTGATCCTTGTCTCCTGTGTGGTGCAGGTTACCAGGTGCTGGCTCCCACTGCCTATTACGATCAGACTGGTGCCTTAGTCGTAGGCCCTGGAGCGAGAACTGGCCTTGGCGCACCGGTCAGATTGGTGGCCTCAACTCCTGTGCTCATCAGTTCTGCAGCAGCACAAGCAGGTAAATATTTAATCCTGCACAGGGGTTTCTTTCACTTCTCTACTGAATCTTAACAGTAATGTTGATTAATATTTGACATCGTGTTTTTCTGTGCATCTGTGAAGTTTTCTAGTTATGAGGGATATACTGTGCATGCTTGCTTTTTTATTCTGTCTTCTGTTCTTTCTCACAGATGGGATTTTTCATTTTTAATTGGAATTTACAGTCCTCTTCCCATACATACACAGGCATGTTTCTGCAAATGTTACTTGTCAGATAGGAACATTTTCTCCTTCCTCTCCCCATACATTATAACATGCACTTCTCATCAGTCCCCCTAAATGGTGTCCTCTAGGTAGCATCATTTCATTGCTTCGGCCTGGCAGAAGATGGACTGCCCTGGAACTTTGCTATGCTTTTCTCATGAAACTTCTTTTCTCCTGAAAAATGTGGCAAGGAGAAAGCTATGTATAGAATGGAAAGCAAAAGAGAAGAATTAGTTTTATCAAAACTCTCTAGTTTCCTTCATTTTTACCAGTTGTAAGATCTAGTATTACTTTACTGAACCATGTATTGTATTTGTTAAATTAAAATCTAGAATATTAATCCTGGATTAATTAACTTAATCTGTTCAGAAAATTAGATTTTAAGTTAATCTATCAGCTTCTTTCTCTGTGCAGAACTTGCTTCTGACAGTAGCTGAAGAGGTCATTGAATGACACTTAGCTGCAATTCTGCCACTGCAGTTTTGGATATAAAAAGTTTAGTAAACAGTAATGTCTTACATGTTTACACTGGAAGTTCCCTCAATTACATTAACAGTTCTGCAGCCTTGATTAGCCTAAAACATGTGTTGTCTTCACCCTTTTTCTTTGAGTAATTAAGATTGTGTAATACTATTAAGTCTCTTAGTCCTTTAATATGTGAATTTCTGCTTGTTTTAAGAGGGCTTCAATAAAATACAATTTAGTTCTGAATAATCCATTTTCAGTCAGAAATGTTCAAGAGAGTAATTGTGATTGAAAACGTGTTTTACAGCTGCAGCTGCTTCAGCTGGAGGAACAGCAAACAATCTCGCGGGAGCCACGAACGGTCTATTTCGGCCCCTTGGTGCCCAGCCACAGCAACAGCAACAGCAAACAAATAGTAGCCTACAATCCAATTCATTTTATGGCAGTAACTCTTTGACCAATAACTCCCAGAGCAGTTCTCTTTTTTCACATGGTCCTGGCCAACCAGGAAGCACATCTCTTGGCTTTGGAAGTAGCAGCTCTTTAGGAGCAGCTATCGGCTCTGCACTTGGTGGATTTGGCTCATCAGGTAGGTTGTTAATATAGTGAGGACATTCTGTGAGACTTTTGTGCTAAGCAAAAAAATGTATCTGTATCAGGCATCATATATATACATACATTTCTAAAAAGAATGCAAAAATAGATTATATAAGGTTAAAGCAAATTAGAGGGAGAAATAAAAGAAGTTTTTAAGATTTACTTGGGTTCTGTATAGAAGATGCATTTTTGAACAATATCTTGTAGTCACAGGAATCTCCAAAATACTTTTCCATACTGATCACTGAACTGTGCCCCAGAAGTTTGTTACTGTTTCTGTAAGCTGCTTTTGTTTTCAAGATGATCTTCATTCTATGGTTAAAGTAACAATTGATGATAGTGTAAATATACATTCTTTTGTTTTAATAATTATATCAGAAAAATTCCTAATTTTCTTACAGCCTATGACTTTCTAAATTTGATCTAATATCAAAGTGCTTGTTTCCATAACTTTTTAAAAGTATTTATAAAACAAAAATACCTAATACCAAAGAATAGTCCTTGTTAGCTCTAGCAGGTTTAATCTTGGATACAGTTAAGCTAAATAGTTCTGTGCGTGTTTGGGGCCTTTAATTATTTCAACAGATACTCCTAAATACTACCAACCTGTTTATATTTTTAAAAAATCATTCTGTCACATTTCTGCTCTTAAGCAGAAATTTCATATTCACAGTTTTTAAACATGCAAGGTAGGTTTGTTATATTTCAAATTCAGTTTTAGTAAAGCAAGATAAACATTTTTTAAGAAATCGGCTTTTGCTATTAATCTCAAAGTTTACAGCACCAAATTGCTTCTTATTACTAATATTATTTTAATGAAATCAGGGGAGCATGTTTCATCTTTCATATCTTGCAAATGGGTACAAATTGGGGGAATTTTATGCATTCTAACAATTCTTTGCAAAATTAAGGAAAACTAGTGCTAAAGAAAGCAACTTTTATAAAATTACAAAATGGCCTAATATATGGGGGAGAAAAAACAGAAGGAAAAGCACACCCTTCAGTGTTAAGTCATGGTAGTTGTTTGGTAACAGTGTGACTAGTGACATCAAATATGTTGCATACCAACACAGTTTTTTTCTCAGTGTTAATTTTCATAAAATAATCAGAAAAATTATTTACTTTAACGAAACTAATGTTAGGAAGTCCAAAATCAGGTTTTTACACTGATCCTGTCCAGTATCTGATTTTAAAGAAGAGACTGGAAACATGCCATGTTCAATTAAAAAAAAAATAAATTGGGTCTATTCAGTAGTGTAGGTTTTCTTAATTTTTCCTTAATTTACAGCAAGTAAATTTTATTTACAAAATTGTGCTATCCAATATTACTTAATATAACTTGTCCAGAGCTATTTGTAAGGTTTCAGTGAATCCTTAGCAGCTGTGTTTCACTCTAGGGACAGTTTCATTACAGTGGTAGATAGTCATAATAAATATATATATTTAATACCATGCAACTATTTAAGGTCTCTAGATAGAATAGATATAAGTCATAAAGTTTTTATCCTGAATTATCTGAAGAACCTCCATAGAACACAAATTTCAGTTGTGTCTCTACTTAAGAAAATCAGCATAGCTTTTTCTGGCACAGGAGATTAAGCCTTTTTCTTGTAGCAAAGGTCAGTTACAGAGCTTTATCCAAAGCCCTCAGCACAGAGAGCACGTGCTGAAATCTTGGAGCAGTATCCAGGGTGATTTAATTAGCATGGCAGTTTGCACAGGGAAGCAGGAACCCTATGCTTTTGCAGTTTGAGAAGTGCTGATGAAAGGTGCTATCTAAACCTGAAATATTTTTCGTCATATTATTAGAATAAAAGTATATTGAAAGTGCCCTTCTGCCAAGTATAAATTGTACTTGCCCTAATAGCCACTTAAAAAATGCTTCCTGATTATTTATTTTTTTTTTTTTTAGAATTCTGGCCTGTGTGTATATATGAATTGAGTTTCACAAATGAGCACTTAAACAAGTGGTATTCATGCATATTGAGGCAAATTAAAAGTTTGATTTTTTATGTGCCATGGTTTCAGCTTCTTCGTAACTCCCATCATTGTGTTGAAAATGTTGAATTTCAGTTAAAATATAGCCATGAAGACTGATAGATGGCAGAACACATTTTGCCCTTATGTTTTCAGTTTTTGCAGGGGGCAAAAATAGCTGCAAAAAATGTGAAGGTGAGCATGTTCTAGCTTGAATGACTGAACAAAGTAACAGCTGAAAGCAGCAAACATACCATATAAATGACTGTATGTACTCACAGTCTCTGTTCTTTTATAATAAAGTTATTCATACTCCATTTTAAAGGTTTAGGTACATGGTGATAAGTCACTGCAGCTTAACAGGTAGCCAAGAATTAGATCAACTGTGGCAGCTTTCCAGATGCTGCCTTCTGGCTTGTAACAGCTGTAAAGGAATTGGATTAGATAGTAGGGGGGAAGAGGAGTAAGCTAATGCAATTTATCTTCTGTGTTTTGTGAGCTTTGCATGTTTTGTGTGTGAAAATGCAGCTCAGCTGCTTTGTGGTAACTTGTTAAGCTGCAGTAATTTAGCCGAATAAGAAATGCTGAAAGATGGAAAAATGGCAGTCCATCATGTAGTATTGTATTAACATTGATATGGTTCACTGAGCCAGAGCCTGTAGAGCTGGTCTCAGAGCTTGAGACTTCTTTCAACTGTTGCCTTAATTTGCTCTTCTGGTTTCTTATTCTCAGTCTCCTTGCCTAGTTAGTCCAGTATCTTTTCCTTCTGGTTTCTCCTCTAGTATGTCTTCCTTCCCAGTTTCCAGGCAACATTTATCTCCTGCTTCCCTCCTAAGTATGTTTCTGTTTCTACTTGTACTGTGTGGTGTTCCCATCATCAGCTTACTATTCAGTCTTTTTGCCCCACAGTCACATACACCTTCTGCAGCCTAACTTTTCTTCAGATCTGCTTTCTTCTCATCCTCAGTCCCACTGAAAGTGCTTGCCACTTTTTCTTGCAGTCTCTTTGTTGGCTCCTTTGTCTTACCTTTCTCACTTCCTTCTGGTTTCCTTTTTTCTCTTTCCCCTCTCCCTAGTCTACTTCTTGTGTTTGGCTTTTGTCTCCCTGCCACTTGAAATAGAAAACTTCCTTTCCTCATTGCCTCATGGGCCTTTCCAACACAAGGTGGAATCTTGGACAGCAGTTTCACCATCTGTTTTTGACATGACACACTGAAGTTCAGTTGCAGGCACAACCTTAATCAACCATCTCAGACGAGCTGTGTATGGTCAGGAGTTTAAGTTTTCAGCTATGAGTCTGTAGCAGATCCATGCTGAACTTGGGTGAACTATGAGTTTGCAAAGATTTTTAGTCTAGTCTAAGAGTGTGAAAATAAAGGTCTCCTGTTGCTGGCCTATTTGGTCTGAGTGCATGAAAGCATCAACTTCTTAAAGAGGTAGCTAGATAATTTTGGTAAAGATAAAGCACCTTTCTTTGCCAGTATTTCTGAAATGGCAGTGTTTAGACAAAAGTTCTATTAAAAAATTTATCCAGGCTAGTTCCTGCCATGAAAAATATTAGCCAAGTTGTTCATGTTATGAGAAAACAAATTAGTGTCTTAAAAATGGAAAGTTTCAGGCGACCTTTATATTGTTCCATGCTGCCAGCTTTAGTAAGAAAGTACTTGAAAAGGACAAAGGTGATGGAAGTAAAAATTGTGACCTTTCCTTTTTAAGTTGAAATAGTCAATAGTAGTAATCAATTTTCCAAATTCAGCTAAGAAAGATATTCGTTGTTAAAATATCCATAATCTTAGTTTGATTCATGATTATAATAATGTTCAATGTTTAAAACAGGGACTCTGGTTTAATACTTCACTAGTATGCAGCAGATACTAGAATTTAACATTTCTAAAAGCTTTTTATTGTTCTCCTAATTTGTCCTAGACTGCTCATCGCCCTGCTGAACGCTGCTGTGCAGGATAACCAGTCCTTCACTAATACACTGTTATCCAAAGCCTCTAGTCTAATTTGACTTTCAGAAACACTGATAGCAGTAAAATCACGTTTTTAATTTATCACTTAATTTTCCTATCTCTGCTGTGCTTCTCATCTTCTTTCTTGGCCTATTCCCTCTTTATAGTATCCTTTCAAAACACTTCTTTGAGAGCCATAATTCTCATAGGGAATTTAAAGTAGTCATTTTTTTCCTACAGGTGAGGGGTTCACAAACAGGGAAGTTCAGAAACAGCTGAACATCAATATAAATTATTTTGTGAA
The DNA here is from genome assembly GCF_027579445.1 of Ammospiza nelsoni. Taxonomy (NCBI): domain Eukaryota; kingdom Metazoa; phylum Chordata; class Aves; order Passeriformes; family Passerellidae; genus Ammospiza; species Ammospiza nelsoni. The sequence goes on from NC_080635.1 coordinate 74,568,807, forward strand.
CCCTTAAACAACAACAAATTTCCTCTAGACTTTTTCCTGAAATGAGCATCACTGTCTGACTAATAATTTATGGTGGAAAAAAAAATTATCAAATAATTTAGCGGCAATATTTTTAGAATCATTTATCCAATAAAGTGACAGTGTAATCTAATCTTATAAATTCCATATTTGTCCCAAAGCCTGAAGTCGGGCATTTAAAACAGAGTACTGCAATATTACTGTGAGAAGTCTAGTGTGAAATGTTGAAAGACATGGACATTGATGAAATTATTTGCCAGTGGTATGTTTATACCCACTTAGTTTTACTTAAAAGCATGTGTGGTTATCACAGTGATTGTCTTTGTCATAACGATTGCTGTAATTATTGTGATCGCATCTGTTGTTGCCCAGCTGTAGTTGGGGATAGGTTTTATTCAGTTGACACTGTGTAATTAGGGTCTTTTTATTTCTTCTTCAGTTGGCAGTTCTGCAAGTAGTAGTGCCACAAGGAGAGATTCTCTATCTACTAGCTCTGACTTGTACAAAAGATCTAGTAGCAGCCTAGCACCCATAGGGCAGCCATTTTACAATAGTCTGGGATTTTCCTCCTCTCCAAGTCCAATAGGCATGCCTCTGCCAAGCCAAACGCCAGGACATTCACTTACGCCACCGCCATCACTTTCATCACATGGATCCTCATCCAGTTTGCATTTAGGTAAAAAAAACAAAAACAAAAACCAAAAAAACACTTTTTGTTTGTATGTGTGTATGTATTTCTATGTGTAAAATATATGTTGCATAAGAGATGTCACATTACCTTTGCTGTTAAACAGTTTTGTAATGAAGAGGGGCCATTCCTGATGGTGAAGAGCACGTTCAGATGCTCATTGATTTGACAGTGGAGGGCACTCAGCTTTTGGCAGTATTGGGCCAACAACTGGTTTTTCTTCCCCTGTAGAAGCCCAGTAAGAATTATTGGTCCTTTTTCTATTATGTTTCCACAGTATGACAAGCAAAGGTGCATTATTTTTGTTTCTCCTCCACAGTGTTGCCGCTTTAAGGACATTGTAGATGATGTGTTTAACAGTGAAGTGACTTTCATTAATGCCCCTTGCCATGATAAAGTAGAAAAGTGAGCAGTGCTCTCTCTCAATGTAAAATGTATTGAAAGGTGATTTTTGAATCAGTTAACCTCATGGCCCAATTACTTTGCCAGGAAGACATTAATTTATCGCCAGACTGATGGAAGGAGACAAAAAAAAAAAAAATTGTCAAAGAAGTAGCAAAGGCATTGTCAGTGGTGGCTCTCTGTTATTTATCAGATGTATTTTTTTAAGGAATGCTGAAAATAATTTCTTGAATATTTTTTTTTTTGGCTAGTAAGAAAATATGGGAGCTCAACCTTTCTTTAAAAAAAAGTTTAAAAAAATAAAGGATCTAAAGAAATCCCACCACAGTATACAGTATATTTAGAAGATAATGCCTCTAACCCAAGGTTACCTGGTACAGTTTTTCCTTTTCTGCTGCGAATATTTGCAGTCATTTAATTTAGATGCTAAAATCATACAGTGGAACTGGATTTAATTCAAGATTGAGTTGTCAGTTGCTCCAGTAATTGTTCAATGCACAGTTCCATGCTTGCAATAGGCAGCACAATCCCCTGTACCTCTTAGTGCAAATAAAACAGGAAACAAAATTTTTAAATGCCTACCATAATACACCTTTAGTGAAAAAAAGTATGACTAATTTGTATAACAAAGGTAAATAATTAAAATATATTACATTTGCAGTACAGTATCCCCTTCAAGGTTAAGTGCTGAATACCCGAAATAAAACTGGGCAAGGGGATGTTTCAGCACGTTTTATTTTTTTTTACTTACCTTTTTTCCTTTTTCAGGTCTACAAAGTGCACCTTTGGGCTGAGACCAAGCATGGAAAGTTTCAGCCCAAATGGAGGCTTTTGAGAAAGTTCTGAACATCTGACAATGGGGTTATCATGGAAATCTTTTTCTTTCTTTCTTTTCAAAGTACTCTCACCATAGTTTTCATATTGCTGAAAACTATACTTAAACCAAATTTTGGAAGGCATTATCTAAAATTTAAAACCTTCAAAGTTTTGTTTGTTTCACATTTGATAAATGTTAAAAGACTTTTTTTCAGTTCTGAGAAAATAGGCTGTGATCAGTACAGAGGATTGCCTCTGTCAGCAGAAATTGTTAAATACTGACTTTGACCCATTTTGAACTGTTTGGCAGTGTCAACTAAGCCTAATACCTTGTTAAAATCATGTACTAGATCAGTGTGTAACTGCCGGAATATACAGTTGTACTCTGAAAATTGACACAACCTTGTTGGCTTCCATGTGTCCTCTTCATCATCCAAATGAAGTGGACCTTGATTACTGATAAAAACTTTTTGCTATATTACAAAATCAGCCTGAAATTTGGAAATGGAGGGCTTTTGGATATTTGCTTTCAGAAAAAATGCAGAAAAATACAGTAATCTTTTTTAGCTTTTCTGCCCTGTGCCATATTTTTGCACAGTTGCATGCAAAGTGTACCATGTAAGAGTTTAAGGTTATTTCTGAAGTCAATTGTCTGTCTTGTTATATTTATTCTGGTGTGTTCATCAACCACTCTTGGAAGCATGTTTTGTTCTCACATACAAAAAATGAAAAAATCAGAGGTTTCTCACCAAGTGAGAAGTTATACCTGAAATCAAACAGGGAGTCTACTTTAATAAGGGGTATGGTTACCATGTAGTCACTTTTCAGAGTAGAACAACATTGTAAGTTCATGTCTGCATGCAGTTTCCATTGGTATTCTGATAATGCCTGTCAAATGCAGCTCTCCCTCCACCTTCCAAACTTGTCCTGCCTGCTTGTATCAACAGGTTCAGCTAAGTTTAACTCTTGTTTTAAAATGGGCATCAAACTCAGTTGCTCCTGTTTCAGCCACCAGAATCTAGAGCACTACACTGGGAAAGGGTGCATGGTTTTATAACCCCTTTGTCAGACACTGCTGCAATTTGTAGCTTAAAAGAACAATTTCCCTTTTACAAGAATTTTGTGATATTTTGCTGTTTTTGTCTCTTCTCACCAACTTTTATCCAACATCCTAAAATAGGAATGTGCTAATAACTTTGTGCTAGTGTCAGTTTTCCTGTATTTGAAGGGATTTGTCAGTTGTCTGTAACTGCTTCTTTACTGTAATCAGCTGGAGCAGTAAGGTCATGAATTTGAACTACCCTTTCACTCCCAAGTACAAGGAACTGCAAGAGGAAGTGGTTTTCCATTGTCATAAAAAACCCTTTTAGATTTGTAGTCCTTACCCTGTTTGATGATACATTGCAGCATTTTGAGAATAGAGTTCTGGTGTAGAGTAGGGTTTCTAAAATCTGGGCTTTTGGAGGTAATTGTTTCCTGTGTGTTGGGAGCCAGTCTTGTTAGCAGTTGGGATTGCTGTTTCACCTTCAGAGATGGTCATTGTGGGTAAGAGTAAAGGCCCCTTGGCAAGGCAGTGTGGGGAGCTTTGCATTGCCTCAGCTGTGCCCCTCCTCTGTAGGGCTGCAGGGAAGCAGTCATTATAAACACGTGCATTGATTCCTGAAATATACATAGATCTGTGTAATTCTGTTTTCCATATGGAGATGAAACTTTAAACTTAGGATGAGCTGAAGCTGCTTTTTTACAGATAAGCAAATACTTAATAGAAATTAAGTTTAAAGCATTTACATACATGTATGTGTGTTGCTAGAAAAGACTGCTGACACATGTAAATAAGTTACTCTGCAGTAGACGTATTTTCTGTCTTTATTAGAAATAATTGAAAAAATACTTTGATAAATACTAACAGACTAATGCTGTCAAAATAAATGTGCCTGGATCTAGTTTTTAATGTTTTTTCATGTTCTCCTTAACACTAAATGTGTTAAGGAGTCAATAATTTAACATGCTTTGTGTCCTTGAAACTAGGCTCTGATTTAGATGATCTATATCCCCTTTATATCTCTCTGCCTTTTCCTCCCTATGGATTAGCCATGGGGGGTTTAAGTTCAATTAAACTGTAAAACCATCTTAGTATTATTCAGTGCTTTGGAGATCTTTGTTTTATGAGATCAGAAGTGGTAGCTAATTGATTATCTGAAGAACGAACAGCACACTTCATTCCCTCAGGAGTTTGGAATTGTGTGCCTATACTGATGTATAGTAAGTACTTGAATTTTTTAGTGCTTTATTCAGTAGGGTATGTTCCCCATATAACTGACAAGATACAGGCTATTACTTTCCTAGTTTGGTGAAGAAAATAGGCCATTGTACTCACAATTATATCTGCATGTAATAAGTATCTAAGATAATATGCCTTTATTTTGGGAGTTTTACTGTTTTTCAAATCTGCAGAGTTGCCACTGAGCCCTAACATTGCTGTAATTAAAGGTTACGTGAAAATAAAAGCTAATTACTAATTAAATTACTCTTTTTTATAATAGTATCCGGTGTTTTAGAAGGTTCTGCTTTCTGAGTACCACAGGTTTTTCTGGGCACAATGGATGTGCTTTCTTAGTACAGCCTTCCTGTATTATTGTCCTGCTTAACGTGATTGTCTGAAATAGTCTCACAGGCTAGACAGGAGCCTCCCAGTTGCAGCATAGTTATCTTACTAGTCTTAAAAAGTGATGGTTCCCAAATTAGACTGAAAAAGGCTTAATAATTCTCAGCAGGAAATGCATATTACACATAAATAGCACATTTGTTAAAAGCTACCAAATTTCTATTTTAGTTGCTGGATAAATTGTTTCATTTAATTTAAAGAAATGCAGGCTCATTTAAAAAAAAAAAAAAAAAAAACAAGCTGAAACAATTCCTGATTCACATGTTCAGTTCTGTGACCATGTATGTTGACTGAGCATATGATCAAAACTGCCCTATTAGTTTCTGGCACACAATTGAGCATGTGAGCAGTGGAGTAATAGTGATCCTGCAACAGGAAAGCAGCCTGTAAGTTCCTTTCAGCAGATGGGCTCTGGTGCCCTCTCGTGATACTAAATAGTGTTACTGCACAGCACCTACAGGGGAGCCAGGATTGCACTGCTGTGCAATGTTTACATAGTCCAGATGAGAAATACCATCATTTCAGCTGCATAACTTTTTTTTTCTGTAGAAGTCCATTCCTAGAGGAGGAATTATGGCAGACCATCACTCTGCACACTGCTTCACCTGCAGAATGTTGGGTGTTTCTTTTTTTTTTTTCTTTTTTTCTTTTTTTTTTTTTTTCTGTTGTTGTTGTTAGTACCATAGTGTTTGTCAATGGAAACTAAAAACTATAGTTACAAAAATTTTACTTTTCTGGCTGTAGAGAATTAAGAGGCCTTAATTTAAAAGAAAACCTAGTGATTTTTGAAAGATACTCTGGGACATAAAGTATTTATTGATGTTTATCACAGAATTTTGAAGACTTAGTTATAAAAATAAGTACTAATTATTTCTGTTTTAGGGCATAGTACTATATAGTGCAATAAATGTTATGCTTGATGTGTCTTGCAGAGCACTAACATTTCAGATTCTGGTACTAGAATTTGACCTTTTGAGAAAGATAACTTCACCATCAATACATTGCCAGTCCACTGTAACACTGCTGTTGCCTGGCCTTATAAATACTTGGAACCAAATGAAGGATTGGCTAGGGCACGGTCAGCTGGGTTTTTCTTTATTTTTTTTTTTTCCTTTTCCTTTTTTTTGCCTTTTTTAAAAATTAAGTTTATACTAGAGCACCATTCAAACAGCACGTACTGCAATTTGTTTTAAATTCAAATGTAGATATTTATTCTGTTGACTTTGAAAGGGCTTTGATTACAATGTTACTTCCTAGACAGGGAGACACAATGCTTTCCATTTCCAATTCATAGTCAATACTTTCAGGGAGTGTTTGGTTTTTTCTTTCCTTAGTTTGGTTTTAGTAGTAGAATTGAGGTTTCTATGTGGGAATCGCCTTTGAGTATTTCTGCTTGTAGTATAGTAAGAGTATTTCCCGGAAAAATCATACAGCAGTTGGAAAAATGCTTTGGATGTGTTTTGTGATAATTGCTGCCTTTTGTAGAGTGGAGGGAAGAGGCATGCTGGAGTTCAGAGTGACACACACTGATCAGAGAGCAGGGTGTGAGGAGACATGCACAGGACTGTAGAGTGACAGGAGCTGTAGGTGGAATCACTAGCAAACAGGAGCAGGACATAGACACAGGAAGGCAATTCAGTTCTTAGAAAGCGAGGAAGGATGAAGTGAGAGTGTTTGTGCAGTGAGGAAAGGACTTCATGTTTCTAAAAGGAGTTTCACTTTGATATATCTGTGGTTGTTGGATAATTAAGTAGAGCATCCTTAGTTACCTGGTTGGAAATGTGACATATTTAGTGCTGAGGAGAGGTACCACATTGAAAGCTTAGGATGCTGAAGTTATCAAATAACCTGCAGGACAGGTACAGCTGGCAAGAGGCACCACATGTGCCTCCCCAAAAATGCCTTTAACGTGCTGTAAGCTGGAAAGGTATCTCAGTAGGGACTGAAGGGTAGTTCAGATTTCATGTTCCATTTTGACACAATTGGCTAACTTCAAGACTACTAACAAGGGTATAAGCCAGTATGACTCGCGAAGTGGAAATCTGCCCACTAAGCCTAAGGCCCACCCAGTTCTAAAGTTTCTGTAAGGCTGAGTGGGTGCTCACTTTACCTACCTTGATATATTCTTCTAATGACATTTCTTTTCCTGGTGCCCTTCACATAAAAATGAGGAGGATAATGGTTTTATTTATTGCAAGATAAAGCTATCTAACTCCTCTGACCACAATGAGGTAAATACAAATAACAAGACAGCACTGTTGTTTTCTTTGGCTCCAGGGTGTATCGGTAGTTTTAGTTCACTTGCTGTTTTGCTGTTGCTTACTTCCCTCTCATGGCTGTGACTGACAGAGCTGCTTCCTTGTAGGAGGACTGACAAATGGTAGTGGTCGCTATATTTCTGCAGCCCCCGGAGCCGAAGCCAAGTATCGCAGTGCGGCCAGCACCTCCAGCCTCTTTAGCTCCAGCAGCCAGCTCTTCCCTCCCTCGCGCCTCCGCTACAGCAGGTCTGACATTATGCCTTCCGGACGCAGCCGGCTGCTGGAAGATTTCAGGAACAATCGTTTCCCTAACCTTCAGCTAAGGGACCTTGTTGGGCATATTGTTGAATTTTCCCAAGACCAGCACGGTTCTAGGTAATTATTATAAGAATAGTAAATAATATTTGACTGCTTTGATATTGTTTTATTAATATGAAAGTTTTGAATTAGGTGCTTGTCATTTTAACTCAAAGCATCGTAATTGGAGCACACACTCTTAGGCTGACCTTCTCTTCAGAAATTTCACTGTAAAAGTAGTATTAATTTAGCTGCCTGTAGAAATTCTCAGTGTAGAAATAGCCTCATAACTAGACTTGTAAACTCAAGTATTAAGGTATCAAAGAGGCCTTGATTAAGAAAACAAAATATGTGGCATCTGGAATGTACAACTATTTTTTGTCAGTACATCATCAGGTACTTAGTTGCTGTTATTCTTTTCATCTTTAATGCTTTTCAAATTAAAGTTTTCAAGTCCTAATTTTACTAAAATGTATTCTTTTATATGCAGAGGCACTACTTTCATTTTAATAAATTTTATAAATGTTGACTGCTTTCTTTAGAGTGTTGAGGTGTCTCATTGAAACAGTGTTTGAGAGGTTTTCCTGTTGTTGATGCAAAGCATAATGTACCTTTTTTTGCACTTAGGTTTATACAGCAAAAGCTGGAGCGAGCTACTCCAGCTGAGCGCCAGATGGTATTTAATGAGATCCTGCAAGCAGCCTATCAGTTGATGACTGATGTATTTGGAAACTATGTAATACAGAAGTTCTTTGAGGTAAGCATAGCACTAAGTGTATGGATGGACATGCAGATGAGGTGCTATAAATCTGATTAAATTTAACTGGTCTTTCCTTAACACCATAGCGGAATTCTGCATGACTTCCACAGAACTCAAGTGTGTCATTCTGCATGGGTGTTTTCTGTTCTCTACCCAGTGGTTTTTGCCATAATGGACACAGTTTCTCCTTATACTGGTAGTGCATGAACACTGTGCACATTGAGGCTTCACAAACCTCTGAGGAGAACTTAGAGAGACTTTCAGCAGATGAAAGGGAACATAAATATTTGAAAAATGCTTTTTATTGGTTACTGCATCATGGTACAGAATGGTCTGGAAGATGCACTTGAGCTCAACCAGCTGTGTGAACTTCATCCAGGGCTGTGTATGAGGAAGCTCCCATAAAATGTAGAAAGGCAGAAGAATTTTGAGTAAGAGGTATCCATCATAAGATATATCCAGTATTACTACAACTATTATTTAAAACAGATTTGTCTTCTCTTAAAAATGATATGGTAAAAAAAAAAAAAAAAAGGCTTCATCAAAGAATTACAAGATTTGGCTTGCAGAGAGAAGAAAAAAAGTAATACCTGTGTCCTGGGAAAAGTTATATGTGTGAAAGGTATCCAGTATACTTGTGGCAAGAAGATGGTGCTGGAAAATGTCCAGTAAGAAATAAGATACTTGTTGTAAAAAACAAGAATGTAATTTTTTCAATAATCTATAAAATAATGTCCTCATTTTTTTTACTTCTTTTTTAATAGCCAGTCAAAATATCTTCTGTAAAGTGTCACTGACATATGATACACAAGATCTTGATTTTGCTTAAGGGTCATCATTTGCTATTTTTTCCATAATGTTAAGGTGGATGAATACACAGTTAATCATTGGTAGCTGAGTGTTTTCATCTTAATTCTGCAGAACACTTCTCAACAAAAGTACATGTGACCTTACATGTAATAGGGGACCTCATTTTACTGTATAGGTAGGCAGGTGAAGTTGTTGGTCAGGCTTTCTTCAGAGCTGACTACAGGTGTGGAGTTTGACCATTCTCAGCAATGCTGCAAGAATATTGCTGTGACATCAGCTGGTTGTCAGCTGGTCACTTCTGTGTCCTCTCTTACAAGATGCGAGATACATTACACAAGTTTTGAGATAGCAAATTGGTTTGGATTCATGCATAATAGTGACCTGTGATCAGTTTGCCAGTATAATTTATTTGAAAAAGTGGTTTATTGCACTTAAATATTCCTACAGACAGGCAAATATAAACTGTATTATTTCTTCTGTTGTCTTTCAAGGTCATGCATTTGATAGCAGGTATGTGAACTGGATGTGGAATATTACAAAATGTTGCATTTAGAAAAGAAAAGCTTCTGGTAAATATCCCCACTAAAATACAAAGTGAAACATTATTCAAATGTTACAGTCATGTACATCCTGACAGTACTTACTCTGACATGTAAATTCCAGCATGCTGCAGTATGTCTTCATTTGTTAACAGGATATTTATTTGCTTTCAGTTTGGAAGCCTGGATCAGAAGTTAGCCCTAGCAACACGCATCCGTGGTCACGTCCTGCCCTTGGCCCTGCAGATGTACGGCTGTCGTGTCATCCAGAAAGCTCTCGAGTCAATCTCACCTGACCAGCAGGTAATTGTAAGTTAGAGCAATGCTTTTTTCATTTTATTTATTTTTATTGTATCCCTCTTTTTACTTGATTAAATTGATGATTATTCCCTTCATCATGAAATATGCTGGGGGGCTAAAATAGTTGTTTAAATGAAAGTACTGAGGTACACAGTTAACACCAGTGAATATGAAGGTTGGAGTCAGGATGAAATTAAATTTTTTCCCTTTTAAAGAAGGCGGGGTGGGGGAAATACCATCATAAAGACAAGGATAATCTTTGTTTTTCCAGAATGAAATGGTGAAAGAGCTGGATGGCCATGTTCTGAAATGTGTGAAGGATCAAAATGGAAACCACGTTGTACAAAAATGCATTGAGTGTGTTCAGCCCCAGTCACTCCAGTTCATCATTGATGCATTCAAAGGACAGGTAGTACCAATTGTTTGTTTCCTCTTTGCAGGTTGCTTAGATTTCACAGAAGATTTGCAGGTATTTGTTGGACATAAGGCTCTAGAAAGACATGTTTGTATGCATTATAAATAATAATAAATATTTATGTCATAAAAAGACATAAAAGGGACTTTGCATGCCCAGGCTTTGTGTTTGTGTGTTGTGATAGCACCATTTCACATTTGCTTCACAGCTCTTGGCAGGGCCATTTTTTATACAATAATAACAACATACATGCTCTCTAGTATACATTTTTCATTAAAAATTACATTTTCCTGTCCTGTTGCACGTGCATCTTTCAGTGTTTCCCAATGAATGTCAGTCCTTAAGGAACTGCAGTGATGAAATTCACTAATCTGTTCCCTACATATGGACTAGTGTGAAGGAGGTGTAGTATTTGTTTACTTCAGATTGAGGTTTTTGTTTTGTTTCCCAAAAAGCATTATTACCATAAGATTGATATTGTGCTGCAGGCTAGTGAATGTGCTGCAGCTAAATAGCATTTTAATCCTCTGAGACAAGCGTGTACTTTTATAGTCTTGAGAAGAATTGTAAATAGAATAGTAAAAATCTTACTAACTTGGCTATATAACTAAATTTTACTTTAATGGATTGCCAAATGTATTTCCTAATAAAATCTACAATATCTTTCTCATTTTACACAACAGCAATACCTGAATTATTGTTGTACATAGTACTAAATTGCATACCAAGGTTTCTAGGGTTTGGTCTTTTTACACCAAAAGTGTGTATGAGGGTGTATGAGGTACATGAGATGCATTTTTTAAACTGTAAATAGAGCCCCTTGACTAAAGTGTGAGTTTATGTACTGAACATCCATCCTAAGCACCAGGTAATTAAATGTAGAAAATAGTAACTAATGTGAAATGGCAAATGAAAAATGTTACACTTGTGACATTACTTGTAATTTTCTCCTGCATTTTGAGTTGATGCCTAATCATACAAGATTCTGTGTTCAGTTCTGACCAACAATGAAGTTTTTGTAATTAGCCCCCAAATCACAAATGTAGCTTCAGGAGAAGCAAGCAGAAGGAATAAGCAAGATTTGGCTGTATGTTTTGAGTAGTTACTTACAAACTTTGTATCTGTAACTGGGAGCTTATTGTGTATACTGGAACATGAAATTGGTGAAAATCAGCCACTGTTACTGAATTCCTTTTTATAAGTGTCAAAGTCTTGAAATTTGATAAGAAAGTAAAAAGGAAAGCTTTAAATTCGAACAGCAGTTACCTAAGGGTCATACTTCCAGGTTTTCCTCTGCAGCTATGTAGGCTAGAAACATTGTAATGAGTACTTGTATGTTTTCTGGAGTCCTTGACACACAAAAACCTGCTTTTTCATCTTTTCCTGACTTTCCCTGGAAATGGAATTCTGATCTGAGCAGACAAAACTTTTTTTTAGTAGTAGTTGGTGTGTTCAGTTCCATTTTGAATGCAGCAATATTGCAATAGATGTGAGTTTCAGTTGGTTTAATTCAGTTTGCAATCCTGTTTTCAAGGTATTTGTGCTTTCAACTCATCCATATGGTTGTAGAGTAATCCAGCGTATTCTGGAGCACTGCACTGCTGAGCAGACTCTGCCAATCTTAGAAGAGCTGCATCAACACACAGAGCAGCTGGTGCAGGTCAGTGCATGTAGGCTCATTGTCAATGCACTTCAGAGCTTTTTGTTATCATCATTTACTCCTGTATCCTAGTTTAAATACATTTGACTCTTTTTAGTTTTGTAGACATTGTTTTGTTTTTTTTTTTTTTTCTTTCCTTCTATAGTTTTAATGAAAATGAATGTGGAAGTTGGGAGGCAAAGAAGATACAAAAAGCATTTTTTTACCCTTTGACTGTAGCTTGGTGTTCAGGGGAATATTACAGCTGTTAAGAAAGTATGATCTTAAATTTGAGGACTTCTTTCTTTAAGAGGATAAAAGATGCTCTAGCAAAACACTGGTTTTACAAATTATTTACATTTTTCATGTGAAATTTGTGGTCCATTAAGTAATTCTTGATTAAATATTTCTTACATCACTTTGCTTCTGTAATTTTGACATTGTTTTTTCCTTATATCCATGCAAAGAGTAATTTCATACTTTATGCTTATGTATGTACAACAGCTGTCAGTATTTGTTATTTGGTGTGAACACAAGAGAAAATTTAAGTCCTCTTATTTTCAGGATCAATATGGAAATTACGTTATTCAACATGTACTGGAGCATGGTCGTCCTGAAGACAAAAGCAAAATCGTTTCAGAAATAAGAGGAAAAGTTCTAGCTCTGAGTCAGCACAAATTTGCCAGGTATTGCATAACTTTCATATACTAAAGATTCATTAACCTTGTAAAGTTGTAATACTGGATTTATTTCTTGTGTTATTAAAGGGATACAATAATTTTTTTTTATTATCTTACCTCCTGAAATTCCATATTCTTACAGAGATGAATGGTAGTGATATTTTTATACTAGGTTTGGGGAAGGGAAGAGACAAATGTTCTGTAGCAAAACAAAAGAGGTTCTGTGGGTTTATGGGATGGCTTTTGTTCACTTTGTGCAAGTGCAGGGAATGTGTTCCAGGTTTTCACGTAAGGATGCCCAGAGCCAGGTGAAAAGCTCTGCTGGAACTTGGGTGATTTGCTGATGACAATGAGCTGGGACCTGCTGACTCTCAATCCTGCCTAGCAATTTGCAAGTATAACAAGGCTAGCTTTAAAAAAATGGTAGTTCAGTCTGACAAGGATTTTCTGTATTAGAAAGTCTGAAAGACTGCTGTATTTCTATTCTGAAATTGGAACCTACAACTGCTCCTTTTGTGCTTTTTGCTGAAATATGGATTATGTGCCTTTTGTGAAGGAAAAATACACCTGAGAATTCATTCTAGGTGATTTAGTGAGAGTAACCTTATCATCAAAATGACGTAGAAATGCACTGTGACTTTATGGGGGCATTTGTTTTTAAAACTGCTAGCGAACTAGTTTATTTGGAATTTTTTTTTTTTTTTTTTTGGCCTGAATAGAACTCTTCAAAACCCTCTAACTTGCTTAATTTTTAAAGCACTGATTTAGGACTGGGATCATTTTGCTATGTTACAAGCTTTGATGGCCTTTCCTGCTTCTGAAATAAACTGGAAGGTCAGGGGCTTGCTCTACAGAAGAATATTTGATGGAATCTCTGATGTAGGCATGCTCTTGGAAAGTGCCTTTATTCACAAAGCAGGAGTCTTCATTCCTGGCATTCTCTGTTGGGTCTTCAAAGGGCCCACAACCAAAATAGATGTGCTAGAACACATCTGCAGCCTGAGGTCCAGTACACCTATGTAGGTTCAGTGGAAAAGTCTCTCCTACCAGATAATCAGAAAATAACTCTGTCACATGGATGAAGTAGTAGTGATGTGGTGACTAATTTCCTCAGTCATTAGACTGGAGATTTGGAAATGAGGAATTGATGCATTCATTTGCAATATGAACTTCACTGGCATTAAGAACCCTGAAGAACTGATAAACTTCCAGAGAAATTGATAGTAGTTACCTGAAAAAATGTTACACCTCCAGTCCTATCGGAAATCAAGGTAACCCCACCAAAGGGAGGAAATTATGCATCTGACTCCATTGATATCAGAAGGCTAAATAATTACTTTATTATACTATATTATTCCATACTACATTACACTACATCTAAGCTGAATCTGCACAAGTGCTCAGCTCAACTGAACAGAATCCTGTGACTGTCAGCCGACAGTCCTGACACACACACGTGGATTCAATAGGTCAGTGAATCAAAACGCACCAGAATTCAATCACCAATTCCCTTCAGGTAGACAATCTTCCACAACATTCCACATGTTCCAAAACAGGAGCAGTAAATGAGATAAGAATTGGTTTTTTCTTTCTCTGAGGTTCCTTGCTGCAATTCCCAGAACTTATCCTTGGGAAGCTGTGCCTTGCTTTTCTCTGTGAGGAGAAATGCGGCCACACAGTCCCACCATGGACTTGCCCTCTTTTTCAGCAACGTGGTGGAGAAGTGCGTGACGCACGCGTCGCGCGCGGAGCGAGCCCTGCTGATCGACGAGGTGTGCTGCCAGAACGACGGCCCGCACAGTGCCTTATACACCATGATGAAGGACCAGTACGCCAACTACGTCGTGCAGAAGATGATCGACATGGCCGAGCCCGCCCAGAGGAAGATCATCATGCACAAGGTATGGGTGTGCATGCTTGCAGGGATTCAGAAACACGGCTGGGAGCTGTTCTGCCACAGCACCTTCCCCTGCAGGTGTAAAACTCAATGCTTCTGTAATCTAGAGCTTGATGACATTCGCCGAGCTCCATGACATTCAGTGGAGCTTGGTAAAGGAGAAAACATTCAGGTCTCTGAGCACTGAGCTAAAAAAGGAAACTTTTAGTAGTTGGATTTCATCTTCTGTCTTCATGCCAGCTTTTATGTGAAAATACTTGTAACAGGAAAATGTATTAATATAACAGGAGAAATACTGTTTTCTCTTTTTATTTCCTGGTTGTGGCTATAAGTCCACTCTGCAGTTCCCCCAAAAAGAGATTGCCACACTTCCTAATATACAGGCACATTTCTACTTAAGAATATCCAGACATGGAGAAGTGTGCTGTTGCCATAATGGCCAGAGGCTATTTAACACAGGGCCCAAGATATTCCTGCAGGAGCTCTGCTTGCCCCAGTCACCAACAGGGCTCTCCCACAAAGTACTGCCTCAGTTTTCCTGCAGTAGGAACATCAGTTATTTGGTGAGTCAAAATCACCAGTTTTACATCTTTCCAGAAACTTCCAGCACTTTGAAATACAGGCTTCTGACATCTTTTTGCATAATTTTTTCAAAGTGTAGTCACCTCTACTTAAAAGTCTGGATGTTAAAAAAGCCAAACGTGTTTCTTATTACAGATCCGACCCCACATCACGACTCTGCGTAAATACACCTATGGCAAACACATTCTGGCCAAGCTGGAGAAGTATTACCTGAAGAACAGTGCTGATCTGGGGCCAATTGGTGGACCACCAAATGGGATGCTGTAAAAGACAAAGAGAAACAGAAGAAAAATTAAATTGTGAATTATCAAAACCTACAACTTAACTCTAAATGTTCTGATTTTTTTAAATCTATTTATTGACTTTGTTCATCCATTTGTAAAATTTTTATTCTTGTGTATATTTTTGGGGAGTGAATTGTTAAAAAAAATCTCCAGCCCTGATCCGGAGACCTATCAGATTGGATGGCTGGCAAAGCACAGAATGCCTGTATATGATGTAATTGTATCAAAATAGCTGTCACATATTTTGTAAATTTTTACCTTGTAAAGTCACTGAAATAGTTTTTAAAGGGAAAAAGTACAGTATTCTTTTAATACACTGGCTTGCAATCTGGTAGGTCTACCCAGCATCATAGCACAACAGGTTTATAGAGTTGTATATAGAATTAATCCTTATTTTTCCCTTTTGTGTGAAGTCTTTTATACCAGATTAAAAATTGATCAGCTGCATAAACATCATTTAACATGTTGAAAAGTTAAGTTGTATTTTGGTGGTTCACAACATCCTATCCAAATAACAAACAGGGCACAGCAAATTAAAGTAGGGAAGAACAAAACGATGGAAACTTTAAAAGACTAGGTTTTGGCACTTGCTGTGGATACAGGTTTTTTTAAATCATGCCCTAAGGTTTTCTCTAGCGATGTATTAAAAATAAAGTGCTGTATATACTTATATATTTAATTGTTGTACAAGGTAGAGGGATTAAAATGATGGTGGTACTTCTATTCAGCAAAGTACTCTGTTGGAAAAGGAGTGAACCTGTATTAACTTTACAGTCAGTTTTACAATGCAGGAAGAGTAGAGATATGTATTTTTTTATTTTGCATATAGAATTGTAAGGATTTGAAAGTGTTGAGCATTTATTTTGCTTTCTCACTGTAGATGCAAAAAATAGGTAATGATAAAGAGAAGGGGCCACTGAAAAGTAAACTTGATAGCTCAACATTTAAGCATGATTGATTAAATATTCAGATAGCTTTTTGCTTCCTATAAATATATGCATTGTATACGTGTAGTTAATAGGTGTAAGTTTACAGTTTGAAAACAAATCTCTCGTTTCGATGTTTATTACAAAGCCTTGCTAATTTAGTAGTGATGCTTACCTTGGTTGTACAGATGTACATTTGTAAACCTTCATGCTGTAAATGTAATTTGTTTTACTCCTTTTTGGGACAAAAATTTGCATTTTAGTGTATATTCATATCCTCATTCCCTTCTTTCCCCCAGCATATAGTGTTGTATAATGTAAATTTATTTCAGCAAATCAAGAGTGATTTTTTTAAAATTCTATCTTTATATGGTTTCAAAAATATGAACCAGCTTTCTTTTTATCTATTGTGAGAAACATTATGTTTTGTTTATAACATAGCTGTTGAATCTGTTCATATGGACACTTTGGGAAATCAATCTGTTCAAATTTTAAATCAGGATAAATAAGCATAGTAAGAAGTGGACTGAAATATTTGGTTATTACAGAAACCAATGCTTCTTCCATCTTAATAAATGTGGCATGAATTTTTTGTACAGAAGAGTACTGTATTTTTGAATAGCCTTCTCGCAGCGTAAAGCAAATATGTATGATACTGTCGATTTTTTTTCTCTGGACATATGACATTGTAACAGTAACATAAAGATGATGTACATATACAAGCGGCCTTATGTACATTTCCCAATGATCTTTTTAAGGCAGAATTGTGACCATATGTGTATAATTAAAATCCTTTTTAATCCTTTGCCTATGGAAATATTTTGGAAAAAGCTTACTTTGTATATTCAGTTTCTGAAAGATAAAGAAAGTGCTTTGTATGTTGTTGAAGTAAGTATTTTGTGTAAAATGTTCATTTGGATGGCTTAACCTAAAGTTTTGATCAACGTGGTAGTTTGGAAACAATGTCTTGAGCATTGATCAAATAAAAGGCTGTTTTGGTAGGGGTTGTGATCATGAGAAAGAAAACAGTAGTGGTACAAACTTGTATGAGGAATTCTGTCATGTTACTGTTGGTACCAGGGTTACATAACTGCTATCTAGCAGACATCTGAGGCACTGCGTTTCTAATGGTAGTGAGAACTCCTTAATAGGCAAATGGCAAAGTCTCTTCTGGCCTACTTCCAGTGCCTGCATGAAGTGAAGTAGGAGGCCTCGTTATTTTTAGTAAGCACAATTCTAATTGCCAAGTAATTTTTGCATGGCAGTTCACAAAATTCCCCCCCAGAGGTACCAGCCCAGTCATTGGAGCCAGAGCTTTCCTGTAGTCACCCAAAGGATGACTTTGAGCCACTCCCTTGGACACATCAATTCTCAGTGACTGTCTTTACCCTGTGAACCTGTGCCGTGTGTTATAATCCACAGAGCCGGCATTCCTTCAACACCTAAGACAGTACAGCAGGTTTTTGGGGATGTCCAGGCAGAAACTGAAAATGTCTCTGTACTTTGTCCCTGCAGCACTCATGCCATGGTTGAATTTAAACAGTCCTGTAACTGTCATCCTTGGTGCTTTCAATATCTTGAGTATAATCTTCCACTTGCTCTCCTGAGATCATTTGTGCACAAATTCTATCCAGGAACATGAAAATCACTGGATTTCCTTTCAACTATTTTAGGGTTTGGGTAGAACCACTAGACTTTTTGCTCAAGTATTGCTTTTTGATATAGATTGTTTACAGACCAGTTTGATTAGGTTTGACTCCAGGTGGCTCATATTGAATAATGTAATGTTCACGTGTATATACTGTAAAAATCAAAATGAAAATGTGTGAATAACACTGTGTGAAATATATCTGGTCTTGTGTTTTTCCTGTAGGAAAGCAGCCATATTCTCATGTGACTTACCTGTGTCTGTGGAGCTCAGCTTTGGGAAGGTGCTCGCTCACTTGTTCTGATAGGAACTGGGCAATTATTGAAGAACCCTGGATTAGATCATTAAATTTGCAGAGGGCACTTTTGAGCAGCTAAACCTTCTTATTTTATGCAATGTCTTTACTGATGCCTAGTGAAGGCTACAGCCTGGTGACAGTTTCTTTTTACATCCCTGCATTCAGGATGAGTTCAGGAGCATTTGAGGGGGTTAGCTTTCAAATGAGAGAAGAAATTGTTAGCTCTCTGGCATCCCTGGATCCACACTCATTTCTGTTACTGCCCCGGAAATTTTTCAAAAGTCCATTTTCAGCTGAAGGTGTGGACTGACAGCACAGGAAATGAGCCTGGTGGGAAATAACTCACCTAAGGGGCCCCTGTGGACAGAACAGTCATAATGCCCATCCCTCCATCCCTGACTTTTCCATCAGAGCATGGAGAAAATTGAGGTTTTGGGGTCATAATGCTTAGATGTTTTAAAGTGCTGATGCAAATTCAGAAACCAATTTAGTCACTGTTCTCTCTTCTCTAAGGGACGTGCATTTGGAGAGATGCTTATGGCTCACCACAGCACAGCAGCACAACAGTGAAGTTGGGCTCCATGGGAGTGTTTGATGCTCAGCATTCCAATAACTGGCAAAGTGGGTTAACAGTGGGGTGATGACAGCTCCCACCATGTCATTTGGGGAAGCTGAGAGAACGCAAAAGCATTTTAACATCTAGTGACTGGTCATTGAAGCTGCAGATTGCATGCAAGTCATGCACCTGGGGGGAGAACTCAGGGCAAAGGACAGAGCAGCACTGCCCCTGCAGCCAGGGTGGCCACAGCACTCCAGTGAGGAATTCTGCATGGAGCGGTGCCTGAGCATCCTGTGTCCCGAGAGTGGCAGACCCTGCCCCCGTGGTGACACAGTTCTGCTGCTTGAGGAAGGAAAGGGGAGCACCATGAGCTGTGTGGTCTGAGCTGTTGCAGCCCACGGCAGGGCAGGAGTGGCTGTTGGTTTGTTAACACAGCGGTTCACGTCATTCCACGCTGCCAGTACCACCTGAAGTCTCATTAGAGATGATGTGATGAGCTACAGGCAGTGCTTTACTCAGCCCAAACAGTGTCAGATATACAGGCACTATCTGTGCCCAAAGGATGCTGATTCAAGCACCCCTTGGCTTGGGAATGAGGAAGCTTGGTTCCTGTCAGGGATATATCCCTCTTGGGGCTCTGCTTGGTTCCTGATGGAACTAGGGGAGAGGGAGGGAGAACCTGACAAGTGCAGATCCTGCCACCCAGGAAGAGACAATCTGAGATGCTGCAGAGTGAGCCTGGGGTGTTTGCTCTCTTGTGCAGCAGAGCACCCCAGGCGTCCCCAGCTCCAGAAGGGATTAAAAACCAGCACTGTCATCACAGAAAGAGTCACACGTGGAGAGCATGAAAGGATATTTGTCCATCCAGTGTTGATAGTGCTCCAGAGCTGACACACAACATGGGCCTTCCTGAGCTAGTGCAGGAAAGGCAGTAACTGCTTTGGCCAGGAGAATGAACCAGATCCCAACATCGTACATTAGGTGTCAGAACACAGAGGCTGTGGGGTGGGGGAGCGACCACCCTGCACCGAGGCAGGGAGGGGTGGGGAAGACCAAGCTCAGGGATTTACCTGAGCTGCTGGTGCTCCTCAGTGAGGAGGTGCACGGGCGTTTCCTCCGTTGGACGGAGCCTGCTCCCTCTGCAGGCTCGCTCTGTGGTTAGGGAACTTGCCCAGCAAACGAGATGCTTGAATTAGTTTCCATTACCAGCCTCAGGGTTTTGAACCCACCTCCCTCACTTCACAGGCATTTTCCTAACCACAAGGAGCTGGGCGGGTTTACTTTCTACTCCTGAATTTGGGCTGGGCTTTTAGCACAGCTCCAACCATTCATTGCATCACAAAGAGCACAAGATGGAGCATGACTCCTAAAGCACGCAGGTGGGAGTTGGAAGTTCTGCACCTGAGAT
This sequence comes from Ammospiza nelsoni, assembly GCF_027579445.1. Lineage (NCBI taxonomy): Eukaryota > Metazoa > Chordata > Aves > Passeriformes > Passerellidae > Ammospiza > Ammospiza nelsoni. The sequence goes on from NC_080635.1 coordinate 74,588,696, forward strand.
CCTTGTCTCCACCTCGATTCTCCCAGACTCACTTAATGCAAAATATATCTCGGGAGCAGCATTCCCCCATCATTATCAGACTGGAAACTTTCCAGAGGCTTTATAAAAGGCAGCTGAAATGCAGGAAGACCTATTCTAAAGACCCTCTTCCTTTCATTACTAAGAACAAACACTGGAATAAAACGTTCAGCTTCTCACCAGCATCAGTACTCTGGGCACAGGAGGCCTTCTGTCTCTTGCTCTTCTGCTTGCACAGTGCCTACCCAACCCCAAACTCCCCAGATCTGCAAACAAGAGCCGGGGCGCATTGCAGGTGACACAGCTGGTGTGCAAGAACATCGGGTGCGCGGGGAGAAACCCCTCACATAGCTGAGCCCTAATGAGCTTCGTTTGAGCTTCAGACCTGCCTGGAGGGCTCAGATTTCCTGGCAGCCGCACAGCACCGCAGCCCTTCCTCAGCCTGGCTGCTGGATGGTTTCCCAGCCCAGCCTCGGGGAGCGAGCCCTGCCCCAGCACAGCCGTGCTCAGGTGCTGGAGGCGGGGGGAAGGCTGCCTGCTTGTCTGCTGATCACAGGGCAGGTTCACACGCTGCTGCAGCTTCACAAACACTCGCTCTGAGTACTGGCTGCAGGTCGTACCAGCAGAGCTGCCCCAGTTCCTGAGTGCCACAGAGGAGTGTCACTCGTGGGCACTGGGGGGCATTGGCCAAGCCTGCTGAGCTCCCTCTCCTTACAGGTGATGTTGGCTGTGCCTTCTCAGGCTGTGAGGCCACTGTCTGCTCCTGTCAAAGGGCTTCCCTCAGTGCTGGGGAAGCAGAACAGTTGCAGGTGTCAGGTCCCAAAGTAAAGATCCCCAAAGACATACAACTGTTTACTGAGGGCTAATGGGAACTAAGAAGGGAAGTGTTACAGCAAGGGAACACACACAGGTGGTGGCAGAAAGCACTGGCTAGCAAGGGAGATGATGACAGTACATTTCACAGCTATATTCTCTTCTCCCAAATATAGGCAGCCCATTCCCTGTCTAAACTGAAGGATCAAACATTAAAGGTCCCCCAGTGGGAATGAAGACTTCTCTTTCTTCCCCCGTATAAATCTTATCTCCCTTTCTCTGAGACAGCTAAAATACAACATCAGAAAGTATTTCCATTCTTCCCTGCACAGGATCAATTCAGGAGGAGAGGTTTTGGGAGGCCATCTGTTCATACAGGCTGGATCTTGGAGAAGGATTCAGCCCCTTTGCCTGGGTCTGCCTAGATGCTGTTCCTTGCTCCACACCAGTGTGGGAACTGGCTCCAGAGGCTGGTACAACAACCACAGCAATCACTCAGTAAGCAAGAATGAGAGGGCTGAAGCTGGGCTGAGGAGCTGAGGATGGGCAAACTCAGTGCAAATCACAGAGTCCATTCCAACCCCTTGCATGGAGCGGTGGGATGAATGGAGCAGAGTTCAGCCCTATCAGAGATCCAAGCTATACACTGATCTCTTTCAATAGAGCCATTTGGCTCTTAAAAAGCCTTTTTGTATGAAAGCTCACCATCTTAAGTACTCTAAAACTCACATGATGTCTCCTGTTTCCTTGAAACATCATGTGTCTCATGAGAACTAAGAGTTTGATTATTCATCCCAGTTTGGGAGTCATACAAGTTCACATCCTGCAGGGAAGGGGTCTATCATGCAGCCCTTCCCCATGTGCCACCCCCTCCACATGCAGGGAACCAAAAGTCCAGAGGTCTGATCAGGGTGTTCAAGGTGACCCAGCCCACATTTCTGTGAAGCGCTGCACAGCCCTCACTGGACACTTGCAGAAGGGATACCCTCACAGGGCCATGCAGCTACACCCCACCAGCGAAGCTATGGGGGAAATACCATCCCAGTTTAAAATCAAATCTGTTTAAATGTGGATGCTCCCAGGCAGATTCATCCACTGGGAACAGATCCCGTTGCATCCTAAGGGATCTGGTGCCATTGGAGGAACCCTCGATCATCCAAGACACCTGGGCAGGGCAGGGAAACATTCCCTAGGAGCTTGCCTCAGCCAAACCTTCTATTCCAGCAGAATGTCTTAGATGGCACTGGACACCTTAATATACACAGTTGGTCTCTTCACCTAGAACATACCAGAAATCAGTAAGCAACATTTCAAATCAATGGTTAAAAGGAGGAGGAAGAGAAGGGAGGGAGGGAAGAGAAGGCAGGACTAGGCTCAAAGGGTTTGTTGGGAATGGGAGTGAGAACAACTTTATACTGAAGAATGGAATGGGATGAGAGGTGGTGAAATAAAGCATCTACATCTACACACACACACAAAACTTTTGCAACCACAGTGCAATAAACAACCATAAGGACCTTTTGGATCACAAATAATGGGAGAAGGGATGGGGAAGGCAGAAGGAGCACCTTGAAAACCAAATGATGCTTTTAAAAAGTACATAATATAGTAATAATAGTAAAAAGACACTTTATGCATTGCAAAACCTTCATTCCAGGCCTCCCTGTGAAGTATAGCTAATTTCATAATCACCTTAAAAGAAACCAAACTAAAAAAAAGGAAACAGAATAAAATTTGAGGCAATTAAAATATCTGCGTTCACCCCCTGTTGCAAATATCTTTGTTCACCCAAAGTCAGCACTGTCAGAGTCAAGCAGGCACCAGGCACACATTCCACACTAAGCTGAAACCCCTGGTAAACCCACAGCTTCCTCTCCCCCCACAGGCATGTAGGTCAGCAGTGCAGGACCCAACACTGCCCAGCCAGTGTTACAGCCCCTGCTCCCGTCCTTCCCTCCAGCTCCTCGCCCACGTATGTGCCCTGCTGTGCCCCTGCCCTCCTCCTGTGCCCGTCCCCAGCGGGGCAGATGCTCCCATGGAGGTGGCTCAGCCCCAGGAAGGTGCTGGCAGGCAGACACTGGAGCACAGCTCGGTCTGTGCCTCAGCCTTGCACCTGCACCACCCCTGCAGCACCGATCCACCCCCGGGAGCTGGGGAAAGGCGCTCTCCCAATGGATGCATGGGAAGGGCCAGGGTGAGGGATGAGACAGGATGGGTGGGAGCGGTCGGTGGTGAATCAATGCTCTGACAGCCAGGGCCGGGAGGCGCTTGCACCGCCTGGAGGGGTCGGCCAGGAGTGACGGCACTCATTGCTCAGCCAGGGCTGCCCATGCCTGCGGGAGGGGGTAAGTGGCCCTGAAATGCTAAATGAAGGGTGATAATCGCAGCGAGATGCATCCGTTTAGTTAATCAGGAAGAAAACCTGTACGTTGTGTCGTATCAATTTCACCACTTAGTCACCACTGGTGGCAAGAGGAAATGGTCAAACCTGTGGCTGGCCCCAGAGCCATCGTTCCTCAAAGACCTCCAGCCAGTCCGGGGTCCAGATCACCTCAGCTTGATGAATACATAAAAAAAACCAGTATTTTTTACAATGTTCCAAATATCTGTTCTAATCAGCTGTTACTGAAATGGAACTAAAACCTCTGATGCAGCCTAGCCCTGCTCTCACAACTGCTCTGCTGCAGCATCTGCTTCTCCCAAGACCAGCTTTTTTGCATACGTAGGAGTATTAAACCTGCTTTGGCAGAATTCCTGAAGTTGGACATGCTTACTCAAACTCTCCATGCAGCAGAAACACCTAACTCAAGACACTTGGCTGTTTAAAGGTGACAGTCTTGAAACTTATAGTCAACATGTTTCATGTGGACTGAATAATTCCATATTTTGGCTAAAACACTTTCATTTTTTCCTTCCCTTGGAACTTTTTAACTAGCAGTACCACTCTAGTTTGTGCAGAAACTGATAGCTAACTTCAAGGGTATGTTGTATATTGGGTATGGTCAGAGAGGAACAGGGACCACATTCCACAAGGAGAAGTTTTATTAAAGTTTTGTGCAAGTTATTCAAGTATAACCTATCATAAGATAGAGCATAAGCCTCTATCACAAATCAGGACAATAAAGGAATACAGAGAAGATACAGGAGGCCTTTGACAAGAGATTATACCTCATTTGATCTGGAGTCCCCATCTCCCCCAGGCAAATAATGGGTCTCTGTGACACTGCCAGAGCCAGCTGTAGGATTAAAAATACACATATTTTATTGTCACTTATTGAGGTACTATAAAAGCACCAAGTATCACAGTTCCTATTTTGCAGGGTGGCAGGCAGCTGTACAGAGCCCAACTTCTCTCATGGTCAGAGGGTGTGCAACTCAGGCAATCTGCAAAACTTCTTCTCAGCACTTCCCCACTGAACACATGAAGAAAGCTCCTGTCCCCAGGGGGACCACAGGATCAATGGAAAGCTCCCCTGGAGGAGCAGGATGGCTGCCACAGGGGAAGGCAGCAGGTATCAAACAGGGGGTGCTGTGGAAACAGGGTAGCTCTGTCCTCCCTGTGCTGCCTGCCCTTGCCCCAAAGCTCCCAGCACTGCCTGCCTGTATGTTCCTGGGAGTCATGATACCCCTCTCTCCATGCTCATTTTCATGCCAGGGCAAATCCCATTCTGTGCTCAAATTATTTAGGGTCACAGAGGTCGAGGGATCACGCACTGCAAGCCAGCATGAGTCACCATGAGTGAGCTGCCCTGAGCTGACTATGGGTAAGAGCATCACAGAAAGGCAGCAGAGCATCTCTCTGGGCAAGGGAAAGAACAACAAAAAAAGTGGTTATTCAGGTGAGTGCTTTCAGAAATACCTGCCTAGTCCACAAGCTCTGAAAGTGGTGGGCGAAAATTGTTGAACAGTGAAAGCAGCATCCAGTAGTACAGGAAAAGGCCTCATTAAGAGAGAGCGAGTCAGTCTTTTCTTGTGGGCAACACCCGTGTAACTCCAGGCTAATGGGAAACCCCTCTGTAGGTTTTCATGCACCAGGCCCCAAAATCCAGCTCTGAGGCTCTCTGGAATGAGCGTGCAGGATCCTACCAGGCCCTCACATGCAGCATCAAAGCAATGCAGCTGCTTTTATTACAGCTGTTTATGAAAACTATCACAAAAGTGGCATGCCACTGCCAACTGAGCTTTTGCCAAAGGAAGGTCTGCTTAATTAGGTCAAGAATTATTTGGTTAGTGGCACAGACATATTTATATATAGTTTTCAGTGTCCACACAGAAGTTCTCACTAGCAGAACAAAGGGAAAAGGGATAGAGGAGAAAGAAAAAGGTCAGCAAACTCTTGGGAGAGGCAGCCAAGTTGATTCAATTAGCAACTATAAAGCCAACACTACAGCTACCCAAACACTTGGACCATTACACTTTGCATTGTTTAAGTGGAAATGAACCCCAACCTCTGATTTTTTACAAGAAGATTTATTCTTGTCCAAGTAAGCAAGGTCATCCTTTCCATCAGAGCATTGCACCAGGAGAAGAAAGGAGATCAGAGCAGACATGGCCTCAGGCTAACTGCACACTCCACACCTTAGGGTGGGCCACAGGGAGTCTCCTCCGGTCTCTCACTTCCTGGGAGTGCAAGCCAGGAGGAGATGGAATTGCTCAGAGGTGTCTGACTCACTGCAAAGGTGGCTGGACAGAACAGGCAAAATCAGATATCACTGTGCAAGCAAACTGGGTGTGTTCAGGTGATCCTGCTGAAGTCACAGCGGCATGTGAAAGGGTCAGAATCAATTATTTCTACATCAGTGCAAAAGGACATCCAAACCAAAACGCACAGGATTTGCCAAGGCACACAAGGAGTTAGGAAGAGCTAGCTGTATTTGGTGCCACCAGCCTGAACAAAGAGAAATGGCCTGGTGAGCAGTGGCCCCTGTGTCTGGGGACCCAGAAGATGAGTAGCACAATGGCTGGACAACAAATGTTGCACTCTGGCAGACAAGCTCTTGGTAATCTGAGGCTGAAGATCCAGCTTGCTTCTTCTTCAGACTCGTTCTTAATGCTTGTATTGGTTTAATGGCTGGGCAGATTGCTCCTTTGTTACTGCAAAGAGTTAGAAAGAGAAGGATGTGGTGTGGGCCATGGATAATAGAGGCACTGGCCTGAGGAACTTGAAAGGGGAAGAAGAAGAGAAGCTCCAGGCTAGCAGCAAACGAAACTTTGCAAATCTTCCTGGTCTACACAGTCTCCAAATAGGTCACCAGCCACACTGTCCTAACCTACTCCTGTCAGGACAATCCTTCCTCTTCCTTCTGCAGGTATTTGCTCACTGATCAAAGCTCCTTGTCAGCTCACCATTCTGGGGCACCATGCATGGGAAACCCTGATGTCAAAGGCACTGTCAGTGACAGTACTTTGCCCTTCCCAGACACCATCCCATTTTTTTGGGTGCATCTCCCACCTCACTCCAATAAGTTTCTAGGGCAGACTGAATCTGAATGCATTTAACTAAATATATTTAACATCCTGTTACTGCCTCATGTGTCCAGAGGCACCCTCTTTCCTCTCTGTTCTGTTCAGCAATCACCACAGAAATTCAGGGTTTCACCTAAAGCTTTACTTACATATTATACCTGAGAAGTGAAATACACACAAGAGCTGTGGGTTTCCTGTTCTTACAAATCCCCTTTAGCCAACTGAGCTACCACATAGGGGGAAAACCAGACTTCTTTCTCTGTCACAAAAACAACAACAGAGAAAATGGCAACCATCACCTCGGAAGCCAGTTACATGAAGCCAACCAGAAATAGCACATGTGAGCGGTGAGCTGTCAAGCCCAGCAAGTGGGCAGCCTGGACACTTACAGCAATCTCAATACTTGCACATACTCTAACCTCCCACTGTGTGCTAGGGAATACATTTCTCTTCTCCATCCCAAGATGTCAGGCTGTAGCTTACTTAAACAAGTTTGTCAGCTGATGAACTCTGTGTGAGTCTGTCCAGCTTGATGCCACAGGTACAGTCCAGCCCTTGTTAAGGAACTCAAAGCAGAATCTAACCCTTTTTCTAACCCTACCCCACCTGGTCACAGACCATTAATGAGCCATCTAAGGACACATGGCACCAGGCTTCAGGAGTCATCCATCAGTCACCTGCTCTGCAGGCTGCACTGCTGCTGACGTGCAGCTTGAGGTGAGGACACAGAGTAACAGTGGCACATCCTCACACACTACTGTGGGTGGCTCTGACACCTGGCAAGCCAGGCAGGCAGCTCCTGCTGCTGTGTGACACTCACATTCATCGGGGCAGGGGACAATGGCCTCTGCTCCAGAGCCCAGTGCAGAAGGGTGGTGGTTGCCCAACAGCAGCGGTTGCCATCCCTGCTCCCAGCTCGCCTCTGGTGGTAGCAGAAGCAGTGAGCAGGATTCCTCCCATGGCTGTTTCCTCTCTTCCCATGGCAGCACACAGCTCAAACCAGCTCCTTTTCCCCAAGGAAACTGACTTCAATTGGGCTACACTGCTGGAAGCCCTTGATCCAATTCTGGGAAATCCCCACAGCTCCACTGTACTGGGCAGAGGCAACCAGCTCCTATGATCCCCTGAGCTCCAGGCTGCCAAGAAACTCCTCTCCATACAAGTCTCATCTGGCTTTTCAGCATGGAGCTCTTTTGACTGAAACCACAATACTTAACATGCTTCAATGATCAAGCAGAGGGCACGGGAATGTCACTGAAAACACTTGGCTTCCAAACGCTGCATTGTTCTTCTCTCACCCCATTCACAGATCCTGACCAGAACATCCCAATCATGCTCTAAACCTTTTCTGGCCAATCCTACAAGAAGCACCACAGACCTGTTTGATTGAGGACACACACAGGCCCATGTTGGCATGAAACCCAGCGCCACTCAACCCCAGTACTGCTTGCCACTGCTCCCAGGAATGCTCTGAAAGTGTTCCCTCCCTCCACTGTGCTGCCAGGGTCCACCAGATGCAGCCTTGGCCAAAATGACCCCTGATCCATCAAAATCTGCTGAGAAGGCTGGCTGTGCCCAGCATGCATTTCCTGATTCCCAGTAATGACCATGCAGATGGATGTCACCACCCACCCATCAAGTCTGGGTGATGTTTTCAGCCTCGTGCTCTGCAGGCCCAGCACCAAGCACCTCTGACCCAAGCCCTGTCCCAAAAGTCTCATGTCCAATGTTCTGGTGGCACCAGGTCCAAGACATGGCAGGAAGAAGAACCTGGTGGCCACGGCTCACTTGAGGGAAAAGCAGGGTGGTAGGAGCTGCATGAGTAATTTAAGAGAGAGGGAAAGAAAGCAAGGTAATTATAAGACGTGATAAAATCTCAACAGTTTTAGCCACATTGAATATCCAATTAGGGCTATAAAGCCTTTGGGGCACAGCTGTGGGAAGGGATCCTGGGTCTGGCACAGATTGACCAACACCTACTGAGAGCCTCCAGAGCAACCAGGAAACACCAGTTAGGCTCTTTTTTGGTTACCCCTCTCCCCAGCAGCTCCAGGGAAGCAGAGCCCAATGGCTGCAGCCTTAACCACATCCCTCATCCATCCAGCTGTGCCATGGCCATGCTGTGCCCATTGGCCATGTGGCCAGTGTGTGCTGCTACAGCTCCCAGCAGCTGTAAAAGTTCCTATAAACTGCTTTCTTTTTTTCTTCTAAATAATATTTGCACACACATTCAGCTGCATTGTTTACAGCAAACATTTCAACATGTGCTGGCACAAGCAGAGAAAATGAAACAAGACAAATGAATGGACTGGAACAGAAACTCCAGCCCTGACCCCGTGGAAGGGTGATACAATTCGTCCTGCGGTGTGTTTTTGCTGGATGGTTGTTGCCTCATTTTTGCCATCCTCGGTGGGACGTGCGAAGACCAAGCCGCAGCAGCACTGAAGTCGCTTTTAACTCCAGAAAAAAAAGGGCGAGTTGCAGGAGGGCGCTTCTTTCAAAGCGGTATTTTATGCCGCAAACCTCTCGCAGCATTTTACGCTGCCAGAAATCCCGTTCCGAGCAGCAGAAAAACGTGTGCACGAAGGCACGGGCAGAGGCTATGGGGCCGGCCCCGGGGACCCGCCAGCAGGAGGGAAGACACCTCTCTTCCCCAAACACGAATTTTCTCGGGGAGAAGCCCCCGCTGGAGGTGACCGGCAGCCAGGAAGGTCGCCCTGGGTGTGGGGCCATCGGGGAGCGCTCCCGCCCCTCTCTCCGGAGCGGCGCCGGGGGGAGACAGCCGAGCGCCGCCGGGCTTTTCCCACAGTGAAACGGGAAGGGAGGGCTTGTAACAGTATCATTATTATTATTATTATTTTGAATTATTATTTTTAGCGAGAGGGAAGGAAGCTCGGCGGGAGCAATGCCTCTGCCAGAGAGGAAATCTGGGAATGCAGGGGAAGGGAAGCGGCGGCTGCCGGGGGAGCGGCCGGGGAGCGGGGCAGCGCGGCCGGGGAGGGGGCACCGGCGCAGGTAGCGCGGCAGGAAGCGGGGGCGGGCGGCGGGCAGGGCGTGCCGGCCGGGCCGGGCCGGGCTGGGCTGGGCTGGGGAGCCGGGCTGAGCCGAGGGGAGGGGAGCGGAGGCGGGGCCGGCCGGGGGGTGGCCGTAAGGTGAAGGTTGTTGCAGTGGATTCATTAAAAGACAGAGTTCAACTCCTCGCCGTCGCAGAGCGCTGCTGGGAGGCTGGTTCGGCTGCGTGCGAAGGGGGAAAAGGAGGGAAATAAAACAAAACAAAAAAAAGAAACGAGAAAAGGGAGCAAACCCGCAGCTACTTAAAACAATTCTAAGAGGAGCGGAGCAAGAGCGGCGTTGGAGACGGCGGGAAGCAGGGGCAGGCTGCGCGCTCCCGAGGCCCGGCGAGGAGGAAGGATGATAAACGTGGTGCTCCTGTGGCTGGTGGCCCTTTGCTTCCAGGCTGCTGTCCCGGTGAGCCGAGGGAGCGGGGCGGGCGCGGCGCACGTGGGGCGGCGGGGCCCGGGTGCGGAGCGGGGCCGGGTGCGGGGCCAGGGCGGCGGGGCAGGGTGGGCCGGGCCGGGCCGGGCTGGGGGGACCGCCCGGCTCCCCGCTTCGACGGGCTCCCGCAGGGGATTGCAGCGGTGCCCAGCCGTGCCGGGGCGGAGGGCTGCGGTGGCCTTTGTGCTGGCGGCGGGCCCCAGCACGGCTGCCCCGGCAGCCTTAATTCAAACCAGACCCGCCGCGGCGGCTCCCGACCTGCCGGCAGCTCCGCCCCGGGGCGCCGCGGGGCGGGCGGGCGGCGCTGCCCGCATCCCCCCGGCCGCGGGACCCCTCGGTGCCCCCGGGAGGGCCGGGGGGGGGTTCGGATGCTGCCGCCGCCCCTCCGGCGTGTCGCGCCCCGGCGGCGGTGAGCGGCGGGTCCGGGGAGCGCTGGCATGTGGCCCTTTGTGGTTCGGCTGTGGCCAAGTCACGGGGGGCTCCTGGAGCTGGGGCGCTCCTGCTGTGCCCCGGCGCAGCTCCGGGGAGCGCGGGTCGGTGGCTCCCCGCCGCCTTTGTGCCCGAGAGCCCCGGCCCAGGGCAGGGTAGCCCGGACTCTGCTTTCTGCCGCTGAAGCAAAGGTGCCGGTGCTGCCCGGCTGGGCGCACGGCCGCGCCGGTGCCGGCGCTCCCCGGGGCGCGGTGACCCCGCGGCAGCGAGGCCCGTCCCGGCTGCCGTGTCCCGGAGCAGCTCTCGGGGCAGCCCGCAGCCGTGGGGCGCCCTGCTCCCGCAGCAGCAGCAGCCGCCAGGTGTCATCCGCGGACAGGGCATGGCTCTGCTCCTGCTGCTGCTCCCGCCCCGCCTGCGAGAGCTTTTCCGCGGAAACCCAGCCCCGTGAAGTGCTGTGCTCGCTGCTTCAGGTCTATGCTCGCAGCCTGGGCGGTGTCGAGCCCCGTGTGCGGTCGGAGGGTGCGGGGCAGGAGATCTTGTGGCCGCGCCTCGAGGGCCACAAAGCCCCAGTCCCGTCCCTTTCTTCTGAGATGTGGGACATGCTTCTTTGCTTCCCATGCTTCCCATCTTTGCTTCCCAGACCAGAGCGTGCCCCGGTTGTGAAGTCTTTCCCTTTGGATGAGTTAGGAGAAAAAAGTGGAGCATGAGATAGTTTGAGCAGGCATGGCCATCAAAGTAAAACTAGTGGGGTTTCTTCTTTCTGAAATGATTGATTTAAAACTTGCTTAGGGGTAAACTGCAGCACCCGTCGGATAAGGAGTGGCAGAACAAAGTGCACTGTGGGATCTGAGCTGCTCAAAATGCCTCTGGTTTTGCTGTACCATTGTGTCTGTGAACTTTGCCTGTAGTTCTGAGCGTGGACCCTCCTGGCCCACATGGCAGTGAGTCGTTATGAGATGGCTAAAAATTACTAACATGTGAGTGTAGGCAGCACTGTTCCATGGAAGGAAGGCTCTGCTCTCAACTTCTGAGTAAGCTTCTGCTTAATGAAGTGGGGAAACTGCAGTTAATTTGCAGCCTCTCTACTCTATTTGGATAAAATTCCCCTGTGATAAATATTCCTTACTAGAAATGAGAAGGACATGAAGTAAATGCTTGTCTGGAGTTCTCCTGTGCCTGTGAGATGCTCAGGCCTGGCTGGCCTTTCAAGGGGTTTCAAGGGTGAGCACATGGAGGAGCAGAGGTCCTGGGGCTCTCCAGGGTGACTCAGCACTGAGGCTGTTTCCCTTCTGGTGATCACATGGCTTTTTCCCCCATGTCAGAATGTCAGTGACAGGGACTAATCTGCCTTTCCCACCCACTCAATGCAAAATAATTACTGTTTTGGATTGGGTGTCTGAAAACCTCTTGTGTTGAAGCAGAGTGGCCTTGCACAGTACTTTGAATCTGCCAGACTGCAGTGCTGTGGGCATTGCCATGGTTGTGTTGGGTTCTTGGTCTGATTGTTGGGATGGATGCCACTGCTGCTGGCACATGGCTTGGCCCTTGGCTCTTGCTGTGTGACTTGGCTCATCTATGCATATTGTCATTGGAATAATAAACAGGAGCAAGAAACTAGCCAAACAATAGTTGTTTTCTTCCTGAGTACTCTTACCTGCAGGAATGACTGGGGAGGTTCCTGGTCTCCTTCAAGGTGGCACTTTATTGCTTAAAACACTCCTTATGAGAGTAATTGCGCTCTGTTATTATGATGGAGACATGGACTTCCTTGAAATGAGAAGGCTGATACATCTTACCACTTTAAGAGTTTAACCTTGTTATTCTCTAAAATAGAAACTTTTACAAGGTATAACACTGCCCAGAAGCCAACTGATCCTGCTGCAGGAGGGCAGTGGGCAATCCAGCCCCCATGGTGAGAGGAGGAGGGTTCTGATTGTTTTGTCTGGTGTAGGTACATGCTGGTGGTTGACAGAAGCTTACCCAGAGCAGGCCAAACCTTTTTCCAAGGGTGATGTCATATCTGAACATAAACTAGTTAGAAGAAATTGGGTAGTCCAGCTTGCTTGTTAAACATCCAGGCAATGGATAAGGAGGAAACACTTCTTTTCTACAGTATGCACAGAACAGTGTCACAGTATTCATCTAGCACTGTAAACAGAGCTTCTCCATCTGAACATTGACTTGCTGGTGGCCACCTTCCGGTGAAATAGTGACTGCTGTATCTGGTCAGCTCTAAGTAGAGCAGCAGCAAATGAGCTGGGGTTTGTATGGTATAAAGGGGCTCTAGTGCAGTTTTGTAATCTTTGTTTCAGGTTTCTCTCAGTTTCAAGTGGTGAGAAGAGCTAACGTTTTAATGGCAGCACTCTGAAATTTCTGGAAACAAACAATCCTCTCTAACAACCTGAGACAAGTTACAGCAAGTGCAAGAAATCTGTAAGCCTTCTAAAATTAAGTTAGTGCACAAACCTGAAATGTAGGGTGCTGTTTTAGCAGCAAAATCGGTCCATTTTAAGTATGTGTTTTGCATTGCCTGTACTCAGATGTCTCCAGGTGGCCTGTATACCAGCACTCTCTCCTAACCTTGTTTGAAGGGATTCCTGTGTCCAAGAACCATACTAATACCCATGAGAGAGACATTCCACACTTGTTTCTGGCATCTGAGGAGCGAGGGTTTTAGGCCCTCCTTACAGGGAGGAGGGAGCTTCTTGGGAGAGAGAAGATAGGGCCTTTTCCTGAGTAGATGCTGCCAATTATAAAATTGCAGTGCTTGAGCGTTGCAGCGTTAGTGTTTTCATTCTAATAGCTTTGAGATAATAAAGAGTAGAAGACGTCTAATACAGCACTCTTTGACAGCTGAAGATTGATGGGCTTGCTATGTTCAAATGGCACTAGTCCCTCAGGACAGCGTTCAGCTGCTGCTGAAGCACCTAAATGTAGGTGTCTGTGTGTGCTGGGTGCTTAAGCCCTCATTAGAGTCAAGGCGATGTAATCAGTGGAGCCAAAGAGGGCGATTATCTGACCAGCCCCTGCACGTCTGCTCCAAGGTGAGTTGCTTTGTCAAGGCTTTATTGGCTAGATCTCAAGTTGCCTATGAGAGGAGCACAGCACCTTTACTCTGGTGCCTTTATCTAGAGCGATTTAGCTCAAAGTGATGGACTTTTTGTCTGTGGAAATTAATCGTAATTCTCTCCATAAACAAACAGACTGGACAGAACTAACAAAGCAGTGGGAAGCATCAGCTGCTGGCTAGAACAGCAGCTCCCTTCTGTTCTAGTGTAACTGTAGTTTTGCTCTGCTAAAGAATGTGGAAGAAATTAGGGATTATAGCTGGGTCCCATCTCAGCACTCTGAAGTGAGCAGAATATATATGAGCAGAAACATAAGTGGTTGTATTTGGGGGGGATGGTTGTGAGCTGTTGGGTAAGCATCAGAGCATTGTAATATTTAAAGACACAGTTTATTTGTGGATTAGATGAGAGGAGCTTTTGTTACTCTGTAGACTTTGATATAGGCAGTGAACTTAGAGTGGGGAAGTTGTTTTGACCAAGAGTGCAAGGACTTCTGATGTTTCTTATAGGCTCATTTCTGGGTTGAGAAGATATTCTTAAATGCAGAGGGCATGTGGTGCCTCCTTTGGAGTGCTGAGTGTCAGTTTTGCTAACAGGTCTCTAAGTTAGGGCTGACAAGTGTGCTTCACTTGAGCTGCTGCTCTACTGGCTACTGGTGTACCACAGCCATGAGCCTTATCTGGCCGGCCTAGAAACTTGGGACAGTGCCCTTTCTGCTGTGGGGATGCTCACGGAAAAGTTACTGCTCTGTGAAGCCTCACCTCAAGGTGAGATAACATTTGGACCTCCTACAAGCAACTCTTGTGGGGCAACATCTGCTAATGTGGTGGTTTCCCAAGCTCTCTGTTTCTCAAGCAGTGTTGGCTGCAGTCGGCGTTCTGGGTCTTGTGGAACCGGCATGGGTCCAATGGAGTCTGTTAGCTTGGGCTCCTTGCCATGCTCCACTGTAATGTTTGTATCTTGCTGCTGAGACCAGTCTCACCAGTGAGGCTTGCTCTGCTGGATGGGAACCAGTGTGTTAGTGGGATTTGGATGGAGTTGGCAATAGAACTTCCCGTTGAGTCACTGGAGCTGTAGTAACAACTGAGTCATGGAGGTGTTGTAAGTCATGGCTTTCCCTGCTAGGCTTCTAGTTAGAAACTCCTTGGGGTATTTTCAGTTGAAGAACTCTTGCTGCTTTGCCTCTCTGTCTTGCTGCTCTGCTCTCTGGACTATCTTCTCCATAGCCCATGTTTTTGCATCATGGTTCTCCTTAATGTCCACTCATTTTATGTCTTGGTGTTCAGGCTTTTCTAATAACTGAAAGGTCTTCTGGATTGCTCTTGCAGAATGACTCCTGACTAAATCAAGGCTGCTGATATGACATAAGGAAACTGCCTGCCACCCAGCTTAAACTACTCATGGGTATCCTGCCATGCATGAAGGCTCTGTGTTGTCATACTCCACTGTGTAGCTTTTCTACACTGCCTGTGCAGTAATGTCAATGTCTTGATTGCCAGTCATAGAAGCAAAGGCTGACAGTCTTGATTTTTGGCTGTGGTCAGTCCCAGGTACACACTCCTGTCAGGCAACCTGCAGAGTACAGCCAGTTCACACAACGACTCCTCAGAGTGCACTGGCTCCATCACCTGAGCACACACAAACCATAGCTGGAGACTGGGGCTTGCTCTTTGTCTGCCTCTGCCATGTGATGAGGAGCTTGTTGCCTCTTTTAAATGTAAGGAAACTTGAACTCTGTTCCACTTGGAAGGAGAGTGTGCTGAATGCTTTCTGGGCGGCACTGCAGACCGTGATTGTCCTGTGCTGTACACAGGAAAGCTCTTGCTAATTAGTTCCTAATGCTGGTGGCTGTACACATCCTGGTCAGAGGCAGGCAGCAGCTTCAGTCCAGCCCCTTGCTCATACAGGGATTACTGGAGGAGCAGGCTGTAGATTGAAGCCAGAGGTGGGCAGGGGTGAGTGGAGCCAGTCTGCTTTCTAGAGAGCAAGTGGTGATTAATATAACGAGTTCCAGATGAGAGCTCTTGTGAAGCTCCATGTCATAGCAGTGGTGCTGCTGTGACTGTGCTGCTTGGAAGCCTTTGTGTATTCTCTGGGGATCAGAGCTGGCAGCTACAGTGCTGTAGGAAGAGACTACCTGGCTCTTTCCTGTCCCAGAACAGGATCCCATCCCATGTTGTCTTTTGCTATGCTTTGAGACCAGAAGAGAGGAGAAATACAAATATAGGTATATATTTATAGAGAGAGACACCTATGGCTGTCACATGCTACTTGTTATCCAGCTGACAGCAGAGTTTGGAGGCTGTGTGCCCTGGCCCTAGCATGGTGATCTGGGAGATTTGATACCTATGCTCTGCACAACACAGGAGATTAGAGCAATCTGTTGAACTGCCAAAACATCAGCCTCTGCTAAAAGCATCTGCAGAGAGGAGAGAACGTGTTATCCCATTGACCAGCTAATAGGGATCTTCTTTAGGGACAGAGTCCAGGCTTTCTTCAGTCAGAAGGCTGATGGGTAAAGCCCAAAGTAGAGGAACCACAAAGCTTGCCTGAATTCGTATCTAACACAGATGCTAATATGTGTGATATTCTTCACTCACTTGCTGTGAAAGTGAGTGAAGTGTGAACTTCACTCTGTTGCTTATGAAACTGTGACAGAGACTCACACCAGCAGATTTCATGGACAAATGAGATTTGTCCACCTCACTGGCTCTAGCAGCGTGTGAGTGGCACCTCCATGCAGTGGAAAGTGGTGGTGAGGCTTGCATCGAAACTTGCCCAACAGCCTGCAGCTAGACAGCTTTGACTTCTAAATCTCTTTCTGTCCTAACGGAGGAATCATCTAGATCGTGACTACTTTCCCATCAGTGAACAAAGCACGGAACAAAAGAGGCTGACTCTGGCATGTCTGGGCAGTGGCAAGGAGTGCTGTGCTATCGTGCTCTCACATCGACTGACTCATGGCCTGCAGAAGAAAGCTGCTGGCTTAATCCTGCAGCAGCACCGGCTCCCTCTGAAGTGTGTTTAACCTGCAGAAAGTTCCCCAGTCTGCATCTGTAGTTGCACTGAGCTGTGAAACACTGGTGAGCTTCTTTCTACACAAGCTGGAAGATGCGATTATGAATAATAAGATGTTATTACTCTGGTAGCTCAAGAGTGTTAAATGCTCAGTGTACCCTCCCCCCTACACCCAGCATGCAGCCAGAAGGGGTTAAAAAGATTCACCAAATGTTCCTACACTGGTGCTTGTAAGTAAATGTGGTGAGTTGACCCTGGCAGGGCACCAGGTGCCCACCGAAGCTGCTCTGTCACTGCCCTTCTCTGCTGGGCAGGGAGAGAAAATGCAACAAAAGACTTGTGGGTCAAGATAAGGACAGGGAGAGGTCCCTCACCAGTGACCATCACAGGCAAAATGGACTCGGCTTGGGGAAATGAATTTAGTTTATTACCAATCAACTCAGAGTAGGATAACGAGAAGTAAACCCACATCTTGAAAACACCTTGTCCCCCTTTTTCCCTGCCATTTTTTGGCTTAACTTTAATCCAGATTCTCCAGCTTTTCCCCCCAGGAGTTCAAGGGGGCGGGAAATGGGGGCTGTGATTAGTTCATCACACGTTGCCTCTGCTGCTCCTCCTCAGGGGGAGGACTCCTCGCAGTGTTCCCCTGCTCCAGGGTGGGGTCCCTTGCAAAGGGTTTGTCTCTACAAACTTCTCCAGTGTGAGTCCTTCCCATGGGCTGCAGGTCTAAATCACTGCTCCAGTCAGGATCCCTTCCATGGGGTGCAGTTCTTCAGGAACAGGCTGCTCCAGCTTGGGTTCCCCACAGGGTGACAGGTCCTGCCAGCAAACTTTGTCTGCTGTGGGCTTCTCTCTCAATGGGGGCTACAGGTCCTCCCAGGAGCTTCTTCCAGAATGGGCTTCTCATGGGGTCACAGCCTCCTTTGGGTGTCCCCCTGCTCTGTTGTGGGATCCTCCAAGGACTGCAGGTGGATCTCTGCTCCACTGTGGGCCTCCATGGGCTTCAGGAGCACAGCTGCACCAGGGGCTGCAGAGGAATTTCTGCTCTGGGGCCTGGAGCTCCTCCCATCCCTCCTCCTTCACTGACCTTGGTTGCTACCCTCACATCTTCTCATTCCTCTCTTTTCTGGCTGCAATTACTCCTGTGTAATAACTTTTTCCCCTTCTTGACTGTGTTATCCCAGAGGCGCTGCTGCTGTCACTGATGGTCTCAGCCTTGGCCAGCAGTGGGTCTGTCCTGGCTGGCTGGCACTGGCTCTGTCAGGCATGTGGGAGTTTTTGTCTTGTAAGAGAAGCCGCTCCTTTAGTTCCCCTGCTACCAAAATCCTACCATGCAAACCCAGTACAGTAAAGCACGTTTGACACAAGGTGTCTTGTGGCCAACTTAAACACTAGAGCCACAATTGTGTAGGAAATCTCATTGTCTGGCCTATTCTGTAATGCACCCCCCTCAGCAGACTGCCTGCTGAGAACCTTCCTGTGCTTATTTGGGGGCATACTACTTGGCAAGGCTCAAAACTATGCCATAAATCATTCTAATAATATGATGGTATTGGTGGTGTTCTAGTGCCTGGGGATGTTCTGATATTATTTAATTTACTAGTATGATGTAGCCAGTGGGTCTCTGGCTGCAGGCCCAGAATATTATGAAGTTGAGAAAACTGCAGTATCCAGTAAAAGAAAGTGAAAGTTCACAATAGAGGATCACAACTCTTCTCTTGGAAACTGAACCTGTTTTGTATAATTCAGAGAGCTGAGCAAATACAGTTGTGTGAGAAGTCCTGTGTAATCCATCAGTTGAAGATTGTGAGGTGAATACTACACACCTGGGACAGCATTCAGTGTTGCTTTGATGGTGCTGGTACATGCCAGTGGTTCAGCCTGTGCTTTTAGACTTGGCCCATAACGTGGTCCTTCAGCATTTTGTGCTCTGCTTTATTCAGAGGGATAATATGCTGGCTAGAGTGGTTAGTCACAGAGTAGACCCAGACATTTATTCATATATAAGAAATATCTTCAACTTAGTGATGTTTGAACAGTGTCTTACAAGTCTGATCTGTTATGTCACATCTTGGCTATACTGATGGCACCTCTTGACAGAAACTGGTCTGAACTAGGGGACATGCTGTGCTAGGAGTAACTTGGTAGTAAAGCATTCACCTTGCCTTGCAATATTAGCACTGTTTTATTGACTTGTCATGGTGCCTGTCAATCTGTCAGCAGTGGCATTAGTGGTCTAATGGAACAGAAGTGGTTCTTGTCTCTTCACAGTATAGATGTGTAAAACACAGGGACGTCCAAATCACAGCTTGGAATCTTACAGTTGTCCATATGAGGCAGGAGAGCATCCCGAGTGCACAAACATGGTAACATCTACTAAACTCTAACCTGCCCACCTCATTTGGTGGCTGCTCTGAAAGAAGGCCATGGGTAAGACAGTGAACAAGCTGTACACCCAAAAATGACAGCAGGAGATGAGGCTTGAGATCAAAAGATATAAATTGAGATCAAAAGGAAGCTCTGATTTATCTCACCTTGCAACAGTCCCTCATTCAGGGCTCTGCTGTACAGATGTGGTGTGAAACAGTGTAACTGGGTGACTGGGTCAGAGTCAGTTTAATCCAGTAGGTGTTTGGTCAAGAAATGCTTAATGTCCATTAATTAGATTACTGGAGCAGTAGGTGACTGGAGCACCATTGCAGCAGCAGGGTTTTTTAAGACTGTTTCTGGTGGGAGGATTTCATTTGGTGCTTCATGACTGGAATGGTACTTCAACACCCTCGTGACTCAGCATGGAAGTACACCAGTCAGCTCTCATAATCTCACTGAGGTGTTGCATAATTTAACTCTGAATGGGCAACTGCTGTCAGAACTTTGTAGCATGTGCAGGATTAGCAGTGCTTTTGTAAACCTGAGCACAGAGACCATTAGTGTCCTAGGAAGGAGTGCTGTGAGCTTGGTCTGTGCCATTTCATGTGGGTAGATCCCTGGCTGTGTGTGCTCCAGTGCTTGTGAGCATGAATCTCTGAGGGAATGCATGCAGTCTGAACTGTGTTCCACCTTAGAATAACTCAGTGGAATGTGGTCCAGCCTGTGCCCAAAGACCATCTGAGCTGCTACTGTTTGTTCCAAGGAGACCAGCAGCACCCACCACACTTGCATGGTGCTTTTCTTCAGGAGCTGCTATGGCTGTTGTGGAAGGAGGGGGTAATGGTGAAAGTGCCTCTTTGAGAAGACTCTTGGGATAGGGGAACAGGGTATTCCTGATCTGAGATGTGCCTCCTGCTTCAGGTGATGTTTCAGTCCTTGTGAATGGCTTAGTCATGGCAGTGTAACTGCATCTGTTACAGGGATGACTTCTGCATTCTAAACAACCTTGGCTTAGTCAACACAGATCCTGTGGATAAGACAATGTGTTAGCATGCCTCATAATGTAGAGAGACTTGATTTCATCAGATCTAAGCTGGCAATGGTGAGCCATAGAAACAAACATAAAAATAACACCAAGAATCATAGAATATACTGAATTGGAGCTCCACAAGGATCATTGAATCCACTGTGTGCTAGTGAAGACCTGCCAAGAGGCAGGAACTGCCTTCCATTGGGTCAAACCCAAATGTAAAGCTGCCTGCCTGGTCTGTGTGAGTCCAGCCACTGGCTGTCCATTGGGACTCATGAGTTCATTCCTAGCAGACTGGTGCTGGGTGCTGTGAGCCCTGCTGAGCAAGAACAGAGTCACTTAGAACTGGTTGGAGCTTAGCTGTGACCAAATCAGAAGGGTGCTGTGGAATGCCAACTCTTGCTTCATTTTGCTGCCCAAGTTTCGCTTCTCTAGCTCCCTTGCAAATAGTCAAGGTCTTCTGTACCAGACTGACAAGCAACAGCACCAAGCAGTCAGGTTTTGGGATGTCCCTGGTCCTGCCACCTGGTGTGCACATGGGAGAGAGAGATTGCATTGGTGCCTGTTCAAGCCAGGCGGCTCCTTCTGGGTGCTCCCAGTCCCCTGATCCATCAGCTCTTCAGTGGGGGCTGTGGTTAAAAGGGCTGGTGGTGATGCTGCAACTGAGAAGTTGGGTTTTAGATTTATATTGAAATGCAGCAATCCAAGGGAAAACATGTCTGGGATGCATGTATGGAAAATACAGATTGTTAGTTGTCCTGGCTTAGGTCCTGTCACCCCAGGACAGTAGCAAAAACTAATTTCACAAGCCTTGGAGACTTCACTGTGCATCCCTCTGAAGAAAATGAGGAATTTTCACAAAAGCAATCAAAGAGGCTTTGTCTTGGGTTGTTGAGGCTTGGGATGTTGTCATGATCAAAGGAGCTGATGTAAGTTGTGTAAGTTAGACTGTGAGCAGATCAGCTGGGAAGATAAAGCAGAGTTTGATAGCAGCAGGCCTTGCAGCTGGCAGGTGTTTCTGTCACTGAGGTGTGAGCAAACAGAAGGTAACTTTTGTTGTCCTGTCCATATCCGGTTGCTGCAGAATACATCCTCTTATAAAACATTATCTGGGCAGTTCCACTGTAACTCTGTCACTAATTGGAACAGCTGGTCAGCTTGTTTGTTGTTGTAAGGCCAAGCATTTGTAAGTTTAAGAAGTCTTACTTAAGTTTACCAATGGCTTTAGCTGAGACCTTTGGTACTACTGGGTTGCAAGTTCATTTTTCTGCTGAGGTTTAAACAACATCCTACCTGCTGGGAGCCTCAAGTCCTGCCCTAAGTACAAGCTTTTTGGTTTGGTACACTAGGGATTTTTATCTGAAACTTGGATTTCACTAATTTAATGTAGCACTGCAAGCAATTTGCTCAAATTAGAAACTTGTACATATCAGCAGTAGACTGAAAATGTTTCTGTGATCCTTCAAGAAATCTTAGAGCTTGGTTTCCTGGCTCCTTGGCATATCTCACATTAGGTAATTGCTGGACTTCAGGGTGGAGAAGAAGGAAACTCTTGAAATAAGAACCTGAGTCTTTTCCTATACTTGTGTCTGGACACTGAAGGCTGTTGCATTTTCTCTTGTCTGACAATTGTTCCTGGCTGCGTGTTGGCTTCTCTTGTTCAGGTGAAGCAGAAGTGTCTTTCCCCCTCAGAATACCATGTAGCATTGTGATGAGGTGGTTTTTGACTTCTGGGACCACATCTGCTCAGGTCAGAGCACTTGTGCAGCTGTAGCACAGCTTGTGGTAGTTTGCTGATCACATTAAAGCTGCCATGGAGCTCATTTGAAATGGGTGATGGTTCCACCAACCAAATTGCACAGCATTTGTCTCCAGGAAACAGGCTTCCCTAGGTGCTCTGGTGCTGCTGAGAGGCATCAGTGATGCACAGGGTGCCACCACTCTAATCTGAGGACTTGAGATGGCACAGACCACATCTTGCTTTGCTATAGCCACACCTCTGATTTCTGAGCTGGGACTTCCTGAGCTGACTGGCTGAAGATGACAACAGCAAGCTGTGCTCCCGTGGGACCAAAATCCCTGAGCTGCCTCTGCCACGTCCCCACACTGATGTGCTGCAGGCTTGTGCTCTGTCCTGCAGCCACGGCCTGGCCAGGAGGAGCGTGAGGGGCTGGGTCCCTCATGCAGGGCTGAGCCCCCGGGTGTGGGGCCAGGCCAGGCCCCTCATGCAGGGCTGGATCCCTCATGCAGGGCCAGGTCCTCCCCCGGGCTGTGGGGCCGGATCCCTCATGCAGGGCCAGGTCCCTCATGCAGGGCTGTGCCCCCGGGTGTGGGGCCAGATCCCTTATGCAGGGCTGAGCCCCTGGGTGTGGGGCCGGATCCCTCATGCAGGGCCGAGCCCCCGGGTCTGGGTCCGGGCCAGGCCTCTCATGCAGGGCTGAGCCCCTCGGTGTCCTGGCACGTGGCCTACAGCCCCTCACTGAGCATTTGGAGCACACAGGGCTGCTGGGACAAGCCAGTCCCAAAAGGAACAAATGGGGGCACTCACCACGTGCAGCTCTTGCCTCAAACCCAGCCCCGGGCTCCTTTCAGCAGCCTCAGGGCTGTGATGCCAATGGCTGCTTCGCTGGGAGCTGGGTGGTTTCTGAGTTGTGTGGAGAAAGGAGCCTGGCTTCCCCAGCCCACACTGCTGCCAAGGAGCAGCCAGGCAGTCCGAAGCCCACTGTTGCACTTGTCAGGAACTCTGGTTCTGCAGCGAGTTTAACTGCAGTGACAGTCCTCAGTGCTGATCGCTGAACAGGGTGAGTGCTGTCAAGAGATGGGGCAAAGAAAAGAATTTGCCTCCACCACAGGTCAGCTGGTTGGGCATAATTGGCAAAGAATGCTGAAGACATAATCTGTGTGTTTATATGTGCAGGAGGCAGCACTGCAAAGTCCAGTCTCTTATTTGAAGTGGCTGTGGCTGCTGCCTTGTGTGAGGTGAGTTGCTCTTTCTCACCTGAACTCCACAGCAGGGGCTGCATGTGTGCAGGAGGAAGAGGCAGCAGGTGTTTAGATCCTGTCACTTCTAGTTTCTTCTGCTGGCAAGAGGGTTGCATTTATCTGTGCTGTAGTTACCAGTACGTGTGGGTAATGTGTGGGTTTGGGCTGCTGGAGTCCTCTGCTGGACAGGTTTCCATTTCATAAAGATTTTCTGCTTGCCAGCGTGCTCCTCTCTTTAGCCTTACTTTGACAGGTTTCAGGAATGGGCAGCCCATGTCTAGCCTCTGCTGAAACCAAGCAATTCCTGGTCTGTTCCTTTCTAAACAAGCAGATGAAGTGGCTTTTGCTGTAAGAGTGACTCTTCCCTGCTGGTTTTGCTACACTAGGAAGTAGGAAGTGCTGAGACTTTCAATCAGAGGGTTTTAAGACAATCTAGGTTTGCCTAGTCTTGACTTAGGCAGCTCAGTGCTCATCTCCCAAGCCAGTTTAAGTAGATTGAAACTAATTTCCCAGGATGGATGGCCTCAGTGAGCTGCACCTACTTTGCACAACCCTTTGAGCTTATGTATTGGCTGTGGCTTTCTTTTGCTAGCTCAAGAAACAAATGCCTGAACTATCAAGTATGTTAAAGAGCTGCAGGGAAGGATCTTTAAAGAAAAGTGGTTTATAACATAAAACTGAACTGGCTGCTTCTCATGAGATTAGCTGCAGGGAAATGAGCTTTCTCATTAGACTGCATCTTCAAAGCACTGGCTGCCCTGAATGTGGGAGACAAAAGGGACCCCAGTTTTGGCCATATTGTGACAGCCTGTCTGTGATACAGAGTTAAGCTGTGTGCCTATTGTGGCCACGTCTGTGCATGTGTTCTGTGGTGAAATTCAGTCTTTCGCCTGGGCTGCATTGCTTGACTGGAAGGAGCAGATTGGTGTGGGTGAAAGCAGTGTGTGTAGTAACTTCCTTGTCTGATACATAGTCCAGGTGAAAAAGCAGGAGCACAGGCTGTAACTCACTTCTCTATTGCTGAGGGACTGAGCAGGCTTCTGGTGGGGCTGGCTGAGAGGGACTTGAGAGGCAGGTGAGCTCTTCTGTATCAGAGCTGGCACGGTGCTCTATGCACTGCTGGCACAGAGGGCTCCCATGCACAGCTGCTGTGCTGTCCCTGCTGCCATGGGCATGGCCATGAGCTTCCCCTGCTGAGGAATCCATAGACCTCTGGGACTGCAGCTACTCCAGCTTTGCTCAGCCCTCTGTGATGAAGGATGTTCAGTGTACTCTTTGTCCAGGAATAAAATGGCAAGTGCACTGGGCCTCCTGTAAAGTTCAGGTGGCTCAGGATGAAAACAGAACTGCTCTGGTTTGAGCAGCATACCTGTGTAGCCTTTGCTACTGTGTATTCCTGCTCCCAGGACTGGGAGAACTCAGAAGCGCTGCTGTCAGACCTTGGAACAAACATGATCCATGAGCAGACACTGCAGAACCCTCCCTACAGCCCTGTCCCTGCTCATTTTTGTATGAACCTGTGTGGCCCTCTGAGTCAGGTTCTGATTTGTGTATTGCCTGCAGTCTGGTGATGTGCATTTCCATAATGCATGGCGGGCTGGGGAATGAGTGTCAGCATCCCAGAGTGCAGGCTGTGAGCCTGTGTGAATGCTTAAGCAGCCCTGGCTGCCACGCTCTGCCCTGTGCCAACACAAACACTTGTGCATTCACGCACTGAGTAGGATTGGGAAACTGGTCCTGCTGGAAAATTCTTTGCATGATATTTTATCCTCTTCTTACTTTTTGGTTTGGATTTGTTGGTGGTTTTTTTGGCGGGGGGGGAAGGGGTGAGGTTTGGTTTTGTGTTTTTTTTTTTCTTTGCTTTTTCTTTTTCGTTTTGTTTAGTTTAACAAGAGCAGTTCCCTGATCTGGTTCACCATGAAAGGGCACAAACAGACGTGCAGGGGATGGTCCAGGAAGCATGAAGTGACATGCTCTTGTGGGAGGTGGGAGTTAAAAGGGCCCTGCTGTGCAGTGTGAAACTTAACCTGGTGGCGACAGGCTGGTTCATTTTTGCTCTTGGCATGTTGATTACTGTGTTTCTGCCCTACTTAATTAAAAAAGTTGCCCTGTCACTCTAAGGAGAAAATGTAAAGCTGATTGGGCAATAGTGTGGAGCCTCTGGAAGCATTGGGACACTGGCTGCTCTGCCTGTGGAGCAGCTGGATGCTCTTCCTTGGCCACTGCATCTTGTGCAGGGGATCAGGGTATGCTCCTACAGCTGGAAGAAAAGGAGGATCACAGCCTAGTGAACAGTGGGCACTCTACAGTCTGGTTTTTTTCTCCCCATGGTGGAATAGATCCTAAGAACTCTCATCATGTTTTGAGCAGCTACTGGAAGGTGTTTTGCTGCCTTTGAGAGCTGAGTGCCAAGAGGAAACTACTGTGTGATCAGGGAGTTCAAACACACTCCCTCAAAGATAGTTCCTCTCTCATGTCACCCGGCAAAAATAGAAGAGGACGCCAGTAAGAATGCAATTGACCAAGATTTTCCATATTTCTTTACACTAATAATGGTCTGATAGACAAGCAGCCGGATTAACTGGCTTGCTTACCTCTTTCTGCTAAAATGGTGCTTGCCTTGCTGAGCAAAAGAGCCCCCTTTGCTTTCCACTTGCTTCTCTTTGGAAGGAGCACCCTCTGAGCCACTCTCCAGCCTTGCTGCAGGTGGCACAGATTGATGGATGGAAGGATGGGGATGCTGAAGCTTGTTGATACACATCAAAAGGTTGTTGAGGGCTCAGGAGAACACCACCATCTGAAACAGGGAGAGCACTAGGAAGTGAGAAGTGCTAGTGACTTGGTTTGTAGAATCATGGAAGGGTTTGGGTTGGAAGGGACCATGAAGTTCCAACACTCCTGTTGTCACAGCAGTCCTTGATTGGAACAGTAGCCAGGGATAAGATACTGCTTAAATCTAGGCTGTCCAGCTTTTGAACTGTGTGTGGGGTGGCTGGCAGCTGTCTTTGGCCTGTGCTGTTAGTCTGCATCTTTGGCTACTCTAGGAAGAGAGAAATACTTCATTAACCTACGCAATCACCAGGAGCACCAGGGTTTATTTTGAGCAGTGGCGTAGCAGGAGAAACAACTGCAAGAGAATTTAGGTGAGGTGGTGCCACACTGCTGCTGAGTTCTGGTGTAACAGGCTTGCGTGCAAGCTTCACTCTTGACTTGCCATATAAAAGCATCAGCTCTTTTTCTGCTATTCCAGAATTTATGACTGACTATTAAAGGTCTGAATGGCCAACTTAATTCCAGAGCCTGTATGTCTCTAAAAGAAGGGGGATAGGTGAGGATGCTGCTGGTGGGTTTTATATAGTTGGTTGTGGGGTTTTTTGGTTGTTGGCTGGTTTTCTTCTTAATTTTTTTTCCACCTTAACCATTGAAGCTGTCTTCTGACCATGAACATCTGGGATAGGAATTAATTGTGCATGGGCTATTAACTGCAGAATATCAAGGTTTAACAAAGCTAAAGTTTCCTTCAGCAGGTGGTTTTGTCTTCCCCCCACACTAATACCAATATTACATTGAGGTTAGAAGCTCTTCGTGCTGCTCTGCCTCACATAGCATTTCTGCTCTTCAGTGTATAGGAAAAAGTGAAAGACAAACCTTTCTGTTTGAGTTTATTTAAGAATTAATTGTTCAAATCCTTTGAAAGTATTCTTCTAGATGCTCTATTGTAGCCAATTTACAGGGCAAATGTTTGTCTTGCTCTTGTATATCTCTTAAACAAGAGCAGACTATTGGTTTTCCTTCCCATGCAGTTGCAATTCTCTCACAGGATGGTTAGGAAGCTGTTTGAGGTGGGAGAGCTCACTACAGTTCATTCTTTTTCAGCTGAGTAAGAAGGATTTATTAGGGGAAATAAAATTGCAAATTTAACAGCTTTATTCAGATAATGGAGGATTTCAAGTGTTTTTGACACTGCAGATCACTAACTGGATTAAGAAGAGTTGGATACAAATCATCCTTAATCTAGTTAAGGGCTTGTAGCAGCTTGTGGCAAAGCCAGTGGTTTTGCTTACCTCAAAGAGCAATTTGAGAAAAGCTCTTTCCTTTTGCATGTATCAAATTAAATAAATGTGGTTCTCAGTTGGGGCAGGGTTAGATCAACTAATCAACTACAAATCTCCCCCTCATCATGAGAGTGCTTCAGATCTCTGCTGTAGCAGGAGGGAGCTCTGTAGCAGCTGATGGGATAAGCCCAGAAGAACCCATGCTTTGAGACTCTGACCAAGATGAAGACTGAAGAATAGCTAAAAATGATAGTTTAAAAAAGAAAAAAATTCTGGACTATGTCAGCCTTCTGGATCCAATAATATTGCTAATGAGTTGTGAAAGCCTGGCCCATTGTTGATTAAACTGAAGATGCCACTAAGCAGCTTTCTGGTTGTCCCAGCAGAACTGAATAACTATTGTTCTGCAACAATGCAGCGCTCAGCAAGAGCAGAAGCTAACAGTCACCCCAGGGTTTCCCCTAAACAGGCTGCTTTGATCTTGTGGAAGAGGGTCTTCCACTGGTTAATGAGAACTGGTTAAAGCATATCAAAAATACTGTTAAAAATTTTAGCCCTCACATGCAACTGAATTCAGTGGCAGCAAATCAAAAGGACTGGACAAGTATTTCCAACCACTTGTCTGAACTGCTAACAAAACCATACAAGCTTGTAAAATGGTAAAAAGCAACATGATGTACGTGCTCGATAAGAATGTAAAGATTTTTTGACTAGACTACATGAGGTACCATCAGAGATCCACTCTCTGAAAGGTAAAGTAAGCTTGTTTTAAGCTGGAATTATTTTCAGCTCTTTTGTATGATAGCATAACCCAGTGTTCTGTGCCCCTAATCCTCTTAGCTAATCAAAACCTTTCCCATTGGTGTAAGTCAGCTTCAATAAAAGGTCATTGAAAAACCTTGACCATGAGGTGTTTGTTCTTTGAACAGCACAGTCTGTCTTCCTGATGCAAACCCAGATTAGTTCAGTCCCTTCCAATGCTGTCCTGAGTCAGTGTTTTCTAACCTTGCTGTGTCTGAAATCCTTCAGCAGCAGATCATCATAGAAGCATGGCCTTTCTGCAGTACTTGTGTTTTGTGGGGAGGTTACCATCTTAAAAGCTCACTGAAGCTGTAATTTATGGAGCAAGAAATGTAGTCCTTATATAACCATACAGTTACATAAATTGGGCAAATGTTCCTTAATGCTCGTGTGTCATGAAATTGGATGATGTCACAAAATTATACCACTTTGTGGATATTCTGACTGCTATCCACATGTGCATAATCCTGTACTTCCCTTGAGTATTTGGGCCAAAGAAAGTCCCCCTACAGATCCTAAGCCTCAAGCTGCCTGGTTAAAGGAAGGTGCCACAATGCCCAGAGGAGCAGCTGGGACAAGGGGACAAGACCCTTGGGGACATGTAATTTCACTAAGTTCTCATATAAATCTGTGGAAAGCAGGCTTTACTGATCCTGATTCATGTTTTCTGTTATTCTTACGTGCAGCAGCCAGCCTCAGGGGTTGGTGGGTCGTGTTTGGAGAATGGGTGCTGAGCAGCTGCTGGACAGCTCTGCCCTGCAACACCCTTGGGTGTCCCTTGGTTTAGACTGAGCTGCCCTGGGCTTCTCTCCCCTGAGGAGGACCTCACTATCCCTGCTCTGATACAGGAATCAAACTAGGATTCAAATTGGTACATTACAAAGGCTGTGGAGAAGCAGAGCTTGCAGCAGCCTGGGAAGAGGCTCAGAGCTCAGGTGTGAGGGGAGGTGTTAAGGGTAGGCTGGCTGGACACATTCCTTAAGAGCAAAGGAAATGTGACGCAACTGAACAAGCCACACCTATTAAACCCCTCAAGGCAAAGGGGTGCAGGGTCAACAGTCAAGATCTAGAGTTGCCATTTTATTTCTTGGCTGTCTGTGATCCTTTCAGGAGGATTGTTGAGGTCTGCAGGCGATCAGTCTGTCCAGGTGTTGTTGGAAATCTCTGTGAGCTACCCTGAATATTCAGATTTGAGGGTGAAGGCAGCCTTGATCCTAGCTGAATGTGTATGGTGATACAATCTTAAACTGTATTGGCAGTGCCTTACTTCAATAAAAAGCTGGAGAGTTTGCTTTCTAGCGGCTTCCAGGAAGTTTTCCCACTGGGAGGAGAATGCAACCCCCACCTTTAGCAGCACATTCCCCTTTTGCACTCAGCCAGGCTGAGTGAAAGAACAAAGGGTTGTGCTTGCCATTGCTGGTGTGAGAAGTGAGAGAGAAAAATGGTCTCCAACCCCCCATCAACAAAAGCAGTGCCATTTCTAAGGCCTCACTTATCTTCTGAAGGTACTGGGAAGGGCACATGAGGGAGCTGAGTTGGGCAGCCTGGCAGTTCTTTCTTTATTCTTTATGCACCAGCAGTTCGTACTCTTTAATATTTGAAGTGAAGTGAGATCAGCCTGTGTGAGTCACCACCCTTGGACACAAGAAGGAAAATACATGGGAAGTACTTATCTGACCTACTTTCTGTGGAAGGGTGCAAAAGCTCAGTGCAAACAAGCAGGGACAAATCTAAAAGTCAAAATTACCTCATGACTTGCCGTTAAGCAAGAGATCGAAGGGCAATTCACTCTAGAAATATGCTTGCAGAAGCTTAAGGAATAGTGCTTTGGGGATTTATTTTCAGTAGGGAAGAAAAGAGCTAAAAAAATTGATGGCACCTTGGTTACTTGTCTTCAGAGAGGTAGAATCTAATGGGCTAGTTAACCACCTTGGAAACTAGTTCTGTGGAAATGTGGGGAATGGATAACATATTAAGGATGGAAGAGAAAGCTGTATAAACCTGGTATCTTAAGAATAACAAGGAGATAGGACCAATAAACACATCCATTGTGGGTAATAAAGTGAAAACTACAGAGCTGGATTGTTTTGACAGTACATAATGGTGCTGGCTAACTTCTCCCTGGGATGAGGATGAATGTCATATTCATTTTAAAGTGACATTGTGTTAATGCAAGCTAGAGAGATACAGTGGGCCTGGTGGCAAGAATATATGTCCTTTTTTTACATAATAAAATGAGACTCTGCGCTTCTTGGGATCATAGGGATCCCACAGCTTGGATGAGTCAATGTTACATCTAAACTTGCAGATGGTAGTGCTGGAAAGATGTGACAAAAGTGACTTGAGGATGAGATAGAAGTCAAAATTTGTGGAAATGGGGAATGTAGTTGGGTGTCAAAAAGATGAAATTTGGAAGAAGTGACTTAGAGGGTTTTGGTTTGAAATCTGAGAAGGAAAGATGGCTGGTTAGGTAATGGTAGCCCTGCAGAAATAAACCTGAGGCTCGTCATGAGCTGAGAGTCAGGCATGTTGTAGTGATAGGAACAGTAAGTGTGTACAGCACAGGCCAATGAGATGCATGAAATAATCATTCTGTAATTAGTAAACTAGTAAACACTGAAAGAGTGTTGTCTTCTTTGGAGATCCTGAATAGCTTTGAGTGTTGAATGCTCTGACAAACAAGTGCCATAGAACAGGGGTTTGGCCTCTTGTTTCAGCAACTGAATTTCAGTGCTGGGTAGTGCACTCCTTGGAGTGTAACTGGAGAAAGCTCAGGGCTTATTCTCCAACAGTGAAGGTTGGCTTCTATCTCTGGACTTATTTTGAGTGCCCACACATAGTAAAAAGGGACTTGGATTCTCCTTCTAGCTAGCTCAGACCAAAGCTAGGTCCTTTGGTTTCAGATATGTGAACAGTATTTGAGTCATAAAGGGAAAGAAGACAAACTATTTTGCCTTCCCTTCTGCTCCTTAGGATTAATGCAGTGATTTGCAGATGGAGTGAGTTGGTAGATAGGGAAGGCACAGTCAGCACCTGGAACAGGCTGGTGGGCATTGCCTGCTCCCAGGATGCAACACTGAATGGATTCCTTGCTTTCTTCTTTCCCAAAGCAACTGCAGCCTGGAAGCAGTGCAGAGAAAGGAGACAGCAAGACTGACCTTTCCAATACCAGAGCTACTCTTTTGGGGAGGGGAGCTGGAGTGAGGGAAGAAGAAAAAATGCAGTCTGAACAAAAAAATTTTGTGTGACCTCTAGGAACCCCTAGAAGACTGTGCAAGCAACCTGATCACTTCAATCTCATCACTGACACATGTTTTTGCTCTTCTCTTTAAAGCAAACTACAAATCTGAACCTTCCCCCTGAAGACCTTGATTCATCTGGGGATGAGGAAGATGCGTTCTCAGGTTCAGGTGCAGGTGAGTTATTAGCACTTGTGCTGGTAGTGCTTGATCCTTCTAGAATGTGGCACTTGAGATTTCAGTAAGCACCTAAGGGAACGGGGAAGAGAGGAGTCCACACACAGACACACACACACACCCCAGAATATGAGAGCTGGGAACAGAGAAAGGGCCTAACCTATTAGTCTTGTATTCCTTGAGATTCTAAAAATTAGTAGAAAATGAGCTGTAGGAGACTTGAGAGGGAGCAGAAGCAGAGGTAGACTCCTTGTGACTGCTAATGTGACATGTGTGAAGAATGTTATGAAACTGGAGTGATTCTTCACACATGGGGAAGAGAGATCATAACAAAGCCCTTTATGAGCAGGTAGGAGATAATGTTTGAAGGTGTGTAAACCCTAGCCTACCAACATGTATCAAGTACAAACTTTATCTGTCAGATGTGCATGTTCCCATGGGCCATAGGTTTTTATAAGTGATAAGGGGGATTTAGGGTAGGGGGGAAAGTCTACAAAAATGATTGTTAAACTGCACGAGAGAGACCCTTGGTGTTCAGTACTGAAGTTGAGGGGATGCTAGTGAGAAAAGAGTAGGCTATTGAAAGCTGAAGCATGCTATGCTTCTGCTTCCTTCCAGCCACAAGTTTGTATTTTAGATTATACTCTGCAGAAATCAAGACTCTGAAATCAGTTCCAAATGCAGTTGAGATTGAAGGTGTGACTGCTCTAAATCAAATAAAAGTGTTTATGGAAAAAGACTCAGATATCTACCCTGAGGAGCCAATGTACTGAAAGCAGATTTCCCTTGTGAACCTCACCACAAACAGGCACTTTTGCCCTGGGGAGAAGCAGATGACTAACAAAGTATTGCTGAGTACCACATTGGTCTGTCCCTTCCTTATTCCACTGAAAAGGATGAAGAATTACAAACTGAACTTTGGTTATTATGAAAATTGACTATGAAGGTTAAGCATCCTCCTTAGACCAGTGTCCTGAAGATACTATTAATAGGCCTCTAAACTGGCCAAGGATAATATTTTTTTTGGTTGCTTGTTTTGCAGGTCCTCTGACTGATCAGTCTCGCACCTGGAAAATCCCAGGAGAATCAACTAATTCCTCAATAGTGGCAGCACCAGTGGATTTCAGTGAACAGCCATTTCATGGGATTGAGAGCAGAACTGAAAAGGAAGCAATATCTCCTTCTGCAACCAGTAATCCAGTGACAGAGAAACCAGTTGTAGCTGTGAGGGACGAATTATCCATCCTGGGCTCACCTGATGGGAAACCAACAAGCCATGTAGTCACAACAACAGTGAGAAGTCCCACTGCTCACTTTCCTTCTGTGGTTCATGTGACTCCTTCAGAAGCCCCTGCTGTGGTCCATGAGCTTGAGCCTCAAATCCCCAGCTCTGATGTACCAGACACCAAGGATGTCCCTGAGCCCCACTCTACTGTCCATGGCGAGGGCGAGGTGGCTGCCACCGCCGCGGCCACAGCTCCGGGGGATGTCGCTCCTACACATGAGGAGGTTTCTGAAGTTGGCTCTGGAGACCCGGTGAGGACTAACAGTTCTGACACCCTTTGCAGGGAGATGTAGTCTTTAGTAGCATGTACTAAGTTGGTTTGGTGGGAATGGGTGTTAATTAGTCAAAACCAGTGATTGGTTTAATGGGTTATGTTGGTGGACAGACATGATGAGAAACATGAATAACCTGCCCTGTATGTCCCAACAGGGAGACTTCATCTTGACTAAAGACGAGGAATTTCTCCCCACCCAGAACTCAGAAGTACTGGCTGACTCTGAAAGGAATGCCAAAGCAGCAGGAGCCTCAGGGATTATGGACAGAAAAGAAGTTCTTGGAGGTACCAAATATTTTGGGTTTCTAGTTGGTAAAAGCAGATTCCTGGAGTCTCCTGGCAGCAGAAGCTGTGGTTGTGCAAATACATCTCTGAGCAAGGATGCCAACCTTTTACATTAGACCTCTGAAGTGAGGGTGATGATTCTGTGATGTCAAAACCCTAACAGGGGCAAGTATTAGTCTGCTAATAGCAGCTAGCAGTGGCTGCTTTATCTGCTACTTTGTTTAAACCTCTTCCTTCACCCTTCTGAAAAGTTACAGTAAAATTTCTCTGTTGCTGCCTCAGTCAAATTACCAGGGTTAAGCGCCATAGCCTTGTGTGCTGTGCAGCATGGCCCAGTGGGAGATCCATGTCCCTAGGACTGGCTGCTGTATTTGGGCAGGTGCTTGGTTTGGGAGGGGATAGAAGGGCACATTAAGTCATTAGGCCAGGGACGGGTAGGGAACAATCTGGAACTTAAAATCATAGTAGCACTATCTGGTATGGCATCTAGAGTAATCTGTGTCTTTTTCTCCCCTTCCAGGTGTTATTGCTGGAGGACTTGTAGGCTTGGTGTTTGCAGTGTTTCTAGTTGCATTTATGCTGTACAGAATGAAGAAAAAAGATGAAGGCAGCTATTCACTGGATGAACCAAAACAGTCTAATGGAGGATACCAAAAACCACACAAACAAGAGGAATTCTATGCATAAACACTGATCTTCAGGACACTTCTTATTCCATCTTTCTTGGACTCTTCTCTCCCTGCACGTGGACCTCCTAGTGTGCTTTGCATTAAACTTAAGCCATATGATCATTGGGTTATTTGCCCTTACCACTTTGCCATTGGAAATTTTTAAACTACAAAGTAGATCTGGATTCATTGAACATTCCCTGCTTTCTTGCACAACTTGGGTTATTATTTTTTTTGTTTTTTTTTTTTTTTTTAAACAGAATTGGAACTGCAAGTTCCTAAACTCACCTTGGTTTATCTAAAGACTGCTGGGACAGGCGGTGGGGAGAAGATAAGGGAGCACTGTATGTATAAAACTCTTGATATTTAGGGAAAGGGCTAGCAAGAATAACCAATTACCAGTGCTCACATTCTGTATAGCAGGGGTCCTTCCTATTTAACTCATAGATGTGTTTTGAGTGTAACAAGTGGCTGTGCTGGGCAGACATTTGGTACACTGCTGTCCTCTAGCTCTTTCTGACAGCTGTATTTGGAGCACTTAATGCCTATGAAACATCAAGCTGAACTTGATCTCTGCCAAAAGGAGGTGTGAGGGGCAGGGTAAACAATTGACTGTCACGTGGTTTAAAATAACTTATGTTTTGGAAGCATTATCCCATACTCAGAGCCAGCTCCCAAGCAGCTGGTACGTACACTAGCAAAAAACAAACCCCAAGAACCCCAAAACTAAGCAGAGAGCTAATTTTGCCAATAGTGTTGGGCTGTCCCACTACCCTCTCTCTCTCTCTCTCTCTCTCTCAAGGCTTAGGTAAGAAGTAGATTTTTCCAAGCAGTCTCATCTCAGACATTCCCTTTCCTTGGTGCTGAGTGGAGGGTGGCTGTCCTGCTGTCTGATCTCACCCCGGGCAGTCGCAGGTGACCAGGGCTGTGTTGTAGCCGGTCACTGCGGCTCTCGGAACGCGCTCTGCCCTCTGTGCCACAGGGTGCCGTGGCACACAGGGCTGGGAGGTAGGAAGCAGCACCTCATGGCTGCAGCTAAGGAGTAGAGAAAGCATCTGAAATGAGCCTGGGGAAGGCTGAGTGTAGGTGGCCTTAAACAGATGCAACAGTTGGTGTGCTTGACTCTCGCTACTCCGGAGCAGCTCCTTGGGAGCTGTTTCTGCACTTTGGAGAGAAGCCCCTCCAGGGATGTCAGTCTAGTAAGGGCAGAAAAGCACCCCCTGAGCACAGTTTGGATGCCTGAAGCTGTGTGTGGTCAGTGTGCTGTTAGATGTCAGCCACTGGGGCCTCGCTGGTGGTCTGGAGTCCTCCGGAGCATCTCAAACCGTGTGAACACAAGTGTGGTGTTTCTGTACAAGCCTTACTTCTGCTCTGCCTTTGGGTAGCTTCTTGCCACTTCAGTTCCTTGTCACTCAGTGCAGAAGGTATGGGGTGGGTGGAGGAGTGTTTACAACTGATGTAAATATTTGTACTGTCGAGCCAGAGGGAATGATGAGAGTACATTGGACAATATTGCAACAGTTGGTCCAAATGTTGCACGTTAACAAACTTAAAAACCTGTGTAATTTAAATGAAGTATAAAACATCCTGAGCTGCCATGCAGCTAAAATTGGTGCCTTCGCTGCAAACACAAGAAAAAAACCCCAAAATGGTTCCAAACTCTTCTTTATGCACATGGAAAACTTGTGCATATGTGTAGCTGGCTGGTTTTTTAAGTAAAACTGCAACAACCATTATGGTTTTTTGTTAGGGTTGTTCTGTTTTCAGTTGTTTTTTTATTTTGTTTTTTTTTTTTTTTTTTTTTACTGAATGAATTTTTATAGGTTAATGCAATGACCAGATGGTGTTAATTTCAGCTGTAATTCTTTGCTTTGTATAGGAATGTAGAAATGTTTGATAGGTCTATCTATGAAAAGGTTCTTGTAAAGCACAGGAAGATAAAGTAGAAAAAATCAGTTGTACCTCACAACCTTGTTAGGGGGAAAGGAAAAACCTGTATATTTTGGTAGTCTTAACTGACAGTTTGTGAAACAAACATGACATTCTGTGTTATTTAAGTGGTACAAATGAAATATGAGTTCTGACAGAAGATGCAACATTGGGTTATCTCTATGCCATGTAAAGGTATACTGCAATAAATGGCATTTTGGCAAGAATGTGTCTGACACAGTCTGTCTGTGAACATTGTTGTGTATAATACATCAAAAAGTAGATGTTGTTTTTAAGACTGCCTAGGTCTTTAAGGAATTTGGGTTACAGAACTGTGAATTTTGGGGCTAGAAACACTGAGATTCAGTTCAGCACTTGAAGGGTCAGAATGT
The DNA here is from genome assembly GCF_027579445.1 of Ammospiza nelsoni. Lineage (NCBI taxonomy): Eukaryota > Metazoa > Chordata > Aves > Passeriformes > Passerellidae > Ammospiza > Ammospiza nelsoni. The sequence goes on from NC_080635.1 coordinate 74,624,490, forward strand.
GGCCTGCCTTCTCTCCCACCCTGCCCTGAGTGTCCTGGTTGCAGTGAGCTGCTCTGGCTGGAGGCACTGGTGTGGGATACAAATGGGCTCCAGTGGAGAGCAGAATGAAATGGCTTTGTTAGAGCCCTGCAACATTTTATGCTGATTTTGGGACCTCTCCTTGTGCAGAATATCACCATCCCCAAAAGGTGATAAAAGTTTCAAATCTTCCACAGGGCTTCCTCCACCTCCTCATCTTCTGCCCTCAGGAGTTTGAGAGCAGAGAAGACTGTAGGAGGGCAGCCCCAAGCCTTCCCTAAAACCCCTAAAACCTGCTTTCCAAGATGAATTGGAGATTGTACCCCCAAGGAAGGAGAACAGAGCAGGCCTGTCCTCAGCATTCTGCTGTGCAACATCAATTACTCTGGGGTGCTATGGCTTGTATGGGAGGAGATGGAGCATCACAGGAGTAGAGGAAAATTATTCCCCTCACAAAACAGAAATCAGGAGCTGCTGTCTGTCTGAATGGGTCTTACTGCAGCTTTGCAATTATTTACTTTTGTAAATGTTTTGAACTGCAAGAAACTTATTTTTTGTTCTATAAACTGGCCACTGTATTTTTAGTGTGCTTCCACTGGAACCATGGGGGGCTATGTTTACAGAAAAAACCTAAACATTTGGAGGAATCTTGGAAATCAGAAAGTTTTGAATCCAGGCAAAAGGATTGAAGGGTTGAATTTGGAAGACATGTTTCCATCGTTAAATACAGCTGAAAGTGCTTTTTAACTTCATGCCAACTTTGCCAGTCCTGAAACTGGCTAGACTTGTGTAAGATCAGAGTTGGCTGGTTTGCATTGCAGGGCCTTACCAGCTGTGAATTCACTTCCTTAGGGGCCACCAAGACTTTTGCTTCCCCTTTTCTAGTCATAATAGTGATAATATCTGAAGTTAAAGCAGCAGGGAGGGAATAAAATGAAGTGCTAAGGGAAGTGAGAAATTCCTGTATGAAAATCCTTGCAAGTGCAACACTTGTCTGATCCTCAGTGTGCACTTCAGAGAAATTTTGTTGTACCAAGAGAGAATTATTTACAGGAGGGCTGGTCTGCCTCCTGCTTTGGCACAGGTTGGCCTGGGTTTTCCTGACTCACGTTTCTGTTCACTGTGCTTCCTGACTTTCTTCTTCATCCATGCTGGAGCAATTATCACATTTGCTCTTGTTCACAAGTGAGATGCAAAGAATGTGGCTGGCAGAAAAATTTGACCCCTTCTTTGTTCTGGAAAAATGAGCTGGAGGGTGTAAATGCACTGAATGTCAAAGAAGGCAAGCTATGAGAGAAGGAGGACTTTTCACAATTCTCACTTTGTCAGGTTGTATTAGAGCCTACAAAGGAAACTAAAGCAAATCTAAAAGGCTGTGTAATCTTGTAATTGAAATAGAGAACAGGAGAAAAAAGAGGGCCACTCTACAGGGGTGCTGAGAAGAAAAACTATGTCAGGCATTTCATAAATGCCTTATCTGAGTCTTCATCAGGACTAGTGTGTATGTTGATGAAAATGAGTAGTGGAATGAAGGTGCAGGGTGAAATTCGCTCCATTTGAGAGCTGCAAAACAAAAAAAAAACTAAGCTTTTAAATATGCAAGAGGTAAGGTAGAGGCTCAAAACGAAATAGTTACTTAACATTCTGGGGCAGTGTTTAGGTCATAAAACTGCAAGCCTGATGGACAGAATTTTTAATAAGTTTGTCAAGTTAGAGGACAGCAATTTTACTGCAGAAAATGAAACACAGTGTCTTCACTAAGGAAAAAGGAAAGGAAAAGGTGCAGTCTCAGCAGTATGCAAGCTCTTACAAAAGGATCTGATGGACAGAGAAATTAAAAGGTAGGATGATCATATACAGCACAAAATAGATTCACCAAAAGTAGATTGTGCCTGACTAATCTGATATCTTGCTTTTTGATTGCAGGTTTTTTTCAGTCAAAGGCAATCTTTTCTAATTGAACTTCACTAAAGCAAGTTATCAGTGCCACACAGAAAATGAATAATCAAAAGGAGGAAGCTACGGATTAGTGGAAGAATTGTAAAGTGGTGAGAAGTCAGCTAAGGAACAGCAGACTATGCAAGGCAGAGAGTTAGTAGGGAGAAAAGACCTCATTTTGGGGACATCTTTCTAAATACTGTCTGACATAGAAGGAAATACACAGAATTACATTTGCTGTTGGGAATTTGAGCACCCTAGACAGTTTAGAGTATGAAGGATACATTAATATTCTGACAAGTAACATTTAGGGTCAACTTCAACATGACAAGGTCAGGCATGAAGGGGAAAACAAAAGGAATTTCTGCTCTTACCTGGGAATAAAAGGGGAAGAAAAGGCTAGGTGAATTAGTCAATCTTAGAATAATTATGTGTAATTATGTAGCTGTAAGAAAGGAAAAAATAATACAGGATGTAGTAGCCAGGAAATACTTCCAGCAAGCCAAGGGAATTGTTGGCATCATGGGTATCATTATACAAAGAACTGGCAAGCCCTTTGCTTACCATCACCTACATGGTCTGGGATTAACTCATGTTGGGAAGGAACAAGGAAAAACATTAAGATTATGTGGGAGAACAGAGTCTTTTCCCACAGTAAACTAATGGTATTTTGTTTGTCCAGCTCAGGAAAACACAGACTGACAGGTTGTACAGTTGCTGTCTGCATGCTTGTTGTGGTAAAGGTCAGTACCAGGGATGGCGATGAACAATTTAGGCAAAAGAATAATATGGGAACAAGAAGAAAAGAAAAAATAAATTGGCAAGTACAAACATTAAAAAAATTTAAAACTTGGACAATCATTCCATTAATGGTGAAAGGGAAAGATCCAAATGTACAGCTGGATGCTCAGGAAAATTACAGTATAAAATGTTCCTGAGCCAGTGGGATGTCTTTCAGCCAATAGTCTGTGCAAAGAGCACAGGGACCAGTTAAAAACCCTTCCTCTTTCTTACCCAGTTGTTTTTTGGGTGTTTTTTTTGTTTTTTTTTGGTTTTTTTTGTTTTGTTTTTTTTTTTTTTTTTTTTTTTTTTAGTTGTTTGGTTGGTTTGGTTTTTTAAATTTAGTTTATTACTCTCCTCCTTCAGCATGGAAAAGTAGATGGACAGCCTTCTGGAGCATTCTTTGAGATGATAACAGAGGGTGATTTGTACCAATCTACTCTGCTTTGTGCACACACACATGTACACATGTGCATGTGATTATGCATCTGCATGGACACACAGCTATGTGCTAATGAGAAATTAAAATAGGAACAAGGCAAGGGGAATCACTGAATCACTAAACTTTAAAAAATCAGAAAATATTAGGTGCTTTTAAAAGTAAAAAATGCTACTTTAAAATGGCATAGAGCAAAGGATAAATAGGTGTGATTTAAAAATAAATATTAGGATTTGGACAGATCCTAGACCCCAGAGCACAGCTGTTCCAGTTTAACCAAAGCCACGTAACACTGTTGTATAAAAATGCCCTCAGCATAAACCCCTACTTGTCTGAGCCAACCATCAAAGCATTCCTGGCCCCTGAGAACCTGTGTGGGAGAGAGTGGTATGCTTAAAATGTGCCACAAGACCAGGGGTCCCCAAAATGTGGTACCCCTCTGATATGCAATGCATTTGAAAATAGCATGCAGAGAAAAACAATCACAAACCTCCAAGCCTCAAAAAATCCACCACCAAAACCTATCTCACCTGCCTTACCTCTGGAAGCCATAGGCAGGAGCCAGCTGGATTCCTCCTGTACACAGAGCTGGGGCTGCTGAGGTGACTGAGGTGAGGGCAGGGACATTGAGGAAAGGAGTGGGACAGCCTAGAAGAAACTTATCCTGATGCCACCAGTGCATTTCTCCCTCTAAACAAAGCCTGAGAACCTGTGCCTTAGGAGACTGGACAGCTGTTCCTTCATGTGGCAAACCAGGTTGCATCTCCTCCTGAATGGACAGGGTTTGGGTGCCAGCAGAAGCTCAGCAAGAGCTGAGAAATGCAGCTTGTGCATAAGATTCCTCTCCCTTCTGGCACCTGACTCCCATCAGATTTGGAAGTAGTACATGCTGAGAGGAAGGGGCTGCTCCTCTGGATGCCCCCTTAGCATGAGCACATGCTGTTCATGGGCCTGCTGCTGTGCTTAGGGATGTGCTGGGTGCCAGTGTGGAACACTGTGTGGCCACAAGGAATCACAGAGTTTGTTATTCACACACTCACACACACATACTGCCTTACACAAAATCTTAGCTGAGGAAAGCTTAAAAGTGTTGAAACTTAGGAGGTCTGTGCAGAGCAAAATCAAACCAATCAGAGTTGAGGCTGAAATAATTTCAAAAGGCCATTAAAGAACATTGCTGTATTTTAACAACCCCCCGAACCAGACTAGAATCCCTCAAAATAAAGAAAAAAAAAAAAAAAAAAGAAAGAGTTGGCATATATCTAAACAAGGGAGCAGATGACCCACCTAATTGCTTATCTGTCCATACCTGGAGAAGATCTGAAAAGCTGACTTTACTGGCAATCAAAAGTCATGTCAGTCATGGTCAGAGGCCTTCAAAGCCCACCTGAATGGACACCTGGGCCTGGCCAGCCCTTCAGGGACTGGCACATAGAGAGTGGGACTGTATGTGCAGCCACATGCAGCACACAGCCCTGATGTCATTCCTCATTCAGAACATGCAGGCCTCAAGCTGCCTTTATGAATAATTTGATGAAACAATTGAGTGTTCAGTCTTCATAACACAGAGCAATGGTTCAAGAACTTTTAGGAATTTTATTGTTCTCAGGGTGGCACAGAGAAAAATATGAATATGGCTGTTTCAGAGCAATATTACCTACCTTTTGTTCAGACTGAAAATGTGGCTTGATTATTATTATTGCTATTAGACTACTACTGGAGGAAAAGAGAGCTTGCAAATGCTCTTGAAAGTGCTGTTTGAGTCTGTTCTTCCTGCTCAAACAGTGCAGTTAATGTTTGATAGCAGCTGCCTGAGAACACAAGCCTTTGAACTGTTTATTGTTCTTGGGAGATGGTTTGTCTTTTTTCATACATACATATATATATATATATATATATATATACACACACACTGGAGCCTGGCTGCAAGTTTCTCAGGCATGACATAAATGATTAGAGCCCTGCTCAGCAGTGTTGTCAGCTTTAAGGATTCTTTTCAGATGTTACCATCTCTACTTCCGACCCGAAGCCGCCGTGCGCTCGCGCCGCTCCAAGGAGTGGTCGTGTGGTTACTGCACAGTGAGGATTAGTCACACATTAACCACAGCTGTAAAAACACATCTATGGGAAAATCACAGCCAAACACTGAGACCTTTGAGGCTGCTGCTCCTTTCCAAAGAGGTGGGTTTCTGTTCCATTGTGCTCCAGCACTGTGCAACAGACTGCTCATGGGCACGTTCATTTTGCCGTTGAGGTGCATTTCCTCTGTCACTCCCCTACCTTCTCCATTTCCATGGGCCATGGTGGACAGAGGTCTTGGCAGGTAGAGCCAAGTCAGCCATTGTCTCCAAACCAGCAGGCCCAGGCAGGGGGAGGGGTACTCACAGTGTTTCAGTGATAAGCCAAACGATTCCAGTGCTACCTGAGGCTAAGCACATGATGTCAAAAGATGACTTAGGGCTAGAAGGTTTTGGTCTGGGAGGAACAAGGGCACCCTTGCTCATTGCCAAGATGAGAACTAAACACTGTGGCAAGTTGCCTTGCTTTTTGCTCAACAGGATGTCCCCATTCATCACTGTTGTCCTTCTCTCAACATTTCCCATTCTGCATAGTTCTCAGCAAAGTATAGATCCTGCATTCAGTTTCCAAGCCCTGCTCTTCACACCTTCTCAGAGGTAGTAAATCTGGAGAGCTTAGAGAAGAAGGAGAAAAAGGACAGTAGCATACTCCTAGGAACATGTGACTTGTTAGAGCCACTCTGCATTGCGCTTTGGCCTCTGAATATTGCTGGGATTGACACAAGTCAAGGCTTCCAGGAGAGCATCCCAGGTCATCACCACCAGCCATTTATTCTGTTGTCCCCCTACTGCTGTTGGATTCCATGCAAAGGATGACAAACCTTCTTAAAGGGATTATTTGTTTTTTGAGGGGAACAAAAAGGCAGTGCAAATGAGAAATACACAATTAGGAATGCTTTCTCCAAAGCTGCTTTGAGCAAACACAGAAAAGCAGCACTCATGGAGAACATGTAATTACCATGTCCTCTGCCCCACCCTTGACTTCTCAAGAGAAAATTTCTGTGTTTACTGATTTGCTTCAGGCCTGTGTCACATGTCCCCTTGCAAGTCAGCAACCAACAAAGTCCCTTTCACATAAGGAAGTGAGGTCCTTTAGATTCCTGTTGAATACATCAAGAAGAACTGGGCACTGGGAACAAGGCAGTACAGCTCCCTGGTGTTTCTGAAAGTGATGTCCCTGTGTTTGGGAACTGAAGCTGGGAATCCTCAGCCAGTTTCTGTGATTCCATTAGGATTTCTGAAACCATGTCCTCACCCTGGCTCCTGCCTGGAAAGGGAATTTAGGCTGGGGTAGGAACTTACATAATACCATACTGTGAGAAGTTGTATTATTCTGGGAAAGGGTGTGTTTTCTATGCATTGAGCTCATTTCCCTCCTTACCAAGCCCCACTGCCTCTAGTGCCTGCTCCAGCTTGTGTTCCTGCTGCCCCAGTAGCACATTTCAGACCTTGCCTCCCCTTCCCTATCTGCAGGAATAGAAAGTTACCTGGGGCTCCTCACATTTTCTCTGCATGAGGCAGCATAAACTCCAACTTCTCCTTGAGCATGGAGGCATTAATATTGATCTAGGAAACACCTTACAGAAAAAAAGGTCTGGAATTATTCCATGCAGAGGGTTCCTACACTGATCCCCAGTTTCATAAATGGGAAAATAAATCCTGCACTACACAATCCTTTGGCCAGTCAGGGCACTTTGCATGTTATCTCAGCACTGCCTCTTGAGAAGTTTGCTTGTCTTCCCATCAGTCCTCCAGCTCCTTTCCCTTACATTCATCCACGTTAAATGAGGTATGAGCAGTGAGAAACACCATGGTGCAATCTTCACACAGCCCTGCTGGCATTTCCCCTCCAGAGCTAAACAGCCTTCTGTGCTGTGGTTCTTCTTCAGGTACACAAGGACTCAGGGGGGCTGAAAAGCATGCTGAAGTTTCAGGAATAAGTGTTTAAACTTTTTCCTGTCCCCCTGCCTCCCCTCACTACTTGAATCCTAATGACAATATTGGACCCAAATAGTCTCTTGTTTATTGCAGAGAACAAATACATGTTTTCAGAAGTTCTTGCACTACACAGTAAAGAAAGGCAACTGAAGGCTGGTCCCTGCAGTCTGGAGATGGTGGCAGAGCTGAGGGTCTCTAAATCCCATGTGCCTCTTGTCCCTGCAAGAGGAAGAGCACAGTCACATTCTGAGGGCTGGGCTGCTCTTTGCACTTCCAACTAGCAGCATGGGGACAGACTGCCCATGGACAAGAGAAGCTGCTGCCAAAACCTACAAGAAAGGATTCTCCATGTATGGAAACAAAAAGAGGAAATAGAAAGAAAATGTTGGCCTGCTGTCCAATAACAGGAGTCACCAATAACACTGGAAAGACAGAGGTTCTCAACACTTTCTTCACTCCTGTCTTTTACCAGCACTGCTGGACCCTCAGGCCTTCAGGACAAAAATCCAGGCTGAGGCAAGCACAGACCCACAGTTGGTGCAGGAGGAGCTGGTCTGTGAACAATTACAGGAGCTTGGCCCCTGCACATGGATGGACTCTGGCAACATCCACCTGAAGGTGTCCAGAGACCTGGCTGATGTCAGGGTTGAGGTGACCGTGATCTTTGAGAAGTCATGAAGATTGAAGGACATCCCAAAAGACTGGGAGAAGGTTAAGGTCACCCTCATCATCAAGAAAGGCCTAAAGAAGGACTCAGGAAATTAGAGGCCCATCAGTATTACTTCAGTTCCTGGGAAAGTCATGGAGCGAATCCTCCTGGGGGCTATCACAAGTCAGATGAAACATGATTGGGCAAAGCCAGCACAGATTCACCACAGGCAAATCGTGCTTGACAAACCTGATTGCCTTCTACAATAAAGTAACCTGCCTGGTTGATGTGGGGAGAGCAGTGGACATTGTTTACCTAGATTTCTCAGAGGCTTTTGATACAGTTTCCCACAGCCTCCTCCTAGAGAAGCTGATGTGTTACAGTCTAGACAAGCCATGGGAATAATCTCCCCAGGGAAGGAGTGAGTTCCTCAGCTCTGGACACTTCTGAGGTTTGGCTCAACAGGGTAGAGGGACATCTTGCCTAGACCAGGCTTTTGCCAAGAAAGGTTGGACCAGATGAACCTTGAGGTCCCTCCCAACCCGATATTCTGTGATTCTCTGACACACAACTAATCCACTTTGGATCTTGTATGTGGTAATGCTGTTCTCCATCAAGGTCATCAACTGTGTTTTATTATCTTTCTCTATTAAGGGAAAAAAATGTTACTTTACAGTAGTGATTGAAAAGTTGGTAGAGAGAAGGCTGGAAAATTTTTACAATCCTACAGCAAAAGTCTGTATAGATGCACATAATTGATAAAATAAATTTGTTTGATAGAATCTGTGCTCAATCCTAAATATAATCCTAAATCTGTGCTCAATCCTAAATCCTTTTTTTCTGAAGCAAAAAAGGCCATGAGTGCCTATTTCTATAAGGATTATTCTTCCATTATCAGTCCCACATCTGTGGTCAGGGTGAAACCAGCAGCTGGGTTTTGGTGGAATTATCTTCCTGCTCTGCCTCCTGCCTGCAATACTACTGAGGTGCTTGGTCATCCCTAGGGATGGGTGGCTTTGTCCAGAATGAGGCATCTCTCAGGTGCCCCATCCTGTGTGACCTCAGAGAATGAAAGTTTGTGAGGGGCTTGAAAATCATATTTATGTTTACAAAGAAGTACAGCTAAACCCTGACTGGTGCTTACATGAGACATATAGATAACAAGGAGGATCTTATAAATACACAGATGGAGGTATATACACCAGGACAAAAGTTTCATGGAACTTACTAAACCTGAACCAAATGTAATTTTCTTTTCTTAAGAAATTACCAAATATCAATTGTGATAGGCCAGAACCAAGAGAAAGAAATGCAACATTTCTTTCTGAGAAAGAAATCTCTCTTTCTCAGAGAGAAAGAGAGAAAGAAATGAATCTCTCTTTCTGAGAGATCAGTCATACTCTGCTTGCAGTGCTTTTCCTTTGACTTCTTTGGTTGAAGCCTTGTGCTGTTTCATGTCTCCAGGGAGCATCACCTGTGGTGTGAGGTCTGACTCCATTCAGACATAGCTGATGCTCACTTGTTGGGAAACATCACATACCACCAGCATCTGCCAGTACTTGACGATTGTGTTGCTAAAAAGTGAAGTAGTTTGACAATAATGTTTGCAAAACAAAGTGTATGTGACTAAAGGAAAAAGAAAAAACAATAACTGAAGTTCAGGATGGAGCTCCTCCTCTGGAGCAGCTTCCCAGGGCCACCAGGCAGGAGAGTACATGAAGATGTGAGCAGCTGGTGGTGAATCAGCAACAGGCAGGAAGGAATCTGCTGAGGGGGCAGGAGCAGGACCTCATGCCAGCAGCCACTGTGGTTGGTGGAATTTCCTGTCTGTCTGTCTGTCCTGTGGTCAATGTCACCGTGTGGCTTTTGAAGTCCACAGAGCTCAGGCTGAAGGAGCCTGTCCTGTGCAGGTTCTCACGTTCCTGTTGTTCTTGCATGGTTCTGCTTATGCAAGGGAGGGAGGCCAAAGGGCTGCCCAAAATCCTTCAGGAGCAAGAATCATGGTGAAATTCAACACCAGCTCTGAATGTCTGAATTGCTGAAGCCTGGGCTTTTCTTTGCTTCCCAGAGAACAGAACTCAGGAGGCAAAAGCTGGCTGATGGAGCTTCATGTGTGCCTGCCTTCCTGATGGAAAGGCAGTCCAGGGGGAAGAGCCAGCTGGACTGTAAGCATGTCAAAATACCCAGCAAGGAGAAGGCCCTGGGGAGATCTTAGAGCACCTTCCAGTACCAAAAAGGGCTTCAAGAGAGCTGAAGAGGGACCTTTTACAAGGGTGTGGAGTGATTGGACAAGGGGGAATGGCTTTACACTGAGAGAGAGTAGGTTTAGGTTAGGGGTTAAGAAGAAATTCTTTCCTGTGAGGATGGTGAAACACTGGAACGTGTTGTGCAGAGAAGCTGTGGATGCCCCATCCATAGCAGCATTCAAGGCCAGTCTGGATGGGGCTTTGAGCAACCTGAGGTAGTGGAAGATAGTGGAAGGTGTCCCTGCCCATGACAGGAGAGTATCTGTATGTAACTAGACATCTTTAAAGCCCCTTCCAACCCAAACCATTCTGTGATTCTGAGTGCAAAATAGATTTACACGCAATCAAATTTCAGCAGCAATAATTTGCAGGACATCTGTAACCATTTCAGGATTCTAGTACATTTAGCAGGTCTTCCATGCACTCCTGGCTGCTGACATCAGAAGAATACTGAGTGTGCTTGTTAGGTACAGGAACCCTTTGAGAGGTCCTCCTACACTGACCAAGATCAGAAGAATGGTAAAATGGATCAAATGAACATGATTAAGCAATATTCCCTTCCTGGGGAAGAGACCCTGACATTTGTGATAAGCCGGTGTTGATAAGCTGAGTCAGGTACAACACCTACACAAACCCTTCATTCACAGGACTGTTAGCTCAGGAGGAAGCTGTTGCAAAGGTCTTTATTTTCCACGGGTTTCACAGAAATAGGAAAAGAAGGCAGAGTCCATTAGTGCCTGACTGAGGGAGAGGCTGCCAAGTTCAGCCCGTGTTAGGGAACTGAATGAAGAGAGAAAGAGCTTTGTGAGGAACGCTCCGAGCACAGGAAACGACCAATTAGTCCCGCTGCTCACAGGGTGACTTGTTTTTCCTGTCAGTGCTCAGAAGACTCCTAACAGGGAGTGACAGGAGCGATTTGCAAAGGTCAGCGAGAACCTGCGGGCACGTTTGTGTGCAGCAGCAGCAGCAGCAGCAGCAGCTGCGGGCAGAGGGGCAGTGCCAGCCCCAGGTGGGTCCTGCAGTGTTTGGCACTCAGAGGTGACACGGCCTGTGACAGCAGTGACCAGGAGTGATGTGCTGTGGCAGCTTACGGCAGCACACGGGGCTCCTGCAGTCTCCAGATGGCTCCTGAGCATCCTCCTGGAAAGCAGGAGTTTGACAGGGAGTGCGATTCCCGGGGAACCCACAGGGGAAACTCATCTCTCACCTCCTCTGGCAGATGTGGTAACCCTCATTTTAGCTGATAAATGAAAAGTTTAATGTTGAATTCTGAGGCTAAAATACTGACATCCTGCAGTTCAAACTAGTATGACCAGGTTAGAAATGGTAATTTTTTTCACTTGCACAGAGCTCAGAATTCAATGGCATACATTGTGAATTACGTGAAGTGTAACCTGACTCCTCATTGTTTTTGCTAGAAAATTAAATAAACTACATTAATACCTGCTTTGCCACCAGTGTACAATGTATTTGCCATGTGAGATGTCATCCATAATATCACTGTGTAAGTTCAATAAGGCCATCTTTTTTGTGGAAAAGAATTATGCAGGTAATGACAGACAAGACATCTCCAAGGTTTCAGCTCTAGCAATTCCTGAGTCCTAAAAATGGTTACACCTAAGAACTGATAGAGACACACTCAAAGCTGCAAGTGCCTATCACTTGCCCCAGGAGCAATGCAGCTGGTTAATCGCTTTCCAGGCCACAGGTGAATAAATCCTGTGGAAAAGGTTTTAAGCAGAGTAGTGTTTCATTCCTCCTTTGCAAAGCACTTCCTAAGAGCCAGGCAAAAAGCTTTACAGTGCTCAGTCACCATAGGAACCTGCCCTTGGGCTTTGGCTGTGCAGGGGTTGCCTGAAAAACCCACACTCTCATTCACACCGTGGCTGAAGCTACCCAAGACATGAAGGTGTTTAGTGAAGAGTAAATAGCAAAGTGATGGTCTTTGGAGGCTTTATTTCTTCCTGAAAATGTATCACGTTTATCTAGTCCTGTTGAAGAAACCCTTGTGGTCCTTGACCATGGGAGGATGCAGATTAACTAAGATTCTCTATGGTGAAAGCATGAGTGGCTGTGTGGGTGTTACATTTCAGGATTATTTTTGTTTTGTCAGGTTTTCCTCGACCTTGTACTCTGAGTGTGCTCTGTCCCCTGAGCCATCTGCCTGTGTATTTCTTCTGACTTTCTCATCTTTGCAGATGCAGTTCTTAAGCTTTTACAGGCCACGTTTGCACAGCTTGACACCCTGCTCGGCCACAGCCATGAAGTTCCTGAGTTGAAAATTAATGAGATAAATCATGACATAAATTAAATAAAATTGTCAACTCTTTTTTCCCATCCATGCTATTTAGGAGCATATGCTACAGAAGGCATCAGGATTTAGAGAACAAAACTGGGATGAATGAATGAATTCTCCCCAGATACATCTATACTGGTCCATAAAATGAGGCTGGAGTGGGGGTTCAGCCACAGGCACACATGACAAGCATGTCCAGCTGTTACCATGGAGCCCATCACTGCTGGCTTGTACTGCCTAGCACTGTTCCAACAACACCCTGAGCCAGCCAGGGAACACCACAGGAAGATGATTTTTTCCCCTGCTGTTGGTTCTGCCTCAGCCAGAGTGCATGGGGCAGGAACAGAGCTCAGCCATGTGCATGGGAGCTGCACTGGGCTGCTCTGCCCCAGAGCAAGCAAATGGTCCCTGGCTGATTTTATTTATTAATGGAGATTGAAGAGAGAGGCAAAACCTGGGTACACTCTGTTAAGTGATTTTAAAATTGAAGTAACTTGTAAATGTGCATCATGGTTTAAGCTGGAAATTGAGTCCCATGGAGCTGGTCCCTTCCCCCATCCCGAGACAGAGACAGACAAAAGGTAGAAATTCTGAGCTGAGTTGAGGACAATTCACTAGAAACAGCAATGGGATAAGAAAACAAACAGTGACAGCAGCAGCAACAATATTAATAACAAAAGTATACAAAAAGAGAGAAATTTGCATACAGAAAATATTCACACTGACTCACTGACCTGAGCCTGTGCCAAATAGCTCCTGAGACAAGAAAAAAATTGTCCCCCAGACCCTCTGCCTGCACCTTTTCCTTCCTGACTGCAAGCCATCCCCCCTTCTCATTGGAAGTGGGAATTCCAAGTGAGAATTCCATAGTTCTACCCCCTTCAGTGATGGGAGTGGTACAGAATAACAACCCAGAGGTGTCCACACAGCTCCAGGCTCCACCCTCCTCATGGCTTGGCCAAAACTAGGACAATGTGAAACTGAGGATTTTAAAAAATATTAAGTGTAAATTATTTCCAGCCCACAGACATGATGAAGAAACTGGGGTGAGCACACTTGTTCCATGCCTTGGCAGAGGACAAGCACACCAGGGATAAATCCTGAGAACACAAAGCCCCAGAGCCATCCTTTCATCCTGGATTCATGAAAGCTGAGTCTGTGCTAGAGCAGGTCAGGGAGCACTGCAGTGCCCTGTCCATTGCTGTGATGGTGGGGCAGCAGCTGGGGGGTGGCACAGGCTGCCACCGGAGTCCCCTCTGCCCCTCCTTCCCCTGGGAGCCAGGACACTTCCATCCTGGCCCAGGAGCTCAGGAGCGTTGCCAGCCACCTGAAGCCAGAGTGATCAAGGAAGCATTGAGGGAATTTTTAAAGCAAAGATAGATTTTCTTTTTTAAAAAAGGCAGCCCACTGGCTTCTGTTGTGTCTGTTGAGGGACTTTTTATTTGTACTTTGCTTTAGCAGCCAGATTGCTAAACACATGCTGGGCTTGCTTATCTGCCCTTGTATCTTCCATAATAAATGCAAGGCTCGCCTTTCCAGCAGCATTATTTGGAAGAGGTTTTTCTTTCACAAAACTCAGTTAAACATCTTTCAATAAGCATCTTTCAACAAATAGAATTTTCCCCCTCAATATTTGCAAGCAGAAAAAGATGTGCCTTCAATCTGTGGTGTGCCAGCAGATAGATGAGTGTTCAGCAGATGGGAAGGCTCAGAACTTCAGAAAAGAGTGACAACAAGCCTGAGGGGTGAAATGTTTGCCCAGACACTTTTAGTAAGGCAGCAAAGAGGAAATAAATTTATTTTTTCATGTACTTCCATCTTTCCACAACTCATAGGGATTTGAACTTCCAGAGTTCAATAACAGTTTGGACAACTCTCTCAGGCCATGGTGTGACTCTTGTGTTGGCCCTGTGCAGGGCCAGGAGCTGGACTAGATAATCCTTGTGGCTCCTTATCAGCTCAGATTATTCTATGAGTCTAATTCCATCTCTGCAGCACCAGCTTGAGGCACATCCCAGTGAGGCAGAGTTTTCTGGGACCACTGCTCCACCCCTGCTCATGCTGGGATCTCAGCCATGAGGATGGGTGGTGCCCCAGGGCAGGAGCTGGTTCCCCAGCAGAGTTTCTGTGGTGCAAGGAGTGAGCAACAGGAAGGTTTGGGCAGGCAAGGGGCCCTGTGGGCTCTGCATGAGCAGCTGTGGGATTTGGGACAGAAGGGGATAAATACACAGGAGATTGCTCCAGCCTGGGCTTCCAATCCACCATGCAGAAGAAAGGAGGGAGATGGCAAACCTGAGATCACATTTTATGCTATTTCCTGTGCCAAATCATGAATCTTTGTCTAATCCCAGTGGGGTTCAGGCCCCTGGGGTGCCTGTGCTGCAGCCAGGCCAGTTTGCAAAAACACAGCCCAAAGGGCTCCCAGAGTGGATGTCAGGAACCATCCAGCCTTGGCAGAACTTGGTTCCCAGGAAGTTGCAAAACCTGCCTGGGAAGACAGGCAAGTACCAGGCTCCAGGCAGCCTAAGTGCTTCCTTCAAAGCCTTCTGGAACTGATCCATGAGTGTTGTCACCCATGGGATTTTATGAAGTTCTCATCTCCATCCCTGAGCCTTCTCCTTTTGCAGTCTCTGGTGAGATTGCACTGAGGGTATGGCAATACCCAGGAGTGAATCACACACACCCTCTGTGTAAAATTTCATGGCCTATGAGCTGTTATGATATGGCCCAGACCTTCCTGCAGCCTGGAGAAGCCTCACAGTTCCCAGGAGGGCTCCTTGCCTCAGCACTGGAAGCAGAGCTGGGAGCTCTTTGTCCTTCTCCTCTTCCTTCTTTCATCTAACACACTGAGCATGGCGAGGGGTGAGCTGCTCTAGAAATGACATCTGCAAATAACAGCCTGTTATTTATTATTTATTGCTAATCTGCTGTTTGTCTGGGTTAGTGGGATAATCAGCTGCTGATGGGCTTGGTCAGTGACATTCAGTCAGCACAGGTTTGCAGAGAGTAAAGGTGCAAGGTGTATCATTAATAGTGCTCTGACAGTGTCTAGACTGCTTTATTTTATATATTGTGTAACAGATATGAAGGATACTGCATTTTATGGTACATGTGAAGGCGGGATTGAGGCAGGACTTCCAAGGTCACTGTCACATTTCACATCAAGGGATCTCTACCCCACTGCTGCATTGTTTCTAGCTGTGAATAGAGACTGACACAGAGATCATTTTGACCATTAACAAACAGGACCTCTTTTGGAAGTGCAGCCAAGTGCTGAATTGAGAAAGCAAACATCAGCAGTGTATAATCAGGCTCCCAGCAGTTCAGGAGAGGAAGTAATAAATAACTTGCCTACCTAGAACTGCAGGAGGAACCCAGCAGGTTGTGTGCAAGGACCCATCTGGGCACTAGGAAGGAAGTTCAAATGGGTTCTCCTGGTGCAAAAAATAGCCTTGGGCGCTCCTATAGACACAGCACCTGGGCAAAATTTTCATGGTTTTTTCCTAAACCTTTCCCTTTGGCAAAACAATGCACTGTAATGATTTGTCACTTTGTTACTGACACAGAAAAACCATTACCAGCCAAATATGCCTGAGCATTCTGCAAAGCCAGGGTTACTTGGGTAAGTTTTGCTGAAATCAAGCAGGTATTTTCCAATCAAGCAGGTATTTTCCCAGGACTTGTGCACCAAGAAGAGCAGTGCAGAGCCCAGGTGTGGAAGGAGCCATGTGATGCCTGTGCCTGCTTGCCTTTGAGTGCAGGGAGAGGCTGGCATCTCCTGCAGGAGCACAGGGGACAGACCTGGAGATCAGGCTCTGAGTTCAGACCAAATCTACTTTTGGATAGTTTTGTTTCTTTCTGGAAGTCTCACACCCCAGGACTGGGGATCTGGACTACATCTTCTAAAAAGACTTCACTGCCTACAGGGGTAGGAGCTCAATGATGGGAGCTTGCCACTCTCAAATGCACATTCCAACTTTATAGTACATAAATGTGCCCCCATTTAATTCTCAGTTTAGAGTGTTGTTCTTCCTTGTTGCCTTAACTTTAATAATATATTTATTGCTTATAATAATACTGAATCTGTAACATGAATGGATGTTACATGACTCTTTTATTTCTAACTTTAAGTAATGGCAAAAAATTTTTAATAAAGTATATATTACATTCTCATATACTATATACACTATGCTTACCTTTAAAGTGTGTTTTATTATGTTAGTATACATTTTTTTCATTGGAAGTTTTATTATGTTAGTATGCACATTTTTTCATTGGAAGTTTTATCATGGCAAATTATTAAAGGTGCTGCAAATCATAGAATCACTATGTAGAATCACTTTGTTTAATATCTGTTAGGACTTAGTCTTCAGAGATTATGCAGTACATTTGTGAAATAATTATCAAATATTGGTTTGCTCTTATTCCTTTTAACTTAAATGGAAGTATGACTGACAACAGTATAGTCATGTGTCAATATGTTTCATTGATAAAAAACATTATGTTCAAAATTCCTTCCTTATTTGTAGCTAGGAGCTCAGTTTTTGTATTGTTTACAGAGCTGCAAAGCAGTGTAGTGTCAGAGTGACTCATGAATGGAAGTTAAATAGATTACAGTGGGTGATAATGCAGCCTGAAAAGGCTGGGTAAATATAACCCCCAGAAGGGAAATTTACTATATTTTTTCCATGAAAGATCAGTGGTACTCAGGAACGCAACAAGTTCTGGCTAGCTCCTGTGGCTTAGAAACTTTTCACCTTGCAATTTTGATGCTTTATTTCCAGGTTCCCTGGGATTATTTAATTTAAATTTTGACCCTCTATTCTTCAGGTAGAACAAGATCAGATGTTTTATTTCAGTGTTCTGAAGTTTTGCTTTTGGGTTTTTTTATGAAGAAATCACACAACGAAAGTGTAGCTCCAAAGTATTCCTTCTCAGAGCTGCACGGCACTTCACATCTGCCCTGACTTGTATAACCTTCCCTCTGCATTGAACAACCATCTTTAATGAGGGAGCTGTTAAAATGTGCTCTGTTCTCTACTGAGACATGTGGGGAAGGAAAGAAAAGATTTTCAATTGCTGTTTAAAAAACTCTGTCTTCTTCTGACTGTCTTTTTTTATCTTTAAATTTCATATAATAAATTACTTTGGCTGCTTTTAGGAAAACAGCTCACATACCCATTCCCTGTCATTTTATTTCCATACATCCCCAGACTGCGTGATAACAAACATCTTCTGTAGGGAGGGAACAAAAGAAACCAGTTGATTCCTACACCATGGTGACTTTTGGTCAGAGGTTTCTCCCATCCAGAGTAAATCAACCACATTTATTTTCCTGCATGTTCTGTGATGCTCTGTGTGTTTATTCAGGGAGTGATATGTCATCCACAGAAACACCCTTCCCAGGGAAAAGTTTTGACTCTTCAGGGGAAAATGGCACTTGGATTATCTGTGTGCAGCTGTGAAAGCTGCTGCAGTTATTCTCCCTTTCTGTTGAAGTCAGTCTTGAGTAACACCACTTGAACCCTCTGTGAATGCCGGGGTGAAGAATCTTAACTTGGAAGTGTGGAAGAGGTTGGAAAATTGGTGCTACTTACAAGTTGCCAGTCATTATGTGCAAGAAAATATAAAAAGCAAAAGAAACCTCCTAATGGATTAATAATTACATTTATCCTTCCTGTACAGTTAACTGCAAATAATAAAGTTGTCTGTGTAATCACATCTGGTAAAATGCTACTGTTTGTCCTTCCTCATGTGTTACAATGGGCTTTACAAGAATACAGATGCAAAGGCCACAATTCACATTCCAAGGGTCTTTCTTCCCCTTTTTGGGGAAATAAACCAATCAAAGGTATTCCAGGGTCTTTGTGATATAACAGAGCATACTTTATATGGAGGCATGACTTTTGTCTTCAGATGTCAATTTTTGAATCAGAGTTCCAGAGAATTATTGCAAAAAGCACTAGGTAACAAGCACTGGAGATTTCAGCCTGAACCCTGCAAAGAGCAGGGCCAGCTTCAGAGCTAGACAAGATTGCCTACAGGATTTTTCCAGACAGATTTTCAAAAGTCTCTAAGGATACAGGCTCCACAGAACCTTCACATTACCCAGGCTTTAAGTTCTGAAAACAAAAAAATCCTGAGATTACTCCAGAGTAATATTTGGAAAAATATGTAATTAATTAACTCCCATGTGTACTGCACATTATCTCTGCCATAATGTCTATTTTTTAACAGAAATGTGTTGAATTACAATCTGTTGGTGCTCATAAAGGTAAATGCATGAAAAAAACAAGAAGAGGTGTGATGTGTGGTTGAGATAAGCTGGGAGAACAGGGGCACCTGTGAACTTCACCCCCACCCAGCAGATGGGTGATGATTTGCAGGAGAGATCTCTGTTTCTTCTTCCTTTCCTCTCTGCTGAGCAAGGTTAGATTTAGATCTTACCAAAGTGCAGGCTCTGTATGGCTTTAATGACACTGGGTTCTCAGCACAATTATAAAAAGGGTTAATTTCTTTGTGTGTTAAAAATCAGCAGGAAAGGGAATAACCTCTGCTGCTAGATGATAATTTAATACTGGGGATAATACTGGTATATTGGTGAAAAACAATCCAAAAGTAAATGACATTATGGCAGCATTAAGAAAAGGAAAGCTGGATGGGAATGCAGATTTATAATTATTTATCGTAGCAATGCAAGCAGATATCTACACTTAATTATTCCATGGTCAAGAGAATAGTTTCAGCCAGAAAGGTTAAGGGAAGGTCATTCCAGCCAAACAGGCTGATGGTGCATTCACCTGAGGGGAAGAGAATAGGGGTGCAGCTGAACAAAGCCTGTGAAATAAGTTCCCCTTTTTCTTGAAGAGGAAAACTTCCCTCATCACTGCACAAGAGGCAGGCACAGCACTCTTTGGAGATCTTGGGAAAAGCAGTAAAGTGCTGCCAGCTCAGCATTCCCATGAAGAGTGCACCTCTAATCCATATATACATATATATATATATATATATAAATAGAAATATCTATTTGCATACATATTTGTATGCTCTGTAACCAGACTTCACAGCCTCCCTTTCACAGGAGTCCACTAAGGGTTGGAAATAATCTTGATATCTTCCATGATAACAAAAAATTCCATTTATTCCCAGATGCCAATCCGCTGCAAACACTTCTACAATCTCTGAGTACTCCAAACCTTTTTGGTACTTAAAGTACATTTTGGTGCTTAAAGTACATTCCAACCACTGCAAGTTATCCTCAAATATGCAAATGTTTACATTTATGGAAACTTAAGTTTCTGCTTTTTCTTTCTTCCTATCTTGGTCTCGCAATGACCGAATTCTTGTGCGGTTTTTGCTAGCGCTCATTAACATCAGCAGTTTTATTTTGAGCCCATGGCTAGAAATCCTGTGAAAAATCCTACACCGATCCCTTCTGTGTTTTGACATGGGCAAGAAGTGTCAGGTTAAGCTCAGCCCACCTGCCTGAGCTGGGCAGGACAGCGGTGGTTGTGCGTGGTTATTCATAGCGTGGGGTGCAGCTTCAGTGGGCAGCTTTTTAATAATGTAAGCCAAAAGTGAAAGGGTAATGTTTACAAAACCTGTTTCAAAGTGGCTGATTAATCAAATAAATGGGTGTTTATTGAGGCTGTTGCTAGGTACTTAGTGTTATTGAGATAATTGTGTGACTCAGCTAGGCCAGACAAAGAACTCCACTGTTGCTCTAAAGTACTGACTGGCCAAGTTTGCATCTTACACCAGGGTAAGGGCAGAGACTTTGCTCTTTCTGCTTAGTTTTTTTCAAAAAGCTAATCAGTTAGTTTATTTATCTGACACATCATCCCCTTTTACAGCCAGCTTAAAATGCCTTCTTCCCATAAACCCCAGAAACACTGACCCTTCTGCAGAACCCCTTCATTTCCATTACTGACACCAAGGTGTGGACAGACCTTTCTCTTGTGCATTTTCTATATATATTATATTATATTATATTATATTATATTATATTATATTATATTATATTATATTATATTATATTATATTATATTATATTATATTATATTATATTATATTATATTAATTATATTGTATTATATTAATATTTATAGTATTCACGCCTTTTTCTGCTAAGCATCTCTATAAACCGTAAAGCCATCACCATTCAAAGCACTTGTTTACTGAATAACTGTGTACTTGATTAGACAGGCTATTAATGGAGATTTAATGATAGAAATTGCATATTACAACTCATGGCTTATGTTTTTCATCTAAAAAAAGATGGAAGCTGTTTTTGAGACAGCTGCTAATGGGTATAATGACAGAAAACTCTCCTTGCTTCTCAGAAGAAAGCTTGGAGTATATGAAGTCTGAGGTACAGGAAGACATTTATATCTGCTGATTGGGGGGAACACTAAGAACTTATACCTGCCCTCCAACTAAATTGCTTTTCACTATATCTTGCTTTTATTATTTGCATGTAATAGGCCTTTTCTCATTCCAAAGAAGCATGTCAGTATTCTGCTGATGGTAGTTTGCATACCTCAGTGAGTAGTAAAGGGTATTTGAAATCACAGGGATATGTTTACTTCAAGACATCAGTCCAAATTTGGACTAATGTTACTAGCAGTGGTATTATAATCAGATTTGCACTGATATATCTGAGAGGAGAATTTAACCCTTGCCAGTCATATTCTGTAGCAGATTGGTTCGGTTTTTTTTAATCTTCACCAAGATAAATTATATATTAGAAAGAAGCAGTATTTTACTTGCTCAAGGTTGTATTTTGATTAGAAAATCTTCTGGTGTATGTTAGAGAGATACATTGCATTTTAGCAACAAACACTTTAACTTCCTGGAAATGCTCAATATTTATTTAAAATGTTCCACTAACATTTTCTTTACTGTAACGTCCAGGCATAACTGAGAAATTTAGGTTTAAAATTTAGGTTTATAGATCAAGGTCTGAACCAGGCTTTGAACCAGGAAGCAGGCTCTGTTTGAACCCTCTCTTTTGATTTCTCAAATTAATGTTTTACTAGAAGAGTTTTCACTGGAGGAAGAGAACAATCCTGCTGCTGATCTAACACTTCTTACCCTCCCAAATATGTTATTGAAAAAAAAAATGTAATGCCTATGATGGCTTTTTTTCCTTTCACTGGTCATGAGCATAAATCACATTGAGCCTGTACTGCAGCCTCCCAGATATGACACTTTATTAATGGTCTTTGTGGATATCCAGAGGGGGAAAATCCCCATAGCAAGCCAGTGTACAGAGGCAGGCTAATGAGAGATTAGTGAGTGTTCAAGGAAAGTAAGTGAAGGGTGGAGCAGAAATCCCCTCCAAGTTCTGCACATGGCCCAGGGGGAATTAGTAATAGCATTGCCCCAACTCTCTCTGCCAGCTCCCTCCAGCCTCTCAGACATCACCTCTGTCACACTGGGACAAACAAAAACCAGAGTTTTTTTCACACCATCACCTTGTGAAGGAGGGCTGGCACTGCTATCCCAACAGGTGGCACAGGATTGTCTCTGCTGGGATTGTTGGGGTCAGCAAGGCAGGAAGCACAATGGGAAAATTGAAGAAGGTTTGGATGCAAGGTTCAATCATGTTCTGATTCTCTCCACAGGGCAGAAGCTGTTAGCAGAAGCCACCTTTTTCTCCAGAAGCATGTGTCAAGTGGCCACCAGTGGAAGATGATAACGGTGTTAAGTCAAAAATATATTTCCAATACAAGAAAAGGTTAAGAGGCAGCAGCTCTTCCTTGGCTGTCCCTTAACCTGCCTCAGAATTGGGAAGCTCATCTCCCTGCTGAGAGGGCAGCAAGAGCCTTTCCAGGTCCCTTTTTCCACATCCCTGCTGTGGGGAACAGCAACCATGAGCTCCTCTCTCCCTGCAGCTTTGGGCAGGAGAGGAAAATATCAGCATTTTTGATAACAAAATATTTTACATGCCAGATACTAAAGATATGTAACCCACCTACCCAGTGGGTGCTAACAACCTTTTTTGACAATGGGCAATGTAATTTACTAGCAAGTTCAATAGCAACAAACTACCCTTGAAAACACTTCTCTCAGGTAGACATTTGGATTTTTAACTCAATTATTCTTGGGTTGTTTTTTTAAGCGCAGAATTTGATTACATTGCATTTGCCCTGAAAACAGTAGGAAATGTATTTAGTGAAGGGAGTCTAGATACTGAAAATACTTAGTCTTTCAATCCTTTGAGGCTTAGAAAAAATGGCATACTTTAACTGATAGCTGTTTCCTCTTCTAAATTTCCAAAGTAACCTTTGGTTTTGGGGTTAGTTTTTTCTTCTTTGATTTTCTCCTGTTTGCAAGCAAACAGAATGAAAAAAAAGAATGTCTTCATTATTTCTTTTTTTAATGAAAAGTTTCAGTTCTCCCAGCGAAATGCTTTCTTTTGGCAAATGCCTTCTATATGGCCCAGCCAGACCTTGCTTACAGACTGCAAATCCTCAAGGGATTAATTCTACCAGAAGACACAATTCCTTTCATTCCTTTTACATTACCCATTCCTTGGACAGTGCTAAACAGAGCTGGGAATGCTGCTCCACACCCTTGGTCCTCCCAGTCTGACATTTTCCCAAGGGGAAGCAGCCTGTTGGAAGTGGCACTGCCGCCTTCAACCTGAGCAAGCACAACTGGCTGGGCTGCTGAAATGGTTTTGGGTTTGGGTTGCCTTGCAGCAGCCTCATTATGCCACACCTAGGTCATGTGCAATATGAACTGTCTTGATGAAGGACAAATGGTTTATTTTTGTTTTAACCCTGTAATTGGTTTAAGTATTTGCACAATTTCAAGCAGTGGGTGGGAAGGAGGGAATGTATGAAGGGAAAGCTGTGTCTGAACTTTGCTGCTGCTGACTGAGTTGTTTGTTGAATCTATTTACCAGTGTGATAGATGAGTTATGCAATGATTGACTCTCACAATTAATGGACAAATATCATGTATATAGGTTAAGAAAAGTTTATAGATTTATAGTTATGTTTTACCCCCTCTCATGGTTATCAAGGGACAGCGGGAGTTGGGACACCTGGGAGGGCTGGCTTGTCACTATGGCAACATCTGACCTCCAATCAGGATTTGAGGAAGAGATTTCCACCACTGGACAGTGAAGAAGAGGTTGATGAACAGAACTTTGGGAAGAGTTAAAGGGTTAAAAAGGGAAAAAAATTCCATTGTGAGGGGGCTGAGCACATGGCGGGGAAAATCTTTTGCTCCTTTTTTCTTTATTCAGTCTTCTGTTGTATTTTGGATAAGGTTTAATAAACCTTCCTAAACTATGAAATGTGAGTAGCTATTTCTCACACCAGAAATTACAGGAGTCAGATGAAATCAAAAGCCAAAATATCTGACATTTGGTGCTGTGTGATGCATAAGGTGAAGCTGGGAAGGTGCTTCCCTAGTTTTCTGTCACAGGGGTGTATGTATTCGAGTTGTATTTGACATTTGGATAATATGATACATATAGCTCACCTGGGAAGCACAGACCAGCTCTCACTGACACCAACAAGTTCAGACCCCTCTGAAGTGCAGACAGCACCTGCAGGTGCAGGGCATGGCCTGGGGGCAGCATCAGTGCCTGGGAACAGCCTCCAGAAGGGAGAAGGTCGAGGGCTGTGTGCTCAGTGTCTGCCCTGCTCACACCCCTGCAGCACCACAGCAGAGCCCTGAGTGGAGACCCCCTGGCCCTGCCTGAAGAGCCTGTCCAGATCTGCCCCAGACAGAGCAGATCAGTCAGGCTCGTGGTCCTGGGGGCACTGGAGGGTTCCTTTCCTGCCACAGGACCTGTGCATGTGTTCCTCACACTGCAGTGCCAAGGGATGCCCTGAGCTAACATATTTTGCAACAGGCACGTCCTTCACTGGGACAGTGTCTTTGTTTATGGCTCTGAGCTGCTCTGTCTGCCTGTATCCCACTTCTCCCTGCAGTTGCATCAGTGTGGCTTTGTTAACCCTCACCTATGATTAACAGTCTGAGCTGCTGTGCAGGGTACATAGCACAGTGAACTGTGGGGTGAAGTTTGCAATATGTCCTCATTTCAACTTCAAAATACTAACCTCTTAAATAAAACCAGCTGCACAGAGCAATTAGCAGGCATAAAAAATTTAAAAAGCTTAACAATTTGATTTGGGAAGCTTCTGAAGACTCTGTGTTCCTGTCCCTGGGAACTGCAGCTTTACAAGTTCAGTAAATAAATTATTCTTTTTCCCCCCTTATCCAGGCACAAAATATTTTTTTATAAAAGAAGATTTAAAAATAAATATTAGAGGGTCATGTATACATGCACAGAAGCACACACATGCTTACATGTCCCAATTAAACTGCAACTGCTTTAGCTGTAGGCAGATGCATTTGGAAATTGGAGAGTCTGTTTTGCTTAAGAGATACAGGAAACACTTTGGGAAAGTGTTAAAGAGCATCTAAGTTGCATGCAGAAGCAATACAGTGCAGAACTAGTGCCACTGTATTTATAATGGCAGTGCTTGCAGTTTGCATTAAAGACACTCTGGGTTTTTTAGGTGACTTGCAGAAGTAATGGGAAGAGAGTTCTCCTTGGGGATTTCACTACATTTCTCTCTCCCATCCAGAGGCAAATCCAATTCCCTCTCCAGCTGGCAATGAAGGAGCATGCTGAGACATCCTTATCACCTTTCATTGATCACAGGGGTTTTCTGTGTCCATCTAGCACTTGACACCACTGGAGCACTGCTGCTTTTGCACCTCCTTTGCTGCCATTATGGAGGTGTCACCCCGTCCCTACCACCACAGCCTGTCCAAGGACATTGGGGCAAGGCTGGGTTTCCATCACACATCACTGTGTGTTTCATGGTGGAGACCTTTGGGGGTGGATAGGGGAGAGTCTGGTGCTGCCCCCCCCCCCCCACTTCCTCCCTTTTCTGTTCTCTTAAATGAAAAATTCAAATAGTTGTATTAAGCAGACACCTAGGGATGAGCAAAAACTCATTGAGTGGACACAGTGTGTCTCCAAGTACTTTCCCAGCCTCCAGCTACTCCAAAATCAGGGATTTTCTGAGTCTGTTCAGCAAAGCTCTGTTTCAATCCTCTCCATAAAGTCACATGGCACATCAGCACATCAAACTGGCTCAGAGTGATGAAATCCTCCTGGAAGAGCTGTTCCTCCATCCAGCCAGGCCAGACTCAGACTCTGGAGGAGGTGAATACACAACAATTCAGACACTTGGGAGGCCAAATGACATCTCCATCTTGGTGGCAACTGGCACCTCTCACCATCCATGATCCTGCAGGTTGAAAACAAGCTGCAATTTGCTGGGGAAAGTTCAGCCCACTGCCTGGCCCTGTGAGACCTCAGCACATCACTCCAGATGTCCAGAGTTGCTGAGAACCCTCTTCTGGGGGCTCAGAAGTCCTGGAAGGTTGCCAGAAGCGCCTGGTGGCTTGACTTTGATCCATCTAGGGATGTGCCACCTGTGTCTGAGGACATGAGAGGCGCTCAGGTTTGAATAGTACAGGAATGATGTATTTACAGGGTGAAAATATAGATTTTTGGGTTTTTGGTACAAAGGGTAATGGAGACAAGATGGAGGAATCAGGGTGTGTCTTGTCCTTCTTTCTTCTTCTTGTCATCCATTTTCTGTGATGATGTTGGCACATGGGGATTGGTTTAGAGTACAAGTGCACTGTTTAACATAGGTGATAGGTATTGGGACATAAAAGTAAATATGATATACATAGTTTGTAGTATATAAAGACGACACCGCCTCGGGGGCGGTCAGAGTGCCTTTGGCTGCCTTGCAGTTCAGATCTCAGCTGGGCAGAAAGAAAAACTTTGTAGATAAGAAATAATAAATAACCTGAAGATTGCAAACTGAAGAGTTCAGTCTCATCCTTCAAAGCTCGGGCTGCTCAGAACCATCTCACACACCTCGGGGCAGACACAGACAACTGGTCCCGAGATGGCCCCAGCAGGGTACCAGGGCCAAACCTCTGCCGCAGAAGAAACAACCACAGAAAGGTCCCAGCTGCTCCTCCCACAGCTCTGAGTCCTCTGAGCTCTCCAAAACTGCCATTTACTCTCCTAAACTACCTCCACCACCTCAGTTTACACTTGGTGAGCCTGCATCACCTTAACCCCTCCACCTCAGCTCTGTGCGCAGCCACAGTCAGGCTGCAGTGGCGCTGCTCTGCACAGGGATGAGCCATGGCCCAGCAGAGGCCTGGCTGCAGCAGACTCTCCCAGCAGAGCCCTCCCATCCCTGCCTCTTGCCGTGTTTTATTTCTCCCCCACGCTGCCTTGGCCCGTGGCTGCAGGCTACAATTCCTGACAGTAACTAATGAAGCAGCAGAGAGCTTCAGATGAGCCAGGAGAGGTCAGCCTGAAAGCAGGGCTTTAGGAGCAGCCCTACCACTACCCCTCCACATAAATAACTCCTCCTGACTTCTCCAGGCCTTTGATTTGCTCTGTTGGAAGAGCTTTGCTGCTGCTGTCCCTCCAGCAGGTCTCACCTCCCTCTGTGCAGCTATTTGGGCTGGGGCTGCACCTCTGCCCATCACCTGGAGAAAGAGTGACCCAAAGTCTGGCCAAACAGTGACCCAAACAGTGACCCAAAGTCTGGCCAAACAGTGACCCAAGCAGTGCCTGACCTTCCATGGGCTCCTGGCAGTTCCATGTGATGGCATCCAGTGGGCTCCTCACAGGGCTCTGCAGCATCCCTTCAATACTGCTTGGGTTATTTTTACTTTTTCCTTTGGGCTTGTAAATGTGAAAATCACGTCTTGATGCTTTAAAAGGTCACGTTTGGTATCTACAAAGAGGAACTTTGCCATTTTTTTCCCAAGAATGCTGTAGAAGTGCAAGGGACCACTCAGCAGGTATTTGAACAAGGTGCCTTTAAGCCAAAAAGGCCCCACCATTTCCATGTGACCCTATGAATGTTAAACCTTCACATGATTTCAAACAAGCAGCTGAACAAATTCATACCAGACAAAAGCCCATGTGGATGTGAAATGCAAAGTCCCTCCCTCTGGTGCAGAAGGCCCTGTGCTTTGGCTGAGAGAGGCTGGGACACCACTGTGGGTAGGCTGGATATGTTTGCCCCATTCCCATGGTCTGCCTGCACCAGATGGGACAGGGACAGGGACAGGGATGGGACAGGGATGGGGATGGGACCCTGGGCTGGGTAGATGTCTGATCCCACCTGGTTGTGTACAGCCATCCCTGTGCTGTCTTGTAGTGAGCAGTAAGGCTGCAGGGCCAAAAATTTCAGCTGATTTTACATGACAATAAATATATTTGTAAGAGAAATTGCATAATGTGGTGGCTACAGTGGAGCCTCCTCACCTTTTAGACTCCTTCCAGCCTTTTCCTTCTCACTTCAGTCACAGCCATTTCCAAGTATCTGATTTTAAGTTCTGATCCATATTATATCAAATAAAAGATCAAATCCCTTGTTTTTCCAGGAGCAGGGCCAAAAGTGAAACTCCAGTGTTTTGTCTGGATTCAAACCCAGTTTCTTGCTGGGTTTGATATTAGATATACCTGGATCTGATATTAGAGATACCTGGAATTTGGCCCACATGGTTTAAAAATCTCAGGAGCTCTGAGGAAAGTGAAAAAGCGGCATCAGATTTTAGGCAAAAGTATATGCTGGGGAAAAGCCTTCATGTTTTAGCTGAAGTTCACACAGTTACCCCTGTTCTGGATGAATCATAATAAATCCTTTAGCCTAATTGTACTAAGGATTTCATCACAGAGCTCTCTGCAGAGCTTATGACTTAAGAAGAGGAAAAGAAAATGGTTGCAAAATATGGGAAACAAGAAAGAGACTTTTGCATACTCTTATGCTCTGTAACAATGAACCAGCATTGTCCTGGTCCCCAGTAAACATTCAGAACATTTTATAAACACAAGAAGGCTTGTGAGTTAATGAGAACACAATACCTGGGTGCTGCAAAGCATTTGTACTGATTAGATGAACATCCTTTACCCAACCACAAGGATGAAATGTCACATAAGAGCAGTAGCAATGAAAATGTTGCAGATGAATGCCTTAATCCAGGTTTTTCTTCTATAGCAAGGGAAAGTCTGTTCTTTGGCCTTCAGAAAAGGTGTCAATAAGCAGTATTGTTTCCCAGCATGTTTGAAATTCAGAACACTGTTTTAACACCTCACTGTGGAATTAAGAGTCTATTTAAGGTCTTGCTATAGATGTTTCACCTGGTAAATATTTGAGGAATTTGCAATAAATATTTTTTCCCCATTTTTTCTCAGTTGCGTATGAATCAAGAAGTCCTGTAAACTTTTAAAGGCAGATTTGTGTTGCTCCCTGCTGCACAGTATACAGGAACTCCAGGTATTTATAGAAGAATACAGAAACTATCAAGACTTGCCCATGAGTTGTTGCTATTTTATGCTAAAACATGTTAGTTAGGTGTTAATGTTCTGATCTCACAAATATTTATGCCAATAAATAACTTAAGTTTAAGGGGAAACATTGCTTACATGTGTGACATTAGTTACAATCACAAAATTGTGCAGGACTGGGGTTTCATCTTGTAAACCTTCATTTGCTGAAATTAAAATCATAAAAGGCCATGTTATTTTAGGCAGCATAGATTTTTGACAAATTTTTTTAAATATTTTATCTCGTAGGACGTCATCCATCATTTATTGGTTTATTCTTGGAGTGGCTCTATTCCAAACAGGTGACAGGACTGTTTGTACCTTCTACATGCAGGAGTTTGTGAGCACCCTCCTGACTCAGTGTCCCTCGAGTTCCACTGCAGCTGCCCAGAACTCATCTGGGATCTCAGCAGCAAAACTCTTTTCACCAGGAAATGTCAAAATGCAAAATCCAGAGGTTTTTTTCAGAAATATGTTGCATTTGATCAAACCCACTTTGAGAGTTGCTTTTAAGAGTAAAAAAAAGGAAAATAAAAATTCTGATTAAATTTAGAGAGGCCCATTGCAGACTAACAGAGCAGAGAAGCATCAAGGAGCTTTCAGGAGCCCTATATCTATTAACTGGTTTGTCTTGGGCAGAGCAGAGACTTAAACCTTGCTCGCACACACAGGCAGCCTGGTGTTTGGTTTACCTTACTCTTCACTTTCTGCATTTCCTGGCCAGTCCCGAGGGTGATGTGCACTCCTGACACATTAGTACATGCTGGGAATTACAGCCAATGCTGGGAATTACAGCCAAAGCATCGACTTCTGCCAGCTCTTTAGAAGGCAGCAGCATCACTCAGTCCCTGTGCCCTGGGACTGAGTAAACTGAACAGTTAAGTAGCTGAAGAACAAAAATTATACAAAATGCAAGCCATCAATAAACACATTTTCATGCTGGGAACTGTGTGAAATGGTGACCTTTTGTTTTCTAAAGGAAATCTATGCAACTGCTTACCAGGTTATTACAGCATCAGCATTGCATCACTCCCAAGCACACTGCAGACAGCACCAGGATAAAGGCATTGGAACAATGAAGGATGACTGTGACAATTATTATGTGGGATGTAGCTCTTGCCTTATTAAGCAATCTGTTTCCCACTCCTTTAGGGCAACCTGAATATGCTTTCAGCAATCTTGCTTCATTCCCTGGCAGGACAAAGATTACAAGGCTGTTAGAAAAGAGCCTGAGATGGAAGAACCCTTTAAAAACTATCTAGGGACTAGCTCAGTCCCTGGAGAAGATTTGTTTTAGGTAAAGACAACGTAAAACCAGATCAACAGGAAATTCCTGTCAAGGACTTAGAAACAAACAAATGCTGCACGAAGCATCCTAACTTCAAACACCTTAATGCAGTAATTTGTTTTTAATCATCCATGTGATGGAAAATATGAGGAAAATGTAATATAACTGTCCAAGAATAACAGTGGTTAGTTGTTTGGATTTAAATCAAAGGCGGTTTCTGTGCTGTTGAGGGTTTCCACACCGATGGGAGCTCAGGGTGCAGCAGGCTTCCATCTGCTGAGGACAGACACTTGTCCTCTCCATATGCTGGGATAACACTGCAAGGAGCTGTGCTGATGGGGCAGTGTGGCTTGGCCACTCCCTGGGGGTGAGTGAGCCTGGCTGGAATTGTTCCTCCTGGGGAGATCCTCACCTGGCGCCAAAGTTCTGCTCCAGCGACGCCCAGCAGCCGCCTCACCTGGACCCTTGGGGTGTCTGGGGGCCCTGCCAGCACTGGGACCTGCCAAGCACTCAGAGAGGTCTAGAAACAAAGCAGTTAGAGGTCCACTTTGGAGACACCCCTCTTATTTCCATGGTGATAAAAATAAAATGTTTCTACCCTCTTTTCGGGGGCTCTAAAGCCTGGTTTGGGATAGAAAGGAAATAAATTTTTATCGTGGGGAAATGGAACACAGAAAATCTTCTACGCACCTGTTTGCTTCTTTTGGTGCCTAAATACCTTTGAAAGTCCTGCCTTGAGTGCCAAAGTGATGATGGATCACACAGTATTTCCTTTTTATTATTGCACTGCATCCTTTGGGCCTCACACTAACATAATTAGGGCCATATGGCACCAGAATCTTTGTTGGTTCAAACCGACGCAGCTCCTTTGAAGTCAGAAAGCCTGTGCCAGTTTATACCTGCTGAAGATTTGGTTTATGGTCTGGGAAATAAGAGAGAGAGGGGGGAAAAGGGACCCAGGCACTTTTTGTAGTTAATTAAGAACTGCCTAGATGTATTTGTGGCCTGCTGCTGCTGTCCACCAGGAGCAGTGCCTGAAGTGCCTCCATGGCTGTAATATCCTTTGTGTGATTGCCTCTCACTGTCAGCTGCTCTGCCTCTCCTGGTGACTCAGAGTGTTTCAGTGGCTGCAGGTAAAGCTGCATGCAGTGAGTCAGAGCCAGCCAGCCACCTCTGGATGGCAACCAAAAACATCCCATTCCCACTCCCCTGGTCCTAAGGAGGGAAAGAACTGCCTGAGTGACTGTAGTGTCTGTGCAAAGGAATTACTCTCACTTTTCCCCCTTGAATTTATTGTGAAAACAGTTACAAGTAAATAAATTCTAATGAAAATATCTGCTGGGTAAGACCAAAAAGATAACGAAATGTACAGAAGGTAAGTAATGTAAATCCAAAGCACAGGGCCATGGAATTAGAGCCAGGGAGCAGAGAATTATTGTGACTGGATGAAGCTTCAAAGCCCTGGACCAAAATTCGCATTCCTGAACCCCTTTACAAGGCACCCAGAAAAAAAGTAAATTATACTGTCAGAAATGTTGCAAATGGAGTCACTGAAAGCTCTGAGTTGTCAGTACCTGGAAAACTCTGATAATTGGCCTCTTGGGAAGTAGAGTCATGTCTTTTGAGAAACTGAAATGTGAGTTTGTGCATCCACACTCTGCCCTGCTCCTGTAACAATCCTAAAATGATGTTTCAATTCCAAACACTTCCCTGTTTTGAAGCAGCTCATATTGACATCTAACCAAGGCTGGTGTGCAGTGGATCAGACACCCATGTCCTGCAGCCAGCCATGGTCTGGCCCAGAGGGCTGGCTGTCCCCTACCCCAGCTCACCCCCAGGGCTCAGAGCCATCCTGGGATGCAGCAGCCCAGGTCACCACTGCACACCTCAAATACATTCCTGCAAGTCCCCCAACAGCTCCAGTTAGCACCAAAATGGGCCCAATAAAAACTCCTTTGCTTCACAGTGCTGTAGGTCACAGGGAGAGAAGGGTAATCAAAGTGCTCAGCTGTGGGCAGCAAATACCCAAGCAAAGTCTGGAGCCCAAACATGCCCTGGCCACTTTGCAAATGCCACACTGTACCTGTCAGCTGAGCCACTCTGTGCTCACTGCCTTTCATATAACGCCCTTTAATCATCGAACCACATCATATGCTGAGTTGGAAGGGTGATTAAGTCCAACTCCTGATGAAGGAAGGCAAATTTTGGTCTCAGAAGGTCCTTGAGATGTGTAGCAATGGGGGTCTGGGACTGCACTGTCTGTCTGCTTTTTCCAGCCCTCTCAGTGCCTAAGAACATGCATTACCACTCCCTGCAACACGAGCTCTCCCTGTGTCCCTGGGTGAGAACAGCAGCACTGTGACCTCTGGGAGCTCAGGCACCAGGATTTGGCTGGGGGTGGTTTTATCCCAGGCAGATCCAGGACAGTGGAAGCTGTCCCTGCCCATGCAGGACCTCTCAGGTCCCTTCCAACACAAACCATTCTATGGGTATGTGATTCAAATAGAAAGGCAGCTGAGCCCTGCCTGAGCCAGCGCTCTCCCTCTTCCTGAGAAAAGGGGAAAAATCAGCTCTTGCCAAGTGCCAGCAGGGAGAGGGCAGCAGCAGGACAAGGTGCAGAGGTGCCAGGCAGAGCCCTTGCCAGCCAGGCACAGTGTGCCAGGGATGCTGGGCAGGGGTTTGTGTTTGCTGTAGGTGTAGCTGATTTTCTAGATCACATCTGTTCTTAATCTTCTGCTACTATGCACAGTTAAACATTTCACAGGGCTTTTATCAGCCAGCCCTCAGCTGGGACTAGGAGCTGGTTATTCTGAGGAATTTCCTGCTCTTAAATTAGTCTGTCACAGGGCAGAGAGGGCTCATCTCTAACCACAGCTTCAGCACATGAGGACTCCTTCCAGACCTCACTGGATGGCAAAGTCAAAGTGATTTCATGTGGCCATTACCTCTTGGTAGGAATAATGAAGATCAGCAGCCTTTGTTAGAAGATTTCACATAACTAAGAGTGTTAAGCTTTGAACAGACGAAAGAATGTGGATTTAGACAATGAGACCAAAATTTGGTCTATGTGAAAAAGTTACTTCCCCAAAAGATATTTTAAACCCCTCATCATCTCATATCTCATCAATGCAAATCAATCTAATCCAAATATGGGAAAATTTTACCACTGAGATGAACAGATTGCAAAAAGACTTGTCTAGATGTGAGGATTCCTTAAAAGGGGGAAGTGCAGGTCATCTGGCATGGGTGTTTAGAGTCAATACAATAGGGGGTCATTCAGTCCCTCATTCATGGCAAGAGGGAGAGCTCTGGCTCAGGCAGCTTGGTGGAACAAGGAACAGTATTTTATTCCATCCTCTTCCTCTCTGTAATGCAGAAAAAGTGCAGAATTATGTTCTAAATAACAACACACAGAGTAATTATCAAACTGTAGTGACTGTTTTACCCTAAAAATCAGCATTGATTTGTTGTCTGCATATGAAGTAATGTAAGTCAAATTTTTAGCACTTTTTGACTCTCCCAGCTTGAAAAATCATAGCTTATCTTCATGTTTCGGTGTTGATGCCACTGTTTTAATGTGGTTACATAACTTGCAGCAATTAAAAGCATTTCATTAAACTTGTTTTGCAGGTTACATATCACTTTATACTTCACAAGTGCCCTCCATCAAATCCTCTTTGTACTTTTGGTAAGCATTCATTATATCCTGTGCCAGTCCAGCAGGGTATGGCAGCAGTGTCACAGTCAAATTGATTTGGCAGTGAGAGTCAAACACCTGCAGGTGCTGGAAGAGATCAAGATTGTTTTGGGGGAGCTCAAACTGCATAATTCAGACTTCTTTAGCCCTATCCCAAACCAACATAGAGTGGGGACAGTGGAAGATATTGAGATTTGGCCTTCAAAACCTTTGTGCATCCAGGTTTCAGAGCAGGGCAATTCCCTGGGCAGGGATGAGTAGCAGAACAGGGATAATGCTGTTTAGAATGTAGGTGCTGGTGAAACAGGACTGAGAGGAGTTTTCCTTGGCTGCAACAAGCCAAAAGACTGGGGCTCAACCCTCCCCTCTCTTGGTCCAACTTTATGTTTTGCCTAATGCTGCAATGACACAAAATGGTCCTGGCAAGGGAAGGACATGAGTTTCCACCTGCCATGGTGAGGACAAGGCCAGACCTGGACTGGTTACCCTTTGCTGGGGATGCTCCCAAAGCTGTGGTGTTTCTGCATGCACTCAGGTGTTGAGGAAGCCCCTGTGGCTTTCTGGACCTCCCTGGCATTTTTGGAGGGGCAGGACAATGACCACCCCCTTAAGGAGAGTGTGGCTTGACAGGAGGGCAAGAGGAGGGAAACCAGGAGAAGTGTGAGAAGTGTTTGATGATGAGAAAGGACCCATGCAGGGAACCATATTCATAGACCAGGTAAAGCTTTTCTTGGCTGCCAGGGGAACAGGCATGTCCTGGAGCACATCACCAAGCTGGTGCCCATGGCAAGCTGGCAGCACTGGCCACCACCTGCAGTTCATCACACCCTGGGTCTGAGTCCATCACAGCAGTCCTGACCTTGCTCTGTGCTGTTTGCTCTTCCTCCCACTCCCCTTTTGTGGCTTACATCAGCTAAAAGTACCCAAGTGTTTCTAAAATGCATTGAGTCCCACCTCCAGGTGAGCAGAATCCCAAACATAAACTGTTCCAAACTATTTCTCACTTGAGTCCAAGCACTCCCACTTTGTCACCATTGACTCTTTTAGCATCATTTGGTCACTTTCCTTCAGGGTCCAGGTCCCTGTCACCTAACTTCAGCACCAGGCAGAGGAGCATAAGGTTGGAGCCAACCTTTGCCTCCTCTGGGAAGCATGAGAGGAGAGGAAAGAGTCAAACCCCTTTGGACCTCACATCCCTGGCATAATACTATTAATTGACTTGGCAGGAGTAGCATAAGGCTTAATTAGTAGCTATTTGTAAAGAGCATAAAGATAATTTGAAGTGCAAGATGATGTATTAACCTGAAGAATTAGTCTAATTAAATGCTTGAAATTGCTATTAGATACCTAACATTATTAGAGCAGAGGCTTTATATCAATAATGTAATGCAAGCACAGTTTTGATTTTCTGTTTTGAAAAATACTGCCATAAATTTAATTACAGACTGCTTAATTATTTTATCCCCATTAACACTAGTCATATCTTAAAATAATTTTAGCGTCTCTATATCTTTCATGCAGATGTGACTAACAGTGGTTTTTGTTTCTAAGAAATTAATGTCTGAGCTGAAAACACAGGAAAATATCCATCGTTTTGGGTTTTTTTTCAAAATCATCTTTCAAAGGACTATAATACGCAAATTTGGCTCCACAGTGAAGTGATATGGACAGAGATGTAAACTCTCCATCCAGGCAGACACAGAGTTTTCTGGGACAAAGTGTTCATTAAGCAGAGTCAAACCAACAGTGGCTCATGAGGAGTGTACTCCTGTTTCCCTTTCCCATCCCCTCCCACTGTTCCCAGAGCAGAACTCTGACCTCATTGTGAACCACCTTGTGGTGCTGCCCCTTGGGAACCATAACCCCACAACACACAGAACAATGTCTGGGGGACCGAATCCCTGAATCAACTTACTGTAGGGTGAGACGAGTGGCAGAGCAGAGGAGACTGTGCAGCCCAGGATGGAGGAGAAAGCAAAGCAGCAGCACTGCTTTAAACACCAGCTCCTTCCAAAATTGCTTTATTTGTAGCATAAAGCCATGCTGTTGGAATGAGGGGCAGCCACCCCAGCACACTACTGCCAAGCAAAGAGAAAACAATTAATAGCAACACAGCAATTACTAGCACACCAGTAGTGATCAGAGATGCAGCTGATCTCAGGCCTGCTGCAATACAGATTTGCCAAGGACAGGAGGCAGGAACAAGACCAGTTCCACCCAAACCTCTCTCCTGTTTCCCCATGCATGCAGTACCACGAGGAATTAGGTCAATAGGCTGTGTCTGATGGTGCAGTGCTGACACAACTGAGCAATGTGCACCTACTCTGCACAAAGACAGGAACCATTCGTGCCAGCTCCAGCCAAAGGCTCAGGCAGCCCATCATCGTGCTGCCAGCAGGGATCAAAAATGGGCACCTGGGGAAATACATCAGGAAAATGCAAATGTAGCATGACACTTGCCCCATGTACTCTGTCAGCCTGCACATGCCCATAGCTCCTGGGCTCAGGCACTGTGGAAAGAAGCATTTCATTCTGTGAGTTTTGGATCTGCATCTCTTATCTTTGTATTCCTCTTGCCGTGAGAGTGAAAGCAGACAGTTCCTCTCAGCTGGCCCTCTTCATGATTTTACACACATGTATCTCTAAGTCCTCAGTTGCCTCTCATGGCAGATGAACTGAGGCACACATGGGTCTTCCTCACATAGTGACCATCCTCTGCCTCATTCTCCCTGCTGGCCTTCTTGGGTATTCTCTTTCCAAGTGTGGAAAGCTGGATCCGTGATGGATGGACAAAGGACAATATTCTGAAGATGTAGGGTGACAAGCAGGATATAAAAAGAGGAAAGCCAATATCATAAAAATACTGATCACTCAACTCCCAGAGGAGATAGAAGTGAGAAGGCCAGGGATCCTACACATGTTCCTTTTCTGTATCAAGGTCTCTCAGTGAGCTACCCTTCAATCTTCTAGGAAAAACAAGTATTAGGTTTTTCCTGGTATAAGACTATTTAAGGAAAATTCTACAGTTCCTCTTATTAACCAAATACTTTGAAGGCTTTCCATACAGTCATGATTAGTCACTACTGACACATCCCATCTATGCTGCTCTCAGAGCTGCACACCATGCCCACTGCAGGACCTCTAAGCGAATTTTAAAATGTATTTAAGTGAATACTTTTTGAATGTATTTAAGTGAATCCTTTTACAGAGGTACTCCTTGTGCTTAAGGCTGATGTTTTAAGGACCTAAATGTGCAGGTTGGAGTTTATCAGAATTTGAATGTAAGGGCCACATGTACATCACACACCTAAGCATTACAGAAAACTGCACTAGAGCTGAAACATCCATGAAAGTCACATTACAACCCTAAGATACTGTGGAGAATTTGGAAATCACAGTCTATGATTTCTTTTATTGGTATTTTTACATTTCTTTCCATTTCCTCAGTGTCTCCATCCCATAAGAAGAATCAAAAATGCATGAAATAAGGCATTCAAGAGAGAGGGACACATCAAGTGAAGTATTGCCTGCAAAAAAATGGAAATATCAGTATTATTGAGCAAAGC
Source organism: Ammospiza nelsoni (assembly GCF_027579445.1). Taxonomy (NCBI): domain Eukaryota; kingdom Metazoa; phylum Chordata; class Aves; order Passeriformes; family Passerellidae; genus Ammospiza; species Ammospiza nelsoni. The sequence goes on from NC_080635.1 coordinate 74,661,828, forward strand.
CTCAATAAGACATCATTTAGCCATCCTAAGGTAAGGAAAGAAGGATTCAAACTGAAGCAAGCTCAGAGAAGAGTAGCTCGAATGGCTGGAAGAACTGGCAGTCTATTAGACACGGAGAAACAAAAACACCTTGGCTCCTTAACTGATGCCAAGTTAAAATGTGTTGTATAAAATGGCTGTTATACAATATGAGGGCACCTGTGAGACATGGAAAGGATGCTTAAGGAAAATGTTGGTACAGCAAATTATTTATAAGCTAGCCATGAATAAGGTTAGGTTGGAAATTGGAAAGAAGTTTCTTCCAGGGGAATGTCACTCTCTGAGCCTTTCCCAGAGAAACAAACAATCCAGTCACTTCTAAGCTTAAACAGTTTGTGAAAGGGATTATATCAAAAGGCCTCAAGATTATGTCACAGCAAGTCTCTGCCAGTCCTATTTGCCAACATCCTCATACCCAGATAGAGCTGAGCCAGACAAAAACAGACTGCGTGAATGGGGGAACTTGGCACAGGCACCAGGCTGCAAAACTTCCTTGTAAAACTGTAATCAGAAACCTCCTTTTGGGAGATGCACTGAGGAAAGCAGAACCATTCAGTAAGTATTTCTGTAGGGGCAAGGAAGAGAGCAGTGGGTTTCTATGGCTTCCCAGTCCATTGAGAGGACAATGGTGAGCATGTTGGAGATTCAGCAGGGCCAGGTAACCTGAACTCCAGAGCCACAAAGGAGTTAGGGGAGGGAGACTCAGTGCACTGATGATAAACATTGGAAAAGCTGGAAAGTTCAAGAGGGAAGAAATGGTCTCATGTTAAGGCAGTCACACATGGAAATCAGGATTATTTGCATAACCGCAGGCCAGGTATCCCACTGCTCTCAGACAAGGGAATAATTCCATTAGTAAGATTTATTTCACAAAGAAGGCATCAATAAGAACATAATTCATGCTTCACTGTCTTATTCAGACTAGTTTGATTTAATTATTGGGGGGACTGAACAGCTGAGTGGTGATGGTAAATAGGGGTTCTCAGAGCTTGGTACTCCTGTATCATTGCAATTACAAAGAGCAGCATACACTGCCAGTAAAGCACATATTAATTGGACTGTGAACATGCTAATTGATAGGTCTCAAACAGTGACTGTCAATGGGGAATCATCTAGTGATGAACTGCAGGGATCGGTGTATAATCAATGCTGCTCAAAATTTTGTACACTGTTCTGGAAGCACATACAAGGAACATGCTGAGATAACTTGCTGTAGGTGACACAAAGTTTGACAGGATGATAAATAATAATTAAGATAAGGCTGTCATCCAGAATCAGCTGGAAAGAGAGATAAATTGAGCTGATTCAAACAACCTGTATTTTAAATTAGAGAGCTGGAAAATGACAGATTTCATAGCAAAGAGAGCTGACCATCTGCAGAGTGAGGCTGGCCCTGAAAAGCCATTACACTGGAAGGATTGAGGGATCTTATCAGTCAAGCAACACAATACAAACTCCCACAGTGACAGAAGAGGATAAAGCAATTTCTGTCTGTACAAGCAAGGAAGTTGTTTAGTAGCAGCAGAGAACATATTTTGCCTCTCTAATTGTCTAAAGCTGATCCTGAAAACAAAAAAAAATCTTGCAGTTTTGGTGCCCTTTTTAAAATACTCTTGTAAACTGAAGAAGTCAATGAGAGTGTCATGAGAATTAGCTGAGCAAAACACCTCTAATGAGAAATACAGGCTCAGCCTCCTCAAATTATCAAAAGCAAGAGTGAAGGGAGCTTGACTACAGTATATGCACTTGTCTTGCAAAACTGAAACCTGAAAAAAAAGAAAAGGATAATAAAAGCTATGGCTGCACACTGTAACCAGGTGAATTTTGAGGAGAAAAAGGGCACTTTTCTAACAGCACATGTGCTGCAGTATTAGATATCACAACCTGTGGTGTGTGCACCAGGGAGCACTGCATACCTTGGCAGCTACAGGTGAGCTGCAGGGCTCTGAGGAGGGGCAGTGTGCAGTTGCATTAAGTTCCAGCTCCCTGCTGCAGTTTGGAGAGTGCTGTTGCTGTGTAAAATGGGACAGGAGCTTTCACTGAACTGCTGATGGACAGCATGGGATAAGTGTGACCCATGGTGTGCATGGAGCCACTGAGCACGTGCCCTTCATACACTCATGAAATTGGGCTTATTTCTGTCTGCAATCCATTGTGGGGTGGAAAGAAGCAATTTGTGAGTTGGGTCACATAGCAGGACGATGCATAATGATAATAATTGACCCTGACAGCACAACACTCCAAATGCTGATGAGTTCAAGCTTTTTGAAGTGCAGGCCAACATCTTCCTTACAGCCAGAGCTGAGTGCTGATGGAAATGTGACATTTTGTGCTCCTGGAGTGCTCGGGGCTGTGGGCATCCCTCCCAGCCACCACACTGGCAGCAGGAACTGTTTGGTCCCGTCCTGGTCCACCTTTTATGGGAAGCTTGTGTCAGATCTGCCCTTGTATGAGTGGGTGAGTAGCTCCAAAATAGGCTGAGAGCAGAGAAGCAGGTATGGGAGAGCCTGCTCTGACAGCTCTGGGAGGGTTGGCGCTGACCACAGGGTGGCAGGATGTTGGAGGACACTTGGCTGAAGCCTCTCCAGTGGGTCCCCAGCACAGGGAAGGGGATCTCAGCCTGGATGCAAAACATCAGAACAAAGCTGTGATGGAGGTTGAACAAAAGCTCCTGACCAGCGTGTCTTCCCCAGCCTTTGTTTAATTTAACAGTGAGAGGTCTCTTAGGAAACCAGGAGTCTCCAAAGCCCAAAGTAAGCACAGAGAAAGGCACTGATAACAGAGGAATTTGATAGATCCCAGTGAGGACATTTTTCCATGGATCATGCAGTGTCTGGATGTGCAAACAGAGCAATGGGTGAGCCCGTGGCTGAGGAGCAGAGACACCCAGCTCAGAAGCTGCAAGAGAGGGAGGCAGCCTGTGAAATCAAAGACATGTGTTGCTGGGCAGAGTGGGCAGGAGAGAAAACCTGGGAAAAGCTCATGTAGTTTGGGAGCTGTGATTCAAAGAAAGCCAGTTCTGTGTGAACAGTAACTTGCTGCTCCTGTCTTCAGGGAAGAAGAACTTTGTATTTTCTTCTGACAAAGCAGCCATATAAAAATGCTTGAATAATAAAAATGCTTGAACCCATCTCCAGCTTTCTCTCTGTAGCTGGATTTCTTTTACAAAGTCCTGAATTTTAGTGAGCTACATGGGTTAAAAAGTTCAATGTATGTTTGAGAGTTTTAATGCTGTGTGTGTGTGTGTGTGTGTGTGTGTGTGTGTGTGTGTGAGAATAAGAGTTTAGGCACCCCAAATTATGTTTCAGCTTCCAATTGAGGGTAGCAACTTTCTCTGCAATGTCAGCAGCCTGACTGGAAGAGCATGTTTCTAATGAGGGGAATGCAAAGTATAGCCAGAGAGAATTTAGGAGACAGACTAGAAAAAGACAACTTCAAAATATTGTTAGAAATGAGCTCATTAAATGTGCATGTTTTGATCTCTGCATCCCACACAGTACAAAGGGTCCACTGGCTGCGTATGAAGGGGGGTGGAAGGATCAATTCCTATCAAGGACATCAGCAGAAGTACGCAAGGATTTAGGTGTCTTGTTTCACTTGTGGTTTTTTAAGCTTCTGCTTATGACTGCATTTCGTTTTGAGCTTTGAACCCAAGAGCAAAGGTGCAGTGAGCCACAGATGTTGGGAGACTGAAATAGGGCCAGGCAGCAGGGCCTCGGATGTCAGGGCATGGAAACAGGGGCCATGGAACATAAACATGGCAGAGGGGCAGGGTCATGGGCAGTAAACACGGGCTGTGCAAGCAGATCCTGTGTAAACATGGGGTGTCCAGCAGGACATGCCTGAGCACAGAGCTTTGGCAGAAAGACTGGAGTTAGGTCCCTTCTCCTCAGAGAAGAGAAGGCCTAGGGGAAATCTGATCACAGTGCTCCAGTAGTGCTGGGGTAGCTATAAAGAGGATGGAGGGTGTCTCCTCACAGGAGAAACACTTGAGTGTGGCAGGGCCATGAGCTACCCACACAGAGAGGGTGGGGGAAGGAGGATGCCCATGTGTGTGGAAACAGAGCAGGTCAGGGCATGAGACAACAGAAGAACTCTGGAATGGAGAAATTTGGGAAAGCAACGTCCCTGCTTAGCAACACAGCAGTACTGCATGGCAAATGTGACAGCTCAGGGAGGAGGTTTCAGTCACAGGTGCTGTAAGGGCAAAAAAGGTGTGGAAAGCATCCATTCCTTCTTAAGGATGGTGTGTAATATTTGCCATAAAAATAAGCATAAGACAGGTTGCCTTTCCAAGGGCAAAGGAAAGGCAATCGTTTTTTGGAGATAAAGTCAATATAGACATAAAGGAGATCCTTTTCTGCAGGAAAGTGTTCTGTGGAGAAAAATGAACTATTAACTTGGTAACTGATGCTTTACTGGTTAAACTGGAATGAATCTCATGTGCTTCTGCTTCTGATCTCATTGTTTCCACTGGATTCTTTGGGCTGAGCGTGGGAATCTCACTTGTGCTACCACACCCATAAAGATGATCCATGCTGGGAAGATGATGCCTTTGCTCCACTCACCACATTTATGGTGAAGCTGTTCTTGTACCAGCATTTGTAGGGAGCAATGTGGGAAAAACAAGCATGTCACTCTGACAGAGATAAGGAAATTGGATTAAACCAAGTGGATAGGGAGGGAGTTGGAGTTTAGCTAGAGCATCTCAGTTAGCTGGCATGAGTTCCCTCCATCCTCTCCTGTTTCATCACATGTGACACAAATCCATGAGCTCCTCATATGCAGCTTGTCTGCACTTTATCCATGGAAAACATTGAGTAAGAGGTGATGTGAGCCAGCCTATGCTAAATCAGGTCAGAGCTGCTAACGGGGCACAGAAACCATCGTGCTAATTTCCATGCTGCTCCTCACATGAATGACTACAGTATATATTTCTATTTATATAATAGGGGAAATAAGTTATTAAATGGGATTCCAGCTGCAGATGTACTTGTGTGTCATAAGAGAGGTCATTGACATGTAGCTGAATCAAGGAAGATGACCAAGAATTTAAGAAATCTGGGCATGTATTATTTATGGAAAGAGAGGCTCAGCGAGGAGCTGTGTGGCAATTGCTGGGGGCGGAAAGACTCATGGTGTCTGGGTGAGGAATACTTTGTGTAATCTGTCTAGGAAGGGAGAAGTCATCTGATTGAAGGAGAAAAGTATACAGATAACTAAAGCAACCACAGGAGGCTGCTGCACGAAGGCTCCCAGGAAGGAACAGAAGGGATGTTAGGATGCATTTTGGGAAACATGAAAGCTCTGCATAGCACTGACCACACAGATGGGTCTGAGGTTTATTTTAAAGACTGTGTTCACCACAGCTGAGGGCAAAGCTCAGGAAACATATGAGGTATCATCAAAAATCCAGCAAAATGGCATAATCCCCCTCCCCTGCCATGATACACAGGGACAGCAGAAGTAAGTGCAGACATCCAGGGCATCCAAGTTTGCTCCACCCTCAGCAGCAGAGAGAGATCCAGGGGTCAGCCTTGAAAAAGCAGAGATGCTCTAAAACACAAGGACCAGCAAAGGCTTGGAGATCAGAATATCTCCTGTGTACATTTGGCAGCAATCTCTGCAAAGGATGAGTTGGCATTAGGGGTAGATTAACAGATTTTTTCTTTCTGCACCTTCCAGGCTTTAGGGTGGGACCCTCATTTTGCAGACCTCTGTTTTCTCTCTTATTCTTCCAGAGTGATCCCATCTCCCCTGGGTCCCCAGCTCTTCCCTCAGCCTTCAGCCTGCCATTGCCTCACCCCTGGCAAGAGCTCAGTGATAATATAAATCCAAACTGAATTTGGTGGATTTAAGCCCAGCCTGCCTATCACTGTGCTTCCCAACAAGCAGACATATCAATGTTATGGGAAAATTAAAAAGAAACTTAAAATACAAACCCTTTTAAGGAGAGCCAGTTCAGAACTGGTTTGAATCTGATCATATTTTATGGTTTAAATATAAATCCCTTTAAGGGGAAAAAGAAAAGCCAATAAACAAAAGAGATAATGTAATGGAAATAATGTTTCCCTGCCCAGGACAGAGCTGCCAGGCTGAGCCCTGGCTGGCATTCACACAGAGCTACCTCACACCTCCTGGGTGAGGATGAGGCCCCACAGCCACATTTCATTGACACGTTGATGTAGTGCAAATAAAGTAGGGCTGGAGCTGTGGCTGCTACAGGCAAGAGGAAAGGAAATGAGCCAACTGTGATGTCTGTGTATACTTGCAGATTATAGGAATGTGTTTTGCTGGCCTAATGGTAATCCAGACTTTGAACTCCCGTTCATTCCCTTTCCTCTCTCCCATGACATAAAATAATTCCTCAGGACTGTCTATAACCCCCAAACTCCTTGGAGCTTGTTCTGTGCAATGTTACACCACTGGGGCTCCTCACACTATTGTGTAATGGGGTGAGATCAGAGGAGCTCAGCCCCTGTGGCTTGCACTATCTTGCCCGCCCGATGGTTTGCTGCACATTAAAAACTAAAGAACCATTCCTGTAGGATTATAGCCATGATTCTTAATAGTGACAGGAAATACTGACATGCAAGTGATCCAGACCAGCAAGAAATCCATTGATGTGGGGAACTTTTCTGCTTATGTCTATAAGTTCAGATGCTGTGGTCACAGTTTGGGAAATTCAGCCTTTATTTGTCTTACTGTGCTTTACAAACACATATGGATGGGTTAATTGTGGAGTCTGGTACAGGGGCAAGGACAAGAGCACTGTCATGTTTTCAGATGTTGTGTTTGGCCTTACAATGTTAAACAGAAACCTGAACAGTATTCATGGATTTAACCTCTCAGCAGATGCACCCTGATGGTCAGATTAAAGCCTCTGAGAAGGAGGAGCTACCATGCCAGGGTAGGATTTTCCTCTCAGGTGAGTCACTGGCCTTTGCCAAGCTCTCGTGTTAAAAGGCTGTCAAATGTGAGGCACAGAGACCAAGCACTCCAGCTTCCTGGAGTTTGCCCTCATTGAACAGTCAGGGGGGTTTTGCAGCCTTTTTATTTACAAAGAGCCTCTGGAAAATGCAGTTTGAAAATGAGCCTGGCATGGTTTGCTGAACTGTATTCTGACCAGGAGGTCCAACAGAGATGGGACTCAAAGCTGTGTCCTTGGTGACTTATTTAGCTTTCTAACCACAATTCAAATCTCAGTGCATCATCAGACAAAAAGTGAGCAAACTTGATCAAAAGTAAGGTTATTTGGAAGCTTCAGACAGTGGTCTGATGGTTGTCACAGAATCATAGAATTCTAGAATGGTTTGGGTTGAAAGGGGCTTTAAAGTTCATCCAGTTCCAACATCCCTGCCACAGGCAGGAACAACTTCCACTAGACCAGGTTGCTCAAAGCCCCATTCAGCCTGGCCTTGAACACTTCCAGGGATGGGGCATCCACAATTTCTCTTGGCGGCCTGCATATATTTTATAGATATTTGTATATATTTTATTCACTAAAATTAAAATAACTAAAATTTGAAAAGCTGATCATATGGATGTGTAAATATGCTGATGCAGGACAGGAAAACAAGAACACACAGTGTAGTCACTAAAAACTATTTAGGTCCTCTGGGGAGTGTAAAATGTGTCTGGGCTGAAGGGAGAGGAGCACCAGGCTCCCAGCAGCAGCTCATGGTATATTCTGGTCTCCTCCAGCATCAGTGTTTAACCATCCTGCTGCTGCTTCCCTGATGTCTATTACCTGTCCTTCACTGTTGACTACATAGAGTTAATGGATAATGAAAATATGCTTTGGGAGAGATTTATACGACCACATTTTATCACTGGGTCATTTTCTGTTGGCCTGTGTGACTATAAACTGGGGGGAATAGATTACTATAAAATAAACCCTTTGGTCAGAGAGGATGAGCTGTGGCTGCAAAATGCCATTCACTGTCTAGAACAGGCTGAGAAGAGAAAATTGCAAATGCCCAAGAGCTTAAACATTTACACTTGGAGGTAAAACAATGACATTCAGTCACCCTGGGCCTGGTGTTGGTGTTGGCACCTTGCCCTCAGATCATTCTCTGGGCTGGTTTCCTGCAGCAATGCCATCCCAGGCTGATTATACACCAACCCCAAGCCAGACAGAGGACAGGACTGTGCCTCTGGGTCTAGCCTGAGGGCCACAAGATGAAGATTTGACAAGAAACTAGTTTCCTGTTTACTTGATTAAATACAACTATAAAATTAAGATAAAACATATCCACAGCCCACTAGAGGTGTGTGAGATGCACCACTGAATGTTTGTAAAGTGGTTTGGAAGTGAAAAACATTGCAGCAATGCAAAGCCCTGTCCTTGTGAAAGACAGTTGATTGCTTCTTTTACCAGGCAACAAAGTCCAGAAAAGTAGAATGGAAATTAGCAGGTCTCCAGATCCCTGGCAGCAGCTGCAGCTCTGACACAGCCTGATGCTGCAATCTTCTGGAGAGAAGAAAGCTGTCTAGCACTCAGTGACTTCAGTGACTGAATGTTGTTATTTACTCGGAGGAGTACAGCTGCATCCCCCAAATCAGGAGTTCAGGCCTGAATTCAGCTGCCATCACAGTGACCAGCGTGGCTTCAGAAAAATCTCACCATCTCTTTATCACCAAATCTCCAGCATTGCTTACTCAAGGCTTGTGAGTGAAAGCTTCTACAAAAAAGCTGGCAATTGGTGTCCAGTGCATTTTGAAAACTGGCAAAACCATATGGTAGCAGAACAAGCATTGCTCTTGAACTTTTAGAAGCATTTGTGTTACGAGGATGAATGTTTGTATTTGTGAGTCTATGGGACACAGGACCATGAAAATCTTGGAGGGGCAGAAACATGCACAGTGTGTGTCAGTAGTTCTCTTGAAGAATCCCTAATTTTATTGAAGGACCTCTGTAGGATATACTGCCATGGAGACTGATAACTCCAGAGCACAGCAGGGGCATTTCATAGCTCTGTACTGAGAAATCTGTCTATGCAATGAGGTACAAAATACTTCTTATTCTCTCATTGCTAATATCCAGTTGCCCACCATATTATATGAAATATATTTCCTGACTGAAATGTTATTGCAGGGATCTACTGCAAAAGCAGTGAGTGTCTGTGCCCTGCTTGTTTGGCTACCAAAGGGCCCTTGGTGGGATCCTACCCTGTTTGCTCTCACCTTCTGCTGCAGCTCATCACCCTTCAGTGGGGCTGGGGCAGAGAAGGATGTTTCTATTTCCAGTGGGGATGCTTTCAGTGATGCTGTGGGCGAGGGGGTTTCAGTCACTGGTGTGCTCCCTCTCCTCCAGGGCAGGGCTGTGCCCTCTGCCCCAGGTGCCAGGGCTGTTCATGAGGTAAAGCACACACAGCCTGGTGGGAAGTCCTCAGTTTAACTCACAGCAGTGCAGCTCTTGTGGACAGGGATGGTTCAGCCACTGGGAACTGGAACAGGAGTCAAGCAGGCTCTGTGCCAGTCCCAGCTTTGTTACCCTGTGGGACCAGCAAGACCACAGGAAAAGGTTCAGGGCAAGGAGAATACAAAAGTCATCACCTTCCCAAAGCCCTTCCCTTTACCTTAAATGCTGATTTAAATGCAATTGCTGATTTAAACTTGCATCTCAGAATCATCACCAACTCGTGCAAAACATCCTTTAAGCAAGAGGCAAAATGACTTTTTAGGAAAGCTGTGGAATTCCTGCCTGAAATTAAAGTCCTGGTTCTTTTTGGTCCTTCCAAGCTATTTTTTTACAGTTCCTTAAGCCACAGGTGAGAAGGAACAAAAGCATAACAAAAATCCAGTTAAGGAAGAGCTTTGGGAAAGTGCTTGTTGTTTAAAGGTGAGCTGTAAAGGTAGCCAGGAAAGGTGGGTTAAATGCAGAGCCTAAACATCCAGCAGCCATAAGTGTTATCTGAGCTCTGCACCATTAGCAATGCAGCAATACTGGTTTGGGTTTTCCCCTCCACTCTCCAGGTTCACACGTGAGCAGGTCTCCACAAGCTACTGTTATTGGTCTGATGAAAAATTGGCTTGAAAAATAAAACCCTGTTAGAAAAAGAAAGTGTATGAACAGGCAAAGTAACAGTCTTGGAGCTCTGGAAAAAAATCTTGGCTCCAAATTATTCTACATTGGGAAAATTCATTGGGTGAGAGAAAACAAAAAACCCGACAGCCTTGTTTTGATTTCCACCCATTCCAGCTGATCCCTAGTCTCCAGGCTGAGCTTATCTTTTTAAAGAGAGCTTCTTATTCAGTGAGCCACAAGTAGTGACTGCAGGGAGAAAGCCCAGCCTAGTTTTATGTAGGATGTTTCAGCTGCCAATGAAAAGATCTTCCTTCCCTGAATGTCACAAAACCTACACCACCAAACTGTGCCATAAGTGATATGCATGCAACAGGATTTCCTTGTACTCCACTAAACAGAGACAACCTGAGACCCACTTACCCATTCACCCACTGAAAAGGAAACGGGATGAAGAATTAGAAGAAGGAACAAGATAATGAACACAAACACATTTGCCATTCATTCCTCACCTGACTTTTGTACAGGCTCCTTCTCCTCTGTCTTTCTCTCCCTTTGACCTGTATGTCTAAATCCACTCTGCAGGGCTTCTGCCTTTTTCAGTTTGCTGGCCTTGGTGGAGGGAAAAACTCAGCTTTATTAATTTAAGCTATCTGGCAAAAGGCTTGTTTTCCAAGATGGCTGCACAGATGCAAAAGGCCACAGACTGAGCAGTGCTAATCCACTAGGTAAAATGAAGACAGAGTTTATGGGAAAGAAGTGGTTTTATGCAGGTAAGTGACTGAATCTGCCACTTCAAAAGATCAGAAGAAAATAAATCAGCTCACTCTATGGATTAAATTCTGCCTGTGGCATAAAAAGGAAGCACAGCTGTACTAAGGGCAGCATTGGGCCCTGGGTATATATTTGGTTAATTAGATACTCTTCCTCCTTCCCAACCAGGATAGCTTTGTTTTATGTCTGCACCTCTCTCTGTCTACTCAGCTCCAACATGATGGAAGGCACAGGGATTCCTGTCTTTGGCAGGGAAATCAGGAAAAGCTGATATTTTATATATATATATATATATATATATATATATATATATATATATATATATATATATATAAAAATAAATAAAATATCACATATGTATGTATATATATGAGTATATATATATATACACGTGTGTGTATCACCTCTTCTGGAAGTCATGAGCACTGAGCACTGACAGCTCTTAGTTCAATCTGAAGTAGCTCAGGTATATACAGGGATCTGTTTGTATATATTATTCAAGTAAGTATGTGTGTAGATATATAGAAAAAATCCACATGTGGCAGCATACTCCAAGTGATGTATTTCCATATGAAGTCATTTATCTTGAGAGGCAGGCAAGGAGCAGTTTCTGGAGCAGCTTTCTGCTGGAAAGGCTGACTAAGAGTGATCTCCCTTTGGTCATTTAATGAGTGGTGGGGTCAGATTAAGATCTCTGAGGCTTTCAACATTTAGCTTTCTTTCTCCCACCTATTTGTCTTTCTTTCTTGTATTATGCAAGAGGTGAGATGCTCTGATAAAAACTCTTCTCGTGAGAGAACATGACTCAGTTTTCACAAGTGGATACCCCAAGAAACATAGCCATCATTCCTCATAAGTCTTCATATAACCAAAATAATATCAGAAGTGGAGGCAGGAGAGAAGCAGGGTCAGAGGGGTGAAGTGGAGGAGGAAGTCATAAACTTCCTTCTGTATTATTTGCACTTAGATCCTACAGCCTCTGAATCACAGCTATGTGCACAAATAAGTCACAGTCATCTGCAGGAGATCAGCACAATTGTAATCATCACCCTTTCTACTCCAGAATTTTCAAAGTTAAAGTATTAGTGGCATAATATATTTGTACACATCCAAGTTATACCTCTGCCATGGAGGGGGGTCCCATTCTTCTAATCTCATTCAGCTGTCAAACATCTCTTGAATGGGTCTGGGAAGAAAATCTAATGGAATAAACCACATCTTTATCCACCAAGGGAGAAAAAAACTTGAAAACTCATTGTTTTCTCAGACCCAAGAGTGGATATACCTAATTCAACCACAAATTGTTGGGGTGAGCAGGGTTCATGGCGCAGCCAGGAAGACTAATTCTTTCCTGTGCAGGAATTACCATGTTAAACTCCCTGACCTGGGTTACACAGGAGGTCAGATTAGATTATCACTGTACAAAATTCTGCTCCCAGAAACCAGTTTCCAGTGCCCATCTGGCTGCAATCCCAGGTAAACATGAAGAAAGGAGAAAAGCAAGCATGTGGTCAGGGTATCTCGTTTCTGTGTGCTGCAGTGGAAGGGCTCTCACTGCTGTCGGTAAGAAGGCAGTAGACATTCCTGAAAACAAGAAAAGCTTTAGCAGATGTCCAGGAGGGATTTTTAGGGTCATGAGTGGCCAACATGGAGCCCTCCCACATGGCCTTGTGTGCATGCAGGTAGTTCCTGCTGCTGACTCAGTGTTCCCAGGTGCCCTGAACTTGGTTAAATACAGAGAAACTCCCCCATGGCAAAGTGAGTCCCAGAGGTACAAATCATTGCAATGGGCAATGCTGCCAGTTTGTTCCATCCATTCCAGGACTCTACTCTGGGACATTAGGTCTCTACTGGAGAAGGGGATGCCACCTTGTCCTATGCAGCCATTCAATTACCATTTCTGCCCATAAAATAACATTTCTGCCCCAGTGAGAGACCAAACAAGCTTTGCTGCCTGCCTTCTTTCTGCTGCAGCAGTCAGCCCAGAGAACAGACCCAGAATGGAGTATTTCCACGCCATGGATACCCACAGGCATGCCAGCCCCACACACCTGAAGGCCACAATATACCTGGAGAGGTATCTGCTCTCTCCAGTCAGCCTAAGCAGCAGAACTTTTATTTCTCAAAGAGTTGAAGGAACATCTGCTCAGTAGCTGCTCACCTGCCAACACAGGTAGCAGAGCCTGTTTCTCTGGTTTCTTGGTGCTCACTTCCAGCTCACACTTATCCCTAAAGCTCCAGGATCACTTTTTAGCACCTCCTGTGTGAAATGCTTAGGCAGATAGTACCAGCAAGGCTTAAGCTTTCTTTCGAGGTGCCAAGAAATCACCTGCCCATCCCTGATTACCAAACACTGGCCTCCATCCACTGTCCTGTCCCCACCCCAGGGAGGCTGGTGAGCCCAGAGCTGCTCTGTGACTAACGCAGCGAGGAGGCCACCATCGGCACCTAAATCAGCTGAATCAGAACAGCAGGGGAAAGGAACAAAAAAAAAAAAAGTTGTGTGAGCAAGCACTAATCTCTTACAAGCCGCAGCATGAGCATCAGGCACATTAGTGAGTCACGGGTGAAATGTGTGACAATGACTTGGGTGAGGTGGAAAGGGCTTCACGCCCGGGCGGGAGCGAGGGTGTGCGGCGCAGACACAGCCCCGCCAGCCAAGTGTTTCCCACGCACATTCCTCCCCTCCGTGCACTATGAAATTCGGTCAGGAGATAAGGCATGGAAGCAGAAAGAAATTCCTAGGAGGAAAGCGAAGCAGAAAAACAAACCAGCATGGTAATTTCTTGCTTGTGAAGAGCGGTATTTCCATGTGCGGGCTTGCTCCACCTGCAATTTTACATGTGTACAGTGATTTCTGATACATGCCTCTGGTAAGAAGCTTGATCTGTCTCAGGAAAATCGCTTTCTTGTTAATTTATTATTTGATATATATGTAAAACAGCATACAATATAGCCTCAATCCACTGAGACTCATGCCTTCAGGGCTGTGGGTAAAGGAAAGAGTACAGAAGAGATAAACCAGAGAGAGAACTAAGCTAACAGCTGAGCACCCTGGGTTCAGAGCAGCCCCTGGTGTTCTTTTGGTCATGTTTACCAGCACTGCGGTAGCACCCACAGCAGTGCATGGTGCTGTAGTTACAGCAGGTGCCTCTCAGTGGGCATCCCTCAGCAGTGCAACCCTGACACTGGACAAACACAAAAAACCCAGCCTAGGGATTTTTGGGGTAATAGGAGACAGATCTTTGGTGGTGCTGAACTGGGTGAGTCTTTTAACTGGAAATGTTCAAGGTCAGGTTGAATGGGGCTTTCAGCAAGCTGCTGTAGTGGAAGGTGTCCCTGCCCATGGTAGGGGACCTGGAACTGAATGATCCTTAAAGTTTCTCCCAACCCAAACTGTTCTGTGACTCTGTGATTCTAAAAGTCCCCCTATGAGTCCCTGCATCTGAACACTTTGCAGCAGAAGAGCATTCCTGAAGGACTGCTGCCTGTCTAAGGGCCCACACACTCCAGACCTCACCTCAGAAGACATCTGTGCATGATGGGTAAATAGGTGAAAAACGCTGCTCTGCAATGAGGAGAGTATTGTTCCAAGCAGTGACCTCACCGGCTCCGTGTGCTCCCAGGTATTCCAGTCAGCTGCACCGACATGCGGGTACCTGCCGGGACACCGGCCCAGCCCCGGGGCTCCGTGCCCGGTAACAATGGAGCAGATCCCAGGGCGAGCCACACCGGGATTACAAAAGAGACCTGAGCTGCAAAGGAGCCCTGAAATACTCCAGCAGCACGGCAAACAGGGCTCCAGAGCTCCCCCAGCCAAACCACTCAGTGCGTGTAGGTGCAGCCAAAAAGCACTGGAGGAGCAGCCTGGAAGGGAGAGCCCCCCATGCCCAGCCCCTGCAGGGGAGGCGCAGCCCCCAGCCCATCGCTCCAGAGCAGCTCCTTCTGCCAGCACCGGCACACGGTGAGCTTTCCACGCAGCCAGCCCTGATTGCAACACAATGACTTGCCGTGTATTACAATTAAGCAAGCAGTTAAATCATTTTTCAAATCAGGTCCTAACATGAGACAAGATGCAAAGACAGCTCGATGGAGGAAAAGAAGGGGGCGGAGGAGAAAGGGAGGAGCGCTCCAGACGTGCTGTAATATAAACCAACAGCGCGCCCACCCTGCTGGCCGCCAGCCTGGGCGCTTTTCCGACACACCTGAGAATGGGAGGTGAAGCCAGAAGCCCAGGCAGCCCGAGAGCCACCACAAGCCCGCAGGGTGACCCATCTCCTGTGTGGCTCACGTAGCTCTGCAGCCTCTGCCCACCCCAGTGCCTGGTGTGCAGCGATGCCTCGTGGCTGCAGGGCTCCATGGGTTTTGTGTTGGGTGGGCACCACCCGACCTGAAATCCCAAGTGCGCAGGGCTCTGTTGCTGGCAGAGACTGCCAAGGCAAGCCCGTGGTGCCTGCAGCTCCCTGCTCCCCTCCTTGCTGCCTGCCTGCAAAAATTCCCAGCAGTTCAGCACATTTTTTGTTGTTTATTCTGCTGACCTTTGTACAAAAACCAGCCTCTGTTGTTTGCAGTGGAGAGGACACTTGTAAAGAACCTGCAGGTATTCGCTGGCTCCTGGAGCAGCTTTGGGTGCTAACAGAGAGCTAAACAGCCTTGAGCATCCCTCCTGCCTGTGAGTGACTGGCTCCAAGGTAATCTTTTTGTGGATGTGTGAGTTTTAGTTAACACCATCTAGTACAGGTGCCTGGGAAGGGCTGTAGGACGTGTGCAACAGCCCTTCACAACCCTTTTGTTGGGTATTAATGGGCTACCATGACCCTGCCTTCCAGGTCTCTGTTCAGTTCACACCAGTTCCTCTCAGGCAGTGTGAGTTGTGCATCTCTATCACTACTAACACTGGAGCAGCTGCCACTTCTCTATCACAAATATACACTTGTTTTTATAGCAAAGAGATTGAGCCTATTCCATCCTAGTATGAAATCAAAAGTACCCACTGTTCTCCTTTTTTTCAATCTTGCGTCTGGCCTCTCCACCATCATTATATGGCAATAAGGACCCAGCTTCAGTCCTATGAAATGTCTTTTGCATCCAAAGAATGCGCTTTTCTAATGAATGTGCTTTTCCTTGCCCCCTGTACCCAAAACGTTATCTTTTTTTTTTTTTTTAATTGTGAGTTAGAGTGAGGCCCTGGGACAGATGGGCAGAAACATCCAGGAAAGGGTAAGGCTCTTCTTTTCCATAATTTTCATGGGGCAGAGGACATCTACAGGCCTAGCCTGGCCCCAGGCTAGGGGCCAAAAAAAAGGATGGGTGGAGGGCCTGGCTAACACCTGCTGCAACCCTACCATGTCTGGTAGGTGTTGGAGAGGCTTGGGAGGGCAGACACCCTCTCCATGATGGAATGGGGTTACAAGATCCCATGTCAAATGAAGCTGTGGCTAATGCAAGCTGTATCTGGGGCTGCTGTATTGAAACTGCATTCAGCACTGAGCTCCTGGTGCCACTGAAGCACTCTTGCCTTCCCCAAACTTCCTGGGAAGTGTTTTGAACTTTATTTTTAAAGGTGCAGTTAATCACAGTGCAGAGCTTGAAATGAGTCCAAGTGCAATAAAAGCAGCAGAGCCTGCTCAGCCCAGTGAGCATTGTTCACCACGGCCTGACTTCAGGCATCAGGAAACTTCCAGATGTAACTTTGCCGCTCCTGGCTCCTGCAGGAATCTTAAATGCTTCCATCTGTACAGGGGAAAGACTCAGAAAAGCAGCTCTCCCTCTCCTTTTACTTACATTCCTCCAAGCAGCAAGAGTTGTTATCCCACAGCCTCTGCCATTTCTGCTGGCTTCACCCTCACTGATGGAACGCTTCACCCTGCACCCTGCCCTTCCTTGCTGCTCCCACCCCTGGCAGGGAGCATCCTGAGGGAGCCCCTCCATCTGCTCCTGCTCTGCCTGTGATTTACAGCACGCTCCAGGAAGGCATTTTCTCACGCTATTAAGTTTTCACTGGATGTGGAGGGGGATCAGGAATGCCTCGGATGGCGTAAAAATTCCCTTCTTGGTTTGGTTATTAGGATCTAGCAGCAGGCAAAATTATAGCCTGCATGAAATCTGAGTCTGCTGCCCTGCCATGGGTGAGGAGTGCACCCATCCCCACTCCAGGTACACTCAGCATCTCCTGGGCCAGCCCCAGAGCCTCTTCAGTTCCTCCCCAGGCCTCCAAAGGCAGGAGTAGCTTGTACCTGTGCAAGCTCCCTACTTATGCCCACAGTCTGAGGGTCAGGAGGCTTTCTGGCTAAAAGGCCCCAAAATAGCACTTCCAGCTGAGCTGCTGCCCTGGGGAAGTTGTCCTTCACTCAATCTGCTGCTTTCTTTCCAAGAAGAGGCTGCTTTTTGCTGTGTGTTTGTCACCTTTTCCTCTTTCCCAAATACTTCTAAGTAACAACCCCATGCACAAGCTCTGTAGATGTTCCTAAACATCCCAGTTACATTTAGCTCCTTGGTCCGTGCTCTGTGAAGCATTAGAGGTGTCTCACAAATGTAAATTAATTGATTTTTTCACTCTCAGAGGATGGAGGTGAGCAGGGGCTACACTCCTTTTGCAGATGAGGAGGCTGACACAGGAGAGGTCCATGGCTTCACACAGGGCCACACAAGGGGTGAGTTAGATCAGAAAACTCTGGCTCAGAAACTCTGCTCAAACAGCCAAAAGTCAGGGCAGAGGAAAATGGGAAGGAGCAGGTCCAAACCAGAAGTGAGCAGTGCCCAGGACTATAAATATTTTCATCTGACACAGCTTTTGTGAAGCTTGTGTAAAATTCAGAAAAGGCTGGTGTTGCCCTGGAGTTTATGGCTGTGTTTCTTTCCAAAACCCTATACAGATCACTCAGCCCCCAGTACCCAGATGAGTCCTGGAAATGAAAGCCCAGTGAAGCAGTCTGTGACCACACAGACCTTGTCTGTGGCCAGGACTTTGGGTGCTATCACAACAAAGCCAGTAACAAAGTACAGCTGCTCTAAAGCAAACCTGCACACGAGGCCTTGGAAGAGTGGAGCAGTGAGTGAGAAACAAGGAGGAGCAGGGGAGAGAGGAATGGAGATGCTTGACAAGAGGAGCTCTGGTAACCCAGGATTTCTGGGGAAAGCTAAAATGCAGCACTGTTTACCTGTCTGCAGCATGACTGGATGTGTTTGCACCCAAATACAGAGTGGATGTGTTCAGAGATGGGACTGCCCGCCCTGTGCTCCTGGCTGGGAATGAACCAAAGCCCTGCTGGCTGGAGAAGGGGGAATGTGACTCAGCATGGAGGAGCTCCAGCCATCCTGCCAGCACGCCAGAGCTGCTGTCCTCAGGCTGTACGTGCCCCCAGGCCGCATCTTCTGGGAGGAGGGATGTTTTCATAGACACTGTGCCAGAGCAGAGGCAGGATGCAGAGACATACAAGTTACTCATCCTGGCTTAAACCCCACAGGATGTCTCAAGTGACTGAGCTGTAGGCTGAAATAAAGACTTAAACTATCTCTTTGTGGATTTTGGCAATAAATCATTGTCTGCAGGGAGGGCCAGCATGGGATGACCAAGTAGATAACCCCAAATGACAGCAGAAAAAGCTGCCAGATGGAGTTGTCTGTTCCTGAGGGATTTTGGCATCACTAGTGGCTGTCGATGCCCGGGCCCTATTATGGCAATATCGGAGCAGAGAAGTTGTGGTCACAGGGGGAATAATGCTTATTTTTGCTCATCTGTGCTGGGTGATTTTAGTAGCTGTTCATAAAATTTTGAAATCAAGAAGTTTCTGTCTTCTCCATTTTTCTGCCAGTGCAGCTTCTGTTTCTGAGAACAGGCCCCAGATGGGGAGCAGTGGAAATGAGATGTGAAATGAGAATTCAGATTTCACATTAGAATCAGAAATTAGGAACGACAGTTAGCTCACCTCTCCACTTTCTATGTGGGACAAATTAATTCCCTCAAATTTTCAACGTTTTCAGTGTTATTTGCTTAATCTGATGGAACAGATCTTTTATTAGGAAATTAAAATGTTATAGCATGATTCATCAGGAAGCAGATAAAATATATTTAAGGAACTATGTTAAATTATGATATGTCTAAACATGTATAATAAAGCAAGGATTTCCATATCCAATTTATACAGAAGATTGTACAAGATTTATTGGACCAGTCATTCTAATGTATGTTAATTTTGGGTATAATAACAGAAATGCAAAGCAAACTGGAGGACAACACCTGTGACAGTTGTGACATGGTGGAAATAATTCAACACCACCCATTAAAGCTGAGCAAAGAGAAAGGAAACTGAGAAGTCAGGATGATGATACCACAGAAGAAGAGAATGAGCTGCTGCTCCTCCAGAATCAGACATGGTTTCTGTCTTTGCCATTTCTTAGCTCATTACCCCTAGAACAGGCTCCAGCTGTAGTGCATTGACATCCTATTGCACAGCTACCTTCTCATCAAGTCTTTCACTAGAAACAAAATCAAAACCACTTGTGATAGCTCTGTTAACTGCCAGCAATCTGCTGACTGGCTTTGGCAGCCATCACTCTCACCTTCCAGGCTGTAAGGTTTTCCTCACTTGTTTGCCCTTTTCCTTGGACTCTTGCTCTGTTTTCATCCATATATCCAACAGTGTCACAGACAGCAGTTCCTCCACAGTTGCACAGACTGCTGTCCCAAGGGGGCTCACTAATATCTGTGTGGAGTAGGCAGGATTATGATGTTTTGAATGCTTTCTAGTGCTCCTCGTTTCAAGGATTACTTGTGATTTCTTGTGACTGATAGTGTTACAGATGTTGTGCTGGAGCTGTGATGGCAGCTGGAGTGCACAGTGTGAGAACTGAAATTCTGTTTCAAGCTCCTGCGGTAACCCAGGAAAATAATATTCATTTGCCTCCCATTCCATTCAAATACACATGTGTGGATGCAGTGGCCAGATGGCAGCCTGTACAACATTTATTTCTGCAGCTCTCTGAGATACCTTACAGGAGATTTTCTTTAGGATCCACATCGAATGGGGTTGCTATACTAAACTTGTTCAGCTGGCCTGATTCACTCTGCTCAAATATGTATAAGGGTAGGTTTCAAACTTTTTTTCCATGGGAAGAAAAAAAAACGTAAATAAGAAAAAAACATCCTAGTTTATTTCTGCATTCTGCAAAGGTCTGGTCTCTTCACCAGGGTTTATTTTGGCAGACCAGAGTGCACCGATCTGCCTGTGGGTGTCATTTCCAAGCATGTTTGCTGTTGAAATGATCAGCATCTGATCCCTTCCTATACAGATGCCTGGTTCCCATGATTTTTTAGAAGTGGGAGGGAAATAGAAATGTGATTCAAACATCACAGTGCCTTGTATAAAGGTACCCTATGGCCAAGGTTCAGGACCTGTCTCTGCCTGCATGGGGTCAAACAGAATGACATGCATAAAAATCTGGACCTCATTTTCTCTAGGTTATAAACCCACAAAACCTGGGTCCAAGCTTAGAAAATCTTTTATCTCTGTTCCAGGGGATGGTTCCTGTGGATTATTGAGCAATTCAGTTGATCAGGAAGCCTAACAAAGTGCTGGAGCCCCCCAGCCCTGAGGTACCTGTGCAAAGGGTCCCTCATCTGCTCAGCCCCTCCCTGCTGTGAGGTCATAAGTGCTCTGCTATTGCCTGAGCTCGTTTTCATCAAGGACTGTCATTGGCATGTGTTTGTTTGCCCACACCAGCAGGGTTCTCAGGCTGCACCAAGGGCTCATGGCATCCTTCTGCACTAAGAGTGAGGGGATGCTGGTGCAGTAGCAGCTCCTTTTGCTTAGAGACCTTGAGAAACCCAAAGGTAATATAGGGTGATGAGTGCTGGGGGACCCAGACAGGAGGTAAAAAGAGGGCTTACATAGAGCTCTATTGTTATAGCAAAAATAAGTAATAATAGCAACCACAATAAAAACTGTGACTAGGACAAAAGTGTTGATTCATGCCAACATCCTCAGGATACCAAAAAAAAAAAAAAAAATATATATATACATATATATATATATATATACACACACATAAGCACACTCTTGAGCCTGCAGGTACCAAAGTTGCATAGATAAATATCCAGATAGTTGTCACATGCATTTTACTCCTGTAGCACTTCCCTCTCAAGGATCTCAGGGACCTTCGAGCATATCCACAAACAGTTGAAGTGAATAAATAATGAACGTGAATCTCCAGCGAGGAAATCCTGACCCTGCTCTGAGCAGGGATGTTGAACCAGATGGTCTCCAGAGATCCCTTCTATCTCCAATGATTCTGTGAAACAGCCTTAAACAACATGGGAAGTCTGGGTCAGGATCAGATCCTTTGAGTCAGCTCTGAGCACATCATTCATCAGACCACTTCTTAGGACTTAGATGGATGGAAGAAGTAGTTCCCCTCTAAGAGTGCTACCATCAGGAATTTTATGCTGATCCTACCTACTACCTTCTAAGGAAGTTGGACTTTGATGACTCTTGAAGGTTCCTTTTAATTCAGGATATTGTATGATTCTAAGGCTAGTAAAACTTCATCTTTTTCAAAGTCATAGAGAAATTGTACTCAACAAGGCATAGTTCCTTCTTTGGATGGGTGTTTCCAAAGATCTCAGGCCTTGACTTGCTTCTAGTTGAATCCATGGGAAAAAATTGAAATTAATTGAAAAGGACTTCAGTTAGGTTGGTACATGGAAAATTCTACCATGTCGCTTTTAGTGAATAATGACTGTAATTAATAATAATCCATTTTCTCTTTTGGTGCAATGGTGTACTCGGGTAAAATGACCGCTACTCATTACAGTGACAGCCATAACAGGTATGTTCAGTGCTAGCTCAGGTGGCACTGGACCTATTTTTCCTCTCTTCTCCAAGTGGCAGTGCACAAATCCCTTGCACACAGGGACAGACAGACATTCATATGCGTTAGCCCAAAATATCTTGAGCCCATCACACTTCAAGTAGCACTGCTCCATGTGGTTGCATGAGATTATTCTGATTATGTCTGTTGCATCAGATCATTTACGTTCTCATTTTTGTCTCCAGAGTTGTCCTTTTTCAGGGCTTCCTCACTGCAGCTTCTTTTCCTTTGCACACTGCATACCTTGTTTAGATAAGATATTCGGATTTGGGTATCTTAGTCAGCTTCCATGGTACTTAGCTGCACAAAACCTTCTGGTAAGGCAAACCAAGCTGCTTGTCTTAGTGGTTTAGTTTATCCCTGTCATAAAACTTAACCCTGGTGTGATGGGGGTGTGTATGGGGTAATGGGACAAGCCAGTTGGGAAAATGCGGAGTGGGAGAGGTATGTCACTGCTGAGAATATTTCATTCACCATTCATGGGGAAGAAAGGTCACTGAGAGTGAGCCATAAAGTGGATGAATTGCCCAGGCAAGATATACGGACACCAGAGGTCATACATTAGGTATGACACTTTTTATGAAACTCATTTAAAGGGGGGTTCTGTATATCCTAAATTTTATTTTTCTTCTGACACAGGAAAATTCCCTTAGGCTACCAGCATCAGCTGCTCTCTGTTATGCTGCCATCTGTTATGTAAAATAACTAGAATTCCTTTTTTTCTCCTTCCCCCATGGCTTTCCTGTTTTTCAGCTTTGGTCAGTTTTGTCTTTTTGGCTTTCTTTTATGATGCAAAATAGCTTTTTACTTGTTAAATAAATAAAATACTGCCAGAAAGACTTAAATTATTTATCTTTACATATAAAATGCATCAATTTGTTTTTACAGTAGTCATTTGAGAAATACTCATTGCTTTACTTTCTAGTTACTGACTTAAGTCACAATGTGTTCCAAAGTGTATGGGGCATTTATGCTGGGAGTTGAGGCAAGTCCCCTGTGATGGTGTGGTGTTGTACTTCAGATCCAAATCCACGTTCAGACTTTTAGACATTTTTGAAATGGAAATGTTATTGAATTAAGGGTTTGGATTTAGAATTTTCATTCATTTAAGATCCAATACTCAAATGAGTGGGCTAGGAACTAAATATATGTAATATTTATACTGCCAGTCCTTAATAGGGTGCTCCATAGATGGCAGTGAAGTCTTTGGTGACTTGTTAGGTTGATATGGACTTTGGAAATATGTGAAACATGCTGTAAAACAGACTGCACAGTTGTGTTGTTATCTGAACTCTTTTCTTAAAATTATAACTGTTCTTTATTTTTTTCCAGTGAGCCTCAGACAATTTTTAGGACAAGCCCTCAGCACATTTTCCTGTGCCGACTATACATTCACCGTTTCTCTAAATCTGAAGAGATAACCACTGTACATGTAGAAAATTCAAATTCTATCTGACCAGAGGGGTTTTACAGAAAAATTACTCTTCTGCAGATTTTCAGATGACTGTAGTAAAGCCAGGGTTCAACAGTGTGTACTGCCCTCAGAAGACAGCAGATGCTGTGATGCAATGTCTATCCCTCCAGCTCCCCTTCTCCCTGGGGGTCTGGGCAGCTCCCTCTGTTCCCTCAACTGGTGGAAATGATCTTGGAGTCTGCAAACTCTCTGCATCACCAATCTCTTTATAGAAGTTTTTACTTTATACAAGTAAGGGACAGTGGAGCTTTTCTGTATGTTAACCTCAATTTTGAGCTAGACTTCCAGGAAGAGGGAAAATGTGATGGCATGGGACCAGCCACCGGAAATTACTGATCCTCTGCTGGTATAAAAGGAACAAGAGGAGAAAAGGTGTTCACTGCCTGGTGCAAAATAGCTCTCCTGTGAACTTTTGTGGGGGACCTGGGAGGGAAGAGGCTGAGGTTTCTTCCTGGAGCTGATCAAGGAGAAGCAGAGAGGAATGACAGGATCTGCTTTCACTGGGTACTGTTGTGTCTGTTGGCCTCCAGCAGATGAGCTGCTGGAAATTGCACAGAATTCATAATCTTTATGCATTCCTAAACCACCTAAACTCCTTTTTTACTCTTTCAGAAGAAAAGCCACAAAACTCACACAAAGCCTGTTTCTGTGTGCAGGTGCTACCTTGCCACCTGCTCCACAAACTCATCCCTTCCCTGGGTAGCTCCTGCTATTTAAGTGATCAGGTTGTCCTGCCTAGGAGCTGTGACTGTCCCAAGGGCCAGCAGCAATGGCCTTGTGGGACTAAGAGACTGAGATGATGGATCTCATACCACTTCCATTCAGGTATTTAAATTTTGTCACTTAGGTCTCAGCTCTTCTGAGACTCCATTAAATCATTAGAGGCAAAGTAGGAAGTTGGAGGACAAATTTCTTCCTATCTAACTTTGACAGTTGCCTTTGAATGAGGAGAATACTCCCCTCAGCATGGTCCTTTGATGCCACAGAAGGCAGAGGGAAGCTAAAGACAACGTTTACATGTTGAAATTCAAGTGAAGCTGATTCCACCTGGAGTAGTCTGTGCCTGATGTGTACCAGGAGGACCCTGTGGAGACACAGCAAAGCTGAAAGCTAGCAAGCAGTGAGCTGACCCTGAACGCAGCAGACTGGGAAGTGTCCATGGAGATGTTTACCAGATCAGTGGCACCACCACAGACACAACCAAAGTTGCTTCAATTCACTGTCAGATGCCAGTCAGAGCCAAATGCAGCTGCACAGAGATGTCACTAAGGTCCCCTGGGGTAATTTTAGAGGTGTATTTTAGAGGTTCCTCTGCTGGAGCATCCAGCATGGATGTGTGCTCACTGTGGGGGAGTTATCCAGCCTTCAGTCTTGTAGCATCACACTGGTAGACTGAAGACATTTCCCTCTTTTGTAAGAAATCATGCTTTCTTAGATCAGTTGGGGAAATTGGCAATAAATAATGGCTTTGACCATTATGACTTTAAGGCTACTAAATATGGGGGAAATTACACATATGCAGCTTTTACTCTATGCAGGCCCTCTAAGAAGGGGCTGCACAAGGAATATTAACTGCATTATTTTACAGGAATTCTCTGGTTAGGAAACTGCAGGACAGCTGTAACTAGTAAGTTATCCAAGTCTCAGGACAGTGGAGTTTGCTCCATGAGGTGTGTCTTCTGGGGGCTTTAAAGGGAGTTTAGAGATTTGTATATTAGGAAATTTGAGCCAGGACATTGAGATAAACCTTTCTGTTACATGACAGGCACACTGAGCACTGTGGTGAGTTGCTGAAACTCCCCAGTCATGACTGCATGGCATGTTCAGTATCACTAACAGAAACAAGGGATTTATCAGTGGGAAAAATCCCAATAACTTATCCTGTCTGCCACTTCAGAATGACATATACTCAGATTTCTTCTTCTTTCATGGATTGGCAGCCACCTTCAGAGATGGGACAAGAGCAGCTGTTCAAACACTATGTAGCAACCCTAAACCATGCAAGGAAGTGGAAAGATTTATCATTACTCTTCATCTCCAAGGAATTCCTGGAAGATGGTGGAAATTATTTTTCATCCCCAAGTATACCATGTCTGTTCTGACAAAAGTATGCCAAGGTTTCTTTAGTGTCCCAGCACATTTGACTTCTTGGTTTTGTGCCTACCAAAGGAAGGACCCACCATTGCAAGGCTCATGGAAGAAGAAACATTGAGTTTTCAGCTCAATTTTGATAAATTGAGAAGTCAGTGTTATGACTGAGAAAGCCTCATTTACTGGGAGTACTTAAGTCCATGTACTCTGAATTCTATTTTTTCCTAATCTCTCTGAAAATGTGGAGAATGCAAAAGAGTTTATGCAGAAATCTGGGCAGAACTCTTTTTGCTTATGGTCATTTCTGATTCTTGTGTTGACACATCACCTGATGCCCTTCTCTACAACCAATATTTTTTGTCTCCCAAAAGGAAGTGGAAGAGGTATTCCCATGTGATTATTTTCAGGAAAATAGTCCCGACTTGATGATACTGTAGGCATATTTATCTAATAATGTTCTTCTATCTGTGTTATCCTGAGAAGTGCACTCAAAGAGATGTACATGATCACACAGGTAAC
Source organism: Ammospiza nelsoni (assembly GCF_027579445.1). Taxonomy (NCBI): domain Eukaryota; kingdom Metazoa; phylum Chordata; class Aves; order Passeriformes; family Passerellidae; genus Ammospiza; species Ammospiza nelsoni. The sequence continues at coordinate 74,687,621 of NC_080635.1, forward strand.
ATCTAGCATTGCACTGGGAAGGACTGCAGTTAATTTAGTTAAAACTCAGACACAGGGCTGGGCTGGCAGCACTTCTCTGCCTTGTTGAGGGTGCAGGAGTGGCTCCAGAGCCCACAAAGCACAAAGAAAATCAGAAACAAGGTAGGTGTGCTGTATCTTCATGATCCAGACACACTGTGCTAGTGATACTTTCGCCCATGTTACAGAGATAAAGGGCTTGATCCTTCAGCTGGACTTTGGATCTCTTACACAGGCTCCCCAACACCAGAGCAGAGCAGCTAAAAGTGAAAACCTATCTGAGGCTTCACACATCTTTAGTTTTGGACAATGAAGCCTTTATCTCTGCTTGACAGATCCAATATTGCTCCTGGCATGGATTTAAACAGCTGTAATGTCAAGGATTTACAAAAATTCAAGCAGCAGAGTGTAGCACAGGGCTTCAGCAAGCACAGTTTAAATGGTGTAATTAGGCATTTACTAAGATGTTTCTTGGTGTAAATTGTATTACCTGTTCTTCACACTTGCTTACAGCCTTTGTTAGCAGAGACAAATGGTACCATCATAAGTCCTGTTGAAACATTCAACCTACTTTTAAGGCTGGGTTATCCATAAATTCCAGCATTTATTAGAAATGCCATTTTTAGATCTTTACATAGAAAAGGAGCTGTTTATTATGAACCAGGTCCATTGCACCTCAAGTGTTTTTCAGGTATTGTGACGGTGTTCACAGGGGTTCTTGGATGAGGGAAGTTCGTGTCGTCCTTTTTTCCCCTCTCACCCTGACCTTGGTACAGCTCTGTTATATCAAGATACAATATTCCTACTATTGTTGAACCTCACTTCCTGAGAGACAAAAATCTGGGTTCTCTCCCTCTGAAAGTGTGACTCACAGCAGCAAAACAAACCTCCTTCACAGGAGGTCTACTCTTCCAGAATAGTTCCTCTTCTTCTCATTCTTGAGCTCAGGAAATTATATCAGGAAATTGTATAATACAAACAAAACATGGTTTAAAGGGGAAAGGGCAAGCTTAGATTGAACAAATATCTTTCCTGTTAGGATGCTCATGATGAAAACTGCAAATGTCTGTCACGGGCTGCCCTTTTGCCAAGCATGCACTTTATTTCCTGGCCTGAGTACTTTTCTCCTTAATACCAGCTTACCTGCTGTCTTACAACAGATGCTAAGAGTGAAGAAAGAAGCAAAAAGCTGCAGTAGAAATGTAACTTTTAAAACTATTGCTGGTAGATATTTATACAAAGAACTGTATAAATCGATTGAAGTTATGATAGGCATGATTGAAGTTAATGTAAAGGAAACCACCTGTGGACCAGAAGCATTTAATTTCTGTCAACAAGGTACAAATAGTAAATGGCTTTGGCTTCCAGCTTTGATGTTTACCAATACCTGACACTTACATATATAAAAGTGCATGTTTATTCTAGCACATTGTCTTCATTTTCTTCCAGCAAACCTTTGAGAAGCACTGTCAGCATCACGAGCCCAAAGGCTGAGCAGCTGTGGCTGGGCGCTGCTGGTGGGTGCCCAGGCCCTGCCCCAGCCCTCGCCAGGATGCCAACATTACTCACTTTGGAGTCCAGCCCCTCTGGAACAGCCACAGGGTGTTTATCACTTGTGACTAACCCAACCCAGTTCCCCCCTCTGTGCAATGAGTGCTGCTCTCTGTATCTGCAGAGTAAATCAAGAATAACTCAATCTCAGTTGTTGTGGCATCTAAAGAAGCTAGAAAGGAAATCGGAGTTGTTTCAATTCTTTCTGTGCAATTTGTTCAGCTTTGCCTCCTTCAGAAAGGAGGGAAACATGCAGTGGCAAGTCTGACTGTGCATGTGTTCAGGGAGGGTGAACCTGTGGGTGTAACTCTATCATCCAGTGCACCCAGGTTCACAAAACAGGCCTGTGAGCCTGAGAAAAAAGGGCATAGAAACAGAGAGACAAAGAGGGGATAGATGACAGAGTGGGGAGCGTGACGAAGGAAGTGGCGGAAGGAAGTGGCGGAAGGAAGTGGTGGAAGTGGCGGAAGGAAGTGGTGGAAGGAAGGAAGGAAGGAAGTGGCGGAAGGAAGTGGCGGAAGGAAGTGGCGGAAGGAAGTGGCGGAAGGAAGTGGCGGAAGGAAGTGGCGGAAGGAAGGAAGGAAGTGGCGGAAGGAAGGAAGCGGCGGAAGGAAGGAAGTGGCGGAAGTGGCGGAAGGAAGTGGCGGAAGGAAGGAAGGAAGTGTCGGAAGGAAGTGTCGGAAGGAAGTGTCGGAAGGAAGGAAGGAAGTGTCGGAAGGAAAGAAGGAAGTGTCGGAAGGAAAGAAGGAAGTGTCGGAAGGAAGTGTCGGAAGGAAGTGTCGGAAGGAAGTGTCGGAAGGAAGTGTCGGAAGGAAGTGTCGGAAGGAAGGAAGGAAGGAAGGAAGGAAGGAAGGAAGGAAGGAAGGAAGGAAGGAAGGAAGGAAGGAAGGAAGGAAGGAAGGAAGGAAGGAAGGAAAGAAGGAAAGAAGGAAAGAAGGAAAGAAGGAAAGAAGGAAAGAAGGAAAGGAGGGACATACATATTGTTTTAAAATTATAACTTTCCTCATGGTCTAATTTTCATTACTGAGTCAATATATGAAATTTACCATTAAAAATGTACTTAAGGAGAGTAACACAGCAAATACCATAAGGATGGAAATATAACCACAGCAATAAACTAAAATTGCTCAAGGCATACCAGCTCTGCACACTAGCACCAAACACCTCTCCATCCTCAAATATCAAGAGACAATATCAAGCCAAAGAATATCTCAGAGAAGTTTTTTCTCCCTAACTGTTCAAATCCATATCTGACCTCTGCTGGCCAGGTTTCTCCATGATGCATTTGCAGAACACTGCGTGTTGGCTTCCCAGGAATGGCTGAGGCTGGGAGTGGATATTTTGCATGGGGCTATTTTGATTCTTCTCTCAGCAGAGTTTTTAGGCAGCTGGGCAATCGAACCACTGTTTCTAACAGTTTCCAAAGGCTGGGCAGCCAGCGGTGCTGTGGCAGATAGCACTGGGCAGGGTGGGGTGTGCGGCTGCTCTCCCGACAGGTACCCGGCAGCGTGACCTGGTTTCGCCTGGGAACTCCCCGGGTCAGGTTTCCCACGAGCCAGCACACCTTCACTGCCACCCAGCCAGGGACAGCTACGGCTCTGCTGACACAGAAATCCCACCCCTTGCTCACAGAATGCTTTGCGGGCAGAGTGTTATTAACACGGATTTCATGCTCATGATCTTGCTGTGTTTCTATAAAATGTAATTGACTTTCCTTGCTCATTTTAAACTTTTAGGAAGTGCAGAGAGAATGTGACTGCATGGGAACATGCTGGACTGGCCCAAAGCTGGGTGAGTTCTCCTCTCTGACTGCAAACCTGCATCTGAGACGCATGTGACAGGTAGGCGATTGGTTTAATACATCACTGAGAGGCATTCACACACAGGGTGTGCTACAGGGACCTGGGGAAGCACAAGCAGACCACAGTGAGTGCATATTGCAGAGGCACAAGTCTCCACAAACATCCCAGCCTCGTGCTCAGCCCTCAACAAGAGCCATGGCCTTGTGGGGAAGCGTTCCCCCTCCCAAGTGCTGCAGGGAGCATCCCAGCTCGTCAGGAATAATAACCATTTAATTCCATGTGTCCATCTGACAAGATCCATGAACATTAATCACAGGTAGCCTCTAAAAGTAGCTTCAGACACAAACTGTAGTATTCCTCAGAACTGCCAATTCCTGTTTTAATAGCAGAGTTTGTGAGCTCTTGAGCTTTAATATAAAGTGTATCATGCACAGGAACTGGGAGCTCTGCATGGACTTAAATGTACTTTCTTCTTTTGTGCATTAATATGTTGGTTTCACTCTGTAATCCTCAGCTGGCCACAAAATTCTGTAGCCTTCTAGATGCTTGTCCCCTGTTAATGAGCCCACAAGACCGATTTCTTGGTCTTATGACAGCAATGTGACTTCATATTTACATGGAAAAATTAGTGGCTGAAAGTTTTTGAGCAAGTTAAATCCTGAAATCCTTTCCCAACCAGAAACCTCATCAAAATCAGTAGGGCCAAAGATGTAAGAATTGCTCATGTAAAAGTTTCAGGGCTGTTCTTTCAATCTACATACCTAAAAAATACCTGCTAAAATGCATCAGATCAGTTTGCTTTGTGTCTTTTCTCACTAACTTGAAAAATGCCTTGATGGTTGCACAATCACAGTCCTTCAAAGAATAGGTCTGATTTGACTCAAAAAAAAGCTTCATAATGCTGGCTTTGCCACACAGACTGCTCTTGCCTTTGGGATGAATGGGGTACATTCTGCCTATCAAGCCAAAATCCATGCAGCAGTGCTCAGATTTTAATGAACAGAAAATCTTTGCTGGAAAGACAGGTTAGACTTGATTTATTTTTTTCTTAAGAAGAGAAAATATTGTCAGTAGCAGTGGGAAGGAGTCAACGTGTATTCACTGGTTACAGCTGTTATAAGATCTTGTATATGAAAAGTATTAGAACAGCATGGCTTTTACATTTTCTGAGGAAAACTTAGTTACAGATTCTTATTGATGAACAAATGCTATGAGCTCTTCCCACTCCTATTGACATTAAGGGGAATTTTGCAATTCATTTTCTAAGGAACAACTTTTGGTTATTATCTATATTCCATGCACAAGAATGCTAACTGAGCAGCACAGGGATTTAACTTCAGAACACGCTTGTGGGACATTATAACACAGACAATGCAGAAACCCTGATTTCAAAGATATGTCTTAACAGAGACAGTGCTGTAGGACCAGGGAATGAGCCTATTGTGTAGACAGCAGGCAGCCATGGAAATCAAGGACCGCAGACTGAATTGAAGTGAGTTCCTACTGTAAAGCAGGAGAGGATAATGTGATTCATGGATGTATGAACAAGGAAGTAGTGAGTAGGAGTGGGGAGCTGATTTTATCTCTCCTCACTGCTCTAGTAAGACTAATACTGGCAAAGAGCATAAAGTTCTGGTGCCTTGTGTTTTAATTGTAAAAGCTGGAGACAGGTCAGAGAGAGGATGAGAGAAAAATGTCTCTCTCTAGTGAAAGCCTGGAAGGAATCTCTCTGCTTACCTTATCAAAAAGATGGAGACATGACTTGATTAAAGCATACAAGTACCACCACAAGATAATACCATATGCAAAAGATCTTCTTCATCTAGTGGAGAGAGCATAGCAGGAATCAACGGCTGGAAGCTGAAGCCAAACAAATTCATACAAAGAAACCCAGGCATGCATTATTAATAGTAAGAGCAATTAATCCTGGGAACTACTTACCAAAAGTAGGGCTGGATTCTCTGTCTCTTGATGTTTTCAGATCAAGATTGGATATCTTCCTAGTAGAGGTGCCCCAGGCAAACCCTTATGAAAGGGAAGCAAGGTGAGACATAATAGTCTGTGATACACCATCAGACTGGTTGACTAGATGATCCTGTTCTTACTACCCACTGGCTCTATCTCTGCCAGTAAATTAAAGTGTCAGGACCCAGGCCCAGACTCCAGAACATGATCACCTATGCTATTAAATTGTTAGGACAGTCCTTCATGTGTTGTTGACCAGGCTCAACTGGCCCTCTCCCAGACACACTTAGCACAGTTTGGGAACAAGCATAGTCCAAGGTTACAGGAAATTTGGACATGGGCACTGTATTTTGGAGAGGAAAGGAATATAGTAGTGGTACATGCTGACCAGACCACCCTTTGGCAAAATCTATTTTCACCTGTATTATTTGCAAAGATTTGATTTGGCTACAGCAGCTCGAGGTTTGACACCAACCAAGAGAAATGTCTGTGAATCAAATATTCCAGAGCCGCCTCCACGTAGGTGGAATGATGTTGACACACTCACAGCTTTGAAGAGCTCTAAAAGGGAAAAAGGAAGAATGTTTTGACATATTTTGAATATTCAGAAAGGCTAATTGTTTCCTGAAGTAACTGACATTCCATAGGAGTAGTGTATTCTTGCCCGTCATGTCCATACTAGATGGAGACATTGAAGCAGTGCTTCCCACACAGCCCTGGCAATTAGGCAACATGGAGCCTGATGACTGGGATCTTTTAAATGTCAGCACAGCTTCCTATTCCAGTGCTCACCCGGCCCTCATTAGCAGCCCTGAGTTAATGTCTTTGTTGCTGCTGGTGATGATGTGCAGGGACACAAGTGCTACCCCTCCATGTCTGCTGTAATACAAGAACAAGGAGTGCAAGTTCAGGATTTAGTATCTCATCTCAGGGATCCCACAAGGATGCTCTTCACTATTTCTGAGTGCTAGAAGCATTTCTTGCCTCCTGAATATTAAACAGACACGAACCCTCAGGCTTTTTATAGAAGAAAAAAATCCCACATGCTCTGGCTAAAGCTTTAGCAGGCTCTAAACAATTTCTACAGTGAAATTGCATCTACAATTAATTTTTTTCCAGCACTGTTGAACCTGGCAGCACAGTAAATATTGTATGGGTGATAGAGACAGTGCTGGGCTACCACTGTGCACATCAGCACAGGGGGCAGCAGTTGCTGGGCTACCACTGTGCACATCAGAGGCCCCTAATGCATTAGTTTATCTACTGGGAGACGTGGGACAAAGGACTGGAATTCTAGTAAGCCCCTATGTAAAAACTTCCAGATTTGATCCCTGTTTATAAATCAACTAACACAGAACCCCCAAGAGAAAACAAAATAGTACTGACACTTCTTTCTAGTGTAAGAAATGAAGGCAGAAAAACCAGGTGCTTTAAGTCCACTAGATGTACAAAGAGAACTGGAGGGCAGATCTCCATTCCAGGCCTTTGTGCAGAGACACCAGGTGGCTTTATGGTCCTGGATGCCTCCAAAAGAGATGTCTTGCTCCATGCTGAGTACTGAAATGCCATATCTAACTTAGCAGACAGTACCTGAATAAAGAACTTTAGCATTAGTTCCCATATCTTCCCAAATCACCCTTTTGCTTGGTGTGTATCAAAAAACTCTTGCCCAAGAAAACAGAGCAATTCTGAATCTCTCTGAGACTCTCCAAAAGAGCTCCACAGCTGCAGCAAGGGAATGCAGAAAGACCCTTTTCAGTTCTCTTCTGCAAGCCTGAAGATCCTATGCTGACAACAAGGTCATCTAGCTCAGATCAAGGTTTATTATTTTTGTGAAACTCAGATCACTCAACACCTGGAGGCAATTTCCTAAGCATCTGCACTTTTACAATGTGAAGCCAAGGTGGGATGAAAGGGCAAAACCCAGTTGACTCTCAGAAAATCTGGCACTCCTGGGCTTTGCAAGCTTGCCTTAGCTGAGTAAAGTTGCCATTTGCAGGGTATCTGTGAAAAGCTCCTGGATTGAGGGAAACAACGCTGTGGTTGTGATTTTCACTTCATTATACAGAACACACTTATTTTAGAAAATTTCATTCACATTTCATGCTGGCCTTAAAATATTGTGTTGTCATAAAAGCTGGATATAACACTGACAAGCAGTGCTCAGAAAAGATGATACAAATCCATGAGTGAGGTGTAGAGAGGCCCATGGTTTGCCACCAGTCATCCCAGGCCAGCTTGTTCTCCTGCAGTCACAGCTCAGGCAGGGTTCAGGAGCTGAACCACTGCCAACAGGCATTTACAATGGGACCACTCAGTTTTGGGGAGAAGGTTGCTTACCTCTGTGGTCATGAGGAATGCCACAGCTCTAGGCCATGGGGCAGAAAGGGTCCTAGAACTACTTTCTTGTTCACAGTGGTGCCATCTTAGGATTTATCTTGCCAAGACAAGAGAGGAAAGGAGCAAATGAAGCTCTCTGAAGCAATTCAGACACCAGGACTTAGCAGAAAAAAAGTCATTATTAAATGTATTACATTAAGTTTGGGTATCTACATCTAAGTTTCAACAGATAAGGTAAAGGAGAAGTTGTTTTTATCACCTGAGACCTTTGTGGTACTTCTTCTGGCTTTTCTAGACAACAGTGCAAACATCTTTGGGATTGTGCTGTGTCAATTCCCACAAGACCACATAAAAGTCTTGTGCATCCCAGGACACATGTCTGACCAATGGAGCTGAGCCCACAGCCCCTCTTAATACTGAGCTGAAACCCACCCCAAACTTCCTAAGGATTAATTCTGAAACTTGTAATAAATGTCACGAATTTAAAAAGACAAACAGATAAAATAATATATTGGTCTTTTAATTAAGTTAATTACAAAGTTTGAAATGCTACTCTTAGTTGTTTTATTCAAAGCACAGAGGAGTATCACAATATCAAGAGCTACCAGTGCGGATTTCCATACTTTGTATTAGTCTTCATTCCGATTCTAGGTACTGGAATTTTGCCTGTGTGAGATGGCATTGTGTTTTCAGAGAAGGTCATGGGTGGATCATGTTTCTGGATGCAGCACTGGTCTCTAGTGTTTTTAATATTTTTATAGACCACAGAAAGCAAATGTGGGGATAAATTCCTAGGACATATCTATGCTGCTGCTGCCCCCTCTATGACAGTGACAGTGAATTTCTCAGCCTGAGGCTCTGCACAGTGAAAACTTCCAACAGAGCAAACAAAGGGACAATTGTAGGAACAGAGTGGTTTGGCAAATAAATGAGTAAGAGACTTCCTTGGGCACATTCAGAGTTGCCAAACGGAGCCTGAACACATGACCTAGCATCTGTCAGGACATGTCCACGCCAGTCCTGTGAGGGACATGCTTTCAGGCAGGCTGAGATCTCAGACATCTCCACGGTGCTGTTGATGGTCTGCTGTGTCACAGGATCACAGAGTATCCCAGCTTGGAAGGGATCCATAGCTGGGTTATAGGATATCTTATGAGAGATCCTGGAAGCATCCCTCGCCTCATTATTGTCATCCCATTTTTTGGGTTTTGTCTTCTACCTTCTGTAACATTTTCAGCATGTGCTGCTAAGCTGGGTTCAATTTTGAACCACATGTCCTTGGAAACTGGAGCAACCTAGTCTCAATTATACATTCAGAAACTTGGGACACTAAATTCCTCTGTGCACCTTGGATTAGGCAGTGTTTCACCAGTCACAGCAGTAAGCTTTAAATGAGCAGAACTTTATTAGAGGGAAGGAAACAGAAGGAAGCAACAGTTGGGGAAATCTGAATTAACACCCAGCCAGCCCCAGGCTTGCCCCTCTGTGGAGTTATAAAGGAATTAGCCTGGACTCTTTTTTCTGCTTGCAGCTGTGACAGCACAAATGGACAGCACTGCCCTCCTGCCTGGTCCCATTTACCTTGAAACGTGTCTGTGCTCAGGGTGTTACAGTGGGCTGCCTGCTCAGGCCATTTCCAGGGCTCTGAGGATCCATGGACAATGTTCCCAGCCCTGCTGCTGGTGTCCCCATGGAATCATCAGGCCAGACAGGTGCTCCCAGTTGCCCCAGACTGGTGCCCAGTCACCTCCAAGCCATGGGTTTTCCCATGGGGTGCTGTGGCTCATGCAGTACCAGCTCTTGCTTACAGCCAGGGACCTGCTCCCCTCTGCAGCCATCACTTCCTTGGGTCACCTCTGGGCCACCCACCCACAGCTCCCTCAACAAGCTGGGGGTGCCTTTCCTCCAGGCTCTCCAATGGGGCTGGTGATCTCTACACCTTTTACGACACCCAGGATCATGTTCACAAGCCTCCTGGGTGCAGCAGTTGTCTCCTATCATATGTTTTCACTGTACCAAGGCCAAAAAATGTAAAGTTTCTAGGTATTACTATTGCAAGTGACAAAGATGGTTTCTGTATGATACATGGTCTGTAGATGTTTCAATGATACATGGTCTGTAGTTTGTAACTCTGCCTAATGGCCAGAGGTGATGGGAGTGTAAGGAGGGGTGATGTCCCTCTGTCCCCTGATGCTCAAGAAAAGAGATGTGTGCTCAAGTACAGGAGGATGAATGGCACAAAGGGAGGTAAGGAAAGAAAACACAGAGAACAGCAAAGAGGAAAAAAAGAGTGGGCAGAGCACATGATATGAAATGGGTCAAAAGAGCAGGTAGAGAGGCAGCCCATCTGAGACATGGTGCATCCATTCCCTACTCATAATTCACTTTCCCTGAGGATACCCCAGTGCTTCTCTTTCTTTCCCTACAAGTCTTCACTACTGGCACACTCTGACCCAGGGGCTGCAGGCCAGGACACCTCCTGCCTGGACAGCCACAATGGCCCCAGTGCTAGAGACATCCAAAAGAGCCTGGAAATACTTGTTTCCACCCTCAGCATGTTTAGCACTGATGTTAGCCTTGAAGGTTCTTACATCAAGCACAAAATACATCCGGTTCAGGTTTGCCAAGTGCTATTGCAATCTATACTTGTATTTCTCCCAAACCTTCCTCCCGGGTCCCAGGATGTATTCTCCCTCTTATTACATGTTACAGAAACCCCCTTCGTGTTGCACACACGAATAACGGGGCTAACTGAGCCCTTCACAGCACTGAGGTTTGAAAAATAGCCCGTGGGCATTGTTTCTGTCTCCGTGCGAGGCGCGGGGCCGGAGCGCTCCGAGTGTGACACGGGACAAAGCTCAGGCTGCTGTGACACCCTCGGAGCCGGAGGGCTCTGTGTGTGACACGGGACAAAGCTCAGGCTGCTGTGACACCCTCGGAGCCGCAGCGGGGCTGCTGGCCCGGCCCGGGAGCGGAGTCACGGCACTCTTGGCTTTGATAAGGGCGTGAGAGATGCTGGCCCCAAGCCGGCAGTGAGCGCCTCTCCCCTCCCAGTGCCCCTGAGCGGGGCTGCCCCGCTCCCGAGGGGCTGACTCATGGAGATACAATAATCAAGGGAAACGAGAAATATTTGACATTCCTCGCACCTTCTCACATTAAAAAAAAAAAAAATACAGTTATCAAGGGAAATGTGAAATATTTGACATTCCCCGCGCCCTGTCACAGCCAGAAATGCTCTGGGTTTCGTGCCCTGCGGGCACCTCAGGCCGAATGCCCGCGTTCCTCGGAGCACGGAAGAGCCCGTGGTGTTTCCGGAGAAGGGAAATGCCTGGGCCGGCTGTGCCAAGGCCGGTGCGGGATGAGGAGGAGGAGAGGAGCCTTCAGCAGCCGGGGCTGGGCCAGGGCCGGTGCGGGATGAGGAGGAGGAGGAGGAGAGGAGCCCTCAGCAGCCGGGGCTGTGCCAAGGCCGGTGCGGGATGAGGAGGAGGAGGAAACGAGCCCTCAGCAGCCGGGGCTGGGCCGTGCCAAGAGGAGCCCTCAGCAGCTGGAGCTGGGCCGTGCCAAGGCCGGTGCGGGTTGAGGAGGAGGAGGAGAGGAGCCCTCAGCAGCCGGGGCTGGGCCAGGCCCGCCTTGCCCGGGGCCTGCCGCCAGCCCCACGGGCATCAGGATGGAGCAGCAGTGCCAACAATGAAGAGTTGTGAGATGAAATGGAGACTTTCCCTGTGGAAGAGTCCTGATTCACATAGAAAAAAAAAGAAAAACAAAAAATCAGTCTGCTGCCACATGCCTGGCTTGGCCCTGTTACAATTTACACGCGATTTTTGAGCAGCCCTCCTCGTGGCTGGGGCAGGCATCAGCCATTTTGTGCTTAAGTACAAATTAAAGGATGTCTTATCTTTGTTTTCCCATCGTCTGTCCTCTCTACAGCTGATCTTTGTACATCCTTGCATTACAGGAAGGGGAAAAAACTCCCAAGAATTCACTTGTATTGAAGAGAAGGTCTTAAAAATACCACAACCCCCCACCCTACCTCTTTTCCCCCCTCCCTCCCTCAGGTGATGATTTTGGGACCTTGCAATATCAAGTTTGGGCTCCTGTTTCAATGGAGTATCTTCATGAAATAAATCTTACTGAAATCTGCTTCTCCATCACCAGAAGAGCCCTCCTGGATAAATACCACCTCTCTCCCTCCTGTAAATGGCTGTCATGATGTCACTCACCTGAGCTGGATCTGCATGGCTTAAAGTTAGCAACAATGTACAGAAATAAAATTAGCTTTTTCACCATTTCTTTCTCAGATTCTCAGCTCCTAGTTTCTCTTTCTTACCTACATAGGAGGAAAGAAAGTGAAAGCCTTTCTGCTTGTGAGACAATGAATTTCTCTTTTTAATTATGAAGGTGTTTTGCCATAAATGTGGTTTAACTTCTACCCAGGTTGTCTTCTGCTTCTCCCACTACTTCTCAAAACCTTTAAAATATGTAATGTGTTATTGCTTCATGGGCTCATTGACTCCCACATTGTGCTGAAATATGCTCCCATGGAAATACTTATTAAGTCAAGCTTTTTAAAAATTAAAGGGGCTTAAAGCAATCCTTCTCCCTGCCAGTCCTGATGGCATTGCTGAGGACAGACAGGGCTGAAGCTACTCCTCTGCCCCCATACCACGGGGTCTATGTGGTTTGAATCCCTGCCTCCCTCAGCAAGGGTGCTTTTTGGACCAATTTCTTCATTTATCACCTCTGCAACAGCTGTTTCTATTGTTGAAATTTGAAAGGAAATCACGCCACAAATGCCCCAGCAAATAGAGAGGCTTAAGCATTTCCTACAGAAAGCTTCTCTATCTGAAAATTTTGGTTAATATGAACCAAACTTATTTTTTAGACTATGTGTATCTGTTCTGGGGGGGAAAAAGGAAGTGATTTTTGCTTAACACAGGAGAAAAATATTACACAAAGGTAACTAAGAGATCTTTGCCTAGACCAGGATTCCAATGTCCTCTCTACAAATAGCTGGACATGAGAATAGGGACTTGACTTTTCCTCTATAATCTATATCTGAGTATGAAAACAACATTTCCTGTTTAGGCAGAGATTGAATAGACAGTTAGAAGAGAAATTTTCCCTTAGGCTGAACTGAGAAACAGAAGTTTAGGGTTTCTGGAGATGAGAAATACTTCTGTTAACATCTAAGATATTTGTGATCTATACCAACATGTCTCTTAGGGGAGATAGAACTTAAACCTTCAAAGGCTTTTTTGGGTAAATTTAAGATAATTTTAAAATTCAAGATGGCTTTCTACAGTGAAAAGTAAAGGGGTTTGTTTAGCAAAAGCCAAGAAGGGATACCAAAGTAAGATTTCCAAAAAATATGTCTCTATTTTGAGGGTCAATATTTTTGGCCAAACTTAACCCAGATTTATAAGTAGATTTATTCTTTCTAAAGATGTTTTGATTTTGGTGGGGTTTATTGTTTGTTTTGGAGTTTGGTGGATTTTCTTTTTTTTTTTCAGGAAAAAACATACTGTTTGTAAAACTAAATTTAGAAAGCTTGCATGTCCTCTCACTACATCTGGAATAAGGATTGTGACCATTTGGTTATGCTGAAGTAGGTGAGAGGCTTCTCCCTCACTCCTATTATTTCTTCATCTTGAAAAATAGTGGTTTTCCCCTGTGGTGAAACAAGGAATTAGTTTTCTAGTTGGATTTCTTGCCAGGCTGTGACCTGTCTCCCAGCAGGATGAACTGCACTGCAAACCTTCTTTCTCATTTAATGCCTGGCCAAGGCATAGGAGCAGTTTTGAACAGGAAGACTGTCAGCAAACCCCTGTGCACTTTCCAGTCCTCTGGCATCTCACTAGATGAAAGAACGAGATGGCAGAGGAATTATTTCAGGCAGTGGTGCAGTCTCTTGGCAACTAATTCCTGAGGGAAGCAAGAAAAAATTGTCCTCCAGGTTTGAGGCTCTTACTGTCCAAGGAAAAGAACAAAACACTAAATGCATTACTTTTGGTGAGCTACCTGTAGGTAAAAACGCGTTTAATTTCTTGAGCTGGATATCAGTTACACTATTGTGAGTAATATCAACAGGATTACAGCGATTTTGCCGCTCCTGCAGAGTCAGAGGACGGCAAACTGAAATCGCTGCCTTGATCTGCTCTGCCTGTTTGCTCTTGTTAAAAGGCTGGGGACTGGTTTTCAAGTGGGACAGGTTTTTGAGAGCTCATTGTCAACAGCTGTAAGTGCTTTCAGCACAGCTCACACCCAAAGGCAGCTCAGCGAGCGCTATTGTTTCTTCCCTTGGAAATGTACTGAACAACGCCAGAGATGCAATTTTATGTAACACAGTGGTGTGGTGTTCTACAGCATTCTGCAGGCAATTTAGGGGCCTTGTGATCTACACCAGCATGAAGAGGCAAGGTTGCTTTAATAAAAGCTCACTCCTGCCTCTATGATATCATCAAAACAAAAAGTTTTACATGACCTCCCCTTTGGGCGTGCTGGTTTTCAGTGGCAGTGGTGCACTGATGCACTGATCCAGCTTCACAGCCAAAGCATGTGCCACAAATTATTGCAAATTAATAAAATAATAAAAAAGTTTCAGCTTCCCCTATATTTGTAGGACCAAGATGCTGCCGTGCATTTTATTGTATCCTTAGATTTTACGACATTTCCTCCTGTGGGCAGAAATCTTAGAGCCCCCAGATTAATATAATTAAATGAAAGTAAATGCCAAGGGAATAAGGGCTGCAATATAAACTGCCTAGATTCTGACTCCTCAGTGGATACCTTGCTTTTATAAGAGCCAGCAAGTCAGAGTATGACCCTGGGTGCCCAGCCATTACCTCCAGGCTGTCATGGGGAAAGCAAAGGCTCATCCTGCCACCTCCTAATTCTCGAAAGTGCACAGTGAAATACAACATCTGAAAGGGCAGGACTGAGCTTTACATCACTTTTTAATTCAATGGCTGGTTCATTCAAATGAGATTTACAAAGACATTATGCAATTTTGCAGCACACAGTCACCAGGGTTGTGTAATGAATATCTAACCTGCAGCCTGAGAGCCTAAACTGGGTGTAGATCATCTCATGACCATGGTTGGGAAGCAAACAGGGGCCATGCACCAACTGAGCTTGTAAAAATGTGTTGAAGTTTCTGACTCAGTTGTTGTCTTATATAAAAGAAAAATGCTAGAGCATTGTGCAACCTTGGAGTTATGCAAGGAGGGAGTTTAATTACTGTTATTGAATTTGTACATTTCTTGCACTGCTAGTAGCTTTTAATTACTCATTACATTTTAAGCACTTGACAATTAGAAATAAGAACTGCAGGCAAATTTGTCCTTGATACTGCTTTTAGAGTAATGGAAAGTTAAACCTATCAGTACAGCTTATTTTATAGAGATATTTTAATTCATACATGACATAATGAAAAAGAGAAGCTAATAAAAATCTTGTTCACTCGTTTCTCCCTGAGAACTTGTCGAAGAGATTAAACATTTCTCATTAACAGTGTTTTAACTTCTATTAGAAAGGTTTTCTCACCTTGAAACACTTCAAAAGCATTTATGTTACCAAAAAGCGTTTCTGGAAGTTATAACACACATACACACATCTATTTTCCAGCCTCCAGTTTACTGAGAATATTGACATAGTTTCTGCAAACAAAGGGTGTAAAAAAGGTAAAAATACAGTATTTATTGCAGTAGGTATGAAAACCTAATAATAAAAACTTGACACAATTAATTGGAAGAAAAAACTATTTATTTCTCATTTAAATATTGAGGAAGAAAAAGCAGAAACCTGGGTAAAAAAGCCTCCTTATCGACTAAAGTTTTTGAGTGCTAATGGAGTGAAAGACAGGATGCTTTGATTTTTTTTTACATGGACATCTGCAGCAACTCTTATAGAAAATATCAGGAGAAAAAAAAGCAAAAATGTATTTGATAATGATTCATATTTGCACTTGTAAACATGGTGAAAGCACGTGACACAAGGAAATGGGCGTCAGTTCTGCAGAGTTACGGAAAAAACATAATGAACACTAGGCAATGCTGAACGTGGTCTCCCTTGTCCCTTAACATAGTCCCCATGCCCATGGCAGTGACAGACACTGGATTTAACTGAATTCTCAGCTACATTTCTGTTGCCCCTGCTGGGTTTAATTTACTTATTTGGTTTACTAGGTAGGTAATGACTTGCGTGAATTCATGTCTCTGTGATTATCAATACCAGTATTGCTCAATACTTGGGATTGAGTCTCCATTGATTCTATTAACCAACAAGAAGTACAGAGCCTAAATTGTGGTAATGGGGGGAAAAAGTATCACATTGGTGATCCTGTATTTTTATAGTTATCACTTTCCACTGAGTCTATGCTCTGCACATCCTCAGGGTTGCAGCAATTCATTCTGGTGGCTGATCTCAGTTTAGTAATTTAATTTTTTTTGTTTCTTATGTAGCAGAGTGATGGCACATATAAACAAAGCATGTCAATTTGATTTGAGTATTTTGACTTGTCCTCAGACATCTTTACAGCATAAGCACAATAATAATAAATCTCTGCCACTATTTATTTTTTGTGCCCAAAATCCCTGACCAAGCTCAGGAGATGAACGTAACTTATTCCTGCACAAAAGTGATGATTAGAGTTTTGCCCTAAAGGTTCAAGGTGGCTACAAAAATAACTGAGTCACTACCATGAAGGTATTTAAAAGAAAGACATGTAGATTTGGTGCTCAGGGACATGGCTTGGTGGGTGACTTAGCAGTGCTTCTTAATGGGTGGACTCTATGATCTTAGAGGTCTTTTCCACCCTTAAGGATTCTGTGATTCTGTGCATTAGCATAATGTCAAGGTTTATTCCCACAGCCAGGTGTCCCTGGTAGCCAGAAGGAGGGGGCAGGACGTGGAGAGTGTTTTGGGGCTGGATGTGCCCAAGTGCTACACAGGACAGCTCGGTGACGCAGAACAACATCCCACAGGTGCCTGTGGCTGGACCTGTGCCCTGCAAGCCTGGAGCTTGCTGGTGCCAGCACACCCAACAAGCTGGTCAGACTTCCAGCTCCAGCCACCTACCTGGGGTAGTTACAAAACAAGCCCCAAATTACACAAAGCTCACTCAGCCCACCACCGGATATTTATTTAGCCTTGCCACTCTCAGACAAAGTTTTCAGCCGGGTGGTGAAGAATTTGATGCTAAAGACTGAAGCCAAAACCCCAAAGGCTAAGAAGCAGTGAGAGGCAGTGGCACAGAGCCGCAGATCCCGGCAGCCTGCGGTGCCCCTGGCTCGCCTGCCCCTGTTTTGGGTTACACAGTGTGGGTGACTCAGCCAGGGAGAGGAAGCCCCAGGAGGGGGAAATAAATGTGTTTGGAGGAGGAAATTGAAGGAAGAAGAGTATTTTCTGTAGGGGAGTAGAGTGGTATGTAGGACTGCTCGGTGGAAACCCAACATAAACCTTGCACAAGCCTGACTGCTATGTGATCCCCACGACTGTCTTCTCATTCCTTCAGTAATTGAGGCTTCAGCTCAGCAAAGCATTAAAGCTCAGGCTTCATTTTATGCTGTCAGTAAGTGCTTTGCTGAACAGGGGCTTAAAGTATCAAGCTCCTTGCATGAGATTTATCCCACCTAATTTTAGACATTTGCAGTGCAGATATTTACGCCAGTGCTAGTGACCCCAGGCTCTTCCCACTGTGAATGAGGACAAATAAGCATCTCTGGGGTGCCGTTCATTAGGCCTACTCTACCCTAGAACAACAAATAGCAGTCACAGAAGTATTTGCAATCAGAGCTCAAAATAGCTAAATCAGATGTAAACATCTACCATCCGTGTACCTACACTCACGCACCTGAACCACAACAGCCTCTGACAACAGATGAGTAGCAAAACACTATACCAATTGGGAGAAATCAGGAAAATGCAAACTGAATTCTAACAGAGAACGGAAACTGAAAATTATTTTCTCCCTGAGAAAGTTACAGTTGGAATTGTTTTTAAGACAAACAGAGGAAGAACAGAATAGGCCATTGTTATTCCCTTGTTTAAGGCATTATTTCTTTCATACTTGCATTGTTTGAGATTGATTCCCTGCCTCCATTGGTTACTGGGGATTCCTGCTCATCCGCCTAACTTTTAGAAAACTGTAGTTAGGTGAAGTTAATCTCCTCTTGTGTCAGACCGCTGTTTTTGAAGGAGTAATCTCAAATATTTGAGTAATTTCTGCAAAGTTATTTGATTTGGAGCTCATGTTTCTCTGAATATTGAAAGCAAGCCACTGCTTTCCCTGTGGAGGCAACTGTGATGTAAACTTCTGGGAATCACTGCAAACATGGGAATGCCTGGAATCCCTCTGGGAAATAACTGCAAAACCTTTAATCCCTGTTATCTCTGAGAGCACATATTTTTGTTTGCTTGATTAGCAGTGGGAGAGGATGAGCGATTGGTGTGTTGGGCAGTAAAGGCGTGTGCTGTTTCTCTGCTGCTGCCTCAGGCTGCCTTGGGGAAGGTGATGGTTCCTGGGCAAACAACCCTGAGCAGAAGAGCCACAGCAGTGCTTGGTGTGAAGTGGTGGGAGGCAGGGAATGTGTGGCAAATACAAAATCAGCAGCAGCAACTGCAGCTGTTGAAAGTACAACACAGTGACCAGCACTGTTAGACTTAGCTGGTGCTCAATCACAGAATCACAGAATCACAGAGTCACAGAATCTCAGAGTCACAGAACCACAGTCACAGAGTCACAGAATCACAGAATCTCAAAATCCCAGAAGGGCTTGAGTTGGAGTTCCAACCCTTTGCCATGGTCAGGGCCACCTTCCACTAGAGCAGGTTGTCCAACACCCCATCCAACCTGGCCTTGAACACTTCCAGGGATGGGGCACCCACAGCTTCTCTGGGCAACCTGTTCCACTGTTTCATCCCCCCCCACAGTAAATAATTTCTTCCTAATATCTAATTAGGAAGAATATCTAATTAATGTGGTCTGACTCCTATGGCAGGAGTTTGGGATGCCCATTTAAGCACTGAGTTGAGGCAGTAAGTTAGGAGTAAAATTGCTCAACCTTTCGTTCTGCAAACAGTGGAGACAGGCAGCTTCAGAAAATAATTCATGCTATCCCAAGGAAAAAAATTAAAATTTGTGGATTGAATCTCTCTCTGAACACAACAGTCTCTCTAACTGCAAGAAAGTCATGGGATACTTAACTGTGGTGGATAGTTCACTCCTTGAACATTGCTAATACAAACACTGCTAATACAGAATCTTACCACTGGAAAATTCTTTTTTTCTGCACTTTGACATCTGCTAAAATGACGACTATGCTGAGATTGCTGCTTCCATGTGCTCTCACAGGGCAGCTGATAACAGAGCTCTGGGCTCTGTGAAGCCTGCAGAGGGAAAATTCATGTACTGGACTACAAGACATCTTTCTGTTTTGACATCTTTCTGACTCTAAGGTGAAAGCTTTTAGCATAAGCCTGGGAGCTATGTGGGGACCAGACCTAGTAAAGGGTGTATTTTACATGGGGACAGATTCTGTCTGGCTGTTTTGTGGGGCCAAAGAAGAGGAAATGATTCACTGACAAAGGGGGGAACTCACAGTTCCCCCTGTGCCTTGACTCACAGTTTCCTGCTACAACCACTAGACAATTCCTCTAGCAATTCCTTAGTGCATCAAAAGGATGGATTAGTTTCTTAGTTCCTTCAACATCACGGAATGGTTTTCCAGTATTACACATCCAGGCTTACCATGTTACCTACTGGAGGAAGATCTCTAGGTTTTGTTCTGTAAGTTCGTTGAAAAAGTCCCAAGCTAAGTGCATTTGCCTGCCCAAATGCTAATTGCTGATGGAACCAAAGTGCCAGGTCTGCTGCACTGCTTTCCTCACATGTGGAGGGCTGGGAATATGGAGTTGATTTACCCATATCTCACTTAGTTCATGAAATCCCAAACATAACAGAAGATTTTTTTTGTGCCTAATTTGGTAAGTTTCTGGATGATGGTTAAGAATCCCAAAAGGATTATGTCCACATAAAAGCAAATTTCAGACATTACTGTTCAATTAAATAATTCTGGGGTTTCACTTTCTTTCCAGTAAATAGAATTTCTTTGTATCCATGAACACTGTAAATGGTTTCTAGATCATACAAGGAAGATCAAAAGAGTGATTTATCAGGCATGGATGCAAAAAGCTTTTACTTACACTTAAGCTGTCAGCTGTACTTGAGAATCTCAAACGAAACTCCACTGCTATCAGATTGTCTCATATATGCAGTTGCTTTTATGATTATTTCTCCTAAAGAGAAAACACGCTGTTTTCAAAACCAGTATGCTTAGGCTTACAAATCCACAGGATCCCCTAGAAGGAGCGCTCAGGTTCACAGCCCAGGCATTATTTCCTCTTGCAGGCTGGTTTTAGTTTTAAGACTGTGCCATCTGCTGTTGGAACTGCAGATTTCCCTGGGTCCGCAGAGTGCAGTAATCAGCTCCGACGGCCTGGCCACACACGTCTGTGATTTGCCCCAGGTTGGGGACACGTTGTAGAGTGACTGCCACCCCTGTCAGAGGCTTCAACCATCCCAGAATCATTTATTTCACTGCTTTGAAGGGCTCTGCTTTGGCACGGACATGTAAGGGCTTCCATATTTCCCTCCTGCTCAGAAGTATCAAAGGTGGTATGACACACATGGGATGCATAGTCCTTTTCTACAATATTAAATTTTAGCAAAAAAATAGAACCGCCTTCTGCTCTTCAGTTCCATGAACAGAGAAGGTGCACAGGCAACTAAGGAATGGGCAATTTCACCTTCCCAATCTTATACTTTAGTTCCCATTGTTTATATGCTTGTGGGATCACAGAGCTATTAAAAACTAGACTGAACAATAGAGATATTATTCTGCTACTGAAACTGGATTACACTCCTAACCACAAGCTTCTCCTATCTGCCAACATGAAAGCGACACCGCTTTGGGAAAACTGAAAATGACTGTGCACTGGGTACTCAGATTCCTAACAAGGGTAACCCACATCCTCTGCAGAAGCATTTCTGAGCTCAAAGGTCTACCACGAAAGACTGGCAGGGAAATATTCCCAAATGCATTTTGAAGTTTAACATTTCAACACGGGGCACCTTCTTGGCAGTCGCTGCAGAAGAGGCATGCTGTGCTCCAAAAATGAGGCAGTTGGTATAGGGATGAGCTCTCCAAGGGAACAAATACCACATTTTGAGAGACGCAACTGACCTGGAACGTCTTAATCCCACTCCTGCTTCCTGTTATAACCATGTCTGACTACCTCACATCACCAACATGCTATCTACTGACACTATTAGAAAAGGAAATGTCTTATATTTTACACACAGAATTATGTGAGCAGTATAGGATTCTGTTACTGGGAGCTGTAGGACCTGGCACCTTTGGCACCTGTCTAATCAGGGGGATGTATATGCCTAGGGATCAAACTGAGAATGGCCAGCACACCACACACTAAGCTTATTAGAAATTCTGAGGCATACACCTTAAACCCTGTTCTGCTGCAGGATTTAGGCAGTTTTTAAGGCTTGTTTTTCTCTCAGCAGCATGAAGAACTCCCAGATCAACAAGCATCATTAATACTCGCAGCTGGCACGACACCAGTGCTCCTCCAAGTGCTTGTCCCCAAGACTTTAGGTGTCCATCCTACCATCAACAGTTCCTGCACCAAAATGTCACCCCCTGGCCATGCCAGCCCACGCCCCTGGCCACACCAGCTGACCCTGCTGGCCACACCAGTCCCTGGCTTGTTGAACCTGCCCCAGTGCTACTCAGAGGCACAGCACTTCTGAAGTTAAAACTGAGGCTCACAGGGAGAGCAAGGGGTGGTGTGCCTTGGGTAGACCATGGGCTGGTGAAGTTCGGGGAATGCTTATCTGAGAAGACAAGCAAATAAAGGATGTGAAAGCAAAGCCATTAGCTCCTGAGCTGAAATGACTTCACCAGTGTTACCCAGCAGAGCTGGGAAGTGAACGTGGCCCCCAAAGGTCATGTAAACCATGGTTTGTTTTCTAGTTGAAAAATAAAATGGAAAATACCAGGAACACAAGTAGAAAATCCCTTTTGCAGACTGAGAATGTGGCTAATATTGGTGTTCCTCCTCTGCTTCATTTAATCATCTTACAATTTGTTTATAACAGCAAATCATTCAATTTCAGATAGAAACATGATGAAGTGTCAGCAGAGACCTTTGACTTAATGATGGCCAGAATTTCCTTCCAGGATCTGAGTTTTTCCCACAGGACCTACCATCCACACCAAGCCCTTTTTCAATGGGAGCTGCCTTCTCCCAGTACTGCCTGCAGCCTGAGGCTAATTGGAGGAGAGCTGTACAGAGGTCAAGGTGCTGAAGACCTTTCCCAGTTTTCCTGGCTTCAGGAGGTTTCAGAGTGAGCCTTGGGCCAGAAGCAGGACTACAAATGAAAACAGGAGGGCTGAAAGCAGGAGGCAAAAGTAGCTGTGAGTTTTTGACCAAGAGGGCTTGGGTGAGAGCAAGACATGAAGGGAAGTGAGCTCCTCCTGGAGGGAGACCTTGGGATCCAGCCATCACTGGACAGACCTGGGAGATGGAGCTGGACATGGAGCCACCTGCTCCTGCCTCAGCTGCCCTCTCCTGCCTGTCCCGAGGCCAGAACAGCTCTGCCCAGCAGCAGCACCACCACTCAGACAAAGAAACTGAGCCTTGGCATGACTGCCTACATTTTCCAGCCTGGATTGCCTCCTGGAACACTTTGCTTCCCACATTCCTGAGATGGATTTAAAAATAGGACTGCCTCTGATCCATGCCAGGTAAACAGATCTTATTTTCCTGGTTTGTGTGTTTGAATAGCATGTGTTGCATGGTATCTAATGACCACGGTAAGCTGCAGGCAGTACAGTTTTTGGAGGCTGAGAAAAGACACATCTCATTTGTGGAGATGTCTCATACAGTGAATTTAAGCTCAATACCCTAAATTTAGAACAACATTACATGAAAGGAACATGAAGTGTAAGGAACTGCTAAAGGATTTGAACTTAGCTTAAGCACACACTCCTACAAACACTCAGAAAATTACAAGGTACTCCCTCCTGAAAAACAGCTACTAAATATGCAGCCTTCCTTTCTAAAATGCTGCATTATCTGGGAAGAAATCTGGAAGAACAAGTAACAATGTGCATGGGAGTCTCCAGTAGCACTGCTGCAACTACATGTTGCTGTATGGTATGGCTGGCAGGCTGGTGGGATGGCACCGAGTGCTAAATTATGCCATGTTGTGAGAGAGATGCAGCCCCAGAAATGAAATGTTATCAGAAAAGTTACAATATAGTTGCCATGGCAATTATAAAAAGGGAAACCATTGGTGCCATTTATTTCATTGTCACATGCCTTATGGTGAAATCTTGGCACCCTGGGTTGTGGAAGGAGATGATAAATGTGGAGTTTATCCCAAGTGGCTGAGGGGTTTTTTGCGTAGACTGAGCAGAAGAGCAACAAACCCAACAAATCTTGATTGTCTGGATCCTTGGGGCACAAATCAGGGACACAGTCTTGGGATCCAGACAAAATGGTAGTTTGAAAAACCTTAGGACTTAGTTGCTAATAGAGATTTCTACTAAAAACCCAGATCCAGAATTTTCTTTGTGATTAGTGTAGCCCTGTGGCCTGGCTGCTCACAGGACAGAGACTTTGTTGGAGCAAACCTATGTGCCCTGGATCCACAGGCAACTGCCAGCCATGGTGGAGACTCAGCCCTCCACTGTGACTCCTCCTTTGAAGGATCTGGGGTCACATTTTATTTAAAGGAAATTAGTAAACTGGCTAGGAAGCAGACAAAACACGAGCAGCCGGCTCCACTGGTGCCCCTCATATGCTGATGAGGAAAAGAGAGCTAAAATGGTCCCACACCATGTGTCTAGGATGAAGTTAATAAGTTACAAAGGCTGAATGTTACCTCTCCATAAGACAATGCAGAAAAAGGATGTCAAGGGAATGCGCAAAATAAGAGACTCCAAAACCAACATGAGACCTGTTGGAAATGCCTTTTGGTGAGAAATACAGTTTTAATATTTTTTGTTTATCAGAAGTGAGTCTAAGAGGTAACATAGATGTGACACTGAAGCACCTTCTCAGGAGGAACAGGAGAATGATATCGCTGTCAGAGCAAGTCACAGAAAGCAGTGGTGGGAAACCAGAGCTTGATAACATTAAATTAGCAACAAGATGAAGGTTTTTTTCACGTGGAGGATGACTAAACATGAGAAGAAACCATGGAGGATGTGGTGGATGTGGTACATTTTTCAGACCTCCACATCTCCAGATCAAAGTGGAAGATCCTCTTCAGATGCGAAGCTTATCTGAGCACATCCAGGGACAGCCATGCCTTTGATACCCAGATCTCATGAGAATGGGAAACTGCCTCAACACTGCAGGGTAGCCACACTTTTACCAGTGGATGTGTATTCAGACATTTTTGACACTAAAACTTCCCTGAGGGCAGTGATGCCCTCCCTCCAGTGTGTCAGCTGCATCTCTCAGAATGCTGGTTTTGATAGCAATAAACTGTGTGTCATCACTCATTTACTGCATGCTCACTGTGTCGTGTGCCAGTTTGGATTAAAGCAAGGAGAGACATCTTAATTTGGAGACTTCTCTGTAGACATCATGTTCCTGCAAAATTGCACACGTGCTGCTGGTTGCTGATGAAGAGACCTAGGAAGTCTTTAAAGCATGAGCTTGAAGTGTTTGTCAAAAGAAACAGCAAATTACCAGCTGGTTTCCCAGACAGCTGGATGTGGGACACAGGCTGAAAAGCACAGAGAATAAATATGCATGGAAAGAACATAATAAAGCCCTGTCTTTTGCCTCTAAACAAATACAGTTATTACTTGTATAAAATATTTATAATAGTACGTTGTAAGTTGCATTCAGCTTTTTTTTTTTTCCCTGCTAGACTCCCAGATCACCACTGAGATGTGCAAAAAACCTACCAATCCTGCTGTATATTCAGGCAGCTCTGCACAGGCTTCCACCCAGGGGAAGAATGGGTGCTCAGGGTGCGAGTGACCCGGGGCACTTAACAGCTCCTTTCTGAATTGTTTGACAGGGATGCAAACCTCTTCACCTCCAGGAAAGCCAGTTATGCATACTTTTATGTCTACTTTTGCTTTGCTCTCAAGGCCTTTGATTTTATCTTTAAACCAGCAGTGTTTACGGTTCTCAAGATGATGTGTTCTGCTAAACAAGTTCCTTTGTCCCACAGTGTGGCTGACAAATCTGCTAGTGAAACAATTTTACTATTCAGCAACTTCAGTTCTGCCTCCAACATTTTCTCTGTCGCCTTTGAACTGCCACTGCAGCATTGATGCCTGCTCTGGCTCTGCCTGCCATGCATGTCATTGCTATAGCCCATTAAAGCAGTTGCAGCCGTGCTTACCACTGGCTTCCTCCTTCCTTTGAAGCCGCTTTCTTTGACTGGTCTTAATTAATGCATAAGCTGGGAAAGTGCCTTCTTTCCTCCTTTCAGATGTTTTTTGTTTCTTTGTTTTAGTTTCATGTCTTTGGCTGAATAGATGCTTCCAGTATGTTCTTTATGAAAATGAAAGGGAAATTGAAGCTTTTTTATTGGTGAAAGAAACCCAGGCCATGGTCTTTCTTTGACTGCGTTACCATTGCGTGCTTTTTTGACTCCATTGCTTCTCTCTATTCAGGAAAGCCAAGTAACATGATTAAAGTCTTCTTCCAGCTCAAAGACTTTGACAGCAAACAAAGATGGATCACTTACCAACTGAATGAATCATGTACAGGAAACCGAGGCAAGTGTTAAACATATTTACTAGGGGAATCAGTTAAGAATGGTATGCTGAAGATCTGCAATTAATTAACAGCAGTTCCCTGTACTGAAACAAGAGATTGAAAAGCTATTAGATAATTAGTAAAATTCTATAAAGCTGCATTCCTCAAAGCAGCCACAGATGCCGAAAGGAAATGCCGGACTGCTAGGCCAGATACCAACTTGTCAAGGAATTAATCATCTTATTTAATGGCAAATACCTGGCCACGTGGGCAGCTGTGCAAAAGAGCTGAATAGTCTGAGCAGATGGAGCACTCCTCTCTCATTACTGGTCATTGTCACGCTGCTGCCAGGCGTGCAGCCACCACCTTCCTCAGTTTCCTCACCCACAGGCTAAGCAAGCTCAGTCCTTCATCAGCTTTAGACCTGTCCAGGGAAAGTCACTGCTGCTCCAGGGCTTCAGACAGGAGAAAAAATGGGAGAAGTTTGCAAATTACGCAAATATGTGATGAATACATGCCCTACACATCAGCAGATGAGCCTCAGGACTTGGTGCAAATGTCCTTTCAAACCTGTAAACAACTAGGGTGTGAGATCATCTCAGCCTGTAAATATCTCCATTACAGCAGAGCAGGAGGGTCCCAGCCCACAGCAGGGCCTGCAGCAGGAGCTTGCTGGGGGACACATCCTCACTCAGCATCTCATTGCCCCCAAATGCCTGAAACAAAGACCTGTGCTTTCATCTCAGTCACGTCCAAACATCCTCCTGCCCACGTTTGCACAGTGCCCCCCAAAACCTCTCCCAGCTGTCGGCTCAGAAACACAAGGAGTGCTCCATGGCACTCAAATGGGTGCAAACCCCTACTGTTTTCCACCCAGTATCCTGTTTTCCAAATTCCCGAGGCTCAGAGAGGGGAAGGCAAAGCCCTGTGATCCTACAAGAAGTGTCTGTTCTGAACAGCCTGGTCAGCACCAAGGGCTCCTCCAAGGGCAGACACAGCTCCTGCTCTGCCCTGACCCAGGGATTTCTGAGCAGCTGCTTGGAAACAAACTCCCTGCCTTCTTCCAGATGCAGCTTGCTGAACTCCTCAAGGTTAGGGAGTCTGATTAAACAGGTCTCCTCACTGCCCCTCAAAAGATGGTTTTGATGGGACCTCAAAAGATGGTTTTGCTGGGGCAGTTTAAAAGCTTCCTCTCTATATCTCTGACTTCTTTGAAATCCCTACTTTTTCTATCATGTCTGTTGCTCTTGATTAAACATGAGCAGTGTCAGGGTAGGGCATTTCTCTTGGCTTTTGTAGGAGAATCCTTAAGTCTGTTAATACATCAGGTCAGAACCTTATAATATCTGTGAAATGGTATTAAAAATAATGTAATTTCTTCATTTTTTAGTACATTTCATTTTAAAATGTTTCAATAGAAAATAGAAATAAAAATAATGCTTTAATTTCAGCTAGAATACTCTGCTTTGCCTTTACCATGAAAACTGCCCAAACCAATATTTTGGCCTTTTTTTTCAGTTGCCATATGGTTTTGTCAAAATCAAACAGCTTTCATGAAATATTTAAATATTAATAAAACTGGATTTTTCTCCAGAAAACTTCCCAAAGCCTACCTTCATAATTTCAGCACCCTGAATAACAAACTCAGCACAGAAGCAGACAGGTTTGACCAGGGGCCATCAGGCATTAGTGTCTGCACTATTTTGTCAGTGGAAATCCACCACATTTTGATCTACAACAGATAGGTGGTTCCAGCCCCTAATTATTGAACTTTCTGTCCAGGTATGAAGGGAGAACAATTCCCTATCTGACATTTGCAATTAGCTCATGTCACACATAAATGGAAAAATATCTGCTTGTGTTTGCAATAAAATTTCAGTCTTTCCATAAAACATGACATGATAATAATTTGTGCTATTTTCATAGAGCAATAATGTAAGAGATATGCTGCCAAATGAGCCTGTAATAATACTAGGAAAAAAAAGGTCTAATATGATGATGTTTATCTTTTTAAATAAATGCCATTAGAGGCCAGCCACAGTAATTGCCTCTATTGAAGAAAAAAAAAAAAAGAAATAGAAAGGAATGGTGCAAAGCAGTAATCTCATACTCAATTAAGCAATGCTGACTCCTGAAATGTCTTTCAGCTTATGTTTCCCAGGAAAAGAAAAACAAACTACTTTAGATGAGCTGAAAGTAGTGAATTTATGTATGAGCTGAGATATAGATTGTATGCATTTTAACAGCTCAGACCTGAAGAGATGTATCTTCATTTTACAGAGAAATAAAGAAGGGAAAAAAATAAAAATCAAGATAAGGAAAAAAACAAAATACAAGTATCTGTACTAACCACCTAACTGCGATTTTTAACTATGGAGGAAGTCCCCCTCTCTGGCATTAGCACATGATAACTCAGTTATCAACTCAGGGCTCCAGATGGGTGCAAGATAGACATATTCTCAGAAAACATCAGTATCAGGCCTAGGAACAGAAAGACTCACATTCCTGAGGTTTTAAACCACAAGATTATTCAGTGCTGAATTTTAGAAGATAGGCAGTGTGAGATACAGACAGCAAATGATAACTTGCGTGATCCGTGTTTAAGCAGAAGCTTCCTATCCCAACAACTGTATTTGAAGCACCACCATACCCCCACAGCTCCCTCCTGTATATTAAGCATTTCTCCCTCCCTCCCTCCCTCCCAAAACCTTCTTCTCCCCATAAGGCCATTTAACATATCATTTTATTCACAAGTCTCCTGTATTTCATCTGGAAATTTCTAGAGTGCTATAAACACCTTATTGTGCTTTCAAAACCCAGACTCCTTTAGGATTAACTGTAATTCAGCCCGGGACGTGGGAAAAATAAATCTTTAATCCCTGAAGAGTGGGTGATCCAATGGAAGGATGGATAATGAGCCTTCCCTGTTGCTATCTTTTCAGTGGGTTTCAGTTTGAGCTCCAGCACTTGGATCCACGCTCAAGAGAGAGCAGTCCCTGCTGGGTGTGAAATAAACAATGACAGATCAAAGCCATTCCCTTACCAGCCTTTTCTCTGTGCTGGGTTTACTACAAACATGACTTTTTATGCTGCTTTAGTTAAATACGTTTGTGGGGATTTTGGGGGGGGGGGGGTTCTTTGGGGGAGAGGGTTGGGGTTGGGTTTTTTTTTGGTAGTTATGGCCCCTGGTAAGTCCCTCTGTGTTTGTGCCAGGTGCAAGACACAACCATGCTGAGAGAACGAGGAGCTCACTCCTTCCCTTCACTGCTATTCAACGTTTATTAATTGCTCAGAGGCTGTCCCCCTAGACTGACCACGGCAAAACTCAGCTTTCCTCTTTAAAAGAAACTCGGTGACTTTGAAAAAAAATACTTTCAGAGAGCATCATCTGCACTTATTCATCAGGTGGCTGTAGACATTTTCCATCGAGCACGGCAGAGGGGTCTGCGGTTGGAGGCGCTCCGCTCCGCTCGGCTGGCGGCGGTGAGACGCTGCTTCTGGGAGATGAGAGCGCATCTCGCGCTGCGTTACATGGCAGCGCCTGTCATCATCACAGCGATGGTGCTCGATAACGACATGTTTGTAGCGCTGCCTGACAACACAAGTACATCCCAAAACACTGCTCCGTCTAGACCGGGGAATTTTGCAGAAAAGCATCACTTGTGAGCATCCCCGCATACCCCAATCGCCGGCCAAACATCTGCTCTCAAACCAGCGCTGCTGCTTCCAATCGCATCGCCTTCACCTTTCATCGCGTAGCACTCTCATCCTTGCACAGGGGAGACCCAATCCGTGCATTAACCTCTTCCTGCCCCGCAGCAGGGATCGGCCGCGCCCGGGGTCCCACTCCCGCCCCCCGCACGGCGCCCCCGCCCTTCGCCGCGAGGCTCCCGTAAGCACCGACGCGTCCGCGCCCGCCGCCCCCCCCGCACCGCCCGGCCGGTCCCCCGCCCGCTCCGCGGCCGCGCTGGTGCCGCTCGGGGCGGCGGCGGCGAGCGCGGCTCCGGCACCAACTTTGGGAGCGGAGCGAGCAGAGCATCCCCGGCGGGGGCGGCGCGGCCATGCTGGGGCCGGCGGCGCGGATGGCGCTGGGCGCGGGGGAGCTGCCGGGGCGGCTGCTGGCGCTGCTCTGGCCGGTGCTGGTGCTGGCGGCCGCCGCGGCCGCGCTGCTCGTCCTGCGGGGGCTGCGGGACCGAGGGGCCGTGCCGGGACCCCCCCGCCGCCGCAGCGCCGGGGAGGCGCAGGAGGAGGAGGAGGAGGAAGAGGAGGAGGAGGAGGAGGGGGATGGCCCCGCGGGGACCGGCGGCCGGGCGGCCGGGGCGCTGCCGGCGCGGCAGCCGGAGGAACAAAGGCGCACGGCGCAGGTAAGGTTAGTGCGGGGTCGCGCCTGGCCGGCTCCCCGGGACGGGACGAGCATCCTTCCCTCTTCCCTCCCCGCACCTTCTCAGGGCAGAGAACAGTCCTGCACTCTCTGCGTCCGGCCCCGCCGGGCTGCTGCCATCCCATCTCACCCTGTCTCGTCCCATCCCATCCCGTCCCGCCCTGGACGCACCGTCCCGAACCTCTCGGTGGGATTCAGGGGTGAGGGGCTCAGCATTCCCCGCTGAACCCTGTGGTGCCATCAAGATGACAGTGCAGGGCAGCAGGTTGCCCGAGCACCTGGCTGGGGGTGCTGGCACCGGCCTTTCATCCGCCGTTCTGTCTGACAGCACAGCTCCATTTGAGATTGATTTTCTTTGCAGGGAATTGAGAAAACTCCAGTTAATGTCCATCATGTTAAGAAGGAATATACACGAATAGTATCCATACTACGGTGTTAATACAATGTGCTAATTGTGTGTATTTACTCCAAATCAAAGCTCTCTTGTTGCAGCATGAATACCTGGCTGTGAGCTGATGACCATGGCCACCCTGTTGAATACGTGCTGTGAGTTTGATTTGATGCAGTGTTGAAGTTTCTGTATGACATTGTCATGACTGTTGCTTTGACACACTGTAAGCTGTATGTAGCAGAAAATCTCAGTGTAAATTACAGAAAACAATTTCACTGAGGCACTGCAATATGGAAAGTAAAGGTAACAGAATAACTTACCAAACACAAGTATGTACTTAAAATTAATGCATCGAGCTTTTTTAACATTTTAATCTGTTACTGTTGTCTCCTAGGTCTCATTTCTGAGCAAGACAAACAAAATGTATTTGCAGGATTTTTTCTAAGTGTGCTATAAAATAAGTGGGTTTTTTCCTCAGGAACAGAAATGTGTCAGGCTTTCCATTGTAACGCTAGTTTTCAAGGGTTTATTATTTTGTCATGGAAGCTTTAGCTTTTAGTTGTATTATAGTTATATTTTAAATAACTATTCCATTTTAGGGCATTTTTTTTTCATCAGTCAGAGCAGAATCTTGACCTGGCA